>NC_079315.1:6426587-8826587 GCF_029931775.1 Euleptes europaea
TTTTTGGATACCATGGCTTATAAATGGTTGGAAGACGTCTTCACAGCTAAAGGGGCCAAACAAAGTGCAAACATTATTTTTTATAACGTTTTCAAACTCTTAATACATCGGTGGGAATACACAGAAAGTGCAAACAGTATTTTTTATAACATTTCCAAACTCTTGATACATTGCTGGGAATACAAGTGCGGTAACCCCCTTAGTCATGTTAGCTTCTAGGGTCAGTTCAGGCTTGATTTGATCTAGAACCCACTGATTTAGGTTTTTTGGGTCCTCCACGGTATCCGTAACACTCTCTTCCAATACCACGTCTACTTTCTGCCTATCAGCTTTCTTCAATGTCCAGCGTTCACACCCATACATAGCAATAGGGAATACGATGGCATGATTTAACTTGAACTTGGTGGCCAGCGACACATCCTTACGCTTCCGAAATAAAATACATCATCAGGTACGCATTGCGAAAGCTCATGCCCTGAAAATCTTGATCGCCTCAGAGGTGCTACTGGACTCAAATCAAGCTGTTCTACTGCAGACCAACATGACTAACCCTCTGAAACACTCAGTCTTCGTTGGCTGAGTGTTGACATGTCTTGTCTGGTGGATTAAGTTCTTAAAACCAGCAAGATATCTCAGAAATGCTAGGGAGCCAGCATGGTGGAGTGGTTAGGAGCGGCGGACTCTAATCTGGAGAACCAGGTAGGTTTCCCCACTCCTCCATATGAGTGGCGGACGCTAATCTGGAGAACCGGGTTCGATTCCCCACTCCTCCGCATGAGCGGTGGTCTCTAATCTGGAGAACCGGGTTCGATTCCCCACTCCTCCACATGAGCGGTGGACTCTAATCTGGAGAACCAGACTGGTTTCCCGACACATGAAGTCTGCTGGGCGACCTTGGGCTAGTCACAGTTCTTTCCGAACTCTCTCAGCCCCACCTACCTCACAAGGTGTCTGTTGTGTGTGTGTGTGTGTGTGTGTGTGTGTGTGTGTGTGTGTGTGTGTGTGAGGGATGGTGATTGTCAGCCAGTTTGATTCTCCTTAAAAGGTAGAGAAAGTCGGCATATAAAAACCAACTCTTCTTCTTCTTCTCTGGGGAACCTTGGTCATTTTCTCTTGATTGGTGTGGGGAAAACAAGAGATAAACCTTTTTTTTCCCCTAGAGGTGAAAGCAGTTCAAAAGTAGAATATGGGACTTACCTTACAGGACTGTGGTGAGAACGTTTGAGATAATCAACATGAAGCGCTCTAAGGATTGTACAAATGAGGACTAATCCTGTATTGTTTGGAAATAATCTTACATTTCTTGTTTGAATCAGTGGGTGTCTCTAGATCAGTGGTTTTCAAAGTTCTTGGGGGGTGGGTGGGGGGCGGTGGAATTACCTAGGGGGGCATTAAGAGGCAAGGGGGCAGCAGGGGGCGCTAGAGGTGGGCCCCTTCAACTATGTTGTTCACTAATTGACAATAGATCAGGCTATGGCACCAACGCTGGCAAATTGGGTGGAAACTATCAGAATTTTTTTTCCCAGACTATAAAATCCCACTGGATCAGGTTAATCAGTTTTGTTGAATACATTTCACCTAAAAAGTCTCTATCGGTTGGAGATCAGTTGTACTAGCAGGAGATCTCCAGCTAGTACCTAGAGGTTGCAATAAAAAATCAACACCTCTGCACCATTACCTAAGGTTAGAAAATTAGTACAGAAACAGGCTGATAACATTTAGGAACGTGGAAACTGTAAATTTGTCTGTGCAACCATGTTTCAATGGATATCCTGATGTTGGAATAGATAAGCTAAAAAATACACATGGTTGCAACTTTATCCCTAAAAGGGTGGTGCTTAAAAGTCTAAAGAAAATTTTTTGGAAGCTACAGAAGCTTATATTGAAATGAGTACATTTTGACACCAATATATAAACGGGACTGAGGAAGAATTGAAACGATCGTATCCCTTTCTACCCTTCTTCACTTGAAGACATCGACCTCGGATTGATTGTTACTGTACCAGGACTGAGAAATACTTTGTTATGTATATGCAATTGGTTTGTTAGCACATTGTTACATACCCAGGACTGAGAAATACTTTGTTGTATATATGCAATTGGCTTGGTAGCACATTGTTACATTCAATATATTATTGTCATTACACATTGTTATCAGTCTGTTTCTGTACTAAGTACCTAGAGGTTTTCAACCCTATTTAGGGGGAGGCAGGAGTATAACCCCACACACACACTCACACACCCCTTCTTCTTGAATCTAACAGCTCTCTCACAGGTGACAAGTAGCAGCAGAATCAAAGGAAGAGCCATTTATAACAAGCTAAAAACGCAGCTGGATCACACCCAACAGGGGGATATACATCCCACTAGGATTGGAAGTTGATTTTAAGTCTGGTTTAAACTCTTCTCTCCTTGACTCCCTCCTTGACCTTTCCGGCTGTGATTAAATGAGAAAGTCCCTCAAAAATGGATCCCCTTGCGCTCGAATTCAGCAGGTGCAAACCTCCCCCTCCCCCCGTTCTTGCCGGAGTGAGAGCCAGCGTGGTGTAGTGGTTAAGAGCGGTGGTTTGGAGCAGTGGACTCTGATCTGGAGAACCGGGTTTGATTCCCCACTCCTCCACAGGAGCGGCGGAGGCTAATCTGGTGAACTGGATTTGTTTCCCCACTTCTTCACACGAAGCCAGCTGGGTGACCTTGGGCCAGTCACAGTTCTCTTAGAGCTCTCTCAGCCCCACCTACCTCACAGGGTGTCTGTTGTGGGGAGGGGAAGGGGAGGTGATTGTAAGCCGCTTTGATTCTTTCTTAAGTGGTAGAGAAAGTTGGCATATAAAAACCAACTCTTCTTCTTGCTTCTGCCATATGACCAAGCCGCCCCCATTACCTTCTGTGTTCCTTTCCTCTGAACATTTATACCCCACTATGCATCTTTTTGGAGGGTTCGTCTGAGGCTACAACCCTCATATAACCTTCTCCTGGGACTGTGGAATAAAGTGGGACTTACCTCCTAGTTGACCTGCCTTGGCTTGCTCCCTCAGTTGATTTTGCTGTAATTTTGTCCTTTTTAAAAGGACAAAATTCTTAATTGTTCTTAATTGTGCTTTCTTTAAACCTTGTTAATTGGACAGTTATGTTGCCTTAGTAAGGGTTGTCTGTTTTCTTGAATTGTTTTCCAGTTCTTTAATCGTAGCCCACAACGTAGTTTTGTTTATTAGAGATCTTTGCTGTTTGATTGAATTGTCTTTATCATAATGTGTAATCTGCCTTGGACTTCAGTGAGAAAGGAGGCAATATATGAAGTTATTATTAATCTATTATTACTATTATTATTATCTATTATCATCACCATAATCAACAACAACAAAAACATTTTACCCCCCCCTTTCTGTCCCCATAAGGCCACCAAGGTGGCTATCAAATTAAAACATACAAATTAAAATCTCCTTTTACAAACCATTATAACCAACACAAAAATGCATTATTAAAACAAGTTAAAATCAGAGATGATGATGATGATAATAATAATAATATCCTTGCTTGCAACCCAATCTTGCTCTGTTAAGCAGCCCTGAGTCTTAAAGCAGGTTGTAGATGTTTCGAATCAAGAAATAATCAAATAAACTGATCTGAACAATGAAATCTTCAACCAGCTAAGGCAACAACTTGAGTCGATGAGGGCAGACAGAGCTGTGCTTTTGTAAGGGTTCACATGTGCCCTCGGGCATGGGAAAAAGACAAGGTTTAGACGCATGGTCCTTTTCCAGAGAGAACCTGGATCTACTGTTTGTGCCGCATGAAGGGGAGAGTCTAGCGACTCCACGCTGGATCACCTTTTGACTATCTCCGCTATGAAATGTCTCAGACCCACAGGATCTCTTCTGGTTCGTGGCTTTTGGGCTCTTCTATTGTCTGTTTTATCCCTCTCTGCCTGCCTGTGTTGATGCCTCCCAGCTAAGTAAAAAGCTGGCTCCGCCTCTCAATTTTTCACAGTCGGCTAGATGTTATTATCTGGCCTTCCCATCTCCCAACTTGGAGGCCTAACCTCTGTGCTTCATTCTCGTGCATGCTGTTCTCCTCTCTGCTTCTCTCCTTGAAAGGTATTCATGGCCTTAGACATTTTTTCTTGCCTGCTTTTTATTGACTGGTAGGGTTGCCAGGTCCTTCTGTGCCACCCTAGAGTCCAATTGCCAAAGCAGCCGTTTTCTCCAGGGGAACTGATCTTTATCGGCTGGAGATCAGTTGTAATAGCGAGAGATCTCCAGCTATTACCTGGAGGCTGGCAGCCCTATTCATTGGCGTCTTGCGCTTGCTGTTGTGCCAGGACCAACTTACTTGTTAAAGCTGTCAGGTAGGCATATGCTACATAGCTTCACAGATGCACCCCCGCCCCTGGATTTATACATCTTCTTGATTCTGCTCCATTTATTGATGAGCAACAGCCACAAAAATTGGAAGTCGGTGGGCTGACAAGAGAGGGCCTTTTCGGTGGCAGCCCCACGATTATGGAACACCCTCCCCAGGGAGGTGTGCCTGGCCCCTTGATTCTCCATCTTCAGTTGCAGACAGTCATGTTTGGGCTGCATTTGACTAATTTAATTTTTATTTATTGGCAGTCATAACTGGAGATTTTAAATCATGGTCTGGAACGTGTTTTTGTAATAGTTTTATTTACATTGTAAGCCCCCTTGAGTTCCACAAAGTAGAAAGGCCAGCTCATAATTTTTTTAAACAAACAAAAAAAAATATACACGCCTGGGGCATCCTGGAAAACTCCGTAGGCACCCCTGTGATTTTCTAGTTTGAATCTTGTTCTTCTATACAACCCTTTAAGAAAGGCCAGAATCATTCCGGGGGAGGGGGAATCTGAGCCAGGAGGAGGAGGAGGAGGAAGAAGAGGAGGAAGAAGAGGAAGAAGAAGAGTTGGTTTTTTTATGCCAACTTTCTCTACCACTTAAGGGAGAATCAAACCGGCTTACAATCACCTTCCTTTCCCCTCCCCACAACAGACACCCTGTGAGGTAGGTGGAGCTGAGAGAGAACTCATAAAGCTGTGACTTGCCCAAGGTCACCCAGCTGGCTTTGTGTGTAGGAGTGGGGAAAGAAATCCAGATTACCAGATTAGCCTCCACCGCTCATGTGGAGGAGCAGGGAATCAAACCCGGTTCTCCAGATCAGAGTCCACCGCTCCAAACCACCGCTCTTAACCACTACACCACGCTGGCTCTCTCTCCTCATGAGTGGCTGGTCTCCTCGTGGTTTGTGGCAACGATCCAATCTGAATGGAGGGTTTTCCTGATTATTGGGGCAGAAAGCTCTTAGTGACCCACCACTAGGGTGGTTTCCACCCAGGGACAGGTTTTTGTGATTTTCCCTTTGCTGCAGTGGTTCCTGATAGAGCTCAGCAGAATTGGGGTTTCCACATAACAGGTTTCCCTGCAATTTCTTTGCCCCAGTCCCCCAGTAGCAGCCACCCCTCCCCCCCCGGTCATTGGGACTTTTGCAATGAAAAAATAGCATTTGAACCTTTGTTGTATCAATGTATACTATTCTAACTATAGGCATCCCGGGTTTTGTGAATTCCCAACTTTTATTATTTGTTTAAGTAAGTTTCTATCCCCTACCATTGGAATGAGATACCTGTTTCCTAATTCTTTATATTTTCTTTATTTAAAATGTTTGTTCTACCTTGTGGAAACTCAAGAAGGCTTACACTGTAAATAAAAATGATAATTTTAAAAAACACATAAAAGAACACAATTTAAAATCTCCAGTTGGGATGGCCAATAAATAAAAAGTAAATTAGTCCAAACTAAATTAGTCAAATGCAGTCCTAAATAAAATCCAAGGAGGCTTACGCTGTAAATAAAATGACAATAAAAAACATACATAAAAAACCTCAATTTAAAATCTCCAATTGGGACGGCGAATAAATAAAAAGTAAATCAGTTCAAACTAAATTACGGTAGTCAAATGCAGTCCTAAACAAAATTCAAGGAGGCGTACGCTGTAAATAAAACAACGATGATGAAAATACACATAAAAGATCACAATTTAAAATCTCCGACTGGGACGGCCAATAAATAAAAACTACATTTGTCAAATGCAGTCCTAAATAAAGCTCTTTGCTTCCTGAAGATGGAAAGTGAGGGGGCCAGGTGCATCTCCCCAGGGAGGTTGTTCCATAATCGTGGGGCTGCCACCAAAAAGGCCCTTTCTCGTGTCTCCACAAGATGAGCTTCTTCGATAGGTGGGATAATCAGGAGTCTCCCTGGTCTTAGTTGTCATCTTGGGAAAGGGCTTGGAATCTGAATTTTCCTACCCAGCTGTCCGGACTTTGCTGTGATCTTTCCCAAAACAAAGCAGGTTTGAGAAAGATTGAAGAAAAGCTGGGGAAATCCCCAGGAGGTGTGTGAATGCACCATGATACAGTACAGATGTAGGAGTTAAAAAAAAATTTTTTTTGCTTCCCAACACCATTGAATCCGAAGCAGATAACCTGTGTGGAAGTGGCCTAAATGTTATAATGAAGATGAAATCGGCATCTTGCAGTTCATTTCCCCACTTCAAAAGCATCATCCTATAGCGGTTACAGTGCAGGTGAATTTAGAGGCCGTTCAATACTGGATAAATCCTCCAGACTTTAAGACTACTTTGTGACTCTGAGATGCTGACATTTTATTTATGGCTGTAATTATCATTTGCAAGGAGGCCTTAAACAGAGGAAGAGGTTTTACAGTTTTATATATTATAATTGTGTTCCTGCAAATACAATGCACATATAGTCACAAAGATTTTTAGTAATTTGATGTATATTTTGGAGTCTGGAGTGGTGATTGTTTAGACTACTGAAGAAGGCGATATGGCCGAAACACGTATGGTCTGAGTTTGATTGCATGATTCTATGGGGGTTACCGCACTTTGTATTCCCAGCGATGTATTAAGAGTTTGAAAATGTTGTAAAAAATATTGCTTTAAAAGGGTTTTTGGATACCACAGCTTATAAATGGTTGGAAGACGTCTTCACAGCTAAAGAGGCCAAACAAAGTGCGAACAGTATTATTTATAATGTTTTCAAACTCTTAATACATCGGTGGGAATACACAGAAACTGCGAACAGTATTTTTTATAACGTTTTCAAACTCTTAATACATCGGTGGGAATACATAGAAAGTGTGAACTGTATTTTTTATACCATTTTCAAACTCTTAATACATTGCTGGGAATACAAGTGTGGTAACCCCTATGTCTAATTGTGTTAGATAAATGCATATATTTATTTGGAAGGGTTTTTAATATGAGTTATATGTGTGATTAGATTTTAACCTGTAATAAATTTATATGGACACTGTGCACTGACATAACCTTTTAATTGTTCAACTTTTAATTGTATAACAGTACTGGCCTTGCATGTTTCTTTCTTTTTCTTGACCTTTTGGGTACTTAATTGTGTTTTTTAGGGTTCAGTTCCCCCCCTCCCCTTTTGGGGTATTAAGATCTGGGAGACCTAGGTTCGAATCCCTTCTGTTACGGAAGCTCCCTGGCTGACCACAGGCCAGCTGGTCCTACCGACCTCACAGGGTTGTTGTGGTGAGATGTAAACGGAGGGAGAGAAGGATACCGTGAGCCGCTTTGGGTCCTCATGGGGGAAGAAAAGCGGAGGACAAATATCTGAATAAATAACGGTCACAGCAACCTAATTGCAGAAAGATGGAGGAAGCATACTATTTAGCAGCGGAGGTGTGTGAATGTCAGAGAAAAAAGCTATGAAGCAGATACAGCGTCATTTTGGAGGGCTCTACAGAGAGGACAAATGTGGAAACAACCAGAAATGATTATTATCTGCAAGCACCATTCGTTTCCATTGGGGCTTGCGTGGAAGACGAAACCAATAGATATTCCCAGAACATTTTACAGACTGTATTGAGGGTTTTTTTGGTTCCGCCTTATGGGAAGACTGAAAGAGGGGGACACAGGGGGGGAAACAGCTTTATTGGATACTTTTATTTATATGCAAAACAGCGCACCATTCATGAGAGATATGAAAACCGCCTCCAATAGAAACCAGATTTTTTTCTATTTTCACTACAAAATATTGCCTTATACAAAGCAACACACACACCAAAAAACCCTGAAAAAGACTAAAATCTTTGGATAACAGATGTATTCTCTCTCTCTCTCTTTTTTTAACCTTTCTCTAAAACACACTTTTTGTTTGTTTTAAGAGATTCACATCAAAAAAGAGCATGAAATGTTTTTCCGGTACGTTGTTTTTTTTGGTTGTCAAAAAGGAAAGCAGTCCTGTATTTTTTTTAAAATTTTCCCTTCAAAATAAAAACATCTGTAAAAAAACCACACACATACAACACACGCTCACAGACAGACTGACAAAAAACTACTTCCCTTATAAATAGTCTGCAAAATACTTTTGTAAGACAGATTTACAGATCGTAACAAGTTACAACGACACGGATTATGCCTTTTGGAGAAAAAAATAAAGATCCGAACCGAACTCCAAGTGAAGGGCTAATATTTTGAACCCACACACAAAAAAACAAAGGAAAATGCTCAAGGACCAGATTGGAATATAGAAAATACGCTTAGAAATGGGTTGCGGAGTGCAAGAAACCAGAGCCGAAGGGGGGGGGGGACGAACCCGCCAGGCCGTTCCCAGGTGGACACTTCTGAAGTCGGAACCATTACTCCACAGAAGAAGAAGAGGATGTAAACACGTGACTAAGTTGGCACAGTCCTCCAGGCGACACCGTTGACCACTCTCCAAAATTTTAAATAAAAAAATAGCCCCCCGGAGGAAAATAAATAGAGAGATAAATAAATAAATAGCCGACGACTTCTACCTTAAATCAAAAATAAATAAATTAGTTATTCTGAAACTGTACTCCCGGGTTCACACGTTTTAAGGTCACAAGGAAATTGAGCAGTTTCTTTTCTTTTCTTTTCTTTTTGGGATCTCGAGAAAGGGGCACTTGACAGCAGTCTGATTCTGGAGGAGGAGGAAGAGGAGAAGCACGCCTTCCTGGCGGGGGTCAACCCTCCTTGCCCCCTTCCCCACAGGGAAGCCAGGGGAGCCCCATCCCTCCGCTTTTCAAGCATCTCATGGGAGGGCCCGACTGGGGAAAGCCCTTTAAGGCACCAGCTTAAAGCCAAGGAATCTCCGCCAGGCTTCTGTGGGGGGTTCCGCCACTCCGCTGCCTGGGGGAGAGTGGGGAAGGAAGGGGGCAGGGGGGAGAGAAGCCCCCAGGCAGCCAAAAGCCGGGCGAGGGGAGGCAGACGTAGGGTGGTAGAGGCAGGAAGCCCCGGCCCGGCACCCTTCTCTTCCCCAAAGGCCACCCGGGATGGGGGAAGGGGCTGGGGGGGAGCAGCCCTGGAGCAAGGGTGGAAACCCGCCCCCCGGCAGCCAGGAGCCAGGCCAGGGGAGGCAGGGAGGAGCCAGCCGTGGGGGCCAGCCTGGCAGGAGGCCCCTCCGGGAGGAGGAGGAGAAGCAGGGGGCTCCGTGGTGGGGCCGGCCTACACGTCGAGGACGTGGTTGAGATAGGAGATGTAGCAGATGGCCAGGCGGAGGATCTCGATCTTGGAGAGCTTCTTGTCGGGCGGCAGGGTGGGCAGGAGCTTGCGGAGCTCGGCGAAGGCCAGGTTGAAGGCCTCCACGCGGATGCGCTCGCGCGTGGCGTGGGCCGAGCGGTACTTGGCCGTGGCCCGACGGCGCCGGCGCTTCTCCTCGCGGCTCAGCGGCGGGTGGGGCGGCGGGCGGCCCTGGCCCTCGGGGGGGGGCCCCTCCTCCAGGTCGGAGGGGCAGCGGCCGCGACGCCCCCCGGCCTCCAGCGACTCCGCCTCCGACGGCGGCGCCGACGACAGGGGGTCCGAGTCGGCCGCTTGGTCCGGGCTCAGCATCATCTGCGGGGGGGGGGGGGCGACAAGGAGGGGCCGTCAGCGCGATCCCTGCGCCCCTACAGCCGGCGCCCCGGCCTCGCCGTCCAGCCTGGGGGGCCGCTGTCTGCTCCCGGGGCCCCCTCGGGCTCTGCGGTCCCTGCGCCCCTACAGCCGGCGCCCCGGCCTCCCCTGCCCTGGTCGTCCAGCCCGGAGGCCGCAGCGAGCAAGGGAGAGGGGGCGCTGGGGGGGGGTTGAAGCCAACGGAGAAGGGGGCCCCTCTGGTTCTCCGCTGCCCCGGAAAGCAGCTCGGGGGGGGTCTACCCTCTCCCCGGGGGTCTCCCCAGCCGGGCTGGCGTCCGTCGAAGGGCGCCCGGCCCATCCCAGCCCGCCTCTTCTCCGCAAGCCTGGGCCGTCGACCCTCTCCGGGGTCTCTCCTCCCTCCCCTCCGCCCAGGCTTACTCCCGAGCAAGCGCGTGCCAGGGTGACAGTCCCGGCCGGGCACGGAAAGGGGTCTGCCGGCTTCTTCCTTCCTTTCCTCCGACGGGACCCCCTTCCCCGGCCGCCCGTCCGCGACCCCCGGGGGGAAATCGGCCGGCCGGACACAAACCAAGGCGGCTTCCCCCTTCCAGCCAGCCCCGAGCGGGCTGGAGGTCGGGTCCAGCGTCACTTGGGGAAGGGACCTGCGGGTCCCAAGCGAGGCCAGAAAAGGCCTTTCGCGGCTCGGCCGGGAGCTGCTTGCGGAGGGAGGGGGCCACGACCCCCACCCCGGCCGGTTCCCTGGGCCTGCAGCGAAGCCCCCTCCCCACACCCCCACCCCCGACGGATCCCCGGGATCAGCTAAGCCGGCTTCCAGGCACTTCGGAACGAGCCCGAAGGGGCCAGGATTCGTCTGGTCAGGGAAAACCTTCTCCCTGGTACTACTATTATTAATAATATTATTATTCGATAATAATAACAATAATGATGATAATAATAATGACGATAAACCTGGGAGAACGCGATGGGAGTATTACTATTATTATAGTATTATTATCGATAATAATAATACCAATAGCAATAAACCAGGGAGAAGGATAGTAAATCAGGGAGAACGCAGCGGGATTATTACTATTATTATTAATAATAAAACCAGGGGAATAATAATGATACCAGGGGAAATCCTTCTCCCTCTATTAGCATTGTTACTGTTATTGTTATTTTTATTATTGATGAGGATGATGATACCAGGGAGAGAGGTTTCCCCGGCCAGAAGAAATAATAATAATAATAACAACAACAACAACGAAACGACAATGAGAAAAATAATGATGATAATAATGATGATGATAATAAACCAGGGAGAAGGCAGCGGGATTATTACTATTACTATTATTATTATTGAGGATGATGATAACGAAACGGTAAGAATAACAATAACAATAAGCCAGGGAGGAGGATAACAAACCAGGGAGAAGGCAGCAGGATTATTATTATTATTGGTGATGATAAGGAAACGATAACGATAAAGATAATAATTATAATAATGATGTTGGGGTGATGATGATGATGATGATAATCCCCTTGCTTTCTCTTCCTACCCAGTTTCAGGCGCCTTCGCCCGTTGCGGGGGGCTCCCCTTTGTCCCCCGGGGGATCGGGGCCGGCCGAGGAAGCCCCCCCCCCCCGGAACGGCCAGAACCAGCTTTCGTTGGAGGCGGCCGGAGCGGGGCCGGGGGGGGGGGGGCTCCGGCATCCAGAGCCGGGGAAAGGGGGAGGAAAAGGGGGGTTCGCTATGAAACTGGGGGGGGGCGTCGATTCGGCCGGGGGGGGGACAATGAGATGGGGCCTTTTCTGCTGGAGGAGTTGCCCCCCCATCTCCATCCCTCCCTCCCGGAGGCGCCGCGTCCGCCTCCATCTCCCGGAGACAATGGCAGGGACCCCCCTCCCCTCCCCTCCCCACCCCGTCGGGGCCCCGATCCGCAGCCCGGCCGACCTCTCCGGGGGGGCGTCCGGGCCTCCTCCCGCCCTCCCCACCGCTTCTCCCCGGGGGGAGCCCCCCTCCCCGTCGCCGCCCGCCCCCCCCCCCACGAGGTCCCGTCGGGGCCGCCCCTTACCTTGCGGGATGGCTCCGGCTTCCCCCGCCGCCGCCGCCGCCGCCGCGGCTCAGAGGGCGGCCCGGGGGGGCGGCGCCCTCCCTCGGCTGCCCGCCGCGGCTCCGGCTAGACGGGGCTCCGAGCCCGGCGCCTCTGCCCCGCCGGGCGGGGCGGCCATGGGTCGGCCGGCCTGGAGGGGGGGGCGACCGGCCCTGGCCCCCCTCCCTCCCTCCCTCCCTCCCTCCCTCCCTCGCCTCCCGGTCGCCGACCGACGAAAGGGGGCCGGGGGGAGCCACTCCGGAGCTACTCCGCTTGGTCTGGACGCTTCTCCGGGGGGGCGGGCGGCGGAGAGCCGCAGGGGGGGCAGCGTCGCCCGGACGGACGGCCGCCTGGTTCCTCTGGGTCTCTGCCGGCGAAGCTGGGGGAAGATATTATGGGGGGGGGACGCGGCCTCCCCCGACGGGGCTGCCGAAGGGGCGCTCCCATTGGACGGCCCGGCAGACGCCCGCCCGCTGCATCGGACTTGACATCTGGCACGGGGTGGGGGTGGGGGGAAGCGGCGCCTCCCCCCCCCGTCCGCGCCGCCTAGGATGTGGGGGGGGGCGCTTCACACGTGGGCTGGCGCGACTCGCGTGTGGCAGACAGCCTGGCCTGGACGCCCTCCCCCCCAGCCCACCCTGACACCCTAAAGCGCAAGGAAGGGACCCCGCCGGAGACCTCCAGGACGCCAGACGCCCCTCTGGAGACCTCTGATTGCTAGGCAAAAGGGGGGGCCTCCCCACCTGGGGGGGCCTCCCCGCCTAGAGGCGTTCCCCACCCAGATACCCCCCCCGGATGCCAGATGCCCCTCTGATTGCTAGGCAAGGTGGGGTATTTGCCTGGGGGGGCTCCCCACATGGAGGAGTTCCCCACCCAGATATCCCACCACCCCCCGCCTAGGTTTCACGGGAGCGTGTCTAGCAATGGAAGCGTGGAGCCTAGGCAGGTTTCCCGGAGAGTAAGCCCCATGGTGCCCGGAACCTGGAAGTCGTTTCGCAGGGTAGCCCTGTCTGTCCCCTGTAGAAGAACTGAGTTCGAGGGAGGGGCCGTGGCTCAGTGGTAGAGCCTCTGCTTGGCATGCAGAAGGTCCCAGGTTCAGTCCCCAGCATCTCCAGTTAAAGGGACCAGGCAGGTAGGTGATGTGAAAGACCCCTGCCTGAGACCCTGGAGAGCCGCTGCCAGTCACTGACTTGGGTGGACCAAGGGTCTGATTCAGTAGAAGGCAGCCTCATGTGTGTTCATGTGTGTGAGAGTCCAGCAAGGTTCTGGGGGTAGGAGTTTGCCAGAGTCCAAGCTCCCTTCCTCAGATACAAGCTGGAATGGCAATCTCAAAGTCCTTCTATGCCAGTCTGTGATCTCCCAGAAAGATGGCTGAATTTGACATTGGAAGAATTGGAGATGGCTGAATTTGACTTCATTCATAATTTCAGAACAATGGATCCTCCGGGGCTGAATAGGGACAGGAGGTTCTTGTCTCACGACAGATGCCGGTTTTCTGCCCCCCAAGTATTTTCTCCCCTGCTGTCCCTGCTCTGCCTTACATTTTGCATTGTCCCTCAGCATCCTGATTCCTTCCTCTGCAACCCCCCCCCCCCACCCGTGTCCCACCTTCTGACTGGGATATAAGGAGTCAGGGATCCCAAGTCCTCCTTGTATCTGACCAAGGGAGCTTTGATCCTGGAAAGCTTGAACCCTGAAAATCTTTTAGGTCTCTAAGGTGTGGCTGGACTGGAATCCAGAAAGATGAAGAGGAGGAGGAAGAGGAAGAAGAAGAGGAAAAGCTGGTTTTTATATGCTGACTTCCTCTACCATTTAAGCCAGCGTGGTGTAGTGGTTAACAGCAGTGGTTTGGAGAGGTGGACTCTAAGCTGGAGAACCAGGTTTGATTCCCCACTCCTTCACCTGAGCGGCGGAGGCTAATGTGATGAACCGGGCTGGTTTCCCCATTCTTCCACATGAAGCCTGCTGGGTGACTTTGGGCTAGTCACAGCTCTCTTAGAGCTCTCTCAGCGCCACCTACCTGTGGGGAGGGGAAGGGAAGGAGACCGTAAGCCAGTTTGATTCCTCAAGAAGAAGCAGCATTGTTTTTTATATGCCAACTTTCTCTACCACTTAGGGAAGAATCAAACCGGCTTACAATCACCTTCTCTTCCCCTCCTCACAACAGACACCCTGTGAGGTGGGTGGGGTTGAGAGAGCTGTGACTTGACCAAGGTCACCCAGTGGGGAAAACCAACCCTGTTCACCAGATTAGCCTCCGCCGCTCATGTGGAGTAGTGGGGAATCAAGCCCGGTTCTCTAGATCAGACTCCACCGCTCCAAACCACCGCTCTTAACCACTACACCATCTTTTGCCATATTGGGGGCCTTAACTGAAGGGAAAGGCATGCATACCAACAAATAAATAAAAATATTTTTACTGGCGCTGTCTGTTTTGGAGGGGAGGGGGCAATTGGAGCATAGATTTGCAAAGATGCTTCTTGCTAGTTTTTTTTTTTTGCACAGAAATTAGATTGGACTGTAGGAAAACAGCACTGCCCTCGTTCGGATGGTTTGGTGCCCTTTCCATAGATCCCGCAGTAGTCCCGAAAGGAATGTCTTGACGGCGCGCCTCGCTTGGTGGGTCTCAGAGGGCTGGTGGTTGGCCTGCTCATTCACACCTAGAATCACTGCTGAATTAGAGGGTGGTCCTGCGTTCTGCTTTGCAAAATAAGCATGCTCCCCCCACCCACCCACATGCATATTTGCAAGAGAAGAACATAAGAACATAAGAAAAGCCCTGCTGGATCAGACCTAGGCCCATCAAGTCCAGCAGTCTGTTCACACAGGGGCCAACCAGGTGCCTCTAGCAAGCCCCCAAAGAAGACAACTGCAGCAGCACTGTCCTGCCTGTGTTCCACAGCACCTAAGATAGTAGGCATGCTCCTCTGATCCTGGAGAGAAAAGGTGCAGAAAAGAGCAACCAAAATGATCAGGGGGCTAGAGCAACTGCTCTATGGGGAGTGGTTAAAACACTTAGGGCTGTTCAGCTTGGAAAGAAGGTGGCTGAGGGGAGACATGATGGAGGTCTATAAAATTATGCATGGTTTGGAAAGAGTGGACAGGGAGACATTTTTCTCCCTCTCCCATAATACTAGAACATGGGGTCATCTGCTGAAGCTGGAGGGTGAGAGATTCAAAACAGATAAAAGGAAGTATTTCTTCACACAACGCATAGTTAAATTGTGGAACTCCCTGCCCCAGGATGTGGTGATGGCTGCCAGCTTCTAGGGCTTTAAGAGGGGGGTGGACATGTTCATGGAGGAAAGGGGTATTCATGGCTACTAGTTAAAATGGATACTAGTCATGATGCAGACCTATTCTCTCCAGGATCAGGGGAGCATGCCGAATATATTAGGTGCTGTGGAACACAGACAGGATAAATGCTGCTGCAGTCGTCTTGTTTGTGGGCTTCCTAGAGGCACCTGTTGGCCACTGTGTGAGCAGTCTGCTGGACTTGATGGGCCTGGGTCTGATCCAGCAGGGCTTTTCTTATGTTCTTATGTTCTTAGGTCTGCATCATGACTAGTAGCCATTTTGACTAGTACCCATGAATACCCCATGAATTCCTCCATGAACACGTCCACTCCCCTCTTGAAGCCTTCCAGGTTGGAAGGACAGCCACCGGTCTGTTTGTTTCCTACTCCGCGGGCTGCCTGTGAAAATTTTGCTGGTTTTTTTTTTTTTAAATGCAGTCTTTATCACAGCATCTGTCACAAGTGTGATCTACAGTGTGATTTAAAAAAAAAACTTGGCCCGGTCCTTAGCTTCTGTGGGTAAACACGGGCAATTCTAATTATGCCCGTCATTAATCAACACACACATAAAATCCGAGGCATGCCAAGTATCTGAAAAATCCATAATGGGACATTTATCTCGTCTGTGCAGTAGGGGATGTTCAGAATACCCGAAAATGGCACAGGTACTGTAGTGTAGGGGACAAACGTTACATGACGTTGACACCATATTCAAAATATCACATGAACACATGAAGCGGCCTTCTACTGAATCAGACCCTTGGTCCATCGAAGTCAATATTGCATACTCAGACCGGCAGCGGCTCTCCAGGGTCTGAGGTGGAGGTCTTTCCCTTCACCTACTTTCCTGGTCCCTTTAACTGGAGATGCCGGGAATTGAACCTGGGACCTTCTGCATGCCAAGCAGATGCTCTACCACTGAGCCACAGCAACAACCCAGTGAGAGGGCAGAATCTCAAACGATGGGGATTTTGTAGTACCACTTGGGGATTTTGTAGTACCACTTGAATCAGCCTTGGTGGATCTGGAGTTCACAAGGATTATTATTGTTGTTTATTTATTTTTACTTATTAATTTTGTTCTATTTCTATCCTACCATCAATCCCCAGCCAAACCGGGTTCAGGGCAGGTAACAACAAAATCCAATAGCATACATATAATAAAACCATAAAAATACATCTACATTAAAATGCAAAAGTCCCAGCAAGTTAATAAATGCCACAAATATAACAAATATGTTATTGTTGTTGTTATTATTTGGTTAGTTATAGTCTGCCAGTGTGGTGTAGTGGTTAAGAGCGGTGGTTTGGAGCGGTGGACTCTAAGCTGGAGAACCGGGTTGGATTCCCTACTCCTCCACGTGAGTGGTGGACGCTAATCCGGTGAACCGGGTTGGTTTCCTCACTCCTCCACATGAAGCCAGCTGGGTGACCTTGGGCTAGTCACAGCTCTCTCAGCCTCTCTTACCTCACAGGGTGTCTGTTGTGCGGAGGGGAAGGGAAGGTGATTGTAAGCCAGTTTGATTCTTCCTTAAGTGGCAGAGAAAGTCGGCATATAAAAACCAACTCCTACTCCTACTCCTTCCTCTTCCTCCTTCCTCTTCCTCTTCCTCTTCTTCTTCTTCTTCGTCTTTGTCTTCATCTTCTGACTCCCTGTGACTCAAGGCAGATTACATAGTGTAAGTCAAGTACAACCAACAGGACGGGACATCCAGTGAATAGCCCAATAGGGTTTGCACTACCGAAATCTGAGAACAAACAGAAATCTCAGAGCTGAAACCAAGCATGAGCTTTTAAACACAGTACGTTATCAATGCTATCTATGCTTCAGAACAGACGTTCACAGATCTGTGGGTTTTAGTTCTGTAGTGTTTTACAGGGTGTTGTGAAATGGTCTTGGAACAGCGGGAAGGAAAGGCAAACAATCCCAGCGCATCAGTCCCTGGAACGATGGTGTTCTAATGAGCGTGATTGTTCCCAGCATGTTTGTTATAGGTCCGTCAAGAGAACGGAATCGATCAAACTGGGACATCTTTGACAGCAAAACAAATCCTTTTGGGAGTCTCGAGCCTGCATCCTAAAACTGCAAGGGAAACCACTACTTCTTCTTCTTTTTTCTTTGTTTATATAATTTTTTTTTTAATTTTTATAACATAAAACATAAAACAAACGAACAAATACAATAAAAATAATACAAAAAATATAACAAAAGATAATACAAAAGAGTATCTATATATACTTATTAATAAATTCGTAGTTACAAAGTTATTAAGACCAAAAAGATACCCCTTCGACCCTCCACCCACCTTAAAAATGTGACCCATCACCCGACTTCCGAAAAAGTGTCCTAACAGTTTTAAAAATATCAACAATAAAATGCAAAGATATTAAGACTAGTTTCTATAACTCACTAATTAAAGTAGTAAAATCCATTTTTGCCAGTTTATCCCAATATGTGATGGCCTTTGCCCATGTTTTTTTAAATTCTTCCATATCTTTTCCGTGTAGGAATTTGGATAATTTGGCCATCCTCATATACATCCATAATTTCTCTCTCCAGTCACAAATTGAAGGTTTATTCACTTGCTTCCAAACTTTAGCTATTACAATTCTTGCAGCAGCAAAACTATATTGACAAATAACCCTATCATTATTAAATATATTTTCTTGTGGAATTCCTAATAGACAAAATGCAGGTTTTCTTTTTACTCTACCATTAATCAAATTATTAGTTTCCCTAATAACTTTTTTCCAACATTTTTTTAAAAATTTACATATCCACCATACATGCATAAAAGTGCCTCTTTCGGTTCCGCATTTCCAACGTAAATCCACATCTCCTTTTTTCATTTTAGATATCAGCACAGGTGTTATGTACCATCTATAAAACATTTTATATAAGTGTTCTCTGATTTCATTAGTTATTGTAAATTTAAATTCTCTCTTCCATAAATTTTCCCATATTTCCAGATCAGTATTAAATCCTAACTCTTTCATCCACTTCACCATTACTGGTTTAATTCTTTCTTGTTCTAAATTAATTTCAATTAATAATTTATACATTCTTCCTATCAATCCTTTATTTCCCTTTATTAATATTTTTTCCAGTTTGGATTTATTTTTATTAAATCCAAGCTGATTATCTTTATTAAATATGTATTTTAATTTATAATACAAAAACCAATCTTTAATATTAAGTTCTTCTCTATTTCTTAAAACCCATTCTCCCTCTTTACATTCAATAATTTCTCTATATATCCCCATTTCTAAATTTAAATGTATCCCTCTCTTCAACTGGTTTCATAGAATCATATGAAACCACTTCCAACTGGTTTCATAGAATCATAGAGTTGGAAGGGGCCATAAAGGCCATCTAGTCCAACACCCCGCTCAATGCTGGATCAGCCTACAGCATCCCTGACAAGTGCTTGTCCAGCCTCTGCTTAAAGACTGCCAGTGAGGGGGAGCTCCCCACCTCCCTAGGGAGCTGATTCCACTGTCCAACAACTCTTACTGAGAAAAAATGTTTCCTAATATCCAGCCCGTACTTTTCTGCCTGCAATTTAAACCCATTGTTGCGAGTCCTATCCTCTGCCGCCAACAGGAACAGCTCCCTGCCCTCCTTTAAGTGACAGCCCTTCAAATACTTCAAGAGAGCAATCATGTCCCTCCTCAACCTCCTCTTCTCCAGACTGAACATTCCCAGCTCCCTCAGCCTTTCCTCGCAGGGCTTGGTCTCCAGGCCCCGGATCATCCTCGTCGCTCTCCTCTGCACCTGCTCGATTCTGTCCAAGTCCTTTTTGAAGCGAGGCCTCCAGAACCGCACACAGTACTCCAGGAGCTGCCTGACCAATGCAGAACGGTGACATCTTGCGATTTGGGTGTAATGCCTCTGTTGATGCACCCCAAGATCGCGTTAGCTTTTTTTGTCGCTGCATCACACCGGCTGCTCATATTTAACTTACAGTCCATCCGTACTTTCTTGCAAGGTTCACTTGGGAGGCTGGCCACAAAACCCAGCGAGAGCAGAAGAATGTGAAAAGAATCTCATTCACAAAAATGTTGCCTCAAACGGTGTCATAAAATAGAACCCGTACATTAAGAAAGGAAGATAGGCGGGAGAGAGTGCACATTATAGAATCATAGAGTTGGAAGGGACCACCAGGGTCATCTAGTCCAACCCCCTGCACAATGCCGAAAATTCACAACTACTTCCCCCCCCCACACACACACACACCCAGCGACCCCTACTCCATGCCCAGAAGATGGCCAAGATGCCCTCCCTTTCATCATCTGCCTAAGGTCATAGAATCAGCATTGCTGACAGATGGCCATTTGGCCCCTGCTTAAAAACCTCCAGGAAAGTAGTGCTTACCACCTCCCGAGGAAGCCTGTCCCACTGAGGAACCGCTGTAACTGTTGGAAAATTCTTCCTAATGTCTAGAATTCTTCCTAATGTCTAGTTAGTTGAGAATATTGTCCTCATAACTGGAATTTAGATTTGCCGAGTCAATCATACAATTGTCGTTTGCCATGAGATCTTGAGAGGAACAAGATGCTTTTCCTGACAGGCGTCGGTAGAGATCCGTCATCCAACACCCGGCAGTTCCTAAACCAGATGAAATGGATTTATGCAAAACCAATTTCCATATGATTAGCAGCCCAACCATGTGATTCTTCTCCTCAGAAGCGTCTTCAGGAGTAACAGCCAATGTTTAACAGCGTCTAATTGGATGAGAGCATATACCTGTCTGTCGGTCATTTATCTATCTAGTATCTATCTGTCTGTCTGTCATCTATCTATGTATCATCTATCTGTATGTGCAAATCTATCTGTCATCTGTATGTTTATCATCTATCTATCTATCTATCTGTCTGTCTGTCTGTCTGTCTGTCTGCCTGTCTGTTTCTGGCTATCATATGTGTGTCTATCATTTATCTATCTATGTATCATCTATCTGTCTGTCCATTTCTGTCATCTGTCGTCTGTCTGTCTGTCTGTCTGTCTGTCTGTCTATCTATCTATCTATCTATCTATCTATCTATCTATCTATCTATCTATCTATCTATCTATCTATCATCTATCATCTATGTCTGACTGTCTGTTTCAGTCTATCATCTTGTGTCTATCATCTATGCATCATCTATCTGTCTGTCCAAATCTATCTGTCATCTGTCTATCACCTGTCTAACTGTCTGTCTGTCTGTCTGTCTGTTTCTGGCTATCATATGTGTGTCTATCATCTATCTGTCTATGTATCATCTATCTGTCTGTCTGTCTATCTATCTATCTATCTATCTATCTATCTATCTATCTATCTATCTATCTCTGTTTCAATCTATCATCTTGTGTCTATCATCTGTCTATGTATCATCTATCTGTCTGCCCATATCTATCTGTCAATCTATCATCTGTCTGTCTGTCTGTCTGTCTGTCTGTCTGTCTGCCTGCCTGCCTGTTTCAGTCTATCATCTTGTGTCTATCATCTATGTATCATCTATCTGTCTATCCATATCTATCTGTCATCTGTCTGTCTATCATCTATCTATCTATCTGTCTGTCTGTCTGTTTCAGTCTATCATCTTGTGTCTATCATCTGTCTGTGTATCATCTGTCTATCCATATCTATCTATCTATCTATCTATCTATCTATCTATCTGTCTGTCTATCATCTGTCTAACTGTCTGTCTGTTTCTGGCTATCATATGTGTGTCTATCATCTATCTGTCTATGTATCATCTGTCTGTCTGTCTGTCTGTCTGCCTACCTATCTCTCTCTCTCTCTCTCTCTCTCTCTCTCTCTCTCTCCCTCTCTCTCTCTGTCTGTCTGTCTGTTTCAATCTATCATCTTGTGTCTATCATCTGTCTATGTATCATCTATCTGTCTGCCCATATCTATCTGTCAATCTATCATCTGTCTGTCTGTCTGTCTCTGTCTGCCTGCCTGCCTGTCTGTTTCAGTCTATCATCTTGTGTCTATCTTCTGTCTATGTATCATCTATCTGTCTATCCATATCTATCTGTCATCTGTCTGTCTATCATCTATCTATCTATATATCTGTCTGTCTGTCTGTCTGTCTGTCTGTCTGCCTGTCTGTCTGTTTCAGTCTATCATCTTGTGTCTATCATCTGTCTGTGTATCATCTGTCTGTCCATATCTATCTATCTATCTGTCTGTTTGTCTGTCTGTCTGTTTCAGTCTATCATCTTGTGTTTATCATCTGTCTATGTATCATCTGTCTGTCCATATCTATCTGTCATCTGTCATCTCTCCAGGATCAGAGGGGCATGCCAAATATATTAGGTGCTGTGGAGTACAGGCAGGATGGTGCTGCTGCAGTCATCTTCTTTGGGGGCTTCCTGGAGGCACCTGGTTGGCCACTGTGTGAACAGACTGCTGGACTTGATGGGCCTGGGTCTGATCCAGCAGGGCTTTTTGTATGATCTTATGTCTATCACCTATCATCTATCTATCTGACTGTCTATCTCTCTATCGCTATTTGATCACAGAGAGGTCCCACCATGGACTTCCCTGTTGTTCCTCTTACTACAGAGCCTGTCTACACATAATGAGAATTTTCGAATGGCCAAAGCCATGAATAAACTTATTCAGGACTGTTTTTATGTAACCAGGGTAAGGGCATCCTCCATTTTTTAAACATGCAATTAAATAAAAAGGTGTGCCAGAACAAATTGAAGTATCAAAAAACGTTTTCACTTGAGAGTACCATATGTATTTTTGTGTCGACAGTTAAACCCCTACCAGCCAAGGCACTAAAGGTACTGAAGGCACTTTATTAGTGATTATATTTCGGGGCAGTCCTCGCAACTGCAATTTATCCTCACGACAGCCTTGTGAGGTGGGAAAGTAAGCAACGCACAGCGGGCCCTAATAATTCATCCAAGTAAGTTTGTAAGCCATTTCGTACAGCGCGACCCTGTTGTCTGTGCAGAAAAGCTCTTTGGAATAATTCAGTTTTGTGTAGTTTGTGGAAAGCTGGAAGAGTGGGAACTTCCCTTAACCCCCTGGGCAGGCTATTCCATATGGTGGGGGCCACAGTGGAGACAGCCCCCCCCCCCCCAAGATCTGACAAGATCAGGCTGTCCTGTGCTATCTATATCAGGGTGGAAGGTCCCCCAAAGTTCAGCTATGGGGCTCTTGGGCCTGGCCCTGCCTTGGGCAGCCTGTCAGTGCTGGACAGCTCCCTAGTTTCGCTTGCTGGCCTCTGAGAAAAGGGCCGCTCTTCATCTCCCACCTCCCGCATTTATGTCTTCGCATTAATGTGGGCCTGAAGAGCTTCTAGCTCAGGGGTCCCTGACCTTTTTGAGCCTTTGGGCACCTTTGGAATGCTGAAACAGAGGAGGAGGAGGAGGAGGAGGAGGAGGAGGAGGAGGAGGAGGAGGAGGAGGAGGAGAAGGAGGAGGAGGAGGAGGAGGAGGAGGAGGAGGAGGAGGAGAAGAAGAAGAAGAAGAAGAAGAAGAAGAAGGAGGAGGAGGAGGAGGAGGAGGAGGAGGAGGAGGAGGAGGAGAGGGAGGGAGGGAGGGAGGGAGGGGGGGAGGAAGGAAGGAAGGAAGGAAGGAAGGAAGAAGAGGAGGAGGAGGAGGAAGAAGAAGTAGAAGAAGAGGAGCGGGTTTTTATATGCCGGGTTTCTCTACCTCTTAAAGGAGAATCAAACCGGCTTACAACCACCTTCCCCTCAAGAAACACCCTGTGAAGTGGTTGGGGCTGAGAGAGCTCTAGGAGAGCTGTGACTAGCCCAAGGTCACCCAGCTGGCTTCATATGGAGGAGTGGGAAAGCCAGCCCGGCTCTCCAGATTGCAGTATGCCGCTCCTGTGGAGGAGTGGGGAATCAAACCCGGTTCTCCAGATTAGAGTCCACCGCTCCAAACCTCTGCTCTTAACCACTACACCATGCGGGCTCTACATCACGAAGTCCGTCTGGTTTGGGCTGCTTACAGAATCCTGCGTCCACCCACTGGTAGTGTTTCAGGTATCCAGGCTAACTGTAATTGCATCTGACGCAAACACTTCCCTCCTTGTTTTGTGACTGATTCCCTTTCTACCATTTAAAGGCATTAAACACCGTTGATGCGGAGGGGAGGCATCCTGTCTGCATCACATCTTATCGGGAGGAGTCCCTTCATCCCCAAAGGCTTTCTTTGTTCATTTGGTGCCTGTTTGCTCTAGTTTCCTCATTAGATCGGACAGCCATTGTCGACGCTTCCTTTTCTTTGACTTGTGTCGTGGAACGAGATTCTTGCAAAGGAGCTGAAATCGGACTCATTTCTGAGGACAGCGGAGCCCGTCTGAAAATGCTGGGTTTGTCACATTGGTGAAGCCAGGACGACAAGAAAAAGAGTTAATAAGTCAGTGTTCTGGGGGTGGCGAGGATAATCAAAGAACATTGCCATAAATGGCCTATGTCAAGTCTCTCCATCCTGCGCATAATTTTATAAACCTCTATCATGTCGCTTCTTACAGTCTCTTTTCTTGGCAGTTCCTGATCAAACAGAATCGAGTGGGTGCACAGGAGAGCAAGAAAGAGGATCAGGGGCCTGGAGACCAAGCCCTACGAGGAAAGGCTGAGGGAGCTGGGAATGTTCAGTCTGGAGAAGAAAAGGTTGAGGGGGGACAGGATTGCTCTCTTGAAGTCTTTGAAGGGCTGTCACTCAGAGGAGGGCAGGGAGCTGTTCCTGTTGACGTCAGAGGATAGGAATTGCAATAATGGGTTTAAATTGTGGGGGGAAAGGTACCTGCTGGATATTAGGGGAAAAATCTTTACAGTAAGAGTTGTTTGACAGTGGAATCAGCTACCTAGGGAGGTGGTGAGCCCCCCCTCCCTCGCTGGCAGTCTTTAAGCAGAGGCTGGACAAGCACTTGTCAGCAATGCTCTAGGCTGATCCTGCATTGAGCAGGGGGGGTTGGACTAGATGGCCTCTATGGCCCCTTCCAACTCTATGATTCCATGATCACAACTACCCTAGCAGTCAAGTTGCCTTTGGAAATCTTGGCTTTCTTTGATCTCAATGAAATAATTACTTTTGCTTGCGATTCTTAAGAACCTGTTGAAGGAAAAAGGGAACAGCTGTTTGCAGACATTCTATGCTCTGGTACCATCTGCATTCCAGCTGCTTTTGCGTAGAACCAACATTCAGAAACAGGCTTAGCATTCATGGGGAGTTCAGCACATTTCTTTCCCCATTTGCTGGGGCTTTCCCGTCATCCTTTCTTTGCTCACCGCTATACATAACCACGGCAGCATTCCCTCTACTCACCCCAGCGCCTTAAAACTGTAATTAGCAACCAGGAAAGGTACACACTATTCTTTCCCACTGGGGAACACATCCAACCACTATCACAGATGTGTATGTATCCCCTTTCGTCTGCAGAAAGGGCTACTGGAAGATGCTGGCGGTGGGATCCAGTTCAGGAGAAACCAGTTCTGCCCGTTTGCAGCAGAAACCAGCTGCGCCTAGCACTGATTGGCTTGTTTCTGTGCCACCATAAACCCACCTTCCCAAAACAGTGTTTCTTCTTTAAAAAAGACCAGATCTTATTTTAGAAGAAGAAATAAGGCACCAAATAAGAAGGGTAAGAGGACAGACTGAAGCTTTGGTAAGTGTTTGTGGGAAAAGTAAGTAAGATGATGCTGTACTTAAATTGTACGTAAGTCAGCTTATGGAAACCAGTTTTACATGCCTAGGGTTGCAAGGTCCCTCTTCACCACCGGCGGGAGGTTTTTGGGGTGGAGCCTGAGGAGGGCGGGGTTTGGGGAGGGGAGGGACTTCAATGACATAGAGTCCAATGGCCAAAGTGACCACTTTCTCCAGGTGAACTGATCTCTGTCGGCTGGAGATCAGTTGTAACAGCGGGAGATCTCCAGCTACCACCTGGAGGTTGGCAACCCTATGCTTAGGTAATGCCCTCTTAATATATCCTCTTCCATTTCCCGGGTACAGCTTGTGTGCGCAGAGCACCCGCGTGTGAATGTACAACTTGTGTGCCTGTATGTTTCCTTCAGAAGATCCGATCAACGGCTGAAGGTTGGAGCTGGGATCAGAAAGGGGATTCCTCTCCACTTCCTCTACCGTTTGATTTGTTTGCATCTGTTGTGTGCTTAGGCATGATTTGGTATTAAATTCCAAAGGTGGAGCTTTGTCACCATTCTCATGGAAAGGATTTCAGATATCTCTTAAAGGTAGGGAAAAGTGGGTTATAAAAACCAACTCTCCTCCTCCTCCTCCTCCTCCTCCTCCTCCTCCTCCTCCTCCTCCTCCTCCTCCTCCTCCTCCTCCTCCTTCACTGCTCCGTTGCCATTTGCTCCACGGTGAATAGTACATAATTTGCATGGCTGTGGGGAATTTTTCTCAGTGAAGTAAACAGTAGCTCCCCAGGACAGTTAGAGCTTAAAAATATGAATCAGAAGAACTGACTAAGGACTGAAACTCTCCTTACTCTGATTTATTAAGTGCACTAGGTATTGTGCAAAGGGTATTTAAAAATAAAAGGAACCCGCTGACAGGTGCATAATTTTTTTTTTTAGTGCACAGAAATATTGATTTGGTTTGTGCTTCGGAGCTGCGTGAGGGAGCTGGCTCACCTGAAACCTGTCAGGTGAGGAGAGGAAGAGACACCAGCTGGGGCCCACATTGTTGTTGTGATGGTTATTATTATTAATAATAATTTAATTTATACCTTGCCCTCCCCAGCCAAAGGCCGGGCTCAGACAGGCTCACATAAAACTCCCACATAGTAAAATCCTAAATAGCATAAAACTATCCAATGGCCCTCCCCAGATTGTCACATGGAGCTACAGTGGGGCAAACAGATGAACAGGCCCCCATAGATGGTAAAAGGGGAAAAAATCAGGAGTGGAGGGTTGGGGAGGCCAGCAATTAAAGAGAAAGGAACCGTAGCCAGCCTCAACAGTAAGCCTGGAGTAACAGGTCAGTCTTGCTGGCCCTGTGGAACTCTTTAAGGTCCTGCAGGGCTAGGGTTGCCAAGTGTCAGGTGGCGGCGGGCAAACCCCCACCAATCCACCTGGCTGCCCACTGACCAGCTGAGGATCGGCAGGCAACGCATGCATACGCACCTGCCCGCAGGGCCACATCACTTCTGGTTTACACCCGGAAGCGCCACATCGCGAGGGGCCTTTTACCACTTAAACTCCCAGAGTTCAATTGCCAAAGCGGCCATTTTCTCCAGGGGAATTGATCTCTATCAGCGGGAGGTCAGTTGTAATAATGGGAGATCTCCAGTTACTACCTGGAGGTTGGCAACCGTAACTGCTGCCAAGCTCCACACATGCAATTTTTCTTTCCCCTGTGGCCTGATAAAGTGAATCATAGAATCACAGAATCATAGAGTTGGAAGGGACCACCAGGGTCATCTAGTCCAACCCCCTGCACAATGCAGGAAATTAACAACTACCTCCCCCCCACATCCCCAGTGACCCCAACCCTCGCTCCGCAATGCAGGATCCCACAATCAAAGCCCTCCCGGCAGATGGCCATCCAGCCTCTGCTTAAAGACCTCCAAAGACGGGGACTCCACCACCCTCCGAGGCAGCGCATTCCACCGTCGAAGAGCCCTCACTGTCAGAAAGTTCTTCCTAATGTTTAGGTGGAATTGCTTTTCTATTAGTTTAAATCAATTACTCCGTGTCCTAGTGTCTGGAGTAACAGAGAACAAGCTAGTTCCCTCATCAACATGACATCCATTCAAATATTTAAACATGGCTATCATGTCTCCCCTCAAGTGGTGGCACCCCCTCATCATAAGAACATCAGAAAGGCCCTGCTGCTGGATCAGACCAAGGCCCATCAAGTCCAGCAGTCTGCTCACACCAACCAGGTGCCTCTAGGAAGCCCACAAACAAGACGGCTGCAGCAGCATCCTGCCTGTGTTCCACAGCACCTAATATAAGTATATATAATATAATTATAATAAGAACATAAGAAAAGCCCTGCTCGATCAGACCAATGCCCATCAAGTCCCGCAGTCTGTTCACCTAGTGGCCAACCAGGTGCCTCTAGGAAGCCCACAAGCAAGGCAACTACTACTACTACTACTACTACTACTACTACTTCCTCTTCCTCTTCCTCCTTTAATAGAGGGTTACCTCCATGCCAATAAAAACTTCAAAGCTCATTTCCACACATAAGTCTCTGTTAAAGGAGGTATTGGGGGCAGAGGATGATACTAGATGGGAGCTGACAAAGGGAGCCTTGACTCTCCAAAGCTCATACCCCCGAAATCTTGTTGGTCTCTAAGGTGCTATGGGTCTATCTGGTTTACTGCAGACCAACAGGGCCACCCTCTGAAACTATCCAGATGGGATCTGGTAGCTCTGTACAGAGGACTGGCCCTTTTGCCTACTGGGAAGGTTCCTGTTGGGCCACTGCCTTGGAGGGCTGGTGGCAGCCAGGAGCAGACTGAGCTGAGCAGTTCCTGTAGACCTGGCGATGCCTACGGGCAAGCCACAGCCCAGGACCAATCCAAGCGCATGACTCAGCTTGTGCCAGGGAGGTTAGCTATCTAGGGTTGCCAACTTCCAGCTGGGTCCTGGGTAGGGTTGTGCATATTGATGTATCTGAACCGAAAATAAACCCGAAATTAGCCGTTTGGGTAATTTTTGGGTTTACCAAATGTCAAAACCTGAGGATCTGCAAGAAGCCAAATAACCGAACCTGAAAAAGCCAAATATTTATTCGGCGTTTTCAGGTTCCGCTATTAATATTCGGCTTTTTTGGGTTCGGCTATTTGGCTTCTGGTGAAATTTATATTAATTGTTATCTTACGCCATTAAAGGTTTTTTGAATTTATTTGGCTTCTGGCAGATCCCCAGGTTTTGGTATTTGGTAAACCTGAAAATTACCAAAATAATAAATATCCAGATTTTTCAGGTTCAGCTATTAATATTCAGCTTTTTCGGGTTCAGCTATTAGCCTTTGCTCAGAAGCACAGCTCTGTGGTTTTCTTCCATTTTTCTATCTTTTTTTTTTTTACTGGTTTTGTTAAGAGCTAGCTTGGTCTGACCAGCCATCCAACCACACAACCATCCAACCGTCACCATTCAGTGGGATAATTTGGATAAAGCATAAGAGTTGATTAAAAGACAGGGCTCTCCATCCCGTCTGGAGAGATATAAACTCCTAATACCATCCTAATACCACCAGGCTTCCTGGGGTTCTCCGGGCTCTCTAGACTACAGAGATTGGTTCTCCTGGAGAAAATGGCCACTTTGGAGGGTGGCCTCCATGACATCCCAGCCCTGTTGAGCTCACCTGAAGAAATTGGCAACTTTGACATTGGACTCTATGGCATTGAAGTCCCTCCCTTCTCCAAACCCCGCCCTCTTCAGGCTCCTCCCCAGAAATCTCAGGTAGTTCCCAACCTGGAGCTGGCAACCCTATCAAAAAGAAATGTCCAGGTTCAAAGAAAAACCAGACAGAGTCTATTCTTGGGGTTGCCCTTTGGACACTTGGCTGTAGGCCTCCCTACTGCCATTTCCTCCCCAGCATTCCTCTTTTTTATTTCCTTCAGCCCTAATATTCCTCCACGGCCTTTCCTTTATCCCTTCCCTTTGTCGACTTCTGTCTTCCTTTCTCCTTCTTCCCCCTGCCTGATGAGTTCTTGCTTCTTTCCCCTGCTCTGTCTCTGGAGACAGGCCTAGAGGCCTGGTTGCCATCTGCTGTCTGTTTTGTGCATGTTGGGTTGGATGTTGTTGATTTTTTTTATGAGGTTGAGATCAGATGGCATCTAATCGATCGTCACGGTCGCCATAGTGACCAGGGTGACAGAGTAGTTGGGAGAGAGACACATGCGCCAGCCCCAGGGCCGACAGGAGGTTCCTGGAAGGCGCAAAGAGAAATCAAACCACAGTGCCACATTTGACACATTTGCATCTTTGTCTGATCAGGAAAACGCAGACGTAGAGACGGGACAACGGGTGGCTAAGGGCATAAAGCATGAGGCTGTTCTTGGGGCATCAGGAGAGACTCTTAGGGCATCAGGGGATGGGAGGCTGGCTTCTTCACAAAATGGAGGCCGAGTGGAAACAGAGCTTTAGGACGGAGGGAGAGCATGCATCCCATTCATTGAATCTCTGGGGGGAGTTCCTCTTTCAGTTATAATATTTCCTGGGCGTCAATACAAGAGATGATTGGATCTTGGAATGACTAATGATCAACCTGGGAGGGGGAAAACATATCGCTTTTCTCATTCTTTATCTCTAGTAAATTTGACGAGCAGCCAAGAGGAGATGATCTGGGAGGGGGGGCACCGTGGAGTCCTGAGGGGGCATTTAAAAAGCCTCCTTCTGCTCTTTTTCAAACACAGGTTTTTCTCCCCCTCCGGTTTCCCTGCTGAAAGGTGAGAGAATGACCAAACTACACCATACAGATGAAGGTTGTGGGCACGCAGAAGCACCACTGGGGAGATCAACCCCCCCCCCATTTTGAGCTTGCAGCAGCCATGAGGGTTGCCAACCTTCAGGTACTAGTTGCAGATCTCCTGCTATTACAACTGATCTCCAGCCGATAGAGATTGGTTCACCTGGAGAAAATGGCCGCCTTGGCCATTGGACTATATGGCATTGAAGTCCCTCCCCTCCCCAAACCCCACCCTCCTCAGGCTCTGTCCCAAAAACCTCCCTCCAGTGGCGAAGACCTGGCAATCCTAATAACAAGGGATGTATTTTTGTAAGATTTTTTTTGTCCAGATGTAATATTGCACTGATATCAGGTAAATCCGAACCTCCCTGGCCATTTTTGCATTGTAATAGCAGCACGTTCCAGGCTGAATTGCCCTGCATATTTTTTTGAATTTTGCACGCTGAATCGTCATTCCGGAAGTGACTGCGAAGCCAGCGCATACCTGCTTTGTATTACAAAAGAGCTAATTTAACACGACCTTTGGTGTTTGCCGCGAAGAATCCCCCTCAAGGAACAATGCAAAACAACAGAGGTGCATTAGCTATGCATATGCTAGTGACTATGCAAACAGGAACAAAGGAGCAGGCGAGTGGGGGGGAGTGAAACTTCTCCTTTTGCGTCGGGACTGTGAAAAGGCATTTTTAAAGTCGCATTTTAAAAAAGAGCTTTGAGCGAGCATCAAAATTGACCATGCAAAAATGGTCCCTGTCTTTCTTTCACTGCGGTGCAGGTACATTTGCCCAAGACAGGCCATTTGACCGCATCACAGCCCGAGAGAAGCACTGGGCCTGCTCCTTCCACCTCATGCAAATTGAGTTTGTCAGCGCTCAGCCACAAGGCAGGGGAAACGCGGCTCCTCCGCCTCTCCCGGGAGAAACGGACTAGTAGAAGCCACCTCGTAATGAGATCAAGAAACAAAGGAGCCAGAATGAAGAGCTAATTGCGTTCATAAAGATGTTGACAAAGGGATAGGGGAGGGGGCACTTCTGGCCTCCTTCCCTCTTGATCCGTATCAATAAGCAAAAAGTTATTAAGAATAGCTGAAGGTTAAGTATTGTCCAAGAGCAGCTTTCCCTTCACAGCCCGAGAAGACAAAAGGATTTCTCATCTTTCTGCTTCAGAATTTCCTCCCCTCCATTACTCACTCTTAAGAACAGCGCAGACAAGGGGACGGTGTGTTTTATGCTTCACACATTTCCCGTAATATCTCTCTGTGTATTTGGGGGGATTTTTCTCGCCAAGCTGGGAATCAAAATGGTTCGCTTCAAATAGGAAGTGGACATTTGGAAGAAAAATAGTCTGAGGCACCCCAATTATTGGAAAAATCTGAAAGGAAGACCTCTAAAAAATCTCCGAACTTTGGGCATCGAGAGTGCAATCCTAAGCAGAATCATAGAATCATAGAGTTGGAAGGGACTACCAGGGTCATCTAGTCCAACCCCCTGCACAATGCAGGAAATTCACAACTACCCCCCCACATCCCCAGTGATCCCTACTCCATGCCCAGAAGATGCCCAAGATGCCCTCCCTCTCATCATCTGCCTAAGGTCATAGAATCAGCCTTGCTGACAGATGGCCATCTAGCCTCTGCTTAAAAACCACCAGGGAAGGAGAGCTCACCACCTCCAGAGGAAGCCTGTTCCACTGAGGAACTGCTCTGACTGTTAGAAAGTTCTTCCTAATGTCTAGATGGAAACTCTTTTGATTTAATTTCAACCTGTTGGTTCTGGTCTGACCTGCTGGGGCAACAGAAAACAACTCGGCACCCTCCTCCCATATGACAGCCCTTCAAGTACTTGAAGATGGTTATCGTATCACCTCTCAGTCTTGTCCTCTTCAAGCTAAACATACCCAGCTCCTTCAACCTTTCCTCATAGGACTTGGTCTCCAGACCCCTCACCATCTTTGTTGCCCTCCTCTGGACACGTTCCAGCTTGTCTACATCTTTCTTAAATTACGGTTCCCAAAACTGAGCACAATTACACAAGGTGTGGAACTCAATTGTTACAAGGGCCAGATATGACATAAAAGTCACTTGGTCGGGCCAGGCCATGCCTCGCCAGCCCAGATTGAGAGTGGGTATGTGTGGCTGCCTCGGCTGGCTCGCAGGCCTGGTTTACCCCAGGAAGCTACGTAATTGTGTCATGTGCGGCACCACATGCATGCAATCGCCCTAGCCCTGCCCCCCAAAACCTCCCGCCAATGGAGAGGGAGGACCTGGCAACCCTAATTGAAGTCGATAGGCTTAGATGGGTGTATCTCTGTTTAGGACGGTACCTTCAATCTACTACTAAATCAGGGGTGGGGAACATCAGGCCCGGGGCCGTTTAAGGCCCATGAAATCATTTGGTCTGGCCCTTCGTGGCTCCTGGCAGATCTCTAGCTCAGAAGCATCTAAGACTGGCGATCCACCCCCTCCCATGGACAGGAATACCCTCTATTCAAGGCGGATGTGAGTTTGTTTTGCCAAGAAAAGGAACCTTTTTTCCCCCTTGCAGAAGAGTCGTTAGCTATGGAGCTGCTAGGACCACCCAAGAAACTGTATTAACCCTTTCCCACCGGTTGGATGCCTGCCTGCTTGCCCACGCTGGGGGGGGGGTGTCATCTGGGGCCGCTGCCTGCTGGGGGCTTGGTCAGCTAATTTTTAAGTTGATAATTTTGTATGGCCCGCAAATGATGTTATAAATATCCAAATGGCCCTTGGCAGAAAAAAGGTTTCCCACCCGTGTTCTAAATAAACTAAAGCACCCGTCATAATACAGCTAATTTCTCCTTTCAAGCTCAGATTCCTCCATTTCTCCACCTCCCCGTTTCTCCCCGTCAGGAGGACGAGGGAGGTGATCTCTTGAAGAAACAGGCCGTTCCGTCGTGGAACGCATCCCAACGGTGACAGGTTTGGGGAGCCCTGGCCAGGGCTTCGCTTCTAATGGAATCAAATATATATCCGTTGAGCCCGCTCCGAAGATGAAGCCCCTGTCAGGAGGGAAAGACAGCAGGTGCTGCTGAAGCATTTCCATTTTCCAGCTCTGCAACCTTAGGAACTTCTTTAATTCAAACTGGGTGCCAAGCCCTGCTCACTGGAACGGGCAACGCGTACTCTCCATTTGGATCCATTTTTTTGCAGTTTGAACAACATGTGTTTCAGTGTCTTCACTGGCATAAAAAAGAGGGTTTTATATATATATATTTTTTTAAAAAATCATCTCCGATCTCAATGTGTTTATAAATCTTTGGTTGTTGCTAATATTGCAGACGCTCATTGCCAAGAATATAGATTCGGGAGAGAACATAATAAAATATTAACAGGAAACTTTACGTAATAAAACACTCAACAGTGCATTTTGTCATTACAAACAGATGCCCTTGCTTGAGAATTCCCTCTGAAAGCACAGCCTTCGTGCAAAAATGGCATACTGGTTGTGAGCCGAACAAGGAAGCAAATCTCTCAGCCACCACATGGCTGCATAAACCGGGTCTCCGAGAGATGATGCAGAATGTGCGCTGATCTGTATGTGGAAAGGAGACGAATCGTGAGTAGATCACTAAGTATCAATATGTCCAATTCTCAATGTGGCCAAATCTGTGGATACTTAAATCTGGAGATTGAAGCCACAAACAGACAAGACAGAGCCTTCTACAAGACTAAGAAAAGCTCCAGGTTTGCAACAACAAAAATCTGAAAACTTAAAAAAAAATGGGGAAGTTAAAAACTCCAAAATGATAGCGGCAGCACCTGTAGCTTTAGGAAATGAATGCCCTTGCTAGGCAACCATAACTGTGTTGCAAGGGTTCAAGCCTTGGTTTCTGTCAGTAAAAGGCAAGGGGAGGACAAGGTGCTTTTCAGGGCTGTTTTGGCTTCATTGGGGCCAGCCCACCATCAACTATCAATCAACTTGCTGCCACCCAACTTCTATGACTCACCCAGGCCTGATGTAAACTGCTTTGGGTCCCTGCTGTGGAGAAAGGGTATAAATGAAGTAAATAAATATAAATATAGGCAACTTCAGAAAATGGCAGCTTCGGAGGGCAGATTCTATGGTATACCATAGAGTCTAGGAATAAAGGGAAGTCCCTCCCCAGGTTCTTCCCCCAAGTGTCCAGGAATTTCCCAAGCCAGAGTTGGCAACTCTAGTCTATAGCTTTTCTCCCTCTCTCATAATACCAGAACGCGGGGTTGGATTCCCCACTCCTCCACATGAGCGGCAGACTCTAATCTGGAGAACTGGGTTGGATTCCCCACTCCTCCACATGAAGCCTGCTGGGTGACCTTGGGCAAGTCACAGTTCTCTCCGAACTCTCTCAGCTCCATCTACCTCACAAGGTGTCTGTTGTGGGGAGGGGAAGGGAAGGGAAGGTGGTTGGAGACTTCTTAAAGGTGGAGAAAATTGGGGTATAAAAACCAACCCTTCCTTTCTCTTCCTCTTCCTCCTCTTCCTCAGTATTAGATATTCGTGAACAAGCTCTCCCGAACTGTGCTTCCCGCTCTAGCTTCCTTCTCAGCCAGCTTCACCAACTGCCACCTTCAGGCAAGCTACTCGCCATTTGGCCTGGTGTTTGTGGTGGCCTCGAAGCGTGCGGACAAGCCAAGTCAGGACAGAGATGCTACCTTCTTCTCTTTCCCTGAGCCTCTGTCACCAGGCTCGCTACAATATTTTGCATTGGTAAGTCAATGGCGTCAGGCAGATGGACGGAGGAGGTCACGGGAACGTGCGTGTCCAAATGGTCTTCGTGAAGCGTCGCAACACCCGAAACGGTGAGGCGCTTGTCCAAGAATACATGAGACTCTTGTTCGAGCAGCTTTCTGTTGTCTGTCTTGCTGAATCACTTTTAATTACTGCTTGGAAGAGACTCACTCTATTAGGATTCGCACCTCTTGCCAACAGCCAAATTGGATGGAGTCTGTTCTGGTATCTGCTGGAAAGCGCCTTTTCTTTTCCCATCACGTCCAATGGCAGATCTCCTATGAAACGAATGAAGCTTAAGCTTCAGGGGCCCTGATCCCGGAGGGGCCCTGAAGCCAACTTTTTTTTTAATGAGTGGGTTTTTCAACAAAATCGATGGCGTTTTTCAAAGTGTTTATTATTAAAATAGGGCTATTTTTAGTGATAGAATCAGAAGTCAGTGGGTTGAAGTACTTAATACTGGCCTTAGAATAGGCTCTAACACCCATTACATAAGGCCTCAAAATCTCCCTGTAATTGGTCAAATTTCAACATTTTCTCGGAGGCTTGCAGCGCCCAAACCCCCAGCTGTATGGGTTCGCTGAGCTCGCCAGAATCTATTCATAGCCTACATTTTGGTAGTGGGATCCTCAAATCCTTCATTGGTGCACGGCTTAATAGTTCTATAGCTCAGCCCTTAGGCTAGAGCCAATCATAGAATCATAGAGTTGGAAGGGACCACAAGGGTCATCTAGTCCAACCCCTTGCACAATGCAGGAAATTCACAACTGCCTCCCCCCAAACACACCCAGTGACCCCCTACTCCATGCCCAGAAGATGGCCAGGGTGCCCTCCCTCTCATCATCTGCTTAAGGCCATAGAATCAGCATTGCTGACAGATGGCCATCTAGCCTCTGCTTAAAAACCTCCACGGAAGGAGCACTTACCACCTCCCGAGGAAGCCTGTTCCACTGAGGAACTGCTCGAACTGTTAGAAGATTCTTCCTAATGTCTAAACGGAAACTCTTTTCATTTAATTTCCACCCGTTGGTTCTGGTTCTGGTTCCGACCTTCTGGGGCAACAGAAAACAATTTGGCACCCTCCTCTACATGACAGCCCTTCAAGTACTTGGAGATGGTTATCAGATCCCCTCTCAGTCTTCTCCTCTTCAGGCTAAACATACCCAGCTCCTTCAACCTTTCCTCATAAGACTTGGCCTCCAGACCCCTCAATCGGAATCATAAAAAGACATCTGAATTCTCAGTTCAGGGTGCACTTGTCTCTCTTATGCATTTTAACACCAAAAATCAGATTTTTACCTCTTTATCCTAACAAGCCCCCTCGGATGACCTTCTACCTCTCTATTAGAGAATGGACCAATACATCTGCCATAGAAGAACCCCAATAAAGAAGATAACAGCGGTTACCCAGACCTCGTTGCTGGTTGCGAAGGGTACCCCATAACAGTTCAAGCTTCAGGGTCCCAAAAATGTATGTCCGCCACTGGTCACGTCCACCTACTGCTTCTGCTCCGGGATGACGAAGCAAGTATTCTCACAGAGTCCTTCAGCTGATTTTCAGTGTCTGCTATAACTTCATTTGCAAACTTGTTATCAACTCTTTAAGCAAAGTAGATGATTAAAAGGAATCTGCTCCTCATTTGCATATAAATCAGTCCCTAAACCTTGCTAATTAGCACTAGAGCTGCTTGACTGCAGATTTCTGGGATTCCGGCTTATTGCTACTCTCGGTGCCGCTACAGAAGGCATTTGACACCCCACAAACCTTTTCTCGGTAAGGTATATAACCATTTGAGGGCTGACTGGACCACACACAATTCCTTGACGGGCAATCCATCTTTTGTTCTGCTTGGAGCCCCTGGCTGTGAACTGCAGTTTTGTGTTGGAATTGCGTGGCTCGGCTTCGTGGTCAAGTTTGTAAACTGATGTGGGAGCCAAAATGGACATTTAAAACAAATGAACGAATAACATAGGGTATCTTAGGGCCGCTGAGGTCTGAGGCCGATTATTGTGGTGATGGTGTTCAGCCTAATCTTGTACTGAATGGAAGTTGTGAGATGCTAGCCATCTGAAGAACAGTTGTGGAAGAGTTGGGGGTTTTTTATATGCCGACGTTCTCTACCACTTAAGGAAGAATTGAACCGGCTTACAATCACCTTCCCTTCCCCTCCCCACAACAGACTTCAATGCCATAGTCCAATTGCCAAAGCGGCCATTTTCTCCAGGTGAACTGATCTCTGTCAGCTGGAGATCAGTTGTAATAGCAGGAGATCTCCAACTAGTACCTGGAGGTTGGCATCCCTATCAATAGGGTTGCATGCTCTGGGTTGGGAAATACCTGGAGATTTTTGGGCAGAGCCTGAGGAGGGCGGGGTTTGGGGAGGGGAGGGACTTCAATGCCATAGAGTTCAATTGCCAAAGGGGCCGTTTTCTCCATGCAAACTGATCTCTATCGGATGGAGATCAGTTGTAATAGCAGGTGATCTCCAGCTACTACCTTTTGGAGACCTGGATACAAATCTTTGCGGTCCCTATGAGACAACACCTACTAAGGCACTTATACTTATATCTATTATTGATACAGGTCACCGAAGAAGCCATATGCGAAACGTGGTCCCGATCTAGACAACACGTCTGACATCTTTTTCCTGTGGCTTTGTTCCAATAACTGCAACCTAAAAAGAATTTGAATGATTCAAAAAATTCTAATATCAAATGATACCTTAATTGGTTGATTACTTGAACTTACCTGTTGAATCAGGATCCTTGGCATCCTCTTGATAAGTCATACTTATTGGATTGTTATTGTAAATTTTGTATCTGTTTGTACTCCCTTTGTATATGCTGTATATATTTATTCACTTTGCACTTTATAAAATTCACTTATTTGCTTTATAGTGTTATAGTGCTGTTTTGGGTTGCTCCAACTACCTGGAGGTTGGCAACCCTAATATGTGTGTGTGTGTGTATATATGTACACACACTCATACGCAAGGACCGTGCCATTGTGTGAGTGTGTGGCTGGAGTCTGAAGTGGTTCAGTTTAGACAGGAGGCAATCGGCCTGTCAGTCAACTTGGTGGGTTGCTTACCCCAAGTGGGGCAGTAGGGTAGGGTTGCCATCCTTCAGGTGCGACCTGGAGATCTCCCAGAATTACAACCGATCCCCAGATGACACACATCAGTTCCCCTGGAGAAAATGCCTGCCTTGGGGGTGGATTCGATGACTTTTTATACCCTGCTGAGGTCTCTCCCCTCCCCAAACCCTGCCCTCCCTAGGCTCCACCCCCAAGTCTCCAGGAATTTCCCAAACCAGAGCTGGCAACCCTACAGTTGGTAGGGTTGCCAACCTACAGGTACTAGCTGGAGATCTCCTGCTATTACAACTGATCTCCAGCTAGGGTTGCCAGGTCCCTCTTTGCCATTGGTGGGAGGTTTTTGGGGTGGAGTCTGAGAAGGGCAGGGTTTGGGGAGGGGAAGGACTTCAATGCCATAGAGTCCAATGGCCAAAGTGGCCATTTTCTCCAGGTGATCTGATCTCTATCGGCTGGAGATCAGTTGTAATAGCAGGAGATCTCCAGATATTACCTGGAGGTTGGCAACCCTATCTCTAGCTGATAGAGACCAGTTCCCCTGGAGAAAATGGCCGCTTCGGCAATTGGACTCTATGGCGTTGAAGTCCCTCCCCTCCCCAAACCCTGTGCTCCTCAGGCTCCGCCCCCAAAACCTCCCACTGGTGGTGAAGAGGGACCTGGCAACCCTAACAGTAGGGCCAGACAATTTCATTCCAAAAAACAGCCAAGGAGCTTCAAATCAGGGTTGGTTAATTGAGCTGAGCGATGGGGGAATTTGACTGTCCGCACTGTTTCCCCCGAATAAGAATACACTGCTGGCTCTGTTTTCTCAGCCGCTCCTGCTGGCTGGACATCTCTCCCCCGGTTAAGAGCTCAGATGGTTTGGGGGGCTCCGGCAGCCGCCCCCTGCCAATCTCCACAGCTAACACCTGCTTGGCACGGCCCACCGTTCTTCACTTAGCCCGCCAGCTGGTCTCTCCTGGACCAGGGCCTTCAGCGCTTCTCCGCACTCGCTCCACGCAGTTTGGTGGATGCCGCATTTCTGGATCCACCTTTGTCTGCTAACTTCCCATCTGTCCTGGCTGGACATGACCACGATCCCCTGTCCCATCTTGCTCAGGGTGTCCGGGATTCAGCTCCTCTCTTCTCAGTCCCTGCATCTGTCTCCCCCGTCTGGCGCCAGCTTGTTGTTCTGAAAAGAGGACTTGGCATGCCCTGATGCTCTCTGCAGAGAAACCAAAGAGGATTCCTACTGATTCAGAACACCTTTTCGTAAGAAAACCACACCTCTAAGACGTTTAAACACAGTCCGTCAGTGCCAAGGAGTCTAGAACTTGAATCCAGAACCCAAGGGCCAGTGTTGTGAATAGGTTTGCCAACCTCCAGGTACTTGCTGGAGATCTCCTGCTATTACAACTGATCTCCAGCCGATAGAGATCAGTTCATCTGGAGGAAATGGCCGCTTTGGCAATTGGACTGTATGGCATTGAAGTCCCTCCCCTCCCCAAACCCCTCTCTCCTCAGGCTCTGCCCCAAAAACCTCCCGCCGGTGGCGAAGAGGGACCTGGCAACCCTATCATGGAGTCATTTAAACTAAATAATGTGTGAATGTGGTAGGGGTAGGGTTTCCAGCTCCGGCTTGGGAAATACCTGGAGATTTTGGGGGTGGAGTCTGAGGAGAATGGGGTTTGGAAAGGGGAGGGACTTCAATGCCATAGAGTCCAATTGCCAAAGTGGCCATTTTCTCCAGGGGAACTGAGTTCTATCGCCTGGAGATCTGCTGTAATAGCAAGAGATCTCCAGTCACCTCCTGGAGGTTGGCAACCCTCGGCAGGGAAGACAGATGGAATGATTTTAGACAAGTCAATGAGCGTCCCGATTACAGCCAAGAAAAGGATCTCATTTACATTGTTGATTTAAATTAGATTCCCAGCTTTCCAATTCAGGTGTTTCCTGACCAAGCATGCAAACTAATTGGCAGCTATTAACCATTGAAATATATTACTTGTTTGCTTGCTTTAGAAAAACATATATCTGCTTGCAACAAATTGAAGCACTGAACTACCGGGAAGCACAATGCAAAATCGTTTGCAGAAGAGCATTTGTCTCTTTTAAAGATCGCAATGAAGCCCCACACCAGTGTAATTCAGAGATAAGCCAGTAGGCCAGCATAGCTGTAGATAGCAAAGCATTTGGGGTTCATGTTGTCGGCCCTAATAAAAGGTATGACATGGATTTCATTCTTGTTTTGGGATTTTGTGTGGACCAAGACGACTGTTTGCTACTTTTTAGACCTCTGGACGTACCAGCATGTCCATGAGTTAGCCAGCGCGGTGTAGTGGTTAGGAGCGGTGGACTCTAATCTGGTGAACCGGGTTTGATTTCCCACTCCTACACATGAAGCCTGCTGGGTGACCTTGGGCTAGTCACAGTTCTCTCCGAACTCTCCCAGCCCCACCTACATCACAAGGTGCCTGTTGTGGGGAGAGGAAAGGAAGGCGGTTGTAAGCCAGTGTGAGACTCCTTAAAGGTAGAGAAAAGCGGGGTATGAAAACCAACTTCTTCATCAGTGTGTGGCTTACAATGAGATCATTGTAATAGACTGGATTCAGGCTTCGGCCCTACGTGTAGACTTCAGCATGTCTGTATAACATTCAGATGTGGTATCTGTGCTGTAGCAGACACCAGCCAAGTTTTTGCTTCTGGTCATTTGCGTGACCCAACAGACATGTTCCTCAGCGGACACCATACAAATGGGCAATTGACCTTAGAGTCATGTCTCTCTCCCAAATGCCATAGAAGAAACACCAAAGATGATGGTCTTCATTGAACACATGAAACTGCCTTATACTGAATCAGACCCTTGGTCCATCAAAGTCAGTATTGTCTACTCTGACCGGCAGCGGTTCTCCAGGGTCTCAGGCAGAGGTCTTTCACATCACCTACTTGCCTAGTCCCTTTAACTGGAGATGCCGGGAGTTGAACCTGGGACCCTCTGCATGCCAAGCAGATGCTCTGCCACTGAGCCACAGCCCCTCTCTATGGCTATCCAGGGTCTCAGGCAGAGGTCTTTCACATCACCGACTTGCCTAGTCCCTTGAACTGAAGATGCTGGGGACTGAACCTGGGATCTTCTGCATGCCAAGCAGATGCTCTACCACTGAGCCACAGCCACACTTGTTTTTAGAAAGATGTACATTATGTTGTTGGTGGTGGAAAGTGTTGTCAAGTTGCAGCGACTGATGTTGACCCTGTAGGGTTTTCAAGGCAAGAGACGTTCAGAGGTGGTTTGCCATTGCCTGCCTCCGCACAGCAACCCTGGGCTTCCTCAGTGGTCTCCCATCCAAATACTAACCAGGGCCAACCATGCTTAGCTTCCACGAGCAGATGGGCTAGCCCGGGCCATCTAGGTCAGAGCATACATTATGTTAGCAGGCTCAAAAGCAATTTCCTTTAAGTGGCCTCATCTCCCCTTCTCTGCTTTCCTCTCCCTGGAGATGCCCGGGTAACTTGTTGTTCAGCTTTGCTTCCAGATAATTGGAAATGAAATATAAGCTCAACATTTTTTGCAATGGGAAGTCTGAAGCAATCAACAACTGTTTATTTCAAGCAGATTTGCTGTTCAGGTGATAATAATGCCTGGGTGGGGCACATGAACCCATGAAGCTGCCTTACATTGAATCAGACCCTTGGTCCATCAAAGTCAGTATTGTCTACTCAGACAGGCAGAGGCTCTCCAGGGTCTCAGGCAGGGGTCTTTCGCATCACCTGCTTGCCTGGTCCCTTTAACTGGAGATGCCGGGGATTGAACCTGGGACCTTCTGCATGCCAAGCAGATGCTTTACCACTGAGCCACGGCCCCTCCCCAAAATGTCCACATGAACACATGAAGCTGCCTTCTACTGAATCAGACCCTGGGTCCGTCAAATTCAGTATTGTCTACTCAGACCGGCAGCGGCTCTCCAGGGTCTCGGGCAGAGGTCTTTCACATCACCTACCTGCCTACTCCCTTTAACTGAAGATGCCGGGGATTGAACCTGGGACCTTCTGCATGCCTAGCTGGTGCTCTACAAACTGGGCCACAGCTCGTGTCCAAAATGCATCTTTGCCCAGGAATGGCAAAAAAGAAAGAAAGAGGAAACATGTCCTAGCTCCAGTTCATATGTCCTGGGTTCTCCATACGATCAAACATAGGGATGGCTTCCTCTGATATTGTTTGTTTCAGAGCGTGCTTCCTCTGATATTGTTTGACACAGCTGTAAATTGCCTTCTTAACATGAGCATTTGAATTCCATCCGCTCACAAGGGCGGACATCTCCTTGGGAGCTGGTCCGGCGAGCTTAGGAGGAGCGGCTTTCTTCCTCTGACATCCCTTCCAGATTGGGGAGGGGGAAGAGAAAGAGGCTGAGACCAGCTGCTGCCAACATCATCGGCCCTGCTGCTGAAGGGACAAGGGGAGGGCAGCTACATCAGTACGAACGGAAGATGAGAACCGGTACCCAGGGGGAGCCGATGATATCCTTTTAATGGGAATGGACATCTAGGGCAGAACTAATCCCGAAACATGGAGTTTTGCCCCAAATGTAACCGGGTTCACAGCTCTTGTAGCTTATTCTTTCTCATTTTGTTGCTTAAATGACACCCCCCTTTACTTATTATAGACTGTTTTGATGTAGCAGCTGCCGCAGGGCCCAGAGGACTACACGTGCTCAGCTAGCAAAACAAAGATTCCCCCCACCCTTTACATCACTCAGTAAAAAGGTGCTTATCCAACCTGGAGACCATTTGGCCCAGCTCCTGCCTCTTCTGTTCCTTGATGGCTGGGGTTGCCAACCTCCAGGCACTAGCAGGAGATCTCCCACAATTACAACTGATCTCCAGCTGATAGAGATCAGTTCATAGAACAAAATCATAGAGTTGGAAGGGACCCCCAGGGTCATCTAGTCCAACGCCCTGCACAATACAGGACATTCACAACTACCTCCCCACCAAACACCCCCAGCGACCCCTACTCCATGCCCAGAAGATGGCCAAGATGCCCTCCCTCTCATGATCTGCCTAAGGTCATAGAATCAGCATTGCTGACAGATGGCCATCTAGCCTCTGCTTCAAAACCTCCAGGGAAGGAGCGCTCACCACCCCCCGAGGAAGCCTGTTCCACTGAGGAACTGTTCTAACTGTTAGAAAATTCTTCCTAATGTCTAGACGGAAACTCTTTTGATTCAATTTCAACCCATTGGTTCTGGTCCGACCTTCTGGGGCAACAGAAAACAACTCAGCACCATCCTCTCTATGATAGCCATTCGATTACTTGAAGATGGTTATCATATCCCTTCTCAGTCTTCTCCTCTGTGGGCTAAACAAGCCCTGGAGAAAATGGCTGCTTTGGCCATTGGACTCTACGGCATTGAAGTCCCTCCCCTCCCCAAACCCCACCCTTCTCAGGCTCCCCCCCCCAAATCTCCAGGTATTTCCCAACCTGGAGCTGGCAACCCTATTGATGGCTCCGCCCAGGCATTGTTCCACCTCAATCTGCCCCTGTCATGGTTGCCATCTCCAGGTTGGGGAATTCCTGGAGATTTGAGGGTGGAGCCTGGGGAAGGGAGGGTTTGAAATGGAGGAAGTACATCAGTGAGGTATAATGCCACAGAGTCCACCCCCCACAGCGGCCATTTTCTCCAGGAAGCCCACAAGCAAGACGACTGCAGCAGCATTATCCTGCCTGTGTTCCGCAGCACCCAATATATTCGGCATGCTCCCCTGATCCTGGAGAGAATAGGTGTGCATCATGACTAGTATCCATTTTGACTAGTAGCCATGGATAGCCCTCTCCTCCACGAACATGTCCCCTCCCCTCTTAAAGCCTTCCAAGTTGGCAGCCATCACCACATCCTGGGGCAGGGAGTTCCACAGTTTAACTATGGCAATCTGGCCTCAAGTGCCCCTGTAAAAGTGCAGGCCAGGGTTATCAGACTACCGTCTCTGCTCTGAGCTGGTTTGGAGAGGGGAAGAGGCAGAGAGGAGGGAAGGTCAGTTGCAACCGCCCCCCTGTGGCTACAGAAACGGCCTTCTCTCCCGGAAAGCGCTGCTCCAGCCACGGGAATGACTCTCTCCCCTCCGGGCCGCCGCACACACTTCTGTTTCTGACTCGCAGGCCGCGGGGTTTCGTCGTGACTCTTTTGCCACTCCGAAAATCTTTTTCCACCGTCTCGTCCCCTTGCGACCACCCCAGGCCCGAGCCGAGCGAGTGGGTTAACAGGCTCTGGGGAGCTCAGCTGCCTCTCTTCACACATCGGCTCCCCCCCCCCCCACCCCCGTCTCTCCCTGAGCATCTTTGGCCTCATCAACACAATTCAGTCTAATAAATGCAATCGTTAAAGGCGCTGGAGATAGACACTCCGAAACTCCTGCGTTCGCAGAGCCTCAGGTGCTGGGCCCGATGAACCAGTTAGAAATGCCAGATCCTTTTAGAATGTCAGGCGCTGAATTTATATCCTGCAGCAAATTTATGACACAGTCGGGAGAGGGGCATGTTAATATTATTGAAGCATGCAGGTCCACTCTCCTTGTGAAACTCGGCGGGTGGCAGCCTGGCGGGTACCCTACATTAAGTCCGAGGACGGTCCTGAACACATCTCTGGGAGCCGGGATCAAAAACGTTGCTCGTTCGCAGAAGACCCTCTCCATCTGAGTCCCCGCTCAGTGAATTTGGAAGGCGAAAATTTAAGAGGTGTGTCCAGATCATAGAATCATAGAGTTGGAAGGGACCACCAGGGTCATCTAGGCCAACCCCCTGCACAATGCAGGAAATTCACAACTACCTGCCCCCCAAACACACCCAGTGACCCCTGCTCCATGCCCAGAAGATGCCCAAGATGCCCTCCCTCTCATGATCTGCCTCAGGTCATAGAATCAGTATTGCTGACAGTTGGCCATCTAGCCTTTGTTGAAAAACCTCCAGGGAAGGAGAGCTCACCACCTCCCGAGGAAGCCCATTCCACTGAGGAACTGCGCAGATGGGAGGCATATAAGCACAGTGAGGGGGGGGGGAGAGATGGGGAGAATCTGCATACACTTGACAGAATCGACCATTATTCAGCTGGAGGGGGTCTAGGGTTGGCAACCTCCGGGTGGTGGCTGGAGATCTGCTATTACAACTGATCTCCAGGCGATAGAAATCAGTTCCCCTGGAGAAAATGGCTGCTTTTGCAATTGGACTCTATGGCATTGAAGTCTCTCCCTTGCCCAAACCCCACCCTCCTCAGGCTCTGCCCCAAAATCTCCAGGTATTTCCCAACCCGGAGTTGGCAACCTGATGGGGTCTCAAGGCTCACCCTCCGGTCTGGGGTACATGAAAATGAGTTTTGGTTTTTAACCATTCCTAGTGGTAGAATACTGATTGAAATGAAAAGCCAGAGTAATTATTTTAATGCTAATTCTCAACATGCTCCCCCCACTACCAAAAGCATCCTCTGGAACGTTACAAATAGACCAGACGCTGGCAAAGAAGCCATGCACAAAAATTACACTGGTGTTGTTTGCTCCCACGACCCCGATCTGTATTTTCTGGGTTTCATATAGACTACTTAGGAAAGACACGTCGTGAATTTATCATGTTGTCTGATTTCAAGATGGCGGCCCTAATTCAAAGTGGCAGCTCCACGCATTCCCTTCTCACTTCTGAGGCCGGTAGCCTGGAGCCTTGAAATAAAAACCGCCCGAAATAGCACATCTAGGAGAGTATTGTCATGGTACAGAAGCGGAATGCTAAACCACCACCTGGCAAGTACAGGCAACATACAAAGTTGGGGGGGGGAATTATTTCCCATTCAATTAAGTGCAGGCCAGTGCCACAAATTTAGACAAACTTGTTTTGCTGACATGTCATCTCTGGAGGCAGAGTCTCTCATCTGTTTGTGCTGGTGTACCATCTGCAACCCTTCCTTTGAGAAGTCTGACTTGGCCGTAGTTACACCGCCTTGGTAACCTCTAGACCCGGGGTGTCAAACATAAGGCCCGCGGGCCGTATCCGGCCCCTGGAGAGCTCTAATCCGGCCTGCGAGCCAGCCACCCTAGGGCTGCCAACCTCCAGGTACTTTCCTTTCCTTTCCTTTTATCCCTTAGAAGCTCCTTGATCAATTGATCTTGAGCAGCATATATCTAGTGTTGGAGGGATATAAGGACTGAAACAAATCTTGCCACTGACAATGTAGCCTTGGGGTCCCTGTCGCTTAGTAAAAAAGGCATTATGTCAGTCTCACAGGCATTGGATTTGTATATTAAAAGGGGGGAAATATAGTGCGATCGAAGTTCCTCGTAAAAGCGGCATTCCAAAAGGGCATGGGCTAATGTGTCAATAGAGCCAGAAGAGCAAGGGCAGATCCTGTCTGAGTATGGTATATTCAGAATTCTGCCCTGCATTACCAAGGAAGGATTAGCATTCAATCTAGCCAAGCAAAAAGCTCTACAGAGACGAGGAGTTGTCAGATAATATGTATAGGCAGGCAGACCACGTGGAGGGGGTATTCCGAAGAACTGGGATGAACAGTCGCGATGAGCACGAAAAGTAGTGCTGTTATAATCGAGCTCTTTAATGCACTTTTTAATTTTGGCAAAAGCTTCAGTTTTCCCAAGATCTGATAACATATCCTGCGAGAAGCCCAGCAACGCCAGTTTCTCATCGAAGATTTTTTGCCATGAGGATTTGAAAGGGTCATGCTTCAGAGAAGCTAGGAACCCCTCAGTGCTAAAGCACAGTTTAAGGTGGAGTTTAAAGGCGGCCAACCACGCCCTAGCTTCAAGTGACATTTGGTCAAACTCGGAACGAAGAGTAACGCCAGCAACACATCGAGGGGCATTTAGGAGTTTTCGTAAGAACTGAAGCAGTGGACGATCTATAGATTCATTGATGGCTGTAATCCAGATGGCAACACCAAAGAGGATAATTGGGGTAATTTTCAGGTTAAAAACCTGAATAGCCCCTGGAATATATTTGCCACCTTTGGTGTGAAAAAAATTGACAATAGCACCAACCCCAGGTTTAATTTTGTTGGACACTGCTTTTTGATGGGCATTCCAATTTAGGTTATGGGAAAACAGAATGCCAAGGTAAACAAACTCCTTGACTTGGTCAACCTCAAAGCCATCTAATACCCAGCGAAAAAGAGGCATTTTTCTCCTCTTAGTGAAGATCATGATCTTAGATTTATGATGGTTTATTTTAAGACCTTCCCTAGAGCAGTACTCAGAAAAAGTTTGCAAAGACCTTTTCAAACCAATTCTTGTGCGGGACAGGAGAACTGCATCGTCAGCATAGAGTAGAATCGGGGTGGAATGGCTTGCAAGCTTTGGGGGGTGGCAAAACTCTGAGAAATTGGTTGCCATATCATTCAGGTATAGATTAAACAAGAGAGGAGCAAGGAGGCAACCTTGTCTAACTCCCTTGGCCAGTTCAAAAGGCTCGGTTAGTTCTCCTTGGTTGCCACAGCAAACCTGAGCTGTGAGGTCAGTATGAAATTGCTGGATAAGCCATAGTAACCTCCTATCCATAGTAGAATGTGATAGTTTCAACCATAGCCTCTCCCTCGGGATGGTATCAAAAGCTCCCTTAAGATCCATAAAACCCGCATAAAGGGTGCCATTTCGGGGGGAGGAATATTTCTCAGCTAGATGGGAGAGCACTAAACAGTGGTCCATGACAGACCAACCCCTTCTGAAGCCAATCTGTTCCCAGCCAAGGATGTCATTACTCTCAACCCAGTCCAACAGCCTCTTTAATAAGTAGGAGGAATACAATTTGCCTAAGCAAGACAAAAGGCTGATTGGACGATAACAGCTTGGGTCAGAGCGCTGACCTTTTTTAAAGATTGGGATGATAATGGTATGTCTCCAAGATTTTGGAATAGCTCCTGATGCATTAATTTGTGTGAATACAGGAGCAAGAATGTTGGCCCACCATTCGCTGTTGACTTTAAAAAGTTCGTAGGGAATTAGATCAGGACCTGGGGCTTTGCCTGAGCGTAGGCGATCAATGAGCGGTTTAATGTCCTTAGGAGACACATCTGGCCAGGAATTCAGCAAAATAGAAGGTGCTACAGGTATAAGACCCTGGTTTTCCACAGAGTAGGAGAAGAGGCTCTTGAAGTAAGCTACCCAGACCGAAGACGGGATACATGAGGGGACTCTGACATAGCCATTACTTAAAGAATTCACAGTCCGCCAGAAGGTTGAATTATCATTGTTGTTTATAGCTGTAATCAAGCTCCTCCAATTTTTATATAGGGCCTCTTTTTTCCTCCAGTTTACCAAGTCCTTGTAGTTCTTTTTAATAGTTAACAATTCCTTCAATACTGAAATAGTGTTGTTCCTTCTGAATTCTCTATGTTTCCTGGTTATTGCTCGTTTGAGTAGTCTACACTCGCGGTTAAACCAAGAATTTTGTTTATATAGAGCGTGCAAGCTTGAGGTGATTTCTTTAGTAAATAGAGGTTTAAATAAATCAATTAATCTGAAAAAAACATTTAAGACAGTAGCTGCAGACTCTTGCTCAAGGAGGGCAGCTTTCAACGAAGTCACCTCCAAAAGCTGCATTTTGCCACGCACCAAGGAATCAAGCTCAGGGCTCCAGTAAACACGAGCTAGGGCTTTTTGGGATTGGTGCAATATTTGATGGTAGGACGGTATTAAGTGTGGAACACATAATTGGTTGATTGAAAGAGAGATAGGGATGGTCACTGCCCATGTAATCGCAGACTTCCATATTACTGATGAGAGGTAAGAGATCTAATGAAACCAGAAAATAATCGATAACACTGGCACCATTTTGGCTAAAAAAGGTGAAATCTCCATTAGGGTCGATCTGCGATCGCCCATTTACTATTATTAGGTTCCTCTGAATAGCGAATTGGGCCAGACTTAAGCCGGAAGAATTGATTACCGAGTCCCTGGAAGTTCTAGTATACCATAGGGAACTCAGGAAAGATTCATCAAAATTCCCTATAAGATTTTGGAAGAGAGTATTATCATCCGGCCCTATTCGTGCGTTAAAATCACCAGCCATAAGAATTGGAATAGTTGGGTGGTTGTTTTTGATGTCATCAAATAGTTCTCCCAGACGGGCCCAGTTTCGTGCAGTATTACTTGATCTAGCAGGAGGAATATAAACAGAAAATAAAAGAAGTGAAGAAAAAGTCAGATTTACTCTAACTGCTAGCACCAACTCTTCAGCCAAAAGAAGGTCAATTGAGCTTATGCTTAAAGAAGTGGAGATAAAGCATGCTAGTCCTGCACGAGGGCGGCCCACAGAGCCTTTGATTGCTTTTTGGGTAAAAGAGGTAAAGCCTGGGAGAAAGATCTCATTTGTGGCCCAAGTTTCCTAAACAAGGATGATATCAAACGTCGAGAGAAATAACTGTATATCAGGATCAGTAAGTTTAGCTGCCCATCCAGCAACATTCCAGCACCTCCAGGTACTAGCTGGAGCTCTCCTGCTATTACAACTGATCTCCAGCCGATAGAGATCAGTTCCCCTGGAGAAAATGGCCGCTTGGACTGGACAATTGGACTGTATGGCATTGAAGTCCCTCCCCTCCCCCAACCCCGCCCTCCTCAGGTTCCATCCCAAAGACCTCCCGCCGATAGCAAAAAGGGACCTGGCAACCCTAAGCCACCCCCCCCACACACACACACACTCTCTTGATCGGTACGGTTGCCAACCTCCAGGTACTGGAAACTGTATATACACAAAGTGCAAATATTTATAAGCTACTGAGGTGAAACATACTCAGTTGAGACCTTTGGAAATTTCTCTACATTTTTTGTGTGAACTGTACATATTGTATATAATTGTGTTGTATATATGTCACATATATGGTCTATGTTTCACCTCAGTAGCTTATAAATATTTGCACTTTGTGTATATACAGTTTCCTGTACTGTTTTTCTAAACCTTTTGGTACGAGTACAGAGGTGCCGTTTTTCTCCCCAACCTCCAGGTACCAGCTGGAGATCTCCTGCTACTAGAATTGATCTCCAGCTGATAGAGATCAGTTCAACTGGAGAAAATGGCCGCTTAGGCAATTGGACTCTATGGCATTGAAGTCCCTCCCCTCCTCAGGCTCCGCCCCCCAAAACCTCCCTCCAGTGGCGAAGAGGGACCTGGCAACCCTATCGATCAGGGCTGGCGGGGCATGGCCCAGCCCAACTGAGTGACATTTATGTCATATCCGGCCCTCGTAACAATTGAGTTCGACACCCCTGCTCTAGACTATTCTAATGTACACTGTATGGGGCTCCTCTGAAAAGTCCTTGGATACTTCCATTAGTTGCCGCTTTGGCAATTGGACTCTATGGCATTGAAGTCCCTCCCCTCCCCAAACAGCCTAAGCAGAAAAGGTGGTTTTTATTGTTCTCTTATAGGCCACAAGGGAAGATGCTCTCATGCATCCGGGGTGGGGAGGATTCCATAATGTTGGTGCCCCACCAGAAGTCCTGTCGTGCGTTGCTGCTCATTAAACCACACAAAGCAGGGCTTCACCAGGTGACCTCAACATTCAGGTTGGTCCATACTGAAGAAGGTGGTCCTTCAGTATGGTTCCCAGCTCCAGGTTGGAAAATACCTGGAGATTTTTGGGGCGGAGCCTGAGGAGGGCGGGTTTGGGGAGGGGCTTCAATGCCATAGAGTCCAACTGTGAAAGTGGCCATTTTCTCCAGGTGAACTGATCTCTATGGGCTGGAGATCCGTTGTAATAGCAGGAGCTCTCCAGCTAGCACCTGGAGGTTATACAATTCAAAATATACAATTATGGCGCTGGAATAGCTATTCAATAGTAATACAGCACACTTGCTCAATTATTTTAAAAGTTCAAAGAAACCTTATTAAACTTTTTCCCAATATTGGGATAACTCAGTAATCATACATTCAAAATAAACAGTTTGTAATGTGCTTCAAAGGTTCATAGTTTATAATCTCCACTGTTCAGGATACACCTGGAGGTTGGCAACCCTATTTCATGGCAGTGTGGGGATTCGAACCTGGGTCTCCCACTTCCTAATCTGACACTTTTAATAAACTACATAGGGTTTTCAAGTGGGTTGGAAAAATCCCTGGAAATTGGAGAAGGCAGAATTTGGGGAGGTAGGGTTGCCAGGTCCCTCTTCACCACCGGCGGGAGGTTTTTTGGGGGGTAGCCTAATGAGGGCAGGGTTTGGGGAGGGACTTCTACGCCATGGAGTCCAATTGCCAGAGCGGCCATTTTCTCCAGGTGAACTAATCTCTGTCGGCTGGAGTTGTAATAGCAGGAGATCTCCAGCTAGTACCTGGAGGTTGGCAACCCTAGGAGGTGGAGGGATTTCTGCCATTTCTTCCAAGGGAATCCCATAGACTGGGGGAAGCGGGAAAGAGCCACGCACAGACTTTCCACACTTGGAAGCCTACAGGGAAGGGCTGTAGCTCAGTGGTAGAGCATCTGCTTGGCATGCAAAAGGTCCCAGGTTCAATCCCCGGCATCTCCAATTAAAGGGACCAGGCAAATAAGGTGATGGGAAAGACCTCTGCCTGAGACCCTGGAGAGCCCCTGCCGGTCTGGGTTGACAATACTGACTTGGATGGACCAAGGGGCTGATTCAGCAGAAGGCAGCTCATGCGCTTCTCTCCCACTGCGCACGCGCAACCCTCCCAGTTCCACGCCGTTCCCCGCGATTCCGCCCGGCCGCAACGCGCACGCGCGGCCTCCCTTCTCCGCTTGCCTGCTGGCTTTCTTCTCCCACCTCTCTGCCTACCGGGCATGCGCAGTGGCGCCGTCCTCCTCTGAGCCCCGGCGTCGCCCCGCGGTGTGCTGCCAGGTGCCGTTGCCCGGGAGAGCGGGATGCGCCGGGACTCCTCGCCCCCGCCCCCTCCTCGGCCCCGCCATGGAGGTGGAGGAGGCCTTCCCCTTGGTGGGCCAGATGGGGCCCTTCCAGGTGTGGCTCTGCATCCTGCTGGCCGCCCTGCTGCAGGTGAGTCGGAGGGGAGGGACCCACGGGGGAGGGTGGTGGCAGCTTCCAGACATGGGAGGGTGGTGGCAGCTTCCAGACATGGGAAGGTGGTGGCAGCTTCCAGATTTGAAGATGCACAAAGGATCTGTGGAACTCCCCGCCGCAGGATGGGACGATGGCTGCCCACTTGGAAGGCTTGAAGAGGGGAGTGGACATGTTCGTGGAGGAGAGGGCTGTCCATGGCTACTAGTCAAAATGGAGACTAGTCTTGATGCGTGCCTATTGTGCGTGGGCTTCCTAGGGGCACCTGGTGGCCGCTGGGTGAACAGACTGCTGGACTTGATGGGCCTGGGTCTGATCCAGCAGGGCCTTTTCTTATGTGCTTATGATGCACACCTCCTCTCTCCAGGATCAGAGGAGCATGCCTATTATCTTAGGTGCTCTGGAACACAGGCAGGATAATGCTGCTGCAGCCGTCTTGTTTGTGGGCTTCCTGGAGGCACCTAGATACATAGTTAAACTGTGGAACTCCCTGCCCAAGGATGTGGTGATGGCTGCCAACTCAGAAGGCTTTAAGAGGGGAGGGGACTTGTTCGTGGAGGAGAGGGCTATCCATAGCTACTAGTAAAAATGGATAATAGCCACGATGCATACCTATTCTCTCCAGGGCCAGAGGAGCATGCCCGTTATATGAGGTGCGGTGGAACACAGGCAGGACAATGCTGTTGCAGCCGTCTTGCTTGTGGGCTTCCTGGAGGCACCTGTGTGAATGGACTGCTGGACTGGATGGACCTTGGTCTGATCCAGCAGGGCTTTTCTTATGTTCTAAGGGTAGGCTCACATTTGACCATGCATGGTTTGCTGAAGGCAATGCCTGGGGGGATGCTTGCACAATGATCTGTAGTTGGCAAGGGTTTTCAAGGCAAGAGATGTTCAGATGGTTTGCCACTGCCTGCCTCTGCATTAGCAGCCCTGGACTTTTCTACCAACTTGGAAGGCTTTAAGAGACCTTGGAGAGCCACTGCCAGTCAGAGTAAACAATACTGCCCTTGATGGACCGATAGTCTGATTCAGTATAAGGCCGCTTCATGTGTCCCCTTGTGTCAATGACTGTATCTTTAAAAAGTGATTTTTCCAAAAAATAAATTTTACTACCCGTAACGACACTCGTCCAAACTGATCAAGTCCTCCTGGAGAGTCTCTTCCTCTCTACAACATCTCTGTCAAGTGAGTAGAAGTCTCAGCGGGACCAGGGTATGTCTGGTGACTCCTCCTGAAAGACAAACAAAACTTTTCCCAGCAGAAACTTTGCTGGCTCAGAGCTCCCCTTGTTAGATGCAAGGGAACAGAAATCCATCAAGCTGGTTTATACACACAACAGAAAGGTGGTGGAGCCAGCGTGGTGTAGTGGTTAAGTGCGGTGGTTTGGAGTGGTGGACTCTGATCTGGAGAACCTGGTTTGATTCCCCGCTCCTCCACATGAGCGGCGGACTGTAATCTGGTGAACCGGGTTGGTTTCCCTACTCCTAAGCATTGAATCCGGCTGGGTGACCTTGGGCTAGTCACAGCTCTCTCCGCCCCGCCTATCTCACAGGGTGTCTGTTGTGGGGAGGGGAAGGGAAGGTGATTGTAAGCTGGTTTGATTCTTCCTTAAGTGGTAGAGAAAGTTGGCATATAAAAACCAACTCTTCTACTGTCTGACAGCTCACCAAAGGTCAACTCCAAATTCCATGTTGGTAATTTTAGTGCAAAAAGTCCTCCGGAACTTTCAGTCAACTGTGCACAATGCGCTTGGCAGTACATTGTGGAATTGGTAGAGGTGTCACAGGCACAAGATAAATGCTGTTTTTTGACAGCAACGGACACATCATGTATAATATCAGGTGGGTCCATTGGAATAGAGCCGTACTGTGATGTAAGTGGTGGTACAAAAGGAGGTTTAGCTGGGTACCCAAGGTTGGGTGGGATGAAAAAATATATAAATAATGAAAATATAATTTATTAGAAGCGCTATGTCAAGATAAAAATTATTTTAAAAACGTTAAAACATCACAATGGCATTTCCTAAGGTTGATATCTATAACCACATGCCAGACAATCTTACCAGATGTTTGTGCAATTGGTAATATATTATGTAAGTAATTCCCAATGTCTCTTTTAAGATTTATACAATTGGCTTCTTCTTTCCAGCTCACAACTCCTTGCATGGCTGTTTCCTCGCCGACTACTTCGGGGCTTTGATTTGATTCTGCTTGCATTTTCCGACCGTCAGAGGTCGCCTTGCTGTCCCCACGTGTTTCCGTGCGTTTTGCCCGCCCGTGTTTTCTGGATTTGTGTTCAGCCAGCATTCGGAAAACGTGGGGGAAATGCGCGGAGAAAGTGAGGCGGCTTCTGACGGTCGGAAAATGCAAGCAGAATCACAGCAAAACCCCGAAGTAGTCGGCGGGGGGGACCGCAAGGAAACAGCCATGCATAAACGGCCCTTGTGTCCCGCTTTGTATCTCAGTAGGAAAGTCGGGCTATAAAAGAAACAAATAAATAAAGGTCAAAGTTAGAGCAGCATTTTTATTTATTTGCTTCCTTTATAGACTGCCTTGAACCTCAGCAGCAAAAGCAGGCTATAAAGGAAGCAAATAAATAAAGGACAAAGTTAGAACAGCATTTTTATTTATTTGCTTCCTTTATAGCCTGCTTTTCTTGCTGAACTTCAAGGCAGATAACAGCTTAAAAAAAAAATCCGTATTGTGCTAGTGCAGTTCTCAAATGTTGTGGATTATACGAAGGTATATATTTTATTTTTACATTGTTTGTTTTGCTTTCAGCCTGCCTTTCTTGCTGACGTTCCAGGCAGATTACAACTAAAAATACGTATGCAGTAAGAACGTTATGTTTTTCGCACTTTCTAATTTTGTAATTCTGCTCCTGTTGCATGGTTTATTAGACGTCTTGGGCTTTTCAATGGCACCTTGAGGCTCGGTGCAGAAAAGCGGGCTGTAAATAAAGCGAAGTAAAATAAATCAGTAAGACGTACAACGCAGTGTAATACAGACAGTAACGGCAGTGTGATATACCCATGACCTTCAGTCTCAAACTAGGAATTGTTCCTGTCGGGGGGTGCAGAGAGAAGTTAGGATTCAAAACCAGCACGCTAACAGTACCCTCCTATGCGGAGTTATCCTACCCTAAGTCCATTGACGTAAACGGGCTTAGGCTGACGTAACTGCGCGAAGAATTGCATTGTAAATCGCTGGACTACATCTCAGATTTGACAAATGTTAGCACAGCTTGCTTTCTGGAGGGCGACATCTATAAGGTTTGGCCCTCGGGCGATTGTATGCGTTGTGATCGATCATGGCGGTAGATAAAATAGCCATGGCATTTGCTAATGCTTGGGTGTGTGCTCACTGGCTTGTATTGCTGCGGCGGAAGATCATGGAGGCCCAGCTTGTGTTTTGCAGAAGTCTCGCAAGTCCTTAAGCAAAGAACGTCCCTGTGCAAATAATTCTAATTTCTCCCTGTGTAAATGCCCTGTTACAGCCAGATCTAACCAGCGGGGCCGATTGCACTGAGTTTGACAAGAGTTACTTCCTGGGGAGCGACCCAGGATTATGTCCTTTGTTATTTAAGGTAATGATATTAACAGGGAGAGATTGTGGACTGGGTAGAGCAGAGATGGGGAACCTCAGGCCCGGGGGCCGTATGTGGCCCCCGAGGACATTCTTGTGGCCCTCAGGAGCTCCGGCAGCCCTCCCTGAGGGTGTTCCTGGGGCCACGACTTGCAGAGGCGCTGCGGCGCCCTTTGGACCTCCTCTCACCTCCCCCTATAGCCGCAGCGTGCAGGAACGCCAGGGCACTCTGTAAGCCCCTCTCACTGCCTGTCGGCTGTTGAGCAGTGAGGGGGGGGGGAAGAGGCCCGCGGCTCCCAGCGGCAGAGCATGCGCGCAGGAGCCGATCGGGCTTCGGGGGCCTTTTGTGGACTCTGGGGGGGGGGAGGGCATGGAGCCTGGGGCCAGGTTGTGTGGGGCCAGCGGGTGCTTTTCTCTCTCCCTCTCTTTCTGTCATTTTCTTTTTTCCCCTCTTTCTATTTCTTTCTCCCTCTCTCCCTTTTCCTCTTTCTCTGTTTTCCTTCCTCCCTTCCTCCCTTGCTGATCGACCGCGTGCTGCACCCCCCTGGCGCCTTGTTTGCTCGGGCCCACCGCTGGCTGCCCTCCCGCCTGGGGGAGCGGGGGCACCCTCCAGGCCTTCTCTGCGTGGCCTCCCCTGGGGTTGCCAACCTCCAGGTGGTGGCCGGAGACCTGGCAAATCTAGCCTCTCCCCCCCACACCAGGAGATCTACACCTGGTATGGCCCCCGAATGATGTTATAAATGTGCAAATGGCCCTTGGCAGGAAAAAGGTTCCCCACCCCTGGGGTAGAGTGTTAAAGCAGGTGGAAGCCGGCCTTATAAATAAAGAAGAAGAAGAGTTGGTTTTTACATGCCGACTTTCTCTACCACTTAAAGGAGACTCAAACTGGCTTACAATCACCTTCCCTTCCCCTCCCCACAACAAACACCCTGTGAAGTAGGTGAGGCTGAGAGAGCTCTAACAGAGCTGTGACTTGCCCAAGGTCACCCAGCTGGCTTTGTGTGTAGGAGTGGGGAAACAAATCCAGTTCACCAGATTAGCCTCCGCCGCTCATGTGGAGGAGTGGGGAATCAAACCCGGTTCTCCAGATCAGACTACGTTGCTCCAAACCACCACTTTTAACCACTATACCACACTACACCACACTGGCTCTAAATAGGTCCTGCACATGTTTCTCGTCTCTCAGCTAACAGGCAGGGTCTTTTCAAAAAAAGTTAAAGTTATCCAGGTCTTTTGTGTGCGTGTGTGTGTGTGTGTTGGGGTGTGTGTGCGATAACTCTGGGAGGGGTTGTGGCTCCGTGGTAGAGCATCTGCTTGGCATGCAGAAGGTCCCGGGTTCAATCCCCGGCATCTCTAGTTAAAGGGACTAGGCAGGTAGGTGATGGGAAAGGCCCCTGCCTGAGTGGTTGCCAGTCTGAGTAGGCAATGCTGACTTTGATGGACCGAGGGTCTGACTGAAGGCTTCTTTTAGGGAGGGGCTGTGGCTCAGTGGTAGAGCCTCTGCTTGGCATGCAGAAGGTCCCAGCTTCAATCCCCAGCATCTCCAGGGACCAGGCAAGTAGGTGATGTGAAAGATCTCTGCCTGAGACCCCGGAGAGCCATGAAGTGGGGCTGTGGCTCAGTGGTAGAGCCTCTACTTGGCATGCAGAAGGTCCCAGGTTCAATCCCCGGCATCTCCAGGGACCAGGCAGGTAGGTGATGTGAAAGACCTCTGCCTGAGACCCTGGAGAGCCGCTGCCGGTCTGAGTGGACAATACTGACTTCGATGGACCAAGGGTCTGATTCAGTATATGACAACTTCAAGTGTTCATTTTTCCTCTCTGTCAAACAGCTGATCAGCAGGATTTAAACATTTTTTTTGAGAAAGTTCCATTGTTTTTCGTTTTATTTATTTATTTATTTTACCCTTGCACACAACGCTTTTAAGGCGGCCCACAACATAAGACAAACACATGGGGGTGGAAAGTTCCATTAAGGTACAGCTGACTTATGGCAACCCCTCAGGGGGTTTTCAAGGCCCAAGATGAACAGAGGAGGTCTGCCTTCCACCTGCCTATGCGTCGTGACCCTGAACTTCCTTGATGGTCTCCCCACCCAAGTAATAACCAAGGCCAATCCTGCTTAGCTTCCGAGATCTGACCAGATTGAGCGAGCCTGGGCCCTCCAGGTCAGGGCTGATAAAAAAACACATACGAGGTGCATGGACACAGTATATAAGATCGATAAAATTGACAGCAAGAGTGGTTTTGGCAAGGACTTGGAAGCAAGTGTCTATACCTGACATAGAGGAGTGGAAGGATAAACTGCTAGAATATAAACTGCAAATATGGCCAGAATGACTTTCATGATGAATCCTACAGGAAACGAGTCAATGGAACAGTTTAACGAGAAATGGCGATCATTTTATACCTATATGTCAGCAGATTAATAGATAAACATACTATAAAATATTAGAATATATGAATAGATTAATGCAAATATATTGAATCATTGAAAATGCTTCATAACTGTAAATGTATAATGCTTTTGAATTTACGAGACCAAAATCGTGCTTGTTTATATTAGACGGATTCCTTTATCCCCCCCCCTTCCTTTTTCCTTCTGTACCCCGTAATTGAAAAATAAATAAAAATTAAAAAAAAGATAAAATTGACTAGTAGGTATAGGTCCCTGTTCCTACTCAAATACGTTTGGGAAAAGAGACTGCCGGGGGTGGGGGGTCGCCTTTCTCCTAAAGAAGATGAGGGACGGGGCCAGCAGAACGTCATGCAAGGGGGGGCGTTTTGGGTGTCGGCTCCCTCTGATGAAGGCAGACCGGTATGCCCAGCCTGAAGGGGAGGGGAATAGTCTGCATTGAACCTTCCGATCGAAGCAAGAATATATAGACGAGGTTCAGGAACTAGTGATTTCGGAGAAGCCATTGCCGTTCCTTCTTCAAAACTGGCCAACTTTCATGTGTGCTTTGTACTCTTGATTTACGGCAAGAGCTCTGCCGTGGCTGGGTTAGGGGCAGCAATTAATCCTGCACAGTTCAAAGAAAGAAAACAATGGGTGCTGGCGTCAGCTTTTGGGTGTGGTGCCCTTAAAGAGTAGAAGAAGAGTTGGTTTTTATATGCCAACTTTCTGTACCTTTTAAGGAGAATCCAACCGGCTTGCAATCGCCTTCCCTTCCTCTCCCCACAGCGGACACCCTGTGAGGTACACATGAACACATGAAGCTGCCTTATATTGAATCAGACCCTCAGTCCATCAAAGTCAGTATTGCCTACTCAGGCCAGCAGCGGCTCTCCAGGGTCTCAGGCGGAGGTCTTTCATGTCACCTGTTTGCTTAGTCCCTTTAACTGGCGATGCCAGGGATTGAACCTGGGACCTTCTGCAGGCCAAGCAGATGCTCTACCACTGAGCCATGGTAGGTGGGGCTGAGAGAGTTCGGAGAGAACTGTGACTGGCCCAAGGTCACCCAGCAGGCTTCATGAGGAGGAGTGGGGGAAACCAACCCGGTTCACCAGATCAGCCTCCGCCGCTCATGTGGAGGAGTGGGGAATCGAACCCGGTTCTCCAGATCAGTCCACCACTCCAAACCACCGCTCTTAACCCCTACATCACGCTGTCTCCAGCTAAGGCGTGGTCTCCGTAATGAAATTGAGAACGCGCTAAGAAGTACAGGGGACCTTTTAAAATATTTCGCAGCGGCCATGTCTGTTTTTGCATCTTTAATTGTCTCATCTTCTGCCTTTATAGACTAAAGTGGAGTGGGCGAATGGTAAGTGGGTTGCCACCCCGCTTTATACCAGATGGCTTTGTTGGTCCTTTTATCTCCATTATCAAAATCCAACTTCCTGCAAGCTGTGCTGAACCTAGCATCAACCGCAAAGACTCAGTGTTTTGCCTCTTTTGGGTGTATTTTATAGGACTGTTAAGTGAAGGCGAGTCTAAGTAAATCTAATGTAAACTTTCCTGTGCTGCAGCACCTAAAAGCGCCCCCCCACCCCCACCCCGTGCCCTCGAATGGGAAGAATGCTTCACAGTTTGTAGCTAAAACGCTTGCTTGCTTTTGATATAAGAAATGAGAAGTCCTCACAAATTCTTCTCCTTGGGGACCCTAAGCTGGATGGAAAGTTAGCATTCAAGTGTTTTAAATAAAATAAATAAATAAGGGTATGTGCTGCATTTCTGCAGAAGTCACTGATATTGGCATGAACACACAATCATGAAACTGCCGTATACTGAATAAGACCATTGGTCTGTAACGGTCAGTATTGCCTACTCCTTCCTTTCCTTCCTTTCCTTTCTTTCGTCCGTAAGGATCAGTATGGCCTACTCCTTCCTCCCTCCCCTCCCCTCCCCTCCCCTCCCCTTCCCTTCCCTTCCCTTCCCTTCCCTTCCCTTCCATGCTACAGAGTTTTTGGCCATAGCCTTCCTTAAGCCTAACCACACTAATGTATTTTCTTAAATCTCCCTTTCCCCTTCTAAATCTACCCTAATTATAAACGTTTTTTAAAAACTTATTTTATGCTGAATTACTAAAACATAAGAGGCCAAGGATTCAGTAACATTTGGATCCTTATCCCCCAGAAGAAAGGAAAAACTGATTGTTGCTCATAAACTCATCCTTCTCTAACAATGGGGTTATCCATCTTTCTCTATCTTCACGAAATGAAGGGCTTTCAAGGACTAAGTGAGCCAAGGTACCTATCTTCCCCGTCTTACAAGAGCACCAATGTTCTGAAAAAGGGACTCCAGGAAAATCGGCTTTTTTAAAAATTCAGGCAACGGTATGGCATTTAATCTGGCAGCCAAAAAATTACAGTAACGGGGCTTGCTCAGACTCGCAGCGGCTCTCCAGATGGTAGGTCGTATTACTTACCACCTGATCGTTTCAGCTGGACATGCCGGGGATTGAACCTGGGACCTGTCTGGGTGCCGATCAGAGCTCTACCACTGAGCCACGGACCCTCCCGATGTGGAAGCCAAGAGCAGAGAATAATGCGCCGGACAGCCTCTTCCGAGGTCATTCCGCTGCATAACCCAGTCGCAACCAGAGCAGGAGAATCAGCTCAGATGAGGCAGTTTGTAAGGAATGGATCGTGTTTTGGGCTCACAGGAGTATTTATCTTTTGCAGCACAGTTTAAAAATGTGTCACGGAAGAATATCAGGAACGGCACTCGCAAATTTTGGGAAGCGGGCCAAAGAGAGGGGGGAAAATAAGGCAGGATGTTTTACTAATAATAACTTCTGGTGTAGTAGTTAAGAGCAGTGTGGTTAAGAGTGGTGAATCTGGTGAACCGGGTTGGTTTCCCCACTCCTCCACGTGAGCGGCGGACTCTAAGAGCGTGGTTCAGAGCGGTTTAGTTGTTAAGAGCAGTGGACTCTAATCTGGAGAACCGGGTTTGATTTCCCACTCCTTCACATGAGCGGTGGACTCTAATCTGGAGAACCAGGCTGGTTTCCCCGCTACTCCACGTGCGAGGTGGACTCTAAGAACATGGTTCATGGAATCATAATTGGAAGGGACCACCAGGGTCATCTAGTCCAACCCCGTGCACAATTCAGGAAATTCACAACTACCTCCCCCCCACACCCCCAGTGCCCAGAAGATGGCCAAGATGCCCTCCCTCTCATGAACTGCCTAAGTTCATAGAATCAGCATTGCTGACAGATGGCCATCTAGCTTCTGCTTGTAAACCTCCAGGGAAGGAGAGCTTCACCACCTCCCGAGGTTAAGAGCGGTGTAGTGGTTAAGAGCGGTGGACTCTAATCTGGAGAACCGGGTTTGATTTCCCGCTCCTCCACATGAGCGGCAGAATCTAATCGGGTTTGATTCCCTGCTCCTCCACGCGAAGCCAGCTGGGTGCCCTTGGGCTAGTCACACTCTCTCAGCCCCACCTATCTGATGAAGGGAGGGAAAGGGAAGGTGATTGTGAGCCGGTTTGATTCTCCTTAAAAGGTAGAGAAAATCAGCATGTAAAAACCAACTCTTCTTCTTTCTTCAGACGAAAGAAGAGTTACAATGGTGTAAAATGGTGTGGGGCAAGGCAGACAAGAATACTACGCGCCTCTTGTAAATGCCAATTGTGTTTCTGGCTAGCTCTTTCTTATCGTAACATGAATTGACAAGACAGGAGTAGCGTTCCTGACACTGCGTTACTGGACGAGCCTGTCAACATTTCATCGTATCGAGTCTAATCCAGAAGGCAAAGAGCCGCTGGGTGAACCATGTCGCTGGAACGAGGAAATTGGTTCCTTCGAATGCTACGGCGGCTTGTCCCCATGTGGATCTTGACGCTCTCGTTCTGTGTCGCTTTCAGCTCTACGTCGCCAGCGAGGCCATCCTCATCGCCCTGGTGGGGGCGACGCCACCCTTCCGCTGGGACCTCGAAGGGATCTCGGCTAATTGGAGCCATGGCAACCAGTCGGCGAGCGAGGAAAGGGTGTTCGGGAAGTGGCTGCTGACGGCCAACGGCAGCGAAGTCCACAAGCACGTCCACTTCAGCAGCAGCTTCACGTCCATCGCCTCCGAGGTAACGTTCATATGAAGGCAGCCTCCACGTGAAACCTGGGAACCCCCCTAGAATTACAGCTCATCTCCAGACTACAGAGATCAGTGCCGCTGGAGAACATGGATGCTTTGGAGAGTGGACTCTATGGCAATGTACCCCAATGGGGTCCTCCCTAGGATCCATCCCCAAATCTACGTGGAGGTTTCGAACTTCCCGACTGGTGTCGTGATTCAAACAAAAACTGGTGTCGTCGTGAGTCATGAACGGCAGTGGCCGGATCGATCACCCGAGAAGGGTCCGTGCTGCACGAATGTCCGTTCGCGGGAGTCGCCTCCCTCCTTTGAAAAAAGCAACAGAAGATAATTGGGCCTGGGATGGGAATAAAGGGGGAAGCCATGGAATCATAGAGTTGGAAGGGACCACCAGGGTCATCTAGTCCAACCTCCTGCACAATGCAGGAAATTCACAACTACCTTCCCTACACACACACCCAGTGACCCCTACTCCATGCCCAGAAGATGGCCAAGATGCCCTCCCTCTCATCATCTGCCTCAGATCATAGAATCAGCATGGCTGACAGATGGCCATCTAGCCTCTGCTTCAAAACCTCCAGAGAAGGAGGCCTTACCACCTTCCGGGGAAGCCTGTTCCACTAAGGAACTGCCAGGTTATGACCGCCTCCCAAGTTCCCAAATAAGCATGTTCTTTCTATGCTAGGAACCTCCGAGCTCATGGGTGTCGGAACTCATTTATTACGAGGGCCGGATATGACATAAATGTCACTTAGTCAAGTCGGGCCATGCCTCGCCGCCCAGATCGAGACTTGGGGGGGGGGGTGGCTCGCGGGCCGGATAAGAGGGTCCGGACCTGGCCTGCGGGCCTTTGGTTTCACACCCCTTCCTAGCTGCTTTGCTTTATCAGCATTGTCGATTTAGTAGCACAACCTCCGTTCTCCCCGAATATGTCATGTTATCCAGGAGAAGCCTGACAGTATAAAACTGGTTGCTGGCCTCCAGGGATGGGGGTGGGGGTGGAGATTTCCCGAAATGGCAAAGGATCTCCAGACCACAGAGAGTGGTCTCCCTGGAGGAAAATGGCTGCTTTATACCCCGCTCCATCCCCAAATATCCAAGAATTTCCAAATCTGGACTGGGCAACACTTTTCCAAAACCAGACTGGGCAACACTGCAGCCATGTATGACCCTCTGGGTGTTTGTCTTCAAGACATTATTTCCCCCCCCCCCTTGCACAGGAATTGCAATTCTTGCTGTTTGTTCATCATCCAAAAATCCAGTGATCACCTGGCTCTTTATTTGATCTGAAATTCCACTCTTGACACCCAGCGTGGTGTAGTGGTTAAGAGCGGTGGTTTGGGGCGGTGGACTCTGATCTGGAGAGCCGGGTTCGATTCCCCACTCCTCAACACGAACGGCGGAGGCTAATCAGGTGAGCTGGATTTGTTTCCTTGCTCCTCCACACGAAGCCAGCTGGGTGACCTTGGGCTAATCACAGCTCTCTCAGCCTCACCTACCTCAACGTGTGTCTGTTGCGGGGAGGGGGAAGGGAAGGTGATTGGTTTGGTTCTTCCTTAAGTGGTAGAGAAAGTCAGCATGTAAACACCAACTCTTCTTCGTTTCATGAATTGCACCCCTGCAAACACCCGTGGTGTTACTGGTTTCAATTTTCTTTGCATGCCGCTAAGAGTTTGTGACAGCAAGCCGTTGTTAGGAAGTCTCAGCACACATTGTTCTTGCTCCATGGTGCTTGTCTTTCCATAGAAGAAAAAGAAGAGTTGGTTTTTTATATGCCGACTTTCTCTACCGTTTTAGGAGAATCGTGTGTGTGTGTAAATTGCTGTCAAGTCGCAGCCGACTTATGGAGACCCCTTTTTGGGGGGTTTTCATGGAAAGAGACTCATGGAAAGAGGTGGTTTGCCAGTGCCTTCCTCTGCACAGCAACCCTGGTATTCCTTGTTGATCTCCCATCCAAATACTAACCAGGGCTGACCCTGCTTAGCTTCTGAGATCTGACGAGACCAAACTAGCCTGGGCCATCCAGGTCAGGGCAAGGAGAATCTTACCTGCTTACAATTGCCTTCCCTTCCCCTCCCCACAATAGACACCCTGTGAGGTAGGTGGGGCTGAGAGAGCTCTGAGAGAACTGTAGCTAGCCCAAGGCCACCCAGCTGGCTTCATGTGGAGGAGTGGAGAAACCATCCCAGTTCACCAGATTAGCCTCTGCCGCTCATGTGGAGGAGTGGGGAATCAAACCCGGTTCTTCAGATTAAAGTCCACCGCTCTTAACCACTACACCACGCTGGCTCTCCTGGTGTGCCCCCTTTGCTTTAGGGGGAGGGGTCCTTCCTCTTTTTGTGGTGGGTTGATGGCTCTCTGAAAAGTAACCTGTTCCCCGTCGGTCTTGGAGATAGGGTTGCCAACCTCCAGGTAGTAGCTGGAGATCTCCCTCTATTACAACCGATCTCCAGCCGATAGGCATCGGTTCACCTGGAGAAAATGGCCACTGTTATTGTTTTATTAGCTGGTCAACTTGCAGTTTATATCCATCCGGTTGGCACATTTTTTTTGTTCCTAACTATCAATATGCTAAGGTCAGTGCTTTTAAGGGGGCTTGTTGCTTCAGCCACTCCTCTCTGAATTCTCCCGCTGTAGGTTTAATTAATTACTATAATATTTAAGCCCTGCCTTTCCTCTGGGCTCAAGGTGGTTTGTGGTGTAGGAGCATTAGAAATGCATGCGCGCCTGTGGGAAAATTAGTCGGGCATGACATTCGAACCGCTTTTGCTCGGCTCTGAAAAAAGGTAACTTCTTGTTTGCTGTTTACTTTCGAGGTGCTCCGTTCTGTACCAAGCTGGTTAGGGTATTCCCGAAGGAGCAGCCGGAAGGTTGCTTTTTAATAAGATTTCCTTTTCCGTCCTGTCTAAGCATTTCCATATTTGGAAAAAAAACAAAAAACATACAGAAGTCCTTAATTCTTCCGTTCCGTCAGACTTTTGCCTAATGCCGCTTTCTCTCCCCCTAGTGGTTCTTAATCGGCAGCAGGTCCTACGAGGTCGGCGCCGCAAGCTCGTTTTTCTTCAGCGGCGTCTTCGTGGGGGTGATCACTTTCGGCCAACTCTCCGATCGTTTCGGACGGAAGAAGGTCTATCTTATAGGTAAGGCGTGACCCGTTTCAAAAGAAGGATTTGTGCAGATGTGGGGAAAACCTCACGTATTCTCAGCTTCATCTTCGGAGTGTACCGCGGCCGAGGAAAAGGGGGAAGAAACCCCAGCGCTGCTGAGTGATAACCCCATCTTCCGTTCTCATATTTTAAAGAAAGCCCTGTATTATGGAAGAGGAAGAATAAAGATTGGTTTTTGCCTTGTAAGTTCTAGGCAAACATTGATTCTTGTAGGTTATCCGGGCTGTGTGACCGTGGTCTTGGAATTTTCTTTCCTGACGTTTCGCCAGCAACTGTGGCAGGCATCTTCAGAGGAGTAACACTGAAGGACAGTGTCTCTCAGTGTCAAGTGTATAGGAAGAGTAATATATAGTCAGAAAGGGGGGGGTTGAGCTGAGTATTGTCCCTCAAAAGTAATGTGCTAATCATTGTCCTGTAAGTATCAAGATAATGTGCTAATGATGGTATGGTATGTTAATATGGAACCATTGTATCCTGAAGTGATCTGTTAATGTGTGTAATCCAAAAAATTCCAAGACCATGGTTACACAGCCCGGATAACCTACAAGAATCAATGAACTCTGACCGTGAAAGCCTTCGACAATATCTAGGCAAACAGTTTGGTGACTGTGTTTTTTGAATCTGATTCATACCGGGAGGTATGAATTTACGCTTATTTACGCTTGTATTGATATAATTTTTACTGTAAGCCACCTTCAGCTTCTAGGAAAGCTGGGGCAGAGACAGGATAACCAAACCCAGAAAAATAACAGATCATATGCCTCCCAACCAAAATGTTCCAGAGAAGAAAGCCACAGGACAGCACAGAGCTGCGAAGCAATTTCCTTTCAGGGAAAACCCTGCTAGCCCCACAGTTAGCAATTTGACAGGCCCCCAAAAAAACCCACCCATGGAGAGTTTCCAAGAGAAGTGTTAGTGGACAATGCCACACCATCTTCTCTCTAGCTAAGGCAGTCCTCAGTTCTTCAAGGAAAGGTGGCAAGAATCCCCAGAACTATACAGGGAAAGAAACCTAGGGCGAGATTCCCAATTCTTCTGCTCCATCAGTGTTAGGAACACTGATTGCAAAACACTCCAAGAAGAGCCAGCGTGGTGTAGTGGTTGAGAGCAGTGGTTTGGAGCGGTGGACTCTGATCTGGAGCACCTGGTTTGATTCCCCCACTCCTACACACGCAGCCAGCTGGGTGACCTTGGGCTAGTCACAGCTCTCTCAGCCCCACCTACCTCACAGGGTGTCTGTTGTGGGGGAGGGGAAGGGAAGGTGATTATAAGCCGGTTTGATTCTTCCTTAAGTGGTAGAGAAAGTCGGCATATAAAAACCAACTCTTCTTCTTCTTCGTTTCATAGGGGTGGATCAGTGTTGCCAGGCTGACCGAATCCAGAAGGGAAAACATATTATTAAAAAAAGACACCCGGGAACTGTTCCAGCCTCTTTCTCCATTAGCAAGGCTGGGTCCGGGAGTGTTCCCAAGCTCTTAACACGATGGGATAACGCCGGGCCTATCCCATTCACAAATGGTCAGTCAACGTTCCCAGCCAACACAGCCGCCATCTTGTCTGGCTTCTGTCGTAGCTCTTTTGCCTTCGCCAGCTGGACGGCAGACAGCATCAAGGCACTGGTTTAGGACCACAAGAGCTACTTCCGGAAATACCGATCTATACAGCCAGGTGTCATCTGCATATTAATGATGCCCCGCTCCAAATCTCTCGGTTAATGGCTTGATGTAGCTGCCAAAGAGCATTGTTGAGAGGGCAGAGCCAAGTGCATGTGTGTAAAGTGCCGTCAAGTTGCTTCCGACTCACGGCGACCCTATGAATCAAGGTCCTCCAAAACGGCCTATCTTTAACAGCCTTGCTCAAGTCTTGCAAATTGAAGGCCGCGGCTTCCTTTATAGAGTTAGTCCATCTCTTGCTGGGCCTTTCTTTTTTCCTGCTGCCTTCAACTTTTCCTAGCACCGTTGTCTTTTCCAGCGAGAGCCCAGAAGGACACCACATTTCGAGTCCCATACTGATGGTTCAGCCTCTGTGATGGATACTCTGCATCCAATCAGGAAAAAAACAAATCAAAACTAATGGTCGGAGCTCCCTGCCACTCCCACCCCCTTTCCTGGGTACTGTAAAGTTTGATCTACGGTATGGAACGCTGCAGGTGTAAAAGGATGAGCAAAGAGGCATTTGTCAACAGAGCTAATCCACCAGAGCAATTAAAGCTGTTTTGGACCCAGAAGCAGGCCTAAAGCCAGGTGAGTCAAGGGCAGGTGGGTCAGCCAGGTATGCTGGGAGTTCCTCTGCCACCACCTGATGAGTTGACTTTTTTTTAATTTGCCCTCAAGACACAGCTGACCTTTGGCAACCCCGTGGGGTTTTCAAGGCGAGAGACGTTCAGAGACCGTTTGCCATTGCCTGCCTCTGCGTAGGGGCCCTGGGCTTCCTTGGCGGTCTCCCATCCAACTCCTAACCTGGGCTGACCCTGCTTAGCTTTCAAGATCTGCCGATGTTGGGCTAGTCTGGGCTATCCCCCGCCCCCAAAGGATAGCTTGAGGCAGGCCTGCAATTGGCTAGATCTTCCTTTTACCAAAGCAGGATACTCTTTAAAAAATAGTAACTTCAGAACTTCAGGAAAAGAGGAAGACCCAACAAGAGATGGACGGACTCAATAAAGGAAGCCACGGCCCTCAATTTGCAAGATCTGAGCGAGGCTGTCAAAGAGAGGACATTTTGGAGAACTTTCATTCATAGGGTCGCCATGAGTCGGAAGCGACTTGACGGCACTTAACACACACAAACACACACACAACTTCAGAACAGTCGCCTTCTGTGCTTTGGGGAAATTCTCTTCTAGCAAAGATGAACTCAGTATTCTGGTATTGATTTCTAGGAGGCTTCTGAGTTGATAGGCCATGCTTTAGACAACAAAGAAGTTCTTTGAAAAAACTGTTATAAATATCCAAGTCTCTGAATTATCATGCACCATTATTTCCATATTATTTTGCATAATGTGAATTTATACAAATAAATAAATCAGATTAGCTTTGCCCCCTAATTCAGCCCCTGATACCATCAGTTTTCCCTTCCTCTTCTCCCACTATTGAAAATATATTTTCGTTACCTCGTTTCCAAACCCATATACTTTCTTCTGCCTTCCATAACTTTTAATATATATGACGAATTCAGATTTCTTAAGATATTGCTACATTTAATCTCCCATTGTTTGATGTCATCTGATCCCCCGCTCCCAGTACTTTGCAATTCCCATCCTTTTTGCCTTTGGTATGTTAAATATCACCTCGGTCTCCCTTTTGGTCCCGGGGTTTTCCAGATATCCCAGTATCATATTGCCTGAAAAGCGGTTCTGACCTCCGAGCCGAAACAAGTGAGCCAACAAATAAATTAATCACCGGCGTCTTCTGTTAAAATCACACTCTTTAATGGTCATGCACCTGTCCTCCCAAGCGGATAATCAAAGCCACACAACGGGGCCAGAGAGACGAGGGTGGGAAGTTCTTACGTGCCCGAGGGAACCCCCCGCGATGCTAGTCACACTCTCTCAGCCCCACCTGCTTCACAGGGTGTCTGTTGTGGGGAAGGGAAGGGAAGGTGATTGTAATCCGGTTTGATTCTTCCTTAAGTGGTAGAGAAAGTTGGCCATTAAAAACCAACTCCTTCCTTCTTCTTAAGGAGGAATCAGACTGGCTTACAATCTCCTTCCCTTCCCCTCCCCACAGGTAGGTGGCGCTGAGAGAGCTCTAAGAGAGCTGTGACTAGCCCAAAGTCACCCAGCAGGCTTCATATGTAGGAGTGGGGGAAACCAACCCGGTTCACCAGATGAGCATCCACCGCTCACGTGGAGGAGTGGGGGAATCAAACCCTGTTCTCCAGATCAGAGTCCTACGCTCCAAAGCGCCGCTCTTAACCACGGCGGTTGGCTACAGCGTGGTGATACTTTCACCACCACCACCTGTTCTCTCAGCCCCCCCCCATCTCCTGCAACCCAGGAGGAGCATAAGCAGCACAGTGATCCCAATGCTACTCCTCCCCGCCACCAACTATTTGTAAGCATCCAGAGATTTTGCAAAGATCGAACAGAAAGGGAACGCCGGAGCCAGTCACCCAGCCCCAGTTTTTACATGCACGCACCCCAGTGGTCTACAATCCCCTCCGCGAGTCCTCATGGGTTGTCCAATAAAAATAGCCATCGCGCATGGCTCAGTGATGTTTGGCTCGTGTGGCCTTCTTTCACCGAGCAAGCCAGACGGGTTTTTTCTGCATCGTGGCCCCTTTTCTCCAGAGATTGTCTTGTGTGCTTTAAATTGTGGAGCTCCCTGCCCCAGGATGTGGCGATGGCTGCCAACTCGGAAGGCTTTAAGAGGGGAGTGGACATGTTCATGGAGGAGAGGGCTACCCATGGCTACTAGTCAAAATGGATACTAGTCATGATGCACACCTATTCTCTCCAGGATCAGAGGAGCATGCCCGTTATATTAGGTGTCGTGGAACACAGGCGGGATAAATGCTGCTGCTGTTGCCTTGTCTGTGGGCTTCCTAGAGGCACCTGGTTGGCCACTGTGTGAACAGACTGCTGGACTGGATGGGCCTTGTTTGATCCAGCATGGCCTTTCTTATGTTCTTATGTTCTTTGTGTGTGTGTGTGTGTTTGTGCACGAGTCGCAGACTTTCCAGAGGCGTGTAAAGCTGCGCTGAAAGATTCTGTTATGTCAACAAGTAGCCTGTTTTGGAAAAAAAAAAAAAAGAGCCTTCCGTTTGCCTTCCAGGTTTTGCCCTCGACATCGTGTTTGCTCTCGCGAATGGCTTCTCCCCTTCCTATGAGTTCTTCGCAGTCTCTCGCTTCTTGGTGGGCGTCATGAACGGCGGGATGTCGCTGGTGGCTTTCGTCCTGCTGAACGAGTGCGTGGGCACCGCTTACTGGGCATTGGCAGGTAGAGCTTTGACCGACGGTGTCTTTGTTATGGGTTTCTTTAAGCCTCTGGCAAATCCAAATTTGGATTCAGCAAATGCTTGAAGGCGGCCCCGTGCAATAGGGAAGCAGCGGTTATTCCCGTGCCTCCAGAGTGCTAACCTCCTAGAACCTCGGAGTGAGTCTGTCTTTTTTTAACTAGACCAGGAGACACTACAGGCCGCTGCGATTAGCTCTGGCTGCTGCTTCCCACGTTTTGTATGTTAAAACGTGCATGTGGAATCATCAAACTAACATTGCTGTATGAAAATTGTCATGTTCCTTGTACACACATGAACACAAAACCCTGGGATCTTTTGCAAGCAAGCGAGTCCTCTGACTCTCATAGATCTAGGATATCAGCACAACCTTCCATGAAGATAGTTTCAGAGGGTAGTAGAAGAGAGTAGAAGAGTTGAGTCCAGTAGCACCTTAGAGCTACTGTCACTCAGAGCAGACACTATTGACCCCACTGAGGTTATAGCTACTGGTGACAAATGTGTCTAGTTCGAGAATGAGAGGCATTTGATCTCAGAGCAAAAATGTCCTCGAGCACTTGGAAGATCAGTCTCTATTCAGAGTTTAACACCTAGTTGCACAACAGTATCTTATAGGGCGATAACAAAACGTTAAGAGATACCTAATGTTTCTAGTTGATGGCGTATGAAACAATCTGCAGTCGTTTCTCCTTGTAGAAAGGAGGACTGTGCCACAAAACGGAAAGACCAAAACAAAATTACTCCTAGTTGTGCTGAAATAGTTCAATACAAATTGCAACAATAGGCTCAATATTAAGCAAACAGTATCAAGTGTATTCAAAGTGCAAAGCAACAATACGCAAACAAGGACTGTACACATAAACAATGGTGCTGAACAACAAAAGTGTATTATATACAGTATTTACAACAAATAGTCACCACCAGATTCATTCATCAAGCTATTCAGCTTACTGATACTAATAATGTCTGTAGACTCAAAGTAAAGCGCCCGGCTTCATCTGTTTCTTGAACTTCCCTTAGGAGAGTAATGCCAAATGTCCTGTGGGGACCACAACTGAATCCAAATTGTTCAGAACCGGATCAGAGAGAGGAACGCAGATCCACAGTATTCATTACATTTCACCTAAGGCTTCATCAGCCTCAATTAGTTTCTCAAGTTGCCTAGTTCACATCAGTCAGTTTTCAAAACATGCTCAGAGGAGCATGTTTTGAGGCTGATGAAGCCTTAGGATAAACGCAATGAATACCATGGATCTGCGTTCCTCTCTCTGATCCGGTTCTGAACAAACAGATGAAGCCGGGCGCTTTACTTTGAGTCTACGGACATTATTAGTATCAGTAAGCTGAATAGCTTGATGAATGAATCTGGTGGGGACTATTTGTTGTAAATACTGTATATAGTACACTTTTGTTGTTCAGCACCTTGTTTATGTGTACAGTCCTTGTTGAGTATTGTTGCTTTGCACTTTGAATACACTTGATACTGTTTGCTTAATATTGAGCCTATTGTTGTAATTTGTATTGAACAAAACGGAAAGAGGCAGAAGAAATACATTTTGGATTACCGTACCTGTTTTTTAAAAGTAATATCTTTCTTAATAAGTTGCATATGTATGAATTTTAGCATGTCTGCCCACTTCCTCTCTCAGCAAAACTTTGTGTGTTTAATACATGCTTTGAATCCATTTGCATCTAGTGGCTTCTATTTTGTGACAAAAATTACTAGTCTTTAAACGTAAGCAGATGTCCATAATTTATTGTATAACTTCCATGCACTGTGGTCTAAGGTAAAGGTAAAGGTCCCCTGTGCAAGCACTGGGTCATTCCTGACCCATGGGGTGACGTCACATCCCGACGTCACATCCCAGACTGAGGTCTGGTGCTGGTTAAAACGTGGGACCAGAGAAAACCTAGGATTAACTAACAGGGAAACACAAAATGAAACACCAACTGCTGTTCTGTTGTCTTGTTCAGATAGCTTTTTTGTGCGTCTGTCTCTTCTGTTAATGTCCCAATGTATGGTCAATAACACTCTTTCCCCCCCTGCTTTCCCTATATTAGGATCAATTGGTGGCCTGTTCTTTGCGGTGGGGATTGCTCAGTACGCTTTGTTAGGCTATCTGATTCGCTCCTGGAGGATGTTGGCAGTCGTGGTTAACCTGGAGGGAACAGTAGTCTTCCTGCTCTCTCTGTAAGTTCCCGATCTTAAAACTCTCCTGGTGATATCCTGGAGGATTTTTTTGGCCATCTTCTGGGTGTGGAGTAGAGGTTCACTGGGGGTGTGGAGGGGGGAGGTAGTTGTGAACTTCCTGCATCGTGTAGGGGTTGGACTAGATGACCCTTGTGGTCACTTCCAACTCTATGATTCTATGATATTTATGTCAAAGGTGCGGGAATCGCTACTCACTGGATGAGATAGCCTATCGTTCCTCTCTTGCACCAAATAGATTTTCCCCTGTTTGCTAATTTCTTTTTTTTTTTTTGCTCATATTTCTGTCCCTTTTCTAAGAAGTTATCGTTCTAGACTTTTCGTCTGAAATCCTTGGCAAGGTCTCCCTTGAGAGGTAGCCCCCTTGGAAAATCTTCAAGTGTCCATGAAATGGAAGACGTGAGATAGTCTGATCGCAATGAGGCACCCTCTGACGCTCCGAGGGGATGTTGCGCAGTTCGGAGATTCTGCATTACTGTCCACTTAACTTGCATGCGCTTCTGGGTGCAAGTTCCAGATTCTGTGTGCTAGATGTGCTTGATTTGACGTGGAAACGCCCCTCGGCAGCTATTTGGCTGAATGCAGTAAATGCGGCCAGTAAAGCATCCGGTGAACCAAAGGCATTATTTTGGATATTGCTGCCGAACTTGAGACATCTAAAAATCCACCGCCCAAAAAACACAGTGGCAACCTGGATGCGAACTGTAGATAACTCTTAAGCTCCCAGATACGTCTGTGCATTCCTGCATCTTGCTGCAGTGTTGAAAGTCACAGCTTGATTTTTTTAACATTTTACTAATGTGACTGCAAAGAAGTTTGGAAAACTAATGGTCTAAATATTAACCAGTGACTAACATGTTCATCAAACAATTAAGTGCCTAACCACGTGGTTTCTAAACTAATACATTTTTTTTCCTGAGGCTGATTAAAAACCTCTTAACATTTTAATGTTTGGAAATCTGAAGAGTTTATGTGGTTTAAAAAAAAAACATGTATAAAAGGCAGATGTTATCAGTTCTAGAACATAATCTCAGTTTTAAAATGCCTTAAAGTACGGTAAATGTTAACTTTTGACAAATGCCTGAAGAGAAACGAGTGGGGAAAAGAAAGAAAGATATTCTGTGAGTCAGATTTTTTAATATTTGAGGCCAGCCATTTCTGAATTGGAGAAGGGCAACAGGTGCACCAACCAGAGTGACATCAACTCTTGAGGCCAGAGTGGTGTAGTGGTTAAGAGCGGTGGTTTGGAGTGGTGGAGTCTGATCTGAAGAACCGGGTTCGATTCCCCACTCCTCTACATGAGCGGCGGATGCTAATCTGGTGAACTGGATTTGTTTCTCCACTCCTCCACAAGAAGCCAGCTGGGTGACTTTGGGCTAGTCACAGCTCTCTTAGAGCTCTCTCAGCCCCACCTACCTCACAGGGTGTCTGTTGTGGGGAGGGGAAGGGAAGGTGATTGTGAGCCGGTTTGATTCTTCCTTAAGTGGTAGAGAAAGTCGGCATATAAAAACCAACTCTTCTTCTTCTCCTTCTCCTCCGTCGGTTGGATTATACGCACATTTTGACTGCACATAATTTAGGGTTGCCAGGGCCCCCTCAGCCACTGGGGGAAGCAGGGGAGTAGGGTTGCCAGAACCATGCTGGGAAACTCCTGGAGATTTGGAGATGGAGCCCGGGGAAGGCAGAGACCTCAGTGGGGTACAATGCCATAGAGTCCACCCTCCAAAGCATCCATTTTCTCCAGGGGAACAGATCTCTGTAGTCTGGAGATGAGCTGTAATTCTGGGGGTTCCCCAGGCCCCAGCTAAGGCTGGCATCCTTAGCGTAGGTAAAGTGTATCAAGTATTTTATTCACATTCCCGCTGCTTTCCTGGTTTGCACATTCACAGTATCACCCTAGGCAGAGTTACGCTCTTATCGAAGTAAGTGGACTTAGAAGGGTATGACTTTGCTTACAGCGGCACTGTCAGGTGCCAACTCCACATTACATTGAACGTGGGGTTGCTGCGGGGACTTGCAGCCATATGCTAGCCGTGAGTTCCCTGTGGGAACTCAGTTCTAAAGTGGCACAGGAGCCCGATTCAGATCAGGGCGGTGCAGGGAAAGGGAAGAAGAAGAAGAGTTGGTTTTTATATGCCGACTTTCTCTACCACTTAAGGAAGAATCAAACCGGCTTACAGTCACCTTCCCTTCCTCTCCCCACAACAGACACCCTGTGAGGTAGGTGGGGCTGAGAGAGTGTGACTAGCCCAAGGTCACTCAGCTGGCTTTGTGTGTAGAAGTGGGGAAACCAACCCAGTTCACCAGATTGGTGTCTGCCCCTCATGTGGAGGAGTGGGGGATCAAACCCGGTTCTCCAGATCAGACTCCACCATTCCTCTTCTTCCTCTTCTTCCTCTTAGAGGACTCTGACCCTCAGCGTACTTATTTTGTTGCTCTTTTTTGGAGGCTGCAGAGAAGAGTCGAAGGGAGGTGTTTTTTGAGATGGGTCTTATTTAAGTTTTGTGGATTTATTGTTCAAGACCTGGGTCTAAGAACAGGCGGAAAGAGAAACAGAAACAACAAGCAGTCCCTTGGCTGCCACCGTGAACTGTTCTTGTGTTTCAGATTCATCCCCGAATCCCCTCGCTGGCTGTACTCACAGGGCCGGCTGAGTGAAGCCGAGGACGCCCTCTTCCTCATCGCCAAGAGGAACCGCAGGCCCAAGTGCACTTTTTTCCTCAAGCTGCCGGCGGAGAGGAGCCACAAGGAAGCGGGCAGCATCCTGGACCTCTTCCGACACAAGATCCTTCTGGGACGGACCCTGTTGATGATGTTCATCTGGTACTTGCTTCTCGTTTGGGTCTGGCTCTGATGGGCCCCTGCTGGGATGTCGCTGAGATACTGCCGGATGGGCACATTGTGTCTTTGGAGACATGGCTTAGTGATAGAGCATCTGCTTGGCATGCAGAATGTCCCAGCCAAGTTTGATCCCAAGTTCAATCCCTGACAACAAAGATGGCGAGGGGTCTGTAGACCAAGTCCTATGAGGAAAGGTTGAAGCAGCTGGGTATATTTAGCCTGAAGAGGAGAAGACTGAGAGGGGATAGGATAACCATCTTTAAGTACTTGAAGGGCTGTGATATTGGAGGAGGGTGCCGAGTTGTTTTCTGTTGCCCCAGAAGGTTGGACCAGTACCAATGGGTTGAAATTAGATCAAAAGAGTTTCCATCTAAACATTAGGAAGAACTTTCTAACAGAGTGGTTCCTCAGTGGAACAGGCTTCCTCGGGAGGTGGTGGGCTCTCCTACCCTGGAGGTTTTGAAGCAGAGGCTAGACGCCCATCTGTCAGCAATGCTGATTCTATGACCTTAAGCAGATGATGAGAGGGGGGGCATCTTGGCCATCTTTGGGGCATCGAGTAGGGGTCACTGGGGTGTGGGGGGGGAGGTAGTTGTTAATTTCCTGCATTGTGCAGGGGGTTGGACTAGATGACCCTGGTGGTCCCTTCCTATTCTCCCAGGTTTATATATATATATATATATATATATAGTCCCGGGAGGGGCCCCCAAACCCCCTTCCCGGGCCTAGGGGCGGCCCCCACACTCACCGGGGGTCCTCGGAGGGCGGCGTCACCGAGGCTCCCTCTCCCCCCAGCAGCCCTGCAAGCCGGCCGGCAGGGAGGAAGCCCAGCAGGAGCCGCCAGCCAACGACCCGCCAGCCCGACCCAAGCCGCGGCAGGAGCCGCGGGCCGACGCCGTGCCAGCCCAGCCGACGCCGAGGGAGCCGGGACCCCACCAGGCGCCAGCCCAGGCGCCCCAGCCGGAGGCGCAGCACGCCACCCCTGCACCGGCGAGGCCGGGGCCGCTGAGGGCCGCCAGCCTACAGGGCCGGCGGCCAGAGTAGGAGCGCCCAGGAGGGGCGTGGAGAGGGCCGCGGTGGGAGCAGCCCCACCCGCGGCCGAGCTGATCGGCGGGCGGGCGAGGGCCGGGAAGCGGCGGGGACCACGCCTGACTGCCTATGGCGTGGAAACCAGCCCTCCCCGCCCTTATATGGATTTCCGGGGGGAGGGCTAGGGGCGGAGCTGGGGAGGGGTTTCTCTGGCCTGGAGGGTATATAAGGCCAGAGAAGTCTGCCTGCCGGGGAGGATACTAAAGCCAGAGTTGAGCTACAAGGTGTGTCCTGTGGCAACCTGGCGACGGCCGAGGGAGAGTCGAGCTCTGACTCCCCCTCGGATTGGTCTGAGGCGGAAGAGATTGTCTCAGCCTCAACGTCCTCCAGGTCAGAGACCCTCGCACCGGCCACGCCCAAGGCGCAGCGTGACATATATATATATACACATATACACACACACACACACATATATACAGCAAGGTAATAGGGTGTTAATTAATTAATATTATGTTTTGTAAGTATTTAATGGTTTTATACTAGTTCAGGTTAGAAGGTTCATATTCATTCCAGCTATTTACAAATAGTAACTTGTCCAAGACTTGTAGTGATAGGTAGAATTGTTGTATGGTGTAGTCTGCGTGTTTTTTGTTGTTGTATGTTTTATATTCTGTTGAAAAATATTTTTTAAAAATTAAAAAAGAAAGAAACTGAAGCTCGGGTTCTGGTGGGGAAACAGAAAGGACCAACTTTGTCAGATTTCCAGAGGGGAAAACTTTGATCGTCTGCTGAAGCCAGATCCTGACGTCAGAAAGGCTAATGTATTTATTGGGACATATATTTATTTTATGGCGCTGATATATATATTAAAAACATTAAAAATCTAGTTGATACTGGTATGCACTCCTTGTACGGAAGGCTAACACAGCCCAGTAAAGAACAGGCAGAAAGTATTCCACGCCAGTGGTCTCTTTAATTTTATAAATTTTATAGAATATAGGGCACAGAGTCAAATTGGAGTATATCCCCACATGCATACCTGGGTTCTTATTATTCTGCTATTATACTGTTATACATGTTGTATTATGTATTGGTGAGCATTATAAGTGATGTTATTAGACTGCCAGGGGCCGCAACGCGTTTGGATTGTGGTTTTAGTTTATCAACCTGGATTAGTTGCCGGGTTCGATTTCCCACTCCTCCACATGAGTGGCGGAGGCTAATCTGGTGAGCTGGGTTGGTTTCCCCACTCCTACCCACGAAGCCAGCTGGGTGACCTTGGGCTAGTCACAGCTCTCTCAACCCCACCTACCTCAGAGGGTGTCTGTTGTGGGGAGGGGAAGGGAAGGTGATTATAAGCCAGTTTGATTCTCCCTTAAGTGGTAGAGAAAGTCGGCATATAAAAGCCAACTCTTCTTCTTCATTTGTGCTTTCTTTTAGTATTAATTTTAATGTTTTTAATATAGATATCAGCACCTGAAAATAAACATATTTCTATACATAATTGAGTCTTTTTCCACCCAACCTTTGGGTACCCAGCTTTGGTTTTAGGTTGGGTCTTTCCTTCCCCCTTTTGTTTTTTGTTAATTGGGGCACAATCTTTCAGATGTGCGGAGAGGCACAGGTTCTGGCTCATGTTGCAGCAATGTTGTTCATCCTTTAAAGCACCATGAGATCCCACCATGGAGCGGTGGAGTCTGATCTAGAGAACCGGGTTTGATTCCCCACTCCTCCACATGAGCAGCGGAGGCTAATCGGGTGAACTGGGTTGGTTTCCCTGCTCCTACCCATGAAGCCAGCTGGGTGACCTTGGGCAAGTCACATTCTCTCAGCTTCACTTACCTCCCAGGGTGTCTGTTGTGGGGAGGGGAAGGGAAGGTGATTATAAACCGGTTTGAGTCTCCCTTAAATCGTAGAGAAAGTCGGCATATAAAAACCAACTCTTCTTCCTTGTTTTGACATTGACCGCTGCATGTTTTCTCCCTCTGTCCCCTACAGGTTCGTGTGCAGCTTAGTTTATTATGGTCTTACTCTCAATGCGGGCGACCTGGGTGGCAGCATCTATGCCAATTTGGCCCTTTCTGGACTGATAGAGATTCCCGCATACCCGCTCTGTATCTACTTGATTAATCAAAAATGGTGAGTGTTGGACTGTGGGGAGCGCTGAACCTTGATTTGCTTGATTATTTATTTGGGAATTTAAAAATGCTTTTCTCCGCTCAGTGCAGATTCCAAGCAGCCTACAGTCTTGAAAACAAGATCACAAAACTGTCATATAGACGATGGGGCTGAGTTGTTTTATGTTGCCCCGGAAGGTCGGACCAGGTTGAAATTTTAATCAAAAGAGTTTCCGTCTAAACATTAGGAAGAATTTTCGAACAGTTAGAGCCTTTCCTCAGTGGAACAGGCTTCCTTGCGAGATGGTGAGCTCTCCTTCCCTGCAGGTTTTTAAGCAGAGGCTAGACGGCCATCTGTCAGCAACGCTGATTCTATGACCTTAGGCGGATCATGAGAGGGAGGGCATCTTGGCCATCTTCTGGGCATGGAGCAGGGGTCACTGGGGGTGTCGGTGGGGGAGGTAGTTGTGAATTTCCTGCATTGTGCAGGGGGTTGGACTAGATGATCCTGGTGGTCCCTTCCAACTCTGTGATTCTATGAAAACCATCAAATATCACACATTTTCAAACCCAAATTACTTAAAAACAAACCTGTGGGCCATCGACAGAGAAATCCAGAGGGTGGGGTTGGGTGGGGGGTAACAGTTTGTTCCCTGGATAGTGCAGCTTACCCCTCTGTGCCACGGGGCTTTTAGGACTTAGGTCTTGTCAGATTTTCCGATTGAACGTTAGTTCTGTAATTTCCATCTCCTTGTGGTTGAAGAACGGTAACTTTCAGGTCAAGGAGCAGAATTGCCCCGGGAGTTCGTCTCTACCTCGTCTCGGGGTGTTTGAAGCCGGGGGGTAAAGTGTACAATCATACAGAGGTTGCAAACTAATTTATAATCTCAGTGCGTCAAATTTACCAATATTTCTCCCAACTCCGAAAACAGTCAGGACCCCAGGTAAGCCAAAGACCTGATCAAAAGTTTGGACGCTCTTTGTGTTCCTTGTGAGTTTGTGTAAAAACAGGAAGAAGGGATGCCGCGCGAATAAAGGAAAGAGCGTGACTTAGCTTTCTTTTCTCACTGCATCTTCCTCGTTTTCTTTCTGGCTCGTCAGGTTTGGCCGGAAACGGACCCTCGCGGCATTTCTGTCCCTGGGGGGACTGGCTTCTCTTGTTGTCATGTTTCTTCCCGAAAAGAAAGGTGAGGGGTTATGTGTGTGTTTGTGTGTGTGTTATGGTTCTTAATTGTGGAAAGTCTGCAACAGCCCAGTATCTTCTCAGCAAAGCTTTGCAAAAATAATAAAACAGAAGCGGACTTCAGTTGCATAGATTCAAGGGTCATCTCTGGATTTGAACCCATGAAGCTGCCTTCTACTGAAGCAGACCCTTGTTCCTTCAAAGTCAGTATTGTCTACTCAGACCGGCAGTGGCTCTCCGGGGTCTCTGGCAGGAGTCTTTCACATCACCTACCTTCCGAGTCCCTTCAATTGGAGATGCCGGGGATTGAACCTGGGACCCTCTGCATGCCAAGCAGATTCTCAACCATTGAGCCACAGCCCCTCCCCAGAACCAGAAGTGTAGACAAGAATGTCCATGGGGACATTCCCTCCCTGACAGGGAGTTGGGGATGGAGTTGAAAATGTGTGATTCCGAAGTCTAGTTTCTCTAAGCGCCCTCTGTCTTCACTGTACTTCCTCCTTTGGGGCTGGTAGAAGAAGGCTTCCTCTAAAGAGCATGAATTTCCAAGTTTAGACCTGTCTGCGAACAAAGTTATTACTCCAGTTTTTCTTTGGAGGAGCATACTGTGAGCGGTTAGCTATGCTTATGAAGAATTCACTAAGTCCGAATTGTGCATGTCATATACTTTTAGTATATGAGAGCCAGCTTGGTGTAGTGGTTAAGAGCGGTGGTTTGGAACGGTGGACTCTGATCTGGTGAACTGGATTTGTTTCCCCACTCCTACACACGAAGCCAGCTGGGTGACCTTGGGCCAGTCACGCTCTCTCAGCCCCACCTACCTCACTGGGTGTCTGTTGTGGGGAGGGGAAGGGAAGGTGATTGTAAGCTGGATTGATTCTCCCTTAAGTGTTCGAGAAAGTCGGCATATAAAAACCAACTCTTCTTCTTTTAGTAGGTAACAGGAAATTGCAGGTCGAGGTGGCCGATCTTTGGCTGCCTTTGACTCATACTTAAACTTTTGCACCCTGCGTTGTCTCCTAGGAACTCTGGTTCTCCCTCCCCCGTTTTGTCTTCACGACACACTTGTGATGCAGCCTAGGCAGCATAAGAGAGAAGAATGACTCTAATGCTACAGTTGAAAAGAGCCAGAATCCAGTAGCACCTTAAAGACTAACAAAATTTTTGGCAGGGTATGAACTTTCGTTAGTCACAGCTCATTCCTTCTTTAGATCCTGTCTGAAGAAGTGAGCCTCTCTGGGCAAATACCCCCTGGCTCCGCCCACTTTGTAGAAACAATTGTTGGGTGCCACGTTGGGGGTTTCTGCCTTAACATTTTACCTTGAACTGATTCCAATTCATTGGAACTTCCAAGAATTGTCAAATTTCATATGAAAAAGGTTATTTTAGGGGAGTGTCTGACATCACCATTTTACATCTGCTTCAAAAAACAATACCTGAACAATGCTTCCTCCTTTTGCACTACTGGAACCTTGACTGCGATTTCCTTGCCGTTCTTAAAAGCACCTTTCTGATCAGCGCAGTAACCGCGCGAGGAGCGATGACTTCCCCGTAAAGCTAAATTCTCCAGCCGTTTGCGCAAATGAACAAAGTCCGAGCGCTTTTTGACAAGTGTTGCGTTTCCCCCGACAGCTACGGGAGTGTTTGCGTTCGTAAACAGCCGGTCCTTGTCTTTGCTGGGGAAGCTTACCATCAGCTCCGCATTTAACATTGTTTATATCTACACATCTGAACTCTACCCTACGGTGATTAGGTAAGAAAACTTCCCCTTGGGGGTGTGCACACGCGCGGCTTCTGTTGTCTGTGGCCGTTTATGCATGGCTGTTTCCTCATGGTCACCCCGCCGACTACTTCGGAGCTTTCTTTTGACTGTGCTTGCATTTTCCGTTTCAAGCTGCAAGCGTCTTTGCAAGCTAAATACTTCAAGCCTCCAGGGTTGTTGTTTTTTTTAAAAAAAGGTAAAGGTCCTATATGCAAGCACCAGGTCATTCTCCTGATCCATGGGGTGACGTCACATCCTGACGTTTACTAGGCAGACTTTTGTTTTTTACGGGGTGGTTTGCCAGTGCCTTCCCCAGTCGTCTTCCCTTTACCCCCAGCAAGCTGGGTCCTCATTTGACCGACCTCGGAAGGATGGAAGGCCGAGTTAACCTTGAGCCGGTCCCTGAAACCAACTTCCATTGGGATCGAACTCAGGTTGTGAACAGAGCTTGGACTGCTGTACTCCAGCTTACCACTCTGCGCCACAGGGCTCCAGGTTTTTTACAACTTCATAAAAGACTTTATATAATATTATTGTGACTACCTGATTCTTATCTCTTTGTATCGATGTTTTGACGGAGGAAGGACAATGCTGCTGCAGTCATCTTGCTTGTGGGCTTTCTAGAGGCACCTGGTTGGCCACAGTGTGAACAGACTGCTGGACTTGATGGGCCTCGGTCTGATCCAGCAGGGCCTTTCTTATGTTCTAATGTCCCTGTAAACATTTATGTTTTGTCATTTTTCCCAGGAACGTTGGAATGGGAGCCTGTTCCATGTTCTCCCGAATTGGAGGGATCATTGCTCCTTTCGTTCCATCTCTGGTGCGTCTCGACTTTGCATTTGTCTCTTCTCCGCATACTCGAAAGAAAGCAAATAAATCACCGCTCTGTTCTTCCGCTGCAACAGGAAAAGTTCTGCTTTTTTTTTTCTAACCCAGTACTTTTCATGGATGCCAGTTTTTTTCATCAGTGGGCGGAGATGGGGCCAGAAAGGAACATTTTTCCAGTATTCGTAGGCTTGGAGAATAACCCCATGTGACAGTTTGCCACTCACTAGTGCAGATCTGACTTCGTCCAACATTGGACATGGTTCAAGAGCAGGGTTGCGAACTCCAGGTTGGGAAATTCCTGGAGATTTGGGGGTGGAGCCTGGGGAGGGTGGAGCTTGGGGAGGGACCTCATCAGGATACAATGCCATAGATCCCACCCTCGAAAGCAGCCATTTTCTCCAGGGGAGCTGATCTCTGTCGTCTGAGCATCAGCTATAATTCCAGGAGACCTCCAACGTTCGGCAACCCTATGGAGGCAGAGAGGAGCTGCTATGAAGGGTGGGCCTTAGCTAGCAAATGCCACTTCAAAAAGCCCCCCTCGCTGTTCCAGCTCTGAGAAGGCGGCACCAAGGAAAGTCTTTCTTGTTTCTCGGGTGGGTGGTTCTATTATCATGGGTCGTTTATGCATGGGTGTTTTACCTGAGGTTCGTTGCTCACTGGACCCACACTTTCCTGTCAGGAGCCTATGCACCAGCAGTCTTAAATCAGGAAGCATTTGAGTCCCCGCCCCTTGAAATGCTGCTTCGTAATTGGCTGTGGTGAGAGAGAAATTCCCCCCCCCCGCAAACCCAGTTGCCACAGAAAAAAGCATTTTAAGAACATAAAACAAAAAACTGGAGCAATCTGAAAAGGAGGGGGAATCCAAGCCTCTGTTTTAAAAAGCCTTTCTTCTGCTCAGAAAGAGCTCCCAGAAAGCATTTGAATCCCCGCCTCTGGACATGCTGCTTGGTAATTGGCTGTGAGAGAAACCAAGCTTGCGTTCCCCGCACTTTGCCTTATGCGTGGGGATTTCACCCAGGCTGAGCCCAGGGGAGAGGGAAGAATCGGGTTAACGGAGGAATGGGAAAGTCCATGATTTGAGAGGGCTGGCCGCGAGGACATCTCTAATGGAGGGAAAACTCATGCATAACTCCAGGGAACAACCAAGACAGACAGCGGGTGAACATATGTGAAAGTACCCATGCATAAACGACCATGGTTGGCTTTTCTTTGGGGAGTTTTTTGGGGTGGAGGTGGTGGTAGAACTACTATAGTTGCTGTTTGGGTTTTCTGTTGTAACTTTAACATTATTGTGTATTTATGGCAATGTTGTGAGTCCTCTTGAGAATTTTGTTGAGAAGCAGCATATAAATGTACTGTTTGGATTGTAGTGAGCTGAAGAAGTGAGCTGAGGCTCACAAAAGCTCATACCCTGCCAGAAATTGTTTTGGTCTGTAAGGTGCTACTGGGCTCCAGCTCTTTTCTACTGCAGAAGGAAGGAGATTAGGCTTACCAGGTCCCTCTTCTTCTTCGGAAGGAGGTTTTTGGAGTGGAGGGGTTCACATCCGGAAGTGCTGCATTGCAAAGGGCCGGTTTCCACTCCAACTCCCAGTTTGAGTGGTAAAGGCCTGTTGCGGTGCGGCACTTCCGGTTGTAAAACGCACCACAAGGGGCCGTTTTCCACTCAAATGGCCCCTTGTGATGCGTTTTACACCCGGAAGTGCCGCATCGCAACAGGCCTTTACCACTCAAACTGGGAGTTAGAGTGGAAACCGGCCCTTTGCAATGCAGCACTTCCAGATGTGAACCAGAAGTGACCTGTCCCTGCCTGCACAGATTGCCCGCCGACCCTCAGCTGGTCAGCGGGCGGCCAGGTGGATTGGCAGGGGTTTGCCCGCCACCACCTGGCACTTGGCATCCCTAAAGGAATTGGAAATACTAGACTCTTCATCTCCTCCTTGCAACCTGGCCCGACAAAGGGGCTGTTTTTAGGCCTGGTGCTCTTGTCCTGCTCAGACGTTACGCTGGGCATGCCGCACTTCGGGACCAATCGTCACGACCGAATGGACGTGCAGAGGTGTTTGTTGAGCGGATTGGTGCTGAGTCTGACTGCGTTGCGATGTGTGTGCTTGTGTGTGTTACCGCGTGCTGCGCTTGTCACCACTCTCGGCCCCTGAATTCTTTGCCACCGCAGGGCAGCTGGAAGCAGGTTTAGCGCGCAAAGCCGTCGCGGCCGTAGATGTCGGGCCGACACGGAATGCCGTTAAGCCCAAGCCCTCGCGCTGTTGATGTTTGTTCTTAATTTTTTGCAGAAATCTGTGCAGTGGTCTCTGCCGTATGTCGTGTTCGGGGTCATGGGCCTGCTCTCGGGCCTGCTGAGCCTCTTGTTGCCCGAAACCTTAAACAGCCCATTGCTGGAGACGATCTCTGACCTGCAGGTTTGCTCCTACCGGAGGCTGGGCAGGGAAGCCGTGGCGCTGCAGACGCTGGAGCGCTCCCGGGTACGGTACCTCTTGAACCTTCTTAACCCTGCCCCTCTGGCGGAAAGAGCCGTCTCAGTTAAGTCTAGGTAGTGCCAGGTCCTCTGGCACCAGGAGAAGAATATTTGAACCCTAGAAGAAGGATTTTTATTTTGTTTATTATTTCAGCTTACTTCCCCGGTCGAGATTGGGCTCAGAGCAGCTTACAAAGAATACAAATATCCCATTAAGAATGAGAAGAGTTGGTTTTTAGATGCTGACTTTCTCTACCACTGAAGGAAGAATCAAACTGGCTTACAATCACCTTCCCCTCCCCACAACAGACACCCTGTGAGGTAGGGGGGACTGAGAGAGCTCTAAGAGAGCTGTGACTAGCCCAAGGTCACCCAGCTGGCTTCACATGTAAGAGTGGGGAATCAAGCCCAGTTCTCCAGTTCTGAGACCACTGCTCCAAACCACCACTCTTAACCCCTTCACCACATCTTATGTTCTTATGTGGCTGTACCCACCACGCTGTCAGAATTCCAAGGGTGGCCCACAGGCTTTAAAAGGTTGGGGACCCGTGAACTAGACCACGGGGGGATCCATCATGTATGCCTGCTCTGTGCATTTGCCAAAGTGTGTGGCTTCTTACCCATGGCTCTGCTCAATCGGGGGTGGGGGGGCATAAGAACATAAGAAAGGCCATACTGGATCAGACCCAGGCCCATCAAGTCCAGCAGTCTGTTCACACAGTGGCCAACCAGGTGCCTCTAGGAAGCCCACGAACAAGACGAATGCAGCAGCATTATCTTGCCTGTGTTCCACAGCACCTAATATAATTTTATATAATTATCATAAGAACATAAGAAAAGCCCTGCTGGATCAGACCCAGGCCCATCAAGTCCAGCAGTCTGTTCACACAGTGCCCAACCAGGTGCCTCTAGGAAGCCCACAAACAAGACACCTGCAGCAGCATTATCCTGCCTGCGTTCCACAGCACCTCATATAACAGGTATGCTCCTCTGGTCCTGGAGAGAACAGGTATGCACCATGACTAATATCCATTTTTACTAGTAGTCATGAATACCCTTCTCCTCCATGAACATGTCCACTCCCCTCTTAAAGCCTTCCAAATTGGCAGCCATCACCACATCCTGGGTCAGGGAGTTCCACAGTTTAACTATGCATTGTGTGAAGAAATACTTCCTTTCAACTGTTTTGAATCTCTCACCCTCCAGCTTCAGCATATGACCCCTCATTCTAGTATTATGAGAGAGGGAGAAAAGCTTCTCCCTTTCCGCTCTCCCCATACCATGCATAATTTTATAGACCTCTATCATGTCTCCCCTCAGCCACCTTCTTTCCAAGCTAAACAGCCCTAAGCATTTTAGCCGCTCCCCATAGGACAGTTGCTCTAGTCCCCTGATCGTTTTGGTTGCTCTTTTCTGCACCTTCTCAAGCTCTGCAATATCCTTTTTTTAGGTGTGGTGACTAGAACCGTGCACTGTATGTGTTCTCTATTCCTTTAATCCCGGCTTGCCACAGCTGCCTGCCCAGTGGTGTCGTAAACTCAAAAGTAACTCTGGCCAGGTTGTATTGTTCAAAGCATACCGAAGGCCTTCTCTGACATCAGGATCTCATCTTCCTTTCAGTCTGACCACGAAAGCCCCGCGGGAAGCGACAGCGAAGACGAAGAATTCTACGATGCGGACGAAGAGACACAAATGATCACGTGACGGTGGAAGAGAAACACCCCTGTTTCAGCCACAGCCTTTTAAAAACTCTGTAGTCAGCCTCATCTGAACAAACGTAAGAAGCAGGTAACAATCGAGGGGCAGAGAGGACTTGAGCAGGGCCGTCCTGTCCGCATCGGGAGGAGAAGCAGAATCCGTCCCCGACCGGTGTCTGCTCTGCCGGACAAAAACTGTTCCTGGTTCTGGGAGAAGTCAGGAATTCTGCCGGCACCGGACTGGATGCCGTTTGTGAAACCTAACAACCGACCCAGTTTGTAGCCAAATTTCTTCTGTATGTGTTGTTAATTTTTTCCTTCAGCTCAGGCTGTTCTTTACTGATTGGAAGCCGACTACGGAGAGAGGTTACTGACCGCGCGATGGGGAGACGCATCTTGAAATATCGGGAGGGTGGGGGTGATCTCTCTTCTGTACAGGGAATGTTTGCCGGTTTTTCATTTTGTGGAATTTTAATCTAGGGAGGAAGAGGAAAAGCAGGAATAACGGGCTGGACTTTCTGTTGCTCCGTGGGGACCAATTCGCTTAAAAGGCAACTGAATCACGGAAAGGGATTCGCAACATCAATTTTTTTTTAAATGTCAGTTTTGACTCTTGTACTAGGGTACCACTTTAACACAAAAACACTGGGTTTTTTTTTCACCTAGTGCGTTTTCTTTATTAGGAACCATATGCATCTGGTTTCCCCGAGGCACACTGGGTCTTACACTGGACAGGGGTTATCCTTATCCTACCCACCCCCTACCCCCTAAGGCAAGAGTCAATAGTCCAGAATATTGCTGGTGAATTCCCAGGGAAGAAGAAGGAAGAGTTGGTTTTTTATATGCCGATTTTCTCTACCTGTTAAGGAGAATCAAACCGGCTTACAATCTCCTTCCCTTCCTCTCCCCACAACAGACACCTTGTGAGATAGGTGGGACTGAGAGAGCCCTAAGAGAGCTGTGACTAGCCCAAGGTCACCCATCAAGCTTCATGTGGAGGAGCGGGGAAACCAACACCGTTCACCAGATTAGAGTCCACCGCCCGTGCGGAGCAGGGCTTCTTAAACTTTCCCCCCCTCGCGACCCTTTTTCGCCCGAGAAATTTTTACGAGACCCCAAGTATATAAAATAGGTATATGAACCAAACATTTACTTGATAATAAATCATAAAGAAATCTTTTCCTGTTGCCAAATTTTTCGCGACCCCCCCCCCCCCCCACATTCAGTTGCGCGATCCCATGTGGGGTCGCAACCCACAGTTTAAGAAGCTTGGAGGAGCGGAGAATTGAACCCGGTTCTCCAGATTAGACTCAACAGCTCTTAACCACTACACCGCATATATAGCGAGGATAGTGAGCATTGCTACCTTGAGTTCAGACCACCTGTGTTTGTTTGCCTCTTCGTGTTGTTGGAAAGATGTAGACAAGCTGGAACATGTCCCAAGGAGGGCAACAAAGATGGTGAGGGGTCTGGAGACCAAGTCCTATGAGGAAAGGTTGAAGGAGCTGGGTATGTTTAGCCTGGAGAGGAGAAGACCGAGAGGGGATATGATAACCATCTTCAAGTACTTGAAGGGCTATCATAGAGAGGATGGTGCCGAGTTGTTTTCTGTTGCTCCAGAAGGTCGGACCAGAGCCAACAGGTTGAAACTAAATCAAAAGAGTTTCCATCTAGACATTAGGAAGAATTTTCTAACAGAGCGGTTCCTCAGTGGAAGACTTACTTGGGAGGTGGTAAGCGCTCCTTCCCTGGAGGTCTCGCTCAGCCAGGCATTTCTGGTTTTCACAAACGAGTCACGGGCGTTGATTATCCTGCTCTCCTTCAAAGGGGGAAAACAAGGTACTCCTCCTAAACAGTTTTCATTGACTGGAATCAACTTGGTTTGCAGGATGTCACAAACGTGGGAAACGAAAACAGACCAGGATCTAGGAAGCCACCACGCAATCCAGCGTGGTTTGTTTCCAGTCTAGTTGACCAGAAAAGGGGGAGAATCCATTAATAGGATTATTGTCCTATTGAATAAAAAAAAAAGAGAACATAAGAAAAGTCATGCTGGATCAGACCAAGGCCCATCAAGTCCAGCAGTCTGTTCACGCAGTGGCCCAACCAGGAGAGAGGTCTATAAGAAGCCTACAAACAAGACAACCGCAGCAGCATTGTCCTGCCTGTGTTCCACAGCACCTAATGTGATAGGCATGCTCCTCTGATCCTGGAGAGAATAGGTATGCACCGTGACTAGTTTCCATTTTAACTAGTAGCCATGGATACCCCCCTCCTCCATGAACATGTCCACTCCCCCCTTCAAGCCTTCCAAGTTGACATCCATCACCACATCCTGGAGCAGGGAGTTCCACAGTTTAACTATGCATTGTGTGAAGAATGTAACTATGGTGTTACCGCACTAGGTATTCCCAGCGATGTATCAAGAGTTTGGAAATGTTATAAAAAACATCGCTTTAAAAGGTTTTTTGGATGCCACGGCTAAAAAAGGGTTGGAAGACGTCTTCACAGCTAAAGGGGCCAAACAAAGTGCGAACAGTATTTTTTATAACAGTTTCAAACTCTTAATACATCGGTGGGAATACATAGAAAGCGCGAACAGTATTTTTTATAACATTTCCAAACTCTTAATACATTGCTGGGAATACCTAGTGCGGTAACAGCCTACGTGTTGCGTGAAGAGGTCCCAAAGTGTTGCATCCTTTTTGTTGGGTTTTAATTCTCAAAGCGTATATGTAAGTATAAGAACAGGTTAAAGAACGGACATGGACATTTTAGCCCCAACGGTCTCATTCGGGGGGGGGGGGGGGACACATTTTTCTGGTGCCTCCCACACGAGATTCTTTCTCCTCTTTTAAGCGGAAAGTTCACGAAACTTTCCATGAGGGTTGGCAAAACATGTTGTGACTCCCATCGGCATAAACAATTTCAGCAGGCAAGATCGGCTTCTGCAGACACAAACGGTGTGACCTCCAAACACTCCACAGTCTGTCCTTTCAGGAATACTGAGCGAGGCTGACCACAGTAGGGTTGCCAGCTCCAGGTGAGGAAACACCTGGAGATTCTGGGGGTGGAGCCTGAGGATGGCAGGGTTTGGGGAGGGGCCTCAATGCCATAGGGTCCCCCTTCCAAAGCGGCCATTTTCTCCAGGTGAACTGATAACGGGAGATCTCCAACCACCACCTGGAGGTTGGCAACCCTATGTCACAATCAATGGACACGTTTAAGGCTTCAACCAGGGTAGTCAGACACCATTGAGAATAGGTGTGCATCATGACTTGTAATCCATTTTGACTAGTAGCCACGGATAGCCCTCAACTCCATGAACATGACCGCTCCCCTCCTAAAGCCTTCCGAGTTAGCAGCCATTACCACATCCTGGGGCAGGGAGTTCCACAATTTAACTGTGTGCTGTGTGAAGAAATACTTCCCTTTATCTGTTTTGAAAAAATCACTGTTTTGAGTGGTGGTTTGGAGCAGTGGACTCTGATCTGGAGAACCGGGTTTGATTCCCCACTCCTCCCATGAGCGGCAGAGGCTGATCTGGTGCACTGGGTTGGTTTTCCCACTCCTACACATGAAGCCAGCTGGGTGACCTTGGGCTAGTCACAGTTCTATTAAGAGCTCTCTCAGCCCACCTACCTCGCAGGGGAGGGGAAGGGAAGGTGATTGTAAGCCAGATTGTTTCTTCCTTAAGTGGCAGAAAAAGTTGGCATATTAAAAACCAACTCTTCTTTCTCTTCCTCTGTCTCCCCTTAACCGCCTTCTTTCCAAGCTAAGCAGCCCTAAGCATTTTAACCGCTCCTCATAGGGCTGTTGCTCTAGCCCCCTGATCGTTTTGGTTGAGGTGACCAACATTTCTCGCAATGATTCACAGGCAGCGCCATCTGTTCCTTGCAACGTCGAAACAGACCAGCAAATTATTAGTCCCGTTGTCAAGTGTCTCTTGCCCTTCGATATCATCCACCAACAAGAGGCTGATGCCAAGTTGATTCCCCATCCCCACAGCTCCAAAATATTGTTAGGAAGAGCTCTGCACTATATCTAGGGGACAGTATCGATCTACGCCGACCATTCTGGCTTCTCAAAGCCTCTGGGGAGCAGGCCGTTCCAAATGGAACTGCTTTCCGCCTTGCCGTTTCTTGATAGGGAAGCATATAAATCTCTGCTCTCAAGGAAATCCCTCTGCCCGGGCAGCAGGGAGAGGGATAAAAGACTGGGCCTGCAATATTGTAGAGGGCCTAGTTTTTTTATTGAGGGGATTTGGATACGGGTGGCGGGGAGAGGAAAAGGCACAATTCACATTACACAAATTGTACAAATCAAAGGCAATTTTAAAGCTTTCCACTGGTGAACACAAGAACTTAAGAAAGGCCCTGCTGGATCAGGCCAAGGCCCATCAAGTCCAGCAGTCTGTTCACACAGTGGCCAACCAGGCGTCTCTAGGAAGCCCCCAAACAAGACAGGCTGCAGCAGCACCGCCCTGCCTGTGTGCCACAGCACCTAATATAATTATATATAATATAATTATAATAACATAAGAAAAGGCCCTGCTGGATCAGACCAAGGCCCATCAAGTCCAGTGGTCTGTTCACACAGCAGCCAACCTGGTGCCTCCAGGAAGCCCACAAACAAGACGACTGTAGCAGCACCATCCTGTCTGTGTTCCACATCACCTAACATAATAGGCCTGCTCCTCTGATCCTGGAGACAATAGGTATGCATCATGACTAGTATCCATTTTTGCTAGTAGCCATGGATAGCCCTGTCCTCCATGAACATGTCCACTCCCCTTTTAAAGCCCTCTTAAATCCCACTCCCCTCTTAAAGCCTTTAAGAACATAAGAAAGGCCCTGCTGGATCAGACCAAGGTCTATCAAGTCCATCAATTTGTTCATGCAGTGGCCAACCAGGTGCCTCTAGGAAGCCACCAAACAAGACGACTGCAAGCATTCTCCTGCCTGTGTTCCACAGCACCTAAGAGAATAGGAATGCTCCTCTGATCCTGGAGAGAAGAGGTATGCATCATAAGAACCTAAGAAAAGGCCCTGCTGGGTCAGACCAAGGTCCATCAAGTCCAGCAGTCTGTTCACACAGTGGCCAACCAGATGCCTCTAGGAAGCCCACAGACAAGACAAAAGCAGCAGCATTGTCCTGCCTGTGCTCCACAGCACCTAATGGAGTAGGCATGCTCCTCTGATCCTGGAGAGAATAGCTATGCATCATGACTAGTATCCATCTTTACTAGTAGCCATGGATAGCCCTCTCCTCCATGAACATGTCCACTCCCCTCTTAAAGCCTTCCAAGTTGGCAGCCATCACCACATCTTGGGGCAGGGCGTCTCATCCACAACGGGCAAGGGTCTCCAAGCGTCCTATGCATACTTCGCTTCTAAGCAAGTCCTACCAAAGTAAAATGACTCTAAAATATACTTATTTAGCCAAGAAAGACAACCAGTTCATAGAGCGCTCAACGATATCTAACATTCCCAACCTTTCATAGAAGCCAAGTGTAGGTGGCACGAGGCAAAGGGTTCGAAGGGGGCCCCCATGAGTTTTGCCAATACCAAACTCAATGACCACTGTGAGACAATTGGTGTTCTGGGTGGGTAGAAGAGCCCTTTCAAGGAAATCTTTGATGTCTTGTGGGAAAATATTGTGGACCTAGCCACCTCTTTTTGCTAGGGAGAAATGGCCACTAGGTGCACGTTAACAGAGAATGCTAGTCCCTCACTTGTAAGGGGCAGTAGATAGTCGAATATATCTGACAGAGGTACTATGCCAGGAATCGCCCCTCTGGTGCTACACCATCTTGAAAACAGACCCCACTTAGTGCTATAAGAACTCCTAGTGATGGACTTACGTGGCTGGAGAAGAATTTCCTGGTCCTCAGCTGTAAACCCTACCAAGGTCCCCGCATCCTCCATGTTTCCAGGTGTAGGTGGCGTACCCGGGGACGGGCTATTGGGCCCATGCTGAGCAGGTTTGGGTGAGGAGGAAACACGATGTATGTTTCGTCACACAATACATAGTTAAATTGTGGAGCTCCCTGCCCCAGGATGTGGTGACAGCTGCCAACTTAGAAGGCTTTATTTAAGAGGGGAACGGACATGTTCATGGAGTTGTGGGCTATCCATGGCTACTAGTCAAAATGGATTACTAGTCAGGATACATACCTATTCTCAATGATGTCTCACCGTTTGGAGCGGTGGACTCTGATCTGGAGAACCAGGTTTGATTCCCCACTCTGCCACATGAGCGATGGACGCTAATCTGGTGAACTGGATTTGTTTTTCCACTCCTACACGTGAAGCCAGCTGGGTGACCTTGGGCTTTTCACAGCTCTCTAAGAGCTCTCTCAGCCCCACCTACCTCACAGAGTGTCTGTTGTGGGGAGGGGGAGGGAAGGTGATTCTAAGCCGGTTTGAGTCTTCCTTAAGTGGTACAGAAAGTCGGCATATAAAAACCAGCTCTTCTTCTTATAGCCCAGCCACAAGGTTACAAATGCAGAAACCAGCGAGGCCGGATCGGTGAAACCAAGAAGGGGAACAGAGGAGTAGCCATTTGTAAGGCAGACATATTGCGCGCGTGAAAAACAGTAGAAGAGGCAGTGATAACTATTGATCTAATAGGATCAGAGACAAGAGGAGAGACTGTTCCATTTGGCCTGCGTGTGGCTGTCAGAATGAATTAGGGACAGCGACGCGAAGCTCTTCTGTTTCCAAGCCTCCGTCCCTCGAGCAAATCTATTTATACTCCCCGACACACACACGATTCCACAACAGCCAGGTCAGGAACATATTTTGCATTACTATTGATACCGTGTAGTGCAAGCTTTTTGGAAAGAGGCATTAGACCAGGGGTGTCAAACATATGACCCTGGGGCTGGATGCGGCCCCTTGAGAGCGGTTCCTCGGTGGAACAGGCTTCCTCGGGAGGTGGTGAGCTCTCCTTCCCTGGAGGTTTTGAAGCAGAGGCTAGATGGCCATCTGTCAGCAATGCTGATTCGATGACCTTAGGCAGATGATGAGAGGGAGGGCATCTTGGCCATCTTCTGGGCATGGAGTAAGGGGTCACTGGGGTGTGGGGGGGAGGTAGTTGTGAATTTTCTGCATTGTGCAGGGGGTTAGACTAGATGACCCTGGTGTTCCCTGCCAACTTTTATGATTCTATGAGAGTTCTTATGTGGCCCACGAGCCAGCCGAGGCAACCACCCCCTCCAGTCCCGATCTGGGCTGGCGAGAAGAAAAAGAAGAGTTTTTATATGCTCACTTTCTCTACCACCTAAGGAAGAATCAAACCGGCTTACAATCAATCACCTTCCCTTCCCCTCCCCACAGCAGACACCCTGTGAGGTAGGTGGGGCTGAGAGAGCTCTAAGAGAGCTGTGACTAGCCCAAGGTCACCCAGCTGGCTTCGTGGGGAGGAGTGGGGAGACCAACCCGGTTCACCAGCTTAGCATCTGCCACTCACGTGGAGGAGTGGGGAATGAAACTTGGTTCTCAGGATTAGAGTCCGCCGCTCCAAACCACCACTCTTAACCACTACGCCACGCTGGCTCTCTCCACGCAAGGCATGGCCAGACCCAATCAAGGGACATTCATGTCATATCCGGCCTTCGTAACAGATGAGTTTGACACCCCTGCATTAGATGGACCCTATCTCTGCTGGAAGCATCTCTTGGTCATCTGATTTCACTGCCCACCCTTGCAGGCAAGTAATTCAACAGCACAGACCACACGTTTTCATACAAACTGAAAAAATCACCCCAACGGGAAGGAAGCTACTTGTGAAAATAGTGTATTTTCCTGAAAGGAAGATAACCTAGAATGTAAGATAATCCTCTGGGGAAAAAAGAGCATACTCCAAAGAGCTAGACTTGAGGCCAGTTAGCCCCTTAGAGACCAACAAGATTTTCGGGGTATGAGCTTTCAAGGGTCAAAGTTCCCTTTGTCAGGTATCCGATGCAGGGAACTTTGACTCTCGAAAGTTTATATCCTGGAAAACTTGTTGGTCTCTAAGGTGCTAACTGGACTTGAATCTAACTGGACTTGAATCTAGCTCTTCTAGTTGCTACAGTATTTGACGTCTCCTTTTTTTGGAACTGGAATGTAGATTGACCGTTTCCAGTCTGTGGGCCCTTGTTTTGTTTTCCATATTTATTGGCATATTCTTGTTGATTTTGATGGACTCCATTTCTATGGCTTGGAATAACTCTATTAATATCCCTTCTAATGCTGACTTCAACAAGAGATGGATTGGTTCAATAAAGGAAGCCACAGCCTTCAATTTGCAAGATCTGAGCAAGGCTGTCAAAGATAGGACATTTCGGAGGACTTTCATTCATAGGGTCGCCATGAGTCGGAAGCGACTTGACGGCACTTAACACACACACACAATGCTGAATTGTTTCTCCCAATGGCTTTGAGTGCAGATTTCACTTCACTTTCTAAAATGCAGGTTCTTCTTCAGAAGATTCTCCTTGGAAAGAATCTGTCATCCTTTTGTCACTTCCGTATAGTTCTTCAGCGTATTGTTCCCATCTTTTCTTTATTTTCGTCCTGTTCGGTTAACGTGTTTCCGTGCTGATCTTTCAACATGCCTAAACCATGCTTTAAATGTCCCCTTGAGTTTTTGAATCTTGTGGGACAGATCTCTTGTTCTTCCTTTTTTTGTTCTTCTCTTTCTTTACACTGGTTGTATAATCGTTCTCTTTGTTGCTACGTGCCAGTCACTGGAACGCTGCTTTTAGACTTCTGAATCTATTTCTGTCACCCTTTGCTTTTGCTTCGTCTATCTTTAGCAATTTTTGAGAATCTCCTGTCGTCTATCAAGGCTTTTAATTTCTTTTGGCTTTTGTGTTCATCTTTTGCTCGTATGGTTGCCAACCTCCAGGTGGGGCCTGGAATTAGAACTCATCTCCAGAAGACAGAGGTCAGTATTCCTAAAAGAAACGACAGCTTTAGAGGGTGGAGTCTATGGAATTATACCCCAATGAGGTCCTGCCCCTCCCCCAAACCCTCCCTCCCCAGGCTCCCCACCTAAAATCTCCAGGTATTTCTCAACCCCGCCCTCCTCAGGCTCCGCCCCAAAAACCTCCCGCCGGTGGCGAAGAGGGACCTGGGAAGCCCAGCTCCGAGGAGGCCGGTGGATTGGCGGGCAATTGCCCACCACTCCCAGCAACCTGGCCACCCTATGCCAAGCCTTCCAATGGAAATTCAGAGAGGCTGCTTAGGAGGTCAGTCAAGGGAGACATTTGGAGAAAGAACTGGGAGGAAAAGAAGGTAAATGTCGACTTTCCCTCAGGCGACCGTGCTGAGCCAAGGGGATGCTGGTGGAAACACGCGGCACCTGCGATGTTTTGTTTCTGGTTTTTTTTTATCCACTTGGGCGTGGGCTGGGCAGGGCACTGTGCTTCTGCCAACACAACGCCTCTGACTAGGGCCTGAGTTAGGGTTGCCAGCTCCAGGTCAGGAAATACCTGGAGATGTTGGGGGTGGAGCCTGTGGAGGGCAGGGTTTGGGGAGGGGAGGAGCTTCAATGGGGCATAATCCCATAGAGTCCACCCTCCAAAGCAGCCATTTTCTCCAGGGGAACTGATCTCTATCAGCTGGAGATCAGTTGTAATAGCAGGAGATCTCCAGCTAGCACCTGGAGGTTGGCAACCCTACTTGAGCCACTGGGGCAAGAAGGCTGTCCCACACACTGTCCGCGTGCTTCCCGTCAGGCCCTTTTATCTCGTGTAGGGTTGCCAGGTCCCTCTTCGCCACCGGCAGAGGTTTTTGGGGCGGAGCCTGAGGCGGGCGGGGTTTGGGTAGGGACTTCCCTGCCATAGAGTCCAATTGCCAAAGCGGCCATTTTCTCCAGGGGAACTGATCTCTATCAGCTGGAGATCAGTTGGAATAGCAGGAGATCTCCAGCTAGCACCTGGGGGTTGGCAACCCTAATCTCGCGGGGCACTGCACAGGTGAGCCGTAAGAAAGCCATCAGCCCCATGCGCCACAAAGCCGAGCACATCTGCTTCTCTGGCTTTGTGTCGGATGGCGTGCTTTCCCCCCGGGGCTCTACCATGTACGTCGGTCACGACGTGACCTTTTGCGAAAAGCCACCCGCTCGCGTTCGATTGATGAAGGAGCCGATCGATTGTTTCCCTTTCGGCTCAACTCGTGTCTGTGTGCCTATGCGCGCATGCATGCCCGGGCAGCTGGCAGCTCCCGAGGGGCAGCTCTGGCCGTGTTTACAGTCAAGAAAGCCGAGCAAACGCGCAGGTCGGCCTCGAGTGGCGTGGCATTTACTGTCAATACAGCAGGGGAGAGGAAAGAGAGATAAGAAGCAGAGGCCGCGCTCTGCAGCCGCCTGACGGCGTGTAAAAAGAACCGCACAAGCCGAAGAGGAAAGTGGGTAGCTGGAAATTGGGGTTTTTTTAGGAACAATCTGCGGAAGGGCATGGCCGAACAGCTGTGGGTTTGCGGCAGGCGGGAAACGCTGAGTCTCCAGCATGTCTGAGAAAGAGCTTTAAGGTTTAGTTTGGGATTGTTGGGAACTTTCTCGACCTCCCCACCGACCTGCGTCAGGATTGCCAGCCCCAAACCAATTTGAGGCTGATGTTAGGAATGGCCTTAAGTGCCCAGTTGAGGGTGTTGCAGAACGGAAAGGTGGCGTGCTTCCCTCTTTCTCCGCTTGCAGGGAACACCGGCGCATTCAGGTGAGAAAAGCCGCCCGTGAGAATCCTACCTGTGGTCATCTCCGCCGAAAGAGCCTCCCAAGTCTGCCGGGATCTGCCAGGAGGAAAATGAAACTGCTCACGGAAGAGGCTGTCGAACACTACCTCCAGTGTAAGGTAAGGGCATTTGCGTGGGCTTTCTCCAATGTCTTCGCAAGGATTAGAACTCGGGACGGGGCGTTGTGCCCAACGATAACTGGAAAGTCTTGCTTTCATTGTAGGAATGCTTAAAAGCAGGACAGCATAAAAACCTCCTAAATAACGTTTACTTATTTATTTACTTAATTTCTACCTGGCCTTTCTCTCCAGCGGAGACCCCAATAAGAGCCGGCGTGGTGTCGTGGTTAAGAGCGGTGGTTTGGAGCGGTGGACTCTAATCTGGCGAACTGTGCTTGATTCCCCACTCCTCCGCATGAGTGGTGAATGCTAATCTGGAGAACCGGGTTGGTTTCCCTACTCCTCCACATGAAGCCTGCCGGGTGACCTGGGGCTAGTCACAGCTCTCTTAGAGCTCTCTCAGCCTCACCTACCTCACAGGGTGTCTGTTGTGGGGAGGGGAAGGGGATTGTAAGCCGCTTTGATTCTTCCTTAAGTGGTAGAGAAAGTCGGCATTTCAAAACCAACTCTTCTTCTTCTTCACTGTGACTTACATTGGTCTCCTTGCTTTTATCCTCACAACAACCCTGTGGGGGAGGTTAGGCTGAGAGTGTGTGTTTGTCCCCAGGTCCACCCACCAAGCTTGCATGGCGGAGCAGGGATTCAAACCTGGGGCCCACAGTTTGGCAACGGAATGGGTCGAAATTCCATTTTGGAGGAGCAAGCGTTTGATGTAGGGTTGCCAACCTCCCGGTGGGGTCTGCAGATCTCCCAGATTTACAATTGATCTCCAGACAACAGAGATCTGTTTTCCTAGAGAAGATGGCTGCTTTGGACTGTGGCATTATACCCTACGGATAGGGTTGCCAGCTCCTGGGTGGGAAATACCTGGAGATATTGGGGTGGAGCCTGAGGAGGGCAGGGTTTGGGGAGGGAAAGGACTTCAGTGGGGTATAATGCCATAGAGTCCACCTTACAAAGCAGCCATTTTCTCCAGGTGAACTGATTTCTGTCGCCTGGAGATTAGTTGTAATCCCAGGAGATGTCCAGCCACCACCCGGAGGTTAAGGAGAAAGAAACCAGCACAACTCAATATATTCGACAAATTCATTAACTACGTATTAACAGTGAAAAAACAACCACAAGGTGTACAATTATATACAATTATTTACAATAAATCATCACAAGCCTAATAGCAAGCCAAAAGTCTATCAGAGGCAACTTTTCTTCAAATCCAAATGTGGTTGACACTGTCAAGAATAAGTTGGGACAAGGTCCAATCCAAAGAAGGAGGAAACGCTATCCTTGCCTCTGATAGACTTTTGGACTTGCTATTAGGCTTGTGACTATTTATTGTAAATAATTGTATATAATTGTACACCTTGTGGTTGTTTTTTCACTGTTAATACGTAGTTAATGAATTTGTTGAATATATTGAGTTGTGCTGGTTTCTTTCTCCTTAGCTTACTGTTACCAGTATTGTGAGTATTTCTTACACCACCCGGAGGTTGGCAACCCCACCTACGGTGGTCCCTCCACCATACCCTGCCCCACCCCCATATTTCCAGGAATTTCTCAAGCCAGAGTTGGAAACCCTAGTTTGGTGAGTGTGCAGAGCCCTCGGATGCTGAGCTTCACCTCACAAAGTAGAATTTTAAAAGGTCTTGGAGAAGCACCATATTTCCTGAGACGCAAGGATGCCAGAAAGATGACAGTCTCGTTTCGTTGTAAGGGACGTGTTGAAGAAGAAGAAGAGTTGGGTTTTTTTACCCCGCTTTTCTGTACCGAAAGGAGTCACAACATGGCTTTCAATCACCTTCCCTTCCCCTCTCCACAACAGACACCCTGTGAGGTAGGTGGGGCTGAGAGAGCTCAAAGAGAGCTGTGTCTAGCCCAAGGAGGAGTGGGGAATCAAACCCGGTTCTCCAGATTAGAGTCCACCGCTCCAGACCACCGATCCTAACCACTACACCATGCTGGTTCTCGCTGGTGTTAAGACTGATATAGGGGGTTACCGCACTTTGTATTCCCAGCGATGTATTAAGAGTTTGAAAATGTTGTAAAAAACATCGCTTTAAAAGGGTTTTTGGATACCACGGCTTATAAATGGTTGGAAGATGTCTTCACAGCTAAAGGGCAATACATAGAAAGTGCGAACAGTATTTTTTATAACATTTTCAAACTCTTAATACATCGCTGGGAATGCAAGTGCGGTAACCTCTCTGGTATGTCTTTTAACCAGGAAGGACTGGGGCTCAGTGAACACATGAGGCGGCATTATACTGAATCAGACCCTCAGTCCACCATGGTCAGTATTGTCTACTCAGACAGGCAGCAACTCTCCGAGTTCTCAGAAGGAGGCCTTTCCCTTCACCTACAACTGGATCCTTTTAACTGGAGATGCTGGGGATTGAACCTGGGACCTTCTGTATACAAAGAAGATGCTCTACGACTGAGCCATGGCCCCTCCCAGTGATAGAGCACGGCATTGTAAAACACCATGCAATCAGACAGAACCCGTTCTTTGCATGCTACATTCCCTATGTTCAACACATGGCTATAAATGTCCCTCTTGTGGACATTTCTTGAGTTAGGCTGGTTCTGCAGGATGCACAATGGATGTTTGGGCCCTCGGGTTGCCAGCCTCCAGGCACTTGCAATATTGTCTTCCACGGAGGAACATGGCAATGTGGCCTGAGATGTAATCCATTATTAATCTATAAAGAATGACCACAATGGAGGGTTCTCAACAAAAGAACTGAAGAAGGAACCTTGTGTTCGAAACGAGGAGTTCTCGGGAACAGACATCGTCTTCTGGGACGTTTTCGGGACGTCGGCGTGGCTCTCGCACGTCTGTTGCTTACTAGGACTTTTATAAGTTCAGGATTCACTCCAGGATCTTTGGAGGTGTTAGCAATTGCTTTGTTGTAATATTGTATGGCCAAATTGTATGGTGCTTTTGTTTACCTTAATAGATAAGATACGCTGCATTTTGGAGTCATTCTGTGCTTTACTTCCCCAGTAACCTCCAGGCACTAGCTGGAGATCTCCTGCTATTTCAACTGATCTCCAGCCGTGGGGAGTGTACCTTTCCGATAGAGATCAGTTCCAGCCGATAGAGATCAATTCCCTTGGAGAGAATGGCCGCTTTGGCCATTGGACTCTATGGCATTAAACTCCTTCCCCTCCCCAAACCCCACCCTCCTCAAGCTCCGCCCAAAAAGCCTCCCTCTGGAAGCAAAGAGGGACCTGGCAACCCTAGCTGCCGACCTCCAGGTACTGGAAAGTGGTACACAAATGCACATAAACAGGTTGCAAAAAAACACGTATGTAATGAAGATGGAAAGAACAAACTAGTGTACAACATGAAAGCTTAGCAACTAAGTGATTGGTTATATACAAATATACAGGTAAGCATGAAACAATCTAGTTTCTAATTTCGTGCTAATTTCCAAACCTATTTGGTATAGGCACGGAGGTGCCTTTATTTTTGTCTTGCTTATTGACCTACAGGTACTAGCTGGAGATCTCCTGCTATTACAACTGATCTCCAGCCGAGAGATCAGTTCCCCTGGAGAAAATGGTGGCTTTGGCAATTGGACTCTATGGCATTGAAGTCCTTCCCCTCCCCAAACCACACCTTTCTCAGGCTCCGCCCCAAAAACCTCCTGCCAGTGGCGAACAGGGACCTGGCCCACCCCCTTTCTGCTCATTCTCAGTTGTGCGGCCACGAAATGCCAACAAACCCGGTGAAGAGACCCTTTCCCCATGTTTGTATGCACATGCTCCATAATTCGCAGGTGTACACGCATCCACGGGACCTAGGGTTGCCAACTTCCAGGTGATGGCTGGAGATCTCCTGGTATTGCAACTGATCTCCAGCAGATAGAGATCAGTTCCCCTGGAGAAAATGGCCGCTTTGGCCATTGGACTCTATGGCATTGAAGTCCCTCCCCGCTCCAAACCCCGCCCCCCCTCAGGCTCCACTCCCAAAATCTCCTGTTAATTCCCAACCTAGAGCTGGCAACATTTGTGGCCATGTGACAGAAACAGGGGATTCTGCCCCACAGGTGAACCTGAGGCACCGCGCGGTCTCCGCCGTTGTGGCCGAGGTGCTGAAAACCATCCAGCGGCTGACTGCCGAAATTAGCAAGAAAGACTCCCGTTTCCAGGCTGTCTCCATCTCTGGCGTTCATCATGAGAACCTGAAGGTAAGAGGCCAAGACCCTGGTCTCCCCTCCTGGCTCCCGTGCAGGGAAGATGTACATGTAGGGTTTCCAACCTCCAGGTAGTAGCTGGAGATCTCCTGCTATTACAACTGATCTCCAGCCAAAAGAGATCAGCTCACATGGAGAAAATTGCTGCTTTGGCCATTGGACTCTATGGCCTTGAAGTCCCTCCCCTCCCTAAACCCTGCCCTCCTCAGGCTCCATCCAAAAAACCTCCCACCGGTGATGAAGAGGTACCTGGCGACCCTATGTACATAAAGTCATTTCCCCTTCCAACGGAGCGGTGACACTCCTAGCACAGGCTCCATGCTTAAGGAGCGGCATTGTAGGGTTACCAACTAGGGTTGCCAACCTCCAGGCGCTAGCTAAAGATCTCCTGCTCTTACAACTGATCTCCAGCCAATAGAGATCAGTTCCCCTGGAGAAAATGGCTGCTTTGGCCACTGGACTCTATGGCATTGAAGCCCCTCCCCATCCCCAAACCCCTCCCTTCACAGGCTCCACCACAACAACCTCCCACCCGTGACGAAGAGGGACCTGGCAAGCCTATTATCAATGTCCAGGTGGGGGATGGAGACCTCCCAGGATCACAACTGATCTCCAGGTGACAGAGATCAGTTCCCCTGGAGAAAATGGCTGCTTTGGAAGGCGGACTCTATGGCATTATAACTAGGGTTGCCAACCTCCAGGTCATTATTACCAAAGAACCACAGACATGCTATTCTTTGGTAATAACTAATTAGTACACAGAAGTGTCTATTTTTGCTAACCTCCAGGTAGTAGCTGGAGATCTCTCGCTATTACAACTAATCTCCAGCCGATAGAGGTCAGTTCCCCTGGAGAAAATGGCCGCTTTGGCCATTGGACTCTGTGGCCTTGAAGTCCCTCCCCTCCCCAAACCCCGCCCTCCTCAGGCACCACCCCAAAAACCCCACGCTGGTGGCAAAGTGGTGCTTGGCAATGGCAACCATCATTATTCCCCATTGATGTCACTCTCCTTCCCAAACCCCGCCCTCCTCAGACTCTACCTCCAAAATCTCCAGGTATTTCCCAACCCAGAGTGGGCTACCCTCCTGGCCAGTGATTTCTGTCCCTCCTCCATCTCCAAGAGTCTTCCTTTCGCCGCCTCGTTCTGCAGATTGTTCTAGCTGTTTCCTCTCCTGCTTCCTCTTCTGCGTCGGTCCAGGTCTTGGCGCCCAGCCAGTTCCTCGTCACCATCCCGTTGGTTGGCTTGACCGGGTACAAAGAGCGCCAGGTGCGGCGCTGGCGCTACTACACGCTGCACGGGGCGAAGCTCCTGTCCCCCGTCAGGGACCCCGAGGGGCCGCAGCAATGGCTGGAAGTGGAGCAGTTCTCCAAGAGCCTCCCGCAGTGGCACGAGGAGGACGTCAACATCGAGGGCGACCTCGTGCCGGCCAGGGTCCTCGCCACCTTCCGAGACCTCGTGGAGAAAGCGATCCGGAGTTGCAGTCTGGCGGGTGAGTCTGCCACGGAAGGGACCCCTGCAAACTCTTGAGCGGCCCTTTCTCGCCCACAATCGCTTTTGGGTTGCCTAGGGTTGCCAACCTCCAGGTACTGTGTAGGAAAAAGGCCCCTCTATGCTAGTACCTGAGGTTTGGAAATCAGCATAGATGCGAAAAGATTTAAACAAAGTGCAAAATTTATAATGCTACACAAAGCACAACAAATCATATACACAAATGTGACACAGGCAACATAAACATGTGCATCATCCAACAAGCAGTACAAGACCAACATATATAGTCCAAAAGTTATACAGTCCTTCAAAAGGTAAGTGTTCAGCAATCCCTTGAAAGGTAAGTGTATACAGTCAACAATGGTCCCACGAAGGTTTCCACGAAGTGAAGATGTAGACCGATGGGGATACGGCTGTTTCGATTTCTTATATTAACCTCTTCTTGTCCCCAAAACCAGCTTATTCTCACTTCAAATACAACTGGCAGCTATATTTTTTGATCAACGAGATCTCCTGCTATTACAACTGATCTCCAGCCGATAGAGATCTGTGGTGGAACTCCCCGCCCCAGGAGGTGGCGATGGCTGCCAACTTGCAAGGCTTTTTTAAAAAAAAATATTCTATTGAAAATTTTATAAAACGAACAAAACAACAACAAAAATACACATTCACACAGCCTTTTTTTTCACCCTTCTCGGGGTTCCAGTAAATAATTGCCTTTTCCAGAAACTCACATTTTATAACGTTAAAGGAAAATCAGTCTACCTAATATCCTGTTCCATAACCACTGCCATTATATCTGCTTTTGTTATCCTGATTGTTTCATTTACTTCTCCATTATCAACTTAAAAGTTATACAATATTTATTATAGCTATTCATGCTTAAAGCCTAGCTTTACTACACTTTCTACTTCTACATTTTTAATTCATATTAATCGTTTATCTAATCTATTCAGCTTGTACCATTTGAAATATACATACCGTATATACTCGAGTATAAGCCAAGTTTTTTTAGCCATGATTTTTGGCTTAAAAAACTCACCTCGGCTTATACTCGGGTCAATACAGTAATTCGCCTGCCAGGCCCTCTCCCAGCGCGCTCCCGCCGGCCAGCTGATGGGCGGGCTGTCCCAACTTCTAACCCCCACCCCACCCGATCCTTCTGCACGGCAGCGGTGGCGGCTTCTCCCCCCCCACCCCACCCGATTGCGCCTTCTGCGCGGTGGCGGCATCGCGCCTTTTGCACGATCGTCGCGCCTTTTGCACGATCGTCGAGCCTTTTGCGCGATCGCGCCTTCTGCGCGGCGGCGGCGGTTTCTTCACCCCACACACCCCACCTCACCCGGGCCAATCCTCCCGCTTGCCAGCTGACCCTGCGGGGCCTCCTGCGTGCGGGGGGGGGGGGGCGCCGCTGCCACCACTGCCTGCCTGCGCGCCTGGAGCCCGGTCAGGTAAACCTGCGGGGGGAGGGGGTGCATTTCCCCCTCGGCTTATACATGGGTGCATAATTTTTCCCCATTTTGGGGGTGAAATTAGGCACCTCGGCTTATATTCGGGTCGGCTTATACCCGAGTATATACAGTAGTTAAATTGTGGAACTCCCTGCCCCAGGATGTGGCGAAGGCTGCCAACTCGGAAGGCTTTAAGAGGGGAGTGGACATGTTCATGGAGGAGAGGGCTATCCATGGCTACTAGTCAAAATGGATACTAGTCATGATTCACACCTATTCTCTCTACGTTCAGAGGAGCATGCCTGTGATATTAGATGCTGTGGGACACAGGCAGGATAAATGCTGCGGCAGTCGCCTTGTTTGTGGGCTTCCTGGAGGCACCTGGTTGGCCACTGTGTGAACAGGACTGCTGGACTTGATGGACCTTGGTCTGGTCCAGCATGGCCTTTCTTTATGTTCTTATCTTACGTTCAGTTCCCCTGGAGAAAATGGCTGCTTTGGCAATTGGACTCTATGGCATTGAAGTCCCTCCCCTAACCCTACCCTCCTCAGGCTCCGCCCCCCAAAACCTCCCACTGGTGGCGAAGAGGGACCTGGTAACCCTAGGGCTCCCTGTCTCTTAGGACAGTTCCCATCCCAGTTTTAATGGTGGGTGTGGAGAACCCCTTGGGTAGGGGGTTACACAACCTCTGAGAGCCAGTGTTCTGAAAGAATCATAGAATCATAGAGTTGGAAGGGCCCATTGAGGCCATCCAGTCCAACCCCCTGCTCAATGCAGATCACCCTAGAGCATCCCTGACCACTGCGTGAAGATAGCCAGTGAGGGGGAGCTCACCACCTCGACTGAAACCAGCCTTACGTGGCTCCGAAATTTTATTGTATCTGACCAATATTTTTATGTTTTGTATGTATTTTAACTGTTTCATATGTATTTTCACTGTGTTTTTTTTTTAAACTCTTTTAAAAATTGTTTTAACGATGTATGTTTAGGGGGGCAGGGTTGATAGTAATGGTTTTATTTTGTAATTTTATCATGTACAACAACTAGATTTGAGCCCAGTAGTTACTCAAAGACCAACCAGATTTTCAGGGTGTGAGCTTTCGAGAGTCTAGAGAGCCAGCTTGGTGTAGTGGTTAAGAGCGGTGGTGTGGAGCGGTGGACTCTGATCTGGAGAACCGGGTTTGATTCCCCACTCCTCCACATGAGCGGCGGAGGCTAATCTGGTGAACTGGATTCGTTTTCCCACTCCTACTCACGAAGCCATCTGGGTGACCCTGGGCTAGTCACACACTCTCTCAGCCCCACCTACCTCACAGGGTGTCTGTTGTGGGGAGGGGAAGGTGACTGTAAGCCGGTTTGATTCTTCCTTAAGAAAGTCGGCATTTAAAAACCAACTCTCCTTCTTCTACTTCTTCTTCTTCTCCTCCTCCTCCTCCTCCTCCTCCTCCTCCTCCTTCTCTTTTTCTTTTTCTTCTTCCTCTTCTTCCTCTTCCTCTTCCTCTTCTTCCTCTTCCTCTTCCTTCATCAGATAGAGTTAGAGAGAAAGAACTTTGACTCGCAAAAACTCATATCTAAGGTCTCTAAGGTCCACAAATCCAGCTGTCCTACGCCACTACCTTCTGAAACTTTTATTGTGTATGTTTTGTTAGCCACCTTGACTGAAAGGTGGGATATAAATTTTTGTTAATAATAATAATAATAATCCACTTCCTGTTGATGTCACTTCCCCAGACAAACTCAGCATCGTGGAAGGTCTCGGCTCTGCGGTCCGTGTCACTGTCGAGACCTCGGATTTCCAGGTGGAGGTCGAGCTGGTTCCAGCGATCGAGATCCCCACGTGTTGGCCTCAGAAAAGCAAGTGGCCCCGATGCCTCAAGTCCTGGCCCTGCCGGGAAAAAGTGCAGTGTGTTAAGGTATTGGTGGTACTTGGAGACGGCGGGCTTTGCCGCAAGAAGTAGGGTGGCCAGGTCCTATCCGGTCACCGGAGGGAGCTTCTTCAGCACTGGGCTGAGGGGGGAGCGATCCCTGCTCGCCGCGCGATGACATCGCTTCCGAGTTTACCCTGGAAGTGCCGGCATCGCGCGAGATGCTCTAGCAATTTCCTCCAAAAACTCTATGGAAACCACACACATATTCCAAGGGATGGAGAAGCCAATTAAAGAACCCAAGTCCTCCATCCTCGGCAGCTAATCCTCGGGGGCCTGGGACGCCCTCCTGGGAGAGAATCTCAAGAGCCGAAGTGTGTTTCTCTTCTTTGTACGTGTTTCCAGTTTGGACAGACATTGGCGACAAGTTCTAAGTGCTTCTAACGGCCCATTGCTCCATAAAATTTGAATTATACATCCAGTGCTTTTGAATCTGTAGTCAAGAATAGTCTTGGAACCCACCCAGGGCCTTAGGGACGGGGTGAGCCAACGAGAACTATGAATGTCATGGGACACCCTCCTAGGGGAGAATCTCAAAAACCAAAGTGTGATTCTCTTCTTTGTAAGAGTTCCCAATTTGGACAGTAGAAAAGAGCAAGAGTCCAGTAGCCCCTTAAAGACGAACCCAATTTGGACAGACTTTGGACAATTTGGACAGACTTTGGTGACAAGTACCAAGAGCTTCTAATGGTTCCATAAAATTTTAACTACACATCCGGTGCTTTTGAATCTGTTTCATAGTCTTGGAATCCACCCAGGGCCTTAGGGGTGGAGTGGGCCAACCAGAACTATGAATGTCATGGGACACCCTCCAGGAAGAGAATCTCAACAGTCAAAGTGTGTTTCTCTTCTTTGTAAGAGTTCCCAATTTGGACAGGCTTTGGTGACAAGTACTAAGTGGTGCTAATGGTTCCATTGCTCCATAAAATTTGAATTTTACATCCGGTGCTTTTGAATCTGTTTCAAAGTCCTGGAAGAAAAAAAGGAGGGGAATAAAACCCAACCTAAAAACAGAAGCTGGGTACCCAAGGTTGGGTGAAAAGAAAATATATATAAGTCTATGTATAAATACTGAAAGTATAATTTATTGGAAGTGCTCTGTAAAAGTTAAAATTATTTAAAAGCATTAAAATAGCACAATGGCATTTCCTGAGGTTGATAACTGTAACCACATACCAAACGTGTTTCGGCCTATGGGGCTTTCATCAGTGGTTAATTAAAACCTTTGTTAAGCCTGCACACATTTACAGAAATACATTAATAAATACAAACAGTTCAAACCCAACCAGGCATGTGCATATGTGGTCAAATCTATTCCCAATTATTCAAACATCTGGTATAATAGGTTCCAGTTGTAATACTGGTTAGTATATATCTCTCATATACTATGTGTGCAGGTATCAACCTAGTAAAGCAGACATGTCTGGTTGGGTTTGAACTGTTTGTATTTATTAATGCCGTAGGGACAGGGTAGGCCGACTTAAGAACTAGGAATGGTTTTCTGTCGAGGTGTTTTCCTAGTGTGAATTCGGGCATAGCTTACCTTCTTCCCCAGGCTCTTTCTGCTTCCTCCGCTCGCAGTCTTTTGGCTTCGACCTCTGGGCGTCCTCCAATTACCATTGGCAGCAGAGCTTCTCCCGAGCGGAGCACGTGTTGATGCAGGGGCTCGACGAGGACGGCGGGTGTCGCAGGACGTGCTTCCGGGTGATGAGGCAGATGAAGGAGGATGTGTGGTGCGCAGGGAGCAAGCCAGTCCTAACAGCCTTTCACCTGCAGGTAGGGGGGCGACTTCATTAATCCGGAGCATTCCAGATTTGGCACAGATACCTCAAGGTATGCTGATGCCGGCCCTGACCCACAGCCGGACAGCTTCGCCAGCGCCCATGGGGTCTAAAAGTCCACAGGGAACCAGCAGAAAAGCAAGACTTGTGTCCAGCTGTACCCTGAAGATGAACAAGACTTTCCAGGGTATAAGCTTTCGAGAGGCAAAGCTCCCTTTGACTTTTGAAAGCTTATACCCTGGAAAATCTCGTTCGTCTTTAAGCTGCTTTTTTATGCCGTCAAGTCACAGCTGGCTGACGGCGGCCTTGTAAGGTTTTTTTAAGTAAGGGACATTCAGAGGTGGATTCCCGTTGCAGGCGGAGAGCATGGGACTGGCCCGAGGTCCCCCAGCAAGTTTCCATGGGGCAAGTGGGGATTTGAACCTGGATTTCCCCGGTCCTCGTCTGACACCTTAACCACCACACAGCACTGGCTCTCGGGGGTATAAATGCTGTAAATGAATAAACAAACCACTAGGAGGGTGAGAGATTCAAAACGGGGGAAAAGGAAGTATTGCTTCACACAACACATAGCTAAATTGTGGGACTACCTGCCCCAGGATGTGGTGATGGATGCCAACTCGGAAGGCTTGAAGAGGGGAGTGGACATGTTCGTGGAGGAGAGGGCTATCCGTGGCTACTGGTCCAAATGGATGCTAGTCATGATGCATGCCTGTTCTCTCCAGGATCAGAGGAGCATGCCTGTTATATTAAGGTGCTGTGGAGCACAGGCAGGATGGTGCTGCTGCAGTCATCTTGTTTGGGGGCTTCCTAGAGGCACCTAGATGCATAGTTAAATTGTGGGACTCCCTGCCCCAGGATGTGGTGATGGCTGCCAACTTGGAAGGCTTGAAGAGGGGACATGTTCAGGGAGGAGAGGGGTATTCATGGCTACTAGTTAAAATGGATACTAGTCATGATGCACATCTATTCTCTCCAGGATCAGAGGAGCAGGCCTATTCTATGAGGTGCTGTGGAACACAGGCAGGATGGTGCTGCTGCAGTCATCTTGTTTGGGGGCTTCTTAGAGGTACCTGGTTGGCCACTGTGTGAACAGACTGCTGGACTTGATGGGCCTTGGCCTGATCCAGCAGGGCTTTTCTTATGTTCTTATGATGCACACCTATTCTCTCCAGGATCAGAGGAACATGCCTATTGTATGAGGTGCTGTGGAACACAGGCAGGATGGTGCTGCTGCACTCGCCTTGCTTGTGGGCTTCCTAGAGGCCCCTGGTTGGCCACTGTGTGAACAGACTGCTGGACTTGATGGGCCTTGGCCTGATCCAGCAGGGCCTTTCTTACGTTCTTATGTACTCCTCTGGCCTTTTGCAGATGGTGCTTTTCTGGACTTGTGAGAAGTACCCTCATTCCAAGGACTGGTGTTGTTTCCGCAAAGCCTTCCTACGCCTGATCCAGAAGCTGCACAAATGCGTGAGCCAGCATTTCCTGAAACACTATTTCCTCAAAGACACCAACCTGCTGAAGTACGCCAGCACCAACGACTTGGACACGGTGGCCGGAAAGCTGGCCGCGTTTTTGGAAAGCCCTGCGCTCCCCCAAAACTGAGAGGAGGGGGCTGGGAGAAAGGAACGCCTCAGAACCAGCTCGTCTGTCTTTGTGGAATTGAGACGAGAGGGCAGACTTGACGGGAAGTTAGGCCTTGAGACTCTCTGCCTCCCGGGATGATGATGAAGAAGAGTTGGTTTTTATATGCTGACTTTCTCTACCACTTAAGGGAGAATCAAACCGGCTTACAATCACCTTCCCTTCCCCTCCCCACAGCAGACACCCTGGGAGGTAGGTGGGGCTGAGAGAGCTCAAAGAGAGCTGTGACTAGCCCAAGGTCACCCAGCAGGCTTCATGTGGAGGAGCGGGGGAACAAATCCAGTTCACCAGATTAGCCCCTCCGCCGCTCATGTGGAGGAGTGGGGAATCGAACCCGGTTCTCCAGATCAGGCTCCATTGCTCCAAACCACCGCTCTTCACCACTACACCACGCTGGGATTCGCTTGCCTCTGTTCCCCTCTTGTCTCCAGGAAAAGACATTTTGGACAACAGACAGTGGGTGGGATGCTGCCCTTCTGCTGTTCACAGGGTCTTCCACAGAGTTCCCCAGTGTTGTTGAGTCAGTAGGCAACTGTGGGAATTTTGAGATTAAGTTAGTTCATGCTGGCCACACAGTGGCTCCTATGGGGATGAGATAGGGTTGCCAGGTCCCTCTTCGCCACCAGGTTTTGGGGGCAGAGCCTGAGAAGGGCAGGGTTTGGGGAGGGGAGGGACTTAAATGCCGTCGACTCCGAATGCCAAAGCAGCCATTTTCTCCAGGGGAACCGATCTTTATCGGCTGGAGATCAGTTGTAATAGCAGGAGATCTCCAGCTAGTACCCAGAGGTTAGAACTCAAGCAAAATTAGCACAAGCACAAGGGCCAAAATATCTGGCACATAAACTCCACACTTGGAATTATGCTGATGATCTGTATTGTCAAAAGACAACCATGATGCAACCGCAGTTGACATCAAACAAGATATACATGGAAGCACAGACAATTAACATGGAACGCGAAGCGTTTAACATGTCAAAAAAAGCAACGGAGCATTTAAAACGCGATGGGCTTCCAGTACATTTCCCATTTCATGAACGGCTTTGTCAAGCTTCAAATTCTTCCGTATGCTTGAGAATTCATTTAGACAAAGATGTAATTTCCTGGTAACAGTGGACGGCTGGCTGAGGTCCCAGGTTCAATCCCCGGCATCTCTAGTTAAAGGGACTAAGCAAGTAGGTGATGTGAAAGACCTCCACCTGAGACCTTGGAGAGCCACTGCTGGTCTGAGTAGACAGTATGGACTTTGATGGACCGAGGGTCTGGTTCAGTAGAAGGCAGCTTCATGTCTTCATGTGAGAGCATGGTGGTGGTACACACCAGCACCACCAAGACAGGACCAAGGCATGTGCCATCCAGTGCCACTGGGAAAAGGGAATTTGGGTAGGGTTGCCAGCTCCCGGTTGGAAAATACCTGGAGATTTTGGTGGTGGAGCCTAAGGAGGGTAGGGTTTGGAGAGGAGAGGGGCTTCAATGCCATAGAGTCCAATTGCCAAAGCGGCCATTTTCTGAACTTCAGTAGCCTGTCGGGGAGCCTGGGGCCGTCACGTTCAACACTAACCCCTCAGTACCAGGAGAAGGGTGACGCGGAAGTGCAGAAGCCAAGGCTGTCCAGCCGTAGAAAGTTTTGAATAACTTGGTCTGTTTCAACACCAAGGATTTTCCCCGTTTCAGCCACCCAATTGGTGCTTCCCCCCCCCCAAGTTTTCACATGTCATTGTCCTTTATTTGTGCTCAGACTGTTCCTTCCACCAAAATTAGAATCATAGAACCATAGAGTTGGAAGGGACCATCAGGGTCATCTAGTCCAACCCCCTGTACAATGCAGGAAATTCACAACTGTCTCCCCCCCACATCCCCAGCGACCCCCACTCCGTGCCCAGAAGATGGCCAAAGTGCCCTCCCTCTCATGATCTGCCTAAGGTCATAGAATCAGCATTGCTGACAGATGGCCATCTGACCTCTTCTTAAAAACCTCCAGGGAAGGTGAGCCCACCACCTCCCGAGGAAGCCTGTTCCACTGAGGAACTGCTCTAACTGTTAGGAAATTCTTTCTAACGTCTAGACGGAAACTCTTCTGATTTAATTTCAAGCCATTGGTTCTGGTCCGGCCTTCCGGGGCAACAGAAAACAACTCGGCACCCTCCTCTATGTGACAGCCCTTCAAGTACTTGAAGATGGTTATTATATCCCATCTCAGTCTTTTCCTCTTCAGGCTAAATTATTGTCATCTTTATCTTAAACCTGTTTTTAAAAAGTGTTTTCTGGACAGGACCCTATTGGCAAGAGCAGTTTCTTCTGCCTGAAGGTCAAGACTTCGGTGACGAGCTAGTCAATTTCTCTTTTCACACGTTGGCCTCCGCAAGTCCCCATCAGGAATTGACATACCAGGAGAGAATCTTTTTGACAGAGGGGAGGGGACCATGGGAGGATCTGAAAATACAAGGCGCCGTTTTAAGGTTGTAAAGATATTGCTTTATTCCTATCCAGTGTTACTCATGTTACTCATGTTTGTAGAGCTTTTTTAAAAGAAGAGAATAACCCACAGTTCAGCCTCTCTTTTAGAGAGTGGGGAGGAGACTGTCAGAGGTTATCTGCAAATGTGTAAGAAGTCTTTTTAAAAGGTATTATGCTATTTCTATGCAGCATTATTCATGCTCCTCAAAAGAACAAGGATGAAATCAGGAGGGTCGTGTGAGAACACAGCTGGGGTGGATTCAATGTGCTTCAGGTCTGAATGGGAAAACACAGCTACCAACGGAGAGAAAACGGATTGCGTAACGCTGTCTGGAATTTCCGTCGCAAGGACGATTTCACACAGAACATCTCCTCCTCGTCTGAAGCCGTTTTACTTCTAGTTGTCCAGAAGTGTAGCTAGTTGGCATGAACGTACGAGCTCCATTAAACATAAAAAGATCTTTTAATTTCCCCGTCTGCTACTATTGTCTTCCTTCTCGTCATACCCAAAATCTTAATTATTTTAAATGAGAAAAGGCCACTGGTACTATGAAGGGACCTCCAGGGTCATCTAGTCCAACCCCCTACACAATGTAGGACGTTCACAACTACCTCACACACACACGCCCCCAGCGACCCCTACTCTATGCCCAGAAGATGCCCAAGACACCCTCCCTCTCATGATCTGCCCAAGGTCATAGAATCAGCATTGCTGACAGATGGCCATCTAGCCTCTGCTTAAAAACCTCCAGGGAAGGAGAGCTCACCACCTCCCAAGGAAGCCTGTTCCACTGAGGAACTGCTCTAACTGTTAGGAAATTCTTCCTAATGCCCAGACGGAAACTCTTTTGATTTAATTTCAACCCGTTGGTTCTGGTCTGACCTTCTGGGGCAACAGAAAACAACTCAGCACCCTCCTCCATAGGACAGCCCTTCAAGTACTTGAAGAAGGTTATCATATCCCCTCTCAGTCTTCTCCTCTTCAGGCAGTTGGCAGCCATCACCACATCCTGGGGCAGGGAGTTCCACAATTTAACTATGCTTCAGCAAGCCTTCGGCAATAACACCTGGCCATTGGGAGTCAAAGGCTGGCCTGCTGCACAGAAAACTAAGGTTGTTTATGCATGGGTACTCAGACTCCCGTTTGCCCCCTGTCTGACTTGGTTGTTACTTGGAGTTCTGCATGAGTCCGTGAGAAAGGAGCTCACTGCCAGCCCTCGCAATGTCCGGGTCTTCCCATTCCTCTGTTAATCTGACTTTTCCCTCTAACCTGAGCTCAGCCTGGCCGAAATCTCCGTGCAGATGGCAAAGCCCTGGACACAAAAGATTGCTTTCTCTCACAGCCAATCACAAAGCAGCGTGTAAAGAGGCGGGCATTCAAATGCTTCCTCGGAGCTCTTTCTGAGCAAAAGAAAGGCTTTTAAAAACCGGGGCTTGGATTTCCTTCCCCCTTTCAGATTGCTCAGTTTTTTTGTCTTTTGTTCTTAAAATGCTTTTTTATGCAGTGATTGGGTTTTGGGGGTGGGGGAGTACAGTGAGCAAATTACAAAGCAGTATTTAAAGGGGTAGCGGAAGATCTCCTGCTATTACAACGGATCTCCTGCCAATAGAGGTCAGTTCCCCTGGAGAAAAAGGCTGCTTTGGCAATTGGACTCTATGGCATTGAAGTCCCACCCCTCCCCAAACCCCGCCCTTCTTAGGCTCTGCCCCAAAAACCTCCCGCCAGTGGTGAAGAGGGACCTGGCAACCCTATAAAGGGGAGGAACTGGATTTGAGTTTTGGAGACTGCTAGTGCATATAGTCCCAACAGGAAAGCGTGGGTCCAGCGAGCAACGAACCTCAGGTAAAACTCCCATGCATAAATGGCCATTAATGTTTTTTCCATATTGAGCAGGGGGTGTCATGCCTACATTTCACCACATGGTGGCAGTGTCCCTACACAAAAGAATTTGTTCCTGTGGGGTGGGGGGGAAAGAGGAGGGAGAAATCTCTGATAGAAGAAGAAGGCCATTTATGCACGGGAGGTTTTGCCTTGGATTTGCTGCTTTCTAGATGCACGTTTTGCCCATCCAAATTCTTAAAACTCAAAAATAAGCCCCCACGTAGAGTTCTGAGAATTCAGTTGGGGGGGAAATGCATCTAGAGAGCGGCAAATCCAAGGCAAAACCTTCCGCGCCTAAATGGCCGAAGATAAAAAGGTGCGCGGCGCCAGAGGTTGCAAGACGTTTACATACCAAATTGTAGCTACTACGAGAACATACAAATTAGTTGTAAGTTTGTAACAAAAGCTCAAAGAAATTGTGAGACATGGTTTGCAGTATGCATATAAGGAGCAAAAACAAAACATTGATAATATAATACAGAACCATGATAGTGATGGTACACCGGCTAATGTCCCATTTTTATACCTCTTCTTTGGTGCTGTGCACCTTTTTCTCTTCTCCTGTGGGGTGGAAGGCACAGAAATGGCGTTCAAATGTCCAGGCTTTCTTCAAAGGGGAGAGGGAAGCTATAAGATGAAAGGAAAATATGCAGAGGATCCAGGGATCCGGGAAGGAAAAGAACTTGCTGGAGAGCCAGCGTGGTGTAGTGGTTAAGAGCGGTGGTTTGGAGCAGTGGACTCTGATCTGGAGAACCGGGTTTGATTCCCCACTCCACCACATGAGCGGCAGAGGATAATCTGGTGAACTGGATTTGTTTCCCTGCTCCTGCACATGAAGCCAGCTGGGTGACCTTGGGCTAGTCACAGCTCTCTCGGCCCCGCCTACCTCACAGGGTGTCTGTTGGGAGGGGAAGGGAAGGCGATTGTAAGCCGGTTTGATTCTGCCTTAAGTGGTAGAGAAAGTCGGCATATAAAAACCAACTCTTCTTCTTCTTTATAGACCTCTATCATGTCTCCCCTTAACTGCCTTCTTTCCAAGCTAAACAGCCCTAAGCGTTTTAACCCCTCCTCATAGGGCAGTTGCTCTAGTCTGAGACATACAAGATAGACTCTTGCCACACAATTACAGTGACCAACCACCAGGTGGGGCCTGGAGATCTCCCAGAATTAGAAGTGATCTCCAGACAGCAGAGATCAGTTCCTCTGGAGGAAATGGTCGCTTTGGAGGGTATATTATACCTGCTGAGGTCCTTCCTCTCCCCAAACTAAGTTCCACTCCCTCTCTCATAATACTAGATCGTGGGGTCATCTGCTGAAGCTGGAGGATGAGAGATTCGAAACAGATAAAAGGAAGTATTTCTTCACACAGCACACAGTTGAACTGTGGAACTCCCTGCCCCAGGATGTGGTGATGGCTGCCAACTTGGAAGGCTTGAAGAGGGGAGTAGATATGTTCATGGAGGAGAGGGCTATCCATGGCTACTAGTCAAAATGGATACTAGTCATGATGCATACCTATTCTCTCCAGGATCAGAGGAGCATGCCTGTTATATCAGGTGCCGTGGAACATAGGCAGGACAATGCTGCTGCAGTCGCCTTGTTTGTGGGCTTCCTAGAGGCTCCTGGTTGGCCACTGTGTGCTGGACTTGATGGCCCTTGGTCTGATCCAGCATGGGCTTTCTCACGTTCTTATGTTCACTTCTAAATCTCCAGCAATTTCCCAACCTGGAGCTGGCAGCTGTATAACAGCTCAATGGCTGTGAGCCTGGCTTGTGAATTCAGGCATTTTTTCAGCAAGAAGATTAGCGCAAGTGGTTATTAATGCATTCAAGGCATGGAGCTGTCCTTCACGGTGCTTGGAAGCAAAATGAAAGCGGAGACCCTCAGCACGTTTCAGCCGACGAAGCGTCGGGGAACAACGGAGAGTTGCAAAACCGAGATGAGCATCTGGCAAAGCTGCGCTTCGTCGAGGGTGCCTCTTTGGTCGGTCGTACGGAAATGAGAAAGGATCCGAACAGCAGCCTAACAACGAGCAATGTCCTTTCCTTCTTCCAAAGGCAGCAGTTGGAGAGCCAATCTGGACGTTACAGTGGCCACGGGTCTAACCTGTGGCCACTGTAACATCCAGATTGGCTCTCCAACTACTGCTGCTCTCCAACTACAGAGGCAGCAGCATTTTTAAAGGGCCAAATAATTCTCTAAAACAGTGTTGGTGACCACAGGTCCAACCTGGACCTGAGGCCACCAACACGATTTTAGAGGATTATTTGGCCCTTTGAAAATGCTGCGCTCTCTCTGTGTCCTTGCGGGCAGGTCCCTCCTGTGGCTAAGCCCGTCGCCTTGGGTCATGGCTCAGCGCCAGCCTGACAGGTGAGCGCTCCTGCCAGGTGTTCCGGTTTGAGGCAGAAAAACCCCACCAGCGGAGCGTTCTGTTCCAGGTCAATCCCTCACCGCGAAAGACGCAGGACCGGCTGGTCAGGCCAGTTCCCCAAGTCCCTTCCGGAATGGATGGCATTCCACTGCCTTCTGCCGAGGTTAAAAAACCCACGCGCCGCAGGAAGGGTAGAGAGAACAGGTACGGCCAGGTGTCGCTTTAAGGGGCCACGCCGACCATCCAGCTAGGTGGGATGGCCAGCATCCAGGCGGGGGCTGGAGATGAAGAAGATTTGGTTTTTATATGCCGCTTTCCCCCTACCTTTTAAAGAGAATCAAACTGGCTTACAACTTCCTTCCCTTCCTCTCCTCACAACAGACCCTCGTGAGGTAGGTGGGGCTGAGAGAGTTCGGAGAGAACTGTGACTGGCCCAGCGTCCCCCAGCTGGCTTCATGTGGAGGAGTGGGGAATCAAACCCGGTTCTCCAGATTACAGTCCACTGCTCATGTGGAGGAGGGGGGAAACCATCCTGGGTCACCAGATTAGAGTCTGCTGCTCATGTGGAGGAGGGGGGAATCGAACCCGGTTCTCCAGATTAGAGTCCGCTGCTCATGTGGAGGAGTGGGGAATCGAACCCGGTTCTCCAGATTAGAGTCTGCTGCTCATGTGGAGGAGGGGGAATCGAACCCGGTTCTCCAGATTAGAGTCTGCTGCTCATGTGGAGGAGGGGGGAATCGAACCCGGTTCTCCAGATTAGAGTCTGCTGCTCATGTGGAGGAGGGGGGAATCGAACCCGGTTCTCCAGATTAGTGTCCGCTGCTCATGTGGAGGAGGGGGGAATCGAACCCGGTTCTCCAGATTAGAGTCCGCTGCTCATGTGGAGGAGGGGGGAATCGAACCCGGTTCTCCAGATTAGAGTCTGCTGCTCATGTGGAGGAGGGGGGAATCAAACCTGGTTCTCTAGATTAGATTAGATTAGATTAGACTAGACTAGACTAGACTAGACTAGACTAGACTAGATTGGGGGCAGGGTTCCAAAATATTTCTCCCCACATTCTTTTGTTTGTGAACTCCAAGCTTTTCATTTAAAAAAGTCAGTCATGGTCGAATCCAGGCCGGCTGACGGGCAATGCCAACTGATCCTGGCATGGCTGGAGGGAAGGGCTGAACGGTGTCTGTTGACGCTGATCTCTCTGCGGTGTTCTCAGAGAAGTCGCCAGGAAGTTTTCCTTGGGATGATTATTATTTATCATTTCCTCAGCACTTTCCAAACTAAAGAGGGCTTTCTGACTCTTACCTCCTTTTATCCTCACAACAGTAAATCAGAGCGGAGAGAAATTGCTCCAGGCTACCCAGGGATCTGGGAAGGCCTGCCAGGGGTTTCCAGGGCTGGCTTAGGAAATTCCTGGAGATTTGGGGGGAGATCTGGGGGAGGGCAGGATTTGGGGAAGAAGGAGGAGGAGGAGGAGGAGGAGTTGGTTTTTACATGCAGACTTTCTCTACCACTTAAGGAGAATCAAACCGGCTTACAGTCTCCTTCCTCTCCCCTCCCCACAACAGATACCCTGTGAGGTCGGTGGGGCTGAGAGAGCTCTAAGAGAGCTGTGACTGGCCCAAGGTCACCCAGCTGGCTTCATGTGGAGGACTGAGGAAACCAACCCAGTTCACCAGATTAGCCTCCGCGGCTCATGTGGAGGAGTGGGGGGAATCAAACCCGGTTCCCCAGATCAGAGTCCCACCGCTCTTAACCACCACACCACGCTGGCTCTCTATACCACGCTGGCTCTGAGCTCAGTAAGTATGTGATGCCGTAGAATCCACACTCTGAAGCTGCCATTTTCTCCTGGGAAACTGATCTCTGTAGTCGGGAGATCAGCTGTAATTCTGTGAGAGCTCCAGGCCTCACCTGGAGAATGGCGACCCTACTTATACCTCTGTGGCTCTGTCCACTCAATGCCCACCGAACTGTCACATTGAAAGAAAAGACTGAAGGCTTTTGAGATACCACATTTTGATCCTTTGCCTAGGACCTTTAGCTGCCATGTCTAGAATTGCCAACCTCAGGTGGCGGCTGGAGATCTCCCGCTATCACAACTGATCTCCAGAGATCCCCTGGAGAAAATGGCCTCTTTGGAAGGTACTCTATGGCATTGAAGCCCCTCCCCAAACCCCGCCATCCTCAGGCCCAACACCCAAAATCTCCAGGCATTTCCCCACCCAGAGGTGGCAACCCTATAAGCTGAATCATTCTAACTGGGGGATGAAGAGGGGTTGCCAACCTCCAGGTGGTGGCTGGACATAGCTCCTGGGATTACAACTGATCTCCAGACGACGGAGATCAGTTCCCCTGGAGAAAATGGCTGCTTTTGGAAGGTGGACTCTATGGCATTAAACCCTCCTGGAGCAGTGGACTCTGATCTGGAGAACCAGGTTTGATTCCTCACTCCTCCACATGAGCAGCAGAGGCTAAATGGATGAACTAGATTTGTTTCCCCGCTCCTCCACATGAAGCCAGCTGGGTGGCCTTGGGCTAGTCACAGCTCTCTTAGAGCTCTCTCAGCCCCACCTACCTCACAGGGTATCTGTTGTGGAGAGGGGAACAGAAGGAGATTGTAAGCTGGTTGGATTCTCCCTTAAGTAGGAGAGAAAGTTGGCATATAAAAACCAGCTCCTCTTCTTCCTCCTCAGGCTCCACCCTCACAAAATCTCCTGGTATTTCCCAACCCGGAGCTGGCAACCCTACCTGGGCCCTGGCAGCCACCCCACCTCAGGGCATGCTGACGCCAGCCCTATACCTTAGTAGGGTTGCCAGGTCCCTCTTCGCAACCGGTGGGAGGTTTTAGGGGCGGAGCCTGAGGAGGGCAGGATTTGGGGAGAGGAGGGACTTCAATGCCATAGAGTCCAATTGCCAAAGCAGCCATTCTCTCCAGGGGAACTGATCCCTATCGGCTGGAGATCAGTTGTAATAGCAGATCTCCAGCTAGTACCTGGAGGCTGGCAACCCCATACCTTAGGAGCATCTGCAAAATGGATCTGTGGCAGATCTCCACTGAAGTCTGATGCTCGCCCTCCACGCACTGCAGAGAGCTTCAGCGAGCCAAAAAGTTCCCAGCCTAACTGCAGAGGAGGAGATGATGAGCTCAAGTTCGCTGAATCATTTGCAGCCCTCGTACATTATTTCCAAGGCTCCCTTGGCACTGGGCACAGATGTGCTTTTAAAAATGACGCAGCCCGTCTTGGTGTCCCCAAGAGTAGTTGGTCGCTCCCCAAGGGTGAAAGCGGAGCAAGAACACTGACTGCATCGTGGTCTCTGGAGACTCCTTAAGCGCATGGAGGCTGCCGGAAACCACATGGGAATTTTTTTCCCCAAATGCTAGTTATATTTATTAATACAAATTCTTCTATTCAGATCACCTATGAGACGTCTGTCACATGGATCAGGATCACAGTGTTAGCCTTTACCAATGGATGGCATACTAGCTAATTTGCGACTGAAGAAACCGGGGTGAAACGGGATTTTACCGGAAACCCCTTTCGCTTTGCTCAGCTGCTGTTCTGTTTATTGTTGGAACACACAGCAGAGTTCTGCTTCACTAGCTGCTGTCTTGTTTACTGTTGTACACACAGCAGAGTTGAACCAAATGTTTTTGGGCTTCAGTTTCGCTTATTGTATTTCATGAGGTATCTGTTGTATACAGTAGGCATCTATTGTATATATACAGCTTGAGACTTGCAATGTTAATTATTACGCTTTGAGACTAGGGTTGCCAGGCCCTTCTTCTCCACTGGCGGGAGGTTTTTGGGGCCTGAGGAGGGTGGGGTTTGGGGAGGGGAGGGACTTCAACGCCATGGAGTCCAACTGCCAAAGCGGCCATTTTCTCCAGGAGAACTGATCTCTATGAGATGGAGATCAGTTGTAATAGCAGGAGATTGCCAGCTAGTACTGGGAACTCTGCCCAAGGCCCCTCAAAACTGGGGACCGGCCCTGCTAAGGTATATACTGAATAGCTGCGGACGCCTTCCGTTCATAGCAGCCCAAGATCACTTTCCCACTGGAATGGCTGCTTCCTCGTCAGTGAGTGCCCCGTGTCTCTTGGGACTGCTTGCCCGGGCAGGTAGTGTGCGGCCCAACCATGCTGTTTCCTCCTGTGGAACTCCCCACTCAAGTTGCAGGGCACGGCGCACGAGCATGGGGCCAAGGAAAGGGTGCCAAGCTTCCTTGACAAACGTTACAGGTTTTGCATATTGCAAAATCTCAGTTCTGCAGGTAAAGATCAAAGACGTGTGGTTTGCTGTTGTAGTCCCCCCCCCCCACGTCTCCCATTTCCTTCCCTTTTTATTTCTTATATATTTGGTTTTAAGTTTTTATTGTAACTGAGGCCACCCTGCCAAGCAGCCAGTTGAACTGATCTCTTTTGTCTGGATAGGGTTGCCAGGTCTCTCTTCGCCACCAGTGGGAAGTTTTTGGGGTGGAACCTGAGGAGGGCGGGGTTTGGGAGGGGAGGGGCTTCAATGCCCTAGAGTCCAATGGCCAAAGCCGCCATTTTCTCCAGGGGAACTCATTTCTATCAGCTGGAGATCAGTTGTAATAGCAGGAGATCTCCACTAGTACCTGGAGGTTGGCAACTCTAAGTCTGGAGATCATTTGTAATTCCCGGAGAACCCCTGGCCCCACCTGGAGTTTGGCAGCCCTAGTTGGAACATTTCAACACATGTTGAATTAAATCAAAAGAGTTTCCATCTAGACATTAGGAAGTATTTTCTAACCGTTAGAGCTGTTCCCCAGTGGAACAGGCTTCCTCGGGAGGTGGTGAGCTCTCCTTGCCTGGAGGTTTTGAAGCAGAGGCTAGATGGCCATCTGTCAGCAATGCTGATTCGATGACCTTAGGCAGTTCATTAGAGGAAGGGCATCTTGGCCATCTTCTGGGCATGGAGTAGGAGTCGCTGGGTGTGTGTGAGGGAGGTAGTTGTGAAATTCCTGCATTGTGCAGGGGGTTGGACTAGATGACCCTGGTGGTCCCTTCCAACTCTACGATTCTATGATTCTACGTACAAAATCCAGAGGATCCCTGTGGCAGGATACCTTCCGGCTTTGCTTCTGCTCAAACAGCAACATCTTTATCTACTTGGCAGTCATGAGCTTTACAGCATATCTTACCTGTAGGTAGGGTTGCCAGGTCCCTCTTCGCCACTGGCAGGAGGTTTTTGGGGCGGAACCTGAGGAGGGTGGAGTTTGGGAGGGGAGGGACTTCAATGCCCTAGAGTCCAATGGCCAAAGTGGCCATTTTCTCCAGGGGAACTGATCTCTATCGGCTGGAGATCAGTTGTAATGGCAGGAGAGCTCCAGCTAGTACCTCGAGGCTGGCGACCCTACCTGTCGGTTCTTGCCCATAGGGATGAAAAAAATCAGGCTGTGGTCGGTTTAGTGAGGCAGCAGTCAAGGTCAGATGAGCTTTGGTAACGCTATGCACCATTTTCCAAAGTCCGTTTCCCTGGCATGAACGGAGCCTTCTAGCTGAAGCTGGCAGAAAGAAGCATTTCCTCCGATCTTTCACGGCTTGGCTGTTGGTGTTGGGAAGAGCCAGCAGGTTTCTTGCCTCGATTCGGGCAGAGAGACGGTGCCTTTAAGCACGAGAGGCAAGCTTGTAGGGCTGCCAGCTTCGACTTGGGAAATTCTTGGAGATTTGGGGGGGGTGCAGCTTGAGGAGGGCATCTATGGCATTCCCCACAGTTTTCATAGATGTTTCCTCCTCAGTTGCTCTCTCCGGCGCAACGAACTGAGTCCCACTTCTTACGACACTTGTTCTTCTTAGGAAGAGATACTTCAGTACAGAATGTAAATCATTCCATTGCGCCTTGAATAGCACACCCAGCAATATTAGATAGAAAACGAAAAGTCAAGCCACTGTCGTTCTAGAATCATGAAGGTCCCCCGTTTCACTGTCCGTTCCCACACATTGAGAATTGTGGGAGGAGAGAAGATTTCCAAGGATTTCACAAGTTAGTCTCTAATAAAAAAGGAGGGTGCTAAACTCAACTCTAGGGTGAGAGCCAAGGGGAAATTCACCTTCATTCTGAATGGGGAATAGGTGAGAAGGAATCTCAGCTCCTTTGGAGCCAGACAAGATGCCTTCCTAAAGGTAAAGGTAATCCCCTGTGCAAGCACCAGGCCATTACTGACCCATGGGGTGACGTCACATCCTGACGTTTTGTTACAGGCTTTGTCATATTAGAGAACATGAACTATGGTATTGGTGTTGTACATATGCAGAATTATTCAATATAAAACCCAATTACACATACAAACTGCAAAACCATAAAGCAGAGGTTTAATTTCCTTTTAAAAGGAAAGACAACCTGGATATTCTTTGTCAGAGGCTTATGCTTCTATTACACTATTAAAGGTTTCAGTAAGTTACTAACAGCACATTCTGTATTTTTCTATGACCTTTCCCAGCCTTTTCAATGGCTAATGAGAAACGCTTAGCAGCACTTTCTATAAATCTTGAGTTACAGAACTGAGTGCTTGATTCCTGCCTTTCCAATGACTTCGAGTGCAGAAATGCTATCCCCCTTCTATACTCTAAGGGTATGTGATGCTGTAATGATGTAATGTAAACAATAATTGTATTTTATGATTTAAACATGAAAACATGATGCTATTAATTAATGAATAAGTTCAATCTCAACGTATTTTTCTGGAGATGAGAAAGATGATAAAATTGATTATATAGAAAGATAACAAAGCTCAAAACTGATTGTTTAAAGTTTAGCAAAATAGCCTGGTGGAAGAGGAAGTCTTTATTTGGTAATACAATGGGAGGCCACTGGGCATGTGCAGTAAAAATGACAATTGCCCGATTGTCAGTGTCAACCTCATTGAAGGTGATTGAAACAGTACAAATACAGGCAAGGAGAGGGCTAGTACTTCAGACCTCTCTCAGAGGGTCTCAGAAGATGGTGTTGGTATGTATGGCTTTAGGTAAGGTAAGGTAAAGGTCCCCTGTGCAAGCACCGGGTCATTCCTGACCCATGGGGTGACTGTGAGGGTTCCTGACCTCTCTGTGCAAACTCCATAAAATCACTTGCTCAGACAGTCATGCAGAAACAAGAAACTTTAATTGGAAGCTTCAGATGATACAGGCCGCACACTGGTAAAGTTGCAAGTGTATACAGATTCACAAAGACAGAATTATAACCCCTACAGGGAAGCAGATGTCAAACGTATTGTATGGGAATCTACGAGATAATTGTGCATGGTACAAAACATCAAAGAACACAGAGCTTGTTAGTACTATCTACCCACCAAGGCCACAGTGGTGGAAGGGAGTCAGTTAGAGCAAGGGAGGGACGTGGGAAGAGGGAAGACATTCCAACCTGGGGCCCGTCAGACCCTGCGCCTGAACCAAGGAAAGTCAAGAGGCCTGGACTGCTTTTACGAGCCCAGGGAGGGGGGGGGGAAACATACAAGGCAAAGGCCTACCCAAGGCAAGGCATACAGACCCTCACATTCTGCCCCCCTTAAGGTCCCCCTCCCCCGAGTCCAGGCGGACGAGGCTTGTCAGGATAGGCAGAGTGAAACTCTCGAACCAGACGGGGAGCCGCCACATGGGGAGCGGCCACCCATTCATCCTGGGCGGACCCCAGGTGCTTCCAGCGGATCAAATAAAACAGTTTTCCCTTTTTCAGCTTAGAGTCCAACACTTTAGACACTTCATGATGTGATTCCCCTCCCACAACTGTAGGAACTTCAGACTTAGGGAGAGGGTGAAACTGAGGGGCAGCGACATACGGTTTAAGTAGGCTGATATGGAACACCGGATGCACCCCTCGAAGAGACTTGGGAAGTTCCAACTCTACCGTGACGTCATTGATCACCCGGGTGATGGGGAAAGGACCTACATACTTGTCACTAAGCTTTTTGCAAGGTCGAAGTGACCGTAGGTTCTTAGTGGAAAGGTAAACCTGCCCTCCCACCTTGAGTTCCCACTCCAGAGACCGATGTTTATTGGCCTGGTCTTTGTACTTGCGCTTGGCCCGTTCCAGGTTTTTTTGCAGCCAGGGCCAAGTGGTCTGTACTACCTGTACCCAATCCTGAACCTCTTGCACCCCCTCGAGTTCAGGAGTGATATTAGGAGAACCAAAGGGTCCAAAGTCCTTTCCATATACCACGTGAAAAGGAATGAAACCTGTGGAGGAATGGGGGGCGTTATTGTAGGCATATTCAGCAAAAGGTAGTAGGTCTACCCAATCGTCCTGGTGGTAATTGACATAACACCTTAGATAGCATTCTACTACAGCATTGACACGTTCGGTCTGACCATCGGTCTGGGGGTGGTAGGCTGAAGAGAGTCCTTGCTCTCCCACTCCCATGACTTTCAGGAAGGCCCTCCAGAATTTGGCCACGAACTGAGCCCCTCTGTCGGAGAGGACCTTCCTTGGAATCGAATGATGCTTCACCACGTGATTAATAAACAGTTTAGCCAACTTCTGGGCCGATGGTAGTCCCGCACAAGGAACAAAATGAACCTGTTTGGAGAATAAGTCTGTTATCACCCACAGTACAGTTTTTCCCCGACTTGGGGGCAAATCCGTGATAAAATCCATGGCGATCACTTCCCAGGGCATGGTCGGGGTCTCCAGAAGCTTTAAGAGTCCGGGAGGCTTTCCCATCCGTTTTTTGGCCGTGGCGCAAATAGGGCAGCTGCGCACGTACAATTCCACATCGGCCCTCATACCTGGCCACCAAAATTGACGCCGCAATAAATGCAAAGTCTTTACAAACCCAAAATGCCCCGCAAGTTTGGCCCCATGAACCAGTCCCAGCACCTCTTTTCGGAGTACCTCGGGGACATAAAGCTTACCCCCCTGCAACCAAAAGGAGCCCTGTTGGTCGAGATGTGCAGGGAGCACCTGCTGATCCGCCTCCCTCAGAGAAGCGTCCCGGAGCCGCTGTTGGAAAGCCTCCGGGATTCCTTTGAGGGGAGGAACATCCTGGCGGTGGGATTGGGACCGGGTGGTCACTGCGAGTCCCGAGACTTCGCCTCTCTGTTCAGGGGTAAACAGAGAATCCACCGGCCGGTCAAAGTCATTGCGGTATTGGGGGAGCCTGGAAAGAGCATCCGCTAACGCATTGTCCTTCCCTGGCACATGTTTCAGGACAAAGCGGAATTTGGCAAAAAACTGTGCCCAACGAATTTGTTTCGCGGTGAGCTTTCTAGCCCCCTTTAAAGCCTCTAGATTCTTGTGATCGCTGCAAACCTCAAAAGGGATCTCTGCCCCTTCCAGAAAATGCCTCCAAATGGTGAGGGCCCAGGGAGGGGGGGGGAAACATACAAGGCAAAGGCCTACCCAAGGCAAGGCATACAGACCCTCACAGTGACGTCACATCCTGACGTTTCCAAGACAGACTTTGTTTGTGGGGTGGTTTGCCAGTGCCTTCCCCAGTCATCTTCCCTTTACCCCCAGCAAGCTGGGTACTCATTTCACCGACCTCGGAAGGATGGAAGGCTGAGTCCACCTTGAGCCGGCTACCTGAAACCAACTTCCATTGGGATCGAACTCCGGTCATGAGCAGAGCTTTTGACTGCAGTACTGCAGCTTAACACTCTGCGCCATGGGCTCCTATGTATGGCTTTACAAATATATTATTCTAGAATGTGAATTAGATACTTGAACTAAATCAGACTTCTTTAACTGTTATATTTTAAGTGTTGGGTTTTAAAACTGAGTAGTATGTTGTCAGATAGGGTTTCTGACAGCACGGGCCAAACAAGATGGTTCCTCTGTAAACAATATGGATCCTTCCGTGCACTCCCCCCTCCCCTCCTGTTTTGTACACGAGCCACGAGCTCCGGTCAGAGATCTACAATTGTATGGAGACCCACCCGTGTAAATCTTTCATCTGATACCAGGTCTCGCTCACAATGCCAGGAACTCCACCAGCCCCTCCTCTGATTGCCCTTAAGTATCCAGTACTTGGTTTGCTGAAGTCATTACCGGGAGAAAGAAATCTCATTGTTTCCTTTGTATTGCTGTAACTCAATCTCATCCATTGTATCCGTTCTATAAATATAGCAATGTCCCAATGCTCTGTATTCTAACCTTCTCCGTCTTGCTGAAACTACTACCTCATGAATAAACTCTCTGAATCACTGCTCCGTCTGGATTTGAGTTCTATTGCCTGAGACACCGTAGGTTTGCTGAAACCTGACATATGTAGAACTTGCTTGCTTTACAGTATACATTGTTACTAAATATTAAGACTTTGTAATACTTGCATATACATATATATATACATATTTACTGGGAGCACATCAATAAAAAGATTTACTTTTTAAGTGAGTAAAGTAATTGAGTCCTGCTTAGTAGGTGACTATCTGAATACGATAACATACCACTTCTCAGGAAGGGGTCAATTCTAAGAGCATAGTCACTCGAAAGGCACTGACCCACTTCAGTTTCCTAGGCAGACTATGTTTACGGGGTGGTTTGCCAGTGCCTTCCCCAGTCAACCACACTTTACTCTCGGCGAGCCGGGTACTCATTTTACCTACCTAGGGAGGATGGAAGGCTGAGTCGACCTTGAGCCGGCTACCTGAAACCAACTTCCTTTGGGATCGAACTCAGGTCGTGAGCAGAGCTTTTGACTGCAGTACTGCAGCTTACCACTCTGCGCCACGGGGCTTCCTAGTGGGAGATTCTCTTCTGTCCACAACCATCCCTAAAGGGCGAGAGGGAAAAGTACTAGAGGAAATGTGCATGTCTCAGTCATCCAAGCACGGGAGTCCTGACCCAGCCTTGTAAAGGGTCCCCACTAGGGTTGCCAGGTCCCTCTTTGCCACTGGCGGGAGGTTTTTGGGGCCAGAGCCTGAGGAGGGCGGGATTTGGGAGGGGGAGGGACTTCAATGCCATAGAGTCCAATGGCCAAAGTGGCCATTTTCTTCAGGGGAACTGATCTCTATCGGCTAGAGCTCAGTTGTAATAGCAGGAGATCTCCAGCTACTACCCGGAGGTTGGCAACCCTAGTCCCCACAGTATGATTGAGGGTGGTTGCTAGGGTTGCCTGCTCCAGGTTTTGGGGAGATTTTTGAGATTTTGGGGGTGAAGCCTGAAGGGGTAGGGTTTGGGGAGGGGATAGGGTTGCTAGGTCCCTCTTCGCCACCGGCTGGAGGTTTTGGGGGTGGAGCCTGAGGAGGGCGGGGTTTGGGGAGGGGAGTAACTTCAATGCCATAATTGCCAAAGCGGCCATTTTCTCCAGCTGAACTGATTTCTATCGACTGGAGATCAGTTGTAATAGCAGGAGATTTCCAGCTACTGTCTGGAAGTTGGCAACCCTACGAGGGGAGGGACTTCAATGGAGCATAATCCCATGGAATCCACCTTCCAAAGGAGCCATTTTCTCCAGGGGGACTAATTTCTATCAGCTGGAGATCAGTTTTAATCCCAGATCTCCAGCTACTACCTGGATGCTGGCAACCCTAGGTATAATGCCATAGAGTCTACCTTCCAAAGCGGCCATTTTCTCCAGGGGTACTGATCTCTGTCGCTTGGAGACCAGTTGTAATTGCAGGAGATCTCCAGCCACCACCTGGAGGCTGGCAACCCTATCTCCAGGCCCCTCCTGGAGGCTGGCAACCCTTGCCGGAGACTATATCACATGTGTGTTTAATGTGTGGCCAAGACTGTGGATTTAGGATTATGTTGGGGAGCTGGAGGTCATCTGAAGGACGCTACCCTAGAACAGGGCCTGGCAAATGTTGTTATTCCCAAAACATCTCACTTTTATCCTTGGCAATCAAAACCTGTAGATGTCTTTCAGAGTTAATCTCTTTTTTAAAAATATAAAGTGGGGACAGATCTCATTTGCTTTTCTTTCACATGTAATAAAGAACTGGGAAATAAGGAGATAAAAGCCCCGCTCACACGTTACAGGAACACAGGTATATCCTGCTTGCGCACCTGTTAGTGAGAAAGCGCGAGCACGCATTCGCTTTACAAATGAAACCAGGGACCAGTCACCGGGATAAAATGTTGGGTGTGTATCACATGTTGAGCTGTACATGCGTTGAGCGTAACGTGAGAATTACTCAATGCGCATGTGAAGAAATATCAAGTGTATACTGTACACGGCTTGTTATGCGTGTTCACTGTAACTTGTGAACAGCGGAGGGTTGCCAGGTCCCCCCTCTCCTCCAGCGGGAGGTTTTTCAGGCAGAGGAGGGGCGGGAATCATGCGTGGCCGCGCACGACGCAATTACATCACTCCCGGTTTACACCCAGAAGCGCCGCCCGCATTGCGATGGGCCCCTTTACCACTCAAACCCCCCAAACGCTAGTGTTTTGAGGGGGTTGAGTGGTAAAGCGGCCCGTCGTGATGCGGCACTTCCGGGTGTAAACTGGACGTGACTTAATCGTGTCGCGCGCAATCCCCTCAACTGAGCCGGCCAAGCGACCTGGCAACCCTAGAACAGGGCTAAAATGATAATGATAATAATTAGTAGGGTTGCCAGGTCCCCTTCTACCACCGGCGGGAGATTTTTGGAGCAGAGCCTGAGGACAGCAGGGTTTGGGAAGGGGAGGGACATCAATGCCATAGAGTCCAATGCCCAAAGCAGCCACTTTCTCCAGGGGAACTGATCTCTATCGGCTGGAGATCAGTTATAATAGCAACCCTAGTTTGCCATTGTACCTATTCTTAAGAGTACTGGGGCCAAACTTAACTGTGAAAACTGATACACGTTTACGATGTTTTACTTGTCAACCAAAATAAGCTGCTTAACCCTTCTACAGAAGAGTCAATAAACTCATTATTGTGTTGTTAAAATAAGGTGTCTGAGTGAGTCAGGAAAGGGGGAGGGGGATTTAAATCAGCCCCTGAAAACCAGGGCTGCCATCTTTAGGTCCCCGGTTTTCCAGCCTTTGTAATATGTGCAGGTCCCCCTACATCACCTGCGGGAGCTTCGTGGGGTCGGGGCTGGGGGGGGGGGGGTGACCTGCACACACAGTGCGATGACGTCACGTCTGGGTTTACCCTAGAAGCACTGGCATTGCGTGGACCGCTCTAGCACATTCCTCCCAAAACTCTATGGAAACCATAGAGTTTGGGGGGAGAGTGTAGGGTTGCCAGGTCCCTCTTCACCACCAGCGAGAGGTTTTTGGGGCGGAGCTTGAGGAGGGTGGGGTTTGGGGAGGGGAGGGACTTCAATGCCATAGAGTCCAATGGCCAAAGCGGCCATTTTCTCCAGGGGAACTGATCTCCATCAGCTGGAGATCAGTTGTCATAGAGGGAGATCTCCAGCCACCACCTGGAGGTTGGCAGCCCAATGCGCACATGGACATATGAGCCTTTGATAATTGGCGGAAACTAGCAAGTAGGCAGTCCGCAGAGTAATTTGCACGGAGCACGTCTCATATAACTGATGAAGATATCGCGAAACAGGACTTTACCGGAATCCTGTTGACTTGAAACTTTCCGACTGATTACTCTGTCAAGTTGATCACTTAGGTCAGTCATGTCCAAAGTCCGGCCCGGGGGCCAATTGTGGCCCCTGGGCCGGTTTAATACGGCCCCCCAGCCTGTTTTGCAGAGAGAGAAAAGGGGGCGCGTAAGGGCTGCACCTGTGCTTTGCATCCCCGACCAAAGAGGCAACGCTTGGGTGGAGGGTCGCCTTGATTGGCTGTCTCAGCCCCACCCCCCGGAATGAAGGCCAGCGAGTCTGAAACCCTAGAGAGGCCACTTCCTTCTTACTCAGAGCCCGCGCGTGGGGACCCGGCCTTTGTTGTTCTGACACATGGAAAAGCAGCAGCAGCTCCTCCCGAGTGGGTCAAGGGGGATCCTGAGGATGGGTTGGGGGGGACTCGAGGGTGGGAAAGGTGGCGGGGAAAGGGAAATGCAAGGGAGGTCAGAGGCTGGCCCCAATCCGGGAGAGGAAAGACACCCCCCCCACACACACACACAAACACCGAAAAGCCTGGGAGTGGGGGGGCTGCTCCGTCTGGCTCTCCTTTTTCCTCCTTCCTCTCTGCAGAAGGCTGGGGTGGGGGGGAGATGCAGCCCCTTCCCTGCATTGCGGAGGCCTCCCGAGGGATCCAGATTTGCAGGGTGGGTGGAGGAGGGGAGAGACTGGATGGGTCTTGAGTGGGGGGATTATGAGTCAAGGAAAGGCAGGGGGAGAGGGGGCTGGATTTGGGGGCAGGAAGTGTTTGGAATCAGACCCCCCCCAGCAGGTTCTCTCCAAGGCAAGTGGCTGCTTCGAAAGAAGGGATGGGGTGGGGGAAATAAATGACTCCTGGCATGTATCGTGTTTGGAAACAAGGCGCGTTCAGACGGGGCCGAGTCTACAGAGGACACCCCTGTTCATTCCGGAGGTCAAAGCCCCGAGCAGAGAGCAAAGAGGTCAGAAGGAAAGAAGAAGAGAAGGGTTGGTTTTTATATGCCCACTTTCTCTACCATTTAAGGGTGGCTTACAATCGCCCTCCCCTTCCCCTCCCCACAACAGATACCCTGTGTGGTAGGTAAGGCTAAGAGAGCTGTGACTAGCCCAAGGTCACCCAGCTGGCTTCGTGTGTAGGAGCGGGAGAAACAAATCCAGCTCACCAGATTAGCCTCCACCGCTCATGTGGAGGAGTGGGGGAATCAGACCCGGTTCTCCAGATCAGACTCCACCGCTCTTAACCATTACACCACGCTGGCTCTCATGGGGAGAAAAACTCCACATTCCTCCCTGCACGGGAGATGTCAGAGTGATTGAATCTTGGACTCCATGAGAATGAAAACCAGTTTATTTCCTGGCTCAGGTGAGGGGAGGACAGAATACCCCCAGCATGGTTGAAGGGAGAGAGTCGACAGTCCCAGAGAGGCACATGAGCTGGGGGTGGGGGGTGGGAAGAGTTCCTGCTCCCTCCCTACAGAAGGAAGGTTGGAGATTTAGAAGCTGCGGGGGGGGGGGCGTCCGGTGAGCTTAAACGGGTTTTGGGGAAAGGAAGGAATGTAGCCTGGTTTTTGTGGTGCAGTCTGTGGTTATGGGCATAATAAGTATGCCGTTTGTAATAAACTTTGCATAAAGTAGTTAATTTACATTTAATTAATTTAATTAAGAATGTCAAGCAAAATGGTCGGCTCTCACGCATGTTCGCTTCATCAAATCTGGCTCTCTTTGAAAAAAGTTTGGACACCCCTGACTTAGGTGGTCCTTCGAAGCTTGGGCAAAAAAAAGCTTGGACTATGTGCCAATCCTTTATGTCATTATGATTGTCAACGTTATTGTACTATTTTGCACAACGTATATTGTTGTTTAACTGCTTCGCAGATAATTCTATTATATCATCAACACAGTTTCATCTATTGAGGGTGGTAGTTTGGGCTTTGCTCCTGTGAATTTGTTACTGACCCTGGGGGAGTGTCGGAGCATCCCCAGTGAAGCGATCTCTGGCTCATGAAAGCTTCCGCTGGAATAAATTTTCGTTAGTCCTTAAGGTGCCCCCGGACTTTGTTTTAATACAGTTAATCTCCGAGCATCAGCTATGCTGTCATTAGCCGCAAGTTTCCCACAGTAAACTTCTGCACAGGGAATAAAGCCAGATGAGGAATTTTCCATGACAGGAGGAGGGGAGAAGTCCATTGTATCATTCTTTATCCAACCGTCCTCTCCATAAAACACCATTGTTTTCTGGTGTTCTTTTTGAGCCACCGTGGTGGCATCTGGAGACAGGGGGGTAGCCTTTCCGATTTCCCGGGGGTCTGGGCAAGAGGCATTGCTATGACATCCTGGGGAGGAGCCAGGGACATCCCAGGGAGGGGCTCCCCAGGAATCTAGGGGGCGCTTCCCAGAAATTTATGGGGGCTTTAACAAACGCTCTTCGGACAGCTGAAATACAACTTTAACATTTAATTCACACTGCAAACCTGGGGTAGTAGTTAACAAATGCAAACCTGCAGAGTTCAGTGGCAATGTTTGGGGGGGCTCGAGTCCCTCAGCCTCTAGTTTATGCCTACATCTGGAGATCTCCCGCCAATACAACTGATCTTGAGATGACCAAGATCAGTTCCCCTGGAGAAAAATGTCTGTTTTGGAAGGTGGACCCAAAGGCATTTTACATTGCTGAGGTCCCTCCCCTCCCCAAGCCCTGCCCTCCTCAAACTCCACCCCCAAAATCTCCAGGTATTTCCCAAGCCGGAGCTGGCAACCCTACCCGTTCCCCCTTGAGTGGCAACAATCTCTGCCCAGGCAGTCCAAGACGTGCCTTCCCTTTGCCTTCTTTCTGCCTTAATGAGAGCGAACCCTGGAACTCTTCCCCGCCGTAGCTGATGGTTACATAAGCGCACAAATCATTATCTTAACAAGCAGCGCCGTTTATCACTGGGATCTTTTCCATGAGCAAAGCGCAACGTCTCTCCACAGAGCCCTTCGGCGCAGACTGGCCGACCAGACAATGAGCCCTCTTTGGCAGCTCTCTGCTGAACCCAATCAGGGCTTTCAGTTTTGTATGTTCCCCGTAGGGTTGCCAAGTCCCTCTTTGCCACTGGCGGGAGGTTTTGGGGGCGGAACCTGAGGAGGGCGGGGTTTGAGGAGGGGAGGGACTTCAATGCCATAGAGTCCAATTGCCAAAGTGGCCATTTTCTCCAGGGGAACTGATCTCTAAAGGCTGGAGGTCAGTTGAAATAGCAGGAGATCTCCAGCTAGTACCTGGAGGTTAACAAAAACTGACAACCCATGCTGAGTTAACTGTGTTGTGAGAAAAAAAAGCACAAAGGCTCAGACTTATAATTCTAACAAACTCACAGACTAATGAAGATGCCTATACAACAATTGTTTATTCATACAATTAATATGATAACTACATCCCACTAACACCACTACCTCTAACCTACTATGGATACTAATACTAATACTGTAACAGCAGTCAAAATTCCCAACACACAAAAATACAAATCACACTCTTAAGTTACTAAGGTAAAAAGGTAATGGTCCCTTGTGCAAGCACCGGGTCATTCCTGACCCATGGGGTGACATCACATCCCGACATTTCCTAGGCAGACTGTGTTTACGGGATGGTTTGCCATTGCCTTTCCCAGTCATCTTCCCTTTACCCCTAGCAAGCTGGGTACTCGTTTTACCGACCTCGGAAGGATGGAAGGCTGAGTCAACCTTAAGCCGGCTACCTGAAACCAACTTCCGTTGGGATCGAACTCAGGTCGTGAGCAGAGCTTTTGACTGCAGTACTGCAGCTTACCACTCTGCATCAGACATAAGAAAATGTCCGTATTGGAAGCATGAAAGTCCATGCGGGAGAGTCTCTCTTGCTTTTCCGAAGGGGGTATCCGTGGGTGTAGGAATCACCCCAGTTACTCACGCATTCCAGCAGGAAAAGAAAGGAGAAGAGTAGATTCAACGTCCAGCTGCTCTCAACACTTTGAATTTTGAATCTACTCTTCTCCATTCTTTTCCTGCTGGAATGCATGAGTAACTGGGGTGTTTCCTACACCCACGGATACCCCCTTCGGAAAACCAAGAGAGACTCTCCCGCATGGACTTTCATGCTTCCAATACGGACGTTTTCTTACATTTGATGTTCAGTAGTAACTTAAGAGTGTGATTTCTATTTTTTTGTGTTGGGAATTTTGACGGCTGTTACAGTATTAGTATTAGTATCCATAGTAGGTTAGAGGTAGTGGTGTTAGTGGGATGTAGTTATCGTATTAATTGTACGAATAAACAATTGTTGTATAGGCATCTTCATTAGTCTGTAAGTTTGTTAGAATTATAAGTCTGAGCCTTTGAGCTGTTTCTTTCTCATGGTACCTGGAGATTGGCAACCCTAGTTCCCCAAGGGTTGCCAGGTCCCTCTTTGCCACTGGCGGGAGGTTTATGGGGCGGTGCCTGAGGACGGCGGGGTTTGGGGAGGGGAGGGACTTCGACGCCGCAGAGTCCAATTGCCAAAGCGGCCATTTCCTTCAGGTGCACAGGTCTCTATCAGCTGGAGAGCAGTTGAAATAGCAGGAGATCTCTTGCTACTACCTGGAGGTTGAGGAACTCAGTACAGGAGCGAAGTGTATACAAAGTGCAAAAAACTTTATAAACTAACAAAATGACGCAACAATACAGCTATACACACTATATACACTACAAAGCTGAAACACACAAGCTAAGACAAACAACGTGACTGTACAAGGTGGAAAAAGTGTCAAAATGACACAGCTAATGTTCATAGAGTCTCTCTCAATTGTAGGAGAAGTGATATCCAAAGGATTTTCAGCGAGGTCCCCATGAGGAGACAATCGTTTCGAGTTCACAATGAACAAATCTTCATCAGTCCTTCAACGTCCTCTTGTACATTCATTCATTCAAATATTCTCCCATAACGGGTAAGATTTCAAAAAATGCCAAATCATTATTATTTCCCACAAAGGGTAAGAGACATCACTTCCCACTTGGGGTAAGGATAGTGTAGCATTAGTACAGTGGTGTCTATTTCTCCCCCACTACCTGGAGATTGGCAACCCTAGCTCCCAGCATGGCCCTTTTGCCGGTTTTGCCAGCAGAGGAGGCAGCCCTGGAAGACGGGCCAAGTATTGTGAGATGTACCCACAGGGGGATGCACAGCTGCCGACGGAGTCAACGTGTTTACACAGCTGGAAGGAGCCAGGAGCAGAGCTCCTGTGCTGAGCGGTGTTTTCTCCCCATTGACGGGAGCACGGCAGGGCCAGCCCTTTTTTATATAGCCGGTGTGGAAGCCACAGGAAGTGGGGATGCAGAGACAGCTGCCATTGGCAGAAGAAAGGGATTCCCCGCTCCCTCCGAGGGTCAAGATGCCGTGGACAGCGGCTGGCAGAGTCAGCTGGGTCGGCGGCGCAGGGGGATTCACACTTTGCTTTGGCTGACCCGTCTACAGAGGCAGCTGCGGCGCAAGGAGCGGGAGGCCAACCAGTGCAGGAAAAGGCACATCCAGGCCTCGCCAGGGGCAAGGCTCAGCTGGCAGTGGGGTTGCCAGGTCCCTCTTCCCCACTGGTGGGAGGTTTTGGGGGTGGAGCATGAGGAGGGCGGGGTTTGTGGAGGGGCGGGACTTCAATACCATAGAGTCCCATTGCCAAAGCAGCCATTTTCTCCAGGGGAAGTGATCTCGATCGGCTGGAGATCAGTTGTAATGGCAGGCGATCTCCAGCTAGTACCTGGAGGTTGGCAACCCTACTTCAATACCATAGAGTCCAATTGCCAAAGCGGCCATTTTCTCCAGGTGAACTGATCTCCATCGGATGGAGATCAGTTGTAATAGCAGGCGATCTCCTGCTACTACCTGGAGGTTGGCAACCCTAGTTGGCAGGCCCGCCTTGGAAGAAAAATGTGGGGGGAACATCAAAGCAGCCACCCCACCAAAAAACAGTGTGTTGCAGTGGTTAAAATTTCAGACTAGGATCTGGGAGACCTAGATTCAAATTCCTGTTCTGCTATGGAACTTCATTGGGTGACCTTGGGCCAGTGACTCTTAGCCTAACCTACCTCACAGGGTTGTTGTGAGGATAAAAGAGTGGAGAGGTGAACAATTGAAGGTACTTTGGCTCCCCATTGGGGAGAAAGGTGGGTGCACCTATGAAGTAAAGAAATACTAAATATAGAAGAGGGGAGGACAGATAAAAAGTAGGCTGGTGGATGGGTAGGAAGGTCAGAGTAGGGCTGCCAACTCATACCTGGTGAGGGACTTCTCTTCTTCCTAGACTCTATGGTATACCATGGAGTTGGCCCTTCAAAGTAGCCATTTGCTCTGGAACTAATTTATATTGTGTGGAGGTCAGTGGTAATTCCAGGAGAACTCCAGCCCCCACCTGGAGGTTGGCAACTCTACCTTCTACCCAGGGAAGCTTTCATTCTAAAAAGAGCACCTCTCTTAAGCCAGTGGGAGTCCACTCCTGTCTCCAGGCGACACGCGAGCCAGCCCTGGGTCCAATTCCAGAGAATGCCTCCTGGGATTCGTCAAAGAAAACATCTGTCTCGTTCATTTTCTATTTATTTTTGACTGGGAGTAAGGAACGGACTTGCAGAGAGAGCCCACCCCAGGGGGGTTTAGAGCCCCGGTCACCCTCAGCTGCTGGGCTGGCAACGCGCGTGTCCCAACACAGAGGAAGATTCATAAACGGTCTGCGTTCTATTTTCGGAGTGACCCGACTAATCTCTCCTTTGGAGACAATGCCGGCCCGGCTGCTCTGACGTGCTTTTTCGGCAAGAGGCGGGCAGGCAGCGAGGAAGCCTGCGTTTGGAAAAGCTGCTTTCATTAAGCAGCGCTTCCCACGCGACATGATTCTCTTCTTCTTAAATCCCAATAGTCACGAGTGACTAGGGTTGCCAACCTCCAGGTACTAGCCCCAAAAAGAAGCACCTAGGTTGTCAGAATGATAACATTCAAGCAAAGACAACCTACTCTATTCTTTGCAAAAGTTTCCATTACATATATACTGTACCTATGTTGCACACAATATATCCATGTCGGCATTACACATGGAAACTCTCAGATAAAACAACAGTATTTATGGACCCTTACCTTAAGAAGAAATAGCGATATATGGCATGGACTTCACTTGCTACATATGGAGATTGTACCCTCTGTCTTGACTTTATGTATTTGTGTTTATTTAGGTGGTCTGTTAAGTTTATAGCACATAGGTGGGATAAATTGAATGTAGTACTATAGAGTTAGGATTTGTGTATAGTTTAAGTAATATAGAGTGAATATATTGTGTACAACATAGGTGCAGTATATATGTAATAGAAACTTTTGCAAAGAATATATATATATATAAACTTCCAGGTACTAGCTGGAGATCTCCTGCTATTATGACTGATCTCCAGCCGATAGAGATCAGTTCACCTGGAGAAAATGGCCGTTTTGGCAATTGGACTCAATGGCATTGAAGTCCCTCCCCTCCCCAAACCCCGCCCTCCTCAGGCTCCGCCCCAAAAACCTCCCGCTGGTTGCAAAGAGGGACATGGCAGCCCTAGATGGTCAGACAAGAAGGTGTCTCATTCTGTATTTCTTCAAACTACCCCCAGGTGGGGCCTGGAGATCTCCTGGGATTACAACTGATCTCCAGACTACAGGGATCAGTTCCCCTGGAGAAATTGGCCGTTTTGGAAGGCAAGGCATTATATCTGGTGTTGCTATCCTCCAGGTGGTAGCTGGAGATCTCCTGGGATTACTACTGATCTCCAGGTAAAGTTGCCAGGTCTCCCCCCACCTCCACCCCAGCAACCAATGGTGGCTTTCTGGTGCTGGAACAATGCGACCCAAAAGTTATGTGGATGCTCTAACAATCACCTCCCCAAACTCTATGTTTTCCATAGAGTTTGGGAGGAGTGTGCTAGAGCGTTTGCATCACTTCTGGGTAAACCACAGAGTTTTCAGAGGCAAATGCTAGAGCATCCACGTCACTTCTGAGTTTACCTGGGTTACCTGGAAGTGAGGATCACTCCCCTCCTTCAGCTGACCCTCTTCTGCCTGTAGGGTTGCCAACCTTCAGGTACTAGCTGGAGATCTCCTGCTATTACAACTGATCACCAGGTGACAAAGATCACTTCCCCTGGAGAAAATGGCCGCTTTGGCAATTGGACTCTATGGCATTGAAGCCCCTCCCCTCCTCAAACCCCGCCCTCCTCAGGCTCCACCCCAAAAACCTCCTGCCAGTGGCAAAGAGGGGCCTGGCAACCCTGTTACCAATGTCCAGGTGGGGGCTGGAGACTTCCCAGGATCACAACTGATCTCCAGGTGACAGAGATCAGTTCCCCTGCAGAAAATGGCTGTTTTGGAAGGGGGATTCTATGGCATTATATCCACTGAGACCCCTCTCCTCACCAAACTTCACCCTCCCCAGACTCCACCCCCCAAATCTCCAGGAATTTCCCAACCTGGAGCTGGTAACCTTAGACCCCGCTGAGGTCCCCCACTCTCCAAACCCCATCCTCCACAGGCTTCACCCCCAAATCTCCAGGGATATGCCATCCGGGAAATGGCAGCCCTACTTAGAGGACCGTCAGGTTCAAACTGCCTTGCTTGTACCTCAGCAGGGTATTCCTTTAGCTAGGACAGAGGGAAACAGGGAAAGCTGAGGATATGGGGGCTGTCAGGAGGAGACAAAGAGGGGAGTGGAATACAGGGGAAAGTGAGGCGCCCCTAGGGTTGCAAGCCAGGTCCCTCTTTGTCCCCAGCGGGAGGTTTTGTTGCGGGGCCTGGGGAATGCGGGGTTTGGGGAGGGACTTCAATGCCATAGAGTCCATTTGCCCAAGCGGCCATTTTCTCCAGGGGAACTGATGGGAAGAGGCCAGGGCTCAGTGGTAGAACATCTGCTTGGCATGCAGAAGGTCCCAGGTTCAATCCCCGGAATCTCCACTTAAAGGGACCAGGCTAGTAGGTGATGTGAAAGACCCCACCTGAGACCCTGGAGAGCCGCTGCCAGTCTGAGTAGACAATACTGACTTGGATGGACCAAGGCCCATTCAGTAGAAGGCTGCTTCATGTTTCCATGTGTTCATGTGATCTCTATCAGCTGGAGATCAGTTGTAATAGCAGGAGATCTCCAGTTAGTACCTGGAGGATTTGCAACCCTAGGTGCCCCCACAAGTCCATACAGGTCCCCCCCCCCATGCAACCGGGCCAGACTTTTCCCAGGAAAAGGCTGCCGAGGGAAGGAAGCTCATCCTCTCTCGTTTACATTAGGAAAGTATATTTTTAACAGTAATAGAGGGGAAAGGCTTCTTATTCATGGGCGTCTGCAGCCCCGCTGGGGGTTGCTTGGTGGTTCTGGGAAGGAACATTTGCCCGATTGCTCGGTTTGTGTGAGTGGGCCTTATAATTCTGCGGTCCTCCTCGGCTAAGAAGCAGCCTTTGTTTATTGATGTGATGTCTGGAAAGTTCCCATAGATGGTGGATTATTAGAGAAGGGCAAACGTGTCATTTGCGAGGTCAGGCTCGCTAGAGGAATTGGGCACGTTAGTGTAAGACGTCCTCCTCCTGTGAAGCAGAGTTTTCAGCTTCATGGGAATCACGTGATCCCACTGCCTGGCTCTCCCCAATGTCCTCCTGTGCCCTTTGGCATCGCAGCAAGGCGAGGCGAATCACCACCGTTATTATCTGCTGCAAGCCAGGCATGGCGCTCCCTGGAACAATGCCTCTTTCTTCCATCGGTGGAAGGTTTTCCTGGCAGGGGAAGTGAAGAGACTGCGGGTGACAACTCCCTCTCTGCAAACGGTGGCTACATCCGTAAGGGTTGCCAGCTCCGGGTGGGGAAAGACCTGGAGATTTTGGGGGGTGGGGCCTGAGTAGGGCGGGATTTGGAGAGGGGAGGGACTTCAATGCCGTAGAGTCCAATCGCCGAAGCGGTTGTTTTCTCCAGGGGAACTGATCTCTGTCAGCTGGAGATCAGTTGTAATAGCAGGAGATCTCCAGCTGCTACCTGGCAATCCTACACATCTGCCCAGTGTTAACATCACCTGTCTGGATTGCCCAGTCCCAGTTAGCAGCTCCAGTACTCGGTGGAGGAGTCTGAATTCCCACTGTTTAATGCAAAGGGCTCAACAGTCTCTTTTAGGGTTGCCAATGTCCAGGTACTAGCTGGAGATCTCCTACTGTTACAACTGATTTCCAGCTGATAGAGATCAGTTCACCTGGAGAAAATGGCAGCTTTGGCCATTGGACTCTATGGCATTGAAGTCCCTCCCCTCCCCAAACCCTGCCCTCCTCCGGCTCCGTCCTCAAAACCTCCCGCCAGTGGTGAAGAGGGACCTGGCAACCCTAGTCTCTTTGGAGTAGGACTGATAGCTCCAAGATAGAAAATTCCCAGAGGTTTAGGGGGTGGAGCCTGGGGAGAGTGGAGTTTGAGGACAGGAGGGACCTCAGCAGGTTATAGTACCATTGAGTCCACCCTCTAAAGCAGCCCTTTTCTTCAGTGAACCTGATCTCTGTCATCTGGAGATCAGTTGTAATTCTGGGAGATCTCCTGGTCCCACCAGGAGGTTTAATCAAAACACAAAGGTAGGTAGATGAAACTAGAATGCCATATACGTATAATGTTTGGCTGCACGTATAAAGAAGTCCATCAGCGTTATGTATGGAATACAAACATTGATAAAGTCTGAAGAAAAACATTGATAAAGTTTTGCGGCGAACAACACAGCAAAGACGGTCTTCTAGAAGTAATCCGTTTCGTCCTCAGACTTCTTCAGTTCCTTCTGAATTCTGCCATGCACTCGAAGAAGAAGAAGAAGGAAGAAGAAGAAGAAGAAGAGTTGGTTTTTATATGCTGATTTTCACCACCACTTAAGGAAAACTCAAACCAGCTTATAATTACCTTCCCTTTCCCCTCCCCACAACAGACACCCTGTGAAATAGGTGGGGCTGAGAGAGTGTGACTAGCCCAAGGTCACCCAGCAGGCTTCATGTGTAGGAGTGGGGAAACAAATCCAGTTCACCAGATTAGCATCTGCCGCTCATGTGGAGGACTGGGGAATTGAACCTGATTCTCCAGATCAGACTCCACCGCTCCAAACCACTACACCACACTGTGATATATGATATAACACATATCACAGTAGCATACAGCTTGCATGCAACATTCTAGGTAGTGTGTAGCTTACAAGCAGCTTACGTCTTGTGTTCCAATATATGTGTTCCCACCTGGAGGTTGGCAATCCTACTTTGGAGGTCCTGCTGAACTAAATCGGAGCAATAGTTGCACGTGAGAAATTTCAAGATTGAAATGTGCTAACCAAGGGAAACAGCCAGAAGGGTTGCCAACTTGCCAACATCCAGGTGAGGCCTGAGGTTCTCCCAGAATAACAACAGGTTATAGACAGGTTACTATGTTGTCCGTTTAGAGTGGATTGCCAACCTGGATTCTCTACTTCATTGGCGTGCCTTTCGCACTAGTTTATGGTTTTGAGCGGAAGACCACGACCAGGACAGAAGAAACCTCAGTGAAAAGGGACTTCTACCGGAACCCCTTCTCTTCCTTAGTTGGTCTCACTACGATTTTCTCTACGTGCTTTGACTTCCAATTGAGGATGGTTGTATAGCGCTGGAACCTATTGGGTTACCATTTGTATGCTTTGGGACTTTGTCAATGTCAATTGCAGTTTGCAAAGTTGTTTGTTATGGTTCTGTCGGTGTAGTTTTTGTATGCTTGTGTGGTATTTGTTGTAACCTTGCAGAATGGCAAGTGTGATTCTCTAAGACCGTGTTGGCGAACCTATGGCACGCGTGCCGACTCCGGCACGCGTAGCCCTCTCTGCCGGCACGCGCGGCTAAACTGGGCGACGAGGGCTTTGAACTGCTCTGCGCTGCAGCGCGGAGCAGTTCAAAGCCCCCGCCCCCTTCCCTGCACTCCCTGCCGCCCAGCTGGGTGGCAGGGGCTTAGTACCCCCCCTCCTCTTGGATTCCAGGCATGCGGTGGGGAGGAGGCACGCGCTCGGGCGGCTTCTTTTTTTCGCCTCCTCGGCGCGTGCGCGCACAATGGCCGGGGCCGGCCGCGACGGGGCTCCCTGGCTGACGCCTCTGCGGCCGATTGCTGCTGCTGCTGTTGCTGCTACTGGTGGCCAGAAAAGCCTCTCCAGCCTCCCCGCCCCCCTGCTCCAGTCTGCCAGGGCTGCTTTTGCATTTGCAAAGCCTCTCCCGCCACCCCGCCACATCCCGGTCCCAACTCTCTGGCGGCTGGCGCAGGGACTGGCAGGAGGGGCCAGCGGCACGGCGGCTCCTTCCAGCCGCTTCCCACGGCGCGATCCTGAGCCCGGGCTGCTGAGCGTTTGCAAGGCCGCCCGGGCCGCCCGAGCGCTCTCTCTCGGTGCAAACGCGTTGCAAACAGGTGGAAGGGGGGCAGGGTTTGGGGGGGGAATGGAGCAACGCGTGCATTTTGCAAAATAAAAAAGTGTTTGTGGGGGGGGGGGTTGCACAACTAGTGGCGAGCCCGATTTTAAAAGCCGATAAGAAAACCTTCGTCTCTAGAGATCTGAGAAAGAAACTGTTTTGTTTGCAAAATCGGGGGTGAAGGAAACGACCAGGCAGGATTTGAAAGGCAGGGATCTGCAAGGGAACATGCTGCCGGAAGATCTGGGGGGCGAAGGGGAGCGGAGTTAACGCGGCCTGGGGATCATCCCGTCATTTCTCCCCCCCCCATGACTGTTGGGGGGGTTGTTTTCTTCAGGGGTTTGGCAGCGTTGCGAAGCGCCCAGGCCGACTTTAGTGGCGTGTCTATTGATCTCAAGGCTATTCCCAAGGCTGCATCCCCTGTGCGTGTGTTGGAGGGGAAGCGCCGTTAAAACTTGTTTCTGCGTTTAGGATCGCACTGCACCACTGTCGAGTTTGAAAAACGACTCGGAAAGGAGCCCCAGTGCAATAGCAGGGACTTATTTCCAAGTGAGTTTTTCTTGCTGTTTGTTTTTAAGGACTGCGCTGTCTTTAAACGGGCGATCCTAAGCCTGCTTACTTGCGAGCAAACCCGGTTTAACTTAGGGGCGCTCACTACAATAGGAGATCGGCCGTCCATCCGGCACCAGCCTGGGGATGCTTACTCAGGGGTAAGCCGCTGAACGGCAGGAGGAGGACCAGAGCGGTAAATCTTCCAAGGAAACCTGCGCAGGGGTGCCATTTGAACGCAATCCCCTGCGCGCTCCGCATGATCTGCGTTTTTACTCGGGAGTAAGGCCAGCGGGGTCCCAAGCAACCCGCTGCAGCAGAGCAGTTCAAAGCCCCTGCCCCCTTCCCTGCACTCCCTGCCGCCCAGCTGGGAGTCCAGGTAAGTTGTTTTTTCTAAACTGAAACCTCAGTATTCAGGTTAAATTGCCGTGTTGGCACTTTGCAATAAATAAGTGGGTTTTGGGTTGCAGTTTGGGCACTCGGTCTCTAAAAGGTTCGCCATCACTGCTCTAAGAGCACATCTATTGCACGCTGTGATAAAATCAATATACACAACCGTGGTTTTGTTTTATATTTATTGTTATAAGCATTGACTGAACAGTTTCTCATTTAGTCATTAGTGCAGCTTTTTGGAACATCCAGGTGAGGGCTGAAGTTGGGGTTTGGGGAGGGGAGGGACTTCAATGCCATAGAGTCCAATTGCCCAAGTTGCCTTTTCTCCAGGGGAACTGATCTCTGTCGGCTGGAGATCCGTTGTAATAGCAGGAGATCTCCAGCTAGTACCTGGAGGTTCACTGGTAAGAATACACCAATACTATAAAGTAGATTAAGCAAGGTAATAGTACTTGGCTCCAATATAATAACACAAATTCAAAATAGCTTAAATGCACAATTTACTTAACATGACAACAACCAACATAAACTGTGAAAAGTGCAAAAACATCAGTGATTCTTTGAGAGAAGCAATGAAGGAACGAACAGCCGTAGAGGCGCTTTGAGATCTCTAAACATTTAACCTTGACAAATTGTATATTGAATCTAACAGCTTGACGTTTGAAGATCCAAGCTGAACTTTGGCTGAAGAAGCCACTTTGTGGTGGTGAAAGCGTGATTGTTAATCCAGACAACGTTTCCACATCATAGAGTCCTTTTGGACTGATATTGATGTTATTATACAATATTGTGATTACCTGGAGATACCTGTAACAAGAAGAAATAAGGAACATAGTAGAAAGAAATACTGGCAAAAAATACTTACAGTTATTCAGCATCTCCTTTTGGATCTTGTGTTTCGTCTTTCCTGTTTGTTTATGGATTATATTATTGATGTTTTTACACTTTTCACAGTTTTTGTTGGTTTTTGTCATGTTAAGTAAATTGTTGTCATGTTAAGTAAATTTGTGTTATTATATCAGAGCCAAGTACCAGTACCTGGAGGTTGGCAACCCTAGCTCCCTTCCTCTCCCCACAATCCCCTGACCTCAGGCACTGCCCCCAAATCTCCAGGGATTTGCCGAGCTGGAGTCAGCAACCCTATAACCTAACCTATCTCACAGGGCTACGATAAAAGTAAAATGGGAGATATGTGTATATGTGTGTGTGTGTGTGTGTGTGTTATTCTGAGCATTTCTGAGAGGCCGAAATGCGATAAATAAACACTGGCCCATGTCCAACAATGCAGTTTTTCTCAGGTAGGGTTGCCAGGTCCCTCTTCTCCACTGGCGGGAGGTTTTTGGGGTGGAGCCTGAGGAGGGCGGCGTTTGGGGAGGGAGGGGCTTCAATGCCATAGAGTCCAATTGCCAAAGCGGCCATTTTCTCCAGGTGAACTGATCTCTATCAGCTGGAGATCAGTTGTAATAGCAGGAGCTATCCTGCCACCACCTGGAGGTTGCAAACCTATAAACTGTCAGGCTGCTATCTCGGTTTCAGTATTGTTTCTGTGTTGGTACTGTACTGTCTAGCCTCAAGGCCGACCACACATACCAAGGCCTGGGAACACTGCTCCTGAGAAAGTTGACTCTGTCTGTGTATGCTAATGTTGTATAATCTCCCGCCATTTACTGCCTTATATTATCGTTCGGCTAGTGAGACTCTCATAGCTGCCATAGTTCCCTGTATGCACTGTATTGCCTTTTTGACCAGTAAAAGCCATCTGATTGGATTCTATACGACTCTGTGGTGATTTCTGGTTCGAAGGGTCAGGAGCTTACATTATGGCAGCTATCTATCTCCTTCTTTATTGTACTACTAGTCAGGCTGGAGCCCAGGAGGGTTCGCCTGCCGCTTGGATGGGAGCTGAGAAGCTCTCCGAGTGACCTATTATCCTGGATTCCTCTCGGAAGGATCCCACCCTGTTACAGGACATAGTCGCTGAACTCTTCAGGACTACCCTAGAGGTTTGCCGCTTGAGGGGACTGGTACAGGAACAGTGGCAATCTCTTAAAGGGACTCTCTGGATGTTGACGTCGGAGGATACTGATACTCGTTTAGATCTTCAAGACTTGGATCAATTACTGGACGATGCCCGGTTGGCAACTGAGGATTTACAAGTACTAACTGGACTTTTGGATAATCTTATTTCTCGAGAAACTCTTTCCTCTAGTTCTACCATGGCGGGAGCCCCGCCGGAGGGTTTTTCCCTGATCCCGGATGCAGCCAGTTGTCAGGCTGAGGCCAAGCGAGTCGCTATTAGCACCGCTCTTCTCCTTGTGGAATGTACAAAGGACACCCCGGTAGCCACCTTGGCTCAAGTTTTGACCTCGACTTTTGGAGCCGAGGCACCCGCACTGGCGGTTCGAGTACAACCTCTGCTGGGCGGGGAACCCGACCCCATACTCTCACTCCTGGAGACGGAACTTTTGCCGCGCATTACGGCGGAGGCTGCCCTAAGACTTGAGAATGCCAAAGTTCTTGCGGATCAGAAAGCCGCCGAAGCGGCTAAGGTCGCAAGAGAGAGAGAAGCTGCTGAAGCAGCCAGGGCGGCTGCAGCAAGAGCTAGGGATCGGGCGAACATGGACACGCGCCCCAAGGACAATGTACAAGGGCTATCAGGTCTGTCTTTTTCCCCGGCGTTTGTCCCGTCGCGCACGACCCAACGCGCACGCCGTTTGGCTGACCGACGTCGAGACTCAGGAGAGTCTGAAGACGAGGATCTATATGGGGATAGCTCTCAATGGGCCACAAGCTTCCGGACCAGTAAACCTCATCTTACTGGTGGCCCAAGTGAGGAGGTTCACCTCTTACGAGCCCAGAATCGGGAGCTCTCCGACCGTGTTGATCAACTCCAGGAACTAATGGAACGTATGCTTCAGGAGAACAGGCAATTACAACAAACCCTGATAGCCCAGAGACAGCCCGTTCCGATACCGGGTCAGGGGGTACCCATACAGCCACCCCAACCACCCGCTAATGTGCCTGCTCCACCCTTGCCTCCTGGAGCTCCTGTTGTTCCTCCGCCCGGACCACCCGTGCAACCGGGCCAACCTGCGCCCGGCCCTTGGAAGCAACTCAAATTGAGGACTACATACGACGGATCTCTCGAGACTTTGCCTTGTTTCTTGCATCAAGTGGACAGTTATATGCGAGAACAAGGACAACTTTTCCCCACGGAAGATAGCCGGGTGCGTTATGTAGCTTCCCTTCTGACAGGTAAAGCGGCTGACTGGATGGTCCTCCAGTTTGACACCCGCTCTCGTGCTATTCGTTCCCTCAACAACTTCATGACTGCCCTGAGGAGGAGGTTTGAGGACCCCTTCCTGGGGGAAAGAGCCAAAACGGAACTCTTACAATTAAAACAAGGCTCTGCTACAGTTCGAGAATTTGCCGATGAATTTCAACGACTGGCAAGTAAAATTGTAGGTTGGCCCGAGACCACCCTGATCCATCATTTCAGGGAAGCCTTGCATCCTGACGTTCTGAACTGGTCTTACATGCGGGGCGATCCCGATACCCTCGAAGACTGGATCCTATTGACCGAGGAAGTGGAAAGCCGCCGACGCTTTATTTCTCTCGTCCGTCAAAAGCACAAGGAAAAAGGCACCCAAAAGCCTCAACCCAAGGCACCACTGCTCGTCCCACGAAATCCTCCACGCCCGCCCCAGGAACGTGAAGCCCGATTTCAGAGGGGTGCCTGTCTTACTTGCGGAGAAATGGGCCACTTTGCAGCCGTTTGCCCGCACCGCCATGAATTATTTCGTCCCAGCACGACAACCCGCGCCAGAGGTCGTCCACCACGCAGAGGCACCGCGGCTACCCGCAGCGCAGCTCCGGGAAGACCCACACCCTCTGCACTCCATGCCGGGGACCCAGCCTCCCTGCCTTCTACCAACGACCCCGCCGGGTCTCGGATTACAAGTGCCCCATTGGGGGACAACTTTCCCTCTTCGGATGAGGAAAATCCTTGGAATTCTCCAGCCTTAAACCTGGAATCTCCCCTCGACTTGTCAAAAAACGGCTCCGGTCTGTGGTGAATGGAGCGTCTCCACAGACCTCTCAGGATCCTCCTATCAAACCGAATGCTCCTACCAAAATCAAAGAAGTGGACTCCACCGTCTACGTGGATGCAGTATTACAACACCTTAACGGTGGCCCACAACTACCTGTCAAAGCACTAATTGACTCCGGTTGCTGTCGCACTCTCATAAGCGAAGCCACTTTTGCTGCACTCAGAGCCGACTCTGAGGCTTTACCCGCCCCTGTCCAATTTGCCCAAATGGACGGAAGCCATTTCCAGGGGGGTCCAGTTGATCACCGCACCATAGGGGTGGCAATGGGAATTGGCTCCCACTGGGAGCAAATAGACTTCACTATAGCCCCTATCCGTTTTGAAGTGGTCTTGGGTATTAACTGGATTAAGGGACACAGTCCCAGCATTAACTGGGAAACAAACACTATCTCCTTCGCCAGTCCTATGTGCGATCAGCACCGGCAGAACTTTGCGCTGTTATACCCACCCGTCCCAGCATTGGCCTCCGATGTCCCAACGCTTCCAGTCCTACCTAACGTCTATCGAGACTTCGTGGTTGTCTTCGACCTTAAAGAATGTGACACCTTACCCCCCCACCGAGCCTCGGACTGTACAATTGAGGTAGTCAAGGACTGCACATTAACCAAAAGCAAAATTTACCCTATGAGCGCTTCCGAGCGCACTGTTCTCCGGGACTTCCTTGACAAAAACCTCGCCAGAGGGTTCATTCGCCCATCGAATGCCCCGAACTCGGCCCCCGCGTTTTTTGTCCGAAAAAAGGAGGGCGACCTTCGTTTATGCATTGACTTCCGAAAACTCAATGCGGTTACCCAAACCAACGCCTATCCTATCCCATTAATTTCTGATATTTTGGGACAGTTACAGGAGGGCCGGATATTCTCCAAACTAGACTTGGTGGAAGCCTACTACCGAGTCCGCATCCGCGAAGGAGATGAGCACCTCACTGCCTTCTCTAGCTGTTTCGGTATGTATGAATTCCTCGTGATGCCGTTCGGATTAAAAGGGGCCCCGGGGGTCTTCATGCAACTCATCAACGAAATCCTTCATGACTTGCTATATCGCGGGGTGGTGGTTTATTTAGACGACATTCTTATTTATTCAAAAACCATGGAAGAGCATGTCACTTTAGTCCGAGAAGTTCTGCAACGCCTGCGCAACCACCAACTCTTTGCCAAACTGGCTAAATGCGAATTTCATCAAAGCCAGCTCACATTCTTAGGATACATAATCTCCCACCAAGGTCTTCGCATGGACCCTGTCAAAGTCCAAGCCGTTCTCAATTGGACTCCCCCCACCAACCGCAAGCAAGTGCAACAATTTTTGGGGTTTGCAAACTTTTATCGCGGGTTCATTCCTAACTTCGCCCAAGTGGCCCTACCCATTACTGATTTACTAAAAACCAAAGGGAAAGCAAACACGGCTACCTTACCTTCCGCAAAAATCCTGTGGACTGATCAATGCCAAGCTGCGTTTGTAGCTCTCAAACGCCTCTTCACATCCGAACCCGTATTACGGCACCCGGACCCAAACCAAATGTTTGTTGTGCAAGTCGATGCCTCCGATGTAGCTATGGGAGGGGCCCTTCTCCAAAAAGGTCCGGATGGCCTTCTTCACCCTTGCGCTTACTTTTCGAGGAAATTTGCGCACGCACAATTGAACTGGCCCATTTGGGAAAAAGAGGCAGCGGCCGTTCACCATGCCCTAACTCTCTGGAGGCAATTCTTAGAGGGGTCCAATATCCCCTTCGAGGTTTGGACCGATCACAAGAATCTAGCTGCCCTCACAGGGTCCCATAAACTATCAGCGAAACAACAACGTTGGGCTGAATTCTTCGCTCAGTTTCGTTTCGTCCTAAAGCATGTTCCTGGGAAGCAAAACGTTCTCGCAGATGCCCTCTCCCGGTTGCCACAATACCCGGTAAAACTCGAGAGACCGACTGACTCTCTGTTCACCCCTACGCAAAGGGGAGCCCTTCCTGTACTGGCCGTGCAAACTCGATCTCAGCGACAGCATCCCAGATCCAGTTCTCCAGCACCTCCAACCCGAGCGGCTACCCAACCGCCCTCGCAACAGCAACGAACCGACGATCCCGATCCTCCAACCCCACCGGCTGCCCTACCGCCTACGACCTGCGCACCACCGCACGTAAGCTCTACCCCCATAACTACTCCTAAAACTACTATAGCCGGGGGGGGGGGTCCCGCCAAGATTCCCATCTCCGAATCCTTTTTAAATACCCTTCGGGACCACTGCCTTTCTGAACGCTCCACTCACACCCTACCCCCTGGGGTAATGGAACAGGGGGGCTCATGGTACAAAGACTCTAAATTGTACGTACCCAAGGCACTTCGAAAAGACGTTTTACACTTAGCTCATGGAGTAAAAACAGCTGGACACTTTGGATTCCTAAAAACTCTCCACTTATTGTGCCGACAATTTTGGTGGGGGGGAATGCGTTCCGATGTTGACTCTTTTATTCGCAGCTGCCCTGTTTGCGCCACAATGAAACGCTCACAAGGCAAACCCCCGGGGCTACTGCAACCTCTAGAAACACCCAACAAACCATGGGAAGTAATTGCTATGGACTTTATGACTGATCTCCCTCTCAGCGGGGGAAAAACTGTATTATGGGTTATTACCGACTTGTTTTCTAAGCAAATCCATTTGGTTCCATGCGCAGGAATTCCCTCTGCTCAAAAAATGGCCCGCCTCTTCGTGACGCATATCTTCAAATTACATTCGTTTCCGCGCAAAATAATCTGTGACCGCGGCAGTGGCTTTGTTTCCAAGTTTTGGAAAGCATTTCTCAAGTTGGTGGGGGTAGAACAGGGATTGTCTACTGCATACCATCCCCAAACCGATGGTCAAACTGAACGTGTAAATGCTGTCCTTGAATGTTATTTACGCTGTTATGTTAACTACCACCAAGATAACTGGGTAGAAATGTTGCCTTTTGCAGAATATGCCTACAATAATGCTGTACATCAATCTACAGGTTTTAGCCCATTCTATGCAGTGTATGGGCAAGAGTTTGGTCCTGTTACTCCCACAAGCACTGTGGAGGGGGAGGGAGATCCTGACATTGCTTCCTGGGCACACACCCTCCGTACCACTTGGCCTTGGCTCATTAACAATCTCGACCGAGCCAAGCGCAAATACAAAGCACAAGCTGATAAACATCGTTCCCCCGGGGGCGAACTGCGAGTGGGTAAATTGGTCTATCTTTCCACCAAAAACCTACGTTCCACCCGTCCGTGCCTTAAACTCAATGCTAAATTCATTGGCCCATTCCCGATCACACGGGTCATAAATCCTGTCACGGTGGAATTAGCTCTCCCGAAAACCCTGAGACGTGTGCATCCCGTTTTCCACATTAGCCTCCTGAAGCCCCATACGGCCTCTCCACGATGGCATCCCGATCCGCCCCCCGAACAACCCATTATGGTGGGGGGGGGAAGAGCACTTCGAAGTCTCCAAAATCCTTGACTCCCGTGTTCACCATGGAAACCTACAGTATTTGGTCCGGTGGAAGCACTTCCCCCCTGCCTACGACGAATGGGTTCGTGCACGAGATGTCTCCGCCCCCAAACTAGTCGATGCCTTTCACACTGCCTACCCGGACAGACCATCCCCCTTACCGACTGGGAGGGGGCCTTAAGGGGAGCAGGATGTCAGGCTGCTATCTCGGTTTCAGTATTGTTTCTGTGTTGGTACTGTACTGTCTAGCCTCAAGGCCGACCACACATACCAAGGCCTGGGAATACTGCTCCTGGGAAAGTTGCCTCTGCCTGTGTATGCTGATGTTGTATAATCTCCCGCCATTTACTGCCTTATATTATCGTTCGGCTAGTGAGACTCTCATAGCTGCCATAGTTCCCTGTATGCACTGTATTGCCTTTTTGACCAGTAAAAGCCATCTGATTGGATTCTATACGACTCTGTGGTGATTTCTGGTTCGAAGGGTCAGGAGCTTACATAAACACAGCAGCATAAGACAACAAAACACATTGATCATACTATGCAAAGTGTGCTGTATTCTATGTGCAGTGATCAAATACAGTGAACAGATTTATACAGTGATGTTATCTAAACAAATACAACTATATACAAAAGTTATACGTTCTTTTTTAGAACCAATGTCTTTGGAATCATTGTCCATATATAATCCTTTCAAGGTTGCCGCAATTGGGTGCCTTGTTTTTGAGGTGCATCACGAAGTCGTATCCTGTTGATTGCACTGACAATATGAAGTTGGGGTCATACACATTTCACAGTCCAGGGTGTATTAAAGGGGTCCAGGTTATCACCCTGTTTTGACCCAAGGTCTTCATTGACCCATGGTCTTCATCAGAGTATGCTATAATATACATATACATTATGTTAATCAGTTGTTCATTGTTATCAATATAATTTTGAGAAGGTAGCTTACTCCATAGAAAGAACCACGTTACAGCATTGCGTGGTTCATAAGCAAATTAGCTATATGATAAGCATTCAAATAATTCAAATGTTACAAAAATAAGCAGTCATAATAAGCAGCCTGGAGGTTGGCAACCCTAGGCTCAGGGCACGGCAGAAGGAGGGGAAAATAGAAAAGTCCCACTCCTTGGAGTCAGCAGATGGTTGGCTACTCGCCACCGGCCATCAAAATCCCCTCTTTAAATTCCCTGGCCACCCATCAGTCGACCATTACAGCACGATGGCCAAAATCTCAAGAGCGCATTCAGCGGGATGTTTGCTATTATATGTGATTTCAGCAGCAAGAATATTATATGCGCAAAAATGGAAACATCCATATATACCTACAACAGAAGAATGGCTTGTCAAGATGTTAGAATGAGCAGAAATGGCCAAACTGACTGCTTTGATCAGAGAAAATAACTTATCCAAGTTTGTGGGAAATTGGAAACCGTTTATGGACTTTTTGCGTAATACGGAAAAGAACGAATTGATGATTTGTGTGTTTGAAGAATGGAAGCATAAGAATGTGGGTATGATAGAGAAAACGTTTGATTTTTTTAGTTGTAAGAATAATTTAAAAAATAGTTTTGTATATGTAGCTAGAGAACAGGTTGTAATTTCTTATTTAGATTTACATTCAATACAAACGAAAACGGAAGCGGTTGGTTTTTTTTTGTCTCTGTGTTTGTTTTTTCATGTTTCCCTTTTTCTTTATTCTGTTTATTGTAATTCTGTTAACAATAAATTTAATAAAATGATTTTTAAAAAAGAGTGCATTCAGCTGAGACCACGTTGCTTTGCAGCGGCGGTTTCGTAGTTTCTTAACACATAAAAACACTCCCATGGAAATGTGCTTTTATGCCCCGGCATGCCAGACGGTACGCTGGGGAATGGAAGGTTTTTGGCCTCTCCCTGCCTCTCTCCTTTTAGAGCATGTTGCCATTTGTCAGTGAAACTGGAGCTTCCCACACACCGCCTATATTTTCTTATGGGTCCTTCTGCTTGCCAGAAGGGGTTTTTCCCCCCCTCCGCGAGACTGTGCAACGTGCTGACAGATCCACCCCTGATTCATCTGCTCAGATTACTGTGTGCGGGAGATTAATTTAACTGTATCCATTTCGAGCCTGGAAAAATTCCGTCTGTACCGCCAGGTCTCTAGGACTGGGCCTGTATGACCATGAATAGGGTTGCCAGGTCCCTCTTCGCCACCAGCGGGAGGTTTTTGGGGAGGAACCTGAGGAGGGCGGGGTTTGGGGAGGAGAGGGACTTCAATGCCATAGAGTCCAATGGCCAAAGCAGCCATTTTCTCCAGGTGAACTGATCTCTATCGGCTGGAGATCAGTTGTAATAGCAGGAGATCTCCAGCTAGTACCTGGACATTGGCAAACTGGAGGTCGGCAGCTAGGGTTGCCAGGTCCCTCTTTGCTTCCAGCGGGAGGTTTTTGGGGTGGAGCTTGAGGAGGGTGGGGTTTGGGGAGGGGAAGGACTTCAATGCCATAGAGTCCAATGGCCAAAGAGGCCATTCTCTCCTGGGGAACTGATCTCTATCGGCTGGAGATCAGTTGAAATAGCAGGAGATCTCCAGTTAGTACCTGGAGGTTGGCAACCCTAAGGATGGCCCAGGTGAGCCCAATCTTATCAGGTCATGGAAGCTAACCAGGGTTGGCCCTGGTTAGTACTTGGATGGGAGACCACCACAGAAGACTCTGCAGAGGCAGGCAATGAACACATGAACACGTGAAGCTGCCTTCTACTGAATCAGACCCTTGGTCCATCAAAGTCAGTATTGTCTACTGAGACCGGCAGCGGCTCTCCAGGTCTCAGGCAGGGGTCTTTCACATGACCTATTTGCCTGGTCCCTTTAACTCAGTGGTTCCCAACCTTTTTTTGACCAGGGACCACTAGGACTTTTTTGTTCGGTGCAGGGACCCTAAGGTTCAAAATAAAAATTCAGAGAATTTGAAAATAAACTTTAATTATAACTGTTAGTTAAACATTAAACTTAACTGGAGATGCCGGAGATTGAACCTGGGACCTTCTGCATGCCACTGATGCTCTACCACTGAGCCACCTGAGCAGATGAATCAGGGGTGGATTCTGGGAATCAAACCCGGTTCTCCAGATTTACAGTCCACCGTTCCTAACCACTACACCACGCTGTCCCAAGGTCACCCAGTGAGCTTCCAACGGCACAAGTAGGGATTAAAACCCGGGTCTCCCAGATACTAATCTGACACTCTTAACCTAGGGTTGCCAAACTCCAGGTAGTGGCAGGAGATCTCCTGCTATTACAACTGATCTCCAGCCAACAGAGCTCAGTTCACCTGGAGAAAATGGCCGCTTTGGCAATTGAACTCTATGGCATTTAAGTCCCTCCTGTCTCCAAACCCTGCCATTCTTAGGCTCCACCCTAAAAACCTCCCGCCGGTGGAGAAGAGGGACCTGGCAACCCTACCTTAACCACTACACCACACTGGATCTCCAAATATTACCTAATGCACGTGTTTTCTGTCAACTCGTTTCTCTTTCTTGGCCCTGTAAAATAGGTGGCGAGAAAAGAAGAGTCACATTATTCTTATAAAAAGAGGCTGACAAAAACAGGAAGGCTACGTATTCCAGTAAGACCAGAAACAATTTTATTAAATTATTTTCCAGATAAACCAAAGGATATTCGAGTTATGTTTCTCCGTATGCTAACGGTTGCTAGAACAAATCTTGCGAGATATTGGAAAAGCAATAAATTCCCTGATTTAAACAATTGCCTTGATAAGGTTAAAGAAACCTATGCTTTAATTAAGTTGACGTATTATAAAAAAAATATGGAAGAACTGGACACTTGCTGGAATTTAACAATTTTAAGGATGGAAAAAACATTCCAATGTGTAAATCGCAGAGATATATTAATCATGTGGATTTTAGATGAATACATAGAGTATTGCTTAGTTCATTGTTATGGGTATTTTCGTTATATTAGCAGCACGGTTTTAGTTTCTTTTCAAGAATTTGTATTATGAGTATCTTAGTAATGTTATATTTCCATTTTCTTTTATTGTTATATTCTCGTTTTCTCTTAATAAATTCTCTTTTTTAAAAAAGGAACAGGAAGGGTACACTCCCTACTGTCACTTCCCATTGATAAGAAAATTGTTTCCCATGCCACAGCCAAAGGAATCATAGAATCAGAGTTGGAAGGGACCACCAGGGTCATCTAGCCCAACCCCCTGCACAATGTAGGAAATTCACAACTACCTCCTCCCCACACACACACCCAGTGACCCCCATTACATGCCCAGAAGATGACCAAGATGCATTCCCTCTCATCATCTGCTTAAGGTTATAGAATCAGCATTGCTGACAGATGGCCATCTAACCTCTTCTTAAAAACCTCCAGGGAAGGAGAGCCCACCACCTCCTGAGTAATACATCAACCAAGGCAGACGTTTAGCAGCAAATCCTAAATTGAGATGCACAGAGACCACATATTGAGATGCACAGAGACCACATACAGATATATTTTTAAAACATTAAATGCCTTTCTTTTGTGGAAGGTGGTGTTTTGAGTCCAAAAACTAAGACCTCTGGCAGGCAAACAGGGTAAGGGCGATTAAACTCCATAGCAACAAGTCCCCTTAATGCCTATAATTATCATATAAATCACTGGTAATTAGAGGGTGGGTAAAATGAAGACACCATCAACTACTAGCTAACGTTGTGTTGTACACAAAACACGAGTCGGTTATATCCGAATGTTCATTATGCAAGTTGTTATAAACATAAGGCCAGATGCAGTGCCAGGAGCAGTCACAAATTTGCAAAGGATAAGGCAGACAAGAAAGGAAGGGTGTGTAAGGAGGACCTGAGTTGCAAGTCAGAACTATCACCACAGCCCAGGTCTTTGAACAGGCGGGAGGGTAGCAGGGAAACCACTAAACTGCAAATGATATTTGGATTTTGCATAGCAACTTATTTCAGTTCCAAGCAAAATGGCTAGCGTGGGAACAACCAGAGACAATTAAAAGCTAGAATTTGGTGGGAGTTATGAACTTTTGTGTTAGAGTCTTGATCCGTGGCGCAAAGTGTGACTTTGGGTGCATCAGTGATTCTTTTCCTGAAGAACCAGATGATTGGAGGATTCTGGCCACCTGACCCTTGTCTATAGGGTTGGCAGCTCCAGGTTGGGAATTACCTGGAGATTTTGGGGGCGGAGCCTGAGGAGGACAGGTTTGGAGAGAGGAGGGACTTCGATGCCATAGAGTCCAATTGCCAAAGCGGCCTCCAGGTGAACTGGTCTCTATCAGGTGGAGATCAGTTGTAATTGCAGGAGATCTCCAGCTAGTACCTGGAGGTTGGCAACCTTACTTGTCTAGGAAGTACAGCTTTTGTAGAGAGTTCAGAGTGTCTCATTTTGCAGCTGAGTATTTAGAGTATATTTTTGGGGCTGTGCTAAGATTCAAGGCCAGCAAAGAAATTTCATTCCCTTCCCTTCTCCCCTATCAGCCTCTCCTTTTGACGGAGAGTTCTCTATCGGCCTAAAATTCTCCTGCACTATCAAGTCACTTCCGTCAAATGCGTGAGGTCGCTTTCTTCCCAGACTTTCCCCCGTTTAGCAAGTATTCCTTCCTGTCCAGCTAGGGAATAGGATAGTGTTACACGCTGGGAGCAGGTGCCATGAATGATTGATCATTTTATTCATTGTCTCTCTGGCTGGCTGGCTGTGCAAACAAGGAAGAGGCTAGCAGATGGTGAATGAGAAATAGGCCCATATTAGAGGGGCAGAAGGATGAAGAAGAAGAAAGAGAAACGTTGTGTACGGCTGCCTCCATAATTCTAAAGGCTGGTGCTGGTTTATTTAATCCAAGCCTTGGTGAGAATCTGTACTCTGCACATTATGAAAGACATGGACAAGTTGGAAGAGGGTTAGAGGAGGGCCGTGAATAGGGTTGCCAGCCTGGAGGTTTCCTGGAATCACAAATGATCTCCAGCTGACAGAGATCCGTTCCCCTGGAGAAAATGGCTACTTCGGAGGGTGGACTGTACGGTATTATAGCCTGCTGGGATCCGTTCCCTCCCCAAACCCCGCCTTCCCCAGGCTCTACCCCGAAATCTCCAGGGATTTCTTAACCTAGAGTTGGCAACTAAGGTTGCCAGGTCCCTCTTCGCCACAGGCGGGAGATTTTTGGGGGTGGGGCCTGAGGAGGGCAGGGTTTGGGGAGGGAAGGGACTTCAATGACATAGAGTCCAATTGCCAAAATGGCCATTTTCTCCAGGTGAACCGATCTCTGTCGGCTGGAGATCAGTCGTAATAGCAGGAGATCTCTAGCTAGTACCTGGGGGTTTGCAACCCTAGGTTGTACCATTATGGTTCCCTGTGATGTCTCTGAGCTGTAAATGTTTCTCTTCCTCTGGACTGGGCGTTTGCACAACAGCGTGAGCAGAATCACACGCCCAGGAGATCCGTCACCGCAGACAGTTTATTTAGGGACAGTTTGCATAGCCAGCTGCAAACAGAAAAAAAAAAAAAAAAGAACTCACATTGTTTCTGCAGGCCAAGTTCTTTGGGGACTCCTTGTCCTAATGGAACACCTTTGCTGACGTTGGAAAAGTTCCCACAAAAGGTCCCCGCTGCGAGAACAGCTTGCATGAGCCGGCGTGGTCAGGACTGACAAACGATCTGGGAGAGCCGTTCTTAATCATACCTTTTCTGGGTTGACAGCTCTGGATTGGGAAACTGCCGGAGATTTAGGGGTAGAGCCAGGGGAGGGAAGAGCTTGGGGAGGGGAGGGGAGGGACCTCAGCAGGAAATAATGACTGAAAAGAGTCCATTCTCCAAAGCAGCCGTTTTCGCCAGCCCTAGTTTAAATAAACCTAAAAAAACAAATAGGATAAGGTTTTTCTCTCTCCAGAAGCCAGACTGGTTTCTCCCCGCTTCCCCCATCCTAACATATCGAAGACACATACTAATCTACTATAGAATGTGTCTTGTATGTACCCACATGCTTCATTTACTCAATTTGATGTTTAATGGTGGAGAAGAAGAAGAAGAAGAAGAAGAAGAAGAAGAAGAAGAAGAAGAAGAAGAAGAAGAAGAAGAAGAAGAAGAAGAAGGAGTTGGTTTTTATATGCTGGTTTTCATCATCACTTAAGGAAAACTCAAACCAGCTTATAATTACCTTCCCTTTCCCCTCCCCACAACAGACACCCTGTGAAATAGGTGGGGCTGAGAGAGTGTGACTAGCCCAAGGTCACCCAGCAGGCTTCATGTGTAGGAGGGGGGAAACAAATCCAGTTCACCAGATTAGCGTCTGCCGCTCATGTGGAGGAGTGGGGAATCGAACCCGGTTCTCCAGATCAGACTCCACCGCTCCAAACCACTACACCACACTGTGATATGTGATATAACACATATCACAGTAGCATACAGCTTGCATGCAACATTCTAGGTAGTGTGTAGCTTACAAGCAGCTTACGTCTTGTGTTCCAATATATGTGATCCCACCTGGAGGTTGGCAATCCTACTTTGGAGGTCCTGCTGAACTAAATCGGAGTGATAGTTCCACGTGAGAAATTTCAAGATTGAAATATGCTAACCAAGGGAAACAGCCAGAAGGGTTGCCAACTTGCCAACATCCAGGTGAGGCTGAAGTTCTCCCAGAATAACAACAGGTTATAGACAGGTTACTATACAATCACCTTCCCTTCCCCTCCCCACAACAGACACCCTGTGAGGTAGGTGGGGATGAGAGAGTGTGACTAGCCCATGGTCACCCGGCTGTTTTAGTGTGTAGGGAAACAAATTCAGTCCGCCAGATTAGCCTCTGCCACTCATGTGGAGGAGTGGGGAATCGAACTCAGTTATCCAGATCAGAGTCCACCACCAAACCACCACTCTTAAGCACTACACCATGCTGGCTCTCACTGGGTTGTAATAGTGGGAGATCTCCAGCCACCACCTGGAGATTGGCAGCCCTGTTATTCAGTTTAATGTGCGCTGTGTGCGTCTTCACTTTTTTATTTTTTTAAAAATGAAAACCGGGTTGGGTGGGTAGGTTTGTGACTTCCCAATTGGTACAAGCATCACGCCATGCACTTGGACCGCTGTTACAACTCTCCCGCTATTGCAACTGATCTCCAGGCGACAGAGATCAGTTCCCCTGGAGAAAATGGTCGCTTTGGCAATTGGACTCTATGGCATTGAAGTCCCTCCCCTCCCCAAACCCCACCCTCCTCAGGCTCCGCCCCCAAAATCTCCAGGTATTCCCCAACCTGGAGCTGGCAACCCTAATTTAACCCCTGTCAGTCAGGAAATGTCCACCTCCTTCAGGATCCATGGTGGAATATTCCAGGGCAGGCATAGACGCAGGAACAGCGGCGAACATTAATATTTAACACCGAGTAATTTGCGGCAGCATTCAGGTCAAGGTCTGAGAGAAGTTCAGGTAGCTAACAGAGCATTTTTCTCAGGAAAGCAGGGATCAAAGGAAGTCAGATTATTGTTTCACAATCTTGGCACAGAGGGCCTGAAGAATCAAATTCCTGCATTGTGCAGGGGGTTGGACTAGATGACCCTGGTGGTCCCTTCCGACTCTATGATTCTATGATCTGTATGTCTGCTAACCGGAATTCTGGTTGGTAACAAATAACCAATTAACGGTTTAAATAACAGCTCGCGCAATGTGCTGACTGCTCTTTGCAGATGAGGAGAATAAAGAACTGAAAGTGACATCCATTCATCAAATAACATTAGCCGTGAAACTGGCAAAGGAAATTGGGACCCCATTCAGTTTCCCTTGCAACCACAGCAATTAATCCCTCCACATATACCTAACAATTTGCTTGCTCTGGCGCTTTTCGCCAAGCACGGGCACCCGGTTTCTTCTTCCCCGAAGCAAATAACCAGTCCTGGCTTTCCTCACCTCGACGGAGCATGACCATACCTACACCATAATAAAAGAGGTAAAGGTAGTCCCCTGTCCAATCCCCGGGACATTACTGACCCATGGGGTGACGTCACATCCCTACATTTACAAGTAAGATTGCAGGCTCCAGGTTGGGAAATACATGGAGGTTTTGGGGACGGAGCCTGAGGACCGCAGGGTTGGGAGAGGCTTCAGTGCCATAGAGTCCAATGGCCAAAGAGACCGTTTTCTCCAGGGGAACTGATCTCTGTCGCCTGGATATCAGTTGTAATAGCGGGAGATCTCCAGCCACCACCTGGAGGTTGGCAACCCTAGGTGAAATATCTGTGTGTCAGTGCAGGGCTGCTGGCGGCCGGGGAAGAATATGTTTATTTATTTCTTTATTTGCTTCATGAATAGTCAGCCTTTCTTTCTTCTACCCATCTATTCAGAGTTATCTCTTTCAAGGACGTCCGGTACACAGCTGAGAAAGCTGAACTTGTCCATGTTTTGCAAGCTGGAAAGCTAAAGCAGATTATCAGGCCTGCAGTTTGTTCAGTCAATACCAGTAATGGATAGGGTCGCCAACCTCCAGGTACTATCTGGAGATCTCCTGCTATTACAACTGATCTCCAGCCGGTAGAGATCAGTTCCCCTGGAGAAAAATGGCCCCTTTGGCAATTGGCGTCTATGGCATTGAAGTCCCTCCCCTAAACCCTGCCCTCCTCAGGCTCCGCCCCAAAAACCTCCCGCTGGTGGTGAAGAGGGACCTGGCAACCCTAGTAATGCACAAGAATGTTGCCAGCTCTGGGTTGTGAAGATTTTGGGGATAGAGCCTGGAGAGTGTAGGGTTTGGAGAGGGACTTCAAAAGGGTATAATGCCATAGAGTCTACCCTCCAAAGCAGGCATTTTCTCCAGGGCAACTGATCTTGGTTGTCTGGAGATCAGTTGTAATAGTGGGAGATCTCCAGGTGCCACCTGGAGGTTGGCAACCCTATGGCATTATACCCTGACAAGCTCCCTCCCCAACCTCTGCCCCCCCAGGCTTCCTCCAAATAGCAGGAGATCTCCAGTTAGTACCTGGAGGTTGGCAACCCTAAGGATGGCCCAGGTGAGCCCAATCTTATCAGGTCATGGAAGCTAACCAGGGTTGGCCCTGGTTAGTACTTGGATGGGAGACCACCACAGAAGACTCTGCAGAGGCAGGCAATGAACACATGAACACGTGAAGCTGCCTTCTACTGAATCAGACCCTTAGTCCATCAAAGTCAGTATTGTCTACTCTGACCAGCAGTGGCTCTCCGGGGTCTCAGGCAGGGGTCTTTCACACCACCTCCTTGCCTGGTCCCTTTAAGTGGAGATGCCGGGGATTGAACCTGGGACCTTCTGCCTGCCAAGCAGATGCTCTACCACTGAGCCACGGCCCCTAGGAGTCCGGTGGGGGGCTAAAACCTGGGCAGATAACTGGCAAATAGGTACATTTCCCACTGCTGGAGTCGCAGCAGGGGCCGAACAGTAGGGCTGCCCGCTCCGGGTTGGTTTCTTTGAGGAAACAGATTCTCTGCCCCCCTTTTCTTTTTTCTTTAATTTTTTTAATTGTAATTTTAGACTATAAACCACTAACTGTCAAAACAGGCCCTCCCTCCATTAAACCTAACTCCTCTTCGAACCCAAAACAGGGCATAAAAAGATAAGGACAGAAGAGCATTTTTTTTAATCCAATAAAGAAAGCAAAACAAAAGAAGAGAAAAACGGAAGGGGGGTGAAGGTGAAACTTTTCCGAGTAGTTAAAAAATAAGAACTATATCAAGTTATATAAAGCTCTAAAGATCCAGTCCAATATTCATCAAACTTCATTCCTGCATCCAGGATTCCCAGGTCCCTCTTTGCCACGGGCGGGAGGTTTTTGAGGCGGAGCCTGAGGAGGGCGGGGTTTGGGGAGGGGAGGGACTTCAATGCCATAGAGTCCAATGGCCAAAGCAGCCATTTTCTCCAGGGGAACTGATCTGTATCGGCTGGCGATCAGTTGTAACAGCAGAAGATCTCCAGCTAGTACCTGGAGGTTGGCAACCCTACCTGCATCCCATTTGTTATGTGCTATTTTTTTTCTTTACTGATGGGGTTTTCTGCTCTAGATTGGGAAATTCTTGGACGTTTGGAGGATACAGAATGGGGAAGGGAGGATTTGAGGAGGGGAGGGAGGTCAGTGGGGTTTAACGACGCCGAGTTTGCCCTCCAGAGCATCCATTTTCTCCAGGGGAACTGATCTCTAGTCTGGAGATCAGCTGCGATTCTGACAGATCCCTAGGCTCCATTTTTCGAATTGTTGAGTCTTAATGCTGTTTTTTTCCTGCAACTAACTTTACAGTATTGCTGATTTCTTTCTTAACTAGCCACCTGGAGCTAGGCAACCCTATGGTCTTCTGTTCAGGTGTTTACATGTGATGGCATTAAACAGATTTGCCATGTTGAAGGATACAGATTAGAGTTACCAGGTGGGTGATTTCGGCGTGCGGTTGACTGCCATCCACCAGGCAGCTGGGGAGTGGTGATTGCATGCACATGCACAATTGTCCTAGCCCCACCCAAAAAAAAACCTCCTGCTGATGGAGAGGGGGGGACCTGACAACCCTAATACGTAGGGTTGCTAGCATCCATGTAGTCGCTGGAGATCTCCCGCTATTACAACTGATTTCCAGCCAGTACAGGTCAGTTCACCTGGAGAAAATGGCCGCTTTGGCAATGGACTTTGGCACTAAAGTCCCTCCCTTCCCCAAGCCCCGCCCTCCTCAGGCTCCACCCCAAAAACCTCCCACCGGTGCTGAAAAGGGACATGGCAACCCTACTAATACAGGTGTTGGCAATAACAGAAGTTCTTCCAGTCTGATGAGATTTCCCACAGGGAAGAAGGGTTGCAAGCAGGCGGCTGAGAGGTGGAACAGCTGGATTCAGGACTTCGGGTTGCCAACCTCCAGGTAATAATTACAAAATTATTATTAGTGATTAGGACAAATTACAATAAGTGTTATACAACAACAACAAATGCTATCCTACTATGATACATATATACAAAATTATCTCGATGTCAACCCCACAGGTGTACACATATTCTCAATGCTATAGATGCAAATATGCCATTTTTCTTTATGGTGAGGTTGAAAAGTCCAAATCAAGTAGGATATCCAATTAATGGTATAATCCAAAAAGAATGAGCTGGGGGACGGCTGTTTCAAGATGTTTTCTTCAGCCCCATGTTCAATTAAATACCATTGCAAAGTCCAAAATCTGGTAATTTGTCATTAGTCTTCAATCCAATACTACTTCAAGTTAAATTCATGGTTCCTTGAGGGATACAATGTATCATAGTAGGATAGCATTTGTTGTTGTTGTATAACACTTGTAATTTGTCCTAATCACTAATAATAATTTGGTAATTTTGTACCTTGACTGTGCTGATTTCCAAACCTGCTAGGTACAGGCATAGTGATGCTTTTATTTGTTTAATCTAACCTCCAGGTGGTGGCTGGAGATGTCCCGCTATAACAACAGTTCTCCAGGAAACAGAGATCAGTTCCCCCGGAGAAAATGGCTCTTTGGAAGATGGACTCGATTGTATTATATCCCACTGAAGTCCTTCCCCTCCCCCAAACCACACCCTCCTCAGGCTCCACTCCCCCCAAATCTCCAGGTATTTCCCCAAGCAGATCTGCACTACAGATCTGCCCTTTCGAAAGGTCACTCAGATTTGATTTTAGTGTGTTTTATTTTCTGATTTTTTAAAAAAATGTTTGGCATGTGTTTGCTATGCCAAGGAATCTCAGGTTTATACAGACTGTGCAGCGACCATAAAAACCAAGATTAAGAGTGCCATCCTAAATAGAGTTACACCCTTCTGAATCTATTGAAGTCAATTGGTTTAGAAGGGCAGATCTCTGTTTAGGATTATAATGTAAATGTACCGGCCTAATGAGGACAAGGTAACAGCAGCATATAAATAGAAACCAAGGAAAGGAATCTGTGAGCTTCATCTGGTAATCTGGAACATTTGCATGGCAAACTCTAGACTACAAACTTAAATCCTTCTCATCAGAAGGAGAATGAGGTACCATTGGGGTTGCCAACCTCCAGGTGGTGGCTGGAGATCTCCTGCTATTACAACTGATCTCCAGCTGATAGAGATCAGTTCACCTGGAGGAAATGGCTGCTTTGGCAATTGGACTCTACGGCATTGAAGTCCCTCTCCTCTCCAAACCCCTCCCTCCTCAGACTCCGCCCCAAAAACCTCCTGCCAGTACCAAAGAGGGATCTGGCAAGCCTAGGTACCATTACCCTGACTATGAGCTAACTGCAGCTGTCTGGTGTCATACAGGGCAGAACAAATGCAAATTAAATACTCTGCAGGCATAAGTCTTTAGTGATCATAAACATATAATTGCTGTATTCCAAACAAAAAGGAGAACAAATGCAAGAATTACTTCTCCATATGCACAAATATTCATTTGCATGTTAATGTCCCACTTTTCTGTCCAATCCAAAGTTCTTAACAACATCATTTTCTCTCCTGCTCCATGTTATCGTTACGAAAGCCCTGTGAGGTAGGGAAGAAGAAGAAGAAGAAGAAGAAGAAGAATTGGTTTTTATATGCAGATTTTCTCTACCTTTTAAGGAGAATCAAACCGGCTTACAGTCTCCTTCCCTTCCTCTCCCCACAACAAACACCTTGTGAGGTAGGTGGGGCTGAGAGAGTTCGGAGAGAACTGTGACTAGCCCAAGGTCACCCAGCTGGCTGCATGTGTAGGAGTGGGGAATCAAACCCGGTTCTCCAGATTAGAGTCCACCGCTCTTAACCACTACACCACGCTGGCTGAATGGCATAAGGTCACCCAGCGAGCTTCCATGGCAGAGTGAAATTCGAACTATTGGTTCTGGTCCGACCTTCTGGGGCAACAGAAAACCACTCGGCACCCTCCTCTATATGACAGCCCTTCAAGTACTTGAAGATGGCTATCTTATCACTTCTCAGTCTTCTCCTCTAAATAAGTCTTCTCCTAAATAAAACAAATAAAAAAATAAATAAGAGTGCAAAATCTGCGCCTTCAGGTCTAGCCAATTCTCTGTTATTGGCAGCAGGTGATATGGTTTGCTAACAGTTTGAGGTGGCACCAGTATCCCATTAGCAAACCAGCAGAGTATATTATTGGGATCATGTGTTGCAGCCATTACGCCGGTTTCCCATCAGCTCCTGAGCCCAAGCCAAGGTGTTGGTTTCGACCTTTAAAGCCCTGTATGGCTTGAAACGGAGGAATCTGAAGGAACGTCTTCCCCCATACATTCTTGCCTGGGTACTATGATCATTAGGAAAGGTCCTCTTGACTCTCCCGTTGACCAGAGAAGGTCATCTGGTGAGTATATGAGTCAGGGCCTTGTCAGTGGCAGCCCCTCAATTATAGAACAACCTCCCCAAGGAGGCGTGCCTGGACCCCTCACTCTCGACCTTCAGGAGGCAACTGAAGATGACTTTATTCAGGATGGCATTGAATTAATTTTAGTACTTTGGCTTGAGTGTGTGCTAAGTGCCGTCAAGTCACCTCTGACTCGTGGCAGCCCTATGAATCAATGTCCTCCAAAATGTCCTATCTTTGACAGCCTTGCTCAGATCTTGCAAGTTGAGTGCCGTGGCTTCCTTGATAGAGTCCGTCCATCTCTTGTTGGGTCATCCGCTTTTCCTGCTGCTCTCAACTTTTCCTAGCATTATTGTCTTTTCCAGTGACTCTTGTCTTCTCATAATGTGACCAAAATACGATAGCCTTAGTTTAGTCATTTTAGCTTCTAGGGTCAGATCAGGCTTGATTTGATCTGTAACCCACTGATTTGTTTTTTTGGCAGTCCGCGGTATCCATAACACTCTCCTCCAACACCACATTTCAAAGGAATCTACTCTCTTCCTATCAGCTTTCTTCACTGTCCAGCTTTCACACCCATACTTTGGCTTACCAGATTAGCGGTTTTATATATTTTGTCATGTTTTACTGTTGTTTGTTTCGTAATCTGCCTTGCGTTCCTGTAAAGTAGAAAGCTGGCTATTCAATGTTTGAAATAAACAAATAAAATAAATTATAACAATCTTCCCAATCCAGAACATCCTCTGCAATACCTCCTTGTTTTCATCGAGATGGGACAAAAACGGAGAGGCAGTGCTGTGTTTTCCTACTGGCACTGGAAACTAGGGTTGCCAACCTCCAGGTGGTGCCAGGAGATCTCCTGCTATTACAACTGATCTCCAGCCAATAGAGATCAGTTAGCCTAGAGACAATGGCCGCTTTGGTGATTGGACTCTATGGCATTGAAGTTCCTCCCCTGGCCAAACCCTGCCCTCCTCAGGCTCCGCCCCCCAAAACCTCCTACCCGTGGCGAAGAGGGACCTGGCAACCCTGCCGGAAACAGAGGACCGTGCAGTTGGACAGGTCCTTGTGAAGGGCACGATACAACCTGAGAAAAATCCAGCAAGGTCAAAAGTCTTCCCCCCATTAAACCAGCACAAAGCTTTTATCAGAACTGTTAATGCAGATTCCAAAGGAACCGGAGGCTGGTTTCCCACACCCAGGGGGAATTGCTAGGCAGCAATTTCTCAGGGAAGGTTTAGGTATGCCCCTGTAGCTCTTGGAATATTGGCCTGCCTCCAGGGATCATTATGCCAAATGCACTACCCTTTGTTTGAAATGGTAATCCATTCTAGATGCTTTTCTGTGGGTCGACTCCTCCGATTCCCAATCCCTTTGGGGAAGTCCTGGAACAGGTACAGGGCCCCCGCTGTTTTTAACCCCCCCTTTCAAAATGCTTTTAGCACACTCTCTTCTCAGCGAGGCAAAAGTACAAACCTGAAGATAACAGCCTGCCAGAGACAACCCCGGCAGGCCTGACTCCTGATGCATGCTGAACTCTCTCTGTGTGGAAATCAGAGGCGGAGATCTATACGCTCCCATAGGAGTGGGTTCAGAAAGCCCTCCATGTCTCTTCCCCTGCTCCTTTGGGCCGGCCAGGCCCCTCGGAGTTTGCAGTAACACTATCTCCCCACCCCCATGTCAGCACTTGACTTTTAAGTATGGTTGCCAACCTCCACAAAGGGTAGGGGAGCTTTGAGTTCCCTCTATTACAAGAGCAGACATATTAACTGCCTTGAACATATTTTCTGATGAAGACCTCGGGTCGAAACTGGGCGTTAATCTGGACCCCTGTAATACGCCTTGGACTGTGAAATTTGTATGACCCCTACTTCATATTGTCAGTGCAATCAACAGGATACAACTCCATGATGCACTTCAACAACAAGGCACCCAAATGTGGCAACCTTGAAAGGATTACTGATGGATAATGACTCCAAAGACACTGGTTCTAAAAAAGAACCTTTAACTTTTGTATATAGTTCTATTTGTTTAGCTAACATCGCTGTATATATTTATTCACTGTATTTGACTACTGCACATAGAATATAGCACTCTTTACATAGTATGTGTTTTGTTGTCTTATGCTGCTGTGTTTATAAGTTTATAACCTCCAGTTACTAGCTGGAGATCTACTGCTATTACAACTGATCTCCAGCCGATAGAGACTCTATGGCATTGACGTCCCTCTCCTCCCCAAACCCCACCCTCCTCAGGCTCCATCCCAAAAACCTCCCACCGGTGGCGAAGAGGGACCTGGCAACCCTACAGCTGAGTTATGCTGACCCCGTAGAGTTGTAAAGGCAAGAGAGGTTCGGAGGTGGTTTGCCATTGCCTGCCTCTGTGTGGGCAGAGAGAGTTCTGAGTAGTCGTTGCCAGGTCCCTCTTTGCCACCGGCAGGAGGTTTTTGGGGTGGAGCCTAGGAGGGCGGGGTTTGGAGAGGCCAATGGCCGAAGTGGCCATTTTCTCTAGGGGAACTGATCTCCAGCCGGCTGGAGATCAGTTGCAATAGCAGGAGATCTCCAGCTAGTACCTGGAGGTTGGCAACCCCAGCTGCAGCTCTTGGCACAAGCAGAGACAAGCGGGGATCTCGGAGAGGCCTTTGCGAGGAGCCAATCCCACAAGACTGGTCTATCTGGTTCAGGCCGATCCTTGGGCTTCCCAGGCCGTCAGCCAGCTACGGGATTCTTTTTAATGCTCCCACTAATCTGTTAGTGAACAGCTGGGCCCCGGCTCCATTTCCACCACCCCCAGCATAGAAATCTGCATAGGAGGCAGGGAGCATGTGCTCGACCCAGGACTGGCATCAGCATACCCTGAGGTGGGGCAGCTGCCTCCCTCTTCCTGGCGCTCATCCACCACTCATGGGGCATGGCCTCAACTTAGGGTTGCCAACCTCCAGGTACTAGCTGGACATCTGCTATGACAACTGATCTCCAGCCGATAGAGATCAGTTCCCCTGGAGAAAATGGCCACTTTGGCAATTGGGCTCTATAGCATTGAAGCCCCTCCCCAGACCCCGCCCTCAGGCTCCACCCCAAAAACCTCCCGCCGGTGAAGAGGGACATGGCAACCCTAGCTGCAGCTCAGGGGTTCATACCAGGCCCGGCCGACGATGCCAAGCAAAGGGGTGGACGGTCCAGAGGCCTCCAGGGAACAATTTGGGATGGGTCAGCAAGGAAACACCCTGCCAGGTTCCACCTCCTCCTCAAAAGAAGAGAACATCATTTTTAGGGCAAAGAGTTCCATATTTTCTAGGGGGCATCGAGACAATGGGAGGGATTTGCAAGTAAAGCTGGCCACCCTGGCAGCCCCTTTTCTGTTTTCTCTGCACTTTTCTCTCAGCCCCGTCAACTTTATTCTTGCTGACAGCTCCGGAGAGGTTATTTAAACAGCCAGTGGCGGAGGAAGAGAAAGAATGGAGAAAAAGAACGAAGGGCTTAACTCGACGAAATTGGTGACTGCTGGACTGCTAGAGATTTGAGGATGGGGGGGGGAAGGTGAGATTTTGGGGAGCCTGGAGACGGTGGGGTTGGGGGAGAGGAGGGACCTCAGCAGGGTTTGGAGAGGGGAGGGACTTCAATGCCATAGAGTCCAACCTCTTGCTGTTACAACTGATATCCAGGCGACAGAGATCAGTTCACCTGGAGAAAATGGCCGCTTTGGCAATTGGACTCTATGGCATTGAATTCCCTCCCCACCCCAAACCCCGCCCTCCTCAGGCTCCGGCCCCAAAAACTCCAGGTATTTCCCAACCCAGAGCTGGCAACCCTTCTCCCGGGTCAGAAAAAGGGTGTCAAGCCTCGCTTGAAATTCCTAGCCTCTTGGTCCAGGGCGAGCCGTCTTGCTCGTCTTCCACGATGAACACCGAGTCATCAGTCTCAGCGCTTTTTTCAAAACAAACCTTGTTTTCCGCACATCGCTGCCGGTGTCTTGGCAGATGCGAAGGGTCTGACTGTGTACTGTCAACATTCTTTCAAAATCTGGGCCCTGGAAGCGGAGGTGTGCGGACAGCGACAGCACCTGAGCGCCTTGGATGCCAGCCGAACACGGGGCACTGCTGACCTTTGCGGTCGCCGATGTTGTCAAACTGCATCTCCGCTGGGCAGTTTGCGAAGCCATGAAACGGCCGTGAAGGAACAAGCTTTTCATTAGCAAAGTAACAGATGGAAGCAAAGCAACACTCACTATTCTGTATCAATAGAAGTATAGTGTCAAGATCACGCAAAGTGCTGCTGCACTCGTCTTGTTTGTGGCTTCCTGGAGGCACCTAATTGGCCACCGTGTGAACAGACTGCTGGACTTGATGGGCCTGGGTCTGATCCAGCAGGGCCTTTCTTATGTTCTTATGTTCTTATGTTCAAAGTGATGGTATCGCTTTACTCTGCTCTGGTTAGACCTCACCTAGAGTATTGTGTTCAGTTTGGGGCACTGCAATTTAAGAAGGATGTCGACAAGCTGGGACGTGTCCAGAGGAGGGCAACCAAGATGGTGAGGGGTCTGGAGACCAAGTCCTATGAGGAAAGGTTGAAGGAGCTGGGGATGTTTCGCCTGGAGAGGAGAAGACTGAGAGGGGATATGATAGCCATCTTCAAGTACCTGAAGGGCTGTCATATAGAGGAGGGTGCCGAGTTGTTTTCTGTTACCCCAGAAGGTTGGACCAGAAACAACAGGTTGAAATTAAATCAAAAGAGTTTCCATTTAGACATTAGGAGGAATTTTCTAACAGTTAGAGCGGTTCCTCGGTGGAACAGGCTACCTTGGGAGGTGGTGAGCTCTCCTTCCCTGGAGGTTTTTAAGCAGAGGCTAGATGGCCATCTGTCAGCAATGCTGATTCTATAACCTTAGGCAGTTCGTGAGAGGGAGGGCATCTTGGCCATCTTTTGGGCATGGAGTAGGGGTCACTGAGGGTATGGGGGGAGGCAGTTGTGAATTCCCTGCACTGTGCAGGGGGTTGGACTAGATAACCCTGATGGTCCCTTCCGACTCTATGATTCTATGACCTTTATGGTCGCTGATGTTGTCAAACTGCATCTCCGCTGGGCAGTTTGCGAAGCCATAAAACAGCCGTGAAGGAACAAGCTTTCCATTAGCAAATTAACAGATGGAGGGAAAGCGAAACTCACCGTTCATCACTTTGCACGTCGTTGATGGACCAGCACTTATTCTATGACCGTGCCAGAGAATGTTCCAGTGACTCTTTCTTTACCTTCACCCAATGGTCTACTTCCAGAGTACAAAAGAATTTCAGAATCCCCTGTCCTCAGAGGAGTCCAAATCCAGGGATGCTTTCACACATGCTGAATAATGCACTTTCAATCCACTTTAAATGCAGCCAGCGTGGTGTAGTGGTTGAGAGCGGAGGTTTGGAGCGGTGGACTCTGATCTGGAGAACCGAGTTGGATTCCCCACTCCTCCACGTGAGCGGCCGAGGCTAATCTGGTGAACTGGATTTGTTTCCCCCACTCCTCCACGTGAAGCCAGCTGGGTGACCTTGGGATAGTCACAGCTCTCTCAGCCCCACCTACCTCACAGGGTGTCTGTTGTGGGGAGGGGAGGGGAAGGTCATTGTAAGCCAGTTTGAGTCTCCCTTAAGTGGTAGAGAAAGTCGGCATATAAAAACCACCTCTTCTTCTATAACGATAGTTTGCAAATGGATTTTGCCATTTCACACAGTAAAATCCAGCTGCAAAGTGCATTGAAAGTGGATTGAAAGTGCATTATTCAGCATGTGCGAAAGTGTGAGTTTTTCTGGGTGAACCGCTCTTCTGATCGGGCCTGCTGATTGGAAAAGGGCAAGCCCAGAGTGGGAACTCACACAGAGGCACCACATGTAATCCCCCTCCCACCTGCCTAATTATCCCTTGAAAAATGTAGGTTGGGGGAGGGGAGGGACCTCAGTGGGGTGTATTGCCATAGAGCATGTGCTCCAAAAAAAGTCATTTTCCTCCAGGGAAAATGATCTCTAGTCTGGCACTCACTTGTAATTCTAGGAGAACTCCAGTTGCTAACTAGAAGTTGGCAACCCTTCAGAGGGTCCTTTCTGGCCACCTGTGGGAGTGGAATGCTGTGGTCAAAAAACAGGGTTGCCAACATCCAAGTGCTGGCTGGAGATCTCCCACTATTATAACTGATCTCCAGCCGACAGAGATCAATTCCCCTGGAGAAAATGGTCGCTTTGGCAATTGGACTCTATGGCATTGAAATCCCTCCCCTCTCCAAACCCCGCCCTCCTCTGGCTCCACCCCCAAAACCTACAGGTATTTTCCAACTAGGGTTGCCAAGTTCCTCTTCACCACCAGCGGGAGGTTTTTGGGGCAAAGCCTGGGGAGGGAGGCGTTTGGGGAGGGGAGGGACTGCAGTGCCGTAGAGTCCAATGGCCAAAGTGGCCATTTTCTCCAGGTGAACTGATCTCTATTAGCTGGAGATCAGTTGTAATAGCAGGAGATCTCAAGCCACCACCTGGAGATTGGCAACCCTATTTCCAACCTGGAGTTGGAAACCCTTAAAAAACACATAGGGGTGCCAACGTTAGGTTGGGAAATCCCTGGAGATTTGGGGTGGAGCCTGGAGAGGGCAGGGGTTTGGGAAGAGGAGGGTTGGTGACCCAAACAAAGCAGCATTCATCCTGCTTTTAAAATGTTTCTTTTAGTGTACACAGCATCGACCTTCACGTAAGATAAAGTAAAAAACTACAGTCCTGGAAACGGGGAGAGGGGAAGATACTTTAATCAAAGCACACTTCCAAGTCATTTGGGCTGGGAGAGAGAAATTTGACTCGGCGTTATCTCGGCAGGCCTTATCCTTGTCTCGTCTGCTTTGGACGACTCAACAAAGGCGCTCCTAATCTCCGGACGCTTAAAAACCCGGCTGGAAACGGCCCCAGACTACAGGAAAGCAGGAGCAGCCTGCCCTGAACAAGCAGACACCTCTCAAGGTCTACTTGGCAACCAGGAGGGCAGGAATGTACATTTCAAAGGCACGCTGGAGATCAGTTGTAATAGCAGGAGATCTCCAGCTAGTACCTGGAGGTGGGAAACCCTAAGGACACCACTGGTCGTAGCGTAAGTCCAGGAGGGGACTCTGTAGGGTTGCCAACTGCCAGGTACTAGCTGGAGATCTCCTGCTATTACCACAGATCTCCAGCCGATAGAACTCAGATCCCCTGGAGAAAAGGGCCGCTTTGCCAATTGGACTCTATGGCATCAAAGTCCCTCCCCTCCCCAAACCCCGCCCTCCTCAGGCTCCACCTCCAAAAACCTCCCACCAATGGTGAAGAGGGACCTGGCAACCCTAGGACACTGAACCGGCCACCCTCTGTGCCACACAGGGAAGGGTCGACCCCCTGCTTTCCTCCTGCTGCTCTCACGGAGCCTGAAAAAGCATATATGTAATAACATGAAAAGTCTTTTTTGTCCCTTGTTCTATGTGAGTAAACTAGACAACATTAGGGAGGGGCCGTGGTTCAGTGGTAGAGCCTCTGATTGGCATGCAGTCAGGTCCCAGGTTCAATCCCCGGCATCTCCAGTTAAAGGGACTAGGCAAGTAGGTGATGTGAAAGACTTCCCCCTGAGACCCTGGAGAGCCTTGGAGAGGGGCCGTGGCTCAGTAGCAGAGCGTCTGCTTGGCATGCAGAAGGTCCCAGGTTCAATCCCTGGCCTCTCCAGTTAAAGGGACTAGGTAAGTGGGTGATGTGAAAGACCTCTGCCTGAGACCCTGGAGAGCTGCTGCAGATCTGAGTAGACAATATTGACTTTGATGGACCCAGGCTCTGATTCAGTATAAGGCAGCTTTATATGTTCATATATATGTTCAACATTGCTTAATCACATACAACGATAGAAATAATAGTCATGTAGGGTATGAGTTTAAAAAAATATGGATTGGTGTTTCTTTCCTTTTTTAAGGAGCTTTTCGTTATCATAATTTGCAATTTAGAGTAAGATGGAAGGTACAAGAGAATATAGACTCACCCAGAGAAATGTATGATGAATAGTAGATTAGGGTGTTATTGTTTAATTTAGTCAATGTATAGTTGTGAGCAGTGTGTACTGATTGTTATGTGTTTTGTGTCTGATCTTTTTTTGGTGGTTTGGATAATAAAAATTTACTTTAAAAAAGTATTTTCAGAACAACGTGTGTGCAAGAAACACGAGAAAGAAGGAGCCGTCCATTTTAGAGACAGCAGCTGGAGATCAGTTGCAATAGCGGGAGATCTCCAGCTGGTACCTGGAGGTTGGCAACCCTATCCCACAAACCTCCTCCCACTCCGAGACAGAGCCCCTCTTCAGTGGGGTGTACGTATGGTTGCCAGCTCCAGGTTGGAAAATACCTGGAGATTTTGGGGATGGAGCCTGAGGAGGGCGGAGTTTGGAGAGGGGAGGGACTTCAATGCCATACAGCCCAATTGCCAAAGCAGCCATTTTCTCCAGGGGAACTGATCTCTGTTGGCTGGAGATCAGTTGCAACACTGGAGATCTCCAGTCACCGCCTGGAGGTTGGCAACCCTACTGTGCAAGCATGCTGCTGCTGATTATCTTGACACCCCCCGCCCCCACACACGACATCCCAAGGGGGGCATTCCAGCTTTGCCTTTCCCCCTTGCAGATGGTTCCCATCGGCAAAGTCCCTCGGCAGCTGCTGCTGAGGTTCTCCTGAGGCCTTCCTCTCTTGAGGGCACGCGAGCTGTGCTTCTGCCCCTGGCGTAGTTCCATATGCTGAGATGGAGGTGCTCCTGGGGAGATGCCCCTTGTCCACACCGGTCCATTTACTGCAGAATTCAAGAGGAAAGGATCCATCTCTCCGAACTTGAGAGGGCACGCCAAAAACCATGCAGAACTCAGGAGCGGCCTGCCGACCCTAGTCTTGTAAGCCGTCTCAGTTCCTTGAGCAGTAGGGTTGCCAACCTCCAGGTAGCGCAGGGGTGGGGAACATCATTCGCGGGCCATACAAAATTATCGACTTACATATTAGCCGATCAAGCCCCAAGCGGGCAGCTGCCCCAGATGACCCCCTGCAATGCCAACAAGCAGGCAGGCATCCAACCGGTGGCGCACTCACCCACCTGGTGACACAGGATGGTCTGTTGCACCAGCCGGGCGTAGCAGTCCAGCCACACGCAGGAGTTGCTCCTGCTCCGCATGGTCGGGGCCGGATTCTACAGCCAGCTCCTGCTACCTCTGCCTGCAGGGATGAAATGAGGACACACTGGCTAAGAACTCCCCCCCCCCCCGGCGCATTCTGGCCCTGCCCCCTTTAACCCCTCCGTTGTTGCCACTTCCGCCCCCAGCCCTCTTGTAGTACAGAGGGAATATGTTTCTCCACGGCCTGGGTGGGAAAGGGTTAACACAGTTTCTTGGGTGGTCCTAGCAGCTCCATAGCGAATGACTTTTCTGCAAGGGGAGAAAAGGTTCCTTTTCTTGGCAAAACAAACTCACATCTGCCTTGAATAGAGGCTATTCCTGTCCGCGGGAGGGGGGCGGATTGCCAGTCTTAGATCCTTCTGAGCTAGAGATCAGCCAGGACCCACGAAGGGGCAGACCAAATGATTTCGTGGGCCTTATACGGCCCCCGGGCCTGACGTTCCCCACCCCTGAGGTACTGTATATACAAAAACAACACCAGGCTAAAGAATGGAACAATATGTACTGAAATAGACAAGAAACATACAAGAAATCTATATAGTGTCTAAGCACACACAGAGACAAAGGTTACAGTCCAACCTCATGTGGGGGTAAATAAGACAGAGAAATGCAAAAGGTTCAAAAGAGGTCAAAGAAGGAGACGGCTAAGCGCGATGATCTGAATCTAATACGGCAGGAGGCTTAAATGACCTATGAAAGAATTGAATACTATGCACAGACTCTTCTGAGATCGAATGAGTGATGAAGCCTGTGGCAGAAACAGACTCCTAATTTGTATCTGGAATGACCTTTTGATCCAATTTGGATTATTGTTCAGCATCCACACTTTCCTGACCACCAGTATTCTTCAGGTCTTGTTGAATTTCTCTGTCTTATTTACCTCCACGTGAGGTTGGACTGTAATCTTTGTCTCTGCGTGTGCTTAGACACTATATAGATTGTTATACATTGTAGTATTTCTTGTACATTTCTTGTCTATTTCAGTACATATTGTTCCATTCTTTAGCCTGGTGCTGTTGCTTTGGTTCAACCTCCAGGTAGCAGCAGGAGATCCCCTACTATTACAACCGGTCTCCAGCCGATAGAGGTCAGTTCCCCTGGGGAAAATGGCCGCTTGGGCCATTGGACTCTATGGTCTTGAAGTCCCTCCCCTCCCCAAACCCCGCCCTTCTCAAGCTCCACCCCCCAAAACCTCCCACCGGTGGCGAAGAGGGACCTGGCAACCCTAGTCCCTGGTGAATTAGCAACCTGAATATGAGTAATTTCATTTAAAGAGGTTAGTTAGAAATCTTTAATAAGTTATACTCCCAGACAGAGGGTACCACCTGGAAGTTGGGAACCTTAGGGGAAACCAGTAAAGTATATATATGGGGGCGGGGACCCCCAAGATGCTGTTTCTCTGCCATGGGTAGAGGGTGAGAGATTCAAAACAGATAAAAGGAAGTATTTTTTCACACAACACATAGTTAAATTGTGGAACTCCCTGCCCCAGGATGTGGTGATGGCTGCCAGCTTGGAGGGCTTTAAGAGGGGAGTGGACATATTCATGGAGGAGAGGGGTATTCATGGCTATTAGTTAGAATGGATACTAGTCATGCTGCATACCTATTCTCTCTAGTATCAGAGGAGCATGACCATTATATTGGGTGCCATGGAACACAGGCAGGATGGTGCTGCTGCAGTCGTCTTGTTTGGGGGCTTCCTAGAGGCCCCTGGTTGGCCGCTGTGTGGACAGACTGCTGGACTTGATGGACCTTGGTCTGATCCAGCAGGACCTTTCTTATGTTCTTATGGGTAGTGCCGGCTGGAAGCCACAGGTTGGGCAGAAGGCAGTTTGAGCACAGGGCATGGCAGAGGCATGGGCACCACAGGAGGATGGCTCTGCTTCTCCCAAAACCCTGGAGGCTGCTGTGAACGCCACATGTGAAGTCTGGCAGGTGAGAGAGGGAAAGAGAGGGAGGGAGGGGGAAAGCGGCCCTTCCCTGCCCAGCTGGCAGATAACAGAAGGCGGGAAAACAAAGTGGACCCATGATCAAAGCCGCTCTTTTCTCCTTTCAAGCTATTCTCACCCGGAGGGCCAACAGCAAAACAGGAAGGGCCTGGCAATTCTCCACACATGCCGTTGCGGATTCTAGGGTTGCCAACCTCCAGGAGGGGCCTGACGCTCTCCCAGAATTGCAACTGATTCTCCAGGTCAGTTCCCCTGGAGAAAATGGCTGCTTTGGAAGGTGGACTTAAGAGCATTATACCCCACTGAAGTCCCTCCCCTCCCCAAACCCCACCCTCCTCAGGCTCCACCCCCAATATCTAACCTCCAGGTACTAGCTGGAGATCTCCTGCTATTACAACTGATCACCAGCCGATAGAGATCAGTTCACCTGGAGAAAATGGCCGCTTTGGCCATTGGACTCTATGGCACTGAAATCCCTCCCCTCCCCAAACCCTGCCCTCCCCAGGCTCCGCCCCAAAAAACCTACTGCCGGTGGCAAAGAGGGGCCTGGCAAACCTAAATATTCTCCAGCTTTTTCCCAACCCAGAGCTGGCAACCCTAGTAGATCCCATGACATTTTACCCTGCTGAGGTCCCTCCCCTCCCCAAACCCTGCCCTCCCCAGGCTCCATCCCCAAATCTCCAGGAATTTCCCATCCCAAAGTTGGCAACCTTACCCACTGGGATGGGATGACATGGGGTGTCATGGCTGCCATGGAGGTAGATCACCACTCTCCTTGGATTGAATCTCTCTGTCTTTCTCGGCCGCTGTCTCTCTCTGTCTCTTTCTCTCTCTCTCTCTCTCTCTCTCTCTCTTGGTTTAATGTCATTTTTCTGTAATTCTCAGCGTGTTTCTCTTTCCCCCGCCCCATGTAGCTTAAGGGCAGAAATGCTTCAAAGGTTCAGTAACCAGAAAGCAACCAATCAGAGCTCTCGCTACAAACTCTTTGCAAAGTTCATTCATTTAAGGAGTGAAATAAGGACTTGGAGCATTCAGGGTTAGCAACATCCATTCTGTTTATTTATTCGTTCATCTGAGTATCTTTAGGCTACTTTTCTCCCCAGGGAGAACCGGAGTGGCTTATGAAAAGGAAGAGATTCCAAATCAGAAAAGTAACAACAGCAACAACCTTAAGCATGAACAAATATGGATGGTCCAGGCGATTTTCACAGGTCCACGGCTAGTGGCCAAGGGGTAAGAGCCCTTTGGCTCTTGCCCTTCAGGCAGCTCATGTCCGAGGACTTATGCCTGTGGCCAAGCCGGGGTTGCCAACCTCCAGGTGGGGTCTGGAGATCTCCCAGAATTACAACTTGATCCCTACACTACATAGATCAGTTCCCCTGGGGAAAGAGGCTGTTTTGGAATGTGGAGTAAAATGTGGTGTGAAACATGCGGCCTGCGGGCCGGATCCGTCCCCTTGAGCGCTCTTATCTGGCCCGCGAGCCAGCCGAAGCAGCCACACACACACACCAGTCCCAATCTGGGCTGGCGAGGCACGGCCCAGTCCGACCAAGTGACATTTATGTCACATCTGAAAACCAGCAGGACCTGGCAACCCTAACAACAACCTGTGAGGTCTGTTAAGCCCAAGATCAACCACCCAACAGGTTTCATGGCAGAGCGAGGATTTGAACCTGGGTTTCCCAGATCCTCATCCACGCTCTAACCATGTGACCAATGACCCGAAACCACTCAGTCTTTATAACAACAGCGTGAGGTAGATCAGTGTTATGATTCCCATACTGAAAATGGGGAGGGGGGACATGAGGGGGAGAAAGGGGCTGCCTGCACCTATCTAAAAGGTAAAGGTAGTCCCCTGTGCAAGCAGTGGGTCATTTCTGACCCATGGGGTGACATCACATCCCAAAGTTCACTAGGCAGACTATGCTTATGGCATGATTTGCCATGGCCTTCCCCAGTTGTCTACACTTTACCCCAGCTGGGTCCTCATTTTACCAACCTCAGAAGGATGGAAGGCTGAGCCAACCTTGAGCCGGCTACCTGAAGCCAACTTCCGTCGGGATCAAACTCAGGTCGTGAGCAGAGCTTTTGACAGCAGCTTACCGCTCTGTGCCACGGGGCTCTTGCACCTATCTAAGGTGTTCACAAAAGAGATTTTCAGTTTTCATCGACTCTGTGACTCACCAGCTTGTGCAAATTCATGCAAATTCTATGAACCATTTGCAGTTTTCCCAAGGTGCACCCCACCCCTTCCACTTCTAACCAGGGCAATTGCAAATCTGGTCTCGTGCTTTGAACATTTGCATCAGAAAACAAAACTTCTCTTTAGCAATCGTATTAATATTTTTCTTTCACAAAAAGAGAGGTCCCGGGAGCATTCCGAGTGCGTTCGTTCACCAAGAGGTGGTTCACCGGGACAGGAGCTTTCCTCCCGAGCGATGGTTACCTTGGATCACATTTCCCAGAGGAATGCACAGAATGCCAGCAGCCTTCTCCGGAGCGTGGACGATTATTCCCAAGATTTCCATATGACCTTGCAAAGGGACCATTCCTGGCAATGGAGCCAGGGCAGCTTCTCCCATCTCTCCAAGGCCCATAAAACAATTGTTATCTTCTGTGTGAGTCCCGCCCGTATTTCCATGTGGGAAAATTTCTGCTGATGAATGTGTGTGTGTGTGTGTTTTGTACTGTTGTTTTTAATAACTATAGAAGGGAGCTCAAGGCTATGGTTATTTCATAATAGGAATGGTTCCAGGAATTGTCTGACTCGATTCCCATGAGCCGGTCGCGTTCGGATCAGGCGCGGGGTGAGGAGGGGTGAGCTCTCAATTGCTCAAACCCTTTTGTGCGTCCAGTTTTGAAGTGATTTATTCATTCCCTTCCAGGGAGAAAGGGGGGAACCTATCGATAAAGACGGGGCGGGGGAGCTTTTAAAACCCATCCAGCCCATTTAAAGCTGGCCGGTGGCCATACTGAGAAAGGCTCGGTTTGGGAATCGCTCCCCTCTCCCGCTGCCCTGCCCAGCAATTGTACCTACTTTGTATTTCAAACTAGCTCGGAGCAAAATTAACCAGAGAAGCGGCCTACAGAAAAATGCCACCCTTCACATTCTACATGCCAGATAGATCACGCTGGGTTAGGGTTGCCAACCAACAGGTACTAGCTGGAGATCTCCCACTATTACAACTGATCTCCAGCCGATAGAGATCAGTTCACCTGGAGAAAATGGCTGCTTCAGCAGTTAGACTCTATGGCACTGAAACTCTTCCCCTCCCCAAACCCTGCCCTCCTCAGGCTCCGCCCCAAAAACCTCCTGCCAGTGGCAAAGAGGGACCTGGCAACCCTATACCAGCTGGAGATCTCCTGCTATTACCACTGATCTCCAGCCGATAGAGATCAGCTCACCTGGAGAAAACGGCCGCTTTGGCAATTGGACTCTATGGCATTGAAGTCCCTCCCCTCCCCAAACCCTGCCTTCCTCAGGCTCCGCCCAAAAAAAACTCCCGCTGGAGGCGAAGAGGGACCTGGGAACCCTATCCGTTCAGGTTTTGCTACATGAAACCAGCTTCCCTGTTTTGCTATTAGAATTTTAAAGATTATTTTTTAAAGGAATATGACTTTTCCTCTTTAAAGGCCTAATATCAGAGACAGGAAACAGGTTTTTGAAAAGGGAAACCAAGCGGCAGTTGAAGGGCTAAACTTCCTCTCCCTGCTTGGATGGGCCGAGGCAAATCCAGGTCCCAGAAATCTGCAAAGTATACTTTATGGCTGGACCAAGGTATGTGATTGTCATCTTGGCCGATGTGCCTCTTTTTCATCCTCCCACATTAAGTGCATAATTGGCATTCACTCCTAGGAGGAAAAGTTGAGTGCTGCTCTTAGGCTGTGCCTAGGGTTGCCAATGTGGTGTAGTGGTTAAGAGACGTGGTTTGGAGCGGTGGACTCTGATCTGGAGAACCGGGTTTGATTCCCCACTCCTCCACAAGAGTGGCAGAGGATATTCTGGTGAACTGGGTTGGTTTCCCCACTCCTACTCCAACTGGGCGACCTTGGGCAAGTCACAGCTCTGTTAAGAGCTCTCTCAGCCCCACCTACCTCACAGGGTTTCTGTTGTGGTTAGAGGAAGGGAAGGTGATTGAAAGCCGGTTTGAGTCTCCCTTAAGTGGTTGAGAAACTCGGCACATAAACACCAACTCTTCTTCTTCAACCTTCCAGGTACTAGCTGGAGATCTCCTGCTACTACAACTGATCTCCAGCCAATCAAGATCAGTTCACCTGGAGAGAATGGCCACTTTGGCAACTGCACTCCATGGCTAGATCATGCTGCCTCCACATAAAGTCATTCCAGGCCTGTTCCAATCATTCATCAGCGCCTTTAATTTCCGTCTTGGAAATGGGCTGAGCAGGAAGTGATTATGTTCTCAAAATGCCAAGCGAGAAAGCCTCTTGCCAAAACACGCCTTAAATAGGAGCGCCGTGCCAGTCCGCCACTCACACCCCTTTTCCTCCTCCAAAAGGAGCCTTCCTCCTGAATGAGAACTGTGTTACTCTCAAAGCTAAAAAGTGCCAATGTGCAATCCCCCCCCCCGAAGAGGGGCCCTTTGGCAGCCCTTTCTCTTGTGACCGGGGCATAATCACATCTGGGAACTGAATACGGCAAAGCTTTTGTCCAGGTGCAAACAAAACACACGCCGAAGGGAATTAAACCTTAAACAATCCCAAGCCTCCTAAGAGCAGCAGATGCATGATAAACTGTCCAGGTGAGTTGCATGATAAACTGTCCAGGTGAGTTGAACTGTCCTAGGGTTGCCATCTCCGGATTTTGGAAATACCTGGAGATTTGGGGGATGGAGCCAGAGTGAGGCGGTGTTTGGGGAGGGGATGGACTTCAATTGGGCATAATGCCATAGAGGCTACCTTTCAAAGCGGCCATTTTCTGCAGGTGAACTGATCTCTGTCACCTAGGGTTGCAAGGTCAATGGCGGGAAGTTTTTGGGGCGGAGCCTGAGGAGGGTGGGGTTTGGGGAAGGGAGGGATTTCAATGCAATAGAGTTCAATTGCCAAAGCGGCCATTTTCTCCAGGTGAGCAGATCTCTATCAGCTGGAGATCAGTTGTAATAGCAGGAGATATCCTGCCACCACCTGGAGGTTGGCAACCATAATGGCTACTAGTCAAAATGCGTACCAGTTATGATGCCTACCTATTCTCTCCAGTATCAGAGGAGCATGCCTGTTATATCAGGTGCCGTGGAACACAGGCAGGATAAATGCTGCTGCAGGCATCTTGCTTGTGGGCTTCCTAGAGGCACCAGGTTGGCCGCTGTGTGAACAGACCGCTGGACTTGATGGGCCTTGGTCTGATCCAGCATGGCCTTTTTTATGTTCTTAATATAATTATATGTAATTATATTAGGTGCTGTGGAACGCAGGCAGGATGGTGCTGCTGCAGCCGTCTTGTTTGTGGGCTTCCTGGAGGCACCTGGTTGGCCACTGTGTGAACAGACTGCTGGACTTGACGGGCCTCGATCTGATCCAACAGGGCTTTTCTTATGTTCTTATGCCCAGCCTTTTAGGGAAATGAATTCCAAATGCCGCTCCAGGGCACACTAAATACCCCACAACAGAATACAGTGAGAAATAAAAGTGCTTTCATACTTAAAACACTCCTTTGAGACCAGTAAAGATGCCCGCATGACGTAATGCTCTGCTATTATCACCTCGGAGATCAACAAGATTTTCAGGGCCTCCAGCCTCCAAGTCCTAGATGGAGATCTCCCGCTATTACAACTGATCTCCAGCCGATAGAGATCAGTTCCCCTGGAGAAAATGGCCACTTTGGCAATTGGACTCTATGGCATTGAACCCCTCCCCTTCCCAAACCCCGCCCTCCTCAAGGTCTGCCCCCAAAACCTCCCACTGGTGGCAAAGAGGGATCTGGCAACCCTAAGATCAGTGGTAATAGCAGGAGATCTCCAGCTAGCACCTGAAGGGTGGCAACCGGGTGGGGACGGATCAAACTTCTCTGAAGACAGGGAATTCTTACTCTTTCACATTCTGAAATGTGAACCAATTTGGCCGCAAACGAGGCTGCAATTTTAATTTAGGGGGAAAGCATGACTCAGCAGCGGTCTGAAGTGTTGTTAACTGATGAGTTAGACCGATGCCATGAAAGGGATCCCAGACTGGCTGCTTTAAAAGCTTTCTTTGAAATGATCTATGGGGCTACAACAATTTTGCAAATGGAGTTCCCGCTGGCACCGCAAGCCCCTGATTCAGCACAAGGCCTGGGATTTTATGGAAGTCAAGATTTATTATTGCTTCGTCAGGGGCTAAAGGAACACCTACGTGGCACGTGCCAAATGGAAGGACCCTGTTCTGTGCTCACAGCCAAACGCCGGAAGATTTGAGATGGAATTTCAGTCCAAAAGAGTGACAGAATTGGTTGTCTCTGCAAAACTCCAACCACGAATAGGGCTGCCGACCTCCAGGTGGTGGCTAGAGATCTCCTGCTATTACAACTGATCTCCAGCTGATAGAGATCAGTTCCCCTGGAGAAAATAGCGAAGAAGAAGAAGAAGAAGAAGAGTGGGTTTTTATATCACTTAAGGGAGACTCAAACTGGCTTACAATCACCTTCCCCTCCCCACAACAGACACCCTGTGAGGTAGGTGAGGCTGAGAGAGTGTGACTAGTCCAAGGTCACCCAGCTGGCTTCGTGTGTAGGAGTGGGTAATCAAACCCAGTTCTCCAGATCAGAGTCCACTGCTCCAAACTACCGCTCTGAAACACTACACCATGCTGGCTCCTTTGGCAATTGGATTCTATGGCATTGAAGTTCTTCCCCTCTCCAAACCCCGCCCTCCTCAGGCTCTGTCCCCAAAATCTCCAGGTATTTCCCAACACGGATCTGACAACCCTAACCATGAAGGCAACACGACTAAATCCCTAAATCTAGATTTGTAACCTGATATGTAAAGGTCAAAAATCAATTGCAAAACCCTTCTTTTGATCATAAAAACAAACTCCAGTGCATTCAAGCGATGCCTGAGACCGTGATAGCATTGCCAACTCCGGGCTAGGAAATTCCTGGACATATGGGGGTGGAGTTTGGGGAGGAGGGGGTTTGGGGAAGGGAGGGCCCTCAGCGGGGTATAATGCCATAAAGTCCACTCTTCAAAGCAGCCATTTTCTCTGGGGAACTGATGTCTGTAGTCTGGAGGTCAGTTGTAATTTCGGGAGATCTCCAGGTCCCACCTGCAGGTTCAGAATCAGAAGCAGAATTTACTAATACATTTGATTGACCAATCCACTGTCAGGACATCAAGTTATCCTGCAGGCAGGCAATTCTAGATCCTGATGAAAACAATTTAAAACAACTAAATAATTTTAAAAAAATGTTTCCTAGATGGTTTCCCTTATGACACAGTAAAGAATTAAGTGCTTTTCAGCTTTAAAATGGCAGACATTTTTTAAGGTGAGGAGGGAGGGAGGGAAAGATTGAGGGCAGAGAAGTCAAACATACGGCCTGCGGGCTGGATCTGGCCCCCCTGAGAGCTCTTATCTGGCCCACAAGCCAGCCGAGGCAGCCACCCCCACCCCACTCTCAATCTGGGCTGGCGTGGCATGGCCCAACCAAGTGACGTTTATGTCATATCCGGCCTTCGTAACAAAATGAGTTCGACACCCCTGATTTAGGGTTTGTTATTTTATTCTAGCTTTAAACTACATTTTTTTAAAAAATCTATTATTGTAAGCTGCCTTGTATCATGAGGAAAGGCAGGGTATAGATGTGATAGATGGATGGATGATAGATGGATGGATGGATGATAGATGGATGGATAGATAGACCATTAGAAACAGATAGACAGTTAGATAGACAGATAGTTAGATAGACAGACAGACAGACAGACAGACAGACAGATTTTAAAATGTAAAGTAGCTTGCCAGTTCTTGAGCACAAATAGAAGTAGCAAAATCTTCAGCGTAAGGAAGGACTATGAACCAGAAAAGAAAGACCAAAGTTACAGCATAGGAAACAGCTGGGCTAGGGAACAAAAGATTCTTGCTGAAAAGCCAACATTGGCCATGTAGTCCCTGAAGTCTTGTAAGGGAAATGAACTCTATAAAATAAAATGCTTTCTTGTGCATATTTAAATGTGAATTAGTCCCATTGAGGACGGTGTATTTCCAAGCAAATGGGTGTGGCACTACAGCCTTGGGGAAACACAAAGAAAGTGAAAACCAAAAGGAATCAGCTTACACAAATTGATTTGGAGAGAAGCAACAATTTGGGTATTTGGATTCCTGGACATAAAGAGCTTTAAAAGGGAGTACCAGCATCTCGAATTAAACTGGCAACCAATGCAATTGTCAAAATACACTCAAGGTGGACAGCATCTGTTAATAAACATGCAACAACCTGTTTTGCACCAGCTGACATTTTCCAATAGTCTGCAAGGGAGGGCCCATGTGGGATGTATTGCAGTAGTCAAGCCTGGAATTTATTGAAGTAAGTATCAGTGTAAGAATGTCAGACGTAAACGTGTCCTCGCCAAAGTAAGAATGGAGTTATGCATCTCTGGCCAGAGCTTTCACTGGCTTGTCAAATAAGAGGGCCAGAGCTGCAGTATTCCTATGCTGATCAGGCAAGGTTATAGCTACTCCAGGGCTTAAGGCCAACTGACTCTACCTACAGATCATCTCTACTTTCCCCCTTGTTCTCCTTCATCGGTTTGACCCAAGCTTCCAGACACTGGTTCAAAACAGAGATTGCACTTTGTTAACAAGCTTGATCAAATCAAATCAAATTAAAAATAAATAATCCCCTTCCAGATGCTGCAGGCGCTGACCTGGATGGCCCGGGCTAGCCCAATCTAATCTGATCTTGAAAGATAAGTAGGGTTGCAAGGTCCCTCTTCGCCACCGGTGGGAGGTTTTTGGGGCGGAGCCTGAGGAAGGGAGGGTTTGGGGAGGGGAGGGACTTCAATGCCATAGGGACCAATTGCCAAAGCAGCCATTTTCTTTAGCTGAACAGATCTCTATCTGCTGGAGATCAGTTGTAAAAGCAGGAGATTGCCAGCTACTACCTGGAGGTTGGCATCCCTAAAGATAAGCAGGGTCAGCTCTGGTTAGTACCTGGATGGGAGACCACCAAAGAAGTCCAGGGTCACTACACAGAGGCAGGCAATGGCAAACCACCTCTGAATGTCTCTTGCCTTGAAAACCCTTTTGGGGTCGCAATAAGCCATCCGTGACTTGACGGCACTTTCCACCACTATGGGGGGGGGGGCGGTTTAAAAGTTGGCGGCCTGACCAGTAGACGCCCAGAGACAGATGTGAACTGTGTGGTTTTCTGGTACCACCCCCCCCCCATTCCATTGGCTCTTGCCACCGTTTCTTTTGCTTTCTCCGCCAGTTTCATATTGCCTCGAAACACCAGGACGGTATCGAGTTTTCCTCGCTTGGCCCGAGAGGCTTATCACTTCAGGTGATCTCATTAAAACCACAAGACAAGCAGGAGGGTGGGGGGAGAGCAGGGCGGGAGCTGGAATTATGGCCCAAGTCGATGGGAATGCAGTTAGGGAGAATCGCTGGCTGTTCCCTGCAGCCTCCGTTAGCAAATTACCCTTTTGCAAAACGTACATCTTTCCTGATTGCCTCGAAACCTAATTTATATCAGTGATGTAGGGAAGGCCTCCTTCCAGCTTTTCAGCTGCCGCCCCCTGGTTTTGCTGCAATAGACATAGAAGCGGTGGGGGGGGGGTGCAAGATTGCACACACCAAACAAGAAAATGGGGAGGGGGTATGATTGCAAGAGGAAGGGCTCTTTCGTTGATCAGTGGAGCAGCAATTATCCAGTCAACAGAGTAAAAGATCTAATCAGTGGCATGTGTAGGGTTGCCAACCTCCAGGTACTAGATGGGGATCTCCTGCTATTACAACAGATCTCCAGCCGATAGAGATCAGCTCCCTTGGAGAAAAAGGCCACTTCGGCAGTTGGACTCTATGGCATTGAAGTCCCTCCCCTCCCCAAACCCCGCTTTTAGGGCTTCCGGGCCCCTCTTCGCCATTGGCGGGAGGTTTTTGGGGTGGAGCCTGAGGAGGGCGGGGTTTGGGGAGGGGAGGGACTTCAGTGCCATAGAGTCCAATTGCCAAAACGGCCATTTTTTCCAGGGGAACTGATCTCTATCTGCTGGAGATCAGTTGCAATAGCAGGAGATCTCCCCTCCCCAAACCCTCCACCCAAAAAAACTGGCAGCCCTATATATTATGTATAATATTTATACAATTAAATTTTAAAAAAGAAAAGAAAATGCCACAAGACACTTTGTGTTTTTGCCGCAAAGGAGTAACTCCATTCTGGAAAGTACACTTCTGCTCTTGGGCAATCAGGATGGGATGTTTTATACACCATCATCTCATCCCACAGAAAGCTCCTGGAATCTCTCCAGTTCCTGGCTGTGACTACTTTGCTGAGGCCAGCAAGTTCTTCCTGGGATGAAGAGAGACGAAGAAAAGGGGAGAAGGACAGGGACTGAATCCAGAAGCAGAAGGTGGCAGCTTAGGGTTGCCAACCTCCAGGTGGCGGCTGGAGGTCTCCTGCTATCACAACCGATCTCCAGCCGATAGAGATCAGTTCGCCTGGAGAAAAGGGACGCTTTGGCCATTGGACTCTGTGGCGCTGAAGCCTCTGCCCTCCCCAAACCCCGCCCCCCTCAGGCTCCATCCCAAAAACCTCCCACCGGTGGCGAAGAGGGACCTGGCAACTCGAAGCCAACCTCCAGATGGGACCTGAAGATCTCCCAGAGGTCAATCCCTGTGGAGAAAATGGTTGCTTTGGGGGGTGGACTCTGTGGCATTACATCCCACTGAGGTCCATCCCTTCTACCCCAGGCTCAACCACCTGAAACTCCAGGAATGTGCCGATGTGGAATTTGCAACCCTAGCATAGAGTTGGAAGGGATCACCAGGTTTATCTAGACCAACCCCCTGCACAATGCAGGAAATTCACTACCTCCCCTCGATACCCCCAGTGACCCCTACTCCGTGCCCAGAAGATGGCCAAGATGCCCTCCCACATATGATCTGCCGAAGGTCATAGAATCAACATTGCTGACAGATGACCATCTAGCCTCTGCTTAAAAACCTCCAAGGAAGTTTTGCTCACCATCTCCCGAGGAAGCCTGTTCCACCGAGGAACCGCTCTGACTGTTAGAAAGTTCTTCCTAATGTCTAGATGGAAACTCTTTTGATTTAATTTCAACCTGTTGGTTCTGGTCCGACCTGCTGGGGCAACAGAAAACAACTCGGCACCCTCCTCCCATATGACAGCCCTTCAAGTACTTGAAGATGGTTATCGTATCACCTCTCAGTCTTGTCCTCTTCAAGCTAAACATACCCAGCTCCTTCAACCTTTCCTCATAGGACTTGGTCTCCAGACCCCTCACCATCTTCGTTGCCCTCCTCTGGACACGTTCCAGGGCAGCTGTGGTCAGCACTTTTGGAGGAGGGGCACTGAGTCCCTTGCCTGACCCCCCCCCCCCCGCTTTCTAAAGGATGCTCTTCTAAGACTTCGGGCCCCTGGCAGGGCTCAGACACAGTTCTAAGAAAAGAAGTGACAGACAGCCTTTACAAATGATAACGGGGTCAGCTGTTGACCACTGAATGCACTACCAGCATGCCAGATAAGAGGCAACGGAGAATGGAAAGAATTTTAAGTTGTCCAGGGCAGCAAAAAATAACTTGGCCGGCCTTGAGTGAAAATGCTTGTTTTTCATTTTCACTGCCATGCAGCAGCAATATACTTCTGCAGTGAAACAGCATTGCAGCAAAGTAGTTCGCTGAGGCACTGTTGCAGAAGTGAACTACTGCGGCAGATGCCAGAGGAATTCTGAGCACTATCACAGAACTACCATTCCCAGGATTCCCTCAGGCCTTAGTAAGTAAAAGCAGCCCTTTCTTAAGAACATAAGAAAGGCCATGCTGGATCAGACCAAGGTCCATCAAGTCCAACCGTCTGCTTACACAGTGGCCGACCAGATGCCTCTAGGCTTGGTCTCCAGGTAGGGTTGCCAACCTCTGGGTACTAGCTGGAGATCTCCCGCTATTGCAACTGATCTCCAGCCGACAGAGATCAGTTCACCTGGAGAAAATGCCGCTTTGGCAATTGGACTCTATGACATTGAAACCGCTCCTCTCCCCAAACCCCACCCTCCTCAGGCCCCACCCCCAAAACTTCCCGCCAGTGGAGAAGAGGGACCTGGCAACCCTATCTCCAGGCCCCTGATCATCATCCTCGCTCTCTTCTGCGCCTAGGGCTGACTGCTTCGGGTTGGGAAATACCTGGAGATTTGGGGGGTGGAACCTGAGGAGGGCGGGGCTTGGGGAGGGAAGGAACTACAATGGGGCATAATGCCATAGAATCCACTTTCAAAAAGGCCATTTTCTCCAGGTGAATTGATCTCTGTTGCCTGGAGATCAGCTGTAATAGGAGGCGTCTGCAGCCAAACACACGTTCAAACATACGTTGCAGCAAGCTAACGTTGTTGTTTTTCACAGAACTGCACACGGTGCTCCAGGTGCGGCCTGACCAATGTGATGTACAGATGCCGCACGGAAGAGTTGCATAGTTTGGGCATGTCACTACTGAATTAACCAACTGGGCAAGGATGATGCCGGCAGGCGAGCTGCACTAAGCCATAATTAAGGTGTGTTCCTTTGCATGTTCTTCCTTCAACTTGTGCAGCCTCAAGGAACGACTTCCATTCGTCCATCAGCACTTCACAATGGAACTTGACTGGGTGAGGTACATGTGTGCACATGATATGTGTGCTTGAGTGGCTTTCCCCCCTGCCACTGGGGTTATAAGAGAAGCCCCACATGGGAACACCCAACGTTGTGGCTCTTCCCCGCATAAGCCTTGCCTGGTTAACAGGGAGGCATGTGATGGAGGAAAGAGTAGGGCTGACCCACACAGTGCGGGGCTCTTCTCACTAGGGTTGCCAGGTCCTTCTTTGCCACGGACAGGAGGTTTGGGGGCGGAGCCTAAGGAGGGCGGAGTTTGGGGAGGGGAGGGGCTTCAATGCCGTGGAGTCCAATTGCCAAAGAGGCCGTTTTCTCCAGGGGAACTGATCTCTATCGGCTGGAGATCAGTAGTAACAGCAGGAGATCTCCAGCTACTACCTGGAGGTTGGCAACCCTAATGTGGTGGCATTAGATTGGCACATGGCAACAAGATAGGGTTGCCAACCACCAGGTGGAGATCTTCTGCCATTACAACTGATCTCCAGGTGACAGAGATGAGTTCGCCTGGAGAAAATGGCCGCTTCAGCAGTTGGACTCTATGGCACTGAAGTCCCTCCCCTCACCAAACCCTGCTCTCCTCAGGCTCCGTCCCAAAAACTTCCCGCCAGTAGCGAAGAAGACTTGGAAGGTGGATTCTATGGCGTTATACCCACTGAGGTTCTTCCCGTCCCCAAGCCCCACCCACCCTGCCCTCTACCCCCAAAATCCCTAGGTATTTCCCAACCTGGAGCTGGCAACCCTACCACAAAGCAGTAGGGTTGCCAGGTCCCTCTTTGCAACTGTAGGGAGGATTTTGGGGGTGGAGCCTGAGAAGGGCAGGGTTTGGTGAGGGGAGCGACTTCAATGCCATAAAGTCCAGTTGCCGAAGCAGCCATTTTCTCCAGGGGAACGGATAGCAGGAGATCTCCAGTTATCTCCAGTTATGATCTCCAGATCATCCTGTTATTGAGAAAACCACTATGGTTCGTTGAGAATTTGAACCTATTATGGTTTACCTATTATGGTTTATCTTTTGTATATGATTATGTAGCTGATGAAGCTCATAGCGAAACGTGTTTATATGATCTAGACGACACGTCCAGATGATCTAGCTATGGAACAGCTTTATTTCCAAGTCAAGCTAATAACTCCATTCTGGAAGAAAGAAATGGACATTATTATTCCAACATTATTGAAGACCTTTCAGTTAGAAGTGTTACTTATTTTTATATATGAAACATTGTATCTGATATTACTGCTGCTTGTTTAGAATTTCTTGACTGGAAAAACTTTGTTTGTTACAATATGTTAGTCTGTGCTTGTTTGTATATTGTATTTTGTATATTTGTATTTTTGCATTTGCATTCTCACGTTTTTCACTTAGTCACTTTATTATATGTTTAAATTCACAATTCATTGTTTTTGTGCTGTTTTTTGGTTTGTTCCAGTGCCTGGAGGTTGGCAACCCTACTTCCCATTACCCCAGTGGTGAGGGAAACACCCAAGCGTTGGTAGCTGCCGTGCTGCCTGCCCCAGCTGGGGCATGCCCAACACCTGGCATCACCTCAACCACAGTGAGGGAGTTCACCAGCTCCACAGTAATTATCAAGAAAGAAACCCAGGTGCCACAGCTTGGCTTCAGGCCACAAGTGGAGAAGAACTTTCAACACCAAGCACGGCCAGGCTAGGCAGGGCTAGGCTATGGCTCTTCTCCTGGAGAGCCATTGCGTGGAGGAACACCAAACGGAGAAAAGGAAGTATTTCTTCACCCAACGCAGTTGACTTGTGGGACTCCCTGCCCCAGGATGCGGTGATGGCTGCCAACTTGGAAGGCTTGAAGAGGGGAGTGGACATGTTCATGGAGGAGAGGGCTTTCCATGGCTACTAGTCAAAATAGATACTAGTCATGATGAATACTTATTATCTCCAGGATCAGAGAAGAATGCAGAATATATTGGGTGCTGTGGAACACAGGCAGGACAATGCTGCTGCAGTCATCTTGTTTGTGGGCTTCCAAGAGGCACCTGGTTGGCCACCGTGTGAACAGACTGTTGGACTTGATGGGCCTTGGTCTGATCCAGCAGGGCTATTCTTATGTTCTTATGGAGGACGGGGCTATCCATGGCTACTAGTCAAAATGGATAGTAGTCATGATGCATGCCTATTATACTAGATGCTGTGGGACACAGGCAGGATAATGCTGCTGCAGTAGTCTTGCTTGTGGGCTTCCTGGAGGCACCTGGTTGGCCACAGTGTGAACAGACTGCTGGACTGGATGGGCCTTGTTTGATCCAGCAGGGCTTTTCTTATGTTCTTATGAGCATGCCTATTATATGCAGTGTTGTGGAACACAGGCAGGATGGTGCTGCTGCAGCCGTCTTGTTTGTGGGCTTCTTAGAGCCGCCTGGTTGGCCACTGTTTGAACAGACTGCTGGACTTGATGGGCCTCGGTCTGATCCAGCAGGGGCTTTCTTACGTTCTTACTTGCTCATGAGAGCCCCGCGTGAATAAGTGTGCTGCCTCAATAAGAACTGGGCCAAAGGGTGATGGTATACAGGCAAGCGTGAACTGGCTCAGAGAGCTAAAATTTATACGCAGCACTCAGGCTGAAAATCAAAAGGCCTCAGGCCAGTGAAATTTGAGGTTGGGCTTAGAAAGACCGAACAGGGTGCGGAGAAGCCTTGTGTTTTCAGGAACTGAATTTCAATTGGACCCAATTAAAATAAAATATCTTGGCAAGGAGAGGCGATACCAGAACAGCAGCTATTTAAAAGGTGTACCCGGCATGCCTTCTCAAATGTGGGACAGCTCGTTCCTCCCAGGGGCAGCCCTGTCCCTTTGTTCCCACAGCCTAATGGGAAAACGCGCATAATGCCTAGTGAGCTTATGAGAAGATGTCGCCCCAGGGAGAACAAGCGCAATTCCCTGAAGGACTTGAGGGCATCTGCCTCTCCTGCAAAGAAACAATGGCCACAAAGCCAGAAACAACGCCCCCCTCTCGGAACAATTAGCAAAGCAATAGCTATGGAGATTGCTTTATCACTAATTGTGTTATCCCCCTGGAATTTGTTCTTATTTTGGTGCATTTCAGTTTTGCATTGAAATGTTACCTGCCTGGAGAGAAGTAAGATTAAAAGAAGTAAGAAGTAGGGGGAGAAGTAAGATTAAAAGTTGGAGTGTTAGAGATGTCTTGTAATGTTAGAATTTAGAGCTGTGATTAATCAGAAGACTGGTAGGATGAAAGGCTTATATGATTTATATATAATTTTTATATATATAATTTATATATAAATGATTTCTATATAAATCATATATATCAGGCCTGAACTGACCCTAGAAGCTAAAATGACTAAACTGAAGCTATCCTACTTTGGTCACATTTTGAGAAGACAAGACAATCATGCTAGGAAAAGTTGATGGCAGCAGGAAAAGAGGAAGGCCCAACAAGAGATGGATGGACTCTATAAAGCAGGGGTGGGGAACCTTTTTCCTGCTAAGGGCCATTTGCACATTTATAACATCTTTGGGGGGCCATACCAGGTGTAGATCTCCCGGGGGGGGGAGAGGCTAGGGTTGCCAGGTCTCCAGCCACCACCTGGAGGTTGAGAACCCCAGGGGAGGCCATGCAGAGAAGGCCTGCAGGGTGCCCCCGCTCCCCCTTCCCAGGTGGGAGGGCAGCCAGCGGTGGGCCCCAGCAAACGAGGCGCCGGGGGGGGGCCAGCCCCAGTCGATCGGCAAGGGAGGAAGGGAGGAAGGAAAACAGAGAAAGAGGAAAAAGGAGGGAGGGAGAAAGAGAGAGAAAGGGGGAAAGAAATGGAGAGAGGGGGAGAAAGAAAGAAAAGGACGGAGGGAAAGAAAAAAAAGGACGGAGGGAGACAAAGAAAGAGACAGAAAAAGGGGAGAAAGAGAGGGAGAGAAAGGAAAAAGAGGAAGAAAAGAGAGAAAAGCCTCCCCCACACACACACCCATGCATGCCGGCCTGCGCGACCGGGCCCCAGCCTCCCCACCTCCCCCGCTCACACACACAGTGGTGCAGGGAGCCCCAAGCAACTGGGCCCCAGTCTCCATGCCCTCCCCACCCAGAGTCCATAAAAGCCCCCCCCCCAAGCCCAATCGGCTCCCGCATGCATGCTCTGCCACCGGGAGCTGCCGGCCTCTCCCCCCCCTCCGCTGCTCAACAGTCGACAGGCAGCGAGAGGGGCTTACAATGTGCTGCAGCGTTCCTGCACGCTGCAGCTGTAGGGGGCAGCCTTGGGGGAAGTGTCCCTGCCCCTCCCCTCTCGCCGACCAACAACCGACAGTCGGTGAGAGGAGGTCCAAAGGGCGCTACAAGGGCGCTGTAAGCCGTGGCCCCAGGAACACCCTCGGGGAGGGCCGCCCTGCACCCCGCCTCTGCGGCAGGTTTCCTGGAGCTCCCGAGGGCCACAAAAAATGTCCTCGGGGGCCGCATACGGTCCCCGGGCCTGAGGTTCCCCATCCCTGCTATAAAGGAAGCCATGGCCCTCCACTTGCAAGATCTGAGCAAGGCTGTCAAAGATAGGACATTTTGGAGGACACTGATTCATAGGGTTGCCATGAGTCGGAAGCAACTTGACAGCATTTAACCACACACACACGATTTATATGCAATTTAGAATAGTTAATTAATAAGTAGAATTGATGGTATAATTCCGTATTCTTGATCACTTATTGGTTTACTCCCAATTGTTCACCGATCTCCTTGGAAGAAGTTTTAATCTTTAAGTGTATGTTTAAGTGTTTGTAATGTTTAAATTGTTAATAAAATATATATTTTTTAAAAAGAGAAATGTTACCTGCCTGCTCTACCCCTTGGACTTCACAGCCTTCAGGGGGGCCCTATTTTCATTTCCCTTTCACTGAACCATCTACAGGTACAGGTCTGTCTGTCTCCCTCTTGAGCTCCAGACAAGGATTTGTGCCTCCCTGAAACCCTATGCGCCCCCACCCCCAAAAGCAATCTGTTAGTCAGATTTTTTTAATTTTATTTCATTAATGACAGACTTATATGACTAAGAGGTATAACAATGGCTTACCTGGGCTCAGGAGAGGACTTGGTGCCTTTTATCATCAAGGCCCATTGACCGATCAAAGATCTTTGATTAAACAGAGGTGTGTGCGCATGTGATCAATAATGATCAAATACGCTTGGCTTTCTTGTAGATCCTAGGGGCATAAAGGGCAACTCTGCGCTTTGAATGCCTTAGAGCAGCCCTCCTCCCCCCCCCCTGCACCCCAAGAAAAAAAGACCCTGAAAAGTTAATCAGTGCAGAAATTCTTCTGTTTGGAGCCAAAGTACCTCACAATAATTACAAATTATTCTTTACGGTGGGGTGACCAAGATCACCTTGGATGGGGGACCACCAAGAAGAAGACGACGACGAGGATGATGATGATGATGAAGAAGAAGAAGAAGAAGAGTTGGTTTTTATACGCTGACTTTCTCTACCACTTAAGGGAGACTCAAACCGGCTTACAATCACCTTCCCTTCTCCCTCCCCACAACAGACACCCCGTGAGGTGGGTGGGGCTGAGAGAGCTGTGACTTGTCCAAGGTCACCCAGCTGGCTTCATGCGGAGGAGTGGGGAAACAAATCCAGTTCACCAGATTAGCCTCCGGTGCTCATGTGGAGGAGTGGGGAATCAAACCCGGTTCTCCAGATCAGACTCCACTGCTCCAAACCACCGGCTCTTAACCACCAGACCACACTGGCATACAAGGAAGACTCTGCAATGGCAAACCACCTATGGAACCGGGTTGGTTTCCCCGCTCCTCCGCATGAAGCCAGCTGGGTGCCCTTGGGCTAGTAACAGCTCTCTCCAAACTCTCTCAGCCCCACCTGCCTCACAAGGTGTCTGCTGTGGGGAGAGGAAGGGAAGGAGATTGTAACCGGTTTGATTCTCCTTAAAAGGTAGAGAGAGTCGGAATATAAAAACCAACTCTTAGAATCATAGAATCATGGAGTTAGGAGGGACCACCAGGGTCATCTAGTCCAACCCCCCGCACAATGCAGGAAATTCACAACTACCTGCCCCCAACACCCCCAGTGACCCCTACTCCATTCCCAGAAGATGCCCAAGGTGCTCTCTCTCTCATGATCTGCCTAAGATGATAGAATCAGCATTGCTGACAGACCGCCATCCAACCTCTTCTTAAAAACCTCCAGGGAAGGAGAGCCCACCACCTCCTCCTTCTTCTCTCATCTTGGAAAACCCCTTATTAGGGTTGCCAGAAGCTGGCTGCGATTTGGCAGCACTTCTGTAGGCAACCGAGATCTAATTGGCCTCCACGGAGAAGAAAATCAGGATCATGATTCTGCAGAACATTATAAGAACATAAGAAAGGCCCTGCTGGATCAGACCCAGGCCCATCAAGTCCATCAGTCTGTTCACACAGTTGCCAACTAGGTGCCTTTAGGAAGCCCACAAACAAGACAACTGCAGCAGCACCATCCTGCCTGTGTTCCACAGCACCCAATATAATAGGCATACTCCTCTGATACTAGAGAGAATAGGTATGCAGCAGGACTAGTATCCATTTTAACTAATAGCCATGAATACCCCTTTCCTCCATGAATATGTCTACTCCCCTCTTAAAGCCTTCCAAGTTGGCAGCCATCACCACATCCTGGGGCAAGGAGTTCCACAATTTAACTATGCGTTGTGTGAAAAAATACTTCCTTTTATCTGTTTTGAATCTCTCACCCTCCAGCTTTAGCAGATGACCCTGTGTTCTAGTATTATGGGAGAGGGAGAAAAACTTCTCCCTGTCCACTCTCTCCAAACCATGCATAATTTTATAGACCTCTATCATGTCTCCCCTTAGCCGCCTTCTTTCCAAGCTAAACAGCCCTAAGCATCTTAACCGCTCCCCATAGGACAGTTGCTCTAGTCCCCTAATAATTTTGGTTGCTTTTTTCTGCACCTTCTCAAGCTCTGTAATATCCTTTTTTAGGTGTGGTGACCAGAACTGTACACAGTATTCCAAGTGTGGTCTCACCATAGATTTGTACAAGGGCAGTATGATATCAGCAGTTTTAGTCTCTATTCCTCGTCTAATTATGGCCAGCATGGAATTTGCCTTTTTTACAGCAGCCGCACACTGGGTTCACATCTTCATTGAGCTATCCACTACCACCCCAAGATCCCTTTCTTGGTCTGTCGCTGCCAGCGCAGATCCCATCAGTGTATATGTGAAGTTGGGATTTTTTGCCCCAATATGCATCACTTTACACTTACTCACATTGAATCTCATTTGCCATTTTAATGCCCATTCTTCCAGTATGCAGAGATCCTTCTGGAGCTCTTCACAGTCCGATTTTGTTTTAACCGCCCTAAATAATTTGGTGTCATCTGCAAACTTGGCTACTTCACTGTTTAACCCCAACTCCAGGTCATTGATGAACAGGTTGAAAAGCACCGCTCCCAACACATCCCCGAGGCACCCCACTGCTCACATCCCGCCATTGGGAGAACTAACCATTGATTCCTACTCTCTGCTTCCTATTTTTCAACCAGCTCTCAATCCATAAGAGGACTTGTCCCCTTATCCCATGACTATGAAGTTTTCTTAGCAGTCTTTGGTGGGGGACTTTGTCAAAAGCTTTTTGGAAATCCAAATACACAATATCCACAGGCTCATTTCTGTCCACATGCTTATTGCTTATTCCTTACCTCTTGGGAGGACCTGCTCTTCACTTGAAGCCAAAACTGTCTCCCTTTAGTATCATAACTCCAAACTACCAGAAGCATGCTAGTACAAGAAATGTTTTCATGCATACTCTGGTAGAAGTTGCTCATTGCCTGAAAGAGCTCGTAGCTATGGCTTTTACTGCAGTCAGGAATAACAAGGGCATGGATTGCATCTGGCACATTTTTTTGTATCTGGAATGTTCAGCTGTGGCCTAAAAGGTTTTCATTGCCAGCACTGATAACCGGGCTGTGCTGAGGTTGCTGAAGAGGGGAGTTTTGACCCTGAAAATCATGTTTGTCTCTAAGGTGTTACTGGACCCGATTCCAGCTGTTCTGCTGCAGACTTTAAAACTGAGACTGCTGTAATAATTTCTCCCTGCATTTCACACAAGTACATGTGAAGCCTCATGATTCAACATGGCACAGATGCGCATTCCTAAACTGAATCCTTGCCCTATCCAGAAAATCAGCTTTTCTTTCTGAAAAAAAATAAGAAGACGGCTGGTTGGTTTTTCTACCCTGCTTTTCTCTACCTTTAAGGGGTCTCAAACCAGCTGACAACCTCCTTCCTTTCCTCTCCCCACAACAGACACCTTGTGAGGGAGGTGGGGCTGAGAGAGTTCAGAGAGAACTGTGACTGGCCCAAGGTCACCCAGCAGGCAGCATGTGTAGCAGTGGGGACATTTCACCGGCAAGGGCCAGTTTCTGTCAACAAGTTTTATTTGTGGGCTTCATAGAGGCACCTGGTCGGCCACCATGTGAATAGACTGCTGGACTTGATGGGCCTGGGTCTGATCCAGCAGGGCTTTTCTTATGTTCTTGCAACTGGATGGGGCTTGGTCTGATCCAGCAGAGTTTTTCTTATGTTTTTATGAAGCATACCTATTCTCTCCAGGATCAGAGGAGCATGCCTAATATATTAGGGACAGAGGCAGGACAATGCTGCTGCAGTCGTCTTGTTTGTGGGCTTCCTGGAGGCCCCTGGTTGGCCTCTGTGTGAATAGACTGCTGGACTTGATGGGCCTCGGTCTGATCCAGCAGGGCTTTTCTTATTTCTTGAGTGATGAACACGTGTGACACAACACCAGAGGAAAAAAACAGCAAAGTCCAGGGCTGTCGATAGATGGATGACACGTGACCCCTCATGGGAAGTCCGCGCTGTGCCCACAGGTAAACTGCCACAAGGAAGGCAGGGCTGGGAAGGCTTCCAACTCGTGCTCCCGTGAACAAGCATTCTTATCTTTACCAGCTGCACATTGGCATCCTTGGGTGCCCTGAGGTGAAAAACATGTTCCTTGGGCCGCAGGGTCTTTGTCACACCTCAGGGAATGACGGAAGTGACGCTCCTGAGAAAGGGCCGGTTGAAGATTGCCAACCTCCAGGCAGGGCCTGGAGATCTCTTGGAATTACAACTGAGATACAGGCAGGACAATGCTGCTGCAGCCGACTTGTGTGTGGGCTTCCTAGAGACGCCTGGTTAGCCATTGTGCGGACAGGCTGCTGGACTTGATGGGCCTGGGTCGGATCCAGCAGGGCCTTTCTTATGTTCTTATGATGCACACCTATTCCCTCCAGAACCAGAGGAGCATGCCTGTTATATTAAGTGCTGTGGAACAGAGGTGGGATAAAGCTGCTGCAGTCGTCTTGTTTGGGGGCTTCCTAGAGGCGCCTGGTTGGCTGTTGCATGGACAGACTGCTGGGCCTGATGGGCCTCGGTCTGATCCAGCAGGGCTTTCCTTATGTTCTTTTCTTATGTAGGGTTGCCAACCACCAGGTGGTAGCTGGAGATCTTCCGCTATTATAACCAATCTCCAGGTGACAGAGATCAATTCCCCTGGAGAAAATGGCCGCTTTGGCAATTGAATTCTATGGCATTGAAGTCCCTCTCTCTTCACACAACGCATCGTTCAATTGTGGAACTCCCTGCCCCTTGAAGTGGTGATGGCTGCCAACTTGGAAGGGGTTAAGAGGGGAGTGGACATGTTCATGGAGGAGAGGAGTATTCATTGCTACTAGTTAAAATGGATACTAGTCATGCTGCATATGTTTTCTCTCCAGTCTCCAAGGAGCATGCCTATTATATTAGGTGATGTGGAACACAGGTAGGATGGTGCTGCTGCAGTCGTTCTGCTTGTGGGCTTCTTAAAGGCGCTTGGTTGACCACTGTGTGGACAGACTGCTGGACTGGATGGGCCTTGGTCTGATCCAGCAGGGCTTTTCCTGTGTTTTGATCTCCAGGCTACAGATGTCAGCTCCCCTGGAGGAAATGGCAGCTTTGGAGGATGAACTCTATGGATGAACTCTATGGACCCCCACTGAGGTCCCTCCCCTCCCCAGGCTCCATCCCCAAATCTCCAGGAATTTCCCAACCTGGAGTTGGCAACCCTAACCCCCATCCCCTGCTGGGGGTGGGGGGACCTGGCCACTCTTCATCTGAGGAAGGCCACAATCCCACCAGGTCGAAGCCCCTTTCAACTTCCTCCCACGTAAAGGCGCAGAGTGTTACGGATCCCGTGGACTACCAAAAAAAAACAAAAAAAAACAGTGGGTTCTAGATGAAATCAAGCCTGAACTGACCCTAGAAGTTAAAATGACTAAACTGAGGCTGTCGTATTTTGGTCACATTATGAGAAGACAAGAGTCACTGGAAAAGACGTGCTTGGAAAAGTTGAGGGCAGCAGGAAAAGAGGAAGACCCAACAAGAGAGGGATCGACTCAATAAAGGCAGCCACAGCCCTCAATTTGCTAGATCTGAGCAAGGCTGTCAAAGAGAGGACATTTTGGAGGACATTGATTCATAGGGCGAAAACGCATGGTTGCTTTCTCCTCCTTTAATCCCTGTTTCAGCCAGGATCGAACGTGCTGAGACAGCAAGGTAGACTTCCCCTGACTATGGAAGATCCACTGATTTTGCAATTTGTAACAATCTCTTTTCCTTTGTGTAAGTGTACTGAAATGTATTAGGACAGCAAGGGGATAGCTTGTTGCTGGGCAGGGTATCTCTGTGTGCTAGTAATTGGGGCAAGAGTCACGGACGGTTACAGTGAACCCTAAGAAGAAGTGGGTGAAACTGTTACTATCCTGCCGCCTCTCTGTCTGTATTACAATCAGATATGCCCTGAATGTTGATGGCTGTCCTATCTTGAATGTGGATAAATATCCCTTCCTCAGTAGGATCAGGACTCAGAGATTTCTGCCCATTAGGGCCTCTGGGTCGCAGCTGCCAGAATAAACTGTTTTCTTGAAATAACAGTTTGGGTTTCTATTTCCCCCCACGAACCCGTTTACCGCTACAGCGCATTAAATGAAATGCATGTGTTCGACCCTGGCTGACTCCTGGCTGAAGCCGGGATAAAAGGAGGAGGATAAAGCGACCGTGCGTTTGCTAGACTACGCCAGTATGGCCAAAATGACTTTTATGCTGAACCCCAATCATAATGAACTTACAGAACAATTTGACGAAAAGTGGGAATCATTGTACATTTACATGACTTCCTGTTAATCAAATGATTGATATACACCGAATAGCACTAGAATGTGTAACAGGCGATGTTTTATCCATGATGTTCCGACCATTCGTCATGTAACTCCTGGGTTTTCAAACGGTATGTGTGTGTGTGTGTTAAGTGCCGTCAAGTTGCTTCCGACTCATGGCGACCCTATGAATCAACGTCCTCCAAAAAGTCCTATCTTTGACAGCCTTGGTTCTTGTAGGTTATCCGGGCTGTGTGACCATGGTCTTGGTATTTTCTTTCCTGACGTTTCGCCAGCAGCTGTGGCAGGCATCTTCAGAGGAGTAACTCTGAAGGACAGTGTCTCCCAGTGTCAAGTGTGTAGGAAGAGTAATATATAGTCAGAAAGGGGTTGGGTTGAGCTGAATCATTGTCTTGCAAAAAGTATCAAAGGTAATGTGCTAATGTGTTTTGCAGGACAATGACTCAGCTCAACCCAACCCCTTTCTGACTATATGGGCGAAAACGCACGGTCGCTTGAGCCTCCTTTCTTCCCTGTTCCAGCCAGGATCCAGCCAGGATTGAACGCACGAAGGTGCGTTCGATCCTGGCTGGATCCTGGCTGGAACAGGGAAGAAAGGAGGCTCAAGTGACTGTGCGTTTTCGCCCTATATTACTCTTCCTACACACTTGACACTATGAGACACTGTCCTTCATTGTTACTCCTCTGAAGATGCCTGCCACAGCTGCTGGCGAAACGTCAGGAAAGAAAATACCAAGACCATGGTCACACAGCCCGGATAACCCACAAGAACCAATGAACTCTGACCGTGAAAGCCTTCGACAATATTTTGACAGCCTTGTTCAGATCTTGCAAAATGAAGGCTGTGGCTTCCTTTATGGAGTCATTCAAACGGTAGAATGAATACACTTTTATTATGTGATAGGTAGATAATCTGATTGATTTTTATACTTTCGCAATTGCCTATTTAGATATCTTTTATTTGACTTGATTAATATTCACGCTTCGCTGGTCATATGGCATGGTATTCGATGGAGCTTGTTTTTTCATTGAAGCTGCTCTATTGTTTTTTTGCGCCTCAAACGGTTTTTACGCAGCCCTTCTTTTCCCTTCTGCATCCCCTTCATTATAAAAATAAACCTTTAATTAAAATTAAAAAAAAAACAAAATAGCGGCGGCGCGTTTTCGCCCCTGGGGTGGCCACGGAGTCGGCGGTGCGGCCAAGCGCTGCGGCTCGACGCCCGCCTGCCCGCCCTCCCCGGGCTCCAGCGTGGCGCGGCCGGCGCCGGCCCGGCTCCTCCCGGCCGGGCGGAGCGAGCGCGGGGCGGAGCCGTCGGGGGGGGGGGACGGACGGAGGGAGGGACGGGGGGGCCGGGCCAGGCGGCTTTATGCGGCGCGGCGGGGCGTGTGCCGGGCCACTCGGTGGGCGCTGCTGGGCGTGCTGCGCGGCCGGCCTCTCCGTCCTCCGGGCCTTTTTGGGGTGGCGCACGTGGCCCCTTCTCCCCGGAGCCTCCCCGACGGCAGCAGGGCAGCGCCTCCAGGCCGCGGCAACATGGGCAAAGGGGTAAGCCTTTGTCTGCGCGCCGCTGCGGCTCGGCGGGGGCCACCCCTCGGCCGGGGGAGGGGGCAGAGCCGCCGCGATCCCGGGGCCGCTCGGCTTCCCCGCGGGGAGGGTCCGAGCCGCCTGCCCCGGGGAGGGGGGGGGACCCGAGTCGCCCTGGCCGGGGACGCGGTCGGGAGGGGAAGCCCGGACGGCGGGGGCCTTTCCCCTTCCCCCCCCCCGCGCGTCGAAAGCTGGCCCGGGCCCTGCGGGGCTAGCTTGCTGCGTGCGGGGAGCGGGACGCCGGTTCCGGCGCTGGGGGCCGCCCCCTTTCGGCGCCGGGATGAGCCCCCCCTTCCCGGGGGGTCTCCCTCCCTCTCCCCCCCCCCGTCTCCAGGCGCTCCCCGGCCCGATCCGTGCCCTGCGCTCCCCCCCCCCCCATTGTCTTTCAGGGGAGGTTGCCCGCCTGGCAGGCGGTGCTTCCCTGCGCCAGGCGGGCTTCTCGGGTTAGATCGCGGCGGCGGCCCCCCCCCCCCCAGCCTTAACGCGGCGTCGGGCGGGCCAAAAGGGGACGTGTGGACGTGTCGTCGGTCGCTCCCAGAGCAGCCCCTGTGCTCAGTGGGGTTTCCTTCCTTGCAAGGAGGTTGGGACAGCCGGCCTTCAGGGTGTGTGGCCATTTTGCCCTGGCTTGATCTTGCGTAGAATCCTAGAGTTGGAAGGGGCCACCAGGGTCATCTAGTCCAACCCCCTGCAGATTGCAGGAAATTCACAACTACCTCCCCACACACACACCCAGTGACCCCCACTCCATGCCCAGAAGATGCCCAAGGTGCCCTCCCTCTCATCATCTGCCTAAGGTCCTAGAATCAGCATTGCTGACAGATGGCCATCTAGCCTCTGCTGAAAAACCTCCAGGGAAGGAGAGTTTACTCCCTGGCTTCCCCAATCCTCACCCTCCCCAGACTGCAACACAAAATCTCCAGGAATTTCCCAACCTAGAATCATAAGAGTTGGAAGGGACCTCCAGGGTCATCTAGTCCAATCCCCTGCACAGTGCAGGAAATTCACAACTACCTTTCTCCCCCCCCACACCCCCAGGGACCCCTTCTCCATGCCAAGAAGATGCCCAAAATGCCCCCTCTCTCATGATCTGCCCAAGGTCATAGAATCAGCATTGCTGACAGATGGCCATCTAGCCTCTGCTGAAAAACCTCCAGGAAAGGAGAGTTTACTTCCCCAATCCTCACCTTCCCCAGGCTGCAACACCAAATCTCCAGGAATTTCCCAACCTAGAATCATAAGAGTTGGAAGGGAACACCAGGGTCATCTAGTCCATCCCCCTGCACATTGCAGGAAATTCACAACTACCTTCCCCCCCACATCCCCAGGGACCCCTTCTCCATGCCGAGAAGATGCCCAAAATGCCCCCTCTCTCATGATCTGCCCAAGGTCATAGAATCAGCCTTCCTGACAGATGGCCATCTAGCCCCTGCTTCAAAACCTCCAGGGAAAGAGCTCACCGCCTCCCGAGGAGCCTGTTCCACCGAGGCTCAACCGCCTTGCCCTTCCTTCCGGGGGAAAGGCTGGCTGTGCCGAGCTCCTGCGGGCTTGGGCACGTCCCCATCCGCCTTCGCCGCCCCCAGGGGTCAAGTTCCGCATGGGGAGGGCGCGGGCGGATGGCTTACGGAGCGGAGCGGGGCAGGTGGGGCAGGTGGCGGCAGGAGAGGCGGTTGCATAAGCGGGGGAAAGCAGGCCAGGTGGCCACTTCCTCCTCCTGTGTCGTAACCACCTGGTTGGCAAGGCTGGGCGAGGGTTGCAGGCTGCCGGTGGCAAGGCCTCAGGCTGGGGGGGGGGGATCCTCCCTGAAAATGAAGCTTCCTTGCCCGTCCTTTCTGCTTTGCATTTTCAAAGTGGCTGTGCGGGGTTTTTTTTAAGGGCCAGGCTGGGCGGAAATGATCCCAGATCTGAGTTTGAAACCAGGGTTCTCCTTGGCAGCTTTCTGGCTGGGTTTTTTCAAGGAGGGGGGGCCTCGAAGCTTGGAGGGTAAGAGATTCAAATAATCTGATAAAAGGAAGCATTTCTTCACGCAATGCATAGTTAAATTGTGGCGCTCCCTGCCCCAGGATGTGGTGATGGCTGCCAACTTGGAAGGCTTGACGAGGGGACATGTTCAGGGAGGAGAGGGGTATTCATGGCTGCTAGTTAAAATGGAGACTAGTCATGATGCAGACCTATTCTCTCCAGGATCAGAGGAGCAGGCCTATTATATTAGGTGCTTTGGAACGCAGGCAGGATGGTGCTGCTGCAGTCGTCTTGTTTGGGGGCTTCTTAGAGGTACCTGGTTGGCCATTGTGTGAGCAGACTGCTGGACTTGATGGGCCTCGGTCTGATCCAGCAGGACTTTTCTTATGTTCTTATGATGCACACCTATTCTCTCCAGGATCAGACGAGCATGAGGTGCTGTGGAACACAGGCAGGATAAATGCTGCTGCAGTCGTCTTACTTGTGGGCTTCCTAGAGGCACCCAGTTGGCCCCTGTGTGAACGGACTGCTGGACTTGATGGGCCTGGGTCTGATCCAGCAGGGCTTTTCTTATGTCTTATAACCTGTCCCATTCTTAGCAGGGATGTTGTATTTTCTGGGGAAATTTTGAACCGCTAAAATATTCTGGTTCCCATTGGAATTGATTTAAATATTTAATGTTGTCAAAATGGGAATAACGTTTGCCAAAGAAAGCGTGTGAAAGCCTGGAGCGTGTTACAAGCACGGGGGGTTATTTTTGCTTCATATCCTACATTTAGCCCATCATAGAGTCGGAAGGGACCATCAGGGTCATCTAGTCCAACCCCCTGCATAGTGCAGGAAATTCACAACTCCCTCCCTCCCAACCCTCGGTGACCCCCTTACTCCATGCCCTGAAGACGGCGACCAAAAAACCCTCCAGGATCCCTGGCCAATTTGGCCTGGAGGAAAATTCCTTCCTGACCCCAAAGGGGCGATCGGCATTACCGTGGGCATGTTAAGAGAGCCAAACACTGGTGCAACCCTTTCTGCCCTCCTTATCATGATCTGCCTACATTCACAGAATCAGCATTGCTGTCAGATGGCCATCTAGCCTCTGCTTAAAACCCCCCAAAGAAGGAGAGCCCCCCACCTCCCAAGGAAGCCTGTTCCGCTGAGGAACATGATGGGTCTCTGGCTCAACACTCATGACAACTGTTAAGTAAACAGTCTCTATTTACATATATGGGGTGGAAAATCTTCCCCGGAAAATTAACAGCGTTGGAAAATGTTTTGTTTTGGGGGGGAAATCCACCCCTCCGGCTCTAAATCAAGAGGGCTGCTCTACTTCATCCTTGTTTGGGGGCTGGATCTTCACACGCGCTGAATAATGCCCTTTCAGTCCATTTTCGATGCACCTTAGCGGTCGTTTGCAAATGGCTTTCGCTCTTTCACACAGTGAAATCGTGTTTCGCTGAAAATTCATTGTTTGGCACGTGTGAAAATGCAGTTACTCCCAGAATGGTCCTGGTGGGAGTTTGGTGGGATTTCCTTCCTTGCAAGGAGGTTGGGACAGCCGGCCTCCAGGGTGTGTGGCCATTTTGCCCTACCTTGACCTGGGAGGTGGGAGGGGGTGCCGACCTGGGGGATCACTCCGCTTCAACTCTGTTTAATCGAAAGATTTTCCTGCTAAACACAAGGAAGAACTTCCTGACAGTTAGAGTGGGTCCCTCAGTGGAACAGGCTTCCTCGGGAGGTGGCGAGCTCTCCTTCCCTGGAGGTTTTGAAGCAGAGGCTGGATGGTCATCTGTCAGCAATGCTGATTCCATGACCTTAGGCAGATCGTGAGAGGGAGGGCAGGAAGGGTTGCGTCCATGTTTGGCTCTCATGGCTCTTTCTTGCGTGCCCAGGGTGATGCCGATCGCCACTTTGGGGTCAGGAAGCAATTTTTCCCCAGGCCAGATTGGCCAGGGATCCTGGAGGAATTTTTTGTGGCCATCTTCTGGGCATGGAGTAGGGGGTCACTATGGCCATTTATGCTTGGTAATTAGCAGCACATTCCAGGCTGAAGTGCCCTGCATGTTTTTTGATTTTCTCACACTGAACCTGAAGCCTGCGCATACCTGCTTTGCATTTCTTAAGAGCCCCTTTTGTATTTGCTCCGCCCCCGCATCCAAGCATTCACTGAAGGAAGCATGCAGAATCCCAGCCTCGGCTTAGCTATGCAAACGACCATTGCTAATGGCTATGCAAACGAAGGCGGGCAAGTGGGGGGGGTGGAATTTGTTTGACTTTCTCCTCTTGCTTCGGAACCGTGAATAGTCATTTTAAAGGTAAAAAAATCAGCATTGAGCGAGGAGCAGAATCGACCCTGCATAAATGGCCTATGATTCTCTGTGTGTGTTCGGGTGGGCGCGGAGATGCCCAGGCAGATGGCAGCGCCGAATCTGGCTTGTAAAAAGGTTGGTGAATGTTGATCTGGCCCTGAAATGGCTCCCCACGGTTCCGGAGGTGCTTTGGATTGTACGTTGTTAACTTCCCAGGAATGAAGATTGGGGTGGGAGCATTCGTTAAAACCGGCCTCTACCGATAACCAGTTCCAGGCAGGCAATTGACTATTCATCACGGTAATGTGATTTTTTTTAAAACCTTCTTCATGACAGAATGGAAAAGGGACCATTTTGAAGCTGTCAGCGGTTCTTCCCTTGGCGGCGTTCAAAGAAACAAAGCTGACATTTTGCAGCCTGTGAATCCCGCTTGCTTTAACGCCGCTTTTGTTAAACAAACCGCAGAAGGGTCCCAGGTTCGGTTTGCGTTTTTGGGGCAGGAAAAATGGCTGCCCTGTGCAGGGAGGTTGCGGGGAAGGGGGGGTGGAGAAGAAGAGAAAACGACTCGAAGCTTTTTTTAGACGTTCGGATTTGATGCTTGCGTAACGTGACTGCAGCTGCAAGACGCAGCCTGCTTGCACCGAGCGATTCCTTCTCAGGCAAGTAGGTCTCCTCTGCTGCAATTGACATTGTGGATATTGGCCTGCAGCACTTTTCTTTCTTTTTTATGACTTTGTTTTAAGAAACTGCTTGAAATTGGCTCCTTCTCCTGGGATTTTCCATCTCCAGTACCTTGGTATGTGTTTGAGCAACCCTGGACTGGAGGCCTTAATTTCTCATTGTGCTAAATATTCCTTTGTTCATGCCAGACCTTGCTGTCTGAGAGTAGTTAGATTATAGAGGAAGAAAAAGAGTTGGTTTTTATATGCTGACTTTCTCTACCACTTAAGGCAGAATCAAGCCGGCTGAATCACCATCCCTTCCCCTCCCTGCAACAGACACCGTGAGGTAGGTGGGGCTGAGAGAGCTCTAAGAGAGCTGTGACTAGCCCAAGGTCACCCAGCTGGCTTCGTGTGTAGGAGTAGGGAAACAAAATCCAGTTCACCAGATTAGCCTCTACCACTTATGCGGAGGAGGGAATCGAACCCGGTTCTCCAGATCAGAGTCCAGCGCTCCAAACCACCCCTCTTAACCACTACACTACGCTGGCTCTCTTTTTATACCCTAAGAAGAGCCCTGCTGGATTAGGCCGCTAGTTAAGGTTGCCATCTCTAGATTGGAATTACCATGGCCATGTCAATATTACCATTATTTTAGTAGTTTCCCCTCCCTAACATAAGTACATACCTAGAATCCATGGTCAAGGTCTCTCAGGGCATCGAAGATCGAAGGACCAGTTCTCCATCGGGAGGCCAAATTTTCCATTTCCTACCCCAAGCTGCTGGCAGTGAAATATGCTCCGGTGTTCCCTGCACATCTGACGCATAAGCAGTGGGTTTTTTCTGAGAGCCAGCATGGTGTAGTGGTTAAAAGCCGGTGGTTTGGAGCGGTGGACTCTGATCTGGAGAACCGGGTTTGATTCCCCGCTCCTTAACATGAGCGGCAGAGGCTAATCTGGTGAACTGCATTTGTTTCCCCGCTCCTCCACGTGAAGCCAGCTGGGTGACCCTGGGCTAGTCACAGCTCTCTCAGCTCCACCTAACCTCACAGGGTGTCTGTTGTGGGGAGGGGAAGGTGACTGTAAGCGGGTTTGAGTCTCCCTTGTTAGAGAAAGTCAGAATATAAAAACCAACTCTTCCTTCTTCTTCCTCAACAGAACCCTAACTGTTTGTTTGCTTTATTCCTGGTTTTTCAATGGCTGGGATGGATTTCTTTCTTCACTGCTTTGATGGGGCACAGAACCGCATCTTTGGCTCCAAAGGATGTTGAGAAATGTTTTTTGCAAACCGCCCTTCTGTTCTCTCCCCTCGCCCACTCTGGTGAGCTCACGGAACTGTTCTTTTTTGCCTTCTGCCACATTTGCCATTAGCCGTGATGGCGGCCCACAATCCCATTCTCTGGCCTCTCTCGCACTCATGTTCACTGCGCATCTGACCTCAAATGTGCCAAAGCCGTCCTGGGGGCGGTAATGTGAAGATGTGTATTTCCCCCCCCCCCCAGCGCTCCTTGAAGAAATGTGGTTGTAACGTTACACCCAGGGATTGTAGTAGGGGTTGTAGCCAGTGTGGTGTCGTGAAGAGCGGTGATTTGGAGCGGTGGACTCTGATCTGGAGAGCCGGGTTCGATTCCCCCACTCCTCCACATGAGCATCGGAGGCTAATCTGGTGAACTGGATTTGTTTCCCAACTCCTACACACGAAGCCAGCTGGGTGACCTTGGGCTAGTCACAGCTCTCTCGGACCCACCTACCTCACAGGGTGTCTGTTGTGGGGAGGGGAAGGGAAGGTGACTGTAAACCGGTTGGATTCTTCCTTAAGTGGTGGAGAAAGTTGGCATATAAAAACCAACTCTTCTTCCTCCTCTTCCTCTTCTTCCTCCTCCTCCAACTGGATGTTTTTTTTACAGTGGAAAAGTTTCATATGAATATGAAATAAGTGAAACTGTAAATAAACCAAAACAATGGGAGTAACGTGATCCTCCCGTGACCCCAGATCGCTTTGGATCCTGAGCTTGGATGATGTTGGCTTTGGAATCTGTGTCCTTAAAAGTGCAGCGTCAGACGTTGTTCTCCGTAGGAGTAGCGGCAGAGCTTTTCTTTTTTTAAAAAAAAAAAAGTTTGTGCGCCTTTCTCAAACAGGAGTCCTTTTATGGACGCTTTTGGAAATCTACAGGGCCAAAGGTTAATTTATGATTTCTTTATCCCTGTACGGTAAAGGAAGCATTTTACCTTGAGCAGTTTCTGTTCTGTTCTGGCTCTTAACGCAGCAACCTCACCCTTCCCTTGCATAGCAACGCACAATTTGTTTTCTGCCACTGCCCGGAGTGATAAATTTAGGGTCACGCCATCAGTGACAGCTAGCGGGGATTTGTGGTGGGTGTCCAGGTGTGTGAGAGCCAGCGTGGTGTCGTGGTTCAGAGCGGTGGTTTGGAGCGGCGGAGTCTGATCTGGAGAACCAGGTTCGACTCCCCACTCCTCCACGTAAGCGGCGAAGGCTTATCTGGGGAACTGGGTTGGTTTCCCCGCTCCTACACACGAAACCAGCTGGGTGGCCTTGGACTAGTCACAGCTCTCTCAGCCTCACCTACCTCACAGGGTGTCTGTTGTGGGGAGGGGAAGGGAAGGTGATTGTAGGCCGGTTTGATTCTGCCTTAAGTGGTAGAGAAAGTCGTCATATAAAAACCAACTCTTCTTTTTCTTCATCTTCTTCATCTTCATGTGTGTACATGTTGGGAATGGATCTTGGCACTGACGATTTGCCAATGGGTTGCAGTTTGCTCAGGGGTCCACAATTTGTTCTTATTTTCAGTGGTTTCCCTCTCTTCCCCTGACCAGGCAGGGGTGGGGTCTCCTGGCCTGCACTGTTGAAGAGGGGGGGATTGCCAGTAGGCAGGGGACACTGGCGACTGAATTTGGGGCCATCATAGAGCACCATTGTGTCTGGGAGAGAAGGGGCAGTTTGGTTCACATGTGGAGTGGGGTGGGGAAGGAGAGGCATAGCTGGGCCAGGTTTTTGATTCCGGGGGATCTGCCCCCAAAGAAAGCCTTTTTCCAGGGAACGGCTGTTGCAGTTTTCCACGACTCCCCCCCCCCAAAAAAACCTTGGAATTGGACACTCTACACATACACATGTACACATACAATCAGGCCCTGGGTCCATCCAAGTCAGTATTGTCTACTCAGACCGGCAGCGGCTCTCCGAGGTCTCAGGCAGGGGTCTTTCACATCACCTACTTGCCCGGTCCCTTGAACTGGAGATGCCGGGGACTGAACCTGGGCCCTTCTGCATGCCAAGCAGATGCTCTGCCACTGAGCCACGGCCCCTCTCCATGGCTCTCCAAGATCTCAGGCAGAGGTCTTTCATGTCACCAGCTGCCTAGTCCCTTTAACTGGAGATGCCGGGGATTGAACCTGGGACCTTCTGCATGCCAAGCAGATGCTCTACCACTGAGCCACGGCCCCTCCCCTAAAATTAGAGTCTCTCCAGGGTCTCAAGCAGCAGTCTTTCACATCACCTTTCCTAGTCCCTCTAACTGGAGAAGCCGTGGATTTTTGGTTTGTTTTTTGGTCCTCAAGTCCTGGGTGGCAGAAGCCTGCGTCTCCCTGGGATTTGCCCTGCCGAGGTCTCAATCCGCCGAGGCCGCCAAGCCGCAGAACAGTAGCAGCCCCAGCTCTCCTTGAGATGCTGTTTTAATGAGGTCACTGTAATAACAGAGCAGATTCCCAGGGACTTTTGTTTTCGATGAGCTCCGGCATTTATCTTGTCCCCATCGAAAGAGCAGCTCTCCTGCTTGCCTGTTCTCACCCCCAGCACGGATCCTTCTTCTCTCCCCCCCCTTGCTTTTAGCATGCAGGATGAACGCTGTTGGAATAAACAGCCCTCCCTCCCGAAAACACATTTTGATGGTGGGGTAGCTTGGCTCCTTAATCCCTTCTCTGGCTCTCTGCTCCAAAGCGCGCCGAGCTGTTTTCTTTGCTGCAGGGAGCCTAAAGAGATGCTTATAGTCAGGAACACAAGTCTGGAATTCCTCCATTGCTTGAGGGAGGGGCTGTGGCTCAGTGGTAGAGCCTCTGCTTGGCATGCAGAAGATCCCAGGTTCAATCCCCGGCATCACCAGTTAAAGGAATCAGGCGAGCAGGTGATGGGAAAGACCTCTGCCTGAGACCCAGGAGAACCGCTGCCGGTCTGAGTAGACAATACTGACTTTGATGGACCAAGGGTCTGGTTCAGTAGAAGGCAGGTTTGTGTGTTCATCTGTACATTTTGGGGAGGGGCCGTGGCTCAGTGGTAGAGCATCTGCTTGGCACGCAGAAGGTCCCAGGTTCAATCCCCGGCATCTCCGGTTAAAGGGACCAGGCAAGTAGGTGATGTGAAAGACCTCTGTCTGAGACCCTGGAGAGCCGCTGCCGGTCTGAGTAGACAATACTGACTTTGATGGACCGAGGATCTGATTCAGTCGAAGGGCAGCTTCATGTGTGTGCGTGTTAAGAACAGAAGTAGAGCCCTGCTGGATCTGATCAGTGGTCCGACAACGTCTGAGGCCTTCCCTTGATGCCGTCTCCTAGCTCCAGATTTCAGAGGTTTGCAGCCTCTGGATATGGAGGGTCTGTTTGATCTTCATGGCTAGTGGCCATTGGTGGATCTCTCTTCTATAAAACAGTTGCGTGCGCACCCTCCCCACCTGTCTTGTGAGGTAGGTCAGAACTCTCCCCATTTAGCAAGCAAAGATATGGCGCTTCCTTCAACTGAGTCAGCCGATTGGTCCACCTAGCTTCAGTATTGTCTACTCTGACTGGCAGCAGCTCTGGAGGAGGAAAAGACTTTTCCTGACACTTGCTACCGGAGATATTTTTATGGTGGGGAGAGGCGGGAATATCTTGGCTGGAGGGGCATCATCTTGACTGTTCTTGGTCTCAAAGCCTACCGTGGCGTAATATAACCACCCGGCGGCCTGGCTTGTCTCTGTGTTCAGATCATTTGGGTGTTTGGAAAACGTTGCTAGAAGGGTTGAACAGCTGGCATAATATGCGCATGTTATTAACTTAACTTTTGGCACGTGTTGCTGCGTGATTTTGTTCTGAGCTTGTGCGTATGCGCCTCTGACGCGGCCGGGAGCAAATGAGGCCATGCCGCAAAACTCTCCCATTTTTTCCTTGTTAAGTTTGCATGTTTCTGAAATGCTTGGAAAGGGCTGTTCTGTAAGTGGCAAGGGTACCGGCCCGCCACCCTGCCAACAAAATATTTCTTCACTTCTTTTCCTGATGTGAAGGGACCAAGGGAATCTGGTGTGTAGAAGATGTGTACATACACCCAGTCCTATTTTATTGGGGGCAGCAGATAAGAACATAAGAAAAGCCCTGCTGGATCTGACCAAGGCCTATCAAGTCCAGCAGTCTGTTCACACAGTGGCCAACCAGGTGCCTCCAGGAAGCCCACAAGCAAGACGACTGCAGCAGCATAGTCCTGCTTGTCTTCCACTACAGCATCTAATATAATAGGCATCTCCTCTGAGACAGAATAGGTATGCATCATAAGAACAGAAGAAAAGCCCTGCTGGATCAGGCCAAGGCCCATCAAGTCCAGCAGTCTGTCCACGCAGTGGCCAACTAGGTGCCTCTAGGAAGCCCACAAGCAAGATGACTGCAACAGCACCTAATATAACAGGCTTGCTTCTCTGATCCTGGAGAGAATAGGTATGCATCATAAGAACATAAGAAAGGCCCTGCTGGATCAGACCCAAGCCTGTCCAGTCCAGCAGTCTGTCCGCTCAGTGTCCAACCAGGTGCCTCTAGGAAGCCCACAAACAAGGCGACTGCAGCAGCATTCTCCTGCCTGTCTTCCAAAGCACCTCATATAATAGGCATGTTCCTCTGATCCTGGAGAGAATAGGTCTGCATCATGACTAGCATCCATTTTGACTAGTAGCCACTAATAGCTGTTCACTCCGCTTTCTTTCGAACACGCATGAGCCATTCCAATCTGCCGGGGCTGGAGTCCAAACACGCAGTTAAGAAAACATAAGTGCCTTTTGGATTTGCGGGAGTGTTAATTTTGCGGATTCATTTTGCCTCTCCCCAAGGCAGCTCACTAGGACCCCTGAACCCTTTTCCTGGGGAGTCAGCGGAGCTTCAGAAAAAACACGCGGTTAAGCAAAAATGGCTTCCCCTTCTTAAAAGAAACCCTAACATTTTCTTGACATGGTTGGATCTGGGCTGCACAACCCGCTCGACGTGTTTGCATCATAAAATGGAAATTTTATTGGCCTGCAATATATGGCCGACTTAAGCGGTTGTGTGCTGTCGGTTTAGATTGGCTGGGGTCCCCTTTCCCCCCCCCCCACGGTCCTATTTCCGTTCTCAACTTTCTGTGTAACGCTCATGGGAGGCCGCGCCCATGGAGTCCTGGCTCCTGTTCCCCCTCTGGATGGCGCTTCTTTGGATACCCCGTCGCTTTGCCAAGGGCCAGATGGCTTTGAGACGCCTCGCCCTTGTTGACACTCTGTCTCTCTGCCTCTCCACGGCCGGCCCATCGTGGGCCAGTCAGTGAAGCAACGGGGTCACAGTGCCCAAATTCTTACAATCGCGGCTTTGCATCTAAACCAAACACCCCGTGAGCCCCGCACCGAAGACAGGACGTGCATGTCAGGCAGTCGCTCCCATCCATGGAGACTGCTTTATTGGATTAGCCGTCCGTGCTCGGAGCCGGCCGCGAAATGTTTTAAGTACACTGGGATAATTCTCGAGGAAATGGGGGATGGGGGGCGTTCCAGAATTATATGGCTATCTGCATCGCGTTGTGGGGGGGAAAGGCCTGGCACGGAGAGCAGTGACTCATGCAACCTACTTTTTGAAATAGCGGCGGCCGGAGTCGGGGGCGGGGAGACACCCCAGAGGATATCGGAAGGCTAAATCGGGGCTTTTGTGCACGCTGCCATGTTCGTGAGTCATGCGTCGCTCTTCCCTTTCGAGCTGGAAAAGGAAGAGGTCACGAAATCCGCCCAGCGTTAAGGCATCTGGCGTGCCGTTCTGGTGCTAATCCAAGATACCGTCTGTCTCGTGGTGGTTTAAAGCAGGGCTTCTTAAACATTTTCCACTCGTGACCCCTTTTCCCCCAAGAATTTTTTACGTGACCCCGGCTTTATAGGTATATAAAATAGGGATACAAATCAAACATTTACTGATAATAAATAATTGAAAAATTAAAACAATTCTTTGGTATACGTATAGTTTCACCATTTATTGAAGACAAAAGCAAATTTGCATACCAAGGAGATGGAAGTGCCAAATTTTCCGCAACCCCCACATTCAGGTATGCGACCCCATACAGGGTCACGACCCACAGGTTAAGAAGCTTTGGTTGAAAGCAAGAGGCTGAAAGAGCTGGAGTGGAAATTACTACGTAGGTTTGGGGGGGGGGAAGCAAAGAAACTTGTTTTTAATTGGGTCTGAACTGGATAGATCGCTTCCCCCCCCCCCCAACGCAAAGTCCTTCGAGCTCGGAGGAGACGTTCCAGCAAAGAAGAATGCGAAGCTTTTGACGCTCCGTCTTTTGTGCAGAGGACAAATGTTCCATTTCGCTTACTAAAAAACAGCCTGTGGTGTTCTTCCAAAGGCTACACGGCCCTCCAGAAGTATGAGGCACGTAAATATTCCAGCTCGCCTCTTGAGTCATTCAGGGTTTTTGAGTGCCTCGAGTGCGAAACGGGGGAGAACATAACCCCTTTTCATTTGGTCTGACGCGAACAGATCTCTGCTTAGCCCCAGTCGGGAGTTACATCCGGGGTGGGTTCAGAAGTTAAAATAGTCCAGGCGAGTAGAGAAGGGCAAGCTGAACCCCCCACCCCAATCCAAGCTTAGCAGCCACATTGGAACAACAACCCTAACTTTCCCAGGGCGTTACAAGCTAGCCCAAATTCAGATTTATTTTAATGCAGTCCGAGACCAATAAAAATAGAGTCAATACAATAATTCTAACTTCCAGAATGTCAATTAACTCATGGTAAGGGGAAAAAAACGTTTAAAATTGTAGAATCACAGAATTATGCAATATCTTATAAAACTTATGGCTAAAAAAGCCTATATATGGCTTACCCAAAATTTCCTAATCTTATAGGCTATCCAACCAAATTTGGCGAGCTTAAAAGTGATCTCTCGATTCTTACCTGCTAACATTAGTGAGAGGAGAGTCCTTCTATTTTTACCAGGGTGGCAGGAAACTATGGGGGTAATCAGAGTTTCCTTAATATGGCTATAGATCTTACAATCAAAAAAGATATGCTCTGGGGTCTCGATATGTCCATCTCCACATAAGCATGCACATTCTGTAGGTGGTAAACTTCTATATCAGGGGTGGGGAACGTCAGACCCGGGGGCTATTTAAGGCCTGCGAAAAATGCGAAATCATTTGGTCTGGCCCTTTGTGGGTCCTGGCAGATCTCTAGCTCAGAAGAATCTAAGACTGGCGATCCGCCCCCTCCCGCGGACAGGAATAGCCTCTATTCAAGGTGGATGTGAGTTTGTGGATGTGAGAATAGGAACCTTTTCCCCCCTTGCAGAAGAGTCGTTAGCTATGGAGCTGCTAGGACCGCCCAAGAAACTGTGTTAACCCTTTCCCACCTGGGCCATGCAGAAACATCTTCCCTCTGTACTACAAGAGGGCTGGGGGCGGAAGTGGCGACAATGGAGGGGTTAAAGGGGCCAGGGCCACAATGCGCAGGGGGGGGAGTTCTTAGCCAGTGGGTCTTCATTTCACCCCTCAGGCGGAGGTAGCAGGAGCCGGCTGTAGAATCCGGCCCCGACCATGCAGAGCAGGAGCAACTCTGGCGTGCGGCTGGACGGCTACGCCTGGCTGGTTCAACAGACCATCCTGTGCCACCAGGTGGGCGAGTGCACCACCGGTTGGATGCCTGCCTGCTTGCCCGTGCCGGGGGGGTCATCTGGGGCAGCTGCCCGCTTGGGGCTTGGTCGGCTCATTTTTAAGTCGATAATTTTGTATGGCCCGCGAATGATGTTATAAATATCCAAATGGCCCTTGGCGGGAAAAAGGTTCCCCACCCCTGCTCTATGTCTACCCTCAAGAATCGTTGAGGGCAGCATATCATACCTTAACAAGCTGGAAATCCTTCTACGATCAGGGTTATCTCAACGCTTTACAAGCTAGCCTGTTCTTGGTTGTGCCAGTTGTAGGCCTGTGATGTGTAAAAGCAGGGCATTTTATTCTTTTTAAGTTCATGCGATCGACCCACAGATCGGTACACATTCCAGAATTAATGCCTGGCCTAGTCTGCATGTCTGAGCCACAGTGAAAAATTTGCATTTGAGGGTTTGGGCTGGAGGGAGACTTTGTGCTGTCAACGGGCCGTGCGTCGGCTCTCGGCTCGCTTAGGAAATTGAACCTTGGCCTCGCTTGCACGTGGAGTGAGTGTGAACATACTTGGAACCTCAAATGGGGGCCCAGACTAGTTGGGGATGAAGGGGAGAAGGTTGGCACTCCTTTTTCCCCTGAAGTTGTGCCCCTTTGCTCTAGCAAGGGTAAAATAGGCTTAATTGGGGGCGGAGGGCTTCAGCTGCCCTCCAGCTGTAGAAGGGCACAGGTTCCCCTTCTACAGCAGGGGCTGTGGCTCACTGGTAGAGCTTCTGCTTGGCATGCAGAAGGTCCCAGGTTCAGTCCCCGGCATCTCCAGTGTTGAGAGTTGGATGTGTGTGTGGGGGTCTTCCCTACCTGGGGGGCCATCTTTAAAGTGTTCTTACTGCTGAAGATTGGCCATGAGCGAGTCAAGGGCATTGCACCAGCCTGTGGGCACCATGGTGGAGCTTTAGAGAAGAGGGAGGGGCCGTGGCTCAGCAGTAGAGCCTCTGCTTGGCATGCAGAAGGTCCCAGGTTCAATCCCCAGCATCTCCAGTTAAAGGGACTAGGCAAGTAGGTGATGGGAAAGACCTCCGCCTGAGACCCGGGAGAGCTGCTGCCGGTCTGAGTAGGCAGTATTGACTTTGATGGACCAAGGGTCTGATTCGGTATAAGGCAGCTTTGTGTGTGCATGTGAAGCCGAGCAACAAGGAAGCAAAAAAACCAGACCGACCACGGCACCGTTCTCAACTACTGATCTGCCGCCATAAGCTAAAACTGTAATCTGAGTCCTAAAAAAACACAGCAGAGGTCCTTTCACTAATGAAAATGAAGCGAATGAAAGTAGGAGCCCTTCATTTCCCTTGAAGTTTTTTTTTTGGGGGGGGGGGACGACTTCCCTGCAGATGTCTGCACTTATCTCACCATCCAAAAGAACAACTAGCTTTCTACCACAGAATGGCGCATTATGTGAAGGGGTGGAAAGGGGAGAGAAAGCGCCATTCAAGCCTCCTTAGGAGAGTAGCAAAACCCCACCCAATTCGTGCTGCTCTCTCGCAGAGATGCAGCCAAAGCGAGTTGCTATGCAACCGGGCCTGGGGGATCCGAGGGCCTGCGTGCTCCCTCCTTAAGAGCGCACAGCCGTCAAACGATTTCCACCATTTTCTCCTGCGGTGCCTTTTAGCTGGCAGAAAATTTAATTGACCAGTCGCTGCAGGCTTTCCCCAGAGGGCAGAAAAGCCAATTGGGGCGCCGGGTTTCCATCAGAAAAGGGTCTGGAAAGGAAGCAGCTACACCGCCACCTCTTTCTCCAGGGTAGACCTGCCCTCCCCCTCACGCTGTTGCAGCCGTGCATGCAATCTTCTTTTAGAAACACGCCCGCCCGCTGCAAAAATCGCAAACCGCACTAGGCATGTCATGCCGCCCAAAAGGGGTAGGGAAAATGCAGTTTGCAGAGTTGGGTTTGTCGAATTTGTGAACTCGTCCCTCGCCTTCAAGGACTCTTCCTTCAACGCTCGCCGACGGGCAGGAGTTCGAATGGTGGCGACGCCATACCAGCACGAACAGCTATGAAAAATATCTGCCTTTGTGTTGCTACGCTCCTTACCTGATCTAGAAATGCCATACGTTCCCTCCCGTCTCTGGTATGGCGGCCTCCCCAGAGGGTCCAACCGAGCATCTCATGCCACTCCATGCTTATGCCTCTTTTAAAATTAGCTTCAGTGTAGTAGTTACTCAGCCTCTGGTACTTCTCTAAAGTGGAGCTTTCTGTATTTGCTCGATAAGCTTTGGGTGGGCTCCCCCACCCCTCTTTGGCCAACAATTCTGCAACCCACACATGTCTGGGGAAGCGCCCTCTTGTATTTCGAGTCCGGTGATTCTGTTCCGCTTCATCGCGTGTGCTCGAGGGGACTTGTGTGTCCCCAAATGCGCTTATGCTAACACAAAGAGCCGCAGTGTGTTTGACAGGGGGGGACATAACTCAAGAGTGTGCACTTTATTAAAATAAAGCAAATCTGTCAGGTTCTGTGTTGGGGGACTGGCATACCCGCTAAATATATATAAAATCCTGGAGCTTTTTAAGAAGAGGCTAGATGGCCATCTGTCAGCAATGCTGTTTCTTTGACCTTAGGCGGATCATGAGAGGGAGGGCATCTTGGCCATCTTCTGGGCATGGAGTAGGGGTCACTGGGGGTGTGGGGGAGGAGGTAGTTGTGAATTTCCTGCATTGTGCAGGGGGTTGGACTAGATGACCCTGGTGGTCCCTTCCAACTCTATTGAGTCTATGATTCTATATTGTATGTATCATTGATAAAAGTTAGACTTTAGTAACAAAACCCGTGGGATGTGTTACCCAGTGGAACTGTGATACTCTAACTCTTCGGAAGTTATTTATTAAAACTGAACAAAGAACATTGTACTTACTTTAATGATACTGTTCATATGGCCAGTTCTGCACCTGAACAATGTAAGAACATTGTTAAAAGTTTGACGCTCGAGAACCTAAAGTTTAAGTAACATAAAATAAACATCGTAACCAGTCAGAACTTGGTGTCGTAGCGACTTCCTACATTGGGTTCACATTTGTGGATAGGGTATCCCACTTTTCTTCAACCTCTTGTGAACAGAATTTACAGTTCTTGGACTAAGGCCCGGAAGGATATCTGGCCAAGGCCCTGGGGGGCTGCTGCCAGCCAGAATTGGAAAGATGTACCAACTGTCTTGGGTTGCATATGGTGCCTCCTCCTTACTGTTGCCGCTCTGATTTCTTGCAGACCGGGCGTGACAAATATGAGCCAGCGGCGACTTCCGAGCATGGCGCCAAGAAAAAAGGGAAGAAGGAGAAGGATATGGATGAGCTGAAAAAGGAAGTTTCATTGGTGAGTAACTTCACGGCTTTCATAACAACGCTGGGAGTTGAACATGCGAAGCAGGGGTTGGGATGTAGAGATGTGCAGCGTTTCCTGTCCGGTTCAGAAAGGTACTTTACTAAATTTCATCCTCACCGCTGCTTGTTTTGCTCCTTTTGTCCTTCGATAATCCTGTATGTGGTGGGATGGCATTACAGCTTGGAGCGTCCATTTTCTACTGTTAAACGCCTAAAATGGATAATCGGGGGATACGGTGATATCCCCCTTCCACTGTTTCAATAGAGGACCTCCCAAATATTTTGTTTAGTTGCTCATTTTATGACTCCATTCGTTTTAAATTAACCTAGCATATCCCAGATGTATTAGATGCAGTTAGGGTTGCCAACCTCCAGGGGGTGGCAGGAGATCTCCTGCTATTACAACTGATCTCCAGCCAATAGAAATCCGTTCACCTGGAGAAAATGGCCACTTTGACAATTGGGACTCTATGGCATTGAAGCCCCTCCCCTCCCAAAACCCTGCCCTCCTCAGGCTCCACCCCAAAAACCTCCTGCCGGTGTCAAAGAGGGACCTGGCAACCCTAGATACATTTGAGGGCCAAGGTTTTTTTTAATGGCAGACATTAATTCTAAGATCACGCTTAGCGTAGCTTTTTTTTTAAATCATGTTAGCCTCTAAAGGAAGAAATTTGTTGAAAATTAGACTCCAAAGTTGCCATAAAAAGAATATTTTAGGGGAACTATAATGTCTAAATCAGCAATAATATGTATATACGTGACTAACATTTAAGAGCCCCGTGGCACAGAGTGGCAAGCTGCACTACTGCAGTCCAAGCTCTGCTCATGACCTGAGTTCGATCCCAACGAAACTTGGTTTCAGGTAGCCGGCTCAAGGTTGACTCACCGTCCATCCTTCCGAGGTCGGTCAAATGAGTACTGGGGGTAAAGGAAAGACGACTGGGGAAGGCACTGGCAAACCACCCAGTAAACACAGTCTGCCTAGTAAACGTCGGGATGTGACGTCACTCCATGGGTCAGGAATGACCTGGTGCTTGCACAGGGGACCGTTAACCTTTTTTTGTAACATTTTAAAAATTTTATTCGTGTAATTCTGGGTGTTGTGGGTGGTATATTGTGTATGATTTTAATCTGAATATTGCTATGGTCTAGTGACTAAAACATTAATAAAATTGATTGAGGATGAAACGGGGTTGCCTGCTCCATCTGTTAGCACGTCTCGAAAGTGCTTTTCAGTGTGTTGTAATCTTGCTGGTCAGCGGTAATGATTCCCACATTGCAAAGGACAGTGGAGAGGCGGCTTGCCTAAGAGTGTCTAGTGAGATCATGGCGGAGACCAGATTAGCCCTGAGAATTTCCTGATTTGTTGCTCAGTCCCGCTCAGCCAGTTGCCTCAGCTCATTCCCCAGGTATTGTAGTGGGGGGAAATGGCCGTTTTTAGCTGGCTGGTTCCCCGGCCAATACTTCAGCAGGCTCTCCAGTGCCAAAGACTCAAAGAGTAGGCCTTTGGCAGCATTCTGGGTAGGGGTGCCAGCTCTGGGTTGGGAAATACCTGGGGATTTGGGGGGCGGAGCCTGAGGAGGGCGGGGTTTGGGGAGGGGCTTCAATGCCCTAGAGTCCAACTGCCAAAGTGGCCAATTTCTCCAGGGGATTCAGTGCCATAGAGCCCAATTGGCAAAGTGGCCAATTTCTCCAGGGGAACTGATCTCTATCGGCTGGAGATCGGTTGTAATAGCGGGAGATCTCCAGCCACCACCTGGAGGTTGGCAACCCTAATTCTGGGGGACCAGAACCACTTTATAGTGTTTGTTTTTAATTGGACAAATGTCTAGCTGTGATTTCTGAGGGGATGGCAGAAAATCTGCTACAACCACTCGGGCTGCTTAATTGATGTGCAGATACAGCTGGCTTTAAAGGAAGTGGTAGTGGGGGTGTGGGGGGAGGTAGTTGTGAATTCCTTGCATTGTGCAGGGGGTTGGACTAGAGGACCCTTTGATTCTATGAGATCCTTCTAGCAATAAGGTCTGCTTCAGCTGAGGTCTCTGTCGATACCCTTGCCGTATCGAAAGACTCTTGAGACAGCAAGGTAGACTTTCTCTGAATGTGGAGGATCCACTTAAGTATTTTCCCGCAACACTCTCGTGGGGGTCTGGATCACGTCTCACCGATCTCTTTGCCTTCACAGGATGATCACAAGCTCAGCCTCGATGAACTCCATCTGAAATACGGAACTGACCTGAGCCGGGTAAGGAGATACGGTTCTCGTAGCAACCAAACAATCTCTTTGTGTGTAAATAATTTATCTGCATTTGGGGGGTGTGCCAGGGCATTGAGGCTTTGACTAACTTTTCCCTCCGGCACTGTCCCAGTTAAAGGTCGCCAGTCCTTATCTGACTGGTTTCCGAGTTTTGGCAAGATGGAACACCCTCTTGTTCCATGATGCTGGTTTGCCACTGTACTATAAAACATCGCCTTGACTGATGCTGGAAAGTGATAATGGGAGCGGGGAGAGGGCGTGTCATCTCAGCAGGGAACATAAGATGGAATGTCTTATACACATGGGTAGAAAGGGGCAAGAGTCCAGTAGCACCTTAAAGACTTAACAAAAATATTTTCTGGTAGGGTATGAGCTTTCGTGAGCCACGAAGACGTGAGCTGTGGCTCACGAAAGCTCATACCATACCAGAAAATATTTTTGTTAGTCTTTAAGGTGCTACTGGACTCTTGCCCTTTTTGACTACTGCAGACAGACTAACACGGCTACCCACTGTGAATTATATACGTGGGTATGTTTTATCATTCATGCAAAAAGCCTTTCTGGAGGGGGGGGGAAGAACCAGCAAGTGAAGGAAACCTTGAAATGTTCCTTTTGAAAAACGAAATGTCCACCATGCAACATAAAGAGGAAACTCTTATACACATGAGTCTGTTTTATTCATGGAAAAAATCCTTTCTGGGGGGACAAGAACCAGCAAGTGAGGGAAACCTTGAAATGTTGCTTATGAAATACAAAATGTCCACCGTGCAACGTAAGGTGGAAAGTCTTATATACATGGATCTGTTTTATTCGTGCAAAAAGCCTTTTCTGGGGGCGGGGGGAGATCCAGCAAGTGAAGGAAACCTTAAATGGTTCCTTATGAAAAACAAAATCTCCGCCGTGCAACAATAAGGTAGAAAGTCTTATACACGTGGGTCTGTTTTATTCGTGCAAAAAAATCTTTCTGGGGGCGGGGAGAATGTTGTGAACCCCGATTATCATAGAGTCCAATGAGACAATGAGGGAGGAGGTTGGATGAATTACAGCTCGTTTATTTGGCCAAAGAACAGAACTGGATGCCCAAGACTCCCGGTAAAACACATGCAGGAGACTGGCACGTCCCCCACCCCCAGGCAAGCAGTTAGCTTTATAGACTTTAGGCAACTATGTATCACGGTAAATGTTGCTTTACAAACATGTGAGAGTCCATTCTTCATTGTCTTAACATTAAGGATACATATTTCAGCAGTCAGCAGTTCCCAAGCAATAGCGCATCTATCCTGTCAGGTTCACTAGTCAGTTACAGACTGTACTTTAAGAACATAAGAAAGGCCCTGCTGGATCAGACCCAGGCCCATCAGGTCCAGCAGTCTGTTCACAAAGTGGCCAATCAGGTGCCTCTAGGAAGCCCACAAACAAGACAAGTGCCGCAGCATTTATTCTGCCTGTGTTCCACCGCACCCAATATAATAGGCATGCTCCTCTGATACTAGAGAGAATAGGTATGCAGCATGACTAGTATCCATTCTAACTAACAGCCATGAATACCCCTCTCCTCCCTGAATATGTCCACTCCCCTCTTAAAGCCCTTACTTTCCTGCAGGTAAGATTCATTTGCGAACAGTTCTCCCTCCAGCCCGGGAGAAGGGCATCTGATCAGGAGGTGCCTGCATGAGTGTGTGCGTGTATATGCTTGCGTGCTCAGTGCTACTGTTGCAACGCGGAAAGGGGCGAGTGTGCTGCGTTGTGCGCTAGGATCTTTGTGCATGAAAGGAAGGGGGGCGAGGGGGAAGCGGCTTGCTCTGCGTGCTAGCTTTTGCGTGCATCTGAACGGTGCGGCTGTGATTTCTCAGGCACAAGAACCAGCAAGTGAGGGAAACCTTGAAATGTTCCTTATGAAAAACAAAATGTCCGCCTAGCAACATAAGGTGGAAAGTCTCTTTTATTCATGCAAAAAGCCTTTCCGGGGGCGGGGAGAACCAGCAAGTGAAGGAAACCTTGAAATGTCCCTTACGAAAAACCAAAATGTCCGCCGTGCAATTTGAAGATAGCCCCTTTGAAGGGCGCAGGGCGGAGACCTCATAAGAACATAAGAATCTCGTGTGTGTGTGTGTGTGTTTGTTTTATTGAAATATGCAGAATATGTCAAAGTATATAAAAGTATACAAAAACATAATATATAAAAAAGAAAAAAGTGAAAAAGAAAAAAGAAAAAGTAAGATATAAAACAGTACAGAAACTGACTTCCAACTCTCCTCCTACAGAACAGATTATTATATATCTTATTTTTTTTGTGAATGATTTACGGTAATCTATTTTTGCTTTAATTATTATTTATTAGTTGTGTGTGTGTGTGTGTTAAGTGCTGTCAAGTCACTCCCGACTTATGGCGACCCTATGAATGAAAGTCCTCCAAAATGTCCTATCTTTGACAGCCTTGTTCAGATCTTGCAAATTGAGGGTTGTGGCTTCCTTTATAGAGTTTGTCCATCTCCTGTTGGATCTTCCTCTTTTCCTGCTGCCTCCAACCTTTTCTAGCATGACTGTCTTTTCTAGTGACTCTTGCCTTCTCATAATGTGACCAAAATACAATAGCAGTTGGAATGGTATATAATGTGATGGATCACTTCTTAAATTAAACTAATTTTTATGCACTGCTTGGAATCCTGGAAATCAAAGGATTACTTACAGAGTGTGTGTGTTAAGTGCCATCAAGTTGCTTTCGACTCATGGCGACCCTATGAATGAAAGTCCTCCAAAATGTCCTATCTTTGACAGCCTTGCTCAGGTCTTGAAATTGAGGCCTGTGGCTTCCTTTATAGAGTTGATCCACCTCTTGTTGGGTCTTCCTCTTTTCCTGCTGCCTTCCACTTTTCCTAGCATGACTGTCTTTTCCGGTGACTCCTGTCTTCTCATAATGTGGCCAAAGTTCGACAGCCTCAGCTGAGTCATTTTAGCTTCTAAGGGTGCTGTAACAGAAATTTCCTCATCATCTTTAGGGACTCACAACTGCACGGGTGGCGGAGATCTTGGCTCGGGACGGCCCCAACTCCCTCACCCCCCCTCCCACCACCCCGGAATGGGTCAAGTTCTGCCGGCAGCTGTTCGGAGGGTTTGCACTTCTGCTGTGGATCGGGGCCCTCCTGTGCTTTCTGGCTTACGGCATTCAAGCCGCCACCGAGGAGGAGCCCAATAATGACAACGTGAGTAAATAGGCATGGGGGGAGGGTCAGGGGGAGGATTTGGGACACTGAGGCAGGCCACAGTGATCGGCAGGGCTCGCCCCAATAATTTTAATTGTCATAATGACCTGGATCGTTAGGGTTGCCAGGTCCCTTTTTGCCACTTTTTGCGGGAGGTTTTCGGGGTGGGGTTTGGGGAGGGGCTTCAATGCCATAGAGTCCAATGGCCAAAGCGGCCACTTCCTCCAGGGGAACTGATCTCTTATCAGCTCGAGATCAGTTGTAATAGCAGGAGGTCTCCAGCTAGTGCCTGGAGGTTGGCAACTCTATTTTGGGTGGGGTTTGGGGAGGGACTTCAGTGCCATTGAGTCCAATTGCCAAGGCAGCCATTTTCTCCAGGGGAACTGATCGCTAGCGACTGGAGATCAGTTGTAATAGCGGGGGGATCTCCAGTCACTGCCTGGAGGTTGGCAACCCTGTGGATCGTAGCCAAGCAGCCCTGGGTGAGGCCCCTTGAGAACTTCCCTGACAAATTAAAAGGGCCAGTCCACCCCCGGGGGGGGGAATGGGGGGGGAGACTTGGTTGTGATGTTAAGTTCAGCAGTGCTGCTGCATTTTGACGGCATTTTTATTATTTAAAACATTTTTGTTTGTTTGTTATTTCTATGTTACCCTGCTCTTCCCAGCCAAAGCCAGGCTCAGGGCGCCTTACAGAATATAAATGTCATATCAATCAATAAAAGCATTAAAAACGTTTTAAAATAGCCCGATAAAATCATAATCGTTATACTGATTTACCTAGGCGCCTCTAGCATACGAGTCACAATACAACAACCTAGCTAGGCGGGCAGATGGAAGGCACCAGGTAGAATGAAAGGTGTTAACCGCAGTGGGGAAGGTTAGGGAGGCCAGTCTTTATATACAGGAACCGTAGCTGGCCTCAACCATAAGCCTTGGTTTTTATGCCGCCTTTTCCACCCAATCTGGTTCCCCGAGGCAGCAAGCATAAAAGCGTTGAAAGATCTGAACGGCTCAAAACAACATTTAGTATTATACAATAATTCAGTAGAGACACAAACAGTGCCAGAAGCAGGGAGGAGGGCCACAGTGGCCGTGGTTGGGGTTGTGCCAAACAAAGCAAAAAACATTATCGCCCACCGGCTGAAGACACTTAACAGAGGGAGACAGGCGACTCTCCCTGGGGGGAGGGAGTTTGGGGGCCACGACGGAGAAGTCCTTTCTCAGGTTGCTTCCTGTCTAGGCTCAGGTGGGGGACACAACCAAAGCGGTGCCGCCAAAGATAACTGGGCAGGTTCCTATGGGAGAAGGTGGTTCCTCTGGGTCAGAGGAGAACGATAAAGATGTCTGTGATCTGCTGTGGATTCACGGCCCTCAGATTCCTCAGGCACGTGGATGGAAACCGGCGAGCTTTGCTGTATGTTGGGCAATCCACAGCGACTTGGGCTGCTTGAAAATTGGCCAGCGTGGTGTAGTGGTTAAGAGCGGTGGTTTGGAGCGGTGGACTCTGATCTGGAGAAACCGGGTTTGATTTCCCACTCCTCCACATGAGCGGCGGAGGCTGATCAGGTGAACTGGATCTGTTTCCTTCCTCCACATGAAGCCAGCTGGGTGACCTTGGGCTAGTCACAGCTCTCTCAGCCCCACCTGCCTCACAGGGTGTCTGTGGTAGGGAAGGGAAGGTGATTGTAAGCCGGTTTGATTCTCCCTGAAGTGGTAGAGAAAGTCTGCATATAAACCAGCTCTTCTTCTTCATCATCCTCTGGTCCGGTCGGCCTGTTGGTTGGTACCTGGGCTGTCGTCTTCTGTGTGGGTCCCGTTCTCCACCTAAATAATTCTTACACCTCAGGATCTTTACTAAGATGAATTCCCCAATGGAAATATTATCAACATGTTGGGCTGTTTACATCTGGTCCTTTCTTCTCCTCCCTCTTTTTACTTCCTATCTTTTTACTTCCTGACACAATGTAGTTGGAGCGGTGGTGATCTACACACATACACATATGATTCTCAGTACAAATTTGATGGCCCCAACACCATTATTTAGAAATGTTACCTTTTGTCGCTGAAATGATTTCACTTAAAACGCATCAAAAATGGTTGTGGTCTCCTTGGCAGTTATATCTGGGCGTTGTGCTGGCTGCTGTTGTGATCATCACCGGCTGCTTCTCTTACTACCAAGAGGCCAAGAGTTCCAAAATCATGGAGTCCTTCAAAAAAATGGTTCCCCAGGTAAGGAAGCGCCGTTCCTTCAGCTTGCTTTTCCATTCCTGGCGTCTGCCAGGCTTAGACGGGTGGTGGGGCTGACCAAATGCTCGACCTGTTCTCTGGAGTCACGCTGATAGGAGCTTCTTCCTCTTGCAGCAAGCTCTGGTGATTAGAAATGGGGAGAAGTTGAGCATCAACGCAGAAGGAGTTGTGGTGGGAGATCTCGTGGAGGTGAAGGGAGGAGACAGAGTCCCGGCTGACCTGAGGATCATCTCCGCTCATGGCTGTAAGGTACGTGGGCATTGGTCAGGAGGAAGCCACGTGAAGCTCCCCTGAGGGAACTGGGCCTGCCGCCCCCGCACCATGAACACATGAAGCTGCCTTCAACTGAATCAGACACTTGGCCCATCAAAGTCAGTATTGTCTACTCAGATCGGCAGCGGCTCTCCAGGGTCTCAGGCAGGGGTCATTCACATCACCTACTTGCCTAGTCCCTTTAACTGGAGATGCCAGGGATTGAACCTGGGACCTTCTGCATGCCAAGCAGATGCTCTACCACTGAGCCATAGCCCCTCTCCATGGCCCTCCAGGGTCTCAGGCAGATGTCTTTGACATCACCTGCCTGCCTAGTCCCTTTAACTGGAGATGCTGGGGATTGAACCTGGGACCTTCTGCATGCCAAACAGATGCTCTGCTACTGAGCCACAGCCCCTGCACCCTCTTGAGTGCTCCTCTCTGTTTTGTTCCGTGCGCAGGTCGACAACTCTTCGCTCACTGGTGAATCGGAGCCTCAGACCAGATCTCCAGACTTTACCAACGAGAACCCGCTCGAGACGAGAAATATTGCGTTCTTCTCCACCAACTGTGTCGAAGGTGAAAACTTCTGTGGTGTTGACTAAAATGAGCAGGTGATTTAGGACTGCTGAAGCATTCTGCTCTCTGGGGATGCTGGTGCAGAAAAGTGAGATGTGATGGTGGTGGGAAGTGCCCTCAGGTCAATGCTGGTTATGGCAACCCCTTATGGGGTTTTCAAGGCAAGAGATGAACAGAGGCGGTTAGCCATTGCCTTCCCCTGCATAGCAGCCCTGGACTTCCTCAGTGGTCTCTCCTCCAAATACTGATGAGGGCCGATCTGGCTTAGCATATGAAATCAGGCCAGCCTGGGGCTATCCAGGTAGAAGAAGAAGAGTTGGTTTTTATATGCTGACTTTCTCCACCACTTAAGGGAGACTCAAACCAGCTTACAATCCCCTCCCCCTCCCCACAACACCCTGTGAGGTGGGTGGGGCTGAGAGAGCTCTGAGAGAGCTGTGACTAGCCCAGGGTCACCCAGTTGGCTTCATGTGTAGGAGCAGGGAAACATATCCAGTTCACCAGATTAGCCTCCGCCACTCATGTGGAGGAGTGGGGAATCAAACCCGGTTCTCCAGATCAGACTCCACTGCTCCAAACCACCACTCTTAACCACTACACCACGCTGGTAGGGTTCATAGGTAACCTTAAAGAACCTTTTCCTCTCGCCTGCCTGCTTGCACAGTATGGTTGTGAAAGACAGCAGATCTTAGTGAAAGACACTAAAGAGGAAAGCTCTATGAAGAAAGGCTGAGGGACCTGGGAATGTTCAGTTTGGAGAAGAGGAGGTTGAGGGGGGACATGATTGCTCTCTTTAAGCATCTGAAGGGCTGTCACTTAGAGGAGGGCAGGGAGCTGTTCCTGTTGGCAGCAGAGGATAGGACTCGCACTAATGGGTTTAAATTGCGGGCGGAAAGGTACCGACTGGATATTAGGAAATTTTATTTTACAGTAAGAGTTCGACAGTGGAATCAGCTAACTGTGGAGGTGTTGATCTCCCCCTCACTGGCCGTCTAAGCAGAGGCTGGACAAGCACTTGTCAGGGATGCATTAAGTAGGGGGTTGGACTAGATGGCCAGTATGGCCCCTTCTAGCTCTGTGATTCTGTGATTCGTTCATTTACAAACATATAAGAACATAAGAAAAGCCCTGCGGGATCAGACCGAGGCCCATCAAGTCCAGCAGTCTGTTCACACAGTGGCCAACCAGGTGCCTCTAGGAAGCCCACAAACAAGACGGCTGCAGCAGCATTATGCTGCCTGTGTTCCACAGTACCTAAGATAATAGGCATGCTCCTCTGATCCTGGAGAGAATAGTTATGCATCATGATTAGTATCCATTTTGACTAGTAGCCATGAATACCCCTCTCCTCCATGAACATGTCCACTCCCCTATTCAAGCCTTCCAAGTTGGCAGCCATCACCACATCCTGGGGCAGGAAGTTCCACAGTTCTACTCTGCATTGTGTGAAAAAATACTTCCTTTTATCTGTTTTGAATCTCTCATCCTCCAGCTTCAGCAGATGACCCCACGTCCTAGTATTACGGGAGAGGGAGAAAAACTTCTCCCTGTCCGCTCTCTCCAAGCCACGCATAATTTTATAGACCTCTATCATGTCTCCCCTCAGCCGCCACCTTTCCAAGCTAAATGGTTGCACATATGTGTTCTTGCCCTGCTGAAAGCACATGGCCATGCAGTCGTCTTGTTTATGGGCTTCCTAGAGGCACCTGGTTGGCCACCATGTGAACAGACTGCTGGACTTGATGGGCCTCAGTCTGATCTAGCATGGCCTTTCTTATGTTCTTAGATTTAAAAAAATCTCTGTTTCCAGGCACTGCTCGTGGTGTCGTGATTAACACTGGTGACCGTACCGTCATGGGCCGCATTGCCAGCTTGGCCTCCGGGCTGGAAGGCGGGCAGACGCCCATCGCCGCGGAGATCGGGCACTTCATCCACATCATCACCGGCGTGGCCGTATTCCTCGGTGTTTCCTTCTTCATCCTCTCGCTGATCCTCGAGTACACCTGGCTGGAGGCTGTGATCTTCCTGATTGGCATCATTGTTGCAAACGTGCCCGAGGGTCTCCTTGCCACCGTCACGGTAAGCTGGGTGCGGGTCCCTGCATGTTGGAAGGAGGGCATGTCTCTGAAGACTTGGCTTGCTGATCCACCGAGTAAATTACTCACATGCTGAGAGCCAGCGTGGTATAGTGGTTAGAAGCAGTGGTTTGGAGTGGTGAACTTTGATCTGGTGAACCGGGTTGGTTTCCCCACTCATACACATGAAGCCAGTTGGGTGACCTTGGGCTAGTCACAGTTCTCTCCGAGCTCTCTCAGCCCCACCTCCCTCACAGGGTGTCTGTTGTGGGGAGGGGAAGGGAAGATGATTGTAAGCTGGTTTGAGTCTCCCTTAAGTGGTAGAGAAAGTCGGCATATGAAAACCAACTCCTCCTTCTCCTCCTTCTCTACGCTCCACTGGTAATAATCTGCTGGTGGTCTCCGGCCCGAAGAGCGTGCAGCTGTCCTCAACAAGGGCCAGGGATTTTTTGGGCCAGGTCCCAGCCTGGTGGAATAGTCTTCCTAGTGACATCAGGGCCCTGTGGGACCTTAAGGAGTTCTTCCTCTTCTTCTTCCTCTTCTTCTTACTTGCCTTGAAAACCAAATCACCCAGAGGCAAGCATCTTTCATCTACAAGTGTGTCCCCCCCTCTTTTCGCTTCCTAGGTGTGTCTGACACTGACTGCCAAGCGGATGGCTCGCAAGAACTGCCTCGTGAAAAATCTGGAAGCGGTGGAAACCCTGGGCTCCACCTCGACCATCTGCTCTGATAAGACCGGCACCCTAACTCAGAACCGCATGACGGTTGCTCACATGTGGTTTGATAACCAGATCCATGAGGCTGACACCACAGAAAACCAGACCGGTAAGAAGGTTAATCTGTTTATCAGGGATGAGAGGAGGCCCTGCAGCATGGTTGCATTCTGTTTGTGGGCAAGAAACAGAAGTCAGGAAGTCTCTCGAGAAGTGTGGCTAAGTGTGTGTTCAGGAAAATCCTTAGCATTGCATACAAATGGTCTTGGTATAGTCAAGGATCAGGTTAATTCATGCCATCGTATTCCTTATTACTATGTATGGGTGTGAGAGCTGGACAATGAAGAAAGCTGATAGGAAGGAAGTTGATTCCTTTGAAATGTGGTGTTGGAGGAGAGTGTTACAGTTACCCTGGACCGCCAAAAAGTCAAAATCAGTGGGTTTTAGATCAAATCAGGCCTGAACTGACCCTAGAAGCTAAAATGACTAAACTGAGGCTGTTGTACTTTGGACATATTATGAGAAGACAAGAGTCACTAGAAAAGACAGTCATGCTAGGAAAAGTTGAGGGCGGCAGGAAAAGAGGAAGACCCAACAAGAGATGAATGGACTCAATAAAGGAAGCCATGGCCCTCAATTTGCAAGATCTGAGCAACGCTGTTAAGGATAGAACACTTTGGAGGACATTGATTCATAGGGTCGCCATGAGTCGGAAACGACTTGACGGCACTTAACACACACACACACACACACACACACACACAGTCAAGAAAACATGGCAGTGGGTTGGCGCATGGCTGGCTATGCCAAGGAAACTTGGTCTTTCACTATGAACTGGAAACCTAGCGTGGTGTAGTGGTTAAGAGCGGTGGTTTGGAGCAGTGGAGTGTAATCTGGGGAACCGGGTTTGATTCCCCACACCTCCACATGAGCGGCAGACTCTAATCTGGGGAACCTGGTTGGTTTTCCTCCTCCTACACATGAAGCCAGCTGGGTGCCCTTGGGCTAGTCACAGCTCTCTTAGAGCTCTCTCAGCCCCACCTACCTCACAGGGTGTCTGCTGTGGGGAAGGGAAGGTGATTGTAAGCCGGTTTGATTCTTCCTTAAGTGGTAGGAAAAGTTGTCATATAAAAACCAACTCTTCTCCTTAGTTGGTTCTTGTAGGTTATCCGGGCTGTGTAACCGTGGTCTTGGTATTTTCTTTCCTGACGTTTCGCCAGCAGCTGTGGCAGGCATCTTCAGAGGAGTAACACTGAAGGACAGTGTCTCTGAAGATGCCTGCCACAGCTGCTGGTGAAACGTCAGGAAAGAAAATACCAAGACCACGGTTACACAGCCCGGATAACCTACAAGAACCAATGAACTCTGACCATGAAAGCCTTCGACAATATCTTTTCCTTAGTGCCCGTCTGTTTCAGCACTCACACTAGTCTCCTTAGAGCCAGGCAGAATTTGGGGTGTCGGCATCCTCCCAAGAGCATTCATGCATGCTGGTTTTTATTAGGACGTGCAGAAGTTACAAAGCTATAAAGGTAAAGATCCCCTGTGCAAGCACCGGGTCATTCCTGACCCATGGGGTGACGTCACATCCCAACGTTTCCTAGGCAGACTTTGTTTGCGGAGTGGTTTGCCAGTGCCTTCCCCAGTCATCTTCCCTTTACCACCAGCAAGCTGGGGACTCATTTGATCGACCTCGGAAGGATGGAAGGCTGAGTGAACCTTGAGCCGGCTACCTGAAACCGATTCCCGTCGGGATCGAACTCAGGTCGTGAGCAGAGCTTGAACTGCACTACTGCAGTTTACCACTCTGCACCAAGGGGCTCCTTACAAAGCTATACCCTGATTGCAAATTTAATGAAACTCCTCGCACTGGGTGCTAAGTCTCTTCATTTAGGTTGTTCGGCTATTGCGTAAATAAATTTGTGGTTGGTCTGAGTTCACACCAGTGAGGTGGTCAGCAGAGAAATGAAGCCAAAAAAAAGGAGGGATTAATCTGGTTCTAAATCTTGAGGATGGAGCTAGACAAACCTCTCTCTCTTGTTTCCCCACCCCAGGGGCCTCTTTTGACAAGACGTCTCTGACTTGGGCCGCGCTATCCAGGGTCGCTGGCCTCTGCAACCGTGCTGTCTTTCAGGCTGACCAGGACAATGTCCCCATTTTGAAGGTAGGTCGGCTGCCCTCGTGGCCGGTGCCTCTGTGATTTAATTGCAACAGCACTTGTACACATGAAGCTGCCTTCTACTGAATCAGACCCTTGGCCCATCAAAGTCAGTATTGTCTACTCCGACTGGCAGCGGGTCTCCAGGGTCTCAGGCAGGGGTCTTTCACATCACCTGCCTGCCTAGTCCCTTTAACTGGAGATGCCAGGGATTGAACCTGGGACCTTCTGCATGCCAGGCAGATGCTCTACCACTGAGCCATGCTCCCCCTTTATTTTGGTGCCATATCTTGGCCCAGCAGTCCTCATGAAATACCTGAAAGAAGAGTCTGTTTGGAGGTAATTGGACTCCATTGGTGGGTAAGGGGTAGAATTGCCAAGAGAGGCAACTTCAGGGGATGGCCTCGGCCTCTATGCCCTGTTATTGGACCTCCAGAGGAACTGGTTGGCCTCTGTGTGAGACAGGGTGCTGGACTAGATGGACCACTAGTCTGATCCAGCAGGGCTGTTCTTATGTTCTTCAGTTTATTGAAAAGCTAGACATGGGGTTTTCCCCTCTGTCTACACCCCCTGGTGATAAAAGCTCATTCACTTCACTCATACTCTACTTCTCTCCCCCAACGGTGAGGGGCATTTGAAACATTCTTTCCTCCCATCCTCACAACAGCCCTGTGAAGTGGATTAGGCTGAGAATATGTGACTGGCCCAAGGTCACTAAGCAAGCTTCCATGGCAGAGCAGGGGTTTGAAGCTGTGTTGCCTTGGTCCTAGTCCCAATGCAGCAACCACTGCACCACGCTGCCTCTCTAAATGGTGCAATACTTATCAAGCCTAAACTTTGTTTTTAAAAAATGCATCAACTCAGAATGGGAACTGGTCCTTGCTGATATCTGTATGCAACCTAAAAGCAGACGGTTCTTGTAGGTTATCCGGGCTGTGTGACCGTGGTCTTGGAATTTTCTTTCCTGACGTTTCGCCAGCAGCTGTGGCAGGCGTCTTCAGAGTAGTAACACTGAAGGACAGTGTCTCTCAGTGTCAAGGGTGTAGGAAGAGTCAGAGAGGGGTTGGGTTTGAGCTGAGTACTGTCCAAACCCAACCCCTCTCTGACTCTTCCTGCACACTTGACACTGAGAGACACTGTCCTTCAGTGTTACTACTCTGAAGATGCCTGCCACAGCTGCTGGTGAAACGTCAGGAAAGAAAATTCCAAGACCACGGTCACACAGCCCGGATAACCAACAAGAACCAATGAACTCTGACCGTGAAAGCCTTCGACAATATTCTAAAAGCAGATGTTCCTTAGTTTTCTCCAAGCGGCCCTTTTATATCAATCTTCATATTGCCTATCGGTCCATCCCAATGAAGGCAAGTTGCCTCTTCATCGTGGGGGAAAAATTTCCTTGACTCGGCTTGAGAGGTTTGTTCTGCAGCCTTTTCCTAAATGCATTAAACATGTCACCCAATAATGAGCGGGCACATTGAGTGTGTGTTTGGATAACTTTTGTGTTGGTGCTGAAATAAATATTTTTGGCACGCTTCTCTTGGCTCCCGCATGTTGTTTCTGTTCTTGGGGGGAAAACACTTGGGGTTGTTGTAAGGAACTGGGGGAAAGGCCTTCGTGGTAAAGAACAGGCGCTCCCTCTGGGGGAGGGAGGATCAGAGAGTTAATAAGTGGTTCTGTGTCGTTCACCAGAGGTCGGTGGCCGGTGACGCCTCGGAGTCCGCGCTCCTGAAATGCATCGAAGTGTGTTGTGGGTCTGTCAAGGAACTGCGGGAGAAGAACCCTAAGGTGGCGGAGATCCCCTTCAATTCGACTAACAAATACCAGGTAGGAGCAAGGAAGCCTGTCAGGAAAGGCTGAAGGGAGCAATTCTGAGTCCTCCATTTATTCCCAGTGTGGTTGCATTCTGCGCCGGTCGGATAGCGACTCCCCCTTTCACTACGTTGGGGGTTGGAAGCGTAAAACTGTACTTAGCGTGTGTGTGTGTCCAAACCCTGACTTTTAGAATCAGCCAGTCAGTTAGATTTATTACAGCGATTGCCAGCAAAAGAGTACAAATATACATTATAAATACAAAATGAGCAATTACTAAAAACCCAGATAACATATTCTCTCCCTAAATATGTGGCCAAAATTTTAATAACGTAGGATTTAAAATTATTGACTATACCCACCTTTTCTGAGCTAATTTTGATCATTCCAGAACAGGATTTAGCTACCTGTAACAATCTAAAGGAGCCCCATGGCGCAGAGTGGTAAGCTGCAGTACTGCAGTCCAAGCTCTGCTCACGACCTGAGTTCGATCCCGATGGAAGTTGGTTTCAGGGAACCGGCTCAAGGTTGACTCAGCCTTCCATCCTTCCGATGTCGGTAGAATGAGTACCCAGCTTGCTGGGGGTCAAGTGTAGATGACTGGGGAAGACCATGGCAAACCACCCCATAAACAAAGTCTGCCTAGGAAACGTCAGGATGTGACATTAAGATCTCCTTCCCACGTGAGATATTTCAGTTTCTCCACCTCTGAGCTAAAATCTGTTGTATTAATAAGTGGGAAAATCAATTTCTGGCACATTGCCTCATAAAAGGTGCATCTAAATAAAACATGACCTACATTCTCTATTTCTCCTGACTTACAAGGGCATCCCCACTCCGATTTTGCTAGCTTCCTAACTTTTCCATCTGCAATGCCAACACTCTCGCCAGGGTTAGGGCTCTTCTTTGCTTATTTGACTCCATAAAAGACAAATGTTCTGCCGGTGTTAGGACTAGTCAACTTTTAGAACCCATAAAGCGGTGTCCAAATACGTCGGTCTGTAACACTGCTCCAAAACTTCTCGGCATGCAGCTGTCTATCCACAAGAATGCCAACCCGTCAGAATCGCGACACCTGCTTGTGATGAAAGGCGCCCCGGAGAGAATCCTGGACCGCTGCAGCAGCATCCTGATCCAAGGGAAGGAACAGCCCCTGGACGAAGAGGCCAAGGACGCGTTCCAGAACGCCTATCTCGAATTGGGAGGCCTGGGGGAGAGAGTGCTAGGTAAGGCCAGGCGTTTGGATGGACTCCCTGCCGAGCGTTGCGGGGATAGCCTGGCCCCGTGACTTGGGAGAGCTGGGAAAGCTGCAGGAAAGGACACCTGACATAACCACCTTTCCCCTGAGGGCTGGCTAAAGCAGGGGGGTCAAACATCAGGCCCGAGGACTGGATCCATCCCCTTGGGAGCTCTTATCCGGCCCGCGAGCCAGCTGAGGCAGCCACCCCCTTCACTCTCGATGTGGGCTGGCGAGGCATGGCCCGGCTGCTAGCCATGATAACCAAGTGAAAATTTCACCCTTACTGAGAGGTATGTCTCTCAGTAGCAGAGGAGAGCTGTTACTTCCAGGCCTTGCTTGTGATCGTCCCTGCTGGCCAGAGGGGCCCTTAGGGGGTCTGATCTGGGGGGGGGGATCCCCTTTACAAATGTACAGATCAAGAATATGCTTGCTGACCCCCGTGCAGAGGTAAGCATGGGGGAGGGGTCACCTCTGTGCAGTCAAGAGATCATCTGGCCGCTTGCAAATGGATGGGGTTGCCTTGGAACAGTGCATGTTGGGATCTGTCATTTTCTGGCTCAATTTCATGCAGGCTTGCCTGCCTACCTGCTGCAGTCTCATCCAAGGAAACAAAATTAACTTTTTGGAGGCCGAAGATCACTTCTGTTGGTTCGCTGGGCAGCTGGTGTTAGGAGTTTGCGAACGTTTCTCCATATGGGTTCCTTTCAGCATCTAGGATAGTGGTTCCCAAAGTGGGCAGTACCACCCCCTGGGGGGCGGTGGGATTACCTAGGGGGGCACTAAGAGGCAAAGGGGTAGCAGGGGGGCACTAGAGGTGGGCCCCTTCAACTGTGATGTTCACTGATTTACAATAGATCAAGTTATAGCACCATGCTGACAAATTTGGTGGAAACTTATCAGAATTTTTGTCCAGACTTTGAAGAGCTGGTACCACTGAATCAAGTTCATCAGTTTTGTTGAATGAATTTCAACTATAAAGTTTTAATTTGATTTTGAATAGATGTGCAATTAATTGTTACTGTTTTGAAATTTTATTGTTGTTATCTTCTTTAGTGCATCATGCAAACCCCTGTTTTGAATACTGCTTTTTATAGTTTAGGGTAGGGGGTGCTGGGGTTGAGTTTGCGGAACCAAGGGGGCGGTGGCCCGAAACGTTTGGGAACCTCTGATCTAGGATGTCTAAAATGGAAGTCGCTGTGTTGACCACCTGCCCCCCAATTCTGCCAGTATGTAGAAAGCTATTTGAACCGCTCTGATTTCTCCAGGTTTTTGCCACCTGTCCCTACCGGACGAGCAGTTCCCAGAAGGCTTCCAGTTTGACACGGACGAGGTGAATTTCCCAGTTGACAAGCTCTGCTTCGTCGGGCTGATTTCTATGATTGACCCTCCTCGTGCCGCTGTTCCTGACGCGGTGGGCAAATGCCGAAGCGCCGGCATAAAGGTACGGCTGGTGTTTATTGGACTGCTCTGTGAACCGGCACCAGTGTGGGGAGGGAAACGGGTGAGGTGGGGAGGCCCAGATGAGGCAAACCCATGGCTCTGTTTTGAGCCTTGGCCTGTCGGACAATGTCAGGCGACCCCGGCCGCTCTCTGCGAGAGGCCTTTCCCCTCATGTTCAGACTGTCATGGCCGCCTTTGCCTTTCAGGTGATCATGGTGACCGGAGACCATCCCATCACGGCCAAAGCGATTGCCAAGGGAGTGGGCATCATCTCGGAAGGTAACGAGACGGTGGAGGATATCGCACTCCGCCTCAACATCCCCGTTAACCAAGTCAACCCCAGGTACGGAACCGCTGAAATTGAGGCTGTTGTGCTTGTGTGAAGAGAAGGGGTGCTCCTGAATGCCGGCTTTCCACATCAAAATGCCTGCCTCAGCACAGTGTGGCAGAGGAACGCCGGTGCCAAATCTGAACAAAAAGGGCTTTTGCTTCAGCTCTTCCCCACTCCCAGCATGATCAGGGCAGCACCGTGCTTCTTGAAGTGATATTTGGCCAAGATTAGGATTCTGAACCTTTTAGGCATCCCCCCATGGGAGCAGGTAGCTGACCCCCCCTTCTTCCCTTAAATAATAATTACAGGGGGAGTCAAGTAGTAAGATAAGAGCCCCGTGGTGCAGAGTGGTAAGCTGCAGTAGTGCAGTCCAAGCTCTGCTCACGACCTGAGTTCGATCCCAACAGAAGTTGGGATCTATAAGTTGGAAGTTGACTCAGCCTTCCATCCTTCCAAGGTCGGTCAAATGAGTACCCAGCTTGCTGCGGGTAAAGGGAAGATGACTGGGGAAGGCCCTGGCAAACCACCCCGTATACAAAGTCTGCCTTGGAAACATTGGGATGTGACGTCACCCCATGGGTCCAGAATGACCCGGTGCTTGCGCAGGGGACCTTTACCTTTTACAAGTAGTAAATGTTTAGTACTAACAATATATCATCTAGTACCCAGCCTCTGATATAAAATTATATCAAACACTCACAGCAGTGTATTTATGCACGTGTTGGTATAAACGTAAAATTTACATTCGACACTGGCTGCAAATCAAAATCTATTTTACGTGTATGATACGGTTCTAACAAATAAACACCTAATACATAATAAAAGGAGACTCTATTGCTTGAATCTCTTATGTGAAGCTTATAGAGCAATTATAGACTATTGCTTGAATATAGAGCAATTATAGATTATATTATATAGAGCAATTATAGATTATAGATTTTATTGAATATAGAGCAGTTATAGACTATTGCTTGAATCTCTAATGTGACACATAGAGCAATTATAGAATATTGCTTGAATGTAGCGCAATTATAGATTATAGATTATAATATTTTATAGAGCAATTGTAGGTTCTATATTATATTGAATATAAAGTAGTTATAGACTCTATTGCTTGAATCTCTTATGTGACGCTTATAGAGCAATAAAGTCTCCTTTTATTATGCATTAGAAGGTGTTTATTTGTAAGAACTGTATAATACATGTAAAATAGATACATAAAATAAATACTGATTTGCAACCACAGTGTTGATGTTTATACCAACACATGTATAAAGACACTACTGTGAGTGTCTGATATAATTTTATATCAGAGGTTGGGTACTAGTCGTCGATATATTGTTACCCCCTTCTTCACTGCCACATTGACCCTGACTAGGGGGGAGAGGGAATTCCCCCCAGGCAGCGCTTCGGGGCAAACGGCCGTTTGAATTCCAGGGACGCCAAGGCCTGTGTGATCCACGGCTCGGACCTGAAGGACATGACGACCGAGCAAATGGACGACATCCTGACACACCACACGGAAATCGTCTTCGCCAGAACCTCCCCTCAGCAAAAGCTGATCATAGTGGAGGGTTGCCAGCGACAGGTGAGGGGCGAAGGGTGGTCCGCAGGCTTCGTCGGCAGGAACGGGGCAGCGGCGTTTAATTCGCAAGATCGTTGTGTGGTATTTTATTCCTGCCGCTCTCCCAGAAGGCTCCTTCGGTGCATGATTGGGCCCTACTGTTGAGAGAGAGAGAGCCAGAGTGGTATAATGCTATGCACTCTTGCCCAAACTATTTCACTGAGTTATTGTGGCCAACTGATTTTTTGTCGTTTATGGGAAAGGGTTGTTTTTTTATCCTGTCTAGCTCAGGTATCTCCGTACTCCCTTTCATCAACGACTATGCTCATGCAAAACAGAGAAAGTGGAAACAATAGAACACGTTCTGCTGCAATGTCCCTTCTACTGCGACATAAGATCTCAGTACATTCTCCCCATATTGTCATCCTTTCCTGGGAGAACGGAAGAAGCTAAAGTTTCCCTTCTCTTAGCAGACTCCTCTCGGGAGATAACCACTCAAGTAGCCAAATTCTGCCTCCTGTCTAGTCGGATTCGTAAATGGCTAACTGAAAATGTTTCCCAGTAGAAGATCTTTCCTCCTCTTTTTCAGATCATCCCTCCCAGAATCATCCACTTTTATTATTTTATTTTATTATTTTAACCTAACTTTGATTTTTACCTAGAGCTGATATTGTATTAAAATAAAACTTGACTCTATCCTGCCTAGCAACAAGTTCTCAAGGCATCTCACAATGGACGGTGCAATAAAACTTGTAGAACTTGAGATATATATCTCTATTATATCTATATATCCAAATGACCCTTGGCAGAAAAAAGATTCCCCATCCCTATATATACCATCTTCGATCGTGCCTCTTGGCTAAATGTTTGACCAAATATAGCAGGCTAATTTTTAAGTTGATTTTGTATGGCCTGCAAAAAATCTCTCTCCCCCCTCTCTCTCCCCCCCTCTCTCCTCCCCTCTCTCTCCCCCCTCTCTCCCCCTCTCTCTTCCCCCCCTCTCTCTCTCCCTCTCCCCCTCTCTCTATTTGGTCAAACATATAGCCTACTATATTTGGTCAAACATTTAGCCAAGAGACACGACCGGAGACGGCTCCGAGCATCTGCCACGTAGCGCGACTCGCTTTTGAGTCCCCAGCTGGGCCCAAGAGATTCAGGCAGGGCAGCATCCTTCTGAGCTAGAGATCTGCCAGGACCCATGAAGGGCCAGACCAAATGATTTCGCGGGCCTGACGTTCCCCACCCCTGATCTACAGCGTTACAGTAACTTGAAATATCAAGGCAAGAGGATAGCTGTTCTGACACTGAGCCCTGGCCCAGCCCAGGGGATGGGCGCATGTTTTTTTTTTAATAACTCTTTATTTTAAATCACGATGGGTAGCCATGTTCGTCTGTCACTAACTGCAGAAAAGAGCAAGAGTCCCGTAGCACCTTAAAGACCAACACAATTTCATGCTCATACCCTGCATGAAATTTCGTTAGTCTTTAAGGTGCTACTCTACTTTTGCTCTTTATTTTAAGTTTAGTTTAAGTTTAGTTTATAATAACCTTTTCCCTTTCCTTTTATCCCTTAGAAGCTCCTTGATCCATTGATCTTGAGCAGTGTAACTTTAAATCTAATGTTGGAGGGGTATAAGGACTGAAATAAATCTTGCCACTGACAATGTAGCCTTGGGATCCCTGTCACTTAATAAAAAAGGCATTATATCGGACACAGAGGCATTAGATTTATATATTAAAAGGGGAAAGATGTAACGTGAGCTAAGTTCCTCATAAAAGCAGCATTCCAAAAGGGCATGAGCTAGTGAATCAATAGAGCCAGAAGAGCAAGGACAGGTCCTTTCTGGGTATGGTATATTCAGAATTCTGCCCTGCATAACCATACAGGGGTCAGCATTCAGTCTAGCTAAACAGAAGGCTCTAGAAAGACGAGGAGTTGTCAAATAATAAGTATAAGCCGGCAAACCACGTGGTGGTGGTATTCCAAAAAACTGAGATGAACAAATGCGGCGAGGTCTATAATAACAGCAACAACAAACAACAGAATAAAAATACAAACTGGTACAGTCGAGATATGTTCCAATACTCGGTCTATTATACGTTAGTGCTTTTTACAGAAACCGTACCCGTTTGTTGCGTTCACGTAGCAGAACGTAATAAATGCAAATCCATGCTTGAAGCTCACAGAAGCTATCTAGGGCTGACACCGGACTTTCCCTCCTCTTTCTTCGCAGGGCGCCATCGTGGCTGTCACCGGAGATGGTGTGAATGATTCCCCTGCTCTGAAGAAGGCAGACATCGGTGTCGCAATGGGGATCGCCGGATCGGATGTCTCCAAACAGGCGGCGGACATGATTCTGCTGGATGACAACTTTGCCTCTATTGTGACGGGGGTGGAAGAAGGTGCGGTTCTGGAGGTTGCGGCGTTCGTCACTTTGGGCCCCCCGATGTCCTAAGAATAGTCCCCTTCTCCTTACCTTTTTCCTCCTGTTTGGACCATAGGCATGGCAGCCCAAACAGTTTGGATCTGGCCAGTGTGGTGTAGTGGTTAAGAGCAGTGGTTTGGAGCGGTGGAGTCTGATCTGGAGAACCTGGTTTGATTCCCCACTCCTCCACGTGAGCGGCGGAGACTAATCTGGTGAACTGGATTTGTTTCCCCACTCCTACACACAAAGCCAGCTGGGTGACCTTGGGCTAGTCACAGCCCTCTCAACCCCACCTACCTCACAGGGTGTCTGTTGTGGGGCGGGGGAGGTGATTGTAAGCCGGTTTGAGTCTCCCTTAAGTGGCAGAGAAAGTCGGCATATAAAAACCAACTCTTCTTCTTCTTACTTCGTGCCTTGGTGGGTTTTCGCTTTCTTTGGGAAGAGGACAACTTGGATTTGTCCTGAGCTGCCCTGACCTCTGGAGCAGGTAGCCGATCCTCTTGCCTCACGGCAGTCTCTGCTCTTCCTTTCTCAGGTCGCCTGATCTTTGACAACCTCAAGAAGTCCATTGCTTACACCTTGACCAGTAACATCCCTGAGATCACGCCTTTCCTCATCTTCATCATTGCCAACATCCCCCTGCCACTGGGCACTGTCACCATCTTGTGTATTGACCTGGGCACTGACATGGTTAGTGAGCGAGGCTGCTCTTTGACTGCTGTAATAACTCTTTCCCCACCTCTCCTTGGAGACTATGTTTTCCCATGTTCTGAAGCACCAAACTAGTGTGAGAACAACACAGCCTTGAACTTTTTGTAAAAAAATATATATATATTTTCAAACGGATAAACAGAACATACAGACACACACATCAAATTCTTACATTATACTGGTACTTTAGTTTCAGTTCGATTATACATTCTTTGGATTATGTTTTCATATTTTATAAGTCAAGTTTTTTTTTTCCGATACAATATCAGCTCTAGGTAAAAATCAAAGTTAGGTTAAAATAATAAAATAAAATAATAAAAGTTGATGATTCTGGAAGGATGATTTGAAGAAGAGGAGGAAAGATCTTCTATGGGGAAAGGTTTTCAGTCGGCTATTTATGAATCCCACTAGACCGGAGGGAGAATTTGGCTACTTGAGAGAGGAGTCTGCTAAGAGAAGGGAACCTTTAGCTTCTTTCGTTCTCCCAGGAAAGGATGACAATATGGGGAGAATGTACTTCGATCTTATGTCGTTGTAGAAGGGACATATTTTACAATAGATATTTACTTAAATCTTTACATTCTATTATTTTTTAATTAACAGCTAAATAATCAATGAATACATTCCATTTATGATAAAACTCCGAGGTTGACCTATTATGCGCTAAAGATGTTAATTCTGCCATAGTTGCATATTCTGCTACTTTATTTGCCCATTCAAATAAACTTGACATGCCTTTCTCTCTCTCGCTCGAAAGGTTCCTGCCATCTCACTGGCATATGAGCAAGCTGAAAGCGACATCATGAAGAGGCAGCCGAGGAACCCCAAGACGGACAAACTGGTGAACGAAAGACTGATCAGCATGGCTTATGGCCAGATTGGTAAGCGCGCCCACCACACACCCCATTTCTCTTGAGTATGGGAAGTGCATTCTCTGAGCTTGCCCGGGGGGGGGGTGTTTTTGTCTGTTTGGAGGGTCTCTTGCTTTCATCACAGGTGAAAAAAGGCGACTGGTTGGCCAGGTGAAGAGCAAAGGAGCCCTGGGGCTGAAGGAGGTGATGCTGGGCCCCAAAAACTCTGCCTAGGTTACTCCAAAGCTGCCCAGGTGTTGGGCTGGAAGTAGGGAAAAGAGGTGACGCTGGGCCCCAAAAACTCTGCCTAGGTTACTCCAAAGCTGCCCAGGTGTTGGGGTGAAAGCAGAAGGCTTCTCGGGGTTCAGGATGGGAGGGAAGATGCATGACCAGAGCTTGCTTTAATGCACAGCTTCCAGATTGGCAGCAATTCCTTTCACGAGCAAGGAACATGATGCCCCCCAGGCTCCTTAGACTGTAAGGTATCCTCCTTTTTTGCTGTTTTTCTGTGATGTACAGATGAACACACGAGCAAGAATCCAAGAATGAAGGGTGGAGGGGCGGAGGGGTATCCTCCTTTTTTGCTGTTTTTCTGTGATGTACAGATGAGCACACGAGCAAGAATCCAAGAATGAAGGGTGGAGGGGCGGAGGCCTGAGGGAGCTGCTGGTACAAAAGAGGGGCTGGGGAAGGGGCCTTAAAGATAATGGGGTAGGGGGTCTCAAACATTCAGTTGCCAGTGAAGCAGCCCACAAACACGACAACTGCAGCAGCATTATCCTGGTTGTGTTCCAAAGCACCTAATGTAATAGGCATGCTCCTCTGATCCTGGAAAGAATAGGTATGCATCGTGACTGGTATCCATTTTGATTAGTAGCCGTGGATAGCCCTGTCCTCCATGAACATGTCCACTCCCCTCTTCAAGCCTTCCAAGTTGGCAGCCATCACCACATCCTGGGGCGGGGAGTTCCACAATCTAACTATGCGTCGTGTGAAGAAAGACTTCCTTTTATCTGTTTTGAATCTCTCACCCTCCAGCTTCAGCTGTTGACCCCGCGTTCTGGTAATACGAGAGAGGGAGAAGAGCTTCTCCCTGCCCACTCTCACCATACCATGCCTGATTTTATAGACCTCTATCATCTCTCCCCTTAACCGCTTTCTTCCGCCTTCTCTTCCCGGCTCTCAGGGATGATCCAAGCCTTGGGCGGGTTCTTCACCTACTTCGTGATCCTCGCCGAGAACGGTTTCCTGCCCTCCACCTTGCTGGGTATCCGGGTGAAATGGGATGACCGGTGGATCAACGACGTGGAGGACAGCTACGGGCAGCAGTGGGTGAGTGTCCCAAGTAACCCAAGAGGACGTTGGGCAAGGCTGGCTGGCTTTCCGGGGCCGTCAGCCGGGAAAAGCAAGCATGAGAATAAAACCTCTCTTTCAAAACTCTCCTCCTCCTCCAGACCTACGAGCAGCGGAAGATTGTGGAGTTCACGTGTCACACATCCTTTTTTGTCAGCATTGTGGTGGTGCAGTGGGCAGACCTGGTCATCTGTAAGACCAGAAGAAATTCCGTCTTCCAGCAAGGCATGAAGTGAGTATCAGAAGAAGAGAGAAGAGTTGGTCTTTATACATCGACTTTCTCTACCACTTAAGGGAGACTCAAACTGGCTTACACTCCCTTTCCCTTCCCCTCCCCACAACAGATATCCTGTGAGGTAGGTGGGACTGAGAGAGCTGTGACTAGCCCAAGGTCACCCAGCTGCTTCGTGTGTAGGAGTGGGGAAAACCAACCCGGTTCTCCAGATTAGTGTCCGACGCTCCTGTGGAGGAGTGGGGAATCGAACCCGGTTCTCCAGATCAGACTCCACCGCTCCAAACCACCGCTCTTAACCTCTACACTGCACTGGTGTAGTGTGGTGCCTTCAAAACTGCTCCAGATGGTAGTTTTGATGGCCCAGCCCACCTTCCAGGATGGGGGGGGGAGTTGCGGAAGTTGAGTTGACATGACAAGGGCCAGGAGGTTTGATGTGTGCCCAGTGGGAAGGTCGATGGAGATCTGTTTGTGTCATGGCTGCAGAGGGGAGGGTGCTTGTCACCCACCGAGAGCCAGCGTGGTGTAGTGGTTAAGAGCAGCGGACTCTAATCTGAAGAGCCGGGTTGGTTTCCTCAGGCCTCCCCACGAAGCCCTCTGGGTGACCTTGGGCCAGTCACAGTTCTCTCAGAACTCTCTCAGCCCCACCATGCATTGAGACTTCACCTGAAGGAAGAGGAGAGCTTTGGGGAGACCCAAGACAGACAACCCAGGATCTCCTGTTCGGGCCCAGGCTGAGCGTGAGGTTGTTGTCGCCAAGGGTTGACTCCTCTCCATCCTTTTCCCCAGGAACAAGATCCTCATATTTGGGCTCTTTGAAGAGACGGCCTTGGCCGCCTTCCTCTCCTACTGCCCCGGCATGGATGTCGCCTTGAGGATGTATCCTCTCAAGTGAGTAGAGAAACTTAACTCAGGACAGTGGGGCCTTGCTTTGCCCGGCACCATGTGCAAAGGGCGTTCCTCATCATGATGCCTCCCCTTGCAGGCCGACGTGGTGGTTCTGTGCCTTCCCGTACTCGCTCCTCATCTTTGTGTACGACGAAGTAAGAAAACTCATCCTCAGACGCAGCCCCGGAGGTGAGAATCTGCGGCCTTGCAACAGTTGTGGGTGGAATGTGCTATTTGGGCGGCCTGGCAGCCTCTCTAATATGAAAGGGTTTTCCTTTTTGGGGACAGGGTGTGCTACAGGGACCCTGCTTTCGTGGTGAGGGTTCCACAGGGACTCTGTTTTGATACTTCACTGCTTTGACAAGAATTGGTAGAGCATGGATCCTCGTTGTGACTGTGTCCAAAACAAAACAGAACTTAACCCTAACAACAGAATTAAGGACCTAAAAGGTCAAGCAAAAAAATAACGAGCAAGGCCAAGAAATACACAATTAAAAGCTAAGCCATTGAAAAATGATCTAAGTGCACATAAGTTTAATACAAGTTAAAACCAAATAATGCTAATGACTCCTATATGGCCTTGCAAAAAGCCTTCCAAATACATATATAAAAAAATAATACAATTGGGATCATATACAATTAGACATGCAATCATATGCAAACCATAGATATGCAATCATATAAAGACCATACGCATTTTGGCGTCCTCGCCTTCTTCAGTGATCTAAAAGAAATCCGCACACCGGACTATAAATTATGTATCAAGTTCGTTGTGACTACCTGGGGTTGTCCAAGTCCACGAAATGGGAGAAGGAAGTGTTCTGAGTAATCTCTGCAAGGCACCCATCTCGAATGTTTGGAGAAAATGCACATTTTAATGTATATGAGAGAAGGAGATCAAAAAATACATGAACCCCATGTGGTCTTATGCATTCTGCTTTTTTATTATGCATGTTGACCCATTGTATTTAGCTCAATTGTTAGAAGAAACATAGGATGGCTTAAGTATAATTGTTGTAAGATATTAGGGGTTTGGTTCCTGAGGGAGTCCTTTGGGCAGGCTGACGAGGTCGAATAAGTTCTCTCTTACCCATAATCCGCGGAGGCAGGAACTGGCTTTCTTTCTCCAGAGGGAAGGGAAGTACCCATCATCTTCAAGTCTGAAGACTTGAATAGTGAATACAAACCTCTGCATTCCTCAGGGTTAGACTTCCTTGATCACTAAATATAAAACTATAGTGACTTTTGGCAAATGCGAATCAGAAAACATGATAAAGGAGAGTGAGAAAAGCAATATTTTTAACGGTGAAGAAAATATGAAAGATTTAAGCCCAGTGATCTACTGAAGGCTAGTAATCTGGTGACACAGAGGAGGGAGCTTGGTGGTCCCGTCAGGGACATTCCCAAAACTGAAGGAAGGTATAAACCCTAGCAGTTTTGTACCTGCTGTTGGGGCCAGATTCACCACATAGTCAGCTCAGTTTGCAGGTAAGGAGGAAAAGCACCTTGATGCATTTCTTTTGTTCTTTCCCCCTATTCCCTCATAGGCTGGGTAGAGAAGGAAACCTACTATTAGACAACTGCTGGACACCGTTGAATTTGCACCCCTGACACTTCTCCACTGTGCGCTTCTGGAATGCAGGAAGACAGAAGAACCCTGGTTGGAACAACGGAAGCGGATGGCGCTAGAAGCAACAGGGGAGGAGGAGAGGAGAGTGTCCAGCATAGCCCCAGGTGGGGGGGTGGGGGGGAAAGAAAATGGAATAGTTTTTAAATGTGCCTTTTTGTTTTGTTTTGTTTTTAAAGACACCGATAAGATTTTATATCTGGACTTTTACAAATAAAGATGGGTCATGAGAGAGGATGTTTGCGTCTGCTCGTGTCTCTACCTCTTAAGGAGGAATTAAACCAGCTTACAACACCTTTCCCTCCCCGCAACAGACACCCTGTGAGGAAGGTGGGGCTGAGAGAGCTGTGACTAGCCCAAGGTCTCCCAGCTGGCTTCATGTGTAGGAGTGGGGAAACAAATCCAGTGTCAAAGGTCCCATCATGAGATTGCCTCTTGAAAGTTCATACCCCAAAAATCTTGTTGCTCTCTAAGGTGCTCTGGACTCGAATCGAGCTCTTCTGCTACAGACCAATGTGGCTACCCTCAGTGGGAGAGCTTCTGCTGGGCATGCAGAAGGCCCCAGGTTAAATCCCCGGCATCTCCAGTTAAAGGGACCGGGCAAGTAGGTGATAGGAAACACCTCTGCCTGAGACCCTGGAGAGCCGCTGCCAGTCTGAGTAGACAATACTGACTTTGGTGGACCGAGGGTCTGACTCAGTAGAAGGCAGCTTCCTGTATTCAAGAGCAGCCCTGTAGCAAAGCCTGGAAGGTGACGGGGATCCAGGGCAGAGACTGGCGCGCAGCCAGTCTGCCCCGCTTATCTTCAAGGACCCGTTGAGGGAGGGGGATGGTATCTAGGAAGCCCAATCTGGGCCCCTGCCAGCTGATGACTGGGCACTGCAGGCAACGGGGAGGGAGCCAGGCCGGGAGGCCGTTGCCAAGGGTTATCAGTCCCAGGTTAAGCATAAGCCCGGCTCCTTTTTCTGCCCTTTGGCACGCCTGTGTTGCAGTAAACGGAGCTTCTCCTGGATTGAAATCTGACCTTCCCCACTGCTAGGGGCATTTCTCTTGAATGACTGAGCGCGTCGGGTTGAATTTCGAAGCTGTTTGTTGAGGTCTTTCATATTTTTGTGAGTTTTGAAAGAGACTGCAGGCCATTAAGATAGAGGCTTATCTCCAAGCTTGTGGCCAGCCACGTTTTTTTTCTCTGCTGGGAGAGAAAAGGATAGACAGGCTGTTCTGGTCAACTCTAGTCAGGCCAGATTCAGATATAGGTGTGCACTTAAGAAGCCCTGAGGGATGGCGGCATGCAATAGCCCAGAGGTGCCAAAACAAGAAGAGGAGTTGGTTTTTATATGCCAACTTTCTCTACCACTTAAGGTAGAGTCTAACCGGCTTACAATCACCTTCCCTTCCCCTCCCTACCACAGACACCCTGTGAGGTAGGTGGGGCTGAGAGAGTGTGACTAGCCCAAGGTCACCCAGCTGGCTTCGTGTGGAGGAGTGGGGGGAACATATCCAGCTCACCAGATTAGAGTCCGTTGCTTATATGGAGTGGGGAATCAAATCCGGTTCTTCAGATTAGAGTCCACCGCTCTTAACCACAACACCATGCTGATTAAGAAGAAGAGTTGGTTTTTATCTGCCGAGTTTCTCTACCACTTAAGGAGGAATCAAACCGGTTTACAATCCCTTTCCGTCCCCCGCCCCACAACAGACACCCTGTGAGGGAGGTGGGGCTGAGAGAGCTGTGACTAGCCCAAGGTCACCCTGCTGGCTTCATGTGTAGGAGAGGGGAAACCAACCTGGTTCACCCGATTAGCCTCCGCTGTTCATGTGGAGGAGCGGGGAATCAAACCCAGTTCTCCAGATCAGCGACCACTGCTCCAAACCACCGCTTTTAACCACTACACCACACTGGCCTGGTTTTGCTTCCCTGAGGCCATCTGCGCACCTCTCTGGCTCAGTGCGCGCTATGTGGGAGGAAGGGGGGGGCGGAAACCAAGTCAGCTGATCCATAATTGATTTATTCTTCTAAAATGTACTCTGACAGCATGTCCATGAACAGCTTGACCGAGGTAAGGAAAGAACAGGGCTCTTTGTCTGGCCCTGCGGGAACAAAGGCCTGCCTGTGAGCACGGGGCGGGGGCGAGATCCGCCGGCCGGGCATCCTGCACCGTTGGCACTAGGCAAGGGGACCTGGGGGGTGCCGGCGCTCGAGAGGCGGCAGCTCACAGAAGCTCGGGGCTGATTTGACCTCCGTCGCACACACACACACACCCTTTGGGCTCTTGGCTTGTGTCTCCCGCTCCTTTCCCAGCAAGAAGCCCGGGGCGAAATGCAGCCTGGCTCCCTGCCCTGGAACAAGCGACCCAGCCAATCTGTACTTTAAAAACTAAACCCCCTGGTGCAAAAATCAGGTGTGGCAAAAGGCACACCCGGTCTTCACACAAGTGTGACCGGCGCACCTGCATTGCGACAGCCAGGTCTACCCGCAAGGTGGTTTTCCGTCTGATGCCAGAACAGCTGCCACAGGGGCAGCCCTCTTGGGAACTGGAGCAAACTTGTCCAGCGTTTTTCAGGGCAGGAAACGCAAGCGGGCAGTGTGCAGCGCAAACCTCCGTTCACCGTGAGCGTTATTCTCTTCCAAATGCACACTGTTCAACTCCCCCTGCTTGAGCCATGAGAATTTGGCACCTTTCAAGAGCACCAAGATCCACAACTGTTGCACACTTCCTCCCTCGCTCTGACACCTGAAAAAGAATATTGCAAAGTTTGAGAAGGGGCAGAAAAGAGCCACCAAAATGATCCAGGGACCGGAGCAACTGTCCTATGAGGAGCAGTTAAAACGTTTAGGGCTGTTTAGCCTGGAAAGAAGGGGAGACATGATAGAGGTCTATAAAATTATGCATGGTTTGGAGAGAGTGGACAGGGAGAGGCTTTTCTCCCTGTCTCATAATACTATGCCGATAAAAGGAAGTATTTCTTCAAACAACGCATAGTTAATCTGTGGAACTCCCTGCCCCAGGATGTGGTGATGGCTGCCAACTTGGAAGGCTGTAAGGGGGAGTGGACATGCTCATGGAGGAGAGGGCTATCCATGGCTACTAGTCAAAATAGATACTAGCCATGATGCATACCTATTCTCTCCAGGATCAGAGGAGAGTGCCGAATATATTAGGTGCTGTGGAACACAGGCAGGATGGTGGTGCTGCAGTCGTCTTGTTTGTGGGCTTCCTGGAGGCACCTGGCTGGCCACCGTGTGGACAGACTGCTGGACTCGATGGGCCTTGGTCTGATCCAGCAGGGCTTTTCTTCTGTTCTTCTGTAGAGACTACCAAGATTTTTGGGAGGCTGAGCGTTTGAGTCAAAGTTCCCATGGTTCTCCTGGATGCGAATCTAGCTGTTTTACAGCAGCCCGACATGGTTACCCTCTGAAGAACACACAGCATGTTTTTGTCAGAGCTAAATGTACAGATATGTTTCCAAGCGGGCCTCTGGGGAACTACGTAAATTGAACGTTATCACTTCCCAAGTGAGGCAAGACCAGCTGACGGATCCACACCCACACACTTTGCTGATTCACTTTCAGTGGCTGCCAGGAATACTTCACCCCCACACACACACCACCCCCGGCCCACCGTCTTCCAGCCTGTGCATAAGCAAAGCCTGTGAATGACTTCTGGATAACGCCTACATATTTTCAATAATTGTAGGTGGAGGTCTGCAGCAGATTCCTTGCCCCCCCCCCCCCCGCTCCCGGTTGCCACTTGGGTTAGCACAGGCCGGCCCCTCTCAGGCACACCAAAAAGGCAAATCGAGTTCTCTCCCGTCCCCCAAGCTTATTTGTATGTTGTGGTTAGAAGGTTGATCTCTAGGGTTGCCAACCGCCAGGTAGTAGCTGGAGATCTCCTGCTATTACAACTGATCTCCAGCCGATAGAGATCAGTTCCCCTGGAGAAAACAGCCGCTTTGGCCATTGGACTCCATGGCATTGAAGTCCCTCCCCTTCTCCAAACCCCACTCTCCTCAGGCTTTACCCCCAAAATCTCCCGCCAGTGGTGAAGAGGAACCTGGCAACCCTAGTGATCTCCATTGAAGGAGACCTTGAATCTCTCTCTTGCCGCATCGGCAGTGGCTCATGAACTGAACTTCTACTGAATCGGACCCTTCGTCCATCAAAGTCAGTACTGTTTACTCAGACTGGCAGTGTCTCTCCAGGGTCTCTGGCAGGGGCCTTTCACATCACTTACTTGCCTAGTCCCTTTAACTGGAGATGCCGGGGATTGAACCGGGGTCCTTCTGCATGCCAAGTAGATGCTCTACCACTGAGCAACAGCAACCATCCCACACTCGGGGCAGCTCTGAAACTCATGGCATATAACTCTTCTGGGGAAGAAAGACAGCACATGAGCTGATTTCTGCACGCTGTCCACCAATTCACAGAGGAGGAGGAGGAGGAGAGTTGGTTTTCATACACCGACTGTCTCCACCTTTTACGGAGAATCAAACCGGCTTACAATCTACTTCCCTTCCTTTCTGCGTGCCAAGCAGATGCTCTTCCACTGGGCCACAGCCCCTCCCCTAGAGTAGAATGCCCCTAGATAAATGGAGAGCATCCTGTCTGGGTAAGAGCACAGAGCTTGTGTGCTTTGAGTGCCGTCAAGTCGTTTCCGACTCACGGCGACCCTATGAATCAATGTCCTCCAAAACGTCCTATCTTTAACATCCTGGCTCAAGTCTTCCAAATTAAGGGCCGTGGCTTCCCTTTATAGAGCCAAGCCACCTCTTGCTGCGCCTTCCTCTTTTCCTGCTGCCTTCCACTTTTCCTAGCAGAGAGTTCATCACATGACAAAAGAGCACCGGGGGCAGAGTGAAGAAGTCACCGTCTGGGAATCTGACACAAGATCCAAAGATCTGCCGTAGGAGTATCTGTCCACTTATATTTGCACATTGTTAAAAAAAAATTAGTGACGTACGTCTGCAGGGCTCTTCAGTCCAAAGGAAACTGCCGGCAGCGCTCATAAGAACATAAGAAAGGCCCTGCTGGATCAGACCGAGGCCCATCAAGTCCAACAGTCTGTTCACACAGTGGCCAACCAGGGGCCTCCAGGAAGCCCACAAACAAGATTGGGACTTCTCATTTTTTAGGGAACGGGGGACACACAATAAATATTTGAGGATCCGACTTGCAGCCATGACGGTTTACAGGAGCCCATCTTTGGTTTCTGTACATCTTAAGATCCAGTGTGGTGTAGTGGTTGAGAGCAGTGGTTTGGAGCGGTGGACTCTGATCTGGAGAACCGGGTTCGATTCCCCTCTCCTCCACATGAGCAGCGGAGGCTAATCTGGTGAACTGGATTTGTTTCCCTACTCCTACACACAAAGCCAGATGGGTGACCTTGGGCTATTCACAGCTCTCTCAGTCCCACCTACTTCACAGGGTGTTTGTTGTGGGGAGGGGAAGGGCAGGCGATTGTAAGCTGGTTTGATTCTCCCTTAAGTGGTAGAGAGAGTCGGCATATAAAAACTAACTCTTCTTCTTAAATCACACCTTGAGCTGAACTCAAACAGTGTTCCAAGTTGGGGGGGGGGGGGTTTACAAAAAAGGAACTGCTTTCTGAAATCTTTCCCAAAGATATGTAATTTTACCACTCACAGCAGAGTCGATTAAGAACCGTGACCTCTCGGGTCATCCTTTAAAAGGGTAGAGCCGCAAATGCCACCCCTGTCTTTGGACTTCGGGGCATTCCACTCACAAAGGGCCTTGGGCGGAGGAGGGCGGGCAATGCGGAGGAGCTGTCAGCCAGGATTTCCTTGGCTCCAATCTCATCTCACCCACCACCTTCCTGGATGCCTTCCGGCAAGCGCAGGGCTCTCTGTCCTCAAACTGTCTCTCCCCCCCCTCGCTTCTCCATGCACATCCGCAGCGTGGGAATAATGAAACCTTAGAGGGTTGTGATGAGCAAACCAAGTGGAGCATTTGAAGAGATGAAACATGCCAGGTCAATGTCAGACGTTACATGGGATGCTTGGAGAGTCAGCGTGGTGTAGTGGTTAAGAGCAGCAGGCTCTAATCTGGAGAACAAGGTTGGATTCCCCGCTGCAGCAGACTCTAATCTGGAGAACTAGGTTCAATTCCCCACTCGTCCACATGAGTGGTGGACTCTAATCTGGAGAAGTGGGTTCGATTCCTCACTCCTCCACATGAGTGACTGACTCCGCATGAAGCCAGTTGGGTGACCTTGGGCCAGACACAGTTCTCTCCAAACTCTCTCAGCCCCACCTACCTCACAAGGTGTCTGTTGCAGGGAAAGGAAGGGAAGGTGATTGTAAACTGGTTTGAGTCTCCTCAAAAGGTAGAGAAAGTCGGCATATAAAAGCCAACTCTTCTTCTTCTTCTTCTTCTCCTCCTCCTCCTCCTCCTCCTCCTTCTGTTTTCTTTCTCAAATGGCTCTGACTCCAGGGCCTGGATGTGCTGGCAGAGCGGTTGTTTACCTGCACGGAGGCTCCCTGGGACTTATTTGCTGCCGGCCGAGCTCAGTTGCTCTAGAGACGATCCTCCTCCTTCCCTTCTCCTGGCTGCCAATTAAGGGAATGATGGAGGGAAGGGAGGGCCGAGGTTTTCCGAGCAAGGGTCCCTCTAGGCTATGTTGCGGCTTGAGCGTTCATCCCGCGGCCACGGCCGCACCTGTGTGCAAAAGGAAATGACGTTCCTCTTCAGCCTTCGGTGCAGCCCCACTAGGGTTGCCAACCTCCAGGTACTAGCTGGAGATCTGCTATTACAACTGATCTCCAGCCGGTAGAGATCAGCTCACCTGGAGAAAAGGGCCACTTTGGCCATTGGACTCTATGGCATTGGAGTCCCTCCCTTCCCCAAACCCCGCCCTCCTCAGGCTCCGCCCCAAAAACTGCATTCGTTTCCCCACTCCTACCCATGAAGCCAGCTGGATGACCTTGGGCTATTCACAGCTCTGTTAGAGCTCTCTCAGCCCCACCTACCTCCCAGGGTGTCTGTTGTGGGGAGGAGAAGGGGAGCTGATTGTGAGCCGGTTTGATTCTGCCTTAAGTGGTAGAGAAAGTCGACATATAAAAACCAACTACTACTACTACTATTACTCTCCTTCTCCTTCTATGTAATGGGTGTCGTCGGCCTTAAAATCAGTTTTTAGAACTGTGGGTTTTAACCGTTGATGCAATATTCATTGTATATTGGTATAATGGGGAAATGTATTGTAATATGATGTTTTATGATGTAAGCCGCTCTGAGCCCGGCTTTGGCCGGGATAGAGCGGAATATAAATCCAAAACCAAATAAACAAGCAAATAAATGTTTTGCAATGCTTGTTTTGAAAAATAATGTGCCTTCTGTTTCCCCAGCAGCTTCCACCGGCCCCAGAAAAAGCATGGCTGATGGGAGTTGGGGGAGGGAGGGACCTCAGTGGGGTATAGGGTTACCAGGTCCCTCTTTGCCACCTGCAGGAGATTTTTCGGATGGGCCCTGAGGAGGGTGGGGTTTGGGGAGGGGAGAGACTTCAATGCCATAGAGTCCAATTGACAACGCGGCCATTTACTCCAGGGGAACTGATCTCTATCAGCTGGAGATCAGTTGTAATAGCAGGAGATCTCCAGCTAGTACCTGGAGGTTGGCAACTAGGGTTGCCAGGTCCCTCTTTGCTACCAGCCGGAGGTTTTTGGGGGTGGAGCCTGAGGAGGACGGGGTTTGGGGAGAGGAGGGACTTCAATGCCATAGAGTCCCGTTGCCGAAGCAACCGTTTTCTCCAGGGGAACTGATCTCTATCGGCTGGAGATCAGTTGTAATAGCAGGAGATCTCTAGCTAGTACCTGGAGGTCAGCAACCCTCGCGAGGTATAATATTGTAAAGTCCACCCTCCAAAGCAGAACATCAGTGGCTGAAGATGGAATGTGCCAATTTAAACACCTAGTCAATTTTTAAATTTTTTTGGCATTAACGATTAACTTTTAAAAGAAATTGTCACCCAGTCGCAGGGTTACATTCCTAAAAATAGAACAAGGGAGGAAGGTTAGTTATTTGGTCGGTTTGTTACCGGTTCCGTCACGAATGAGCTCTCCAGCCGCTGGGAGGGAAACTGGGTTCTGATGTTACCTTTTTACCTGTTTTATGGCCCTTTTCTGGTTTGTGGTCTGTTTTATAGATTTATGGAGGGGCTTTGGCTCAGTGGCAGAACATCTGCTTGGAATGCAGAAGGTCCCAGGTTCAATCCCCGGCGCCTCCAGTTAAAGGGACTAGGCAAGTAAGGTGATGTGAAAGACCCCTGTCTGAGATCCTGGAGAGCCACTGCCGGTCTGAGCAGACAATACTGACTTTGATGGACCAAAGGTCTGGTTCAGTATAGGGCAGCTTCATGTGTTCATTTTTTTTAAAGGATCCTCGCTGGTTGCTTTGTGCTATTTTTATGTCCCTGGCTTGGTTTGTTTTATATTGACTTATGGTTTTATGGTATTGTTTTTTACTTGTGTAACACTTTAAGCAGGACTCTGCAGAGGTGGGATATAATTTTCCTAAATAAATAAATTCTTATGACTGAAGGTTTCCTCCCATGGATGTAAAGCCTCAAACGCCAATATGCCCTGCCGCTAGGGTCGCCAACCTCCAGGTACTAGCTGGAGATCTTCCAATAGTACAACTGATCTCCAGGCGACAGAGATCAGTTCCCCTGGAGAAAAATGGCTGCTTTGGCAATTGGACTTTATGGCATTGAAGTCCCTCCCCGAACCCTGCCTTCCTCAGGCTCCACCCCAAAAGCCTCCAGGTATTTCCCAACCCGGAGCTGGCAACCCTACCTACCATGATGGACCATGAGTCACCCGCAAGGCTATTCCTGATTATAGCAGCCCACCTGGAGATCAGGATATCTTGCTTTCTCCTCACCCACAATTATTTTGGATTTGGAGACAGGTAGTCTCTTTAGGTACTGCTTTGGGCACCTGTCTTGCTTCACAGTTCAGTAACGCCAACAATTAATAATGTGAGTGTGTTTTTACACGCCTGTCCCCCAGCCCACCTGGGTTGCACCTCCTTCCACGCAAGAACAGATTCCCCCGCTCTCCACAATTTCTGTAGCTGCTATGAAGGAAATGAAGCAGAAACAGCAATGGTTATGCAGCAGATTAAGGAAGATTTTGGGGGCGGAGCCTGCGGAGGGCAGGGTTTGGGGAGGGACTTCAATGCCATAGAGTCCAATGTCCAAAGCGGCCATTTTCTCCAGGTGAACTGGTCTATATCAGCTGGAGATCAGTTGTAATAGCAGGAGATCTCCAGCTAGTACCTGGAGGTTACACAAAATATAACACCACTGTGTTCAATAGTATAGCTAACCTGAAATCAACACAGAACCGCAAAGATACCTAGTGTCTATTATATCAAGTTAAAGAATCTCAACACAAAATGGTATAACCACCAATACGATAGAATATACAGCACAATATCAGTCACCAGTTCAATAGTATACTGGAGTTAACAGTACAGTCCCTGGAGTTCATCAATTATAGTCCCTGGAGTTCACAATATCAATACTCCCTATGGCAAAGGTGGGGAACTATTTTTCCGCCAAAGGCCATTTGGATATTTATAACATCATTCGCGGGCCATACAAAATTATCAACTTGAAAATTAGCCGACCAAGCCCCAAGCAGACAGCTGCTCCAGGTGACACCCCCCCCCCCGGCGCAGGCAAACAGGCAGGCATCCAACCAGTGGCGCACTCACCCACCTGGTGGCACAGGATGGTCTGTTGCACCAGTCGGGTGTAGCTATCCAGCCAGACGCCAGAGTTGCTCCTGCTCCGCATGGTTGGGGCCGGATTCTACAGCCGGCTCCTGCTACCTCCGCCTGTAGGGGTGTAATGAGGACACACTGGCTAAGAACTCCCCACCCCCCGCGCTCGCATTGTGGTCCTGCCCCCTTTAACCCCTCCATTGTCGCCACTTCCACCCCCAGCCCTCTTGTAGTACAGAGGGAATACGTTTCTCCACGGCCTAGGTGGGAAAGGGTTAACACAGTTTCTTGGGCGGTCCTAGCAGCTCCATAGCTAACGACTCTTCTGCAAGGGGGAAAAAAGGTTCCTTTTCTCGGCAAAACAAACTCACATCCGCCTTGAATAGAGGCTATTTTTGTCCTTGGGAGGGGGCGGATTGCCAGTCTTAGATCTGTCTGAGCTAGAGATCTGCCAGGACCCATGAAGGGCCAGACCAAATGATTTCGCGGGCCTTAAATGGCCCCCGGGCCTGAAGTTCCCCACCCCTGCCCTATGGTTTCAATGTCTTTTCAGCAGGAATGCATACCTGTATCCCGCTGAGGAACGTTGTATATACGATGTGCATTCAGAATTGTGCATGATGAGACAATAATAGAGGAGAGATATGAAAAGGAACTGAAGAAGACCTCGAAATGGAGTAATCTCGAGAGTAGCTGTCTTATGGATTCTCCCGGACACTCTCCTGGAAATAATGCAAGGAAAATGAAAAGAAATTGAAACCATATGGACTATTGGTGTTGTGAGCTCCAGGGACTGTAATTGTGAACTCCAGGGACTGTACTGTTATCTCCAGTGTATTATTAAACTGGTGACTGATATTGTGCTGTATATTCGATTGTATTGGCGGTTATACCATTTTGTGTTGAGATTCTTTAAGTTGATATAATAGAGAGAGATTAGGTATCTTTGCCATTCTGTGTTGATTTCAGGTGAGTACCTGGAGGTTGGCCATCCTAGGGTGGGGCCCAAGACCACCCAGCGGCAATCTGAGATGAGACGAGCAGTAAAGGGGAAGGGGAGTGGATGCCCCTGAGCACTGAAAAGTCCAAGGGCTGTTTTTTTAAATTTAAATTCACTCCTCACAAATGTTCCATTCAATCGTGTACCTGCTGATAAGAAAATGGCTCTGTACCCAGAATCATTACTTTTATGGGAGGCTAATCTGGTTACTCAATCAGTCCCGTAGAGTGGCAGAGTACAAAGAGTCCCAGGGCAGGGCAGGGAACCTGCGCGGGGCACAGCCGGCTTCATCTTTCCTCCCAACCACCAAAGACGAAAGTGGAGATCTTCTTGTTAATCATTATCCCTGGAAGTCGCTATTCCGAGAGAGCCAGGGGCCAGAGAGCAGGCCTTGCACGGACCATGTTCTCCGCAGGCCCTGCTCCAGTGAATCGGAACAGGGAAGGGAGGTTCTGAGTTCGAAGCCTGTTAGCCAGTGAAGGGGCAGCAACCAATGGGTGTGCTGGCCTTGCATAAGGGGTATCCAGACACACATCTTCAGAGGGATGGAGTCACTTCCTCTCAGGGTGAACCTATTTGTGATGGATAGGGTTGCCAGGTCCCTCTTCACCACAGTGGGGTTTTTTGGGGGCAGAGCCTGAGGAGGGCAGGGTTTGGGGAGGGGAGAGACTTCAATGCCATAGAGTCCAATTGCCAAAGCAGCCATTTCCTCCAAGGGAACCGATCTCTATTGGCTGGAGATCAGTTGTAATAGCAGGAGATCTCCAGCTAGTACCTGGAGGTTTTTGGCAAAATATAGACACTTCTGTGTACTCAATGGTTCTACTCTAATTCACACAGAAACCTTATTAACTAATAAATCTAAGTTATATTTCAATAATTAATTCCACAACACAGTAGTAAGTATAACAAACATGGTCAAGGTATCACATAGAATTATACAGCCAAGATAGTAGCTTAACAAATTTCACATAAAGTGAATACAGGTAAGTATACAATTATCTATTTCTAGTATATATGTCTAATAATATTTCTGTCTTTCAAACAGGTAACCATTCATCTGTTGCCAGACAGGGGAGGAAGACGGACGTTTCTGTTCTTCTTCAGTTCCTCTGCCTTAATTTCTTCCGTTGTTGTCGATTTCCTTTATTTTACACATCATAGATATAAACTCCCCATGAATAGTAACTGGTCCTTCTGCCTAGGTAGGCTAGTTAAATCAGTCAGAATTCAAGGGTTCCCACATTATGGTTGCCAGCCTCCAGCCGTGGTCTGGAGATCTCCTGGAATGACAAACCACCTCCAGACTACAGAGATCAGTTCCCCAGGAAAAAATGGCTGACTCCGTGGCATTATACTACGCTGAGGTCCCTCCTTTCCCGAAACTGTGCCCTCCCTGGGCTCCGTCCCCAAATCTCCCAGAATTTCTCAACCCGGACTTGGCAACGCTTGATCAAATACCCAAGCAAATTCCTGTGTTTAACTATTATATCAGGTTTGTCACTAGACAGGCAGATGGAGAATGTCGTCACAATGCTGGGAACAGCTCCTGTGCAGAATAACAGCTCTTTTCTGTTACGTAATCTTGAAGTAAAGTCCAGGTCAGTAAAAGCTGAGCAGACAAGTCAGCTACCGTGAGTTGCTTTGATGCAGCTTGAATCTTCTCCTCCCTTCTGCTTTGCTTTGTGTTTTTTGCCGGTTCTCCAGATCAGAGTCCACCACTCCAAACCACTGCTCTTAACCACCACTCTTATCCAGTTCACCAGATTAGCCTCCGCCGCTCATGTGGAGGAGTGGGGAATCAAACCCCGTTCTCCAGATCAGAATCCACCGCTCCAAACCACCGTTCTTAACCACTACACCAACCATGAAACCTCCTGCAGCCCGGACTAACAACCATGCAGAGATGGATGATCACTCCAGTAACCAAACTCTGTCTCCTCTCTGCAGTCCAGAGTTCCTTATTGGGGGAATTCAAGTTCGGGTAGCGATCAAGTCCACCGGTAATCCCGCTCTGTCAAAATTAAAAAGGTAAAGGTCCCCTGTGCAAGCACCGGGTCATTCCTTGACCCATGGGGTGACATCACATCCCGATGTTTTCTAGGCAGACTATGTTTTACGGGGTGGTTTGCCAGTACCTTCCCCAGTCGTCTTCCCTTTACCACCAGCAAGCTGGGTACTCATTTGACCGACCTCGGAAGGATGGAAGGCTGAGTCAACCTTGAGCTGGCTATCTGAAACCGATTTCCGTCGGGATTGAACTCAGGTCGTGAGCAGAGTTTGGACTGCAGTACTGCAGCTTACCACTCTGTGCCACAGGGCTGTCAATATTACCACCTGATGAAAAGCACCTCCAGATATCTACTTGAAATGTCCTGTCGCTTTGGGCAAAGTTCCAGGTGCTTGGTCAATTCTCTGCCAGAGAGCAAACTGACAGGAATCTGTGTCCCAAAGGAAAGGTATACCTGAGGGCAAGGTGGAAAGTATGCCACAAAGTGGCCCAGCTCCTACCATCTTAGGAAAGGAAAGAGGTTCCCACTCATTCTGTGGTCTAGAGTGAACACATGAACATATGAAGCTGCCCTCTACTGAATCAGACCCTTGGTCCATCCAAGTCAGTATTGTCTACTCAGACCGGCAGCGGCTCTCCAGGGTCCCAGGCTGAGAGGTCTTTCACATCACCTACTTGCCTAGTCCCTTTAACTGGAGATGCCAGGGATTGAACCTGGGAGCTTCTGCATGCCAAGCAGAGGCTCTACCAATGAGCCACGGCCCCTGCCCAATTTAATCCAGTATCCCCAGATTTCTGCTTGAGAGAAGCCATATGAACACATGAAGCTGCCTTCTACTGAATCCTACCCTCAGTCCATCAAAGTCAGTACTGTCTACTCAAACCAGCTGCAGCTCTCCAGAGCCTCAAGCAAAGGTCTTTCCCATCACCTACTTGCCTAGTCCCTTTAACTGGAGATGCCAGGGATTGAACCTGGGAGCTTCTGCATGCCAAGCAGATGCTCTACCACTGAGCCACTGCCCCTTCTCTCTACCTTCTACTGAATCCACCCCTTCATCCATCAAGGTCTGTGTTGTCTACTCAGACTGGCAGCCGCTCTCCAGGGTCTCAGGCAGGGGTCTGTCACATCACCTACTTGCCTGGTCCCTTTAACTGGAGATGCCGGGGATTGAACCTGGGACCTTCCGCATGCCAAGCGGATGCTCTACCACTGAGCCACGGCCCCTCCTGTGTGGCACAATGGAATTCCATCTGCTTATCAGTGGCTCAGTGGTAGAGCATCTGCTTGGATTGCAGAAGGTCCCAGGTTCAATCCCCGGTACCTCCAGTTAAAGGGACTAGGCAGGTAGGTGATGTGAAAGACCCCTGCCTGAGACCCTGGAGAGCTGCTGCCGGTCTGAGTAGACAATACTGATTTTGATGGACCAAGGGTCTGATTCAGTAGAAGGCAGCTTCATGTGTGTTCATGTGTATCATGAGCAGAACCCAATCAAAACTCTTCCAACTCCTGGAAGAAGCTGAGCTTTCTCCTGCCCTCAGGCTCATAAGCAAGGGAGGCATGACTGGCCCTCCTGTTGGCCAAAACCCCCAGTCCCATCTGACCATGACCTTGCATCTTTCGCCTCTCCTTTGTTAATGCGTGGAGCCGGCTGACACATTTCCACAGCCCTGGCCTGGGAGGAATGTGCAGACACAACCGCTGTCTCCTGGGTGACCACCGCGTTTTCTCTCCCTGAGTGCTGTGGAATTTGTTTTCTTGCCTGTTATAAATGTTAATAAGTTCCAGCCGCCCAAGGGCAACACACTTAGGTTGTGCTGGACATCCCCTCAACTCCAAGCAGGAGGCCTACAGCTATGCCAGATAGGCTTTTGAATCCTACCCAGGGAGGCGGGGAGCTCCCCCCTCACTGACAGCCTTTAAGCAGAGGCTGGACAAGCACTTGTCAGGGATGCTTGAGGCTGATCCTGCATTGAGCAGGGGGTTGGACTAGATGGCCTCTAGGGCCCCTTCCAACTCTATGAGTCTATGGCCATTTTTGCATGGTAATTATCAGCGTGTTCCAGGCTGAATTGCCCCCCATGTTTTTTTTAAATTTTGCACGCTGAACCTAAAGAGCCCATTTAACGCGACCTTTGGTGTTTGCCGCGAAGATTTCCCCTCAAGGAACCATGCAAAACAACAGAGGCGCGTTAGCTATGCACATGCTAATGGCTATGCAAACAGGAACAAAAGAGCAGGCGAGTGGGGGGTGGAATTTCTCCTTTTGCATCGGGACCGTGAATAGGCATTTTTAAAGTCACATTTTAAAAAAGAGATTTGAGCGAGCATCAAAATTGACCGTACAAAAATGGCCTATGATTCTACAACGGCTGGAGAATTCTTGTCAGTCCCGAAGCCTGCACAGGGGTTTTGCACACACTGAATCTTCAGAAGCTTTCTATTGCTAATCTTTTGGAATGCGGCAGCGCTTGGAGTTCCTCCCCAAGGTGCTTTGGCCTGGAGAGCAACAAGGAGGATTTGACCTTCGGCCCAACGCTGAAGATGAAGTTATGAAGGCAGCCAGTTCACTGAGAGGAATGCCAGCAATTGTCCGTGGAGCTATTTCACTTTTCAGCGAGAATTCATTTGGGAGAGGGAGACGATACACCTGTCTGCGCCTTTTGCTCACATCACGAGACGGGTGAATGTTTAACTTCCCGGGGAACATTGCCTCGTCGAGATTGAGGCTGCGAAGTTAATCAGTTCCCAGCGTCCACTGAAGTCACGGAGGCCGAGAAGGGCTATAAAGTTTGAACCTCTGAAGCCGTGCGGAGCCTTTCCCACACTTCGAAGAAGGCAAAAGGGCTGTTAGCAGAGCAGGCAGAACATGATTCCAGTCGTTCGAATCACCGTAATATCCATTCACTGGTTCCAGACATCATTCCCAAGGTGTTCAGAGCAAAACTAATGTCCAAAGGAGCTGCCTGTGTCTAAAGTCTTCACTCGCCAGTTCTCAGCATCAGTTAGAGAAGCTGAGAGAGTCTTTGACTGTGTCCTGGAGAGGATCTTTTGGTCGTTTTTGACCATCCTGGATACAATCGGAATAGGCTGGAGACTCCTGCCATATTGATGGAAATGAAGGCCAGTTTTTCTTCAAAACTCGCTTGGCTCCTATTTCCGTGCAGTCTAAGGCTTATTATGCACGGGTTGTTCCTCTCGCGGTCACCCTCCTTGGGGCTTCGTTTTAATTATGCATGTATTTCCCAACCTTCAGAAGTCGCCTCGCTCTCCCCTCGCATTTCCCCCATGTTTTCAGGATGCCGTTTTATCCCAAGTTTAAAGTCTGCCTCGATCTCAAATAAAAAACCAGTCCTGTGCATACTTGTCACTTCGGGTTTTTCTCCCCACACCTGTTCTCGCTTCTCCTTCCCAGGTGTCATTCCCCCTCATCCAGCCCCTCCCCTTGAAGCAGTTATTGAGTGCACTAGCGAGAGAATACTGCTGGAATGCCATGAGGCTGCTTATTTGGTCAGTTTCACAGTGAGTGGGTCAGTTGCCGATCGAACATTTGAGAGAATGCCAAAATAATAATAAATGACCTGTGCGGCTGCTTATTTGGTCAGTTTCACAGTGAGTGGGTCAGTTTCAGATCAAACATTTGAGAGAATGCCGAAATAATCATAAATGACCTATGCAGCTGCTTATTTGGTGAGTTTCACCGTGAGTGTGGGTCAGTTTTGGTTTTTGGCAGGATGGAACAGAGCTGGACTGATCTGCTGCCCTTTTATATGTGTCCTCTTACAGGCATGGAAGCCTTTTTATTTTGCAAGTTCAAGACTACCAATGGAACGATGAATGTCATAAATGGCCATGCGAGTGTTTATATGTTCTTATGGCCCCTGCATTGAGTTACCAGAAACAAATTGGTCAGTGGGGTGGGGGTTGACCGGACACCTCTCTACTTTGCCTGTAAAATGGCCACACTGTTCAGATCAAATGAAAGAATCCCGCTGCAGGGCTCTAGGATCCTAGAGCAACATGGCGCCACTTCCAGGTTTTCTCTGGAAATCACATCACACTGTCAACATGATGGTGCCCCATCCCCCCCCGTCTCCTTCTGGGTTTCATATGCCAGTTGGCAACCCTAAGAGAGGGGGGTACATTCAGACATGATCAAATACAATTTATTACCCCAAGTTGATTCCACTCCAGTTTCAGCTGACATCTGAATGAAGGCATCTGGAGGGACCAGAGTCTGGGGCCATTTATGCTTGGTAATTAGCAGCGCTTTCCAGGCTGAATTGCCCCGCATATTTTTAAAAAAATTTTCACACGTCATTCCGGAAGTGACTGCAAAACCAGAGCATTCCTGCTTTGCATTACTTAAGAGCCCCTTTAACGCGACCTTTGGTATTTGCTCTGCCCCCGTCGTGAAGAATCCCCTCAAGGAACCATGCAAAATAACAGTGGTGCGTTAGCTATGCACATGCTAATGGCTATGCAAGCAGGAACCAAGGAGCAGGCGAGTGGGGGGTGGAATTTCTCCTTTTGCGTCGGGACCGTGAATAGGTATTTTCAAAGTTGCATTTTTAAAAAGAATTTTGAGCGAGCATCAAAACTGACCGCACAAAAATGGCCTGCGTGTTCCTTCTGAGCGCATGCTCACCTTCACAAAGAAGTGGAAGAGCCCGAATTATCTGAGCTTTTATTTGTCCTTCTTCTAGGCAGCACCAAAACCAGCTCTTACCTGTGAGATAAAGGGGCAGCTCTCCTTTTAGTAGACCAGGTCAGTGGGCGAGGATGAATCCAACCAGGCCCACAGCCACTAACTCACCGAGTCGCCTGAACCTCTCCCTTGTTCTAACGGGGTTTCGGCCCTTGACTTTTAATCCGGTTTGGGGTTCAATGCCACTGTCCTCCTTCGCCGAGGGCTTTGCATCGATATTGTGTTGCCGTGTCGTTTTGTTACATTCATTACAGTAAGCCACCGCGAGCTTCTGCGGCTCAGGCTATAATGCCCAGTCCTAGGCACAGGGAGGTGCAACTAAGCCCGTCGATTTCAGCTGGCTATTTAGTGCCTAACTATGCCTAGGACTGTGCTGATAAACCTTTTGAGTTTATAAATTCCTCATGAGAATCACATGTGGCTGCCAGGATAAGAGAGATGAAATGCAAATGGGCCAAGAACTGTAAAGTCAAGGCATTCCTGCCGCGTGAGTTCCCTGGGGAATTCTCTGAATCCCATGCTTGGTGTTCCAGGCATGAACCCAGGTTGCCATTTGCAGCAAGGCCTCTGCACCAACAACACAACAGTTTAAAGGTTAGGGGAAAGCTCAGTGAGAGATCTCTGCAGCCCCCAGTCTGGTTAGGCTGGGGGGTTGGCCAACCCTGCTTCCGGCTGTGGCTGCTCCCCACACCAAAAGTCAGAACGTTCTGAACCAAACGTGATTCACCCACAGGCGAAGAAGACAAAGAAGAAGAAGAAGAAGAGGAGGAGGAGGAGGAGTTGGTTTTTATATGTCGATTTTCTCTACCTTTTAAGGAGAATCAAACTGGCTTACAATCTCCTTCCCTTCCTCTCCCCACAACAGACACCTTGTGAGGTAGGCGGAGCTGAGAGAGTTTGGAGAGAACTGTGACTAGCCCAAGGTCACCCAGCAGGCTTCATGCAAAGGAGTGGAGAAACCAACCTGGTTCACCAGATTAGCCTCCGCCGCTCATGTGGAGGAGTGGGGAATCGAACCCGGTTCTCCAGATTAGAGTCCACCGCTCCAAACCACCGCTCTTAACCACTACACCATGCTGGCTCTCCATTTGCTCCTTTTAAGCAGACCCACTCCCCTTAAGAAGAAGAGTTGAGTTTTAGATGCTGACTTTCTCTACCACTTAAGGGAGAATCAAACTGGCTTACAATCGCCTTCCTCTCCCCACAACAGACACCTTGGGAGGTAGGTGGGGCTGAGAGAGTTCAGACAGGACTGTGACTAGCCCAAGGTCACCCAGCAGGCTTCATGTGTAAGAGTGGGGAAACCAACCCAGTTCACCAGATTAGAGTCCGCTGCTCTCAACCACTACACCACAATGGCTCTCGAACCCCCCTGGGGTGGCACAAGGATGAGGGCCCTAATTCACCAAAGGGGCTCAGCTCACTCCCAATTAGGCTCACCAAATCTCCTGCTTCTCCAAAGCAGCCATTTTCTCCAGGGTAACTGATCTCTGTAACCTGGTGAATCAGGCGTAATAGAGGGAGATCTCAAGCTACCACCTGGAGGTTGGTGACCCAGGTTGGTTGGCTGGGGCCTGGAGGTAAAAGGCCAGCCACCTGCTTCAAGGCTACGGTAGCCAGCCTCCAGGTGCAAAGTTGGAAAGGAAACAGTACTCAACTCTATGTGCCAAAATATCAAAAGTGTATTACAATATGGTGAATATAACAGTGAAGTGCAAACAAAAGCTTATAAACAACCTAAACAGAAATAAACATAAACATGAAACATAAAGTTCTTCAATTGAGTCCAAATGACTTCTAGAAGTTGTGAGATCTTATTAGTAGTCCGTTAGAACTTGCATGTATCTTGATGCTTAATTTTCTAACGATCAAGTGGAATCTTGATTCCTTGGAAGAGGTAGGTAAAGATGGGAAACGTCTTCCAGAATTTTTAAAAAACGTTTTTCGCATATAATGCTTCTTCAGCCTGTGAAATTAGAGTTGTAAGGCACCAAACTCAGGGATGCAGCTTTCATTGACAAAATCCTTTTGGCAAAAAACCTCCAGGTACAAGCTGGAGATCTCCTGCTATTACAACTGATCTCCAGCCGATGGAGATCAGTTCACCCGGAGAAAATGGCCACTTTGGCAACTGGACTCTATGGCAATGAAGCCCCTCCCCTCCCCAAACCCCGCCCTCCCCAGGCTCAGCTCCGAAAACCTCCCGCCGGTGGCGAACAGGGACCTGGCAACCCTATTCAAGCCTGATGTAGGGCATTTGAGCAGCCTCCCCTTCGAGGCTGACATCCAGATATCTCCCTTCCCGGCCAAACGCAAGGCTAAGTCACACATAATGAACCTGGGGAACATTAAACCTCGCTGGCAAATGGACAATGGCAGCAAACGCCAATGAAGGGGATACGGATCCTTTCTTCTTGCACACTGACAGCCGCTCAGGGTGAAGGGCAATGTGACTCGAGCCGGGCTCTGACTCAGCGGCTGATCGGGGAGGACAGAGATGGCATTGTTGCCGTTCAAAAGGCTGAGGCGCTATCAGGCCAAGGCACGAAGGAATGCTTCCAAGTTTGGGATACGATTAGTGCCGAGGAACAGGCAGGTCAGCGTAGGGTTGCCAACCTCCAGGTAATGGGGGGGAGAAAAACGGCACCTCTGTGCTCGTACCAAAAGGTTTAGAAAAACAGTACAGGAAACTGTATATACACAAAGTGCAAATATTTATAAGCTACTGAGGTGAAACATAGACCATATACGTGACATATATACAACACAATTATATACAATATGTACAGTTCACACAAAAAATGTAGAGAAATTTCCAAAGGTCTCAACAGAGTACCACAAATATATAGAGGAAGTTCCAAAGGTCTCAACTGAGTACCAAATGAATGCTAATATTGTAATCCTTGTGTAAAGTTCATATAGAGCCACAATCATCGATGGATACGGCCGTTTCAGATCCACAGCAGTGGAAATCTTTCTTCAGTCCTTCTAAAAATTAATATATTACCATCAGTATATAAATATATAAAGATTATGACTATTAAAAATTGAGTCAATACAATATACTTACAATACAAAAGTGCTGTTACATATTCATCATTCCTTCCCACACAGGGTAAGTATGAGCAATCAGACGTCAGTAAAGTACATCACATAGTGCAGCTAGTAAACTAGAACAGAGTCTTAATCAGATACATAGGAAAACCCAGGTGTTTTTTGTATTCAAATTGCAGTCCTTTACCAACTGTGACACGCGTTTCTGTGTTTACTGTTTGCACTGCCCGTGTGGCAAATTTTACATAGGCTCATCAATTAGACCAATTAAAATGCGCATATTGGAGCATAAATCCAGGATACGGGCCAAGATAGTATCTGCCCCGGTTGTAGAACATTTTCTCGAGATGCACCATAATGAAAATGAGCTTCGCTACTTTGTAATCTGGCGACTGCAGAGGAAACGTTTCAATATAGGTGACAACGAAAGATTGTTAAGGCAGAAGGAGGCTTTCTTCATTCACCTTTTGAACACGATGTCTCCAAATGGATTAAACCTGGATAATGATTTTTCTTGCTTTCTATAGGGTAAAGCCAATGTTAAAATGCTGCTAAAATATACACTGTCACTTTAAGAATTCCAACCAACTACCCACCACAAATTGCATTATTGGGGTTGCCAGTTTGTGACCTGAAGCATTACTCTTTACCCTTAAATGGTGGACTATATGGTATTATACTATGATTGTCAGTTCTAAGGTTGCCAAGCTCCAGGTGGGGCCTGGAGATTTCTTACTTCCTATAGGGTAAAGCTGATGTTAAAATGCTGCTAAAATATACATTGTCACTTTAAAGAATTCTAACCCACTTTGGGGATGCATCATCAGCAACACCTGGGTTTTCCTATGTATCTGATTAAGACTCTGTTCTAGTTTACTAGCTGCACTATGTGATGTACTTTACTGACGTCTGATTGCTCATACTTACCCTGTGTGGGAAGGAATGATGAATATGTAACAGCACTTTTGTATTGTAAGTATATTGTATTGACTCAATTTTTAATAGTCATAATCTTTATATATTTATATACTGATGGTAATATATTAATTTTTAGAAGGACTGAAGAAAGATTTCCACTGCTGTGGATCTGAAACGGCCGTATCCATCGATGATTGTGGCTCTATATGAACTTTACACAAGGATTACAATATTAGCATTCATTTGGTACTCAGTTGAGACCTTTGGAACTTCCTCTATATATTTGTGGTACTCAGTTGAGACCTTTGGAAATTTCTCTACATTTTTTGTGTGAACTGTACATATTGTATATAATTGTGTTGTATATATGTCACGTATATGGTCTATGTTTCACCTCAGTAACCTCCAGGTACTAGCTGGAGATGTCCTGCTATTACAACTGATCTCCAGCTGATAGAGATCGGTTCACCTGGAGAAAAGGGCCGCTTTGGCAATTGGACTCTATGCATTGAAGTCCCTCCCCTCCCCCTCCCTAAACCCTGCCCTGCTCTGGCTCCCCCAAAAACCTACCGCCGGTAGCGAAGAGGGACCTGGCAACCCTACTGTGAGAGTCCCAGCCTAGCTGTGCTAACTTCGCAAAATCACTTGCTCAGACTTAGATGCAGAAACAAAGGATTTATTGAAGGCTTCAGATAGGAAAGACAGACACGGATCAGAAGTTGCAAGTGAGATACCTTATCAGGGTCACAGAATATATAGACTACAGGGCAGCAGGATTCACACTACAGTCGTGGGAAGGTACATGACAGATTGGCGCAATACAAAACATCAAACAGGTCCCTGAGAGACTGTTAGGAGTCACAGCTCCTCAAGGCCATAATCGGCCCGAGGGAGTGCAGGCAGGATGCGCCACAGGGGAGGGCAGGCCTGGCACCTGGGCGAAGCTGAAGAGGCGCCGGGGTCCGGGAAGGCAAAAGGGAGGTGTGAACTGCTTTTACGAGTTCAAAGGATTCGAGATAGGGAATGCAAAAGGAGTAGGGGGAACGGAGGCACCTGGCTCTCACATACTGCCCCCCTTAAGGCCCCCCTCCCGCAAGGTCGGGAGGCTGTGGCTTATCGGGGTAGGCGTTGTGAAACTCACGAATGAGTCGGGGGGCGGCCATGTGAGGGGCTGCCACCCATTCATCATGTGCCGGTCCCAAATGTTTCCACCGGACAAAATAGAACAGTTTTCCCTTCTTCCATTTGGAGTCTAACACCTTGGAGACTTCTAAATGAGTGTCTCCACCCACCACCGTAGGAATTTCGGGCTGGGAAGGAGAATGGAATTGGGGAGCAGGGACATAGGGTTTGAGCAGACTGATATGGAAGACGGGGTGGACGCCCCGAAGTGTCTTGGGTAGTTCCAATTCCACAGTGACTTCATTGATCACCCGGGAAATGGGGAAAGGCCCTACAAATCGATCGTTGAGTTTTTTACAGGGTCGGAGAGAGCGAAGGTTCTTGGTGGAGAGATAAACTAGCTCCCCCACTTTGAGTTGCCAGCCCGGGGACCGATGTTTGTCGGCCTGTTCCTTATATTTGCGCTTGGCCCGCTCGAGGTTTTTTTGCAGCCAGGGCCAGGTGGACTGAACCACTTGCACCCATTCTTGAGCTTCTGGGATTGCCTCGAGATCGGGCGTGACAGGGGCGGAACCAAAAGGGCCGAACTCCGTTCCGTACACTACTTGGAACGGACTGAAGCCAGTGGAGGAATGGGGGGCATTGTTATAGGCATACTCAGCGAAAGGAAGCAAGTCGACCCAATCGTCCTGGTGATAATTAACATAGCATCGGAGGTAACACTCGACCACAGCATTGACCCGTTCGGTTTGCCCATCAGTCTGAGGGTGGTACGCCGAAGAGAGCCCTTGCTCTTCCACCCCCATTAGTTTCAGGAAGGCTCGCCAAAACTTGGCGACAAACTGAACCCCTCTGTCGGAGAGGACCTTTCTAGGGATCGAGTGAAGTCTGAGGACGTGCGTGATAAAAAGTTTAGCCAACCCCTGGGCCGAGGGGAGCCCGGCACAGGGTACAAAATGGACCTGTTTAGAGAAAAGGTCCGTGATTACCCAAAGGACAGTTTTACCCCGGCTGGGGGGCAAATCGGTAATAAAGTCCATGGCGATCACCTCCCATGGCCGAGAGGGTGTCTCGAGAGGTTTCAGAAGCCCCGGGGGTTTTCCCATTCTTTTCTTGGCCGTAGCGCAGATGGGGCAACTGCGCACGTATAGTTCGACATCGGCTCTTATGCTGGGCCACCAGAACTGCCGTCTAACCAGGTGAAGGGTCTTCACGAACCCAAAGTGCCCAGCCAATTTTGCCCCGTGGACTAGTCCCAAAACCTCCTTGCGGAGAGGAGCTGGGACATAGAGCTTCCCCCCTCTCACCCAGTGAGAATCCCGTTGTTCCAACCCGGGGGGGAGAGTTTGCTGCTCCGCCTCCTGCAGGGAAGCCTCCCGGAGTTTTTGTTGGAAAACCTCCGGGATCCCTTTGAACAAGGGGGAACTCGGGTGGCGGGCTTGAGATCGAGTGGTGACTGCCAGACTAGGGACCTCTCCCCGTTGCTCGGGGGTGAACAGGGAGTCCACCGGACGGTCGAAATCATTGCGGTATTGGGGTAGGCGGGACAGGGCATCGGCTAAGGCATTTTCCTTTCCGGGAACGTGTTTGAGGGTGAAGCGAAACTTGGCGAAAAACTGAGCCCACCGAATCTGCTTAGCGTTGAGCTTTCGAGCCCCCTTGAGAGCCTCCAGATTCTTGTGATCGGTACACACCTCAAACGGAAATTCCGCCCCCTCCAGGAAATGCCTCCAGATGGTGAGGGCATGCTTGACTGCCGCCGCCTCTTTTTCCCAAATAGCCCAGTTGATTTCCGCCTGGGAGAACTTTTTGGAAAAATAGGCGCACGGTCGCAATACCCCATCATCGCCCTTCTGCAGGAGAGCCCCCCCCATCGCCACATCCGAGGCGTCCACTTGGACCACAAAAGGCTTGGTGCAGTCCGGGTGGGCCAGCACCGGCTCGGACGAAAAGAGCACTTTTAACTCTTCAAACGCCTGCTGGCAAGAAGGCGACCACTGCAACCGGGCCGAAGGTAGCGCAGCGTTCGCCCCCTTCCCCTTGGTACGCAACAGGGAAGTGAGGGGAAGGGCCACCTGTGCGAAATTGGGAATAAAGTTGCGATAGAAATTGGCAAACCCCAGAAACTGTTGGAGTTGGCGGCGAGTGGTGGGGGGGTCCCAATCCCTTACGGCCTGAACCTTCCCAGGATCCATTTCTAACCCCTGGTGGGAAATTACATAGCCCAGAAAGGTGATAGAGGGTTGGTGAAATTCACACTTGGATACTTTGGCATACAATCTGTGGTCCCGCAAACGCTGGAGGACCTCACGTACCAGTCGGACATGTTCTTCCATGGTTTCAGAATAAATGAGTATATCATCCAAAAATACTACCACCCCCCGAAATAACAAATCATGTAACACCTCATTAATTAATTGCATGAACACACTCGGAGCCCCAGAAAGTCCGAACGGCATTACTAAGTACTCAAACATGCCAAAACAACTTGAGAAGGCAGTTTTGGGTTCGTCCCCCTCCTTAATGCGGATGCGGTGATAAGCCTCCACCAAGTCCAGTTTGGTGAAGATCCGGCCCTCCTTCAGTTGTGCTAGAAGGTCTGGAATAAGAGGGAGGGGGTATGCGTTAGACTGAGTAACTGCGTTCAGTCTGCGAAAGTCAATACAAAGTCTCAGGTCCCCCGTTTTCTTTTTGACGAAAAAGGCGGGGGCGGAATACGGAGCCTTGGAGGGCCGTATGAAACCCCTCGCTAGATTGGTGTCTAAGTAGTCCCGCAACACGGCCTTCTCGCTAGGGCTCATGGGGTAAACTTTCCCTTTTGACAGTTTGCCCTCTCCCACAATTTCGATGGCGCAATCAGTCTCTCGGTGTGGGGGCAGTTCATCACATTCCCTCACATCGAACACATCAGCGAATTGGGAGTACTCCGAGGGCAGTTGGGATGGTGCGGGAAGAGCCCCCGGGGACCCCACTAGCGCGGCAGCCGGGGCGCACAGAACTCTGTCCTTGTCATGCGCCGCGCAGGGGTCCTCGGGGAAAGTGAGCGTCCGTTTGACCCAGTCAATGGAAGGGTTGTGACCCCGCAACCAATTCATCCCCAAAACTACGGGTGTCACTATGGGGGCGATGGTGAAATACAGTCGTTCCCAATGTTCCCCCACCGCCATGACCACCTAGGTGGTCCGGTGAGTGACGGGCCCCTTTTTAAAGTCACTACCGTCCATCTGAGAGAAGCGAAGGGGGCCCGGGAGCCGTTTGCGTCGAACGCACAGCTTCTTGGCAGTTTCCTCGCTAATCAGGGTGCGAGCGCACCCAGAGTCAACTAGTGCGGGAAATTCTAAAACGGGGCCCCCTTTCGGGAGAGAGAGACGGGCCCGGATATACACATTATCCTCTTGGGCGCTTACCATTGGTGGAGCTCCTTGCACAACGATAGGGACGGTCTGCTGAGGAGCCCCTCTTACAGCAGACCGCCGGCGTTTTTTGCCGGCGTTTCCCGTTCTTCTTCCTCGCTGGACGAAGGAGATGTGGTAGTGGTACTCCGTGACTCAGCTGAGTCAAAGACAGCATTTGTAATCCGGGGTCCCGATGGACCCGTTGAAGTAGGGGCTTCGCCACGGGCGCTCACCTGTAGAGCGGAAGGCGTGCTCCGGCGTCCCGGGGCGCTGCTCCGGCGTCGACTTTGGCCTTCCCCGGGGGCTTTCTCCGGTTCGGGAGGGGTCGAGCGCGGTGGCATCGGGCGACTGGCCCGAGACGGGCATTGGGAGGCGAAGTGACCCTTACCTCCACACACCAAGCAGACTCCCGTCTCAAAGCGCTTGCGGCGTTCCGCTGCTGAAGGGCCGCCGCTGCCTGGAGCGCGGGGATCCCGAGGTGTGCTGGGCCGGTCACCCCTGGGCTTAAAGTCGCGACCAGTACGTTGTTTGGACAAGGCGAGAAGTTGCTTCCGATTCTCGATGTCGGCGGCGTGGCGCACCCAGCCTTCGACGTCCGGGGGGTTGCCTTGCATGAAGGCCCAATGCTGCAGGTCCGGGTTTAATCCCTCCCGGAAGCATTGCACCCGGGTAGCCTCGCTCCAATCCAAAATTCGGCTCGACAAGGATTGGAACTCGCTTGCATACTGCGCCACCGACTTAGTCCCTTGGCGGAGTTGCATCAGGGTAGCCTTGGCCCTCTCTCCCAGGTTCGGATCCTCGAACCGGTTTCGAAGGGCAATCATGAATTCGTCCAGGTTGCGCAAAACCGGGGAGCGCAACTCGTACTGTAACACCATCCAGGCGGCTGCCTCCCCTTGCAAGAGGGAGGCTACGTACTGGACCTGAGACTCCTCCGAGTTAAAGGTCCGTCCTTGTTCCCGCATAAAAATGTCCACTTGGACCAAAAAGAAAGTCAGCTGGTCCCCCGACCCATCATACGTGATCTTTAGGTCCCGACGGGCCGGGGCGCTGGGAGGCGCAGGGGGTGCCGCCGGTGTCCCATCCGGGGGGTTGTCGGTAGGGGGCTGTATCTTCAGCGCATCCATGGTGTTAGCCATCCCCTCCATCACGGCCTGCATGGCATCCATGCGTTCCAGCATGGCTTGGCGTTCCTCCTGCCACTGCCTCCGCTCCTCCTCCAACACGACTTCCAAGCGTGCGGGGTCGTCCTCGAGCCTGGTGCCTGACAGGGCCATGCGACGGTGCTTCGCCTCATTCCGAGAGAGCGACCAACCCTTAGGAGAGTCCAGCCAGGAGTTGAAGGTGGTCTTTGGCTTGGTCCCCGGGTGTGAGGGGCCAGGAACCTTCCGCTTGGCGACCTCCTCCTTCGGGTCCGGCTTCGTCGGAGGCTCGGTCTTGTCCGGGGAGGTCGGGGATGTGGTGGTATCCTCGCTGTCTGGCATTGCTGTCCTTCAAGGTACAGGTGCAGACAAAGAGGCAAGGACTTGCAACTTAATGTGAGAGTCCCAGCCTAGCTGTGCTAACTTCGCAAAATCACTTGCTCAGACTTAGATGCAGAAACAAAGGATTTATTGAAGGCTTCAGATAGGAAAGACAGACACGGATCAGAAGTTGCAAGTGAGATACCTTATCAGGGTCACAGAATATATAGACTACAGGGCAGCAGGATTCACACTACAGTCGTGGGAAGGTACATGACAGATTGGCGCAATACAAAACATCAAACAGGTCCCTGAGAGACTGTTAGGAGTCACAGCTCCTCAAGGCCATAATCGGCCCGAGGGAGTGCAGGCAGGATGCGCCACAGGGGAGGGCAGGCCTGGCACCTGGGCGAAGCTGAAGAGGCGCCGGGGTCCGGGAAGGCAAAAGGGAGGTGTGAACTGCTTTTACGAGTTCAAAGGATTCGAGATAGGGAATGCAAAAGGAGTAGGGGGAACGGAGGCACCTGGCTCTCACACCTACTCCAGATACTAGCTGGAGATCTCCTACTATTACAACTCATCTCCAGCCGATATAGATCAGTTCACCTGGAGAAAATGGCCGCTTTGGCAACTGGACTCTATGGCTAGGGTTTCCAGGTCCCTCTTTGCCACCAGTGGGAGGTTTTGGGGGCGGAGCCTGAGGATGGGTGGAGTTTGGTGAGGGGAGGGACTTCAATGCCATGGAGCCCAATTGCCAAAGCGGCCGTTTTCTCCAGGGGAACTGATCTCTATCGACTGGAGATCAATTGTAATAGCAGGAGATCTCCAGCCTAGGCTTACCAGGTCCCTCCTCCACTCTGACAGCAGTCTATTGGGCTGCAGGCCGGTGCGCGCTCGCGTGCGTTGGCGCACACGTGCACGTTTGCCCGCCGACCCTCAGGTGGTCCGCGGGCAGAGAGGCGAATTGCCGGGGGTTTGCTCGCCACCACCGGGCACCCGGCAACCCTACTCCAGCCAGTACCTGGAGGTTGGCAACCCTAGGCCAGGCGCCTGTTAAGCCAGCCATTCTCCATGATGAGGATCCGCCATTTAAGATGCTGCTGGCTTGCCCCAGTTGGATTTCCCCCTCTGCTAGGGTTGCCAGCTTCCAGGTAGTAGCAGGAGATCTCCTGCTATTTCAACTGATCACCAGCCAATAGAGATCAGTTCCCCCGGAGAAAATGGCCGCTTTGGCAATTGGACTTTATGGCATTGAAGTCCCTCCCCTCCCCAAACCCTGCCTTCCTTAGGCTCCGCCCCCCAAAACCTCCTGCCGGTGGTGAAGAGGGACCTGGAAACCGTACCCTCTGTTGCAAAATGCTCCCCTGGTCGCTCTTCTACACAACAACAGGGGTGTTGTGAACGTCCAGCGACTCCGATTGCAAGTAAGATGCTGTGAAGTGCACGGCGTGGGGGGGGGGAGCCTCATCACCTGATAAGTCAGGTTCACAAAGGGCTATTTACGGAGACCTGCCACCGTCATCTCGGCATGCCGAAAACGCCAGCTCCAACCGACTTCTTAACAACAAAAATACGCATTAAAGAAATGGGGGGGGGGGAACCAGGAATGGAAGGAGTGGTCAAGCCAAAGCGCTGGCGATCACGGTGGGAGGTCAGAGGGCTCGGGAGCCAGGGCCGGCTGGAGGCGGCCGTAACTGCATTATGGAAGAGATGGAAAGGTTAATAGGCAACCAGCTGACATCGAAAGGGAACAATTAGAAAGGTTAAGGGGCTTAGTATTAGATTAATGGCTGCCTGGAGCTGAAATAAGCCCATTCCGCAGGCGGGGGGGAGGAGGGAGATTAGCGATTGCCTGGTGCGGCCCACGGCAGTCTCTCTCGCCCTCTCTGGCCAAGGGGAGGCCTGCCTCCTCCTGTCTCCTGAAGTTTGGTTCACCATACTGCTTACAGCTAGGGTTGACAACCTCCAGGTACTAAAAATCTAACACAGACAGCCATACAGTGACCAAAACTGTATATATAATCACACATTAGACCCACAACTGTATATATAATCACACATTAGACCCACAAAATCGCATACTAGCCAGTCAGTCAGTCAGTATTTTATTACGGTCAATTGACCAGTTCCATATAAAATTCAGAGATCCACAACAGTCACGCTTCCACCCACAAAATCACATACCGTAAATCAGTTCATATCAGAAAATCCCATCAAAATTCAAAAAAATATACTCTCTAAATGTAGGATCAATTGACTAATAGGGTCAATTGCTTTATAGGGGGTTGGACTAGATGACCCTGGTGGTCCCTTCCAACGCTATGATTCCTATTCAGTCCAACTTCTATTATTCCTATTCAGTCCAACTAGGGGGTTGGACTAGATGACCCTGGTGGTCCCTTCCAACTCTATGATTCTATGATTCCTATTCAGTCCAACTTGTGATTAAGCCCGCGGATAAGGGGAGAGCAGCGGTGATACAAGATAGAAAAAGGACTACACTCCCATGGAATGAAAAACTGAACTGTTCCTTTTGAATACACCTATGTACTCCTATGGAAGGACAAGCTGGAGGGACCAGGACTATTAAGCAATTGATCCTACATTTACTGTCACTGAATGCCTATCTGTGTTAGATCTTTTGTAACTTTTGTTTGGACGTATTTGTCATATTTTTGTAAGCCTCCAGGTACTAGCTGGAAGTCTCCTGCTATTACAACTGATCCCCAGCCGACAGAGGTCCCTCCACCTCATCCAGTTTGTCCCTGAGTGGAGTGGAACCACACAAGTTTGCTAATTTAGGGGGGAAAAAACCTGAAGCAGTTTGCCCAACCAACAAAGAACCAAGAGTTATGTATGTCCTTCCCCCATAGCAGCTTGGCAGGGGGGATAGGGTTGCCAGGTCCCCCTGGCTAGGAGTGGGGGATGGGGGGTAGGGTTGCCACATCCAGGTTGGGAAACTCCTGGGATTTGGGGATGGAACCTGGGGAGGACAGGGACCTCAACGGGGTATAATGCACACGGAGTCCACCCTCCAAAGCATCCTTTTTCTCCAGGGGAACTGATCTATGTAGCTTGGAGATGAGCAGTAATTTCAGAGGATCCCCAGGTCCCACCTGGAGGCTGGTATCCCTATGGGGGGAATCAGGACAATTCCGGGGGGAAGGAGGATTAAACTCCACTCTCTTGGCCCATTAAGATTCCTAGGGTTGCCAGGTCCCTCTTCACCACCGGCAGGAGGTATTTGGGGCGGAGCCTGAGAAGGGTGGGGTTTGGGGAGGGGAGGGGCTTCAATGACATAGAGTCCAATTTCTCCTGGTGAACTGATCTGTATCGGCTGGAGATCAGTTGTAATAGCGGGAGATCTAGGACCTGGTTGACAACCCTAGAGATCCCCCTTCCTCACCTCAAATGGATCTCTTGCCACTTAATCCAGTTTGTCTTTGGGAGGTGGTGGGCTCTCCTTCCCTGGAGGTTTTTAAGAAGAGGTTAGATGGCCATCTGTCAGCAATGTGACCTTAGGCAGATGATGAGAGGGAACACATCTTGGCCATCTTCTGGTCACTAGGGGTGTGGAGGGGGGAGGTAGTTGTGAATTTCCTGCATTGTGCAGGGGGTTGGACTTGATGGCCCTGGTGGTCCCTTCCAACACTATGATTCTATGTAGTGGATAGGGTTGCCAGGTCCCTGTTTGCCACCGGAGGGAGGTTTTTTGGGCAGAGCCTGAGGAGGGCGGGGTTTGAGGAGAGGAGGGACTACAATGCAATAGAGTCCAACGGCCAAAGCGGCCATTTTCTCCAGGGGAACTGATCTCTGTCGCCTAGAGATCAGTTGTAAGAGCAGGAGATCTCCTGCCGTCTCATCCAGTTTGTCCCTGAGGGTACGGGAACCATCCTCAGAGCTCTTGGTATGCATGCCTAAAGGATTGGCCCCCTTCAGGATTGCCGGTTGGCCTGAAATCCACCTGCTCAGCCCGCTCCTGTTCTCCTTACACAAACACCTGATATGCAGAAACCAGCCCGGGAAGCGTTTATGGCAGGGAGGGAAACACGATCCTCAGACGCTAATTTGCCGGAGACTTAGGGCGAAAACGCATGGTCGCTTTATCCTCCTTTAATCCCTGTTTCAGCCAGGGTTGCTCAATGAAAATGCATGATAGCCAAAGCGCAGGTGTTACTGTTTAAAAGCTCAACAGGTAGGGCTTCACTAAGGTCGCAGCTGTGACTGATTAAGCAGGTGGTAAAGACAATAATGTAATTACAGAAAGCAAGAAAAATCTACTTCATTATTCAGGCCATAAGGGTAATAAGATTTAAACAAATAAATAAAGCGCAGTTCCTGTCTAAGTAAAATCTTTTGGACATTGTCGGCATCAAAAGAATTCCCCTTGTAAACCCAAATGGCAAAAAATCTGATGTCATTCTCATTATGTTTTTGGTCAACAAAATGAAAAGTTAGAGGGGCCTCTACCACTTAAGGGAGACTCAAACCGGCTTACAATCACCTTCCCTTCCCCTCCCCACAACAGACACCCTGTGAGGTAGGTGGGGCTGAGACAGCTCTTAACAGAACTGTGACTAGCCCAAGGTCACCCAGCTGGCTTCATGTGTAGGAGCGGGGGAACCAACCCGGTTCACCAGACTAGCCTCCGCCACTCACGTGGAGGAGTGGGGAATCAAACCCGGTTCTCCAGATCTGAGTCCACCGCTCCAAACCACCGCTCTTAACCACTACACCATGCTGGCTCTCCATACCATACCATACCATACCATACCATACCATACCATACCATACCATACCATACCATACACCATACCATACCATACCATACCATACATTTCCACTTGTGAGTCACCCACACCAAAAAGGTTGGGATCCACTGGTCTTATGTACTACAATGGAAAATGCCCTTGGAGACACGTGCAATGGGAAAACAGCACCACCAGCTGACTAAGGAAAGCCTTGCTAAATTCACGTTGCTCACAGGTCTTCAGGGCCACTTGATGCATAATCTTTTGTATCAGAGAGACCCCTAGTGACTTGTTCGGTTATAGCCATCCTTCAAAACAACCAACGGCATCCATTCCACACCCAGTGGAACAATGGGAGCCATTAGGTAGGTTTGCCAACCTCCCGGTATTAGCTGGAGATCTCCTGCTGTTACAACTGATCTCCAGGCGTCAGAGTCAATGCCATAGAGTCCAATTGCTAAAGCGGCCATTTTCTCCTGGTGAACCGAACTCTATTGGCTGGAAATCAGTTGTAATAGCAGGAGATCTCCAGCTAGTACTTGGAGGTTGGCTAAATCTCCTGTTATCAAACAGTATTCCAACACACAGCTGTTGTAATAGCGGGAGATATCCAGCCGACACCTGGAGGTTAGTAATCAAGAGAGGCTATAAGTGCTTAAATAGGAGGTTGAATTCAAACAAAATAGCACAAGAACAAAGAGCCAAAACTAAGGCACATAAATGCCCCAATTGGAAATTGAAACAAAGTGTATTGAAACAACCAAAAGGTAAACAACCACAGTTGACAAAAAATAGGTGCAAGACCAACGGGTCAATTATCACAATGTACAATAAACGCACAATGTACAATACAAATATCACAATGTACAATAACCACACCCTTCAATTTGCAAGATCTGAGCAAGGCTGTCAAATCAGGACATTTTGGAGGACTTTCATTCATAGGGTCACCATGAGTCGGAAGCGACTTGACGGCACTTAACACACACACACACACAAATAAACGCAAAGCGTTTAGTAATGCTTGAGAGTTCATTTGTGTAGCCTCAGCCAGCCGTCCATGATTGCAAGGAAAGGCACGCTCCTTTGCTACACAAATGAACTCTCAAGCAAACGGAAGACTTGGAAGCTTGAAAAAATCGTTATGAAATGGGAATTTACCGGAACCCCAATGCATCTTTATTATTCCGTTGCTTTTGCATCACTAAACGCTTTGCATTGATTGTACGTTGTGATAATTGACCCGTTGGTCTTGCACCTATTTTTTTAGTCAACTGTGTTTGTTTACCTTTTGGTTGTTTCAACACACTTTCTTAGCAGTTTCCAAGTTGGACACCTGGAGGTTGGGAACCCCTAAGAACGGCCCTTCCAAGTTTGAAGTTTCCAATCTGCCCCTGGGGGATGGGCATCTGTGACTGATGGCTCTAGTCCCGCCTTCCAGGCGTCCTGGCCAATCCCTGTCCACAAGGAGAGTATGCCGTTCGTTCATAAGAGGCATCAGCCAATGAGAGGCTGTGGAACCTCTGGGCGGGCGGGAGCGGAAGAGAGTTTAAGTGACGGGAAAGTTAGTTATTTTCTCAGTCTTGCTTGGGGAAGTGACAAAGAAACAGTGGGGTGGGGGGGGAAATTACAGGGATAATAGTTAGGTCTTTAGGGTTTGCCCGATGAAGGGAAAGAACTTAGCTACCCAGGGCCTAGAGCTGATAAAGAGGCAGGGATCCTGCGTGACCTTCGGCAAGAGTGGGATTAGGGACTTTATAAAGAAATTAAGTCCAGGAAAAGGGAGCAATCGGGAAAAAGTTAACAATTCACACAAGCAAAAGTCACATTTCGTGATACGTGATTTACACGGTTGACATGTCAAGGCAAACTTTCCCAGCTAATGGGGGGGGCATCCCTTTCTTGCTTACAGACAGCCGGCTAACCTAAAACATCTTCTCACCCATGATGATAAACTACTTAACAGGAACATGGACTCTGGCACCAAGGCCTGCAACAAACCAAGGTGCCAACTTTGCCCTCGTATAGATTCTAGGAGCATCACCTCTGGACCCACCAATGTCAGCCATACTATCTCAGGTTCATACACCTGCTCATCTTCTAATGTGATTTATGCCATCACATGCCAGCAATGCCCTTCCACAATCTACATTGTCTCTTAGACAAAGATTAAATGGACATAAGTCTGACATCAGAAACCACAATATTCAAAAACCAGTGGGAGAACATTTCAACCTTCCAGGAAATTCTGTTGCAGATTTAAGAGTAGCAGTTCTCTTACAAAGGAATTTCAAAGGGAGATTGGAAAGAGAAACTGCTGAATTACTGTTGATATTCAAACTAAAGACAATGCATTTACTTGGGCTGAATAAAGACCTTGCATTCATGGCTTATTACCAATGCTGATTTCTCCACACCCATCTCTCCCCTGGACATCACAGACTCTTCTGCATACCATACCTAATCCCATCACGCCTGTTATTCACATTTACATACTAATGCTTGTCTGAATTCACTCTCCTCTACTTAAAGACAGATGGATTCACATTCTAGCTGTATCCGAAGAAGTGAGCTGTGGCTCACGAAAGCTCATACCCTGCCAGGAAATATTTTTGTTAGTCTTTAAGGTGCTACTGGACTCTTGCCCTTTTCTACTACTGCAGACAGACTAACACGGCTACCCACTGTGAATTACCAGCTAATAGGTGTGATTGGTGGAAATTTCAAAAAATTGATGTTATATCCACTGATGTTATATCCATATATGAACCTAACTGTAACAGGGGAATGGAAAGCTGAAGGGGGTGGGGGGTGGGACAGGACCTGAGGCTGGTTGGAAAAGGGATAGGACCAGCGGCGACTGTAGTTGTCCCATCTGACAGGCAGGGTTTGGGGGCTGATCCCAGATCAAAACAGTGAAATTGGCTCCCCCCCCCCCCGCCATCTTGCTGTCCTGGCACCCTGGTGCGCATGAATGTGCTGGCAGATGCTCTGAAAAGCATCAACAATGCAGAGAAACGTGGGAAACGTCAAGTTCTCTTCAGGCCGTGCTCCGAAGTAATTGTGCGGTTCTTAACTGTGATGACGAAACATGGTTACATTGGCCAATTTGAGATCATCGGCAATCACAGAGCCGGGAAAATTGTTGTGAACCTCACAGGCAGACGCAACAAGTGTGGTGTGATCAGTCCAAGATGTGATGTCCAGCTGAAGGGTTTGGAAAAGTGGCAGAACAACCTGCTTCCTTTGCGCCAGTTTGGGTACATTGTGCTGACCACTTCTGCCGGGCACCATGGACCACGAGGAAGTGAGGCGAAAACACACAGGAGGGAAAATCCTGGGCTTCTTTTTCTAAACTTGTAAAAAATTTAAAAAAAGCAGAAGAAAAAAAAAACAGTGAAATTGCTCAAGCCATCTAGTTCAGGGGTGTCAAACATAAGGCTTGGGGGCCGGATGCGGCCCCTTGAGAGCTCTTATCTGGTGGGGGCTCCTTTTCTGCAGGGACCAAAGATGCAGTGGAGCAGTCTCCTCTCCCGGGGTCTTCCAATGTTCCTCAGCTGATCTTCTTCTGCGCCCTGGTTTCTCTTCCCAGGCATAGAAGGGGGCGGGTGGGGGCTCCCCTTCTGCAGAGACCAAAGATACATGTATAATCTCCATTTCCCCATAACGTTACCTGCAGAGACCAAAGATACAGTTGTACTCCAGATTGCCCACATAAAGTTCCATTCAGGCTGGGCTGGAGGGCTGCAGAGGCTTTGCTCAGTATTAGGAGGGGGCGGGTGGGGGCTCCCCTTCTGCAGAGACCAAAGATGCAGGTGGAGCAGTCTCCTCTCCCGGGGTCTTCCGATGTTCCTCAGCCGATCTGCTGCGCCCTGGTTTCTCTCCCCAGGCATAGAAGGGGGTGGGTGGGGGCTCCCCTTCTGCAGAGACCAAAGATACATGTATAATCTCCATTTCCCCATAACGTTACCTGCAGAGACCAAAGATACAGTTGTACTCCAGATTGCCCACATAAAGTTCCATTCAGGCTGGGCTGGAGGGCTGCAGAGGCTTTGCTCAGTATTAGGAGGGGGCGGGTGGGGGCTCCCCTTCTGCAGAGACCAAAGATGCAGGTGGAGCAGTCTCCTCTCCCGGGGTCTTCCGATGTTCCTCAGCCGATCTGCTGCGCCCTGGTTTCTCTCCCCAAGCATAGAAGGGGGCGGGGGGGGGGGCTCCCCTTCTGCAGAGACCAAAGATACATGTGTACTCTGGATTGCCCAAATAACATTACCTAGTGGAAGGGCAGGTTCCATTCATAGTGCACAGGCGGACAGACCCCCCAGAACTGGTTTCAGATGGATTCCTTTCTCAGAGTCCACCATCCCACAAAGACATGCAAGGCTGATCATTGACTCCCCACTCCTGATTCCCAGTTCTTTATTTACAAATCCGCCCACAAATATTGAGGATACTGTGAACGCTCTGCGCTCCTAGAGAAGATCTGGAGGCATCACACCAATTCAAACCTCCCTCGACCCGGGGATCGAACCCATGCTGTCCCCCAGTCCAAAGCCCTGCCTCTGCAGCATCAGCTCTAAAAGCAGGAGCTCAAAGGCAAAATGACAAAAAATCACAGGCTGTACCCCCCCCCGCCCAAGAAGTCGTGCATGCCCAGACATTGCAGGTGGTCCCTTACAAGGCCAAACCCTGGCTCGGTTCTGACGCCAAGAGCTTCAAAATCAGGTAGCTCCAGGATAAAGGCAGCTGAAGAGACCCTGGGCAGCTGCACCCCAAAATAAGTATGCACCCCCACATCCTGGGGACTCTCCCCTGCCAGGGGGCACAGAATGTTTTGTGGGCCCCCACTGTTTTTCTGGTACCAAGAGCTTCCAAGGCAAGTGCCCCGGGAAATTCCAGGGGACCGTTTTGGTCAAGTTTGAAGCTCTTGGCTCCTTCTTCTGAAACCCCTCCCCCCGGTTTCTTCAAATGCCCTGTCCTTTTGACCGGGGTTAGATGACTGGAAATGGGCCGATCCAACTGATAGCAAAGGGGCAGCTAGAGGGACCGGTTTCAAGGGTCCAGGAGGACTGTAACCGCTGTGAGCTCAACGGGAGGCAGAGACGGTCTGGCTACAACTGGGCGTTGGCTCTGTGGTCCTCTCAACCCAACGATAAGCGAATCGGGACAGGAGCTGAACCCTCTCCCCACCATTGGCGATCCGAGGGCAGCAGAAGCACCCAAAGGAGAGGAAGCACCCAAAGGAGGCCCGGTGGCCGGACCTTGAGCTCCGCCAATGGAAGTGTCCCGAGGACACAGACTTTGTCCCCCGGGGAAGGAAACTGGGGCCCAACGCAAAGTGTGAGGAATGGTACCTAGGCATCTGCCTCGACCTTTGAGAAGTGGAGTGTCACTCCGGTAGCAGGAAAGTAAGGAGATGAAGCCACTGGGTCTTCCTCCGTGTAGTTCCTGTGCGCTCTGAAGTTCGCGGAGCCCCGGCCAGGGAACTAAGGCAACTGGGATCAACACCTTTGGGTTTAGAACCTTCCCTCCAGCAGGTACTCTGGATGGGCAGCGAAGACATCACTTACTAAGTAAATAAAGGGACGGGGTAGGACTCAGGCGGGCCGTTTTGAAACGGGCCCTTCCATCAGTCCTCCTAACATCAGCCTGATATTAGCCGCAGCGGTCATTACGGGATGTTCTTGAGCTCCCGATCTCTAGGAAACGCTGAAACCACCGCGTATTAAGGTTCCATTAAAGGGGAAGGACCCTCTTCTCCCAGACGGGGCTTCAGGGGACCAAAAGGTGTTGTCAGACAGGGTCTTGCTGAGGGTCATGAATTTGACAACTCTCTTTGTCCAAGAATGCATCTGGGTTCACCTCTTACCTTCCTGCAACGTTGGGTTGCCAAGTCCCTCTTCGCCACCAGCGGGAGGTTTTTGGGGCGGAGCCTGAGGCGGGCAGGGTTTGGGGAGGGGAGGTACTTCAATGCCATAGAGTCCAATGGCCAAAGCGGCCATTTTTTCCCAGGTGAACTGATCTCTACCGGCTGGAGATCAGTTGTAGTAGCAGAAGATCTCCAGCTACTACCTGGAGATTGGCAACCCTACTGCCACGCCTTCTGCAGGAACAGGGCCTGCTAGGGTTGCCAGCAGTCAGGAGAGGGTGGAGGGAGTCCTATGCCTTTAATTAAGGTGTGAAAATTGGCAATTGAAGCTTTTCAGGGCCTTATAGGTCAGTAACATCACCTTGGTAGATAGCATCCCATTAAGCTCCTGAGTCGCTGTCTTTCTCCTGGGAAGCATCTTTACCCACTGTGGAGAAAAAGGACATTGAAAAACACCAACAGGGCCAAAAGACCGGAACCAGCAATGAAAGAAGCAGAACTCTGAACAAGTCCTCCCCCCCCCCCCCCCGCAAAGAAGATACAGAGGTCATGACATATTTATCTTTTTTCCTTTGGAAAACCTGAACAGGCAAGGAGATGACACAATATAGTCGTTTTGCTTATTTACACAGTGCTGTGGCTGAGGCCTGCCCTGTTCCGCCTTCTGAAGATGTTCCTGGGTTGAGGAACACAGCAGTCGTGGAGACGCTGGCCCCAAATCCCTCTTTGGGGCCTGGCCTCCTTTGGACAGCACAGCGATTTCCCTCTTCCTTCAGCGAACCTGACCAAAAGAGCCACGGAAAAGAAGGGCTGGTGGAGAATCCAAGGAAGGGGGCTTCCTTTCGGTGGTTTTTCTCTGCCGTGGCTTCAAAACTGAGCAGCACTTTTGGGAAGCGTCCGTGCTGTAGCCACCATTTGTCATTTAAATAGGGGAGGGGAGTTCACAGAAGATCTTTGCTGGCAAGAGGGGAGGACCTGTGGGCAATAAGAGGTCAAGAGTGTTAAGGGGATCTAGGAAAATACTGTGTGTGTTGGGCAATAAATTGTTCTCTTGACTTTTACTTTGTTGTGTCTCTCATATGACCTAACCCCTAACTTATCACAGCCATGAGGATATCCTCTGATTGTCCAGTTTCCTGGTTTCTCCCGTCCTTAGTCAACTCTGTCCCAACCCTAGGCTTCTACCACCACAGAGATGATTCTCCGTGTAGCTCTTGTTGCTGGTGCAAATGGAGAGGCTTTCAAAGTAGCAACAGAGAGCCCACGTGGCAATTTCCCCTACACTTTCCTAGCCTTATCCTTGGGGGGGTGTGTGTGCCATTTCCACCCCTTCTGGTTGTCAGCCTCCAGGCGGGGCCTGGAGACCACACAGAATTACAACATATCACCAGAGATCAGTTCCCCTGGGGAAGAAACGGCAGCTTTGGCAGGTGGACTATGGCATTATGCCACACTGAGGCCCCTCCCCTCCTCAGGCGCCACCCTCCAAAATATCCAAGAATTTCCTAACCCAGTGCTGACAATCCTACCACCACCACCACTGGTAATAGCTGTGTCACCCTAGCATAGGGTCGCCAACCTCCAGGTAATGTACAAAAAATAGAAAAAGACCTCAGTACCTGCCCAACATAGGGGCTAGTTACATAACAGCCCAAGTTGGCTGCTGATGAAGGCCCCCGTGGTCGAAACAGGGTAATTAACCGGCCCCCTGTATCTATTGTCTTTTCCTTATCAATGCCACTGATGTGAACAGTGAGTTACAATACTCCACGGAGCTTAAACAGAAGCAAATTTTTATCTCTTACGCAAGCTGCATGACGCACCGTGAAAGCTGCCTGTGCTCCTCATGTGTCAATTAAGTGAGACATCTACAAGAACTGTTTTGTCTACTCTACCTTTAAACACCTGTGAAGCAACAGAGTGTTTCAATAATATTGGACTACTTTGTTTGTTTGTATTTGTTTTTGTATGGACTATATACTTACCACATGTGCTTGGTGAATTACTTATGCTTAATATAGCAATATACAACATTGCATTACTATATGGTATATCTCTTCCTTACTGCTGTTTTTTGTTTACAAACCTCCAGGTAACAGAAGATCTCCTGCTATTACAACTGATCCCCAGCCAACAGAGATCAATTCACCTGGAGAAAATGGCCACTTTGGCCATTGGACTGTATGGCGTTGAAGTCCCTCCCCTCCGCAAACCCCGCCCTCCTCTGGCTCCGCCCCCAAAACCTCCTGCCGGTGGCGAAGAGGAACCTGGCAACTACCATAGCATTATAATATTATTACGATCTACGGCAACAATATTTCTTTTCCCTCAGCTGGCCGGCGGGCAGCCTGGTGGATGGGCAGTAGTTTACCCGCCACCACCGGGCAATTGGCAACCCAACTTTCTGCGGCAGGCCCCAGGTGTGCCAGCCAACTGGCTCTCCATTCCCACTGCCGGTGGCCAAACCACGGCCCCCCTCTCCCTTCCTTGAAGGTGAAGATGGGGCGGCCCTTGGTGGCGTTGGGGCAGAGGAGGGGGGTCCAAGCTTTTAGGAAAATGTTGTCAGGCATCACTAGGCTTGCCCACGGCCTGAGTCCTGCTTTGTTATTAACTTCATTTATACCTTGCCATTCCCCCAGCGGGGACCCAAAGAAGCTCACGTCGCCACCCTCTCCTCCATTTTATCCTCCTAGCAACCCTGTGAGGTAGGTTGGGCTGAGAATAAGCAACTGTGCCCAGGTCACTCAGCAAGCTTCCGTGGCACACTGGGGATTCAAACTTGGATCTAACGCTTGGATCTAACGCTCAACGCTCAAACTTGGATCTAATGCCCAACGCTCTAACCCATGGGTGTCTAACCCATGGGTGTCAACGCTCTAACCCATGGGTGTCAAACAAAAGGCCCGGGGGCCAGATCCAGCCCCTTGAGGGATCTTATCCGGCCCGCAAGGCAGCCCCCCACCCCACCCCAATCTGAGTTGATAAGTCTGTTGTGGGCTCGCCAGCCGAAGAAGTCCCGAGGTGTCAAGTATGAAACTGTTAAATAAAATAAAACACTGTCAGAGTGTTATTGTTTTAAGCATGTTTGTATTTTAAGTAAAAAATGAAGAAAAATATAATATCATTAATTAGCTTTGCCTGGGTCTTCTATAAAATTTTTATCTCCGGTACCTGGCATTAAATTTTATGGTACACATGGCCTGGCCTGACCAAGAGACTTTTATGTCATATCCGGCCCCCGTAACAAATTATTTCGACACCCTTCTGTAATCACTATATGACTAAGTGAACCAACACCGCAGGTGACACATTCAAATATGTAATAAATTGCCCAGTTTTGCAAAATCCAGACAAGGACAAGGCTCTTCCACTGGACCTTGTCATCCACACCGTGTATCTCCATGAAAACATTCCAGGAAAAACATTTTAATATTAACATTCATTCATAAGCTATTTTCGGAGGCTTGTAAAATACTGGAACGTGCACATGTACGGCTCAACTGCCCTGCCCAGTCTAATCTTGGCCTCGCAGCTTGCCTGGTATTTCTGGGTGTAGCCGCCCAGTGTCTTTTTTGGGAACAAAACGTTGAATCTATGGGAACAAAGAAATTCTTTATGCAAAATAACTTTGCTTTCTCAATGGCCCGCTGCTCAAGCAGGCTATTTTGGGATTCCCAATGCAGCCTTCAGTTCAAAACCTGAGAAGTTTTAACAATGCTCAGCCCTTTCAAGGGGGTGCATTGTACTGCATGTACATTACCTTCTTACAACAGCCCTGTAAGGTAGGACGGTATTATGACCATCACACCGCAGAGAAGCTGAGAGTGTCTTGCCAAAGACACTGGCATATGCAGGAATTTCCTGTTCTAAGAGCACCTGCTTGGCTACCCCAGATCCACACTTTCAAACCCTTCAGAGGCTGATATTATCTGTTGGTCTCCCTGTTCTCCCTCCTCCTGTTATATTACTGATGTTAACTAAGGGGTAACCTGCTGCGCATATCTGGCAACATGAGTAGTGTTTAGGCGCCATTTGTAGTTCTGAGCTTTTTTTTAAGTTTTAGAAGTTCTAAATTGGGATTTTATTGTTTTACATTTAGATGTTGTGGTTAATTTTATTATTAATGTATTCATGTATCTTGTGTGAGGTGACCCGCTCTGAGCCCGCTTCAGCCGGGGAGGGCAGGCTATAAATGACTAAAGAAATAAATAATAAGTAAGGTTGCCAACGCTGGGTTGGGAAATTCCTGGCAATCCGTTGGAGAGAGCACTGGGGCTGTGTGTGTGTGTGGGAAAAGTTCAACCCTTCAACATCCGCTCAGCGTCATTTCAGAAACGGTCTCCCCTGCTCTTCTACTAGCATTTATCTATTTCAGCGGTTCCCAAAGTGGGCAGTGCCACCCCCGGGGTTGCGGTGGGATTACCTAAGGGGGGCACTAAGAGGCAAGGGGGCAGCAGGGGGATGCTAGAGGTGGAGCCCTTGAACTGTGTTGTTCACTAATTTACAATAGATCAAGCTATGGCCACTGGATCAAGTGCATCAGTTTTGTTGAATACATTTCAACTAAAAGGTTTTCATTTGCTTTTGAATAGACGTGCTATTGTTAGTTTTGAAATGTTGTTGTTCTTATCTTCTTTAGTGCGTCATGCAAACCCCATGCAAATGCTTTCTATAGGATAGGGCAAGGGGGGCGCTGGGATTGAGTTTGTGGGACCAAGGGGGCAGTGGCCCGAAAAGTTTGGGAACCACTGATCTATTTGATGCCTGCCTGTTCTGTATTGGATAGCACAACCGGCACAGAATGCTGGCTGATGCTTGCCACGGTTCTTCCAACTGCAGTTTCTGAGCGTGGCCTCTTTGGTCTCCAGCCCAGGAAGATCCCTTCAGAGATGGTGGTGGGCAGACATGTAATTTCCAGAAATATTAAATACTGCCTTGTTAGTTAAATCTAAACATGCTTGGCTGTGTTTTTAGCCTGGGATGCATTGTGTAGAATTTAGTGCCCACGATGGTTTGATGTGCTTGTGTGTGCGTAAAGTGCCAGTCAAGTCGCAGCCGACTTATGGCGACCCCTTTTTGGGGTTTTCATGGCAAGAGACTATCAGAGGTGGTTTGCCAGAGCCTTCCTCTGCACAGCAACCCTGGTATTCCTTGGTGGTCTCCCATCCAAATACTAACCAGGGCTGACCCTGCTTAGCTTCTGAGATCTGACGAGATCAGGCTAGCCTCGGCCATCCAGGTCAGGGCTTAGGAAGCTTTAAAAAAATTTTTTTGTTTTTTTGTTCAAATAAGAATTTATAAAATGTCTTGAGATGAAGCCACTGATTATCTAAGCATCTTTTCTTGACGTTTAGTAGAGGGGAAAATAGCATAAGGGGTGGGGGGCGGGTTGTGGCTCAGTGGTAGAGCATCTGCCTGGCATGTAGAAGGGCCCAGGTTCAATCCCCGGCATCTCCAGTTAAAGGGACTGATGCGAAAGACCTCTGCCTGAGACCCGGGAGAGCCGCTGCCGGTCTGAGTAGACAATACTGACTTTGATGGACCAAGAGTATGATTCAGCAGAAGGCAGCTTCATGTGTTCATGTGTCCCAAGCACCAATGGTTTCACAAGATATATTTTTTTTTAGTCAGAATGACTAAAAAAGGCTGTGGTTGACTGCTTCAAATACTTCAAATAACTTGATTAAAAAGAAGGGTTGGTTCTTATATGCCAATTTTCTCTACCTTTCAAGGAGAATCAAACCAATTGCCTTCCCTTGCTCTCCCCGCAACAGGCACTTGTGAGTTAGGTGGGGCTGAGAGAATTTGGAAAGAACTGTGACTAGCAAGAGGTCACCCAGCAGGCTTCATGTGGAGGAGTGGGGAAACCAAGCTGGTTCACCAGATTAGAGTCCGTCGCTCATGTGGAGGAGCAGGGAATCAAACCCGTTTCACCAGATTAGAGTGAACCACTACACCACACTGGCTCTCAATAAAGCACTTCACTAAGTGCCAGACCTGAGCAATAATTAGCAACCTTCATTCAGCTACAAAAAAACCCCTTAGCACCCTTTTGTTAGTTGTTATCGCCTGGCCCCTCCTTGGCACCTGGCTTCCCTTCATACCCATGAGAACTAGAAACTTCTTCTGTTTTGAAAGTGAAGAATAAGATGCTTTGGAATTCTGCATTACGGCAAGGAGGGGAAAGACTGCTAACTTTCTCAAAACTCCCAAATAAAAGGGATCCGTAGCCATACCAGCTATTTTGCCTATGACACCCTTTGTGGTTCCCAGCAATACTCAGATCCCTCTTGTCATGGCCCAGACTGCAACAGGTGAAGCACCATCAGAGGAAGAGCCTGAGCAGGGAGAAATAACGGGCATTGCACCTCAGGCAGCTGAGAATGCAGGGCAGGGTGAAGGACAACAGGTAGGAGTAAACACCAGCCCTGCTGAGGAATTGGAAGTAAATGCAGAATCACCTCCTTCAACACAACCAGATGCAGCTGTAACTCCACAGAAGCAGGACACACCCAGCTCACCTGAAGACACTCAACAACAGCACAGGCAACAAGGGAGAATGGAGTTGCAAAGTAAAAGGAGAAGTGGCCGCCTCCAGGCACTAAGGAGACGGCTCCAAGACTGTGAGTTGTCTGAGGATGAGAACTAAGGCAAAGAGAAACAGCTTAAAACCAGGCTTGGAACAGACAAACGTTGCGAAAGCAATTGTTGCAAAAGGATCTCTGACTTTTGTTGCTGACGCTCCTATCTCAGGGGTCGACAAACTCATTAGTCAAAAGAGCCAAATATCAACAATACAACGATTGAGATTTTTTTTGAGAGCAAAATTTCTTAAACTATATAGGTAGGTACACTGTTTATTAACTTAATAAACTTTAATTAAAGTTTTAAGTCTTAATTAAACTATAGGTACACTGAATAAAACTTGATATCATACTTAATAGTGATCTTATTTATTGATAAAAATTAAATTGTAAGTCCCTGCCATTTCCCCCTCCCCGCCCGGAGTCCTCGTCTGGAGGCCTGGTCTACCGCCATAAAAGCCTATTGGTAGACCTGGCCTCTGGCTGAGTCCCATTGGGAGGCCAGGTCTACCCATTGGCTTTCTTGGCAGTAGACCTGGCCTCCGGAGGCCCATAGAAGCCAATTGGTAGATCTGACCTCTGAAGGGGGACTTTTCCCCCTCCTCGGAGTCCAGGTCTACCGCCAAGAAAGCCAGTGGGTAATGGCCTCCCAATGGGACTCAGCCGGAGGCCAGGTCTACCAAAGGAAGCCCGCCCCGCCCAACAGCTGATAGGCGGGGGGGCAGGAACTGCCGAGCAACCCGCCCAGCAATTGCGCGGCTAGAGGGGAGGGGAGGCTTTAGCCTCCCAACCATTGAGGGCAAGGGAAAGGGGGACCTGGCCATTCTCCACAGTGGGGGGGGGGAGGAGAGACAGCGTGCCCGCTCACCTGCTCTATCGTGCTCGCTCGCTCTTTCTCTCAGGCGCGCCGGCTCAGCAGCCCGGCTGCCGGCGCGAGCAGGTGCAAGAGCAGGTGCTCTGAACCAAGTTCGGAGAGCCGCACTCAACGGGCCAAAGAGCCGCATGCGGCTCGGGAGCCGCAGTTTGCAGACCCCTGTCCTAGACTTTGATAAACGGACTTCTGACCCTTGGACCGGACTTTTGACTTCGCCTCCGCACGCCGACTTTATTTTTGTTGCCAGCTCCTGGTGGGACTCCCCCGGATTCTAGCATTCCTGAGATAACAGCCTGCTCTCAAGACCAGTAGCCGGCAGTAACCTGAGATGACCTGGCCTAGCACACCTCTAAATACTATCCTCAGTACACATTTTAATCCTGAAGATGGAGGTCCCAAGCTGTACGTGGAACCTTTTGGCACAGGCAGAGAGCTTCCCCGGGGACTCGCAACCATCCCATTTTGATCAGTTCTGGAAACTTCATTAAAAACAAGCGAGAGGCTGCTTCGTGGATGCACGGCTCCGAGAGTGACATTAGGAAGAGTGAAGCTAAGCAGGCTGCATGGGGCCCTGCCTCGTGACCGCACCAGGACCCACCCCTGGGCCCTATTCTTCTGACTCCAATTACAGTGACCCACAAGCGTTTTGGGGTAAAGGGGAAAAAAGGGGGAGAAAATATTCCTACTACTGAACATCACACGCTCCCTTTTGCAAAGCCAGAGTCTTGAAAACCAGGTCGCGTCCACTCCGTTTCTCAGAAGTAGGCCTCGTTTTATTCCCAGAGAATCCATTCAGAATCGCACGGACAATTCAAAATGCTGGAGTAAAAGAATGTTAGGGTCGTTTGTAGGATGGCGAACTACTCTGACAGGGGGTGGGGATGCCTGCAACAGAAAGGGGGATGCGCTTAGGAGCCGACGATGCAGCAGCAAACAGATAAGCACCACACGCTTCCCAGATGGGGCTGTAACTGTGCATTCTTCCCCTACTTCAGAGGGTTGGGGGAAAGACGGCATTCAGTGCAAGAGGAGTCTTTTGAGAAAATAGCTGCCCGTCTCCAGAAGCTTCCGTGCAAACAAATCCAGAGCAAGTCTTTTTGAGAACCCATCCCTCGACCACATGCCCCAGCAGCAGCAACAGGGGCTCCCTTGGCGACACCGGAGTGCCCCCCTTGTTCTGATCCTCAGGAGCCAGGTTCGGAAGGTCCTGGAAGAGAAAGTAACAGCCATGCAGGAATGTTGTAACATGAAAATTCACACGAACACACATGAAGCTGCTTATCAATCCATCAAGAAGAAGAGGAAGAGTTGGTTTTTATATGCCGACTTTCTCCTCCACTTAAGGAATACTCAAACTGGCTTACAGTCACCTTCCCTTCCCCTCCCCACAACAGACACCCTGTGAGGTAGGTGAGGCTGAGAGAGTGTGACTAGCCCAAGGTCACCCAGCTGGCTTCAAGTGTAGGAGTGGGAAAACAAATCCAGTTCACCAGATTAGCGTCCACCACTCATGTGGAGGAGTGGGGAATCAAACCCGGTTCTCCAGATCAGAGTCCACCGCTCCAAACCACCGCTCTTAACCACTACACCACGCTGGCTCTCTTAAGGAAGACTCAACCCAGCTGACAATCGCCTTCCCTTCCCCTCCCCACAGCAGATACCCTGTGAGGTAGGTGGGGCAGAGAGTTCAGAGAGAACTGTAACTAGCCCAAGGTCACCCAGCTGGCTTCATGTATAGGAGCGGGGAAACGAATCCAGTTCATCAGATTAGTGTCCACCACTCATGTGGAGGAGTGGGGAATCGAACCTGGTTCTCCAGATCAGACTCCACCGCTCCAAACCACTGCTCTTAAGCACTACACCACGCTGGCTCAAGGTCTACTCAGCTTGGCAGCGACTCTCCGGGATCTCAGGCTGAGGTCTTTCACAGCACTGACCACCCGGTCCTTTGAGCTGGAGATGCCAGGGACTGAACCTGGGACTTTCTGCAAGCCAGGCAGATGCGCTACCCCTCTGGCCCCCCAACTGTGGTGGAGACTGGTGCTTTGGGAACTGTTTGCTGATACGGCAAAGATGTACCAGTCTCCAAAAGGTTTTTAAGGGAAGCTGGTTTCAGGAGGTGGAGAATTTGTACAGAGAAGGGGGGGTCTCCTTTTCCCGATGGGAAACTATCACACTGAACAATTCCCTCACTGGTTTTTCCTCCACAGGCAAAAAAGATGCAGATCCAAGCCAAGGAGACGGCAGCTCAAATTTTCATCCTTCCAGTGTTGCTGGTGATTTTTTTTTTAACAGGGCAAGTCCAGGGAAAGATAACACACAGCTTCTTGGGTCTGGCATTTTGTTTTTGCGTCTGCTATTCCTTGGGAGCCTTCTACGTGCCAACCGGCACCATTCTGGCAAGCCACAGCCGCCAGTCCCCACCAAGAGTCCATTTTGGGGACACCCCTACCAAGCGTCTGCCCATAACCGCACAAATGATGACTCCCTGGCTAGGGATAAACTGGAACATGAGCATGTTCTATCGCCCAAGAAATGAACCCCAACGGGAGGTCTGTATCATGCAGCGGAGTTCTACGCTTTCATAAGAACATAAGAAAAGCCATAAGAACATAAGAAAGGCCCTGCTGGATAAGACCAAGGCCCATCAAGTCCAGCAGTCTGTTCACACAGTGGCCAACCAGGTGTCTCTAGGAAGCCACTAACAAGATGAGTGCAGCAGCACCATCCTGCCTGTGTTCCACCACACCCAAAATAATAGGCACTCCCCCTTTTTTTATAATTTTTTTATTTTCTTCATTTAATATATCAACAAAACAATATAATAGTAATAATAAAAAGAAAACAAGTAATATCTTTAATTTAACAGTAAAGTGACTTCCCCCTCTCCCATCTAAAAATGAATTGTATAAACTTTTGCTAACGGAACTAATCCCAATATTATTTTAATTAACCTGTTCTTATCTTATCCAATATTATTAAAGCAATACCTAATATAAAAATTAATACAAAGTATAAATAAGGGATTAGATAAAAGAGTATCCTTTAAATGGTCCCGTTAAAAAATGATTTTCACAGTAAATTCTCCAAGCCTCCCATTCCCCCCAAAATTGTACATTATCATTCTGATTTATCAAAGCTGTAAGCTTTGCCATCTCGACCAATTCCAGCATCTTTTTTATCCAGTCTTTTTTGTCTGGTATCTCAACTGTCTTCCATTTAGCTGCATATATCAATCGTACAGCCATGGTGGCATAAATCAAAAAGGTTCTGTGAGTAAAAATGGTATCCGGTATCATACTTAATAGCATCATTTCAGGTGTTTTAGGGATATTTTGTTGTAAAATCAACCTTATTTCATTATATATCATCTCCCAAATTTCTTAGCTTTTTCACAGGTCCACCACATATGATGAAAAGATCCTATTTCTTTATTGCATTTCCAACAGTTTGGTGACATTGAAGCATATGATTTTTCTAATTTCTTCGGTGTTAAATACCATTTATACAACATTTTGTATACATTTTCTCTTAGTAGTTGCGAAGATATAAGTTTCAGATCTCTCGTCCGAAGTCTTTCCCATTTTTGTAACATTATATCATGACCCAACATTTGTGCCCAGCTAATCATGGTAGGTTTTATTCGTTCTTGTTCACAATAAAGCTCTAGCAATAATTTATACATCTTGGAAATAAGATGATCATTTGTATCCAGCAAATGTTTCTGTAAAGTTGATTTACTTTTAGAAAATCCTATTTTCACATCCTGTAAAAAGACCGAGTTTATTTGATGATACTGGAACCAAGATAATAAGTCTTTAACTTCTTCATATTCCTTTAGTGAGCATTTTGTTCCTTCCCATTTCAAAAGATCCTGATATGTTACAAATTGAGCTGGTCTTAATGGACGTAATGTTAACATTTCTTGAGATGAAATCCATAACAGAATTTTTGTTTCTAATAAATGTTTATATCTAATCCATATCCTATAAAGGGACGATTTAACCATGTGTTGTTGAAATGATGCATGTGTTTTAACTTTATTGTACCACAAATAACCGTGCCAACTACTTCTATTATCAAAACCCTCCAAGTCCAGTAAACTCGTATTTTTTAAATCCATCCAGTCTTTCAGCCATACTAAAGCAGCTGCTGCAGCATACAGTTTAAAATTAGGAAGTGAACGACTTCCTCTTTCTTTTGAATCCACCAAGTATTTGTAAGCAATTCTTGGTTTTTTACCTTGCCAGATGAAGTTCAGTAAGTCTTTCTTCCAAGTATTAAAATACTTTACTTGAGATATTATAGGAAGATTTTGAAACAAAAATAACAGTCTTGGTAATACATACATTTGTATTGTTGAAATGCGGCCAAGCAGGGACAAATTCTTATTAGTCCAAATCATCATATCCTTCTTTATTTCTTCCCATAGTCTAAAGTAATTGTTAGCAATCAAGTCCGCATTTTTTGTAGAAATCCAAATTCCCAAGTATTTCACTTTAGTTGCTTTCTGCCATCCTGTCATAGCCATAAAATGTTGTTGTTCCAATCCTGAAACATTCTTAAAAATCATTTGTGTTTTCTCTTGGTTAATTCTAAATCCTGAGACCTTACTATAAGAATCCAATATCTCTTTCAATTTAGATGCATATTGATTGGGATCATCTAGAATCAGTAGTAGATCATCAGCAAATGCCCTCATTTTGAATTCCTGTTTGTTTATTTTCAATCCATTTACATCCTTCGATTCACAAATTTTACAACACAGAGACTCCAAAACTAAAATAAAAAGTAGAGGAGAAAGTGGACATCCTTGTCTTGTCCCTTTTTGTATATTACATTCTCCTGACATTGATTCATTAACCAATATTTTCACTTGCTGTTTAGTATATATAGCATCTATACCTCTTCTAAATTTATCTCCAAAATTCATTACTTCCAGAGTCTTTTTCATGTAGTTCCAAGAAACCATATCAAAAGCTTTCTCTGCATCTAGAAAGACAAAAGCTGCTTTGTGTTGAATATTCTGTTCATAGTACTCCAGAGCATCTAAGAGTACCCTAACATTGTCCTTAATTTGTGTTCCCGGTACAAATCCTGCTTGGTCTTCATGAATCAAATCTTTAATGAACTTTTTGATTCTAGCTGATAAAACTGAGGCATAAATTTTGTAATCCACATTCAACAATGAAATAGGTCTATAGTTTGTTACTTTTTCAGGATCTCTTCCAGACTTATGAATTAATGAGATAAAAGCATATGACCATGTTTCAGATGACATTCCTGTTTCCATTATTGTATTACAAAGCATCAAAAATGGATTCAGCAAAAATTGTTTAAAGGTACGGTAAAACAAAGCTGTTATTCCATCTGGACCAGGAGTTTTATCTGTTTTTTGCTTATTAAAAGCTTCTTCTAGCTCCTCTAAATAAATTGGTTCATCTATAAGTTTCTGTTGGGTTGGTGATAGTTTTTTGATATTTGTAGAATGTAGGAATTTTTCCATCTTTTTAGTTGATATTTCATCTTTTTGATAGTTTAGTACAAAAAGATACAAATTCCTTTTGAATGTCTGTTGTAGTATAAACAGGTCATTTTGCTGTTTGTAATTTGGTTATAATTCGTTTTTGAAAGGAGTCCCTCAACTGAGTTGCCAAAAACTTGCCAGGTTTATTTGCCTGTTCAAAACATCTTTGTTTTGCATATTTTAAATTTTTATTCATTTCTTCAGAAACCACCATGTTTAGCTGATGTTTAGGCACTCCCCTCTTAAAGCCCTCCAAGCTGGCAGCCATCACCACATCCTGGGGCAGGGAGTTCCACAATTTAACTATGCGTTGTGTGAAAAAATACTTCCTTTTATCTGTTTTGAATCTCTCACCCTCCAGCTTTAGCAGATGATCCTGTGTTCTAGTATTATGGGAGAGGGAGAAAAACTTCTCCCTGAACACTCTCTCCAAACCATGCATAATTTTATAGACCTCTATCATGTCTCCCCTCAGCCGCCTTCTTTTCAAGCTAAACAGCCCTAAGAGTCATAACCGCTCCCCATAGGACAGTTGCTCTAGTACCCTCTAATCATTTTGGTTGCTCTTTTCTGCACCTTCTCAAGCTCTGTAATATCCTTTTTTAGGTGTGGCGACCAGAACTGTACGCAGTATTCCAAGTATGGTCTCACCACAGATTTGTACAAAGGCAGTATGATATCAGCACTTTTATTCTCTATTCCTCGTCTAATTATGGCCAGCATGGAATTTGCCTTTTTTACAGCAACCACACACTGGGTTGACATCTTCATTAAGCTATCCACTACCACCCAAAGATCCCTTTCTTGATCTGTTGCTGCCAGCCCAGATCCCATCAGTGTACATGTGAAGTTGGGATTTTTTGTCCCAATATGCATCACTTTACACTTACTCACATTGAATCTAATTTGCCATTTTAATGCCCATTCTTCCAGTATGCAGAGATCCTTCTGGAGCTCTTCACAGTCCGGTTTTGTTTTAACCACCCTAAATAATTTGGTGTCATCTGCAAACTTGGCTACTTCACTGTTTAACCCCTGCTCCAGGTCACTGATGAACAGGTTGAAAAGCACCGGTCCCAACACACATCCCTGAAGCACCCCACTGCTCACATCCCGCCATTGTGAGAACTGACCATTGATTCCTACTCTCTGCTTCCTATTTTCAGCCAGCTCTCAATCCATAAGACTTGTCCTCTTATCCCTTGACTATGAAGTTTGCTTAGCAGTCTTTGGTGGGGGACTTTGTCAAAAGCTTTTTGGAAATCCAAATACACAATATCCACAGGCTCATTCCTGTCCACATGCTTATTGACGCTTTCAAAAAACTCTAATAGGTTAGTGAGACAGGACCTACCCTTACAGAAGCCATGTTGGGTTTCGCCCAGCAGACCTTGCCCTTCTATATGCTTGACAATTCTATCTTTAATAATGCTTTCTACTAATTTACCCGGAACAGACGTTAAGCTAACTATCCTGTAATTTCCTGGGCCCCCCCTGGAACCTTTTTTATAAATGGATGTTACATTGGCCATTCTCCAGTCCTCTGGTACAGAGGCTGATCGAAGGGACATATTACATATCTTTGTTAGAAGTTCAGCAATTTCCCATTTGAGTTCTTGAAGAACTCTAGGATGAATACCGTCTGGTCCCTGTGACTTGTTAGTTTGCAGTTTGTCTACGTTCTAGGACTTCCTGCCTTGTTACCACTATTTGCCTCAGTTCCTCATTTTCCCCTCTCCAAAATCTCTGTTCAAGAGAAGGAATCTGCCCTGTTGTTTCAACAGTGAAGACAGATGAGAAGAATTCATTTAGTTTTTCAGCAATCACTTTATCCTCCCCTACAGTTCCTTTACTCCCACTGGTCCAACCGCTTCCCTAGCTGGTTTCCTACTCCTAATATACTTAAAGAATTTCTTATTGTTTGTTTTGGTGTGTTTAGCAATATGCCCCTCAAAAGCTTTTTTTGCATCTCTAATTATCTGCTTGCATTTCCTTTGTGCCAGTTTGTGTTTGCTTCTGTTAGCCTCATTTGGGCAAACCTTCGAGTCTCTGAAGGAAGACTTTTTTTCTCTAATTGCTTCCTTCACCTTACCCGTTAGCCATGGTGATGACCTCTTGGACTTATTACTACCTTTCCTGACCTGCGGTATACAAGCTAGCTGAGCCTCTAGTAATGTGGACTTGAGTAACCCCCAAGCCTTTTCAAGAGATTTAACCCTCCTAACTGTTCCTTTCAACTTCCTCTTTACCAGTTTTCTCATTTTAGAGAAGTTCCCTCTTTTAAAGTCAAAGGTAATTGTGTGAGATTTCCCAGTCACTTTCCCACTTGCATATAAATTAAATTTGATGCCATTGTGATCACTATTGTCTACTGGCTCAACTACATCCACATCCTGCACTAAATCACTGGTAGCACCACAGAGTATTAAATCCAGGATTACCTCCCCTCTGGTTGGGTCTATGACCAACTGTTCGAGGGCACAGTCATTTAGGACGTCTAAAATTTTTATCTCTTTGGCTTGACTGGAGCATACATTTATCTAATCAATATGAGGGAAGTTGAAGTCCCCCATTATTACTACTTCATTACCTTTACATGCTTCCCTAATTTCATTCTCCATCTCAAGATCACCCTGAGCCATTTGGTCAGGGGGGCAATAGAACGTCCCCAGTACTAAATCTCCTTTGGGGCCCGGAATCGTCACCCATAAGGATTCTGTGGACGGGTCTGCCCTTTTTATGGTCTCTAGCTTATTAGACACTATGCCTTCCTTGATATACATAGCAACACCCCCTCCAATACGCCCTTCCCTGTCATTTCTATACAGTTTGTAACCAGGGATGACTGTATCCCACTGGTTCTCTCCCCTCCACCAGGTTTCTATAATGCTCACTATATCTATGTTTTCTCTTAAAACAATGCACTCTAATTCCCCTATTTTTGCTTGGAGCCTTCTAGCATTAGCATAGAAACACCTCCACACTGTTTCTCTCTTTCGACTTGCCTGGCATGTGCCTTTGGGCATCTTTAAGTGACTATCCATCATTTTTTCTCTATTCCCTTCCATATCCAAGTAATTCCCATGTGGGCAATCTGAAGCAATTTTCCCTTTGTCCGTGTGCACTGAGTTTGCCCGAACCGGATGCTTCTCAGCTCCTGTCAGCTTTCCCCCCCCAAATGGGCCTTGATGGGCCTTGGCCATCTGGATCAGGCCAAGGCCCATCAAGTCCAGCAGCCTGTTCACACAGCGGCCAACCAGGTGCCTCTAGGAAGCCCACAAACAAGACGACTGCAGCAGCACCATCCTGCCTGTGTTCCACAGCACCTAATATAATAGGCATGTTCCTCTGAACCTGGAGAGAATAGGCATGCATCATGACGAGTCTACATTTTGACTAGTAGCCGTGGATACCCCTCTCCTCCATGAACACATCCACTCATAAGAACATACGAAAAGCCCTGCTGGATCAGACCCAGGCCCATCAAGTCCAGCAGTCTGTTCAAACAGTGGCCAACCAGGTGCCTCTAGGAAGCCCACAAACAAGACAACGGCAGCAGCATTATTGTCCTGCCTCTATTCCAAAGAACCTAATATATTAAGTCTGCTCCTCTGATCCTGGAGATAATAGGTATGCATCATGACTAGTCTCCATTTTGACTAGTAGCCATGGATAGCCCTGTCCTCCATGAACATGTCCACTCCCCTCTTCAAGCCTTCCAAGTTGGCTTTCAATGTTATAAAGTTTAACTTGATATCCAAATATGCTCATAGCCCTATTAGGACTGCATGAGTCTGTTTCTGTGTAAACAGCACACTTGCTTTTCTTTACTACTAAATGTTTTCTACTTTCAATTTGAATTTGTTCCCACCTCTCAGATGGCAAAAATTAAGATAACATGTGCCAAGGTAGCCTAGGGTGCAGCAGTTTCCAGCTTTGCCTCTCCAGCATTAGGTCTATTTGTAATTTTGGTTGTAGAAAACTACTTCTAAATGCCATAAAAAGCCCCTTCCCAAAATAAAAATTGTATATGCTAAGTTATACATGACACATTTTGCATTGTTAAAGCAGTGAAATAAGCAGAGGCTTGGTATGAAAAGAAGTATTGCTCATATTTCAGTTTTTACCAAAATGTTCTTTTTTTTCCCCTGGGGGAAAAAATAGGAATGCACATTCCCCACCCCCACGTGGCTTTAAAACTTCCAGAAATTTTAAGTCTCGATATACTCACCTTCTGTGTTGTTTCCTTCCAAGTTCCTAGAACATTCTTCTTGAGGATGCTGTTGTGCTGGAGGTGTCCCATCAGCACCAGTCCCATCTAACAAGTAAATAATAAAAAGTAATGTCACAGTCTTGGAGGAAAAATATAGAATTTCCCCATTTTAAAATCCATATAGACTTCATATGTAAGGAGAGAACAGGTTTTTTAGAAGTCTGACTCTCAAAGGAAATGACTGAACTGAAATGTTTTGTATCAAGGTCTTCCTGTATTCCTATGAGATAGGCCCGTTTTGCAGCTGTTCTGGAACACTGCCACTCTCAAGAAGGTCACTAGATAGAGCTACGTAGTTTCTGCTCTGTACAGGTGCTGACTGAGAGCTATGATGTAATGAAATGTCACAACGTGATTGTAAATGAAGTTTCAGGCCTTCTTAAAGTTAAGGAGGTCTTTCAGAGGTACAAACACAGTCAAATTAACTGTATTATTAACAATAAGAAAATGCTGGGAAAAGTTATATGTTAAGAAAATATAACAGAGCCATATGATATAAATGGCCATATGATATAAATGGCCATGATCAGCAAAAGACCTGCTGAAGGAAGGAACTCCAAATAGGGTAAGAGCAGCAGCGCTGATACCCTAAGCAATGTACAATTCCAGAAGTGCAGATGCACTGGAAGTTCCTCAAGGTCAGATAAACACTGATCTTGAAGGTATATAAGGAGGAGCTACCTAGCCAGAAGGCAGAGAGTTCTTGAAAGGTTGACACCCGCTGACCTGACCTGATTCTCCCCATCCCTTGCGTGGGATGTGGGCTCTGAAGCCCTGGTCCTTGCGTGAATTGAGACTATCAGACCTTCCATATGGGTTGCAGTCTCTTTGAGTGTTCAGTCTTTGAATATGCTGGATGCTTACAGATTCTCCAACATTTACAAGTCTTCCTGTGAGACTGGAGATCTCCCTAAAGGGGGATTCTTTTCAAGATAGCCAGCCCTTGCTAGGACTGGATGTCTGAACAGAATGCCTGTAGACTTCTTCATCTTATGAATGGGATGGAGACTCCTAGAATCCACCAATCTTAGTGTGGGGTCTAAGAGTTTGGATCTTTCCATATTTGGAATGGAAACACTGAGAGCTCATTGATTCTGTGTGTGTGTGTGTGTGTGTGTGTGTGTGTAAAGTGCCGTCAAGTCGCAGCCGACTTATGGCGACCCCTTTTGGGGTTTTCATGGCAAGAGACTATCAGAGGTGGTTTGCCAGTGCCTTCCTCTGCACAGCAACCCTGGTATTCCTTGGTGGTCTCCCATCCAAATACTAACCAGGGCTGACCCTGCTTAGCTTCTGAGATCTGACGAGATCAGGCTAGCCTGGACCATCCAGGTCAGGTCAGTTCATTGATTCTAGCAGGGATTAATGGGGTCTCACTAAGATCTATTTAGTCTTGTTTGGCCTCCCAGTCCCAACAGACATGGAGATTGTAAAACCTATAGCTTCCTTAACACAGGTCCTTCAAAGAGTTGAAGAGACCAGGAGCTTATTCTTTGAGCATGCATCAGAAGTTTCTCTAGTTAACAGAGAGAATTCTGAACGTCCTCTGAGCCAGAGGTTTTCCCAGCTGACAGGGAAAGCTTCTGCACTCAGTGACACAGCATAGTGCATACACAGTACTCTGTGCTTACACAGGGACTCTGACATTTAAATGGCTTTCTAATAAGCTTTGCATTGCTTTCTGATTCTGACACAGCTATAGATGGCATGCACATACATATAGATTTCCCTGATCCTAACATAGATCAGATGCCTTTTCATAGGCTAAAAACACTGGGAGATTTCTTTCATGCACTTGGTCCTGGCATGGACTTAAAATATGCTTCAAAGGCTCATGATTCCAGCTCTTACATGATTCCAGCTCTTACATGAACTCATGGAACCAGAGATTTCTCTGACCTTTGCATACACCAAAGACATACATTTCAAAGACATTGAAATACTAAAACAACACATAGAAGACTGAAAAGGTTTACATATCTTTAACATGAATTAGGACCTTAGACCTTATCTCTAAGCCTGCATATAAGCTGGGGAGGTTTGCAAATAACATGACTAGGTAAAGTCTTATGTTTTATGATGTTTTAGGTACTCTGAATTAAGATGCTTTTAACTAATTCAGATCTTTTTCCATTGTACTAACCATATTTTACAGGATTTCTGTAACTGTTATATTCCTGAATGAAATATTATTACTGGTTTAAGGTTTGAACTCTTATATAGAAAAATAGAGATTGTTTAAGATTACTTGCATACACGAACATGTTTAAGACTCATAATGTCTGAACTTTGTAACTATTTACATGCATATATATTATGGAAAATAAATTGTAAATACATTCACATTCTTTTCATAATTTATTGGGGCAATTCAAGGGAAAGCTTACTTCGGTAAGAAGCATCGAGTCCTGTCAAGTAGGTGTCTAACTGAATAAGATAACATACTTCTTCTCAGGAAGGGGTCCATTCTAAAAGTATAGGCACTGAAAAGCACTGACCCGCTTCAATGAGCATGTTCTATCGCCCAAGAAATTAACCCCAACATGAGGTCTGTATCATGCAGTGGAGTTCTATGCTATCATAAGAACATAAGAAAAGCCCTGCTGGATCTGGAAAAGGTCCATTGAGTCCAGCAGTCTGTTCACACAGTGGCCAACCAGGTGCCTCTAGGAAGCCCACAAACAAGACGACTGCAGCAGCACCATCCTGCCTGTGCTCCACAGCACCTAATATAATAGGCATGTTCCTCTGAACCTGGAGAGAATAGGCATGCATCATGACGAGTCTACATTTTGACTAGTAGCCGTGGATACCCCTCTCCTCCATGAACATATCCACTCATAAGAACATACGAAAAGCCCTGCTGGATCAGACCCAGGCCCACCAAGTCCAGCAGTCTGTTCAAACAGTGGCCAACCAGGTGCCTCTAGGAAGCCCACAAACAAGACAACGGCAGCAGCATTATTGTCCTGCCTGTGTTCCAAAGCACCTAATATATTAAGTCTGCTCCTCTGATCCTGGAGAGAATAGGGATGCATCATGACTAGTCTCCATTTTGACTAGTAGCCATGGATAGCCCTGTCCTCCATGAACATGTCCACTCCCCTCTTCAAGCCTTCCAAGTTGGCTTTCAATGTTATAAAGTTTAACTTGATATCCAAATATGCTCATAGCCCTATTAGGACTGCATGAGTCTGTTTCTGTGTAAACAGCACACTTGCTTTTCTTTACTACTAAATGTTTTCTACTTTCAATTTGAATTTGTTCCCACCTCTCAGATGGCAAAAATTAAGATACATGTGCCAAGATAGCCTAGGATGCAGCAGTTTCCAGCTTTCCCTCTCCAGCATTAGGTCTATTTGTAATTTTGTTTGTAGAAAACTACTTTTAAATGCCATAAACAGCCCCCTCCCAAAATAAAAATTGTATATGCTAAGTTATACATGACACATTTTGCATTGTTAAAGCAGTGAAATAAGCAGAGGCTTGGTATGAAAAGAAGTATTGCTCATATTTCAGTTTTTACCAAAATGTTTTTTTTTTCCCCCTGGGGGAAAAAACGGGAATGCACATTTCCCACCCCCACGTGGCTTTAAAACTTCCAGAAATTTTAAGTCTCGATATACTCACCTTCTGTGTTGTTTCCTTCCAAGTTCCTAGAACATTCTTCTTGAGGATGCTGTTGTGCTGGAGGTGTCCCATCAGCACCAGTCCCATCTAACAAGTAAATAATAAAAAGTAATGTCACAGTCTTGGAGGAAAAATATAGAATTTCCCCATTTTAAAATCCATATAGACTTCATATGTAAGGAGAGAACAGGTTTTTTAGAAGTCTGACTCTCAAAGGAAATGACTGAACTGAAATGTTTTGTATCAAGGTCTTCCTGTATTCCTATGAGATAGGCCCGTTTTGCAGCTGTTCTGGAACACTGCCACTCTCAAGAAGGTCACTAGATAGAGCTACGTAGTTTCTGCTCTGTACAGGTGCTGACTGAGAGCTATGATGTAATGAAATGTCACAACGTGATTGTAAATGAAGTTTCAGGCCTTCTTAAAGTTAAGGAGGTCTTTCAGAGGTACAAACACAGTCAAATTAACTGTATTATTAACAATAAGAAAATGCTGGGAAAAGTTATATGTTAAGAAAATATAACAGAGCCATATGATATAAATGGCCATATGATATAAATGGCCATGATCAGCAAAAGACCTGCTGAAGGAAGGAACTCCAAATAGGGTAAGAGCAGCAGCGCTGATACCCTAAGCAATGTACAATTCCAGAAGTGCAGATGCACTGGAAGTTCCTCAAGGTCAGATAAACACTGATCTTGAAGGTATATAAGGAGGAGCTACCTAGCCAGAAGGCAGAGAGTTCTTGAAAGGTTGACACCCGCTGACCTGACCTGATTCTCCCCATCCCTTGCGTGGGATGTGGGCTCTGAAGCCCTGGTCCTTGCGTGAATTGAGACTATCAGACCTTCCATATGGGTTGCAGTCTCTTTGAGTGTTCAGTCTTTGAATATGCTGGATGCTTACAGATTCTCCAACATTTACAAGTCTTCCTGTGAGACTGGAGATCTCCCTAAAGGGGGATTCTTTTCAAGATAGCCAGCCCTTGCTAGGACTGGATGTCTGAACAGAATGCCTGTAGACTTCTTCATCTTATGAATGGGATGAAGACTCCTAGAATCCACCAACCTTAGTGTGGGGTCTAAGAGTTTGGATCTTTCCATATTTGAAATTGAAACACTGAGAGCTCATTGATTCTGTGTGTGTGTGTGTGTGTGTGTGTGTGTGTGTGTGTGTGTGTGTGTGTGTGTAAAGTGCCATCAAGTCGCAGCCGACTTATGGCGACCCCTTTTGGGGTTTTCATGGCAAGAGACTATCAGAGGTGGTTTGCCAGTGCCTTCCTCTGTATAGCAACCCTGGACTTCCTTGGTGGTCTCCCATCCAAATACTAACCAGGGCTGACCCTGCTTAGCTTCTGAGATCTGACGAGATCAGGCTAGCCTGGACCATCCAGGTCAGGTCAGTTCATTGATTCTAGCAGGGATTAATGGGGTCTCACTAAGATCTATTTAGTCTTGTTTGGCCTCCCAGTCCCAACAGACATGGAGATTGTAAAACCTATAGCTTCCTTAACACAGGTCCTTCAAAGAGTTGAAGAGACCAGGAGCTTATTCTTTGAGCATGCATCAGAAGTTTCTCTAGTTAACAGAGAGAATTCTGAACGTCCTCTGAGCCAGAGGTTTTCCCAGCTTCTGCACTCAGTGACACAGCATAGTGCATACACAGTACTCTGTGCTTACACAGGGACTCTGACATTTAAATGGCTTTCTAATAAGCTTTTCATTGCTTTCTGATTCTGACACAGCTATAGACGGCATGCACATACACATAGATTTCCCTGATCCTAACATAGATCAGATGCCTTTTCATAGGCTAAGAACACTGGGAGATTTCTCTATGATTTCATGCACTTGGTCCTGGCATGGACTTAAAATATGCTTCAAAGGCTCATGATTCTAACTCTTACATGATTCCAGCTCTTACATGAACTCATGGAACCAGATATTTCTCTGACCTTTGCATACACCAAAGACATACATTGCAAAGACATTGAAATACTAAAACAACACATAGAAGACTGAAAAGGTTTACATATCTTTAACATGAATTAGGACCTTAGACCTTCTCTCTAAGCCTGCATATAAACTGGGGAGGTTTGCAAATAACATGACTAGGTAAAGTTTTATGTTTTATGATGTTTTAGGTACTCTGAATTAAGATGCTTTTAACTAATTCAGATCTTTTTCCATTGTACTAACCTTATTTTACAGGATTTCTGTAACTGTTATTCCTGAATGAAATATTATTACTGGTTTAAGGTTTGAACTCTTATATAGAGAAATAGAGATTGTTTAAGATTGCTTGCATACACGAACATGTTTAAGACTCATAATGTCTGAACTTTGTAACCATTTACATGCATATATATTATGGAAAATAAATTGTAAATACATTCACATTCTTTTCATAATTTATTGGGGCAATTCAAGAGAAAGCTTACTTCGGTAAGAAGCATCGAGTCCTGTCAAGTAGATGTCTAACTGAATAAGATAACATACTTCTTCTCAGGAAGGGGTCCATTCTAAAAGTATAGGCACTGAAAAGCACTGACCCGCTTCAATGAGAATGTTCTATCGCCCAAGAAATTAACCTCAACATGAGGTCTGTATCATGCAGTGTTCTATGCTTTCATAAGAACATAAGAAAAGCCCTGCTGGATCTGGAAAAGGTCCATTGAGTCCAGCAGTCTGTTCACACAGTGGCCAACCAGGTGCCTCCAGGAAGCCCACAAACAAAGCGACTGCAGCAGCACCATCCTGCCTGTGTTCCACAGCACCTAATATAATAGGCATGTTCCTCTGAACCTGGAGAGAATAGGCATGCATCATGATGAGTCTACATTTTGACTAGTAGCCATGGATACCCCTCTCCTCCATGAACATATCCACTCATAAGAACATACGAAAAGCCCTGCTGGATCAGACCCAGGCCCATCAAGTCCAGTAGTCTGTTCAGACAGTGGCCAACCAGGTGCCTCTAGGAAGCCCACAAACAAGACAACGGCAGCAGCATTATTGTCCTGCCTGTGTTCCAAAGCACCTAATATATTAAGTCTGCTTCTCTGATCCTGGAAAGAATAGGTATGCATCATGACTAGTCTCCATTTTGACTAGTAGCCATGGATAGCCCTGTCCTCCATGAACATGTCCACTCCCCTCTTTGGCTTTCAATGTTATAAAGTTTAACTTGATATCCAGATATGCTCATAGCCCTATTAGGACTGCATGAGTCTGTTTCTGTGTAAACAGCACACTTGCTTTTCTTTACTACTAAATGTTTTCTACTTTCAATTTGAATTTGTTCCCACCTCTCAGATGGCAAAAATTAAGATACATGTGCCAAGATAGCCTAGGATGCAGCAGTTTCCAGCTTTCCCTCTCCAGCATAAGGTCTATTTGTAATTTTGGTTGTAGAAAACTACTTCTAAATGCCATAAACAGCCCCCTCCCAAAATAAAAATTGTACACGCTAAGTTATACATGAAGCATTTTGCATTGTTAAAGCAGTGAAATAAGCAGAGGCTTGGTATGAAAAGAAGTGTTGCTCATATTTCAGTTTTTACCAAAATGTTATTTCCCCCCCCTGGGGGAAAAAACAGAAACGCACATCCCCCGCCCCCAGTGGCTTTAAAACTTCCAGAAATTTTAAGTCTCGATATACTCACCTTCTGTGTTGTTTTCTTCCAAGTTCCCAGAACATTCTGCTTGAAGAGGCTGTTGTTCTGGAGGTGTCCCATCAGCACCAGTCCTATCTAACAAGTAAATAACAAAAAGTAACCCACTCTAGAACCAAATCCTAAAATGTATCCATGAAATCATCCTTCTAAAACGAAGTGTTTATTGCTCTTTTTATTTCTGTTCCTCAAATGCAAATGAATGCAGCCGTTCAGAAAAAAATACACAAAGTAGAAAATAAATGTATGTACTAATTTAGAATTAAATTCTATTATTGTTGTTGTTGTTGTCCGCCTTTCACACTGAGACTTAATAAATGACCATCTTCCAGCCAAGAGCTCACGGTTCTGCTAGGGAATAACTACTATTAGCATTTATATAGTGCTAATCCCCATAACAGCCCTGTAGACCAGGCCAGTACAGTTGTCGCCATATTGAGAGTGGGAAGCAGAGAGACGCTGGATTGCTTTAGGCCACCCATGGCAGAGGTAAGATCTGAACCAGGGACGTCTCGGATCATGGGCTGTTCTTTGGGCCACCATGCCAAACAAGTGTGGTTTGTAATCAGTCTCCAGATAAAACTGAATGCAAACACAGGAAGTCAGGACTCAGGAGGCTTTCCCTGAATGCAACACTTGTGTACACTATTGTACGCACAAATCCAGTAAGCTTACAACTTACTAATAATCACAACGTAATTTAAATGTAACATACAAATAGGATGCATAATCTCTAAATCTCTAAAAAAAAATCTCTAAATTCATCCTCCTCAGAAGGAGAGCATATAATTTGGGTTCCTGAAGCCTATAAAGTTTGCAGCTGAAGAAATTCACTGCCAGTTTTTGAGTACTACAGCAAATAAAGCCATTTTGTACCTAACAACAACGTTGCTGTGTCTTACAACAGAACAGATTACGTAATCAAACCAGCCACGGTAAAGGACCAACAGGGGAAAGAAGAAATCTTTCTCTGGAGTCATTCTAAAAAGGACAGTCCAAAGCTTAACATCCTGTATGATGCAGAGATATGTCTTTCCCCTTATATCTCTGCAACGAAAGGTGCTAGAGACTTACTTTAAGAAAAAAACCAAAGCTGGGAATTCAAAGAACCAGTTATTGTTATAATGTTATCTTGCTATAATAATATTAAGTTGCTGATTTTAAAAAGACCTGTGGTGGGGGTGGGGAGGGGGGAACTGGCCGCTATTGGGGAAATGGTTGCCGTGTGGGCGGGGCCAGGAAAATCTGAACTTTCTGGGCCACGCAGCAATCATCGAGGCTTTACCGTGAACTTACCCAAAACTTTGGAGCAAAGCAGGCTGCGGAAATATCAAGGGAAAGCTAAGGAAACCCCAGAAGTGCACTAATGCACCTCGATGCTTTGGGGGAGCGGGAAGGGGGAACCCCACTTTGCAACAGAATCGAACCTGGGGCAGATAACCATGCAGAAATGGCTGCAGATTTCACAACGGTAGCCATAGGAAAGACAGATACCCTCTCAAAAATGAGTAGATTCTATAATGGCAAGAGCATCCTGCGTAAAAAAAGGCAATCACACACAATACTTTTCACAACTGTAGTTTAAGAATTCCTTTCCGGAACCTCCCTTTGAAATTTTTTGTTGACTTTTTGGGGTCAGCAGCAGAATTTCCCAAGAGAGAGTACTGCTGCTTTAGGAAGTGGCATCTCTAAATACAACTCTGATACTCTTCCTTGCAGAATGTACACGAAAACTCATTCTTCCTCCCGATTCTGAAACGTGTATTTATTCTTTTTATCTTGCGTTGTCACAAAGGTAAATCTTTATCTGATTTTAAGGGGCTACAATTGAAAGCTCCAACGTGCTCACCTTCACAATCTTGCGATCGCCCGCACCTTAAGATATTGAGCTGTCCTGAAAGAAAAAGGGGGGGTTATATGTTCAGACATCTGGTTAAAGATCCACCCTGTTATTTAGCTGCGTGTGTAAACTAAGAGAGCCAACCGCTTTCATGGCAGGATTAGGCGTCAGGTATGTCAACAGTCTGGAAGGGACAAGAGTGTTGCCTAAACCCCTCTCTGTTAGCTTTCCTCCCAAACCCCGAGTCCTATTTAAAAGAGGAAAGGCTTATCATCCTACAGAGCACATGGGTGACTCTCTTGGAGGGTCACCGAACCCCAGCTTATTTTCAAATCTGGAGAAACCTCTTTGGGCAGGCTGGCTTTTAGGAAATGGGGCAGAGAAGAAAGGTTTTAAATGCTTTAAAAGGGGTTCCAGGCGCTTTTCGTTGCTATCCATCCCAGCCTTATTTATTTATTTAACTACACTTCTACCCTGCCCTCCCCAGCCGAAGGATGGGGCAAGCAAAGGTATTTTCAAACCACCTGGCCTTGCTGAAAAGATGGGGAGTGCACAGCCTTCAATAAAACAAGGCAATGGAAAAGGAGAGCCAAGCACGAACAATCGGTCAGCAAAAGAATGTCCGTCTATCCGCTTTTATCTTGCCTTTCTCTGAGCTCAGCGTGGCATGCGGGGCTTTCTCCGTTTTGCCCCACAACAACCTTATGGGGTAGATCAGGCTCAGAGAGAGAGAGAGGCCCAGGTTTACCTAGGCATCTTCAGGGATGAGTGGAGATTTGAGCCTGGGTCGGTCTTAATCCAGCACTCCAATCCAGGGGCCAGCAACAAAGAAGTAATAAATATATACAGGAATGCCCTGTGCAGTTGTTTCAGTGAGCTGGCATAAATCTGGGCATGGCTAGCTCTTGGGTTACTGGCAACCGTTCAAATCTGTCATGTCCCTTTCCGTAAAACATCTCTCAGCAGCCCTGTATTCCCACCCAAATCTTTGCCTGCCGTTCCTTTTACTTGCTGGTTATTCTCGCTTCCCACTTTCCCCTCCAAAACACCCTAACTTAAAATTTCACTTTTCTTTTTAAAAGAGCCACATTTGGTTCCATTCAAAGCTAGATTTGGATCTGGAACCATAGCCTGACTATAGAAGAAGAGTTGGTTTTTATATGCCGACTTTCTCTACCACTTAAGGAAGGATCAAACCGGATTACAATCACTTCCCTTCCCCTCCCCACAAGAGACACCCTGTGAGGTAGGTGAGGCTGAGAGAGCTCAAAGAGAACTGTGACTAGCCCAAGGTCACTCAGCTGGCTTTGTGTGTAGAAGAAGAAGAAAAGTTGGTTTTTATATGCCAACTTTCTCTACCACTTAAGGAAGACTCAAACCGGCTTACAATCACCTTACCTTCCCCTCCCCACAACAGACACCCAGTGAGGTAGGTGGGGCTGAGAGAGCTCTAAGAAAACTGTGACTAGCCCAAGGTCGCCCACGTGGCTTCATGTGTAGGAGTGGGGAAACAAATCCAGTTCACCAGATTAGCGTCCGCCGCTCATGTGGAGGAGTGGGAAATCAAACCCCGTCCTCCCGATCAGAATCCACCGCTCCAAACCACCGCTCTTAACCACTACACCACACTGGCTCACCATAGGAGAGAGAGAGAGACAGACCCCTGCTCTAACCACTATGCTATGCTGGCTCACACAGCAAAATATGAAGATTGCAAGATATACCACATCAGGCCTGATGGGGCCCCTATAAAGAATACACCATAGGAGGTTTTTGGAAAAACTGCAGCAAAAGCCGTGTGGGTGAGAAAGTTCAGATTTTTCCCGTTGTGTCCACATGGCAGCCATTTCCCCTGCCCCTGATCTTGCAGCGGCTATTTCCTTTCCCCACTGCCACCAGGTAGTTTTAGTTGGTTTGTTCTCATCGGCAACGTAACAGTGACATATTGATATAACGTTTTAACAATCTGTGTCAGGTTTTCTGAATTCCCGACTTCCCATTAAAAACTAAGCCCAACCCAGTTATATTTACTCAGTAGCTCCGGAGATATGTGTGGGTCTTTGCCCTGCTACCTGTAGCTCCGCTGAACATTGTTCCACAATGTGGCACCTGCCCCGTGTTTCAGGAAAGCGGGCAAGCTCCTTGCCCCCATGGGGCTCGGGGTCAGCAGGTGGTGCCCCCCCCTGAAACATTTGCCACTGGTGGAACAGGTAAGGGGCACGCCTCTGGGATGCGGGCCTCATGCCAAGGATGGAAGAAAATGAAGCTCTTTTGGTTGACCGGAACTGTGACTGTGGCTCTCTATGAGCTGTGCACCACAGCTCCAGGCATTTTCATTGCGGCGACATAAGGGGAAAGGCATATCTTTGCAACGAAAGGGTCTAGAGACTGACTTTTTAGCAGTGGCGTAGCGTGGGTTGTCAGCACCCGGGGCAAGGCAAGTAATTTGCGCCCCCTAACCCGTGGATTTTAGCACGCGAGTCTCTTCCACTAGATTAGTTAAAGAAACCCTTACCCCCTAAGCACATGTATTGTTTGTTATGAAAATACTGATGTAATTAAAGTAAAATGCATCTAAATACAAGTTTATTTTCAAACACTTCTCAGAAGAGCATCCTGGTGTCCGCAGCCTCCGTCAGGGCTGTAATGTGTTTCCAAGGAGAGGGCCTGTGGGGGGGGGGGCACTGGTCCCCTGCAGAGCATGTTGTGCTAACTGGGGCCTGGGAGGCCTGGGTTCAAATCTTGGCTTTGCTGGGGGGCGCAGAAGGGAGGGCAGCTTGATTTCTGGGGCTTGGGGAAGGGGTCTTGCTGCAGGTCGTGCTCCAGGGGCTGGCTTGGAAGGAAAGGCCGGCGGCAGAAGCCGAAGGGCCGGCCTTGCGCCGAAAGGGCGCGTTCCCGCGGGAGCGGGACTGCTGTGCCGCGCAGGGGCCGGGCCGGCTCCGCTCCCTGTGCCGCGTAGGTGCTTGGCGAGGGGGCCGGGCCAGGCCGGGCCTCGCCTCCCTGCGCCACGACTGCTGGCCCCGCAGCAAGAGCAAGAGCCGCCTGGACGCCGCGCAGGTGAGCGGGCCGGGGGGCTGGGGGGGTGCGCGTGCCCCCGGGCTGGCGCGGAGGCGCGGGGCCGGCCTGCCTGCCTGCCTGCCTCCCTGCCAGCAAGCGGCCAGGCCGGCTGCGGCACCAGGAAGGGTGGCTTGGCGGACGCTCGGCTCGGCGGGACAGGGGTCGAATCCCGGCTGCGTCGTGCACGCGTGTTGGGTGGTCTCGGCCAAGCGCGTGCATTCTCCGCCTGGCCCACCTCACCTGGTGGGGGTGAGGATAACATGCCGCAGAGGGGAACGACGTGAGCCGTCTTGGGTCCCCACTGGAGAGGAAAGGGGTGGCGGGTCGGGTGAAGCGCCCTTTTGCCGGAGGGGAGGCTTCCCCTTGAGACCCTGGCGGGCGAGGCGAGGCTGGAGCGGACTCTGGAGAAGAGCGGCTGCTGGGGACGGGGGGGTCTGCCCCCCTCCCCCAGCCATGGAGACCCGGCCCCTCGGGGCAGAGAGCTGCGAGTGCGAGCGCGCCCCCCCAGATGTTGCGCCCGGTGCGGCCGGCCCCCCCCTGCACCCCCCACGCTACGCCACTGCTTTTTAGGAAACTGAAAATTCAGTAACTGCAACACAGAGACTGTTATAATGTTGTAACAGTAGTCAACTGCCTTTAAAAAAAACAAACTGGGAAAAGTGGGGTGGGGTGGCTGGCTGCTGTCAGGGGACTAGGGCACGGAAACTACAGGGCCATTTAGAATGAAAAAAATAATAACAATCCAAAAAGGAGATAAGACATACCTTTTTGCCACGTGGAAAATATCATCACTCCCAGACATCCTCCAGCTATGAATACCACAAATGGAATGAGTAACATATACCTATTTCTTCTTTGTGGAGCAGCTCCTTATTGAACAAGTTTAAAAACACATTGATTAAAAAAAGCCATGTTAATATTGCCAGAAAATATCTGTTTGGAAATACAAAAAAAAAAAAAAACTTTTTAAAAAACAAAACAAAAAATCCCCCAATAGGTTGGTTGTGTTTATGGACTTTTCTGAGGAATTAAGGGAGAAAATATACTCCAGACCCCAGATTGACCTTTAACCCCCAGCTATAGTATGGGGCCCATTTTTAACAGACATGCCCTTCTTTACCTTTCTCTTTCTCCCTTTTGCAGGGTCTCTCAGCACTGCAGATATCCCTTTTCCCAGGGCATCCTGGGATCTGTCGTCTGCGGTACGAATGGGGCGCCGATCTCTGACAAAGAATCGAGATCTGCACCAAACTACAATTCCTAGGGTTTTTACGGGGGAAGCTATCATACTGAAACTACTACAAAACTGTTTTAAATCTGCAGTGTACTCACACTCCACTCCCCCATTTTTCTATTATTATTTTTTAAGAGCAAACATGGAAATGCCGCTGCTGCCAATCATAGGGTTTCCAACTGCCTGGCTGTGGCGGGCAATTGCCCACCAATCAACCAGGCTGCCCACACTGACCAGCAGGCGGAAGCAGGAAGGGTTGAGTGACCCCCCTGTATGGTCATGCTCCCAGCGCAATGCCATCACTTCAGGGTTTAGCCTGAAGAGGAGAAGACTGAGAGATGATATGATAACCATCTTCAAGTATTTGAAGTGCTGTCATGTAGAGGAGGGTGCCGAGTCGTTTTCTGTTGCCCCAGAAGGTCGGACCAGAAACAACAGGTTGAAATTAAATCAGAAGAGTTTCCATCTAGACATTAGGAAGAATTTTCTGACAGTTAGAGCGGTTCCTCAGTGGAACAGGCTTCGTCGGGAGGTGGTAAGCTCTCCTTCCCTGGAGGTTTTTAGGAAGAGGTTAGATGGCCATCTTTCAGCAATGTGATCCTATAACCTTAAGCAGATGATGAGAGGGAAAGCATCTTGGTCATCTTCTGGGAATGTTGTGGGGGTCACTGGGGGTGTGGGGGGACATGGTTGTGAATCTCCTGCACTGTGCAGGTGGTTGGACTAGATGACCCTGGTGGTCCCTTCCAACTCTATATTCTATGATTCTGTAAGTGTCAGCATCGCACTGGGAGCGCATGCGCGCAAATCACTCCCCCCAGTCCCACCCAAAAGAAACTCCCACAGGTGGGAAGACGGGACCTGACAACCCTAGCCACTCATCGTAGGACAGGATACACCTCACTTGCGGATGCCAGCCCTCAGGGGTGGAGAACATCAGGCCCAGGGGGCATATAAGGCCCACAAAATCATTTGATCTGGCCCTTTGTGGGTCCTGGCAGATCTCTAGCTCAGAAGGATCTAAGACTGGCGATCCGCCACCTCCCGCAGACAGGAATAGCCTCTATTCAAGGCGGATGTGAGTTTGTTTTGTTGAGAAAAGGAACCTTTTTCCCCCTTGCAGAAGAGTCATTAGCTATGGAGCTGCTAGGACCACCCAAGAAACTGTGTTAACCCTTTCCCACCTGAGCCATGGAGAAACGTATTCCCTCTGTACTACAAGAGGGCTGGGGGCAGAAGTGGTGACAATGGAAGGGTTAAAGGGGGCAGGGCCACAATGCGCGGGGGGGAGTTCTTAGCCAGTGTGTCCTCATTTCACCGCTGCAGGCGGAGGTAGCAGGAGCCTGCTGTAGAATCCGGCCCCGACCATGCGGAGCAGGAGCAACTCCTGCGTGTTGCTGGACTGCTACGCCCGGCTGGTGCAACAGACCAGTGCGCCACCGGTTGGATTCCTGCCTGCTTGCTTGTGCTGGGGGGGGTCATCTGGGCAGCTGCTTGCTTGGGGCTTGGTCGGTACCCCCTCTCCCTTCCAGTTCTTTCTCCTCTACGTCCTGCAAAAGACGATTAGGGCGGGGAAGTGCCGGATTGGGGCGTTACTGGACCGGGCTCCTTCGCCTACAAGCCCCAAGCGGCTTGTTGCTCACTCCATCTTGTGTTTGCTGCCCTGCCTGAATCTCTCGGGCCCAGCTGGGGACAGCGGCGCTCAAAAGCAAGTCGCTCTACGTGGCAGACACTCGGGAGTCGTCTCCGGCCGCGCCTCTTGGCTAAGCGTTTGACCAAACACAGCAGGCTAATTTTCAAGTTGATAATTTTGTACGGCCCGCGAGCGATGTTATAAATATCCAAATGGCCCTTGGCGGAAAAAAGGTTCCCCGCCCCTGCTCCAGTTGCTGAAGACCAATCGAACGCATTCCCGTTTGTGAACCGCATAGCTCAACCCAAAGGTCTACCTGCTGGGATACAGTCCTTCAGAAGGATGGACGAGCTGGAGTTTGCATCATAGACGCTGACGACGCAGGTGACGTTCTGCGAAAGGTCTATGTCCTTCTCAAGCAGGATAGTGGAGTTGTTCCCCGGAATCTTTTTCTCGCTTTTCTGGTATTTCCACTTGTACGTTGGGGTTCTCTTTAGCGCCACGTCCTGGGCATCTTGCTCGCAGCTTACCCAGATTCGATCACCAATTTCTGTGCAGTTTAACTGAGGTGGCTTGGGAGGCTCTGTGGGCAATAACAACCGCAAGCAATTAAAGAGGGGCCGCGACTCAGTGGTAGAGCCGCGTGCAGAAGGTCCCAGGTGTGCAGAAGGTCCCAGGTTCAATCCCCGTCAATCTCAGTGGTAGAGCCGCGTGCAGAAGGTCCCAGGTTCAATCCCCGGCGTCTCCAGTTAAAGGGACTAGGCAAGGAGGTGATCCTTTGGACATGGATAATCCTATCCTCCATGAACATGCCCACTCCCCCCTTAAAGCCTTCCAAGTAGGCAGCCCCCACCACATCCTGGGGCAGGGACTTCCACAATTTAACTATGCGTTGTGTGAAGAACTCTGTGTGTGTTCTCGTGTTATAAAGTTATAAAATGCATAGCTGAACATGTCTGTAACAATTCACAGGGTTGTCAGGCAGTGCCTGACAACTGGCAGTGCCTGACAGGCAGTGCCTGACAACTGGCAGAAGAGTTGGGGGAGGGATAGCTCTAGGAATTGCCAATTTACTGTACAGGAAAAGTTGAGGGCAGCAGAAAAAGAGGAAGACCCAACAAGAGATGGATTGACTCTTTAAAGGAAGCCACAGCCCTCAATTTGCAAGACCTGAGCAAGGCTGTCAAAGATAGGACATTTTGGAGGACGTTGATTCATGGAGTCACCATGAGTCAGAAGCGGCTTGACGGCACTTAACACACACACAACAAAACCTGAAGATCTTACCATAGAGTTTCCCCGGATTCCTAGAACTACCTTTCCAGATAGATCTGGGAATTGCCAGGAACTCTATGGCAAGATATTGTCGAAGGCTTTCACGGTCAGAGTTCATTGGTTCTTGTAGGTTATCCGGGCTGTGTGACCGTGGTCTTGATATTTTCTCTCCTGTCGTTTCACCAGCAGCTGTGGCAGGCATCTTCAGAGGAGTAACACAGAAGGACAGTGTCTCTCAGTGTCAAATGTGTAGGAAGAGTTGTCACGGTCTCTGACATAATTATGGTATTTTGTGTACATGTGCAGAATTAATTCCATGTAGAGCTTGAACACAACATACAAACTGAACCACAAACTGCAGAGGTTTGTGTAATGAAAAGCCTGGCAACAGCTTGCAAAATGCAAATGTCCTTAGAACAGGATGACTGAATTCTCTCAAGGTCTGAATTCTTTCAAGAGCTAACTAACTTACCCTGGTCTTGTCCTTGAAGGGAGAAGAACATGATCATTCTTCACTATCTGCCAGAAAGGTGTATCTGAAATTACCCTTCCTGATTCAGCTGCCAGCTGTCAGCTGCTCATATCTCAAGAGCAGAAAAGTCCTGCTATCCTCAAACCTTGAGAAGGTCTACTCAAAGACCTCAAGGCTATAAGTGCAGTAAGCTTCTTGCTTTCTATAACCTTGCTGAAGGCTATGTTTCCTACTGACCACATGGTTACATGTTACAATGTGAGCAATAATTGTGTTTTATGATTTATATAGTTATATACTGTATTGTAGATTTCTAAATAGTCTCATTTAATGTGTATTGTACTGAAGATGAGAATGGTGTGAAAATTGAGTATATGGAGTGATCATGGAGCTCAGAAATGATTGTTTATACTTTAAGCAAAATAGACTGAAAGGAAAGGAAGCCCGTATTTGGTCATGGGGAGAAGCTAATAACCTGAACAGCTGCAACTAAGACATTATTGCACTGCTCATGTTATCTGAAAGTAGGGAGGAAGAAATCCCTCCTGATGGTAAAATCAACACTCTTAATGAGTCTGAAACAGTATAAATACAGCCACAGTAAGCCCAGAGAATCAGAACCTTCCAAAGGCTTTCAAGAAAAGGCTGACCTGTATGTATGGCTTAAATACATTACTGTAGACTTTATGAATTAGATACTTTGAACTGAATCAGAATAATTTGACTGTTATATTTTAGAAGTTGGATTTTGAAACTGAATAGTACGTAAGACTTGCTTGCTTTTACTTCACACATTGTAAATACATACATTGTACTTTGACAAGAGTTTTTACACATATTTTACTAGAAGTATATCAATAAAAAGACTTGCTTTTTAAAAGTAGCTAAAGTTGTTGAGTCCTGCTTACTCGATGACTGGCTGAATAAGATAATTTCACTTCTCAGTAAGTGATACATTCTAAGAGCCTGTCATCTGAACAGCACGACCCGCTTCAGAGTAATATATAGTCAGAAAGGGGTTGGGTTTGAGCTGAGTCATTGTCTTGCAAAAAAATTTATTAGCACATTACCTTTGATACTTTTTGCAGGACAATGACTCAGCTCAAACCTAACCACTTTCTGACTATATATTACTCTTCCTACACACTTGACACTGAGAGACACTGTCCTTCAGTGTGACTCCTCTGAAGATGCCTGCCACAGCTGCTGGCGAAACATCAGGAAAGAAAATATCAAGACCACGGTCACACAGCCCGGATAACCTACAAGAATCTATGGCAAGAATTCCCTGTACACAGACGAAGCTTTCGGCTTCTTTTGAATTTTTCTCCCGCTGCTGGGACCTGGAGCCAGGGTATCCTCCACCCCTACTGGGCAATTCTAGTAGCAAAAATCATAATTATTCCAATGATAACATTAAAATGCTACTTCCAATCCATTCTGGGGTAAAGGAGGGAAAGAAAAGGGGGGGAAGTGTGTGTATGTGGGAGGGGGAGGAATGCCTTTTGAAAAATCCAGTAGTTGGGAAGGATTCTTCTGCATGGTGAATGTTTTAAGGCAGATGTTGTGGCTGATACACACAGTAGCCAGATATTTAAAAGAATATTCCGAATTCTTCTCCCTGGGCAGGATTCCTGCTCACTGGAGATTTCTTTGGCTTACCACCTCTTTAGTGAAACCTTGAAGCTGGAAAAGGGGCTTCTTTATTGGCACGCCTTAGCAGATCTTTAGTAGAGAAATATAGCCGTTTTAAAATAATCACCCATTGGGAGGGGGGAATCTGTAGTAGGGCTGTCTCCTAAGGACCCGTGAGCTCTTACAATATGCAAATATATCCCTCCAGGAAGTTCAGAATTTCCTTAAGAATAGTCTCTAAGAATTCAACAGTATTTCTGCCTTCCGGCCATTCTTTGAGCCCAGCCAGCCTCAGGTTACACCTTCTTGCCTCTTCCTTCCCCATCAATAAGGTTATATTTTAAATCGTTGTGAGTGTTCAACAGTTCGCTGGACTTAGGGTTCCCATTTGCCCGGTTATGGCGGGCAATCGCCCACCAATTAACCGGGCTGCCCGCTGACCCTTAGCTGGCCGGAGGGCGGAAGCAGGCCGGGGAAAGAGAGGGGGAACGATTGCGGAATTTTAATTTGTGCGGAAGAGCTGGCATCATGCTGGGGGGACGCTCTAGAACTTGCGAAAAAACTGGAAGCCATAGTTTTTTTCCGCGTGCTAGAGCGTCCCCCCGTGCGTCACCAGAAGTGACGTCATTGCGTAGTTGATGCCGATCGCCGCCCCCCCCCAACCCCACCTCCTTAAATGTCCCACCAGTTCCCTGGAGGGTTCCCTTCCCCTCCCCAAAATAGACACCCTGTGAGGTAGGTGGGGCCAAGAGAACTCTAAGAGAGCTGTGACTAGCCCAAGGTCACCCAGCTGGCTTCCTGTGAAGGAGCGGGGAATCAAACCCGGTTCTCCAGATCAGAGTCCGCCGCTCATGTGGAGGAGCGGGGAATCAAACCCGGTTCTCTAGATTAGAGTCCACCGCTCTTAACCACTACGCTACGCTGGCTCCATGCTGAAGTTCCCCAGGATCAGTAACCTGGGGATAAAAATACAAAATATCCAGAAATTTTGAAGCCCATTGAAATATATGCAATTCTTTCTGATTTATTTATTTGCTACATTTATACCCCACCTTACTCCACAGTGGGGTGCTGCCGGCCAGACTAAAACCGCACGCCTGCACAGAACTGATCCAGCCATACCTACCGTCTTCCGTGTCTTCGAGGGAAAAAGAGTCACAGGATTGCCCACCTGGCAACCTGATTTACGTGTGCACAGCCACCGCCCGGGATATACTTAGGCGGCGTTTGTTTTTCTCCCCTGACTATTGGGGAACAAAGCTACCCTCATTATAGTTCATCGTTTTGGCGTTCTTTGAGTAAGGGGAATGAAATAAGAAAGAATACAACACCGGGAAAACAGTAACGGAGCGCTCACCTTTGGAACCACCCCAGGCAGCTGTCCTTTGACCGGCATCAATGAGCAGGTAATAAATGCTACGTTTCGCCTGCTGAGTTTTGGATTTCCACCCCCGACCAGGTAACTTGACCAAACCCACCAGGTAAAACTAATCTCTGGCTTTGTTAATCCAATAACAAGCATGGACTCTGAGCTGGAGGACTGGGTTCGATTCCCCACTCCTCCACATGAAGCCAGCTGGGTAACCTTGGGCTAGTCACAGCTCTCTTAGAGCTCTCTCAGCCGCACCGACCTCACAGGGTGTCTGCTGTGGGGAGGGGAAGGGAAGGCGATTGCAAGCCGGTTCGATTCTTAAGTGTTAGAGCAAGTTGGCATATGAAAACCAACTCTTCTTCTCTTTTTCAAGTCCCCTCAGTATAGCACGGATTTTTCCCAGGACACCCCACGGCCAGGAAACCACCTCCCTTCCACCCCTGCTCCATTTTCTCTTCCTCTACCAGGTACATTACAGCATGCCTGGACAAGGAAATGGGGACAAAGCCTTTTAAAGTACTAAAAAAGGGTTGAGGCTTGTGAGGAGCAGGGGACTGCCCACACGTTATTCTGAAAGCAGAGCTTGGATCTGCCCCGTACTCCAGAGGGTGGCTAAGGGTGGAGCACCCATACGGACACTTCCCCCTTCACAAGGGATGAAAACAGTTTTTGGCTGCTCTCCTAATTCAAGGGGAAAGTCCCAGAATAAGCATCACGTTGTCCGCAGGTTCCCCTTTGGTTGTGAGGCTTCCTGCTTTCCATGCAGGCTAAAATCCCCCTGGGGAAGCCGCTCTGAGCAGCACAGTTGAAAACGGTTCTGCTGCCCCCTTGGAAAGGAGAATTTGCTGTTGCGGCATGAATCAGATAGATTAACATTTCACACTCCAATAAAATATGATGAATGGAGTCGATTTACGCACCAAACTTTTAATGCCGTTAATTGTAAACAGGAACTCTTCTCCTCATTCCCTTTTTAGATTCCTAATGAATGGTTATGATCCAGAAATTACAGAAACAGTAGCCATGTTTTTGAAGTACGCCTCAATGATTAAGATCAAATCAAAAATACAATTGCTGATATCATCATTTGTCTATTTTAGATACCTGTTTTATATGTATTCCAAATTCATTTTATTTCGGCATACTCCATTTTATCTACGTCTATTGATATTTTATTATCTGATTAACCATGGAATGTCCTGAATGACTCGCTATGCCAATAAAGGTTTTGAATTGAATTGAGAACAGTTCTGCTGCCCCCTCTTCACCTAACCAGCTTTTGGCCATGCAGAAAAGCTAATGCGATCTTGGGGTGCATCAACAGAGGCATGACATCCCAATTGCAAGATGTCATGCCGCATACTGCTGTAGACCGCATTGGTCAGGCCGCACCTGGAGTACTGTGTGCAGTTCTGGAGGCCTCGCTTCAAAAAGGATGCGGACAGAATGGAGCGGGTACAGAGAAGAGCGACAAGGATGATCCGGGGCCTGGAGACCAAGCCCTGCGAGGAAAGGCGGAGGGAGTTGGGAATGTTTAGTCTCTAGAAGAGGATGTTGAGGGTCGACATGATTGCTCCCTTTAAGTATTTGAAGGGCTGCCACTTAGAGGAAGGCAGGGAGCTGTTCTTGTTGGCAGCAGAGGACAGGACTCGCAATAGAAGGGAGACTCAAACTGGCTTACAATCCCCTTCCCTTCCCCTCCCCACAACAGGCACCCTGTGAGGTAGGTGGGGCTGGGAGAGTGTGACTAGCCCAAGGTCACCCAGCTGGCTCCGTGTGTAGGAGCGGGGAAACAAATCCAGTTCGCCAGATTAACCTCCGCCGCTCATGTGGAGGAGTGGGGAATCGAACCCGGTTCTCCAGATCAGACTCCACCGCTCCAACCACCGCTCTTAACCACTACACCACGCTGGCTCTCAATAAGGGGTTTAAATAGTGGACAGAAAGGTACCGGCTGGATATTAGTCAAAACCCTTTTTACAGCAAGAGTTGTTCGACAGTGGAATCAGCTACCTAGGGAGGTGGTGAGCTCCCCCTCACTGGCAGTCTTTAAGCAAAGGCTGGACAAGCACTTGTCAGGGATGCTGTAGGCTGATCCTGCATTGAGCGGGGGGGGGGGGGGTATGTTGATATGGTAATAATTGCCCTGATCTGGATGGCCCACACTAACCTGATCTCGTCAGATCTCAGAAGCTAAGAACAAGACGAAGAGTTGGTTTTTATATGCCGACTTTCTCTACCACTCAAGGAAGAATCCAACCGGCTTACAATCACCTTCCCTTCTCCTCCCCACAACAGACACCCTGGGAGGTAGGTGGGGCTGAGAGAGTGTGACTAGCCCAAGGTCACCCAGCTGGCTTCATGTGTAGGAGTGGAGAAACAAACCCCGTTCACCAGATTAGACTCCGCCACTCCCCGGCATCACCAGGCAAGTAGGTGATGTGAAAGACCTCTGCCTGAGAGCCGCTGCTGGTCTGAGCAGACAATACTGACTTTGATGGACCGAGGGTCTGATTCAGTATCAGGCAGCTTCACGTGTTCACGTGGAGGAGTGGGGAATCAAACCCAGATCTCCAGGTCAGAGTCCGCCGCTCCAATCCACCGCTCTTAACCACCACACCACGTTGGCTAAGCAGGGTCGGCCCTGGCTAGTCCTTGGATGGGAGACCACCAAGGAAGCCCAGAGCTGCTATGCAGAGAAAAGGCAACGGCAAACCACCTCTGAACATCCCTTGCGAAAACCCTACTGGGTTGCCTTAAGTCGACTGTGACTTGGCGGTACTTTACACACATGTACTATATGTCAATTACCCATTGACGGGAGGGATAGAATTCAAATCAAATAAACAAACAAACAAACAAATAAACACATTTTTTGTAAAAACTCTAAAAGCACACACTACCTAGAAGTGCAATGGTGGGGGGAAAGTAGATGGGCCTCCTCCAAGGCTCCGTCTACACGTGACAAAATCCTCGTGTTTGTTGGAGAGTGACGTCAGGACTTTGCTTAACCCACACAGATGGGGGGTTTGGGCCTCCCACAGCTAGATTTGAACCCAGTAGCACCTGAGAGACCAACAAGATGTTCAGAGTAAGCTTCCCAGAGTCAAAGCTCCCTTTATCAAATACAAACTCCGACTAGGGAAAGCATATACACCGAAAATCCCGTTGGGGCTCTCGGGTAATTCCGGATTCAAATCTCGGTCTTCTACGGCAGACGAGCATGCCTACCCTCCGAAATTATTTTGCACCTCCCAGATGTGCACTGGCTCTTTTCTTTTGGCGACCACAGCGGGCAGGGAAAAGCAGCTTTTGCGCCCACCCCGCCGCAGTGTGGCCGCTGCGCAAACCGCACCGGGAAGCTGCGATTGGCTCGGTTGTGAAAACTGTTACATCCGTGCCTCCATGAACAGGCCGTAACCGCCATCGACAGAACCCGGCATTACATCCGTCCGCTCGTTTTTGATCCGTCCAAACCGGTCGCTAATCTGGGCAACGGATTCCATAAATTGCTAACAACTAGATTACTAACAGATTACCAGCAGCTGGACGTTCCTTTTCTCCGTGCATATGGCTACGTACCCAGAATCCGTAGAGAGAAGAACGTGCACTGGATTTCACCCGCCACTAAAGCTTCTGCTGTGTATTCTCCGGCATCGTCCCGTTGCAGCTTTAAGAAAGTCAGGCTGCCGGAAGTTCGATCCAGCTCTGCTCTTCCCTCTAAATGAGCGGCAAACCATTCGTGTTCATCCCATTCTGCCACTATATCCTCTGATTTCTTCCAGGTAATCGATGTCAGGCTGCCATTCACTCCTGGCGCCAGAGTGACTCCTTTTCCATCGATGCCGGTAATTTCAACAGGTGGCTTCTGCGGACAACCGAGACAACCTGTGGCCGACGAAGCACAAAGATGCGCAATTAGCTGCCTGCGATACTGGAAACGGAAAGCGCGTTATGTTCCACGGGACGAGAAAAGGGGGGGTACGCGTCAAACCCATCTTGGCTGTTGCACAGTGGTTAGAGTAGGTCCCTAACATTTTGGAGCCTCTTGGCACTTTTGGAATTCTGACACAACATGGTGGGCGCGGGGACAAAATGGCTGCCACCGGAGGCGGAGCCAGCCACAAAATGCAGAAAAATTTTGCATGAAGAAATGCAGAGCCAGCCACAAAATGCCCAATTTTTTTTCATTTTTTAAAAATATATAATTTTTATTTTATACTATAGGGTACAGAGAGGAAAAAAGGGATAGGAAAAAAGAAAACAGACACTGGCTTACGTCCAAGCTTAGCAAAATAATACATTCATACATCATCTTCAGTCTCACCCTTTAAATTCTAGTGCGAATTATTTAACGATGCCCTTTTATAGTATATTGTTCCCTTAGAGGGTATAACATTTTACAAAATAATTAAAAAAACACACCTGATAAATGATAACTAGTCAAATAGATTCCATTACATCAATGTAAATTAGTACCCTTTATTCTAACACTAAACTAGAACTGTCATCTTCTGAAAAAACTAAATGCCGGTTGTTAGTCTAACTCAGTATCGTACAACTAGTAAAGGCATTTTGACACAAAGCTTTTAAAAATCTGCACGGCCAATCAAATTTCCAGTGGCCGATCAGAAGCCTTCCTGGGCAAAAGTCCCACCTGGAGATGGCCACTTTCTAAAAACACTTGGGAGGGCCAGAAAAGGTCTCAGTGGGCGCCACGGCACCCATGGCTAGCACATTGGGGACCCCCGAGTTAGAATGTCAGACTAGGATCTAGGAGGCCCACGTTCGAATCCCCATTCTGCCACGGAAGGTTGCTACACGATCGTGGGACAGTCCCACTCTCTCAGCCTAGCCTACCTCACAGGGTTGTAACGAGGATGAAAACGGAGGAGCGGATGATGGTATAAGCCCCTTTGAAGAGAAGAGTGGGGTACAAATGAAGGAAATTAAAGAATAAATCTAACAACTTCTTAATTTTATTTATTTACATTATTTATAGCCTGCCTTTCTCGCTTGGACTCAGAGTGTGTCACTATAACCAACAGGATTCTGCTCCAACAATGTAGAACCAGCCAGAACTCTCATAACAGAACTGAAGCAAAGCATAAGCATTAATATGACACATTAAATGACGCAAAAATTACATAGTAAGATCCTCATTTCAGCAACCTATACATAGTAGTATTGACCAGCAGTTACGGATAGGACACTTTGGAGGACACTGATTCATAGGCTTGCCATGAGTCGGGAACAACTTGACGGCACTTAACACCCACATTGACCAGCAATCCCTAATAATTTATCCAAGTAACTTTGTGAAACATTTAGTACAGTGCTATTGCCTGCCTAGAAAAACTTTCCTGAATCAATGTTGTGCACACTTTGTGGAAAGCCAGGAGATTGGGAGCCTAAAAACCATCTTGGAAGTTGCCAACATGATATGTCTATAAAAGGGCTGCACAGAATTCTTGGATAATTTCATGCAGACCTTTCAGGAGGGGAAGAGGAATACTACTGGAGTAACATCCAGACACTGCTTAAAGACCTCCATGTTTAATAAAACCACTTCAAGGTAATTTTGAAGTGCCTTTGCCTTTCACGCATGCATAGCTACAGAAAGAGAGACACTCCAAATGCTTCAATGGGCAAGGCACCGTCCCTCTAGGTCAGCGTTCCTCAACCTTTTTACCCTTCCGGAACCCTTAAAATAATATTCATGTCTCAGGGAACCCCCTACATAAAAAATATTATGCATCATTCTTAATATTTTTCTTTCTCTTTTATGAACTTAAAAGCTCATAAGGAAAACACAACATATTTTTTTCTAATAGCTGGTCTACACAAAAAATAACTTATATTTTTCTCAAGTTTATCGACAATGCAAAAATGATTAATATACAGTGAGGGGAAAAAGTATTTGATCCCCTGCTGAATTTGCCCGTTTGCCCTCTGACGAAGAAATGACCAGTCCATAATTTTAATGGTAGGTCTATTGTAGCTGTGAGAGACAGAATAACGACAGGAAAACCCCCAGAAACCCAGAAGACAAAAGTCAGGGATTGATGTGCATTATAATGAGTGAAATAAGTATTTGATCCTTTTGCAAAAGGTGACTTAGTACTTGGTGGCAAAACCCTTGTTGGCAATTACAGAGGTCAGACGTTTCTTGTAGGTGGCCACCAGGTTTGCACACATCTCAGGAGATATTTTGTCCCACTCCTCTTTGCAGATCCTCTCCAAGTCAGTAAGATTTCGAGGCTGATGTGTAGCTACTCGAACCTTCAGCTCCCTCCACAGATTTTCGATGGGATTAAGGTCTGGAGACTGGCTAGGCCACTCCAGGACCTTAATGTGCTTCTTCTTGAGCCACTCCTTTGTTGCCTTGGCCGTGTGTTTTGGGTCATTGTCATGCTGGAATACCCATCCTCGACCCATTTTCAATGCCCTGGCTGAGGGAAGGAGGTGCTCACCCAAGATTTGACGATACATGGTCCCGTCCATCGTCCCTTCGATGTGGTGAAGGTGTCCTGTCCCCTTAGCAGAAAAACACCCCCAAAGCATAATATGTCCCCCTCCATGTTTGACGGTGGGGATGGTGTTCTTGGGGTCGTAGGCAGCATTCCTCCTCCTCCAAACACGGCCAAAGAGCTCGATTTTGGTCTCATCTGACCACAACACTTTCACCCAGTTCTCCTCTGGGTCATTCAGATGTGCATTGGCAAACTGCAGACGGGCCTGTACATGTGCTGTCTTGAGCAAGGGGACATTGCGGGCTCGGCAAGATCTCAGTCCTTCACGGCGTAGTGTGTTACCAACTGTTTTCATGATGACTATGGTCCCAGCTGCCCTGAGATCATTGACAAGTTCCCCCCGTGTAGTTCTGGGCTGCTTCATCACCGTTCTCATGATCATTGCAACTCCACGAGATGAGATCTTGCATGGAGCCCCAGACCGAGGGAGGTTGACAGGGTTAGGGTTGCCACCTTCTCACCAAGCTGCTTGGCAATAGTCTTGTAGCCCAGTCCAGCCTTGTGCAGGTCTACAATCTTGTCCCTGACATCCTTGCACAGCTCTTTGGTCTTGGTCATGGTGGCTAGTTTGGAATCTGATGGATTGATTGCTTCTGTCGACAGCAGAACCCTAACCCTAAACTGGCTGGTTGATAGGGGATCAAATACTTATTTCACTCATTATAATGCACATCAATCTCTGACTTTTGTCTTCTGGGTTTCTGGGGTTTTTCCTGTTGTTATTCTGTCTCTCACAGCTGCAATAAACCTACCATTAAAATTATGGACTGGTCATTTCTTCGTCAGAGGGCAAACAGGCAAATTTAGCAGGGGATCAAATACTTTTTCCCCTCACTGTACTTCTAACGATAGCCTATTTGTCGCTATTTCTCGCGGAACCCTGGTTGAGAAACGCTGTTCTAGGTAGTGCATATCTTGTGGCTCAGTTCTCGGTAGCTTTCCCGACCCACCGCCCCCGCTTCTCCGAGAAGGCCTGCGAACAGGAAGGGCTGCTCATTTGGTTACAGAGGAAACGAGGGGCCAGAGTCAGAGAAACCCAACAAGGAAGCGATACTACAGCGAGAAACAGACAGATCGTTTCCCCTGTCCGGTCGATTTTGCCGAAGCAGCCAAAAGAAACAGGTCAAGCCTAGATCTTGATCAAGGGATGCCTTCCGGGGAGAAAGCCGCATGCGCCACAACCAGCGGTCGCTCGCACTACCCTTGGCATATGAATGCGCCTGCCCAAGCACTTCCACGTTCTGGCAATTTCCACACAATTACAGCCATCCTACTGCACAGAGCAGCCGCCCTGTGGCCGTTCCTAACAGGGCCAGGACGTTTCAATGGCTTTAGCCGGTTCATTCAGCTAATTGTAATTTGTGTGTCTGACGAAATAATATTTCCTTATTTGAACATTTTCTTATTTTTGAAGTTGGCACTGTAATTGGTAATGGGGAAATGACACTGAAGATAGCGTACTCTGCTGTTCCTTCTTTCCAAATAAATGCGTTACATCATATTTCTTTATAGCCACCAGTGGCCTCCCACAGTACAGATAAAAAATCTACCGGTGCGGGGGGGGGGGGCGCTAAGGAATAACCCAGGTTTGCAGAAGAATGTGGAAAGTTTAAAAAATAATAATTGAAAGGTACAAAAAAAAGAAACCCAAGGAAGGGGATGATGTCAGTTAGAACATCTTCCATCTACATGCATTGGTGGTTAGAACAGGAGCTAGAAAACGAAAAGACTCATGAGCTTTACAATGCTCTTAGAATCATAGAGTTGGAAGGGACCACCAGGGTCATCTAGTCCAACCCCCTGCACAATGCAGGAAATTCCAACTACCTCCCCCACCCACACCCCCACTGACTCCTACTCCATGCCCAGAAGATGGCCAAGATGCCCTCCCTCTCATGATCTGCCTAAGAGGCAGTGTGGTATAATGGTTAGAGTATCAGACTAGCACCGGGGAGACCCAGGTTCAAATTCCTACTCTGCCATGGAAGCGTGCTGGGTGACCTTGGCCTGGCCACACTTAGCTTAACCTATCTCACTGGGTTATGATCTAGGGCCTGCACCTATTTTACGGAACCGCTTTCCTGAAGTTAAGGATGTCTTTTCATATCTATGCCCCATTTCCCTCCCGGTTCCAATAAGGACCCAAAGCGGCTTACTTCATTCTCTCTTCCTCCATTTTATCCTCACAACAGCACTCAGGGTGAGCCATCCCCACATCCTGGGGCAGGGAGAAAAGGCCCTGCTGGATTAGACCCAGGCCCATCAAGTCCAGCAGTCTGTTCACACAGCGGCCAACCAGGTGCCTCTAGGAAGCCCACGAACAAGACGACTGCAGCAGCACCGTCCTGCCTGTGTTCCACAGCATCTAAGATAACAGGCCTGCTCCTCTGATCCTGGAGCAAACAGGTCTGCAACATGACTAGCAGCCATTTTGACTAGTAGCCATGGACAGCCCTCTCCTCCATTAACATGTCCACTCCCCTCTTCAAGCCTTCCAAGCTGGCAGCCATCACCCCATCCTGGGGCAGGGAGAAGAACCCTGCGGGATCAGACCAAGGGCCATCAAGTCCAGCAGTCTGTTCACCCAGTGGCCAACCAGGTGCCTCCAGGAAGCCCCCAAACAAGACAAGCTGGAACGTGTCCAAAGATGTAGACAAGCTGGAACGTGTCCAGAGAAGGGCAACAAAGATGGTGAGGGGTCTGGAGACCAGTCCTATGAGGAAAGGACTATGAAGGAGCTGGGTATGTTTAGCCTGAAGAGGAGAAGACTGAGAGGTGATATGATAACCATCTTCAAGTACTGGAAGGGCTGTCATACAGAGGAGGGTGCCAAGTTGTTTTCTGTTGCTCAAGAAGGTCGGACCAGAACCGACGGGTTGAAATTAAATCAAAAGAGTTTCCATCTAGACATTAGGAAGAATTTTCTAACAGTTAGAGCGGTTCCTCAGTGGAACAGGCTTCCTCGGGAGGTGGTGGGCTCTCCTTCCCTGGAGGTTTTGAAGCAGAGGCTAGATGGCAATCTGTCAGCAATGCTAATCCTATGACCTTAGGCAGATCACGAGAGGGAGGGCATCTTGGGCATCTTCTGGGCATGGAGTAGGGGTAAGCTCTCCTTCCCTGGAGGTTTTTAAGCAGAGGCTAGATGGCCATCTGTCAGCAATGCTGATTCTCTGACCTTAGGCAGATGATGAGAGGGAGGGCATCTTGGGCATCTTCTGGTCACTAGGGGTGTGGAGGGGGGAGGTAGCTGTGAATCTCCTGCATTGTGCAGGGGGTTGGACTTGATGGCCCTGGTGGTCCCTTCCAACTCTGATTCTATGATTCTAAGATGACTGCAGCATCATCCTGCCTGTGTTCCAAAGCACTTAATAAACTAGGCCTGCTCAGGGCCATTAGGCAAACTAGGTGGTCACCTAGGGCGCAGAGAGGGGCACAGACCTGGCCTGAGGAGCAGTTTTAAACCGATACGTTTCTTGAAAAAAAGGCAACTGACAATTTATATATACATTTTAAATTTTAAGATAAGTACCACAGCAGTGTTATGGAATATAATTAATTATAACGTCTTATAAAAAGTTTTGTGCTCTTATTTTTCTGCTACACATTGAAAACCGGTTAGCAACGGGGGGGGGGGGGCACAAGTGGTTAGCCTTGCCTAGGGCGCAAAATGAAGGTGGAGTGAAAACTGGAGGGAGGAACATTAACAATCTGAGATATGCCGATGATACTACATTACTGGCAGAAAACAGCGAAGGCTTGAAACGACTACTGCTGAAAGTTAAAAGAGAAAGTGCCAAAGCAGGACTGCGGCTGAACATCAGGAAGACAAAAGTAATGACCACAGCAGAATTACACAACTTTAAGGTTGACAATGAGGAAATTGAATGTGTTGAAGACTTTTCATTCCTTGGCTCCATCATCAACCCAAAGGGAGACTGCAAGGAATCAAAGGGAGACTGAGACTGGGCAGGGCAGCCACGAAGGAGCTAGAAAAGATTCTGAAGTGTAAGGCTGTGTCCCTCCCTGGCCACCAAGATCAAGTTCATTCATGCCGTCGTATTCCCTGTTACTATGTGTGGGTGTGAGAGCTGGACAATGGAGAAAGCTGATAGGAAGAAAGTCGATTCCTTTGAAATGGGGTGTTGGAGGAGAGGGTGACGGATGCCCTGGACTGCCCGAAAAAACAAATCAGGGGTTACAGATCAAATCAAGCCTAGAAGCTAAAATGACTCTACCGAGGCTGTCCTACTTTGGTAGAAAAGGGCCCGAGTCCAGCAGCACCTGAAAGACGAGCAACAATATTTTCTGATAGGGTAGGAGCTTTCGTGAGCCACAGCTCACTTCGTGAGCTGTGGCTCAGGAAAGCTCCTACCCTATCAGAAAATATTGTTGCTCGTCTTTCAGGTGCTGCTGGACTCTGGCCCTTTTCGACCGCTGCAGACAGCCTAACCCGGCGACCCACTGGGACTTGTCCTACTTTGGTGCCATTCATGAGAAAAGACCGTCACGCTCGGGAAAGCGGCGGGCGGCAGGGAAAGAGGCCGGCCCGACCAGAGATGGACGGACTCGGCCCAGGAAGGCACCGCCTTCCGCTTGCAAGCTCTGCGCGAGGCTGCCGAAGAGAGGCCATGGTGCAGGGCGTTGGTTCCCAGGGCCGCCGGGCGTCGGAAGCGCCTCGACGGCACCGAGCCCGACCCGCCACGCGTTCGCGGCCGGCCTCGCCCAGCGCGGCTCGGGCGTCCGCCGGCGCCGACGCCAAGAAGCCCCCGAGGGCAGCGGGGCAGGAGCTGGGCGAGCGGCGGGGACGGGGACGGGGAGGCGCCTTACCCGCCAGCGCGCACAGCAGCAGCAGCAGCAGCGCCGCCGCCAGCCGCCAGCCGCCCCTCCGCATGGCCGGGGGTCGCCGCCGCTTCCCCGCGGCCGGATCGAAAGCGAAACCGCCCCGTCGGTCCGCCCGCCCGCCCGCCGGCCGCGCAACTCCTCCCGAGGGCGGTGCGCTGCCCGCCAGCCCAGGGGAGGAGGAGGAGCGCGGCTGGAGCAAGGCGGCGCCCAGCAGGATCGGCGCAGCCCCGCCCGTCGGTTTCCCCCCCAGGGAGAGGCGCGGGCGCGTCCGCAGGGCCGGGTGGACGGGGGAGCTGCAGCTTAGGGCCCCCCTCTCTGCCCCCCCCCGGAAAAAAAATTAAAGGGAAAAAAAACTGGATGGACGTTTCCAAAAGAGAAGATAAAAAAAATCCCAAATCAATTAAAACCTAGTTACAGCCGCAGTGTTTGCATTTGAAGTTGGAGCTTCATAGTTATTTCACTATTAATGGACTTCTTAATTGTATTTCAGTTCAACCATTGTGTGTGTGTGTGTGTGTGAAGCGCCGTCCAGTCGCTTCCGACTCATGGCGACCCTAGGAATGGAAGTCCTCCAAAATGTCCTCTCTTGGACAGCCTTGCTCAGATCTTGCAAACTGAAGGCTGTGGCTTCCATTATTGAGTCCATCTATCTCTTGTTGGGTCTTCTTTTCCTGCTGCCCTCAACTTTTCCTTGCATGATTGTCTTTTCTGATGACTCTTGCCGTCTCATAATGTGATCAAAATATGGTGTGTGTGTGTCTGTGTGTGTGTGTGTGTGTGTGTGAAGTGCTGTCAAGTCGCTTCCGACTCGTGGCGACCCTATGAATGAAAGTCCTCCAAACTGTCCTCTCTTTGACAGCCTTGCTCAGATCTTGCACATTGAAGGCCGTGGCTTCCTTTATTGAGTCCATCCATCTCTTGTTGGGTCTTCCTCTTTTCCTGCTGTCCTCAACTTTTCCTAGCATGACTGCCTTTTCCAGTGACCCTTGTCGTCTCATGACATGACCAAAATACAATAACCTCAGCTTAGTCATTTTAGCTTCTAGGGTCAGTTCAACAATTACTTTGATAAAATACATATTTTGTTATGTGCAAATGGCTTTAGATACCTATGAGGTCCGTAAACTACCATATAGCATATATTCAACACAAAAAAAAGGGACAGTTTGTTGTTGACAAAGGGCAGCTGGACATATAAAGGGCCCCGTTGCCTTCAATAGGTTAGGCCTCATCAAATCTAAATCCGGCCCTGGTGGCGTGGCTGGGATTGCCAACCTCCAGGTGGGGGCTGGAGATCTCCTGGTACTGTAGTTGCTCTCCAAGCTGCGGAGGTCAGCTCCCCTGGAGAAAAGGGCTGCTTTGGAGGATACTGGCAGTATTGGCAGTAAAGTCTGTTTTGTCTACTCAGACCAGCGGCAGCTCTCCAGGGTCTCAGGCAGGGGTCTTTCCCATCACCTACCTGCCTAGTCCCTTTAACTGGAGAAGCCGGGGATTGAACCTGGGACCTGTCTGCATGCCAAGCAGAAGCTCTACCACTGAGCCACAGCCTTCTCCATGGCTCTCCAGGGTCTCAGGCAGAGGTCTTTCCCATCACCTACGACCTGGATGGCCCAGGCTAGCCTGATCTCGTCGGATCTCAGAAGCTAAGCAGGGTCAGCCCTGGTTAGCATTTGGATAGGAGACCACCAAGGAATACCAGGGTTGCTATGCAGAGGAAGGCACTGGCAAACCACCCCAAAAGGGGTCGCCATAAATTGGCTGGGACCTTCTGCATGCCAAGCGGAGGCTCTACCACTGAGCCACGGCCCCTCCCCAAATGCAAAGTGTTTAGGATGGGGAAAGATTGCACTCAGGGAGGAGTCCATGAGTTGAACACTTGAAGCTGCCTTCTACTGAATCAGACGGACCCTCAGTCCATCAAAGTCAGTATTTTCTATTCAGACCAGCAGCGGCTCTCCAGGGTCTCAGGCAGAGGTCTTTCACACCACCTACTTGCCTGGTCCCTTTAACTGGAGACGCCAGGGATTGAACCTGGGACCTTCTGCATGCCAAGCAGATGCTCTACCACTGAGCCTAGGCGACCCTAGCTGCTCCATAGCTAATGACTCTTCTGCAAGGGGGGGGGAGTTCCTTTTCCGGGCAAAACAAACTCACATCCCCCTTGAATAGAGGCTATTCCAGTCCGCGGGAGGGGGGCGGATCACCAGTCTTAGATCCTTCTGAGCTAGTGATCTGCCAGGACCCACGAAGGGCCAGACCAGATGATTTTGCGGGCCTTAAACGGCCCCCGGGCCTGACGTTCCCCACCCCTGCTCTAGATGCACTTTCTCCTCGTCCTAATTCTCAAAACTCTGTATGGGGGCTTATTTTTGAGTTTTGAGAATTTAGATGGGGGAAATGTGCATCTAGAAAGCGGCAAATCCAAGGCAAAACCTCCCATGCATAAATGGCCATTCAAACCACTACACCACACTGGCCTTTTCCTGCATTTTGGCCGCTTCCTGCTCGCGGCCAGACCGATGAATTCATGGGCACAAAAGCAGCAGCAACAATCTCAACAATCTTGATTTTGGGCCGAACCACGAGCAGGCTTGCGCCCCCCCCCCCGAGAAGCGGAGACAGTAAACACTGCTCGGACTCTCTGCCAGGGTCTTTTGTGGAGCTGCGATTCTCTCCGCGGCTGTGCGGCGGGCAGAACAGAGGGCTTATTGAGACGCACCTTTGGAACGGCTCACAGAAGCCAACACCAGCTGATCCCGGGGGATGAATCAGTGCTCTTTGCGCACGCCAATGCGCCATGTCATTCCTCTCATCGGTAGCAGTAGTAATAACAACAGTTAGTGATATATAGTGCTTTTTTAAAAAATCACACCCTGAAACAGGAATAGAGGCGGCTGTCTGAGTTTCCCCCCTCAAAGCCCCAGCACCCGTTGATCATTAACTCAAAATAAACCCTCTGAGAATGTGGGTTTGAGTCCACCTACGTTGGACTACAACCTCTTCCGTGGCACAGAAAAACCCTTTGGGGAAGATGGCTGCAGATCCTCGGAGATGGCCCAACTTGGTATTGGCGACTCAACTGCTTTTCAGCTTGGCTGGCACAGGTAAGGAAGGTGTGGGCGGCGATTCGAGGAGCGGAGGGCCGGGAAGGATACGACCGTTTGGGCATTTTTGACGGAGCTTATGAAACTGTGAATTCAAGGTCACATGGAGGAGTTATAGGGGAGCAGGCCCGTATGGCCCTCCAAGTTGAACACGGCCCAGCACGGTGTAGTGGTTAAAAGCAGTGGTTTGGAGCAGTGGACTGTAATCTGGAGAAGTGGGTTCGATTCCCCACTCCGCCACTTGAGGCTAATCTGGTGAACCAGGTTGGTTTCCCCACTCCTACACATGAAGCCAGCTGGGTGACCTTGGGCTAGTCACAGCTCTCCTACAGCTCTCTCAGCATCACCTACCTCACAGGGTGTCTGCTGTGGGGAGGGGAAGGGAAGGTGATTGTAAGCCGGTTGGATTCTCCCTTAAGTGGTGGAGAAAGTTGGCATATAAAAACCAACTCTTCTTCATCATTCTCAGACATTTGGGATTGGGGTTTGTCTGTTTCTACAGTCCCTGGCAGGCGACAACGATGCCCCAAGGGAACCAGGGCTGATGGCCCGAGATGGTTACTTTTGGAGGGTTACAAACTCTTTTGGAGTGAGCAGGATGCTGGGGATCTGTTAAGAAAGCCCGTAACAAATCGATTGTGCAGAAAAACCCACAGTTAAGTGTGTGTCTGGGGGGAGCTACGTCAAATCAGAACTAGCTGTTTTTTCACCCTGTACGCTGAAAAAGAAATGGTAGAGTTATTCTGTTGCCATTTCTAGTAGGTAGATTTTAAAATACGCATGCAACTTGGTAGAGGAAACTGTCCAAAACTAGCAGGCGTCAGTATACAATGTGTGAATTCAACTGCTAGTGTCAAAAACCAGCTCCGATTACGTCATGCTTTCATTGCTCCTAAAGCTTCCTGCTGAATTGATAAAATGATAAAAGAAACTATGTCCCTTCTACAACGACATAAGATCGCAGTACATTCTCCCCATATTGTCTAACGAAGGAGCAGGCAAGTGGGAGGGGGTGGGATTTGTTTGACTTTCTCCTCTTGCATCGGGGCTGTGAATAGTCATTTTAGAGGGCGGATTTACAAAAGCAGCTTTGAGCGAGTGTCAAAATCGACCCTGCGTAAATGGCCACAGTAAAATCCAGCTTCAAAGTGGATTGAAAGTGCTTTCTTTGGCATGTGTGAAAGTTTCCCTTAGTTTCACCATTGGGTGGCAAGGTACACGCAGCCCGTCACTCAACTTTGGCATAATTAGGATATCCAGAGCTCTTAAGAACAGCTGTTTCTTAGCGTGAAGCCAAAATGGGTCGGCGCTTTTTGCAAACCCCAAACTTTCCCACCCGCACAGCGGCCATCCTGGCTTCACTGCGGTCTTTCCCAAGACTTCACAGCAAAGCAGGTTTGAGGAAGAGCAGAGAAAAGCCGGGGAAGCCCCAGGAAGTGACGAATACCCCACGTGATACTCTGGGGAAGCTGGGGAAACCCCACTTCCCAACGGCATCAAAACTGGGGGCTGGGCAGATGCCCCATGTGAAAAGGGTCACTATTATGAATGGCAAGAAGAAGAAGAAGAAGAAGAAGAAGAAGAAGAAGAAGAAGAAGAAGAAGAAGAAGAGTTAGTTTTTATATGCCGACTTTCTCTACCACTTAAGGGAGAATCAAACTGGCTTACAATCACCTTCCCCTTCCCACAACAGACACCCTGTGAGGTAGGTGGGGCTGAGAGAGCTCCGAGAGAGCTGTGACTAGCCCAGGGTCACCCAGCTGACTTCATGTGTAGGAGCGGGGAAACAAATCCAGTTCACCAGATTAGCCTCCACCGCTCATGTGGAGGAGAAGGGAATCAAACCCAGTTCCCCAGATCAGTGTCTACCCTCACCCGGGGGTATTTAGGCTAGGAATTGTACCAAAAAACAATTGCCCTGAGTGGGCCAGAAGATCACCAAGCAACCTTCTGTGGCAGAATGGGGATTCGAACACGGGTCTCCCTGAGCCTATTCTGACACCCCAACTCAGGGGTCCCCACTGTGGTAGCCATGGGTGCCATGACGCTGACTGAGATCTTCTCTGGCGCTCACCAAGGGTTTTTAGAAAGTGGCCGTAGCCAGATGGGGCTTTTGCCCAGCAAGGCTTCTGATGGGCCTCTGGGAATTTAACTGGCTGTACAGATGTTTAAAAGGGCTGCTTTGGCAGCAGCTGCCCCCACAGCCCCAGGGATCGGCACTGAGTGACGGAAAGTCAGCTGGGGCAGCCATTTTGCGGCTGGCTCCGCCTCCTGGGGCAGCCATTTTGTCCCTGCGCCCACCATGTTGTGTCAGTGTTCCAAAGGTGCCCACAGGCTCACAATTGTGGGGGATCCATTCTAGTCCACAAAAACTCACATAGTATGGCTACTATTCATATAAACATATCTCAGATTTAATAGTTCAACTTATCCATTCCTACATATAAACTATAAAGGAAAACCCGTGTTACACCACAACCAGTGTGCCCTATATTACTATATACTATCAAAACAATATACAAAATTAATTCAGACTCGCAATACAATGCTTATATGATTTGTAACAACAATACCCCTAGATGGCTGTAACGCCTATGCAATGCCAATTATAGTATCAATTATAGTCTCAATATTGATTGGCATTGCATTGTTTAGATAGCAATATAGGGCACGCCAGTTGTGGTGTTACATGGGTTTTCCTTTATAGTTTATATGTAGGAATGGATAAGTTGAACTATTAAATTTGAGATATGTTTATATGAATAGTAGCCATACTACGGTATGTGAGTTTTTGTGGACTTGTATTGTGCGTAGTAAGGTGCTGTTTTAAGAGGGGATCTATTCTAATCACTTTGCAACAGTGAAGACGGGTTTGACGCGTACCTCTTTTGTCCCGTGGAACATAACGCACTTTCCGTTTCCAGTATCGCAGGCAGCTAATCGCGCATCTTTGTGCTTCGTCGGCCACAGGTTGTCTCAGCTGTCGGCAGAAGCCGCCTGTTGAAATTACCGGCATCAATGGAAGAGAAGTCACTCTGGTGCCAGAAGTGAATGGCAACCTGACATCGATTACCTGGAAGAAATCAGAGGATATAGTGGCAGAATGGGATGGAAACGGCTGGTTTGCCCCTCGTTTAGAGGGGAGAGCAAAGCTGGATCGATTTTCCGGCAGCCTGACTTTCTTAAAGCTGCAACAGGACAATGCCGGAGAATACACAGCAGAAGCTTTAGTGGGAGATGAAATCCAGTGCACATTCTTCTCTCTACGGATTCGAGGTACGTAGCCATATGCACCAGCTGCTAGTAATCTGTTAGTATTCCAGTTATTAGTCATTTATGGAATTCGTTGCTCTAGATTAGCGATGGCAACAGCGATGGATGGATTTTTAAAAAAAACTGTCCAGCAGAGAGGGGCACAGTCCCAGGGTGGCACCACGAGATTCTGGGGCTGAAGAGCAGCCCCCGCGTCACTCCAGTTGGCTTTGGCACCAATTATTAGTTGGCGCTCAAAGCAGGAATGTCCTTCCGATGGTGAACCAGGGGTCCTCAACATGGTGCCTGTGGGTGTCGTGGTGCCCGCTGACACTTTTCCTGGTGTTCACCAAGTGTTTTTACAAAGCGGGTGTGGAAACATGTTCTGCCGCAACATCCCTTCTACGACGACATAAGATCGCAGTACATTCCCCCCTTTATCCGTCTCACTCTACTAGCCTAAGAAGAGTCGCTGACTCCTGTGTTTAAGAAAGCACGATACATGTTAAAGTTTAATTTGCCCTACGAGGCGAGGAATGCGGACTTCACCTGAAAGCAGAAGATAACAGGGCTGGATCAGCCCTGGGTCAAACATCCCCTTCAATTCTTTCCTTGGCCTTCAGTGGTATGGCTACACTATGGCCTTTTATGCAGGGACGTTTCCCGGCGGTCACCCCCGCCGACTGCTTCGGGGCTTCCTTTTCATTATGCATGCCTTTTCCAACGGTCAGAGGTCGCCTCTCTCTCCCTGTGTATTTTGCCCGTGCGTGCTCCCCACTTGCTGTTTTAGCCAGAATCTGGAAAACGCAGGAAAAACACCCGGGGAGAGCGAGGCGACCTCTGATGGGCGGAAAAGGCATGCATAATGAAAAGGAAGCCACAAAGCCGTTGGCAGGGGTGAGCGCGGGGAATATATGAACACATGCCTTATACTGAATCAGACCCTTGGTCCATCGAAGTCAGTATTGTCTACTCAGACCGGCAGCAGCTCTCCAGGGTCTCAGGCAGGGGTCTTTCACATCACATACCTGCCTAGTCTCTTTAACTGGAGATGCCGGGGATTGAACCTGCATGTCAAGCAGAGGTTCTACCACTGAGCCACAGCCCCTTCCCTAAACACATGAACACATGAAGCTGCCTTTTACTGAACCAGACCCTCGGTCCATCGAAGTCAGTATGGTCTACTCAGACCGGCAGCGGCTCTCCAGGGTCTCAGGCGGAGGTCTTTCACATCACCTACTTGCCTAGTCCCTTTAACTGGAGATGCCACTGGGGATTGAACCTGGGACCTTCTGCGCACCAAGCAGATGCTCTACCGCTGAGCCACGGCCCCTCCCTGCATAAAAGGCCTGTGGCTTGTTCACATCTTCCCCCTTTCCTCCTTCAGTTCCCCAAACCCACAGATATAACATTGTTCCTGCTTGCTTTGCTTGATCTCCTTTCAGGCCCCGAAAATCTCGTGAGACACCACTCCTGCACGGACTTCCAGCCGGCGAGCATCTTGCGGGGTTCCACGCTGCAAGTCCAGTTCCTTCTGTTCACCTCTTTCCAACCCGGCTGCGGGCAGCTACTGTCAAGCGCCGAGGACATCCAGGACTCCAACTTTAACGCCAGCCTGGGAACGAAAATAGTCATCCACGGCTTTAGGTACCCGCTTATAAGCTAACCTCAGTGGCTTTGATTCTCTGGGCTTTGGAGAGGGGAGGGACTTCAGTGGGGTATAATGCCACAGAGTCAACCTTCCAAAGCGGCCTTTTTTCTCCAGGGGAACTGATCTCCATCACGTGGAGATCAGTAGTAATAGTGGGAGATCTCCAGCTACCACCTGGACCGTGTGCTTACACGTATCCCGCTGAGGAACCATGCAGTGAGGCTTCCAGATTCGCTACTACGCTCTCTTGCAAAGGAACAGAAAGACAACTTTAGCACAGCAAGCTGAAGAAACTATTCTTAGTGAAAACGCAAAATTATATTCCGGAAAGGGCGTTTCCACCATCCATCTCCACCTGGGCTCTGGGTTTCCCGGACTCCCAGTGTGGCCTCTGGGAATTCTCCCATCTACACCTTGCTGCTTTTCTGGCCACTGCATCACCCAGCAGTTGCGCGCACGGCTCATATGAATCCTTTGGAATCTTATTATTAGCTTGCCAGCAGCCGCGCGCACCTTTCTCCTTGCGGGCTCACCGCTCTGTCGGCTTTTGCCGTTTTTCCGCTTGGCTCCTGCAGCAGCTGGACGTGCGACCTTCATGAATTCCTTTGGAACGTTAAATTGATTTTCATAGCCACGCATATATTATACAGGTTTTGTCAGGCTGCTATCTCGGTTTCGTTATTGCCTCTGTCTCTGCGCTGTATTGTCTGCCCCCCAAGGTCGCATACCTAGGCCTGGGAACTCAGCTCCTGGGAAACTGTATTCAGCCTATGCGTGTAATCTCCCGCCTTTCCTGCCTTATAATATCTCCCAGCTAGTGAGTCTCTCATAGCTGTCATTTTATTCGTTTGCACTGTATGCCTATTTGACCAGTAAAAGCCATCTGTTTGGACTCTCTACGACTTTGTGGTGATTTCTGGTTCTGTGGGCCAAGGGCTGACATTATGACAGCTATCTCTCTTCACCATTCTACTAGCCAGGCTGGAGCCCAGGGGGGTTCGCCTGCCACTTGGATGGGAGCGGTGCAGCTCTCCAGGTGATCTACTACCCTGGAGCCCTTCTCTGAGGATCCTACTCTGTTACAAGACTTAATCGCTGAACTTTTCCGGACGACCCGAGAGGTTTGCCGCTTGAGGGGACTGGTACAGGAACAGTGGCAATCTCTTACAGGACGTCTCTGGATGTTAACGTCGGAGGATACTGATGCTCGTTTAGATCTTCAGGACTTGGATCAATTACTGGACGATGCCCGATTGGCGACTGAGGATTTACAAATATTAACTGGACTTTTGGATACTCTTATTTCTCGAGAAACTCTTTCTACCATGGCGGGAGCCCCGCCGGAGGGTTTTTCCCTGATCCCGGATGCAGCCAGCTGTCAGGCTGAGGCCAAGCGAGTCGCTATTAGCACCGCTCTTCTCCTTGTGGAATGTACAAAGGACACCCCGGTAGCCACCTTGGCTCAAGTTTTGACCTCGACTTTTGGAGCCGAGGCACCCGCACTGGCGGTTCGAGTACAACCTCTGCTGGGCGGGGAACCCGACCCCATACTCTCACTCCTGGAGACAGAACTTTTGCCGCGCATTACGGCAGAGACTGCCCTAAGACTTGAGAACGCCAAAGTTCTTGCGGATCAGCAAGCCGCCGAAGCGGCTAAGGTCGCAAGAGAGAGAGAGGCTGCGGAAGCAGCCAGGGCGGCTGCAGCAAGGATTAGGAATCAGGCGAACGTGGACACGGTCCCCAAGGACAATGTACTAGGGCTATCAGGTCTGTCTTTTTCCCCGGCGTTTGTCCCGTCGCGCGCGACCCAACGCGCACGCCGTTTGGCTGACCGACGTCGAGACTCAGGAGAGTCTGAAGACGAGGATTTATATGGGGATAGCTCTCAATGGGCCACAAGCTTCCGGACCAGTAAGCCTCATCTTACTGGTGGCCCAAGTGAAGAGGTTCATCTCTTACGAGCCCAGAATCGGGAGCTCTCCGACCGTGTTGATCAACTCCAGGAAGTAATGGAACTTATGCTTCAGGAGAACAGGCAATTACAACAAACCCTGATAGCTCAGAGACAGCCCGTTCCGATACCGGGTCAGGGGGTACCCGTACAGCCACCCGTTAATGTGCCTGCTCCACCCTTGCCTCCTGGAGCTCCTGTTGCTCCTCCGCCCGGACCACCCGTGCAACCACCCGCTAATGTACCTGCTCCACCCTTGCCTCCTGGAGCTCCTGTTGTTCCTCCGCCCGGACCACCCGTGCAACCGGGTCAACCTGCGCCCGGCCCTTGGAAGCAACTCAAATTGAGGACTACGTATGACGGATCTCTCGAGACTTTGCCTTGTTTCTTGCATCAAGTGGACAGTTATATGCGAGAACAAGGACAACTTTTCCCCACGGAAGATAGCCGGGTGCGTTACGTAGCTTCCCTTCTGACAGGTAAAGCGGCTGACTGGATGGTCCTCCAGTTTGACACCCGCTCTCGCGCTATTCGTTCCCTCAACAACTTCATGACTGCCCTGAGAAGGAGGTTTGAGGACCCCTTCCTGGGGGAAAGAGCCAAAACGGAACTCTTACAATTAAAACAAGGCTCTGCTACAGTTCGAGAATTTGCCGATGAATTTCAACGACTGGCAAGTAAAATTGTAGGTTGGCCCGAGACCACCCTGATCCATCATTTCAGGGAAGCCTTGCATCCTGACATTCTGAACTGGTCTTACATGCGGGGCGATCCCGATACCCTCGAAGACTGGATCCTATTAGCCGAGGAAGTGGAAAGCCGCCGACGCTTTATTTCTCTCGTCCGTCAAAAGCACAAGGAAAAAGGCACCCACAAGCCTCAACCCAAGGCACCACTGCTCGTCCCACGAAATCCCCCACGTCCGCCCCAGGAACGTGAAGCCCGATTTCAGAGGGGTGCCTGTCTTACTTGCGGAGAAATGGGCCACTTTGCAGCCGTTTGCCCGCGCCGCCAGGAATTATTTCGTCCCAGCACGACAACCCGCGCCCGAGGTCGTCCAGCACGCAGAGGCACCGCGGCCACCCGCAGCGCAGCTCCGGGAAGACCCACACCCTCTGCACTCCATGCCGGGGACCCAGCCTCCCTGCCTACTACCAACGACCCCGCCGGGTCTCGGATTACAAGTGCCCCATTGGGGGACAACTTTCCCTCTTCGGATGAGGAAAATCCTTGGATTTCTCCAGCCTTAAACCTGGAATCTCCCCTCGACTTGTCAAAAAACGGCTCCGGTCTGTGGTGAATGGAGCGTCTCCACAGACCTCTCAGGATCTTCCTATCAAACCGAATGCTCCTACCAAGATCAATGAAGTGGACTCCACCGTCTACGTGGATGCAGTTTTACGACAACTTCACGGTGGCCCACAAATCCCCGTCAAAGCACTAATTGACTCCGGTTGCTGTCGCACTCTCATAAGCGAAGCCACTTTTGCTGCACTCAGAGCCGACTCTGAGGCTTTACCCGCCCCCGTCCAATTTGCCCAAATGGACGGAAGCCATTTCCAGGGGGGTCCAGTTGATCACCGCACCATAGGGGTGGCAATGGGAATTGGTTCCCACTGGGAACAAATAGACTTCACTATAGCCCCTATCCGATTTGAAGTGGTCTTGGGAATTAACTGGATTAAAGGACATAGTCCCAGTATTGATTGGGAAACAAACACTATCTCCTTCGCTAGTCCCACCTGCGACCAGCATCGGCAAAACTTTGCTCTGCTATATCCGCCCGTTCCAGCATTAACCTCTACTGCCCCAGCACCACCGGCTCTACCCGCTGTATACCGGGACTTTGAAGATGTCTTCGACCTTAGGGAATGTGATGCCTTACCCCCCCACCGGGCCTCAGACTGTGCGATTGAAGTGGTAAAGGACTGCACATTGACCAAGAGTAAGATTTACCCTATGAGCGCTTCCGAGCGCACTGTCCTCCGGGACTTTTTGGACAAAAACCTCGCCAGAGGGTTCATTCGCCCTTCGAATGCCCCAAACTCGGCCCCCGCGTTTTTCGTCCGGAAAAAAGAGGGCGACCTTCGCCTGTGCATTGACTTCAGAAAGCTCAATGCGGTTACCCAGACCAACGCCTATCCTATCCCATTAATATCGGATATTTTGGGACAATTACAGGAAGGCCGTGTGTTCTCTAAATTAGACTTGGTGGAAGCTTACTACCGAGTCCGTATCCGCGAAGGGGATGAGCACCTCACTGCCTTCTCTAGCTGTTTCGGAATGTATGAATTCCTTGTGATGCCGTTCGGATTAAAAGGGGCCCCAAGGGTCTTCATGCAACTCATCAATGAAATCCTACATGACCTTCTATATCGTGGGGTGGTGGTCTACTTAGATGACATTCTCATTTATTCGAAAACTATGGACGAGCATGTGGCTCTGGTCAGGGAAGTTCTGCAACGCCTGCGTAACCATCAACTTTTCGCAAAACTAGCTAAGTGCGAATTTCACCAAAGCAAACTCACGTTTTTGGGATACATCATCTCCCACCAAGGTCTTCGCATGGACCCCGCCAAAGTCCAAGCCGTCCTCGATTGGACTCCCCCCACCAACCGGAAGCAAGTACAGCAATTTCTGGGATTTGCAAACTTCTATCGAGGATTCATCCCTAACTTCGCCCAGGTGGCTCTACCCATTACGGACCTACTGAAAACTAAGGGAAAAGTAAGCTCGGCTGCCTTGCCCTCCGCAAAAATCCTATGGACTGAGCAATGCCAAGCCGCCTTTCTGGCCCTCAAACGCCTCTTCACTTCGGAGCCGGTGCTACAGCACCCAGACCCAAATCAAATGTTCATTGTGCAAGTCGATGCTTCCGATGTAGCCATGGGAGGGGCTCTCCTCCAGCAAGGACCGGATGGTCTTCTTCACCCTTGCGCTTACTTTTCAAAAAAATTTGCGCACGCTCAATTAAACTGGCCCATCTGGGAGAAAGAGGCCTCAGCAGTTCATCACGCACTGACTCTATGGCGACAATTCCTGGAAGGGTCTAAAGTCCCCTTTGAGGTTTGGACCGATCACAAAAATCTAGCTGCCCTCACGGGGTCCCATAAGCTATCGGCGAAACAACAACGGTGGGCGGAGTTCTTTGCTCAGTTCCGTTTCACCCTGAAGCACGTCCCTGGGAAGCAGAACGTTCTCGCGGATGCCCTCTCCCGTTTACCACAATATCCGGTAAAACTCGAAAGACCCACCAACTCTCTGTTCACCCCTATGCAACGTGGGGCCCTACCTATGCTGGCTGTGCAAACTCGATCCCAGCATCAGCACACCTTACCCACCTCACAAGCTCCGCCAGCCCAACCGGCTGCCCAGCCGCCACCGCAACAAACCGGAGTTCCCGCCCTTCCTACCCCTCCGACCGCCCAGCCGCCTGCAGTCTGCGCGCCGCCGCACGTAAGCACTAGCCCCATAACTGTTTCTAAGATCTCCATGGCCGACGGGGGGGCCCCCTCCAAAATCCCCATCTCCGAGTCCTTTTTAACTGTCCTTCGGGACCAGTGCCTTTTAGAACGTTCCGCTCATACCCTACCTCCTGGTGTTTTGGAACAAGGCGGGTCCTGGTACAAGGACTCGAAATTGTATGTACCCAAAGCTCTCCGGAAGGACGTGTTACATTTAGCTCATGGAGCCAAAACAGCTGGGCACTTTGGGTTTCTGAAAACCCTTCACTTATTGCGCAGACAGTTCTGGTGGGGGGGAATGCGTTCCGACATTGACTCCTTCATCCGCAGCTGTCCCGTTTGTGCCGCTGCGAAACGATCGCAGGGCAAACCCCCGGGACTGCTACAACCTCTTGAAACGCCCAGCAAACCTTGGGAAGTGATTGCTATGGACTTCATGACTTGATCTCCCTCTCAGTGGGGGTAAAACTGTGTTGTGGGTTGTTACTGATTTGTTTTCTAAGCAAATACATTTGATTCCATGCGCAGGGATCCCCTCTGCTCAGAAACTGGCCCGCCTCTTCGTGACGCATATCTTTCGTTTACATTCGTTTCCGCGTAAGATAATTTGTGACCGCGGAAGTGGTTTCGTTTCTAAGTTTTGGAAAGCTTTCCTCAAGTTGGTGGGAGTGGAACAAGGGTTGTCTAGTGCATACCATCCTCAAACTGATGGTCAAACTGAACGTGTCAATGCTGTACTTGAATGTTATTTACGCTGTTATGTTAACTACCACCAGGATAACTGGGTGGAACTGTTACCTTTAGCAGAATATGCCTACAATAATGCCATGCATCAATCCACAGGTTTTAGCCCATTTTTTGCTGTGTATGGACAAGATTTCAGTCCCATCGCTCCTGCAGATGATGTAGAGGGGGAGGGGAACCCCGACATTGCCTCCTGGGCACACGCCCTCCGTACCACTTGGCCCTGGCTCGTTAGCAACCTCGACCGGGCCAAACGTAAATACAAAGCGCAAGCTGACAAACATTGCTCCCCCGGGGGTGATCTACAAGTGGGTGCTTTGGTTTACCTTTCCACCAAAAATCTCCGTTCCACCCAACCGTGCCATAAGCTCAGTGCTAAATTCATTGGCCCTTTCCCCATCACCCGGGTCATAAACCCTGTCACGGTGGAACTGGCTCTCCCCAAATCCTTGAGGCGTGTGCATCCTGTTTTCCACATTAGCCTCCTCAAACCCCATGTTGCTTCTCCACAGTGGCATCCGGACCCACCTCCTGCGCAACCCATCATGGTGGGGGGGGAGGAACACTTCGAAGTCTCCAAGATCCTTGACTCCCGTGTTCACCATGGCAACCTGCAATATTTAGTCCGTTGGAAACATTTCCCCCCTGCCTATGACGAATGGGTGCGCGCACGGGATGTCTCCGCCCCCGACCTCGTCGACGCCTTTCACATTGCTTACCCGGATAGGCCAGCCCCCTTGCGAACTGGGAGGGGGCCTTGAGGGGGGCAGAATGTCAGGCTGCTATCTCGGTTTCGTTATTGCCTCTGTCTCTGCGCTGTATTGTCTGCCCCCCAAGGTCGCATACCTAGGCCTGGGAACTCAGCTCCTGGGAAACTGTATTCAGCCTATGCGTGTAATCTCCCGCCTTTCCTGCCTTATAATATCTCCCAGCTAGTGAGTCTCTCATAGCTGTCATTTTATTCGTTTGCACTGTATGCCTATTTGACCAGTAAAAGCCATCTGTTTGGACTCTCTACGACTTTGTGGTGATTTCTGGTTCTGTGGGCCAAGGGCTGACAGGTTTACCGCTTTGCCGGTGCAGCAATTTGCCGGATCCATCCGCACTTTTGTGAATTCACTTTGGGTTGGAACATAAAGAGTTTCTTTGATCCATCCTACTGAAAGTAATGTATCTCTGTACCACACTATTGGTTTGAGTTACATCAGTATTTTGTAAAGTGTGTTTATAAATCAATACAGTGATTATTATCACGGGAAATAGATTTTATAGAGTCATTGACTTTGCATATATTTGGAGCTGTGTGCTGATTATTTTTCCTTACTTCCTAGTAACAGCACAGGTGCATTTTCTCTTTGCTTTACCACCTGGAGGTTAGCAGCCCTAGACTAAGGGGAGGGGTATGGAATTTAGCTCTGTCCCCTCCCTCTGGTGGCTGGGGAATGTGTCCAGATGGACAATTGGCTTGAAGTTTGCACCCGGTTGGGTTGCCAGCTCTGCGATGGGAAATTCCTGGAGACTTGGGGGTGGAGCCCTTGGGGAGGGAGGGGTTTGGGGAGGGAAGGGAAGGGACCTCAGCGGGATATAATGCCATAGAGTCCACCCTCCAAAGCGGCCATTTTCTCCAGGGGAACTTATTTCTGCTATCTGGAGATCAGTTGTAATTCTGGGGGATCTCCAGGCCCCTCCTGGAGGTTGGCAACCTTATGAAACACCCACGATGTGAGGGGGTTGGTAGGCACTTAACTGACTTGAGACATCTGAGGTCCTGGTGGATAGTCCGTTTCAAGCCAGTTCTTTTGCCCGACGACAACCTTTGCCGCTTCAGTCTCCGCTTTTCTGACTTAGAAAGATTGATCATCTTCATGTCTCCTCAGGGCCCTGGGCACAAAGCCCTCCTGGATTGACGGGCTCATTGGGACCTTGCTGGAAGCGGCCCCCGGCAATGTCATTGCGGTGGATTGGGTCCACGGGTCCACAGCCTCCTATAACACGGCCGTGGAAAACGTCACCAAGCTGGCACTGGAAATCTCCACCTTCATCCACAAGCTGCTGGTAAGTGGAAATGCATTTCCGAATCTGGCTTGCTGCAGGCATCTGATCCAAGACAGCTCAGGCTGGTTCTTCCTCTCTGCTGGGGGGTGGGGGGAGCTGTGGCTCAGGAGTAGAGCATCTGCTTGGCATGCAGAAGGTCCCAGGTAAGGATTGGCAGGTGCCCGCTGGTGGCGGGGAAAACCCCGGTAAAGTGCCCCTCTGCCCGCCAAGCAGCTGAGGGTCAGCAGGCAACCGTGCATGCGCAGGAACGTGCGCCAACCGGGAAGCCTCTCCTCTCCTTCCCTCCCCGGGGCGAGCAGGCCGCCCTGTGCAGGCCCGCATGCCAGGCAGCACTCCCGGTATACAACTGGAAGTGCTGCGTCGGCGCCCGCGCACATGCATGCACACCCACACAACTGAAGAGAAGCCTCCCGCCAAAGGTGAGTGGAGACCTGGCAACCCTATCCCAGATTCAATCCCCAGCAACTCAAGTTGAAAGGACCAGGCAGGAGGTGATGTGAAAGACCTCAGAGCCAGCGTGGTGTAGTGGTTAAGAGCGGTGGGTTCTAATCTGGAGAACCCTGTTTGATTCCCCCCTCCTCCACATGAGCGGCAGACTCTAATCTGGGGAACCGGGTTTGATTCCCTCCACTCCTACACATGCAGCCAGCTGGGTGACCTTGGGCTAGTCACAGTTCTCTCCAAACTCTCTCAGCCCCACCTACCTCACAAGGTGGCTGTTGTGGGGACAGGAAGGGAAGGAGATTGTAAGCCGGTTTGATTCTCCTTAAAAATTAAGAAAGTCGGCATACAAAAACCAACTTCTTCTTAAATATATAAAATCAGGTGTTAAGAGTGGTGGACTCTAACCTGGAGAACCGGGTTTGATTCCCCCCTCCTCCACATGAGCGGCTGACTCTAATCTGGTCACGTTGGGAACCCCTCCTGTAACTGTTCTGAAATTACATACTTTGCGGTTGGGGAGGTCTTTGGAAAGGAAACACTCCAACTGCAGGAATGATTCCTGGCTGTCTGAATCTTCAGGCCTTGGGAGTACCAGAGACATCCATCCACCTTATTGGAGTGAGCCTGGGTGCGCACGTAGGCGGACTGGTGGGCCATTTCTACAAAGGCCGTCTTGGAAGGATTACTGGTAAGGAAAATGAGCCGCTCGAATGGCAGTCAACTAACTGGCCAACCACTTAGTCATCAAGCCACCCTGGTCTTCTAGAAAGGGAATATATGCTCACAATGATTCGATGTGATGGACCAAAGGTGGCCATCTTTCCTGTAGAATCATAGAGTTGGAGGGGACCTCCAGGGTCATCTAGTCCAACCCCCTGCACAATGCAGAACATTCACAACTACCTCCTCCCCACACACACACACACACAGTGACCCCCTACTCCATGTCCAGAAGATGGCCAAGATGCCCTCCCTCTCATCATGTGCCTAAGGTCATAGAATCGGCATTGCTGACAGATGGCCATCTAGCGTCTGCTTAAAAACCTCCAGGGAAGGAGAGCCCACCACCTCCCGAGGAAGCCTGTTCCACTGAGGAACCTCTCTGACTGTTAGAAAATTCTTCCTAATGTCTAGACGGAAACTCTTGATTTAATTTCAACCCGTTGGTTCTGGTCCGACCTTCTGGGGTAACAGAAGACAACTTGGCACCATCCCCTGAAGTTAGAAGGGGTGCCCTTCTAGACTAAGCCAAGGCTTGAATCAATGAGCTTCCCATTGCTTCAGAAACTTTTCTTTTGTGGCCAACGTAAAATTCCCTAGCCCACGCCTGAGCCCTTCCCCAGGCTAGGATTGCCAACCTCCAGGTGGTGACTGGAGATCTCCCACTAATACAACTGATCTCCAGGCGAGAGAGATCAGTTCCCCTGGAGAAAACAGTTGCTTTGGAAGGTGGACTCTATAGCATTGAAGTCCCTCCTCTTCCCAAACCCCAACCTCCTCAGGCTCCACCCCCAAAAGCTCCAGGTTTTTCCTAACCCAGAGCTGGAACCCTAGTGTTGTCAGCTACATCTGGATGGCACTTTACATGCACGTTGTCTTGCACTGCTTATCTTCAGTCACACAGTGAAGATCTTTGTCCTGCGGCGGCAGCTGCCGCGGCGGCTGCTGAAACACCTTCTGACCAATCGGCACAGCCAATCAAATCTCCAGTGGCCAATCAGAAGCCCTGCCGGGCAAAAGCCCCACCAGGCCCCACCCATTGTCTAACAACACTTGCAGGGAGCCGGGAAAAGTATCCGCGGATGCCATGCTGGGGGGAACCCTGCTCAAAGTCAATTGGTGTCTTCTTACAAATGGATCATGACTATAAGAACATAAGAAAGGCCATGTTGGATCAGACCCGGGCCCATCAAGTCCAGCAGTCTGTTCACACAGCGGCCAACCAGGTGCCTCCAGGAAGCCCACAAGCAAGACAACTGCTGCAGCATTGTCCTGCCTGTGCTCCACAGCACCTAAGATAATAGGCGTGCTCCTTTGATCCTGGGGAGAATAGGGATGCATCATGACCAGTATCCATTTTTACTAGTAGCCACAGATAGCCCTCTCCTCTGTGAACATGTCCACTCCCTTCTTCAAGCCTTCCAAGCTGGCAGCCATCACCACATTTTCCACAATTTAATGATGCTGTTTTTTTCCCTACCATATTCCAGGTCTGGATCCTGCCGGGCCCAGATACACCAGAGCCAGCAAGGAAGAGCGCCTGGACCCTGAAGATGCTCTTTTTGTAGAAGCCATTCACACAGATGCGGACAGTAGGCTCCCTTTCCCATTAAGTTGAGAGCCACTGGGCCCATTATGGGCAGTCAGGCAGCTGCCGCTAGAAATAGCCTGCGGCAAATCATCCCCACCACGGTGGTAATGCGTAGGAGGGCTCAGCAGTTGGGAGGGCCATCTTCAGTGCTTGTGGCAACCGTGTGGAATTTCACATGCAAATTAGAGAGAGTCTCCAAAGAACTTACATTTTAAAATGGGCTGTCGGTGGAAAAGGAGACGGTAGGGTAGGAAAGGGCCGGGCAAATGTAATGGGACGTACAACACTTTTGGATACTGCGGGAACAGCCAAAGATCCCGATGAAAAGATGCGTTTTGAAGAAGGGGTTTGAAGCGGGAGAAGGCGGCCTAACACCCAAGCGAGGAAAGGAGAGGAAGGCATCCAAAGGAGATGTTTTTGGGGGTATGAGCCTTGGAGAGTCAGAGCTCCCTTTGTTAGATACCAGCTTTGGCTTTCGAAAACTCATACCCCCCAGAATCTTGTTGGTTTTAGGTTGCTACTGGATTCGAATCTAGGTGTGCCAATAAAGTTGGGGAGGGGCCGTGGCTCAGTTGTAGAGCATCTGCTTGGCGTGCAGAAAGTCCCAGGTTCAATCCCCGGCATCTCCAGTTAAAGGGACCAGGCAAGTAGGTGATGTGAAAGACCTCTGCCTGAGACCCTGGAGAGCCATGGAGAGGGGCTGTAGCTCAGTGGCAGAGCATCTGCTTGGCATTCAGAAGGTCCCAGGTTCAATACCCAGCATCTCCAGTTAAAGGGACCAGGCAAGTAGGTGATGAGAAAGACCCCTGCCCGTGACCCTGGAGAGCCGCTGCTGGTCTGAGTAGAAAATACTGACTTTGATGGACCAAGGACCTCAGTTTCCTTTCCTCTTCACACATATGCACACAGACAAAGACTTTGTGGTGGGGGGATGCAGAGATCTAATCACTTTTGGCTTCCAGTGTTTTGAGTAAACTCGAGATGGGGCGAATCTGACCGGAGTCTTCTTTCAGAGTTTGGGATCCGGATCCCTGTAGGCCACATCGATTATTATGTCAACGGAGGCCAAGATCAGCCCGGCTGCCCCCGTTTCATCACATCTGGTGAGAAAGGCTCACAGTTTGTTACTTTTCATCATTCCTGCCCTTTAACTAGAAATCGTCCCTGCATTTAGGCTTGCCAACTCCGGGATCCACTGCCCTTTGACTGGGTCTCTGCCATAGGATGTTAAGTGCCATCAAGTCGCTTCCGACTCATGGCGACCCTATGAATCAAAATCCTCCAAAATGTCCTCTCTTTGACAGCCTTGCTCAGGTCTTGCAAACTGAGGGACGTGGCTTCCTTGATAGAGTCCGTCCATCTCTTGTTGGGTCTTCCTCTTTTCCTGCTGCCCTCAACTTTTCCTTGCATGACCGGCTTTTCCAGTGACTCTTGTCTTCTCTGAATGTGACCAAAGTACGACAGCCTCAGTTTAGTCATTTTAGCTTCTAAGGTCAATTCAGGCCTGATTTGATCTAGAACCCTTGGCAGTCCAGGGTATCCATAACACTCTCTTCCAACACCACATTTCAAAGGAATCTACTTTCTTCCTATCAGCTTTCTTCAATGTCCAGCTTTCACACCCATACATAGTAATAGGGAATATGATGGCATGAATTAACTTGATCTTGGTGGCCTTACACTTCGGAATCTTTTCTAGCTCCTTCACAGCTGCCCTTCCCCGTCTCAATCTCCTTCTGATTTCTTTGCTGCGGTCTCCCTTTGGATTGATTACAAAGCAGCATTTCAAGGGGCGGGGATTCAATTGCTTCTTGATTCGAGTGTGGAGACTGCTGGTGCAGAGATTTCCAACAGGAAAATGTGGGTTCAGCAAGCATAAATGCTCTCTCTCTCTCTCTCTCTCTCTCTCTCTCTCTCTCTCTCTCTCTCTCTCTCTCTCTCTCTCTTCTTATATGCAGGCTATAACTCTATGATCTGTGACCATATGAGGGCTGTGCATTTCTACATAAGCGTCTTGGAAGACTCCTGCCCCATGATCGCTTTCCCCTGCTCCAGTTACAAGGCTTTCTTAGCCGGCCACTGCGTGTCTTGCACTGACTCAGTTTTGCCTTCCTGTCCCACAGTAGGTATGTTGCGGCTCTCGGCATCAGTCACCTATCCAGGTGTCCAGGAATCTAGAACTTGGGGGGTAATTTGGGGTCCAGAGAAGGCCATGAAATAACCTCATGTTCTTTTCAGGGAAGCTTTTATGGTAGGAGGAAAAGGAAAATGAGAGTCTGGCGTGTGTGTTCTTAAAAACACACTGGAATTTCTGCCCTGGTAAGAAATGGATGGCAGGTAGGGTTGTCAACCTCCAGGTAGCACCTGGAGATCTCCCGCTATTACAAGTGATATCCAGATTACCAAGATCAGTTCCCCTGGAGAACATGGCTGCTTTGAAGGATAGACTCTGGCATTAAACCCTGCTGAGGTCTCTTCCCTCCCCCAAACCCACCCTCTGCAGACTCCAGCGTGGTGTAGTGGTTAAGAGCGGTGGTTTGGAGCGGTGGACTCTGATCTGGAGAACCGGGTTTGATTCCCCACTCCTCCACATGAGCGGCAGAGGCTAATCTTGTGAACTGGGTTGGTTTCCCCCCTCCTCCACATGAAGCCAGCTGGATGACTTTGGGCTAGTCACAGATCTCTTGGCCTCACCTACCTCAAAGAGTGTCTGTTGTGGGGAGGGGAAGGTGATTGTAAGCTGATTTGATTCTTCCTTAAGTGGGAGAGAACGTCAGCATATAAAACCAACTCTTCTTCTTTGTGAGTTATTGTTTTCTGCCAGTTTCTCAAGTGGTCGTCAGTGTTTAAAAGCTCTACATGATAAGACCAGTTGATATAACATGCCATTTATGCATCTTGGCCTCCTGATTCCCCATCCTTCAAGTCAAAGTTTTTGAAACTTTTTTTTTTACGATCAAAAGCAACCATACCAGCTTGAATTCAAATTCTTCAGTTCAGTTGCCTCAAAAGGAGGTTTAAAAGGAGGTTTGATGGTTTCCCTGTTTCCGCTGTTTCACAATCTGACGAAGTCTGCATAAACTGATGTGGTTGGGTCACAGGAAACAAAGGGAACTCCGGTTATCACCACCCTTCCCTTAGATGATGACATGAAATTATCCTTTTTGGGCCCCATGGCAAATGGGTGGATGATGATGAAGAAGAGTTGGTTTTTATATGCCGACTTTCTCTGCCACTTAAGGGAGACTCAAACCGGCTTACAACCACCTTCCCTTCCCTTCCCCTCCCCACAACACACACCCTGTGAGGTAGGTGGGGCTGAGAGACCTCTAAGAGAGCTGTGAGTAGCCCAAGGTCACCCAGCTGGCTTCATGTGTAGGAGTGGGGAAACAAATCCAGTTCGCCAGATTAGAGTCCGCCGCTCATGTGGAGGAGTGGGGAATCGAACCCGGTTCTCCAGATCAGACTCCACCGCTCCAAACCACCACTCTTATCCACTACACCACGCTGTGGTAAGAACCACAGTCCAGTTGGGATGTCAACTGATCCCAGCCCATTCGCCCTGCCTTGGCTGCAGATGCCTTTGTGGTTTTAGGAAGTACCAACCCAGATCAACAGTAGAGCAGTTCAAGAAGTGATGGATGTCTTTACTGTAGGATTTTGTTGGGTTTCATTATGGCCAAATCCTTCTTAATTTAGCAGAGGGTACAAATTGTCTGCATCAAAGCCCATCCAACCTCTGTGTGTGCCTGGAACAAAACTGCTCAGAGCCTTTTGCCTATTCACCACAACCATATGCTTTCAAACGCTATCTTCCTAGACACAAGGGCTAGAAACTCGTCTTGTTTTTAAAGGAACGCTGATATTTCCAAGAGTCTGGATTTTGTGTCTAATATCAGACTGATGTATTTACACTCGTGGTGGCATATACTATGTGTACCAAAGTCAGCGTGGTGTAGTGGTTAAGAGCGGCGGACTCTAATTTGGTGAACCGGGTTTGGTTCCCCACTACTCCACATCAAGCTAGCTGGGTGACCTTGGGCCAGTCACAGTTCTCTCCGAACTCTCTCAGCCCCACCTACCTCACAAGGTGTTGGTTGTGGGGAGAAGAAGGAAAGGCGATTGTTAGCCAGTTTGATTCTCCTTAAAGGGTAGAGAAAGTCGGCATATAAAAACCAGCTCTTCTTCTTCATGCCTGGAGTCTTAGTGAGAAAGGTTGACTTTCAATAACATAAACAGATATGTACAAGCCGGCTCTCATCGCCAATAGCTCCTCTATCGCGCTCTGTTCTTTTTTAGGACTGTTAGACAATGGAGGAATCAACATGGAATCGCTGCCCAGAGAGGTGAAAGTTTACTTGGCCACTTCTGCCTCAGCACCATATTGCCGTGAGTAGCCAAGAAGCCCGTCCAGGGGGCTGGAGTAGGGTTGCCAACCCTGGGTTGGAAAATTCCTGGAGATTTGGGGGTGGAGCCTGGGGAGGGGAGGGACTTCAGCAGGGGTAATATTCTAGCGTCCACCCTCCAAAGGGGAACTGATCTCAGTGGTTCAGTGGCACAGCATCTGCTTGACATGCAGAAGGTCCCAGGTTCAATCCCCGGCATCTCCAGTTAAAGGGATTAGGCAAGTGGGTGATGTGAAAGACCCCTGCCTGAGACCCTGGAGAGGCGCTGCAGGTCTGAGTAGTCAATACTCACTTTGATGGACCGAGGGTCTGATTCAGTAGAAGGCAGCTTCATGGGTTCATTTGCCGTCTGGAGATCAGTTGTACTTCTGCGAGATCTGCAGGCCCCACTTGGGAGTTAGCAAAAGAAAAAAAAACAGCACTTATGGCTAATAATTTCAGAGCATACTCAGGAAGTAACCAACAACCAGTGTAATTCATGCACATTGATCGTCGCGGGACTGCCGGAATTGAAACAGCCTGTGCGAAATAGGACTTACGGTACTACCGGAAACCTATCTTATCCTTGGCATTCTTGGACTTTTGATTTTGTAACAGGAACCTTGTTCCGTTGTAGTTGCGTGCAGTGCCAGATTTACGTATAACCTAAACAAGCTATAGCTTAGGGCCCCACTCTCTTGGGCCCCCCAAAAATTTTTAAAGGAAATAATAATTATTTCACTATTAATATACTTCTTCTTAATTGTATTTCAGTTCAACAATTACATTGATAAAATACATATTTTGTTATGTGCAAATGACTTTAGATACCTATTAGGTCCATAAATTACCATAAAGCATATACTCAACACAAAAAACAGCGACAATTTGTTGTTGACAAAGGTCAGCTGGACATATAAAGAGCCCCATTACCTTCAATAGCTTAGGGCCTCATCAAACCTAAACCCGGCCCTGGTTGCATGTGATATATATATGATATGCAGTTGTTCATGTACATATACTTGAATTACACTGGTTGTTGGTTACTTCGTGAGTATGCTCTGGAATTATTAGCCATAAGTGCAGTTTTTTTCTTTTGCTAACTCCCTACTGGAGGCACTAGATTTTTGATTTGATTCCCACTTGGGAGTTGGCAAGCCTTGGCTGGGGGCTACTCCTATGATAGCCTTCTGAGGAGACCGCCCAGAATGCAGAACCCCATAGACACTGAGGGTTGTACATCACTTGCTTTCTCTACACTTGGAGGGACTGAATGTACGAATGGACCCCATTGAAAAACACTGTGTGAGGTGATGAAAAGAGGTAGGTCTTTCTGAGATGGGCAATGGCCCATTCACACATGCTAGTTGCCCCATGCCGTAGGCATCATAAAACCAACTCTGAGAACCTGTATCCTGTGCTATGGGCCACATCGGTGCCTCAGAAAAACCACCTAACTGGAAATTCATTCTGAGGAAACAAATGGCCTCAATGGCCACTCCCTATCACAGATTTACTTGCTCCTTCTGCCTGAACTTCAAAGGAACAGGAAACGTCCACTTGCAAACTAAGAACTGCTGAACGTGCAATTTTCAAAGACTTACACGCCCAGGCCATTTATGCCGGGGTCGATTTTGATGCTCGCTCAAAAGCTCCTTTTTTAAATCCGACCTTTAAAATGCCTATTCACGGTCCCGATGCAAGAGGAGAAAGTCAAACAAATTCCACCACCCCACACTCGCCCGCTCCTTCGTTCCTTCATTTGCATAGCCGTTAGCAATCGTCCTTTGCATAGCTAGCCCGGTTGCTGTGATTCTTCATGCTTCCTTGATTGGATGCTTCGAGGCGGGGACGGAGCAGAGAAAAAGATCGCTTTAAAGGGGCTCTTAAGTAATGCGAAGCAGGTATGCGCTGGCTTCGCAGTGACTTCCGGAATGACAGTTCAGCATGAAGAACTAAAAAATATATGCGGGGCACTTCAGCCTGGAACGCGCTGCTAATTACCAAGCATAAATGGCCCCTGTGTTGGGAATGTGGAACTGGGAACATTTTACAGTGAGAGGATCCTTTGCTTGTCGTGAGGGAGTTAGTCAGGGGCCATTTATGCATGGTAATTAGCAGCGCATTCCAAGCTGAATTGCCCCGTATATTAAAAAAATTTTTTCACACTGAACCATCATTCTGGAAGTGACTGCGAAGCCGGGGCATGCCTGCTTCGCATTACTTAAGAGCCCATTTAAAGTGACCTTTGGTGTTTGCCCCAAAGAATCCCCTCAAGGAACCAAAATAACAGCAGCGCGTTAGCTATGCACATGCTAATGGCTATGCAAACAGGAACGAAGGAGCAGGCGAGTGGGGGTGGAATTTCTCCTTTTGCGTCAGGACCGCGAATAGGCAAGTCACATTAAAAAAAAAGAGCTTGGAGTGAGCATTAAAATTGACCACGCATGAATGGCCAGGGTCTCCCCCAACACAGAAAGATGCCACAGTTTCTTATTTTCTTACATCCTGAATATTTGAACAAAAGAAACAGCAGAAGCCTTCTGTGAATGCCAGAGGCTAAGACCATTTCGTGTGGCTTTCTCTATTGCTTAGTGCACCACAGCCTGGTTAAAGTTCGCCTGCGGCACAGGAGATCGTCAGACACCAGCATTGAGATCAATTTCTTGAGCAGAAACTCTTCCTTCGGTGTCGTCGTCACTGTGTGAGTAACCATGGACAACTGTAGTGTGTCTCTGCTTTCCTTGTCCCTTTTCCTTGGCTGCACCTTACCCAAGGGAGGGGCTTTTCTCTGCAGCACCTAACAGGGAGAGGCCTGGCTTAGTGGCAGAGCATCTGCTTGGCATGCAGAAGGTTCCGGGTTCAGTCCCTGCCATCTCCAGTTAAAGGGACCAGGCAAGTGATGTGAAAGACCCCTGCCTGAGACCCTGGAGAGCTGCTGCCAGACCAGGGGCATCGAACTCATTTGTTACGAGGGTTGGACGTGACATAAACGTCACTCGGTCAGGCCGGGCCATGCCTCGTCAGCCCAGACCAGGAATAGGGTGGGGGTGGCTGGCTTGGCCGGCGAGCTGGCAGCGGGCTCACCAGCCCCGATCGGGGCTGAGAGGGTTGGCTGCCTCGGCTGACATGCATGGCTGAGCGTATGGTGAATAAACGGGTTCAGGGGCTGTCTTATCTTCTGCTCTCCCCAGTGAATCTGCCCCCCCCCCCAAAAAAAAACCCGAAGAGCTTTCCCCCTTCCCTGGTTTATAATCTCAAAAGACATCACTAGAAAAGAGCAAGAGTCCAATAGCACCTTAAAGACTAACAAAGGGGGTTACCGCACTTGTATTCCCAGCGATATATTAAGAGTTTGAAAACGTTATAAAAAATACTGTTTGCACTTTCTATGTATTCCCACCGATGTATTAAGAGTTTGAAAACGTTATAAAAAATATTGTTCGCACTTTGTTTGGCCCCTTTAGCTGTGAAGACATCTTCCAACCATTTGTAAGCCGTGGTATCCAAAAACCCTTTTAAAGCAATGTTTTTTATAACATTTTCAAACTCTTAATACATCACTGGAAATACAAAGTGCGGTAACCCTCAAAATTTCTGGCAGGGTATGAGCTTTCTTCTGGTATCTGGTGTCTGAAGAAGTGAGCTGTGGCTCACAAAAGCTCCATACCCTGCCAGAAACGTTGTGAGTCTTTAAAGTACTACTGGGCTCTTGCTTTTTTCAACTGCTACAGACAGACTAACCCAGCGGTTCCCAAAGTGGGCAGTACTGCCCTGGAGGGCAGTGGGATTACCTAGGGGGGCACTGTTAGGTCCACATGGGCAGGATTCAAGAGGTCGGAGACGGAGTTCAATGCAACCAACGTTTATTGTGGGATGGAACAGAACTGGGGATACATTGGGAATGGTCCTGCTTATATGCCCCCCTGGCCGCCTGTGGCCGCTCCCCCCCCTGATCCGTGATAGGGGGGACAACCTTCCTGTGCCCAAGGGCGGGCGCTGGCTTAGGGCCAATAGCAAGGCCCGGTTTCGGCCAATGGGGCGAGCAGGGCTAGGAGCCTTTGCCCAGGACTCAAGTCCTAGGATTTCCCCCTGCTTACCTTCTAACACATACATAACACCCCTCCCCCCTAAGTCCGGACAATGCTCGAGCATACAAAGTCCTCGAGATAGGCCGGTCTTGTTCGGGCCCGTTGCGACCGGCGGGGAGCGGAAACAGGAGTTGCTGGAGCTGGGGGCATCCGTAGATCCGGGATCATGGCGCTGTTCATGCCCGAGGCGGCGGTTGCTTCCGCCGCCCGAGCTTCTGGGAATGCCGTCCGTGAGGCTGTTGGTGACTCACCTATCAGCTCATGGTCCGCCGCTCTGGCAACCTCCGGGTCCGCGATGCTGGGGAGCGCTGGAGTCACCGTGGCACGGTTGAGGTCTGCCGGGTGGCGGCGCAGTTGGTCTATGTGCCGCCTCAAAACTCAGCCTTCTGGGGTGGCGACCCTGTATGATACTGGGACGGTTGCTTCCTGGACCGTGGCCGGGATCCATGCCTGACCAGCCCCGTAGTTCTGGGCATAGCCGGGGTCTTCCTGCTCAACGACCCTCGGGGCGGCTGTAGGTGCCTCTTGGCCGGTTTTACGGGTGCGAGGTCTGGGTGTAGGCGGTTGAGCAGCGTCTTAGGTCGGCAACCCATCAGGAGCTCGGCAGGGCTCTTCCCAGTCATGGAGCTTGGGGTGACGTGCTGCGCTAGTAAAAAGTCCGCCAGGTTTGCGTCCCAGTCTCCGTGGGTGAGTCGCTGCAGGGCTTCTTTTGTCGTCCGGACCATCCGCTCAGCCTGGCCGTTGGTGGATGGGTGGAAAGGCGCCGAGGTCACGTGGCGAATCAAGTTCCTTGCCATAAAGTCCTGGAATTCAGCCAACGTGAATTGTGCCCCGTTGTCTGAGACCACCGTGTCCGGCAGGCCGTGGGTCGCGAAAAGGAGGCACAGCTCCTGGACGACCCCGCGCGCCATCATGGATGGGACGGTGACTACCTCCAGCCATTTGGAGTAGGAGTCGACCACGACCAAGGAAGTCTTATCCTGAAAGGGGCCTGCGAAATCAATATGTATGCGGGACCAGGGAGTGCAGTCGATTCCCAGCGTTGAGTCGGGGCCTGTGGCATTTCCTCGGGACTCCTGGCAGGGTCGGCACCGGCTGCCCCACTCCTCAACAGCGGTGTCAATGCCTGGCCACCAGACGTAGCTCCTGGCTAGCGCCTTCATTTGCACGATCCCCAGGTAGCAGGCGTGCAGGGCCTCTAGGACCCGGTGTTGTAGCTTTGGCGGAACGACGACTCTGCTGCCCCACAGCAGGCACCCCTTGTGTAGGGACAGCTTATGCTGACGGGTAACAAACTGCTGGAACTCTCCGCCTGGCCGGGCCACCGGCCACCCCTTCCCCACCCAGTTGAGAACCCAGGCCAGGGTGCGATCCTTCGCGGTGTGGGCGGCGATGTCCGACGCGTGGAGGGGAGGTTCAGGCAGCGTCTCCAGGAGCATCATGTCACAGGCAGGGGACGGGTCGGGGTCGGCAGCGTCGAGTGGCAAATGGCTGAGGGCGTCCGCATTGGCGATGCACTTCCCGGGGTGGTGCAGGAGCCGAAATTCATAAGCGTTCAAGAAAATTGACCAATGCAGCATCCGGGGTGACATGATCTGCGGAGTCTGTCGGTCCGGAACAAACAGGCCCAAGAGCGGCTTGTGGTCGGTCACAATAGAGAATGGCTTGCCGTAGACGTAGTCATGAAATTTCTTCACTTTGGCCACAATGGCGAGGGCTTACTGTTCAATCTGGGCGTAGTTGCGCTCCACCGGCGAGAGGGTGCGCGAGTAGAAAGCGATCGGGGCATCCCGACCGTCAGGCATCTGGTGGCTGAGGACAGCGCCGATGCCATAGGGGGATGCATCGCACGTCAGCTCCACCGGCAGCCCCTCGTCGAAATGCACGAGAAGACTGGAGTCGGAAAGAAGTCCCTTGGAGGCAGCGAAATCACGCTACTGGACAGGCCCCAGGCCCATGGGGTGGACTTGTCCAGGAGGCGGTGAAGGGGCTCGGCTACCGATGCCTTGTTCGGGAGGAAGGCATGGTAAAAGTTCCCGCCACGGTGACTCCAGCGCTCCCCAGCATCGTGGACCCAGAGGTCGCCGAAGCAGTGGACGGTGAGCTGATAGGTGAGTCACCAACAGCCTCAGACGACATTCCCCGAAGCTCGGCCGGCGGAAGCAACCACCGCCTCGGGCATGAGCAGCGCCGTGATCCTGGATCTACAGATGCCCCCAGCTCCAGCAACTCCTGTTCCCACTCCCCGCCAGTCGCAACGGGCCCGAACAAGACCGGCCTATCTTGAGGACTTTGTATGCTCGAGCATTGTCCAGACTTAGGGGGGAGGGGTGTTATGTATGTGTTAGAACAGGGGTGGGGAACCTTTTTCCTGCCAAGGGCCATTTGCACATTTATGACATCATTCAGGGGCCATACCAGGTGTAGATCTCCCAGTGGGGGGGGGAGAGGCTAGGATTGCGAGGTCTCCAGCCACCACCTGGAGGTTGGCAAACCCAGGGGAGGCCACACAGAGAAGGCCTGCAGGGTGCCCCCACTCCCCCTCCCAGGCGGAAGGGCAGCCAGCAGTGGGCCCGAGCAAACGAGGTGCCAGGGGGGCGCAGCCCATAGTCGATCGGCAAGGGAGGAAGGAAAACAGAGAAAGAGGAGGAGGGAGGGAGAAAGGGAGAGAAAGGGAGAAAGAAATGGAGAAAGAAAGAAAAGGACGAAGGGAGACAAAGAAAAGGACGGAGGGAGACAAAGAAAGAGACAGAAAAAGAGGGAGAAAGAGAGGGAGAGAAAGGAGAAAGAGTGACAGAAAAAGAGGAAGAGAGAAAAGCCTTTCCCCCCCACACACACACACACATGCTGGCCCCGCGCGACCGGGCCCCATCCTCCCCTGCCCCCCACACACACACGGCGGCGCACAGAGCCCCGCGTGACCGGGCCCAGTCTCCATGCCCTCTCCTCCCCAGAGTCCACAAAAGGGCCCCCTGTCAGGCTGTTATCTCGGTTTAGTTGTTTCCTCTGTTCCTTTGCTGAACCGTCCAGACTTCAAGGACGGCTCCACATACCAAAGCCTGGGAACGCTACTCCTGGGAAATTGTGCTCTGTTTATGCTTTGTAATCTCCCGCCGTTTTCATGCTTTATATTTTCAACTAACGAGCAAGACACTCATAGCTGTCATCTTATTCTCAATGCACTGTATTGCCTATTTGACCAGTAAAAGCCATCTGCTTGGATTCTAAGTGTCTCTGTGGTGATTTCTGGTTCTTTGGGTCAAGAGCTTACATTATGACAGCTATCATCAACTCTTCCTCAACAATCCCCTAGTCAGGCTGGAGCCCTGGAGGGTTCGCCTGCCACTCGGATGGGAGCTAGGAGGTCGCTCTCCGAGTGAACCGTGACTACTACTTCTTGGAACCCTGGAGTCCTCATTTGAGGATCCTACCCTTCTACAGGACATAGTCGCTGAACTCTTTAGGACTAATTTAGAGGTTTGCCGCTTGAGGGGACTGGTACAGACACAGTGGCAATCTCTAGTGAGAGTTCTCTGGATGTTAACGTCGGAGGATACTAATACTCGTTTAGACCTCCAGGATTTTGATCAGTTGCTGGATGATGCCCGGCTGGCAACTGAGGACTTACAAGTACTAACCGGATTATTGGACAAGCTTATTGCCCGTGAGACTCTCCCTTCCATGGCTCTAACGCGTCCTGTTGCCTTGGGAAAAGGTACCATGGCAGGAGCTGCACAGGCAGGTTTTTCCTTGATACCCGATGCAGCTAGCTGTCAAGCTGAAGCCAAACGGGTCGCTATCCATACGGCTCTCCTCTTTGCGGATTGTACAAAGGATACCACAGTAGCCACCTTGGCTCAACGTTTGACCTCGACGTTTGGGGCCGATGCACCCGCGATTGCGGTTCGAATACAACCATTGCTAGGCGGGGAACCCGACCCCATACTCACACTCCTGGAAACGGAACTTTTACCGCACGTTACCGCAGCTGCAGCTCTAAGACTTGAAAACGAAAAAGTTCTCGCGGATAAAGAAGCTGCTGAAGCAGCTAAGGCGGCAGCCGAGGCTCAAACCGCAAGAGATAAGGAGTTACAGTTGGCTGCGGATCGGGCGCGGACAGGCGGTCGCCCCAAGGACACTGTAAGGAGCAGTCCTCCGTTAGGTCTGTCTTTTTCCCCGGTATTTGCCCCGTCGCGCACGACCCAACGCGCACGCCGCCTTGCAGACCGACGCCAAGACTCCGGAGAGTCTGAAGAAGAGGACCTATATGGAGACAGTTCTCAATGGGCCACGAGCTTTCGGACAAGTAAACCCCATCGTACTGGTGGCCCAGGAGAGGACGTTCACCTGTTACGAGCCCCAAATCGAGAGCTGTCTGACCGTGTTGATCAACTCCAGGAGCTAATGGAACGTGTGCTTCAGGACAACAGGCAGTTACAGCAAGCCCTGACAGCCCAGGCACAGCCCGTCCCACAGGGACCCGCAATACCGAATCAGGGGGTGCCAGCCCAGCCACCCGCTAATGTGCCTGCGCCACCTCCGCCTCCCGGAGGCCCCGTTTTACCTGCACCCAGGGCACCCGTGCAACCGGGTCAGCCGATGCCCGGTCCTTGGAAACAACTCAAATTGAAAACTACGTACGATGGATCTCTCGAAACCCTACCCTGTTTCTTGCATCAGGTGGACAGCTATATGCGAGAACAAGGACAGTTCTTCCCTACAGAGGACAGCCGGGTTCGCTATGTGGCTTCCCTTTTGACAGGCAAAGCAGCCGACTGGATGGTCCTCCAATTCGACACCCGATCCCGCTCTATCCGTTCCCTCAACAATTTCATGACTGCTTTACGTAGGAGGTTTGAGGACCCCTTTCTGGGGGAATGAGCCAAAGCGGAACTTTTACAACTGAGACAAGGCTCTACTCCAGTTCGAGAATTTGCTGATGAATTTCAAAGACTGGCAAGCAAAATTGTGGACTGGCCCGAAGCCACCCTAATTCACCATTTCAGGGAAGCCTTACACCTTGACGTTCTGAATTCGTCGTACATGCGGGGTGATCCCGAAACTCTTGAGGATTGGATTCTATTAGCCGAAGAGGTGGAAAGCCGCCGACGCTTTATTTCCCTTGTCTGCCAAAAACACAAGGAGAAAAGCGTCCAAAAGCCCCAGCCCAAGGCACCACCCCCCAATCCACGGAAACCTGCGCGTCCACCCCAGGATCGCGAAACCCGATTTCAAAGAGGTGCCTGCCTCATTTGTGGGGAAATGGGCCACTTTGCAGCAGTCTGCCCATACCGCCCTGAACCCTTTTGTCCCAGCACGACAACCCGAGCCAGAGGACGACCACAACGCAGAGGCACCGCGGCCACCCGCAGCGCAGCGCCGGGAAGACCCACACCCTCTGCACTTCACGCTGGAGACTCAGCCATCCTGCCTACATCGAATGACCCCGCCGGGTCCCGGATTACAAGTGCCCCATTGGGGGACAACTTTCCCTCTTCTGATGAAGAGAACCCATGGAATTCTCTGGCTTTAAACCTGGAATCCCCCCTTGATTTGTCAAAAAACGGCTCCGGTCTGTGGTGAGTGGAGCGTCTCCACAGACCTCTGCAGATTCTCCTGCTAAACCGAATGCTCCCACTAAAGTAAAAGAAGTGGAAACCACCGTTTATGTGGACGCAATTTTACAACACCATGAAGGTGGTCCCCAACTACCCGTTAAGGCACTCATTGACTCCGGTTGCAGTCGCACTCTCATAAACGAAGCCACATTTGCAGCACTCAAAGTCGAGTCCGAGGCTTTACCAGCCCCCGTCCAATTTGCCCAAATGGACGGGAGCCATTTCAAGGGGGGCCCAGTTGATCATCGCACCATAGGGGTGGCAATGGGAATTGGCTCCCACTGGGAGCAAATAGACTTTACCATAGCCCCTATCCGATTTGAAGTGGTTCTGGGAATTAACTGGATTAAAGGTCATAGTCCCAGTATAGACTGGGAAACGAACACGATCTCCTTTGCCAACCCCAAATGCGACCAGCACCGGCAGCAAGTTGCGCTACTGTCTCCACCCGCTCCAGCATTAATCTCCGATGTCCCATCACCGCCATCCCTCCCTCCTGTATACCAGGACTTTGCGGATGTCTTTAACATTAAGGAATGTGATGCCTTACCCCCCCACCGAACCACTGACTGTGCAATTGAAGTGGTGAAGGACTGCCCATTAACCAAGAGTATAATTTACCCTATGAGCACTTCCGAGCGCACTGTACTACGGGACTTTTTAGACAAAAACCTTGCCAGAGGGTTCATTCGCCCATCGAATGCTCCCAACTCAGCCCCCGCATTTTTCGTCCGAAAAAAGGAAGGCGACTTACGCCTCTGCATTGACTTCCGTAAACTCAATGCAGTTACTCAAGCCAACGCCTATCCTATACCGCTAATATCAGATATTTTAGGACAACTGCAAGAGGGACGTATTTTCTCTAAATTGGACCTAGTAGAAGCCTACTACCGCGTCCGTATCCTCAAGGGGGACGAACCCCTCACTGCCTTCTCTAGCTGCTTTGGAATGTTTGAATTCCTTGTGATGCCCTTCGGGTTAAAAGGGGCCCCGGGGGTCTTCATGCAACTCATCAACGAAATCCTGCATGATTTACTGTACCGCGGGATGGTGGTTTATTTAGATGACATTCTTATCTATTCAAAAACCATGGACGAGCACGTCGCATTGGTCCGAGAAGTTCTACACCGCCTACGCAACCACCAACTCTTTGCAAAACTGGCTAAATGCGAATTTCACCAGAGCAAAATAACTTTCTTGGGATATATAATCTCCCACCATGGCCTTAGCATGGACCCAGCCAAGGTCCGTTCCGTCCTCGATTGGACACCTCCCTCCAACCGCAAGCAAGTACAACAGTTTCTGGGCTTTGCTAATTTCTACCGCGGATTTATCCCAAACTTCGCCCAAATAGCACTGCCCATCACCGACCTACTGAAAACCAAAGGTAAAGAAAACTCTGCCACATTGCCCTCCGCTAAGATACTGTGGACTGATCAATGCCAGACCGCCTTTGTAGCCCTCAAATGCCTTTTCACATCGGAACCTGTGCTACGACACCCAGACCCTAACCGAATGTTCATTGTACAAGTCGATGCCTCCGACGTAGCTATGGGAGGGACCAGACTCCAAAAAGGACCAGACGGTCTCCTTCACCCCTGCGCTTACTTCTCTAAAAAATTTGCGCACTCCCAATTGAACTGGCCTATTTGGGAGAAGGAAGCCTCAGCTGTTCACCATGCACTTACTCTATGGCGACAATTCCTGGAAGGGTCTAAGGTCCCCTTCGAAGTTTGGACCGATCACAAGAATCTAGCCGCCCTCACAGGAACCCATAAGTTATCCGCAAAACAACAGCGTTGGGCGGAATTCTTTGCTCAATTTCGTTTTGTCCTGAAGCATGTCCCAGGAAAACAAAACGTTCTCGCAGATGCTCTCTCCCGATTGCCTCAGTACCCGGCGAAACTCGATCGGCCAACAGACTCTTTATTTACGCCCGCACAAAGGGAAGCCCTACCCGTATTGGCTGTACAAACTCGATCCCAAACGCTGCCCCAGTGAAAGCACACAGTCACCACCGTGCAAACTCCTCCAACCCTACCGGCTGCCCAGCCGCCCCCGCAACGGAAACCCACGATAACCGGCGCTTCAGCTCCTCCAGCCCAACTAGCCGCCCAGCCGCCTGCAGTCTGCGCACTGCCGCACGTAAGCGCTTCCCCCTCGTCAACCCCCCTAACTGCTCCTACTGCCACTTTAAACAAGAGGGGGGTTCCCGTCTCCGATTCTTTCTTAAAGTCCCTTCGGGACCAATGCCTTATGGAACACTCTAATCAAACCCTGCCTCCTGGTGTAATCGAACAAGGAGGCTCTTGGTACAAAGACTCGAAATTGTATGTGCCCAAAGCGCTCCGAAAAGACGTCTTACACTTGGCTCATGGAGTAAAGACCGCTGGACACTTTGGGTTCCTAAAGACCCTTCACCTGTTACGCAGACAATTTTGGTGGGGGGGAATGCGTTCTGATATTGACTCTTTTATTCGCAGCTGTCCTATTTGCGCCACAGTCAAACGATCTCAAGGCAAGCCCCCAGGACTACTGCAACCACTTGAAATACCCAGCAAACCCTGGGAAGTGATTGCTATGGATTTTATGACGGATCTCCCTCTCAGCGGGGGAAAAACTGTATTATGGGTTATCACTGACTTATTTTCTAAGCAAATACATTTGGTTCCTTGTGCGGGGATCCCCTCCGCTCAGAAGTTGGCCCGCCTTTTTGTGTCACATGTCTTCAGACTACATTCGTTTCCGCGCAAGATAATCTGCGACCGCGGAAGTAGTTTCGTTGCAAAGTTTTGGAAAGCTTTTCTCAAATTGGTGGGGGTGGAGCAGGGATTGTCTAGTGCATACCATCCCCAAATGGATGGCCAAATCGAGCGTGTTAATGCTGTACTTGAATGTTATTTGCGCCGAAGCCCGATCGGCTCCTGCATGCATGCTCTGCCGCCGGGAGCCACCAGCCTCTTTCCCCCTCCCTCTCGCTGCTCAACAGCCGACAGTTGGCGAGAGGAGGTCCAAAGGGCGCCGCAGCACCGCTGTAAGCCATGGCGCCAGGAACACTCTCTGGGAGGGCCGCCCTGCGCCCCGCCTCTGCAGCAGGGCCCCGGAGCTCCCGAGGGCCACAAAAAATGTCCTCGGGGGCCGCATATGGCCCCCGGGCCTGAGGTTCCCCACCCCTGTGTTAGAAGGTAAGCAGGGGGAAATCCTAGGAGCTTGAGTCCTGGGCAAAGGCTCCTAGCCCTGCTCGCCCCATTGGCCGAAACCAGGCCGCGCTATTGGCCCTAAGCCAGCGCCCGCCATTGGGCACGGAAAGGTTGCCCCCCCTATCACGGATCAGGGGGGAGCGGCCACAGGTGGCCAGGGGGGCATATAAGCAGGGCCATTCCCAATGTATCCCCAGTTCTGTTCTACCCTACAATAAACGTTGGTTGCATTGAACTCCGTCTCCGACCTCTTGAATCCTGCCCACGCAGACTTAACAGTGGCTAAGAGGCAAGGGGGTAGCAGGGGGGCGGTAGAGGTGGGCCCCTTCAACTGTGTTGTTGTATAAGGTAGGGTGCGCTGGGGTTGAGTTTGTGGAACCAAAATACATCACTGTGACGCTTGTTTGTGTCCACAGTTCCGATTTCTTCCACGAGTTAATAATACAGCTTTGGGGGTTGCTGCATTATGTATTCCCAGCGATGTATTAAGAGTTTGAAAATCTTATAAAAAACATCTCTTTAAAAGGTTTTTTGGATCGACTAAAAAATGTTTGGAAGTTGTCTTCACAGCTAAAGGGGCCACACAAAGTGCAAACAGTATTTTTATAACATTTTCAAACTCTTAATACATCGCTGGGAATACATACTGCGGTAACCCCCTTTGTCGGCCAAACACAAGTGTATTGACCCTATACAAAAAAGCACCTAAGCTCACTCCCTTCCCTTGCTGGGCTTTGCAGACCCAAGTGGGAGACCCTTGGCCAAAGTCTGGTGGCTCACTCCACGCCGCTGTGCCAGATGGAGAGGGTGACATTGCTGTACCACCCCAAGAGCTGGAGAAGGAGCAAGGAAGAGGACCCAGCCGTTGACCGGTTGTGCGCAGCTCCCCTTCCCGTGAATCCAAGGTAAGCGAGAAGCACCTTTTATGAAGCCTGTTCTAGCAAGAGGAAAAGCTCTCTGGCCTTGTGTGGAGGCAGACAGACACTCGGGTTGATTTGGGAGATGATTTTCCATTCATATAGGGCTCTTGCTGAAAAGTGTAAATATAATAGAGTTGAAGAAGAAGAAAAAGAGTTGGTTTTTGTACCCCGATTTTCTCTACCTTTAAGGAGTCTCACACTGGCTTACAATCGCCTTCTCTTCTTCTCTCCACAACAGACACCTTGTGAAGTAGGTGTGGCTGGAGGACGTTCTTGCCTCTTTGCAAGCTTTTTTTGTACTAGGAAATAATAGCACAAGGCTCAAAAACAATTGCAACAAATATATTACATAAATGACACTTGAGACAATATAGTGATGAATGTGAACAACCACCAAAGGTGACAGTGCAAAATGACAACTACAATACAATTATTATAAACAATTATCTGTTTTATTGTTGTCATTTTGTCATTTTGCACTGTCACCTTTGGTGGTTGTTCACATTCATCACTATATTGTCTCAAGTGTCATTTATGTAATATATTTGTTGCAATTGTTTTTGAGCCTTGTGCTATTATTTCCTACTACCAATTAGTTATAGCATAGGTGTTGTTTTCCCTTCAGTGCTTTTTTTGTACGGCTTACCAACATACTCAATAAAAACTGTGACACAGGAGTCGTATTTTGTGCGGTAGAGCAAATAGCAGCCCCAGGGGCCATTTCAGGTTGGGAAAACGGCACGGTTGGTGGACGTTCCCCCGGAGAAAATGGCTGCATTGGAGGATGGACAGTACAGCATTGAACCATGCTGAGGCCCCTCCCTTCCCCAAACTCTGCCCTCCCCAGGCTCCACCCCCCCAAACCCCCAGAAAATTTCAACCTGGAGTTGGCAACCCTACCCTGACTTCACCTGTTCCTCTCGCAGTGAGAAGATGTTCTGCCTGACTCAGACGATCGCTGTGACCGGGAAAAATAGCCCTTCCTATGGCTTCGCCCTTGCGTGTGCGTCCGCCACAGCTCCCCCAGCGGACACTGAGATAACGACAGGACGTTGGCAGTGAAGTGAGCTGGAAGTGGTTCAGGCCGGGGAATGTCGCAGATATGTGTTTGAACGATTCCCGCCACACTTAGAATGCCTGTATGTTTTCACTCAAAGCCACCAAATTTTTGCTATCAAGAAGATGATGAGATGCAACATGGACAGAAGGGGTGGGATGTCTATCTAAAAGCACCTACCGCCGTATTCAGTCCAAACATACCTTATTCCTCTCCTGTTCTGCAGTCTGGACAAACCAGTTTGTAGCAGGAAATAACAGTAGTTGTGCTGGATCAGTCCCATGGTCTGTAGGGTGGCCAACCTCCAAGTGGTGGCTGGAGATCTCCTGCTATTGCAACTGATCTCCAGGCAATAGAGATCGGTTCACCTGGAGAAAATGGACACCCTGGACGGTGGACTCTATGACTTTATCAAAGCCCCTTCCCAAACCCCACCCTCCTCAGGCTCCACCCCCAAAACCTCCAGGAATTTTCCAACCTAGAACCAGCAACCCTAACGGTCTATCATGTTCACCATCCTGTTTTACATCCTGGCCATTAGTATATGTAGACCGAAAAGCCTTCCCCTGTTTTTTTCTCCTGGCCTTGGTGTTCAGAGAGTTACTGCCACTGAACATGGAGGTTCCATTTGGCCATGATGGTTCATAGTCACTGATAGACCTCCATGAATGAGCCTGCTCCTTCTTTAAACGCAATGAAACTAGTGGCCATCACTACCCCTCGTAATAGCGAGTACCACATGTTAATCTACCACATATAGAAGAAGAAGCAGAGTCGGTTTTTATAGGCCGACTTTCTCAACCACTTAAGGGAGACTCAAACCGGCTTACAATCACCTTCCCTTCCCTTCCCCACAACAGACACCCTGTGAGGTAGGTGGGGCTGAGAGAGTGTGACTAGCCCAAGGTCACTCAGCTGGCTTCGTGTCTAGGAGTAGGGGAAACAAATCCAGTTCACCAGATCAGCTCCGCCACTAATCTCACTATTTATATGCAAGAATTCCAAAATATTCCAATATACGGAAAGATCCGAAATACGGACCACTTCTGATCCCAAGCAGTTTGGATAAGGAATTCTCAACCTGTAATGTTCATTTGGCTCTAACTTGACACTTTCATCTGGGAATCTACCACAAGGTGGCACTGCTCTTAGGAACGACAACAGTCCTGATGAAACCTAAAGAATCTTTTGCATTTTAAAAAAGTCCCTTTCTAAATAAAGCACCACAGGCTTTTCCTGGCCAATTTACCCGGATAGGAGGGGCAGCTCACAGAAGTCCAGCCTGTTTTAGCAATTCAAATCCGAACAGGAGTTGCTTGCCTTCTCTTTGTAAATACATTTCCAGCTTCGGTTTCCAGTGCGCGGCTAGGATGACCCCGCTAAATAAGGGCCAAACTAAACCTGCTTGTTTATAAAGGGCTGGATCCAGGTAAATCAGACCCAACTCTGTTTCAGCATCTATGGAGAACTGCTGTTAAAAATATAAAGGAGAGCCCATTTGGGTTCAGAATGCCACCTGGCAATTTTCCCACACCAAAGCAGCACCGAACAGGTTATTCCTCTATTTTTGCCGCTCTATGTACATAGAATACTCCATGTGGAACCTGGATGCAACTCTTTAAAAACCAGCATGTCTCCTTTGGCCATGAAATAACAATTAACCTTAATTGTAATTAAAGCCACTGGTTGTACAAAGGAAGGGAGAGGTGGCTGTGAATTTCCTGTGTTGTACAGGGGGTTGGACTAGATGACCCTTGGGATCCCTTCCAGCTCTATGCTTCTATGTCTAAATCCACATTACATGGTTAACTTCGCTGGGCTGAAAATTACTTTTAGGCTATTAAGTGTATTGCTTCTCTGCCTAGAACCGGTGACATTTTAAAATAACTTAAAATAAGGGTATTGGATTAACACCATCAATACGATCCTAAAATCACTTTCCTGGGAGTCATCCTTATTGAAGAGACCTGTGTAGGATTCTGAGAAGACCTTCTTAGGATGGTACTGCAAACTGGTTTAAATAAATGAAAAATGAATGTGTATGAAACCGTAGGAGTTTCAGTGATAACTTCAGCATTTCCCATCATAATTTGTTTGCAAATCTCACATATTCAGTGTTTCGAATTCTCACTCAGAATTATTAATCTATTTAAAGGTATCCCACAATGAGAGACTCTCGGCCCAAAATGTCTTAGATATTCACCGTTTGGAAGTTCAGTTTTTTAAAAAAACCTTACAAGGTATAAACATTCAGCTTGGTTTGGTGATGGAGCAAATTAATAAAGGCCTGTGGTTTTGTTTGGTTCAAAACAATTCTCATCTGGCTGTTTAACAGAGCAGCTTTTAGTAACTTAAGGAAGGTCTCTCCTGAGCTTCTTGGTATGCCCCGCATAATATGCAAACCAGAGAAGCCGTGATTTAGCAAACACCCCTTTCATCCAGCAAAACAGGAGACGTAGAGAGAAGGTTTTATTTTATGTGCATGTGTGTTTTGTTTCTTGAGGGGAGAACTAGTACAAATTTCTCTTAACATTAGCAACACAATTCCCTCTATTTCGATTTTGACATTGTCAGAGACCCCCCCAAAGCCCCTCCCCTCACCCCTCCTTTGCCAGACGGCATTGAAGTCCCTCCCCAAACTCCGTCCTCCTCAGGCTGCACCCCCAAAACCTCCCGCCAGTGGCGAAGAGGGACCTGGCAACCCTACATGACGAACGTGACCCATGAGGGGTCTCCGTCCTCTTGCGAGAGGCCATAGCAGCCATTTTGGCCAATATCTTGCAAATTCGGCTCAATGGCTTCCGCCGTCTACCATGGCAGACAGTCTAAAGTGGAGCCGTTCTCTCCGTGTATTCCAGTGAGATGGTTGGCCACATTCAAGTGAGATGCTGGGACATAACACTCAGACACCCCCACCCCCCAGAGTACCCTCCCGGGCCCCAGTTTGGGCAACACTGAACTGATAAGTCTTCAGTAGAGAGCCAGGTCCTTTGACTAGCTGCACCATTGACTTTCCACAACATTTAATGATAGAACCACGTGCCGAGCGTTCCAGAGTACAGACTTGCAGACAGGCTGTGGCTCAGTGGCAGAGCATCTTCTTGGCATGCAGAAGGTCCCAGGTTCAATTCCTGGCATCTCCAGGTAAAAGTATCCAGTAGTAGGTGATGGGAAAGACCTCTACCTGAGACCCTGGAGAGTTGCTGCCAGTTTGAGCGGACAATACTGACTTTGATGGACCAAGTTCTGATTCAGTAGAAGGCAGCTTCGTGTGTTCATGTGTACATTTTGGGGAGGGGCCGTGGCTCAGTGGTAGAGCATCTGCTTGGCATGCAGAAAGTCCCAGGTTCAATCCCCGGCATCTCCAGTTAAAGGGACCAGCCAAGTAGGTGATGTGAAAGACCTCTGCCTGTGACCCTGGAGAGCCGCTGCCGGTCTGAGTAGACAATACTGACTTTGATGGACCAAGGGTCTGATTCAGTTGAAGGCAGCTTTGTGGGTTCATCTGTACATTTTGGAGATGAGCCGTGGCTTAGTGGTGGAGCATCTGCTTGGCATGCAGAAGGTCCCAGGTTCAATCCCCGGCATCTCCAGTTCAAGGAACTAGGCAAGGAAGTGATGCGAAAGACCTCAGCCTGAGACCCCGGACAGCCGCTGCCAGTCTGAGCAGACAATACTGACTTTGATGGACCAAGGGTCTGATTCAGTTGAAGGCAGCTCTGTATGTTCATGTGTTCATAGTGCTGATCCACAAGCCGTGGGAAGGTGTCCTACCATTCACAAACTGGTCTCATGCAGGTGCTTCAAGAGTGCCCATGCAGGTGTCTGTGAAACGCACACACTGGCATGCAAATAACGAACACTGTTCGGATCAGACTGTTTGGTTGTGCAGGGGTGGCCTTCGCAAGCCCCCATTGTTGTCCCCTAGAGTTCTGGGGTCTGAGTGGGGGCCAGCGGGGCTCGCCCTTTTGCGAGGGCCTGGCGATTATCTCTCGGGAGGCTTCCGGACACTGCAGAAAGGAAAGAGAGACGGTTATTCCCTTTTGGAACCAGCTAGGTCACCCCTATAATCCCAGTACGTCTGCAGGGAAACTTCAGGGCCAGTGGATTGCAGTCTGTTGCTTGGGTGGCCAACCTCCAGGTACAAGCTGGAGATTTGCTATTACAACTGATCTCCAGCCGATATAGATCAGTCCCCCTGGAGAAAATGGCCGCCTTGGCAATTGGACTCTATGGCATTGAAGTCCTTCCCCTCCCCAAACCCCGCCCTCCTCAGGCTCTGCCCCAAAACCCTCCCGCCGGTGGCAAAGAGGGACCTGGCAACCCTATCTGTTGCCCGTGGGTGCCATGGCACCCACCAAGTGTTTTTGGAAAGTGGACGGGGCCAGGTTGGGCTTTGCCCAGCAAAACATCTGACTGACTGTGTCGGTTTTTAAAAACATTGCTTTGACAGTAGCTGCTACCACAGCACAAGGATCTTCGCTTTGTGGCCACAGATAAGCTGGGGCAGACATTTTGTGGCTGGCTCTGCCTCCTGAAGCAGCCATTTTGTGGTGGCCATTTTGTGGCTGCACCCACCACACTATGTCAGAATCCCAAAGATGCCTGCAGAGGACCTGTAGTCTATTTTGTGTGCATATTCATCTACCAAGTTTCCATTATTCCATGCACATAGGGTCGCCAACCTCCAGGTACTAGCTGGAGATTTCCCACTATTACAACTGATCTCCAGCCGATAGAGATCAGTTCCCCTGGAGAAAATGGCCACTTTGGCCATTGGACTCTATGGCATTGAAGTCCCTCCCCTCCCCAAACCCTGCCCTCCTCAGGCTCTGCTCCCAAAATCTCCAGGGATTTCCCAACACGGAGCTGGCAACCATACTTGTACAGAACACAATGGTCGGAGAAATTTCCCTTCAACAATATGCCTCTACGTTGAGAGTTCTTAGAGCCTTGGCAAGGAATTTTAAAATGCCTGTTGGTGACTTTGCAAGACAGTAGTAGGGGGTGAAGCCCAAAAGTACGTTTCTCCCCACAAGTATGCCATCAAAAAAGAGATGGTTGTCTTACATTTGCATACAAGTCATAGTTTTGTACAGTAATTTTGTGTGTGTGTGTGTAACATTTTAAGAGGGACACCGTACATTCAGGGCCCTTTCGAGTACATAAAGTATTAGTAGGGAAGAAGAAGAAGAAGAACAAGAAGAAGAACAAGAAGAACAAGAAGAAGAAGAGTTGGTTTTTATATGCCGACTTTCTCTACCACTTGAAGAAGAATCAAACCGGCTTACAATCACTTTCCCATCCCCACAACAGATACCCTGTGAGGTAGCTGGGGCTGAGAGAGTTCAGAGAGAACTGTGACTAGCCCAAGGTCCCCAGCTGGCTTCATGTGGAGGAGTGGGAAAACCAATCCAGTTCACCAGATTAGCGTCCGCCACTCATGTGGAGGAGCGGGGAATCAAACCCGTTTTTCCAGATCAGATTCCACCACTCCAGACCACCGCTTTTAACCACTACACCATGCTGGCTCTGAAGGCAAAGAGCTACAGGTCGAGCAGGAGAATGGTGGACACAGCATGCTGGACATATCGGTCACACACACTTGTGTTTCCTTCGAGAGGCACAAAGAGTACTTACTTACACAGGGTGATGTGTGCCCATGTTAGCAGTGCCCTCACTTCATATACTCCCCTTCGCTCACATAGTCCATAAAGGACCCCGTCAATTCAGCAAAATCTTCCAGTACAAGACTGGTAGAGTCCTCACCGGACAGGTCACTGTCAGGCCGAAATATCCTGACAGGGCCGCGGGGGGCAGTGGGAGGAGGCGCGGAAGAGGCCACGGGGGATGTCTGGACAAAGGTCGGCAACGGTGGCCGTAAGGGCATGGGCGGTTCCTCCGGCTCCACCGGTTCCGGTTCCGGCTCCGCATCGGCGTCTGGAGTGGCGGGCGCCAGGACGTGGTAGAGGCTGGGCAGGCGGATGTCGAAGCGCAGGCCGAACTTGGCAAACAGCTTCTCGTTCAAGGCGTACAGCTTCTCGGAGATGTCGTAGCCGAGGAGGACCGAGAAGAGACGGGCGATGTAGCGCTCTTTGGCCAGCAGCGAGTAGAGCTGCCTCCGTGGCCACGTGACAAAGCTGCAATCCGTCTCCGCCGTCAGGGTGACCTGCCGAAGGAAGGGAATCAGAGAGGTGATGTTTGGGCTGTAGGGTAACAAAGCTACCATCTTACCTTCAGGATTACTGTCTTCGGCAGGAAGTCCTAGGAGGATGTGGACCGAATCGAGCGGGTGCCGAGGAGAGCGACGAGGATGATCAGGGGGCTGGAGAGCAAGCCCTACGAGGAAAGGCTGAGGGAGTTGGGAATGTTTAGTCTGGAGGAGGTTGAGAGGGGAATGTTTAGGGAGTTGGGAATGTTTATTCTGGAGAAGAGGAGGTTGGGGGAGGGACATGATTTCCCTATGCGGAGCGGTTGAAACGCTTAGGGCTGTTTAGCTTGGAAAGAAGGAGGTTAAGAGGAGACATGATAGAGGTCTATAAAATTATGCATGGTTTGGAGAGAGTGGACAGGGAGAAGTTTTTCTCCCTCTCTCATAATACTAGAACGCGGGGTCATCTGCTAAAGCTGGAGGGGGAGAGATTCAAAACAGATCAAAGGAAGTCTTTCTTCACACAATGCATAATTAAATTGTGGAACTCCCTGCCCTAAGATGTGGTGATGGCTGCCAACCTGGAAGGCTTTAAGAGGGGAGTGGACATGTTCATGGAGGAGAAGAGTATCCATGGCTAGTACTAAACATGATACTAGTCATGATGCATACCTTTTCTCTCCAGGATCAGAGGAGAATGCCTAATATGTTGGGTGCTGTGGGACACAGGCAGGATAAATGCTGCTGCAGTCGTCTTGCTTGAGGGCTTCCTTAGAGGCACCTGATTGGCCACTGTGTGAATAGTCTGCTGGACTGGATGGGCCTTGATGAGAGTGACTGTTGTTCTGAGTAGACGATACTGACCTTGATGGACCAATGGTCTCTGATTCAGTATAAGACAGCTTCATGGATGTTCAGTGTGAAACTCTTCCAACTCACATCTTTGAAATCATAGAATCATAGAGTTGGAAGAGGCCATCCAGGCCATCTAGTCCAACCCCCTGCTTAATGCAGGATCAGCCTAGAGCTCCCTGACAAGTGCTCGTCCAGCCTCTGCTTAAAGACTGCCAGGGAGGGGGAGCTCAACCTAGGTAGCTGATTCCACTGTTGAACAACTCTTATTCTAAAAATGGTTTTCCTAATACCCAGCCAGTAATTTTCCGGAATTTAAAGCCATTATCACGAGTCCTATCCTCTGCTACCAACAGGAACAGGTCCCTGCCCTCCTCTAAGTGACAGCCCTTCAAATACTTAAAGAGAGAACTTAAGAAAGGCCTTGCTGGATCAGACCAAGGCCCATCAAGTCCAGCAGTCTGTTCACACAGCGGCCAACCAGGTGCCTCTAGGAAGCCCACAAGCAAGATGACAGCAGCAGCATTGTCCTGTCTGTGTTCAAAAAAAAAAAGGGTAAAGGTCCCCTGTGCAAGCACCGGGTCATTCCTGACCCATGGGGTGACGTCACATCCCGACGTTTACGAGGCAGACTTTGTTTGTGGGGTGGTTTGCCAGTGCCTTCCCCAGTCATCTTCCCTTTACCCCCAGCAAGCTGGGTACTCCTTTTACCGACCTTGGAAGGATGGAAGGCTGAGCACCCAATATAATAGGCCTGCTCCTCTGATCCTGGAGAGAATAGGTGTGCATCAAGACTAGTATCCATTTTGACTAGTAGCCATGAATACTCATCCATGAACATGTCCACTCCCCTCTGCAAGCCTTCCATGGTCAACAGTTTTGCTACCTGCTGCTAGGAGCTTCCTTGCTTCCATTAGGGTTTATGCATATATTTTGTATATCAAACCAATATCATACACATGCTTAATGTTTAATCTGAATCCTTGCAGACAGAGCAGATGATTTAAAACCTATCCCACGTTTCACTCTCTGACATGCCAGGGAGCGTGGCAAGAAGCGGGCCAAGATATGCGGAGGCCACCCGGTGCCCAGGGGTCTCCTTGGCTCAAGACCAAGGAATGGTTCTTGGGGAAGTGGAATATGGGTGAGCGACACAGTATGTCCCGGGTTTGACATTTGATGCCGTTGCCCTGCAAGCAGCTGCTTGGGTTTGGCCATATTACACTCAGGAGCCGGCGTGCAAATCCTTCTGCAAGGCAGGCCTAGCAGACTGAAGGGGACAAAAGTCCAGGAGTGCTGTCTAGTCCAGAATGATAGACCATTCTTTTTGGGAGCTATTGAAAAATTTGTAAAAACAAAATAAAAATAAACAGCCTATTGGGCTTACGAAGAAATATAAACCTCCCATTTTGATGTGAACCTATTATGGGCTTTATCCTCTTTGATTGAGGCTGACGAAGCTATATTGATAGTGAAAGCGCTACAAATATCCGGGATAGCGTTTCCTCCTATTTTTTCCACATAGGAGTATCTTCCCTTCCTGCACGGGAACTGAAAATCTTCTTCCCCTTCCGACAACAGAGGAACGGTGGAATTGCACTTACCTCAAAATAGACTTTGGGTTCTTATACCTCTCTTCATTTCGTTTATTTGGAGACAGCCATTGTGCTTTTTTGTAATGAAATTTGTCATATTGTTGACTTTGTAGTATAGAATTGTATATATATGTATGTTTCACTCGCGTGTGTGTTTTTGTTATATTGTTGCACTTTATGTAATTTGAATATAGACTTTGAACAGATTGAGCCTGCACTGTTTTGTTGCTTGCAACCTCCAGGTGGGGCCTGGAGATCTACTGGAATTATAACATCTCCAGACTACAGAGATCAGTTTCCATGGAAAAAAATGGCTGCTTTAGAGGGTGGACTCCATGGTATTATATTCCGCTGAGGTCCCTGCCATCCCCAAACCCTGCCTTCCCTAGGCTTCACCCCAAAACTCCAAGAATTTCCCAACCCAGATCTGGAAACCTATCACTTGTTCCTGTTTTAAGCAGGGGATGCAGTTAAATTTATAGATGAATATAACCCCATTCCCAGGATGGCAAGACAAATGCTTTTACTTCTAATACGTAATGTAGTGGTCTGAAGAACTGGTCCCCAGACTAATTCAGATAGTGAGTTGGGAAACTGCTGGAGATTTGTGGGTAGAGCCCGAGGAGGACCGAGTTTGGGGAGAGAACTCAGCAGGGATATAATGCCAGATACGTCATATCCCTGCTGAAGAGCCGCGTGGTATAGTGGTTAAAAGCGGTTTGGAGTGGTGGACTCTAATCTGGAGAACCGGGTTTGATTCCCCCACTTCTCCACATAAGCAGTGGAGGCTAATCTGGTGAACCGGGTTGGTTTCCACCACTCCTACACACGAAGCGAGATGGGTGACCTTGGGCTAGTCACAGCTCTGATAGAGCTCTCTCAACCCCACCAACCTCACAGGGAGTCTGTTGTGGGGAGGAGAAGGGAAGGTCATTGTAAGCCGGTTTGATTCTCCCTTAAGTGGTAGAGAAAGTCGGCATATAAAGACCAACTCTTCTTCTAGACTCCACCTGCCAATGCTGCCATTTTCTCTAGGGGAACTGATCTTTGCAGTCTGGAGATCAGTTGATATCAGGAGAACTCCAGGCCTTGCCTGGAGGCTGGCAAGCCTAACAAGTCCAAACTTGACACGTGCGCAGTGGAATGTTGACTCCCCCCCCCCCTTTAGCTGGAAGGATGCTTCTCACACACAACCCTTACCCCCGCTATGCCACAAACGGTGTTTGAAAATCTCTCTTCAAACTGCACAAAATGCACGTTGACGTTCAAGGAAGATAAATGCCAAAGGCCTTGCATATCTAGCGATGTGGTGATGGCTGCCAGCTTGGAGGGCTTTAAGAGGGGACTGGACATATTCATGGAGGAGAGGGGTATTCATGGCTATTAGTTAGAATGGATACTAGTCATGCTGCATACCTATTCTCTCTAGTATCAGAGGAGCATGCCTATTATTTTGGGTGCGGTGGAACACAGGCAGGATGCTGCTGCTGCAGTCATCTTGCTTGTGGGCTTCCTAGAGGCACCTGGTTGGGCACTGTGTGAACAGATTGCTGGACTTGATGGGCCTCGGTCTGATCCAGCAGGGCCTTTCTTATGTTCTTATGTTCTAGCGATGTGATGCTTTACCTCCCAGCCTCTGTCGTATGTTTTCCAAAAGAGTTGTCAAAAATGAGACTTTGCACAGCAGCCAGGAAATTATTTTTTTCCCCTTTACCTGAAATGTGCCTTCTTCAGATGGCGGCAGCGACTCCCACTCTGGAGAATCCAGGAACTGATATGGGAAGATGTAATGCAGAAACTGCCCATCCTGACTCACCCGGATCCTACAGAGGGGAGGGAACGGACAGTTAGTTTAACTGTTAACCCTGGAAGTACGAGTGGGAATCCCTAGTTTTGGAAAGAAATGGTATTGCTCTTAGGTAGGGTTGTCAGGTCCCTCTTTGCCACCGGCGGGAGATTTTTGGGGCAGCGCCTGAGGAGGGCAGGGTTAGGGGAGGGGAGGGACTTCAATGCCATAGAGTCTCATTGCCCATGCCACCATTTTCTCCAGGGGAACTGATCTTTATCGGCTGGAGATCCGTTGTAATAGCAGGAGATCTCCAGCTGCTGCCTGGAGGTTGGCAACCCTACTCTTAGGGCTGGCAACCCTAGGTTAGGAAGTTCCACGAATAGGGTTGCCAGGTCGCATAGCTTGGCGGGCAATTGCTCGCCAATCCAGTGCCCAGCTTGGAAGCAGGAATCGTGCGCGTGCATGGCCGTGCCGACGTGATCACGTCACTTCCGGTTTACACCTGGAAGCGCCATATTGCAACAGGCCTCTTACCAATCAAACTTGTTGCGATGCGGCGCCCCCAGGTGTAAACCGGAAGTGATGCGATTGCGTCGGCGCGGCCGTGCATGCACAATCCCTGCCTCAGCTCTGCCCCGAAAAGCTCCCGTCGGAGCCGAAAGGGGATCTGGCAACCCTAGTTGCCAACTTCCAGGTGGTGGCTGGAGATCTCCCACTATTACAACTGATCTCCAGGTGATAGAAATCAGTTCCCCTGGAGAAAATGGCCACTTTGGCAACTGAACTCTATGGCATTGAAGTCCCTCCCCTCTCCAAACCCCACCCTCCTTAGACTCCACCCCCAAAATCTCCAGGTATTTCCCAACCCGAGGCTGGCAACCCTACCAATGAATGATGGATTATGTAATCCACAGATTACACAATCTTCCCAGATTCACATGCTTCCCAGACCCTATTCCTCTATGCACTCCGATTAGAGTTGCCAACATCCAGGTAGTAGCTGGAGATCTCCTGCTATTACAACTGATCTCCAGGCGATAGAAATCAGTTCCCCTGGAGAAAATGGCCACTTTGGCAACTGGACTCTATGGCATTGAAGTCCCTCCCCTCCCTAAACCTTGCCCTCCTCAGGCTCCACCCCAAAAACCTCCCACCAGTGGCTAAGAGGGACTTGGCAACCCTAACCAATTCCTTCCCTTACTGGGTCGCTTTGGCATCACCTCCGTAGTCTGGTTAACACAAGACAGAGGTCTTTTATGCATGGCTGTTTCACTCACCATCACCCCTCCGACTTTGGTTCTGTGTTGCGATTATGCATGCCGTTTCCGATCGTCAGAGGTCGCCTCCCTTTCCCCCTTTGTTTCCCCGCGTTTTGCCCGCGTTTTCGAATTCGAGATAAAACAGGACCCTCAAAACACCGGCAAAGTGCGAGGAAACACAGGGGGAAAGAGAGGCTCTCTCTGATGGTCGGAAACGGCGTGCATAATCACTACAAAGACCCGAAGTCGTCATCGGAGGGGTGACGGCGAGTGAAACAGCCATGCATAAAAGACCATTATTTGCCTTGCAAACCAGAACTGGGAATCTCAATCTAAAGCATGTTTGCAGTCGCTTAGACCAAGGTTGTGTCTGAAACAGTTCATGCGTCAAGCCCTTAAGAACACAGGAAAAGCCCTGCTGGATCAGACCCAGGACCATCAGGCCCAGCAGTCTGTCCACACAGTGGCCCAACCAGGTGCCTCCAGGAAGCTCACAAGACCACTGCAGCAGCATTGTCCTGGCTGTTTTCCACTACAGCACAGCACCTAAGATAATAGGCATGCTCCTCTGATCCTGCGGAGAATATATATGCACCATGACTAGTATTCATTTTGACTAGTAGCCATGAATACCCCTCTCCTCCATGAACATTGTCCACTCCCCTCTTCCAAGTTGGCAGCCACTCACCACGTCCTGGGGCAGGGAGTTCCACAACTGAACTATGTGTTATGTAAAGAAAGACTTCCTTTTATCTGTTTTGAATCTCTCACCCTCTAGCTTCAGCAGATGACCCCGTGTTCTAGTATTATGAGAGAGGGAGTAAAGCTTCTCCCTGTCCACTCTCTCCATACCATGCATAATTTTATAGACCTCTATCATGTCTCCCCTTAACTGTCTTCTTTCTAAGCTAAACAGCCCTAAGCATTTTAACAGCTCCTCACAGGGCAGTTGCTCTAATCCCCTGATCATTTTGGCTGCTCTTTTGTGCACCTTCTCAAGCACTGCAATATCCCTTTTGAGGTGTGGCGACCAGACCCTTCCTCTCCACAAGATTGCAAAGGGAGCTGAACTGTGCTGTTCCACCATCTCCTTTTTTATGCTTCAGAAGCACCAAGCCGGTTCTGCCCCAAGGCCCGGCAAAGGAGGAGAGGCCTACCTGCCCGACAGCAAGAGGGACAGCCGATCGATGGCCGTCTTGCCCTCCACGGCATAGGTCTGGTCTCGGGCCAAGGGCAGGACCCGTTCCTCGCAGCACTCGACAATCTCTTTGTATACCTGGGGGGGCACTTGAAGTGGCTGGCACACCTGCTTGTAGAGCCGCTCGAAGTCTCTGGGCACCGTGTCCTTCCGGAGCTGGTAGACCAGATGCGCCAACTGCAGCGCGCAGATCAGGACCAAAAGCACGTTCCAGGTGAAGACGTCGACTCCGCAGGCGTCCAGCCAGCCCCAGAGAGCCAAGCAGAAGAAGCCGGTGGCCAGGAAGCCGAAGATGTAGATGGCCCCAAAGGTGCCGCTTCCTCCCATGAACCCCAGGAGGAGGATGCAGCCGGCCAGGTGGTAGGTGGCTCCTTCAGAAAAGAACTTCCACCGGTCGCACAAAGTCGGGTGGAAAATGATCCGGTCCAGGAGGGTGCTGTTGGCACTCATTTTCCCTGGCCGGTCCGCTGTGGACCTTATATCGCAGGGCGAGAAGGGGAACCGATGCTCGGAACAGGAACGAAACAGTGGTTCCAACTCTTCAGAAATTGCAGAGGAACATTTTGGGAGCTAGGGAGACATTTGCCCAAAACGACGCCCGGACGAAACACCCCGACGGAGTCCACCGAAAGGCTTTCTCGGTGTTCTTGCAGGGGTCCCTGACCCGGCCGGTCATCTCGATCCACGCCAGAAATCCAGTGCCGGAGTGGACGAGGCCTTTCTCTTTGAGAATGCCTGGGGAAAGCAGAGCTGGAAAGAGTGCCTGCGGCCTGCTCCCTCCCCAGCCATGGGAGAAGTGGAAATAGAGCCAATGTCAGAGCAACGGGGAGGGCGTGCTAGGGGCGGAGGAGAGCCGAGCCGAGGGCACTTGTGCTGGAAGTTGGAATGTATCGCACGGGGCAATGGAAAGACCCCAAATAGATCACCATGTTTGGAATTGAAATCCAAGAAGCGGCGGCCGAGAGGGGAAGAGAAGCCAGGCGAGCCCTCATCACTTAACATAACTCGCAGGAGATTACGCTCTGTATTGTTTGCACGCACGGGCCCTGGCTTTGCTGGAGACCGCCCGAAAGGGTCTCTCTTCTATCCCAACATACATGTGAGCGAGAGAAACAGAAGGATCGCCTCGGTCATGAAATGTGAGCCGCAGAAGCACGATCGGCTAGCGAAGCGAGACTACCGAACCCATTTTTCGGAAGTGCTTCTTTTTGAGCCGCGGAGGCTTCCGAAGATGGTGCTGACAGGTGGACGTTTAAAATTAGACAGGCTCCGGACTCGAGTCTGGTCTTGCAAGCAAGGGTTATTAGTATTTGCGGCCGCAGGCTTGATAAATGAGGCGAGGAGGAGACGGGAGCAGGCAGCCAAGAGAAAAACGTCACTGCAAGAGCCAGCGTGGTGTAGTGGTTTAGAGCGGTGGTTTGGAGCGGTGGACTCTGATCGGGAGAACCGGGTTTGATTCCCCACTCCTCCACATGAGCAGCGGACTCTAATCAGGTGAATTGGGTTGGTTTCCCCGCAACTACACATGAAGCCAGCTGGGTGACCTTGGGCTAGTCACAGCTCTCTCAGCCCCACCTACCTCACAGGGTGTCAGTTGTGGGGAGGGGAAGGTGATTGTAAGCCCGTTTGATTCTGGCTTGAGTGGTAGAGAAAGTTGGCATATAAAAACCAACTCACTCTTCTTCAAGCTGGCAACCATTTAGTGAGTTGGTGGCCTGGCTGGAAGAGAAAGGGAAGCGAGGGAAGGTGGAAACCGCCCTTGCCTGTTTTCCTGAAGTACAGCTATATTGGTCTATACAAAATCCACAAAACAAGAACCAATCCTGTATAAATACCTTCTGTGTGTGTGTGTGTGTGTGTGTAAAAGTGCCATCAAGACGCTTCCGACTCATGGCGACCCTATGAATGAAAGTCCTCCAAAATGTCCTGTCTTTGACAGCCTTGCTCAGGTCTTGCACATTGAGGGCTGTGGCTTCCTTTATTAAGTCAAATACCTTCTTTAGGGGTGATCAAATTTCGCCGGAACTGGACTGAATTTTAAATAGAAGGGTGGGATACGGTTGCTAATTCTGGGTTGGGAAATTCCCAGAGAGTAGGAAGGAGACTGGGGAAGGCAGGGTTTAGCAAATGGAGGAACCTAGGGTTGCCAATCTCCAGGTGGCGGCTGGAGATCCCCCGCTATTACAACGGAACTCCAGGCGACAGAGATCAGCTCACTTAGAGAAAATGGCTACTTTAGGGAGTGGAATCCATGGCATTATACCCCACTGAGGTTCCTCTAGGGTTGCCAGCTCCGGGTTGAGGAATGCCTGGAGATTTGGGGAGTGGAGCCTGAGGAGGGCGGGGTTTGGAGAGGGGAGGGATGTCAATGCCATAGAGTCCAATTGCCAAAGTGGCCGTTTTCTCCAGAGAACTGATCTCTGTAGTCAGAAGACCAATTGTAATTCCAGGGGATCTCCAGGCCCCACCTGGCAGCAGGGGACCTTGGTGGGAAACAGGTTCTTCAGGCCATGGTATAAAGGTCTGATAGGCAACTCTGTGAGACCAAGTAGGCAATGAGCTTAACTTGACGTCTGGGGTTTTGTTAACAATACGTTTTCTGGGCAGTTGCATTCAGTCCGTGTCCTTCATTCTGTGTTCTTTCACTCCAACCTTATGCAACACTTTACATTCATCTCAAAGTGTTACCAGCGTAGTATAGTGGTTAAGAGCAGTAGACTCTGATCTGGAGAGCCAGGTTTGATTCCCCACTCCTCCACGAGCAATGGAGGCTAATCTGGTGAACCAGGTTGGTTTCCCCACTCCTCATGAACCCAGCTGGGTGACCTTGGGCTAGTCACAGCTCTCTCAGCCCCACCTACCTTACAGGGTGTCTGTTGTGGGGAGGGGAAGGTGAGCGTAAGCCTGTTTGATTCTCCCTTAAGTGGTAGAGAAAGTCGGCTTATAAAAACCAACTCTTCTTTTTCTCTTCGCCATGTTCCCGCTGCCATCTGTGGAACCCTTAAGAGCGGCTTGCTCTTTTTTCACTTTGGCATTTAGTACTCCCATTTTGACTTTATTAATTTTAAATGAGTCCCCCATTGCTGCATGGTGGCAAAACCAGCATGGAGGTCAGGGAGCAGCGAAATCATGTTTTAAGGTCGGTGGCGGAGGACAGGGAAGATCCAGCCCTACGGCTGGAGGCCCGGGTCTCATCTGTGGAACACAGCACCTTTTATCAGCTTCGACTGATACACCAGCGACGGCTATTTCTGAAAGATGAAGGACTGTAACACGCTAAAGATGGGGCTGCCTTATCAGTAAAGTGGTGTGAAGGGAGACGAAAGGGGGGGTGTCTCCTTTTTCCACACCACACAGGAAAACATTACCTCCTTTCAACCAGCGCTCTCCTCTTTTCCCAAACTCTGCCTACATCGCAAGCAGGTGATATTTACAGGACTAGGATCTAGGAGACTCCGGAGAAGAAGAGTTAATTTATATATGCCAACTTTCTCTACCACTTAAGGACGAATCAAACCAGTTTTCAATCGCCTTCCCTTCCCCACAACAGGCACCCTGTGAGGTAGGTGGGGCTGAAGATGTCCTCCGACCTCAGCTGTGGGAAAGGAGGCACATAGCAGACAAAGAGGAATTTCTAAGCAGACTCTGGTTTGCATGGGTCTTCTGTTATGCGTACCCCCAAGTTGCCCGACAACCTGTGGGCAGCTGCAGTGTGCAAATGTGGGTGAGTCTCACAGGAAGAACAAAATTAAAATCTTGCAAACATGGCAACTTTTCTCTTTATAGTATCAAGGAAAAATTAAATTTTGTTTCCCCTTTTAAAGGATGAAGTGGTTGATGGATAGCTGGTGGCTGTTGACTCTAGGGCAGGGGTGAGGGAACCTTTTTTCCGCCAAGGGCCGTTTGGATATTTATAACATCATTCGCGGGCCATACAAAATTATCAACAAAAATTAGCCAACCAAGCGCCAAGCAGGCAGCTGCCCCCCCTTGTGCGGCAGGCAGGTATCCAACTGGTGGCGCACTCGCCCACCTGGTGGCACAGGATGGTCTGTTGCACCAGCTGGGCGTAGCCATCCAGCCGCACGCCGGAGTTGTTTCTGCTCCGCAGTTGTTCCTGCTACCTCCGCCTGCAGGGGTGAAATGAGGACACACTGGCTAAGAACTCACCCCCCCCACACACACACATTCTTGCTCTGCCCCCTTTAACCCCTCTATTGTCACCACTTCCGCCCCCTGCCCTCCATGGCCCGGGTGGGAAAGGGTTAACACAGTTTCTTGGGTGGTCTTAGCAGCTCCATAGCTAATGACTCTTCTGCAAGGGGGAAAAAAGTTTCCTTATCTTGGCAAAACAAACTCACATCAGCCTATTCCTGTCCATGGGAGGGGGCAGACCACCAGTCTTAGATCCTTCTGAGCTAGAGATCTGCCAGGACCCACAAAGGGCCAGACCAAATGATTTCGGGGGCCTTAAATGGTCCCCAGGCCTGATGTTCCCCACCCCTGCTCTAGGGAAAGAAAAAAAAGTAAAACCTTGCAAATGTAATGCATGCAAAAGAAATGCCGAATACCTTTAAGGAAACATGACTTCCTCCCCCACAACTGGCTGGCATTTGTCTGGCTTGCTATGGAATTTTTAAGACTCTTTCCCCACCCCCCCAGCCTGCTTGAGAAGTGCTGTTGACTGCAGCAAGCCCTGCTTTGAAAGAGAGAGAGTTCCAACACCATACAGAGTTCCAGAACTGTTACTACTAATCAACAAAACTAGGCCACTACAAAGCCCACAGCTGAAAGGCGACATCTAGAACTGTGACTTCTAACTGTTATGGATCTTGGTGGACAGTGGACTATGTTCTGAGCAGCAAGAGGAAAAAGTGTGTAAGCCAGTGGAGTGGAAAAGTCAGCATGCTGGGTCTTGAATGGAGGCAACCTGGGCTCATGGTGCAGGGCGTGAAACTAACCGGGATTATCTTGGACCCCTCAATTTCTCTCAGCCCAACCAGCTTCACAGGGTTATTGAGAGAGAGAAAAAATCCATCTGTATAAACCACCCGAGGAATGTGGAAAAAGAGTGTAACACAAAGCTGACTAATGAAGGAGCAGTTAAAACGCTTAGGGCTGTTTAGCTTGGAAAGAAGGCGGTTAAGGGGAGACATGATAGAGGTCTATAAAATTACGCATGGTATGGAGAGAGTGGACAGGGAAAAGCTTTTCTCCCTCTCTCATAATACTAGAACGCGGGGTCATCTGATGAAGCTGGAGGGTGAGAGATTCAAAACAGATAAAAGGAAGTCTTTCTTCACACAACACAGTTAAATTGTGGAACTCCCTGCCCCAGGATGTGGTGATGGCTGCCAACTTGGAAGGTTGAAGAGGGGAGTGGACATGTTCATGGAGGAGACGGTTATTCATGGCTACTAGTCAAAATGGACACTAGTCATGATGCATACCTATTCTCTCCAGGATCAGGCCTATTATATTAGGTGCTGAGGAACACAGGCAGGATGGTGCCGCTGCAGTTGTCTTGCTTGTGGGCTTCCCAGAGACAGCTGGTTGGCCACTGTGTGAACCGACTGCTAAAGTTGATGGACCTTGGTCTGATCCGGCAGGGCTTTTCTTAGGTTCTTATGAACGCACAGTGAATTGGAGGCAGCTTTACTGATCACACCTATTTCTCACTCTCGTGCATTTAGGAAAAGGAAGAACAGAAAGTGCGCTTCAGCAAGAAGTTGTTTAAAATATATATATCAAACTGCCATGTTATTGCGCAGTCTGGATTCTGTAATGGGGGAAAAGAGCAAAACTATACAGATATATAACTTTGATTTTAGAAATCCATCATAAATATATTTTCAATAAATTTAAATGAATTCATCTTCTGATAGATATAAAAAACTATTCAAGCTGATAGGAAGATCACGTCCCCACAGTTATCCAACAGCAAATCACCTGGAAGAAAAAGGAAGAAAAGGTCCAGTAAGAAGCAGCTTCAAGCAACTTAGTATTTCACATGCATCTTTCTTTACTACTGACACTGGAAGGTGCAGAAAAGAGCAACCAAAATGATTAGGGGGCTAGAGCAACTGCCCTATGAGGAGCGGTTAAAACACTTAGGGCTGTTTAGCTTGGAAAGACGGCGGCTGAGTGGAGACATGATAGAGGTCTATAAAATTATGCATGGTATGGAGAGTGGACAGGGAGAAGTTTTTCTCCCTCTCCCGTAATACCAGAACACAGGGTCATCTGCTGAAGCTGGAGGGTGAGAGATTCAAAACAGATAAAAGGAAGTCTTTCTTCACACAATGCATAGTTAAATTGTGGAACTCCCTGCCCCAGGATATGGTGATGGCTGCCAACTTGGAAGGCTTTTAGAAAGTAGTGAACATGTTCATGGAGGATAGGGCTATCCATGGCTACTAGTCAAAATGGATACTAGTCATGATACATTCCTATTCTGTCCAGGATCAGAGGAGCATGCCTATTATCTTAGGTGCTGTGGAACAGAGGCAGGATAATGCTGCTGCAGTCCTCTTGTTTGTGGGCTCCCTAGAGGCACCTGGTTGGCCACTGTGTAAACAGACTGCTGGACTTGATGGGCCTTGGTCTGATCCAGCATGGCCGTTATGAGAGGGAGGGCATCTTAGCCATCTTCTGGGCATGGAGTAGGGGGATCACTGGGTGTGTGGAGGGGAGGTAGTTGTGAATTTCTTGCAATGTGCAGGGGGTTGGACTAGATGACCCTGCCGGTCCCTTCCAACTCTATTATTCTATGATTCCCAACCAACTCTCCTGGAAAGAACGCCGTTGAGAGACCGCTGGTCCACCTACCGTCCATTCAGATCTGCGGCCGACCTCGTTCATATCTTGAAGCCGAGCGCTCTCATGCATTCTTTGTGCGCCTCAATGAGAGGGCCGCAGTTCTCTTCTCCTTTCTCAATGATGCTGCAAGAGAAAGGCTTCCCATTAGGCAACCTCACCAATTACAAAGTTTCGCCAGTGTGGAGCAAGACTGGACTTGCATTCATTGTACCGATTCTCAGAGTAAGAATTTCTTAATGTGTGTGTGTGTGCCGTCAAGTCGCAGCCGACTTACGGTGACCCCTTATGGAGTTTTCATGGTAAGAGACTAACAGAGGTGGTTTGCCATTGCCTGCCTCTGCACAGCAACCCTGGTATTCCGTGCCAGTCTCCCATCCAAATTCTAACCAGGGCTGACCCTGCTTAGCTTCCGAGATCTGACAAGATCGGACTAGCCTTTCTTAATGTATATTGTACCCAATATTCTCCTGCTTTCCTCCTTTCAGAAGGGGCAACTGTGATTACCACTTGGGGCCTATTCAGATCATTTCCTAGCGAGTTATAAACAGTGCTAACACGGCCAGATGACTGCAACAGCATTATCCTGACTGTGTTCCACAACACCTAATACAATAGGCATGCTCCTCTGATATTGGAGAGAACAGGTATGCATCATGACTGGTATCCATAAGAACAGCCCTGCTGGATCAGACCAAGGCCCATCAAGTCCAGCTGTCTGTTCACACAGGGGCCAACCAGGTGCCTCTAGGAAGCCCACAAACCAGATGACTGAAGCACCATCCTGCCTGTGTTCCACAGCACCTGATATAATGGGCATGCTCCTCTGGTCCTGGAGATAATCGGCTAGTATCCATACTAATTTTTTTTTTTAATTTTTTTTATTATTTTTCAAACTTATTCACATTTAATTGTATCATTCCAATCATAGTATATAATATGAACAATTTCTATCTTATCACTAAAAAATTATATAATTAACTTCCCCTCTCCCCTCCTCTATCAGTTTAATATCTTTATTTCTCTCTTTGTGATTAAAGTCTAATTCATTATAATAACCCACATTTATCATTATCTTAAAATCTAATCTTTAACTTTGGTATCTTAATTACTTCCAACAATTTGAATTAGATCAAAGCATATCCCTTAATATTTCCCAAGTTAAGTTCATTTACACAGTATGTTGTCCATGCCTCCCATTCACTAGTATCCATACTAATCATGACTAGTATCCATTTTTCTTAGTAGCCATGAATAGACCTCTCCTCCAAGAACATGTTCACTCCCTTCCTAAAGCCTTCCGAGTTGGCAGCCATCGTCCCATCCTGGGGCGGGGAGTTCCCCAGTTTAACTACTGCTACATAGGCATGCATCATGAAAGCTGGACACAGACACGTGAGAACGCCTCCCGGAAGCCCGCAGGAGAAGGGGGCAGAGAAGGCCTTTTCCCGCCCCCCCCCCACAGGGCTCTCGGCGGTCGCGCGTGCACGTGTGAACCCTCCCCGGCACCCGTGTCGCGCGGCCCACCCACCAAGCGTCGCGGGCCTGCTTGGTCTCCGGGCAGGCGCAGCAAGGCTTCAGGTGGGGCGGCGGCTTCTGCTCGGCCGCAGGGGCGGCGGGGAGGCCCGGAGCGGCGCTGGGGACCACGCTCGCCATGGCTCTCCTGCTCGCGCAGGCGCGGACCGTCCCGGGAAGGGGCGCGGAGGGCGGTTCCGCCCGTCGGTGACGCAAGGGCCGGGCCGACGTCCGCGACGCCAGACGCACGCGACAGAGGCTTGGCCAATAGGGATCGCAAAGCGGGGCGCGGGGCTGCCTAGGACGCTTTCCCCAAGGGCAGAGATTTAATAAATAAATAAATACAAGTTATAGGCGTGTGCCACGTGTAACGCCGCCTGCGCAGGAATCTGCCCGAGGCGGCTTGCGAAATAAAAGTAATAAAACAATTATTATTATTATTATTATTTAAAATAAATTAAAATCCAGCATTTTAAAAAGCCCCAGCCTATAGACATGATGAAAACGCACTGAACAACTGGAAAAGTTGCACCACCTCCTGCCCCCTCTCAACTTTGCTTTCCTGTAGCATTTATGCACAGGAGGTTTTTGCCTTTGTGACAGTACCCCAGAGATCTCCCGGTAATAATTGGCTTCCAGACTGCCAGGGAAGGAGTTCCTGCCTAGCTACAAGCCTGCTCTGTGCACTGGGTCACTGGGCTAAGAGTCAGAGTGAACGATAAACAATGACAGGAGAAACTGGATGAAACTGCAGCTGCCTTTCTGCCTGTCAGATATGCATAACTTGTTGATGTATCGTCATAACTTGAATTTGGATAAATATCTCTTCCCCAGTATAATCGGGTCTCAGAGATTTCTGCCCATTAGGGCCTCTGAGTCAGCCGCTGCAAATAAACTGTTTTCTGGATAACGATCTTGGGTCTCCCTCTCCCCCGCGAACCCGTTTTACTGCAACACCTTGGATTTGCCCATTTCTAAATGCACATTTTCTTCTCAAAACTCTGCATGGCGGGGGCTTATTTTAGAGTTTGGAGAATTTCATGGGGGGGGGGGGAGAATGCGCATCTAGAAATGTGCAAAACCTCCCAGGCACGAACGGCGCTGGAAGCTCTGCGACAGCCCGGAGTTTCCCCTTTACAGTAAAAACCGAAGCGTAATTCCACCATTGGACGGCGAGCCGCGCCTCCTCGTCCAATCGGCGTCGAGCTCAGCGGCTGCCCCGCCTCCCCTCTGGCGCAGGGTGACGCGAGGAGCCCGCCCCGCCCCCTGGGAGGGGGCGCGGCCTCGACTGTCCCGCCCTCCCGTATGCCGCGCTGTCGCGTTGCCATGGTCACGGCGTCGGCCGGGCCGCAGCCGTAGCAGAAGGCCGCCGAGATGAGTCGGACCGTGACGCGGCACCGGGGGCCCGGCGCTTCCCGGTACCGCAGGGATATGGCGGCCAATCGTGCCTTCGACTACCTTTACGGTAATTGGGGAAGGGGGGGCCGCGCGACGGATCGGGGCCGCGGGTGGAGTCGCGCGCCCCCTACTGGTGACGGGTGAGAGGCGGGACTTCCGGTCTGGAGGGGGCGGGGATCTTCCTTAGCTCGCTGTTCGGACTACAGCGATGCCAAGGGCCCTCGCGCCTGTGGAGAACCATAGAGATGAGCTCTCTCTTCCAGACTGGCACTTCCGGGTTATATTCTCCCTTTCCGGTTCCCGCAGCCAATTAAATTTAGCATCATAGACTAAGAGAACAGACAGATTAAAAACATATAAAAACAGATTAAAAACATAAGCCTTCGACAATATTTTGAAAACATATAGTTCATATCAGTCAATCAGTATTATAGGTTAAAATACACAGATGAATATATCGGAGAAATAATATTAATAGATAGATAGATAGATAGATAGATAGATAGATAGATAGATAGATAGATAGATAGATAGATGAGAAATTTAGGCATGGCACAATGAGGCTTTTATATTTCTGTGCAGACATAAATATAAGTTCAGAGGTTAACTTTAAACGAATTACTTGGAAATAATAAATAGTGTTGACTTAGATGGTAGAAATAAAAATGATTTGAATAGATAAATAATTTAGGTATAAGCAAGGCACACTTGGTAATATGTTATGTTGTTAGGGTTGCCAACCTCCAGGTAGTGGCTGGAGATCTGCTATTACAACCGATCTCCAGCTGATCGAGATCAGTTCCCCTGGAGAAAATGGCCTCTTTGGCAATTGGACTCTATGGCATTGAAGCCCCTCCCCAAGCCCTGATCTCCTCAGGCTCTGCCCTCAAACCCCCCGCCAGTGGCGAAGAGGGACCTGGTAACCTTAATTCCAAAGTGCAGACAGGCAGTTGTAAATACAGGGAAGAACTTAGCTAAGGTGCAAAGGGGAAGGTTGACTGCGAACCCAAACCACGCAGATCGACCACGCCAGTAATTTGGGGAGGGACTGTGGCTCTGTGGTAGAGCATCTGCTTGGTGTACAGAAGGTCCCAGGTTCAATCCCCAGCATCTCCAGTTAAAGGGACTAGGCAGGCAGGTGATTTGAAAGACCCCTGCCTGAGACCCTGGAGAGCTGCTGCCTGTCTGAGTAGATAATACTGACTTTGATGGACCGAGGGTCTGATTCAATGTAAGGCAGCTTCACGTGTTCATGTGTTAAAATGAGGCCACACCATAGATCTGTGCAAAGACATTACAATTGTACCTGCACCACATTTCAAATGAATCCACTGTCTTCCTGTCACCCTTTTTCATTGTCCAACTTTTACACCCATACATAGTTGCCTGATCTTCAGGCAACAGAAACCAGTGCCTCTGGAGAAAATGGCAGCTTTGGGAGGCGGACTCTGTGGAAACATATCCCTGTTGAGCTTCCTCCCCCTCCTCAACTCCTCCCCTCCCCAGTCTCTGTCCCCAAATCTCCAGGGATTTTCCAAGCTAGAGCTGGTAATCCTACACATAGTAATGGGGAATACCGTAGTATAAATTATCTTGATCTTTGAGCCCATTCCTGGAGGGGGAAGGGCTGAAGCTCCTTAGGAGCTGGTGTGACCCCTCACCGGCATAGGTGCTACCTTATCACAGAATAAGGTGGCATGTACACTGGCATGAAGACAAACATGCTGGCATCCAGGAGCTGCTGGCATCCAGGAGCTGCTGGCCTCCGCCGCCAGCGCAGCCATGCCAGCAGGGATTTCCCAGAAGGGAAAGTCCTTGCTGGCATGGGGGGGTGGGAGGCGCGTTCCCAGGAGCAGATGGTTGATAGAGCCAAAGAATAGAAAAATCTTGAACGATTTCCATTTCTTCCTCATCAGCCTTAAACTCATATAATTCCTCAGTAGTCATCACTTTTGTCTTCTTGAGACAGCGCAGACATTTCCTAAGTAACTAACATAAATAATAAGGAAAGAGGAGGCAGGGAATGAGTCTTGGGGGTATTGCAGTGGTGCAAAACGCTATACTGTATTGATTTTTATCTCATGCTTTCTCCCACAAGGGGGCTAGAGAGGCCACCTGGAGGCTCACAACCCTAGTCGCGGGCCAGCCCTCCCTAATAGCCGATCCTGCCCTTTCCGTTGAAGTCTTTTATATTTTTGGAAACCAAGATCAGACCCTGGAAACAGTGACTTCTATACATTATTTGGGGGTTTTTCTCTCTCACTGAATATGCATGTTGATCAAGTAATACATGTCCTGAGGGTTACTAGAATGAGTTCCTTAGAATCTTAGGGGGAGAATACAGGAAGAAAGAGAAGGTGATCAAAGGCTGGAATGTAGCTTTCATACGCAAAGGCTGCGTATGTGAAGAAGAAGAAGACTTGATTTTCTCTACCTTTTAAGGCGTCTCAAACCGGCTTACAGTTGCTTTCCCTTCCTCTCTCCACAACAGACACCTTGTGAGGTAGGTGGGGCTGAGAGAGTTCAGAGAGAACTGTGACTAGCCCAAGGTCACCCAGCAGGCTTCACGTGGAGGAGTGGGGAAACCAACCCGGCTCTCCAGATTAGAGTCTGCCACTCCTAACCACTACAACATGCTGTTACACCACGTGGTACACCACGTTGGTAATGCTACTTGTTTGGGGTTCATAGTGTGGGGCAGCTGCACCTTTTGTGCGAAGTTTGTTGGTTTCTCAAAAATATCTGGTTAGCCACTGTACATAACAGAATGCTGAACTAGGCAGGTGCCAAGGCCGTAGTTTGCCTAGGGTGCCAGAAAACCTTGGGCCAGGCCTGGAAGGGTCAGCACATCAGGTAAATTTGGACTTGTGGGTCACCATACCGAAAAGGCTGGGAACCACTGCTGTAAACACTGAACGGTTTCCTTGCTGGCCTTTTCCAAATTCACGTGGACATCTTGCGTAGCGCTATCCAGCCCCTCTGATCTATGAATGCTCCCATTTGTTTCTGTGTGTTTCAGATCCACTGTACACGCTTTCAAGCGAGAGAGACCATGCGCAAGCCACCGTCCAGTCCCATCTGCTGAACGATGAAATGGTAGGTGACGTTCATTTGAACCAAAGAATCCTTCTCTCGCATTCCTGTAAGAATATGGTTGTTGTGGCAGGGAATTTACACCTGAAACCTGTTTCTTATGGAAAGTAATAACTACCATATTGTTCATATAGAACAATGGTTCCCAAACTTTTCGGGCCACTGCCCCCTTGGTTCCACAAATTCAAGCCCGGCACCCCCTACCCTATCCTATAAAAAGCATTATTCAAAATAGGGGCTTGCATGACTCACTAAAGAAGATAATAAATTTTTAAAACAGTGACAATTAATTGCACATCTATTCAAAATCAAATTAAAACTTTTTAGTTGAAATTTATTCAGCGAAACTGATTAACTTGATCCAGTGGTACCAGCTCTTCAAAGTCTAGAAAAAAATTCTGATAGTTTCCACCAGATTTGCCAGCATGGTGCCATAGCTAGATCTATTGTAAATTAGTGAACAACACAGTTAAAGGGGCCCACTTCTAGCGCCCCTGCTGCCCCCTTGGCTCTTAGTGCCCCCCCAGGTAATTACCCCCCCCCCAGGGGGTGGTACTGCCCATTTTGGGAACCACTGATATTGAATATCGTGCACTGATTTATGATCTGGCTTGAGACAACTGGGTACAGGAGAAGTGGTCTGCTACTCCTACTGGATTCATTACTGAAAACCGTATCATTCTTCTCCAGAATGGAGACTGGCTCAGTGGTAGAGCATCTTCTCAGTGTGACAACTTCTCAGCCGAGTCTTATAGATTCTTGAAGAGTCTAAGGCAGGGGTGACAAATATATGACTCGCGGGCTGGGTCTGGCCCCCTGAGAGCTCTTATCCGGCCCACGAGCCAGCTGTGGCAGCCACCCTCCCCCCAGTCCCAGTCTGGGCTGGTGGGCCTGCTGTGGGCTCGCCAGCCAAGGCTGCCCCCCCAACCCCCACTCCCAATCTGGACTGGTGAGACATGGCACAGCCCTACCAAGTGACATTTATATCGTATCTGACCCTTGTAACAAATGAGTTCGACTCCCCTGGTCTAAGAGTTCCTCTGTGTCTATCAAAAGCCCCCAATTAATCCTCCAGGCCCAGGTATTTTCTCCTTATCTGTGAACTGGAAACTCGTGGTATGTGTAAACAATGGACCTGTTAACCCAGGTGATAGATAACGTATTCTGCAGTTCCGTTTCCACAAACCCTGTGTTTAGCCATGATGTTGCTCTGAATATATCTGTGGACAATCATTTGCACTTCCTTGCTTTTTCCCACGTCAACAAAGAAAAAGTTGCCAATGTTTAAAGCCATGTTCAGCAACCTGGTCCACTATCCACCGTACACCATGAGGCTGGAGGAGAAAAATCCTGTTCCCCCCTTCATCGACCGCAGGTGGAAGGGAAGAGCCCAGCAGCGCCTCGAGGCTCTTCAGAAGCTAGCCATGTAAGTCTCCTTCCTTCTGTCGGGCAGGATGTTGGTGGCTTTTAAAAACGATGCTCTCCATATCATCATCATCATTTATTTATTGTGGTCAAAGACCAGCTTACGCAAAAAGAAATATCATAAATAATTTTAAAAATGTCTAGTATTTGATCAGGTAAAACGAAAATTTAGTTACAACAACTCTTGGTAAAATGATCTGTTTAACATAAAAGACATTATGACAGCTTCTTCTGCCTTATTACACATGCCCTGGCACAGAATCTGGCAACCTGATAGGTAATATCTTTAACACGATCATCTAATAACAAAGTAGCGTGGCTAACTCTATCTCTGTCTGGGAAGCTGGACAAAATTGGATTGATGAACATTTTACGTATGTCTTGATAAAATGGGCAGTGTAAAAGAACATCTTCAACTGTTTCCACCATTCCAGATTGACATGGACAGAGCAGAGTTCATAAGAGAGACGGACATATCTCCCTTCAAGAAGAGCAGATGGGAGGGCATTAAAGCGGGCCAAAGTAAAGGCTCTCCGATATTTAGGGTAATCTAAGGCATAGAGATAATTTGCGGGAGCCAAAACATTAATACAGTTCTCCACTACTGGATCTGTCAGCTTGAAGGGCAGTGTCCCATAGCCTCTGTTTAGCTATAGTTTTTGCTCCTTGATAGCCAAGATTTAGTAGAGTTGTGCTTGATAAACCTAAATGTTGCAATTTATCTTCAATTGATTTAATCCATTTTGAGGAAAATTGATCTGCAAAGATTAGGGGAGTTAAACCAGATGGGAACAGCTTTAGCTTTACTCTCCATATAGAGAATGATTCAACAGATTGTGGTGGAATAGGAAGGCTCTTTAACTGCTTAGAGTGGTGTCTTCAAGCTGTGCAGCGTGGGGGTCCCTGACCTTTTTGAGCCTGTGAAGTACCTCCGCCTGAGACCCTGGAGAGCCACTGCCAGTCTGAGTAGACTATACTGACTTTGATGGACCAAGGGTCTGATTCAGTAGAAGGCAGCTTCATGTGTTCATGTGGCTTCTCTCAAGCAGACATCTGGGGCTACTGGATTAAATTGGGGAGGGGCCGTGGCTCGGTGGTAGAGCCGCTGCTTGGCATGCAGAAGGTCCCAGGTTCAATCCCCGGCATCCCCAGTTAAAGGGACTAGGCAAGTAGGTGATGTGAAAGACCTCTGCCTGAGACCCTGGAGATCCACGGAGAGGGGCTGTGGCTCAGTTGTAGAGCATCTGCTTGGCATGCAGAAGGTCCCAGGTTCAATCCCCGGCATCTCCAGTTAAAGGGGCCAGGCAAGGAGGTGATGAGAAAGACCTCTGCCTGAGACCCTGGAGAGCTATGGAGAGGGGCTGTGGCTCAGTTGTAGAGCATCTGCTTGGCATGCAGAAGGTCCCAGGTTCAATCCCCGGCATCTCCAGTTAAAGGGGCCAGGCAAGGAGGTGATGAGAAAGACCTCTGCCTGAGACCCTGGAGAGCCATGGAGAGGGGCTGGGCTCAGTGGAAGATCCTCTGCTTGGCATGCAGAAGGTCCCAGGTTCAATCCCTGGCATCTCCAGTTAAAGGGACCAGGCAGGTAGGTGAAAGACTCTTGCCTGAGACCCTGGAGAGCTGCTGCCAGTCTGAGTAGACGATACTGACATTGATGGACCCAGGGTCTGATTCGGCCGAAGGCAGCTTCGTGTGTCACGTGACCTCTAGTGAGGCCCCGCCAGAGCAAGGCCAGCACCCAGGAGCCCCCTAAGCAGCAGAGGCTCCAGCTTTCTCATTTCAAGGTTCTGCATACCTTACTCCATTGTTACTTACTGCGATAGCCGTCATCTTAAGAGGAAGCAGAGTTTAATGTCAAAATGCTCTCTCCCTCTGTCTCTCTCATGTTAGATTCAGTACTGAATTTACGTCTTGCCTTTTCCTTATAGATCTCAACCTTCCCTTCAGATTCCCAGAATGGAGTATGAGGATCCGGAAGTCACGGGAAGGAATCGCTGGAAGTATTTTGAAAGGTGAGGCCTGAACAGGGCTAGTGATGTTGAATTCAGAGACAGAGTGTCAGTGTGACATGAGCATGGCTTAGAATGTATATCCCCAAGGCACCCGAAAATGATATTGTGCTTGCCGTAGGAAGCGTCTTGAGCTAGTGGTTGAGACCCTTACTTAGGAGCGTTCTTTGGTGGCAATTTTTCCTGTTTCTAGTGATGAAAACCAAACGGGAGTGTAGGGAAACCTCCTTCCTCGAGCTGCAGATTAAACTTGTAGCATATCACAGTTCATCTTTTGAGATGATACCTCTTTTCCCCCTTGTTTCGCAAGGCAACACTCTCACACGTGACTCAAAACAGCGTTAATGAATCAGAGGGCAAACCGCATGTCGAGCAGCCGGAGAGCTGTGATCAGATCGCCCAACAATTCCCTTCCACACACACCCGGGATGCCAGCCTTCAGGAGGGACCTGGGAATCCCCCGGAATTACAGCTCATCTCCAGACAACAGAGAGTCTGGAGAAAATGGAAGGTGGACTGTATGGCATTCTACCCCACTGAGGTCCTTGTCCTCCCTAGATTCCACCCTCAAATCTCCCGGAGTTTCCCAACCTGGAGCTGGCACGCCCCCCCCCCCCCCAGTTTTCAAGCACCCCAGCAGAGGGATATCGTGCACCCTTCTCTCTTCCCACTCAGAAATTCCTATCGGCCACTGACCAGTAATCTGAATGGGTTCCCATGTAAGAGCAGGATTGCAATATAAGGAATGCATGAAAAACACAAACACATCCATATTTTGATATCCAAAAGTAGAACTAACTTGGTAAAAGAAGGTGGAATGAGCTCCATGTATTGTGTGTGTGTGTTACGGTAAGTGCCATCAAGTCGCTTCTGACTCATGGCGACCCTATGAATCAACGCCCTCCAAAACGTCCAATCTCTAACAGCCTTGCTCAGATCTTGCAAACGGAGGGCCGTGGCTTCCTTTATTGAGTCACTCCATCTCTTGTTGGGTCTTCCCCTTTTCCTGCTCCTCTCTGCTTTTCCTAGCACGATTGTCTTTTCCAGTCACTCTTGTCTTCTCATCATGTGACCAAAACTCTATCCATGAAGGTGTCTTAATGTATGTGTGTGTCTGTGTATTTAAAAAAGCGAATCATTAAGAGCATTATACTGTATCCCGTATAACTTCATGATGTATCACGAGAGGATCAGATGGGCGCCAAAGAACGGCTGCGTAATGCGCTTATTGTCAAAGATGCAGTTAACTTCCTGGGGGAGCTTTCCTGGCTCACCCCCCCTTTTCTGTCTTTTTCAGACCTTTCATTCCGTTTCATCAGCAGATGCCACTGAACGTTGTTTATGCAACGGGCAAGTAAGTAGCGACTTGGTTTTTTGTTTTCCTGTAATGAAGCCGTGTTGAAAGAGTGACTTTCGCACAGGGGGGCCGGAGCTTGGGGGGGGGGTTGGGAGCCACACAGAGATGTCGCGATCCCCACAGGGACCCCGCTGTGCGGTTGTGTTGCACTTCAGATTGGTATTGTGTCCAGTTTGGGGCACTGCATATTTAAGAAGGATGTAGACAAGCTGGAACGTGTCCAGAGGAGGACAACCAAGGTGGAGAGGGGTCTGGAGACCAAGTCCTATGAGAAAAGGTTGAAGGAGCTGGGGATGAAAGGTTGAAGGAGCCTGGAGAGGAGACTGAGAGGGGATATGATCACCACCTTCTAGTACTTGAAGGGCTGTCATATAGAGGATGGTGCTGAGTTGTTTTCTGTTGCCCCAGAAGGTCGGACCAGAACCAACGGCTTGAAATTAAAAGAGTTTCCAGCTACATTTTAGGAAGAATTTTCTAACAGTGAGAGCAGTTCCTCAGTGGAACAGGCTTCCTCAGGAGATGGTGAGCTCTCCTTCCCTGGAGGTTTTTAAGTAGAGGCTAGAGGGCCATCTCTCAGCAATGCTGATTCTATGACCTCAGGCAGATCATGAGAGGGAGGGCACCTTGGCCATCGCATGGAGTAGGGGTCACTGGAGGTGTGTGTGTGTGGGGGGAGATAGTTGTGAATTTCTTACATTGTGCAGGGGGTTGGACTAGATGACCCTGGTGGTCCCTTCCAACTCTATGATTCTACCACCAAGGAAGTCCAGGGTTGCTGTGCAGAGGAAGGCTCTGGCAAACCACCTCTGTTAGTCTCTTGCCATGAAAACCCCCAAAAGGGGTCGCCATAAGTCTGCTGCGACTTGAAGGCAGTTTACACACACACACACACACACACACACACATATGATTCTGTGGTTGTTTGAGACAGATCGTTGTCTGGGGTTATGACGAGTGGCATGTCTAGATCCACTTGGTACTAGCGCAAATGTGCCAAACAAATGTCCAGGAGGGCATTTTTAAAAAAGCGATTAGAACTGTTGTGTAAAGAGGATGCTTTTTATAAAGGAATAGGGTTATAGTCAGTTGCTATATTTATTGTTATGTATCTTCTTGCTTTTACTGCATTGTCTTGTACTTTCTGCATTGCTTATGGGTTGGCCTAAGTTTTTCTTAGGGGCATCATTTTCTAATTCTGTAATCCTAGTCCTATTGCACTATTTATTGGATGGTTTATGGCTGTCGGCATTTATTTTTAATACATATTATGTAATCTGCCTTGAGTCTGAGCAAGAAAGGCAAACTATGAAATAAATAAAAATCCTCACCCAACTAATTTTGAGCAGGCCTCTTCTTACGTATATGTTGTGGGGTGGGAAACCCTGCATGCTTCTCCGAGCTCTTTGAGGAAGTGTGACATAAAACATTAATAAATTAGATAATAAAGCATTCAGAATTATAATCTGAGATCAGTGGAATATAGGGCAGCAGTCCGAAAACATTAATAAATGAGATGATTAAAGCAATCAGAATTATAATCTGAGGTCAGTGGAATAAAGGGCAGCAGTCCTTATCAGGCCTCCCTAGAAGTAATTCCCATGTTATCCAATGGTGCTTACTCCCAGGAAAGTGCCCTTAGGGGCGCCCTTAAGAGCAGGTCGGGCTCTTTGTTGCTTTTCAGGCCAGAGCCGTACACCCTTCACACGATGCCTGGCGAAAGGCCCTCCTACCTCAACTCACAAACCGTTGGTACCCAGACCGATTACCGGGACAACGAGGCACAGACGGATCCCTACAGCCCGGAATACGTGGTGTCTTCAGGATCCATCCCAGAGTTACTGACCCTGGCCACGCTCACCTGGGGTGAGTTGTAGAAAAGGTGGATGGTTTTCTCTGGGATTGTTCCTCAGAGTCTGATGTGGGACAGAGCGAGGGTTTTCTGTGTGTCCCGGAGGGAGGGAGGCTTTTGTTTCCACTTCTGGTGCTGCCAGCGTGCTGTAGTTTTTAAGAGCAGTGGTTTGGAGCGGTGGACTCTGATCTGGAGAACCGGGTTCGATTCCCCACTCCTACACATGAAGCCAGCTGGGTGACCTTGGGCAAGTCACAGCTCTCTTAGACCTCTCTCAGCCCCACCTACCTCACAGGGTGTCTGTTGTGGGCAGGGGAGAGGAAGGAGACTGTAAGCCGGTTTGATTCTCCCTTAAGTGGTAGAGAAAGTCGGCATATAAAAACCAACTCTTCTTCTTCGCACGGCACCTACTAATCGTATGTCAAAAAACATGCAGCTTTTTTTAGCACGATCCTAAGGAGGGTTGCACCCAGGGTTGCAAGACAGTGGGAAGGTTGCGGGGAACAGGACGGAGTCCCAGGGCAAAAATTTAAAAAGAAAACTAAGGCCTTGGCTACTTACTGGAAGTTCTGGCTGTTGAGTTCCTGCCAATTCATAAAGCTACCCGGAAGTGACAAGGGTAGTTCTAACAATCATCAGAAACTCTATGCTAAGATTACTATAGGGTTTCTGGCGATTGCTAGAGCAACCCTTATCACTTCCAGGTAGCTTTAAGATTCGCCAGGAACTCTGAGGTCAGGACTTCTGGTAAGTTGCTAAGACCAGCTCAGAGTTGGGAAATACCTGGAGATTTTTGGGGCGGAGTCCAATTGCCAAAGCGGCCATTTTCTCCAGGTGAGCTGACCTCTATTGGCTGGAGATCAGTTGTAATAGCAGGAGATCTCCAGCTAGTACCTGGAAGTTGGCAACCCTACTGGCCCGCAAATAGGGTTCCCAGCTCTGGGTTGGGAAATACCTGGAGATTTTTGGGGCAGAGCCTGAGGGGGGTGGGGTTTGGGGAGGGGAGGGACTTCAATACCATAGAGTCCAATTGCCAAAGCAGCAATTTTCTCCAGGTGAACTGATCTCTGTCAGCTGGAGATCAGTTGTAATAGCAGGAGATCGCCAGCTGGTACCTGGAGGGTGGCAACCCTAACATTTGCGCCCTCCCCTTTGGCTCCAGTTTTCACTTTCCCATCAGCTGAACATCGGTGGGCGAGGGCGGTAATTGGCTGGAGGTCTCCCGCCATGTGGGCAGATGGGAACTCTAGTTGCACCCTTTCAAGCCAATTCGACAGGCTCAGAAGGATGCAGCTTGGTTGAGGATTGCATTGGAGGTATTTCTTTCAAGCTGCAGCCATTCGGCAACAACATCCCATGGCATTTCCCTTTACAATTTGAAACAATGCTCCTCCCACTCAGCTGCTCCGCCTTGCCCACATTTTGTTCTTTCCTGTCCCCGGAAGGTCGGGGCCTTCCGGCGACCCAGGCGGAGGTGGAGGTGATCGAACGGGCGCGGGAGAAGCGGGCTTGGGAGGCGACTCTTCCACCGCTGAGCGACGCCGCGCACATTGCCAAGAGGAGGAGGATGATGGAGGATATGGAGGCAAAAGAGTGGGCCTTTAGAGAGGAGGAAATCGAAGAGTAGGTGCCGAATTCTTCCCTTTGCTGATCCTGCCCCCGTGGTCCCGTGGGTTGGCCTACTGGGCAGCGCTTCCTGCAGAGAGAGCACCGGCTGGCCACTGAGTGCTCCCCCTTGCCAAGAAATTATCTCCCCATTTCTTCCTTTACTCTTACATGTCAGAGGGGCCATGGCTCAGTGGTAGAGCATCTGCTTGGCATTCAGAAGGTCCCAGGTTCAACCCCTGGCATCTCCAGTTAAAGGCGGTGATGTGAAAAACCTCTGCCTGAGACCCTGAAGAGCCGTGGAGAGGTGGAGGCTAATCTGGTGGACTGTATTTTGTTTCCCTGCTCCTCCACATGAAGTCAGCTGGGTGACCTTGGGCTAGTCACAGCTCTCTGAGCCCCACTGACCTCATGGGGTGTCTGTTGTGGCGAGGGGGGGGAGGGAAGGTGGCTGTAAGCTGGTTTGATTCTTCCTTAAGTGGTAGAGCAAGTCGGCATATAAAAACCAACTCTCCTTCTTCTTTTAGCACCAATTAATGTATTATTGAGGCCATCCTCTGAGCCGCCTGAGAGTACTGAAACAAATTCTTACTCACCACAGAAGTTTTTAAAATATGGCCTGCATGCTTTTTTAATTACAGAAATTACTTGTCAATATTCAGCTAGATTTGAGTCCAGTAGCACCTTAGAGACTGACAAGATTTTCAGGGTATGAGGTTTCGAGAGTCCAAGCTCCCCCCCTTTTTTTTTGTCTTCAAGATTGCAAGAAGTTAGACTAGGACTTCTCAAGGCTCTGTTGAAGAAGCGGGAAGAGAACCACAACGAAATGGACGTCAGTCGCTTAGATAGCCGTTGGTTCAACCTCACGCGGGAGAAAGAAGAGAAAGTGAGAAAGATTCGCCATGAACATATTAAAGGTAAACCCTGTGTCCCCAACCTTTGAGAGCCTGCAGGAACTTTTGAAATTCTGGCAAAGTATGCTGGGTGCAACCACAAAATGGCTGCCAAAGAAGCCATAAAATGGCCGATGCAGCTTATCTTCAGTCACACGGTGAAGATCTTTGTGCTGTGGTGGCAGCTGCTTCCACACGGTGGCAGCCAGCGTGGTGTGGTGATTAAGAGCGGTGGTTTGGAGCTGTGGACTCTGATCTGGAGAACCGGATTTGATTCCCCACTCCTACACATGAGTGGCGGGCGCTAATCTGGTGAACTGGATTTGTTTTCCCACTCCTACACATGAAGACAGCTGGGCAACCTTGGGCTAGTCACACCTCTCTCTGCCCCACCTACCTCACAAGGTGTCTGTTGTGGGGAGGGGAGGGGAAGGTGATTGTAAGCTGGCTTGATTCTTCCTTAAGTGGTAGAGAGAGTCAGCATATAAAAACCAACTCTTCTTAATTTCAACCTGTTGGTTCTGTTGTTTTAATGCTTTTATAGACTATTTGGTTTTTGCAATTTTGTTTTATAAACATTTTGTGACAAATGCCTAATAAAGGTTATGATGATGGTTAAGGTGTGTTTACCCCTGATGTAACCAGAGAAGAGAAAACGGATACCTGGTGTTCCAAGTTATGATGAATTCTGTATGAAGGGGTCTGTGGGCTATGCTGAGTAACTCCAAGGGGAGAGCTGTTTATCTGCTCAGCTCGGGCTTGGTATTCAAGGTCTGAGACCCCAAGCTGTGTTTTCGCTCAGAATCGCCTCTTGCCTGCAATTCTTTTCCAGCCATCAGAAAAATAATAGCCAAGGGGAAGAACGTGGAGAAGAAACGGGAGAAGAGAGACATGATCAAGGACTACACGGACCACGAATCGCAGACTTACGCACCCCTGTCTAGAATCGGCTACTTTCCGGACAACCATGCCAACCGTTTCATAGTGAGGAATCACTACCTCAACACCTATGACGGTAAATAATATTTAGAGCAGGGAGGGTCGAACTCAATTGTTACGAGGGCCGGGTGTGGCATAAATGCCACTCGGTGGGGCGGGGCCATGCCTTGCCAGCCCAGATTGAGAGTGGGGGGGGTTTGCCTCGGCTTGCTTGTGGGCCGAATAAGAGCTCTCAAGGGGCCGCATCTGGCCCGCGGGCCGGATGTTTGACACCCCTGATTTAGAGAGCTGTCTGGGTACTTTCCTCCTGTCTGAGGCCTCACGGGCACCACGTGGGACACATGGAGCTAGTGGGCCTTCCATTTCATTGGCATGGAAGGAGCGGTTCTGGTCCATCCCTTTCAGGCAGTGGAGCTGTCTTCGTTGCAACTGGCACAGGAGCTCTTTGTGAATAATGGAGCTCCGTGTGTGTGTAGTGGTTAAGAGCGGCGGTTTGGAGCGGTGGACTCTGATCTGGAGAACCGGGTTCGATTCCCCACTCCTCCACATGAGCGGCGGACGCTGGTCTGGTGAACCGGGTTGGTTTCCCCACTCCTCCACACGAAGCCAGCTGGGTGACCTTGGGCAAGTTACAGCTCTGTTAGAGCTCTCTCAGCCCCACCTACCTCATAGGGTGTCTGTTGTGGGGAGGGGAAGGGAAAGTGATTGTAAGCCGGTTCAAGTCTCCCTTAAGTGGATTGAGAAAGTCGGCATATAAAAACCAACTCTTCCTCCTCTTCTTCATTGGAGGCCTCATTTGCCCAAGGAGATGCGTTCTCCTTCACGTCCCAGTTAAAACCCGCTTCCTCCTTTTCCTCTCCCCCCCCCACAATGCCCCCATCCCACCTTCCTTAGGGCTGCTGGAACTGGAAGGGTCTCTCCCTGATGCTGTCACCGAGCCCCGGATGGAAGCCCCGAAGCCCCGCTGCACTACCACCAAGGATGGGTTCACGAAGCGGACCGCCAGGCTGGAGATGGAACTGGCACAAGTCTACCAGGTAGTTTGGTTTCACAGAAGGCCCTTTTCAGCTCTTGGTATCCAGCATCTGCCTCCTGAGGAGTAATTCCCACTTATTCCTTCTTCGGTACCAATCAATCAATCAATCAATCGACCTTTATTGGCATATACTCAGAAATATGACATAAGCAGTACACAAAATTCACTGTCCATACATTTTCGGTTTAAAATATGGTTTAGACTTCAGTCCTGATATTGACAACATCCATCAAAAATTCCGCCCCCTTTAAAGTGACTTCAGGAATAGTATCATTTACCACCTTCAGGCCCCGCAAAGTACAAAAACCCAGCTGAGTTTTTTCTTGTTTCCTCAGAAGATAGACGAGCCTTTCTGTAAAGGGAATAAGGCTGTAGTAAAATGGAATGGAGGGTGCTTTTTTATAAAGGGAGCAGGATTGTAGCCTAGTCCCGTGTTTAATGTATGTATTATCTTGCTCTGATGTCATTGCCTTCTACTTTTCTAATTCCATTTTGCACTGTTTATACATTTTTTAATTAGAATTTTTTATTTCAGCAAATAAACATAGGCATAAATTTAAAAAAACCACTTGACAACAGAAAACGAAACAAAACAAAAGGGGAAAAACCAAGAAAACAAACTATATAAATGTGTATGTGTGTGTATTTGTACATAAGAACCGGGTTCGATTCTCCACTCCTCCACATGAGCGGCGGAGGCTAATCTGGTGAATTGGATTTGTTTTCCCACTCCTACACACGAAGCCAGCAGTGACCTTGGGCAAGTTACAGCTCTGTTAGAGCTCTCTCAGCCCCACCTACCCCACAGGGTGTCTGTTGTGGGGAGGGGAAGGGAAGGTGATTGCAAGCCGGTTTGATTCTCCCTTAAGTGGCAGAGAAAGTAATATATAAAAACCAACTCCTTCTCCTCCCCTTCTTCTTCCTTTTTCTTCTTCTCCTCCTCCTCCTCTTTCTTCTTGCAAATGGGGATGTTGGGGGTGGCAAAAGATGGAGATGAGATGCCATTTACGCCGACAAGCCAGGGTTGTTTCCTGAGAGATGACTTTGCCCCTTTCAGATCCTGCAAGCCAAGAAGAGACATGTTCCGGAACCCAAGAAGCCGCTTCGCTTCCTCCAGAAGATATCCAAGATGGTCGGCCGCCCTCCGACTCCGACCCTGGACGTCCCTTCCCTGGTACGTCAGCTGTTTCTGGCAGGTCGCGGCCTGAAGCAGCCGCCACTTGTAATGTTCTGGAATCGCGGGCAAGAAGAAGAACCGGAGGGCATTTATGGGTAACTAGAGCCCTGTGCTTTAAAATTGAGCTTAAAAAAAACCCGGCAAGCAACAACAGGATGTTGCGTGTTAAAGGGAGATTTTGCTGCCTTTAGAAATATTTAGCTTAGGGGTCCCCAACGTGGTGCCTGTGGCTTAGGGGTCCCCACCCACCCACATCTTACCCACCAAGTGTTTTCAGAAAGTGGGTGGACCCAGGCGGGGCTCTTGCCCAGCACAGCTTCCGATAGGCCACTGGTTGGGTTGCCAGCCTCCAGGTGGTAGCTGGAGGTCTCCTGCTATTGCAACTGATCTCCAAACCGATAGATAGTTTGGAGAAAATGGCCCCTCCCCAAACCCCGCCCTCCTCAGGCTCTGTCCCAAAAACCTCCCGCCGGTGGCAAAGAGGGACCTGGCAACCCTAGCCACTGGAGAGCCGGTTGGCTGGGCAGATTAAAACAATGTGACTTGTGCAGCAGCTGCCACCAGCGTTGATTTTATACTCTCTCTCTTTCTCAGTTCTCTTTTCTAGTGTGTTTTTAAAATTACTGGTCTTCTTCTCGGCACTTAGACTTCCTTTGGGTTTGTGTATGGCTCCGTCTCCAACAGCAGCCATTCTGTGGTTGCACACCCCCCCCCCCCGTGTCTGAATGCCAAAGGCACACACTGTAGGCTTGCCAGGTCCCTCTTTGTCACTGGCGGGAGGTTTTTAGGGCGGAGCCTGAGGAGGGCGGGGTTTGGGGAGGGGAGGGACTTCAATATCATAGAGTCCCAATTGCCAAAGCAGCCATTTTCTCCAGGGGAACTGATCTCTATAAGCTGGAGATCAGTTGTAATAGCAGTCAGTCAGTTTATTATTACAGCGATTGCCACAAAAGAGAACACATATGCATTATATATATTATAAATACAAAATAAGCAATTACTAAAAACCCAGATAAAATATTCTCTCCCTAAAAATATGGGCAAAATTTTAATAACTTAGGATTTAAAATTATTGGCGATACCCACCTTTTCCGAGCGAATGTTGATCACTACAGAACAGAATTTAGTTACCTGTAACAATGCATTAACATCTCCTTCCCACATGAGGTATGTTGTAATAGCAGGAGATCTCCAGGTACTACCTGGAGGTTGGCAACTCCAGCCCACAGGCTCGAAAATGTTGGGGACCCCCGGCCTAGCTGTTGAAATGGGACACGTTTACACTCAAAAGAACAGATGCTTTGAAATCATGAGCGCGATTAGTTTACTGTTTTTGTCTCACGAGTGAATGGAGTAGCGTCGTTTTTTAGCTGATGTTTTCTCCAGTGAGGGTTTCCAGTAAAATCAGCGAGGAACATTCATTGCCAGGAGTTGTCAAGAAGATCATCTCCGTTTTGATCTTAAGATCGGAATTGTTCCTTTGCCACAGTCACAAACTGCCTTCCACTTCCAAATGTCAGTCAGCCAGTCAGTTTATTACAGCGATTGCCAGCAAAAGAGAACAAATATACATTATATACATTATAAATACAAAATAAGCAATTACTAAAAACTCAGGTAAAATATTCTCTCCCTAAAAATATGGCCCAAATTTTAATAACTTAGGGTTTAAAATTATTGACTATACCCACCTTTTCCGAGCTAGTTTTGATTGCTACAGAACAGAGTTTAGCTACCTGGGGGTAAAGGGAAGATGACTGGGGAAGGCACTGGCAAACCACCCCGTAAACAAAGTCTGCCTAGGAAACGTCAGGACGTGACGTCCCCCCGGGTCAGGATTGACCTGGTGCTTGCACAGGGGACCTTTTACCTTTAACAGACTATTAAGATCTCCTTCCCACATAAGGTATTTCAGTTTATCCACCTCTAAGCTAAAATCTGTTGCGCTTCCAAATGTACAGTTTCACTGTTTCGTTTCCCATCTCTTCTGTAACACAAGGCTTTAAAAAAAACCTGCCAGTTCATAAATTTGCTCAGAAGAAAAAAAGTTGGTTTTTTATACCCTGCTTTTTCTCTACCTTTAAGGAGTATCAAACCGGCTTACAAATGTCTTCCCTTCCCTACCCCAAAACAGATACCTTATGAGGTCAGTGGGGCTGAGAGAGTTTGGAGAGAACTGTGACCGGCCCAAGGTCACCCAGCAGGCTTTATGTGGAGGAGCGGGGAATCAAACCTGCTTCTCCAGATTAGAGTCCACTGCTCTTAACCGCTACTGCACGCCGGCTCTCTGGATGGACTCCAGAAGACTCCCTGTTTATCTTATCTCCCTAGAGGGAGAACCAGAGACTTTGTGTGTGTAAAGTGTTACCCAAAGGACCTCTGTGGGAGGGTATGCACGCCCGAGCATTCCCCCACACATGAAGGACCTAGACCAGCGGTTCCCGAACTTTTCGGGCCACCACCCCCTCGGTTCCACAGACTCAACCCCAGCGCCCCCTACCCTAGCCTATAAAAAGCATTATTCAAAATAGGGGTTTGCATGACGCACTAAAGAAGATAACAATAAAATTTCAAAACAGTAACAATTGCCCAGCTATTCAAAATCAAATTAAAACTTTTTAGTTGAAATTTATTCAGCGAAACTGATGAACTTGATCCAATGATACCAGCTCTTCAAAGTCTGGAAAAGAATTCTGAGTTTCCACCAAATTTGCCAGCAAGGTGCCATAGCTTGAGCTATTGTAAATTAGTGAATAACACAGTCGACGGGGCCCACCTCTAGCGCCCCCTGCTGTTCCCTTGCCTCTTATATCCCCCCTAGGTGATCCCACTGCCCCCCAGGGGATGGTACTGCCCACTTTGGGAACCACTGACCTAGACAATGGTTCCAGCCCTGTTTCAATATGCCTCTGGAGGAGAATGAAAGAAGCAGAGTCTGATGCTTCAACAAAGGGTAACTTGATCTCTTTGTTACAACAACAAAGGAAGAAACAAAAGTAAAATGATCACTTCCTCATGCAGCAAAAGAAGACAGCGAGTCTCAGCAGACCGTTGATAAAATGCATTTGCTGTTTCTTCCTGGCGAGATCCCTTTGCAAGATCCTGTTACCCAGTTGTAGTTCTGAAATAATGTGTCCCTCTCACATGGCCAGTGCTACTGCTAGACTGGAGGCAGGACTGGCGAGGGTGGAGGCAAGGGTCTGTACTGCTTCCATTATCCTTTGGCTCAAATTAAATCTTATCCCTCAAGGACTGCCACCCCTGCTTCTACAGGATAGGTTCCAGTCAACATGGCTAAAGACAGTCCTTAATAAAATGGCCTGCCTGGGCCTTTCTCCACCTACTCTGTCAGCCATGGGCGTAGATCAAACATCAAGTTTCTTGAAGCAAAGGGTGGAAGACATTGAACACCAGACAGACCTTGGAAAATCATCACTTTTCCTAGCACCTGATAAATCAAGATGCTCGGTCTCACCTGCAGCTTATTTTTATCATCTTGAGTCTATTAATTATAGGAAGGCCTTTACATCCTTGCCAGATGCCCTACCATCAGCTGGGGAAATATAAGAAGATCCCTAGATCAGAGAGGTTATGTCCGTGTGGAACAGGGGTAATTGAAACCATCAAACATCCACTGATATGTTGCCCATTCTACCACGAAGTCAGATCAAAGCTTATTTTCCCCCTACTTGGAAAATTCCCTGATGAGTCGGTTGAGCTTTTGGCAAAGAAGCTCCTATTAGGAGAAGACCCTCAGCTTACGCTCCAAACTGCCAAGTTCTGCGCTGTTGCTATTAAAACATGCAGAACTTTGTTAGAGAATGATTGCTAGAATATTTTAAAATTTTATCAATTTTAATGTGATAATTTTAACCAGGGGTTGCTTGTATTGACCTCACACCTTTATATGTATGGGCAGTCTGTGATTCTGCGGTGCAAAACTATTGTGTCTGGAAATTGTGATGTGTTGGCACGTGATTGGTCAGTCGACTGTATTAATAAACTTGACTTGACACATGGCCAGTGAAAGTAAAACCGCCTGGGAGCAGAGAAAGGTGTGGAGTTGAAAGACTAGGAAGGAAGAAGGTTTGCATGGAAAAGGGACGGTCCCTAGCTGGGCTTAGAAGGCACATGAACACATGAAGCTGCCTTCTACTGAATCAGATCCCTGGTCCATCGAAGTCAGTATTGTCTGCTCAGACCAGCAGCGGCTCTCCAGGGTCTCAGGCAGAGGTCTTTCACATCACCTACCTGCCTGGTCCCTTTAACTGGAGATGCAGGGGATTGAACTTGGGACCTTTTGCATGCCAAGCAGATGCTCTACCACTGAGCCACAGCCCCTCTGAGCAGAGCTGGAGGCCATTGCATGAGCCTCACGAGACAGGGGGTCCGGTATACTTGGATGGAGTGGGCTGAATACGAACCCTACTTTGAGGCAACCAAGGAAATGTCTTGTGGGTCCGCCCTCCGTGCCTTTCCCTGTGTGCCTCCTGACAGAAATCAGTGGAAGACGAATTATTCTTCTCTTTTGTTTTGGCAGATAGAGGAAGAGAGAGAGCTTGCTGTGATCACCCTGCAGAGGTTAATCCGAGGCAGAGCTGTCCAGAACATGGTATCCTCTGTCTTTTTCCCTTTTGGTATCGAACGACCCATCGGCAAGGCTCTGTGTGGTCCTGGGTGGAATTCTGTTTCCCTCCCCACCATTGCAGAGTTTGGGTTAGCAGCAAGGCACTCCACACCATCCTACAAACTCGGTCCCAAGCTTAATTAGAGTGGCGCTGGGACTGTCAGGTTAATCTCAACCATCTTGCCAAACCGTGGCGTGCATAAACCATGGTTCTGAACCCAAGCCACATATTGGACATCCAGGCCAGCTTTAATTTTCCATCTGATCAGCGCTTCAGTCTCTTGATGCAATGGTTTTTGGAGGCCCTAATTAGGGTTTGTTCATTCAGATGTCAAGGTAAACCACAGTTAGGACAAACCATGGTTGGTTTTTTTGTGGTTTGTTAGGCATTTTGCAAACCATGGTTGATCAAACATCCGCTCAATCCATAGTTAATCTTTTTAAAGCATGTTTTGGCATGATATCTGAACTGAGTCATCATATACATATTTAATAGAGTTTTTTAAAAGGCCGTAGTGTAGAACATGCCCCAGCTGCTTTGTCTGTTTTGAGAACAACAGCTTTCAGATCAGGAGTCATAAGAACCTAAGAAAAGCCCTGCTGGATCAGACCAAGGCTCATCAAGTCCAGCAGTCTGTTCACACAGTGACCAACCAGGGGCCTCTGGGAAGCCCACAAACAAAGCCCTTCGTTGATCCTGGGTATGTTTAGCCTGAAGAGGAGAAGACTGAGAGGTGATATGATAACCATCTTCCAGTACTTGAAGGGCTGTCATATAGAGGAGGGTGCTGAGTTGTTTTCTATTGCCCCAGAAGGTCGGACCAGAACCAACGGCTTGAAATTAAATCAGAAGAGTTTCCGGCTAAACATTAGGAAGAATTTTCTAACAGTTAGAGCGGTTCCTCAGTGGAACAGGCTTCCTTGGGAGGTGGTGAGCTCTCCCTCCCTGGAGGTTTTTAAGCAGAGGCTAGATGGCCATCTGTCAGCAATGCTGATCCTGTGACCTTAGGCAGATCATGAGAGGGAGGGCATCTTGGCCATCTTCTGGACATGGAGTAGGGGTCACTGGGGGTGTGGGGGAGGGAGGTAGTTGTGAATTTCCTGCATTGTGCAGGGGGTTGGACGAGATGACCCTGGTGGTCCCCTTCCAACTCTATGATTCTATGATCAAAGCCTTGTGATTTCTTGACTCGAAACCAAAGATGTTTGAAGGGAAGGAGAAGCGCCTGGAGCTGATCCAGGAGCTGCGCACCACCCACGCCCTCCAGGAGGACAAGCAGCTCTTGAAGAAAGCCGAGAAGCAAGTGACGCTGGCCTTGCAGCGGCAGCGGGATTTGCACGAGCACAAGGTGCAGAGGGGTTGGGCCCGCCGTTCGCCCCGCTTCCCTCCTTTTCGAAGTCCTTCCCCTCCGCGTTCTTCACGTATGTGGAGCTGAGGGTGGACGAGGACTCGAGCTCTCCTCCGCCACAGGAACAAGCTCTGAAGTGGAAATCCCCCCTTCGAGGCTAGGGCGAGAAAGGGTGCTCAAATAAGATTACAAAGAGCAAAACTCATAATTACATAACACCTTGCCCACCTTAGGGGTCTTTGAGTTGATTCGTGATTCCTACTATTGTGTTGTTATATGATTATGAGTTTTGTTTTTTTGTAATCTTTGTAAAAGAGGTTTTTATCTCCATGTGGCTGTTTAAAGTAATGCCCCCCATAGGTAGTTTCAGGCAACTGCCACACAAACCCCTTAAATAATAATGCAGATAAATCCTTAGGCCCACACCAAGGTAGGGGCCTGAGACCCAGAGTACCATTCTAAGGAAGGTGGGTGGGTGACTTACCTAATCCAAGACATTCTTCTTCTTTGGTCCTCAGCTGTCCACGATGGAAAAGCATTTGGCTCGGGTGGAAGGGAGGGCCATCGCAAACCTGGTGGACTTCCTGTCCAAAGAGCTCATCCGGCTCCAGGAAGAGCGGCGGATCCACGCTTTCGCCATGCTGGCCGAAAGGCAGCGCAGGATGTGGGAAGCAGAGGAGAGCGGGCGTCGGCAAGTGGAAGAGAGGCGCCGGCGGGAGGAGGATGAGATCTTCAAACAGGCATGTGGAGGACAGGCGACCAGAAGGGGTGCATGATGTGCTGGTCACTGGCCAACTGAGCTTGCTCTCCGTAGCATCACAGGCAACGGAGCTAAATGGTGGGGTAGATCCATCCATCCTCTAAGTAGCCTTCCTCCACCTTAAGTTTCCTCTAATGGAAGAGCCATCTAAGACTCCTTGGTGAAAAGTGCCATCAAGGCATAGCTAACTTATTGGGACCTCAATAGGGTTTTCAAGGCAAGAGACGTGCAGAGGTGTTTCACCGTTCCCTGCCTCTGCGTAATAACCCTAGACTCCTTTGGTGGTCTCCCATCCAAGGGCTAACTAGGGCCAACCCTGCTTAGCTTCGGAGATCTGAGAAGATCAGGCCATCCTGGGCCGTCCTGGTCAGGGCAGAAGACTCCTTAGGCTGTAGGAACCCCTTTAAACTTGAGCCAAAATGAACGGTGGAGAATAACCGTTGAATAAATGAACGATTTAATCAATCAACTTTGCTCAGTGTAGAGATGGGATCGGGGCAGGATCCACCCCAGTGTCTGGTATTTGGCATGTTTCTGTCGGGGAAGGGGGAAGCAGGGAGCCAAACAGCCAGAATGCCAAGGGGCTGCCACCGTGAAGGTGACCCAGATCTGTCGTTCAGTAGAGGGGACATCCGCAGACACAGCACAGTATCAGGTTTTTGTTATACTTCCAAACTATGAAGTGAGGAAGTACAACAAAAATAGGCCCAGATGTAAATAGTTCTTTGACACGCCTCCATTAGCCACGTACACATCGGGGCTGCCCCCTTCAACATTCTTGAGTAAATTCAAACATGCAGGCAAGTGGCTGATCCTTTGGCTAAAAACCAAGAATTTCACACATGTTCTCAGCTAAACCCCCATACAAGTGAGCTCCGCAGACATAATCAGTGAGCTGTCACATGCACATGAACACATGAAGCTGCCTTCTACTGAATCAGACCCTTGGTCCATCAAAGTCAGCATTGTCTACTCAGACCTGCAGCGGCTCTCCAGGGTCTCAGGTAGGGGTCTTTCCCATCACCTCCTTGCCTAGTCCCTTTAACTGGAGATGCTGGGGATTGAACCCGGGACCTTCTGCATGCCAAGCAGATGCTCTACCCCTGAGCCACGGCCCCTCCCCAAAAAACCCCTGTAGGTTGTGTAGGTCCTTTAACATAATGTTCCTTTTCACCGGAACACACACATGAACACAGGAAGCTGCCTTCTACTGAATCAGGCCCTTGGTCCATCAAAGTCAGTGCTGTCTACTCAGACTGGCAGTGGCTCTCCAGGGTCTCAGGCAGAGGTCTTTCACATCACCTACTTGCCTAGTCCCTTTAACTGGAGATGCCGGGGATTGAACCTGGGACCTTCTGCATGCCAAGCAGATGCTCTTCCACTGAGCCACAGCCCCTCCCCTGTCCCCCCAAGAAAGCGGCAGGTGGGATGATGGATAATGTTTGGGTGGTGGGATGTTGGGTATACCCCCAATATGGTGTGGTGTCATTGTCTGGAGCCAGGCAACCGGCTGCAGCGCAGAAAGCTCATCCTAGGATTTGAGGCTAGGAAGACTTCCTCCCCCCCCAGGTTGTTAACATACACCAGAGGACGGTCGACTCCTACCTAGAAGATGTGATCTTGAACAGCATGGAGAGGACAGCTGACGAACAATCCAGAGAAGAGATTCAGAAAGTGGCCATGGAGATCAATGACGTCGCTTATGAAATGGAAAAACGGTAGGGGCTGTTCCAGCAACTTCACAGATCTATGGGCACGAAAGGGAGAAGAACACTAGAGTTCATCTTTATGGCCTTTGTCACAGAAGAGAAGGAAGGGGAGAAACTTCGGACTGATGAAGGGGGAAAAAGGTGCGCAGCTCCAGAGGTTGCCAGGTGTTTATATAACGAGTTATAGCCCATTCAAAAACATACAATGCAAAGGTGACAGTGTGCCGACCGATGTCCCATTTAGATACCTTTTCTTCAAACTGTGACCTTGTGATTGGTAGCTGTCAGCCAAATTGAAGAAATTATCCCATACAAAATACAAATAGTATGGAACAGTGAAGCCATGAATTCAAATAAGCATATGCAGTCTGGAAGGCAATTAATGTTTTTGAATTAGCTACACCTTGTTATATAAACACCGTACAACCTCTGGAGCTGTACACCTTTTTTCTTCTTCTTTGTACAATCACACCTATGGGTTCTCTGCCTTTGTAGAAACAGCTTTGGAATATTCTAGAGCTCTGCCCAGCATTCAAAATACTCTATCCCAAAAGAGAGCTTTGCTTTTCCATGCTTGACCTGAGGGGTCCCTCCTCATGCAGTTCCACCATGTTCAAAGAAGCTCTTTTCTCATCTTTCCCCTCAGGAATATTTTTCCTCAGCTTTATCCTTCCTTTCTGAGCAAGCCTCATGCAGGTCTCTTCTCACCGCCATGTTTGAAATAGCTATTCTCTCACCTTTCCCCTCAGGAATATTTTTCCTCAGCTTTATCCTTCCTGCATTGGGCAGGGGGTTGGACTAGATGACCCTGGTGGTCCCTTCCAACTCTATGATTCTATGAAGCCCCCTCCTCATGCAGGTCTCACCACCATGTTTGAAATAGCTCTTCTCTCACCTTTCCCCTCAGGAATATTTTTCCTCAGCTTTATCCTTCCTTTATGAGCAAGCCCCCTCCTCATGCAGGTCTTTTCTTGCCACCATGTTTGAAATAGCTCTTCTCTCACCTTTCCCCTCAGGAATATTTTTCCTCAGCTTTATCCTTCCTTTCTGAGCAAGCCCCCTCCTCATGCAGGTCTCTTCTTGCCACCATGTTTGAAATAGCTCTTCTCCCACCTTTCTCCTCAGGAATATTTTTCCTCGGCTTTAGCCTCCCTTTCCTATTCTTAGCCTAGACTTTCACCTCTGGATTCCAGATTTGTCCTTGCTTTATTCCCTCGGGTGATTTCTTCTACATATTTTAGATTATTGGACTTGAAGCCACAGACAGCTCCGCACGTGTAATGTCCTCACCACTTGCTCCTCAGGAATATTTCTTCTCCTCTCCGTTTTAGCCTCCTTTCCCCTAATTTTAATTTATGCTTTCATTTTTGTGTTAGAAGTAGGTGGACATTTGCCCTCCTTTCATTCCCTTAGAGAATTTCCTGCATTTAAACATCGCTGGGGAGGCAGGAGGCAGATCTGTAATTATATGCTTTACTGCTCTTTCTGGAGGGAACGTTTGCCTCAGTTTTTAGTCCATCCCTGCTTCCCCTCCCCCAATTTATAATTCGCTCTTTCATTTCTGTCCTAGAATGGGGTGGATATTTAAAGTCATTTATTCCCTTCAGAAACGTTTCCAGCTTAACAAAAATACTGAGAACTCAGGAAGCGGGCGGGAACTGCCTCTCTCGCCCCCATCTCGGCTCCAGCAGCCCTCCGTCGTGCCTCAGCGTGCGCAGTGTCGAGGCCTCGCTCTGCCTCCGCACCACCCTCCTGAAGCCGCTTCTCCATCTTGGACACACCACAGCCGCTTCCCGTCCTCTTGTCTCTTTGGCAAAACATTGTGGGCAAATTGCCGGCTTGGGGCTGGGCAGGTAGAAGCTGTGGGGCACAGACATGTATGAAGAAGGCACAGGCTCTTTGACGCAGAAGCCTGAAGCGACGAGCTCCCTTCGTCTCTGTTGCTCTGTGCCCTCCTTCTTTCCACTTTGCAAAAGAAGTGCTGTGCCCTGACAGCCATTTTGCCGTTGCTTTCCCTGTCAGGATGTCCTCCTTCTGTTGGTCTTTCCACCCCCTCCGGTGGCAGCCCAGATGCCTCTAGACACTTGAAAGGTTGAAACATGCGCCACTGGCCAGTGCTCGGAGCAAACCTTTTCAGGGCCACAAGTACCCAGGTGGGTAAAGAAGGTAATCAGCATGGTGGAGTGGTTAAGAGGGGCAGACTCTAATCTGGAGAACCGGGTTTAATTCCCCGCTCCTCCTCCACATGAGCTGTGGACTCTAATCTGGAGAACCAGGTTTGATTCTCCACTCCTCCACATGAGCGGCGGACTCCAATCTGGAGAACCAGGGTTGATTCCCCGCTCCTCCACATGAGCGGTGGACTCCAGTTTGTAGAACCAGGTTTGATTCCCCGCTCCTCCACATGAACGATGGACTCCAATCTGGAGAACTGGGTTGGTTTCCCCACTCCTCCACATGAAGCCTGCTGGGTGACCTTGGGCCAGTCACAGTTCTCTTAGAACTCTCTCAAACAACCTGCCTCACAAGGTGCCTGATGTGGGGAGGGGAGGGGAAGGAGTTTGTAATCCACTTCGAAACTTCTTTTGGTAGAGAAAAGCAGGGTATGAAAACTTACTCTTCATCTGAATGGCTTCTATGCAGTCCCACATTGGGACTGCGCAGGCGCAGGCCAGCCACGGAAAAGAACTGTCAGCTTCTAGCAAATTCCAAAAGAGTGCTCCCCCTCCCCTCGGGGCATGCAATCTCCCCATCCCCGAGTCACATGACCCAAGGAGGAGGGAGCACTCTTCCCTCCAGTTCTCTTTCTGCCGCCACGGAGAGAGAACGTGCTTAGCTTCGTTCCTAGCAATGGAGTCTAAGAAGATTCCTCCTTTTAAGAAATGCTCTTCTTGTGGGGCGAAGGTTGCTAAATCTGACCCTCACAAGGAGTGCATACTGTGTTTGGGAGAAGGCCACGTTTCCTCTTCCTGCAAGAGCTGTGGTAAACTCACAGCTAAAGCTCTGAGGGAACGTTCGACTCGCCTCATCTCCCACCTCTACAAGGTGTCCCTTCGTCCGCAAGAGGACCCATCTGACCCCACCGGTAAGGCGAACTCCTCCGATGGGGCCCCAGTCGGTAAACCTACCGGAGCTTCCACTTCGAGGAAGCCCTCCTCAGTTGTCCTTCGCCTGGCGAAGTTTATAGCTCCGGGCTCCCAAGATGGCCGCGGCCGCGGCTCGTCAAAGCGTGCTTCCCACTCGAGGTCCCCTAGGCACCGCCCGCCTTCCAGACGCCGAAGTCCCCTTTGGATCCTTCGAAGGGCGGTCGACGCCGCTCCTCCTCGAAGTCGCCGAGGTCTTCCCGTCGCCGACTATCGTTGACGCCGTATCGACCCCATCCTCAGCCTGAAGCGATTACGCGTTCTTCTGAGCCGGTCATCACTGTGGAGGACTCCCCTCCTCGTCCCCTGGCAACCCCCTCGGCTCCAGATCCGAGCAGGGCCCAGGAGGTCGCTACGGAGTTCAAGGAGCACCTCCTTCAACTTTATAAGGACGTGCCGCAAGTACCCTTGGATAGGGGAATTGCCCTGGAGTCGCAAGAGTCTCGAGATGGCGCTGCCCGCTCGCGCTCCGAAGGCGACAATCAGGAACCACCGAGTCCATCCGTTGGCCGGAGACGTTCCCCGAGCCGGGACCGTTCTGCCCGCCGGAGTGGATCCAGCCGCCGGAGTCGTTCCCGTCGGAGCTGTTCCCGTCGGAGCTGTTCCCGTCGGAGCTGTTCCCGTCGGAGCCGTTCGGCTCGCCGGAGTCGCTCCCCTAGTCGGAATCGCTCGATTCTCCGGAGTCGTTCTCCTTATCGGGGCCGTTTATCCCGTCGGAGTCGTTCGTCCCATCGCAGCCATCGAGGTCGCTCAGACCATAGGAGCCGCTCCAGTCATCGCAGTCGTTCCGCTCGTCGGAGCCGTTCTGGTCATCGGAGTCGTTCCGACCGTCGGGGTTTGTCTGGCCCTCGGAGTCGTTCGGCTCACCGGAGTCGTTCTGATCAGCGGAGCCTTAAGGTTCGGGATCACCTGACCAACAAGTCCTCTTCTGCTCGTCAGCGGAGTTGTTCGAATCGACGGAGTCCGTCGTACCGAAGCCGGCCCCATCATCATCGGTACACCACGCCCTTGATTGATTCGAGGTCGCCAGTCCTTCAACGGGCTCGTTCCTTGTCTAGGTCCCCTGCTTCCCCGGGAACCGACTATGACTCGGACTATGACCCTGATTACGATCCTTCACTTTTGCGTGATGGGGATGAGGATGATGACACCCGTACCTCCATACCTTCACCTGACGACTCTGTTGGGGACTCTAAACCCTTATCCCCTACAGGGGATGCTCGTCTCTATGCAGAGCAATTGATTCGCATGGCGAAGGCTCTCAAAATAGATATCAAACCAGAAGAGTCTGGCCCTATCGACGATGTAATGGATATATTACACAACCCTGATGTGGGTCCCGCAGTTTTCCCCATTCTAAAGACTCTCTTAGAGATTCTGCACGCCAACTGGGCTAAGCCAGCCTCAGTCCCTTCCTCCACCAAGCGCATAGAGAATCTGTACAAAATAAGGAAGGAAGGTGGGGAATTCCTTTATCAACATCCCCCCACCAACTCAATCATAGTAGAAGCCCTTCCTGGGAAGTTCAGATCTGGCTCCCACACCTCCCCAAAAGACCCAGAAGGTCGTAAGTTGGATACGTTGGCCAGGAAGGTTTACTCCTCCACTGCTGTCAGTGTCCGTATTTCGAATTTCATGGCCATGATGGCAAGATATCAGTTCGCCCTTTGGGACCGCATATCCCCCCAAATTGCTCTCCTCCCTGATGATCACCGCCCGTCTGCTCTTGCAGTTCAATCTGAAGGGATGTCTTTGGCGAGGCAACAGTTAGCTGCCGCCCGTCACGTGACGGACTCGTCAAGCAAAGCTATAGCCTCTGCTATAGTTATTAGGAGACACGCGTGGTTGCGCCAATCCGCACTGCCCCATGATACCAAGGCACGTATAGAGGACCTCCCATTCGAGGGGACGGTTCTCTTTAGTGACCAAACTGACACCTTCTTAGATCGCCTTAAAAAGAACAAAACTAACGCAAAATCCCTTGGTATCACTCGACAGCCCCCTGATAAGAGGCGATATTTTGGCCGCCCACCTTCTCAGACCTCCCGTCCATATAGATTCCAGGCCCCTCCTCATCAACCCTCCTTCCGCCGGGCCTTTCCTCGCCCGCAGCAGGACAAGAAGTTCCCTAACAGAAACAGATCACGTAGGGGTCAGAGGGGGTCTCCTGGTTCCTTCCCCAGGGCGAAGCAAACATGACTAGATGTTGGTGTCAATTTTCATGACCGGTTGTCAATGTTTTTCCCCGAGTGGTCGTTTATCACTACTGACGTTTGGGTTCTTAAAATAATAAAATATGGTTATTTTATTGAATTTGATACTCTTCCTCCTTTCCGACCCGTTGGTCGTTCCGTTTCTCCGGATTCTGAGCTCCTTTCTAAGGAGGTCCATACCCTACTCTCTAAGGGAGCTATTTCTGAGGTGCCTCCTTCAGACCTTAATCACGGATTCTACTCCCATTTTTTCTTAGTGGATAAGAAAGGTGGAGGGAAGCGCCCTATCCTGGATTTGCAAGACCTTAACATGTTTGTCAAGACCAGGAAGTTTCGTATGCTTACATTACCTGAGGTGCTCCCTTTTCTCGACGCCCACATGTGGTTCGCAGTGTTGGATCTGCGTGACGCATATTTTCACATAGCGATTCACGTCCACTGCCGTCGTTATTTACGTTTTTGGTACAATGAAAGGTGCTACCAATATAATGTGCTGCCGTTCGGTTTGTCAACCGCCCCTAGGACCTTCACTAAGTGTCTTGCCGTTGTGGTTGCACACCTTGCTCTCCAAGGTTGCGTTATATTCCCTTACCTCGATGACTGGTTAGTGGTAGCCCACTCACAATCCGAGTTGTCCACTCACATGGATTTGATTCTCTCAACGCTTCATAACTTAGGCCTACTGGTTAATTTTAACAAGTCCCACTTAACCCCTGCAAGGGCCCAAACGTTTATTGGGGCGTACCTGGATGCCCCTTTGGCTCGAGCTTTTCTTCCCCCATCCAGGGCATTTGCTATCAAGAAGCTGGTGAACAGCTTTGTTCGTCATAGGTTCCAAACTGCACACAGAATTCAAAAATTGTTGGGTCTTATGGCCTCTACCACGGCAGTGGTAGAGTTTGCTCGACTTAGGATGCGCCCACTACAAAACTGGTTCCTTAGAGCCTTTAGGATTAATGTGGATCCACAATATAAGCGTCTGTCCATCCCTAGATACGTTTTATCTTCCCTGCAATGGTGGACATCGGACGCCAATGTTCTGACGGGGGTCCCCTTCCTCAGGCAATCTCCAGACAGATTTCTTTTTTCTGACGCTTCCCTGGTGGGTTGGGGAGCTCACTGTGATCATCTCACCGCTCAGGGGAGGTGGTCTCCTTCAGAGTCTATGCTACACATTAACGTGCTTGAGCTTCGTGCCATCCGTCTCGCTCTGTCTTCGTTTGCAGGGTACCTGATGGGTCAACACGTTCAAATCACTACGGACAGCTCCACCGCTCTGTATTACCTAAACAAACAGGGCGGCACAAGGTCCGTTTCGCTCTGCAAAGAAGCCAGCGACATCTGGGAGTGGGCCAGCCGTCACGACGCTTCTCTCCTAGCAATTCACATTGCGGGCAAGAGCAATACACTAGCCGATGCTCTAAGTCGTTTTCCAAACCTATCGCACGAGATCGCTCTGAACAACGAGTGTTTGGAACATGTTTTTCATCAGTGGGGCCGTCCTCGAGTAGACCTCTTTGCCACACAATCCAATGCAGTATGCCCCAGGTTTTACTCCAGGACGGGGGTCAGCCCGGGTTCATTGGGGGATGCTTTCCAAATTCCGTGGAAGGGAACCCTCTTTTATCTGTTTCCCCTATTCCCTCTAGTTCAGAGGGTTATTGCCAAGATGATTCAAGACGGCACGGACGCCATTCTTGTAACCCCTTTCTGGCCCAGAAGGTCGTGGTTCGCAGTGCTCAAGTCACTTGCACGCGGACACTGCATAATTCTCCCGAAGGACCCCTCCCACTATCCTCCCAACCTGCAACTGGCTGCCTGGAGGATCCTGCCCCAGGCTTATGGTCAGATAGGGTAGCTAAAGTACTCCTCCATTCACTCAAAGCCTCCACTCGTCGTTCTTACGACTCCAAGTGGAAACGTTTCTCTGATTGGTCATTAGACAAGGGCATTTCCCCTATTACCTGCCCTTTAACTAGTATTTTTGATTATTTACTGTTCCTTAAAGATAAAGGCCTATCCAATTCATCTGTCAAAGTTCACTTGGCCGCAGTATCGGCTTTTCACCCAGAGATTGACTCCTTTTCAGTCTTCTCTCACCCCCTTTCCAAAAAGTTTTTGAAGGGTCTAAACCAGGGGTCCTCAAACTTTTTAAGCAGGGGGCCAGTTCACTGTCCCTCAAACACTGTTGGGGGCCGGACTATAGTTTGAAAAAAATATGAACAAATTCCTATTCACACTGCACATATTTTATTTGTAGTGCACAAAAAATAAGAGAAACAATGTAATATTTAAAATGAAGAATCATTTTAATCAACATAAACTTATAATATTTCAATGGGAAGTATGGGCCTGCTTTTGGATAATGAGATGGTCAATATCCGGTTCCATATTTGTCACTGCTAGTCATAGCAAGTGATACAAGTCCATTCTAACTAATAGCCATGAATACCCCTCTCCTCCATGAATATGTCCACTCCCCTCTTAAAGCCCTCCAAGCTGGCAGCCATCATCACATCCTGGGGCAGGGAGTTCCACCATTTAACTATGCGTTGTGCGAAAAAATACTTCCTTTTATCTGTTTTGAATCTTTGAATGTGGAATCTTTGAATGTGTTTTGAATCTTTGATGTGGAAGACCTCTGCCCAAGACCCTGGAGAGCCACCGCCAGCCTGAGTAGGCAGTACTGAGGGGGACCAGGGGCGCCACCCTGAAATCTCTGTAATCCTATAAAAGAGCAAAAATCCAGCAGTACCTGAGAGACCAACAGAATTTCTGGCAGGGAATGAGCTTTCGTGAGTTACAGCTCCCTTCTTCAGATACCAATCTCTGAAATCTCCGCAGAGGCTTAGCGGAGGAGTTTCGGCTGGGCGTGCTGAGGGTCCCAGGGCTAACCCCTGGCAGCATCTTTGGCTAAAAGGGCAGGGAGGAGGTGACAAGAAAGACCTCTGAGGCCTGAGACTCCAGAGAGCAGCTGCCAGTCTGAGTGGACGAGGCTGACTCTGACGGACCATCCCAGAGAAGGCGGCGTAACGCGACCCTCCGGCTTGCTCTACCCCTGCCCCAGGAGGGCAACCCCCAGGCCCAGCATGGCGGTCAGAGCGGTTATCCAAGGGGTCAGTCCAAGACACCAGCTGCCCCCCCCCCATCCTGCTTTCCCAGAAAGAAGGCAGGGAGTTCCTGAGGACCGCGAGAAGTCAGTTAACAACAAGCTGCTCATGGTGGCCCCTTTGCCCTGGCACCGATCCTGGAGTAGGAGGAGGGGGCGAGGTCGCTCTTTCTGGCACAAGGGGCCTGGGGCAGGACTGGCACAGAAAGGAGTTCCTTCAGATGCCTCCCATGGCATGGCATGGCATGGGACAAGCAGGAAGCGGGCACACAGGCTGCCCTCTGAGGTTCGCATCTGAAGATGGGTGTGAACTCAGACCAAGGGGAGGGGGTGAATTCCACCTCAGGATTCTGGGCAAGTCGGTCTCCCCCTGCAACTTCAGCTCCCTTTTCAGAAACCATATAACCAACCCTGCAAGGCAGTTGTGAAGGCACGCCAGGAAGCATCGTCAAAACACAGTCCGCATGCATGCGCACGAACACAACTCTCCCTCCCTCTCCTCAAAGATCCGAATGCTCCAGCCCACCCCACCTCCTCGCAAAACTGCTCCCTAGGCACGTTGAGGGCTGGAAACGGGAGTCTGAAAAGTGTTTCCCCCCCCCCAACAGGCCGAGAGGGGGAAAGCTCCGCAGGGCGAGGCCTTTCCTCACCTGAAAAGTGTTTTCCCCCCGGGGGGGGCGCTCGGCGGGCTTCGCGGGGCTCGGCAAGGACGAAGGCCTTGGGCGAGGTGCACTCCTGGAACCGGAGCCGGCCGGCCAGCAGTCACTAGAGGCCACCCTGCCGCTGGGGCCCGGCGTCCGGGCCATCGGGCAGAGCAGGTCGCGCTTGCTGGGGAAGGTGTGCAGGCAGGCGGCGGCAGCAGCGGCTCCCTCGCTGCAGGTGCGGCCATGCGCAGGAGCCCCGAGCCCAAGCGTGGCAGCTCCTGGCCCTGCCGCAGGCGGAAGCTGAAGCTCTTGTGCAGTGCACCCCAGCCCGCCCGGCCCTCTGCCGCCGTGCTCGCCCACGCCCAGCAGCAGCCGCCGCTGCCGGCATGCCCCAACCTGGCGCCGCAGCACCTGGCAAGCGCCCGCCTGCATCCCGCCCACCGGGAGTGGCGGCCCAGCAGCCCCGGGGCGGCACAGAGCAGGGGGGCGGCTGGACCTGCATCCTCGCGGCTTGTCTCTCTTCCCTCTTCCCTCCCGTGTGTAGGGAGCTGGGAGGAAGTGACCGGTGGTCACTTCCTCCCAGCATTACCTTGCGGCTGCACTCTTTTAAAGGGGCCGGGTTCAGGACCCTGACGTGCCGGATTCGGCAGCGGGCCGTAGTTTGAGGACCCCTGGTCTAAACAATCTATATCCACCCGCCGTCCCGCCGGTTCCCCAATGGAGCCTGTCCTTGGTGCTCTCCCGCCTTATGAACGCTCCTTTTGAGCCTTTGGCCACCTGTAATTTGGCGCTACTTTCTTTTAAAACAGCATTTTTGGTTGCTATCACCTCAGCTAGGAGGGTGAGTGATTTGTCGGCCCTTTCCCATTCCCCTCCGTACATTATCTTCCACCCTAACAGAGTAGTTCTGAGAACAAAGTTATCCTTTCTACCTAAGGTAGTTTCTGCCTTTCACCTTTCGCAGGACATTGTCCTTCCTGTTTTTTCCCCTAACCCGTCTTCGGATGCTGACAAGGCTCTTCATTCCCTTGATGTTAGGCGGGCTCTCTTGTTTTATATTGACCGTACCAAATCCTTTAGGGCTGCAGACAACCTCTTTGTCTGCTTTGGGGGAAAACATAAAGGACAGCGGGCCTCTCCTCAAACCATCTCTAGATGGATTACATGTACTATCAAGTTGGCCTACGACATTGCTCATCAGGAATGTCCTCCCATGATCAAGGCCCATTCTACCAGGGCGTATGCGGCTTCCATCGCCTTCTCGTCAAGAGTAGATATCCGGGACATCTGCAGAGCTGCTACCTGGTCCACTCCATCGACGTTCATGAAACACTATGCTGTGGATGTGGATTCAGCAAAGGATGCAGCAGTGGGACGTGCGGTACTGCAGTCCCTTTTTCGGTGATTGTCCCACACCCACCGTCCTGGTAAGCGAGCTCGCTACTCTCCCAATGTGGGACTGCATAGAAGCCATTCAGATGAAAAACAGAGTTTCACTTACCTGTAACTGTTGTTTATCTGATGGATCTTCTATGCAGTAACACATTCCCTCCCTCCTTCCCCGCTGTGGGACCCTTCTGCTAGTATGGTGGACGGTTCCGTGGCGGCAGGTTGGAGAACTGGAGGGAAGAGTGCTCCCTCCTCCTTGGGTCATGTGACTCGGGGGCAGGGAGATTGCATGCCCCGAGGGGAGGGGGAGCACTCTTTTGGAATTTGCTAGAAGCTGACAATTCTTTTCCGTGGCTGGCCTGCGCCTGCGCAGTCCCAATGTGTTACTGCATAGAAGATCCATCAGATGAACAACAGTTACAGGTAAGTGAAACTCTGTTTTTCTCCTCCTCCTTCACAAAGCAGTTTCCTTCTTCCTCATGCCCAAAATTTGGTTGCACAGCCCCCCATCCCCCTGTTGAAAGGTTGAAGGAGCTGGGTATGTTTAGCCTGGAAATGAGAAGACTGAGAGGGGATATGATAACCATCCTCAGGTACTTGAAGGGCTGTCATATAGAGGAGGGTCCCGAGTTGTTTTCTGTTGCCCAAGAAGGTCGGACCAGAACCAACGGCTTGAAATTAAATCAAAAGAGTTTCTGTCTAGACATTAGGAAGAACTTTGTAACAGTCAGAGCGGTTCCTCGGTGGAACAGGCTTCCTTGGGAGGTGGTGAGCTCTCCTTCCCTGGAGGTTTTTAAGAAGAGGCTAGATGGCCATCTGTCAGCAATGCTGATCCTGTGACCTTAGGCAGATCATGAGAGGGAGGGCATCTTGGCCATCTTCTGGGCATGGAGTAGGGGGTCACTGTGTGTGTGGGGGGGAGGCAGTTGTGAATTTCCTGCATTGTGCAGGGGGTTGGACTAGATGACCCTGGTGGTCCCTTCGAACTCCGTGATTCTATGATTCTAACAAAACCTCTCATGTTCCTGCTCTGCTTTGCAGCCAAACCCGCCTGCAGTCAGAGGAGATAGTGGCCGAACTGGTTTACCGCTTTCTAATCCCAGAAGTGCAGAAAATGGCCATCAAGGAGAAAGGTGAGGCATCCGGTTCGCCTCCCGAAACGTCTACGCTCTTTCCCCGGAACGCCTGGCTCCGCCATCCAGCCACCGGAGCGGGGGGGGGGGTTGTCCCTTGCGGCAAACCGGCGGCAAATGTTTGCCAGTTTGTCCTCATCCCCGGGACGTCTGTACGACGACAGACATCGTAACCACTTGCCGCACTCTCTCCACGGGAAGGCCCGGTGGGACTTTGCTCTGTCCGGTGCACCCCTGGCAGCCTTTGGAGCAGAGTCCTTTTCTGCGCCAACTGGGGGGATTATTTACGAGCTTGAAGATAAAGTCTAATGCCATTGACTGCTCTTCCTCGGGAAAGTGGTGGCTGACCCTCGCAAAGGTGTTACTGCTTTCCAGCTACAGCAGCCAGCCCCCTGGTTCTTCCACGTAAGTGCAAATGGGTGGACCTCCTCCTCTGGTACATCTGCCTTTGAGAGAGATTAACAAAGCAATCGTGGGATTCAGCAGCAAAGAGTTTGATTGGTTTACTGTTTTTTTGTTCTTCTTGGCGTGAGAGCCCGCGTGGTGTAGTGGTGAAGAGGGGTGGTTTGGAGCGGTGGAGTCTGATCCGGAGAACCGGGTTCGATTCCCCTCTCCTCCACGTGAGTGGCGGAGGCTAATCTGGGGAACTGGATTTGTTTCCCCGCTCCTACACATGCAGCTGGCTGGGTGACCTTGGGCTGGTCACAGCTCTCTCAGCCCCACCTACCTCACAGGTTGTCGGTTGTGGGGAGGGGAAGGGAAGGTGATGATAAGCTGGTTTGAGTCTTCCTTAAGTGGTGGAGAAAGTCGTCATAGAAAAATCAACTCTTCTTCTTCTTCTTCTATAAGGCTTGCGAGCCACACTGAGCCTATTTTTAAAAAAAGGAAATGTGGCATGTTTGTTCTAAAATAAGTAAGTGAAATCAACTTTGGCCCAAGAGACCTCAGGCTGCCCCTGTGGCTCTTCTCCAGACTACCCTTCAGAAGGGTGGAGGCCAGGCCAGGCCTAGCAGCCAACCACCAAGTCTCCTGGGTCCTGAGATGTCCTCACAGGGCCAAGTTACCAAGGCGTTCCTTCATTTAAACTCAGTAGCATAATGCCTTGGCGATAAACAATCACAGTATAAGTGCCTGCCGCATGGGAGATTGCTTCATCCCTGCCCCAAGCAGCAGAGAAGGAGAAATTGCGCTGAAATTGAGGGGGGGCAGTGAAGCTAGCAACCCCTCCCCCCCCCCGGTTTTCCCTCCAGGAGCATGTCTGGGTCCTGAGGGTGTACCTGGTTTTCACGGTGAGAGGGCTTAGCTGAGGGAGGTAGGGTTGCCAGGTCCCTCTACGCCACTGGTGGGAGATTTTGGGGGCAGAGCCTGAGGAGGGCAGGGTTTGGGGAGGGACTTCAATGCCATAGTCCAATTGCCAAAGCAGCCATTTTCTCCAGGGGAACTGATCTCTATCGGCTAGAGATAATTTGTAATAGTGGTAGATCTCCAGCCACCACCTGCAGGTTGGCAACCCTAGCTGGAGCTGGTGGGATCTGGAAAGGCAGCCAAGACCACTTCTATGGGGCAAAGGGTGGGGTGGGGAGAGGCATCCCAAAGAGGAGCAGAAATAGTAGCAGTAGGGTTGCCAGGCCCCTCTTAGCCACCGATGGGAGGTTTTTGGGGCGGAGCCTGAGGAGGGTGGGGTTTGGGGAGGGGAGGGACTTCAATGCCATAGAGTCCAATTGCCAAAGCAGCCATTTTCTCCAGGGGAACTGATCTCTATCGGCTGGAGAGCAGTTGTAATAGCAGGAGATCTTCAGCTAGTTCCTGGAGGTTGGCAACCCTAGAGGGAGGGTTGGCGCTTTGCTCTGGAAGTCCATGTCTGTCTCCTGGCGATTGACTGAGGGAACTACTGGGGTGGGGGGGGGGAAAGGGGCTGGGGCTTGGGAGCCATATTCCCACCACTGGCCCCTCAGTTCTCTCTCTCTCTCACCCAGTGAGGCAGGCGCAAAGGAAACACATCCACGCCGCCCATCAGATCATCCACGGGAGTACGCCAACAGCCATAAGGCCACTGCTTCCCAGAGAGGCAGCGAGCGAAGAGACTCTGGCCGAGGGGCCGAGCCCTCCCACCGCAGTCGGCCCTGGAGACATTCCGGGGGTGCCCGACCACCCACCTGCCACCACATCTGAGCTGCAATCGCCACACCGAGGAGAACACTGCGCACACGACCATTAACTGCCCCCGGACAGTGAGGAAGGCGGGGGCAGATGAGGTGCGCTACGGCAAAGTTTGCTTCCCACCCACCCTCCTTCCCGAGAGCCAGGCCCCATTTGCAAAAACACCGTCCGAGGCTCGAGATTGCACCGCTTGCTTTTCCTGAGGTGACCTTCGGACTGTGCGAGGAACCGGGGAATAGAAGGGACCCTCTCATAGACAGTGCATTCTTTGGTCTCGGAGAATGTGGCAGTGATTGAAGGGCAAGTGGAAAAGTGTCCTTTCTATCCCTCTGCTTCTCATGCAGACAGAGGGACACTCCTGCCATTGATGCACGGGAGGTTTTGCCTTGGATTCGCGCTCTCTCGACGCACGTTTTCCCCATCCGAATTCTCAGAACTCAACAATAAGCACCTGTGCAGAGTTCTGTGAATTCGGACGGGGAAAACGTGCATCAAGAGAGCCGCAAATCCAAGGCAAAAACCTCCCATGCGTCAATGGCCTTTATGAAAAGCCCGCGAGCCCGTTTGGCTACACCAACAGCCCGCAAAAAAGTTTCCACCCCATCCCTGCCGCTTCCTTCCTCACCTCCCAGACCAGCGCAAGAGAAAACATCTCCAGCCACTGCAAGGAAGCACTCCTAGGCCTGGTTTGTATGTTTTATTTTTTAAAATCCCACTGAAGAAGAGCGGCAGCGTGGGACAAACCCAGGTGCCGCAAGAAGGCTTGAAGCAAACCAGCTGTGAAAACACTCGGAAGTCAGGATGGGAAGCAGACGGTGCTGAGGGCCGGGAGCCCCCTCGCCGCGTACGAAGGCGCCACGCCCTTCCCAGCACCCTTTGGTTTGTGGCTCAAAAGATGCCGATCGCTTGTGTGCGTGCATGAAAAAATAAAAGGCCAACCGCTAGCAATGTGACAGGACTGGTTTCCGTCAGCGACAGGTTCTGGGACTTACGGAGCAGCCCACCCGCTGCTTGGGGACTCGTGCAGAGATTAAATGAGCCACCGTGGGGGGCGCTCTGGACAGGGTGGAGAGCCAGCGTGGTGTAGTGGTGAAGAGCGGTGGTTTGGAGCGGTGGACTCTGATCCAGAGAACCGGGTTTGATTCCCTGCTACTCCACGTGAGCGGCGGAGGCTAATCCGGGGAACTGGATTTGTTTCCCCCACTCCTCCACAGAAAGCCAGCTGGGTGACCTTGGGCCAGTCACAGCTCTCTGAGCTCCACCTACCTCACAGGGTGTCTGTTGTGGGGAGGGGAAGGATCCTGGTGCTGTTGTGGCGACTGCTGCCATAGAATTCCTTAAAAATCTGCACAGCCAATCAGATTGCCAATGGCCAATCAGAAGCCCCGCTGGGTGAAAGACCCACCCACTTTCGAAAAAGATTCGGTGGGCGCCAGAAAAGTTGTTGGGGAACCCTGCCCTACAGAAATGGACACTGCACTCGTCTACAGTTCTCTGTTTCAAGCAGCATCCCTTGGACTGCCGAGGCCCTGTGGGAGGGAGCTGCCCCCTTCCCCTTTTGCCTTGCGTGCTGCAGCAACACTGAACTCCCCCCCCTTCTTGGTGGAAAGAACAAGGGTAGCAGTTAATGAGGGGTGTGCGTAGAATCATAGAGCTGGAAGGGGCCATACAGGCCATTTAGTCCAACCCCCCCTGCTCAATGCGGGATCAGCCTAGAGCATCCCTGACAAGTGTTTGTCCAGCCACTGGTTAAAGACTGCCAGTGAGGGGGCGATCAACACCTCCCTAGGTAGTTGATTCCACTGTCGAACAACTCTTACTGTAAAAAAAAATTTTCCGTAATATCCAGCCTTTCCGCCCTCAATTTAAACCCATTATTGCGAGTCCTATCCTCTGCTGCCAACAGGACCAGCTCCCTGTCCTCCTCTAAGTGACGGCCCTTCAAATACTTCAAGAGAGCAATCATCTCCCTCCTCATCCTCCTCTTCTCCAGACGAAACATTCCCAAGTCCCTCAGCCTTTCCTTGTAGGACTTGGTCTCCAGGCCCCTGATCATCCTCATCGCTCTCCTCTGCACCCTCTCCATTCTGTCCACATCCTTTTTGAAGGGAGGCCTCGAGAACTGCACCTGACTCCAGGTACAGCCTAACCAATGCAGCATACAGTGGGACTATGACATCTTGCAATTTGGATGATATGCCTCTGTTGATGCACCCTAATATCACATTAGCCTTTTTTGTCGCTGCATCACACTAGCTGCTCATATTTAACTTACAGTCCACCCATACCCCAAGATCTTATTCACACACAGTGCTACCCAGAAGTGTATCCCCCATCCAGTATGCATGTCCCTCATTTTTGTTACCCAGATGTAAAACTCTGCACTTATCCTTGTTGAATTGCATCTTGTTCACATCCTCATGACTGCAAATAAATGAAAAGAAGCCTTTTTTTGCAATATATTTTTTTTTTATTGAAGCAGTAGTCACATGACCTGGCATTTAGCCTTTTAGGAGAGTAACAGAACGGCTCCGGCCAGTCATCTAGCCCCAAAAAAGAAATTTTGTTTTGTGTGAACAGCGATCACGTTTAATACATACATCATCCGGGACCAGGAAAAAACCCCAGCTCAGAGACAGGTAACATGCCAATTCGTTGGAAAAACAGCCTCCACAAGACGTGGTTATGACAAACTCTTCACAGCACCACCAAAATAAGGGGCTGAAGTAAACGAAGCACTTTAGAAAATGTCTCGGCACATCTAGCAGGTGAACCGCAAAAAGGGGGCGCCTTTATTAACGATCATGGCAAATTAGGAGTCCGCATCTCTCCACCAAACAAACGGTTTTTGGCGGAAGACGGATTAATATCACAGATTAATACAGGCTATTTTTAAAAACATGCTCTTTTCCTGCATTTTTCTAATAGCTGAAAGGTCCAATTTTGGGAGCAGGGTGGGCGCTTTTGAACAAAAGTGAACCGGAACAGTAGAAGGAAAAGACTTTTAAAGAACGTAGTGGACAGAAACGGCCACCGTCGTGAAATAAAGACCACACACTTCTGTATTTTAAATTTCATGTCCAGGCTAACCTACTTTTTATTTAATGCAAATTACAGTACCAGTTAACTATTTCCGAACCAAGTCACACGGAACAAAATGTATTTACAAAGGAGAAGAAGGGAGGAGATAAAAATAATAAAACATTAAGCATACTTTCCACAAAAAAGTTTATATTTAAAATGGAAAAAAAATCAGTCACAGAGGCATTCAAGTAGTAATAATGTTATACATGTTTTGCTTCTTCATTGAATCAAGACAGCTTTGAACAAGTGTATGCAATAGTTTGTATACAACCCACAGTCCATTATATATATTTTTTTTAGATTTCTGCTTTTAAGATGGAGGTGAAAACACTAATTGTGTGTACAGGCCCGAGTGCTATCAGCAACATAGTAACAAACGCAAATTTTACAGGCAAGCATATTATTTATATATATAAATTGTTACTTATATATATAAATTGTTCCCCCCCCCCCCGAAAAAAAACAAAGAACGAACAACACAAGGAAGGAAGATACGTATCTCGAGCTAACCTTCTAGGTACTTGCCTTAATATGCCTTTCCATTTTGCTTTTACTGCCTTAACGCAAAACGAAGAACAAAATTTGAAAAGTTCGATTAAAGCCCCAGTACAAAATATCGAGAATGATGCGTACGCTGAAAAGTAGGCCCTGGGCTGGATACTGAACTGTGCTTTTCATTAATGGATTTTGGCCTCCAGTGGATGAGATTTCTAATGCAGAAAAGTTCTTTGGGGAATATCTCTTACTAATCTAGGGACATTTCAAATGAACATTAATTACAGACATCCACCATTACTCGGTTAATAAAAGGAACTTTGTCCAAGCATTAGCTAGATTGATTTAGAGCAATCTATATTGAAAAAAATGTTAGTTATTTCCTCTTTTTGCTGAAGAAAGTTACTCTGGAGTTAAAATAACCAGCGTCTTGTCTGACATTTTCGTCAGGGACACAGAGAAAACTTAATGCCATTTCGGGGACATGCAGTGCAGACAAACAAGAAACCGAGAGGCCAGACGGGACTTCATTTGAAAGCAAGCCACAAAATTAAAATTCCGAGCGGACTGTCAGAAAACAAAATGCTACCACTGACCTCTGTGTCACCAGAAAAAGTGCAGCCTCTGCCTTACTGGAATGGACACAAGATGGTTACGTGTGCGCGAGGATGCACGCACACACACACATACACGCACCACCCTCCCGCCCCACCCCAAACAAAAGCCAGCAACCTTTGGTATGATAAAAAGTTCAGCATTTTGCCATTGAAGACACTCTCACGTGGAATACTAACAAGGTAGAACACACAAGTCAGCAAAGTTTTAAAAAGCAAGGCCTTTTGTGCTGGGCAGAAGAAATTAAGGTCAAGTTCCTTAAGAAAATAACAATTTGGGGGGAGTGGAGGGGGGAGGAAGAGTGGTAATTCTACAGTCTCCTCAATGCCACAGATTAATCCCTGGCAGAGATTTGTTATCTCTGCAAAGTATTGGGGAGGGTTGGATGTGTATGGATTATTCTACCCCCCCCCCCATTACAATCTCTTCTTTGCAAAATCCAATTTCGCCTCTATCGGAGGAACAGAGTCCAAAATGGAGGCGCCTTAAAACTGCTGTCTACGAGAACTCTTCAAGAATCTACTGGGGACAGACGAGCAAAATGTAAACCTGCCACTTCAATGCCAAGAGAGCAAATGCAAAATGAAGCCGGTCACCGTTATCGGGGTGGAGGGGTGGGAGAGAAGAGGAGAGGGGCAGACTTTTAAAAGACGAGGACAAAGCCATGGTTCAAAATGAAACGAGTCATGGATGCCGTTTTTTTTAACGATGCTACTGACCCTGGAACTGCTGAAAGAAGGGAAGCAAAGATATTTCCATGTGAGAGGCATTTGTTACGAGAAAGAAAGAAAGCAAAAAGGATGAACATCATGAAAATAAAATTCAAAACATCATGGAAGCAAAGGCACTCCAAACTATATAGATTATACTATACATCGCTAGAGTTATTGTTACAATAATACAGGCCGGTTATCTACTGTACAGAGTTAGAACTATATGGCTTTAAAAAGCTCGTCTACATTTTGTCTGATTATTAAAACAGAGTTAACTGCCCTGAATGGTAACTTTTTGCTCATTAACAACAGTTCCTGGGTCCACATATTTACATACAAAGCAATAAAACTCAATTATTATTTTTTAAAACAACTAATGTACAAACTTGAATTTGGTGAGGAGCTTTGTCAGTTTATTTACACACACAAAAATGGTATTGAAACACCTGGATCTAAATTTATATAAAACTGTTTTGCAGTCCCGCCATGATCCTCGAGAAAATAAAACCATCAGGATCCCAGTCTACACATACACACACAGAGACACACACAAAATAAAATTTTAAAAAAGAATTAAAGCTTTTAATTCTTCTCCCCTACTAGTTTTAAACTAAAAAGAGTAATGCACATTCTAAGACACCACTTTCTCGTCCTAAAACCAGCAGCCGTTGTTCTGAACCCAAGCCTGTTCTTCAAAAATGGACCCTCCTCTCTGCCGCTGCTCAGCTTCTTCACAGGCCTCCTGAGCTCCGATCATGAAGGCCATACAGTCAACATGGAAGATGTGCATGGACTCCTTTTCTCACAACAACCACCACTTTCTCCCTCTCATCTGCCGTAAGTTCTTCTGCAACCAAACATGGAACAGCTGAAGAACATGCTTCCATACTCATATTCACGGCTCTTGAAGTGGTTTGAGATGAACAGGTAAGTATCTACTCATCTCTGACCCTGACGTTTAGGCAGCCAGCCCCCTCCCTTCCTGCCAGTCACCTTTGAACCAGATCGGACCTTAGCGGGGCTCGCTCATCTCCCATCAACAACAAAGACGAGGGCACGAGAGGAGGCCCTGAGTCCAGAAGTCTTCCATTGTCCTCAGGCGTCAGCATTTGCACACGCACATTGGTCATAACAGTTGATTGCGCTTCAAAAGATACGCCCACCAACTAAGACTTCCCAGAAGCATCAGGTGACTAAGGTTCATCTGAATTAACTTAAGGCCTAAGTGGGCTCTTCCCTCCAGTCTATGAGGAAGAAGCGAGGCTTGAGAGCCTGTTTTGTTACTGCGGTGGCGACGTTCCTACTCACTACTCCACTAGGCCCTTCCGAGGAGTATTGCTTTAACTAGAAAAACAAGACTCTGACTTTACCACTACAAAAATAACCCAGGACAAAGACACTAGGAACACATTTTCTGCTTCAGTCAGACCGGTTATAGATTAAAAAATAAAAAAATAAAAAAAATAAAAAGCAGCACTGTATCTATGTATATATTTATAATATATATATATGCATATGTGCATATATACACACACAATTAGCTTTCTCTAAGTCAGCGGGTGCAAGTAAACTGATTTGTCTACTTACTAATATCCACTGTAAAAACAACAGCGGTTGCCGAAAGATCAATAAATAAAGGATAGAAAGGGAAAAAAAGATTTACGTTACAGCCATTCCTAAAATTTGTCTTTAAAGTTGCCTGTAAAATAACGCTGCAATTTGAAAGTTTTACTCGCACTGAAAACAGCACATAGAATAAAATATATTTTAGGAACCGTGTCGTTTCTTTCCCGTTTGCTTCTTGGGTAAAGAAGCCAGTTTTAGAATCAGAAACAGGGCACACAGCAGGGACGTAAGCGGCGTTTCCGCACCAGGAGGAATTATGGTGCCTTCTGGTGATTCGCAGGTCCATGAATGTTCAGGTCCAAACTATTGTCATACATCGTAGGTTAGGTGAACGAACCTATTAAGTTCAAGCTGATAGTCTGTGTGTATATACGTCACATACATATCTACAGGATTTCCCCCAATGCTAGAACGGAATTTACGATCAAGGTCTGCTCCTAACGGTTCCAAGCATTATTCACGTAGTCGGCCCCCCCGCCCCCCCTCCCAGTTCCCTTTGGCAATCCAGCATCTTTTAGCACCTCTCGACCTTCTTTCCTTCCTTCCAACCCAGATCCAAAGCTAGTTAAGGACTCCTGTGTACGATATTCAAGATAAGCGAGTCCCGCGTAAGCTCCTGACCAAATTCAAGTTGTGCACTATACCAAAAGTTGAAACTTCACTTAAAAATACAAGGCTTTAAAAAAGGAGCTTCGGCAGAATGAGGATTTTCCTTCTTTTTGTTGTGGGAGGGGCATGAAACACGATTCCTGATTCTGAATGCAGATAAACAGCAACTGTTGAAATTAAAAGATTGTCACGGGAAGAGACGCCAGCGTGGTCTATTGCTCCACTTCCCCCCTCTTCCCACCCTACTGATCCCCCTTGCCCCAAAGAGCCCGTAGAGAGTGAGGATACAATGAAACTGGTTTGTATTTATAGATATTTTACAAGGTTAAATAAGAACAACAATAATAAAAAAATCGAACACTATAATGAACAGGGGTGTTTTTTTTCCTCTTTTTAATTTTCTTTCCAAATATGACCAGCGTTGCTGAGCGAGACTCAAATTACTGGTGACTGTTCTGTACAAGTTGTTGTTTGCGACCAGTTCAGGTGGAGTTGGAGGCCGATGCCGAGGCTACGTTGTTGGTCTGAACTCGGTCTCCTGCGTTAGCATCTGCAAAGATCAAAAGAGAAGAAAAGGAAGAGGTTACGCGTGGGCAAGTTTTGAGGACAGGTTTCTCGTCTCTCTCGACTCAGCTGGAAACCCTCAACCGTGCAGAAAAGCCGCCTTAAGAACATAAAAAAGGCCATGCTGGATCAGACCAAGGCCCATCAAGTCTAGCAGTCTGCTCACACGGTGGCCAACCAGGGGCCTCTAGGAAGCCCACCAACAAGACAACTTCTGCAGCATCTTGCCTGCATTCCACAGCACCTAATATAACAGGCATGCTCCTCTGACACTAGAGAGAATAGGTATGCATCATAAGAACATAAGAAAAGCCCTGGTGGATCAGACCCAGGCCCATCAAGTCCAGCAGTCTGCTCACACAGTGGCCAACCAGGGGCCTCTAGGAAGCCCACCAACAAGACGACTGCAGCAGCATTGTCCTGCCTGTGTTCCACAGCACCTCATAGAATAGGCATGTTACTTGGATCCTGGAGGGAATAGGTACGTGTCGTAAGAACCTAAGAAAAGCCCTGCTGGATCAGACCAAGGCCCATCAAGTCCAGCAATCTGTTCACACAGTGGCCAACCAGGGGCCTCTAGGAAGCCCCCAAGCAAGATGACTGCAGCAGAATTGTCCTGCCTGTGTTCCACAGCACCTAGTATAATAGGCACGCTCCTCTGATCCTGGAGAAAATAGGTATCATCACAACTAGCATCCATTTTTACTAATAGCCATAGATAGCCCTCTCCTTCACGAACATGTCCACTCCCCTCTTTAAGCCTTCCAAGTTGGCAGTCATCACCACATCCTGGGGCAGGGAGTTCCATAATTTAACTCCTTGGCCTCTTAAGAGCCAGCTGTGTGGCACAGTGTTCCTCATTTCACAAATAAGAATTCAGCTTAGCTCCTCGGGCCAAAGACTTGGACTCACACATTCCTCCCCTTTCCCTTGCATTCTTCCCTTTCCTTTTCTGTCTCTCTTTGGTTTGGATGCAAGGGTCAATTTTCATTTGCCGCAAACGAGGGATGGAATCCCAGCAGCACCGGGGAGGGACTGGGTGTTGTATGTGAGCTAGGGCAGTGGTGTTCTACAGCAGCCGGACTCACTCCATGTTTGGGCTTGCTGAGATCCCAAAGCCCTAAAGTTGCCCATGCCCCAAAAGCAACACTTCCCAGGTTCAACTCCATTCATCTCCAGTTAAAACAATCAGCCTGTCGCAGCCAGATCGCCCTCATTATTATACTTTGATTATGAATAGACAGGTTGAAATTCTCTACCACAGCCCCAAGGGGGGGACTGACAAATGTCGTCGTTCGGTTCTACCAAGGCCAAAAGAAATGGGCAGAGCAGGGGAGCGAGAAGTTTTCACAACTCCCTGACTGTGTACATGAATTTCCCCATGGAATCAAGTCCAGGTGCGTAATGATAAACCGAGGACGAGAGGGCTGTGAAGTTAGGAGGAGTCGGACGATGAGGTTGTACAATGACCCTCACCTTCTCTTACTAGTGGTAGGTGTAAGGGGTGTTCATTCCACTGACCCGGGCCCCAAGTTGCTAGACCTTAATGAAGAGCTGGCCCCTCCAATCTGGTCCTACCCACCCCAAACAGAAACAAGAACCTCTCGCTGCTTGCCCCCACCAAAAACTGGATTAGATTTAGATGAAGGTGGAGTGAAAATTAGGGGGAGGAACATTAACAATTTGAGATATGCCGATGATACAACATTACTGGAAGAAAACAGCAAAGACTTGAAACGACTCCTGCTAAAAATTAAAAGAGAAAGTGCCAAAGCAGGACTACAGCTGAACATCAATAAGACAAAAGTAATGACTACAGGAGAATTACTCCACTTTAAGGTTGACAATGAGGAAATTGAAATTGTTCGAGACTTTCTATTCCTTGGCTCCACTATCAACCAAAAGGGAGACTGCAGCCAAGAAATCAGAAGGAGATTGAGACTGGGAAGGGCAGCCATAAAGGAGCTAGAAAAGATCCTTAAATGTAAGGATGTGTCACTGGCCACCAAGATTAGGTTAATTCACGCCACTGTATTCCCTATGGGTGTGAAACCTGGACAATGAAGAAAGCTGATAGTAAGAAAGTAGATTCCTTTGAAATGTGGTGTTGGAGGAGAGTGTTACGGATACCTGGACCGCCAAAAAAAAAAAATCAGTGGGTTATAGATCAAGTAAAGCCTGAACTGACCCTAGAAGCTAAAATGACTAAACTGAAGCTGTCGTGCTTTGGTCACGTTACAAGAAGGCAAGAGCCACCAGAAAAGGCAATCATGCTAGGAAAAGTTGAAGGCAGCAGGAGATGAGGAAGACCCAACAAGAGATGGATTGACTTGATCAAGGAAGCCACGGCCCTCAATTTGCAAGACCAGAGCAAGGCTGTTAAAGACAGGACATTTTGGAGGACATTGATTCGTAGGGCCTTGAGGGCACTTAATGCACACAAATAAAGACAGGAAGCAGTAGCTGCATTTTATTTATCTGTTCATACAAACGTGGACGTGGTGCTTGTGTCCTCGTCGCTCCAGCTCTCCTCCAAAGGTCCAAAGAGCCTCCCGGCAACAGAAGGTGCTGAAAGAGGAAACCAGGGAAAGGCTTCAAAACCTGGCTGCGTGGAGACGCAAGGATGTCGTAAGCCAACGATTACTTCCTCGGCTACCAGTGACCAGACAAAGTTTCCATCCACATAGAAGTATGTGAGTTCCCTCTGTCTTTTGACCTCTGGCATTTATGTTTTGTTCTGGTGGATGGGGGGAAAGTGAAATTTTGACTCTTGTTTCTAGAAGTCAAGGACTGGCAGTGAGGCGGGACTTTTAGCCTCTGGGGGGAGTCGGTCTGAACTTAGCAGTAAACCAGAGATGGGGGAACACAGGCACGCAGGACAATGTCTCCCGGCTTCAGCAACACGCTCCTGATAACTAGGAACAGCAAGAAGAGAACATGACGGCAAGGAAGTTTCTCAACTTGGAAACAAGCTGGTAGACAATCTAGAATCCACACCTTCAACACTGGCAAGAGATGATTACATAACATAAGAACACAAGAGAGGCCATGCTGGATCAGATCAAGGTCCATCAAGTCCAGCAGTCTGTTCACACAGTGGCCAACCAGGTGCCTCTAGGAAGCCCCCAAACAAGGTGACTGCGGCAGCATTATCCTGCCTGTGTTCCACAGTACCTCATAGAATAGGCATGTTACTCGGATCCTAGAGAGAATAGGTACGCGTCATAAGAACATAAGAAAAGCCCTGCTGGATCAGACCAAGCCCCATCAAGTCTAGCAATCTGTTCACACATTGGCCAACCAGGGGCCTCTAGGAAGCCCCCAAGCAAGATGACCAATTGTTTGATTTAGTATAAGGCAGTTTCATGTGTTCATGCACTAGCCTTATACTGGCTAGCCTACATCACAAGGTTGCTGGAAAGATAAAATGGAGGAGAGAATCATGTACCAACCTGAAAAACAGTGCCTGGCATAGCGATCTACTAACTGAGCTTTGTGCATCTGAGTTAGGTAATTTAGTCAGTCTAAATTTATTAAGGGATCTGCCAGAGAAGCAAATTATACACTATGAAATAATAACATGTTCTTTTCTACTGGTTACACTGAATCTAATTTAATGTTGGGCCGTTTTATAATTCAGAAGCCAGTGTGGTGTAGTGGTTAAGAGTGGTGGTTTGGAGCGGTGGACTCTTATCTTGAGAAACAGGTTTGATTCCCCACTCCTACACATGAGCAGCGGATGCTAATCTGATGAACCGGGTTGGTTTCCCCACTCTTACACATGCAGCCTGCTGGGCGACCTTGAGCTAGTCACAGCTCTCTTAGAGCTCTCTCAGCCCCACCTACTTCACAGGGTGTCTGTTGTGGGAAGGTGATTGTAAGCCACTTTGAGTCTTCCTTAAGTGGTAGAGAAAGTTGACATATAAAAATCAACTCTTCTTCTTCTTGATTTTAGTTTACTGATTAGTAGATATTATGCTGACTAGTAGTGGTATAAAGAACTGAAACCAAGTAGCAAAAATAAAGAGAATCTAGAATTATGTCCTCTATTAGTGATTCATCACAATTCTCACTGTGAATCAGGGCCCATGAATTCAGACAGAATCCACTATCATTAGAGGGATGGAGCAATATTTATTTTTACCTCTGAAATTAAAAATAAATACTGCAACACTAAATATACACTGCAGTTGTCTGCTGAGAAAGCGCAGGACAAATGAGTAACCTCATGAAGAAAATGGATGGTCTAGATACGAGAAATAATCCGCTCGGGTCAACAGAAGATTGCTCTTTGTGAATTTTCCCCCAAATGAGTTGAAAAACGGCAACGATTCATTAGTACGCTGGTAAAACCAATGCATGAGTTTGAGAATTAAATTGATGTATTTTATTTCCCTTGTTTATACCCGGCCTTTCTCCCCGAAGCAGCTGACACCATTCTCCTCGGTTGTAAAGACTCAAACCCAGACAACCCATCTCGCGATGCAGAGAGAGCTGCAAGGGACAGTAGAGACTCAGGTCCCCTCTTTCACCGGGCAACAGACTGCTGTCTTCCTCTGTCTGAAAGATGACCAAGCGAGGCTTGAATCCGCCTGCGGACTAAAGCCCAGTTAAAGAGGCGCCTGAGTGACATACTTAGATATGACACATGAAAAAGCTGACCCATCAAGTTCGGCAACCACCAAATGCAGTTATTAACCTCCATCTTACTGCAGACACGGTTTTGTTTTTGGATTAAAATCACATTACAAAATGCAAGCCAGACCAACAAGACACTTAAAAAAACCGCTGCCTTGGTGCCTGAACCATGATAATAGTCCGCGATTGCTGCTGTTAGGGGCTTCGGTCTCTTTTTGGGTAGACTGAACGAGCCCTCGCTTGCAATCCTCCACAGACAGGAGCTTGTCCTCCGCTCGCTGTTGTTGGGCGGCCATTTTGAAACCAGTAGTCTCGCGGGCAATTTAAAGTAAGAAAGGAATTTAGAAATAGTTGGGCTTAGAAAATTAGAACAGGTAGACTAAGTAGGTAGATAAGCCAGTAGATAAGATAAGGAAATAAGGAGTAATAGATTAGAATTGCTTCTGTTCAATCCTACGCTAAGCACAGAGCTACGCCTAAGCTGCTCTCCCCTCAGAGGCAGGACAGAAACTGGATCTACCAGGGTGATTCCCGCCAAGGAGTCAGGAATGCTCCCGTTTTATTTTACTGCAGTTTCTATACAGAATCTCGTAATGAACTACTAACCCCCTGTTGGTAAACAGACTGACTGTCTTGGACTCTCTTAACATTCTCTATTTATTGAACAATCGTTCGCCCCAAATGTTGGAGATGGTGTCACAGTTTTAAAAGTTTGTTTTAAAAGCCCGCCAAACAGCTAATTAGATGGCAGTATTAACTAAAAACCAGTATTTTCTCGATGTAACCGCCTTTTAACTGTATTACAAAGGGCGCCTTTTAATATTTCCTTTCCTTTTGTAACCTTTTGAATTGTGTTTTTATGCCAATAAAGGAATTATGATGATGATTGAGTTAAGGAGACAGGAAATGGAGGGGAAATGGTCCTGCCTCCCCGGAAGTGCATAGGAATCACCCACTGATCACAAGATGCCCTTCACCTCAGAGCAGAAGGAACCCTCACAGTAAGTAGCCAAGGCTCCATTCTCCTCTGCCTGAAAGATGACTAGACGAGGCGTGTATCCGCCTGCAGACTAAAGGCCAGTTAAAGAGGGGCCTGAGAGACATACTTAGATATGACACAAGAAAAAGCGGACTCATCAAGTTCAGCAACCACCAAATGCAGTTATTAACAGCCGTCTACTGCAGACCTGGTTTCGTTTTTAGATTAAAATTACATTACAAAATACAAGCCGGACAAACAAGACACTTAAAAAAGCGCTGCCTTGGTGCTTGAACCATGATCAGACTTGCCGGAGGACCACGCCAGGGGCTCCTTCCTGCCCTGCAGCAACATCGGGTCGAAGGAAGAAGGAAAGTTGGAACCCAGCAAGAGGGATAAAAGTATCCTTGCCAGGAGTGCCTGGAACGCTGCAATCTCAGCAGACTCCCAGGGAGATTTAAACAGCACTATCGGTCACAGGATTGGATATGGACTTGATATGGCTTTAAGACATATACTTGTGGTTTGAAGAGAGAACTAGAGAGAAAGCCAGCAAGGCGATTGTGAGGAATTTTACATGAGAACAAGGCAAAAGGCAGCCAGTTACATCAAAGGTACATGGAATGGACGGGCTTCAGAACTGAACAATCTTGATAAAGTAACGGAATTGATAATGTACCATGTAAGCTGGTTTAGAAGTGGATATTTTTCAGAAAAAGCAGGGAAGAAGAAAAAGAAGAGTTGCTTTTATATGCCGACTTTCTCTACCACTTAAGGGAGAATCAAACTGGCTTACAATCACCTTCCCTTCCCCTCCCACAACAGACACTGTGGATAGGTAAGGCCAAGAGAGCTCTTAATAGAACTGTGACTAGCCCAAGGTCACCCAGCTGGCTTCATGTGTAGGAGTGGGGAAACCAACCCAGTTCACCAGATTAGCATTCACAACTCACTTGGAGGAGTGGGGAATCGAACCCGGTTCTCCAGAGCAGTCCACCGCTCCAAACCACTGCTCTTAACCACTACACCACACTGGGAGATTATACAGAGAGAGACAGAGAGAAAGAGATAGAGATGCTGGTGAATGAATTGACTGGCTTTGTTTCTCTTTGTGTTTGCTACAGAAGTTGTAGCGTAGAAATGTCTACATTGAGCAGTAGGAGAAAATAATTCTGAATTAGGTATTAAGGTGTTTATGCAACATACATGCAGGAAATTACAGCTACCTTTTGTACAACGCCTGGGAAAAACCAGAAAAATTAAGAGGAGGGTTCAAGACAAACACATCGGCTGTTAGAATTAAAACTGTATTTCTAAAAGAATTTAAAGCACTTGAGGAAAGACACTATCACAGATTTAAGGGGAAAAGGAAACTGAACAGTTTGATAAGAAGGGAACGCAGAAGAATAAAGGTTGGATTATTAAGAAAAACTGAAAGTTTATGTAGATCATTTCTTATAAAATCTTTTTTTTTCTGTAGAGAGACGATGAAGCAAGATACATTACCGACATCTTCATTGTACTGAAAACAAGGAAGAGAACTTAGAAGGACTACAGAGTGAAACCTTTGAGCGACTAGGATCCAGGCAGGCGCTGGACGCCATTTTGTGTGCCCGCACGGAGATCACCATGTCACTGTCTAAAAGACGGAAGCCCGCTATGCGCCTAACCAGTTCCTAAGGTCAGGCCTTAGAGGCCGCATCAGCATGGTGTTATACTTCGTGAGTATTTTGCAAGGCAGAATATTTAGCTACAAAAAGCCGAGGACAGCCGAGCCGGATCGCCGGGCTCGCCTATTTCAAGCTGAGTCATCACAATTTCTCCTTTCCCGGGGCATTTCTGGGAGATCTATCGTCCAATCTCTAATGCTGCTCCATTTGCGGTCTCTTTCGCACACTGGCACAGCTGCGGGCCAAGATACAGGAATTTATGCAGCCTAATGGGAGGACTCTGCTGCAGGTAACGATTTCTAAATGTTAATACAGTGCAACGAACTCTTGGCAACCCTTTCCCCCAAAAAGGCACAAAGAAGAAGATGAGACACCTCTGATTATCTCTGTTTGTGAATTAATTTCCCCCCTGCCCCACACACACCATTGTCAGAAATAAGCTCTTGCAAACAGGGATCTTGCCGATAAACCGACAAAGCCGCTTTATGCCGATTTGGACCAGTCAGAATCCAGTTCTCAAAAGGACCGGGCAGAAGGAAGTGTCTCCCAGCTACGTTAAAAGATGGGGCTCCTTTTATTTGGTTTGTTACACAGATTGCAGCCACTGGGACCAGTGGAGACAGGTAGGGGGAAAGAGGCTGTTTTTACTCTTTCCCCTGGTATTGCTTTCCCACTGAAAATTTCCACCAAGCGGTTGTCATTTTGCTAGGGACTGGAGGGCAGAATGTCAGCATGCGTGTCTGTCACAATTATAAAGGGAAGAAAAAGTACGCGGCGAGAGAGCGCAGTTAGGTGCAAATATGCTCTCACCTGAGGCTGCCGGAGCATTTGTAGGGGTGGAAGCGGCGGCTTGATTCCGAGCATGAGCAGGTATGAGGGTTGAAGCCAAAGATGGATTACTTGACAGTTCTGGAAGGGAAGTGGAAGACAGTGAGTATCACCAACCAAGGGAGAGGTTGGTCCTCCTACGGAGGACAGGCGTCAACAAAAAAGGAACATCATAAGAACATAAGAAAAACCATGTTGGATAAGATCAAGGCCCATCAAGTCCAGCAGTCTGTTCTTACAGTGGCCAGCCAAAGGCATCTAGGAAGCCCACAAACAAAACGGCTGCAGTAGCATTACCCTGCCTGTGTTCCACAGCATCTAATATAACAGGCATGCTCCTCTGATCCTGGGGAGAATAGGTGTGTATCATAAGAACATAAGAAAGGCCATGCTGGATCAGACCAAGGCCCATACAATCCTGCAGTCAGTTCACACAGTGGCCAACCAGGTGCCTCCAGGAAGCCCACAAACAAGATGGCTGCAGCAGCAGCAGCATCCTGCCTGTGTTCCACAAACGTCCTCACAAAAGCCACAACTGGGGTCTATCATGCATTTCTCCTCTATTTTATCCGATTTTTAGACATGCAGTCGAAACAGTTTGTTTTGTTAAAAATCTATGCAAATCCCCCAGAAGGCACACAATTTGAATTTGGTGCCTCGACAGAAACCATCTTGCTCTGCCTCATGTAATGCATTTCCCCCACCCCTCTCTATGGAAAAAAAGTTTTTTCTCCCAAGGTATACCCATACACCAAAGGCCCTATTACACAGATCATCTCTGTTTGCCTCTCATTGCTGGTTCTTATTTTTATTACAGTCCTTAGACCAAACATAAAATATTTGCAGTCGTATTGCCTTACCCAAACCGGCAGTATAAAAAAAAACATTTTGGTTAAAACACTAAAACAACCTCTACATGAAAGATATTCAAGTGGTTTTAATTCATTGGCTTTTTAGAGGGCACGGAGGTAAAATGTTAAACTGAAATATAGAATATGTAGAAGTTTGTGATATAATATAGAGTATGCACGTAATGACTGGTAGTTGACTAGGGACTAAGAAATATAAGACAAGTATTTTTAATCCTTTGATATAACCATAGGTTTAGTAGATCAATAATAGATCAACAATAGAAATGAATTAACGATTAGTGTTAGAATAAGTCGGTTGAGACAAGAGTGGATGATGGATGCTGGTATGCATTGTTTTAATGTTACTTGGACACAGATACAATGTCTTTATTATCATCCCCCTTTTCTTTCTCTATCTTTTTTTTCTGTACCCTAATTATAAAAATGTTTAAAAAATTAAATAAAAACCCCCACTATACACAATATTACTCTCTTTATAACGGTTGAAAACTGGTCAACAATATACATTTAAACAATCAATCCCCTCTTCAGGATAACCAGTGCTCTTTCTTAAAAGAGGGCCAAGAATCTTCTCCCTGTCCTCCTTATAGTATCTGCACCTAAGAAGGACACGTTCCTGTGTTTCTGGTTCATTGCTGTACAAAGCTACTACGAAAATGCATTTCAGTCATTTTCATTAGTGTTTTATTAGCATCTCCAATCCGAGTCTTGGTGCTCTGGGATTACTGGATTTCGGGCAAGATCCTCAACACGCAGACGTTTTCCAAGCTCCGAGAGAAAATACATTTGCCACATTAAACTTTGCTCAGAGTGTCTTCTTGAAGCAAGGAAGAGAAGAAAGAAATCAACCCTGTCTGCACCGGCAGCCTGGGGCATTTATAGAAGGATATGCACAATCTAATATTCTCCAGATGAATTTTATGAAACTAGATTGACCCAATCCAGTGGTAGGATAAGGCAAATTACAGGTCAAACGTAGGCACTGAAGCCAGGCCGCTGAAGTTAGTGTTGTGGCTACTTTTACAGGCGGCATCTTTTCCAAAACTGGCAAAGTGACATGACATTTTTCATTGACTTTAGTACAGACACCCAACATCTTCCGAAGAATCTAAAAGGTAAAGGTGCAAGCACCGGGTCATTACTGACCCATGGGGTGATGTCATATCCCGACGTTTACTAGGCAGACTCTGTTTACGGGGTGGTTTGCCAGTGCCTTCCCCAGTCATCTTCCCTTTACCCCCAGCAAGCTGGGGACTCATTTTACCGACCTCAGAAGGATGGAAGGCTGAGTCGACCTTGAGCCGGCTACCTGAAACCAACTTCTGTTGGGATCGAACTCAGGTCGTGAGAAGAGCTTTTGACTGCAGTACTGCAGTTTACCACTCTGAGCCACGGGGGTCTCTGCCAAAGAATCTAAGCCACCAATTATTAATCTTTTAAATTATCCCTCATACAACATGAAATACCATGTGCCCTGCAACTGTAAAAACCCCTAAACTCTGATATCCTGGAATTTGAAATCACGTTGTTTATTAAATGCAATCCCATGCAAATAACAGAACATAAACAGGAGCTCTGTTAACCCAAGGACGTTTCCGATCTTCCCCCCATAAAGACATTTTCTGTATGATCTACTGGATCTTGAGCCTCCACTGCCATCACAACACAGGCACCAGCCTGTCGGGAGCTGCATTAAGGATACAAATCTATGTCAGAGAGCCTACGGGTCACCAAGAGTGAGCTGACCGAGGTGACGCAAGTTAGCACTTCCAAACCTTTCTCTCCAGTCTCCACTCTGACCCAGACCACACTTTGAGGAGAAGACGACGAGTTGGTTTTTTATATGCTGACTTTCTCTACCACTTAAGGGAGAATCAAACCAGCTTACAATCACCTTCCCTTCCCCTCCCCACAACAGACACCCTGTGAGGTAGGTGGGGCTGAGAGAGTGTGACCAGTCCAAGGTCACCCAGCTGGTTTCATGTGGAGGAGTGGGGAGACCAACCTGGTTCACCAGATTAGTGTCCGCCGCTCACATGGAAGAGTGGGGAAACAAATCCAGTTCACCAGATTCGCCTCCGCCGCTCACGTGGAGTGGTGGGGGAACCAAACCCAGATCTCCAGATCAGACTCCACCACTCCAAACCACCGCTCTTAACCACTACACCATTTTGGAAAGGGGGGTGACTTTCCACTTGCATTTCTTCTTCCTGGCTTCACTGCACTATACATTTTTGACGGCCGGAATGCAATCCTTGTCTGTCTGGCCAGGACTTACCTTGAGTGGTGAAGTTAAAGAGCGCAGGTTTCTCTCGCCCGCTCGGTAGTTTGATGTTTGGGTCCCGTAATTCATCAAAGAAAGAGTGCGCACATGCTTCCAGGGGGGTCAGACGCGCGGTGGGAGTATATTCAAGCAGGCGGCTACAAAGCGCTATTGCTTCAGGTGGAGTGCGGGGCCGGAAGACCTGCAACGGAAGAGAGGAAGTCTGTCAATAGTTGGCAGATGCTGTTGTCGAGCAGTATGACCAGTGAAACTCTGGGCAGAAATTAGACCACTGCTTTTTTTTAACGAACATTCACGTGATGAAACCTTAACCACCCTTCTAAGATTGAAACAGTTAACTGCAAAGGATTTTGTGGTACTCCAGTGAGCTAGCAGACCACTTGGGAAAAGGCACATAGGCGAAGAATTTTTTTTAGAAACCGAGGGACTAATCCATTTAAAATGTTAACAGGTTAACTGCATGGATTGGAGGACGGAGAAAAGAAGGGTTGGTTTTTACATGCAGACTTTCTCTACCACTTAAGGAAGAATCAAACCGGCTGACAATCACCTTCCCCTCCCCACAACAGACACCCTGTGAGGTAGGTGGGGCTGAGAGAGTGTGACTAGCCCAAGGTCACCAAGCTGGCTTCATGTGTAGGAGCGGGGAAACAAATCCGGTTCACCAGATTAGAGTCTGCCGCTCATGTGGAGGAATGGGGAACCAAACCCGGTTCTCCAGAATAGGGTCCGCCGCTCATGTGGAGGAGAGGGAAACAAATCCAGTTCACCAGATTAGCCTCCGCCGCTCATGTGGAGGAGTGGGGAATCAAACCCAGTTCTCCAGATCAGAGTCCACCGAAAAGAAACTGAGAGGGGTTTTCTGAAGAAGGAAAGACTGAAGATCTGCATCTTCTTAAAGCAATAAACTGATGTTTTCCTGGGAAGGGATTTATGCTGGCAGGCTAGGCGACGCTGATCAAGTCTCACAGTTAACAGTTTTGGTTAATCCTCTGATTTGGGAGTACAATTAAAGGGCAGAAGGTGAACCAGCTGCTTCTCCCCCTCAGATATTTGCCAGAGATAAATCAGGCAGCATTCAGACAATATTTCCCTGAAGTTGTGATCACTACCTTCTTCTCTGGCACCCTTCTCTCATCAATGTCACACTCCTAGCTTTTCCTTTTCTCTTCCTTGCACAAAATAAAACCAGCCACGCGCAGTTCACTAGCATACTCTTAAAGAGTTCCTTTCAGTTACGTTGCATGTAGAATGCTGGTTGTGGGAAGGGTGAAACTGCAAGATTCAGCGCTGGCAATCTCAACACACAAAAGCCACCACATAGACCACATGCAAGTCAACTGCACATTTACCCCAAACCCTTTGTTTTTTTAATGAGGAGATTAGAATTCCAAAGAATGGAAACAGTTTCAAGGATTTCCTGATTGTTAGTGTAGCAGCTCGGCTGTGCCCTAGGTTCATTGAGAAGTCCTCTTTTCAAACAAAGTATTAGCTTAACGAAGAAGAAGAAAAAGAAGAAGGAAGAAGGAAGAGGAAGAAGGAAGGAGAAGGAAGGAGGAGGAAGGGGGAGGAAGGGGGAGGAGGAGAAGGAGGAGGAGGAAGGAGGAGGAGGAGTCGAAAAAGAAGAGCTGGTTTTTAAATGCCGACTTTCTCTACCACTTAAGGCAGAATCAAATCGGCTTACGATCGCCTTCCCCTCCCCACAACAGACACCATGTGAGGGAGGTGGGGCTAAGAGAGCTCTAAGAGAGCTGTGACTAGCCCAAGATCACCCAGCTGGCTCCATGTGTAGGAGTGGGGAAACAAATCCAGTTCACCAGATGAGCGTCCGCCGCTCATGTGGAGGAGTGGGGAATCAAACCCAGTTCTCCAGATCACAGTCCACCGCTCCAAACCACTGCTCTTAACCACTACACCATGCTGGCTCTCAGGTTGGAAATGGTGGTGGCAGCTTAAAAACTCGAGGAACTAGAAGGTCAGCACTAGGCTTGAGCAGGGTGCCAACCAACCCGCCCCAAACCTTTCCATGCCGCTATTAGAAAAACTATGGAAATGCACCTGAAGGCACTGCTGGCGTGATTCTGGGAAGGAATAATACAAAGCAATGGCACAGTTCTCCGGAAAGAAATCCCAAGCCCCTTTAGGACAGACATGAAATTAGCCCCTTGAAGCTCAACTTGCTTTGGGGGAGGGGTGAAAGGCAGCCCTCCTTCCTCCCAACCCCAAGAATATGACGATGTTCTGCCATGCCCTTTTGCTACTACATGGCCACTGCGAAGAAGATGAAGAAGAATCTACAACTTAAGGGAGAATCAAACTGGCTTACAATCACCTTCCCTTCCCCTCCCCACAACAGACACCCTGTGAGGTAGGTGGGGCTGAGAGAGCTCTAACAGAGCTGTGACTAGCCCAGGGTCACCCAGCTGGCTTCATGTGTCGGAGTGGGGAAACAAATCCAGTTCCCCAGATTAGCCTCCGAAACTCCGGTGGAGTGGGGAATCGAACCTGGTTCTCCAGATCAGAGTCTACTGCTCCCAACCACAGCTATTAACCACTACACCACGCTGGCTCCTTGTGTAGTAGACTGCACAAGGATACTCTTCCAGAAAGGTCAGAGAGACACATGAAAAGATGTGGGAATCTCATACTGAAGAAGATAATAGTCTAGGGGCGGGGGGCGGTTTGGAATCTTTGAACGAACTAATCCGAACGAATGTTCGCTCGGAATATTTGCGCATGAAAACAAAAAGGATCCTGGTGGGACCCAGATTTCCATCCAGGGATCGCTTGGAATGAGAGTAGCGTGAATCGGGTGGGTAAAACAAATTAGCTCAGAGCACAGCCGTGGGTTCTCTTGAGACACCTACTGACTGACAACAGAGCAGTACTACTAAAGCCAATAGGACTCCTCTAAAAACGAGCCGGTTACAGTTGCAGCTTCACCCAACTTAAAGGGAAGCGGTCGACCCTTTTTCAAATCCCACTCACCAAGCCTACCATGCGGGAAGTGCTTTTAAATTTCCACAGTTATGGCCGTTTGCCTCCTTTCCTCTCTGTTCCCAACCCTTTCTTTTTTCAAATGTTAACTGACAACAAATAAAATAAAAAATTCATTACCTCCAGCGCAAGAAAACGGCTATGATTCTGCAAGTGCAGTTTTTCCTTTCCTTCCAAGCTCCCATGACCCACAGGTCTTGAGCAGTTAATGGGGAGTTTTTTTTCCTATTTCTTTAAGGAAATTATGGTGGAGAGATACTTGGCCCCTGCCACCAGCAAAAAGGGGACTGTTTTATCGCCTAGTACGGTGGCAGGTAATTTAGTTAAAATAGGAGTAATCCATTGGTCACATTGGAGTTTGAAATGAGGACACTCCAGCATCGTGAGAGAAAGCGGGTCAATTTTCTTCACGTTACATGAGCAAAATCTTCCTGAGTAGGGTAAACTGCCATACCTTCCAGTTAGCACCACTGAAGGCGTAGAATTCAGACGAGCAAGCATAAAGGATCTTTGGAAACCCGGGACTGCTAAATTACTGAAGTATGGTGGGATGTGCAGTTTTTATTAAGGCACAACCCATTTGTCAGTCATAACCAACTTGCAGAAGGAAAATTTAAAAAGTTGTGTTTCACTTCATGGGTGTGTTTAAAAAAATAATTAATCAGGGGTCATTAAAAACAACAACAACACAGTCTGTCTGCACAGACGCCCGTTCAACTGGAGTACTGAGACCTCCCCTTGCCCATCTGCACAAGTACACCTTAAAACCAACACTTCCCCCATATTGCCCAAGAGTTTTAAGTGGAATTGATTCACCATCCTGAAATATAACCTCCAGAGCAAAATGAGGATAGTACAGTCAGGCTTTAAGATGCACAGAGGGAATTCAAAATCAAAAAGGCTCGTTAATGTTTTTTCTCCGTTACTGTCTTCAGATGCATCTGCGGGAAATGTCACGTTCTTGGCCAGCCTGGAAGACTCCCTGCAGTGCTCGGGGCCAGCGCACCCTCCCCTTTTCCTATGAATAAGCAGCTATTTGCACGTAATGTGTGTCATAATGCACCACTGCCTTGATTCCAGGAGCTCTTGCCGGCGCAAGCCCTTGACCTTTTGCTGCTGGGGCTTGGAATGGGTTGCTCAACTGGATGTCCCGTCCTCTCGACGGCACTGACTTGCACTCTGTAATCCGCCTTGAGTCTCAGTGAGAAAGGTGGATTATAAATAACGTAAATCAATATTTGAAGGACCGTCCCCTTCTGTATGTCCCTGTTCGCCAACTACGGTCATCAGGCAGCCAGCCGTCTGTTGGCTACCGCTTAGGGTGACCCATCTGGCATCGACCAGAGCCCAGGGCCTTCTCCATCGTGGCTCTAGCTCTGTGGAATGGGCTCCCTGAAGAGGACAGCCCCCCCCCACACACACCTGGAGATCCTCAGGAGGCGCTGCAAGGCCTGCCCATTTGCTTTTGAGGGGGTCTGAATGGCAGGTGTCTTTTAAGGGGAGGGGGGATTTGGAACTCGCTGTTTTATTTTTGGGTTTTAGCTGGGGACATTGTAACCACTGTTGCTAGCTGCCTTGAACCAAGAGGAAAGGTCATCTGTCAGCAGAGCTGATTCTGTAAATTTAGGCAGATCATGAGAGGGAGGGTATCTTGGCCATCTTCTGGGCGTGGAGTAGGGGTAACTGTGTGTGTGCGGCGGGGAGGTAGTTGTGAATTTCCTGCATTGTGCAGGCGGTTGGACTAGATCAAAGCTTCCTAAACTGTGGGTCGCGACCGAATGTGGGGGTAGTGAAAAATTTGACAACAGTAAAAGAATTGTTTTAAAATAAATTTCTTTATGATTTATTATCAGTAAATGATGGATTTGTATTTTTGTATTTTACATTAATGTACAATTGTGAACTGTGGACAATTTTATCAAGTATTCTTAGAATGGCAATGCCGTAATAAAAATCTGTTCTGTTCTGTTATTATCAGAAAATGTTTGGTTTGAATACCTATTTTATACACCCGGGGTCATGTAAAAATTTATCAGGCGAAAAGGAGTCGCGAGTGGAAAAAGTTTAAGAAGCCCTGGACTAGATGACCCTGGTGGCCCCTTCCAACTCTAGGATTCTATGATTCTATAGGTGGAATATAAATGTTTTAATAAATAAATAACATGCAAGCAATTAACACAGTCATCAACATTAACACCGCCAGAAAGTAATAATGAAAAAACACTATTCCCATCCCCTACACAACTAGCTACTGAAAACGGATACGGAAACGCCCCCCGGATTATCTTTACGTTATCCCTCCAGAAGACAATAATAATCTGACAGACACCTCAGGTAAGGGTCGCTCGGGGTCCGCCTTCCTACTCCCACTCTGGCCACTCCTCCTCCAACAATAAACCTGAGGATATTTAAAAAAATATTCATGTACATACCCGGACTCCTGAGGTGAAATGTCCTGTTCCTGACGAGTCCTAAAGATGATAATGCAGTGAAATAATCCAAACAGGGGGAGTCAATCCAAAAGAATAGTCCAGCAAGGAAAAATATATCCAAATATTATAAGAAATCCATGGTGATGGGGAAATATTAAAATGCTCAATACAGTTAGAACCTTTAAACAGTCTCCATTAAGAAGCAAGTCCAACTTCAAAAAAATTGTTTTTTTTTTTTACACGGGTGAGGCATAGTACAGAAACATTTTATTTTAAATGCATGTTCCAAATGCCAGTGACTTTACTAAAAAGTAATGAAAAGGTGAAACTAAAAGTCTTATGCAGCAGTAGAATTATACTGAATTTTCAAATAGGAAACTGCCGTCCTCCTCCCTGCCTTGGAGACGGGTGTCCAGAGACACGGGAAAGAACATAAGAAAATGGGCTCTCGCGCACAAGCTACATATTTTTCTCTCTCTTCATTTGTCCCAAAGGCACAAAGCGAAAAATGTCTTTTTAAAAAAAACCACATGGAATAGATATAATGCTTTACATTTCATTCCTAAAATGTCTGTTTAAAATTTGTATAAACTATATGCGTGTCAGGCCGCCGCGGATTATTCTTCATTTTGGATTGACTTCCCCGCCAATGGATTCTTAACATGTTTTTAAGGGGTTGTTTTGGCTGTTATTTCATTAGGATGCTTCAGGAACTGGACACGACACTTCGGAAGTGCTGGAAAGGTCTTAAGTTTCTTTCTTTATGGTGGCTTTCTTCCTTAGGCCCTCACATCCATTAGAGGGGGCGGGAATTTGTTCTTTTCTCTCTGGTTGGTTTTTTTTTTTTTTGGATAAGAGCACCTTGATAATGAAACAGAAGCACTTGCACCATTGACTTACAGTAACCTGCTCAGCTGCCTTATTCGCCCACCAAGAACTACACAAAAGCATACAACACTAAACATTAAGAGCAAGGGACTGTCACAGTTACAGGTCGACAATACGTCTGCCAACACAGAAGCACAATGGGGCGGCTCGCAAGCCAAGGGTGGTTTCGAAGCTCGCTCTATTGTGCTTAAGTGGGGAAGGACATCTGGAAGAGCCCGCTGTTAGCTGTGAACGGCCCGCCCTGTTAAGTTTTGAGGAAAACAGTTTCTATACTTAATGTAGTTTTCAGTGAGGGAATCGCTTTGGTTAAATAATCCGCGGATTATTGTTTAGTCTGCGGACTAAAATTTAGCACTCGGTTTCAAAAAGCCGGCCCGTCACAGTGACATCTACTGCAGTCCGAAAGGGTTCTTAGAAAAGGAAAAGCAAAAGCAAAAGAGCACGGAAAGAGAATGCAGGTGGGCAGACTAACCTTTAGTATGCAGACTAAATAACGGCCAGGTAAAATGCACAGGAAGGCCACAAGGAGAAAACAAAACCTACAGCAAGGTTAAATGAACACTGACAGGAACTTCAGAAGAAAGTTTTAAATGTTCTCCATTTGTTCGCAAGTGTCCCTCATCGTGACAAAGCGTTACCTATACTGGTTGACTTGCTCAGTTTAGTTACACAATTTCATTCTGAAATGGCAGGGTGCGCTGGAAAATACATACATCAGGTTAGGATTTTGCTACCAAAAACGAAATTCCTCATGTAACCATCATTAGGATATGGCTTGCAACCTTACTGTCCTATGATCCACGATCATGTGTTGATAATATTTAGCATCCTAATGTTATTTATTCCCTGGGGAGGGGGGATCCAAATGAGCACTAACGATGGTGCCACAATTTGGGGGTCTGTACAACCAATTTCTGACCTTCAACACCACGTGCGTGTGTAAAGTGTTGTCAAGTCGCAGCTGTCTTATGGTGACCCCGTAGGGTTTTCAAGCAAGAGACGTTTAGAAGAGAAGAAGAGTTGGTTTTTATACTTTGATTTTCTCTACCTTTTAAGGAGTCTCAAACCGGCTTACAATCACCTTCCCTCCCCACAACAGACTCCTTGTGAGGTAGGTGGGGCTGAGAGAGTTCGGAGAGAACTGTGACTAGCCCAAGGTCATCCAGCAGGCTTCATGTGGAGGAGTGGGGAATCAAACCTGGTTTAGTAGTGGTTTGCCATTGCCTGCCTCCCTGGACTTCCTTGGTGGTTTCCCATCTAAGTACTAACCAGGGCCGACCCCTGCTAAGCTTCCGAGATCAGACTAGACTGGGCCATCCAGGTCAGGACATTTCAACAACACTCTCTGAGAACAAATACCCCAACCGTTAAGGCTGGTTTGAAACAGGCCTGGTTGCTCTGTAGGATACTAGCTCTCTCCGCCATCAACCATCAAAGCCAGGAAGAGTGCATGCTTCCGCCACCCATCCCACCCCAGCCATGTGTACTCCCCGCCACAGTGATTTCTCATGCGGCTAAATTTGGGAATTGATAGGGTGGGCAGCAGAGAGAGGCCACGGGGCCCCGCAGTACTCTTTATTGACATTACTGACAGCATAACAAGGCCCAATTTAAAATGGGATCAAGCAAAACTAATTTTATGATCGCTCAATGAGAATTCTTGAAAATCAGCTGTTTTACCCAAGGCCATTCGTATTTGGGCTGGGGATCTGCCCAACGGTTCGAATTTGACTAGACCAGGTTTCTCCACAGGTATCTATCGGATTGACTTCCAAGTTAACAAGACTGGGTGAAAGTTACCAAGTATGGTAACAAGGCTTGTATTGAATAGACATGCAGTTTTCATCTGGAAAAGTGAAACAACTTTTTCAGAGCCATAAGGGAGGAATCAGGATATCAGGAAACCATCTTCCCTTTGTCCAGTGCTGGTGCTAAGAGTTCAAGCGTCGATAAAAGAGCAAAATGAAGGCATATCTCCTTCCTACCACTCTACGATGGCAAGTCTGAAGCATTCCTCCAGCCCTAAGGACCCCGCCTTCATCCTGCCTGGCTAAAGTAGGATCCCACCCAAGATGGATTATCTCCTTTGGGTGGTTGAAAGTGCCGTCAAGTCGCAGCCGACTTATGGTGACCCTGCAGGGTTTTCAAGGCGAGAGATGAACTGAAATGATTCCCCCTTGCCTTTTGCTTGTGGTAAAATCGGTACTGCTCGTTTTCTGGAATCAAACCACTTAGCTCAGGCTTTTCAAAGAGCCACAGGCACGGCGTTATATTTTTACTCCACTCTTTTCCCAAGCAGCTCAGCATACATAAATGCCTTCAGAACCGACAGTGATAAAAGCTCCACATGTGCTTTAGCTCTAGCAATACAATACTAGGGGAAGGGCTGTGGCTCAGCGGTAGAGCGTCTGCTTGGCATGCAGAAGGTCCCAGGTTCAATCCCCGGCATCTCCAGTTAAAGGGGCTAGGCAAGTAGGTGACGTGAAAGACCTCTAACAGAGACCCTGGAGAACCGCTGTCGGACTGAGTAGACAATACTGACTTTGATGGACCAAGGGTCTGATTCAGTAGAAGGCAGCTTCATGTGTTCATACTCCCAAGTAAGGTCCACTGAACTCTATTTCAGAATAAACTTACTCAGGATTGTGTACGTAACCAAAACTAGGGTAAGTGGCATGAAAAAATTCTTTGGAGAGGGACACTGGAAATAAACAGGCAAAAAGTTTGGAAGGGGATACATGCATTCCAAACTATTATTTACAAAGAGACTTGCGAGTGGATCTGGGAAGATGCACTTGATTGTATAACACGTTTTCATGTTCACCATTCCATGCAACCACTCAGTAAGCAATCATAGAGGCAACAGATGTTGCATTCGTATGTACATAGTCTCAGAGTTCATACTTAGACGTACATAAGAACATAAGAAAAGCCATGCTGGATCAGACCAAGGCCCATCAAGTTCAGCAGCCTGTTCACACAGCGGCCAACCAGGTGCCTCTAGGAAGCCCACAAACAAGATGACAGCAGCAGCATTATCGTGCCTGTGATCCACAGCACCTAATATAACAGGCATGCTCCTCTGATCCTGGAGATAACATAAGAACACAAGGAAAGCCCTGCTGGATCAGACCAAGGCCCATCAAGTCCAGCAATCCGTTCACACAATTGCCAACCAGGTGTCTCTAGGAAGCCCACAAGCAAGATGACTGCAGCAGCATTATCCTGCCTGTGTTCCACAGCACCTAATATAATAGACATCTCCGAACCTGGAGAGAATAGGTATGCATGTAACCCCCCCCCCCAACAGCAAATGGAATCCACTATACGTAAACAAGGGCCTATCTTTAACACCACACTCCATGTGAAAGTCACACAGCTCCTTCCTCACCACCAAAACTCCCAGCTCCAAATTCTTTCAGGCCAATATTACTGCTGAGAAGAACAGAACTCTGAAGGCGACATCCTCTGGTGTGACGAACCAATTAGTCTTGAAGGGTTCCCCCAGTTCCAAACAGAATGTTCAACCAAGCCATCTCAGAGTGTCTGATCCCAACCCGGGCTTTTTTAGAGAAAATCCATGAGCTTCAAGATTCTGGCCTTCTATCAAAGGCACCCATTATTGTTGAACCCTCTGCAGGCTTGTGATAATTTACATGCTTTACAGGCTGATGAAGCTATTGCTGGCGAAAACGTGTGATTTGATCCAGAAGGCACGTTTCCTTGTTTTGCTCAACTAAGTGATTTCTTATCTTCTGATAAAAGACGGATTGTCATCGCTGTTATTACAAGCGAAAGTTGTTTGGACATCACACAAGCTCTTTGGACTGTTGTGGACTATTTTTGCACTCGTTGCATGTTTTGACGGTGCTGGACTGAAATTTGTATGTTTTTGTATCATATTGACAATTGTTATATGGGTTGTTGTGCAGTTCGATAATATAGGTCTATTGTCGTTATATTGCACCATCGTGCTGTTTTTTCATTAGTATCAAGAACTGCCAGCAGTTGCCTCTCCGTCTCCGGATGGTCAGCTGAGTCATTCCAAATCCTGTGCACAGCCATAGCATGTTTGAGAGCATCCAGGATTCTTCCCTCCAAATAGCCATAAGGTCCAAAGGCCGTGCTCTACCAAATCACGTGGTGCCAGCAAAAATATATCTGGTTCCAGGGGCACTATAGAAGTGCTTTCACTGCAAACATCGGCAGGGGGTACTTCAGCCCACACGGGAACTGAATGGGTTCTCCCTTTCCTTATCGTTGCTTTGACGCGGTCTCAATGGACCACCGTGCATAACCCAGCTATCAGTATGGGATCAGGTCTAACACCGAGTGGATACAAGACCAAAGTTCCAATAAGTTCATGTTATTCTTGTCCTCCACCTGGGGATACTTGTCTTGTGCTCAGCATGGTATAGTTGTTAAGAGCGGTGGTTTGGAGTGGTGGACTCTGATGTGGAGAACCGGGTTCAATTCCCCACTCCTCCATATGAGTGGCAGTCGCTAATCTGGTGAACTGGATTTGTTTCCTCACTCCTACACACGAAGCCAGCTGGGTGACCTTGGGCAAGTCATTCTCTCTCAGCCTCACCTACCTCACAGGGTGCTTGTTGTGGGGAGGGGAAGGGAAGGTGACTGTAACCAGTTTGATTCTTCCGTAAGTGGTAGAGAACATCGGCATATAAAAACCAACTCTTCTTTTTCTTCTTCATTTCCTTGGTCCTTTGCTGAGTAGGCACTGTATTCCTAGAGACCGGTGCTTGTGGTGACCTGAACCCTTGGTAGAGCTCATATCGAGATTTCTTGGACAACCTGAACAGCAATGGTATGACTTCCTGCAAAGCAACCTCTAGCAGGTGGGCTCTCCTTGCAGCCTGCCTCTGAAAAGGGAAGGCAGCTTCCTAGAGGTGCATGGAATACAGGAGCCTTGTTGTAGACTGATCTTGTAGACACAGAGTGTCTGTTGTGGGGAGGGGAAGGGAAGGTGATTGTAAGCAGGGTTGAGTCTCCCTTAAGTGGCAGAGAAAGCTGGCATATAAAAACCAACTCCTCTTCTTCCTGGGGCAGGATAATCTTTTCCTCTCTTTCCTGTATGCAAGTCGGGTCCAACGCTATGCATTAAAAGACGAAGGAGGAACCTGTGCCAGGTTCACAGAACGCTCTTCTCACCGTTATTTATTACTTAAAAGTGTATTTAAGCCAGTTCCGCATAAAATGCCTGAAGCAACGTACAATATAAAAATGTAGCACGAGACCAAGAGGGGGAAAAGACCCGTTTAAGAAAAACAACCACATTTAAAACTCGACAGCTGTAAACTCACCAATGACAATACAACTTAGACTGCCAGCGGAACTTCTCAAGAAGTCTTTTGAAATAAAAGTTTCAATCCGGCAGTGAGACAAGCGCAACAAAGTTGGGGTGCACTTCTCAAGGCAGGGAGTCCCACAGCATTGCTTTGGTGGCAAAATCAAAATGTTCTCGCTGGCAGCCGTAGACGATTACGCACGAGGGCATCAACAGGAGCATCAAAGAACAGCAAAGGAGGCCTTTCACAATCCTTGCTGTGAAAAAAGAAAGCCCTCTAACCACAGCAGAAGAAGGAACTCGGAGCAAGGGCTCGTCCGGGGATCCAAAGGCCAGATAAACAGTAACTGGTATGCCAGCATGTGTAGTGGTGAAGAGCGGTGGTTTGGAGCGGTGGACTCTGATCTGGAGAAAAGGGTTTGATTCCCCACTCCTCCAAGTGAGCAGCGGAGGCTAACCTGGTGAACTGGATTTGTTTCCCCGCTCCTCCACATGAAGCCAGCTGGGTGACCTTGGGCTAGTCACAGTTCTATTGAGAGCTCTCTCAGCTCCACCAACTCTTCTTCTTCTTCTTGAAGCTTTCAAGGTGAAATGGCAGCATCCTGAATTGGGCCTGGAGGATAACTTGAAAGTGGAGGTGGTCCCTTAAAAGCACTGCTTTGCATTCTCCGTTGCCCACACTTGCTCGCAGCCAAATTGTGGCATCCTGCAGCAGCTAAAGTTTCCAACCTGTCTTCAAGAGCAGTCCCACATAGCAGGCGTTGGATTAGTCCACCCAGATGGTTACTTATTATGTGGATAACAGTAATAAGATCTTGACTAGAGGAGATGGAAAACTGCCAGCGGACCAGAAAAGCACCCCTGGCCAAGAATGCCACCAGAGATTTCAGAAGCTCTTCTGCAATTCTACCAACAGCAAGGATCACCTGGACCCAACAGTCATCAATATTGAACCTGAATTCAGCATAATGGGACTCAAGGAACCCAACACAGGTAGACCACCAGAGGTGGGTATCATCAGCATTTTGATGACCTCGCCTTCCCAGTTCTGATGGTCTAAATCCCAGCAGCATTATAAATATCTAAATATTTACACAAACTGGGGACAAAAGACAACCTTGAAGAGCTCCACGAACTAAATACTGGAGGTTACAGCAGCAGACACTCAACACTACTCTTAGTGTTGCTCAGACGGGCAGGAACAGAACTACTGGAACGTGGTGTCTTCCACCACCAACCCAGAAGCATTTGATGACCAACATTACCGAAAGCTGCAGACAAGTCTAGACTTGCAGCCACGCACCACCCGACCCATTCCAGAGCCAGATAACCAAACAGGATAACAACAACATGTTTCCGTTCTGAACTCTGGACTGATATGCATCAAGGGAATCGTTAATAATCCAAGAGCAGGAGAGCTACAACCTCACTCCCTTTGCCTCAAGCTACAACCTCAGCCAACTTGCCTCAAGAACAATAACAAAAAGACAGGTGGACAGTTGTCGAAGACAACTGGTCTGAATATATTCTTGTCAGCAGGGGATGATCAATATTTTCTTGAAGACTTTGAGGATCATTCCTCAAGGTAGCCCATGTGGGTGATGACAGCAGCAAGAAGGAAGGCCAACTTGGGATGGATCGCCAGCTGGCTGCCGTTCCTACTCCATCACGGTTGCCCCCGACAGAAGAAGGGAGTCTCCAGGGCAGAGTCGTCCTTTGCGATGTCCCAGCCTTCCCCTTGCTACTATAAGCCCAGCAGCAGGAATCCCCCACATGGCCGCTCCTACGCAAGACGAGAATCCCTTTCTCGTCCTAAACAGAGATTTGAATATGAGCGTTCCCGGCTGAAATCCAACGGCTTCTGCAGTTGCACCTCTGGGTTTTTGCTGGACACTCCTGGGAAAATATCCTTAGGATTGCAGCATAAATCATCTAATTTAGCAGAGAAGAGGCAGAATTTCAGGCCCATGTCTGCATTATGTGTAAAATGCCAGGCATTATTGGATAGACTGTTTTTTGGTGGGTGGGGCTGGTAGGTGGGCCTGGTTTTACTTTATGCTTTCTGGAAGAAGGGAAAATGGAATTGCTTGCAGTTCATCCCTTCTATACACCTGTACAGTCAGATGCATGTTTTCAATGAACAACACTGGCCATTTGAGAAGTGGTTTCAAGAACTGATCACAAGATTAGCTAAGTCACTGAAGGCACACAGAGACACTAAGTAGTAAGTCTCCACTCAAAATCTCAAACACATTTTTTTAAAAATTTGCTATGATCAATTAATGACCACAGTGACATTGACTCCTGGAAATTCTACCTCTTCTCTGCTAAATTAGAGCTCTGGATTTTTGCTGTCTGGTAAATAGCACCAACCATGCAACAAAAGCAGGTAGAGGGGATTGCCAAAGGTGATTGGAAGGGGAGGGAGGGAAGGACACCAGAAGGATCCTTCTCTTTGCTCCTTTGAGCGTAATGTGTATTCAGGCCTCTCTTCTTATGGTCATTCTTGGGACCCATGTTCTTTTCTGTGGGAACAAACAGTGCCTCGCAATCCATCCGGCCATTCTGGGAACGGGGAATTGTTCAAGAACACAGCCCCATATTGTCTCACTATGCACAGAGCATCTCCTTACTCAGGGGAAGAGAGTCATCTGCTCAAACCCTCCCTTGCCCCAATCTGATTTTTGTTTCCCACGGCCAGAGGGGCTGCAAACTAATCCTACCACCCAACATAAATTTAACTAGTTGGAAGCCAGCAGGGAATATATCCAGGGCAATTTTCCTGGCATTGCTTCCTGGGAAAAGGTAACCTTAACTGCCCTGCTATGCTAATGGCATAGTATGCATTTTGCTTGAGGCATGGGGGCAGAATCATACAAACTTTACCTGAAGCACAATATTGTGCAAACAAAATTATAGAGACCTGTTACAATACAAATGGTAATATTTGCATTTAAATCTTATTTCTTATGAACAGAAGCAGCTTAGCTTCAAAACGTAATATGTACTCATTATTTCCTTATTGGTTGAGATAACATCTATAATCATGAACCATGTACTGAACTATGTCACTTCATACTTCTTAGTTAAGAGATAGGCCTTTTATGCACGGGTTGTTCCCGTTGCAGTCACACACACACACCCAACTACTTCTGGGCTCCGTTTTAATTATGCATGTATTTTCCAACCTTCAGAAGTCACCTCGCTCTCCCCTTGCGTTTCCCCCGAGTTTCTGGATGCCGTTTTACCCGGAGTTTAAAGTCTGCCTCGATCCCAAATCGAAAGCCGGTCCAGTGCATAATTGTCACTTCAGATTTTTCTCCCCATGCCCATTCTCGCTTCTCCCTCCCACGGGTCTGTTCCCCTCATCCAACCCCTCCCCTTGAAGCCATTATCAAATGAACTAGCGACCAAATAATCCTGGAATATCCATGAGGCTGTTTCTTTGGTCAGTTTCACAGCGAGTGTGGGTCAGTTTCTGATAAAACAGTTCAGAGTACACCAAAATAATCAGCTGCTTATTTGGTCTGTTTCACAGCAAGTGTGGGTCAGTTTCAGTTCTTGGCAGGATGGAACAGAGCCGGGCTGATTTGCTGCCCTCCCCTTATAGTGTCCTCTTATAGCAGGGGTGGGGAACGTCAGGCCCGGGGGCCATTTAAGGCCTGCAAAATTATTTGGTCTGGCCCTTTGTGGGTCCTGGCAGATCTCTAGCTCAGAAGGATCTAAGACTGGCAATCCGCCCCCTCCCGCGGACAGGAATAGCCTCTATTCAAGGCGGATGTTTGTTTTGCAGCAAAAAGGAGCCCTTTTTCCCCCTTGCAGAAGTCATTAGCTATGGAGCTGCTAGGACCGCCCAAGAAACTGTGTTATCCCTTTCCCACCCAGGCCGTGGGGCTTGGTCGGCTAATTTTTAAGTCGATAATTTTGTATGGCCTGCGAATGATGTTATAAATATCCAAATGGCCCTTGGTGGAAAAAAGGTTCCCCACCCCAGTCTTATAGGCATGAAAGCCTTGCTTTTTTTGCAAATGGAAGACTACCAATGGAACAACGAATGTCCCAAATGCCCTTGCAAGTGTTTTTATGTTACTATGACCCCATAATTGATCACAAGGTACTCCTGGAATTTCTTGGGGGGAAAAGTTCCTGTGCCCAGTGTTTTGAGAATCCGACTGCAAAACACTGTGCAGTTAGAGAGCAGCAGATCCAGGCGGAAACAGATCGTGCATAAAAGACCCCTCCTTCCTTTATATTTATACAAAACTCCTCATACCAGCTGACCATGAAAAACAGAGACCTGCATCCAAAGATCTTGCCGCATGAGTAGACGGCCTTTCTACTCATAAATGTCAGGGTGGAGAGTTCTGGGGTCCAAAATCTAGCCCCAGGGGAGGTTGAAAGACGCTTCTGTGTAGCTTTTGGAGAGGAGCAGGAGGCTGCAGAGACGAGGAGGGGAGTCTACACCCTGCCCTGCATGACTAAGGAGTGTCACTCGATCATGTAGTAAGATCTTTCGGCTCTACGCCAAAAAGCCCTCTGGGCATAGCCTTCCGCTGTACGTAACACATTCTGCTGGGTAGTTACAAATCCAAGCTCCAAGACATGGAGGAATAATGCAGAGAGACAGTTTACAGGGCTATGAATACATCTCGGTTCAGCTTTACTACTTGTGAAAATTAATGCGATGTAACACCTCAGTGTTATATGTATATACATCACCCACATTATTATTTAAAAAAAAAGAAGACTCACCTTAGTCCACGGATGTGCCTTAATCTGAGGAAATTTAAATTCAGTGTAGTTTGGATTCATTTCTCTAATTTGTTCTCTTGTAGGGGTTCCAAGGACCTAGAAAACAGGAAAGGAGAGTTTCTGACACCTTGTCACACGACAGCGGCAACATTAATTTCATTTATACCGGCGTGGTGCAGTGGTGAAGAGCGGCAGACTCTGATCTGGAGAACTGGGTTTGATTCCCCTCTCCTCCACATGAGTGGTGGATGCTAATCTGGTGAACTGGATTTGTTTCCCCACTCTGCCATATGAAGCCAGCTGGGTGACCTTGGGCTAGTCACAGTTCTCTTAGAGCTCTCTCAGCCCCACCGACCTCACAGGGTTTCTGTTATGGGGAGGGGAAGGGAAGGTGATTGTAAGCCGGTTTGATTCTCCCTGAAGTGGTAGAGAAAGTTGGAATATAAAAACCAACTCTTCTTCTTCTTCCTCACCTTTCTCCTCAATTATCTGTAGCATTTGGGACTACGTGGAAAAGAAATGGGTGCACAGAGTCTGACTAACAAAGCTATGGAACCAGGATACATGTGCCCTCAGTAGTGATCCTCTCTTTCACGGTCTTCTCCCTCTTTATTTCAGATTTAAGAGTTTTCAGTAAGCAGGGACCCGTCTAATTTTAGGGGAGAGACCACGGCTCAGTGGTAGAGCATCTGCTCGGCATGCTGAAAGTCCCAGGTTCAATTCCTGGCATCTCCAGCTAAAAGCATCAGGGGTTAGGAGAACTGAAAGACCTCAGCCCTAGGCCCTGGAGAGCCGCTGCCAGTCTGAGTAGACAACACTGACCTTGATGGACCAATGGTCTGATTCAATATAAGGCAACTTCGTGCATAATTTTGCCTATGAAACTGCCACGCACAAACTAGTCATGTTTCAATGCAGGGAAGACTGGACACAGATTTTACACACATATTTAATATTTCACTTGAAGCCAAAACACAGTTGTCTGATGAGACAAGGAGAAAACCACCACCAATAGAATAAGCATTGCTGTATTTTTTAATTGGACAGGTTCTCCAACACAACCACAAACTTGAATGTTGAGCCTACTGATTGTAGTGCAGTGGTTAAAGTGTTGGACTAGGATCTGGGAAACCCAGGTTCGAATCCCCGCTCTGCCAATGAAATTGCTGGGTGATGTGGGCCAGTCACACACTCTCAGCCTCAACCCTGGCAAGTATTTGGATGGGAGACCTCCAAGGAATACCAGGGTCATGACGCGGAGGCAGGCAATGGCAAACCACCTCTGGACATCTCTTGCCTTGAAAACCCCACCAGAGGTCACCATAATTCGGCTGTGACTTGATGGCAAAAATATATATATACTAGTTATCTCCATGGGTCTTATTACTGTGAAAGCTAATAGTCCCTTCATAGACAATTAAAAAGGAAGAATCACACAACCCCTGTAGAATGCATTCCACAAACAGAACACATGAAGCATTCTTGAGACGACAACAGGATGAGGAGGGAACAGTATCTCAGCAAATGGAACTGTTGTCCTCGGGAAGTGGTTATATATGTATATGTTGCTGGGAGTGGCTGTGGCTCAGTGGTAGAGCATCTGCTTGGCATGCAGAAGGTCCCAGGTTCAATCCCCTGCATCTCTAATTAAAGGGACCAAGCAAGTAGGTCATGTGAAAGACCTCTATCTGAGATCCTGGAGAGCCGCTGAGTAGACAATATGGACTTTGATGGACCAAGGGTCTGATTCAGTAGAAGGCAGCTTCATGCGTTCATGTGGTTGGTGCTCCTTCTTTGGAGATTTTTAAGCAAAGGCTAAATAGCCATTTGGCAGCAATGCTGACTCTGTGATCTTAGGCAGATCATGAGAGGGAGGAAGGGTTTGCGTCAGTGCTTGGCTCTTATGGCCCTTTCTTGCACAGATTGGAAATGCCGATAGCCACTTTGGGGTCAAAAAGCAATTTTCCTCCAGGCCAGATTGGCCAGGGATCCTGAAGAGCTTCTTTTGCCATCTTCTGGGTATGGAGTAGGGGTCACTGGGGTTGTGGGGGGTGGGAGGTAGTTGTGAATTTCCTGCCTTGAGCAGGGGGTTGGATTAGGGGGTTGGATGAGGGGGATTCTATGATTCTAACCACAATTAAGCAAAATTAGTATTATCGAGGTTTACGCCTCAAAATTATGTCCAGAAAAATCAACACACCCATACCTTGATTATTTCCACCAGCTGATCAACACCGCTGTCACCTGGGAAAATTGGTTGTCCTAGTAATAGTTCCGCCAGTACGCAGCCTGCTGACCAAACATCTGAAGAAAACAAACAAACAAAAAATCCGTTAGGGAATGGTAAGATTTATACACATGGAATGAGGAGACCAGTTGGGGCGGTCACGCACATTATTTGCTGGGTAAACCAAGGTTTGCAACCTAGTATGGCAAAAAAACAAAAGGGGGAAGGAAAGACCCAACCTAAAACCAAAACTGGGTAGAAGAAGAAGAGTTTTTTTTTACATGCTGACTTTCTCTACCTCTTAAGGAAGAATCAAACCGGCTGACAATGACCTTCCCTACCCCCCCCCCAACAGATACCCTGCGAGGTAGGTGGGGCTGAGAGAGCTGTGACTAGCCCGAGGTCACCCAGCTGGCTTCATGTGGAGGACTGGGGGAACCAATCAGGTTCACCAAATTAGCCTCCGTCGCTCATGTGGAGGAGTGGGGAATCGAACCCGGTTCTCAAGATCAGAGTCCACCGCTCCAAACCACTGCTCTTAACCACTACACCACGCTGGTTACCCAAAGGTTGGGTGGAAAAAGACTCAATTATGTATAGAAATGTATTTATTTTAAGGTGCCGATATCTATATTAAAAACATTAAAAATTGTATTAAAAGAAAGCACAACTGGCAACTAATACAGGTTGATAAACTACAACCACAATCCAAATGCGTTTTGGCCCCCTGGCCTTCGTCAGTGGTCTAATAACATCACTTATAAGGTACACCAATACATAATACAACATTTATAACAGTATTATAGCAGAATAAATACAACAACCCAGGTATGCATGTAGGGATGTATTCCAATTTGACCCTGTGCAAAATATATTCAAAACAGATAAAAGGAAATATTTATTTACACAACACATAGTTAAATTGTGGAACTCCCTGCTCCAGGATGTGGTGATGGCTGCCAATTTGGGAGGCTTTAAGAGGGGAGTGGACATGTTCATGGAGGAAAGGGGTATTCATGGCAACTAGTAAAAATGGAAACTAGTCATGATGCAAATCTATTCTCTCCAAGATCAGAGAAGCATGCCGAATATATTAGGTGCTGTGGAACACAGGCAGGAGAACGCTGCTGCAGTTATCTTGTTTGGGGGCTTCCTAGAGGCAGCTGGTTGGCCGCTGTGTGAACGGACTTGATGGGCCTTGGTCTCATCTAGCAGGGCTTTTCTTATGTTCTTAAAATTTATAAAATTAAAGAGCCTGCTGCCGTGGAATACTTTCTGCTTGTTCTTTTCTGGGCTGTGTTAGCCTTCCGTACAAGATGTGCATCCCAGTACGCTTTGCGACAGAGTATACCAGGTGTTCCCAAAGTGGTACCTATGAACTCCATGGGTACTACCAACACCAACATTTTCCTTGGCACCCATCAAGTGTTTTTAGAAAGTAGGTGGGGCCAGGGGGGGCTCCTACCCAGCAGGGCTTCTAATTGGCCAATGGAGATCCGATTGGCTGCGCAGATTAAAACAACGTCGTTCCGGTGGCAGCTGCCACCAGAGTCTCAATTTTATTCTCTTTCTCACTCCTCTCTCCCAGCATATTTTTAAACATTACTCCTCGGGCTTCTTCTTGGACTCCGCCTCTCACGGAGGCCATTTTGTGGTTGTGCATTTGTAAGGCTGCCTTTAGCCAGTTGTTTCTGGGTTGCACACAAACAGCTGCAGAACTCCGCGCGTGAAGTGGTTCGTGAACTGAGTGACTGCCAACTCTTTAGCATGCTCTCCACAATTTCCCAAATGAACATTTTGTAAAGCCTGGGATGGGAGACTTTAGTCATTCAGAGCATTCCATTAGAATTCGGAAAAAATCAAGAGTTTACTACTTCACGTTACCGTGACAGATGGCATCTCAGACTACTCTTCCCTGGTAGTTATTTTGTGAGGTTTTCTGAAAAGATCTAGCTAAATTTGCAGTTACATAAGAACATAATCAGACCAAGGCCCATCAAGTCCAGCAGTCTGTTCACAATGGCCAACTAGGAAGTGGCCTCACAGTGGCCTCTAGGAAACCCACAAACAAGATGACTGCAGCAGCATTATCCTGCCTGTGTTCCAAAGCACCTAATATAATGGGCATGCTCCTCTGATCCTGGAGAGAACAGGTATGCGTCATGGCTAGTATCCATGTTTACGAGTAGCCATGAATAGCCCTATCCTCCATGAACATGTCCACTCCCTTCTTAAAGCCTTCCAAGTTGGCAGCCATTACCACATCCTGGGGGCAGGGAGTCCCACAATTTAACTCTGTGTTAAGAACATAAGAACATAAGAAAAGCCATGCTAGATCAGAACAAGGCCCATCAAGTCCAGCAGTCTGTTCACAGTGGCCAACTAGGAAGTGGCCTCACAGTGGTCTCTAGGAAGCCCACAAACAAGATGACTGCCGCAGCATTATCCTGCCTGTGTTCCAAAGCACCTAATATAATGGGCATGCTCCTCTGATCCTGGAGAGAACAGGTATGCATCACGTCTAGTATCCACTGTTTACTAGTAGCCGTGAATAGCCCTCTCCTCCATGAACATGTCCACTCCCCTCTTAAAGCCTTCCAAGTTGACAGCCATTACCACATCCTGGGGGCAGGGAGTTCCACAATTTAACTATACAAATCCCCTGGCTGCCACTAAAACTTTGAACTTTCCCACACAAAAAAGAAGAAACATACATACCTATACTGGAGGTATAATCAGTGGCTCCAAAGATCAACTCTGGCGCCCTATAGTACCGAGAGCAGATGTAAGAGACATTAGGCTCTCCACGGACCAGCTGTTTTGCACTAGACACACAGAAACAAAAGAAGAAAGGTAACACATTAGATCTAGAACTCAGTGTTGCTAAGATTCACGCTTGCAGCACAAGAACGCTGCCTTCCTTGGCTGCAGAGCCCTTAAGGGGGTACTTGTGGAAGGCGTCTACGAAGCGGCAATTCGTTTGAGGCTGTGTACGTTTGCCAAGCTGTACTCGTTGGCTGTTAATGACTGAAAGGAAGCAGTTGTGATAAAAGCAACGCTAGCTTTACATAGGAGTTCTACCACCTCACCGCGGTAACTAAGTTTACCCGTCACCGAGATGTGGTACTTTAAAGACCATGACGAAGCGCTTCCACAACTCCGCAGGCAAGAGCCAAGGGGGAAGGCAGAAGCAGAAGCATAATAGATCTAGTGGAATAGAGGAGAGGAGAAAGAGTACCTTTTATTCCTAGTTTCAGAGGGAAGCCATATTGGTCTGTGGTAGAACAGCTAGGTTCGAGACCAGGAGAACCTCAGAGATCAACAAGATGTTCATGGTATGAGCTTTCCAGAATCAGAACTCCCCTTGTCAGATACCAGATCATCAGATCTGACAAAGGAGGTTTTGACTCTCAAAAAAGTTTATCCCCCCAAAAAATCTTTTTGGGTGCTACTAAGCCTGAATTCCTCCACAGCCAGTGTCTAGGGATTGTGATGAGGCCTCAGCTCAAAGCACACATTCAAGACAGATACTTCAGACCTCAATTCAACATAGGGATTGCCATCCAGGTAATTCTCTGGAACCCACAGGCCAAGGGAAATCCTCTTAAGGCTGAAGATATGATAGTAGAAGAAGTAGAAGAGTTGGTTTTTATATGCCGACTTTCTCTACCACTTAAGGGAGGCTCAAACCGGCTAACAATCACCTTCCCTTCCCCTCCCCACAACAGATACCCTGTGAGGTGGGTGGCGCTGAGAGTGTGACCGCCCCAAGGTCACCCAGCTGGCTTCATGTGTAGGAGTGGGGAAACCAACCCGGTTCACCAGATTAGCCTCCACCGCTCATGTGGAGGAGTGGGGAATCAAACCCAGTTCTCCAGATCAGACTCCACCACTCCAAACCACCGCTCTTAACCACTACACCACGCTGTCTCCCAGAGTGATTTTTATTTGCTCAATCAGATATGTGTTCCTTAATATCAAATCTTGGAAGTGATTCCCATGGAAATGGAAGTCTCTCCATCTTCAAACTCTCCTTCTGGTACAGAAAGGATAGCCTCAACGTCTATCTGAAACACTGTCCCTGAAACAGGGAGATGGGACTCCAAGGTAACAGAATAATGTCCTTTGTTTTCTTCAGCATGGATCTGTTGCTGCCTTTCTATGCTGAGGTGCTCAGGCTTGTTCTTGTTCTCTACTCGGAAGGGGCCAAGAGAAATCGCTCCCGAAGCTTGTTCCACACTGGCAGCGCGAGCCAGACTCCGTACGAGAATCAGCACCAGCTCTACTAAGCGCTTCACAAAAGGTTTCCTGGATTTCTTGTACCCCACAATAAGACCTGAACTTGAGCACAGCATGATACTGCAGATTTTCACATCACACATCTACCACATTTTTGACCAGCCCTTTCAAGGTTCTTCCTAGCGGTTTTATCCTAGGTTAGGCTGTGTGAGTGTGTGTGTGTGTGTTTTTAAATAGTTTATTTATTTTATAATAGGGGGTACAGAAAAAAAAGGGGAAGGGGGGAAAGGTAGGAGTATCCAACATAAAACTGAGAGAACAAAAATTCAAGAGCGAATTGAGCAGACTACATTGAATAACGATACTGAAAAGCTGGGCAATCTATATAATCAGAAAGTGGTCTCCTATTAAATCTATCAAGGATAAATGATATCTCTACGATCAGAATAATTATCTAGCGTTATGCTTAGAACATCATTACCATTGACTAAAATCTATTTTATTGTTTCACTTTTATTAACCTTAAGTCTCAACATATTTATAAAATAGCTTCCATTTCTCATGAAACAGCTCATAGTTCGCATCTTTGCTTGTGTTAATCATGTTAGTCGTTTTTGCCATAATGGCGTATTCCATTAATTTATCTTTCCATTCTTCTATATCTGGGAGAAATGGTTGTTTCCATTTCCTTGCTAAGAGTGTGTGTGTGTGTGTGTGTGTGTGTGTGTGTGTGTGTGTGTGTGTGTTAAGGGCCGTTGAGTTACTTCTGACTCATGGCGATCCTATGAATCAACGTCCTCCAAAATATCGTATCTTTAACAGCCTTGCTCAGGTCTTGCAAACTGAGGGCTGTGGTCGGGTTAAATTGACAGAAATGACAGTCCTACTCTGACATTCCAACCATTACACCACACTGTTTTTCAGCACAGATCAGTATGGAAACCAGTACAATGCCACAGAGTGGACAAAAATCATTGGTGGTTCTCTACAGACTTCCACATTTGGAACTATGCATGAACGGGCTACCTGTAGAAATTTACAGGGCTCTGCTCTTCCCATTCCCCTTGGCTCTTTGCCTCCTTGAGTGCAGCTCTGTAAACCCCGCAGCAGCAGTAGCGTGCTGAGCCCAGCACCGGCGGGCCTCTCCTCGCCCTCCGCAGCCCTCAAGGGTCACGCCCGGGGACGCCCGAAGCGGGGCGGCTCAGCCTGACGGGGGACGACTCCGTCCGGAGCTCAGCAGCTCCGCTCCCTTCCCTTCGGCTGCGCTGCCTGCAGTGAGTGCGGCCGGCTAGCCGAAGGTGGTGGTCGCGGGCCCGCTGCCTGGCCCGCCGCGCGCCGTCCAGGCTGGGAGCGGAGCTGCAGCCGCGCCGCTCATTGGCTTGCACGATAATTAGGCTCTCGACCTGGGGGGGGAGAGAGAGAGATCTCGGGGGAGGCTCCTCGCAACGCCGCCCCGGCACTGCAGCCGGCAAGCGGGCCGAGTCGTCGCGGGCCAAGTCCACTGCCCACACCCCGACGGGTTCCCCTGCTGTGAGCCGCGGCTGACCCCGTGGGGAGGGCAGATACCCTGCCCCAGCCCCCCTCGAGTGTGGGCGTGCGGACTGCGCCCTTCCTCGTTAGGCACTCTCGACCCGCAAACGGTCCTCGGGCTGCCGACGTCTGCCTTTCCCACTGCTGCTTACTGGGGGGGGGGGGAATCTAAGGGGCATGGGGGAGAACAGGATCCCAAAGTTGGGAAAGATCTGTGTCCATCCGCCCCGGGAGTACAAAGGGTTGTATGGAGTTATAGTTCTGAAATAAGTTAAAACACACGTCCAATTTCGCTGTGGGTTGTGGATATTGTGTGCGTGTGTATGCAGAGAGAGGGAGGGAGAGAAAGAGTTGCACTTTTTCTGGCAGAAATCTTGATTCTGCAGGTGCAGCTTTCCCCCTCATCCCCACAGTGATGCGGGAAGCTTCACATGAAGCTCTGGAAACCCAAACGTTTCTGAAGAGGAGGAAGAGGCACGCCCCCCCCAAAAAAGTCGACCATGAAACCTCTCCTCACCACCCCATTTCGGGTTTATTCCCCCCCACGAGAGGGGCGGTGTGTGAGGTAAAGCGCCCTCCTCCTCCTCCTCCCCCCTTTCCCTCCCCTCACAGCGCGGCCGGGTTTTGCACGCGGCACTCGAGGGCCAGCGGCGCCAAGGCGGGCAACGACAGCCAATCAGAGGGCAGGATTTTTCGCGCTGGTTTTGGCTGGCAGAGGAGGTTGAGGCGCTGAGGAGGGGCGGACAGTAGGCCGGCGGGGGGGGGGGGTGAGGAAGGAAGGAGCCCAGGCGGCGGCAAGGAGGAGGAGGTCGGGGCCCGGGGGGGAAGCCATGTTTGGTTCATTTGTACTCTCTTTTTGGGATTTGTACTCTCTACAAGCACATTTTCCCCATCCAGATTCTCAAAACTCTGCATGGGGGGTTATTGGCCATTTATGAATGGGAGGCTTTGCCTTGGATTTGCCACTCAGATGCACATTTTCCCCATCCAGATTTTCAAAACTCAACAATAAGCCCCCTTGCAGAGTTTTGAGAATGCGGATGGAGAAAATGTGCATCTAGAGAGCGGCAAATCCAAGGCAAAACCTCCCGTGCATGAATGGTTGTTAAAAGGCATTGAGGAAAGGGGGGGATGAATTATCCAAGTCAGTGTGTGTGGGTATGTATGCGTGCCCACTTGAAAATACCCATTAAACTTTCTGTAGGAGGAGCTTAAGACTAATTTAATTAATAGTTTGATTAAGACTTAAATTTTTAATTAAAATTTATTAAGTTAATAAACAGTGTACCTACCTATATAGTTTAAGTTTAAGAAATTTGGCGCTCAAAAGAAATCTCAATCGTTGTACTGTTGATATTTGGCTCTGTTGACTAATGAGTTTGCCGACCACTGCCCTTGGCTAATGGTTGTTATCTGCCTTTTGATCATACTGAAAATGCCTTCCCCCTTTGCCACCACGTAAAGAGGAGCTCCAGATATAGGGCAAAGGGAGAGGAGAGAACGATCTGGGGATACAGAGGTATACAGAGGCATGGATCTTGTGAGCGTATGGGTTGTGTGGAAAACCACAGTGTTTGCGGAGATCGCCGAGCAACGGGTGTTTGGAGAGAGAACAACAGAAGTGAAAGAACCCATCCCTGAGGAAGCCAAGCAAAGAAGAGGAAAGTAGACGACCTCCAAGAAACAGAAACACCAAAGAAGCGATCCAACAGATGAATTCCAAAATAGAGACAGGAACTGTTAAAATAGAAACAGCTCTGACTCACAGGATAGGACAACCATACCTATCCAAAAGCAGAGTCGGAATGTAAGTCGTAATATACCATAATTAATATACGACTAGTATACAAGTCACATTATGTGAAGACAAGAGTCACTGGAAAAGGCGATCATGTTAGGAAAAGTGGAAGGCAGCAGTAAAAGAGGAAGACCCAACAAGAGATGGATTGACTCAATAAAGGAAGCCACGGCCCTTAGTTTGCAAGACCTGAGCAAGGCTGTCAAAGATACAGTCAGGGGAAAAAGTATTTGATCCCCTGCTGAATTTGCCCGTTTGCCCTCTGACAAAAAAATGACCAGTCCATAATTTTAATGGTAGGTCTATTGTAGCTGTGAGAGACAGAATAACTACAGGAAAAACCCCAGAAACCCAGAAGACAAAAGTCAGAGATTGATGTGCATTATAATGAGTGAAATAAGTATTTGATCTCTTTGCAAAAGGTGACTTAGTACTTGGTGGCAAAACCCTTGTTGGCAATTACAGAGGTCAAACGTTTCTTGTAGGTGGCCACCAGGTTTGCACACATCTCAGGAGGTATTTTGTCCCACTCCTCTTTGCACATCCTCTCCAAGTCAGTAAGATTTCGAGGCTGATGTGTAGCTACTCGAACCTTAAGCTCCCTCCACAGATTTTCGATGGGATTAAGGTCTGGAGACTGGCTAGGCCACTCCAGGACCTTAATGTGCTTCTTCTTGAGCCACTCCTTTTTGCCTTGGCCGTGTGTTTTGGGTCATTGTCATGCTGGAATACCCATCCTCGACCCATTTTCAATGCCCTGGCTGAGGGAAGGAGGTGCTCACCCAAGATTTGACGATACATGGTCCCGTCCATCGTCCCTTCGATGCGGTGAAGGTGTCCTGTCCCCTTAGCAGAAAAACACCCCCAAAGCATAATATGTCCCCCTCCATGTCTGACGGTGGGGATGGTGTTCTTGGGGTCGTAGGCAGCAGTCCTCCTCCTCCAAACACGGCGAGTTGAGTTGATGCCAAAGAGCTCGATTTTGGTCTCATCTGACCACAACACTTTCACCCAGTTCTCCTCTGGGTCATTCAGATGCGCATTGGCAAACTGCAGACGGGCCTATACATGTGCTGTCTTCAGCAAGGGGACCTTGCGGGCTCGGCAAGATCTCAGTCCTTCATGGCGTAGTGTGTTACCAACTGTTTTCATGGTGACTATGGTCCCAGCTGCCCTGAGATCATTGACAAGTTCCCCCCGTGTAGTTCTGGGCTGCTTCACACCGTTCTCATGATCATTGCAACTCCACGAGATGAGATCTTGCATGGAGCCCCAGACCGAGGGAGGTTGACAGTTAGGGTTAGGATTGTCACCTTCTCACCAAGCTGCTAGGCAATAGTCTTGTAGCCCAGTCCAGCCTTGTGCAGGTCTACAATCTTGTCCCTGACATCCTTGGGCAGCTCTTTGGTCTTGGTCATGGTGGCTAGTTTGGAATCTGATGGATTGATTGCTTCTGTCGACAGCAGAACCCTAACCCTAACCCTAACCTGGCTGGTTGATAGGGGATCAAATACTTATTTCACTCATTATAATGCACATCAATCTCTGACTTTTGTCTTCTGGGTTTCTGGGGTTTTTCCTATTGTTATTCTGTCTCTCACAGCTACAATAAACCTACCATTAAAATTATGGACTGGTCATTTCTTTGTCAGAGGGCAAACGGCAAATTCAGCAGGGGATCAAATACTTTCCCCCCTCACTGTAGGACATTTTGGAGGACACTGATTCATAGAGTCGCCATGAGTCGGAAGCGACTCAACGACACTTAACACACACACAATATACAAGTTTATGCCAGGGTATTAATGAAACCTACCTTCCAAAATCACAAAGTTTCAGGACAGCTGTGTCAGGGTCCAGCAAAAGATTCTGTGGTTTTATATCCCGATGGCATATTCCGAAGGAATGGATATAGGCTAAACTTCGGAACAGCTGATACATGTATAACTGGAATGCAAAGAGGAGATAGGATATAAGTCACCTTCAGTTTCAAAGCCTGGATAGATAGATGGTTGAAAGAATAACACTAGACAACCACAAATAAATGTACAGCAGCTACAGTAAGATCTGAAGTACTGACGAATTAGATGGCCTTCTTCTTCTTCACACGGAAATTTAATAGATAAAATATGTAATATAAATGGCTTTTAAAAAGTGCTCCTTCAAAACTAAGATGGATTTAGAATATAAGTACAAGGCACGGGAATCTCTAAAATCGAGCATGCTTCCCCTGAAAGAAAGAAAAAAAACCAAAACTTGGGTGGAATTTCCACTCTGTTTATGCAAACATTGGGGAAGAGGAAGAAGAGTTGGTTTTTATATGCCAACTTTCTCTACCACTTAAGGAAGAATCAAACTGGCTGACAATCACCTTCCCTTCCCCTCCCCACAACAGACACCCTGTGAGGTGGGTGGGGCTGAGAGAGCTCTAACAGAGCTGTGACTAGCCCAAGGTCACCCAGCTGGCTTCGTGTGTAGGATCGGGCAAACAAATCCAGTTCACCAGATTATGATCCGCCACTCATGTGGAGGAGAGCAACCAAAATGATTAGGGGACTAGAGCAACTGTCCTATGGGGAGCGGTTAAGACGCTTAGGGCTGTTTAGCTGGGAAAGAAGGCGGCTGAGAGGAGACATGATAGAGGTCTATAAAATTATGCATGGTTTGGAGAGAGTGGACAGGGAGAAGTTTTTCTCCCTCTCTCATAATACTAGAACACGGAGTCATCTGCTAAAGCTGGAGGGTGAGAGATTCAAAACAGATAAAAAGGAAGTATTTTTTCACACAACGCATAGTTAAATGGTGAAACTCCCTGCCCCAGGATGTGGTGATGGCTGCCAGCTTGGAGGGCTTTAAGAGGGGAGTGGACATATTCATGGAGGAAAGGAGTATTCATGGCTATTAGTTAGAATGGATACTAGTCATGCTGCATACCTATTCTCTCTAGTATCAGAGGAGCATGCCTATTATTTTGGGTACGGTGGAACACAGGCAGGATGGTGCTGCTGCAGTCGTCTTGTTGGTGGCTTCCTGGAGGCACCTGGTTGGCCACTGTGTGAACAGACTGCTGGACTTGATGGGCCTTGGTCTGATCCAGCAGGGCCTTTCTTATGTTCTTATGAGAGGGGAATCAAACCCGGTTCTCCGGATCAGAGTCCACCGCGCCAAACCACCACTCTTAACCACTACACCACGCTGGCTCTCAATACTTCCACCTGCTCCCCCTTTCCAATGCTGCATTCCATGCCTTTCCCAAGGAACAGCTTAGCAGAGAGCTGCAGCAGGAAGGGGGAGTTGGGAAAGATTCATTCTGTGAATCGGTTTTTTGGACCCCCCCCCCTTTTTTTTTCTTTTTAAGCATCAGGCAGAGGTGGGAAACCACTGTCGTTTCTAAAGGTTCTAGGACCTACAGAAAACTGAGAAAACGTTTACATTCACAGGCAAGAAGCAAGACAACAAATATCACTACAGAAAAAAGAATTCAAACGTGTGCACCTTTCAAGTTCACACCCATTTTATTTTTGTTTTTTCAAATTTGTATCCCGCCCTCTCCAGCAAGCTGGCTCAGGGCGGGCAACATCATTAAAACATAACACACAATTCAATAAAACAATAAAAGCAGCAATAAAATCCCCAAACCCCATAAGAGACCCCATAGCAAAGATGGCGCGCAAATCACTAAAACTCTGGGCCCCATACAGGTGACACCCCCTTCCACGCATGTTGGAAGGGGTGGGAGGCCAGTAATGATGGTATCGGCGGCTGTCCTCAGTTGTAGGCCTGGGGGAAAGAGCTCTGTCTTGCAGGCCCTGCGGAACTCTTTATGCCACCTACCTTCACAAATATCATCGGGAGTGTCTGCTTGGCCCGACTATAATGCCTGGCAACTCTGTACACCGTTTCCGGGACGTAGTCCAGGACCAAATTAAGATAGACCTCATCTTTCTGGAAGAAGAAAAAGGGCGAGAAAAACAGAAGGGTAAGAAATACATTCTTTTCTTTACGTTTGTTGATGTTATGCACATCCTGAAACGCTGGACGCCATACATAAAGTGTGAGCCATGTTTTAAGGCACATGGACGAACTATTTTAACATAAAGCCACACAGAATAAAAGGCTTTTATGTATATTTTTTACCTTGTACAACAGCTTGCTGGGGGTAAAGTGTAGACTGGGGAATGCAATGGCAAACCACCCCGGAAACACAGTCTGCCTAGTAAAGGTCGGGATGTGACGTCACCCCATGCTTGCACAGGGGACTACCTTTACCTTTTTACAACATATATGTCAGGATGCGTATTGTAAAACTGTGTATGTATGACCACTGGAGGAAGGCCTGTAAAAGGCTGAAACGCGTCTGGTCAGATTTTGGTCATTTTACGTACTAACATCAACTGTTATGAGTTGGTAATATCTGTAACTATGTTTGTGCTTTTTAGGAAGCCCTGTATATTAGGCCCCATGTTTTTAAATACAATTGTGCACAATATATAATTAAAACATATTTATTGGTTGCTATATTAGATAGTGTTTAGCTCAATCCCTTTGGTTTCCCCTAAGAAATACACGCACAATGGAACCAGTATAATGTATTGGCACACTGGTGGCAGTTTAACATTATGCGCCGTGGCAGTTCACAGTGTGCACACAACAAAGGATGTGACAAGAGCTGCCTATACTAATAAAGAACATACCAGGAAACACATTACTTTTCTTTGCGTGGGCCGAATTATGGGGAGGGGCCTTGGCTCAGTGGTGGAGCATCTGCTTGGCATGCAGAGAGGTCCCAGGTCCAATCCCCGGCATCTCCAGTTAAAGGGATCAGGCAGGTAGGTGATGTGAAGTATAGCATCCCAATCACGTGAAGTGATGGTATCGCTTTACTCTGCTCAGGTTAGACCTCAACTAGAGTATTGTCTTCAGGTTTGGACACCTCAATTCAAGAAAGATGTAGACAATCTGGAACGTGTCAAGAGGAGGGCAACAAAGACGGTGAGGGGTCTGGAGACTAAGTCCTATGAGGAAAGGCTGAAGGAGCTGGGTATGTTTAGCCTGAAGAGGAGAAGATTGAGAGGGGATATGATAACCATCTTCAAGTACTTGAAGGGCTGACATAGAGAGGATGGTGCTGAGTTGTTTTCTGTTAGCCCCAGAAGGTTGGACCAGAGCCAACGCGTTGAAATTAAATCAAAAGAGTTTCCGTCTAGACATTAGGAAGAATTTTCTAACGGTTAGAGCGGTTCCACAGTGGAACAGGCTTCCTTGGGAGGTAGTAAGTGCTCCTTCCCTGGAGGTTTTTAAGAAGAGGCTAGATGGCCATCTGTCAGCCATGCTGATGCTGTGAACTTGGGCAGTTCATGAGTGGGACAGCCCTTCAAGTACTTGAAGATGGTTATCATATCCCCTCTCAGTCTTCTCCTCTTCAGGCTAAACATACCCAGCTCCTTCAATCTTTCCTCACAGGACTTGGTCTCCAGACCCCTCACCATCTTGGTTGCCCTCCTCTGGACCCGCTCCAGCTTGTCTACATCTTTCTTAAATTGTGGTGCCCCAAACTGAACACAATACTCTAGGTGAAGTCTAACCAGAGCAGACATAAACAGCAATTGGAGATTTTCAACTGATTACCAGAGGTTCTGGTGGTATATGGTGCTGGTCTTTTGTCTGTGAGCAGCACTGAAGGTGTATTCCCCAGACCCTTCCCACGCCCGTTGAGCTGCCCTTTAGCTCCACGTTACGAACCAACAAGGAAGTCTCTCACTGCTCCCAGTGCAAAGTCCCTTCCAGCCAAAAGGTGAGGTTGATTAGAACTTGGGCCAGGGCCAAGATGTGGCCTTAGAGAATCAGCTACCCTCGAAGACCTGACCCGGGAGAGAGGAGATTGCTAAGGTGTAACTGGTAAGATCTCATTGTACTGCCTGGAGGACTGAGACTACAGAAGCGCTCGTGAGGGATACACAGCTGCCACCCATCCTTGCCAGAATGTGGTGCCTTATAATGAAATCACAGCCGCTATGGCCAAGCCCAAAAATATGAATGTTTAAGAGTAAATTCCTTAATCAGTATAGCAATACCGCATGTGTGGGAGACTCATATATTTAAACTACTAGAATGTCCCAATTGCGACAATAAGAACCACCTAACTCAGTGGTTCCCAAACCTTTTGGGCCACCACCCCCTTGGTTCCACAAACTCAACCCCAGTGCCCCCTACCCTACCCTATAAAAAGCATTATTCAAAATTGTGGTTTGCATGACTCAGTAAAGAAGATAATAACAATAAAATTTCAAAACACATCGATTCAAAATCAAATTGCACATCTATTCAAAATCAAATTAAACCTTTTTAGTTGAAATTAATACAACAAAACTGATTAACTTGGTCCAGTGGTCCCAGCTCTCTGGGAAAAAATTGTGATAATTTCCACCAAATTTACCAGCATGGTGCCATAGCTTGATCTATTGTAAATTAGTGAACAACACAGTTGAAGGGGCCACCTCTAGTGCCCCCCTGCTACCCCCTTGCCTCTTAGTGCCCCCCTAGGTAATCCCATCGCCCCTCCCAGGGGGTGGTACTGCCCACTTTGGAAACTACGGTACTGACCTAACTCAATGCACCTAGATATGACTGAAGACAAAATTAGAACAAATATGACGAGCATAGCAATCAACAGTCTCACGTGTCCAAACCCTGAATGATGACACAATTGGCAGGCGAAAACAGGCTTCCGGTATCTTCCTGCTTTCGCGATCTTCTTCAGTCGCCAAACAGTTAATGGTGTTAATGGTGTTTCAACTACTGGGGTGCCAAAGGCATGTCCCCTCAAGAACGTGGCGCGTGCAAGCAAGAGAGAAGGGGATGGCTCGGTGGTGTGGATGAGAGGCAGATGGGAAGGACACACTGTGACCGTTATGGAGATGGTGAGTTGGCCTTCCTGAGACATGCAGAACATGGGAATAAACTTCCCTGGACAGAGAGGGTCATTTACAACCTAAAGGGGACACACTTCGGCTCTTGGGATGTGTAAACACCTCTTGATTGAAGGGCCAATGTTCTGGCAGGCTTGATTGTTAGGAGGGGAGGGGCTGTGGCTCAGTGGTAGAGCATCTGCTTGGCATGCAGAAGATCCCAGCTTCAATCCCCGGCACCTCCAGTAGGATTTACAATGGTTGCAATATTGTCAGATTAAATCAGTTTTTGTACAAGATATGAAAAATGGATTTTCTAAAGAAAAGTCCCCTTTCCACAAGATGTTACTAGAAAACAATCTGAAACTGATCTCTAAAATGTACAATCTACTTTTAACATTATATTGTGAGCAGGAGATAATTAAACCAACTATGATTGATTGGGCTCAAAATATCGGACATGATATTGCTTTTAATAAATGGGAAAGACTTTGGTCAAAAGATTTGAAAGGAATAAACGCGCAATCAATTCGAGAAAACATTTATAAAATGATGTATAGATGGCATTTAACACCTAAGAAGATGGCAAAGATATATAAAGTGACATCCCCTAAATGTTGGAAATGTAATACGGAAATTGGTTCCTTTTACCATATGTGGTGGACTTGTGATAAAGCTAAAGATTTTTGGGATATGATATACAATGAACTGAGACTAATAGTACAAAAAAATATACCCAAAACACCAGAAATGATGCTATTAAGTATGATACCTGACGACTTGCTAATACAAAGAACTTTTTTGATCTATGCTACAACAGCTGCGAGACTGCTTTATGCAGCAAAATGGAAGGGGGCAGAAATTCCCGAGAAAAAAGACTGGATTGGGAAAATGTTTGAATTGGTGGAAATGGCAAAACTTACAGCCATTTTAAATGAAAAAGACAATGTTCGATTTTTAGGGGAATGGGAGGATTGGATGAAATATTGTGAATATGAATTAAAACTGGGAAAAATGGAAGAATACTTATTAATCTGATCTAGAAGACACAATTAATATTAAGAGTTATAATCATTTATATTAATAGAAGATGTTTTATGAAAGTTAAATGAAATTATGATAGTTAAGATCAGACCAATTACGATGGGATGAATATTTTATTAAGAGGCGGAGAGAGGTGATGGGGAAGCCATAAATTTTCCTCTAATTTGTTTTTTTTTTGTTATGAATTCAAGAAATTATAACAACATAGAGTTAGAATTTTGAATTTCATATTGCTTTTATTGTTATTTACTATCATGGAAAATTTGTATTATAAAAACCAATAAAATTATTATTAAAAAAAAAACAAAAAACCCCGGCACCTCCAGTTAAAGGGACTAGGCAAGTTAGGGGATGAGAAAGACCTCAGCCTGAGACCCTGGAGAGCCGCTGCCAGTCTGAGTAGACAATACTGACTTTGATGGACCAAGGGTCTGATTAATATAAGGGAGTTTCATGTGTTCATGTGACCCGGCGCCCAGATTGGCCAAGGCCCTAGGAGTCCACGTGGGGATGGGGTCTGAAAAGGGGAGCCGTTCCTTTGTTTGGGGTGGAGAAAGATGAGAGCAGGGTGAGGGAAGTGAGCTTCCTCCCGTGTGTGCTACGAGGAGGGATGATAGAGGATGATGCCAGAGGATGCCTTAGGTGTGGCCCAGGGTTGGGGGGCACCATGCAGCCAGCAGGACCAAATATTCAAAGATTGTAAGTAACTAGCCAGTCACCTCGGTGGTTTTTTTTTAATTTACTTAGTAGTATCTAGAACTGTCATACAATCATAGAATCATAGAGTTGGAAGGGGGCCATGCAGGTCATCTAGTCCAACCCCCTGCTTAATGCAGGATCAGCCTAGAGCATCCCTGACAAGTGCTTGTCCAGCCTCTGCTTGAACGCTGCCAGTGAGGGGGAGCTCACCACCTCCCTAGGCAGCTGATTCCACTGTCAAACAACTCTTACCGTAACAAGTTTTTTCCTAATATCCAGCAGGATATCCACCCGCAATTTAAACCCCTTATTGCGAGTCCTATCCTCTGCTGCCAAGAGGGACAGCTCCCTGCCCTCCTCTAAGTGACAGCCCTTCAAATACTTAAAGAGAGCAATCATGTCCCCCGCTTAACCTCCTCTTCTTCAGACGAAACATTCCCAATTCCCTTAACCTTTCTTCATAAGGCTTGGTCTCCAGGCCCCTGATCATCCTTGTCTTGTAGTCATAAAGTCATTTAACTAAAGGCCACGCACACTTCCTTGAAGTTTTGGTACTTGGAGATGCTAACAAGTCATACCCCTTTAGTGATGGTCCTTGGGCAACACTAAGAGAGAGGGGAGCAGATTTTTGACCCCCGAGTTGGTGGCACGCTGTCACAGAGGGCAAAAGAGAGGGGCGATAAGTGGCTTTCTCGCCATCTTCCTGACTTGCCCTCCCATTTACGGGACGTTAAAGCTGCCCCGCCACAGACAGAGGACGGTGACATTTTTAAAATCAAAATTGGGGTCTTTGGGTTGCTCAGGGTTGTTGTTTTTTTTAGTTTTTTTACAGCATATGCCAATAAAACAACAATACATGGATTTGTGATAAAAACAATAGACATTTAACTGTATCAGAAATAAAACCGTTCCTGTCTAAAATAAGAATATTTGGCTGATCTATGGTGAGATCAGATCAGATTATTAATACGGCAAGCGCCAATAAAACAACAATACATAGATTTAAGATAAAAGCAATGGACACTTAACTGTATCAAAAATAAAACAGTCCCTATCTTAAAATAAAACATTAATTTTGACACTTTATGGTTTGGAACTATTAATTATACTCAACTTTGCAAAGCGGATTTTGATCGCTATTGAACAAAATTTAGCTACCTGCTTTAACAAGTAGCTCAGGGTTGAGAATTGCTGTTTGAGGGTACAACTGCCTTCTGACCACATACTGTTAACTTTCCCAGCACGCCTCCCTTCCAGAGCTAAACTTACCTTCTCTCCACTGGAGTAAAAGAAATAACGCAATCTGACAATGTTACAGTGATCGAGCTTTCTCATGATTTGAAGCTCTCGATTCTGAAAGAGAGAACAATGTTCCACTAGTTATTATCCAAAGGGTGAAACCTTGTACGTCTAAGAACACAAACAAAAGAAATCATTCCTTTTCCAACAGCTATAAGCAATTATTACAGAAACTTTTCACTTTAACTTCCATTGAAATAATTAAAGCGTGTAACAAGGCAAAATTTGCTAAGCAGTCTAAGGACATACACGGATTGATTTTGAAATCAAGGCTGACTGCAAGAATTATTATTTAAATCAAGTTTCCCATTCGGTAATAAATGTGTTTGCTGAATTAACATACATACTAGGGGCTGTCAAAGGCCACATCCAAATGTCACAACAAACCTGTCTGTCTGTGACGGGCATGAACACAATTTTTTGTTCTGCTTGCGCTCTCCCTCCTGCCTCACGTGCGAAGCGCAGCTAAGACTACCTGGTTTGTGATGCTCCAGCCAAGCTCCAATTTGCCATGATGCTTGAATAGATCCCGTAAACTGGGATTCTAAACCAGTTTGCCAGATCCAAAAACTGCCCAAGCAATGACAAATAAAACAACAGTAAAAACACAATAAAACTAAGTAGCTGTATTGTTTTATAATTCTATGTTGGCCATTGGCTGTAATAACAATAAACGAAACAATAAAACTAAGAGTCATATTAAAATTCCCAGGGCCAAAACATAGCATAAATTGCCGCGCATTCTCATGTTAGCAGCCAGTGCGTTCAAAGATAGCACGCAGATAACGTGAAGGTTACTGTAAGAAAGAAGACAGATTATTTTATCTACTACTGAGCATGAAGCTGGTCTAGCTAAAATGGCTGCAAGGAACCTGGACCTGGGAGCCGAGTAAAGATGGTAAAATGGTAGCGGGGCCCGGCCCCCCCAGTTCCGGTTTGGAGTATATCAAACTGTTGAATATCACGCTCTGAACACACACTAGATGCAGGCAGTGTGAAGTTAGTGGAGTCTTACGCAGCTCTCTTCTCTGGCTGCCTTGCTTATTTCTTTCTCATGTAAAGGTCACCCTTAGAACTTTTATCAGGTGAGCGATAACATTAAAGGCATAGCAAGTTACCTTTCGGTCTTGGTATTTCTAACCACATAAACAATTTGGCTGGAAAGTTTGGTCCTCTTATCTAGTGTATGGGACTCTGCACCTTCTCTGACATAAAGAATCACTCCACCCCAATGTGTCTTTCCAGGTCTTTTTAATTTCTAGCTTCTATCCAAAGCAGTCAACTTTCTAGCTTCTATCCAGGGATAGAAGCTAGAAAGTCGACTCCTTTGAAATGTGGTGTTGGAGGAGAGCGTAACGGATACCGTGGACTGCCAAAAAATAATAATCAGTGGGTTATAGCTCAAAACAAGCCTGAACTGACCCTAGAAGCTAAAATGACTAAACTGAGGCTATCGTATTTTGGTCACATTATGAGAAGGCAAGAGTCACTGGAAAAGACAGTCATGCTAGGAAAAGTTGAGGGCAGCAGGAAAAGAGGAAGACCCAACAAGAGATGGATGGACTCTATAAAGGAAGCACCAGCCCTCGATTTGCAAGACCTGAGCAAGGCTGTCAAATTTTGGAGGACATTGATTCATAGGGTCACCATGAGTCGGAAGCAACTTGACGGCACTTAACACATAACACACACATCCAGGGATAGCCATACCTCGTTGATTTTCCTGGTCCTACCAGATTTCTGAAATGCCCGTTATATTTACTTTCTCCGAACATAAGCACTTTAATTCTCCCGTCTTAGATCCGAGGTTTCTAGCATTTGTATTCAAACAAACTCTATGGCCCCTTCCTTCTCCTTTGGTATGCATACTTTCCCCTACAGCCCTTTGGTCCCCTTTACACAGCTGCCATATCCTGGCACCCATCTACACTGCCTGGGCAGTTAACCCTTCATCCCCTAGGGATGAGTCATGTTGAATCAGACGCTCTCCGGGGGCCCTGCTAGCTTTCCCCTAGAAGTCAGCTAAAAACCTGCTCTGTTACTTATTTGATATTAAGCACCAGCAATCAGGTTCCATTCTAAGAACATTAGAAAAGCCATGCTGGATCAGGCCAACGTCCATCAAGTCCAGCAGTCTGTTCATATAGTGGCCAACCAGGTGCCCATAGGAAGCCCACAGGCAAGACGACTGCAGCAGCATTATCCTGACTGTGTTCCACAACACCTAATATAACAGGCCTGCTCCTCTGAGACTGGAGAATAGGTGTGCATCATAAGAACATAAGAAAAGCCCTGCTAGATCACACTAAGACCCATCAAGTCCAGCAGTCTGTTCACACAGTGGCCAACCAGGTGCCTCCAGGAAGCCCACAAGCAAGATCACTGCAGCAGCATTATCCCGCCTGTGTTCCACAGCACCTAATATAATAGGCATGCTCCTCTGATCCTGGAGAGAATAGGTATGCATCATGATTAGTCTTCATTTTGACTTGTCGCCATGTATAGCCCTATCCTCCACGGACATGTCCACTCCCCTCTTAAAGCCTTCCAAGTTGGCAGCCATCTCCACATCCTGGGGCAGGGAGTTGCACAATTTAACTCTGCTTTTCTAGTGAAGCTGGTACCTTTTGTGCAGGGTGGCAGGTGCCAAAAATGTTCGTGAGTGCCCAACAAAACTAAATCGTTCTTCCTGGCAGCACCATCTCATGTCTGTGCTGAGGCCCCTTATAGCTGCTTGTCTGTCTGGCCCTGTGCAAGGAACAGAAAGCTTTTCTGAGAACGCTGCATTGGTGATCCTGGACTTTAACCTCCTGCATGGCGACAGGAATCTTTCAGGACTGTGCAGGTATACTTCCCAATGCTGTTACGAGTTCACAGTGCTGTTCAGAGTTTTAAGTCAGGGGTCCCCAACCATTTTAAGCCTACCGGAACCTATGGAATTGGACACACATGAACACCTGAAGCTGCCTTATACTGAATGAGACCATTGGTCCATCCAAGTCAATACTGTCTACTCAGACCAACAGTGGCTCTCCAGGGTCTCAGGCAGGGGTCTTTCGCATCACCTACCTACCTGGTCCCTTTAACTGGAGATGCCAGGGATTGAACCTGGGACCTTCTGCATGCCAAGCAGATGCTCTGCCACTGAGCCACAGCCCCTCCCAATTCTGAAACAGCATGGTGGGCACAGCCACAAAACGGCTGTCGCGGCTTACCTTCAATTACACAGTAAAGATCCTCATGCAGTGGTGGCAGCTGCTGCCAAAGCAACGTTTTTAAGAATCTGCACAACCGTTCAGATCTCCAAATTCCAAGCAAAGCTTCTGATTGGCCAAAGCCCTACCTGGCCCCACCCACTGTCTAAAAACACTCTCTGGGAGCCAGTAAAAGTGTCAGCCGGAGCCATGACACCCACGGGTACCACGCTGGGGACCCTTGCTTTATGTGAATGGAAAGCTACCCTGCAAATTCAGCGTGGCCTTCAATTGGTTTCAGAACAGGGTGTTTTCTTTAAACTGCGAAGTCTTGCCCAAGCAAGGGGACTGGAGAAGACTGGGGCCAAACAAATGTTAAGGTGATAAGGCAGACAAAAAGAGGGCATAAGGAGCATTGTGCTAAAAACATTACAACAGCAAAAAAATTATTTGAATACATCAGGAATAGGAAACTGGTTGCCAGGGGGCGGGGTTCAGCTGATGAAGAGGTGAAAGGACTGCTAGAGGCAAACCTGGGAGACCGCTGTGGCTCAGTGGTAGAGCCTCTGCTTGGAATGCAGAAGGTCCCAGATTCAATCCCCAGTGGCATCTCCAGTTAAAGGGACCAGGCAAGCAGGTAAGGTGAAAGACCCCTGCTTGAGACCCTGGAGAGCCGCTGCCAGTCTGTAGACAATACTGACTTTGATGGACTGAAGGTCTGATTCAGTAAAAGGCAGCTTCATATGTTGTTCATATGAGCAAATTCTGTCAGAGAGCAGCCCACGTTGGTCTGCAGTAGATTTGAGTCTGCTAGCACCAAGGTTTTCAGGGTAGAAGCTTTCTAGAAAATGACGGAGGGATGCTTCGACTCTCAAAAGGTTATACCCTGAAACTCTGGTTGGTCTCTAAGGTGCCCCAGACTCAAATCTAACTGAACTATTTCTGCGTCTGTTCTCATTACAAAAAATGTGGGGCATTTCCCTGTGTCAGAGAGTATTTTCATGAAGGGTGTCACAAGAACCAAGCCTAACAGAGGCGATGAGAGCTTCATTATTGGGTCAGAGGCTTCTAAAGGCAGCACAGTAATATATGCAAGTTTGGAGTGGAGAGGGTTTGAAAACAGTCTTCAGCGTCGTTAACATATATTTTGCTTTCCAGGAAGCTTATAAAACATAAGACGTGTGGCACAGTATGTGTGTTATGCATCTCACTTTACAGTTCAGTCAAAAACACAAGAGAGGTTGCGGAGAGGGGCTGAAACGGAAACTACAACTGAATGGAGATGCTCTCTTGGTACGCGGTTCATTCGGTTCCCGAGCATTACAATTACCATTACAGGGGAGGGGCTGTGGCTCAGTGGTAGAGCCTCTGCTTGGCATGCAGAAGGTCCCAGATTCAATCCCTGGAATCTCCAGTTAAAGGGACTAGGCAAGTGGGTGATGTGAATAGACCCTGGAGAGCCGCTGCCAGTCTGAGTAGACACTACTGACTCTGATGACCGAGGGTCTGATTCAGTAGAAGGCAGCTTCATGTGTTCGTGTGTGTTCAACCCTGTTTTATGAATACCAACACACTGGCTCATGGTCAAAACCATCATAGCCTATTTCTGCCCACCCCAATGAACCAACCTTCTTGTCTCCAAATCAGAAATTACAACCAAATACGATCTCCCTTTAGAACCTTGGATTATGCCGTTTCTTTTATCTGACCTCGATGCTGATGCCGAGAAAAATTACCAGATTATGAAACATTTAACACACGTAATGGCCTTAAAGTTGTCTCGATAAAATGGCTCTGTTTTATACCAAGTTTTAAGGGATCATGCTATTTTTGTAAAACTGTTTTTCCATACAGTGTAAAGGCTTAAGACCTTGTCAGTGAGCAATGGCCTTAAAGGTTGTTGCTGTAAATCAGAAATTACAGGAAAAGGTCCCTTTGCGTACAAATTCCCTCTGACACCCCCCTCCAATGTCACAGAGCTACACTAATCTCTAAACAATCACTTAAATCCAATTAAATCCCAATTAACAGTTCAAAGAAAAGAAAGGAAAGTCCAATCTGTCCTCTGCATCCCATCTCCAGCAACAGCCTGAGTAAGAATTTTTTTTAAAAAGATCAAGCTGAACGTTCCCCACCATCTTTCTCTAGCATATTGCAGATCGTTTGGCTCCAATTCCCTCCCATTTTAGGATCAAACTCCTATCAGCAGAGCTGTGAAACACGGCCATCTACAAACAAGGCAGATGTTTCTTAACAAGGTAGAGTCCCCAGGTGTGTACATGCACACTCATGACCCCCAAAATCACTTGTTTTAATTTAAAAGGCTGTTACCTTCCTTGAGTCAGAACTGGGGGGGGGGGAGCTCTTGTAGTTTAGCCTGGCCCTTTGGAAGGATCACAACGCCGACTCCCAGTTGAGAGTCAGTAGTCTGACCCCACTACCACCCGGAAGCCTTTCACTAGGTACCTACTGTCAAGCAATGCTGATTCTATGACCTTAAGCAGATGATGAGAGGGAGGGCATCTTGGCCATCTTCTGGGCATGGAGTAGGGGGTCACTGGGGGTGTGGGGCGGGAGGTAGTTGTGAATTTCATGCATTCTGCAGGGGGTTGGACTAGATGACCCCGGTGGTCCCTTCCAACTCTATGATTCCAAGCTTCCCTTGGCAAGGGGGAAGGATTGATACGCCGACTCCCAGCTGAGAGTCAACATTTGGATTTTCGCCATCTCTCTTTTTTGAATCTCTTTTTTAAATTTTAAATTTTTAACGCGGAAAGGTGAACAAATACATAAGAAAGTGACAAAAAGAACACCTGTTGCAGAGTTTTGGGGGGGGGGAAACACAAAAGGCCATCATTAACCTTATAGTTCCATGCCATTATGAACAAAGCCCATCCTTCCGTAAACTTATCAGACCTTAAATCTTCTCGATTTGTAGTTCTACTTTGATATGGCGTTTTTAAACACGAGAGCAATTTCCCACGCTCTCATAATCCACTCATTAATATTGGGAGCCACAGAGGATTTCCAACAAAACGCCAAACGCATTGTCTTGCCGTGGTTAGCAAGCTCCTGCTAAGTGCTCTATCTGATGCACGAACACAATCTTTAATGTAACATAATAAAGCAGCCACAGGGTCGACTGGTAAAGCATGGCCCATTAATTCTCAACTACAGAACAAGATCTGGTACCAAAAAGATTCTGCTTTAGAAAGCTCTACAGAATAAGCGGCCAATATACATGTGCCCATAACCATTCCTAAAGATCTTTTGACAACTCTAAAGAGAGACAGCGTGGTATAGTGGTTAAGAGTGGTGGTATGGAGCAGAGGACTCTGATCTGGAGAGCCGGGTTCGATTCCCCACTCCTCCACATGAGCGGCAGACACTAATCTGGTGAACTGGATTGGTTTCCCCACTCCTCCACATGAAGCCAGCTGGGCGACCCTGGGCTAGTCCCAGTTCTGTCCGAACTCTCTCAGCCCCACCTCACAGGGTGTCTGTGGTGGGGAGGGGAAGGGAAGGTGATTGTAGGGCGGTTTGATTCTTCCTTAAGTGGTAGAGAAAGTCGACACATAAAAAACCAACTCTTCTTCTCTAAAAGTAACATTTCATTCCAACTCTCAGTGTATTTAGGATTTGAATCTCTCCATTTTCATCAATAATGTATACAATCCCGAAATATAGCCCTTGAGGGAACCCCCTAATCAGTACTTCAAGTGTGTGTTTTTAGCTCTACCTTCCTTCTATTTCCTTAACACGGCATTTATCACATCTCTAATTTGTAACAACTGGGACTGCATCTCTTGGCCTGATACAGGCCGCCCTTGCAGTGGAAGGGTAGGAGATCGGCTGGCACGCTTCCCGCTGCAGGAACCAGCTCTAAGTCACTCAGCAGAGAGGGGGGGGGGGGAGAGAGGCTCTGTGGTGGTGAAAAGTCCCGTCAAGTCACAGCTGACCTCTGGCGACCCCGTAGGGTTTTCAAGGCAAGAGACGTTCGGAGGTGGTTTGCCATCGCCTGCCTTCTGCGTGGGCTGAGTTCTGAGAGAACCGTGTCTGGCCCAAGGTCACCCAGCAGGCTTTTTAAAAGGAAACACCTATTTAGGCATAATCTTTTAAAAAGTAGAGATATACAACTAAACAGAACTATTATAAGGATTAGAAGGCTGTAATTAGATGGAGCCAATAAATCAGAAGGAGACTGAGATTGGGAAGGGCAGCCATGAAGGAGCTAGAAAAGATTCTTAAGTGTAAGGATGTGTCACTGGCCACCAAGATCAAGTTAATTCATGCCATCATGTTCCCTATTACTATGTATGGGTGTGAAAGCTGGACATGGAAGAAAGTAGATTCCTTTGAAATGTGGTGTGGAGGAGAGTGTTATGGATACTCTGGACTGCCCAAAAAACAAATCAGTGGGTTCTAGATCAAATCAAGCCTGAACTGACTTTAGAAGCTAAAATGACTAAACTGAGGCTGTCGTTCTTTGGTCACATTATGAGAAGACAAGAGTCACTGGAAAAGACAGTCATGCTAGGAAAAGTCGAGGGGAGCAGGAAAAGAGGAAGACCCAACAAGAGATGGATCGACTCAATAAAGGAAGCACCCAGCCCTCAATTTGCAAGACCTCAGCAAGGTTGTCAAAGACAGGACATTTTGGAGGACATTGATTCATAGGGTCGCCATGAGTCGGAAGCAACTTGACGGCACTTAACACACAATTAGATGGAGAATAAAATAATGTGAATTCAGATGTCCAGCGGGAAGTTATGGAAGTAATTATTAAAAATAAGGCACCAGGGTTGTCGTTTTTCACTGGAAAACTGAAAGTCTTTGCTGATACTTTAGTAAAACTAGTGACAGATACTATAAATGAAGTGTAGAGAAATGTAAAAAGTACCCTGAAACCTGCCTGGAAGGACAGATTATTTTAATAGGAATACTAGGGAATGGTAAAATATAACTATAGTGCAAGCTTTTCCATCAAACCATAAGGAAATACATTTCTTCAGGTCAAATTGGGTTCGCTCAAGCATGTAATTTAGCTCATGCTGTATGTATTTATTTAATTATCCTATTTATATATTACACTCATAAGTGTAAAAAAAAATCTGAGACTGTTAATGCTGCATATATTAGAATTCTAATATATCCACAATATACCTTTTTTTTAAAAACACGAAAACTGTTGACAGGATAGAATGGAAATGCTTCATTCAGTATTTAGCAACTTTAAAATTTGGGTTAACTATGGGGGTTACCGAACTTTGTATTCCCAGCGATGTATTAAGAGTTTGAAAATGCTGTAAAAAAATCACTTTAAAAGGGTTTTTGGATACCACGGCTTATAAATGGTTGGAAGACGTCTTCACAGCTAAAGGGGCCAAACAAAGTGCGAACAGTATTTTTTATAACGTTTTCAAACTCTTAATACATCGGTGGGAATACATAGAAAGTGCGAACAGTATTTTTTATAACATTTTCAAACTCTCAATACATCGCTGGGAATACCTAGTGCGGTAACCCCCTATATATGAATGCCACAAAAGAAGACTGATAGTAAGCAATAGTATATCAGAGGTGCTCAATATTCAAAGAGATACTAAGCAAGGTTGTCCTTTTTTGCCATTTGCAATTTGTTTGCCGCATATTGGACTTGATGGGCCTTGGTCTGATCCAGCAGGGCTTTTCTTATGTTTCTTCCTGTCAGACTGTCTAGTCCACACCCTTCACATCAGACCCGCAAGTCACTATGCAGTCAAAATGTCTGTCACAGACCCGTGCTCCAAATGTCTCGCAATCCAATTTCCCGTTCTCAGAAGCGCTCCTTCTCTGGAGGTTTTTAAGGAGAGTTTAGATGGCCATCTGTTAGCAATGCTGATTTCTATGATCTTAGGCAGATTCTGAGAGGGAGGGAATCTTGGCCATCTTCTGGACATAGAGTGGGGGGGCCGCTGGGGGTGTCGGGGGGAGGCGGTTGTGGGTTTCCTGCACTGTGCAGGGGGTTGGACTAGATGACCCTGGTGGTCCCTTCCAACTCCGTGATTCTATGATTCCTCTCCCTCCAACCCATGAGACTGTGTGGACAGGATCATAATGTAAGGAAAAGGTCCCTCCTAAGGAATTATGTCTGCCTCCCTCAACCTGACGCCCTCTTAACCCTAAGATCCTCGATCTCCACAACTGCACAGGAGTGAGACCCCTGTGTTTCCTAATATTTTTGTTTGGACCCTCAGGAACACAGGAAGCAAAGTGGTGGTCTGCAGTGGGGGTGGGGAACCACCAGAAACCACTGCCCTCTCTTCCAAAGTCCCTTAAGTTTTTAGGAGAGCAAGGTTAAACACGTGCCACTGAGTACAATGCCTTGCTGCGGGAGAGGTTTATTACTTATTATTTATTTATTGTTCCCACTTATTATCCCGCTCGCCCTGGGCTAAAACTTGGCTCAGAGCGGCTTAAAAAAAATAAACATCCCATCAGACCAGTTAAAAACTTTAAAACATTTAAAAATAAATCATCAAACAGAGTTGCACTTACCTGTAACTGCTGTTCATTGAAGTCTTCGGTGCAGCCCCACATATGGGACTGCGCCTGCGCGCAGGCCTGCCACCGGAAACTTTATTAGCCTCAGACCTCTAAAGGGGGATACCCCTCCCCTCAGCAGCGGCCGGCTTCCTGCCGGATCCACCGCGTGCTCCTGGGCGGGCATTCCCTCCCTCCTCAGTTCCTCGCCCGCCGCCGACCTTAGGATATTTCTAATCTGTTCTCTCTCTCTTTTTTTTTTTAGGTCGACAGCGGGGTCAGAGGGAGGGATGTGTGTCTGCACTGAAGACTTCAATGAACAGCAGTTACAGGTAAGTGCAACTCTGTTTTCATCTTCAGTCTTCGGTGCAGCCCCACATATGGGATTATAGCAAGCTTACCATGTCGGAGGAGGGTGTAGATCCTCAGGAAAACAACGTCTGAAGGACCGCCATCCCCACTGCAGCATCACGTCTCACGTGTAGATCCAACACTTAGTGCCGGACGAACGTGTCCTCACTTGCCCAAGTCGCAGCCTTGCAGATCTCCTGGACTGTGAAGTGCAGCAGAAGAGCCCTGGGCCCTAGTGGAGTGGGCATGGACCCCTAATAGACAAGTCTGTCCTGATTCTTTATAGGACAATCTCACCGCTGAGACCACCCATCCAACTATGGATTGGGAGGAAGCAGCCTGACCCTTCTTATGACCCTGGTAACAAATAGTGTTTTTGACCTCCTGAAATGCTTGGTCCTGTCAATGTAGTACAAGAGAGCCCTCTTGACATCTAGCGTATGCAGGGTCTTCTCAGCCGAGGAAGTCGGTCTGCGGGAAAAAAACGGAAGGACCAGGTCTTGTGCCATGTAGAATGAGGAAACTACCTTGGGTTTGAACCTGAGACTGGAGTGCAAAACTATCCTTTCACTAAAGACCCTAAGAAAAGAGTGATCCATGCTGAGTGCTGCTAGTTCTCCAACCCTTCTGGTGGAGGTAACCGCTACTAGGAAAGCTACCTTGGCTGAAAGTAAAGGTAGTGGGACACTAGCCAGTGGTTCAAACAGGGGCAGCGTAAGTCTGGCCAGTACCAGAGAAAGTGACCATTGGGGAACCAACAGGGAACAGGGGGAAACATGTTAGTAAGTCCCTTCAGGAAACGTTTAGATAGGGGATGAGCAAATATCGTGTGACCCTCTAGTTTGTCATGAAAAGCCGAGATTGCAGCTAAATGCACTCGAATGGAAGTCACAGATAGCCCCATCTTGGCTAATTCTAGCAAGTAGTCCAGAATATGGGGTAGAGGGCATGAAAAGGGAGAAAACCCTTTAGGCCCAGTCCACTTATCAAACCGCTCCCATTTTTTGCTGTAGGAGTATCGAGTGGAGGGTTTCCTTGCTTGGAGGATAACCTCCTTTACAGGTGCTGAGAGTCCCTCCCCCACCAGGGATCTATCCTCCACGCTGCTAGATGCAGCCTGTGTGAGGGTCTCTGTCTTTGTGTCTCTGCTTTCCATCACCTGCGGTGTTATCAGTGAACTCGTAAAAGCAGTTCACACCTTCTGGTCTCAGGCGCCAGGCCTGATGGCCCATGTATCTTCCCCCCCCGCTGTTCTTCCTGCCAGTACTCCCTCAGGCCGGTGCGGCCTTGGAAGTGTGATAGCCGCACCAGACTTCCTGGGATCCGTCTGATGTTTTGTATTACGCCAAGCTTGTAACTTCCCATAACAATAAGTGTGAACCCCAGTGCCCCAGTGCCCTGGAGTCAATATATTCTGTAAACCCGTATAGCCCCTCACTTGCAACTTTCTACCTGTGCCTGTCTCATCTCCTGAAGGCTTCAATAAATCTATTGTTTCTGTATCCACGTCTGAGCAACTGATTTGGAGAAGCAAACTCAGAGAGGGGGATCTCTCACATTAAGTTGCAAGTCCTTGCCTCTCGGACTGCAGCTGTACCGCTTTGGACAGAATGTCAGCCGACGAGGACACCACCCCTACCCCCGATGCCCCCAAGGAACCGGACGAGCCGGAGAAGCCGGACCCGAAGGAGGAGGGAGCCAAGCCAAAGAAACCGAAGGGTCGCGCCCCCGACCAAGATCGGGACGAACGTCCCCGGGGGCTTACTTATTGGCTGGACTCTCCCAAGGGCTGGTCGCTCTCGCGGACTGCGGCGAAGGATCGCCGGTTGGCCTTCCCCAGCACGGGACTCGAAGGGGACCCGGCCCGCAAAGAGGCCCTCATGGAGGAAGAACGAAAGCAGTGGCAGGAAGACCGCCGGGCTATGCAGGAGCAGATGGAGAGCATGCAACGCGTAATGGGTGAGATGGCTACGGCCCTAGATGCGCTGAAGTTGCAACCTCCAGCCGGTGCTCCCCCAGACGGGGCGCCGGTAGTTCCGCCCGCAACCCCTGCCCCCCCGGCCCGTCGGGACCTGAAAGTCACATATGACGGGTCGGGAGACCAGTTGACCTTTTTTATGGTCCAAGTAGACATTTTTATGCGGGAACAAGGCCGAACCTTCGCTTCTGAGGAGTCCCGGGTGCAGTACGTGGCTTCCTTACTGCAAGGGGAGGCGGCCGCCTGGATGGTGTTGCAGTATGAACTCCGCTCGCCGGTGCTGCGAACCCTGGACGAGTTCATGGTAGCACTCCGAAACCGTTTTGAGGACCCGACTCTGGGTGAGCGGGCTAAAGCCTCCCTGATGCAACTGCGCCAAGGGACTAAGTCGGTGGCGCAGTATGCAAGTGAGTTCCAGTCACTGGCTAGCCGAATTCTGGACTGGAGTGAAGCTACCTTGGTACAATGTTTCAGGGAGGGTCTCAACCCAGACCTCCAACATTGGGCCTTCATGCAAGGGAACCCCCCGGATGTGGAAGGTTGGGTTCGCCATGCTGCTGACATCGAGAATCGCAAACAACTCCTGAACTTGTCCAAGCAACGGCTTGGGCGAGACCCCAGGCCCCGAGGTGACCGTGGCCGGGAACTCCGGCAAGGGGGTGGCGGGGGTCTCTCGGCCGCGGAACGCCGCAAGCGGTTCGAGGCCGGCGTCTGCCTGATCTGCGGGGGAAAGGGTCACTTTGCATCGCAATGCCCCTCTCGCTCAGGCCGTCCGACCCCCCCCCCGCCAAACCCAGGCCGAGCCGACGAAACCGGCCGCCGACAGCCAGCCTCGCCGCAGAAGTGGACCACTGAGCCGGCGCTCCGGCGCACCCTCCGCTCTCCACGCGCGCCCCCAGGATGGGGCATCCGACTCTACGGTCCCATCGGGGTCCCGGATTACAAATACCGTCTTTGATTCGGACGGCTCCCCGGAAGCCACCACCCCGTCCCCCTCTTCCAGCGAGGAGGAAGAGTGGGAACAGCCGGCAAAAAACGCCGTCGGTCTGCTGTAGAGGGGGCTCCGCAGCAGACCGTCCCTATCGTTGTGCAAGGAGCTCCACCGATGGTAAGCGCCCAAGAGGACAATGTATTTGTGCGTGTTCAGCTGTCCCTACCCAAAGGGGGTCCCCCGTTAGAGGTCCCCGCGTTGGTCGACTCGGGGTGTGCCCGCACCATGATAAATGAGGAAACTGCCAAGAAGTTGGGTGTCCGGCGCAAGCGGCTTCCGGGACCCCTCCGTTTTTCCCAAATGGACGGGAGTGACTTTAAACGGGGCCCTGTGACCCATAGAACTGCAGCCGTGATTATGTCCGTGGGGGAACATTGGGAACGGTTGTATTTCACCATCGCCCCTATTGTAACCCCTGTGGTGTTAGGGATGAACTGGTTAAGGGGACACAATCCCTCCATTGATTGGGTTAAACGGGTGCTTTCCTTCCCCGAAAACCCCTGTGGGTTGCATGACAAGGAACGGGTACTCAGAACTCCAGCCGCCGCACTGGTAGGGTCCCCCGCCCCGGTCTCTCCTCAATTACCCTCTGAGTACTCGCAGTTTACTGATGTTTTCGATGTTAGAGAATGCGACGAACTGCCTCCCCACAGAGAAACGGACTGTGCCATCGAGATTGTAGGGGAAGGCAAACTGTCTAAGGGAAAGGTTTACCCCATGAGCCCTAGTGAAAAGACTGTATTGCGAGACTATCTTGATGTCAATCTGGCGAGGGGTTTCATCCGCCCCTCCAAGGCTCCTTATTCAGCCCCAGCTTTCTTTGTAAAGAAAAAGACGGGCGATTTAAGACTGTGTATTGACTTTCGCAGACTGAACGCAGTCACCCAGTCTAATGCTTACCCCCTCCCTCTTATTCCTGACCTTCTAGCACAATTAAAGGAGGGCCGAATCTTCACCAAACTGGACTTGGTAGAAGCCTACCACCGCATTCGCATCAAAGAAGGAGACGAACCCAAAACGGCCTTTTCCAGTTGTTTTGGGATGTTTGAGTACCTGGTCATGCCGTTCGGACTTTCGGGGGCTCCGAGTGTCTTTATGCAATTAATTAATGAAGTTTTGCATGATTTACTGTTTCGGGGGGTGGTGGTATTTCTCGATGACATTCTTATTTACTCTGAAACCATGGAAGAACATGTGCGCCTAGTGCGAGAAGTGCTCCAGCGGCTGCGGGAGCACAAACTGTATGCTAAGGTGTCCAAGTGTGAATTCCACCAACCCTCTATTACATTTCTGGGGTATGTGATTTCCCACCAAGGGTTGGAAATGGACCCCGCCAAGGTCCAGGCGGTGCGGGACTGGGAAACCCCCACTACCCGCCGCCAACTTCAACAGTTTTTGGGGTTTGCCAACTTTTACCGGAATTTCATTCCCAACTTTGCCCAAGTTGCGCTTCCCCTCACTGCCCTGTTGCGTACCAAGGACAGGGGGGCTAGCGCCGCACTCCCCTCAGCCCGTCTGCAATGGTCTCCCCAGTGCCAGCAAGCTTTTGAACGTTTAAAGCTACTTTTTTCATCCGAACCCGTTTTGGCTCACCCGGATTGCACCAAGCCCTTCGTGGTGCAGGTGGATGCCTCGGATGTAGCCATGGGCGGGGCCCTATTGCAGAGGGATGAGGGGGGACGGTTGAGGCCATGCGCCTACTTCTCCAAGAAGTTTTCCCAGTCCGAAATCAACTGGGCCATTTGGGAGAAGGAGGCAGCAGCGGTCAAACATGCCCTTACCATATGGAGACACTTCTTGGAGGGGGCCGAGCTGCCGTTCGAAGTGTGCACAGATCACAAGAATCTCGAGGCTCTCAAGGGAGCTAGAAAACTCAATGCCAAACAAATTCGGTGGGCCCAATTTTTTGCAAAATTCCGGTTCACCCTCAAACATGTCCCTGGCAAAGAAAATGCCCTAGCTGATGCTTTGTCACGACTTCCCCAGTATCGCAACGATTTCGATCGCCCCGTCGACTCCCTGTTCACTCCCGAACAGCGAGGGGAAGTCCCTGGCTTGGCCGTCACCACCCGATCCCAAGCCCGCCAACCGGAGACCCCCCCTACGCTCAAAGGTATCCCGGAAGCATTCCAACAGCGACTCCGGGACGCCTCCTTACAGGAGGAGGAGCACCATCTCCTCCCCACTGGCTTGGAACGAACCAACACCTGGTGGGTGCAAGGGGGGAAACTATATGTCCCATCTTCCCTTCGCAAAGAAGTATTGGGACTTGTACATGGGGCCAGACTAGCGGGTCATTTTGGTTTCATAAAAACGCTTCACCTGGTTCGAAGGCAATTCTGGTGGCCCGGTATGAGATCTGATGTAGAGTTGTATGTGCGCAGCTGCCCCACCTGCGCCACAGCCAAGAAACGGATGGGAAAACCCCCGGGGCTTCTCAAACCGCTTGAGAACCCCTCCCGTCCCTGGGAAGTCATCGCCATGGATTTTATCACCGACCTACCTCCAAGTCGGGGGAAAACGGTTCTCTGGGTTATCACAGACCTCTTTTCCAAACAGGTTCATTTCGTTCCATGTGCAGGTCTTCCTTCAGCCCAGGGCTTAGCTAAATTGTTCATCACGCACGTCCTCAGGCTACACTCGATCCCGAGGAAGGTCCTCTCCGACCGGGGGGTCCAGTTTGTTGCCAAATTCTGGCGGGCTTTCCTAAAGTTAATGGGAGTGGAGGAACAGGGCCTTTCTTCCGCCTATCACCCCCAAACGGATGGTCAAACGGAACGAGTAAATGCGGTAGTAGAATGTTATTTGCGTTGCTATGTAAATTTCCACCAGGACGACTGGGTCGACCTGCTGCCATTTGCCGAATATGCGTACAACAATGCGCCTCATTCCTCTACCGGCTTTAGTCCCTTCCAAGTTATATACGGGACGGATTTTGGCCCTTTCGGTTCTGCCCCCGTCTCGCCAGAGCTCCAGTCTACCCCTGATCTTCAGGAGTGGATTCAGGTGGTTAAATCCACCTGGCCATGGTTGCTCAAAAATCTGGAAAGGGCAAAAAGCAAGTACAAGGAACAAGCAGACAAACACCGGTCTCCGGGATGGGAACTCAAGGTGGGGGAGCAAGTCTATCTGTCCACCAAAAACCTCCGCTCTCTTCGCCCCTGCAAAAAACTGAGCGACCGTTATGTAGGACCTTTCCCCATTACCAGAGTAATCAACGAGGTTACCGTGGAACTGAGTCTCCCTAAGACTCTCAAGGGAGTTCATCCAGTCTTCCATATAAGCCTCCTCAAACCTTATGTAGCAGCTCCCCAGTTCCACCCCCCTCCCGCTCATGAGATTCCTACCGTAGTAGGAGGGGATACCCATTTGGAAATATCCAAGGTTTTAGATTCCAAATGGAAGAAAGGGAAACTGTTTTACTTTGTTCGCTGGAAAAACCTTGGCTCCGCTCATGACGAATGGGTGGCCGCACCCCACATGGCAGCTCCTCGCTTGGTCCGAGAATTCCACCTCGCTTATCCCGATAAGCCTCGTCCTCTCGGAGGGGGGCCTTAAGGGGGGCAGAATGTGAGGGTCTCTGTCTTTGTGTCTCTGCTTTCCATCACCTGCGGTGTTATCAGTGAACTCGTAAAAGCAGTTCACACCTTCTGGTCTCAGGCGCCAGGCCTGATGGCCCATGTATCTTCCCCCCCCGCTGTTCTTCCTGCCAGTACTCCCTCAGGCCGGTGCGGCCTTGGAAGTGTGATAGCCGCACCAGACTTCCTGGGATCCGTCTGATGTTTTGTATTACGCCAAGCTTGTAACTTCCCATAACAATAAGTGTGAACCCCAGTGCCCCAGTGCCCTGGAGTCAATATATTCTGTAAACCCGTATAGCCCCTCACTTGCAACTTTCTACCTGTGCCTGTCTCATCTCCTGAAGGCTTCAATAAATCTATTGTTTCTGTATCCACGTCTGAGCAACTGATTTGGAGAAGCAAACTCAGAGAGGGGGATCTCTCACAGCCTGTCTACATCGTGGTGGTACAGTTGTCCCCATCTGAGAAGAGTCGGGTTGTTTGGGTATGGCCTGTAAACCCCTCGTGCTAAAGTCATCAGCTCTGTGAACCATATCTGGCGTGGCCACTGAGGGGCTATCAGAATGCATTCTGTGTTGTCTGCTCTGACCTTCCCTAGAACCCTCGCTAACGGGGAACGGAGGGAAGGCATAAAAGAGGGTACCCGACCAGGTTAACTGAAAGGCGTCCCCTAGGGACTCCGGATCGCTCCCTGCTAGAGAGCAGAATCTCGGTGCCTTGTTGTTCTTTTTGGTTGCAAAGAAATCTATCTGTGGGAACCCCAATCTTGGAAAATCGGGTGCAAGAAGACTTCTTGGAGCTCCCACTCGTGATTGGTGGTGAATTTCCTGCTGAGAGCATCAGCCCAAGTATTCTGAACCCCTGCTATGTGAATGGCCTTTAGCTGGATGCTGTTCAACAAGGCCACCTTCCAGACCTTCTGGGCTTCTCGACACAGTGGGAGGGAACCCGTGCCTCCCTGTTTGTTTATATAGTAAACAGTCGTAGTGTTGTCGGATTGAAGAAGTGTTCGGGAGCCCTGCAGGATATCTGAGAAAGAGGTAAGTGAGTAACACACAGCTCTCAACTCTAGCATGTTGATGTGGAGGGAAGACTCTCTAATGTCCCATTGGCCCTGTATAGACATGTCCTCGCAATGGCCACCCCAACCCTCCAAGGAAGCATCCGTAGTAAGGGTGAACTCAGGGTTCCAGTAGCCGAAGGGCATTCCCTTAAGTAGGTTGAGGTCAGACAGCCACCAGCATAGTGACCGCAGTATGCCTCTCGGGATAGACAGTCTATGCAACTGGGAGTGACGTGACTGGTTGTACGATCTGATAAACCAATTTTGTAGCTCTCTCATTTGCAGCCTAGCAAAGGGGGTAACAGCTGTCGTAGAGGCCAGGAACCCCAGTAGACGCTGTATGGAAATGACTGGCTGATGCCTGCACCTAGAAAAATATTGAATCATGCATCTAATTGCTAACACCCTTCCCTCTGGGAAGAAGGCTCTACCCCTACTGGAATCCAGCATTGCCCCTATGAATTGGGCTTGTAGTGATGGTATCAGCTTGGATTTCTTGAGGTTAACCATGAGACCAAGCTTTACACAGGTAGCTAAGACCAGATCTAGGTGGGAGGATAGTCTAGATGGGCTGTTAGCTGTGACCAGCCAGTCTAAATATGGGTAGATACAGCAACCCTGTCTCCTGAGGAAAGACATGACCACTGCCATGCATTTTGTGAAGACCCTTGGGGCCGTGGCTAGTCCAAATGGGAGGACAGTGTATTGGAAAACTTCACTCCCATAACGAAACATAAGGTATTTCCGATGATAAGGGTGAATTGATATATGGAAATACGCATCTTTAAGGTCTAAAACCGCAAACCCCGTGCCTGGGGTAATCAGCTCCATTACAGAGGGTAATGAGACCATGCGGAACTTTGAAATGCGTAAACATTTATTAAGGAACCTCAGATCAATAATGGGCCTAGAGCCCCCATCCTTTTTCTCAACCATAAATATGCGGGAGAAGAACCCAGAACACGGTAAATTAACTTTCTGAACAGCACCCTTCAACATGAGCTCTTCCAACTGGGGAGCAAATTCTGGGAATGGATACAGATGGTAGCGTTGGTACCGTTGTCCTCTATAGGGTGGAGCACCGAAGCTCTGGCGAGGGTTAAATCTCTCTCTTTGGTGTTGAAAGAGGGGTGTAATGCCCAAAGACCTTGCTATCTGTCGGTCTTTTTTAATATTGGTGAGGAACTCCGTGGTGCCCGCAGCAAAGAGTGTGTCACCTTCGAAAGGTAAGTCCTCGATCTGGACCCTGGTGTCTAGAGGGAGGGCTGTAGTACACAGCCAGGAGTGACGCCTCAAGTGTGATTGCTGTGGCCATGGATCTAGCCGCGGTTTCAGCCGCGTGCTTGCCGGCGCTGATCTCTTGTTTTGAGAGCCGGGTGGCTTCAGATTGAATCAGTTTGAGGGCGGATTTAGACTCCTCAGGTAACAGATCAATGTGGGGGGTAGCTTTTTCCCATAAAAAGAGCTGGTAGCCCCCCATTATAGTCTGATAATTTGCAATACGGAAATTTAGGGCGGCAGAGGTGTAAGCCTTCCGGCCTAGGTGATCCAATCTCTTGCTCTCCTTATCTGATGGAGTGGAGTGCTGACCTTGACGTTGTCTGGTTTGGATCCTCCTTGACTATAGAAGAGGGTGGAGGATGATCAGGAACTCTGCTGAATCCTGCTTAACTCTGTACAAGTTCTCTATTTTCTTTGTTGATGGATTAACAGAAGCAGGTTTTTTCCACACTGATTTAGAGACCTCAGAGAGGCCTTCTAGGGTAAGGGAAAGCTGCTATGCCAGGTGAGTCAGGGTAAAGACGACTAAGAATTTTATTCTTTGGCTTGTTATCCGTAGTGGTGATGTTAATGTCCAAGGCTTCTGCCATACGGATCATCTGCTCGGTTCTTAGTTTCAAGTCTTCTGATGGGGAGACAGCCTCAGTGTCCCCAACTAACTCGTCTGGGGAAGGTTCTGACAAACCTTCAGAGCTTTCCACTGAGACTCTGGATTCTTCAGGATCCTCAGTTTCAGATTCAGTTCTGGGGCTCCTCTGTGTAAGAGGGTAAAGTGGAGAGAGCAGTTGAGGAGTGGTGTGGGCTAAGGGTCTGCCCTGTAGGTTGACTTGCTTGAGCCTACAGAATTCGATCCAGTCCTGTAGCAAGGCTGGAGAGATAGGTGGTTGTGGAGCAGGGGGGGGGATAAGGCTGAACCACCCTCCTCGGATTCAAAGGACCCGGATCCGAGGGGAGAAGAGTCTCATCTAGTGGCTCCACCTCCACATCAGAGAAGAAGAGTAGAGGGGATCCCGAGTGGAAGGACGGGGTCCTCGGTACCGTGATCAGATCCGGTTGGGTGTACGTCGGATCCGAGGTCGTTTGAGCCGGGGTAACCGATCTAGAAGGAGGGAGACTGGCGCTGCGAGTTTTCTCCTTGTGTTTTGTCTTGTGCTTGTGTTTCTTCGCGGTGTGCGTCGGATCCGAGTGCTTCGGATCCGAGCCGGATCTGGGGGTCCAGGTGACCGGTACCGATCGAACAGATTGCGCGTCTCACGGTGTCCCAGAGCCAGCCGATGGAGAGGGGGCCGTCAGCGCTCTTTTCCATAGCTCTGTGTTAAGACGGTCAGCGTGAGCATTACGGGCGCGGGTAGAAAATTTCTGGCAGATTTTGCACGCGGAGACGTTATGTCCCTCACCCAGGCAAATGAGGCACAGATCGTGCTGGTCCATGTGCAGAATCTTTGTTGCGCACTTTGGGCATAGTTTGAAAGGCATCTTGGGCGCCATGCCGGCCCTCGGCACGCAGCCGGGGGGATCAAGGCAACGGTGAAATAGCCCTTAAATCGGCTCGGGGACGGAGACCGAGATCTGGTTGGGGGGAACCCAACAACAGACTTAATAAGAAGACTCACAAAAAACGAAAGTAGTCCGAAGAGGTAGCGAAAACGCTGAGGTCTAGAAAAGCTCCTTACTTGGCGGCGGCAAAGAGGAGGGGAGGGGATGGGATCCAGCGGGAAGCCGGCCGCTGCTGAGGGGAGGGGCATCCCCCTTTAGAGGTCTGAGGCTAATAAAGTTTCGGGTGGCAGGCCTGCGAGCAGGCGCAGTCCCATATGTGGGGCTCCGCCGAAGACTGAAGATGAATCCTAATTTACCTAAGGCGCCTCTAAAGCGTAGCACAAAACACAAGCTTCAGTAAGGCGAGCAGATGGAATAAATACAGTTGAATAAAAGATAAAAAATATATTACCATAGCGGGGAGGTTAGGGAGACCAGCATTAATATACAGGGAACTGTTGCCCTGTACAGGTTGCCCTGTATCTCCTCAAAACAATCCGCCAGGCCCTTTATGGATCCCTAGTCTAACCACTACTTGCTCAATAACAACTCCTCCTATGTATAAACATCGAAACACTATGGGTTACCGCACTTTGTATTCCCAGCAATGTATTAAGAGTTTGAAAATGTTGTAAAAAACGCTTTAAAAGGGTTTTTGGATACCACGGCTTATAAATGGTTGGAAGACGTCTTCACAGCTAAAGGGGCCAAACAAAGGGCGAACAGTATTTTTATAACGTTTTCAAACTCTTGATACATCGCTGGGAATACCTAGTGCGGTAACCCCCACTGTCTGCTATATCTTGGAGAAAGACCGTACTGAACGAGTGTTGCATCTGTAAAGTTACAGCCACTTGGCCCAAAATTAAATGACAGTCCTCAGTGACTCTGCAAGTGTATGGAGTGAAAAACAAATCTACATTTAGGACTAAAAACACAGTGTATACGTTGTCGCTTCCTGTGTTTTATTTGAACCTATGCCCCACTCAACTCCTCTCAGAACGTCCTCGTGTTGGAGCCCTCCTCAGTGGAAGAGGCTTCCTCGGGAGATGGTGAGCTCTCCTTCCCTGGAGTTTTTAAGAAGAGTTTCGATGGCTGTCTGTCAGCCATGCCGATTCTATGACCTTAGGCAGACGATGAGAGCGAGGGCACCTTGGCCATCTTCTGGCATGGAGTAGGGGTCACTAGGGGTGTGCAGGGGAGGTAGTTGTGAATTTCCTGCATTGTGCAGGGGGTTGGACTTGATGGCCCTGGTGGTCCCTTCCAACTCTATGATTCTATGATACTTGGAGCAAATTGACAATATATAGGGGAAATTGAATTTACAAAAGTTTTCATAAATGGAATAGTAACTGCAGTACTGCAGTGAAAAGCTGTGCTCCCGACCTGAGTTCGATCCCGACAGACGTTGGTTTCAGGTAGCCTGATCAAGGTTGACTCAGCCGTCCATCCTTCCAAGGTCGGTAAAATGAGTACCCAGCTTGCTGGGGCAAAGTGTAGACGACTGGAGCAGACAATGGCAAACCACCCCGTAAACACAGTCTGCCTAGTAAACGTCAGGATGTGACGTCACCCCATGGGTCAGGAATGACCCGGTGCTTGCACAGGGGACTACCTTTACCTTTCATGTAGTTTGGCATAGGACAGTGTCGGCAAACTGCGGCTCGCGAGCAGCATGTGGCTCTTTGGCCCCTTGGGTGCGGCTCTGCCCCTGGGCGCCGTGCCTGCTGCTTAGTCTCCCCCGGGGCCCGGGCAGCCGAGGTTCCTGCCGGCGCTTCTTCTGTTGCTGCGGCAGCCGGCGGCCCACCGCCCCTCCCTCCTCCTCCTCCTCCTCCGAGACGCCTCTGCGCAAGCGCCGCCTCTCCCACCTGGGGCTCCGCTCCTCCGCGCGTGCGCGGTCACAGCCTGCCCGGCCCCGGGCTGTCAAGCCCAACCCCGGTCCCAGCGCCAACCCACAGGGGAGGGGGGAAGAGCCCTCGGACCCCCACTCGCCTGGAGAGAAGCCTGGAGAGGCGGCAAGCAGCAGTCGACTAGAGCCGCCTCCCAGCGCCCAGGGGGGCGGGCTCGAAGTCCCCCCAACTGCCGACAGGCCCGCTCGTCAGCTGGCGAGCGGGAGAACCAGTCCGGGCAGACCATGCCTGGCCGACGGGGCGCTGCAGTGGCCGTGACAGCCCCCGGCCCCCAGGCTGTCTCACCAGCCGGGTCCCCGGGGAGAGGCCGAACAACCCGCCCATCAGCTGGCAGGAGGAGGGAGGAGTGCGATGGCGGAGGGAGGCGCCAGGGAGGCAGAGGGGTCGGCCTGGCTCCAGCCACAGCTCCCACCGGGAAATGGTTGGCGGGACGGTGGGGGGAACAGGCGCGGAGAGGACATGCCTGAAGGAAAGGGACTGGAGGCGCCCCTCATCTTGCGAGCCCAGCTGCTGGCCTCTCACAGGGGAACTACATGTCCCAGCATGCATTGCTTCCCTTTGAGCTCATGGTGCACTGCATGTTGGGAAAAGGGGGGAGGAGGGGGTCGGTCTCACGCACCCTGAGCGCTTTTTGCAAGCCCGCCTGGTGTGTTGGGAGGCTCCGTTTCGCCTTTGTGCGCCCAAAGTGCCAGCTTTGGTCCAGCCTCTGGGGGGGGGGTTGCCACCTCCAGGTTGGGAAACTCCTGTAGATTTGGGATGGAGGAGAGCTTCGCAGCTGGCCGGGCTGCGCAGCCTCTCCCCGCTTTCCTCACGGAGAAGGCCGCGCTTCCCCGCACGCTCGCAAGGCTGGCCAGAGACGGCAGCGCGACTCCGACGGGAAGAGGCCCACCGCCCCCCACCTCGGGCGCCGCTGAAGCTCTGGTTGGATGAGACTTTGCCTTTGCAGCAAAGAGCCATCCTGGCGCGTGCCGCCCCCCACCACGTGCGTGAAACGGCAGCCGTGGCGCAGCGCGGCCTGGGAAGCAAGGAGGGGGAAAATCCCACCCCACGCAAGTCGGGCTGAGGGCAGCCAGAAGAGCCAGGGGAGGGCAACGACGAGGCCCCCACCCTCTGAGACAACTCTCCTGGCAAGGAGAGGAAGAGGTGTGGGAGAAGGGATCTTTATAGCCTCGGGTTGAGGGAAAAGGAGGCGGAGCCTAGGTGGCTCTCAAGGGAAATCTCAATCGTGCTGTTGATGTTTGGCTCGGTTGACTGGTGAGTTTGCCGACCACTGGCATAGGAGATACTCAACATACAAAGGGGAAACTTCATTCAAATCACCCTTCCATTGGCAATTTGAAATAAACGATTTTTGAATCAACTGATCTGCCTGTAAAGCCTTTATGCAAATTCTGCCTCTCTCTGAATTATTTGGGATTTCATAGAAAGCGGAATGAAGGTAATTCCCTCCTGACAAGACTTCATGATAAAGAAGTAACACTTCTCTTTCCCCCATTTAGTGACTCACCCATCATGCATTCTGTACTCAAATCAGGACTTTCTTCCTACTCCTTTTATACAAATCACAATGGAATATCAATGCAGACAGTACTACGCATACATATAATCTCATGAAAAATAAATCAGCAACTAAACGTCAAGAGGGCAGAAGCCGATGAACAAATAAATGGGTACAAATATTCTAATATAATCTTAAATAAGGTAATTAATATACTGATTATATGTAAGTTAGGAAATACAAGTTTATATTTTTCACTCAGATAAAGATTCTAGAAGAGGTGCAAAAATAAAGCACATATCATTAGCGAATAATTAAATTAAACGCATTGTTTAGATATATTGGTTAAAAGGCTTACAAAATAGTATTAGCAGATTAATACAACATAATACAATATAAGATGCTAGGTAAGTAAGATTATATGCACGTTGGAGTATAAGCAAATGCATTTTAGTTATGTTAAAGATATAGTTACTCTTAAGTTCCAACGATTAACAGATATTTAGAATGATTTATTTCCGCTCCTATGCAACAGTGTGATGGTTGGTAAGGATTTTGTTATAGATAAGGAGCTTAGATTATGAATGTGGGATGTATGTTTTATGTTTGTATGTATATGTCATGTTGTTATAAAAATAAAAATGTAATGGAGGAAAAAAGAATATGACAGCTGTCTAAAGATTTACCAAGACCTCTCACCTTAAATCTCTTGTCCTGCAGAACTTTCTTAATCGCAACGAGCTCTCCCGAATCGCAGAGTTTGGCTTGATACACGACACCAAAAGATCCATTTCCAATCACCTTGGTGTCCGTGTAACTAACTTCTTGAGGCCTGTCCGGGCCTTGTCCGGGAGTTGCTACCACTGTGGTCACCTTGCTGCCGTCTTTATCTCCTGGAAACACCGAAAACAAAGCGAGATCGTGAATACGAATGAATCGAGAGGAGTTGCAACACAAAATGCAAACGTGCTGCACAACAAAGTGGCTAACAAGTTCACAGCGGCGCAGGCCAAAAATATACACAATAAATGACAATGAAGATATGTTAGACTGTATTGTGTGAGCCGGCAAAGATACATACACGATAATGTATATATCAACAAATTACAACAGAATACAAAAGTTACAACAAGGAGCTAAATCATAGCCAAACGCTTTCATGGTCCAAATAACAAAAAAAACACCGTAATGGTAGAAACAGCGAAGCAATAAGGGACAGGATTCCGGTAAATATAAGTGACATGATTCCGGTATATTTTTGGCCTGTACTGCTGTGAATTAGGAGAGCAATACAAAAGAACCAATCGTTGTCATTTCTTCTCGGAGGGGAGCCCCGCTGAGTTCCTGGGTCTCCGGCAACAGGTCTCAATTAGCGCCCGTGAAGCGTGTCCCAAGGTGTGCGTCCCTTTACCCAGTTTTCTTCGAAATCTCCCCACACAGGAAGGAGAAGCAGAATATCCCCCACGTCCATCTAGTTCAAGGCTAGATGAGCGGCCGCCTGCTCACGTAGACTCAAAGCTCAGCAGTCAGAGCGTTCACAGTACAATACTAGATGGCTTTGGTTCAGAGGCGAGCGAACCCCGGAGCTAATCAGCCGTCACACTATTGTGCGGCTGGGGGAAGGGGGGAAATGTCTGTGACATTCATTTCCTTTTAACGGCAAGCTGCAGGGCTGCTCAAGGTAGGGGTTGGACAATAAAACTGCTGCTATCATACTGCCCTTGTACAAATCTATGGTGAGACCACACTTGGAATACTGTGTACAGTTCTGGTCACCACACCTAAAAAGAGGATATTGCAGAGCTTGACAAGGTGCAGAAAAGAGTAACCAAGATGATCAGGGAGGCTAGAGCAACTGCCCTATGAAGAGTGGAAACGTTCATGGAGGAGAGGAGTATTTATGGCTACTAGTACTAGAGCGGTATTTATGGATACTAGTCATGATGCGTGCCTATTCTCTCCAGGATCAGAGGAGCATGCCTATTATATTAGGTGCTGTGGAAGACAGGTAGGACAATGCTGCTGCAGTTGTCTTGCTTGTGGGCTTCCTAGAGGCACCTGGCTGGCCACTGTGTGAACAGACTGCTGGACTTGATGGGCCTTGGTCTGATCCAGCAGGGCTTTTCTAATGTACTTATGATGCATACCTATTATCTCCAGGATCAGAGGAGAGGGCTATTCATGGCTACTAGTTAAAATGGATACTAGTCATGATGCATACCTGTTCTCTCCAGGAACAGAGGAGCATGACTGTTATATTAGGTGCTGTGGAACCCTATTATATTAGGTGCAGTGGATCACAGGCAGGATAATGCTGCTGTAGTCGTCTTGTTTGTGGGCTTCCTAGAGGCACCTGGTTGGCCCCTGTGCGAACAGATTGCTGGACTTGATCGGCCTTGGTCTGATCCAGCATAACCTTTCTTATGTTCTTATATTTGGGGGGAAGCACCCAGCTATGCAGAAAAAATATTACTTTACCAATTTCAATAGAGAGCCCCCTTCCCCAATGGCCACATGAGGACTGAGCTTCCAGAAGGAATGCAATTATGAGCTTCAGTTAGAAGGGAAAAGAAACTGAAGGGAGAGAACAGATTTCAGAGTATAAAGTACGTAAGTACAACTGTTTCTTACAGGGAGGTTAAAAGAACCTCAATCTGAGTTATACTACTAGGATTCAGGAAACATGAGTATTTTCCTGCTCTGAACCTCACGCTTGACTACTGAGACTCAAGGCAAGATGAGAAAGAAGCAACTCAGCTATCCCTCGGAGCTCAGTACTATGGGGGAGGGGGGGAACAGCAGCAATCCCAAGGACACTTTCCTGGGAGTAAGCCCCATTGCATAACATGGGATTCGCTTCTGAGTAGACCTACTTAGGATGGCTTCCAACATTGGAGACTGTCGTCGTCCCCCCCCCGCGCTCTGTTGATTAAATTATTGTTACACAGAAAAATATAGGATGGGGAATGGCTTTTTAAAAGAAATATCCCTTGCCTTATCAAAAGCGAAAATACAGTTCTAGCCAGTTATATGTTTATCTACTGAAAAAATATTCATATTCTGTTTTTCTGCCAATTAATGAGACTCTCGATGCTAAGACAAGCTGCACATGTAACAGCTTACATTATTCAGCTAATTCTTGTTTTATGTCAAAGTATCTTCCTATGACTACCGAAAGAAATATTTTACTATCTGGCTGCCCCAAGCCCTGCGAGAGGTTTCAGCCGGGAAAACTGTTTCTTCCTGTGACATTCTGATACATCCAAGCCAGAGAATTAGCAGCATACTGGAGTAATTTTTTCGACATCTTCTCAATGTTAAAATCAAGAGCATAAGAAAAGCCCTGCTGGATCAAACCGAGGCCCATCAAGTCCAGCAGTCCGTTCACACAGTGGCCAACCAGGTGCCTCTAGGAAGCCCACAAGCAACACGACTGCAGCAGCATTATCCTGCCTGGGTTCCACAGCACCTAATATAACAGTCATGCTCCTCTGTTCCTGGAGAGAACAGGTATGCATCATGGCTAGTATCCATTTTAACTAGTAGCCATGAATAGCCCTCTCCTCCATGAACATGACCACTCCCCTCTTAAAACCTTCCAAGTTGGCAGCCATCACCACATCCTGGGGCAGGGAGTTCCACAACTGAACTCTGCGTTGTGTGAAGAAATACTTCCTTTTATCCGTTTTGAACCTCTCACTCTCCAGCTTCAGCAGATGACCACCCGCGTTCTTGTATTATGAGAGAGGGAGAACGGAGCCTTGATTACTTACCGTGAAGGCTCCTTCTCTCCTGAGGCGGAAGGCGTCTTGAGCAGTGGGTTATTTTCCTTGTTCCATCCGGGGAAGGCAGGACTAAAATCGAACTTCCTGTCTTCCTGGCGGGAAAATAGCCTACAGAAGCCCAGTTACCGGCTTGCCTAGCTCAATAGACAGGAACTACAACTGAAAACTGATAACATTACCAACGGGTAACAGCAAGAACAACATACATAACGTCAAACATACAGTAGAGGGAACTACAGGTTCTAGTTCGCTCCAATTATGTAAGGCTTCTATTTGTAATTGATTAGAAAATGTCTCATAGATAGAAGGTTCGATGTTATTGCTCAGTGTATGATTAGGGAGGGCAAGACGCCTTCCGCCTCAGGAGAGAAGGAGCCTTCACGGTAAGTAATCAAGGCTCCGTTCTCCACTGAGGCTTCAGGCGTCTTGAGCAGTGGGACCTTCAAGAGCTCCCAACCGGGCGGGTTACGAACCTTCTTGCACTACCTGCTGCAAAACCCTTTGTCCGAAGGACGCCTGCGCAGAAGACCAGGAGTTGATCTTGTAGTGCTTGATGAAGGTAGAAATTGTAGACCATGTTGCGGCCCTACAAATCTCTTCTAATGGTGACTGTTTGTTAAAAGCGGTCGTAGTGGCTGCACTGCGTAAGGAGTGGGCTGTGATGCCAACCGGTACCGGGTTCCCACTAGCCCTGTAAGCTTCAATAATGCAGTGTTTGAGGGTGTAACTAATTGCTGCCACTGACATCTGTTTGCCCCTGGTGGGATTGTTAATGCCGATAAACATATAGTCTGTCTTCCTGAACTCGGCAGTTCTACGGATAAAGGTCCGGATCGCCCTCCTAAGATCCAAAGAATGCGGCGCGCTCTCTAGAACAAGAAGGTCTTGGGCAAAAGAAAGGCAAATTGATTTCCTGCGATTTATGGAAGGGGGAGTTTACCTTGGGACGGAACGTCGGGTCTGGTCTCAAGACCGCTTTATCCTTATGAAACACACAGAGACCTTCTCTGATGGATAAAGCCCTAATTTCCGATACCCGCCTGGCCGAGGTGATGGCCACCAAAAACAAAACCTTCATGCGAAGGAATTTTAAAGGAATTGAGTCGAGAGGCTCAAAGGGGGGAGAGGTAAGAGCATTCAAAACTAAATTAAGACTCCATGAGGGAAATCGATGAACAACTGGAGGTTGTGTCTGTGCCACCCCTTTTAAGAAGGCCACAACATGTTTGTGCCTAGATGTGGGAACGCCCTCTAAGGTAGTATTACTGTAGTAATCACAGCTATTTGTCTCCTTAGTGTAGAAGCTGATAGCTTTAACCTTACCCCTTCCTGCAAAAATTCTAAGATGTTTTGTATCCCTGGGTTTATGGGATCGACCTTTTTCCTTCTAGCCCAACGTACGTAAGCCTTCCATGAGGCATTGTAAATGCGTCGTGTGGCTGGTCGTCGCGCCTCTATAATGGTGTCTGCAACCTCTTGGGAGTAACCCTTTTCTAACAGGAGTCCCCTTTCAAGTGCCAAGCGGTTAAACAAAACCATGCGGGGTCTGGGTGTACTAGAGGACCCTGACGAAGTGTTCCCCAATGAGTTGGAATCCTCCATGGTTCTTGGACTGATAGCTGCTGAAGGGTTGCAAACCACGGTCTGCGAGGCCAAAAGGGGGCAACGAGTATGACATTGGCCTTCTCCTGGAAGACCTTCCTTAGCACCCTGGGTAGAATTGGCAACGGAGGAAAGGCGTACATTAGGCCTTTGGGCCATGGGCTGGTCAAAGCGTCCGTTCCTTCTGCATTTTGATGAAAGTATCTTGAGAAAAATCTGGGCACCCTGGCGTTTGCGTTTGAGGCGAACAAATCTACCTGAGGGGTGCCAAATTTGGAAATAATTAGTTGAAAGGCATCGTGATATAGAGACCACTCTCCCTCGTCTACGGTTTGACGGCTGAGCCAGTCCACCTGGGTGTTGAGGGTCCCTTTTATATGCTCTGCCCGTATTGATTTGAGGTGTATTTGTGCCCATGAGAAAATCGCTACTGCCTCCAGGTGAAGGGAGGATGATCTGGTCCCTCCCTACTTGTTTATGTGTGCCTTCGTAGTTGTGTTGTCTATCCTCACGAGTACATGGTGACCCTGAAGGACTGACGAGAATTTGAGGAGGGCTAACCTGACTGCTCTAATCTCTAATAGATTGATGTGCAGTTTTGTCTCGGCTGGAGACCAGCGGCCCTGAGTCATGTGTCTGTTGAGGGTGGCTCCCCAACCCTCCAAACTGGCATCGGTAAATAACTGGAGAGGCTCGCCGTGTAAGTACTGACTTGCTTTCTGAAGGTTTGTCTTGTGGGTCCACCACCGTAACCCCTGTTTTGCCTTTTGGGTAATGCGAATGGGTCTGTCTCTCTTCTTGGCTATGTCTTTGTGAAAGGGTCTTAAGAACCACTGAAGAGGTCTCGAGTGGAACCGAGCCCAGGGTACCACTGCAATGCATGAGATCATGAGTCCTAAGAGCTTTGCTAATCTCATTAGACGTGCTGACTTCGACTTGATTACGGAGGATGCTAACGTGATAATTTTGCAAATTCGCTCCGGGGGTAAGGAAAGAGAATTTGTCTGAGAATCTATCCGAACCCCCAGGTGTACTAAGGAGAGAGAAGGGGTTAAGGAACTCTTTTTGAAATTGATTATGTAACCATGGTCCTGGAGGACCTGTACTACTGTTGTAGTATGCTGGATGGATTGTTCCCTGGATTGAGCGCAGATCAGGATGTTGTCCAGGTACGGATGTACCTGGATCCCTTCCTGTCTGAGAGCGGCCATGACCGTCACGAGAATCTTCGTAAAGACCCTCGGGGCGGAAGACAGGCCAAAGGGAAGCACCCTGAACTGAAAATGATGTGGGCCAATCGCGAATCGGAGGAAACGTTTGTGCCGTGGGTGGATGGGCACATGTAGATAGGCCTCGGATAAGTCCACCGCCGTCATAAATGTATTGGGGCGTAGTGACTCCACAATGGAGCGTAAGGTTTCCATCCTGAAATGCTTTTTTGTCATTCTCCTGTTTACATACTTGAGATCCAGGATGGCCCTCCAGTCCCCATTTTTCTTTGGGACAGTGAAAAATATGGAGTAAACCCCCTGGTGCATTTCGTGAATGGGAACCTGTTCTATGGCCTTGATGTTTTGCAGATGTTGAATGGCCCTGAGTGTTCTGATGCGCTTTTCCCTCTTGAGGGATGTGGGGGAAAGGATGAATCTGTCGCGTGGTTGGCAGGTGAACTCCAAAAGGTACCCTTCTGAAATGATTCTGGAGACCCAGTTGTCCGGGTTGGAGGCTAACCATCTGGTCAGAAACAATTGTAGCCTCCCTCCTATCCCTGTGAGGTGGGCGTCACTGGGTATTGGATTTTGTGAACTTGTCACCCTTGTCATTGTATCCCTGGTTTCTGGTGTTGCTTTGAGGTCTTTGGAACCTACCGCCCCTTCGAAAGGGTCGGGAGGTATTCCAGGATCCTCTCTTGTAATCAGTCCGATATTTGGAAGAGGGTCGAAAGGAACGAAAGGACTGAGTGTAGTTAAACGACCTCTGTTCCTTGCGAAGTTGTTTGGGCATGACATGTTTTTTGTCTTTGGTTTCAACAAGAATTTTGTCTAATTTTTCCCCAAACAATCTGTCTCCTTGTATGGGGTAAGCCATAAGGGTAGTTTTGGCCCTGAAGTCTGCTGGCCAGGCTCTGAGCCACAGGCCTCTTCTTAAGGCTGTGGTGGAAACCATGGATCGAGCTGTGAATGAGATTGAATCCAGTGAAGCTTCGGCCATTAGACTGACCGCGCTTAAAACTCTCTCCAATCCTCCAATAACCCTGTGGTTATCCTCAGGAACTAACTGAATAAGTTTTTTGGTCCACAAATATGATGCCCTAGCGAAGATGGACATAGTTGCATTGGCCTGAATTGCAAGTGCCGAGGCCTCATGCGCCTCTCTAGCCAGAGAGTCAGATTTTCTGTTTAGTTGGTCGCGTAGGGTGTCCACACCATCCTCTGGAACCAACCCAGGATTTTGAAGATCTGCCACTGGGGCATCTACAAGGGGCACTTTAAGCATGGTCATGGCATGTGGTGCCAAGGTATACAGTTTTTTAATAGTAGGAGGCACTTGTTTGGTAGATGAAGGGTTGTCCCACTCATCACTGACTGCTCTTACAAAGAGATCAGGAAAAGGAACCAAGTTGTTGGGAGCTTTCTTGCTTGGAAAACACTCCTTGACCCCCTGTTTTAGCTTGGATTTAGGTTCCTCTGAGGAATCAGACTCTTCATTTAATTCTAAGGCCAGAATAGCTTTAGCTAACAAACTCTGATAATCCTCCCCATTAAACAATCTAGTAGGCTGATCATCTGACTGAGAAGACTCGTCCCCTGAGTCAAATTCTCCTTCCTCTCTCTCTTGATCTGAATCTAGGGAAGTGGAGGTATCCAATTGATTAGTCTGAGTATCCAATGTCTTTGATTTCAGTGCAGCCTTTGTTGGCCACTGAGAAGAGGTAGAGGCCTGGGGTTGAACTGGTGTTGGAGCCATGGTCTGATTCAGGGCAGGCTCCCCATCCCTGGTACTCTGGGAATGAGAAAGTGAAGTATAGGGAGATCCCATGGTCCCCGTCCCTGTGGGCCCCGTTCATGGGAAAGGGGGGGGAATTCTAAGTTGGAAAGCTTGGAAAGCTTGCCACTGTCTCTTCAGTGCATAGTTCACTAAATCATCTGCCTCCTGCTGGGAAAAACATGATGTCCCGCCATTTCAGAAGGGGGGGGAAGTACGTTACCAACTCCAGGACGGGAGACATCGGGTGTAGTAGCCGAGAGGGCATTGGTAGCTGCGCTCACGGAGGTTGCAGAGTAGGCGGGAGATTTCTTCCCGGCTCTCACTTTGTGCCCAGCCGTTCTAAAGCCTCGCCTCTTTCTCCCCGCTCCGATTTGTGCGGTCGCGGCTTTTCGCGCCTTTTTTGGCGAGGGGAGCCGCGTCTCTCTCTCCACGCTCTCCAGCGCCATCTCCACCGCGCTCTCCCCTAAGGGCTTGCTATTGCGGCCGTTGGGGCAATTGGGGTCATGGCGGGCCGCCTGAACTAAACCTAGTCGGTAGTCCTCTACCGACAATAAATCGTCCTCCCAGGTTGTAATGGCGTCCGCCATCTTGGATCGTCCCAGGTCTAACTAAGTCCCTCACAAAAGAGGAAAATTTTACACACAAGGAAGGGTTGGAGGGGGAAGACTAGGAAGCAATAAGGGCTGGAAAAAGGAATTGTGAATAAGAAGAAAGACGAACGACAAAAAGGGTATTAAACTCTTCCTACTCTAACTGAAGTACGGAGCTGTGCCAAGATCCTGCTTCCCCGTCCGGAAGGCAGGAGGAAACTGGGCTTCTGTAGGCTATTTTCCCGACAGGAAGTTCGATTTTAGTCCTGCCTTCCCCGGATGGAACAAGGAAAATAACCCACTGCTCAAGACGCCTGAAGCCTCAGTGGAGAAAAGCTTCGCCCTGTCCACGCTCTCCACACCATGCATAATTTTACAGACCTCTATCATGTCTCCCCTTAACCGCCTTCTTTCCAAGCTAAAAAGCCTTAAGCGTTTTAACCGTTCCTCACAGGCCTTGTTCTTAGGTCATTCATTCAGTCATTCATGTTCAAGCCCAAACCACCAGTGCCATCAGAGAAAGGGACGTAAACGGAAAGTTAAACTTCCAAATGTTAACGAACTAAGAACAAGGCGGAATAAAATCTTACTCGCTTGGCTCTGGCTGACTGACAACAGGGTTAAGAATACTTTGCATCTCAGTCAGTGCTGACGGTGTCAAGACTATGTTAGACAGCTACAGAAATATTTGGTATCGCTTGATACATTCCCCCAGAGGTAGCTTCCCCCTCCATAGACCAGTGGTCCTCACTTGGTGGCTCATGGAGAGCCATATTCATATTAAGTAAATGACCTTGTACAAGCATCGGGTCATTCCTGACCCATGGGGTGACGTCACATCCCGACGTTTCCTAGGCAGACTTTGTTTACAGGGTGGTTTGCCAGTGCCTTCCCCAGTCAACTTTCCTTTACCGCCAGCAACCTGGGTACTCGTTTTACCAAATCGTTTAACACACACACATATATACAACCCAGTATAACAACTTGAGTCAATCTTACCATATGTTTGTGTAATTGGTAATATATTATACAACCTATATACGGGCCTGGTCTGATATATATTGTCTGTATATGTCTATATAACTGTAAATGTGTGTATGTTTTACATGGGTTTCAACTGACCACTGAGGAAGGCCAAATAGGCCGAAACGCGTCTGGCATGTGGTTATAATATCAACTTTAGGAAATGCCACTGTGCTGTTTTAATGTTTTTTAAATAATTTTTATCTTTACACAGCGCCTTAAATAAATTATATTTTCATTATCTGTATGTTTTATTTATCCTGCCCAACCTTGGGTAGCCAGCTTCTGTTTTCTAGCTTGGGTTTCATTCCCCTCTTTTTTTCTTCTGGTGGTTTTACTCTCTTCTTTGTTAATAAACTGTTCAAATCGACTACTGTGGCTGTGGCCTCTTCCACATATTCTGCAAGTTTCCCGCCCCATCTCCCGGAGACCCATGCGATATGCGAAAAGGCCCCAAAGCACCCAGTTACCTTCTGAAGCCAATGAAAACATGAGGCTGGCAAGGCTAAAATCTTCCCCGGTGACTCCACACCGGCTTATGCTTTTCTTTAAGCAGCTGTGGCTCATACAAAGTACCTACACGTGCTTAGCTTGCACGCCAGAGATCTAAAGTCCTTGTGGGTAGTGTGCTGGCATGCAAATTAAGCATGTGTAGCAGCCCGCTTCGAACAAAGCAAAAACTGATGATGAAGGATCTTCCCCATCATAGCTGGTAGAGATAAATTTAAAATTCCAGGACATTCTCCCCATATTGTCATCCTTTCCTGGGAGATTGGAAGAAGCTAAAGTTTCCCTTCTCTTAGCTGACTACTCTCAGGAGGTAACCACCCAAGTAGCCAAATTTTGCCTCCGGTCTAGTGGGATTCGTAAACAGCTGACTGAAAACCTTTCCCCATAGAAGATCTTTCCTCCTCTTCTTCAATTCATCCCTCCCAGAATCATCAACTTTTACTATTTTATTTTATTATTATTTTGACCTAACTTTGTTTTTTATTCAGAGCCGATATTGTATCGAAATAAACTTGATTGGTTGACTGGTAGATTAATAAATAAATAAATAAATACAAAGCCCAGTCTCCCAAATTGAGCTCTGGAATAACTGGGGGAGATTTAGTCACACTATTTCCTCCTCTAAAACTGATGAGGTAGCAGAGAAAAGTATATTACATGTCCCAGGAGCAATGCTGAAGACAAGTTGCCCACCATAAAACAGCTATAACCAATGCTCCACCTAAATCAACTCAGAGTTCTACCTGTAGGAATCAGGATTTGAGTTCTCGCCACACACACACACACACAAAAGAACGGTCTCTTTCCCCTTTGGCACCAAATGCAGCATTTATACAGGAAGGGGATGGGAGAGACCTCCTCCTAGGGAACTTGGAGGTAATGGAAGAAGAAGAAGGAGAACGAGGAGAAGAAGAGTTGGTTTTTATATGCCAACTTTCTCTACCACTTAAGGGAGAATCAAATCAGCTTACAATCACCTTCCCTCCCCTCCCCCCAACAGACAGCCCAAGGTCACCCAGCTGGCTTCGTGTATAGGAGTGGGGAAACAAACCAGTTCACCAGATTAGCCTCTGCCGCTCATGTGGAGGAGTGGGGAATCGAAGAACATAAGAAAGAACATAAGAAAGACCATGCTGGATCAGACCAAGGCCAATCACGTCCAGTAGTCTGTTCATGCAGTGGTCAACCAGGTGCCTCCAGGAAGCCTCCACAAGCAAGACGACTGCAGCAGCATTGTCCTGTCTGTGTTCCACAGCACCTAATATAATGGGCATGCTCCTTTGATCCTGGAGAGAATAGGGATGCATCGTGACGAATTGATCACAAGCGGAATCTCGACCACAGTGATCCCCAGTGTGATGCTTGGCCGTGGTGCCCACCAGTAGGTTTCCTGGTGCCCATTTACTTCTTCCCCGAAGCAAAGAGCCAGCCGTGGGGTTCGGTGGTGCTTCAGAAGAACCCAGGGGGGTTCTGCAGGGAGCGCCCATTAAGGAACAGTTTCCTCCCTCATAGGAGGATGCTTGGCTTGGAACACCCTGACACGTTGCTATTGGCCCCAGGCTTCAATGGCAGCCATCTAGTGTCCATTCTCAGAGTTCAAAAAATGCCATGGACTCCGTAAGGTCAGCGACTTGGAAGGTTTTAAGAGGGGAGTGGACATGTTCATGGAGGAGAGGGATATTCATGGCTACTAGTCAAAACGGATACTAGTCATGATGGAGACCTATTCTCTCCAGGATCAGGGGAGCATGCCAAATATATTAGGTGCTGTGGAACACAGGCAGGATAATGCTGCTTGTTTGTGGGCTTCCTTAGAGGCACCTGGTTGGCCTCTGTGTGAACAGACTGCTGGACTTGATGGGCCTTGGTCTGATGCAGCTGGGCGTTTCTTATGTTCTTACGATGCATACCTATTCTCTCCAGGATAAGAGGAACACGCCTGTTACATTAAGTGCTCCGGAAACCAGGCAGGACAATGCTGCTGCAGTCGTCTTTCTTGTGGGCTTCCTAGAGGCACCTGGTTGGCCACTGTGTGAACAGACTGCTGGACTTGATGGGCCTGGGTCTGATCCAGCAGGGCTTTTCTTATGTTCTTATGACTCCTCCTCTACTGGATGCGGATCAAACAACTGTAGTTGTAAGCGAGAGAAACTGCTGAGCACCATAATATGCAGACGTAGGACTAAAGAACTCATAACATTATCACTTCTGACATAATGATGCCAACTTAGTTTCTGTAGTGCAAATGCTGGAAAGTGTGAAGAAAAGGTCAAGCTGCAACCTATTCTTACTGTTACTTTTAAAAAACACCTGGGTGCCCACAGAAGAAGTGTTTAATTCCATTCCATTGAGCAACAGATGTTGCAGAGGTTTATAATGCATAACCATTTCAGAGGTTTATCATGCATAACCATTTGATACATCTTTTTTTAATTTCACAGAACAGGAATGACAAGATTGAGCTCAGGACGTAGTATTTTTTGTAACAGGCACGTTTAAAAGGAGCAGGAAAAAACCGGGGTTACCAACTTTTCACCCCCAATTTAATTCTTCAGGATTTATTAGTCGTTGCGTCCTACAATGAAAATGACAACTTAAGCTTAGTAAACAACATTTTTTAGTTCAGCATATTCGGGTTGAGGGAAAAAAATGGGATTACTGACTTTTCACCACATGCTTGTTAACATTAAAAAATAAACCTCCAAAAGCTTAGTGCAGGGGTCTCAAAACTGCGGCTCCAGAGCCACATGCGGCTCTTTGGCCCGTTGAGTGCGGCTCTCCGAACTTGGTTCGAGCCCCTGCTCTTGTGCCTGCTCGCGCCTGCAGCCGGGCTGCGGAGCCGGCGCGCCTGAGAGAGCGGGCACACTGTCGCTCCCCCCCCCCGCCGTGGAGAATGGCCAGTCCCCCTTTCCCTTGCCCTCAATGGTTGGGAGGCTAAAGCCTGCCCTCCCCTCTAGCCGCGCGATTGCTGGACGGGCGGCTCGGCAGTTCCTGGCCCCCCTGCCCGCCTATCAGCTGTTAGGCGGGGCGGGCTTCCTTTGGTAGACCTGGCCTCCGGCTGAGTCCCATTGGGAGGCCATGTCTACCCACTGGCTTTCTTGGCGGTAGACCTGGACTCCGAGGAGGGGAAAAAGTCCCCCTTCAGAGGCCAGGTCTACCCATTGGCTTCTATGGGCCTTCGGAGGCCAGGTCTACTGCCAAGAAAGCCAATGGGTAGACCTGGCCTCCCAATAGGACTCAGCCGGAGGCCAGGTCTACCAATAGGCTTTTATGGCGGTAGACCAGGCCTCCAGACGAGGACTCCGGACGGGGAGGGGGAAATGGCAGGGACTTACAATTTAATTTTTATCAATAAATAAGATCACTATTAAGTATGATATCAAGTTTTATTCAGTGTACCTATAGTTTAATTAAGACTTAAAACTTTAATTAAAGTTTATTAAGTTAATAAACAGTGTACCTACCTATATAGTTTAAGTTTAAGAAATTTGGCTCTCAAAAGAAATCTCAATCGTACTGTTGATATTTGGCTCTTTTGACTAACGAGTTTGCCGACCCCTGGCTTAGTGAATAAGAAGCTGAGTGAATAAGAACCTTGCGGAAGCTGAGCTAATTTTCCTCAGTAGGGCTTGTTCTTCAATAAGTTTAATAACTCTTTCTACTTCCATCACCTTACCTGAAACAGATGCTTTGATAACTGGCGTGTAATTTCCTGGCTCCCCTTTAAAAGTGGTATTATGTCTGCTGCTTTCCAGTATTTGGTAGAAGAAGAAGAAGTAGAGTTATATGCTTTCTCACCACTGAAGGCAGAATCAAACTGACTTACAATCACCCTCCCTTCCCCTCCTACAACAGACACCCTGTGAGATAGGTGGGACTGAGAGAGCTCTTAATAGAACTGTGACTAGCCCAAGGTCACCCAGCTGGCTTCGTGTGTAGGAGTGGGGAAACCAATCCAGTTCACCAGATTAGCCTCCGCCACTCATGTGCAGGAGTGGGGAATCGAACCCGGTTCTCCAGATCAGCGTCCACTGCTCCAAACCACCGCTCTTAACCACCACACCAAGCTGGCTTTATTGTGACAAAGAAGGTTGACCTAACAGCTCAATCTCCTCCTGCAAGGGTTCCCAACCTTTTCGATCCTGCGGCCACATTTGGAATTCTGATACGGCACGGCGGGCGCGATAAAATGGCTGCCACAAAATGGCTGCCGCAGGAGGTGGAGCCAGCCATGAAATGATTGCCGCAGCTTAACTTCAGTAACTCTGTGGAGATCCTTGTGTTGTGGTGGCAGCTGCTGCCGAAGCAACAACTGTATGTCTTGTGTAGCCTCTATTGTTGTCAGGACTGAATATCTCTTGGCCAGTGATAATGGTGGTTGCCCCAAACTTAAGGACTTTAAGAGTGCTACTGACCTGGCCCTGACCTGGATGGCCCAGGCTAGCCTGATCTCATCAGATCTCAGAAGTTAAGCAGGGTCAGCCCTGGTTAGTATTTGGATGGGAGACCACCAAGGTTGCTGTGCAGAGGAAGGCACTGGCAGACCACCTCTGTTAGTCTCGTGCCATGAAAACCCCAAAAAGGGTCGCCATAAGTCGGCTGCGACTTGATGGCACTTTACACACACACAGAGTAAGGGTTTAAGGGGCTCTGTCATAGTATCCTTCCTGGCTGATGCCATCCATGATGACCCCATGCATAAGAAAACCAGGTTCCTGGATTCTGATATCATAGTTAGGCACAACTTTGGCTCTCAGAACGAGGATTTTCAGTCTTAAGCCAGTGCTATCTTCTTGGAAGTAAGCGTACAAGGTTAGTTCTGGTAAAGACCAAGAAGAAATCTCTTCCTGCTCATCTTGAAGAGGAAGAATGCAGGATAAAGTCTTGAGTCGTTTTGGTCTTATAGTCCACAGTCCCGTGCTAGAGAGATCTAGGTACACCAAGCCCACTGGAAATGAAACCTAGTTTCAAGGGGGTCATTTTCCTCTCTCAGAAGCAACAAGAAATCCCTTCTTGGCTCAATCCCCGCACCCATTCTTAGGGAGACCAGGAAAGATACAAGGTGCATTGAAATGCAGTCCTATCTGAGCTTTTGAGAGTTCACTGGAGCTTGGTACGTTCAACATTTCTTTTTCATCATCTTCTCCATTCTCACATCAGTTTTCAAACTGAGGAGGAAAGTATTATGGCTAGATTCGAGACCAGTAACACCTTAGACACCCAACAAGATGTGCGGGGTATGAGCTTGGAGAGGGAAAGCTGCCTTTGTCAGATCTGATGAAGGAGCATCGACTCTCGAAAGCCCATACCCCGAAAATCTCATTGGCCTCTAAGGTGTGGTTGGACTCAAACCTAGCTGTTCTGATGCAGACCAACTCGGCTCTGAAACTACATTGTATTATGATAACTGTCATGAAGACCAAAATATTGGAGTTAAAATTTATTTGTTTGTTTATTTGTTTCATTTACAGCCAGCCCTCATTCCCAGCACGCCAGGCTCGGAGCGGGTTACAACAAAATGATATAAAACATCAATTACAACGTAGTGGTTAAGAGCGGTGGTTTGGAGCGGAGGACTCTGATCTGGAGAACCGGGTTTGATTCCCCACCCCTCCACATGAGCGGCGGAGGCTAATCTGGTGAACAGGTTTGGTTTCCCCACTCCTGCACATGAAGCCAGCTGGGTGACCTGGGGCTAGTCACAGTTCTCTCAGCCCCACTGACATCACAAGGTGTCTGCTGTGGGGAGGGGAAGGGGAGGAGATTGTAAGCTAGTTTGATTCTTCTTTTAAAAGGTAGAGAAAATCGGCATGTAAAAACCAACTTTTGTTGAACACATGAAGCTGCCTTACACTGAATCAGACCCTCGGTCTATCAAAGTCAGTATTGTCTGCTCAGACCAGCAGCGGCTCTCCAGGGTCTCAGGCAGAGGTCTTTCGCGTCACCTACTCGCCTCATCCCTTGAACTGGAGATGCCACTGGGGATTGAACCTGGGGCCTTCTGCATGCCAAGCAGATGCTTTGCCACTGAGCCACAGCCCCTCCCCTCTTCTTGCTGCAACAGACTAATGTGGCTACACTCTGGAATTTTTCCCAGTCATACTGCTAAAATATGCCCAAATCATTCTGCTAAAAGAGCAACTGTGCCCATACGGGCACAAGCACTGGCATAAGCATGCATTACAGCATAGTACGGTTCTCAGATCAGCCTCCCTCGTGATTGGCTATCAATACACTTGTGCCTACGGCGAACTGCAAAGCTTCACTCTGTCTTCTTTGAACCCTCCGGACGTGATCGCAATCTTGTCGGCAGGTGCCTGGAATAGCCTCCTCATTGCCTGGAGAGCAGAGGAAAATCTGTCCAGTTACCTGGAAACCGAACTGCACCACCTTCCACTAAGTCTCCAAAGTGGCAATTATTTTTGATTACTTGTGTTTTGCCCTCTCATCGGCAGATTCTGACCTGCATCTATCAGCGCAATATCAGTCCTGTCAAAACAATGCCCGCTGCGAACAGATTTCACAAGATTGTCAGCCAGGTCACCCAAAGATGCTACTGCCAGAGGCTTTCCCTAGGGCCACCATACATGCTTGGCTATCAATCACAAAACATGAAGTACCTTCAAGGGTAACCTGAACAAAGGACATTTATTGTCAAGAAATCAGCCAACACTGTCTTGTTTCCTGCTCCGAAGTTTCCATTCAGTTATGGGCTATGGCTCATGGTAGAGGCTCAGTGGTACAGCCTCTGTATTGCATGCAGAAGGCCCCAGGTTCAATCCCCAGTGGCATCTCCAGTTAAAGGGACTGGGCAAGTAGGTGATGTGAAAGACCTCCGCCTGAAATCCTGGAGACCCACTGCCGGTCTGAGTAGACAATACTGACTTTGATGGACCAAGGGTCTGATTCAGTATAAGGCAGCTTCATGTGTTCAACTTAACTGAATGTTCAACTAGCAAAAATTTTAAGTACTACTACCCCCTACCACCTAGGCCATGATTACAGAAAACAAGATGTTCTGATCAGCTTTTAGGACAACAACCTTTTACTTTGTTTATATCTGCAATGCATAAAGCGATGCAAAAGATGAAGCATTTATCTTCTCGAACGAAGCATGGAATCCCATTTGCAAAGTCCCCTTTGCGGGCACCATGAGTCTTCTCTGAAAGAAAGCAACTGCTTCTGACCCAGTTGGTTCAGCATTGAGCAGGGTGTCTAGTATAAGTATAATGTTGTGTTGGACGAGGCAAGAGATAATATACTGTGTGTATAAGGTGCCGTCAAGTCGTACCCGACTTATGGCAACCCAGTAGGGTTTTCAAGGCAAGAGATTAACAGAGGTGGTTTGCCGTTGCCTTCCTCTGGTATTCCACCAGGGGAAACCCTGCTTAGCTTCTGAGATCTGACAAGATCAGGCTAGCCTGGGCCATCCAGGTCAGGATAGATGATTTACTGCCTCTTTCCAAAGTCTGGAGTACTTTACATTCGTTGCAATGATCCGTTTTCATGATGGAGTTGACTCATTGCAGGTCACGTGATCAAGTTCAAAGCAAACATTGACCTCATTTAAGCCACAGTGTGGGCCTGCATAATGAATGAAAGAAGGCACCTGATGAGCGCTGAATAAGTTATCGTGGTTTTTATTATTCCTCCTCCCCTTTCCTGTGGCATTCAGTGATTCTTGACCGTGGGCAGGATCAGCCTGGTTGAATCTTCCAACCTCCTAGGGACATTTGCGTAAGATATGACTCCCCTTTGGCATAATTTTATGACCATATTTTTGGAATGCATAGAGATGCATATTCCATGAGCCATCTCTTGGAGCTCTTATGAAGGGCAGGAAGATCGAAACCACGTCCATATACTGCCATCAGAACGACAATTAGGACTGTTGTTCCCCAGAGAAATGGCAAAATAAAACACCCTATCGACCCTCAAAACATAAGATCATAAGAAAGGCCATGCTGCATCAGACCAAGGTCCATCAAGTCCAGCAGTCTGTTCATACAGTGGCCAACCAGGTGCCTCTAGGAAGCCCACGAACAAGACGACTGCAGCAGCATTATTCTGCCTGTGTTCCACAGCACCTAATATATTCGGCATGCTCCCCTGATCCTGGAGAGAATAGGTATGCATCATGACTAGCATCCATTTTTATTAGTAGCCATAAATACCCCTCTCCTCCATGAACATGTCCACTCCCCTCTTAAAGTCTTCCAAGTTGGCAGCCATCACCACATCCTGGGGCTGGGAGTCCCACAATTTAATTGTGTGTTGTGTGAAGAAATACTTCCTTTTATCGGCTTTGAATCTCTTACCCTCCAGCTTCAGTAGATGACCCCACGTTCTAGTGTTATGAGAAACATCCTTTGTTAGCCAAAACAGGAGCACAACTGGTGAACGCTCCTCCCTCTCTCTACAGCCTCACACATGTTCCCGCCTGCCCAATTCTGGAGAGAGTTATCCCTCAAAGAAGAATGCCCTCATGGTGTCACAGGAGAACTGTACCCAATAAATATGACTTCCAACAAAACAACAAATTTATAAATGGGCAAAATAAGCCAAGAGAAGTGTGGAGAAAGTCCCTCCACCCTAGAATTCACGCCAATATGTCAACCATTGGGATGGCACGGTGTTTATGAGTTGGAACTCAGCTTAAGATACAGTGTACGCTGCATCGTAGGTGGAGACTGAAAGCCTGCCATTGTTAGTTTCTTTGTTGTTTGTTGTTGCTCTTGTTTAACAGCTGATACAGGTATTCTGGTGAGATAGTTACACCTTTGCTTTCTGATGGTTCAATGTACACAAAGTTATTAAACATATTGTTTAAAATTACATTCAGGCTACGTGTATAAAGTGTACATAAATGAATTTGGGTCCTACCCCCAAGATATCTCATTATGTATATGCAAAAATTCCAAAATACAGAACTATCTGAAATATGGACCACTTCTGGTCCCAAGCAGTCCAGATAAGGGATACTCAGCCCGTATGTTTTTGCAGCTTTTCTTTGTACCCTTGCTCAGCCAGATGCTTGAACAGACAATGTGTATTCTTTTGGCTCATTTCTTAAACTTCCTTATATTCTGAACGCTCTAAATCTGATCTCTGTAACCACACCACGCCTGTTTGGTCTTGCTATCTGAAGTTCTGTAACAGGGAAGTGCAGCAATTATGCTCACCATTCCTGGAGAGCAAGAGCTCAAATCCAGGGTGCTAGATAAGCAAATCCATCAAGCAGGAGATACTCTGAAGAGTTGCTGGTGGCAGCAGTTACAATACAGTTTGACTCTGATACCCCCCACCCCCCTGGAGAGTAAGAGAAAGAGGCAGCATCACCTAATGGAGTCTCGGAATGGTCACGGGGAGCCAAATGAATGGTAGTTTGCGAGTCCGTAGAAAATGGGGAAATGTTCCAGTAATAAAATCGGGGAGGGGCTGTGGCTCAGTGGTAGAGCATCTGCTTGGCATGCAGAAGGTCCCAGGTTCAATCCCCGGCATCTCCAGTTAAAGGGACTAGGCAAATAGGTGATGTGAAAGACCTCTGCCTGAGATCCTGGGGAGGTGCTGCCGGTCTGAGTAGACAATACTGACTTTGATGGACCAAGGGTCTGATTCAGGATAAGGCAGCTTCATGTGTTCACACCTTTCAATTGGAGGCAACTTGCAAAATAAACTTTTGGAGTAAACGTCGGAATAGTTAAATAAAACGCTCGAAAAGATGTGCTCATTATGGTGGGAATTCCTTTACATTCAATATGTTTTGGATAGCAACCTAACCCTGAAGCATTAATCACTCTGTGGGAACGTGGCCTATAGATCTGGTCCGTGCCTATGGCTGTGTTGCACAATGCGACAGATGCTGCTCAGTTCCTCTGCAAACTATACATGGGTTCCAGGAACCACCAGGTGTTGCTGTTGTACCCCTTCCACCAATACTACAACACCTAGAAACAGCTATTTCAACAGGCCCCTAAAGCACCCATCCTTGGAATAAATCTCACAAGGAGAAGAAGAAGAGTTGGTTTTTATATACCGACTTTCTCTACTGCTTAAGGAAGAAACAAACTCTACCGCTTAAGGAAGAAAGAAATCCCCTTCCCTTCCCCTCCCCACAATGGGCACCCTGTGAGGTAGGTGGGGCTGAGAGAGTGTGACTGGCCCAAGGTTGCCCAGCAGGCTTCATGTGGAGGAGTGGGGAAACAAATCCAGTTCACCAGATTAGCCTCCGCCGCTAATGTGGAGGAGTGAGCAATCAAGCCAGGTTCTCCAGATTAGTGTCCGCCGCTCATATGAAGGAGTGAGGAATCAAATCAGGTCCTCCAGATTAGAGTCCACCGCTCTTGACCAAAGGAGGCGGTGTCAGTGAGAAAGGCGGACTATAAATAAATAAAATAAATAAGAAAAAAGCAACAGGTAGCTCTTCTTCATCCCATGAGTTTAATGGGCACATGCAAAATAGAGTGGCAAATATACCTACGTTCCCGAAAAGTGCTAAATCCAAACACTGAAAATGCCCTTCAGTAAGTTACATGACGAAGCTTAATAATCATCGCTTCCTTCCAGTTGAACTAGAAGCGCAAGCTCCTTAGGCATACTACGTGTAAGAGGGAATTGTTGTTTGTTTTATACTACGTTGTTTCTGTAGCCCTTATCCCCGTGATCTGCTAATTCACTATATTTACTTGTGGTTTATAAGAAAGGGGTGTTTTTTGCTCATTATTGGAGCTCTTCCTCCAGGTAGCAACCCCCGTCTTCTTTCGTGGTCTCCCATCTAAGTATTGACCGTGGCCAACCCCTGCTTCGCTCCCAAGCCCTGACGATCTCAGGCTCAACCAGGCCCGGTCAGGCTGCCAGCTTTCAACCTACGTGTCAGAAACAATTACAGCTAGAGCTGCCGATGTCGTTACAACCGAGAAATGATCTGGTTCCCCCTTAAGTGATTTTAAACACCTGGTGTTGCTGCATCCCACAGAGCATTCACTGAGAACCCCCGAAACGCTCACAGAGCGGTATATTAGAATGTAATAAACGGTAACTATCGGGTAAGCGAGAAAAGATTCTGAAGAAAGAGCTAGAAAAGATTATGAAGTGTAAGGATGTGTCACTGGCAACCAAGATCAAGTTAATTCATGCCATCGTATTCCCTATTACTATGTATGGGTGTGAAAGCTGGACAATGAAGAAAGCTGATAGGAAGAAAGTAGGCTCCTATGAAATGTGGTGTGGAGGAGAGTGTTACGGATACCGTGGACTGCCAAAAAAATAAATCAGTGGGTTCTAGATCAAATCAAGCCTGAACTGACCCTAGAAGCTGAAATGACTAAACTGAGACTATCGTATTTTGGTCACATTATGAGAAGACAAGAGTCACTGGAAAAGACAGTCATGCAAGGAAAAGTGGAGGTCAGCAGGAAAAGAGGAAGCCCCAACAAGAGATGGATTGACTCAATAAAGGAAGCCACGGCCCTCAACTTGCAAGACCTGAGCAAGGCTGTTGAAGACAAGATATTTTGGAGGACCTTGATTCATAGGGTCACCATGAGTCGCAAGCGACTTGACAGCACAGCACACACACACACATCGGGTAAGCATAATTTGAGTTAGATTTATGTTTCTTTGCTCATAGATATCAATGTACAGAATGCAATTTATACAGCTTCAATTTTGGTGGTATTGTTATATTATCTCACACCATTTGTAGAGTTGCAAAAGGAGTGGCTGCTGTTTATAATGGATGAAAAACGGCATGACAGCAATATGAAGCCGTATTAACAGGTGGCGGAAGAAGACTCGAGGAAACAGGGGGATCGTTTACCGGAAGCCTGTTCCACCCCGATGTTTGCCACTTTAAGTTACCCTGCTGTTTAATGTATTTATGATAGGCTTGTTATATTGTATGTTGTTTTGCATACTCTCTGTAAGTTTCAGGGTGACAAAAAGTTACTTGTTATAATGTTGTGGAATATACCAGTAAACTGAGTTATATGTGAAAAATACAACTCAGTGAGTTTTGATACAAATTGAAGCTATGTTTGGTTACTATTTTTTTTACTTTGTGTACTATTTAGATATATAGTGTTCAAATTAATAGCCATTGTGGCTGCAATGTTCTCTGTTGTAACGGCTTTCAACTTACAGCTTGATTTTATTTTGGTCCCACAGTATTTTGTTAGTCTTTATTTTACATTAAATACAAGGACTATTTCCCTTGGCATTCTAACAACTCACATACGTAGATAGGGAAACCCCAATTTTTGGTGCAGTGAACTCCTTTAAAAGGTAAAGGTCCCCTGTGCAAGTTACAGGTCATTCCTTACCCATGGGGTGACGTCACATCCTAATGTTTAGTAGGCAGACTTTTGTTTATGGGGTGGTTTGCCAGTGCCTTCCCCAGTCATCTTCCCTTTACCCCCAGAAAGCTAGTTTTACTCATTTTACCGACCTCGGAAGGATGGAAGGCTGCGTCAACCTTGAGCCGGCTACCTGAAACCAAGTTCCGTTGGGATTGAACTCAGGTCGTGAGCAGAGCTTGGACTGCAGTACTGCAGCTTACCACTCTGCTATTTTCTTAGTCTTTATTTTACATTAAATACATGGACTATTTCCCTTGGCATTCTAACAACTCACATACATAGATAGGGAAACCCCAATCTTTGGTACAGTGCACTCCTTTACCTTTGCATTTTATGCTTACGCACATTGACTGAGCATTTCCAGCTAGATTACTAGGAAAAACAACTCAACCGTTGCACATTAAAAAAATAGGACATAGTTTACCAAATGTTGACATTCTAATAACCAGTTCCTTTCTAACTCTCAGACGCAAGGCCCTAGGGTCCCACTTAGGTATTGCAGGGGTGGAGTAGAACAGAGTCTCACTAGAGATAGGTAGGTATAGTTAAACTGTGAAACTCCCTGCACCGGGATGTGGTGATGGCTGCCAACTTGGAAGGCTTCAAGAGGGGAGTGGACATGTTCATGGAGTAGAGGGTTATTCATGGCTACTAGAAAAATGGATACTAGTCATGATGCATACCTATTCTCTTCTGGATCAGAGGAGCAGGCCTATTTTGTTCGGTGATTTGGGACACAGGCAGGACAATGCTGCTGAAGTTGTCTTGCTTGTGGACTTCCTACAGGCACCTGGTTGGCCACTGTGTGAACAGACTGCTGAACATGATGGGCCTTGGTCTGATCCAGCAGGGCTTTTCTTATGATGCACACCTATTCTCTCCAGGATCAGAGGAGCATGCCTATTATATTCGATGCTTTGGGACAAAGGCAGGAGAATGCTGCTGCAGTCGTCTTGTCTGTGGGCTTCCTGGAGGCACCTGGTTGTCCACTGTGTGAACAGACTGCTGGACTTGATGGATCTTGGTCTGATCCAGCAGGGCCCATCTTATGTTCTTATGGTCTAGAAGGGGTGCAGGGCCAAACACAAGATGAAGATAGCTATTTATGAGTGGTTGCTCCCTGTAGTCACAGAAGGTATGCCTCCTAGGATCTTCCTCAATGAGGGGAAGAAAGCCGGGACTGACTTTTTGCTTTAGGGACGCAACAGAGGGAACATCAGGAAACCCATCAATGGGAGTCATGCTGGGAGTCACTGCCCTACCCACGGCTGCCAGCTCACCCAAATCCAGGGAGTTCCAAGGTAAATCTAGCCTGATTCCCGTGTAAACCGATGTTGCAGCTTGCATGGGACTAGAAGAAGAGTTGGTTTTTATATGCCGACTTTCTCTACCACTTAAGGAAGAATCAAACCGGCTTACAATCTCCTTCCCCTCCCCACAACAGACACCCTGGGAGGTAGGTGGGGCTGAGAGTGTCCTTAATAGAACAGTGACTAGCCCAAGGTCACTCAGCCGGCTTCATGTGGAGGAGCGGGGAATCAAACCCGGTTCCCCAGATTAGACTCCACCGCTCCAAACCACTACACCACGCTGGCTCTCGCAGGGGTTTGCTAGGAGAATGAAAGGAGCAAAACCCACCCCAACCCTTCCAGCTACTAAGATTTATCACAGACCCTCCCACCACCCAAGTAGCGGCCCTGCTCAAGCCAAATTGGGGGGTATGTGTGTGTGACATGATATCAAGTTGCAGCCGACTTCTGGCGATCCCGTAAGGTCTTCAAGGCAAGAGACATCTTGGGTGGTCTACCATTTGTCCACCTCTGCATAGCGACCCTGGGCTTCCTTGCTCTTCTCCCATCCAAGTCCTAACCAGGGCTGACCCTACTTAGCTTCTGACGAGATGGGGCTTGCCTGGGCCATCATCTGGCAAGCCAAGCTAGAGGGGTCCGTACAAACATTTTCCACAAGCGAGACAGCAGAAAGTCCCACCCGAATGAATTTTCACAGGTCACCACTTGCAATTCAGATTCATATCACCCGAATTGTATTTTGTTCTGTGGAAATCAGCGATCCGATACATACGGTTTCAAATATCATTCTTGACCCTAATAATATTTGCGATTTACCCTTTTTTAAAAAGAAGCTAGAATTACTGCCATTCTTCCCTATTTTGACCTGTTCGGCACCCTGCTGTATTTCAAGTCCTTTTGACTTTTTTATTTGCATCGCGCTTTGCCGGTTTCTTGCAGGATCAGCAACTGCTCACTGAAGGACTGCTTAAGCAAACATTACAGTAGGTTTTTCCTGCACAAAACGAGCCCGCGTTCAATATCCTTTTGCACTGATCGGGCTGCGTTTCTGCTCGAGAAAAAGGTGAAGGGCGGCACACGTCGCCAGGCAAGCTGCTGCCACACAGATGATTTGCTCTGCACCAGCTCTCATAAAAAAAAAACACCAAAAAAAAAAAAAACCCAGCAGGGTTTGGGAAAGCACCCACATGACATCATCCTCTCCCCCCCCCATGGTTCACCTTCCGTCCCTTTCCACCGTTTCCCCTCCTTTGTGACAATATTTGCCAAAGCTTTTAACGCAAAAATGCTCACAGGGTACATGGGAAGAGAAGCGAAGGGCAGAGAGGATTTCAGGGGTTTAAAGCAGGGCTGGTTCCAGGTTTTAAGAGCATAAGAAAGGCCCTGCAGGATCAGGCCAAGGCCCGCCAAATCCAGCAGTCTGTTCACACAGTGGCCAACCAGGTGCCTCTAGGAAGCCCACGAACAAGACGACTGCAGCAGCACCATCCTGCCTGTTTTCCACAGCACCTAATGTAATAGTCATGTTCCTCTGAACCTGGAGAGAATAGGTATGCATCATGACTAGTATCCATTTTAACTAGCAGCCATGGATAGCCCTCTCCTCCATGAACATGTCCATTCCCTTCTTAAAGCCTTCCAAGATGGCAAAAGAAACTGTTCTTGTGATGGCACTGGGGTCCCGCTGCATCACTAGACAGGGTTTCTACCGCCTGTTCCATTGGGGTGAGGCTGGTCACGGTAAAAAGTCTGTTGGGAATCATTTTCAAACGGTGTCGTTTGATCCCAAAAGATTTGTGGAAGTTGTGCCATTCATGGACAAAGCTCTGAAGCCCCTCCCCACTTTGGCAACAGTCTAGAGTCTGTTTTGGGGACTGGCCTTGTCCTCCTCTGCTCCAGCCAGCTTGGTAAAGCGTCTGTTGGGGGACGGCATTTTGGTAAATGGTTTCCTGTTTCGGGAGGATCGTTTCAAGTCCCCAAAACATGGAAGGTCCCTATAACAAGTAAAGGAAACAGCTGGTTGTGTTCAGTGTTCTGAATTCCCTCTCTCAGAGAAGGAAAACGGCCGCGCTGCTTTCCTTTATCTATTGTTTCCAGAAGGAAATTGTCCCGAGTTCCTCCAAATAATTTCGCCCGCCCAGGTAGGGGGTGGCAGCTTGTTCAATTAAAAATAATAATAAACTGTACTGTCCTAAGGACCTTACAACTGTTCCAGAGGCAAACCTGAATCTGTTGGGTACATGCGCCTCCTTCTTCATACGTAACTCAGAAAACAATCTCTTCTGTATTTGAAACAACCACAGTTTATAATTTCATCTGAATCAGAAGCTACGGGTTATTCTCTTGCCTCCAGATTGTGGCTTGGAATGTGGCTTTAAGGGCAAACCATAGTTTGCCATTAGGATGACAGAACTAGCTATGGTTTGTCACTCACATGGCAGTAATTAATTTCTGAGCTGCATACCCGAGACGAGAAAGTGACTTTTTAAAATCAGGTGGCAGGTAGCTCGGCAGCTCTTTGTAGAAAAGGCAGCTTAAAAACACAAGTACCGGTAACTAAAAATGCCCCTCTAGTAGGCCTGGTTACATAAACAAAGGCACGTGTGTAAATCTCTTCCAACGAAATCAATGGGACCTAAAATTGCTTTACTTTTATTGGCTCTTGCCGAGCGTCTTTTTTTAGCTTAGTTAAAAGTGTTAATTCTATTTTTTGAATAGTTTTACTACAGCACATACAATTCATACACATCACACACTCCTCAAACTCCATCTCCACAACAAGATCCTCTTCGAATAACTAACGGAGCGGTCCTAAAGGTTAAGGTCCCCTGTGCAAGCACTGGGTCATTCCTGACCCATGGGGTGACATCACATCCCAATGTTTACTAGGCAGACTTTGTTTAAGGGGTGGTTTGCCAGTGCCTTCCCCAGTCATCTTCCCTTTACCCCCAGCAAGCTGGGTACTCATTTTACTGACCTCAAAAGGATGGCTGAGTCAACCTTGAGCCAGCTACCTGAAACCAACTTCCGTTGGGACTGAACTCCGGTCGTGAGCAGAGCTTGGACTGCAGTACACCACTCTGCGCCAAGGGGCTCTCTCTAGAGCGGTCCTAGCACATTCTATATCAATTAATTCTATTCTTTTACTCTGAACACACATTGTACTCTTTACTGAAGCAGATGCATAAACATTTATTCTCTAACTTACATTTACTCTGGATTGTTTATCTTATTTAAAGTTATATTGACTTAAAACATTAATACTCCTTACTAAGTCTAATAATCAATGTTTCTAAGCAACCATATATACATACATACATATATATATATATATATATATATATATATATATATATATATATATATATATGTACCAAGCAACTTATAAAAAGTGTTAACACTAAAGCAGCTAAATTGTTGAAGTAAGTGATGAAAATCTTGATTTATGACCTTCCTATCTAGAAGAAGAGTTGGTTTTTATATGCCAACTTTCTCTACCACTTAAGGGAGAAACTAGCTTACAATCACCTTCTCTTCCCACGACACCCTGTGAGGTAGGGCTGAGAGAGCTCTAAGTGAATTGTGACTAGCCCAAGGTCACCCAGATGGTTTCATGTGTACAAGCGGGGAAACAAATCCAGTTCAACTGATTAGCCTCCGCCGTTCATGTGGAGGAGTGGGAAATCAAACCCGGTTCTCCAGATCAGACTCTGCCACTCTAAACCACCGCTCTTAACCACTACACCATGCTGGCTCTCTAGGGAAAGCTACTGAGAAACACTGGGCTCAGTGTGAATACAAACAGTTAAACACAAGATTCAGGAGGCAGTCGGCTGCCAAACTGTAAAGGATAACTTTTGGCAAAAGTCCATTGATTTCCTTACATTAACCGTAACCAATATTGCTCTTTGTTGTGTTCTAAGCTAGATGAGGTTCTAGAAATAATATACACCCCAAAGTTCAGTTTCCATTACACACCCTTAACTCTGCTGTGGAGTATAAACCAAAGTAGAAGGTACTATTTTGCGTTTTTATTCAGTTTCATACTGGACTTCCGGGGAGGAAAAGAAATAGATTCATTGAAGGCTTGGTATAGTCTGATCAATAGTTTGGGGATCCTAGATTTCAACAGCTGCACAAGCATTTCTGAAACTGCAGGCTGGGAGACCCTGGGGATCTGCAATTCCTTTGTGAGGCCGGAGGGGAAACCTCTCTTGTGGCAGCTGGAGAGATATTGGAGAGGGGCAGAAAATTGTCCAGGGCAACATTTTGTAGTCCGAAAGATTTATTCTCCCATAAAAACAGACAAAAATGAAGAGACGCCACTGCCAATACAATGGGCTGGACGCGATCAGCTTTTCCACCGGGGACAGGTCTCCCCACCCCCCCTGACCATCAAAAAGGTGACGCTGGGGATTGTGGGCCTGCAAAGCCATGTGGGACTGGAGCTGTGTAAAGAGAGGAGCTTGGTGAGATTGAGCTAAAAAAAGAGCCAATAGATGAAACCAAACATCAAGGAAGAATAGCAGTTTTGAAGCGGGAATGTTTTCCGGGTGATAATACTAGGAGCTGTGTGAAAGTATGTGCATTCTATGATTTGTAAACAAGAAAGGGATAAAACCACAAATGTATTATTTTTTAAAATCCAGGGATAAATTGTCAAATCACAACCAACGTTGTCTCCTCGTGTTGTGGAAGGGAAACTGCAATCGCTAATCGTGATACAAAACCAGCGAATGATGCAGGGATGACATGGAAAAGGACTGTGAAACCAAAGCCCTCCACCAGTGACCTCCATGGAAGGGAGTTAAATTCTGTTGAACCAGATAAGTGGGGTGGGTCCTTGGCTCAGCGGTAGAGCATCTGCTTGGCATGCAGAAGGTCCCAGGTTCAATCCCTGGCATCTCGTTAAAGGTACTAGGCAGGTAGGTGATGGGAAAGACCTCAGCCTGAGATCCTGGAGAGCCACTGCCGGTCTGAGTAGACAATACGGACTTGGATGGACCAAGGGTCTGATTCAGTATTAGGCAGCTTCATGTATTCATGTGTTCTTTAACTGTACTCTTCCTTTAGGGGAGGGGCTGTGGCTCAGTGGTAGAGCATCTGCTTGGCATGCAGAAGGTCCCAGGTTCAATCCCCAACATCTCCAGTTAAAGGGACCAGGCAAGTAGGTGATGTGAAAGACCTCCACCTGAGACCGTGGAGAGCCGCTGGCCGTCTGAGTAGACAATACTGACTTTGATGGACCAAGGGTCTGATTCAGTATAAGGTAGCTTCATGTGTTCATGTGATTGACAGGGAAGAGATCTCAAGGTCATGGTGGATAGCTTGATAAAAGCCCTGACTCGACAAGTAATGGCAGTGAAAAAGGCAAATTCCATGCGAAGGGTCTGAATAAACCAGCTAGTATCATACTGCCATTGGATAGCTCTATGGTTTGGCTACACTTGGTATACCGTGCATGGTTCTGGTCACCACCTCTCAGAAAGGCTATTTCAGCATTGGAAAAGGTGCAGGACAACCACGATGACGGGGCTGAACACTTTCCCTCTAAGGAAAGAATAAAAATTGGGGGGGCTTTTTGTTTTTAAAAAAGGACAACATGGATCATTGATAGAAATCTATGCACTTTCTGGGGAAACATGGATACTGGGAGCTTTTCTTCTTCTCCGAAGATACAGGTAGAGTATCCCTTATCTGGACTGCTTGGGACCAGAAGCGGTCCTTATTTCAGATCTTTCCGTATTTTTGAATGTTTTGGAATTTTTGCATATACATAATGAGATATCTTGGGGATGGGACCCAAGTCTAAAAAGGAAATTCATTTATGTTTTATATATACTTTCTACACATAGCCTGAATGTAATTTTAAACAATATTTTTAATAATTCTGAGAGCCAGCGTGGTGTAGTGGTTAAGAGCACTGGTTTGGAGCGGTGGAGTCTGATCTGGAGAACCGGGTTTGATTCCCCACTCCTCCACATGAGCAGCAGAGGCTAACCTGGTGAACTGGATTTGTTTCCCCACTCCTACACACGAAGCCAGCTGGGTGACCTTGGGCTAGTCACAGCTCTGTTAGAGCTCTCTCAGCCCCACCCACCTCACAGGGTGTCTCTTGTGGGGAAGGGAAGGCGATTGTCAGCCGGTTTGAGTCTCCCTTAAGTGGTAGAGAAAGTCGGCATATAAAAACCAACTCTTCTTCTTCTTCATTACTCACAGGCTCTCAGCAGCGCCTTTGATGGTTCAATGTACACAAAATTATTAGGAATATTGTTTAAAATTACATTTAGGCAATGTATATAAGGTATATATAAAACATGCATAAAACATAAATCAGAAGGAGATTGAGACTGGGAAGGGCAGCCATAAAGGAGCTAGAAAAGATTCTTAAGTGTAAGGATGTGTCACTGGCAACCAAGATCAGGTTAATTCATGCCATCGTATTCCCTATTACTATGTATGGGTGTGAGAGCTGGACAATGAAGAAAGCTGATAGGAAGAAAGTAGATTCCTTTGAAATGTGGTGTTGGAGAAGAGTGTTACGGATACCTTGGACCGCCAGAAAACCAAGTCAGTGGGTTTTAGATCAAATCAAGCCTGAACTGACCCTAGAAGCTAAAATGACTAAACTGAGGCTGTCGTACTTTGGTCACATTATGAGAAGGCAAGAGCCACTGGAAAAGACAATCATGCTAGAAAAAGTTGAAGGCAGCAGGAAAAGAGGAAGACCCAACAAGAGATGGATGGACTCTATAAAGGAAGCCACGGCCCTCAATTTGCAAGATCTGAGCAAGGCTGTTAAGGATAGGATTCTTTGGAGGACATTGATTCATAGGGCCGCCATGACTCGGAAACAACTTGACGGCACTTAACACACACACAAAACATAAATGCATTTCGTGTTTAGACTTGGGTTTCATCCCCAAGGTATCTTATTGTGTATATGCAAAAATTCCACCACAGAGCCTGTGAGTAATGCCTACATGCCGGCTCAAAAGGCCCAGTTTTCGCATCAGTCCAGACAAGGGAGACTCAACCTGTACCAGAATTCAGGGGGACCCAGTGAAACTGATTCACAACACATTTGGGACAGGAAACATAATAATTCTCAATGCAGTGCATAATTAACTCAGTTGAACTTCCTGTTACTGGAGGTGGTGATGTCAGCCGCTATCTCAGATGGCTTTGAAGGGGGATTAGACACCTTCGTGGAGGCAAGGTCCACGGACGGCTATTAGTCACGATGACTGAAAGGGCCCCTGTGTGAAAAGGCAGCGCGCCTCTAATTGCCAGTTGCTAGGTCAGGGCCGGCTGCTGTCGGAGAAGGCTTTGGTCTCTCTGTGTTACTGCTAGGGCAAATGGTCGACTGCTCCTGGAAACAAAACTGTGAAGTAGGTGGTTTGATTCACAGGGCTCTTCATATGAATGAATGAAGGGAAGTATGCACGGATTCTTAGCTTCTGCCAGCAATGCAGGAAGACGTAAATGTAATTCAAGTAAGCCAATTAAAAAACCAGTGCAGTTTGATGCATGAAGTGTTTAAGAAGAAAAAGAAGAGTTACTTTTTATTCCCCGCTTTTCTCAAAGCAGCTTACAATCGCCATCCCACACACACACACAACAGGCACCTTGTGAGGTAGGCAGAGAGCCAGAGTGGTGTAGTGGTTGAGAGCGCTGGTTTGGAGCGGTGAACTCTGATCTAGAAAATGGGGGTTGATTCCCCACTCCTTCACGAGTGGCGGACGCTAATCTGGTGAACCGGGTTGGTTTCCCCACTCCTACACATGAAGCCAGCTGGGTGACCTTGGGCTAGTTACAGCTCTCTTAGAGCTCTCTCGTTCCCAACTACCTCACAGGGTGTCTGTTGTGGGGAGGGGAAGGGAAGGAGATTGTAAGCCGGTTTGATTCTTCCTTAAGTGGTAGAGAAAGTCGGCATATAAAAACCAACTCTTCTTCTTCTAGGTGGAGCTGAGAGCGTTCTAAGAGAGCTGTGACTAGCTCAAGGTCACCCAGCAGGCTTCATGTGGAGAAGGTGAGAATGAAACCTGGTTTTCCATATTAGAGTCTGCCACTCATGTGGAGGGGCGGGAAATCAAACCTGGTTCTCCAGATAACAGTCCAATGCTCTTAATCACTACACCACACTGGCTCTGGACTGAGGAAGCTTGGGTTCAAATTTGAGCTCTGCGATGAGGCTCACAAGCAGGAAAATTCAGGCCAGTCATTGACTCCCAGATTTCCTGACAAGAGTTATATTGTGAAGGTAAAAATGGGGAAATCCTATATGCGCTTCCATGACTGATAGTTTCTGGACCACAGGAAGTTTCTGAACACACTTTAAAGGCTAAGCCATATAAAGTACACATGAAGCTGCCTTCTACTGAATCAGACCCTCGGTCCATCAAAGTCAGTATTGTCTACTCAGACCAGCAGTGGCTCTCCAGGGTCTCAGGCTGGGGTCTTTCACATCACCTACTTGCCTAGTCCCTTTAACTGGAGATGCTGGGGATTGAACCTGGGACCTTCTGCATGCCAAGCAGATGCTCTATCGCTGAGCCACGGCCCCTCTCCATGGCTCTCCGGGGTCTCAGGCAGAGGTCTTTCACATCACCTACTTGCCTAGTCCCTTTAACTGGAGATGCTGGGGATTGAACCTGGGACCTTCTGCATGCCAAGCAGATGCTCTATCGCTGAGCCACGGCCCCTCTCCATGGCTCTCCAGGGTCTCCGGCAGAGATCTTTCCCATCACCTACTTGCCTAGTCCCTTTAACTGGAGATGCCGGGGATTGAACCTGGATCCTTCTGCATGCCAAGCAGATGCTCTACCACTGAGCCACGGCCCCTCCCCATGTATGCACGGTATGTACAGAGCTCATCAAGGCATGCATATCAACAGCCAGATCCGTCCTGCTGGACATCCATGAACTGCACCAGATCACGAAGCACATCCAAGCCGCTAACTGAAGCCACTGACAAGCCTCGGCTTGTTCACCTCTATCCAAATAACCTCTGATTCCAGTTAATGTTTTAGCCTTCCAAAGGCTTTCCATAAGAATAAAAGAAACCAGAGCCACACTGGGGCACTGTGTCAAACCCCACATTTCTTGGTGACCTCTGCCAGCCGTTTCACAGCAATGTCAAACAGCACAGACAACAGAATAGATTCTTCAGGCACTCTACAAGATGCCGGTCATCTCTTTCACTGATCCAGTTCTGATTAGTCAACACCAAGGCATTTCAGTACAGGAATCTCTTACATAAGTAGTGTTAGGTTGTTTATGCATGGGAGTTTTACCTGAGGTCCATTGCTCACTGGACCCACACTTTCCTGTTGGGAGTCTATGCACCAGCAGTCTCCAAGCTCAAATCAGGAAGTATTTGAATCCCTGTCCCTTGAAATGCTGCTTTGTAATTGGCTGTGGTGAGAGAAAGGTTCCCTCCTCCCCCCCACAAACCCAACTGCTACATACAAATGCATTTTAAGAACATAAAACAAAAAATAGAGCCATCTGAAAAGAAGGGGGGAATCCAAGCCTTGGTTTTAAAAAGCCTTTCTTCTGCTTAAAAAGAGCTTTCTTCTGAAGAAGAAGTGAGCTGTGGCTCACGAAAGCTCATACCCTACCAGAAAACATTTTTGTTAGTCTTTAACGTGCTACTGGACTCTTGCCCTTTTCTATTTCTTCTGCTTAGAAAGAGCTCTGAGGAAGCAGGAAGTATTTGAATCCCCGCCTCTGGACATGCTGCTTGGTAATTGGCTGTGAGAGAAACCAAGCCTGTGTGCCCCGAACATTGCCTTATGCACGGAGTTTTCACCCGGGCTGAGCTCAGGGGAGAGGGAAGAATCAAGTTAACAGAGGAATGGGAAGATCCAGGATTTCTGAGGGTTGGCAGCAATGCCATCTTTAATGGAGGGAAAGCTCATACATAACTCCAAGGAACAAACGAGACAGACGGGGGGGTGAACATGAATGAAAGTACCCATGCATAAACAACCTTACTTTTAAGGAGGCAAAACAAAGTTAACGCCTTTCCTTTTTTGAAAAAAATTCTTCATCTTTCAATCTAACTTCCAGCTACTAAGAACTAGTAGAAGATGCATAAAGAAAGACTGCAGTACAGAGGCCTAAAACAAAAAATATGGTTGTTTCCAAATATCGGGCTTTTCCAAGAAAACCATACAAAGATTGAGATTCCCTCATTCTTTGCCCAGATGACATCATGCTTACAAGGGCTGCCATTAATAATGCAGATGCTGGTGAACTATTAAGGATGTCGCTGGACTTCAGCAATTCTCAATCACGCAAGACCAATGAACATAAGAAAACCCCACATGCTTCATGTTTTGCTGAGAAGGTGGAGGTAGAGTTCATCAAATAAGAGCGGAAGCTGCAACCCTGATTTTAATTCTGGAGAACAGGAGAGAAAATCTCTAGTGTAGTCCACCAAATGACTAATGATTTAAAAAAAAAAACTACCAGCAACATAGGGAAGCAGAGAGCACTCCTTTCAAAATGGCACCCGTTGTCTAGCTCACCAGCATTGTCTGAACAGGAAAGATTCTGAGAAATGCACACCGCCTACCTGTCCCTCCTATAAACCCCATCATCAGACAGGAAGTATAAAGGCAATGCACTTGATTCACCTCACCGGAGCAGGAAATGCAAGAACAAAAGGCTTGTTCACAAGTTACGTTGAACATAGAGTGCACATGTGGCTATTCTTCATATGTGAAATGAGTCTTTTTATGTTCCAAACAACCCATATACAGCTGAACATGTGGTACAAATCCCACATCTATCCAGCTATTGATCCCTGGATTCATTTGTAAAGCGAACATGTGCTGGCTTTTTCTTACAAAGGCAGGCTGTAACAAAGGCAGAACTCTACTGTAACATGTGAGCATCTTGCCTCACTGGCTAAGCCTAGCAGTCAAGGGTAGCAAGATGTGCGTCCTTGGCTACCCTTTGCAGCTCTGGCCAGTGGGTTTCCCCATGGGGATGGGCCGTGGCTCAGTGTTAGAGCATCTGCTTGGCATGCAGAAGGTCCCAGTAGGTTCAATCCCTGGCACCTCGTTAAAGAGACTAGGCTAGTAGGTGATGTGAATAGACGTCTGCCTGAGACCCTGGAGAGCCGCTGCTGGTCTGAGTAGACAATACTGACTTTGATGGACCAAGTGTCTGATTCAGTATAAGGCAGCTTCATGTGTTCATCTGTACATTTTGGGGAGGGGCTGTGGCTCAGTGGTAGAGCATCTGCTTGGCATGCAGAAAGTCCCTGGTTCAATCCCCGGCATATCCAGTTAAAGGGACTGGGTGAGAAGGTGATGTGAAAGAGCCCCTGGCTGAGTCTAAATAGCCCCTGGAGAGCCGTTGTCGGTCTAAATAGACAATACTGACTTCAATGGACGAAGGGTCGGATCCAGTATAAGGCAGCTCCATGTGTTCATATCACTGCACTTTTTTTAAATAGATGTGATTTGAGAAGTCTTCACCTAGTATTTTATTTCAGTGTCCCTATTATTTCAGTGTCCCTATTCAAGACACTGTGAACTGTGTGTGTTGTTTTTTTAAAAGCCATTGTTCCATACAGTCACGCATCAAAGCTCTTCCCTAACCAGCCAGGGCTATTGCTCATCCCCTTCCAGGACTAGATACAAAGTTCTACTACAGACAGTGCAATGGTAGCCATCTGTACAGATATCCACTGAGAAGCTTTAGTCACACCCTCACTGTCATAGGAATGGTAGACTTAGCAACCCTTATCACATGAACACATGAAGCCACCTTCTACTGAACCAGACCCTTGGTCCATCAAAGTCAGCATTGTCTACTCAGACTGGTAGCGGCTCTCCAGGCTCTCAGGTAGAGGTCTTTCCCATCACCTACTTGCCTAGTCCCTTTAACTGGAGATGCCACTGGGGATTGAACCTGGGACCTTCTGCATGCCAAGCAGATGCTCTACCACTGAGCATCAGCAATTCCCAGAGTTGGTTCAAATAAACCCATCACTGTACGGGTGCGATTAGGGATGCCAGCCTCCAGGTGGGACCTGGGGATCCACTGGAATTACAGGTCATCTCCAGACTACAGAGGTCAGTTCCCCTGGAGAAAATTGATGCTTTGCAGGGTGGACTCTGTGGCATTATACCCCACTGAGGTTCCTGTCCTCCCCAGGCTCCACCCCCAAATCTCCAGAAGTTTCCCAACCTGGATCTGGCAACCCTAACCCCCTGGTCCCCCACTGGGGGCCAGAGAGTACCTTGCAAACCTAGATACAATCTAAGACATGATCGCATGTACAGATACAGTGTGGGGGAAGGAGGGTCCCTGCATACCTTCATGGAGATTTACAATTGGACTGAAGAGACTAGTCACTTTATTTCCTATTGATCTGTAATTTTTCAAGATTAATCTGCAAAGTCCAACTCCAGTCCTCAATCTTCTGATTTTAACCCCATTTACTTTAGCCTTTTCTATCCCACTCTCTTAAAAGACAGAAGAGGCAATTAAAGACAATAAAATTTTACAATTCCAGCATAAAAATTAATCACACTGTAGCATCAAGACACATTTTCATTCATTAATAACCTTAAACAGATGTTATTTATAAACAATAAATTTTTAGATTTAGAAGAAGAGTTGGTTTTTATATGCCGACTTACTCTACCACTAATGGGAGATTCAAACCGGCTTACAATCCCGTTCCCTTTCCCACAACAGACACTCTGTGAGGTAGGTGCGGCTGAGAGAATGTGACTTGCCCAAGGTCACCCAGCTGGCTTCGTGTGTAGGAATGCAGAAACCAACCCAGTTCACCAGATTAACCTCTGCCACTCATGTGGAGGAGTTGGAAATCAAACCCGGTTCTCCAGATCAGATTCCGCAGCTCCAAACCACCGTCTTAACCACACCACCACGATGTGTACACTACAACCTGTGAGGGAGGTGGGACTGAGAGAGCTCTAAGAGAGCTGTGACTAGCCCAAGGTCACCCAGCTGCCTTCATGTGTAGGGGTGGAGAAACAAATCCAGTTCACCAGATTAGCATCTGCTGCTCATGTGGAGGAGTGGCGAATCTAACCCGGTTCTCCAGATCAGACTCCGCCACTTCAAACCACAGCTCTTAACCACTGCACCACGCTGAAGAGATTAAAGTGGAAATTATACAGAACCAGTGCTCATAGCACTTCAAAGCATTGGTTGAAGGAGAAATTTATAGATACCGTGCACTACCAAAAAGGCAAATAAGTGAGTTATAGATCAAATCAAGCCTGAACTGTCCCTAGAAGCTAAAATGACTAAACTGAGGCTATTGCACTTTGATCACATTATAAGACAAGACTCAATGGAAAAGACAATGTCTCCTGCTCCGACTCTGCTATATACTCCCTGAAAATTGAGTATTATTGCTGCTTGGTCGAATGCGCCTGGTTTTATTGTTGCAAACGTTGTAATTTATGGATTGTTTTAAACTGTTTTAAAAGGTTGTAAGCCACTCTGAGCCTGGCCTTGGCCAGGAAAGAGCGGCCTATAAAAATAAAATAATAATAGTAGCAAAAGTTGAAGGCAGCAGGAAAAGAGGAAGTCCAAACATGAGATGGATTGACAAAATCAAGGAAGCTACAGCCCTCAGTCTGCAAGACCTGAGCATGGCTGTTAACAAAAGGATGTTTTGAAGGTCACTAATTCATAGGGTTGCTATAATTCAAAAGCAACTGGAGGGCACTTAAAACACACACACAATCCCCACACCAATTTATTACCATCCAAATGTCTGTAAGGAAAGTAAATATGGTAACAAGAAAATAGTACAAAAACATTGCAAATTTAGGCTTTGCTTCAATTTGGGTCCGCAATAAAATGCTTAAGCAAAAGACCTCCCAGACAGGTGCATCGAGAAGGGTCGTGAAAAGTAAGACAGAAGCAACACATGAACACATGAAGCTGCCTTATACTGAATCAGACCCTTGATCCATCAAAGTCTGCTCAGACTGGCAGCGGCTCTCCAGGGTCTCAGGCAGAGGTCTTTCACATCACCTACCTGCCTAGTTCCTTTAACTGGAGATGCCAGGGACTGAACCTGGGACTTTCTGCATGCCAAGCAGATGCTCTACCACTGAGCCATGGCTCTTCCAAAATGGCTTAAGGCATGAACACATGAAGCTGCCTTCTACTGAATCAGACCCTTGGTCCATCAAAGTCAGTATTGTCTACTCAGACTGGCAGAGGCTCTCCAGGGTCTCAGGAAGAGGTCTTTCACATCACCTACCTGCCTAGTTCCTTTAACTGGAGATGCTGGGGATTGAACCTGGGACCTTCTGCATGCCGAGCAGATGCTCTATCACTGAGCCACAGCCCCTCCCCAAAACACAAAAGGCAGCAAGTGAGAATCGGCAGAATACTCTAAATGAGATGGCCGGGGCTTGGCTCTCTTCCTCACAGATGCAGGCAGCCAAAAGGAAAAAGGAAAAATGACTTTCAGACGTCAAGAAGCCAGAAAGGTTGCCTTGATGATGGACTGCCTCGCTGCCTCCATTAACAGAACACCCACATGACCGTACTGCCTGAAAGGGTCAGCAATCTGCCCCTCTCACGGACCAATCCAGATACAGGTGAAGGAACCAGGTTAGGAGAGGTCAGGAAGAAATGCCAACAAACCACTAGGATAGCTGCCTTTTTCATTTGCCTCCTTTTACAGGGCAGCCCAAAGCAAAGTTGCGCCCTTCTAAGCCCACTGAATTAAATGGTCTCAGGAGAAGAAGAAGAGATGGTTTTTACATGCTGACTTTCTCTACCACTTAAGGGAGACTCAAACTGGCTCACAATCACCTTCCCTTCCTCTCCCCACAACAGACACCCTGGGAGGTAGGTGGGGCTGAGAGAGCTCTAACAGAGCTGTGAGTTGCCCAAGGTCACCCAGCTGGCTTCATGTGTAGGAGTGAGGAAACCAATCCACTTCACCAGATGAGCCTCCGCCGCTCCTGTGGAGGAGTGGGGAATCAAACCCGGTTCTCCAGATCAGAGTCCACCACTCCAAACCACCGTTCTTAACCACTACACCACGCTGGGGGCAACTCTGCTTACAACTACACTATTAAGTGACCCAGCCTATAATGGTAATGGTGATAAGTATCCCATAATCAGTCAATGTGGCAATTGTGCAAAAAAAAATATTAAAGCCCACTTTTTGTACATTGCAATGATACGTCTTTGTCAAGAGCAAAGAAGCTGAGCCCCATACAAACACACAGGAGTCATCTTAGAGAGCCAGCGTGGTGTAGCGGTTCAGAGAAGTGGACTCTAAGCTGGAGAACCGGGTTTGATTCCCCACTCCACCACATGAAGAAGAAGAAGAAAAGTTGGTTTTTATACTCCGACTTTCTCTACCACTTAAGGAAGAATCCAACCGGCTTACGATCACCTTCCCTTCCCCTCCGCACAACAGACACTCTGTGAGGGAGGTGGGGCTGAGATAGCTCTAAGAGAGAAGTGACTAGCCCAAGATCACCCAGCTGGCTTAATATGTAGGAGTGGGGAAACCAACCCGGTTCACCAGATTAGCATCTGCCACTCACGTGAAGGAGTGGGGAATCAAACCCAATTCTCCAAATCAGAGTTCACCACTCCAAAACACCACTCTAAACCACTTCACCACTAAAGCCAGCTAGGTGACCTTGGGCTAGTCATAGTTCTCTCAGAGCTCTCTCAGCCTCACCTACCTCAGAGTGTATCTGTTGTGGGGAGAGGAAGGGAAGGAGATTGTAAGCCAGTTTGATTCTCCTTAAAAGGTAGAGAAAATTGGCGTATAATAACCAACTCCACAGAAGCCTTCCAGGTGACCGTGGGCCCATCACAACCTCTCAGTCTAACTTACCTTCACAGGAAGAAGAAGAGTTGGTTTTTATATGCTGACTTTTTCTATCACTTAAGGAAGAATCCAGCCGGCTTACAATCACCTTCCCTTCCCCTCCCACAACAGTCACCCCTCCCCACAACAGACACCCTTGTGAGGTAGGTGGGGCTGAGAGAGCTCTAAGAGAGCTGTGACTAGCCCAAGGTCACCTAGCTAGCTTCATGTGTAGGAGTGGGGAAACCAATCTAGTTCACCAAACTAGCAGCTCATGCGGAGGAGTGGGGAATCAAACCCAGTTCTTCAAATATACAGTCCACTGCTCCAAACCACTCCATCACGCTGGCAACCAGGCAAGGTTGTTGTTGTGAGGCCTGAGTGGAGGAAGGAGCTGGTTTGGATCCCTGATTAAGGAGAAAAGCAGGACAATATAAAAAAGGAAAGACCTGTGGCACACGTAAGCGATTGCCTGTTGTGCATACTTCAACCAGAACAATTACCTGCCGAAGTAGCAAAGAGGAACATGGGTAAGTTGAGAACTGTCAGAAGTGAGAGCCATCAGAGATCCACTACAAAGATACTGACACAAAAAGGACGGCATCGGAATGACAGCACCAGAAGAACGACATAAAGTTACTTTTGCACTTTTTAAGCACTAAGAACCAACATCAAAAAAGACAGATCAAGCCACCATATGCCTTCTGTCAGCAGGGCTGATTCGCCTTGGGCGAGAAGTACAACACACATCTATCCCAAATTCTTATCACTGAAGGCAAACATGTGTCAGCCAGGTGCCTCCCCTTCTGAGTTTTAGGCACACAATTAAGATAATTTTATTTTCCAGGGCTTTGGCAAGACGGTTCTTCCCTTCCCCCATCCCTCAATTGGCTTTCATAGAATCATAGAGTTGGAAGAGACCACCAGGGTCATCTAGTACAACCCCCTGCACAATGCAGGAAATCCACACTACCTCCCCTCCAAACCCCCAGTAACCCCTACTTTATGCCCAGAAGATGGCCAGGATGCCCTCCCTATCATTATTTGCCTAAGGTCATAGAATCAGCATTGCTGACAGATGGCCGTCTAGCCTCTTCTTAAAAACCTCCAGGGAAGGAGAGCTCACCACCTCCCAAGGAAGCCTGTTCCACTGATGTTAGAAAATTCTTCCTAATGTCTAGATGGAAACTCTTTTGATTTAATTTCAACCCGTTGGTTCTGGTCCGACCTTCTGGAGCAACAGAAAACAACTTGGCACCCTCCTCTCTATGACAGCCCTTCAAGTACTAGAAGGTGGTTATCATATCACCTCTCAGTCTTCCCCTCTTCAGGGCTCTGCTGTTCTTATTTTCTGCCAGATTACTATTACTACAATTTTTGGAAGTGATTTTCAGAATATTATACATCTTTTTAAGTGTGCACGGGTTTTGTTTTTGCATGCAGCCTCAGGAGCATTGGCATCGAGATGCAGCATCGACTTGTTCTAAAGACAATAAATAGGGGGATCCGCTCAATGTCACATGAGGTCAACGCCAAAGACAGGACTGGGCACGTCTGTGGTCCTGCTGCCATCCGACCCAGCGACAGGAGATGCAGATGTGAAGTGTTGCTGTGCTTCCAAGGCCACTGGTTTCATCAAAGGGGAGGGGCACACAAATACTAACAGGCTAACCCAGAAGCCCGTAAACTCGAGCATGTTTAGGGAGCACTCCTAGGCAGAGGGGTGTCCCAATTTATTCAGTGGGGCTTACGCCCAGGAAAGTGTTCTTAGGATTGCAACCTTACAGAGCAATCCTAAAGGAGGGGTAGTTAAGAGGGGTACCCCGGGGACAGCACCACCGCGCAGCCTCCTGAGTGGCTTGCAGCTGCACGGTAGGTATAATAAAATAAATCCCCACCAAGCCCCGTGAAACAGCACCACAGTTTCACTGAGAGCCAGCATGGTGTGGTTGATTAGAATGGTAGTTTGGAGCGGTGGACTCTGATCTGGAGAACCGAGTTTGATTCTCCACTCCTCCACATGAGGGGTAGACTCATCTGGTTAACTGGATTTGTTTCCCCACTCGTCCACATGAAGTCTGCTGGGTGACCTTGGGCTAGTCACAGCTCTCTGAACTCTCTCAGCCCCACCTCCCTCACAGGGTGTCTGTTGTGGGGAGGGGGAGGGGATTGTAAACCGGTTTGATTCTACCTTAAGTGGTAGAGAAAGTCAGCATATAAAAACCAACTCTTCTTCTTCTACGCCATGATTTTTACAGCCGCATGTTCGTGCCTGCAAAAGGGGGCATTCTGGGGGCAAAAGCCACCCCAAGAACACCCCTTTGGTGCTGGCGCAACCCCTTGTGGCAGAGATATGCTGCCTCCGCAGCTGCTCCTGCGTCTGAGCATGGCGTGGCTGCGCCACTCCCTGGCACCAGTGAAAGGGGGCCTGCGCCGGCGTTAGTGCCAGTTTAGCCGGCGCAAGCAGCACTAACACTGGCGCAGGGGTCACACCAGCTCATAAGGACATTCAGCTCCTCCTCCCCACCCCCCCACCCCATTGTGGATTGCTCTGTTAGTCCCTTAATTTGATTGGGTTTTTAAGGTTCCAACTTTTTCAGGATGAAGGGTACACAGAGAATCCACAGCAATAATTAACCACGACAAAGTCATAAATCTAATCTAGAGAAAAGGACTAACAATACTGGACAGTAAAATGCTACCAAGAATGGCAGTGTACTGATAATTCCAGTTATTATTAGAGTCTTATTAGTTTCTGGCATATTTTATTGGACTACAATTTCCACTACACTCTCCACGGCTCTAGTATCTCTTATGTGTGCAAAATAGGACCTGGGTACAGAGCCTTTCCTACATCATCAATAACCATACAGTCATATGGCGGATTTGTTAACCTGCATTAGCTTCGAACAACTAAGCATAAAAGGGAAGCCTCTGTAAGGATTTTACTCATCATGACATGTTACTCATGTGGGGAGGGGCTGTGGCTCAGTGGCAGAGCATCTGCTTAGCATGCAGAAGGTCCCAGGCTCAATCCCCGGCATCTCCAGTTAACGGGACTAGACAAGTAGGTGATATGAAATACCTCTGCCTGAGACCCTGGAGAGCCGCTGCCGATCTGAGTAGAAAGCACTGACTTTGATGGACCAAGCGTCTGATTCAGTATAAGGCAGCTTCGTGTGTTCATGTGGCTTCTCTCAAGCAGACATCTGGTGCTATTGGATTAAATTGGGGAGGGGCCGTTGCTCAGTGGTAGAGCCTCTGCTTTGCATCAAGAAGGTCCCAGGTTCAATCCCCAGCATCTCCAGTTAAAGGGACTAGGCAAGTAGGTGATGTGAAAGACCTCTGCCTGAGACCCTGGAGAGTTGCTGCCAGTCAGACAATACTGATTTGGATTGGCCAAGGGTCAGATTCGGTATAAGGCAGCTTCATGTGTTCATGACCTTTTTAAACATCAATGAAAATATCGGGTGAATTAAATGCAAAACTACATAGGACATTTCCACACATATATTTCTCACGTGTGAGTTAGTCACCTGCCAACAACGTGGCAATTGTGGGGGGGGGGGGAGTGGAAGCATTTGCAGGAAAGAACAGGTGAGCAGAAGGGGCGACACCTTCCCCTCAAACAAGGAGGGGGGAAATTAGGAAAATAAATCTGTGGTGGGGGAGTGTTAAGGACCTCTCTCCTACCCTGCACTTCCTCCCGCCCTGCAAATGCCCCCCTACCCCATATTACCATGGTGATGCAAACAAGATTTGGGGGACTTCAGGTTTCCTTCACATCCTGTAGTTCCATACTAACCGTTGCGTCAGTACGCAAATCACCCAGCATCAGGTAGTTCCTAGGACTAGTACACCATCCAGAAAGCATGGCGACATCACTTCCTCTTCCTTCACTCCTACCAGCCAGTAACCTTTTCAAATCTCACACAGCTTTAAGTTTGGCGGTCTACTGTTAACACACACTCAACAATAAATTGGGCTATTAATGCCCCATCCTAGAACCACCCATAAAATTACAGAGACAGCACCGTGCTCTGACACACCCGACTAGAGTAATACTAGCCTCACAGCTTGAAGGGACGGGCTGCTAGCCCTCACATGAACACATGAAGCTGCCTTCTACTGAATCAGACCCTCGGTCCATCTAAGTCAGTACTGTCTACTCAGACCGGCAGCGGCTCTCCAGGGTCTCAGGCAGAGATCTTTCACATCACCTACCTGCTCAGCCCCTTTAACTGGAGATGCCGGGGACTGAACCTGGGACCTTCTGCATATCAAGCAGATGCTCTACCACTGAGACACAGCCCCTCCCTCAGTACTCCTACCAGACATTCACACGAGAATCAGCAATTAAAAGCAGTGTTATCAACATGTATCTAATACAAAGGTAATTGCCAGCAACAGCAATCTACTGGCAAACTAGGTGGACAGTACGTCGAAAGTTGTATGATCTTCACTCTTCCGCTTCCTCTACGTTTTCAAAAGGAACGCTGGCATTCTAATCGGGCATTTCTGAGTCCGTAGTCCAGGGCTGCGTGACTTGTGACCTCCACCAAGCCACGTCTGATGATAAACGCAGGTTTTGCTTACCACCTGGGGCTACAGGAACACAGAGAGGGGTACAGATCTGCCACACACCTGGAAGGCACCAGACATGGGTGGTGCGGCTGTTTTTCCCTTGGTGGATGGCGGTTTCTCAGAAAGTGAAAGAACTTACAGAAATGAATGAGTACATGTTATGTCAGGTAATGACATCCCTTAACGTCAAGCCACTGAGTTCGAGTGCAACTGGGATTGCGATCTTTGAGCAGCATAAGAAAGGCCCTGCTGGATCAGGCCAAGGCCCATACAGTCCAGCAGTCTGTTCACACAGTGGCCAACCAGGTGCCTCCAGGAAGCCCACAAACAAGACAACTGCAGCAGCATTATCCTGCCTGGGTTCCAAAGCACCTAATATAAAATGCATGCTCCTCTGATCCTGGAGATAACATAAGAACATAAGGAAAGCCCTGCTGGATCAGACCCAGGCCCATCAAGTCCAGCAGTCCGTTCACACACTGGCCAACCAGGTGCCTCCAGGAAGCCCACAAACAAGACAACTACAGCAGCACTGTCCCGCCTATGTTCCACAGCACCTGATATAATAGGCATGCTTATAAGAACATAAGAAAAGCCCTGCTGGATCAAACAAGGCCCATCCAGTCCAGCAGTGTTCACACAGTGGCCAACCAGGTGCCTCTAGGACTCCCACAAGCAAGACCACTGCAGCAGCATTATCCTGACTGTTTTCCACAGCACTTAAAATAATAGGCATGCTCTTCTAAGACTGGAGAGAATAGGTATGCATCATAAGAACATAAGAAAAGCCCTGCTGGATCGACCAAGGCCCATCCAGTCCAGCAGTTTGTTCGCACAGTGGCCAACCAGTTGCCTCTAGGAAGCCCAAAAACAAGACGACTGCAGCAGCACCATCCTGCCTGTGTTCCACAGCACCCAATATAATAGGCATGCTCCTCTGAACCTAGAGATAATAGGTGTGCATCATGACTAGTATCCATTTTTACTGGTAGCCATGAATAGCCCTCTCCTCCAACATTTCCGGGAGCATTAGAGAAACCTGTTAAAAGCCTTTGCTAGGCCTACTGCTCTCCCAGGGATAACCAGACCAAAACCGCCTTCGTATGAAAGTTACACCCTTGGCTGAATTATGTAGAATGGGAACAAACGGGGACTGCAAGTTATGCTGGAAAGAAGCCTGCTCACCAACACCATACCATCATCTGACTAAAACAGTTGGAAAGTTGTTGATTCACAGCAAAGCCCCGACATCTGTCTGCATTTTCCGGAAGTAGGCACATCGCTACTGTCTAGTTCAACAGAACGGAGCCACTGGCCTAGCCTTCGGAAGATGCTTCCCAATGCAAAAGCCCTCTTACACTCCTAAAGAATAATGTAAGGCTAATAACGCCTTAATAATGCATAGCTTAGTAAGAATTTACTCATCGTGTCCGAGGCAGAACCTGAAAGAACAGGAATTGGTTTAAAGACTGGCAAAGCACTTCTTTAAAGGTTGTGTGAACGATGTGGACACTAATTCTCCACAGAGATGCTTAACAAAAGCTACTAGGAAAACCACTAAAATATGGAGCTGGACAGGCAACTGTACCCACAAGCCGTCAGTCTCTGGGTTAACAGGGAACCACAAACACCGTTGCCATCCGGCTGACTGCAAAAAGCATCCCCATGCACTATAAGCAATCGCATTAAATGGACACCAAGACAATCCAAGTTTATTTTAAGCCGAAATGCAGAGAATAAAGGTGTTTTTTTTTTAATAAGTCTTAAATGGAAGCCACAGGGGTGTGCCTTTTCCGGCCAGGGTGGGGGAAGGAAGCAGTTTCCCCGACGTGCAACACGCCTCCTGAGCATGACAGCTTTTGAACGTCTCCTATATGGGGGAGGGGCCAGGGCTCAGTGGTAGAGCCTCTGCTTGGCATGCAGAAGGTCCCAGTTTCGATCCCCGGCATCTCCAGTTAAAGGGGCTAGGCAGGTAGGTGATGTGAAATATCTCTGCCTGAGACCCTGGAGAGCCGCTGCCAGTCTGAGCAGACGTTGATGGACAGAGGGTCTGATTCAGTATAAGGCAGCTTCATGAGTTCATGTATTCTTTAATTGTACTCTTCCTTTAGGGGAGGGGCTGTGGCTCAGTGGTAGTGCATCTGCTTGGCATGCAGAAGGCCCCAGGTTCAATCCCATCATCTCCAGTTAAAGGGACTAGGCAGGTAGGTTATGTGAAAGATCTCTGCCTGAGACCCTGGACAGCCGATTCCGGTCTGAGCAGACAATACTGACTTGGATGGACCAAGGGTCTGATTCAGTATAAGGCAGCTTCATGGGTTCGTAGGCAAGGGTATTAAAAAGGGTGTGGGGGAGAGGCCAAAAAAGGAGCGCCCCGACTTCCATTAAGAGATCTGACGATCGATCAGGGGGAATCTGGCCAAGGTGGCGGCATATTAAAAAAAAAGAAAAAAAAGGAGAAAAGCAATACTCACTGCTAACTTTCATGCTGCCAAAGGCTGACGGCTGCTGCACCGGCTTGCAGCTCTCTGCAAAGGAGGTGGTTCTGGGCCGGCCCGACATGGCTCCTCGCTCTCCTCCAGTGCCCCCACCCGCCCCAGTTCGGCTGCCTCCTCTCCTCTTCCTAGGGGCTTCCCTTCCTTCGTCCTTTTTCCTGTCGCCTCTTTCCAGGGGTGGGATCTGGCAGCCACGGACACAATCCAAGACACCCCCCCAAACCCCTTTTCAACACACAGCCCAGGGAAGGGTCACAGCAGTCTCTCGTAGACCCCTTCCTCCTCCTCGGCTCCTCGCCTTCCGATTTAGCACACCGCCAGGCCTTACACCATCCTCCTCCTCCTCCCCATCAGGGCAAGCAGCAGCAGGGCCGCCTCCACCGGGGTCCAGCCACCCCCACCTCCGAACCCCCTTTCTTTTACCCCAAAGAAGCTGGGATTGGGGTTTTTTTGGGGGGTGGGGGGATTCAGGCAGGGGAAGGTTCTCTTCCTTTGGCTGTCCTCCTGCTGGGATTGGGGGCTTTTTTGGGGTGGGGGGGGGGTTAAGGCAGGGGAAAGTTCTCTTCCTTGAGCTATCCTCCTGCTGGGATTGGGGTTTTTTGGGTGGGGGGGGGTTTAAAGCAGGGGAAGGGTCTCTTCCTTGGGCTGTCCTGCTGGGATTGGGTTTTTTTGGGGGGTGGGGTGGGGTTAAAGCAGGGGAAGAGTCTCCTCCTTGAGCTGTCCTGCTGGGATTGGGTTCTTTGGGGGGGGGGATTAAAGCAGGGGAAGGGTCTCTTCCTTGGGCTGTCCTGCTGGGATTGGGTTTTTTTTTGGGTGGGGGGGGTTAAAGCAGGGGAAGAGTCTCTTCCTCGGGCTGTCCTGCTGGGATTGTTTTTTTTGGGGGGGGTTAAATCATTGGAAGGGTGTCTTCCTTGGGCTGTCGTGCTTGGATTGGGGTTTTTTTTGGGGGGGTTTAAGGCAGGGGAAGGGTCTCTTCCTTCGGGGCTGCGCTCCTGCTTCTTATCCCCCCTCCCTTCCTAGGCGGGGAGTCAGTCACGTGAAAGATCGCCCCCACCCCTCTCTTTTCCTTCTCCTGGGGACTATTTCCCCCGGCGGAGGGACACGGGGTCTTCCCCAGCGGGGAGGCGGACGACGCGGCGCGGAGGGAGGCGGCGGCCGGGGAAGAGGGTCCGGCCCGGGGCGTCGAAATCTCCTCGGGGGGGGGGGACGCGTGAGGAGAAAGGCGGGCGGCGGCCTGTTCCTCCTCCTCCTCCTCCTCTTCCTCCCCCTTCCCTCGGCTCGGGGCTCTTCCTCCTCCTTCCTCCTCAGCGCGGGGACGAGGCGGGCCGGCGGCCGTTGGTCCTCCTCATAGCGCCCCCAGGGCGGGCGAGCGGCGCTCGGCGGGGCGGCTGAGGCGGAGGGCGCTGCAGTGCGGAGGGCGGGCGGGCTGGGCCATGGCGGCGGCGGCAGGTCGCGCCTGGCCCCTCCTCCTCCTCCGCCTCCCTTCTCCGCCTCCTCCTCCTCCTCCCTCTCCGCCCGAGTTCCTTTGTCCGCGGCGCGCTGTGGGGGCCGCTGCGGTCCTCCTTGCGCTGATTGCGGCCGCGACGCCGGGGTGGGGGAGGGAGAGCCGCCCCGCGCCTACGCCACCGTACTAAGCGGCGTCCGTGAATGCCGGGCCGAACGTTCCATCCCCGCCGGGGGGGGGGGCTGAACGGCTGCGCTCCTTTCGTTGCCCAGGAAGAGGGGGGAAAAAAGATCCGCCTCGCTTACGCAATCCTACTAATAGCCCTTCCTGAGTCGCCGAGCCGAACGCCCGAGCCGTTCTCCGTCGGCCCGCCAATCCGAGAGGGGCGTCGCGGGGAGCCCCGCCCCTCCCCGCGGAACATCGGCGCCAATGGCCGGCCGCGGAAGGGAACGGCCGCGCTCGCCTTGGCGTCCAATCAAAAGGCAGAACGGGAACGGCCCTCCCCCCCGCCTCTCCCTTCGGCGGCCCAATGGCGGCCTTCTACCCTCTCAGTGGTCGCCGAGGCGAGACCAATGGAGCTTGGCGACGTTTGCTACGAAAGCCGGACGGATTCGAAGAGAGGCAGAGTGGGCGGGGCTTAAGGAGGACTGCTGCTGCCGCTCATCCATTTTGCTTTAGCCCGGCAGGGAGAGGAAAGAGTCGAAAGGGGGCTCGCCTGGTGGGCATGTCCCATGGGGGGGAGGGGGCGCTTCAGCGACTCTGTCCCGATTGGTCGTTGCGCCTGCAGCGCTGTGATATGATTGGACGGCGACGATGGGGCGGCCTGGGAGCGCCGGCCAGCCGTTTCCCCCGACCCAATGCGCACCCGAGACGCTTCAGTAAGGCGTGATTTCATTGGAGGGGATCTGGCTGTGTGCGCGGGGGGGAGGGGGGCCGCTCCGAGCCTCTTGGCTCCGCCTCCCGCCTTCTCAGGCCTCAAGGGAAGGGGCGTTGCCCTTGTATGTAAATAAGGCGGCCCCGCCCATGAGGTAAGCTGCGGCTCGCTTTCAATTCCTCCCTGAGGAGACGGGCGGCGGCAGCCACGCCCCTTCCCGCAGGCCCCGCCCAGGAGTGTGGCCGTCCGTTGACGCTGCCTGGCTGACCTTGAGCTGCTAGCGCTCTACCTGGCAGGGTTGTGGGGCTGCCAACCTCCAGGCGGGTAACGACAACCAAGGCTAAACAGTGACCACTTAGAAAGTATTGACAGCGAGCCACTTATAAACAGGCACAGTTTGCAACAGTATATATAAATTTAATTCAGTTATGAAACTAAAGCCCGTACTGAACCTAACTAGCTAGCTAGCAAGCTGTGAATATAAACAACCACAGTTGCATACACTGGCTCAGTGGTAGAGCCTCTGCTTGGCATGCAGAAGGTCCCAGGTTCAATCCCTGGCATCTCCAGTTAAAGGGACCAGGCAAGGAGGTGACGTGAAAGACCTCTCTGCCTGAGACCCTGGAGAGCTGCTGCCGGTCTGAGAAGACAATACTGACCTCGATGGACCAAAGGTCTGATTCAGTAAAAGGCAGCTTCATGTATTCATGTGCCCTGATAGATGTTGGTAGGATTCTTTCCCGTAGTGACAAGATTTTCTAGCACAGTAGTGACAAGATTTTCTGGGTATAATCTTTCGAGAGTTAAAGCTCCATTCATCAGACAGGACAAAGGCAGCGTTGACTCTCCAAAGCTTATACTCTGAAACTCTTGTTGATCTCAGAAGTGCTACTGGGCTGAAATCGAACTGTTCTACTGCAGACCAAAACGGCTACCCGCTGAAACTATTTCCAGGTGCTGTGATCCCTGCTGATCTTGGCTGTGGAAAGCTTGCTGGGAGAAGATGAGTGGGCCGCTCATTTGCACATTTAATAGAGTGAGGGGGTTTTCTCCTGGGCTTCAAAGGAGGTAGTTATTTGCCTGTTGTTGAAGATTGGTGACCTGCCTGAAATCTGCCCTTATGGGTTACAAGTCGACTGAGAAGCAGGCTATCATGGGTGACAATCGGTCCTTGATCCCTTTCAGTCTGGCTTCAGACTGGGATAGGGGATGAAAACAGCACGGGTAACCCCGCTGGATGATCTGTGTTTTTGCCTGGATAAAGGCCGTGCTTGTTTGTTGCTGTTATTAGATCTACGGAATTCACAAAAATGGGGGGGGGGGGCTCAACCTTAGCAAAGACAGAGAACCTAAAAGTTGAGCTACAAATTTATACAATAGTCAAAAAGGGCAAGAGTCCAGTAGCACCTTAAAGACTAAAAAAAATATTTTCTGGTAGGGTATGAGCTTTCGTGAGCCACAGCTCACTTCTTCAGATACAGCTAGAATGTGAATTTATACAAAATACTGATATTGTTTATTACATAGTATACACCCAATTAAAAACACTAGGCCCCAAAATTAGGCTAATCAATTAAAAGACTCTAAAAAGGAGAGTGTTATGGATACCGTGGACTGCCCAAAAAAAACCAAATCAGTGGGTTCTAAATCAAATCAAGCCTGAACTGACCCTAGAAGCTAAAATGACTAAACTGAGGCTGTCGTACTTTGGCCACATTATGCGATTACAAGACTCACTGGAAAAGACATCCATGCTAGGAAAAGTTGACTGCAGCAGGAAAAGTGGAAGACCCAACAAGAGATGGATTGACTCAATAAAGGAAGCCACAGCCCTCAATTTGCAATATCTGAGCAAGGCTGTCAAAGATGGGACATTTTAGAGGACATTGATTCATAGGGTCGCCATGAGTCGGAAGCGACTTGACAGCATTTAACACACACACCCAAGAAGATAACTGCTAATTAACAAACATGGTTGATGATCATAAATATATGTAAATGACCAATAGACAACCAAACGCATTTCGGCCTATGGGGCCTTCTTCAGTAGTCATAATCCATTTCCATATTTTAGAAACACATCCTGAAATACCTATAAAGGTATGCTGAAAAGTAATTGTCTGAATGGGGGGGTAGAAATAAGAGAAAATTTATTACTCATTATTATCGGCTTTATAAATATCTAACTGGACAAAATTAAAATCTACCAACTGATATTAAAACTGGCTGTTATTAGATCTGTCAGCAGCCATTGATACAATGGACCACAAAATTTCTTTAAGGTGCTTGTAAATTGGATTTGGAATTAGAGAATTCGCACTGGAATCGTTCATTTCATTCATATTGCCTGTAACAGAAGGTGGGCATTGGAGATCAAGAAATTAACCGGCACCTTCAGTGTTACACTTTCTTCTAGTTCAATCTTGTTCCAATAAATAAGAGTCTCCATCTCTGAATGAACAGTTTGCATGTACTCATCCTTTTCCTGTAATTATTTGCACCTCCTAATTGCATCCATCAGCCTATAAAACCAGCGCCTCAACCAGTTTTCATTACAGGGTGTCCTTTTCGGCAACCATGGGTTTGCGGTAAGTGAGCAAGCTGCCACTTTTCAGCACCTCGACAAAAATCTATACTTATTTAGGAAGCTGACACGGAAAACATGAGAGAGCCGAATTCCTAGAGGATGCCTGGAAGCTATTTAAAACCACACTAAGAGAGACCCAGATAGAATGCATGCCCCAGGTTAGGAAAGGTACTGCCCAAGTCTAAAAGGATGCCAACGTGGTTTAATAAGCCGAGTCAAGGAAGTCATAAAACCCAAAAAGGGCTCTTTTAAAAAGTGGAAGGTCTGCCCTAATGAAGTAAACAGATGAGAACCCGGGGCGTGGCAAAAGATGTACAAGTTAATAATTAGGCATGCAAAAAGAAAAATTGGAGTGAATTGCTAAAAGCATCGAAACAAACAACAAGCATTTCTTTAAATATATTGTGAGCAGGAAACCAACCAGAGAAGCAGTTGGGCCTTAGGATGACCAAGGGATAAAAGGACTGATAAAGGAACGTGTGGAGACGGCAGAAAAGTTAAATGAGTACTGTGCATCAGTGTTCACTATGGAAAGTTTGGGGCATGCACCCACGCCGCAGCCCCTGTTTTCAGGAAGGGAGAAGAAGAAGAGTTGGTTTTTGTCTGCCACTTAAGGGAGAATCAAACCAGCTTACATTCTCTTTAAGAAAGTGGGGTCACAGTTACCGTGGCCGTTCTCTGTCCACGTACAGGAGCCCCACTGCAGACTAGTGGCTGGCAGAAAGGAAGGGGTTGAAAAAAGGAGCCCTCAAGCTCCCAGCTCAAAGCTCTGGCTGATGGTAATGTGTCTGGCTGAAGTAGGACAATAGTCCAGTACCTCACACCCCGCTGCTAGGCCACACCCAAAAGGGAGACGCACTACTAGGAGGCAAATAGCTAGAAAATAGCCTCTTCCTTTAGCAGCAGGAAGATCAAACGGCCCCGAGGGGGGGGACAGCCTCCCAAAAATAGATTCTCAGGAAATGTGAAGCTCGTTTATTCTTCTATTTTGGACAGCTCTTTGGACAGGCACAAACCATGATGGACTAAGGTTGTACCTAGGAGCTTCGTCTTGTCGACAAGGCAGGGATATTGGAGAGAAGACCAAACCACGAGAACTAAAGCAATGCCAAATTTAACCTACTGTGAATTCAAGTAAAGCTAGTGTGTCCTAAATTGAACATCCATTAGGGAGTACCTAGTGTAGGGAAAGATGGTTGCATGCTTTCACCTTTTCTTTGTTCCCTTGCTTAGCCCGAAAGCTTGAACAGAATGTGTAATATTTTTATCCATTAAACTTTCTCATATTTTGAATGCTTTAAGTCTGATCTGATACACACCATGCCTATTCAGCGTGGAGTGGTGATTAAGAACGGTGGACTCTAATCTGGTGAGCCGGGTTGGTTTTCCTAATCCTCCACATGAAGCCCGCTGGGTGACTTTGGGCTAGTCACGGCAAATCAGGGTACTGAGTGCTAGATGTACAACTCCATCTAGCAGGTTACACTGTCAAGAGAGGTGGGTGGCAGAGGGTACCCAGTTTGTTTTGGGCGCCCCTAGGGAGCGAGGGGAAGGGGCGGCGTCACCAACCGGAGACTTGGGATGGCTGCTTCCAACCTCCTAGGGCCCAGCCAGAAGAAACAGGGAAGCACTTGAAAATCTGTTTCTTCACAGACAGAATCACTTTCCCAGGGTTGTGCTGGGGACTAGCAACGGGCAGCCATACCCATTGACGCTCAATGCAGTTGCCCATTCAGGCATACCACTGGAATTGCTTTTCCGCCCCCATCTCATGATTGGTTTACTCATCTGCCAGAAAGTATTTTGACTGACTCGGCAGCCAATCACTGCTCACCAGCAGCAGCACCTGAGATTCAAGAAACAAACACGGAAACAGTGGGAGGACACATACCATGAGATTCAACTACCGCTAAATTTAAGAAAGATCTTTGTATTTCTGTGCTAATAATTACACACAGCAGCGATATATTATGTTATCATCATCATAGTGGTGGAAAGGGCCATCAAGTAGCCGCTGACTTCTCGCCATAGCTGGCCTGGCCTTCTTGGATCATCCGAGTTCTAACCCCGCTTAGCGTTCAAGATCTCATAGAATCATAGAGTTGGAAGGGACCACCAGGGTCATCTAGTCCAACCCCCTGCACAATGCAGGAAATTCCAAACTACCTCCACCTCCCACACCCCCAGTGACCCCTGCTCTGTGCCAAGAATGTGCACAGAATGCTCTGTGCCAAGATGCCCTCCCTCTCATCATCTGTCTAAGGTCATAGAATCAGCATTGCTGTCCGACGGCCATCTAGCCTCTGCTTAAAAACCTCCAGGGAAGGAGAGCTCACCACCTCCCGAGGAAGCCTCTTCCACTGAGGAACCGCTCTGTTAGAAAATTCTTCCTAATGTCAAGACGGAAACTCTTGATTTAATTTCAACCCGTTGGTTCTGGTCCGACCTTCTGGGGCAACAGAAAACAACTTGGAACCCTCCTTGGCACCCAGCCCTTCAAGTACTTGAAGATGGTTATCAAATCCCCTCTCAGTCTTCTCCTCTTCAGGCTAAACATGCCCAGCTCCTTAAACCTTTCCTCATAGGACTTGGTCTCCAGACTCCTCACCATCTTTGTTGCCCTCCTCTGGACACGTTCCAGCTTGTCTACATCATCATAGTGGTGGAAAGTGCCATCAAGTAGCCGCTGACTTCTCGCCGTAGCCAGCCTGGCCTTCCTGGATCATCCGAGTTCTAACCCTGCTTAACATTCGAGATCTGATGAGATCAGGCTAGCCTGGGCCATCCAGGTCAGGACTACATCGATTTTAATAAATGGTGATTTTCCTAGATTGCCGCTAGATGGCCCCATAGGCTCTCAGGAAACCCTATTTTTAAAGCCAGGCTCAGCATAGCCAATATTTTGCCCTGTTACTCCCAGATTCTCGCTGTGATGCTTACAAAATCTCTCTCGTCATTTCTGTTTGGGTTTTTATTGGCCTCCTACTTCTCTTTCTTCTCCCTCGGAGTTAGAGGTGGTGGGGGACCGGAAGTCTGATTAAATTTCGCACCCTTTCTCTTTCAAATTTTTGATGTTCATGAAGGTGCCCCTATAGTAAGAAGAGATGTAAAATGATGGTTTTGAATGCCAGCCACCATCTAATTAACAACAATATTTTATTGCATGCTTGGTAAATAAAATTCCAATTGTTAGCAGCTGGCAATTGTTAAATATATTAATCTAAAACATACAAAAATGAATAAAGAAAAGGACACAGAAACCACATCTTAAGGTTAAATAATAGCACTCTCATAAAGTAAATTGGTTAAATTAAAGTCAAAACTTCCTGCCTGACATTCTGATCAGGTGCAAATCCTTTCCAGTAATGAAAAAAGGAAAACGTTGCACGTAAAATTAAATTGTTCATTTGAGTCTTCTTTTTTTCTTCCCAGAGTTGTTTATAGGTCAAGCTTGATACCCTTGATGCTTAGAACATATAAAAACATAAGAAAAGCCATGCTGGATCAGTCCAAGGCCCATCAAGTCCAGCAGTCTGTTCACACAGTGGCCAACCAGGTTCCTCTAGGAACCCACAAACAAGACAACTGCAGTAGCATTATTGTTCCTGTGTTAAGAACATAAGAAAGGCCATGCTGGATCAGACCCAGGCCCATCAAGTCCAGCAGTCTGTTCACCCAGTGGCCAACCAGGTGCCTCTAGGAAGCCCACAAACAAGAAGACTGCAGCAGCTTTATCCTGCCTGGGTTCCACAGCACCCAATAGACATCCTTTGCTTCCAGCTATCCATTATGGAAAATCCATTATGCTTCTATGACATGGTACTAAGATCTTTTCTGAAATCAGATTAATCACCAAACATCTATTTCATTTTGATGCCTTTTAAGTATTAGCACAGAACAAGATTGGAGCTAAAAGAGATCAAATAGCCTGTAATTACACATATATCTTGCAAAATGTCTTTTCAGCATGCCTGGACAGCAATACATTGCTACCAGATATGAAAATGAACAACAGTATTCTTACCTCTCCCTCACAGATCACTTCCTGTCCTCCCCAATGTTTTACCTTCTGTTTATCTACCTTCCTCCAAGAAACACAGCATGGTTATCGCCTCACTGAATCCTCACAATAATCCTGTAAGGCAGATCAGGTTTTGGAAGAGTGATTCGACCAAGCGTTGTGGCTGAGTGGGGATTTGAATCCAGGCCTCCTAAGCCCCATTCCAATATGCTAACCTTTAAAAAGGTAAAGGTCCCCTGTGCAAGCACCAGGTCATTCCTGACCCATGGGGTGACGTCACATCCTGACGTTTCTTAGGTAGACTTTGTTTTACGGGGTGGTTTGCCAGTGCCTTCCCCAGTCATCTTCCCTTTACCCCCAGCAAGCTGGGTACTCATTTGACCAACCTCAGAAGGATGGAAGGCTGAGTCAACCTTGAGCCAGCTCCCTGAAACCAACTTCCATCGGGATGGAACTCAGGTCGTGAGCAGAGCTTGGACTGCAGTACTGCAGCTGACCACTCTGCACTACGTGGTTCATAATATGCTAACCTTTACTGGCTCTGAAATACCATCTATGTAACATTTTAAAGAGGTTCTCTCTTAAACCACCAGAGATTTATGAAGTTCTCTAAAATACAGTTCTACGGGGAGTCTGAGAATACGCACTGTAAATCTCAATCTCATTAAAGTTTACAATTGGGATCTCTACCTTAATGGTGCCATCAAACCTCTGTACATCTTAGACATGAAAGAGTTAGTCTTCAACGCCTGCTAATTTCCTAAAAATATTGTCAGCGTAGATGATGTTCTAAATTAAAGGTACAGTGTTGAAGAAGCAACATAGGGTTGATGGGAGATGTCCAGCTAGCACCTGGAGGCGGGCAACCCTATCCATACACATGCGCGTTATACTCCTGATACCCCAGGCATTTACACATAGGTGGGCTCTAAATCCTCATTGAAGTTCACAACGGGCTGAGGTTTGGCAAACAGGTTTGCCCATTGGCGTCCAGAGATGCCCGGCTCGCTGTCTATATCCGTGCTACAGCTGCCACTGGAGGAAGACAGGCTGTGGCGGCAACCTTCACAACCGTGCCTGTGGTGGCAGTGTATCCTGCCCCCAGAGGACGTAGTGGTGGTGCTGCTGGAGTCGAAATCTGGATAAAGATGCCCTGTGTATCTTGCAAAATCCTGTGGCTGGCGATGGAATGCCCTGGGACCGCCGGGAGACAGCAGAGGTGCCGAGTTTCCCACCGGATGCTTGTCTAACAGCCAGCCATTCTCCTCTCTGCTCTTAAACCTCGGCGATGGGAAAGAGCACGGCTGACGCCAAGGACGTCTTTCGGGAGTGTCACCAGCCACAGCCCAAGGAAATTCGCTGACTTTGCGGAGGCTCCTTTGCCTTCCGCCGGCGGTTCTGCTCACAACGCACCAAGCACCAGGGACCACAGAGCCAGGTAGGCAGGTGGGGATTTTCCTCTCCAGCCTTGTCTCGTAAGGACTAAGCCTAGCGAGCGGGTTGGCCTGCATCTCTTGCGGTGGACACCCCCCTGCGCTCCTCTCATGCGCGGTGCTTTGCTCTGGCCCCCTGGCAGAAGTCCGGCCACCGTCTTTGTGATCCACGCTCAGCTCCTGCAAGACTTCTTGAAGCTCGTCCCTGCTTACGTAGCGGACCCCTGGCAGTGGCTTCCGAACCTGGGGTTGTTCCGCTGCCCCCCTCGGTGGGGAGAAGTTCTCCCCCAGTGGCTCTCGGAGGGTGCCTACGCCGAGCGGGGCGGCGTATTGGAAGAGCCAATTGTCATGGTCACTGGGACCATGTGAACGACGGGAAATGTTTCTAGCACCGTTCAACAGTCTACACGTGTCAGTAATATCCAGTGGTACGTTGCGTTGAGCGGTACGCTCCAGGTCACCGACATGGTTGTTTTTATTAGAAGACCCTGAATTTGAGAACATGGGATAATATTGCCATGAATTTCGCTCCTGGCCAGGTAAGGAAAGGTCTGCTGGTGAGTCTTCAGGTGATCTAGAAGAGGGACTGGCTGCAGAGAGATCGTGAGGATAAGGAAAGGCAGAAAGATCTGGGGAATCAGCAGCCTCCTGGTTGTCTTCTGCAGCTACAAGTCTGGTCAGCTTCTCCTTCGTGCTGTTGACTTGTTCCTGTAGGCTCGCGATTGCCGTCTCTTTCTGCATGGAACAAAGCGAGGTGAGCACGGACAGTGTTAATTCCCCCAGAAACCAATTCCAGTACGACATCATGAACAAGGATCGGAATGACCTGGCCTACAGATGAAGCGGAAGTAGGGTTGCCAGCTCCGGGTTGGGAAATACCTGGAGATTTTGGAGGTGGAGCCTGAGGAGGGCAGGGGGAGGGACTTCAATGCCATAGAGTCCAATTGCCAAAGCAGCCATTTTTTCCAGGGGTTATGACCCATATGTGTTAACTGTGATGTGTCATTTGTAAGTTTTCTGTTTCAATTATAAATGTAAACAGTTGAAGTCTAAGTTGTATATAGTTTGGAATTGTTCCTGGTGAATTAGCAATCTGAATATGGGTAATTTCATTTAAAGAGATATGTGTTAGAAATCATTAACAAGCAATACTCCTAGACAGAGGGTACTACTTGACAGATGTTTATTTATTGGACATTTGAGTACCTTCATTCCCCTTTAGGATTATTGATTTTCTCCAGGGGAGCTGATCTCTGTCAGCTGGAGATCACTTGTAATAGCAGGAGATCTCCAGCTAGTACCTGGAGGTTGGCAACCCCAAGCAGAAGATGCTGGTAGAGTCCTGAACAAGTGGAAAGACTGTACCACTTCAGAGTGCAGGATGTGGGAGGGGTGTCCTTTTTTAATGCTCCCATGTGGGGAAAAACTCTCCACAGGCAGGGAAATGGCAAAGCAAGAAGAAAACTGCTAGGATTTTTTTAAAAAAAACTTTTTTAAAAAAATCTCAGGGAGTTGGGCTTTGTTTTTTAAACTTGGGGGAGTAAATGGCATCTCCCTTCCTGCAGCCTGAAGTGTTATAATCCTGTCCCGTGTCAGGAATACCACCACCATATTTTTCTGCATGTATAGGACAGGCGACAGTCTCCAAAGAACATGCTGTTAGGTGCCATACCACCAGGACTACCCTGGCAACTCAAAGATCTGTTTAAATGTGCCACAACCGCCGCCAGAGTAGTTCTAGTGAGGAAATTGAAACAGCCACTTCTCCCAGATATTGAAGAATGGAAAGATACACTAATGGAATATGCCACTATGGCACAAATGACCAATATGATAAACATTGGCAACGACATGAGTTATGAACAGTTTCATGAGAAGTGGAAATTATTTTATAAATATGTTGAAAGCTAATATCAGCAAAACCAAACAAAAAAGCAAACACTAACTATTGGCATTTATACTTTAAGTTTAAAGCTAGACAATCACCTTGACTGTAGAGATATTAAACATGTTTGAGAGATATAATAGGTGATTTTTTTTCTGACTATATGTTGAACTTGTCGGAATAATTTTTTTTTTTTTTTCATTTTGCAACCTTGGGCAATTATTCGACTGTAAAGTGGAGTAGAATAGCAAGGCAATGTAGTCTGCTTGATCTGTTTCAGAACATTTGTTTTTTCTGCAATTGTATGTTGGACATTCTTATCTTTTCCCTTTCCCTTCTTTTCCTTTTTGTACCCCTTTGATTATTAAAAAAGAAGAAGGAGAAGACAATACAACATGCCTAACAGAGATGGAATCCATTCAGTTCATTAAACCCTTTGCCTATACACAGTTTGCAAAACCCAGAGTCATTTCTCGAATCCCTTTCGAGAACTACTGTAGAGCACCCGGCAATCTCAGCTTTCCTATTTCTAAAATCCCAAAACTGCACATAAACCACATACATCTGAAAATGGAGCATGAGTCACGTCAGAGGAGCCTACTAAATTAGACCAGTGGTCCGTCATCCGGTCTCACACACTGGCCAACCAGTTGCCGTGGAGGATCAACAAACAGGGCACGCAGGCTGAAATCCTTCCCTGCGGCTGCCTCCCTGGCTCTGATATTTCAAGGTTGGCTACCTCCAGGTATGGTGGCTCTCATATCGCGTTTAAGATGTTTCTGGATGTCTTCACATGAAGCTGCATTGGCAAAGCACCAGTGCAGGATAAATCTCCTTGAAGGATCCTTTGCAACTATGAGAACCATTTTCAACAGCCAGCAGATCCACTTTCAAGAGAAAAGGACAGCAGAGACATGTGCCAGTTTTATCAGATTGTACCCTTAGGTGAACTCAACTGATGCCACAATATTCCAGTGCTGTGACGAGAGCCAGCGTGGTGTAGTGGTTAAGAGCGGTGGTTTGGAGCGGTGGACTCTGACCTGGAGAACCGGGTTTGATTCTCCACTCCTCCACATGAGCAGCGGAGGCTAATCTGGTGAAGTGGATGTGTTTCCCCACTCCTCCACACGAAGCCAGCTGGGTGACCTTGGGCAAGTCACAGCTCTCTTCGAGCTCTCTCAGCCTCTCCTACCTCAGGGGGTGTCTGTTGTGGGGAGGGGAAGGCAATCGTAAGCCAGTTTGAGTCTCCCTTAAGTGGTAGAGAAAGTCGGCATATAAAAACCAACTCTTCTTCTTCTTCTTCTTCTTCTTCTTCTTCTAAATGCCATGTTTTAAGAAGCCATTATGATTTGTTTCCTATCGCTCTATTTCTTGGAAATTATTGCAAGATCGTTTTTCATCAGGTGCACCGATTTCTTACCTGGTTCGTATGAAGCTTTCAAAGTAACTAGGGAAAATATCTGTAAGATTCTGGCAGGAGTAACAGCACTCTCCGGTAGGGTTGCCAGCTCCTGGTTGGGAAATTACTGGAGATTTGGGGGGTGAAGCCTGAGGAAAACATTTCTTACCTCAGCCAGCAGCTGCATCATGGCGTGCTTCTCCCCAAGTAGCTGGCAGATCTCCTCCTCGCTGTACACCGTGGAGTGGAAGTTCTTGCTGGAGCTAGTGAAGTATTTGGCCACCTGGCCGAGGTTTTCGTTCTGGTTTTCAAAAGCTTTCCATTGCTGGACCTGCTGAGCGTGAACATTCGTCATCGTTCCAGAAAATACGTCATTTCAGGGAAACGGAAAAATGGAAAAGGGAAGGAAAAAGCTAGCAAGACACAGACAGGAACATGAAAAAAGAAGAAATGCACACTTGAACACATGAAGCTGCCTTTTACTGAATCAGACCCTTGGTCCATCAAAGTCAGTATTGTCTACTCAGACCGGCTGCAGCTCTCCAGGGTCTCAGGCTGGGGTCTTTCACATCACCTACTTGCCTCGTCCCTTTAACTGGAGATGCCGGGGATTGAACCTGGAAACTTCTGCATGCCTAGCAGAGGCTCTACCACTGAGCCACGGCCCCTTCCCTTGAAGCCACACTGAAGCCTCTAGACCTCTTTCTGCATAGCTGAACTAATGCCTTAAAGTGTTTTCATATGTGGGCCTTCCAGTGAGCCTCTTTCTCACTGTTTATTATAAAAATCTACTGGTTGTCAACATGGGGTGCCATTTGTCGTGCAAATGAGCATTCTGGCGTTTGAATGTGTTTAATCAATTATCGAGTTCTGCCCGGCCTTTCAGCTGAGAATAACAGCTGAAGGCATCTTACAGAAAACAACAACATTCCAGGATTTTTTGTTTTTATACCCTGCCTTTCTCTACCTTAAGGAGATTCAAAGCGGCTTACAGTCACCATCCCTTCCCCTCCCCACCACAGACACCCTGTGAGATAGGTGGGGCTGAGAGAGCTCTAAGATAACTGTGACTAGCCCAAGGTAACCCAGCTGGCTTCATGTGGAGGAGCAGGGAAACCAACCCAGTTCACCAGATTATAGTCCATCGCTCATGTGGAGGAGTGGGGATTCAAACCCGGTTCTCCAGATCAGAGTCTGCCGCTCTTAACCACTACACCACGCTGGCTCTCAGTCTGTTAAGTCTGTTGCGTGTATGGTGTGGATTGGACACCTTCCCTCCTCTCTCCCCCTTTTGCCTCACTTCCTACCTGTGGAGTAAAGATCATGCAGGTTATGGTGGTGGTACAGACAAAGATCCCTCCCGAGGTCGCGCCAAAGACCAGATTGTGCCACGAATGGAAAAAACGATTCACCGCCAGCGTAATTTCGGCAGACAGAAATATAACAGCGATGCCAACGAGGAGGGTCACCGACTGATTGACCGGCGGACAGCTGACGCCGTACGTCAGGCCGGCAAGATACGCCCCGTACATCAAGAGGATGCCCTAGGGTCAAAAGAAAAGAGATGCAATGCGACACTTGGTAGGTATAAAAAGGTAAAAGGTCCCCTGTGCAAGCACCAGGTCATTCCTGACCCATGGGGTGATGTCACATCCCAACATTTACTAGGCAGATTTTGTTTTACGGGATGGCTTGCCAGTGCCTTCCCCAGTCATCTTCCCTTTACCCCCAGCAAGCTGCGTACTCATTTTACCGACCTCGAAAGGATGGAAGGCCAAGTCAACCTTGAGCCGGCTACCTGAAACCAACTTCCGTCGGGATCAAACTCAGGTCGTGAGCAGAGCTTGGACTGCAGCTTACCACTCTGTGCCACGGGGCTCTTCTCAGTAGGTATACTCAGAAGTAAATCCCACTGAGTTCAATGAGACTTAACCCATACAGCGGTCGGGGGTTTTAAGATTTCCCAGAATCTGGAAAAGTAATTCTGGCCCACTGTTCCTCCACTTGAGCAGAGTTCCCCAACATGGTGCCTGTGGGTAACACGGCACCCGCCTTTCCAATCTGTGTCAGAATTCCTAATGATGAATTGGTTTGTGAATGTGATGGGGTTACTGCATTATGTATTCCCAGCGATGTATTAAGAGTTTGAAAACGTTATAAAAAATACTGTTCGCACTTTCTATGAATTCCCACCGATGTATTAAGAGTTTGAAAATGTTATAAAAAATACTGTTCGCACTTTGTTTGGCCCCTTTAGCTGTGAAGACGTCTTCCAACCATTTATTAGCCGTTGCATCCAAAACCCATTTTAAAGCGATGTTTTTTATAACATTTTCAAACTCTTAATACATCGCTGGGAATACATAATGCGGTAACCCTGAATGTCCTCCAAAATGTCCTATCCTTGACAGCCTTGCTCAGGTCTTGCAAATTGAGGGCTGTGGCTTCCTTTATTGGTTTGGGAATAGATTTGTATTTTTACAATTGATGCTACTAGTTTTACTGTATTTTTATATTATATTGTCCTGAAAGTTTAAACAATGAGTGACATACCTTAAATCCCAAGAAGAGAATAAGCCAGAGCTCAGAATACAGAGACATACAGAAGTACCCTCGGTGCACTACGCAAGCCAGGCCCTTCTCGGTCACCTGGAGGAGAACGGAAACACAGGGCTGAAGTCGCCTGTGCCCGGCCATTTCCTGTTTCCGAAACCTGCACTGGCATTAACAGGACACCCACACCCCCGCTTTCCTCCAAGGTCACAAATAAGCATTTTTCCACCTGCAGCGTTTCCCGTCTTAACCTTCCCCTCCTCTGCTTACCTTCAGCTCTGCATTAAGGCTCGGTAGACACTGGACCGGATCCAACAAGATCCACGCAGAGAGCAGGGCAACGTCGGCCCCCACTAACGCCCCCACCATCAGCAGCAGCTGCGGGTCTTTGATAATCTGCAGGACAGACAGACAGTCAGCACGGTCATGGCATGACGTGGTAATATGGTTGGGTACCCAAGGTTGGGTAGAAAGAAAAAAATATATATGTATATGAATATGAATACTGAAAATATCATTTATTAGAAGCGCTATGTAAAGGTTAAAAATATTTTAAAAACATTAAAATAGCACAATGGCATTTCCTAGGGTTGATAACTAACCACATACCAAATGCGTTTTGGCCAATTGGGCCTTCATCAGTGGTCAATTAAAACCCACGTTAAACCTGCGCGCATTTACAGAAATAAATAACTACATACATACATATACAAACAGTTCAAAACCATCCAGGCATGGGTATAGGTTGTAAAATCTATTACCAATTACTCAAACATCTGGTCAGATTGGTTCTAGCTGTAATACTGGTTAGTATATGTCTCTCATACACAATGTGTGCAGGTATCAACCTAGTAGAGCAGTGTCTACTCTTCTTCTTCCAATGTTATCAACCCTAGGAAATGCCATTGTGCTATTTTAATGTTTTTAAATATTTTTAACCTTTACATGTGTGTGTGTGTAAAGTGCCATCAAGTCACAGCCGACTTATGGCGACCCCTTTTTGGGGTTTTCATGGCAAGAGACTATCAGAGGTGGTCTGCCAGTGCCTTCCTCTGCACAGCAACCCTGGTATTCCTTGGTGGTCTCCTATCCAAATACTAACCAGGGCTGACCCTGCTTAGCAGGAGATCCCCAGCCACCACCAGGAGGTTGGCAGCTCTAGGATAACAGCCTAGTTAAGCCAGCCCAAGAAAGGTAAATCAATAAACATTGGAGGAGGCAGAAGATAATCTAATGATGGTCTTCTCACTGAGGCAATAACCAGATGTCTCAATTGTACCCCCAGTCCTCTGGTTGGGACACTCTTACACAATTGTTCCTCTGTAGCGGTAGTTATGATATCACTAATCTTTTCTTGCTGAGTTTGCAAGCTAACCGTGAGTTCAAGCACTTTTCAACTGTCAATGAACTTTGGTTTCTTCACGTTGCTTGCATCTTGGACAGTTAGTTGAAACCATTACAGAAAAGTTAGATTAATTGCTTTTTAACAGAGGTTAAGAGTTGAAATTGGCCTTCTTATCTTGCTATATCAGGTCTAACTCAAATGCAACTGCCGACTGGCTTATTTGCATTTATGCTGATTATTTCATATTTAGTTATGAACCAATCAGTTATCTAGACAGTAACCACGATTATGGTAGAACAGATGTAGAGAAAGATATTCTTCTATAAATATGCTCTCCTGTGACAAGCAAATCAGATTCCTCTGGATGAAAATCTTAGAAGACTAGGTGAGATAATCTTAGAGTTGGAAGGTACCACCAGGGTCATCTAGTCCAACCCCCCTTCCAGGGTCATCTAGTCCAACCCCCCTTCCAATGCAGGAACTACGACTATAATATCCCTGACAAGTAGGTATCCAATCAATACTTAAATCTCTCCAACAATGAAGAATCCACTACCTCACAAAGAAGAAGAAGTGTTAGTTTTTATATGCCGATTTTATCTTTTTTAAGGAGAATCAAACCGGCTTACAAACAACTTCCCTTCCTCTCCCCACAATAGACACCCTGTGAGGGGATCACAGGTGGATCCCCTTTTTCTTCCCCTTTTCCCTTTTCTGTACCCCATATCTTTAAAAGCAAATAAAAAAATATTTAAAAAAAAAACAGACACCCTGTGAGGTAGGTGGGGCTGAGAGAGCTCCAAGAGAGAACTGTGACTAGCCCAAGGTCACCCAGCTGGCTTCATGTGGAGGAGTGGGGAATCAAACCCAGTTCTCCAGATTAGAGTCTACCGCTCTTAACCACTACACCACACTGGCTCTCAGCATGAGAGACTGTTCTCGTCCAACACACCTCACCATCTTCCTCAAATTTAGACAAAGTCTTCTTTGCTGAACTAGAAATAAAAGTTCCTTCTCTTTCAATGAAGAGCGCTAAGGGGCAGCCCCTTCCCATCAAGTAGGGTCCGAAGAAGCAACGCAGTCTGATCGTTGCTCCATTTTGGAGCACTGAACAGGCAGGAACGGAACTCACCACTCTCTTATCCGGGGCCCGTTGCGTGAACACTTTGTACAACCGCCAGCTTTTCCCCAGGATGGGGCCGAAGGCCAGCGAGCCCCCAACGCACAACAAGCAAATCCTCATCTGTAAAAGGGAAGAGAGGAGAGAGATTGAGAAAGGGATCCATATTGTCTCTGCTCTTTCTGTGGGCTAACCCTAACTTTAAAGGGCAGCTAAGCCCACTTCAGCTCTGAAAAAAAAAATCCATACTTTATTTAATCTCAGAGTTGGATGTATGTGGCCTTTTATGCATGGGAGGTTTTGCCTTGGATTTGTTGCTCAGTAGACGCACATTTCCCCCATCCAAATTCTTAAAATTCAAAAATAAGCCCCCATGCAGAGTTTTGAGAATTCAGATGGGGAAAAATGTGCATCTAGAAAGCAGCAAATCCAAGACAAAACCTCCCATGTATAAATGGCCAAAGTTAGAAGAAGAATTCATTTATTTGTTTAGCCATGTGTGTTAAGTGCCGTCAAGTCGCTTCCCTATGAACCAAAGTCCTCCAAAATGTCCTGTCTTTGACAGCCTTGCTCAGATCTTGCAGACTGAGGCTTTCTTTATTGAGTCAATCCATCTCTTGTTGGGTCTTCCTCTTTTCCTGCTGCCCTCAGCCATAGGCCATTACAAAATATCCTTACACATGTACAAAAAGCCGAAAATGGTATCTAAAAGGGATAAAACGGCATCAATATATATTGCCTGGATAAAAACCATTTCATACAAAATCTCTATTACAAATTACAAAATATCCTTACATATGTACAAAAATCCTAAATGGTATCTAAAAGGGATAAAAAGGCATCAATATACATTGCCTGGATAAAAACCATTTCATACAAAATCTCTATTAAAACAAAGATCACACTCATTTGCTTTCCCGTGCAGAATTTTTCTTAATAGCTTCAAGAGCGCTGATCTTCCTGGCTGCAATAGCAAATGGAGACATTCTCAAGGTGGCACGCGAATCAGAGTCAGAGAGTAAAACAAACAATTTATCGATTTCAGAACAAAAAATTACTCCCTTCAAGAGCGTATATGTTAAATAAATTTATCATACATATTTTTCTCAGTCATGGGAGAAAACGAAAAACTTGCCCGCCAATTAACAGGCCTGCCTGCCGCCCCTTTCCACGATGGGGCGCAGAACAAGACCATTCCCTCCCTCCTTTGTTATAGGAAAGGAAATATTGGCCGCCGCATACTGGGATAAAGTGGCAAAAACGGATTTTTAAAGTATAGTTAACGAATTGTAGTACAATGTGATTTTTAATATGATATAATAATAGAAATTTTTCTTTTTCTATTGCCATAACACTCCATCGGAAGTCCAATGGTGAAGGGCACTGCGGTGGGGGTGGGGGTGGGATTTGGATTCAGGGCACTATGGAGTTTATAAAGAGTATAGAATAATGTATTAGTAGATAATTAGTGCGCTGTACATGTATTTTTTTCTTTTCTTTATGTAAGTGTATTTTATGTTTTTTTTCTTTTTTGTGTTTTTATGTTTTATTATAAAAATAAAAAAATATATAAATAAAAAAAAGGAAAGGAAATATTGGATAGAGTGGGCTTTCAAGTAGTTCAGGGCGAGGGTTCCTTTACATGTCATGAAACTGCTACTAGCAATCGCTTCTGTAAGACCGTACAAGTTTGCACTTCACCCTCTTCATCGCACCTTGAAACCTCGGGGATTAGGGATCCAAGGAAAACGAGGGTGGCCCAGATTGCCGGTCCCTTTGTGCCTGCTTCAAAAACTGCCTTCAGAACTCAGGAAGTTAAGAAGCAGTACCGAGGGATCACAAGATGCCCCCTTGGAAAGGAAATGAATGACCCCCCCAAGCACATGGACTCGCCTGTGGGGAGGGAGAGCAGGCACAAGCAAGCTGCCCCCATCCTCTGCATCTGCAAGATCGCCTGGAGGGACTGTGGCTCAGTGGAAGAGCTTCTGCTTGGCATGCAGAAGGTCCCAAATTCAATCTCCAGTATCCCCAGTTAAAAAGGACGCTGGCATCTCCAGTTAAAAGGATCAGGCGGTAGGTGATGTGAAGGACGCCTGGAGAGCTGCTGTCAGTCAGCATAAACAAAACTGACCGACCAAGTAGAGGAAGAGGAAGAGTTGGTTTTTATATGCCGGCTTGCTCTCCCACTTAAGGAAAAATCAAACCGGCTTACAATCATCTTCCCTCCCCCTCCCCGCAACAGACACCCTGTGAGGTTGGTGGGGCTGAGAGAGCTGTGACTAGCCCAAGGTCATCCAGCTGGCTTCGTGAAAAGGAGTGGGGAAACAAATCCAGTTCACCAGATTAGCCTCCGCCGCTCATGCGGAGGAGTGGGGAATCAAACCCGGTTCTCCAAATCAGAGTCCACCGCTCCAAACCACCGCTCTTCATCACTACACCATGCTGGCAGTTTCATATGTGTGTTCATGTGTGTGTGAGACCATGCAACGCTAGTGGGTATTGGGGGGTGGAGGAACATGGGTACACATGCCAAATGTGTTCATGCATCCCTCTGGGTCTCAGCTAATGTGAATTAATAATGTCCAGAGCATCATAAGGTTCCATTGCTTCTCCTCCTCCCAGTTTGCTTCAACCCACCTGAACGAGCATCTCCGCGGACGGCCTGGACAACGGATTCTGCTTCTCGATCCCAAAGAGGTAAGCACTACCATAAGTCAAGCCGCTTCCCAGCAAGGTCACAACATTCAGGTTGGGACTGGACATCTTCACAATCCTCCAGCAGACAGAACAGTTAAGAAGACACAGAGGAAAAGAGTTAACTGAAAAAGGAGTTGGGTCTGCAAATCCGGACTCCACCCCTCCCAACCCAAGTCGTACGAGTTCGCCTCTCGCTGGGCTCTGTCCGGGACTGTCCCAACTCAGCGCTAGAACATAAGGCCACTCTGGATCAGACCGAGGCCCATCAAGTCCAGCAGTCTGTTCACACGGTGGCCAACCAGGTGCCTCCAGGCAGCCCACAAACAAGACGACTGCAGCAGCACCGTCCTGCCTGTATTCCACAGCACCTAATATCATAGGCGTGCTCCTTTGATATTGGAGAGAACTAAGAACATAACAAAAGCCCTGCTAGATCAAACCAAGGCCCATCAAGTCCAGCAGTCTGTTCACACAGTGGCCAACCAGGTGCCTCTAGGAAGCCCACAAACAAGGTGACTACAGCAGCATTGTCCTGCCTGAGTTCCACAGCACCTAATATAATTATATATTATATTATATATTATTAGTTATGTATTATTATATTATTACATTATATTTATATTTCACTTGTTATATTTATTGTTGTATTATTATTTATTATTTTGTTGTTATAATTATATATATTATTATGTATAACATAATTATAGTGAGAACGTAAGAAAGGCCCTGCTGGATCAGACCACGGTCCATCAAGTCCAGCAGTCTGTTCCCACAGGGGCCGACCAGGTGCCTCCAGGAAGCCCACAAACAAGACGGCTGCAGCAGCACCATCCTGCCTGTGTTCCACAGCACCCAATATATTTGACATGCTCCTCTGATCCTGGAGAGAAGAGGTCTTCATCATGACTAGTATCCATTTTTACTAGTAGCCATGGATAGCCCTCTCTTCCATGAACATGTCCCCTCCCCTCTTAAAGCCTTCCAAGTTGGCAGCCATCACCACATCCTGTGGCAGGCAGTTCCACCATTTAACTATGCGTTAGGAATTATGTCTAGACTCAACAGCTAGGCAGCCCTAGTCATGTGAGTTAATCTAACGCTGTGCTCTGACTGGGACTTTCTCAACTCAGTGTTAGGTTTCCCTTCTCTTTATATGAAATTAAATCTTACTACAAAAAGGGCTCTATGATGCCAGGCTTTCTGCAGTTGATTGCATCTTTCGTACCTCTGCCCAGGCTTTACTCCCACAGTTTTCTTTTGAGATGTCTCACATCTGAATGCTTCCTCCAGCACGAAAGGCTGATAACCTTCCTTTCAGTTGCTTGGCAACCACAAATATATTCCATTCTTCCTGTCAGCCAACAAGCTACCTCACCAGGGGTGAAAGAAAGATGGTGGGTCACCTCGCCAACCCTAAGCAGCCAATACTTGGTGCAGGCGATCTTGTGAACTGGTCAGTCAAACGGTCAGGTTGAATTTTTAGCACATGTCCAGCTCCATCCACTGAAGATGAAGCACAGTGTTACTTCCATCGGCTGGCCTGAAAGGAGGAGCCCCTGAGTTCCTTATGCTCAGCCACCTTTCAATATCTATTGAGAAGAAAGGCCAATCAAACCAACACAGGGATCTGTCTAGCTTTTGGGTCCTTCCTTTCGCAACTTCCAGTGGAAGAAATATCTTCCCAGATGGTGTGTGCGAGACGGTAAGGGGTTCTGTTATTGAGCAACGCTGGGACATAAGAACATAAGAAAAGCCCTGCTGGATCAGACCAAGGTCCATCAAGTCCAGCAGTCTGTTCCCACAGAGGCCAACCAGGTGCCTCTAGGAAGCCCACAAACAAGACGGCTGCAGCAGCACCATCCTGCCTGCGTTCCACAGCATGTAATATATTCTGCATGCTCCTCTGATCCTGGAGAGAATAGGCATGCATCATGACTAGTATCCATTTTAACTAGTAGCCATGAATACCCCTTTCCTCCATGAACATGACCACTCCCCTCTTAAAGCCTTCCAGGTTGGCAGCCTTCGCCACATCCTGGGGCAGGGAGTTCCACAATTTCACTATGCGTTGTGTGAAAAAATACTTCCTTTTATCTGTTTTGAATCTCTCACCCTCCAGCTTTAGCAAATGACCCCGTGTTCTAGTATTATGGGAGAGGGAGAAAAACCTCTCCCTGTCCACTCTCTCCAAACCGTGCATAATTTTATAGACCTCTATAGGGACAATACAACCGTTTCCTCAGCTCCCAGAAAGAAAGAGGAAACATTGCCTTGGTGTGCTCCAAGACTTACCTATTTTTCCTGAAGCGAATCGTGAAGACAAGAAAGAAGAAGCTAAGCAAGATTCCACCCGTAAGAAGGACCCATACAGCTCCCTGGAGAGCAGCTGAGGAAACAGGGGATTTCTTACAACTGCTGTCGGATGATGACTGAGGGAAGACAAAGATGGCAGACAGTAAGAACCTGTAGAGATTTCTTATAGGATGCCACCAAACTCACCAGAAGCAGCACTGTGGGAGCTTACTGACCCTCTCAGTAAAAGAGTCAGGAAATGAACTCCGTTTGCTTGTTTGAACATTGGCAGGACATTACACATTGTTTACCCTGCCCACGGTATGTGGATGAGAATTTAAAAACTGCCTTGGCTCCTCAAAAGGGAACATAAGAAAGGCCCTGCTGGATCAGACCCAGGCCCATCAAGTCCAGCAGTCTGTCCACACTGTGGCCAACCAGGTGCCTCCAGGAAGCCCACAAGCAAGACGACTGCAGCAGCATTGTCCTGCCTGTGCTCCACAGCACCTAAGATAACAGGCATGCTCCTCTGATCCTGGAGAGAATAGGTATGCATCATAAGAACATAAGAAAAGCCATGCTGGATCGTACCAAGGCCCATCAAGTCCAGCAGTCTGTCCACACTGTGGCCAACCAGGTGCCTCTAGGAAGCCACCAAACAAGACGACTGCAGCAGCACCATCCTGCCTGTGTTCCACAGCACCTAGTAGAATAGGCATGCTCCTCTGATCCTGGAGACAGTGCATCATAAGAACATAAGAAAAGCCCTGCTGGATCAGACCAAGGCCCATCAAGTCCAGCAGTCTGTTCACACCGTGACCATCCAGGTGCCTCTAGGAAGCCCACAAACAAGACAACTGCAGCAATATTATCCTGCCTGTGTTCCACAGCACCTAATATAACAGTCATGCTCCTCTCTTCCTGAAGAGAACAGGTATGCATCATGACTGGTATCCATTTTTACTAGTAGCCATAGATAGCCCTCTCCTCCATGAACAGGTCCACTCCCCTCTTAAAGCTAGAGGAATCATCCCCTCCCTTTGTATGTATATAAAGAGGTTATGACTGCTAAGCACAAGGGACCCCCATCCTTCATTCGAACATGAGAGTCAGGAGAGGCCCTCCTGAGTGTCCCGTTAATCAAAGAAGCTTGTTTAGTGGGCACACGAGACAGGGCCTTTTCGGTGGCAGCCCCACAATTATGGAATAACCTCCCCAGGAAGGTGTACCTGGCCTCCCTCACAGTGGACCTTGAGGAGGCAGTGGAAGATGGTTTTGCTTAGGACTGCACTTCATTAAGTTATTAGCAGCCCTAAAGTGTGATTTTAAATTTTGGTTTTTATGCATTTTATTTTATGTGTTTATTGTAAGCCTCCCCGAGCTCCGCCAGGAAGAAAGGCGGATAACAAATGTTTCAAACAAAAACCAATAAGCAAATCAAACATTTTAGTAAATTCACCTTCCCTGCAAACAATAACATTCTTTGCAGGGTTTCCAACACAGCGCTTGTACGCCTCCCGTCCTATTTACCCACAATTGTTATGGTACAGAAATCCTGCGCTGTAGTGTTCTGGTGCGCTAGTCTCCCGCAGCCGCTTCCACACGGGCTGGAGTGATTGAGTTTCGACTCCACAGCACATCCAAAGCTGCCCCTCAACCACATCATCCAGGCAGTGGCCGGTCACGCCGTGGCCGAGAGAGCCCGTGGCCCCACGGTGCTGGATCTCAGGTATAGCCGGGACCGGACAGAATTCCTCGCCAAGAATTCCTCTCTTCTGGGCTGGATCAGAAAATAACAGTTGTAACAGCATAGTCAGACTGCCTTCAACAAATCAGCCTGAACGTTCTCACTTTGGCGGTTCACCCATCCTGAAACGCCGTTTAGAGTGGGCAGTAAAGCCTGAAATAAATCTCTGTGAGAGCCAGCGTGGTGTAGTGGTTAAGAGCGGTGGACTCGGACCTGGGGGGAGGGAGAGGAGGAGAAGGAGAAGGAGAATTGGTTTTTATATGCCAACTTTCTCTACCACTTAAGGAAGAATCAAACCGGCTTACAATCACCTACGCTCTAAGAGCAGTGACTAGCCCAAGGTCTCCCAGCAGGCTTCATGTGGAGGAGTGGGGAATGGGTTCACCAGATTAGCGTCTGCCACTCATATGGAGGAGTGGGGAATCGAACCCGGTTCTCCAGGTCAGAGTCTGGTGGCTCTCCACTATTCATATCGAGGCAGACCCAGAAGCAATTCACAGGGCTGTCATATCATCCTTACCGCTTGAGGCACATGGCTCTGGATTACGAAAAGAGGATCTCATGGGCTATAGGCAGCCGCTCAGCACCTGGGCCTCCATCCCTCTTACCTGCAAAGGAACAAACACAGAGCCAGCCAATTACAGCACGTTAGTGGAGCCGGCAACCAAATTCCAGCCAGCTACCAGGAGGAGAAGGAGGAGGAGAAGGTGAAGGAGGAGAAGAAGTAGAAAAAAAAGAAGAGTTGGTTTTTACATGCCGACTTTCTCTACTGGTTAAGGGAGAATCAAACTGGCTTACAATCACCTTCCCTTACCCTCCCCACAACAGATACCCTGTGAGGTAGGTGTGGCTGAGAGAGCGTGACTAGCCCAAGGTCACCCAGCTGGCTTCGTGTGTAGGAGTGGGGAAACAAATCCAGTTCACCAGATTAGCCTCCGCCGCTCACGTGGAAGAGTGGGGAATCAAACCCGGTTCTCCAGATCAGACTCCGCCGCTCCAAACCACTGCTCTTAACCACTATACCATGCTAGCCATAGTTCAGCGTTATTATAGGCTGGCCAAGCTCACAGGGGAGAGTGGGAATCTGACCCCAGGTCTCTCCAGTCCTACTCTGTGACCACCACACCACTTTGGGGGTAGAGCTATTTTACCTAAAAAGCAGCCATGGGGAGGGGACTCAAACCCAAGGCTCCCTGTTCGCCAGAAAATCCGTTCACCCCAAAGGTTGCTCGCGTCCCATTTTCCAGTCTCAAAATCACTAATGCAGATCGCAGCCCTGGCCTGGCTAGTAAACATACCAGGCAACAAATGTACCCTTGAAACGGCAAACGCCGGAGAGTTCCAATTAGGGGCTTGCGAGTAATCCCTATTAAGGGATCGAGAGAGAGAGAGAGAGAGAGAGAGAGAGCGCACACAATATCCCTCAATTCAGAAATTAAAGAGTTCCTTCTCCCACAGCCACAATGCTGAAAGGAGTCCATATAAAAATAAGTTACAACATTCTTATGCATGGCTGCCATCGATCTGACAGGGAGGGAAACGCAGGATAAGCCCACAAAGGACATATAAAGGTGCACTGGTGTAGGAGAGCTGGCGTGGTGTAGTGGTTAACAGCGGTGGTTTGGAGCGGTGGACTCTGATCTGGAGAACCGGGTTTGATTCCCCGCTCCTCCGCATGAAGCCAGCTGGGTAATCTTGGGCTAGTCACACACTCTCAGCCCCACCTACTGTACCTCCCAGGGTGTCTGTTGTGGGGAAGGTGATGGTAAATCGGGTTGATTCTTCCTTAAGTGGCAGAGAAGGTTGGCATATAAAAACCAACCTTCTTCTCTCTAAATCAGAGTTTCTCAACCTTTTTTCCCCCTTGTGGAACCCTTGAAATAATATTCAAGTCTCATGGAACCCCTACATATGATTACATATGATCTACATACGATTAGCCTATTCGTCACTATTGCTTGCGGAACCCTGGATGAGAAACACTGCTCCAGATGCACATTTTCCCCATCCGACTTCTCAAAACCCTACATGGGGGCTTATTGTTGAGTTTTGAGAATTTGGATGTGCATCTAGAGAGGGGCAAACTCAAGGCAACATCTCCCATGCATATAGGTGGGGCGAGAGCCGGTGTGGGGAAAAGGCAGCCTCGCACATCCCAGCCTGGGGGGGGGGGGACCGTTTGTCCCACGGCGGGTTCTACAGCCGAGCCCCCAAGAGATGGGGGGCCAAGGAGGAGAGTGTCGAGGCCGGGCAGCAGGGTCTACTCGTGGCAGGGAAGGGGACCGGCCTCCCCTGGCTGGGGGCAGGCCTGGATTAACCATTAAGCAAAATAAGCAGGTGCTTAGGGCCTCAAGGCAAGGGGTGGGCACCGCAGAAATTTCCCATTGCTGGATTTACCGTGGGCCATACGGTGCAAAACTGCAAACGGTGCCGCTGGACCAGAGACCACAAAAAGCCCCCCCCCCCAATAAACGAAAAAATTACACACATACAGTGACTAAAACAAACAAACAAACACCTGAATGTCACAATTTTTACTCTTATCCTAAAAAAAAAACCTAAGGATGAAGAAGTGGGAACTGAGAATAATCACACTAGGCTCAATATATTATTTTTCAGCAAATCATTAAATAATTTAATATTAATTGTTGTTATTTTTACATACATGTGGGGGCCACCAAAATCTTGCAAGTGCTTGGGGAGGGGCCGTGGCTCAGTGGTAGAGCATCTGCTTGGCACACAGAAAGTCCCAGGTTCAATCCCCGGCATCTCCAGTTAAAGGGACCAGGCAGGTAGGGGACGGGAAAGACCTCCACCTGAGACCCTGGAAAGCCTCTAATTTTAGGCGAGGGGCCGTGGCTCAGTGGTAGAGCATCTGCTTGGCATGCAGAAGGTCCCAGGTTCAATCCCCCGCATCTCCAGTTTAAGGGACCAGGAAAGGAGGTGATGTGAAAGACCTCTGCCTGAGACCCTGGAGAGCCGCTGCCAGTCTGAGCAGACAATACTGACTGATGGACTGAGGGTGGAATCAGCAGAAGGCAGCTTCATGTGTTCACGTGCTTAGGGCCTCTAAAGGTCTTAATCCGGTCCTGGCTGGGGGAGGGTGCTGAGTTGTTTTCTGTTGCCCCAGAAGGTCGGACCAGAACCAACGGGATGAAATTAAATCAAAAGAGTTTCCGCCTAGACATTAGGAAGAATTTTCTAACAGTCAGAGTGGTTCCTCAGTGGAACAGGCTTCCTCGGGAGGTGGCGAGCTCTCCTTCCCTGGAGGTTTTGAAGCAGAGGCTAGATGGCCATCTGTCAGCAATGCTGATCCTATGACCTTAGGCAGATCACGAGAGGGAGGGCATCTTGGCCATCTTCTGGGCATGGAGTAGGGGTAAGCTCTCCTTCCCTGGAGGTTTTGAAGCAGAGGCTAGACAGCCATCTGTCAGCAATGCTGATCCTATGATCTTAGGCAGTTCGTGAGAGGGAGGGCATCTTGGCCATCTTCTGGGCATGGAGTGAGTGTGTGGGGGGAGGTAGTTGTGAATGTCCTGCATAGTGCCGGGGGTTGATTCGGAGCCCCCGCCTCACCTTTTTGGGAAGGGGAAGGAGGAGGAACCTCAGCCTCCCACCACCACCACCACCACGTGCAATAGGCCCCGATCACTTATGGCATTAGTAAATCAAAATGAGAATACAGAATTTGTGGGAGAATGGGAGGCATGGACAATATATTGTCAAAATGAATTTAAATTGGGAAGTATTGAAGGTTATGTTTTGTTCTAATTCAATTAAGGTAGAAACATTATTAAGGTTAATGATTTAGATTTTAAGAATTGTAATCCAATTTATATATGAAGTATTGCATTGAATTAGAAATTAAATGCAAAGGTGACAGCAAAGGTATAAAAAAGATAGAGGAGGAGAGAGGGGAAGTCAACGTAAATATATGAAGTAATTAGTTATGTAGAATAGAGAAATATTGTTTAGATCATATAATCATCTTAATGAATGATAGAAACTACTGTAATATAAAAAACAATAAAAAATGTTATTAAAAAAGAAAAAAAGACGCGGCCCCGATCCCTCCTGGCTCTTACCCGGCCAGCAACCTGCGCCCCAGCGGAGGAAGGCACCCGACTCCCGCGAGCCGCCGCTGCAAAAAGCCCCGCAACCCCATCCCGGCTGACCGCGGGCGCCGCCCCCCTCCGATCCTGGGACGCCCACCCCGGCCGAGGGCCGTCCTGGGGGGGGGGGCGCTAGGGACCCTCTGGCGGGATGCCCTAAAACGCCCGGCGAGCCAGCCCATTGGAAAGCACGGGCGAGGGCGCCCAGCCCATTGAAGGGGATGGGAGCCTGGAGCGGCCGCCGACTCGCACGGGCTCCATTCAAACGCAGGACAGCACCAAAAGGCTCGCAAAGAACACGTGCGATGGGTCTCTTGAGGCCAGGTACGCTGCTCTGGGACTGGGATGGCAGCCTCTCCCCCGAAGGGATTGACAGCCCCTGGGACTAGCCAAGTGTCCTGGGCGGGATTGACAGCCCCCCCCCCAAAAGGGATTGACAGCCCCTGGGACTAGCACAAGTGTCCTGGGCGGGATTGACAGCCCCCCCCCCAAAGGGATTGACAGCCCCTGGGACTAGCACAAGTGTCCTGGGCGGGATTGACAGCCCCCCCAAAGGGATTGACAGCCCCTGGGACTAGCACAAGTGTCCTGGGGTGGGATTGACAGCCCCCCCCCGAAGGAATTGACACCCCCTGGGACTAGCACAAGTGTTCTGGGCGGGATTGACAGCCCCCCCCCAAAGGGATTGACAGCCCCTGGGACTAGCACAAGTGTCCTGGTGTGGGGCTGACAGCTCACCAAGGCGATTGACAGCTCACCAAGGCGATTGACAGCCCCCCTCCTGCAGCCACAAGCCCCCAAGGCTCTTCTCCGCCCCCCCATTCTCACTTTCAAACTATTTCTCCCCTTTTTTTCCCCACCCACAAAGAGGCAGCCGTCGAAACTCGATGGCAAAGCTTGCCTGAGCCGCCAGAACCCTTCCCCAATCCTAAGAAATCCCACAAGGCATAAGGTTGCCATATTTGGGTTGGGAAATTCCGGGAGACTTTGGGGACAGATCCTGGGAAGGGTTTCTAGCAAGGGGGATGCCATAGAGCCCCCCCCCCTCCAAGGTGGCCATTTCTTCCAGATCATCTCTGGAGTCTGCAGATACATTCTATTCCCAGGTAGGGTTGCCAGCTCCGGGCTGGGAAATACCTGGAGATTTTGGGGGGTGAAGCCTGAGGATGGCAGGGTTTGGGGAGGGGAGGGACTCCAATGCCATAGAGTCCAATTGCCAAAGCGGCCATTTTCTCCAGGGAAACTGATCTCTATCAGGGGAGATCAGTCGTAATAGCAGGAGATCTCCCGCTATTACCTGGAGGCTCAATAGAAACCGACAACAGGCTAAAGAAATCTAAACATGAAATTGACACACACACAGCTTTAAATCTATATGCATACTTTGGAAAGAAAACACCGAATACATACTTTACAGGGATCAAGTGACTGATGAAGCCATTGGCGAAAACGGAACTTATTATTTGTATCCGGAACATCTGTCTCCCTTGATCTCCCTTGGGTTCTTCCGATCTCCTTTGGACTGCTGTCCTCCCTCACCTGATTATTTTGCTGGGTTTTCTTTGCTGAAGTTCTCCCATGGAGTTCACCACATTTTGTTGAACTTATTCCTTACCTCTTTGGGGGGGGGTTGGGTTGTAGTTTTTGTATGTATCTAGGTGATTTATATAGATTGTTGTACGCTTCAGAATTTTTGATGTTAGTTCCTTTTATAAACTGTTTAGATTCTTTAGCCTGGTATCGTCAGTATCTATGGTACCTGGAGGTTGGCAACCCTACCCCGCCACCTCTTGGGCCTGCACTCCTGGAAGCTGGGTCCAAGCCAAGCCCTCGTAATGCAGGTCCAGGAAGGAGTGCCAGCTAGGGTCGCCAACCTCCAGGTAGTAGCTGGAGATCTCCCGCTATTACAACTGATCTCCAGCCGATAGATATCAGTTCACCAGGAGAAAATGGCTGCTTTGACGATTGGACTCTGTGGCACTGAAGTCCCTCCCCAAACCCTGCCCTCCTCAGCATAGGTGTCTGAAAACTTCTCCAAGGCAGCCCCACGTAGTGCATGCTACAGTAGTCTATCCCTGGAACTAACCAAAGCATGGAGCTATGGCCAGATCCACCATCTCCAGGAAGGACTGCAGGATCCAGCAGCATACCCAAACTACAAGGGGCCATGGCTCAGTGGTAGAACATTTGCTTGGTATGCCAAAGGTCCCAGGTTCAATCCCCAGTCATTGCTACAAAAATCATTCCATTAAAATAAAAACAAGAAGTTTCCAGACACTTTCTTAGGAGAAATTAATGTAACGATCATTTTAAACATCTCAAAAATAAAATCACCTTGCAATCCAAATGGCCAATGACTCAGAGCGGAGCGGTAAGCATGCAGGTTAGTCGTGCTGACATCAGAATACCTAGTCATCATATTTTTATCTTTACAACGGAGGCAACAAACCTTGCCATTTGGAAGGTGATAAATTTATCCCTGTCTGACGGCAGAATAGTAATTTATCCTGACCTGACCTTCCTGGAAAGCGTGATATGACGGTGCTCGAAAACCTTCTACACTCAGCCTCAAAACTCAGGCACTGGAATGTGAGATGGGACAATAGACTCATAGAGCTGGAAGGGACCACCAGGGTCATCTAGCCCATCCCCCTGCACACTGCAGGAAATTCACAATTACCACCCCCCCACACACCCAGTGACCCCTACTCCATCCCCAGAAGATGGCCAAGATGCCCTTCCTCTCATCATTTGCCTAAGGTCATAGAATCAGCATTGCAATAGTTCAACATTACTTTAGTTCTCAGAGTTGGGACCTCTCCCTATTCTCCTTTGGCTTGTTCCCACCAAGGAAAAGAGCAAGATGAAACCGAGTTTCTTCTCCATGTCCTGGGAATTTATAATTGCCCCTTGGAGATTTCCCCCCACCCCCCTCACTGTGGCCCTTCTGATCTTCCTGCTGCAAAGAGGAGAAAACTTTCCAGACGCTTGTATGTCTCCCTCTCCGTTCCTTGAGGTGGGACATTCTAGCAAGGAGTAAGATGGTACTATTGTTCTACTTCGGCCAGAGCCATTAGCATCTGTAAGCCCTAACAGTCTGTGCTCAGCTCTCTCTCTCCACACCCAGCGTCCTCCTTACTGCCAGCCGTTTTCCAACTCATAACCACAGCACAGTCCCAACGGTTGAAATATTGGGGTGAATTATAGGGCGAGGGCATTTCTTCGCCCTTATATTTAAACAGGGGCAGTGAACAGGGTCCTGTATCAGGACCAACCAAAAGGATCACCAAGCAGCCAGCTAGCTTTTGAGTTTCACAGAACTCTTCTTCAGGCTCTACCTGCATTTACAGTTGAAACAATGTTTGCTTCCCAAGCATAAAGAGGCAGTTGGTGGCGCACGTATTTTGCCGATGTATTGTAACAGTCCTCACATCTCCGAGCCCAGGGGTGGCACTTATTTCAGTTGGTTGCCTTGGAAGGAACAGTGAACACCGGGGACTTTGTAATGTCAGGTTTATTGACAAATACACCAGTAGAAAATAGTCGGAGGGCACAGAGGTACTCCTATAGGGTAGCAATTCCACTACCCCAGAGATCCAGAGGCCATTTATGCCAGGGTCGATTTTGATGCTCGCTCAAAGCTCCTTTATAAAATCCGACCTTTAAAATGCCTATTCACAGTCCCGATGCAAGAGGAGAAAGTCAAACAAATTCCACCCCCCACTTGCCTTCTCCTTCGTTTGCATAGCCATTAGCAATTGTAATTTGCATAGCTAACCTGTGGCTGTGATTCTTCATGCTTCTTTGAGTGGATGCTTCGAGGCGGGGGTGGAGCAAATACCAAAGATTGCACTAAAGGGGCTCTTAAGAAATGCGAAGCGGGTAGGTGCCGGCTTCGCAGTGACTTCTACAGTGACTGTTCAGTGTGAAGAACTCAAAAAAATATGCGGGGCATTTCAGCCTGGAACGCGTGGCTAATTACCAAGCATAAATGGCCAGAGAGAGAGAGAGCTATATCTATACCCTCCTGTCCATGCTGGAATCTAAACTGCTCTTTCTTTACATACAAACAATGCATCTTACCCCAACCTGCAGCTGGATCGTTACCCATCGCAAGCTCTGATGGATCTTCATACAGAGACGCTTCCCAATAACGAAGACCAATCGAGGAGGTATTTACGCCATTGTGAAGACAAATTATGGTTCCTTCTGTAAGGCGCTCCGCTTTAGAGCAAGCCAATAGGCTAGACAGACCAATGCACATTTTAACAAGATTCCACACCCACAATAAAACATACTTAAAAGACAAATATAACCTCCCCTGTTTGTGCAATCCCCCTCCCTTTCGGCATTGCAGTTTTTAAAAATTCTTTCAGGGCGGTCAGCTTCTTTGTTCCATCTTTCCTTAGACGACAACCATCTTTCCCTCTTATATCTTTTCTTGTATTCCAAATTGCAGAGGAGGAAGATTTTCTCATCGTTTTTAAATCAGCCTCATTCCTGACCAGGCATTAGGGATTATACCAAGACTGCCTTTTGCCTCAGTTTACAGGAGCCAACCAGGTCAGGGAAGCTCCGCCAGATGGCTCTTTATTATTAGGAAATGCGATCTATTCCCTTCAGGGACTTCAAGAAGGGCCATCTACTGAAATATTTAGCTCAGGGCAAACAGATGTTCAGCGGCTCTTCTTGCTTCTTCAGCCGCCCACAAAAGCTACTAAATCGCTCAAGTAACGTCGGGCTCCAAATTCAATGCTTTTGAACAGCAAACGCGAACAGCTGAGCTCCTTTCTTCGGCACACTCAGGAGGCCTATGCGCAACGAAGGGAAGCGTGAACGTAAAAGATGTTCACGGATGTCGCGGAATAAAGAACCGCCACCACGTCACACTCAACAGAAGCCAGGCTTCTGCGTATGCCTCTTGGGGCTTAGTGCCTGGTCGCAAGGAACACAACCCTAGCTGGACGGACAGCCGATCCTTTTTCTGACGGCAATCAGGCATACGGCGTTTAGAGAAACCTCTGCTCAAAAGCCAGAAGGCAGCAAACTAAACAAACAGCATACGATTGCCTGTAACGAAGCCTCAATTTTCATACAAAACTAGGCATAGATGTTCTAATTCAGGATTCCCCAAGGCTGTGCTGACACCTTTCTTGGCGCTTGCCAAGTACGGTATTTTTTAGAAAGTGGGCAGGGCCAGTTGGGGCTTTTGCCCAGCATGGCATCTAACTAGCCGCTGGAGACCTAACTGGCTGTCCAGATCTATAAAAATGTTGCTTTGGCAGCAGCTGCCACCACCCCTCAAGGATCTTCACTGTGCGACTGAAGCTAAGTTGTATGTGTTGAAGAGAAAACAGTATGTTCATTTAAATAGGCACCCTGTTAAACAGATGTATTTCAAATGTTGAGGTACTATTGTTGGGCGTAACCTCACCCCCTGACATTGTGAGTGGCTCCGCCTCCTGTGGCAGCCATTTTGTGGTTGCGCCCCCACCACCGTGTCAGAATTCCAAAAGGTGCCCGCACGCCCAAAAGGGTTGGGTGTCTCTGTCCTAATTGGTGCCTCCTAGCGCTGCTGTTCAGAGGTTTGCTACCTCTGAATATTGAGGTTCTCTTTACCTTTAACACTAGTAGCCACCGATGGACCCGAGTGGTGTAGTGGTTAGGAATGGTGGACTCTGATCTGGAGAACCGGGTTCGATTCCCCGCTCCTCCGCATCAAGTCTGCCAGGTGCCCGTGGGCACAAGGTGCCTGTTGTGGGGAGGGGGACGGAAGGTGATTGTAAGCCGCTTTGAGACTCCTTAAAGATAGAAAAAAGTGGGTATAAAAACCAATTCTTTGTTCATGGACTGTCCAACCCCCTTTTAAAGCCATCTATGATCATGGCCATTACATTCCCCAGTGGATCCCACAATTTAATTACCCGTTGAGTAAAAGGGCTAACAAGGAACTCAAAACCTAACAGTGTGTAGACACTGGGGGGGCGGGGCTGGCAAACAGTCACAATGCGTCATTTGGGAATTGCGATGTTGTTCAGTTTCCGCGCACAACCACACATAGTATAACAAATGAGAAACAGAGGCAGGGGTTAAGTCTTTTTTCTTTCTTTCTTTTTTTTTTTTGGTTTAGTGTTCAAAAGCAGCTTACAATTCATAATGAAAATACTGTTAGGAATACTCTACGGCTCAGCCAAAGTATTAAGATTAACAAAACCTAAGGCACATTTAAAACTTGGTAGACCAAAAAAGCAAGGCACATGATTACACAGAACAAGGGAGCTGGGGGGGGGGGCTCCTCTCTCCTGGAGTTCCCAGTGTAATCGAGTAGGGCGGACAAGAGCCAGGCTGATTGGAAAGTTTTTAAGACCGGAGTGCGTCGAAGTACAAGATTAACTCCCAAGACGTCCGAGCGAAGCGCTTGGAGAATATTCGAGCGAAGGGAAAAAACACAACTCCCCAGAGCGATTAAGATGCATTAAAACGACTCTTTGAAATCGGCAACAAAGAAGCACTGTAAGGATAACCGATTCATTACCTCCGTTGGGTCAAAATCCCTCCCCCTTCCCCGCTGCTAACTGGAATATTAATTTAAAAGCGCCAAGGTCTCCATCCTGCCAAAGCTTCAAAGACGGGATCAGAAAGGTCATTGACAGGCGCATGAGAAAGACCGCAGGAGTACTTCAGGGGGCGCATTGAAGTGCTCGGCAAGGCCTGCAAATCCTGAACACGGAGAAGCCCTGTAAAGACTGCAAGCTGCATAAATTGTTTCCAGTCGAGCGGCTATTTTGCTCCTTAAAAACCTTCCCTACGGATTTTAACAGAGTGGGCTCGCAATAAACAAGACCCTTCTGCTGTTCTTGGCTAAAGAGATGGAAGGAAGAAGGCACAGTAGGAAAAAAAAGTGGCGTAATTTAATACACAAAGAGCGTCAACATTTGCCACCCTAAATGCAATGGAGATAAAATAAGGGTATTCGTATCTGCACTAATGAAAAGGAAACGTTTTGATGAAGCCTTAAAATGCCTGCAGGTTGCGAAGTTTCTAAAGAAAAGACAATTGTTTGGATCCAAATCAAGTTGTACATCGAGAGATACATGGGAAGTGTTTAGAATTTTAGGCTATTTATTGCTCACAGTATTGTTTCTGAATGCTACTTAGCTAGATTTTACACAAGGATCATGGGAATCTTTCACATATAAAGATTTCTTGCTGTTCTCTCTCTCTGGACCAGAAAATGCATCAGCAATCCAGTTCCACATTTCTCTGGCTCCTTAACTAGCTACAATCACATGGAACACATGAAGCTGCCTTATACTGAATCAGACTATTGGTCCATCCAAGTCAGTATTGTCTACTCAGACTGGCAGTGACTCTCCGGGGTCTCAGGCAGAGGTCTTTTACATCACCTACTTGCCTGGTCCCTTTAACTGGAGATGCCGGGGATTGAATCTGGGACCTTCTGCATGCCAAGCAGAGGCTCTACCACTTGAGCCACGGCCCCGCCCCAATCGATGCGTCCTAGATACAAATTTGTTTTTGGTTACTGACCAGCAACCAAGGAGCTGCCAGAAAATGCTAATAAAACAGTGCCATCCTAGGCACGTATCCTCAGAAGTAAATCCCACTAGGTTCAACAATACTAACTTGCTAGTAAGTGTGCTTTTGGGTCGCGACCTGAAGCATCAGATACTATCTGGCTCTGATAGCGGCCTTCAGTCCCAAATCAAGACTCCCAGCCATGAGAATCACTCCTGCAGAAATGTATCAGAAGTAGTTCATTTGCAGCTTCAATTGCCAGAAGTTTAATTTTATGAACAAGCTGCAATGCACGGTTTTAACTTGAAAGTGCGTCTGCAAAAGTTATCATCTGGGCAGCACTTCCAACTTCTACAGGACCCTCGGCGGGATTCTGTGAAATAAGTTTTGTGCTAAGGAAGCAGCATCAGGAGTAGCTTCTCACTGCATAAGACTCTTTCCTGCCTTCCCCCTATTGAGTTTGCCTTCCTTGTTTCTGTAGGGGATCCAACTGCCTTTCCTGGCAACAGGGCTTCTGCCACAGAGAGCTCATGGATTCTCAACCGTCAAACGGTATTTTGTCCTTTGAACAAAAATGACAGAGACTTTGCTTCTCTGAATCGGCATATTCACGGCAAGCCTGACTAGAAAAACTGGTTGCAAAAGGATCGCCGGCACGTATAAGACCGTGCCCATGGTACTCCTAGCCAGCGTGGTGTAAGGGTTAAGAGCGGTGGTTTGGAGTGGTGGACTCTGATCTGGCGAACCGGGTTTGATTCCCCACTCCTCCACATGAGTGGCAGACACAAATCTGGTGAACTGGATTTGTTTCCCCACTCCTACAAAGCCTGCTAGGTGACCTTGGGCTAGTCACAGCTCTCTCATCCCCACCTACCTCACAGGGCGTTTGTTGTGGGGAGGGGAAGCAAAGGTGATTGTAAGCCGGTTTGAGTCTCCCTGAAGTGGTAGAGAAAGTCAGCATATAAAAACCAACTCTTCTTCTTCTAGCGAACATTCAACTTTTGTGACCTAGCGATTTATGTTTTTCTTCTATGGAGGCTGAGAACTGTATCTAAGAGTCACTCAGATATGAAGCGAGAAGCATGGAAGCAGAAAAGGTCTGGATGAAAGGTTCAATCCTGCAGGAGCGTCGGAGAGCTTTGCCAAAGCAAAACCATACATTGCAGGACCAGAATGACCTGACAGCAGGAGTGAGAGGGATGGAAGCAGAGGTACAGATCGCTAGTCTGACTTTTCAGAACGATACAGACATAGGTATTAATAAATCCTATGGTGCTGACTGCTGCCTTTCCAGGTAAGGAATTATGTTCTTTGACAAATATAGAAAATGGAAGCTTGTTAAATAATGGCACTTGATTGTAAATGAGCCAAAGCGTGATCCCAGTAAATTTAGCAGTTTCCTGGTTAACGAGGATTTAACTCCGGCAATTTAAGATGTACTTCAAACACAGTGAAGAAAAGTTCTCCTGGAGGCACATGAAGAGCGTCTGCATAGGTAGAGGCACGTGTCACAAATGGCTGATGCAGGAGCGCTAACGAAGAGATAAGCAAAGCTGAGCAAAGGCACCAATGATAGTCCCAAAGCTATGTATAAAAAGCAAGCTGCTGCTCGCTCTCTCGAACTGAATACTGGTCATAGAAAGCAAGGACCACCTGACCCCCAGCGAGCCGGGTGCTTATTTTACCGACCTCAGAAGGATGGAAGGCTGAGTCAACCTCAAGCCGGCTACCTGAAACCGACTTCCGTCGGGATCGAACTCAGGTTGTGAGCAGAGCTTTTGACTGCAGTACTGCAGCTTACTCCTCTGCGCCATGGGCACCCCTCCTCCGAAAAGTCCAAAGAGAACAGCAAAATGTGTCTGCTTCTGGAGGAATGCGGCTAAGAATAAATAAGAATGACGAGGCACTTCCAGGGAGAGAAACGAGCATTCAAGTATGATTGCTGCCGACGATAACCCCTGGGGGATTCCTACCCACCACCACCCTAGCACTAATTTATCACAGTGACATGGTTCCAAAGGGTCCTCTTTGTATCAGTCTCAGTAGTGAAGGGCTTAGAAGCGCCCTTTCAACAAGGCTGTCAATCTCTCCTGCCCCACGATGAACGCCCATTCGTGTAAAGCAGATGGTTCCCGTGCCGGCTCCCCTCTTCACCCCACCCCAAAAAAGAAGACAATGACTCGAGCATCCTCAGGAGCATATCGACGGAACCAGTTCAGCATCTGCCGAGATACCCTTTCCACAAGCGACGAAAGGGTGGGCAGGTGGACTCGAGGGGCTGCGGTGCTCCTCGGAGAAGGTCTTCCCGACACCGCTGTCCCACACAGCTCCTCTTCTCAAAAGCGCACCGTCCCCTTCCGGGCTCCTCCCGTCCCCTTTCACCCCAGCAGAACCTTCTGCATGAGGCGTGCGGCGACGATGGCTTCGTCTTCCGAGTCGGACTCGCTTTGGGAAGTGGAGCTCTGGGAGGCGGAGCTGTAGGGGGAGGAGCACTCCGGGGAACACAGGTAGTGCATCAGCGGGAGGCGGTACTTCCCGCAGAAGTCGACGAACTTGATCTGTCGGACGCAGCTGTCGAAGTAGACGCCTTGGGGAAGGAACGAAAAAGGTCATTTCGGGTCGATAGTGAAAATGCGCATAAGGCATTTCGAATCGGTCAGCTACGTTCTGCGAGATCTTTCTGCACAGTTCTCACACAGCCTGTATCAGCAGGAAGAGGAGGAGGAAGAAGAGGTGGAAAAAGAAGAAGAGGAGGAGGAGGAAGAGGAGGAGGAGGGAGAACACATGAAGCCGCCTTATACTGAATCAGACTCTTGGTCCACCAAAGTCAGTATTGTCTACTCAGACCAGCAGTGGCTCTCCAGGGTCTCAGGCAGAGAGGTCTTTTGCATCCCTTACTTGCCTAGTCCCTTTAATAGGAGATACCGGCAATTGAACCTGGGACATCCTGCATGCCAAACAGATGCTCTACTACTGAGCCACAGCCCCTCCCCTAAGAAGAGGCAGAGGAGGAGGAGGAGGAGGAGGAGGAAGAGTTAGTTTTATATGCCAACTTTCTCTCCCACTTAAAAGGTATGTCACCCATCTTAGACCACTAGTCTTCCTTGGCTATCTTAAAGCTGGGCCAAATTAGAGGACCCGTGCTTACTGACTTTTAAATTTGTGGTGGACACTGCCATCAAGTTGCGGTTGACTTATGCCAACCCTGAAGGGTTTTCAAGGCAAGGGACTAACAGAGGCGGCTTGACATTGTCTGCCTCTGTGCAACAACCCTGGATTTCTTTGCTGGACTCCTATCCAAGTACTAACCCTGCTTAGCTTCTGAGATCTGATGAGATCAGGCTAGCCTGGCCCATCCAGGTCAGGACAAGAGATGTCCAGAGGTGGTTTGCCATTGCCTGCCTCTGTGTAGAGACCCTGAAATCCCTTGGTTCCCCCATCCAAATACTAACAAGGGCCAACCCTGCTTCGTTTCCGAGATCTGATGAGATTGGGCTAAACCTGGGCCATCCAGGTCAGGCCTTTTAAGATTAGGGAGCCTTTTTAAGGAGAGAGGAAGAGGAAAGCTGCTGGTTGGTCGTGGCTAGACAGAAAATAGATTTTTTTAAAGGTTTATACAATAGTTAAATTGTGGAACTCCCTGCCCCAGGATGTGGTAATGACCGCCAACTTGGAATGTTGTAAGGTGGGAGTGGACATGTTCATGGAGGAGAGATTCATGGAGCACAAGTCTATCAGTGGCCACTAGCCATGGTGTCTAAAGGAACCCCCATGTTCAAAGGCAGTAATCCTCTGAATACAGGTGCCAGGAGGAAAATCACGGGAAGGTCTCGGCCTCCGTGCCCTGTTGTTGGCTCTCCAGAGGAATTAGTTGGCCACTGTGTGAGACAGGATGCTGGAACCAGCTGGACCACTGGTCTGATCCTGTAGGGCTCTTCTTATGTTCTTAGGTAAGGCATACTGCAGAACTCACCTCCACATTTGGGGTTAGGGCAATTGCTGGCCAGATCCAAGTACCGGAGGAGGTTCTCGGGAAGATCGGCGGGCGTGTAGGAAATGTTGCGGGTCTTAACAGTGCGGCCAGCCAGCTCCCGGAGGCTGGGAGGGTTGTACGTCAAGTCGCGGACGAACCGCACCACCAACGGGTTCCCACGCAAGCTCAGTTCTTCGAGGTGAACGAGATTGAGGATCTCCCGAGGAAGGTAGGTCAACAGGTTGTTATGGAGGCTAAGAGAACGCAGGGAAGGCAGCCTGGAAGCCAAGGTGGAGAAAAGGGTAAGACGAGGCAGACTGTGCCAGATTTCGAATGCTCTCAAACCCTCGGGCTCCCAAAGAAAAACCGTAGGGAGCCAATCTTAACACCCTCTGATGTTTTTGCACTATCTTCTGAACCTGACGGAAAAGGACAGCACAGACTACCCCAGGATCTGATGTCATGTTCTGAAGTTTCTTCCGTTGAAATAAAAGATTTTGGCCATTCACGCATGGGAGGTTTTGCCTTGGATTTGCTGCTCTCCAGATGTACATTTTCCCCAAACCAAATTCTCAAAACTCGAAAATACCCCCTCCCCTGAGGAGTTCTGAGAATCTGGATGGGGGAAACGTGCATCTAGAGAGCAGCAAACCCAAGGCAAAACCTCCCGTGCGTAAATGGCCGTTGTGACATCCAACCTGAAGAAAAGTTCTGGAGAACTCAAAGATTGCATGTTGCTGTATTTCACTAGGTTGGTGCTAATAACAGGTATTCGGTGGACTGTGTTGGGGGGGGGGGTGTTTCCCCCCGGACCGTGTTTCTCTGTGCAAGGGAAATACTTCACGGGCCCTATACAGTGGGACACAAATAGCTCACCTCTCCTTCCTCCTGCATACCTGGCAGCCTGGCCCTTCTCAAGCCCCATAACGTCCTTGCGCCTTAAAGCGGCACCCATTTGGCATTTAAGCCAGCCATTAAGGCTAGATTCGAGACGCCAAGGCCGCAGGGGCTGGCGGTCTGGCTTCAGGGCTGCACGTTCTGCTGCAAGGAAGACTCCGACTCAAGGTGGAGAGAGGAATTTCTTCACATCTAGATCCCCATCAAATCCTCTCCTCTTTCCAATCTGTTCCAAAGATCTGAGAAGGGCGGGAGTTGAGAAAGAGGCACAAATCTCAGCAGCGTTGGAATTCCTGGCAAACTTCCACCTTGGAGCCAAGACGAGGAGCGTCAGTTTGTGAGAATGAGTAGTAGAAGAAGAGTTGGTTTTTATATGCCGACTTTCTCTACCACGTAAGAATCAAACCGGCTTACAATCACCTTCCCTTCCCCTCCCCACAACAGACACCCTGTGAGGTAGGTGGGGCTGAGAGAATGTGAGTAGCCCAAGGTCACCCAGCTGGCTTCATGTGGAGGAGTGGGGAATCAAACCTGGTTCTCCAGATCAGAATCCACTGCTCCAAACCACTGCTCTTAACCACTACACCACGCTGGCCAAATAACTAAAGGGTCACCGCGGAGTACATCCAAGCCTCATGGACATTGGAATTTATGTTGCAAACATCCAGAAAGAAACAGGCATGCAAGAACCTGCTCTCAACCCATCCAGATAAAGATTACTCACTTAGGGATATTGATCTTCTACACAGATAACGCTTCTGCACAGAAAGAACATGCAAATCGCAGGCAGGCATATAGAGATGGCAAGATTTGCTGTGAATTAAAACGGGGTGCACACACTGTAGGTTGCTGTCTGTCACAGCTGCCCAGCACACACCACAAGATGACTCGCATAAGACAATATAGGCACGGCACACATATTTCTTCCTGTACACAAATACCCTCTCGAGAAGGGTGCTGCCAAGTTCAAAAGCAGTTATGTATCCACAACGGACCAAGACTCAAAACAATTAAAGGGTCAGAGATACTCACTGGGCCAGCTGAGGGGGAATGCTCTGAATCTTGTTATCACACAGCACTAGATAACTTAGCGAAGGCAGGTTCGCCAGCTCCGGTGGGATCGAAGTAATGAAATTCCCTCCGAGGTACAAAAACTCTAAACTGAAAAAAAAAAAGTGATAATGTTCTCTTAGTTAGCTTCAGTTTCTCCCAGCGTTACACAACCAGGTGGTTCACAGCGGAAATCATGCTCTCCCCAAAGACACCCCCCCCCGGCAGGAAGACGCAAACAGGTATTAGCATAATCTATATTTGCTTAGGGCTGTTTAGCTTGGAAAGAAGGCGGTTAAGGGGAGATATGATAAGAGCTCTATAAAATCATGCATGGTATGGAGAGAGTGGACAGGGAGAAGTTTTTCTCCCTCTCCCATAAGACTAGAACTCAGGGTCATCTGCTGAAGCCGGAGGGTGAGAGTTTCAAAACAGATAAAATGAAGTCTTTATTCACACAACAATTGTGAAACTCCCTGGCCCAGGATGTAGTGACTTGGAGGCCGTCAACCCTACTTTAAGGCACCACTGGATTGAGCAATATCAGAGTTTGCCTCCCAAATCAGGCATTTTCAGCAGAGGGAACAGATCAGTTGCAAGCGATCTGTCACCTGGAGATCAGTTGCAATCCCGGGAGATCCCCAGGCCCCCCTGCAGGTTGGCAACCCCATTTTAAGACCCGAACCCCTGGATTGAGCAATATCAGAGTTTGCCTCCCGAATCAGGCATTTTCTGTAGAGGGAACTGATCAGATCTGTCACTTGGAGATCAGTTGCAATCCCGGGAAATAAATCAATCCCCGGCATCTCCAATTAGGGACCAGGCAAGGAGGTGATGTGAAAGATCTCTACCTGAGTGTCAGGCTGCTATCTCGGTTTCGTTATTGCCTCTGTCTCTGCGCTGTATTGTCTGCCCCCCAAGGTCGCATACCTAGGCCTGGGAACTCAGCTCCTGGGAAACTGTATTCAGCCTATGCGTGTAATCTCCCGCCTTTCCTGCCTTATAATATCTCCCAGCTAGTGAGTCTCTCATAGCTGTCATTTTATTCGTTTGCACTGTATGCCTATTTGACCAGTAAAAGCCATCTGTTTGGACTCTATATGACTTTGTGGTGATTTCTGGTTCTGTGGGCCAAGGGCTGACATTATGACAGCTATCCCTCTTCACCATTCTACTAGCCAGGCTGGAGCCCAGGGGGGTTCGCCTGCCACTTGGATGGGAGCTGTGCAGCTCTCCAGGTGATCTACTACCCTGGAGCCCTTCTCTGAGGATCCTACTCTGTTACAAGACGTAATCGCTGAACTTTTCCGGACGACCCGAGAGGTTTGCCGCTTGAGGGGACTGGTACAGGAACAGTGGCAATCTCTTGCAGGACGTCTCTGGATGTTAACGTCGGAGGATACTGATGCTCGTTTAGATCTTCAGGACTTGGATCAATTACTGGACGATGCCCGATTGGCGACTGAGGATTTACAAATATTAACTGGACTTTTGGATAATCTTATTTCTCGAGAAACTCTTTCTACCATGGCGGGAGCCCCACCGGAGGGTTTTTCCCTGATCCCGGATGCAGCCAGCTGTCAGGCTGAGGCCAAGCGAGTCGCTATTAGCACCGCTCTTCTCCTTGTGGAATGTACAAAGGACACCCCGGTAGCCACCTTGGCTCAAGTTTTGACCTCGACCTTTGGAGCCGAGGCACCCGCACTGGCGGTTCGAGTACAACCTCTGCTAGGCGGGGAACCCGACCCCATACTCTCACTCCTGGAGACAGAACTTTTGCCGCGCATTACGGCAGAGACTGCCCTGAGACTTGAGAACGCCAAAGTTCTTGCGGATCAGCAAGCCGCCGAAGCGGCTAAGGTCGCAAGAGAGAGAGAGGCTGCGGAAGCAGCCAGGGCGGCTGCAGCAAGGATTAGGAATCAGGCGAACGTGGACACGCGCCCTAAGGGCAATGTACTAGGGCTATCAGGTCTGTCCTTTTCCCCGGCGTTTGTCCCGTCGCGCGCGACCCAACGCGCACGCCGTTTGGCTGACCGACGTCGAGACTCAGGAGAGTCTGAAGACGAGGATTTATATGGGGATAGCTCTCAATGGGCCACAAGCTTCCGGACCAGTAAGCCTCATCTTACTGGTGGCCCAAGTGAGGAGGTTCATCTCTTACGAGCCCAGAATCGGGAGCTCTCCGACCGTGTTGATCAACTCCAGGAAGTAATGGAACGTATGCTTCAGGAGAACAGGCAATTACAACAAACCCTGATAGCTCAGAGACAGCCCGTTCCGATACCGGGTCAGGGGGTACCCGTACAGCCACCCGCTAATGTGCCTGCTCCACCCTTGCCTCCTGGAGCTCCTGTTGCTCCTCCGCCCGGACCACCCGTGCAACCACCCGCTAATGTGCCTGCTCCACCCTTGCCTCCTGGAGCTCCTGTTGTCCCTCCGCCCGGACCACCCGTGCAACCGGGTCAACCTGCGCCCGGCCCTTGGAAGCAACTCAAATTGAGAACTACGTATGACGGATCTCTCGAGACTTTGCCTTGTTTCTTGCATCAAGTGGACAGTTATATGCGAGAACAAGGACAACTTTTCCCCACGGAAGACAGCCGGGTGCGTTACGTAGCTTCCCTTCTGACAGGTAAAGCGGCTGACTGGATGGTCCTCCAGTTTGACACCCGCTCTCGTGCTATTCGTTCCCTCAACAACTTCATGACTGCCCTGAGAAGAAGGTTTGAGGACCCCTTCCTGGGGGAAAGAGCCAAAACGGAACTCTTACAATTAAAACAAGGCTCTGCTACAGTACGAGAATTTGCCGATGAATTTCAACGACTGGCAAGTAAAATTGTAGGTTGGCCCGAGACCACCCTGATCCATCATTTCAGGGAAGCCTTGCATCCTGACATTCTGAACTGGTCTTACATGCGGGGCGATCCCGATACCCTCGAAGACTGGATCCTATTAGCCGAGGAAGTGGAAAGCCGCCGACGCTTTATTTCTCTCGTCCGTCAAAAGCACAAGGAAAAAGGCACCCAAAAGCCTCAACCCAAGGCACCACTGCTCATCCCACGAAATCCCCCACGTCCGCCCCAGGAACGTGAAGCCCGATTTCAGAGGGGTGCCTGTCTTACTTGCGGAGAAATGGGCCACTTTGCAGCCGTTTGCCCGCGCCGCCAGGAATTATTTCGTCCCAGCACGACAACCCGCGCCCGAGGTCGTCCACCACGCAGAGGCACCGCGGCCACCCGCAGCGCAGCTCCGGGAAGACCCACACCCTCTGCACTCCATGCCGGGGACCCAGCCTCCCTGCCTACTACCAACGACCCCGCCGGGTCTCGGATTACAAGTGCCCCATTGGGGGACAACTTTCCCTCTTCGGATGAGGAAAATCCTTGGATTTCTCCAGCCTTAAACCTGGAATCTCCCCTCGACTTGTCAAAAAACGGCTCCGGTCTGTGGTGAATGGAGCGTCTCCACAGACCTCTCAGGATCTTCCTATCAAACCGAATGCTCCTACCAAAATCAAAGAAGTGGACTCCACCGTCTACGTGGATGCAGTTTTACAACAACTTAACGGTGGCCCACAAATCTCCGTCAAAGCACTAATTGACTCCGGTTGCTGTCGCACTCTCATAAGCGAAACCACTTTTGCTGCACTCAGAGCCGACTCTGAGGCTTTACCCGCCCCCGTCCAATTTGCCCAAATGGACGGAAGCCATTTCCAGGGGGGTCCAGTTGATCACCGCACCATAGGGGTGGCAATGGGAATTGGTTCCCACTGGGAACATATAGACTTCACTATAGCCCCTATCCGATTTGACGTGGTCTTGGGAATTAACTGGATTAAAGGACATAGTCCCAGTATTGATTGGGAAACAAACACTATCTCCTTCGCTAGTCCCACCTGCGACCAGCATCGGCAAAACTTTGCTCTGCTATATCCGCCCGTTCCAGCATTAACCTCTACCGCCCCAACACCACCGGCTCTACCCGCTGTATACCGGGACTTTGAAGATGTCTTCGACCTTAGGGAATGTGATGCCTTACCCCCCCACCGGGCCTCAGACTGTGCGATTGAAGTGGTAAAGGACTGCACATTGACCAAGAGTAAGATTTACCCTATGAGCGCTTCCGAGCGCACTGTCCTCCGGGACTTTTTGGACAAAAACCTCGCCAGAGGGTTCATTCGCCCTTCGAATGCCCCAAACTCGGCCCCCGCGTTTTTCGTCCGGAAAAAAGAGGGCGACCTTCGCCTGTGCATTGACTTCAGAAAGCTCAATGCGGTTACCCAGACCAACGCCTATCCTATCCCATTAATATCAGATATTTTGGGACAATTACAGGAAGGCCGTGTGTTCTCTAAATTAGACTTGGTGGAAGCTTACTACCGAGTCCGTATCCGCGAAGGGGATGAGCACCTCACTGCCTTCTCTAGCTGTTTCGGAATGTATGAATTCCTTGTGATGCCGTTCGGATTAAAAGGGGCCCCGGGGGTCTTCATGCAACTCATCAATGAAATCCTACATGACCTTCTATATCGTGGGGTGGTGGTCTACTTAGATGACATTCTCATTTATTCGAAAACTATGGACGAGCATGTGGCTCTGGTCAGGGAAGTTCTGCAACGCCTGCGTAACCATCAACTTTTCGCAAAACTAGCTAAGTGCGAATTTCACCAAAGCAAACTCACGTTTTTGGGATACATCATCTCCCACCAAGGTCTTCGCATGGACCCCGCCAAAGTCCAAGCCGTCCTCGATTGGACTCCCCCCACCAACCGTAAGCAAGTACAGCAATTTCTGGGATTTGCAAACTTCTATCGAGGATTCATCCCTAACTTCGCCCAGGTGGCTCTACCCATTACGGACCTACTGAAAACTAAGGGAAAAGTAAGCTCGGCTGCCTTGCCCTCCGCAAAAATCCTATGGACTGAGCAATGCCAAGCCGCCTTTCTGGCCCTCAAACGCCTCTTCACTTCGGAGCCGGTGCTACAGCACCCAGACCCAAATCAAATGTTCATTGTGCAAGTCGATGCTTCCGATGTAGCCATGGGAGGGGCTCTCCTCCAGCAAGGACCGGATGGTCTTCTTCACCCTTGCGCTTACTTTTCAAAAATTTTTGCGCACGCTCAATTAAACTGGCCCATCTGGGAGAAAGAGGCCTCAGCAGTTCATCATGCACTGACTCTATGGCGACAATTCTTGGAAGGGTCTAAAGTCCCCTTTGAGGTTTGGACCGATCACAAAAATCTAGCTGCCCTCACGGGGTCCCATAAGCTATCGGCGAAACAACAACGGTGGGCGGAGTTCTTTGCTCAGTTCCGTTTCACCCTGAAGCACGTCCCTGGGAAGCAGAACGTTCTCGCGGATGCCCTCTCCCGTTTACCACAATATCCGGTAAAACTCGAGAGACCCACCAACTCTCTGTTCACCCCTATGCAACGTGGGGCCCTACCTATGCTGGCTGTGCAAACTCGATCCCAGCATCAGCACACCTTACCCAACTTACAAGCTCCGCCAGCCCAACCGGCTGCCCAGCCGCCACCGCAACAAACCGGAGTTCCCGCCCTTCCTACCCCTCCGACCGCCCAGCCGCCTGCAGTCTGCGCGCCGCCGCACGTAAGCACTAGCCCCATAACTGTTTCTAAGAGCTCCACGGCCGACGGGGGGGCCCCCTCCAAAATCCCCATCTCCGAGTCCTTTTTAACTGTCCTTCGGGACCAGTGCCTTTTAGAACGTTCCGCTCATACCCTACCTCCTGGTGTTTTGGAACAAGGAGGATCCTGGTACAAGGACTCGAAATTGTATGTCCCCAAGGCTCTCCGGAAGGACGTTTTACATTTAGCCCATGGAGCCAAAACAGCTGGGCACTTTGGGTTTCTGAAAACCCTTCACTTATTGCGCAGACAGTTCTGGTGGGGGGGAATGCGTTCCGACATTGACTCCTTCATCCGCAGCTGTCCCGTTTGTGCCGCTGCGAAACGATCGCAGGGCAAACCCCCGGGACTGCTACAACCTCTTGAAACGCCCAGCAAACCTTGGGAAGTGATTGCTATGGACTTCATGACTGATCTCCCTCTCAGTGGGGGTAAAACTGTGTTGTGGGTTGTTACTGATTTGTTTTCTAAGCAAATACATTTGATTCCATGCGCAGGGATCCCCTCTGCTCAGAAACTGGCCCGCCTCTTCGTGACGCATATCTTTCGTTTACATTCGTTTCCGCGTAAGATAATTTGTGACCGCGGAAGTGGTTTCGTTTCTAAGTTTTGGAAAGCTTTCCTCAAGTTGGTGGGAGTGGAACAAGGGTTGTCTAGTGCATACCATCCTCAAACTGATGGTCAAACTGAACGTGTCAATGCTGTACTTGAATGTTATTTACGCTGTTATGTTAACTACCACCAGGATAACTGGGTGGAACTGTTACCTTTAGCAGAATATGCCTACAATAATGCCATGCATCAATCCACAGGTTTTAGCCCATTTTTTGCTGTGTATGGGCAAGATTTCAGTCCCATCGCTCCTGCAGATGATGTGGAGGGGGAGGGGAACCCCGACATTGCCTCCTGGGCACACGCCCTCCGTACCACTTGGCCCTGGCTCGTTAGCAACCTCGACCAGGCCAAACGTAAATACAAAGCGCAAGCTGACAAACATCGCTCCCCCGGGGGTGATCTGCAAGTGGGTGCTTTGGTTTACCTTTCCACCAAAAATCTCCGTTCCACCCAACCGTGCCATAAGCTCAGTGCTAAATTCATTGGCCCTTTCCCCATCACCCGGGTCATAAACCCTGTCACGGTGGAACTGGCTCTCCCCAAATCCTTGAGGCGTGTGCATCCTGTCTTCCACATTAGCCTCCTCAAACCCCATGTTGCTTCTCCACAGTGGCATCCGGACCCACCTCCTGCGCAACCCATCATGGTGGGGGGGGAGGAACACTTCGAAGTCTCCAAGATCCTTGACTCCCGTGTTCACCATGGCAACCTGCAATATTTAGTCCGTTGGAAACATTTCCCCCCTGCCTATGACGAATGGGTGCGCGCACGGGATGTCTCCGCCCCCGACCTCGTCGACGCCTTTCACATTGCTTACCCGGATAGGCCAGCCCCCTTGCGAACTGGGAGGGGGCCTTAAGGGGAGCAGAATGTCAGGCTGCTATCTCGGTTTCGTTATTGCCTCTGTCTCTGCGCTGTATTGTCTGCCCCCCAAGGTCGCATACCTAGGCCTGGGAACTCAGCTCCTGGGAAACTGTATTCAGCCTATGCGTGTAATCTCCCGCCTTTCCTGCCTTATAATATCTCCCAGCTAGTGAGTCTCTCATAGCTGTCATTTTATTCGTTTGCACTGTATGCCTATTTGACCAGTAAAAGCCATCTGTTTGGACTCTATATGACTTTGTGGTGATTTCTGGTTCTGTGGGCCAAGGGCTGACACTGAGACCCTGGAGAGCCGCTGCCGGTCTGAGTAGACAATACTGACTTGGATGGACCCTCAAGGGTGTGATTCAGTATAAGGCAGCTTCATGAGATCCCTTGCCCCACCAGTAGGCTGGCAACCCCACTTTAAGGCCCGCCCCCACCCCCCACCCCAGGATTGAGCAATACCAGAATTTGCCTTCCAAACCAGCCATTTCCTCCAGAAGGAACTTGGAGATCAGTTGCAATCCCGGGAGATCCCCCAGGCCCCACCTGGAGGCTGGCAACCCCGCTTTAAGGCACCCCTGGATTGAGCAAAACCAGTTTGCCTTCCAAACCAGCCATTTCCTGCAGAGGGAACTTATCTGTCGCTTGGACATCAGTTGCAATCCCGGGAGATCCTTTACGGCACCCCTGGAATTATCAAAATCAGATTTCCTCCCCCCGCCCCTCACCTGCAGAGGGGACCGCTCAATTGCAAGCGACCTGTCTCACCTGGAGATCAGTTGTGTAGCGGTAAACAGGGGTTTGTGGGGGAAATAGAGACCCGAACCGTTATTTCAAGAAAACAGTTTATTCTGGCAGCTGCGACCCAGAGGCCCTAATGGGCAGAAATCTCTGAGTCCTGATCCTACTGAGGAAGGGATATTTATCCAAATTCAAGATAGGACAGCCATCAACATTCAGGGCATATCTGATTGTAATACAGACAGAGAGGCGGCAGGATAGTAACAGTTCCACCCACTTCTTGTTAGGGTTCACTGTAAGCCTCCGTGACTCTTGCCCCAATTACTAGCACACAGAGATACCCTGCCCAGCAACAAGCTATTCCCTTGCTGTCCTAATACATTTCAGTACACTTACACAAAGGAAAAGAGGTTGTTACAAATTGCAAAACCAGTGGCTCTTCCATCGCCAGGGGAAGCCTACCTTGCTGTCCTAATACATTTCGACACATTTACAGAAAGGAAAAGAGATTATTACAAATTGCAAAACCCGTGGATCTCCGCTGCCCCCCCCCCCCGGGAGATCCCCGCAGGCCCCACCTGGAGGCCGGCGACCCCGCCCCCCCGGCCCCCCGCCCCCCCCCGCGGCGGCTCACCTGCGGAGCTGCTGGATGGCGGCGGGGATGGCGGCGAGGCGGTTGCCGCCCAGGCTGAGGCTGCGCAGGCCGCGCAGGGCGAGGAGGGCGTCGGGCAGGCGGGCGAAGCGGTTGCCGCTGAGGTTGAGGACGCGGAGCGAGCGCGCCAGGGCGGAGGCGGCCAGGCCCTTGGGCAGCGCGCCCTCGCCGCCCAGCCCGTTGTTCTTGGCCAGCAGCGTGTGGAGGCGGCCCAGGCCCAGCACCTCGGGCCCCAGCGCAGACAGCCCCGTGCCGCTCACGTCCAGCGCCTCCAGCGCAGGGAAACGCCGCCCCAGCCCCGCCGGCAGCCCGCCCGACGCAGACAGCCACGCGCGGGGCACCGCCAGGCGACGCGACGGAGAGGCCGCCGCCTCCGCCGCCTCCTCCTCCACCTCCTCCGCCACCTGCCCCGGCGCCGCCGCCATCTTGCCCGCCACGCAGCCCCGCCCCGGAACCTGCCTGAGGCAAAGCCCGGCCCTCCCGCCCCGGCAAGTCTCTCCCTCGCATGCGCGTTCCCGGGCGGGCCTGCCGCCATCTTGCCCGCCCGGGAACGTGCATAGGGCACAGTGCGGCCCTCCCGGCCCGGCAAGTCTTTTGCCCGCATGCAAGTTCCCGGGCGGCCCCCCCGGGACCCGCCGCCATCTTGCCCGCCCGGGAACCTGCATAGGGCAGAGTTCGGCTCTTCTGCCCCGGCAAGATTCTCACTCGCATGCACGTTCCCGGGCGGCCGCGAGGACCAGCGCTGCTGCCGATGCAGCTGCCGCCGCCATCTTGCTCGCCCCGGAACCTGCCTAAGGCAAAGCCAGGCTCTCCCGCCCCGGCAAGTTTCTCCTTTGCATGCAGGTTCCCGGGACCCGCCGCCATCTTGCCAGCCCCGGAACCTGCATAGGGCACAGTGAGGCCCTCCTGCCCCGGCAAGATTCTCGCTCGCATACAGGTTCCCGGGCGGCCCCGAGGACCAGCGCTGCTGCCGATGCAGCTGCCGCCACCATCTTGCCCGCCCGGGAACCTGCATAGGGCAGAATTCGGCCCTCCCGGCCCGGCAAGTCTCTCCTTCGCATGCACGTTCCCGGGCGGGCCCGCGGCCATCTTGCCCGCCCGGGAACCTGCATAGGGCACAGTGCGGCCCTCCCGGCCCGGCAAGACTCTCGCTAGTATGCGGGTTCCCGGGCAGCCCTGAAGACCCGCCCCGGAACCTGCCTAAGTGAAAGCCCTGCCCTCGCGCCCCGGCAAGTCTCTCGTTTGCATGCAGGTTCCCGGGCGGGCCCCCCCGGGACCCGCCGCCGTCTTGCCCGCCCGGGAACCTGCATAGGGCACAGTGCTGCCCTCCCGGCCCGGCAAGACTCTTGCTCGTATACAGGTTCCCGGGCGGCTCCGAGGACCCGCACTGCTGCCGATGCAGCTGCCGCCGCCATCTTGCCCGCCCGGGAACCTGCATAGGGCACAGTGCGGCCCTCCTGCCCTGTCAATACTCTCTCTCGCATGCAGGTTCCCGGGCGGCCCCAAAGGACTCCTCGTACGACCTATGCAGCTTCCCGGGCAGGCGGCGGGGGGAACGTGTCACGGAATCCGGACTGAACCACTTGGCAGGGAAAGGGGCGGGGGTGTTACAGGGTGGCGCGCCCCCCTCCAGTCGCACAGCCCCTACCTTGCACGGAGAACAGTAGCCTCTCAGGGAGAAGCCTTTCTTCGCACAATGCATAGTCCAGTTGTGGAACTCCCTGCCCCAGGAGGTGGTGATGGCTGCCAACCTGGAGGGCTTGAAGAGGGGAGTGGGCATGCTCGTGGAGGAGAGGGCTATCCGTGGCCGCTAGTCAAAATGGATACAAGTCATGATGCATCCCTATTCTCTCCAGGATCAGAGGAGCAGGCCTATTATGTTAGGTGATGTGGAACTAGGGTTGCCAATTTCCAGGTGGTAATAGAAAAAAGAGACACCACTGTACTGATACTATATAGTTAGGAAATGAGCACAGGAGCGACACAACAATATAGTTACGAAATGCAAAAAGATTCTATTGGAAAAGTTACACATAGTCAGCAACAACAATGCAAAAACAATGGGTCTAACAAGATCCTATATCTATAATAGTAAAGTCCAATAGTCACTGATGTATATATTTTCAAGATAGTTCAGCAGAAGAAATATTGTTTTCCAAAGATGACACGGGGATACGGCCGTTTCAAATTTCTTCAATGCTGCACTGAACGTATCCTAAGTGGAACGTGGTGACTATCTTGTGTTGTAATGCCTGAAATCATTATATGCTATGGGAAATGTATTGGAAATATATTCTTTGATTTGAAATATATTCTTTGTACTCAATAAAGTATATCTGCACTCATGAACATGCCACACTCAGCATATTAAAGGTGGCTTGTATAGTTACACCAAGCACTTGCAGAGGTTACAGGCCTCAAGTATAAGAGGCCCACTGTTGCTCCTTAGTTAGAAGCTAATTAAAGAATCCATAGATGGCTTTAGTATGCTTGCATAAGCTGGTTTTCCAGAGATAAGAACCAGCTAGGAACCCTCTTAGTTAGCCTTGGCAGCTGCCAGGGTCCAAGATAAGAAGAACTGCAGTAATTTAGGATGAAATAGAGAAGCACCTGGGAATATGGGTCTTCACTGCTCATTAGTGAGAATGAGATCACCATTTCTATGTAACGCCTCCGAATCTCTAATAGGGTATTCAAATCCTTAAATGTCTATTATTGGTTCTATGTATTGACGCCATGTATTTCGTCTTTTGTACCTCCCATTACCAAAGATTATATCCGTGCTTGCACTCCTTTGATGTTTGTGTGAATTGTCCTGCGCATTTGGGCAATTTTCACCCGGTGTGTATATTGGGCCTAATAAACAAACTACTTTGAACCATCAACCTCCTACTGTGTTATTGTCATTGGGAATTGATACAATAATACAGGCATATCAGTATCTTTAACTGCAGTAAAAAATGATATGAATCAAGTTTTCGTGATGTTTGGGGACTGATGAATTGTATTGAAGAAATTTGAAACGGACGTATCCCCGTGTCATCTTTGGAAAACAATATTTCTTCTGCTGAACTATCTTGAAAATACATACATCAGTGACTATTGGACTTTACTATTATAGATATAGGATCTTGTTAGACCCATTGTTTTTGTATTGTTGTTGCTTACTATATATAACTTTTCCAATAGAATCTTTTTGCATTTTGTAACTACATTGTTGTGTCACTCCTGTGCTAATTTCCAGGTGGTGGCTGGAGATCTCCCATTATTACAACTGATCTCCGGCTGATACAGATCCATTCACCTGGAGAAAATGTCCGCTTTGGCAATTGGGCTCTACGGCATTGAAGTCCCTCTCCTCCCCAAACCCCACCCTCCTCAGGCTCCACCCCTAAAATCTCCAGGTATTCCCCAACCCAGAGCTGGCAACCCTATGTGGAACACAGGCAGGATGGTGCTGCTGCCGTCGTCTTGTCTGTGAGCTTCCTGGAGGCACCTGGTTGGCCACTGTGCGAACAGACTGCTGGACTTGATGGCCTGATCCAGCAGGGCTTTTCTTATGTTCTTATGAGAAAGGAGTCTCATCTTCTAGAACTTCCTTCCCCGCCCCCGATCTAGATTGCTAAGAAAAGGGAGGGATCATACCATGGTCTGAGCCGTATGTTAACCAATAGCCAAATACCTAGAAACTGTGGCGGAATCACTCCTCACCAGGCCGAGCCTACCTCTCAGGGCTGTTGTGAGGATGCTAGGCGCATGGAATTACAACATCTCCAGGTTACAGAGATCAGTCCCCCTGGAGAAAGTGGCCACTTTGGAAGGCGGACTCTATGGCATTATATCTCACAGATTCTATGGCATTATGCCTTTTCCAAACCCTGCCCTCCCTGGGCTCAGCTGCCAGGTCTCCAAGAGTTTCCCAACCTCTGGTTGGCAGCCCTGACACTTGAAGGGTTGGAATTAAAAATTAGGAAGAACGATTCATTTCATAACAGGAGAGAAAATAACCTTTCTTCAGCAAAGGCATGCCAGTGGGAGACTCCAGTAAATGCTGAATTATAATTAATCTGCTGCATCAGCCAAGGTTTAAACAGATCCGGCACCTTTCTTAGTCATGACAGGTGTTTAAATTGCTTAACGTCACTAGGTTAGCTTGTTATAGCTGTGAATGGTTACTATGCTAACATTTCAGGCTTTTGAGTTTTGGATGGAAATGTCAAAACCTTGAGGTTTCACAAAAGTTAAAGCCTGCTTTTGTTTTTTTTAAAAGGTCGATATTCTACTCCTTGAGTTCTGCAGATCCTACAATAAATATTCCAAAGAGAGCTTGGAATTTGGAGGGGCGGGGGAAGCACCTATTAGCTCCACTAAAGCAACGCAGCAACCGCCAGGAACTCTGAACCCATTATTCATTCAACGGATTCAACAGCTCTTGGCACTGGCGACGTGCTGGTAATTTTCCATGAAACAAAAGGGAACGGATTTGTAAAGGGCAGTCCCGAGTCTGAACCAAAAAAGAAAAGCAAGTGGCCTTGCTTTGCTACTGTGGCCCAAAGCATCCTAACGTAGCAATATTCCTGTGTCCCCTGTCTCTTGCTGTTATGTGCTAGACCAAGGGTGTCAAGCATACAGCCTGCGGGCCGGATCCGGCCCCTTGAGAGCTGTTTTCTGGCCGCGAGCCAGCAACCCCTTCCCCGCTCCCGATCTGGGCTGGCGAGGCATGGCCCAGCCCGATTGGGTTGCCAACCTCCAGGTACTAGCTGGAGATCTCCTCTATTACAACTGATCTCCGGCAGACAGAGATTGGTCCACCTGGAGAAAATGGCCACTTGGGCAATCGGACTCTAAGGCATTGAAGTCCCTCCCCAAACCCCGCCCTCCTCAGGCTCTGCCCCAAAAAAAACCTCCCGCCAGTGGCAAAGAGGGACCTGGCAACGATACTGTACAGCAAATCAGAAATACAAGTGTGACTTTAAAACACCAGCATGTGAGGAACTCCATGCTGATGTCATACATCAGTTGCTGCAAACCACACGACCAATACGGTTCATCGCCTGGCCCCCTCCAAAGGGCAGACAGACGGGATCAACCATAAGGAGCAGCTGTGGCTCAGTGGTAGAGCATCTGCTCGGCATGCAGAAGGTCCCAGGTTCAATCCCTGGCATCTCCAGTTAAAAGGACCAGGCACGTAGGTGATGTGAAAGACCCTGGACAGCCGCTGCCGGTCTGAGTAGACAATACTGACTTTGATGGACCGAGGGTCTGATTCTGTATAAGGCACCTTCATGTGTTTAAAAAAAGGCCTAGATTGTGATGGCACTCTTACTAGGAAGGAAGTCCAGAATCACTGTCAAGGAGTAACACTTCCACAAGTCCTGGCGACACACCTTTGCGCATACATGTGTGCATGAGTTAGGGAGACTAAATGCCTTTTCCAGAGGCTAACGTCCATTTAGCCATCCCTTAGTCCCTGAGGCCATAACCAGGAATCCAAAACCCTCTTCCCGCTAAAGCTGTGATCTCATCTCCCTTGTGGGGAAATGCCCAATGAACTCAGTAGCTATTGCCATGACTCTGTTGACTCAGACGTTGAGCGCTGCTGAGTTCAGTGGAACCTGCTTCCGAGGCCGTGTCGTTTCTTTTTTGTACACAGCCCCCCCGCCCCACCCCAATCCAGCTTCCCGTCAAGCAAACAAGCTTTTAAAAAAGAAAGAAAAGGACGACGACAAAGCTTTCAATGTTTGGTATACCAAAGTGAGGAGACTGACACCCCTGATTTTATTGTCAGGATTCCTAAATTGCATGGGACGGACACTGACCTCATGCCGAGGAATGCAACGGCCTCTCTTCTTACCCTGCTTGGGGTCTAGTTATTCCCTTTTCGCTGCATGGGAAATGCAAAATCCCGGCTGGGCACGTTCCCCTTCAGGCATCAGAGCAGTAGTGCCATAACCGGAAGCCCCCCAGGCATTTGCATTTAGGTAGGGCTGTATTGTCCAAAGATGCTCTCCGAAAACAATTAAATTACTTCACGAGCATCTCCTCGGAAAGATATGGGGCGAACTGCTTGTGTGTTTGGCCCCCAAACATTTCTAACGCCTTCTATTTAATTACCAGGCCACAGTTCCCCGCCCCCCCCCCCAAACTGAGATCAAGAATCCCTTCCTTGTAGAAGAAAATCCTGGGGGGTGATAGAAAGCAACAGAGGACATGTCCGCTCCTCTTTGCTGAGAGAGACAAGTCCTGGACCTGTTCTGAAAACCTCATCTTGCCCTATTCAGGCCCTTTACAATAAAGGAGCTGAAATACCAGATCCCGGGAGGGCCTCCAGTTCTCTGGTTCCTCTAGGCGCTGCCACGGTTTTACTTTTTTTTGGATACATGTAGCTATAATACAAAGCCTGAACCAGAAGTACAGCATTTTTTTCAGTAAATATAAAAACAATATCTATGAAATCCAAGATACAAAAAAAAGCTCAATTAAAAGTCATTAATTAAAAAAAAAGAGTCAGTGTGCGTGTGATAAGAAAATATACTGTAGCACCTTTGCAAAGAGAGGGGGAAAAGAAAATGAGGTCACTTTGGAGCCCACAACGCGCTGAGGGCGGCCAGCCTTTGGCAAGCAAAGGCAAACTGGTCCGAGATCAAGAGGAAGCCCCCTCTGCTTGCCAAACGATCGACCTACCTCAGGGGGCTGGAAGTACCTCAGGGAGCTGAGGTGAACAAGAGTTGTTGTCCGAAGCAGGGTCCGGATCGAAAATGGAGGGGAGAATGAAGGGCGAGTGTATTTGTGCGAGTGTGTGTTTATGTGTGTGTGCAGAGAAACAGAAAGGGCCAGATGTCAAGACGGGAGGCCGCGAGGCCTGGCGATATTGCACAGAATGGGTGCTTAGCAACAGGCACTTCCTTCCCAAGTTCCTGCGGGTGTGGTAGTGGTTGTGGGCATTGCGGTATAAACTGTCGGGGAAAATCCCAAGAGCCATTCGTTGGGAAGGACTCCCCTACTGGCAAACAAATCCCCACAGACTTGTTCAAAGGCTATGGGTTCATGGCGATATTTCCCCCGAGTTCCAAGGCCTCTGGTGGAACAGTGTGTTATCCTCCCTCATCCTGACCAGTTCAGCTCCTGAACCCCTGCCTAAAGACCATTATATGGGGTCCCGATATTCCTTTAAATTTCAGCTCGCTTTTCTTTGTCCCCCCCTCCCATCGCTATACAATGTAAATATCTGTGACTGGGCAATCAATCCTAAACACGTTTGCATATTGAGATCATCGGCACTGAAGGAAGACCGGTGGGCGAGGCAGGGAACATGCCCCGCCTTCAGACATACTCTTCTTACATCTCTTTGGTGCTCAATCGCTTAACCTTCTCAGAAGTTTCCTGAAGAAAGACAAGAAAAGAAAGATGTCAACCAGGGGTGTCGAACTCATTTGTTACCAGGGCCGGATAGGACATAAATGTCACTTGGTTGGGCCGGGCCATGCCTCCCCAGCCCAGATCGGGACTGGAGGGGGGTGGCTGCCTTGGCTGGCTCGCGGGCCGGATAAGAGCTCTCAAGGGGCCGCATCCGGCCCACGGGCCGTATGTTTGACACCACTGATGTAAACAGTTGTCTTGAGATTTCACACACTGATGCCAGGACACTGTGCACACAGATGCTGATTTAGGCAAACGGTGGGAAAGTTGTGGGCGGAGGCAGCGTTCTGAGAGTAAAATTAAAAAGAAAAATAAGGACTCGGCTACTTACAGAGGTTCTGACCATAAAGCTCCTGGTGATTCCTAGAACTACCCGGAAGTGACAAAGGTAGCTAAAGCAGTGGCCAGAAACTCTATGGTAAGATTACCATAGAGTTTCTGGTGATTGCTACAGGTATCCTTGCCAATTTTGGGTAACTCTAGGAATCATCAGGAACTCTATGGTCAGAACTTCCTGTAAGTGCCAGAGGATTAATTTTTCTTTTTAATGTTTCTCTCCAGGATGATCACGTCTCCCCCTATGGCTCCAGTCTCCACCTGCCGATCAGCTGAGCGTTGGCAGGCAAGGGCTGCTATTGGCTTGAGGTCTCGTGCCACAAGCGGGACCCTAGTCATGTAGCCTTTTTCAAAATAAAGCCAATGTCCAGTGGCACCTTGAAGACCAACAACATTTACTTCAGCATGAGCTTCCGTGAGTCAGGCTTACTTCTCCAGATATGTTGCGTGCATAAGGATGCACGGTGGCCAAGCTTACGGAAAAATACAAATCAGATAGTCCTTCCTTTCTTGTTTTTACAATCCCAACTTATCTATAAAGGTCCAGCCCTCTTTGAAACAATCACAATCGTGCTGCACTATGTTGTTGACTATCAAAAGCAAACAGCAACTATGGCTCTAAGGTAAATATTTCTAAAAAACCAGTACTTTAATCAGCTATAATTTTACACATTTTAACATTTCACAAAATTCCAACATACAAAATACATTCACAAATGGTGCTAGTAACTTATTTAACCATAAAACCCAAACCTTACAAATATCAGCTCCAACTTAGGTCTTCATATCCACAGTTCCATTCCAGCTTCATTTATAGTTCTTAAAGAGCCAAGGAAATTATTTTCTTTATCAGTCCTAAACACTGAACGGCTTATCACTGTATAGATCCGAAACAAGTCCAAACAACAATTTGTTTTGCGAGATAGGAGCCCGGTAGTTCCTATTTCAAATGAAATTTCTTCAGTCGCCATCCAAGTGAAATTGACGATCCTTGTTTCCAGCAGTTTCAAATACCTCCAAAGATTTATGATTCTATCAATACAAAATCATTAATATACACCCAATCCAATCTCACCTGATGCTTCTGCAGCTCCTGAACGTATCTGGCCAGTTCTTCTTCTGTCAGCTTTTCTTCAGGCTGCTGCCCCTGGAAAGACACCTTCTCGGTCTTACCTACAAAGGCAAGCAGAGTTTAAGTCCCAGGTGGCGGGAGAGGGATGAATGGGCGCTTTTCATCGCAGGATGGTAGGGCAGGGTCACTGCAAACTCCATCAAATTTAACAACGACTGAAAAAAATCTGTGGAGGGGAAAAGAACACTTTAGCCATGCCAAACACAAACAACCTGAATATTTATTTATTTAAAGCATTTTTTGGCCACCTTTCCACCTGACCGGGGGTCCCCAAGGAGAAGGAGAAGAGATGGTTATTATATGACGACTTTCTCTACCACTTAAAGGAGAACTGAACTGGCTTACAATCACCTCCCCTTCCCCTCCCCACGACAGACACCCTGTGAGGGAGGTGGGGCTGAGAGAGCTCTAAGGGAGCTGTGACTAGCCCAAGGTCACCCAGCTGGCTTCACGTGGAGGAGTGGGGAAACCAACCCGATTCACCAGTTTAGTCTCCGCCGCTCATGTGGAGGAGTGGGGGACCAAGCCTGGTTCTCCAGATTAAAGTCCACCGCTCCAAACCACCGCTCTTACCCACTACACCACGCTGGCTCTCAGAAACGAACGTCAAAACATTAAAACCCTTGAACAATTGAAAAAAGCATTTAAAACATATAAAACAATTCAGTAAGAACACATAAACAACCCTGGAATCAGGGAGGATGGCCAACAACTGTTAAACTGATTTTGAAATGTTGGTTTAGTGTATTTTTATGTACTCTTGTGCATTTTAAGTACATATCGTAAGTCAACCTTGAGCTCCGTCAGGAAGAAAGGTGGCTAATCAATGTCTTGAATAAATAAATAGAAAGTAGTGCAGCAGGTGGCTCTCTGTGAGAATTCCCTGACAAACAGATATTGTGTACATTCTTTCGGCCAGCACAAGGCTTCTTCTGTGAGTCTCTGGAGTTTTCAGCCCCAGGTTTCTGCCACTTCTTTGCCCCTATGCCCCTCCGAGCCATTCTTGAGACCATTCACACAACCCCCTGATCGTAGATGCCTCTGTTTTAACTCAGGGTGTTAGCATTCGGTCGGATCTTGCTTTTGGTTTGGCGCAACACCCCCCCCCCCCACGCTGCCGGGTGCAGTCGCTGAAAACTTTCCCCTGCGGCTCTCCGCCAAACCTCGCGGCAGCCTGCCGTCCACTTTGGTCAACAGCCGGTGAGAAAACTCAGTGGTCGGCCTTAGAGGGGAGGGGTGGGGGGCAAAGTATCGTTCCTGGTTGCAAACCTGGCAAAAGGAAAGGAAACTCGGCAGTATCGCGGCTGGTGAATCGTGAGTGAGATTCAAAGAGGGCCAGCAGAAGCGGTTCTGAGACCAGGCTGGGATTCTTTATGCCTCAGAAAGGGATCAATGAGAAGGGACATAATAAAAAGGACTGTACGTACTCCCGCAATAATAGCTGCTATTTGGAAGCCAAATGAGGAGGTGGGGGGGGGGTTTTGGCAGGCTCACAGAACAGAAGAAGAGGGCATTCAGGAGATTTTGAATAGGGGCAGACTCTCAGCCGATCAAAGGAAACCCTTCTCTGCATACTGTGTAATTAGATTAGTGAGCTCACTGTCGTGGCTGGGCCAAGATTTAAGAGACTGCAAGAAGAAGAATTGGTTTTTATATGCCGACTTTCTCTACCACTTAAGGGAGAATCAAACCAGCTTGCAATCACCTTCCCTTCCCCACAACAGACACCCTGTGAGGTAGGCGAGGCTGAGAGAGCTCTAAGAGAGCTGTGATTAGCCCAAGGTCACCCAGTTGGATTCATGTGGAGTGGGGAAACCAACCCGGTTCACCAGATTAGTGTCCGCCGCTCATGCTTCTACAATAAGCCTGTCTTTCTCAGCTATACGTACCCTCGCAAGTCATGGCTGTGCACACCCATTTCCCACAGGCACAGACACAGCGGTTACACTCCACCTGGGTCTCCGCCCCATCCTCGTAGGTCTCATCTTCGAGGGCACACTCTGAAATGGCAGAGGAGAGAATTTGGTTTGAACACATGTAGCATGGCTTGGGTTCAGAGTGCCACGCAATTGTCTTCCAATCAAACCAGCTACCCGCATTCTTGCTCTACCTGTTATGTTGCCATTTCTGCTCAAAAATAATTATAAGAAGAAGAGTTGGTTTCTATATGCCGACTTTCTCTTCCTTTTAAGGAGAATCAAAGTGGCTTACAATCTCCTTCCCTTCCTGTCCCCACAACAGACACCTTTTGAGGTAGGTGGGGCTGAGTTTGGAGAGAACTGTGACTGGCCCAAGGTCACCCAGCAGGCTTCATGTGGAGGAGCAGGGAATCGAACCCGGTTCTCCAGATTAGAGTCCGCCGCTCATGTATAGGAGTGGGGAATCGAACCTGGTTCTCCAGATTAGAGTCCACCACTTATGTGGAGGAATGGGGAAACCAACCCGGTTCTCCAGATTAGAGTCCGCCGCTCATGTGGAGGAATGGGGAACCAACCCGGTTCCCCAGATTAGAGTCCGCTGCTCTTAACTACTATGCTGGTGGTGGCTGGAAATCACCCTGTTTAGGAGGTGGCATAGAAGCAAGTGTTTGCATCTTTCATTTTGTGGCACAGGTTTGGGATGAGGCGCAAGTTAATGACCACCGAGAACAGGATTGGGGGGGAGATACGGGCTCCCAAACCCATGCCTTCGACTGCTCTGCTCTCTCACACTCTCCGGGCCCTACTCCATCCCCTCACGCAGGCCAGGCGCTCCTACTTTTCTCGGGTGGGTTGAAGGACGGATTGAAGCACTTGAGGAACTCGTTGAAGCTGAGCTTCCAGTCAGCGTTTTCATCCGAAAGTTCAATGAGGGCATCCACGCAGAGTCCCCTGGAAGGAAGGAAGGAAGGAAAAGGTCTCCTCGCTCAGAATTCTTCCATCCTGAGGCAGACTCTGGAAAAGCAGGAGCCGTTCACATTTTTCCAAGCCAATGCCATCAACTCGGTTTAACTGGGCTTCCTGAAGCATATTTGTAAGCCGCTCTGAGCCTCGCTTTGGCCAGGAAGAGCGGGGCAACAAATGAAAATAATAAATAAATATGCAGAAGGCCCTCGGGCTATCGGGACTCAGCAAAAGCAGCCCGTCATTTTGGCCTTCCGTGGCCTAAATAAGAGGTTCCTACCCTTTTTGAGCCTGTGGGGACCTTTGAAATTCTGACACGGTGTGGTGGGCACAGCCACAAAATGGCCCCCCTGGCTTACCTTCAGTCACGCAATGAAAATCTTTGTGCTGGGGTGGCAGCCGCTGCCAAAGCAACATTTTTAAAAAATCGGCACAGCCAATCAAATCTCCAATGGCCCGTCGGAAGCCTTGCTGGGCAAAAGCCCTAACTGGACTCACCCACTTTCTAAGAACACTTGGCAGGCACCAGGAAAAATGTCAGAGGGTGCCATGGCCCCCACATGTATCTTGTTGGAGTCCCCTGGCGCAAATTAATAGAGCCCTTTCCTTATTGGGTTGAAGAAGAGGAAGAGGAAGAGTTGATTTTTATATGCCGACTTTCTCTACCATTTAAGGCAGAATCAAACCGACTTACAATCGCCTTCCCTTCCCCTCCCCACAACAGACACCCTGTGAGGGAGGTGGGACTGAGAGAGCTGTGACTAGCCCAAGGTCGCCCAGTTGGCTTCATATGTAGGAGTGAGGAAACAAATCCAGTTCAACAGATTAGCCTCCGCCGCTCATGTGGAGGAGTGGGGAATCAAGCCCAGTTCTCCAGATCAGAGACCACAGCTCCCAACCACCGTTCTTAACCACTACACCACGCTGGCTCTCAATCCCCGGCAGCTCTTAAGTCACATCTTCAGGGAAACGCAGACATGAGGAGTTGGAAAGGTTAATGAATGACAAAGTATAAACCTGACTGCAAGAACTTTGGATATCCTTGCTGCGTGCTTGAACGAGCAAAGTTCTAGTTCATGGTGAGGGCAGCCCTGTGAGAACTGCAGCAGAACAGCCGGGTGGAAATTCTTTCTGTTCACATCCCTGTTTTTACGAGGAGAAACGTAAAATGGAATGGACCGTGCAATTCAGTGCCAGTGCAATTTAAATGACTTTTCCACGTGGCTGGAGAGGGCTACATTATTCTTTTAAAAAACAACAACAACCACATAATGGAAAAGGGAGCTACACAAAAGTGTGGTGCTGCGACTCTTTCTCAGGTTCCGCTTCTGGGATGATCGGCAGAGATGTTTCTTTCCTGCGTAAGCTACAGGGGATGCTCACCGGTGCGACTGTTTCCCCGTCTGTTCCTTTGGGTTTTGTTTTTTAATGAAAAAGGTGGATGGTGCAATGGAAGCTTCCTCTGTCCCTTCCTGCCCTTTTTCTTCCCAAATTTGTAAAAAAAAAAAAAGGTCAAGGTGCAAGCACCGGGTCATTATTGACCCATGGGGTGACTCCCGACGTTTACTAGGCAGACTATGTTTACAGAGTGGTTTGCCATTGCCTTCCCCAGTCATCTGCACTTTACCCTCAGCAAGCTGGGTACCCCCAAATGTGTACCCCTCTTCAAATGGTTTTCCCACATGCTGGCTTTTCTTTTCCCAAGTAAGCCAAGCTGGTGCAGAGTGGACAGACAACCAGCAGGAAAGGAAAGGTTCAAGCAGCCCACCCACTGTTCTTGGGGAGGGGCCTTGGCTCAGTGGTAGAGCATCTGCTTGGCATGCAGAAGGTCCCAGGTTCAATCCCTGGCATCTCCAGCTAAAGGGACTAGGCAGGTAGGTGATGTGAAAGACCCCTGTCTGAGACCCTGGAGAGCCGCTGCCGGTCTGACTTCAATGGACCAAGGGTCTGATTCAGTAGAAGTTAAGGAGAAGGGTCTGTGGCTTAGTAGTAGAACCTCTGCTTGGCATGCAGAAGGTCCCAGGTTCAATCCCCAGCATCTCCAGTTAAATGGACTAGGCAGGTAGGTGATATGAAAGACCTCTGCCTGAGACCCTGGAAAGCCACTGCCGGTCTGAGTAGACAATACTGACTTTGATGGACCAAGAGTCTGGTTCAGTATAAGGCAGCTTCATGTGTGTGCTCTTCTGCCCTCAGTAACAGCCCCTGAAGCTGCTTTCCTTTTTTAAAAAAAACACCCTCCCTGCAAGCATAATGCCACAGAACTCTATGTGTCATCTGAACATTTGTTCTCCTGCTTCCTTCGGCCTCTGCCCACCTGAGCAGCCTGTTGGTCTCCTGGTCCACGTAGGCAGTGAGGTTGACGGCGGTCTCGTTTTGTTCCACAAACTTTAGGAATTCGCTGGAGTCTAAGCGAGAGTCCCCATCGTCAACATTCTAGAAAGACACAAAGCGGGATGCAAAAAGGAGGGTTACTTCCTCTTCCTTTTGGCTTTGCCAACGCACCCAAGAGCTATAGCGACCCAAAGATAAATGTAAAGTTCTGCATTTAGGTAGGAAAAATCAAATGCATAATTATAGGATGGGGGAGACTTGTCTGAGCAGTAGTGTGTGCAAAAAGGATCTTGGGGTCTTCGTAGACCAAACACTGAACATGAATCACCAGTGTGATGCATTAGCTAAAAAGGCAAATACGATCTTGGGCTGTATCAACAGAAGTGTAGTGTCCAGATCACGCGAAGGGCTGGAGTCCTTTCCCTCAGGTATCTTGGGCTCAGGCTCCTTCTGTCTTCTGGAAAAGACACTAACATTTCTTGCTATTTTTATGTGAACTGTTTACGTGACTGAATTCCAGCTGGCATTTAGCAATCCTATAATTTCGTGCCTCCTTCTAAGCTGACCCTACTTTTCCAGTTCCTTAGTTTCTTAGTCCCCCCCTTTTAACCAGACCTTTTGCCTGCATGGTTCTGTTTGCGAGAGTATCAGTTAGAATTGTATTATATCAATGAGCCACAGTAGTCAGGGAGAGGAGAGTTTCACAAAGCCTCCCCCACCCCGAGTTATCCAGGTGGTCCCTTGACAATTTCCCAAGCGAATGCCAACATGGCTGAAGCTTGCTAAAGAGCAGATTCAGGGTTTGTTCTAAAAGATAAGTAAGCTGATCAGCCTCTCTGTAAGAGTTGTCCACTCTGGACTGGGAAAATTCCTGGAGATTTTAAAGTGGAGTCTCAAAATGGTGGGGTTTGGGAAGGGGAGGGACCTTAGCGGGTTATAATGCCAGGGGAGGGGCTGTGGCTCAGTGGTAGAGCATCTGCTTGGCATGCAGAAGGTCCCAGGTTCAATCCCCGGCATCTCCAGTTAAAGGGACTAGGCAAGTAGGTGATGTGAAAGACCCCTGCCTGAGAACCTGGAGAGCTGCTGCTGGTCTCAGTAGACAATACTGACTTTGATGGACTAAGGGTCTGATTCAATATAAGGCAGCTTCATGTGTGCCACAGAATCCATCCTTCGAAAAAGCTTTTGACATCCATCCAAAAAGCTTTTGACAAAGTCCCCCACCAAAGACTGCTAAGCAAACTTCATAGTCACAGAATAAGAGGACAAGTCCTCTTATGGATTGAGAGCTGGCTGAAAAATAGGAAGCAGAGAGTAGGAATCAATGGTCAGTTCTCACAATGGCGGGATGTGAGCAGTGGGGTTCCTCAGGGATCTGTGTTGGGACCGGAGCTTTTCAACCTGTTCATCAATGACCTGGAGTTGGGGTTAAACAGTGAAGTAGCCAAGTTTGCAGATGACACCAAATTATTTAGGGTGGTTAAAACAAAATCGGACTGTGAAGAGCTCCAGAAGGATCTCTGCATACTGAAAGAATGGGCATTAAAATGGCAAATGAGATTCAATGTGAGTAAGTGTAAAGTGATGCATATTGGGACAAAAAATCCCAACTTCATATATACACTGATGGGATCTGTGCTGGCAGCAACAGACCAAGAAAGGGATCTTGGGGTGGTAGTGGATAGCTCAATGAAGATGTGAACCCAGTGTGCAGCTGCTGTAAAAAAGGCAAATTCCATGCTGGACATAATTAGACGAGGAATAGAGAATACAACTGCTGATATCATACTGCCCTTGTACAAATCTATGGTGAGACCACACTTAGAATACTGTGTACAGTTCTGGTCACCACACCTAAAAAAGGATATTACAGAGCTTGAGAAGGTGCAGAAAAGAGCAACCAAAATGATTAGGGGACTAGAGCAACTGTCCTATGGGAAGCGGTTAAGACGCTTAGGTTTGTTTAGCTTGAAAAGAAGACGGCTGAGGGGAGACATGATAGAGGTCTATAAAATTATGCATGGTTTGGAGAGAGTGGACGGGGAGACGTTTTTCTCCCTCTCCCATAATACTAGAACACTGGGTCATCTGCTAAAGCTGGAGGGTGAGAGATTCAAAACAGATAAAAGGAAGTATTTTTTCACACAACGCATAGTTAAATTGTGGAACTCCCTGGACATATTCATGGAGGAGAGGGGTATTCATGGCTGTTAGTTAGAATGGATACTAGTCATGCTGCATACCTATTCTCTCTAGTATCAGAGGAGCATGCCTATTATTTTGGGTGCGGTGGAACACAGGCAGGATGGTGCTGCTGCACTCGTCTTGTTAGTGGCTTCCTAGAGGCCCCTGGTTGGCCACTGTGTGAACAGACTGCTGGACTTGATGGGCCTTGGTCTGATCCAGCAGGGCCTTTCTTATGTTATTATGAAGCAGCCATTTTCTCCAGGGGAACTGATCTCTGTCATTTGGAGATCAGTTGTAATTCTGGGAGATCTCCAGGCCCCATCTGGAGGTTGGCAACCCTACTCTCCATAACTGTAGGGGGGATGACACCATGGACTGAAAGCAAAGGTGACGGAAGGGGACGATTCAGAAGCTGGATACCTCAACAATTCTGGCTGGCCAATCCTAACGTCAGCATCCTTAGCAAAACAAACATCCAGCTGCCTCATCTGTCCGTCAAATGTCCACCTTTCCCTCTCTGGCTTCCCTACCTTGAAGTACTTGTCCAGGATTTCTGTGTAGTTGCTGCCTTTAGAAAACCAGCCGTCAGGAATGATCTCCGCTTCAAGCCACTGAATGAGGTGACGCCGGAGCTCGTCCCGGTCAGCCTGGTAGCAGACAACTGTTGAGTGAGGAGGAAAAAATGGGGAAATCAGACCAGGAAAGGTAAAGAGATATAAACAGGCGAAAGAGAAGGGGGGAAAGGATGAATGGGGCTTCTTCCCATTCATCTTGAGCAGAAATGAGCACCACCCACATCCTTCCAGCTGAAGGAAACCCTGAGGAGCTGCCTTTCTAAAGGCAGAACAACCGACTAAGTACTCTTCTGGAGTTCTCTAAAGAGCTAGGTTGACAACTTGGACAAATTTGAAATTGTTGTGTTCAGGAGGCAGGCAAGTAGCTTACAGAAGGCGAAAGCAATAAATACAATAAAATTATCGCAGAAGAACGCACATGCCCATTTTGTTCCGATCAAGTAGACTCCCTAGCCCACATTGTTTTAGCTTGTTCACAAAATAATATTGCATGAAATAAATATATCACTCCCTGAATAAAACAGATAATATCACGCTTCCATGACTGGGCAAACCCTGCCATATTAACCATATATAAAACCCAATAGTTTATAGTAATTCACTTGATGATAAAGAACTGCAATTTGCAATGATATTTGCATGCTGGAGTTATGAGAAATGGCTGGATCTTTATTTTGTATAAAGACTGTAAACATTGCTCAGTGTTAGTGACATCTATGACATAGATAACCAAAAGCTTGGTGAAATAAAGATGGCATTTTTCTTGGGTGAGGCATCAGGGGATTCAAACCAGGGACTCTAGGGACAGAATCAAGACGCCCAGCTTGCTCTGCTTCTTTGATAGTTTGCCAAAGGAGGAAGCCCATAGGTTACCTCTGCTGCCCTCAAGCGCCACCACTGTTGTGGTCACAGGAGGGTACTGCAGCTATCTGCCTGCTAATATGAGACCATGGATCAATGCAGAAACGTGTATTCATTATAATCATGGCTAATTATGACTACAGGAGAATTACACAACTTTAAGGTTGACAATGAGGAAATTGAAATGGTTCAAGACTTTCTATTCCTTGGCTCCACCATCAACCAAAAGGGAGACTGCAGCCAAGAAATCAGAAGGAGGCTGAGACTGGAAAGGGCAGCCATGAAGGAGCTAGAAACGATTCTGAAATGTAAGGATGTGTCACTGGCCACCAAGATCAGGTTAATTCATGCCATCGTATTCCCTTTTACTATGTATGGGTTTGAGAGCTGGACAATGGAGAAAGCTGACAGGAAGAAAGTAGACTCCTTTGAAATGTGGTGTTGGAGAAGAGTGTTACGGATACCATGGACTGCCAAAAAAACAAATCAGTGGGTTATAGATCAAATCAAGCCGGAACTGACCCTAGAAGCTAAAATGACTCAACGGAGGTTGTCGTACTTTGGTCACATTATGAGAAGACAAGAGTCACTGGAAAAGACAGTCATGCTAGGAAAAGCTGAGGGCAGCAGGAAAAGAGGAAGACCCAACAAGAGATGTGCTGACTCAATAAAGAAAGCCACAGCCCTCAGTTTGCAAAACCTGAGCAAGGCTGTCCAAGAGATGACATTTTGGAGGACGTTGAGTCATAGGGTCGCCATGAGTCGGAAGCGACTTGACGGCACTTAACACACACAATTATGACGCAGTTTCGCAAGTTATAAACTACACGTAGCAAAGCGCGCTTACCTGGGCTTGCCGCAGAATTATCAGCCTTCTTCTCTATTAACAGAAAGAAATGAGAAAATCATGGCAAAAGGCTCCTCCTGTAAAGACTTTGTGGGTTCGGCGAGCTTACACCTTCAGTCAGGCAGTGAATATCCTTGTGCTGCCACGGCCAAAACAACATTTTTAAAAAGCTGCACAGCCAATAACATTTCTAATTGCCAATCAGAAGCTCCACAAAGCTCCGGTGGAGTTTAGGGAGCCATAGGGAGCCAGAGGGAGGAAAGCAGAGAGGGGAAGATTGGAAACATCAGAAAAAACAAAATCAAAAGTAAAAGCGGATGGTGAGCGAGCGGCGGGCGCCATTACGCAGCACTGAAACAAACAGCCTCTCCTGGTCGCAACAAGCGGCTCATGCTCCCTCTCCTTTTTAAAATCATAAACCCCTGCCTCACCTTCTAAAATCAGGAATCATTATCCCCTCCCCCCCCCAAGAAGAAAATCTCAACAACAACCCCCCACCCAGGAACTTTTTGACCAGGACATTGGAGTGAGAGCACCATCTTGTGGCCAAACTTGAAAAAACATTTTTTTCTGTTTCCTACCTAATAACATAGGTTTAAGCTGACAGCATCACTAACTCATAACTATTCATTTTCATTATTGCCTAATTCTGAGTAGTGCTATTATCCCACCCAAAAATCTTGACATCTTTTCTATCTCTCTTGCTAACTAATAAGATATTACATTATAGAATCTATCCTTTAACTAATGAATTAATATAGCAAAAATAATAATTTTAAATTAATTTTACTAATTACTTAAATATTTACCTAACTAACTGACACCTTGTTATGGGAATTTATTAATTAATCTCAAAGGGGGGAAATACTTAATTTACCTAATTATACACTGTACTATATTGCTGTAAAAAAAATTTTTTTTACTTGGATTATTTGAATAACTTCAAACTGCTGTTTTTGTGTGTGTGTGTGTGTGATCAAACTATAGCCCAATTAGATTTTAAGTTCAATGAATGAATAATGCTGATTTAAATGTGATGAATGATGACTATTGATTTAAATTTGATGAATGATTAACAGTGTATGGAAAAATTGTATTACCATATGCAATTAAGAAGAAAAAAACAAAGAAAACAACAGGTTATGAAGAGAAGAAGCAAGGGCGCTAAAAAAGACAAATCATCCACTGAAGAAGAGCTGGAGGGTCAGAAGCAACAAAAAGACACAAAGAGAAAAGGCAAGGCCGATAAAAAAGATAAATCAGCCACTGAAGAAAAGCTGGAAGGTCAACCATCGGAAGCAATGGCCAATGCGGTGGCAAAAGCAGTGGTCGAACAACTTATGCCACAGTTAGCGGGACTAGAAAGCAGATTAAAAGAAGAACTACAATCCTTCAAACTTGAAACAAGAACATCCCTTTCAGAAATCAAGGTTAAGATAGCAGAGAATGCTGAAAGCATCAAAGATCTGAAAATATCTAACCAGCAGATTTCTGATACTGTACAAGAACACGAAGTCTGGAAGAACAAAGCTGATCCAAGAAGTGATATTTTAAGAGATCCAGAACAGAGAAGCCAACCTGAGATTTCGCGTTCTTGAAGAGGACTTTGGGAAAGACAATTTACTACAGAGTTTCGCAGAATTGATCCAAGATTACTTACAGCTGGAAGAAGAACCTTGCTTAATTTACAATATTTACAGAATTAACTCAAGATACGCAGCAAGAAATAATCTTCCAAGAGACATCCTTGTGAGATTTACGCAGAAAACAACGAAAGATTCAATACTAAGACTGCAAAGAGACAAACCATTGGAATACAAAGGTAAAAGAATTCAGATCTTTCAAGACCTACCGAGTTCAGCAGTGGAAAAAAGAAAGGAATTCAACCAATTTAGGCAAATCTGACTAAGTAAAGGAATTAGATATCGGTGGATTATCCCAGCAGGGCTGGAGATATTTCTCTCTACTGGAAAGAAAACAATTCTCAACCAACTAAAGACTATCGAAAGTTTGAACTGTGGCAATAAATATATACAATGGATCCAGAGCATATACTGAAGACAATCAGCAAGATTAGTGATTAATGGGAAGCTATCTGAAAATTTTAAAAGTAATAAAGGCACTAGACAAGTAATGTCTATTATCTCCACTTTTGTTTAACATGGCTTTGGGAGTACTAACAACTAGATTAAGACAAGATGAAAGAATTGCTGGTCTGAAAACCTCCGGCAAGGAGTACAAATTAAAGTGCTATGCTGATGACGTGGTCCTAACTTTGGAAGATCCGGCAGAATCAATAGAACATCTCATGAAAGAAATTGAAAAATATGGTCAACTATCTGGATATAAAATAAATAAAAATAAGACCAAGATTATTTTAGAAAACATGGACAATTTTGAGAAGCAAAATATCCAACAGTTGACAGGATGCAAAGTTACAGAAGAACCGGTAAGGTATTTGGGAATCTATCTTACTGGGAAAAATCAAACATTGCTAAAAAACAAATATCAAAAAACGTGGCTGACAATACAGAATGACTTAGAAAGATGGACTAAGTTGAATCTGTCATGGACGGGCAGAATAGCAGTAATAAAGATGAATTTGTTACCGAGACTGACTTTTCTCTTCCAAATGCTTCCAATACAAATAGAAGAAAAAACACTGGTAGAATGGCAAATTAATAAATTTGTGTGGGTGGGCAAAAAACCAAGGATTAATTTTAAAGTCATGCAAGAGGAGAAGAAAAGAGGAGGACTGGCATTACCAAATATCAAGTTATATCATCAAGCGGCAGGATTATCTTGGATTGCCGATTGGATCAGAGACCCAAATCAAAAAATGTTGAAGATAGAAAAGGGAACATGGGATCGTGGTCTTTACTAGTCAGTAAAGAGGCAGAACATATTTTGGGGGAAATCTACAAGTTACTGCTTAAATTTGAAACAGAACAAGAGCAAGTTAAAGTATGCATGATTAAATGGATGGAAAATTTTAAAAAAGAGATAACAATGCAGCAGTGGGAAAGACTATAGACTAAGTCAATTAAATTTACTGCCAGTAATAATTTGCGAGAAAACTGGTACAAGCAGTTCTTCAGATGGTATATTACACCAATGGATATTAAAAAGATAGACAAAACATATGATTGCCACTGCTGGAAATGCAAAGACAAAGACAGAACCTACTTTCATTTGTGGTGGACTTGTAAAAAGGTGAGAAAATACTGGATACAGATTTATCAAGAAATGTAAAGGATTCTTAAGATTAAATTTCCAATGAATCCGGAAATTATGTTACTGGGGATAGAACCAGAGAATTTAGAAAATAATCATAGATAACTTTTTTGATATCTCACGATGGCAGCAAGGATAGTATTGGCAGCATCATGGAAACAAGAGACTGTTCCGGACTTAGAAAAGTGGCAACAAAAAATGGAAGAATTTGCGGTGATGGCCAGACTAACCAACATCCTGAAAGAAAGAACGATTGATGATTCACAGAAGAAATGGGAATGATATTTTGAATATGCTAACTGGAAAGTGTAGAATAAAAATTTAATAGAGATAGAAAATAATAGTCATATATCTTGAACAAGCTATAGATAAAGATAAATTTAGAGCATAAACGTAGACAAGATCAGCAATGCTTAAGTAAATATCATAACAATAGAACAATGTTTATGTAAACTGATTCCTGAAGTAAGCACAAAATTTATGAATGGAAGTGTATGTATATTTTGTTTGTTATCTTTTTCTTTTGAAAATGTTAATAAAATATCTTTTTAAAAAATGGCCCTACGCACTATTTAATAACATGGTGCCCGCATTGGGCCCTGTCCTGTCTTGTGAGATAGGGGCATGCCTCCACCATCTACACATGAACACATCAAGCTGCCTGGTACTGAATCAGATCCTTGGCCCATCAAAGTCAGTATTGTTTACTCAGACTGGCAGCGGCTCTACCAGGGTCTCAGGCGGAGGTCTTTCACATCACCTACCTGCCTGGTCCCTTTAACAGGAGATGCCGGGGATTGAACCTGGGACCTTCTGCGTGCCAAGCAGACGCTCTACCATTCAGCCATAGCACCTCCTCTAGCCACAGATGCTGCTGCTGCTATCATCTCCTTTAACAGGCAGGGCTGTGCCTCTGTTGCCATGGCAATAAGATGTCCGGCTTCCTGCCTCATCACCTCTCCTGAAAGTGCCCTTTCCCGGCCCTGCCCAGGAAGCCATATTGTTCCATAGCAACATTTTGAGGAAATACTATTTTTTCCCTCCAGGGTCAGAGGAAAAGCCTATTATATTAGGAGCTGTGGAACACAGGCAGGATGGTGCAGCTGCAGTCGCCTTGTTTGTGAGCTTCCTGGAGGCACCTGGTTGGCCACTGTGTGAACAGACCGCTGGACTTGATGGGCCTGGCCTCTGATCCAGCATGGCCTTTTCTATGTTCTTAAATAAGCGCTATGTTGAATCACGTCCCTCTGAAAAACCAAACAGAACCTCCACCATTGATTCACGCAGTGTCCTCAAGCTGTTCTTCCAAGGCGACCCCACCTGGCACCTGGCTTACCTTTGCAGTGGCCATCGTAGTCCACCTGGATCTTGGAGCCGGTGAGGCAGGCATCACGATGCAGCTCACAGTGGTTCAGGTACGTCTTGCCGTTGCTGCCGCACACGGGCCTCTTGTGGGGCTTGCATTTCTTAAAGAGGAAAGAAAAAAGCAGGCTTGAGAAGGTGCAGAAAAGAGCAACCAAAATGATCAGGGGGCTAGAGCAACAGCCCTATGAGGAGCGGTTGAAATGCTTAGGGCTGTTTAGCTTGGAAAGAAGGCGGTTAAGGGGAGACATGATAAGAGGTCTATAAAATTATGCCTGGTATGGAGAGAGTGGACAGGGAGAAGGCTTTTCTCCCTCTCTCATAATACCAGAACGCGGGGTCATCTGCTGAAGCTGGAGGGTGAGAGATTCAAAACAGATCAAAGGAAGTATTTCGTCACACAACGCAAGTTAAATTGTGGATCTCCCTGCCCCAGGATGTGGTGATGGCTGCCAACTTGGAAGGCTTTAAGAGGGAAGTGGACATGTTCATGGAGGAGAGGGGTATTCATGGCTACAAGTTAAAATAGATTCTAGCCATGATGCATACCTATTCTCTCCATGATCAGAGGAACATGACTATTACATTAGGTGCTGTGGAATACAGGCAGGTTGGTGCTGCTGCAGTCGTCTTGTCTGTGGGCTTCCTAGGGGCCCCTGGTTGGCCACTGTGTGAAAAGACTGCTAGACTTGATGGGCCTTGATCTGATCTAGCAGGGCCTTTCTTATGATCTTATATTCTTATTATAATTATTAGGTGCTGTAGGACACAGGAAGGATGGTGCTGATGCAGTTGTCTTATTTGTGGGCTTTCTACAGGCACCTGGTTGGCCACTGTGTGAACAGACTGCTGGACTTGATGGACCTTGGTCTGTTCCAGCATGGCTTTTCATATGTTCTTATGTGGAGGAGTGGGGGAACCAACCCGGTTCACCAGATTAAAGTCCGCCGCTCATGCAGAGGAGTGGGGAATCAAACCCGGTTCTCCAGATTAGAGTCTGCTGCTCTTAACCACGTCACCACGCGGGCTCTCAAATGTATAATATCGAACAAAGCCAAGAAGACTGCAGAAAGGTCCGAGGAAAGCAGAGGAAGCACTGGGGGTACTCCCTACATTACGCCTTGACTCGGCAGCCCCAGCGATCTGATGCCAAAGCCTCGGTCCAAGTCTTACCTCAATGCACAAGCAGGTGGGTTCACCTTTCTCTGTCACAGCACACTCCCGGCCAGCCCCGCAGAAGACGTTGGCACAGATTTTGGATTTGCTTTTCGGCTCCTCCTGCACAAACAGGAATACACACAGTTGACATAGCAGCTTCCTTCGGGAAAAGCCACACGTTCGGACAAAGCTAGCGCACTGCGAATTCTCTGACTCACTAACCTTAACTGCGTTTGCGGTTTCAGGATCAGAACACCTTCGACGTTGCAAAACCCTTAGCTGAAGCATGTTTACTGTGGTGTTTTTGGGCAGAAATCCCTTTCAATTTATTATTAACACAGTATTCGGTCAATGGTAGATAGCAACAATTATATCCTTTAGTAGGTGACTATCTGAATAAGATAACATATCACTTCTCAGGAAGTGGTCCATTCTAAGAGTATAGTCACTCGAAGGCATGACCCGCTTCAAACACAGTATTCAGTCAATGGTAGATAGCAACAATTATATCCTTTATTCGCTGATTCATTTTATCAGACTTTAACCCTGTTCCTATACATGTCACTTATAACAGCCACTTCTTCGTAAAGGATGCTTTACAATATCCTGATTTGAGTTGAGAAGCACCTTAGAGACGAAGAAGATTTTCAGAGTATAAGCTATTGTGAGTCAACACTCCCTTCGTCAGATACCAGAGCGTTGATGAGCAAAAGCTTATACCCCAAAAATCTTGGTCTCTAAGGTGCTATTTGACTCGAGTCTAGCTGTTCCACTGCTGACCAACACGGTTCCCCTCTGAAACCATTTGAAATATATTGTGTTTTTTTACTCTAGTTTTCTGTTCTATTTTAAATTTAATTTGATTCTCCCACTTTGCTACGACTACAGGGAAGGACATGAAAGGAAAAATAAAGGGTTTTCCCCGTAGAACATCCATTTTTTTCAACCAGAGAGTCATATGGAACTAATTTATTAATACTCTTAAAGCTTAAACAGGCTCATGAAATCAACTAAAATGAATGTCCAAATAGTGCTAATATAGAATCATAGTGTTGGAAGGGACCACCAGGGTCATCTAGTCCAACCCCCTGCACAATGCAGGAAATTCACATCTACCTCCCCCGCCCACATACCCCAGCGACCCCTACTCCATGCCCAGAAGATGGCCAAGACGCCCTCCCTCTCATGATCTTCCTAAGGTCACAGACTCAGAATTGCTGACAGATGGCCATCTAGCCTTTGCCTAAAACCTCCAGGGAAGGAGAGCTCACCACCTCCCGAGGAAGCCTGTTCTACTGAGGAACCGCTCTGTTAGAAAGTTCTTCCTGATGTTTAGACGGAAACTCTTTTGATTTAATTTCAACCCGTCGGTTCTGGTCTGACCTTCTGGGACTGCCATGTTTTTCTTTTTCTTTCAGTCTTTTACGGGACCTGGATGTTTGTGTGGTTTCAGAGACACATTTAACCTACTGATTTTTGTTTCCTCAGTTGGATGGCATCCATTTTTCATTCCTTTTCCCCAGCATGCCCAGATACCGCCTGATACTAGCCAGATCCTACACCCACTGAAGGTAGCAAAGCATTCTAAGATGATGAAGAGCTCAGGGTTGCCAAATCTGGGTTGGGAAATTCCTGGAGAGTTGGGGGTGGAGCCTGGGGAGGGCAGGTTTTGGGGAGGGGAAGGACTTCAGTTGGGCGTAATACCTTAGATTCCACCTTCCAAAGTAGCCTTTCGCCCCCCAGGGAAACTGTTCTCTGTAGTCATGACATAAATTGTAATTCTGGGATATCTCCAGGCCCAACTGGTGGTTGGCAACCCTATGAAGAGGTCTATGATCCTGGCTGAAAAGATCCTGCCCTTTTCTTTTAGCATCCAGCAAGAGTAACAGTCCTGGAAAACTTAAAGCTTGCATACTCTGTTGCGTTATTTTGGTTGGTCTTAATAAAAGGTATGACATACGTTTTCATTTTTGGATTTTGCTACAGATTAACACGACTACCACGACACTTTTTAAAAAGTTTCCTCAAATAACATCAGTGTGTTTGCATTTCAAATATTTAGCTCCAGGTGGCACTATGGTCCATCTTTCTATCTGCCAGCACAGCTGCCCCTCCTGTCTAAAATGCTATTTTTCCTCTTGTCAGAGAGCCGCCATGAGAACATATTCCGAGGCAGGCTGAATCACCAGCAAAAGTCACTGACACGTTCCCAAAGCCCCTGTTCCTCCTCTCCCTCTTTCACTTCACAGGATTCTCTTATTACCCCCATTAATGCCAAAATTTAAAAACCAGGATGAAACACTTTTAACAACAGCAAACGCCTGTCTCAACGTCAGCTAAACTGGGTCCAACAGCGCCACCAAAATCTCACGTATTCTGCCAAGAGTTACCCCGTCCAAAGTCAGAAGCACCCTTCAGAAAGAATGCCAGGTTTCTCACCAGTGTTAGCTCTGCCTTGAACACATGAAGCTGCCTTATACTGACTCAGACCCTCGGTCCAGCAAAATCAGTCTGGAGATGCCAGGGATTGAACCTGGGACCTCCAGCATGCCAAGCAGATGCTCTACCACTGAGCCACAGCCCCTCCCCAAAATGTACACATGAACACATGAAGCTGCCTTCTACTGAATCAGACCCTCGGTCCATCAAAGTCAGTATTGTCTACTCAGACCGGCAGCGGCTCTCCAGAGTCTCAGGCAGAGGTCTTTCACATCACCTACTTGCCTAGTCCCTTTAACTGGAGATGCCGGGGATTGAACCTGGGACCGTCTGCATGCCAAGCAGATGTTTTACCGCTGAGCCACGGCCCCTCTCCATGGCTCTCCAGGATCTCAGGCAGAGGTCTTTCACATCACCCCCTTGCCTGGTCCCTTTAACTGGAGATGCTGGGGATTGAACCTGGGACCTTCTGCATGCCAAGCAGAGGCTCTACCACTGAGCCACGGCTCCTCTTGTCTGGATTGAACTCCAGCTCCCCCTCTTCCCACATCTTAAGTCTGGGGTCCCCAGCCTTTTTTGAGCAGGTGGGAACTTTTGGAATTCTGGCGCTGGGTGTTTCCATGTGGTATGACCGCGTTTCAAGACAGAGTTAGCGGAGCCCATGTTCTTCCTTCCGAAAACCAGCAGAAGCTGTTTGGGAAGAAAGACCGAGGTGGTGGCCGAGTCCCGAGGCCGAAAGATCGCAAGTCTGCGTGTTACGTCTCCACAGGTCAATGCAAACATCCATGCGCTTCGGGCCTGCCTTTCTTCTCCGGCCCACGCTTGGCCCAGGCCAGAGACAGGATGGCAGGAACGCCGGCCGACTTCCACAACGGTCTGGGAGAAAGGAAAAGAGGTCCCGGGGGGGGGGGGATACTGTTTGCTCAAGCGCTCCAACATGAACAGTTTTCCTTGCATGACATGGTTTCCCCCCCCCACCCTGCTTCAGTCTTGAAAGCCGGCCAGGCGCTCCGCCCGTCTTACATATTCTTGGCTCTCCCGCGCACTTTGGAACAGCTGCAAAATGCACTGCCCAGGGGGGAGAGAAACGAACGTGCCCCATCCAACTGGGTCTCGGGTCTCCAGGAGGCTGGCCAGTGAGAGCATACCAGAGAAAGTTACAATAGGGCTGGGGTGGGGGGCAGAACCATCATTTGAATACCAGCAAAGGCCTCCCTTAGGACTGGTCCGTGGGGCCGCTGGAGCAGAAGACATTGTTCCCCGTTCTTGTCAGTGGACTGGAATGCCCTGAGTGAAAAGGGTGAAAACGCGCACCGCGAGGCAAACAGCAGCAATGCTCCTCGACAGCATTAAATGCCTCAACGGCTCTTGGAAGCTTTTCCACTAAGCATTTCACAAACAATGAAGGCAGGCCTGAGAACTCAGAACGGCGTGGCTGGGTTTCCGTTCCCCCTCCGTGCTTCTGCTCAAGGAGCCAGTGTGGTGTAGTGGTTAAGAGCGGCGGTTTGGAGCAGTGGGGTCCGACCTGGAGAACTGGGTTTGATTCCCCACTCCTCCACGTGAGTGGCGGAGGCTAAGGGAGTGAACTGGGTTGGTTTCCCCACTCCTACACATGCAGCCAGCTGGGTGACCTTGGGCTAGTCACAGCTCTCTTAGAGCTCTCTCAGCCCCACCTACCTCACATGAACACATGAAGCTGGCTTCTACTGAATCAGACCCTTGGCCCATCAAAGTCAGTATTGTCTACTCAGACTGGCAGCGGCTCTCCCAGGGCTCAGGCAGAGGTCTTTCACATCACCTACCTGCCTGGTCCCTTTAACAGGAGATGCCGGGGATTGAACATGGGACCTTCTGCATGCCAAGCAGATGCTCTACCACTGAGCCATGGTCCCTCCACAGACACCTCACAGGGTCTGTTGTGGAAAGGGGAAGGGAAGGTGATTGTAAGCTGGTTTGATTCTTCCTTAAGTGGTAGAGAAAGTCGGCATATAAAAATTAACTCTTCTTCTTCTTAAAAGGCGGGGAGACATGGAGGAGAAGCCCATCAATGGCTACTGGAAGTGGTGAGTGGCTGCCAGCTTGGAAGGCTTGAAGAGGGGAGTGGACATGTTCATGGAGGAGAGGGGGTATTCATGGCTACTAGTCAAAATGGATACTAATGATGCATGCCTATTCTCTCTGGGATCAGAGGAGCATGCCTGTTATATGAGGTTCTGTGGAACACAGGCAGGATGGTGCTGCTGCAGTCGTCTTGCTTGTGGGCTTCCTGGAGGCACCTGGTTGGCCACTGTGTGAACAGACTGCTGGACTTGATGGGCCTTGGTCTGATTCAGCATGGCTTCTCTTATGTTCTTATGTTCATGCCGATTCTCTCCAGAATCAGAGGAGCATGCCCATTATATTAGGTGCTGTGGAACACAGGCAGGACAATGCTGCTGCAGTCGTCTTGTTTGGGGTCTTCCCAGAGGCCCCTGGTTGGCCTCTGTGTGAACAGATTGCTGGACCTTGGTCTGATCCAGCACGGCTGTTCTTATGAGTGAAGGGAACCTCCACATCCGGAGGCAGTAAACCTCTGAATAGCAGTGCCAGGAGGGAACATCAGGGGAAGGCCTTGGCCTCTGTGCCCGGCTGGTTTGGCCCTTCAGGGCAACTGGCTGGCTGCTGTGGAGGCAGGATGCTGGACTAGGTAGACCACCGGTCTGATCCAGCAGGGCTCTTTTTACATCATCATGTACTAAAGTCATCTTTGAAATAATCTAAAGTTCTTCTAAATAAAATCCTTTCTGTGTCTACTGTCCGCTTTCACGTTCACACAAATCAGCTGAAACAGAATCACCCTTGCCCGGGTATCTAAATTTCAAAGGCTGGACTACATAATAATACATCTTGCACAATTTTGTAGATTGGCCAATTATTTGTATGAAGGCCCGCGTAAGTGCTTTGAATCAGCATATTCTTGAAATTCTCAGAAGCACCACAGCGGCATGAGATTTCCCAAAAGAAGCCCCCTTTCGGGAACGGTCTCAGATCACTACATCAGCAGCCTTTCATATGGTGGACCATGCAATCCTGTTGAGGCCTTTAAAGATTGAAGCAGGCATCAAGGGATGTGATCAGGAATGGTTTAAATCAGTACTTATGGATCAGACGGTGTGTGTGTATGTGTGGAATGGTATGGTACAGCCTGATCTCACCAGATGTCAGAAGCTAAGCAGGGTCGGTGCTTGGATGGGAGACCACCAAGGACGGCTTTGCGGAGGAAGGCCATGGCAAACCACCTCTGCTTCTCACTTGCCTCAAAAGCCCCTTGCTGGGGTCGCCATAAGTCAGTCGTGACTTGCCTGCACATACATAAATCCTGCCTGTACCAAACTACTCTGTTGTGTCTTTCACCTGGTGCAAGGGCTTGCCCGCTGAGGTCAGGAAGGCTCCTACATTCCTATTATTCTGCATAATGTATAGAATGGGATTGTTCGGGTGTTATTCGTAAAGACTGGAAGGTTCCCTTTGAAACTCCCTACCACTCCACAGAATGTAAGACAGACTGGTTCAGAAGGACATTTGTATAAAGTGAAAGAAGAAGAAGAGGAGGAGGAGGAGGAGGTTTCTATGTGCGACTTTCTCTACCACTTAAGGGAGAATCAAACCGGCTTATAATCACCTTCCCTTCCCCTCCCCACAAGAGACACCCTGTGAGGTAGGTGGGGCTGAGAGTGGGTGACTAGCCCAAGGTCATCCAGCTGCTTTCATGGGTAGGAGTGGGGAAACAAATCCAGTTCACCAGATTAGCCTCCACTGCTCATGTGGAGGAGTGGGGAATCAAACCTGGTTCTCCAGATAAGAGTCCACCGCTCCAAACCACCACACTTAACCACTAAACCACGCTGGCCATAGTTAATATCTATAGAACCAGCTTCTCCAATCTTTTAACACTGTTTTACTGTCCATTCTAGAGAGTTCTCTTCTTTTCCAAGTTGCATTTATGTTTGTGGAGGGAAGGCAGCATGGTATAGCCTGATCTTGTCAGATCTCGGAAGATAAGCAGGGTCAGCCCCGGTTAGTATTTGGATGGGAGACCACCAAGGAATACCAGGGCTGCTATGCAGAGGAAGGCACTGGCAAACCACCTCTGGTAGTCTCTTGCCTTGAAAACCCCATAAGGGGTCGCCTTAAGTTGGCAGCGACTTGACGGCACTTTACGCACACACATCTATGTTCTTACTGTTTCGTTTCAGTTGTAATCTGCCTCGAGTCTCCATGAGAAAGGTGGACTATAAATGAAGAAAATGAATAAATGGTTCTTCTGCCTTACTGAGAACCAGTCTGTCCTAATATAAGGCTGGTAAGACCCCTGATTAAGTGCTGGCTTCTATATTCTCAAAAGGGGAGTGGTCTTTTTTTGCTTATCTATTCTCATATCACCTTGACCTGGATGGGCCAGGCTAGCCCATGCTTGTCAGATCTTAGAAGCTACAAAGGGTCAGCCCTGGTTGGTACTTGCATGGGAGACCACCACGGAAGTCCAGGGTCACAGGAACACATGAAGCTGCCTTCTACTGAATCAGACCCTTGGTCCATCAAAGTCAGTATTGTTTACTCGGACCGGCAGCAGCTCTCCAGGGTCACAGGCAGAGGTCTTTCACATCACCTACTTGCCTAGTCCCTTTAACTGGAGATGCTGGGGATTAAACCTGGGACCTTCTGCATGCCAAGCAGATGCTCTACCACTGAGTCACGGCCCATCCCCTAAAGTAAGAATGAATGGAACACATGAAGCTGCCTTCTACTGAATCAAACCCTCAGTCCATCAAAGTCAGTATTGTCTACTCAGACCGGCAGCGGCTCTCCAGGGTCTCAGGCAGGGGTCTTTCACACTACCTACTTGCCTAGTCCCTTTAAGTGGAGATGCCGGGGATTAAACCTGGGACCTTCTGCATGCCAAGCAGATGCTCTACAAACTGAGCCACAGCCCCTCCCCCTATGCAGAGGCAGGCAATGGCAACCCACCTCTGAACATCTCTCAACTGAGAACCCCACAGGGTCGTCGTAAGTCAGCTGCGACTTTACGGCTCTTTCCACCATCCTCATATATACTCTCTGGTGCAGCTTGAATGCTGTTTTTCACTCAACAAGGTCCAATCCAATAAAATTTGCAACACATCATGTATTCTATGTTCATATTCTACCAATGAAGAGCTTCTACAGAATGCCTGGAACTGTCTTTTTTTCCCCACCCACCCCTTTCATCCCTTGCAATGAACGTCTAGCCTGATGAAAAGGTTGGGGAACTCAAAAGCTTGCCAGCTATTTTTGTGGAATTTTGCTGGATCGCAACAAAAAAAGGTTATTACACAGCTGTTGCTTTGGGAAGTTGTGCTTTGAGGGCAGATTAATCACCACGGTGCTACGACGGGCGCCTTTCAAACCCGAAGCAGGCAGAGAGACAAAACTTGGCTCAGTAAGACTGTCTGCAGGCCGGTCTTACTTTGTAAAAGTGATGTGATTTTAAAAAGCGAAGTCTCATTAACAGGAGTCCTGCGACTTCGGCAGAGGAAATTCCACAGAGTCTGGTTACAAACATAGGTTGGCGGCACTTAACCCACACCCACACACATGGTGACGTAAAATATGTCCCAGTAAGGGAGGAAATATATTGGGTTGGTTGCAATGAACATAAGAACATAAGAAAAGCCATGCTGGATCAGACCAAGGTCCATCAAGTCCAGCAGTCTGTTCACACAAAGGCCAGCCAGGTACCCATCTGTTGTTGCCCACCCTGAGCCCAGTTGGCCGGGGAGGGGAGGCTAGAAATTGAAAAAATAAAATAAATCTGAAGTGAAAGGGCCAGGATGCAAGTTTACCACTGGTAGTAGAAGAAGGAGTTGGTTTTTATATGCCGACTTTCTCTACCACTTAAGGCAGAATCAAACCAGCTTACAATAGCCTTCCCCTCTGCTTCCCTTCGGCTAAGGGAGTTGGCTCTAATGAATAATAGAATAATATATAATAATATAAACATTCACATATATAATAAATAATGCAGTTAATCTGAAGACTAAGAAGGGGACAACCAATTTACAAGTATAAGAAGAGGACCTCAGTCAGTCCCGTTCTTTATCTTGCCTCCATGATCCAGCCCAACACAATTTACAATGCTAATATTACCCACACCTTCCATTACAGTTGCTTGAAATGGTAAAGGTAAAGGTCCCCTGTGCAAGCACCAGGTCGTTACTGACCCATGGGGTGACGTCACATCCCGATGTTTGCTAGGCAGACTTTGTTTATGGGGTGGTTTGCCAGTGCCTTCCCCAGTCGTCTATACTTTACCCCCAGCAAGCGGAGGACTCCTTTTTCCGACCTCGGAAGGATGGAAGGCTGAGTCGACCTTGAGCCGGCTACCTGACACCGACTTCCGTCGGGATCAAACTCAGGTCGTGAGCAGAGCTTGGACTGCAGTACTGCAGCTTACCACTCTGTGCCTTAAATTTAATGTTAAGGCCAGTTCCTGTATTATCCTCTATGCACTGGAATCTGTGATGATATAGTAACTGTATAATTCAGGCCTATCAGTATTTCTGCATTAGAAGGCTTGAAAATTCTACGTTGTAAAATCCTGATGGTGCATCCCATAAATCTGAAGTCTGGCACGAAAAATCTATCCAAAGAAGGGTGCAACCTAGCCAAGCTTCAAGAAATTCCTTTTGCAAAATGGCTGAACTTGGAAGAAAGAACTGCTTGATCTTAAATGCGATAAAAGTCTGAGTATCACAAGCATACCTGATCTCCCATTTTTGCCAGTTCACACACCATCAGAAACCGAGAAAGGTTCCAGGACTTTCACTCTGGCTTAGTGAAAAATCCTTTGAGTATTCATAATGTTAACAGTTTCGAAATTCCCATTTAAATTATTCAATGAAGTAAGGACAAGAGATGCATGAGTGTGAAGTCAGTAAAATAAGCCCCCCTCCCTCAGTGCAATGTCTTCTGAAAATATATTTTAAAAAATGACCGCCCCTCGCCCAAGCAAACAGAGAAGGGGCTCTCCGAACGATGATAAAAAGTTGGTTAATTGGGGAGGGAAATCCCAAGAGAGAGTGAGAGAAAGATGAACTAAAGGGAATGGAATTTGGGGGCCCGATGCGTTTATTTTTTTTTAAGTGAAGGAAAGGTCGGCTGGGGTTTCTCATTGCACGGGGTTGCTATTGCATTCTGGAAAAGGGAAGAAAAATAAACACCATTTTGGCCTCATTCAAGCAGAGGGCTTGTATAATTCTGCAATTTTCCATTTCGAAAAACAAGGCAATCCTCAAAAATATTTTCCCAAAAATCCAACGATCTTCAGTTTAAGAGAAGAATTAGAACACAAACTCACTCATGCTCAAAAAGACATGGAGATTGAGAGGTCAGGCTGCCCACCTTGACTGCAGAGCTATGTGACTGCATGATGCAGTGTGACATTTTTTGTTCCCTTAAAACTCTGGCTCCTGGCATTTATTCTCTCTTTTAACCAGTTTTCTGCAGGTTAGAAGTACAACACCGACCACGTAAAAAGGTAAGGTAAAGGTCCCCTGTGCAAGCACCGGGTCATTCCTGACCCATGGGGTGACATCACATCCCGACGTTTCCTAGGCAGACTGTTTACGGGGTGGTTTGGCAGTGCCTTCCCCAGTCATCTTCCCTTTACCCCCAGCAAGCTGGGTCCTCATTTTACCGACCTCAGAAGGATGGAAGGCTGAGTCAACCTTGAGCCGGCTACCTGAAACCAGCTTCCGTGGGGATCGAACTCAGGTCGTGAGCAGAGCTTGGACTGAAGTGCTACAGCTTACCACCCTGTGCCACGGGGCTCCCACTGACCATAAATGTTTACTAGAAGCCAGAATGGTGTAGTGGTTAAGAGCGGTGGTTTGGAGAAGTGGACTCTGATCTGGAGAGCCCGTTTCGATCCCCCACTCCTCCACATGATCGTTGGAGGCTAATCTGGTGAACTGGGTTGGTTTCCCCACTCCTACACATGAAGCCAGCTGGGTGACCTTGGACTAGTCACACTCTCTCAGCCCCACCCACCTCACAGGGTGTCTGTTGTGGGGAGGGGAAGGGAAGGTGATTGTAAGCTGGTTTGACTCTTCCTTAAGTGGTAGAGGAAGTCGGCATATAAAAACCAACTCTTCTTCATTCCTGAGAGGGAGGGAAACTCCTTTGGAGGCAGCGTGACCCCTATGTCTGCATGTTCGCCACTTGCGCCGTGAAAATTGGAACGGACGGCCAGCGTGGGGTCACTTACGCAGGCCCCCCTGGAGCACAGCAGCAGCACAGCCCTCGAACACCAGCCCAGCCACCCGCCGGCATTCTCCCGGCGCAAGTCCCTGTGCCGGCATCCCGGGAGGTGTTCCGGGGTGTTCCAGGGGGCAGAGCTGCCTTTAGGAAGCTTCCAAACCCCATTTGCCCCAGGAATGCCTCCCAGGATGCTGGCGGTCCTGCGCGGGCCCGCTTTCCCCTATGGGGGGGAAAAAGCCCTTTTTCCTGTTTTTATTTTGGAAAAAAGGCTTTTTCCTCCTCCATGGCGGCCGGGAAGCCTCTGAGGTTTCTCAGCTGCACCATCCCGGCAGCCTCGGTTTCCCCCACCCCCGAAATTGGCTGAAAATATATATTTGGGAGGGGCTATGGCTCAGTGGTAGAGCCTCTGCTTGGCACACAGAAGGTCCCAGGTTCAATCCCCGGCATCTCCAGTTAAAGGAACCAGGCAAGTAGGTGATGTGAAAGACCTCCGCCTGAGACCCTGGGGAGCCGCTGACGGTCTGAGTAGACGATACTGACTTCGATGGACCAAGGGTCTGATTCAGTATCAGGCAGCTTCATGTATGTTCTTCATGTACATATTTACTAAAAAAGTCTGGTTAATTCTGAAATGAATGACACCCAAGGCCCATTTGAAGGAACGAGCATTCCTTTTAGCAATACAGACTCTGAAAACAATCCAGAAGAGCATGGAAAAGAAGAGCATGGGAAAATGTCACTGCAGGGAGGCTGTGTTCTACCCCAAAACACAACATCTGTACGCACATCCGTACCTCTCATGGAACAGAGAAGGCGCCATTAATGGGGAAGCCTTAATTTACAGCCGTGACCTGGACGGCCCAGGCTAGCATGACCTAGTCAGATCTCCGAAGCTAAGCAGGGTCAGCCCTGGTTAGTATTTGGACAGGAGACCACAGCAAGTCCACACAAAAGCAGGCAATAGCAAACCATCTGTTTGTCTCTTGCCTTGAAAACCGTATGGGGTTTGCCATAAGTCAGCTGCAGCTTGATGTCACTTTCCACCACCTTCAATTACAATTTCTCTGTTTTTTGGGGCACATATGTGAATTCTTAAGTGCCTTAAATGCCTCTCTCACATGCATGAATTCATAAGTGCCTCTCTCACATATGTGAATTCCTAAGTGCCTTGACTGATTTAAAATGGAAAGCTGTTTATTTTGGAACCGCAGGGACAGGGGAGACTGAAAGCATCCATTAGAAGAAGGGTTGTTTTTATACCCCGCTTTTCTCTACCTTTAAGGAGTCTCCGAGCGGCTTACAATCACCTTCCCTTCCCCTCCTCACAACAAAAACCTTGTGAGATGGGTGGGGCTGAGAGAGTTCGGAGAGAACTGTGACTGGCCCAAGGTCACCCAGCTGGCTTCATGTGGAGGAGAGGGGGGTCAAACCCGGTTCTCCAGATTAGAGTCCGCCGCTCTTAACCACTACACCACGCTGGCTCTGGACTGAGAAGGCCTGGGTTCAAATCTGACCTCTACCATGAGGCTCACAAGTAGGAAAATGCAGGTCAGTCACTGAGTCCCAGATTCCCTAACAAAGTTATTGTGAACACCCAAATGAACCACAATTTGCGCATGAAACAGGTCCTTCGATGCCTCCTGGGAAGCCAAAGAGCCACAGCTGCACAGGCTGTGAAGGAATGGGGGGAGATTCCTTCACGAGAGCCAGAGTGGTGCAGTGGTTAAGAGCAGTGGTTTGGAGCGGTGGACTCTGATCTGGAGAACCAGGTTTGATTCCCCACTCCTCCAAATGAGCGGCGGAGGCTAATCTGGTGAACTGGATTTGTTTCCCCTCTTCCTACACACGAAGCCAGCTGGGTGACCTTGGGCTAGTCACAGCTCTCTCAGCCCCACCTACCCCACAGGATGTCTGTTGTGGGGAGGGGAAGGCGATTGTGAGCCCGTTTAAGTGGTAGAGAAAGTCGGAATATAAAAATCAACTCTTCTCCTACTTCTTCATCGTTCAGCTGACACCCAGCCAAGCATGAGAAAGGGAAGGTCTCAGGAGGATGCCTAACCCCTCCTCTCTGTCTGAGGCCTACCCTGCAGGGGTGGAACCCAAATCCTGCCTCCCTTCTCCATCTAGATCATAAGGACCCATCAGAGTTGCCGGGTCCCCAATGGCCACCAGCAGGGGATTGGGGGGGGGGTTGCCACATCCGGGTTGGGGAACTCCTGGAGATTTGGGGGTGGAGCCTGGGGAGGGGAGGGACCTCGGTGGGATACTATGCCATCGTTTCCACCCTCCAAAGCACCCATTTTCTTCAGGGGAACTGATCTCCGTAGTCTGGAGATGAGCTTTAATTCCCAGAGACTGGCATCCAGCATGGTGTAGTGGTTAAGAGTGGTGGTTTGGAGTGGTGGACTCTGATCTGGAGAACCGGTTTGGTTTCCCCACTCCTCCACATGAAGCCAGCTGGGTGGCACTGGGCAAGTCACACCTCTCTTAGACCTCTCTCAGCCCCACCTACCTCACAGGGTGTCTGTTGTGGGGAGGGGAAGGGAAGGCGATTGTAAGCTGGCTTGAGTCTCCCTTAAGTGGCAGAGAAAGTCGGCATATAAAAACCAACTTCTTTTCTTCCTCTTGGAACAGTGGACTCTGATCTGGAGAACCGGGTTTGATTCCCTATTCCACATGAGCGGCGGAGGCTAATCTGGTGAACTGGATTTGTTTCCCCATTCCTCCAAATGAAGCCAACTGGGTGACCTTGGGATAGTCACAGCTCTCTTGGAGCTCTCTCAGCCCGGCCTACCTCACAGGGTGTCTGTGGTGGGGGGAAGGGAAGGTGATTGTAAGCTGGTCTGAGTCTTCCTTAAGTGGTAGAGAAAGTCAGCATATAAAAACCAACTCTTCTTCTTCTTCTTCATCATCCCTAGGGCCCATGATAAGGAACACCTGCCCTACTCTATAGCATTTTGCATCTGCTGGGATGCCAAAGGCACCTCTTACATTACTGAAAATCCTTTCTGTTGTTACCGCCACGAGGGGACAGGAAATCATTGTTCCCCCTCCCCCCAAAAAGAGAAAGGATTCTTGTTTCCGTCTTGGAGAGCGGGACGGACCATCTGCACTCAATCAAACAGGAGGGAAGGAATGCGTGCAGGGAAGAGGGCAGGCAGCAACCCACCGGGGACCTCCGGCTCTCGGCCCCGCAGATCCCATCCTCCTCCCACCCGCAGCAGCTTGAGTTTATTTGCTCGGGAAATCACTTCCACATTTTCCAGCCGTCGTGCTCGAATATTTTGCCTCTGACCTCACTTTCCGGGCAGGAGGCAGCCGCCGCACTGGGGCTCCATAGGCCAGCCGTCCATCTGTGGCCCACCAAGCCCCCTGGCTGCCCCGAGGGTGATGCTCGGAGGATCTCCGAGGTCCCTCATGGGGGTTGCGGAGCGAGCCAGTGCCTCTCCCCCCCAGGGCTGGGGCTGCGGGGAGGCAGCCTCCTCATTATTCCCCGCCTGGCTCCCGAAACCTTGACGCACAACGTTTGTCTGGCCCGCCCCACCGAAACTTTGCCTGCCCTTTTCTGGCCCTCTTGGTGAGACAAAAGGCGCCTCTGCTCGGGCTGTCCCACTCCGGGTCCCATGGCGACCTGTTATTCCCAGCCCTTTTGTCTCCAGGCAGGGCCATCTGAGCGCACCACGAGCATGGGGGGCCCATGCTCATCTATGTATGTTGTGACCCGTTATTCCCGGCCCTTTTGTCTCCAGGTACGGCCATCTGAGCGCACCACGAGCATAGGGGCCCCATGCTAATCTATTTAAGTCCTGACTTGCTGTCAACAAATACAAAAATACTATACTAAACTTTCTTTCTTTCCCCCGTTCTTAGAACCAGGTCTTGAACAATAAAACCATAAAACTTAAATAAGACCCATCTCTAAAAACACCTCCCTTCACCTCTTCTCTGCAGCCTCCAAAAAATGAGCAACAAAATAGATATGCTGAGGGTCCGAGTCCTTATACTAAACTAAAAATATTTGTTATTGGAAAGGGCCCATTTAGCATGCATTTTACTAAAGATAATGAACAATATTAATGTTAACTTGGGTTTGGATTCAGGAGAAATACTGGAGTATAATGCGAGCAAGGACTTGCTCATTACAGAAGCACCGATAAAGGTATCTTTAATTGTATCGACTGTTGACATTTTTATTCCTTTTTTTAAAATAATTTTTTTTGTTTCAAACAAAACCAACATAACAACACACACACACAACATTGCAATATCAAATTCGTACGCGCGGCTCCTTATCCAAAACCTAACTAGAGCAAGTTCTTCATTTGCATCCCAATAAACAAAAATACTGTATTTTTACCACGTTATATCCCCCCTTATACAAAATTAACCCTAGGACGCTTTGTTTTTAATCTTTGAATTACGTCAACTACTGCTCCTACTACTTTAAAGTAGCCCGAGCGGAGGCGCCTTTTGTCTCGCCGAGAGGGCCAGAAAAGGGCAGGCGAGGTTTTTCGAGGCAGAGGCGGATCTCCTGTGAAACTAATGAAGCTGAAGCTTCAGGGCCTTTAATCCCAGAGGGGCCCCCCTGAAGCAACTTTTTTAAATGAGTGAATTTCTCAACAAAATCGATGGAGTTTTTTAAGTGCATAGAATCATAAGCCAATGGGTGGAAGTACTTAACATTGACATTAGAATATGCTCTAATACCCATTTCATATGGCCTCAAAATTGGCCAAATTTCAAAAATTTCTCGGGGGCATGCAGCGCTCAAACCCCCCAGCTGTAAGGGCTCACTGAGCTCGCCAGGATCTATTCACAGCCTACATTTGGGCAGCTGGATTGCCAGATCCTTTGTTGGTGCTTGGCTTAATAGTTCTGTAGTTTTATTTCGTCACTGCATGGCCCATTTTCAAGGACTCCACCCCACCACCCTGTTCTCCACCATTTCGGCCTCGAGGTCCTTGCAAGGGCAGCAGGGCCCTTTGGACCTTGTTGGCTGTTGCCCTGTTGTTGCTGGTTGCGAAGGGCCCCCCATAACAGTTCAAGCTTCAGGGCCCCAAAAATGTAGATCCGCCACTGCGTTGAGGTTTGGGAAGCCAGGCGGGGAATAATGAGGAGGCTGTCTCCCCGCAGCCCCAGCCCTGGGGGGGGGGGCACTGGCTTGCTCCGCGACCCCTACGAGGGACCTTGGAGATCCTCCGAGCATCACCATTGGGGCAGCAACAGAACAAATATAGGGGGTTACTGCACTTTGTATTCCCAGCGATGTATGAAGAGTTTGAAAACGTTATAAAAAACACTGTTCGCACTTTCTATGTATTCCCACCGATGTATGAAGAGCTTGAAAACGTTATAAAAAAAACACCGTTCGCACTTCGTTTGGCCCCTTTAGCTGTGAAGACGTCTTCCAACCATTTATAAGCCGTGGTATCCAAAAACCCTTTTAAAGCAATGTCTTTATAACGTTTTCAAACTGATAATAAAGCACTGGGAACACAAAGTGCGGTAACCCCCATCGCTTTCAAAGGGTGTTTGGATACCACGGCTTAAAAATGGCTTGAAGACGTCTTCACAGCTAAAGGGGCCAAACAAAGTGCGAACGGTGTTTTTTATAACGTTTTCAAACTCTTAATACATCGCTGGGAATACAAGTGCAGGGATGGATGGATGGATGGATGGATGGATAGATGGATAGATGGATAGATGGATAGATGGATAGATAGATGTTACCACACTTGTATTCCCAGCGATGTATTAAAGAGTTTGAAAACTCAGTGATGTATTAAGAGTTTGAAAAAAATATATACATATACGTATAAACTATTCTTCACAATAGAATAAATCCTCACTTTCCGACCTTTTTGTTCCTGGGGGCGGTTGGGTCGGTCGGGACCCCCGCGCCCTACAAAGCTGCTAAGGCGGCCCTGTTCCCAGGGCGTGAGCGGGCCTCGGCCTGGCCTGGCGCCTCCAGCCCCCAGGCCGGCCGGCCGGCCCGAGCCCCGAGCCCCCCGCCCGCCCGCCCGGCCGACCCCCGCGGCGGCCCTTCCCGCGCGCCCGGCCCGTCCGCTGCGCCTTGACGCGCGCCGCCCGCCTCTCCTACCTCCGCCTGCAGCCCCGAGGCGATCCCCGCCAGGACGACCAAGACCGAGAGGCTCTTGCGGAGCTGGGGAGGGAAGCAGAGGGAGAGCGTGAGGGGCCCGTCCCCTGCCCACCCACCCACCCAACCCCTGCGGGACCCCTGCACAGCTCCCGCTCACCATCTTGCCTGCCGGCTCTCCCTGCAGCAGCGCCGGGACTCCTTGCTCAAGGCCGGCCTGCGTCTCCCTCTCCGGGCGGCGGCGGCGGGCGGAAAGAGGGTCTCGGGCGGCTGCCGGCTCCTCCCCGCCGCCCCTCGCCTCCTTGCGGCCGGCCTTCCATCCCGCCCCCCTTCTCCCCCCGGCCCCACGCCGGGAAGGGGCTGCCAGGCGGGGAGGAGCGCCTGGAAGGCGGCCCGGAGCGCCCTTGCCGCGCCCTTGGCCCCGCCGGCCGCGGGAGGCTCGCCCGCCCGCCCGCTCGCTCGCCCGCCCGCCCGGCCGCCGCTGCCCACATGCCGCCGCCGCCCCGGCGCGCCGGCGGGGACGGGCGAGCAGCGCGAGCCTAGGAGGCGCTCCTCCGTTGGGAGCCGCGGGAGGTCCGTGCCGGAGAGCCCGGAGAGCCGCTGCCCGTCTGAGTCGACAAGACGGACTTGGATGGACCCAGGGCCGGATTCGGTATAAGGCAGCTTCAGGTGTTCGTGTGTCTAGGGAGGGGCCGTGGCTCAGTGGCAGAGCCTCTGCTTAGCACGCAGAAGGACCCAGGTTCAATCCCCGGCCTCTCCAGTTCAAGGGACCGGGCAAGGAGGTGATGGGAAAGACCCCAGCCTGAGATCCTGGCGAGCCATGGAGAGGGGCCCTGGCTCAGTGGTAGAGCCTTTGCTTGGCTGGCAGAAGGTCCCAGGTTCAATCCCCAGTTAAAGGGACCAGGCGAGTAGGTGATGTGAAAGACCCCAGCCTGAGACCCTGGAGAGGGGCCATGGCTCAGTGGTAGAGCCTCTGCTTGGCATGCAGAAGGACCCAGGTTCAATCCCCGGCATCTCCAGTTAAAGGGACCAGGCGAGTAGGTGATGAGGAAGACCTCTGCCTGAGACCCTGGAGAGGGGCTGTGGCTCAGCGGTAGAGCTGGGATTGAAGCAGATGCTCTACCACTGAGCCACGGCCCCTCTCCATGGCTCTCCAGGGTCTCAGGCTGCGGCATCTCCAGTTAAAGGACCAGGCGAGTAGGTGATGTGAAAGACCCCAGCCTGAGACCCTGGAGAGGGGCCGTGGCTCAGTGGTAGAGCCTCTGCTCGGCATGCAGAAGGACCCAGGTTCAATCCCTGGCATCTCCAGTTAAAGGGACCAGGCAAGTAGGTGATGAGAAAGACCTCAGCCTGAGACCCTGGAGAGCCATGGAGAGGGGCCATGGCTCAGTGGTAGAGCATCTGCTTGGCATGCAGAAAGTCCCAGGTTCAATCCCCGGCATCTCCAGTTAAAGGGACCAGGCGAGTAGGTGATGAGGAAGACCTCTCCCTGAGACCCTGGAGAGGGGCTGTGGCTCAGTGGTAGAGCCTCTGCTTGGCATGCAGAAGGTCCCCGGTTCAATCTCCAGTGGCTCAGTGGCAGAGCATTTGCTTGGCATGCAGAAGGCCCTAGGTTCAATCCCCGGCCTCTCTAGTTGAAGGGACTAGGCAGGTAGGTGATGGGAAAGACCCTGGAGAGCTGTGGGGAGGGGCCTTGGCTCCGTGGCAGAGCCTCTGCTGGGCATGCAGAAAGTCCAGGTTCAATCCCTGGCATCTCCAGTTAAAGGGACCGGACAACCGATGGACCGAGGGTAGGATTCAGTAGAAGGCAGCTTCATATGTTCATGTGGCTTCTCTCAAGCAGACATCTGGGGATAGTGGATTAAACTAGGTGGGGGCCCTGGCTCAGCGGGAGAGCCTCTGCTGGGCATGCAGAAGGTCCCAGGTTCAATCCCAGCATCTCCAGTTAAAGGGACCAGGCAAGTAGGTGATGTGAAAGACCTCTGCCTGAGACCCTGGAGAGCTGCGGCCAGTCCCTGGAGAGCTGCAGCCAATACTGACTTGGATGGGCCAAGGGTCTGATTCAGTAGAAGGCGGCTTCACCTGTTCAACGGGTTCACACTGGGGTCACTCTACAAAGGATTAGGCTAAAAGGGATCCTATGCAGCATCACTCCAGTGAAACCCATTTAATGTCAGTGGGTTCAGACTGGAGTAACTCTACAAAGGAGCTGGCTGAAAGCAGCCTGGCTCAGGTTGCCAATCCCAGGTGAGTCCTGGAGATCTCCCAGAATTACAACTGCCCTCCAGACGGCAGAGATCAGTTCCCCTGAAGGAAATGGCTGCTTTGGAGGGTGGACCTCTATGGCATTAGACCCCACTGAGGTCTCTCAGTGGGGTCTAATGCCATAGATCTGAGGTCTCTCAGTGGGGTCTAATGCCCAAATCTCCAGGAATTTCCAACCCTAAGTTGGCTGAAGTGAGATGCCAGGTAGGTGGGTTGCCAGGCAGGCACAGGTTTTTCTCCCTGGTCAGTTCAGATCAGTCAGGGTGGACAGCAACCAACAACCAAGTGGGTTCTCAGCATGGAATCATAGAGTTGGAAGGGACCACCAGGGTCATCTATTCCAACACCCTGCACAACGCAGGAAATTCACAACTACCTCCCCCTCCCACACCCAGTGACCCCCTACACCATGCCCAGAGGATGGCCAAGGTGCCCTCCCTCTCATGAACTGCCTAAGGTCATAGAATCAGCATTGCTGACTGATGGCCATCTAACCTCTTCTTAAAAACCTCCAAGGAAGGAGAGCTCACCACCTCCCGAGGAAGCCTGTTCCACTGAGGAACCGCTGTCACTGTCAGGAAGTTCTTCCTAATGTCTAGACAGAAACTCTTTTGATTTAATTTCAACCCACTGATTCTGGTCCGACCTTCTGGGGCAACAGAAAACAACTCCGCACCATCCTCTACATGACAGCCCTTCAAGGTGCGGTGAAAGTGGATGGAGAGAATTTGGTGTCCAGAGCTGGTGGCACCATCACTGGCTCGTCCCTGCTGTGCAGCTGATTGGTAGGACTATGCCTGTCCCCCACCCATGGCAATGGTGGCTGCCTAGGGCCAAGCCTCTTGGCCTGAAGATACACCAGGAGGCACGGCAGGGGTCTACGGAGGCCAGTAGGTTGGCCAAGGAGTAGCCGAGCAAGGCCCCAGTTGGTTGTCAAAGTAATAGTTCATTGTATCAAGTGCCTGGGTAATTTTTTCATTCCAACTAGGGCATTGACATAGGTGGGTATTGTTGCGTACAGGCAGGTCTGAGTCTCTGCTTTCCACACAGCAACGTATCAATGCTGAAGGAAGCAGAGCCTGGCGCGTATTTTACTCTTGCCGGGAGGGGCCGGCAGCTCTTTAATAAGGACAGGAACAGTATACTCACAATACAGGAACAAGATCACAGCAGATACAAGCTCCTCGCCGTTACGGTCTTGGCTGCAGGCACGGCTTTCTTCCAAGTTCAACACCACGGCAAACCGGACTCCTAAATGAAGCTTCTCAAGATAAGAGACAGGCAGCATGCAATAACATTTGCTCCCACGAGGCACTTAACGGTCAGCCTTGCTTATATTGCCTTCGTGACTCTCTAGGTGTTTCAGCTCAACTGTCGGCTTCAGACTCTGATTCCTCCTGCGCCAACTTACGTCTTTTGACCAAAAGCCGGGCTGACTTTCTCCTTTGCTGCAATGCCATTCTACCTTTTACTCTTCTTCTCTCCACTGGTGGAGGAGACCCTGAAGGTGAAAGGCTTTCTCTTCCCTGTTCTCTTGTTTCAGCCGGCCGATCTTCTGGCTCAGAGGCCCCGTCTTGCTGTTCCGGTGTTATCTCTTCAGAGGGAGTGAGGGCTTGTTCTGCCTCCTCTTCTTCTGAAGAGTAATTCTCAGGCTGACTCACGACAGGTATCAGGAGATCTCCTGCTATTACAACTGATCTCCAGCCGATAGAGCTCAGTTCACCTGGAGAAAATGGCCGCTTTGGCAATTGGACTCTACGGCATTGAAGTCCCTCCTCTCCCCAAACCCCACCCTCCTCAGACTCCGCCCCCAAAAACCTCCCGCCAGTGGCGAAGAGGGACCTGGCAACCCTACATTGACAGAAGCGCCAACCACATCAACAGGAAAATCCCCCGGAAAAGGATCTTCCCTTCGCTTTACTTCCTCTGTACCTTCCTCTGTACCTCTATTCTAAAAAGGGCCCCTACAGAACCGGAATGAAACAAGGACCTTTTCCACACATGTGATTTTTGTTGCCTCTGGCCCCATACCGCTTTGGGGTGGGGGGTTGTGTATTTTTTGTGTTTTCCATTCAAATGTGGGTGCCTGCAGCAGCTGGTTTGGTTTTTCTGTTTTTTCCTTGGGTTTTCTGGCTGCACATTTTAGCGCAGTGTTTTTCCCGGACCAGTTTGGAGTTGCTTTATTGCTAGTGCAGAACTTCATTTAGGTTGTTTGGGGCTGCCAATTAAAAGATGAATTTTTGTGTTTCTGAAAAGACGTTCTCTAGGGCACGCACACACCCTTTGTTTTTAAATGGGATGTACCATGAGGCGAGCATCACGCATAAGACGCTGACACCGTCCATGTCAAGCTTTCTGTTAGGACCAACCCAAGGACTTGTTATAGTGCACGAGCTCAGTTCACCAGGAGACCAAGACAGCACATTTTAAAGGCAGCAAACTTGTTTGCATTATGACCTCGTCCTAACAGTTGACAGCCAAGTCCTGTGAATTCAGCAGGGCCTCTGGGGTACGGGCGGGGAAGGGTGGAAGGCAGATTAATCTGCCAGGGGCTGACCGCATTAGTTCATCTAAGGAACACTCCAAATGTACAACCCCTTCTTACAGGCAAACCTTCTCACTCGCTTGGGGATAGGCAGTGTAGTAAGTAACTCTCGTATGGCTGGGTCAAACACTCTGCATTTGTAGCATTTGCCTTCGCAGCCCTCCAGAGTAAGTTGTTCTGCCTTTAGGGTTGCCAACCTCCAGGCAGTTACACCCCAAAAGCACACAGAAAAGCAAGTAACGAAATCTCGATCAGTCTAGAATAAGTACACAAACTTACAGCCCATTCCTGAGAATCGGGCCAAAAGTAATTAGGAGGCGGAGTGACCTCGCCGCCGGCGTAAATATGGGTAATCACGCGATTACACTATTCACGCTGGCGGTGCGCTGGCGCCTTCCCCCTCTGCCGGCCTCTCTGTGGTGCCGGCAACGGTGTGGAGAGGCTGCGCTGGCGCAGGGGGGGCGTTTCCGGGGGAGGAGCCACCGCTTAGTCAGCTTCCTACCCCACCACCAAAGCAGGTATTTCCTTGAGTGTAGCAGCTTTGTATCCCTTGAGGAACCTGTTACAGCCTCTTGTAAGAAGCTGTGCATCTGGTCTGCTTTAAAATTCTTGAGACTACTGTACTACAGATTTTTATAAAACTTGAATACGGCAAGACCATGTATCCATAGGAGGAACTTGTCAATTTTCATTGAAGTGAATACATACACTTATGGTGAAATATGTGGGACTGAAGAAGACTCCGAAACGGTCGTATCCCAGCATTCCACCTTGAACATCCATTGAAACATCTACCTGCATTTAGGATATGAAAAATATATATGCCTAGATTGCTGTATATGCTTATGGCAATTTATGTACATAGCACTTCACTGATGTGAATTGTCACTTCTGTATATAGCACTTGTTGTTGTTTGTTTGTTTGGTTTTCCAATACAAACTGTTTTTGCAGCTATCCCAGCATATTCTTGTACTAAGTACCTGGAGGCTGGCAACCCTAACACACCACACACACACACACACACACACACACACATATATACACACACAGAGTTACACACACACACACACACATACACACATATATGTATGTGTACTCCAGCTAGTACCTGGAGGTTGGCAACCCTAACAAACACACACACATATATACTCACAGTTACACACACACACACATATACGCACACACATACATATATACACACATATATGTATGTGTACTCAGCTAGTACCTGGAGGTTGGCAACCCTAACACACACACACACACACACACACATACACACACACACACACTCACACAGTTACACACACACACACATACACACATATATGTATGTGTACTCCAGCTAGTACCTGGAGGTTGGCAACCCTAACACACACACACACATATATATACACACAGTTACACACACATATACACACACACATATATATATACACACACAGTTATACACACATATACGCACACACATACATATATACACACAGGTACACACACATATATGCACACACATACATATATACACACACATATATACACAGTTACACATATACGCACACACATACACACACACATATATACACACACATATATATACACACACATAATACGCACACACATACATATACACACACATATATACACAGTTACACACACATATACGCACACACATACATATACACCCACACATATATATATACACAGTTACACACACATACACACACATATACACAGTTACACACACCATACACACACATATGCACACACATACATATATACACACACATATATATACACACAGTTACACACACATACAAACACACATATATGCACACACATACATATATACACACATATATATATACACACAGTTACACACACATACACACACACATATATGCACACACATACATATATACACACATATATATATACACACAGTTACACACACACATATATACACACAGTTACACACACATATATGCACACACATACATATATGTATGTGTACTCCAGCTAGTACCTGGAGGTTGGCAACCCTAACACACACACACACACACAGTCTTGCTTAGGTATTTCTTATATATGTATTCCCGACGTATTTCTGCCCCTCTCGCCCCACACATGGAGGGATTCCGCCCACTTCTGATTGGGAACCGGACGTGTCGGTCGGGGGTCCGGGCGCGCGCCCTCTTTGGGCCGGCGGACGCGTCACTTCCGGGTCAGAGGTTGCGTTTTCCTTTAAAACCACGTGGGGGTGGGGTGGGGGGGCGGCGGAAGCGGCGGCGAAGGACGCCCGAGCAAGATGGCGGAGTCCTCGTCCTCCTCCCCCTCGGGGTCGGGCTTCAAGTACCGCCCGGCCCCGTTGGCGCCGCTGCCGCCGCAGCTGGACCCGGCCTACTACGACGCCTCTCCGGAGAAGCGGCGGGCGGAGGCGGAGCGCCTGGCCATCCGCGCCCGCCTCAAGCGCCGCTACCTGCTGCAGCTCAACGACCCCGCCCGGCCCGCCTTCATCGTGAGTGGCCGGCCCACCCCGCGGGGTTGTTGTGCGAGGAGGGGAAGGGGCAGGAAGGGGCGCGCCTCGTTGTTAACGCGGATGCGACGAGCGGAACTTATGAAACGGCTGTTGCATTTGCCAGCAATGCCGGCTCTGTGACCTTAAGCAGATGATGGGAGGGAGGGCATCTTGGCCATCTTCTGGGCATGCATGGAGTAGGGGGTCACACGTGTGTGTGTAGGGGGGAGAGGTAGTTGTGAATTACCTGCATTGTGCAGGGGGTTGGACTAGATGACCCTGGTGGTCCCTTCCAACTCTATTATGTTGGGTTTATAGAAGAAGGGGAGCTGGTTTTTATAGGCCGACTTTCTCTACCACTTAAGGGAGAATCAAACCGGCTCACAGTCGCCTTCCCCTCCCCACAACAGGCACCTTGGGAGGCAGGTGGGGCTGAGAGAGCTGTGACTAGCCCAAGGTCACCCAGCTGGCTTCGTGGGGAGGAGTGGGAGAACCAACCCGGTTCACCAGATTGGCATCCGCTGCTCATGTGGAGGAGTGGGGGAATCAAACCCGGTTCTCCAGATTAAAGTCCACCGCTCCATGACATCGCACTTAACCACGACACCACGCTTCCTCTCCTGGCCATACAATACATGTAGAAAATAATAATAATAATAATAATAAGAGTTGGTTTTTATATCATGACTTTCTCTACCACTTAAGGCAGAATCAAACCGGCTTACAATCACCTTCCCCTCCCCACAACAGACACCCTGTGTGGTAGGTGGGGCTGAGAATGTGTGACTAGCCCAAGGTCACCCAGCTTTATTTATTTTTAAATATTGTGTGGCAGGGTTTCTGCCTAGTCTCTTCTCCGGCCTACTTTTTCCCCTGGAGGGGTGGGAGATCTTCACCTTTATTAAATGTGTTACTTTATTACCTTTCAAGTTAAAAAAAAAGCGGAGTACAGTTCTGGTTAATATTTAAACAGTAAAGCCTAAAGTAATAGATAAAGTAAAGCCCAAATAAATAGCCCAAATAAATAGATAAAGCTTTGGGGATAATTTGTTTCATTTCTCTCTTCCTTTCTCCTCGTTGGGGACCTAAACCAACATACATAATTCTCCTCTCCTTTATCCTCACAACAACCCTGGGAGTCAGGTTAGGCTGAATATGTGTGACTGGCTCAGAGCCACCTAGCAAGCTTGTATGGCAGAGTGGGGATTTGAACTTGTGTCTCCCAGAACCTAGACTGACCCTCTAACCAGGACAAAAAAGCAAAAGGGGGAAGGAAAGCCGCAACTTAAAACCCTCTCGTGATCTGCCGAAGGTCATAGGATCAGCATTGCTGACAGATGGTCATCTAGCCTCTACTTCAAAACTTCCAGGGAAGGAGCGCCCACCACCTCCCGAGGAAGCCTGTTCCACTGAGGAACCGCTCTCACTGTTAGAAAATTCTTGTTAATGTCTAGACGGAAACTCTTTTGATTTAATTTCAACCCATTGGTTCTGGTCCGACCTTCTGGGGCAACAGAAAACAACTCAGTACCATCCTCTCTACATGACAGCCCTTCAAGTACTTGAAGATGGTTATCATATCCCCTCTCAGTCTTCTCCTCTGCAGGCTAAACATACCCAGCTCCTTCAACCTTTCCTCATAGGACTTGGTCTCCAGACCCCTCACCATCTTTGTTGCCCTCCTCTGGAAACGTTCCAGCTTATCTACATCTTTCTTAAATTGTGGTGCCCAAAACTGAACACAATCTCTAGGTGAGGTCTAGCCAGAGCACGTGTTTCAATTGACCACCGAGGAAGGCCAAACAGGCCGAAATGCATCTGGCATGTGGTTATAGTATCAATCTTAGGAAATGCCATTGTGCTGTTTTAACGTTTTTTAAATAGTTTTCATCTTGGCATAGCCCTTTAAATAAATTATATTTTCATTATCTATCTTTTATTTTCCCCACCCAACCTTGGGTTACCCAGCTTAGGACTGAGGAAATGCAGGTTCAAGTCCCCACTCGCCCATGAAGCTGTCTGTGAGCTTTCTCTGCGCCTGGCTGACCTCACACAATTGGGATATGCCCTCATATCCTTCCCTGAGCTTGGAGAAGGAGCTGGATAAGAAATGCAGCAGATGACGCCTAACTGGCCAGCTCCGTCACGGTCCTCTTTTCTTCCCCTCAGGAAGACCCGGCTGTGATGCAGTGGACGTACGCCAAGGCAAACGTCTACCCTCATTTCCGCATCAACGCGAAAATGTCCTTCTTGGGCATCCTGTGGGGAATAGGGCCCATCGCTTTCTGGTGGTACGTCTTCAAAAAGGAAAGGGTGAGTGTAAACACGTACTCTGCAGATGCAAAGCTGGTAGTCTCCCATAAAGTTGCCCTTTTGGCTTTGGCAGCGAAGGACTGGTACAACGTAGTAATACTGTGTGTGTGTTAAGTGCCGTCAAGTCTCTTCCGACTCATGGCGACCTTATGAATCAACGTCCTCCAAAACATCCTGTCTTTGACAGCCTTGCTCAGATCTTGCAAATTGAGGGCTGTGGCTTCCTTTATTGAGTAAAATCCATCTCCTGTTGGGTTTTCCTCTTTTCCTGCTGCCTTCAACTTTTCCTAGCATGACTGTCTTTTCCAGTGACTCTTCTCTTCTCATAATGTGACCAAAATACAATAGCTTCAGTTTAGTCATTTTAGCTTCTAGGGTCAGTTCAGGCTTGATTTGATCTATAATACTAGAGACGTAAGCTCATTTTCTGATGTGAAGTGGGATTTACCAGTTATAACTGTGAACACTATGTGGGCAGCCATTCAAAGTTTGGGCTTGAAAGGTTCGGGATGCCGCATGGCTGCCCAGCTGTAGAATTTTCAGAGCGAAAGGCATAGTGTCGGCCGTCCCCTCGTTGCAGTTGCTTCTGCGCCACCCTTGGAAATGTCTTGGCCTTTCTCCTTTCGCGCCTCTGACTCCCTCCACTTTTGTTTCCATCCAGGATTATAAAGAGAAACTCATCCAAGAAGGCAAGTATGAGCGGCCCTTCCATATTGCCTACTGAGCCCCCCGCGAACGGTGTGCTGGACCGCCGCTGACCAAGCCCTCTTGCAGCTTTGCGTGCTCTCTACGGTAGCGTCGGGCCCCTCACAGTCAAATGTTCCTTGTTCAGGAGCCGGTTTCTCTTCCTTGCATTACAAGGGGTCATCGACAATAAACTCCTCCTCTTTGATTTGAAATGTATGTATTTCTTGCATATTGTAAAGCTCAGAGCTTGGGTTTCTTTCTGGGATGGTAGAAAGTGCACAATTATTGGGGCGGAGGATAGAGAGAAGCAATACCCGTCCAAAGGCGGGGGGTGGGACAAGAGCAGGAGAGCGGCCCTCTTGGTGTAGGGCAGGGGTGGCCCGTGGGCCTTCTCTGGTGCCCAAAGAACTAGGGGTACTCTGAGAAAAAGAGGAAGAGTTGGTTTTCTCTACCACTTTCTCTACCACTTAAGGAAGAATCAAACCAGCTTGCAATCGCCTTCCTCTCCCCACAACAGACACCCTGTGAGGTTGGTGGAGCTGAGAGAGCTCTAAGAGCTGTGACAAGGCCACCCAGATGGCTTCATGTGTAGGAGTGGAGAAGCCGACCCGGTTCACCAGATTAGCGTCCGCTGCTCATGTGGAGGAGTGGGGGAATCAAACCCGGTTCTCCAGATCAGAGTCCACAGCTCCAAACCACCGCTCTTAACCACTACACCACGCTGGCTCTGGTCCACCTTTCCTGGCTTGTCCGTGTAGGGTCGAGGTAGTTTTCTGCTTGAAGGGCTTTGCAGTTATCTGAAGTACAGCCCTGCTGCTTGCTTTGTTTAGCACAGGGGTCCCCAGTCTTTGACCCCGCGGGCACCTTTGGCATTCTGACCTAGGGTGGTGGGCGCAGAAGGTGGAGCCATACACACACGAGGTTCAAATGCATTGAAGAGGGGCAGTTAAAGCAATACACTGGCAAAGAGGAGTGAGAGACAGAGTAACACCGGCTCTGTGGTGGCAGCTGCCATTAAAACATTTTAATCTGCTCAGCCAATCAGATCTGGACATTAGGGGAAAAATTTTTTACTGTAAGAGTTGGAATCAGCTACCTGGGGAGGTGGTGAGCTCCCCCTCCTTGGCAGTCTTTAAGCAGAGGCTGGACAAGCACTTGTCAGGGATGCTCTCGGCCAATCCTGCATTGAGCAGGGGGTTGGACTAGATGACCCTGGTGGTCCCTTCCGACTCTAGGATTCTATGGTGAGCTCCCCCCTCCCTGGCAGTCTTTAAGCAGAGGCTGGACAAGCACTTGTCAGGGATGCTCTCGGCCGATCCTGCATTGAGCAGGGGGGTTGGACTAGTTGGTCTCACTCTGATTCTATGAGCTTCAGTGGCCAGTCAGCAGCTGTGCTGAGCAAAAGGCCCACCCACTTCCTAAAAACACCTGGCAGGCCCCAGGTAAGGTGTTGGCAGGCACTGTAATGCCCATGGATACCACATTTGGGATCTTCAGTTTAGTGTTTCTGCTGTGATTGGTATGTTCTTGTTATTGAGTTGTTTCCTCTTACTTTTGCGATGCCGACTTCTTAACTTGTAGGGTAAAATGTTCAAAAATGTGTTATAACCACCGTGGGGCTCTTTAATTAAATGGTAAGATCTGTTTTGTGGATTAAACGTTCAGTTTTTATCTGACTCTGTATGCTTTAACAAATACTTATCAACGTGTGGTGTGTTGGCAAAAGAAGCCATTGTTTCCCCCTATGAGTCTGGGAGGCCTGCTATTCACTTGCTTCTGCTAAGATGTCCCTGGGGTGCAGGCTTCGTTTCTTGCTCCAGATCTTCTGCATGCCGAGCAGAGGGTTTTCCACTGAGCCACAGCCCCTTCACAACGGTGCAGTAAATGCTGGCGTTAACAGCCGGGAGTTTGACTTGGCCAGGCAATTAGAGAAATTCGCCCAATTAGTGGAAACAAGTGGAATATGAACACATGAAGCTGCCTTCTACTGAATCAGACCATCTGTCCATCAAAGTCAGTATTGTCTACTCGGACAGTCAGCGGCTCTCCAGGGTCTCAGGCATGGGTCTTTCACATCACCTACTTGCCTTGTCCCTTTAACTGGAGATGCCGGGGATTGAACCTGGGACCGTCTGCATGCCAAGCAGATGTTTTATTGCTGAGCCACGGCCCCTCTCCATGGCTCTCAGGCAGAGGTCTTTCACATCACTTACTTGCCTAGTCCCTTTAACTGGAGATGCCAGGGATTGAACCTGGGACCTTCTGCATGCCAAGCAGATGCTCTACCACTGAGCCACAGCCCCTCTCCATGTCACTTTGCACTTGAGAAATCCTGTCTTAAGGGGGGCAAACGTTTATGGCCATTCCCTCATTTAGGCCTCTGAGACACTCGTTATCAGTGTCTCCGGTAGCAGAGAGAGCAAACATAAAATACTCCGTTGCATTGTGTAGAGGTCAGTTCGCCGCAGTGGGAGGCTGGTAGGATTTCCCCACTCTTATCACAAAGTTTCACTCAAACAATTAAGATTTGTCATTTTTGTTCTTATTTTATTTTTTGACCGCTGCCAGTCATTTTTCCAGTCAGCTGCGCATTGAATTTATGGATTTAGAAGGTGGCACAGTTTTGTTTTCCCCTGGGGGTTCCTTTTGGCTCCACACGCCTCTCCGGGCATTTCACTTGCGTCTGGGATTGAAGTGGCTCTTGAGAGGTTCCCAGCACTTGAAGTACATCTTATCCAGGCAAGTTTTCAGACCCCATTTGGTGACTGCCAGGCTCAAGGAAGACTCGAACATGAAGGCCTGTGGGAAGAGGGCAAACGGCACACTGAAAGGAGGCTCCTGTGGAGGAGTGGGGAATCAAACCTGGTTCTCCAAATTAGAGTCCACCTCTCCAAACCACACTCTTAACCACTACACCACGCTGGCTGTGACTTGATGACACTTTCTGCCTCTGCCACCATCGACCTGCTAGTTGGCTGAGCCGGTCTTTTGCTTGGGCTTTTGATCCTCTTACCATCGTGCCTTCGGCAACCCTCTCTGGCTCCAGTTTGCTTGTGCTGGCTTTCTCAAAGCACTCGGCGTCCGGTCCGTGGGGCGTCATCATGCTGTGCAGGGTGCCCCCTCCAGGCAGAAATCCTTCTTCCTTCGCCTCGTAATGTCCTTTGATCAGGCCCATAAACTCACTCATGCAGTTCCCTGCAGAAATGGAAACGGTAAACTCAGTGGACTGTAAGCTTGGCAAAGATATGTTGAGAGTGGACCAGTTAAGATGGAGAGGGCCAAATCCATCTTGGGTACGGTTGCCAGCTCCAAATTTGGGAGATGCCTGGGGGTGGAGCATGGGTAAGGCAGGGTTTGGTGAGGGGCCTCAACAGGATATGATGTCCACACTCCAAAGTAACCATTTTCTTCAGGGGAACTGATCTCTGTTTCCTAGAGATCTGTTGTAATTCCAGGAGAGTGTCAGGCCCCAACTGGAGGCATCTCCAGTTAAAGGGACCAGGCAAGTAGGTGATGTGAAAGACCTCAGCCTAAGACCCTGGAGAGCCATGGAGAGCCGTGGCTCAGTGGCAGAGCATCTGCTTGGCATGCAGAAGGTCCCAGGTTCAATCCCTGGCACCTCCAGTTAAAGGAACTATGCAGGTAGGTGATGTGAAAGACCTCCGCCTGAGACCCTGGAGAGCCGCTGCCGGTCTGAGTAGACAATACTGACTTTGATGGACCAAGGGTCTGAGTCAGTATAAAGCAGCTTCATGTGTTCATGTGAGGTTGGCAACCCTAGTTTTAGACTGAAGGTACTGGAGCCATTCTCCAGAAGACATAGAACGTGACTTTCAATGGACCCTATATTTCTATTTTACCCATGGAACCAATGAGCATTAATTAATTCCTCGTGTTTAGTAAGGTCTGGCCCTCGCGGATTTAGAGGAGAGGTTTCTCATCGGATCAGTTTTCGGCCACATCCCAACAAGGACCCAAGAGACATTTCGCAAAATTTTATCATCAGAGTCTTGCGGAGGCTTCGAATCTTTGTACATGCATATAGGGGACGTTTTTCCGCAGCGCGGTGGAGTAAGCAACTCACGATGGTAATAAGGTGGACGGAAGGTGTTGGTGGCCACTCCCCAGCGGGGCGGGAAGATCACAAAATCGGCAATTGCTACTCCAGGATTTGTTGACTTTGCGGTCAAGACCGTGAAGATCGAAGGATCCTTCAATGAAGGGAGAAAGTTTGAGTGTTATCGAAACAAATGCTGACCATGTTCTTGAAAGCCCAACCATTTTTTTGTTGGTGACTTCGGTGGGAGTTACAGTCTTGGGGCTTAAACTCTAGCTCAGAAGTCCCCAACGTGGTGCCCGTGGGCCTCATGCCCGTGGGCCTCAAGCTGTTAGTAAGCAAGAAAATATTTTTAACAACGCATTCCTTTAAAAAGACACCTTGTTAAACAGAGCTTCTGCCTGAAATGTTGGAGAGTTACGTAATTTATGCATGGGTACTTTCACTCCCATTCACCCCCGGTCTGACTCGGTTGTTCTTTGGAGTTATGCGTGAGATTTCCGTTCATTTGAGATGACCTCGCAAATCCCGGGACTTCCTGTAATAACCCAATTCCTCAATCTCCCCAGAGATCAGCCCGGGTGAAATCTCCATGCATAAGCCAAAACACGTGACAGGGGAGTTGGGGTGCGGTGATGTTTCAGAGAAAGCACTACAGCCAGTTACAAAGTGGTGTTTCAAGGGGACTCAAATGCTTCCTGATTTGAGCTTGGTGACTGCTGGTGCATAGCAGTTTTTGGATTCGCAACAGAAAAGTTGTGGGTCCAGAGCATCGAACCCCAGGTAAAACTCCCATGCATAAACGATCTTACTATTAGAGTTAGAATCATAGAATCACAGAGTTGGAAGGGACCACCAGGGTCATCTAGTCCAGCCCCCTGCACCATGCAGGGAATTCTCAACTACCTCCCCCTCCACACCTCCGTGCCCAGAAGATGGCCTCCCTCTCATGATCTCCCTAAGTCATAGTTCTGCGTGGCCTCACTCCCTGATGTCCGGGGGGGGGGGGGTTTCCACCTCCTGTAGTAGCCATTTTGCTGATTGGCTTGCTCTCCTGCAGCAACAGTGTTGAGGTTGCCCCCACCACCCTGAGCCAGAATTCCAGAGGTTGGGGGACTCCCTGCTGCGGCTGTTTAATGTTGGACGACGGAGCAGGCGGCTTTAAGCGCCCTACGGCTCTTCTGATGCTGGAGGCCGTCTTTTCCAATTGGGTGCTGCAAAGAAACGCCAGCTCCAGGGCACCCAAGGTGGGATTGAATCCTACACAGAGATGCCCAGAACTTACCGCGTGGTCAAAAGCTGTAGCGTTGATGACCATGAAGTTGCTGAGCTCGTACTTGTACGGCGTGTAGTTCCCGTGCCAGGCCACGACGTTGAATGGAGAATGCGCCTGTAAGATGAAACAAAGAAGAGTTGGTTTTTTATATGCCGACTTTCTCTACCATTTAAGGAAGAATCAAACCGGCTTACAATCACCTTCCCCTCCCCTAAGAGAAATCGAGCCAGAGGGGATTAAGGAGGGTTGTCGACAGGAGCGGAATTAGCATAAAATCGGATGTAATGAGTTTCCCACAATGCATTTAGCAGTTGGCTTCTGAGTTCGAAAACAGCTGCAGAAGGGCATGAATACATGAAGCTGCCTTACACTGACTCAGACCCTTGGTCCATCAAAGTAGTATTGTCTACTCAGACCGGCAGCGGCTCTCCGGGGTCTCAGGCTGAGGTCTTTCATATCACCTACTTGCCTGGTCCCTTTAACTGGAGATGCCGGGGATTGAACCTGGGACCTTCTGCATGCCCAGCAGAGGCTCTACTGCTGAGCCACGGCCTCTCCCCATTCCCCCCCCCCACTAGTCCCCAGCTTTCTGCTGAAAAGCCCTTTCACTTTGGGAACTCTCTAGCCTTGCTTCCAGTTGGTGTGCTTAGCCCCTACAACAGCCCCTTCTGGTAGAGAAAGGGGAGAGGCGTCGCCTTTCTATAGCACAGTTTTCGCTGGAACTCTGCCCTGACGGCTGCTCAACTGTCTCACAGCTCATTTTCGGCGAGATCATTCTGTAAACAGACAATTCTTAAATTTCCTAACCTGTTGTGCTGCAAAGAGCTTCCCCTGGTACTTATTGATAACTGTGTACCCTTCGGCGACTTGGCGGTCTTCATACCAGGCGACGGGCACCAGGAAATCCCGTGGGTTCGCCAAACCGTTAGCTCCTAGGGGAGAAAGCAGCAGGCGTTTGTAACAGCTTACGTACCAGAACGGCGGATGGGGATTGTTTGTCTACTCTTTTTTTAATTATTAATAATTTTTATTTTTATAAATTGGGGTACAGAAAAAAAAACAAGGGAAAAAGAAAGGGGAGAAATCAATTAAAGAAAAATATCTGTGTCCAAGCTTCAACGTGATAACGTATACATGCACCTATCTTCAACTTTAAACTTAAATTATTAGTTTCTAATAGTAATTTTTCACTTATCATTCATATGGATTACACACTAAAGAACAAAAAGGTTGGATGCACTTAATTACTAATTAATAATCAAATGGTGGCTGTTATGGTACAATAAGTACACACACGTTTCTATATCGATTAAGCTAAAGCTACTAGTTTTATTTGCTAAACACTAATTCAGCACTTGGCTTTCTACTTTGCGTACGAAAAAACAGAAGAGCTTAAAGCACAAGAATATTTATCGTACAGGGGCTGCCGTGGTCTCCTTTTGAATAGCTTCTAATGCAGGGGTCCCCAACTTTTTTGAGCCTGTGGGCATCTTTGGGACGTTGACACGGGGTGGTGGGTGCAACCACAAAGCGACCACAGTGCAGATCCTCGTGCTATGGTGGGAGCTGCTGCCAAAGCAACACTTTTAAAAATCTGCACAGCCAATCAGAACCCTTCAGGTCTGTAATGCTTGGACTTTTTTTTTTTTTTACACCTTTAATTAAGTTGTCTTAATAGCGAATCTTTACCAATCGGTCCGAGGTCAGGCAGCTCAAAATGTACTCCGTAGACTTCCAGGATGTAGCCCCGAGTTTCCCCGAACACTTCCACGCTGAAACGCATCCCTTGCTGGGAGACAGAACACAATGCTGGATGTTAGAAGAAGGGAGGGGAGGGGCCGTGGCTCAGTGGTAGAGCATCTGCTTGGCATGCAGAAGGTCCCAGGTTCAATCCCCGCCATCTCCAGTTAAAGGGACTGGGCAAGTAGGTGATGTGAAAGACCTCTCAGCCTGGAGAGCCGCTTCCGGTCTGAGTAGACAATACTGACTTTGATGGACCAAGGGTCTGATTCAGTAGAAGGCAGCTTTATGCGTCCATCTGTTCAAAACAAATTGGTTTTATATCCCTGTTTTCTCTAATTTTAAGGAGTCTCAATCAATCCGGCTTACAATCGCCTTCCCTTCCTCTCCCTACAACAGATACCTTGTGAGGTAGGTGAGGCTGAGAGAGTTCGGAGAGAACTGTAACTAGCCCAAGATCACCCAGCTGGTTTCATGTGGAGGAAGGGGAATCAAACTTGGTTCTCCAGATTAGAGTCCGCTGCTCCTAACCACTACACCACACTGGCACAGAGGAGTCTTGACTAAGTGCCTGAGTATCTACTTTGCATGCCGAAGGTCCCCGGTTCAATCCCCAGCATCTCCAGTTAAAAGGACCAGGGAGCAGGTGAAGTAAAAGACCTTGACATGTAGGGTTGCCAGGTCCCTCTTTGCCACCGGCAGGAGGTTTTTGGGGTGGAGCCTGAGGAGGGAAGGGTTTGGGGAGGGAAGGGGCTTCAAAGCCACAGAGTCCAATTGCCAAAGCGGCCATTTACTCCAGGTGAACTGATCTCTGTCAATTGTAATCAATTGTAATAGCAGGAGATCCATTGTAATAGCAGGAGATCTCCAGCTAGTACCTGGAGGTTTAGAGAGAATGAAGGCTCAGTGCTGTATAGATAATGGAAGAGATCCAAACAGCACTACAAGGTAATGTTAACAAAAGATAAATTTATAAGAGTGCAGGTAAGTGCAAGAAGTGAACATATATACAAGAATTAAAGGGAAACACAATCAAAGTTTTTCTATACAATTAGCATAAATGGTCCAGTAAGATATGCAATATAACTAAGGAAATTGTCCATTGGATCACATAAAAACAATATAGCTGTCCATAATAGACTTTCCTGTGCTTCTCAGTAGCTGGACACAAGATGTCAAAAACAAGGACCACAGTGAGGCGGTGCCAGAAGAGGTGCCTGGACGTGTCGTCTAGATCATGCACACGTTTCGCACATGGCTTCATCAGCTACACGTATCAAAGAAGTTCATGACAATCATATCAAATTCAACGCAGTGGTCCTTGTTTTTGACATCTTGTGTCCAGCTACTGAGAAGCACAGGAAAGTCTATTATGGACAGCTATATTGTTTTTATGTGATCCAATGGACAATTTCCTTAGTTATATTGCATATCTTGCTGGACCATTTATGCTAATTGTATAGAAAAACTTTGATTGTGTTTTCCTTTAATTCTTGTATATATGTTCACTTCTTGCACTTACCTGCACTCTTATAAATTTATCTTTTGTTAACATTACCTTGTAGTGCTGTTTGGATCTCTTCCAGTACCTGGAGGTTGGCAACCCTATTGACATGGCACCCTGGAGAGCTGCTGCCAGTCTGTGTACACATTCCTGACTCGGATAGGTCAATGGCCTGACTCAGTATACAGCAGAGCCGTGTGTTCAGTGTGAAAAACGTCCACCTGAAAAACTGGAGAGCGGCTGCCAGTCTGAGTAGACAATATTGCCCTTGATGGACCAATGGCTTGATTCAGTATAAGGCAGCTTTGGGGTGTGTCAGCGGGGCTCTAGAAAGCTGTCCACCAACACAGACAGGATATTCTAGCAATAAACCAAAACACAAAGGAAAGGATTCTGCTCAGCCTCCCCCTTTGCTCAGGCCCATCGTGGGGCGAACCCTGCTTTGTTCAGGAGAACCAAGAGTAATCGGTCACTTACCTGTATGACGCAGATCTCGTTGGGCTCCACCAGTAATTTGCCAAACTCGGTAGTGATGAGCAGTTTCCCTTGCTGTGGTACTGGAGGAAGGAAGCAGAAAAGCAGACCTTGAAGCAGTAGAAAAGAGCAAGAGTCCAGTAGCACCTTAAAGACTAACCAAATTTCTGGCAGGGTAGGAGCTTTCATGAGCCACAGCTCACTTCCTCAGATACGAAAGCGCCATACCCTGCCAGAAATTTTTTTAGTCTTTAAGGTGCTACTGGACTCTTGCTCTTTTCGACTACAGACCGACTAACACGGCTACCCTTCGCGATCTTCCTTGAAGCATGTTCGGGTCCTCAGGAAATGAGGCTTAGACGAGCAGTCCGGATCCCTTACCACCCCTCTCAGCAAAGGTTGAAGCCTTTCTCCGGCCTTGGGAAGCCTTCTTCCCACTTAAGTAGCTCTTGGAGGAAGGTTTCTATATATATCTCTTGATTTTAGGTTAAACATACTAGTAGAGTCGAGATATGTTTCCAAAATTGTCGTTGCAAGGATTAAGTGGAAAGGGAGGGTCACTATGCAGAGAAGAAGAGTTGGTCTTTATATGCCGACTTTCTCTACCACTTAAAAGAGAATCAAACCGGCTTACCATCACCTTCCCCTACCCACAACAGACACCCTGTGAGGTAGGTGGGGCTGAGAGAGCTGTAAGAGAGATGTGACTAGCCCAAGGTCACCCAGCTGGCTTCATGTGGAGGAGCAGGGAAACCAACCCAATTCACCTGATTAGAGTCCGCCGCTCATGCGGAGGAGTGGGGAATCAAACCCGGTTCTCTGGATCAGAGTCCACCACTCCTAACCACTCCACCACGCTTGCTCTCTGTCTGAGTCCCCAATCAGAGAGAAAAGCAGAATATAAATAAAAAGCAAGCATTAAAAAAAAGCATAACAAGCCAAGAAGCTATGGAATACAGCCAGCTGCTCCATAATACTATAGATTTATCAGTGCTGATCCTGACAAAAAATATTTTAACTTGTTTGGTATTATCTGCTCTGAGAGCCCTGCATTTTATTTTGGGGAAAGGGGAAATAGCGTGTTGCTTTTTTGTAAACGTAGTCTTGAAAGCTACATTAAATTCAGAAGTGGTTCTGCTTCACTGAGGACAGCTGGCTGGCAAGTTCTTCCATTTTGGTCTGCGCCCAGATTCCTTAAAACCATGCTGTTTATTTACTTTAAATATTTATATTCCATATTCCGGACTCTTCGGTTCTCGAAGCGGCTTTCAACAAAGGAGCAATAAATGCCATTTACAATGCGCATAAAACTTCAGTGTTGATAATCATAAATCAAAAGATGGCAGCGGTAATACTTAAAGTAATAAATAAGCGGTGAAGCCGGATTGTTAAAATGACAGTCGTATACATGGAATGATTAAATATAGTAATTAAGGAACCGTAAGCAAAGGACAAAAAGCAAAGCCGTGAAACCATTATAGCCCAGAAAGAAAGGTCTTTAGGGGAGGGCCTGTGGCTCAGTGGCAGAGCATCTGCTTGGCAAGCAGAAGGTCCCAGGTTCAATCCCCGGCATCTCCAGTTAAAGGGACTAGGCAAGGAGGTGATCTGAAAGACCCCTGCCTGAGACCCTGGAGAGCCGCTGCCAATCTGAGTAGACAATACTGACTTTGATGGACCGAGGGTCTGATTCAGTAGGAGGCAGCTTCATGTGTCTTTTTTTGGTGCTGAATTCTTATCAAGTGGTGCCCAGTTTGTGGGTGTAGGGAGGGGGAGTTACGTGGCTTAGGTGCCACAGCAGAGAAGGCCCCGTACCAACGTCAGAAGGTGGCACAACACGGGGCAGATTGTCAAGAAGCAAAGAGATAAACTCCTAGAGCAGGGGTGGGGAATGTCAGGCCCGGGGGCCGTTTAAGGCTCACGAAATCATTTGGTCTGGCCCTTCATGGGTCCTGGCAGATGTCTAGCTCAGAAGGATCTAAGACTGGCGATTCACCCCCCTCCCACGGACAGGAATAGCCTCTATTCAGGGCGGATGTGAGTTTGCTTTGCCGAGAAAAGGGACCTTTTTTCCCCCCTTGAAGAAGAGTCGTTAGCTATGGAGCTGCTAGGACCGCCCAAGAATATAGCAGGCTAATTTTAAGTTGATTATTTTGTATGGCCCACGAATGATAATGTAAATATCCAAATGGCCCTTGGCAGAAAAAAGGTTCCCCACCCCTATCCTAGAGGTATGGGCGTTAGGTTGTTATACCCACAATGGGCTGTAGCTGATTCAAACTGGACATGCTACCCAGGGGAAAGGATGGAGATTTCATTTTGTTCAAAAGATCCTCCTGGGAATCTGCAGCTCTCTGAAATGTCTTGGGTTGCCGGGAAACATTTAGTGTGGTGCCAGCGTGATGTAGTGGTTAAGAGCATTGGTTTGAGCGGCAGACTCTGATCTGGAGAACTGAGTTTGATTCCCCACTCCTCCACATGAGCGGCAGACTCTAATCTGGTGAACTGGATTGGTTTCCCCACTCCTCCACATGAAGCCAGCTGGGCGGCCTTGGGCTAGTCACAGTTCTCTCCAAACTCTCTCAGCCCCAGCTACCTCACAGGGTGTCTGTTGTGGGGATGGGAAAGTGATTGTAAGCCAGTCTGATTCTTCCTTAAAGGTAGAGAAAACCAGGGCATAAAAAACCCCAACTCTTCTTCTTCTCTTCAAGGATGGAACTCTTCCCTTGGTGGCCTTTGGTTCTTTTGCCAAGCGTTTATTTAATAACTCGTCTGACTCCATCCATGTTACAAACCTCCAAGACTCTTCCCAACCTCCCTTCCACATGTTCATACTTCAATTTTACATAAAGTAGAGATAACAGTCCACGCAATATCAGAGTTTTAAAAGAAAGCCGGGCAGCCGCTCACCAATCAGAAAGTCCCCATCTGAATTGTAAAAGCCCCTGCGGAGAAAGAAGAGTGCTCGATCAGGACAGGTACAACGGGTGATTCGTCTGGATGTATTCTCAAGTCGGCTAAGAATACCCAGCGATATTCAGCCTGCCAGACGTGGTTGAGTCCCTGCCCTTGAAATTAGGGGGAAGTTTTTCCATGGCCATTTACACAGGGTCGATTTTGATGCTCGCTCAAAGCTCCTTTTTTAGATCCGACCTTTAAAATGCCTATTCACCGTCCGGATGCAAAAGGAGAAAGTCAAACAAATTCCACCACCCCCACACTCACCTGCTCCTTCGTTCCTTCGTATGCATAGCCATTAGCAATTCTCGTTTGCATAGCTAACCCATGGCCGTGATTCTTCATGCTTCCTTGAGTGGATGCTTCGAGGCGGGGATGGAGCAAATTTTTAAAAAGTCACATTAAAGGGGCTCTTAAGAAATGCAAAGCAGGTATGCCCTGGCTTCACAGTGACTTCTGAAATGACAGTTCAGAATGAAGAACTAAAAAAAAATATATGCGGGGCACTTCAGCCTGAAACGCTCTGCTAATTACCAAGCATAAACGGCCCATGTGGTAGATTTAGGCTCAGAGAAGTCTGCTGAATACAGTCAGGAAGCAATGCCATTCTAACCCCTGGACTTCTTTCCAAATTATTAGTGCTATGGGCATACGCTCTCTTGGCATTCACTAGTCAACACGCATATATCTTCCATTTGTACTGGGATTGGAAATCTCTGTTCCTACCCCCCACGGTGTATTGTGTGGAAAGTGCCATCAAGTCGCAGCCGACTTATGGCGACCCTTTTTTTGGGGTTTTCAAGGCAAGAGACTAACAAGTGGTTTGCCATTGCCTTAGTCTGCATAGCAACCCTGGCGTTCCTTGGTGGTCTCCCATCCAAATGGTCCAGCCCTGCTTAGCTCCTGAGATCTGACGAGATTGGGCTAGCCTGTGCCATCCAAGTCAGGGCCCGTGGGTTATTACATGTACATTTTCCCTAGTGAGAAGCCAGTGTGGTATAGTGCGGTGGTTTGGAGCGGCAGACTCTGTTCTGGAAAACTGGGTTCGATTCCCCACTCCTCCACATGAGCGGCAGACGCTAATCTGGCGACCTGGATTTGTTTCCCCATTCCTCCACACTAAGCCAACTAGATGACCTTCGGCTAGTCACACTCTCTCAGCCCCACCTACCTCACAGGGTATCTGTTGTGGGGAAGGGAAGGTGATTATAAGCCGGTTTGATTCTTCCTTAAGTGGTCAAGAAAGTTGGCATATAAAACCCAACTCTTCTTCTTCTGGTGGCTGTGCTCCACTGAAAATAAGAAGGGAAGCTGTATACTGGCAAGCTGGTGTAGCCCTTATGGCTAATCCAAGGAGCAGTTATAGGGAAATTTCCTGGTTCAAATCTCACTTCTTCACATATTAGATAAGTGGCCACCCTAACCCCAGTATGGGGGTGATAATACTGGCCGACTTTACAGGGTTTCCATAAGGATTACAAGATAGTGCACGTGAAGTACTTTGAACACTGAAAACTCTCTACAAATGCTAAATTGGTATGGATGTTCTCAAAGGTTACCAACTCCAGGTGGGAAAATTCCTAGATCTTTGGGGGTAGAGTCTGGGTGGGTGGGATTTGGGGGAGGACCTCAGTGGGGGATGATGCCATAGAGACCACCCTCCAAAGCAGCCATTTCCTCTAGGGGAACTCATCTTTGGAATCTGGAGATCAGTTGTATTTCCGGGAAATTGCCCAGCCCTACTTGGCAACTCGAATGCTCAAAACTACTTCAGTGGCATTCCAAAAACCCATGGCTGTGTATGGAAGAGGGAGAGCGGCGAGGGAAGAGGGGAGGGAAGGTGACTTGACACCTGTCAGTTCTCAGTGGATGGTCAAGATCGCTCCTGTTTTTGATGAGACATGGCATAAATCATAACTCGACCCTCTGGGGTTCAAACGGAGCTTCGGAAGAGGCATGAAACCTTGCGTACACACATATGACTCACAGACCTGTTGACCATGGAAGTGTTGCAGGTGAAGATGTGGACCGCCAACCCATTCCTAGACCTGGGCTCTCCAGCCCCACACAACGTGTACAGCCCCTGTGGAAAGAAACACCCCCAAGCTAGAGCAAATGCCTCTACTGGAATAGCGCTTGCTGAGAGTCAAAGCAATCAGTCAAAGAGAATCACTTTGCCATCGTTTTCTGTTCAGACAACTCCAGAACTTCGAAAGTCCCCCCGCGTCTGAATATGCAGACCATGATGTCACAAGGTATCTAACATGCATTAAAATAGAACACAAAACTATCAAGCTGAGTGTTAAAAGAACATAAGAACTGCTTTATGAGTCTGGGGTAATGGCCAATTTATGTTGTTCCTCTAATTACTCTTGGCTAACATTATTGGGTGGAATCCTACCATTTTCCCCCCTGCTCAATCTCATCCAATTCCCTCTTCTCTGCAGCTCCTGTTCCATGTAGGATTGCCAGGTCCTTCTTTGTTACCGACAGGAGGTTTTTGGGGTGGAGCCTGGGGAGGGGAGGGACTTCATTGGCATTGAGTCCAATTGCCAAAGCGGCCATATTCTGTTTTGGCTAGAGATCAGTTGGAATAGTGGGAGATCTCCAGCTAGTACCTGGAGGCTGGCAACCCTATTAATGACCCATCTTCCATTTCCTCATTTGGAAGTCAGACTAGACCCTCGGGCTATTTTTCCCCCTTTCAGATGGAGACTAGAATTGGGGATCTCAGTCCCAGCGGGCATGTGTTCTGTATGCACGATTCAATTATTCATGCGTGTGTTAAGTGCCATCAAGTCGGGTCTGATTTATGGCGACCCTATGAATGAATGCCTTCCAAAATGTCCTATTGTTAACATATACGTCAATGCCTGTGGCTGAGTGATCGCTATAATATTCTCCTCCTGAATGTGGCATGCAGCTGGGGGCCTGTTATCTTGCCTCACTTTTTTTCTCAGCTGCAAACTGCAAAGCACCGCTGGGTGGTTCCTTTCATCAGAAGACCTCCCCCCCCAAGAAAGCCCTGGGTGTGTTTCCGGTGGTTAACTTACTGTAACGAAGTCCAGCTTCCTCTGTGTTGCTGTAGGTATCTCGAAAGGTTTCCATCTCAGCTGGAATGAAACAGATAAAAACAAATACGTCGCCTCAAAACAGCCAGTCCTTTTCCGTTGCGTACCCCCATATTCATACCCAGAACGGCTCCTTCACAGCTCCTTCTGAACACATGAACACATGAAGCTGCCTGATACTGAATCAGACCCTTGATCCATCAACGTCAACTAGGTTGATACCTGCACCCATAATATTTGAGAGACTTATACTAACCAGTATTACAACAAGAACCTATTATACCAGATGTTTGAGTAATTGAGAAGAGAATTTACAACATATACACATGCCTGGTTGGGTTTGAACTGTTTGTATTTGTATTCATTAATGTATTTCTGTAAATGTGTGCAGGCTTACAAAGGGTTTTAATTAACCACCGATGAAGGCCCCATAGGCCGAAACGCGTTTGGTATGTGGTTATAGTTATCAACCTCAGGAAATGCCATTGTGCTATTTTAATGCTTTTAAATAATTTTAGCTTTTATATAACACTTCTAATAAATTATACTTTCAGTATTTATACATAGACATATATATATTTTCCTTTCACCCAACCTTGGGTACCCAGGAAATAAAAGATAGACAGAAGATATTTGTACAATATAAGAAAACAAAAGATACACAGAAGGTATTTGTCCCAGTGTGGTGTAGTGGTTAAGAGCGGTGGTTTGGAGCAGTGGACTCTAATCTGAAGAACCAGGTTCGATTCCCCACTCCTCCACATGAGCAGCGTACGCTAACCTGGTGAACCAGGTTTGTTTCCCCGCTCCTCCACATGAAGCCTGCTGGGTGACCTTGGGCTAGTCACAGCTTTCTCCGAATTCTCTCAGCCCCACCTACTCACAAGGTGTCTGTTGTGGGGAGAGGAAGGGAAGGAGATTGTAAGCCACTCTGAGACTCCTTAAAGGTAGAGAAAAGTGGGGCATAAAAACCAATTCTTCCCTTCAATGCTGGCCTTGATAATAATTTTCTATCCATGTCAGTGGGTAAAATACAGTTCGCATTCTTGTGGCATGATTATTGGCTTTGCCCCCATGGCAAAAGAGTAATGGGGGGGGGGGACAGCTGGAAAGATACCAGCCCAGGAGCTTTGTTTTAGCCTTCGACATCCCTCGCTCCACCTTCTCATCAGATCTGCTTACCTGGTTGGGTTCCGGCTCCGCCTCGTCCCAATTGTGTGTCAGATGGCCCTGATCCAGCGGCTGGAAGGGCTTGTGGCAAACAGAGGGCAGGATCCTATACAGCCAACTGTAGAGACGAAGAAAGGCAGCGACTGAAGGGGGAGATCTTGCATCTGAGACAGGCTCTAAATCACAAACCTGCTCCTCTGCCGTTGCAGGGGGTTCTGTGGCTCAGCAGCAGAGCATCTGTTTGGCGTGCGGAAGGTCCCAGGTTCAATCCCCAGCACCCCCAGGTTAAAGGACCTGGGGATAAGTGACGTGAAGGACTTCTATCCGAGACCCAGGAGACAGTATTGCCAATGGAAACCCCTCAGAATTTTGTAATATCCAGCCTGATGAAGAGTTCTGGTGAAGTCAAAAACTTACATACTGTTTTGTGATGATTTGATTGGTCCCGGTAAATGGTATTGCCCTGACCTGGATGGCCCGGCCCAGCCCAATCTCATCAGATCTCAGATCTGGTCGGCCCTAGTTAGTATTTGGATGGGAGACCACCAGGGAAGTCCAGGGTCACTACGCAGAGGCAGGCAGTGGCAAATCACTTCTGAACATCTCCTTCTTGGAAAAATTTCAACTGTGACTTGATGGCCCTTTCCACCAATAAAATGCATTCTGCAGATTTCGTTCTTCTTGTTTGGATTTGGATTCTGGTCACCTTTCCCCCCTACGACAGTATTCCACATAAAACCTTTCAAAAATGGCCTTCGTTCTGTCTGGACAGAACGAAGGCCATTCTTCTGACAGGTTTTCTGTGGACTACTGTCGTAGGGGAGAAAAGGCTGCCACCAGAATTCCCTGGTTCTCCTGCAAAAAAGCTACATTGCCCAAAGGGATGCTGCTCCCTCCATTGTTATATGGGGACAGGATATCATGATGCTAGATTTGTGTAAATCAAGGCTCAGTGCAGAGGGAGGAAATCTTGGGGTGTTTGGGGAAAAAAACCCTCCGAAATACTCCTAAGTACATAAGAAACATAAGAAAGGCCATGCTGGATCGGACCAAGGTCCATCAAGTCCAGCAGTCTGTTCACACAGTGGCCAACCAGGTGCCTCTAGGAAGCCCACAAGCAAGACGACTGCAGCAGCAATATCCTGCCTGTGTTCCACAGCACCTAATATATTTGGCATGCTCCCCTGATCCTGGAGAGAATAGGTCTGCATCATGACTAGCATCCATTTTGACTAGTAGCTGTGAACAGCCCTCTCTTCCATGGACATGTCCACTCCCTCCTTAAAGCCTTCCAAGTTGGCAGCCGTCTCCACATCCTGGGGCAGGGAGTTCCACAACTTAACTATGTATTCTGTGAAAAAATGATTCCTTTTATCGGTTTTGAATCTCTCACCATCCAGCTTCAGCAGATGACCCCGCGTTCTGGTATTATGAGAGAGAACACTGTTATGAGGGCTGACCCTTGTCCAGCAAGCAAACTGGAGGACATGTCTCGTTTGTTAAAAATTTATAAAGTCTGACTGTGTAATGACACTGTATAGAATAATATAAGCAAAAAGACCGGTCCCTGCCCCAAAGGCCTTACAAACTGCACTTCAGCTGCAGGAGGGAAGGAGGTAAGGACCTATTGGGGAAGGATATCCAAGTGTTTAGGCTTTGTTCCAGTAGGGAATGAAGATGATGGTATTAAACCAGGTCCCTCCCCGCCCTCAGGCTCCTAGAGACTAGTTAGGTTGCCAACTCTGTTTGGGGAAATTCCTAGACATTTGGGGGTGGAGCCTGGGAAGGGACCGCAACTGGGTACGGTGCCATAGAGTCCACCCGCCAAAGCAGCCATTTTCTCCAGCGGAGCTGATCTCTGTAATCTGGTGATCTGTTGTAATTCTGGGAGACCTAGTTAAGCCCCTCTACCTGGGAGACCTAGCTAAGCCCCTCTACCCCAGTTAAGCTCCTCCACCTCTTTTCCACTTCACACCATCACTACCTGAGCATGTTTTTCCTCCCCTGAGGAAATAATCTCTCATGTGTGCATTTGCGTTCAACCCTCAGCCGGTTTTGAACCAGCAGACATGCCGGCTCTGTGGCAGAATTGCCAGATCACCCACATGCCAATCTCATTAGAGCTGCTTCCTAGGGCGATTGGAAGCTTCCTATCTAATATCGCTCTCCGCCGCTTCCCTTTTAATCTGCAGTGCCTGTAGATATAGTTGCAGTCTCTTGTTCCTGCCGGGAGGCAGAAGAACTGTGCCAAGACAGGAGATGAATTTTAGCCAGATGGCAGCTGGCCCTGGATAATGAGGAAGGCTTATTGCCTTTCCTTTATCCCTTAGAAGCTCCTTGATCCATTGATTCTGAGCAGCGTAAATCTAATGTTTGAGGGATATAAGGACGGAAATAAATCTTGCCACTGACAATGTAGCCTTGGGATCCCTGTCACTTAATTAAAAAAGGCATTATGTCAGACACAGAGGCATTAGATTTATATGTTAAAAGGGGAGACATATAACGTGATCATAAAAGCGGCATTCCAAGAGAGCATGTAAAAGGTAAATGTCCCCTGTGCAAGCACCGGGTCATTCCTGACCCATGGGGTGATGTCACATCCCGACATTTACTAGACAGACTATGTTTACGGGGTGGTTTGCCAGTGCCTTCCCCAGTCGTCTACGCTTGACCCCCAGCAAGCTGGGTCCTCATTTTACTGACCTCGGAAGGATGGAAGGCTGCGTCAACCTTGAGACGGCTACCCGAGTCAACCTGAAACCAACTTCCGTCGAGATCGAACTCAGGTCGTGAGCAGAGCTTGGGCTGCAGGACTGCAGCTCCCCAGTCTGCGCCACGGGGCATTAGAGAAGGCTTATTGCAGGGGTGTTGAACATAAAGCCCCCGGGCTGGATCCGGCCCCTGGAGAGCTTTTATCCAGCCTGTAAACCAGCCGAGGCAGCCAACCCCCCTTCTCTCAATCTGGGCTGGCGAGGCATGGCACAGCCTGACCAAGTGTCATATCTGGCCCTCATAACAGTTGTTTTAAGCGATGGCTAAATTGACGAATATTGTTAATAGAAGACCGATGGAAGAGATTTCGATAGAATTTCGATGGAAGAGGTTTGATGGAAACAATATTATGAATGCGTGTTCAATTAAACATTGTGAAATAATCTTATAGAAGGGAAGCTCTCGTTAGTATACTAGAACCCTAAGCAGCTTATAAGAGTCCCGTGGCACAGAGTGGTAAGCTGCAGTACTGCAGTCCGAGCTCTGCTCATGACGGGAGTTCGATCCCGACGGAAGTTGGTTTCAGGTTGACTCAGCCGGCTCAAGGTTGACTCAGCCTTCCATCCTTCCGAGGTCGGTGAAATGAGTACCCAGCTTGCTGGGGGTAAAGGGAAGATGACTGGGGAAGGCACTGGCAAACCACCCTGTAAAAAAAGTCTGCCTAGGAAATGTTGGGATGTGATATCACCCCATGGGTCAGGAATGACCCGGTGCTTGCACAGGGGACCTTTACCTTTTTAAGCAGCTTATAAATGATAGTTCATTAATAGTGCAAAATAGTGATATGTTTTCTCTTTTGATGGAAGAATACTGTATATGGATCATCAATTATTTGCTAGATTTTATAGCAATTAATTTAGTAGCTGACATAATTTGGATAATTTTGTAGAGAGTGTACATTGTTACAGAATGTAGTATTTTGCTCACAGGGATGTAAAGGAAGATTTTGTTTCGGTTAGGTTTGAGATAATGTACCACAAATACAATTATGAAGTGTATAGTTTAATGTTGTGTGGGGGTGTTGTTATGTTAGTTATGTTTGAAATAATAATATTTTTTTAAATAACAATTCAGTTTGACACCCCTGCTGCGCTAGTGTAGATTTGGCTGGGGGAGAAATGAATGCTTCCTTCTCTCAAGAACGGGAGACATTTTCCATCCTGGCTGTGATCTTCTGTGTGAACTGAAAGGAGGCATCACTGGGGATGTGGGGGGGGAGGTAGTTGTTAATTTCCTGCATTGTGCAGGGGGTTGGACTAGATGACCCTGGTGGTCCCTTACAACTCTACGATTCTATGATTCTAGGAGGCTGCAGCCCTCCATACCGTTTGCCAGCAAGCGTCTTCCAGGACCCCTTGGCATCGACAGGAACGGAGAACAGAAATCCAAGAGCCTCTTCAGGAGGCAGGACATTGAAAACAGAGTTTGCTTTGTGAGCATGCCTTGGACAGAATGGCGAAGAGCAAGATCCTGTCCTGGCATTTCACCGTTGCTTTCCTGCAGAATTGAGATTGAAGTAGGGCTTGGGAAATTCATGACAATTTGGGGGGGGGGGTTAGGGTTGCCAACCTCCAGGTGTGCACTTAACAAAAAAGATTAGTCTGCTGCACATAGACGTTCGACCAAATAACAGCAGTAGTGGTTCACAAAGCGTGCCATAAATGAGAATCTTCCATTTGTAATAACACGTAATTGACAAGTAGGTGTTAAGCATAGTTGTCAATTACATGTTATTACAAATGGAAGATTCTCATTCATTGCACGCTTTGTGAGCCACTACCGCTGTTATTTGGTTGAGCCCCCAGGTGGGGCCTGGAGGTCTCCCGGTATTACAACCGATCTCCAGACGGCAGAGATCAGTTCCCCTGGAGAAAATGTCAGCTTTGGAGGGTGAACTCCATAGCATGCGGAGGCCCCTGCCCTCCCCAAACCCCGCCCTCTCCAGGCTCCACCTCTAAAATCTCCAGGTATTTCCCAACTCAGAGCAGGCAACCCTAGGGGTGGAGCCTAGAGACGGAGGAGTTTGCGGAGGCGAGGGACATCGGCAGGATATAATGTCATACAGTCCACCCTCCAAAGCAGCCATTTTCTCCAGGGGAACTGATGTCTGCAGTCAGGAGAGCAGTTGTAATTCCGGGAGATCTCCAGGCCTCACCTGGGGATTGGCGAATCTAGTCACAAGGGACAAATTACCTCTCTTCAGAAGAAATTGCCCACCTTTTTAACCCCAGGCCCTTCCTGACATAATTTTACCGCAGCCTCCCTTTCTGCCCTCCCTCAAGCATGGCTCTTTCCCCCGGATCTGGACATTACAATACCTTCTCTTGTTGGAGGACCGTGGACAGGTGAATGCTGAGCCTGAGAGCTGCTCGGCGTACAAACCGTATGGACACACCTGGGGATTGTTCTAAAGCAAAACAGGTCACGGGTTATACAAATAAAAACCTTGATGGTACAAGTTTTCTAAGAAGCATGGTGGATCCAGGAGTATCCTCTTGGGTCACACGGACTCAACCTTCCAGCTTGGTGTAGTGGTTAAGAGCTTGGTGTAGTGGTTAAGAGTGGTGGTTTGGAGCAGCAGAATCTGATGTGGAGAACCAGGTTTGATTCCCCACTCCTCCATAGGGTTGCCAACCTCCAGGCATTAGCTGGAGATCTCCTGCTATTACAACTGATCTCCAGCCGATAGAGATCCGTTCCCCTGGAGAAAATGGCTGCTTTGCCAATTGGACTCTATGGCATTGAAGTCCCTCCCGTCCCCAAACTCCGCCCTCCTCAGGCTCCACTCCAAAAACCTCCCGCTGGTGGTGAAGAGGGACCTGGCAACCCCACTCCTCCACATGAAGCCAGTTGGGTGACCTTGGGCTAGTCACAGCTCTCTTAGAGCTCTCTCAGCCCCACCTACCTCACAGGGTGTCTGTTGTTGGGAGGGGAAGGGAAGGTGATTGTAAATCGGTTTGATTCTGCCTTAAGTGGTAGAGAAAGTGAGCATATAAAAACCAACTCTTCCTCTTCTTCCGGTAGCACTTAGAGTCCAGTTTGGAATGTATATTATTTCTAGAATCTTCTAGCCTGCTGCTCTTCCTAACATGGCTTAGAAAATGCCAAAATCACAACACTCACAGACTAAAACTGATGAAACTCACTCACACAAAAAGGAACAGTCCCCCCGTACACCTATACTTCTTTACTCCACATTGTCTCCCTAAACTGCTTCTGCCTTACAGGCCGCAAATGGCACATTGCAAAGGAAATCTCGGAACTGGGTCTCATGCTGGACAGACTCCTCCTGGCCAGGACCATCTGGGAATAGGGTTGCCGACCTCCAGGTGATCAAAAACCGGACACAGTAACAATTCCGATAGTTATCTAAGTATAAGCTAAACATAGATTGTGCAATGTATCAAATACAAAACAGAGCGCAACACATCACATACAACTACAAAAATATATACAAAATTTGTCAATCTCCAGAAGTGTCTACTGTCTTTAGAACTAGACAGTTTTCAATAATAGTAATCTTTTCAAAATATTGTCGAAGGCTTTCACGGTCAGAGTTCATTGGTTCTTGTAGGTTATCCGGGCTGTGTAACCGTGGTCTTGGAATTTTCTTTCCTGACGTTTCGCCAGCAACTGTGGCCGGCATCTTCAGAGTAGTAACACTGTCCTTCAGTGTTACTACTCTGAAGATGCCTGCCACAGTTGCTGGCGAAACGTCAGGAAAGAAAATTCCAAGACCACGGTTACACAGCCCGGATAACCTACAAGAACCAATAATCTTTTCCTTTTCCAGGTAAGTGTCTTTTCTTTTTTAATCAGTTGGTGCCAGAGAGATAGGGTGGCCAGGTCCCTCTTCGCCACCGGCGGGAGGTTTTTGGGACGGCGCCTGAGGAGGGCGGGGTTTGGGGAGGGGAGGGATTTCAATGCCATAGAGTCCAATGGCGTCCTTTCATGCAGTCCTGAACTACATCTGTCCTGTGGGTCCCACTAGCCATTCGGCATTACCCTTTTAAGGGATTTATGTTGGCTCCAGTACTACAAGTGCAACTAAAAATATTTACCATGCTTTTGAGGCTTGTCAAGTCCTTACACGGCTTATTATCTTTTGTACTGAAAAGTGATATTGACGTGCTGTGGGACTACTTTGTTCACTGTATATATTGTACATAGTTTGTTCAGTACCACTGTGTGTTTGTACACTATTGCATGTTTTAGATAGATAGTTAGATAGATCTTTAAGCTTGTTACTTCTATATAAATACACTTTGTGTTTGCCTTGATACTGAGTGTGTTATATTTTTGACTAAAAATTTAGTGTGCTGTATATTATTGGTTGAGTATCTCTCAGTACAGCACCGGGTGATTGTTATTTTGCTTTACAACCTGGAGGTTGGCAACCCTATCTGGGAAGCCTAACTCCATGGTCTGTACCCATCACTGCAAGCAGCCATATTTCCAGAGGGCAAAATACCTGTCCTTGTGGCAAGGCTCCAGGGCAGCGGGGATCTTCAGAGCTGAACTCATTCCCGAATCCCGACATGTACTGCAAAACAAAAGAACAAGGAAAACGCTGGTGAGGTTGCTTTTACCAAACCCCGGCCTGCCCCATGAACTGTGACCATGCTCTTTCCCATAAAGTGGGCCTGCATAACCGTTGACCCACCAGCCAAGCATTGTGGTTTGCCAGGCGCTTAGGGAGGGGCTGTGGCTTAATGTTAGAGCATCTGCTTGACATGCAGAAGGTCCCAGGTTCAATCCCCGGCATCCCCAGTTAAAGGGACTTGGCAAGTAGGTAGGGTTGCCAGGTCCCTCTTCATCACCGGCGGGAGGTTTTTGGGGCAGAGCCTGAGGAGGGTAGGGTTTGGGGAGGGGAGGGACTTCAATGCCATAGAGCCCAATGGCCAAAGTGGCCATTTTCTCCAGGTGAACTGATCTCTATCGGCTGGAGATCAGTTGTAATAGCAGGAGATCTCCTGCTACTACCTGGAGGTTCTACCAAATTTTTTTGTAATAAGTACTTGTATATATACTTACTTTTCTTGTTAGCAAAGTTCATTTACATTTGTTAATCATTGGTTTGGATTGCCTTTCTGGGAAAGTTCTGGTAGAATTACTATTTACACAGAAGTGTCTATATTTGGATATTGACTACCTGGAGGTTGGCAACCCTAGAAGGAAGCCATTATTTACTTTATGCTATTATATAATGTGTGCTGTAACGTTTGCTAGAAAGTTGAAATTGTACAAGCCATTTACGGCCTTTCAATGTTCTTTTTGGATCTTCATTCGTTCTCAAGATACACACTTTTTAAACATTCTCTGGCGCTATTTAGTTGGCATCAGGAATGGAAAAGTTGAAAGCTTTCTACGACTTTCTTTGGCACTCTCGGGTTCCCTGGAGCCGCATGCAAATGCGGTATTAAAGACGTCGTCTGTTAACATTTCATCTTTGCTTGGCATTCCCCCCCCCCAAAAAAAATGGGGCGGGGATGAAAGCGCAGCACGGCATCAAAATGTAAGCCCCTCGATTCGGACCGAGCAGGAAGTCAAGCCGAGAGCTCTCCTCGGGAGCAAGAGGCTGACCTACAAACCGTGGCCTTTCGCGGAGGAGATTAGACAGCAGGGGCAGAAAAACAGGCTTTTGAAGCCGGACTCCATGGAGTGGAATAGGATTAAGACAGGCCTTCAAACGCTGCGTGCATAATGCAATTTTTGCACGCTTCTCTGAGCATGGGCGTCTTTGGGGAAGGCTTTGGTTACTTTTTAACAAGCCTGTGAGGCATCCCGGCTTGACCTGCTCATAATAAGCACACAATGCAAAGGTGAGAAAATTGAGTTTTGAGGGGCCGTGTGTGGTGGAACCAGCCACACATTGGCTGCTGCAGCTGACCTTCGCTCACACGGAGAAGGTCCTTGAGCCGTGGTGGCACAGCCAATCAAATCTCCAATGGCCAATCAGAAGAAGAAGAAGAAAAAGCAGAGTTGGTTTTTATATGCCAACTTTCTCTCCCCCTTAAGGGAGACTCAAACCGGCTTACAATCACCTTCCCTCCCCCTCCCCACAACAGACACCCTGTGAGGTAGGTGGGGCTGAGAGAGCTGTGACTAGCACAAGGTCACCCAGCTGGCTTCGTGTGTAGGAGTGGGGAATCAAACCCGGTTCTCCAGATTAGAGTCCACCGCTCATGTGGAGGAGTGGGGAATCCAACCCGGTTCTCCAGATTAGAGTCCACTGCTCCAAACCACTGCTCTTAACCACTACACCCCACTGGCTCTCTGGGTAAAAGCCCCATCTGGCCCCACCCACTCCATTACATTGCCCTCAGGAGAATAATACTGAATGCCGCTTAGCCTCTTCTTAAAAAGGTAGAGGTAGTCCCCTGTCCAAGCACCAGGTCATTCCTGACCCATGGGTAAGGTTGCCAGTCTCCAGGTACTGGGGGAAAGTATAGTAAAGGCTCTGTAAATGACACACGAACTCTTATTCTATAAGCCAGTGAATTTAGTGACAACAGTGAAAATATTACATACATACATCAGCTCTCCTTTCAATTGGAGTCTAAGCTCCTTCAATAAGTTACCAAATATATACAATCTCTCAGAAGTGAGCAGCCTAGCAGGTGCGTGAAACTTCAAACTTCTGAGAGATTGTATATATTTGGTAACTTATTGAAGGAGCTTAGACTCCAATTGAAAGGAGAGCTGATGAAGCTGCCCACGGGGTAGTGAAAACGCAAAGCATCTGGACGGCGTTCCTCTCCACCTATCATCCGTCATCCTTCTCCCTGTTCCTGAAAGAATAACAAGCTTATGAACAGTATAAAATTCTAAGAGACTGATAAGTTATTGAACGTGATAAGCCTATAAAATATATTTTTGTATTGCATCACATTGTACTCATAGGTATTTTTATAAGTTTCCTTTAATAGTTTTGTATGTATGTAATATTTTCACTGTTGTCACTAAATTCACTGGCTTATAGAATAAGAGATTGTGTGTCATTTACAGAGCCTTTACTATACTTTCCCCCAGCTTGACTTTTATAGTAAACGTGCCTTTTTGTTCTAGCTTAGTCTCCAGGTACTAGCTGGAGATATCTTGCTATTGCAACTGTTCTCCAGCTGATAGAGGTCAGTTCCCCTGGAGAAAATGGCTGCTTTGGCAATTGGATTCTATGGCACTGAAGTCCCTCCCCTCCCAAACCCCGCCCTCCTCAGGCTCTGCCTCAAAAACTGCTGGTGGCGAAGAGGAACCTGGCAACCCCACCAGCAAGCTGGGTACTAATTTTACTGACCTTGGAACCTCTTCTTACATTGTTTTAAAGGATTTTAAAGGATTTTTTTCCCAAGTGTACATCTAAAAAGCACAACGCGTGGAAGAGACAGACACGTGTTTGCATGTTTGCATGATATCCAGGTGGAGGGGAAGGGTTAACCATACTCTCAGTTGTGTGTCCACAGTGTAACGGGTGAAATGGCTGAAACCCTTGTGTCAACGGGGACCTCAGTCTGCAGAAGGGATTACTTTTTCTCTGGCAGGGCTCTTGTGCTGTGAGTTTCCAGCACACCAGTCTTGTTACAGATTAACCACTGGTCTATGTGCAGGGGGCAGTCAAATGTATTGCGGAATGTTAGAACGGCTCACAAAATCAGCAACAGAGTCAAGGAAAACTGAGGAATTAGAATCATAGAATCATAGAGTTGGAAGGGACCACCAGGGTCATCTAGTCCAACCCCCTGCACAATGCAGGAAGCTCACAACTACCTCCCCCACACACCTCCAGTGACCCCTACTCCATGCCCAGAAGATGGCCAAGGCGCCCTCCCTCTCGTGATCTGCCGAAGGTCACAGATTCAGCATTGCTGACAGATGGTCATCTAGCCTCCTCTTAAAAACCTCCAGTGGAGGAGAGCTCACCACGTCCCGAGGAAGCCTGTTCCACTGTGGAACTGCTCTAAGTGTTAGAAAGTTCTTCCTAATGTCTAGACGGAAACTCTTTTGATTTGATTTCAACCCGTTGGTTCTGGTCCGACCTTCTGGGGCAACAGAAAACAACTCAGCACCCTCCTCTATATGACAGCCTTTCAAGTACTTGAAGATGGTTATCATATCCCCTCTCAGTCTTCTCAGTTCTGATTCTTGGCTGTCCTCGGCTAAACCAGGAATGGCTTGCCCCGTCTGGGAAATTTGGAGTTATTGGAGAGGCAGGCGTGGGGGGGCAAGAGCTTTCTGATTGGCTGGAGGGGGGGAACAGTCCCCAAAGCGCAAGAGGATGTTACTGGGGGGGGCGTTACTGGGGGAGAGGGTGTTAATGTCCATCTTCTAAAACTTGGGGTAGTTCAATGGATAACCCCCTCCGGAAGACCTGGACAGAAAAGATCCGCTTCAAAGTGGATGTGAGCGGGTGGTTGCATTTCAAAGAATGGCTGAGTTTCAAAACGTTGCCAATGAATCAAAGCAAAAAAAATAGTCTTTTTAAAAAAGTCTGCTGTGAAGCAAACAAGTCAATAAAAGAGGGATCCTCACAGTCCAAAGCGAGTGCTAGGAGGGGTATTGCTTCCAAGAGGATTCTGGCCCACTGCTGAATTTCCACACTCGTGCAAACATCTGCTCCAAATAAGATCGCAACGAGAATCCGCCTCCCACAATTGGATTGAAACAGTTGCCCACGTCTTATTTTATTGTAGTTTCTATACAGAATCTCGCAGCGAACTATTAAGCCCCCTGTTGGTTAGCAGACAGAATGGCTGAGATTCCTTTAATGTTTACTATTTATTGAACAAACTTTCGCCCCAAATATTGGAGACGGTGGCACGGTTTTTAAAGTTTGTTTTAAAAGCCCATTAAATAGTTAATTAGATGGCAGTATCAAGAAACAGCGCTATTCGATGTAACCGTCTTCCAACTATTCTATAAAGGGCAGCTTTTAATATTTCCATTCCTTTTGTATCCTTCTCTCTGTGTTGTGTGTTAAGTGCTGTCAAGTCGCTTCCGACTCATGGCGACCCTATGAATCAACGTCCTCCAAAATGTTCTATCTTTGACAGCCTTGCTCAGGCCTTGCAAACTGAGGGCTGTGGCTTCCTTTATTGAGTCGGCCCATCTCTTGTTGGGTCTTCCTCTTTTCCTGCTGCCCTCAACTTTTCCTAGCATGACTGTCTTTTCTAGTGACTCTTGCCTTCTCATAATGTGACCAAAATCCTTCTATAGTGTGCTTTTATGCCAATAAAGGAGTGAAGATGATGATGAATCCGCCTCCCCACACCCCTCGCACCACAGATCAAAGGGTGCTGTAGATCTACTAATAAAAAAAGAAACAGTCTGCACTACAGGGTGACGACAGGCAAATCTCCAAACTCCTCTGGCCACAGCGACAGATCCCAGGGTCGGGGGGCTCCAAAGGACTTACCTTCAGCTCAGCCATTCTTTCCACCTTCTTTGATTTTTCTGGAGAAGACGTTAGCCAGCCCAAGGAAGATGTTTGGTCCAAGCGGTAAGATGGTCGGGTTCGGAGATGAGGTGCTGTTGCAGATTTTCGTGCGGAGATGGTTTGAAAAGGCCGAGGCAGTGTGATGGCAGATGCCCCCCCCCCCGCCCGCCCTGGAAGAGAGAAAGTCCAAGAGGGATGTTTCCAATTGTTTACTCAGCTGAGCCTGGGTTTAATCAGAAACAGGCCTCTCTCTTCTAGGGACCAATCGCTGATCAACTGGGTGTGGGGGGAGAAGGGGAAAGACCACATATTCAGCAGTTTTGTGTGTGTTAAGTGCCGTCAAGTTGCTTCCAACTCATGGAGACCCTATGAATCAATGTCCTCTAAAACGTCCTATCTTTGACAGCCTTGCTCAGGTCTTGCAAATTGAGGGCTGTGGCTTCCTTTATTCTCAGCCACCCTGTACCATGCAAAAGCATACTTGTTAAACCACTTGTGGGTGGGTATGAAGTGCCGTCAAGTCACTTCCGACTCATGGCAACCCTATGAAGCAACATCCTCCAAAACATCCTATCTTTAACAGCCTTGCTCAGGTCTTGCAAATTGAGGGCTGTGGCTTCCTTGATTGAGTCGATCCATCTCCTGTTGGGTCTTCCTCTTTTCCTGCTGCCCTCAATTTTTCCTAGCATGATTGTCTTTTCCAGTTGTCTTCTCATAATATGACCAAAATACAACAGCCTCAGTTTAGTCGTTTTAGCTTCTAGGGTCAGTTCAGGCTTGATTTGATCTACAACCCACTGATATATTTTTTTTGGCAGTCCAGGCTATCCGTAACTCCCTCCTCCAACACCATGTTTCAAAGGAATCCACTGTTTTCCTATCAGCTTTCTTCATTGTCCAGCTTTCACACCCATACATAGTAATAGGGAATACAATGGCATGAGTGGTCAGCAGTTTTAGGTCATTTTATATCAATTGCTGTTAGCAAAGGGGGCAATAGAACATGGGATTATAGAGATAGGGGCAGAAAACCCTGCTTCAAATCAGAATGCGTAAGAATACATTGGAGGACTTTCCAGCCATAGAATGGCAAGCGGTCACCCGGCTGGGGCTGGCAGTTTGGGGAGGGCACCCTGCCCCACTGGGGGTTTGGGTCATTCCCTGCTGCCGAAAACACAGGACATTGTGTTCCCCTCCTGGCCTTTTAGGCTTCAGCTGGCTGGTGGATCCAGGTAGTGGTGGTGGTGGAGGTGGAGGTGGCGGAGGAGGAGGAGGAAGAAGAACAACTCTGATCTCTCCAGGATCAGGGGAGCATGCCTAATATATTAGGTGCTGTGGAACACAGGCAGGATGCTGCTGCTGCAGTTGTCTCGTTTGTGGGCTTCCTAGAGGCACCTGGTTGGCCACTGTGTGGACAGACTGCTGGACTTGACGGGCCTTGGTACGATCCAGCATGGTTTTTCTGACGTTCTTATGATGCATACCTATTCTCTCCAGGATCAGAGGAGCATGCCTATTATCTTAGGTGCTGTGGAACTCAGGCAGGATGGTGCTGCTGCAGTTGTCTTGTTTGGGGGCTTCCTGGAGGCACCTGGTTGGCTGCTGTGTGGACAGACTGCTGGACTTGACGGGCCTTGGTACGATCCAGCATGGTTTTTCTGACGTTCTTATGATGCATACCTATTCTCTCCAGGATCAGAGGAGCATGCCTATTATCTTAGGTGCTGTGGAACTCAGGCAGGATGGTGCTGCTGCAGTTGTCTTGTTTGGGGGCTTCCTGGAGGCACCTGGTTGGCTGCTGTGTGGACAGACTGCTGGACTTGATGGGCCTTGGTACGATCCAGCATGGCTTTTCTTACGTTCTTATGATGCATACGTATTCTCTCCAAGATCAGAGGAGCATGCCTATTATCTTAGGTGTTGTGGAACTCAGGCAGGATGGTGCTGCTGCAGTCGTCTTGTTTGGGGGCTTCCTGGAGGCACCTGGTTGGCCACTGTGAACAGACTGCTGGACTTGACGGGCCTGGGTCTGAACCAGCAGAGCTTTTCTTATCTTCTTATGATGCTATACCAGGGGGATTCTCCACGCAATATAAGGTAAAGGTAAAGGTCCCCTGTGCAAGCACCGGGTCATTCCTGACCCATGGGGTGACGTCACATCCCGACGTTTCCAAGGCAGACTTTGTTTGCGGGGTGGTTTGCCAGTGCCTTCCCCAGTCTTCTTCCCTTTACCCCCAGCAAGTTGGGTACTCATTTCACCGACCTCGGAAGGATGGAAGGCTGAGTCAACTTTGAGCCAGCTACCTGAAACCAACTTCCGTCGGGATCAAACTCAGGTCGTGAGCAGAGCTTTTGACTGCAGTACTGCAGCTTACCACTCTGCGCCACGGGGCTCATTTACCATCCCAAAATCTCCTTCCCTCGCGCCACAAGACCTCGCGGACTGAGATGGGAGCTTCACACTTTGACTAAGGGCAGGAATCAGAGCAGAGCCGAAGTCCCTGAAGCTTGCCAATTTCCACGAGCGGTTATGGGTTCACGGAGAGACGCTGCCACCTGCGAGCCTCAGGGATCTGGCCCCACTGAATGTCATCTCCGGCCATCCAAGAAAACATAAAAGCTGCAGGTGCTGTCAATTAATGATTTATGAGGGGACAGATCCTTAATAAATAATGGAACGCACCTGCGGCTTTTATTCCGTCCCGTCCCCCCCCCCCCGGAATTTCCTGCTGCTGAGATACCAGTCCTGTGGTGCTCCCCCCTTCCTCTCTGGTGCTTAGTCAAACAAGCGCCATGGAAGGAGGTTCTTCAAAGACGGAGTCCAGCTCAATCGTCTTCCTGAGGATCGTTCATAGGCACCGTATCAGAACTAGACCTTGGTTCTGCAGGCTTACGATTGCTAGTGTTGCCAACCTCCAGGGACTAGCTGGAGGTCTCCCGCTATTACAACTGATCTCCAGCCGACAAGACATCAGCTTGCCTGGAGAAAATGGCTGCTTTGGCAACTGCACTCTATGGTACTGAAGTTCCTCCCCTACCCAAACCCCGTCCTCCTCAAGCTTTGCACCAAAAATCTCCAGGTATTTCTTAACCCGGAGCTGGCAAACCTAACGATTGCCCACAGGCCTGGAGAAAAAGGTTCTGTCCCTTTAACGGAGACATAACGTGTAGAAAAGGGCATGAAGAGTAATAGCATCACTTGGTAAATAACATCCCAAGGAGCCCCGTGGCACAGAGTGATAAGCTGCAGCACTGCAGTCCGAGCTCTGCTCACAACCTGAGTTCGATCCCGACGGAAGTTGGTTTCAGGTAGGCGGCTCAAGGTTGACTCAGCCTTCCATCCTTCCAAGGTCGGTAAAATGAGGGCCCAGCTTGCTGGGGGTAAAGGGTGGTGGAAACGGCTGTCAACTTGCAGCTGGCTCATGGCGACTCCGTTGGGTTTTCAAGGCAAGAGGCATTTGGAGGTGGTTTGCCATTGCCTTCCTCAGAGCCAGTGTGGTGTAGTGGTTAAGAGCAGTGGTTTGGAGCGGTGGACTCTGATCCAGAGAACCGGCTTTGGTTCCCCACTCCTCCACACGAGCGGTGGAGGCTAATCTGGCGAACTGGATTTGTTTCCCCGCTCCTCCACATGAAGCCAGCTGGGTGACCTTGGGCTAGTCACATCTCTCTTACAGCTCTCTCAGCCCCACCTACCTCACAGGGTGTCTGTTCTGGGTAGGGGAAGGTGATGGTAAGCCGGTTTGATTCTCCCTTAAGTGGTAAAGAAAGTCGGCATATAAAGACCAACTCTTCTTCTCTGCATAGTGATCCTGGTATTCCTTGGTGGTCTCCCATCCCAATACTAACCAGGGCTGACCCTGCTTAGCTTCAGAGATCGGTCTCGCCTGGCCTATCCAGGTCAGGGCGAAAACCTTCATAGGTTTTAACAGTTAGCTGATCTAATTAACTATAACACATTGGCCAGCATGCAAAGAGCTATTGAGGTTCTGGGAAGGGACAGCCCAAACACAGGGGAATTTTTTACTTGTTTTTTTTAACAAACCAACTGTCTTCCCCTACCCAACGCACTGCTTTTGAAAGTTCCCTTCGTTTAAGAGTTTAGAAGAAGAGTTAGTTTTTATATGCTGACTTTCTCTGCCACTTAAGGGAGAATCAAACCGGCTTACAATCACCATCCCTTCCCCTCCCCACAACAGACACCCTGGGAGGTAGGTGGGGCTGAGAATGCAGTGACTTGCCCAAGGTCACCTAGCTGGCTTCGTGTGTAGGAGTGGGGAAACAAATCCAGTTCACCAGATTAGCCTCCGCAGCTCATGTGGAGGAGTGGGGAATCAAGCCCTGTTCTCGAGATCAGACTCCGCCACTCCAAATTACCGCTCTAAACCACTACACCATGCTGGCTGTCCAGCATGTAGAAGCCTTTGTTTTGAGAAAAACAAGTTAAAGGTCCCTTGAGCTCACAGAATTCGTTTTTCTTTTGGGGGGGCTCCTAGCTAATAAATGTATTACAAATACAAAATACATTTACTCAGAAATAAGCCCGACAGTTCCCTTGATCGTTGTGCCTAGGAGGTATAAATAAAATATTTACAATGAAACAGAAAAACACTAAACAATGATAAATGTGGACAGTGTGTGCTACTTTAAATTCCCTACATGTAAATATATGCACAATTTAAATACTTTGAATACAAGTTATTCCAGCATTAAGAAGATGCGACAGAAGTAATGCCATCAGGATTTTATTTTGGAAATACATTCTGCGTTACGCAAATATTTTTGAATTCCAAATGTTTCTCAGTTAAAGAACTAGTTCATACTATCGGGGGGAAATACATATTTTGTGTATTGAAAAATATGTATCTTTGTATATGGAGTTCAGGCTACCGTTGCAGATCTTGATGGCAGGAACTGCTCAGTTTTCTGAATTTTGCTGTTTGGGGGGGGGGTTACTGTTAGTTTTAAAATACCTGATTTCCACAGATTACTTTAGACGTTATGGCGATGCATAACATCAGAAGCCGCAGACAAAGGCTGTCTGAATGGGGGGGGGGATTTCAGTACAGACTCCCAGCAGCTGATGGCAAGAACACACTTTGCAGGAAGGGAGGGACATTGCTATTCCTGCAATGACCCTAGACTGCCTTGCGAGGTTTCCACAGGGAAAACCCTATCAGTGGTACCACCTCCTTCTGACTTATTCTGGCAGCCACAGGTACCAGGAAGCGTTTTTTCATTGGCTGCTCCCATCGCGTGCCCCCTCTGAAGGCACAACTGGGGAATTCTGCCATCGAGTTCGCAGGGGTGTTTCATTTCCTTGAACTTCCGGGACGTTTAACAGAAGGTCCGCACCAAGAGGCAGAGATGCGATGTTACTGCCACACCCTCTCTGGAAAGAGAAAAGTACTTCCCCCGTGCTATGTTCATGTCAGTGAGCGTTTGTGTTTGAACGGTCTTGATAATTTGTGTGCTAGAGAATCTTGATTCGGCTTAGCCCAAGCATCGGTCGCAGAGACGGGAATGTTGTACGTAAAAAGCGAGAGGAATTCTTTCCCACAGTCTCTTCGCAGCCAGAGATGATCAGTCGTAGTGAAGGCTCTTTACAAAACCCCCTCCAAATCTCTTCCTCTCAGAGAAGCCGGGTATCTGTTGAAAGAGGAAAAGAGAGGGCCCCTGATGACTTTCGCTTTATACAGGAAGCTACACGTGATGCCCAACGCACAGCCGCCTGGATTTTCACATTGGTTAATTCTTCCAGCCTGTTTCAGGTGGGTAGCCTCGTTGGTCTGTGGTAGAAGAGCAAGATTTGAGTCTAGTGGCACCTTTGAGACCAACAAAATTTCCAGGGTACAAGTCAACACTCCCTTCATCCAACAAAGGGAACTTTGACTCTCCAAAGCTTATAGATGATTCCTAGCGCTACCCAGAAGTTATGAGGTAGCTCTAGCAGTCTCCAGAAACTCCATGGTAATCTTACTATGGATAGGTTTGCCAACCTCCAGGTACTAGCTGGAGATCTCCAGCTGAAAGAGACCCGTTCCTCGGAGAAAATGGCCACTTTGCCAATTGAACTCTATGCCATTGAAGTCCCTCCCCTCCCCAAACCCCACCCTTTGCCACTTCTGGGTAGCTCTAGGAATCACCAGAAACTCTATGGTCAGAACTTCCAGTAAGTAGTCAAGGCCTTATTTTTCTTTTTAATTTTTCTCTCAGAACTCTGCACAGGCACAACCCTCTGGCTGGTTGCCAGGCTATCTCTGGGATTTTAGCCATGAACAATGAAAAGGCAAGGCTATTAACAAAATGTACCTTAAAGTATACAAGGGACTGATAGAATCATGGAGTTGGAAGGGATCACCAGGGTCATTGAGTCCAACCCCCTGCACAACGCAGGAAATTCACAACTATCTCCCCCCAACACCCCCAATGACCCCTACTCCATGCCCAGAAGATGGCCAAAATGCCCTCCCTCTCATGATCTGCCTAAGGTCACAGAATCAGCATTGCTGACAGATGGCCATCTAGCCTCTGCTTAAAAACCTCCAGGGAAGGAGTGCTCATGATCTGAGCTTATAAATGCCCAGCCAACATACAGCTAGCATTGCTTAAGAAATGCAAAAACAGAATAAGGCACACATACCTGGTTCCCCTCTCGTAAAAAGTATCTCTTCTCTATGACCTGAAACAATATATTAAAAAGGAACTGAGCCGGTACGATTACTCTCCCACGTAATAAGTCACTGCCAGGCGTTTGGAAGATTCGCTCGCAAAGATTCAGCCCCCGCTTCCCAGGTGGCTCAACTGTCTAAGCCCCCAGAGCAGGCATGCCTCATTTCAGAAACCGGAAGCATTTCTCACTCCACCTGGCCAAGAACCATTCCACGAGTAAAACCCTGGGAGTGTAGATGCAGGCAAAGCATTTTATACACAGGTTCTGTTTGAAATGGGAGGGGCTATGGCTCAGTAGTAGAGCATCTGCTTGGCATGCCGAAGGTCCCAGGTTCAATCCCTGGCATCTCCAGTTAAAGCTCCCTGGAGAGCCGCTGCCGGTCTGAGTAGACAATACTGATATTGATGGATCGTCTCCAGCTAAAGGGACTAGGCAAGTAAGTGATGTGAAAGGCCTCTGCCTGAGACCCTGGAGAGCCGCTGCCGGTCTGAGTAGACAATACTGACTTCGATGGACAGAGGATGGACAGCTTCATGAGCTCTGGGTACATTTTGGGGAGGGGCTGTGGCTCAGTGGCAGAGCATCTGCTTGGCATGCTGGAGGTCCCAGGTTCAATCCCTGGCATCTCCAGTTAAAGGGACTAGGAAAGTAGGTGATGTGAAAGACCTCTGCCTGAGACCCTGGAGAACCACTGCCGGTCTGAGTAGATAATACTGATATTGATGGATCGTCTGATTCAGTAGAAGGCAGCTTCATATGTTCATATGAAATGTGAAGAGTTACTATTAGAATTATGCATAACCTTACTCCCAACCATATTGTGCAGTTGGCTCCGCCTCCAGCATCAGCCATTTTGTTGTCGTACCCACCACCCTGTCAGAATTTCAAAAGTTCCCGCGGGCCCAGAACAATCGGGGGGACCCCCGATTTAGCACCTCGGCTGGTTACCTAAGCCTCCCCCGCCCCACCTCGTCAAGTATACAATCAGGATTTCAGTAGTGTATGTGATACCCAAACCGACGTCTGGAATTCCAAGACCCAAAATTGTATCTGAAAGCAAATGAGAAGCTTCACTGAACGGCTCACCTTATCGAAGAATCTACTGAGCTTGACAGCGTTGGAAGAGCCGGCTGCCAAGTAGCGAGGGTTGGTGCAGTCCTGAAACGGACAAAAGGTCTCTTTCATTTTGGTATTCATGGAAACTGCTGCCTCCAGATTAGAGGCCACTGCTCCAAACCACCGCTCTTAACCACCACACCACGCTGGCTCTGGTATACAGCTGTGTATCAGGTCCACTTCACCAGAGAGCTTTCCTATCCGGGCATCACTTCCGCGTCAGAAAGCCCAGCAGAATAACCATAGTCTCAACAGAAGTGCCCATACCGAACGCACCCCCTTGGCAGACATACTGGGAGATAAGAAAAGGAAAGGCAGGGTGGAACAAGCCCATGACAGGAAGGACAAAGACCTGATTTCTGAAATTACGTTTCCAATGTTTCCAAAATTGCAATATGGCCCACCCCGGGGCTTTTCTACAAGGCCCCCACCCCACCCCATTCCTCCACTTTTGCCATTTGCTATTTTTGTGGTAACACAACATCCAACCTGAAGAATAGCCCAGAAAAGCCTGCTGACTATTCTGTAATATTTGGGTTTGGAACTAAGGTATTAATGCCTGCCAATTAAAAAAAAAAAAAGTCCAATGGACCAAAAATTATTCTAATGGACCAGCACTGGTTCCCATGGTCTTTGGAATGAATGTCCCTTGTTATTAAGGTGCTGTGTCCCTCCTCCCTGTCTAGAAGACAAAGAAGAAGAATTGGTTTTTACATGCCGACTTTCTCTACCGCTTAAGGAAGAATTAAACTGGCTTACAATCACCTTCCCTTCCCCTCCCCACAACAGACACCCTGTGAGGTAGGTGGGGCTGAGAGAGTTCGGAGAGAACGGTGACTAGCCCAAGGCCACCCAGCAGGCTTCACGTGGAGGAGCGGGGAAACGAACTCAGTTCTCCAGATCAGAGTCCACTGCTCCAAACCACAGCTCTTAACCACTACACCATGCTGGAGAGCCAGCGTGGTGTCGTGTGTCACACAGAGTGCGTTGAGAGAACGCATCACACAGGGAAGCCTAAATCTCTGCTGCTCAAACTTCTAGTTGTCCTCTCCCTCCCCAAGGAGGTGGGGCCCCTTTTTCACATCTGTGCTGAGACACTTGAGGAAGGATATATTCTGAAACAGGATCCAACTCAGTCACTTTGCTTCCTGGAAAAGGTCTACACACAGTAAAAAAAAGTTCACCCAAATTGACAAACGAAGGTAACCCACCAGGTTAATTTCTTCTGCACCAAAATCCTCAGCCAGAAAGGCCGTTCTGGTCAAGACGTCGTTGCGTTTCGCCTCCGGGATCTGGTCCAGTTTGGTCCCGATGACAAGCAGCGGGATCTGGTTATCGGCAAACTGCTCCTGGTCGTAATCCCTGTGTGGGAAAAGCACGGGCACGGCCGTCAGCAAAGGAAAGCCATGACTCAATTCCAAAGCTCTTGCTCCTTGGCTGTTGCCCCTAAAATACTACCCTGAGGAGCGGAGACACATCAGCATCTCTGCACACTCACCCGTTTGTCACCAGGACTCCCGAGGGGGCCGCGTCCCTATTGAGAGCTTCCAAAGACCACCGATACAAGTTCTGGGAGGACTTCTTGTTGGTTAAGTCGTGTACTAGAATGATGCCTAAGGAAGAAAAGGGCCAGACCTTTATTAAATGGCATCTTCCAAACACCGGATCAGAGGAACAAAGAGGTTGGGATCCCGCCCAGAGAACCACACAACTATTTCCGAGTGCCCACGCAGCTCTGGCCTTCTGTTCCCCTGTCAGCATCCCCCCACAAGCCACAGTCCTTTCGAAAACAAACAACTTTCAAAAGGAGCTTACAATATGGAAGGGAGGGCAGCTGTTTAAACAGAAAGAAATGTATGCAAACCACAAAGAATCCCAGGCACCGAGCTTATCTACGTCCCTTTACATTACTAGCAGACACGTGACTTGTCAGGAGGACTCACAATAATGGGTTTAAAGTGCGGGCGGAAAGGCACTGGCTGGATATTAGGAATTTTTTTTTTACAGTGAGAGTTGTTCGACAGTGGAATCAACTTCCGGGGCAGTCTTTAAGCAGAGGCTGGACAAGAACATGTCAGGGATGCTCTAGGCTGATCCTGCACTAAGCAGGGGTTGGACTAGATGGCCCCTTCCAACTATGATTCTATGAGGGAGGACTGAAAGCTGTGGGATTCAAAGTACCATGTTGGCTTAACTTAGAGTTGTGGGTGAAACCTGAACCAGATTCTTCTAGAGCAGGTGTGGAGGAGAGCGGCGAGGATTATCAGGGGCCTGGAGACCAAGCTTTATGAGGAAAGGCTGAGGGTGTTGGGCATGTTCAGTCTGGAGAAGAGGAGGTTGAGGGGGGACGTGATTGCTCTCTTGAAGTATTTGAAGGGCTGTCACTTAGAGGAGGGCAGGGAGCTGTTCCTGTTGGCGGCAGAGGACAGGACTTACAATAATGGGTTTAAATTGCGAGAGGAAAGGTACCGGCTGGATATTAGGAAAAAGTTTTTACAGTAAGAGTTGTTCGACAGTGGAATCAGCTCCCTAGGGAGGTGGTGAGCTCCCCCTCACTGGCAGTCTTTAAGCAGAGGCTGGACAAGCACTTGTCAGGGATGCTCTAGGCTGATCCTGCATTGAGCAGTGGGTTGGACTAGATGGCCTGCATGGCCCCAACTCTATGATTCTAAGTACTAAGAAGGGCTGACCCTGCTTAGCGTCTGAGATCTGACAAGATTCTATGATCTGTTTCTATGATATACCCCCTCCCCTCTCCGACACAAGAGGATCCAGGGTGCAGCAGCCACCAGGGCAACCCTGCCATCTCCACGCAACTGTAATACTGAGAAAAAAGGGACGAGAGCCTACCTTACCATTGACTGAATTGTAGAAGACAACCCGGGTGCTTTTCACACTGCTGGCGCTGCCCACTGAGCCACCAACATCCCATAGCTCGATGTAGTAGGTCTTCTCTTCTGGAGTTCCTTCTTTGTAGTCGTGAATCTGACAACAAGTAGAAGATAAAAACCCAACTCTGAGTTAAAAAGCAAAGGACTGCAAGAGGAACCAATGTTCTTTTGCACCAAGGTCCCGTCACGTGTAATTCACATGATGCCATCAACACCCACGGCACCAGGGAACATGGCTAGCGTGTCCTGCTCTCCACCTGGCCAGCCAGGGGAAAAGGCACAGGGTCTTTGGCGGGCAGCTCTGATCAGGCTGGGCTGGAGCTGATCCTTGGTGTAGGACAGGGTTCCTTTTCAGAAAGTGGGGCTGGCCGTTGTAAGGCAGGGCTTGTTATTGGCTGCTCTCATGCAAATGAAAGGGTTGTCCACTGTAGCTGCTCTGGTGGTGGGGGCCGGCATAGATCCGTGGCTCCCTGGCGTATTTGCTCCCAGGACGGCGTAAGTGCCCCTTATCCTGGGTTAAAGGGGCACTTACGCCGGCAAGGGGTCCCACCGGCTCCTAAGGAGCTTCCCCCTCCCCTTTCAGGATTGCAGCCTTAGTCTACTCCTCCACCTTTTAAAACTTTGTGTGTGTGTGTGTGTGGGGGGGGGGGGATTTGTTCAGAAACTGACCAGCGACTCAATTTATCCAATTGCAATCACTGGCCCCTTGGGGAAGGGCTGTGGCTCAGTGGGAGAGCAAGCAAAACAAACAAACAACTTTATTACGGCCTTGCCAGAAAAATACATATAGTTAGTTCAACGGGCAAATATATACATACTATATGCTGTTACAACATATTCCCTCTTTCTGGGAAACAGTCTAAATACATAAACAATGTATGCCTTTTTGAAATTGAGCCAGGAGGGGGGAAATGTCTGTTTCAGTACAAGCTTGCTATGTGTGTGCTAAGGGAGTAGGGGAAAAGTCATGGTGAGTGATAACGGGAACTGGATAAACCGCTGAGCTCTTAGGCTCCAGACTATGTAAAACAACCAGATAAGTGCGGAATGTTGACGTGCCCTGTCAGACCATGGATTTGGGATAAATGTCTTTCCCCCCGCACAATCGGGGCTCAGTGTCTTGCTTGCTAGAGTAACTGAGCAGCAGCTGCGAATAAAACTGTTTTTCTTGACAACAGTCTTGGGTCTCTCTCTCCCCCCACGAACCCCGGTTTCCTGCTACAAAATTAATCCTTGCACTCCTTAGGAATACCCTTAAATTGGCGACTCTTAAGCGCTACAGCACACAACCTGGCTGTGGACAGTGGGAGAGCATCTGTTTGGTATGCAGGAAGTCCCTGGTCTAACCCTCAGCATCTCCAGGAAAAAGGACCAGGTAGCAGGAGACGTTAAAGACCTCTGGCTGAGACCTTGGAGCGCCAATACCAGCGAGTAGAAAGTACTGACCTTGGGTGGACCAAGGGTCTGATTCCGTATGACAGTTTCATGTGTTCCAAGTTCTCTTTCCATCTTAATTAAGGGTTGTTGGTTTTCGTTAAACTTTCCCTATTGGGCTTCAGGGTTTTAGCTCCCACTAAATTAAACGGCTCACTTCTCACACTCTTTGAAACACACAATACATCAAAGCATTAGGGGTTAATTCACCTACTCGAACATCTACGGAGCAGCCCACTGTCCAAGACGGGTTTCCCAACATCTGATTGTGACACAACAGGTGGACGAGGGAGGACTTCCCCACACCTGCAAGTCAAATTACAAAGCAAACCTTCATGGTAAAGAGTGCCAGGTCATTGCCTTTATTATTTCAATCTGAAACCACAACATTCAGGAACCAGTGGGGGGACATTTTAACCTTCCAGGACATTCAGTTTCTGATTTAAGAGTAGCAGTTCTCTTACAAAGGGATTTCAAAGGGAAATTAGAAAGAGAGACTGCTGAATTACAACTAATAATGAAGTTCAAGACAATGCATTCTCTTGGACTGAACCGAGATCTGGGCTTCCTGTCTCACTACCAATGCTGATTTCTCCACGCCTCCTACCCCTCCGCATATCACACCTAATCCAATCACGCCTGCTAATGTCATTTACTTGCTTTTGACATTTACATTGCCGTTGTGTGTCTAATTCACTCTTCTCTACTTAAGGATAGATGGACTCGCATTCCAGCTATTTCTGAAGAAGCGAGCTGTGGCTCACGAAAGCTCACACCCTGCCAGAACTTTTGTTAGTCTTTAAGGTGCTACTGAATTCTTCTATATGGTTACTCATAGAACTCAATTTTGTGTGCGGTTACTTTGCCAGCTATTGAAATTCCCCACCTCTAAAGTTAAGCAATTTGCAGCTAAAAGTAGGGATGTTAACTCGCTGAAAACCTTTGGAATATAGAAATCTTCTATAGCTGGGCTTCTTAAACCTTTTCCACTCGCGACCCCTTTTTGCCCAAGAAATATTTACGCGACCCCAGGTATATAAAATAGGTATACAAATCAAACCCCAAAAGGGGTCGCCATAAGTTGGCTGCGACTTGACGGCACTTTACACACACATACAAATTAAGCATTTACTGATAATAAATCATAAAGAAATTTATTTTAAAGCAATTCTTCGGTATACATACAACTTTACGATCTATTAAAGATGAAAGCAAATTTGCATACCGTTGCCAAATCTCACAGTTTAAGAAGCTTTGTTCTATATGAAATAAATACATACATTTATTCCTCCAAACTTAAAAAAAAAAGCATGCCACCCACTAGCACAGTAGGGAGAGGAGGTTTTAGTACAGCCAAATGATTCTCAGCTGTGCTAGCGTTCATGGGAGTCATTTTGGAGACTACGTGGTACAGTCCTCTTCTCTCCCCCCCCCCGGGTAGGACTCTACCACTTCCTTCTCCCGCATGCGCAGTTCAGACCTCAGCTCCCAGGGGAGTCATAGGCTTTTGGCACCTGCGTGGTACAGTCCTCTTCTCACCCCCTCCCGCAGGACTCTACCACTTCCTTCTCCCGCATGCGCAGTTCGGGGCATGGGTGGTGGAGCCGCTCGGCAGGAGCTCTCACCTGAATCTCCCAGCACCAGCACCTTCACCCTCTCCAAGGCGGCCATTTCCCCCCTTCTCTGCAACCAGGCAACAAGCACCGCCCACACCCACGCTCCCTTCCCGTTGGCTGTCAACCACGTCACTCGCTGCCAGAGCCGTGCAACGATTGGCCGCTGGAGGAGGAGCAGGGGCGGGGCCTAGAACGGACAGGCTTGCTTCCCGCCCCCCCGCTTCTCTCCCCGCGACCGTTCGGCCCCTTGCTCTTCCCATTGGCTGAACATCACGTCACTCGCTACCAGAGCCGTGCCACGATTGGCTGCTGGAGGATGAGCAGGGCGGGGCCTAGAAACCGACAGGCTCGCCTCCCCGTGCCAGCGACGTCGCGTAGAGCGTCGCCAAGTGATGACGCGCGCGCGCGCTGCCGTGACGCATATCTGTGGAGCCGGCGCGATCGGCGGTAGAGTTGACCGCGGTTGCCTCGCAGGTCAGTCGGTTAGGGTCAATTGTCCTCCGCCGGGAGGGGAAGGCGGGGCGGAGCTTGACCGAACGACGCCCCCCCCTCCGCCCCTCCTTAGCGGGCCAGGCTGAGGTGCTCGAGATCGAGCGCGCCCCGCAGCCCCATAGCCGAGGCCGTGCAGCTAGATTTCTACGTGCAGGGAAGAGCATTCGCTTGCGGTGGGCGCCTGCGGGCGGAGGGGCAGTGGCTCAGACGGGTTTACTCTCCCGGGAAGGGCTCAAATTTAAAGGCCCCCCACCTTTGTTTAATCACGTGTCTGATCTGCTTAGGTTCAGCCCCGTTCATGGGTTAAATTCTGCCTATCCGCGTTTAATTCTATATATTAGGGCACTTTCACACATGGTGGATAATGCACTTTCAAACCACTTTCAATGCACTTTGAAGCTGGGTTTTGCCTGTGGCCATTTATGCACATAAGGATGTGTCACTGGCCACCAAGACTAGATTAATTCATGCCATCGTATTCCCTATCACTATGTATGGGTGTGAAAGCTGGACAATGAAGAAAGCGGATAGGAAGAAAGTAGATTCCTTTGAAATGTGGAGTTGGAGGAGAGTGTTACGGATAGCCTGGACCGCCAAAAAAACAAATCAGTGGGATATAGATCAAATCAAGCCTGAACTGACCCTAGAAGCTAAAATGACTAAACTGAGGCTGTCATACTTTGGTCACATCATGAGACAAGAGTCACTAGAAAAGACAGTCATGCTAGGAAAAGTTGAGGGCAGCAGGAAAAGAGGAAGACCCAAGAAGAGATGGGTCGAGTCAATAAAGGAAGCCACAGCCCTCAGTTTGCAAGGCCTGAGCAAGGCTGTCAAAGATAGGACATTTTGGAGGACGTTGATTCATAGGGTCGCCATGAGTCTGAAGTGACTTGACAGCACTTAAAACACGTTTATGCATGGGACTTTTTGCCTTGGATTTGCCGCTCTCTAGATGCACATTTGCCCCCCATCCAAATTCTCAAAACTCTGCATGGGGGCTTATTGTTGAGTTTTGAGAATTCGGATGGGGGGAAATGTGCAGCTAGAGAGCGGCGAACTGGCAAAATCCACTTGCAAACTGTCATTAAAGTGGATCGAAAGTACGTTATTTGGCATGTGTGAAAGCGCCCTAAGAAAAGAGCCAATCGTGGGTTCGTTTCACAAATGAAACCAGGTATCAGCACCTGGACAAATGTAGGGGTTGAATTACACAGGGAGCTGCACCCGTGTGGACGGTAACATGAGAACTGCTCAGTGCACTTATAAAAGGAGGGAAAATCAAGTGCACACTACGCAGATTGTGCATGTGTGTTCTGTGTCGCTTGTGAACAGGGTTCTTGTACCTGACTTTCAAGTGATAAGGGCCATGTGAGAAGCAGAGCTCTCCTCACGGCCCACTGTCCAAATTCCTCTCTTCCCAAATTCCGGTAGTGGAAGCACCTTGGGTCATCTTGGGTGCTGTGGAACACAGGCAGGATGGTGCTGCTGCAGTCGTCTTGTTTGTGGGCTTCCTAGAGGCACCTGGTTGGCCACTGTGTGAACAGACTGCAGGATTTGATGGACCTTGGTCTGATCCAGCAGGGCTTTTCTTATGTTCTTAGAGTCTTAGGGTGGGAAAGCAAGGAGGGTTGAATTCCTCTGCTTTGCACTTCCCTGTGGATCAGAAAGTTGCCCCGTGACGTCCTGCTTCTGATGCGTACAGGGCTGATGTGAAATGGACATAGCTGTACCTGTTTCGTTTAAAAAGCATCAGAGTGGCCGTGCTGGTTCAGATGCATGGTCCATCTGATCCAGTCTCCTGTTCGCAGTGTGGCCTTTTGGAGTCTTCAAGAAGTCCACAAGCAGGGCCTCCAGGTAACACCCCTCCTGCTCTTCCCCAGCATCCACCAGTCACTGTCATTCTCACTCAGGCCCTAGAGATTCCGACAGCTATCCTGAATGTTAGTCAATGATAGACCTGTCATCCCTAAATCTGTCCAACTCCCTTTCCATAATCCTTCCAGGCATTTGGCTGTCACCTCATCTCGTATTAGTGAGTTTCATGAGGCAACAGCTCATTGTGTAAAGAAGCACTCTGTTTATCCTGACTTGGGGAGGGGCCGTGGCTCAGCAGTAGAACATCTGTTTGGCATGCAAAAGGTCCCAGGTTCAACCCCCGGCATCCCCAGTTAAAGGGACTAGGCAAGTAGGTGATGTGAAAGACCTCTGCCTGAGACCCTGGAGAGCCGCTGCCGGTCTGAGTAGACAATACTGACTTTGATGGACCGAGGGTCTGATTCAGTAGAAGGTAGCTTCATGTATTCATATGTTTGAATCTACTACTAATTGGCTTTGTAAGAATAGCCATGTTGGATCGTCTGTAGAGTTTGTTAATTTGTACCATTGTGTGCATCACCAAGATTTGAAGGAACTTTGCAAAGTGCTGAGCTGCTGGTAGTGAAACCTTTTGTATCCTAATGTTTGTGGAGCCTGGCTAAAGGAGGGGGAAGTCACCAGAGCAGAAACATCCTTAGTGAGGACTCTAATCTGGTGAACCGGGTTGATTTCCCCACTCCTACTACAGCTGGGTGGCCTTGAGCTAGTCACAGCTCCCTTTGAACTTTCTCAGCCCCACCTACCTCACATGGTGTCTGTTGTGGAAAGGGGAAGGGAAGGTGATTGTAAGCCGGTTTGATTCTTCCGTAACTGGTGGAGAAAGTCGACCTAGAAAAACCCAACTCTTCTTCTTTTTTCTGGGAATTCTGGAAAGCACCCTGGGACTTCATTGACATCCTCTGTGGTGTGTATGAGGAAGCATATACCCGTGGATATGAAGTGTGCCCATAGTGTAAGATGCTAAAGGTGCTATTTGCAAAAGTCCTGCCATGAAGCGATCCTTCTCTTCTCCCCACAGCAGACCCTCAACCCAATGTAAAATTGTGAGTTACATACCACACACTTTCATAGAATCATAGAGTTGGAAGGGACCACCAAAGTCATCTATTCCAACCTCCTGCACAATGCAGGAAATTCACAACTACCTCCTCCCCCCCACACCCCCAATGACCCTTACTCTATGCCCAGAAGATGGCCAAGATGCCCTTCCTCTCATGATATGCTTAAGGTCATAGAATCAGCCTTGCTGACAGATGGCCATCTAGCCTTTGCTTAAAAACTTCCAGGGAAGGAGAGCTTACCACCTCCCAAGGAAGCCTGTTCCACTGAGGAACCGCTCTCACTGTTAGAAAATTCTTCCTAATGTCTAGACGGAAACTCTTTTGATTTAATTTCAACCCGTTGGTTCTGGTCCGACCTTCTGGAGCAACAGAACACAACTCCACACCATCCTCTATATGACAGCCCTTCAAGTACTTGAAGATGTAAACATACCCAGCTCCTTCAACCTTTCCTCATAGGACTTGGTCTCCAGACCCCTCACCATCTTTGTTGCCCTCCTCTGGACACGTTCCAGCTTGTCTACACCTTATTCTGTGCTAGGAGACCTTGTGCTTCTCCAACCAAGTGAAGGCAATTAATTACATTGTCAGCTGGTAGTATTAGATGTTCTCCAGTCTGACCAAATTTAGCTGCCATCGTGAGTGAACCTCCTCTGCTCCAGCAACCATTCCCTTCCCTTATCTGTCGTGGCATTTTAAGTGCTTCTGAAAGTCAGCACAAGATCAGACCTGGGGCCTGCCCTTCTGATCCCTCTGAACATGTGGGAGGAAGAGCAGTATCATAAGAACATAAGAAAGGCCCTGCTGGATCAGATCAAGGTCCATCAAGTCCAGCAGTCTGTTCACACAGTGGCCAAACAGGTGCCTCTAGGAAGCCCACAAGCAAGATGACTGCAGCAGCATTATCCTGCCTGTGCTCCACTGCACCTTAATATAATAGGCATGCTCCTCTGATCCTGGAAAGAACAGGTATGCATCATGACTAGTAGCCATGAATAGCCCTCTCCTCCATGAACAAGTCCACTCCCCTCTTCAAGCCTTCCAAATTGGCAGCCATCACCACATCTTGGGGCAGGGAGTTCCAGAATTTAACGATGAGCTGTGTGAAGAAATATGTCCTTTTATCAATTTTGAATCTCTCATCCTCCAGCTTCAGCAGATGACCATGGGGGTTACCGCACTTTGTATTCCCAGCGATGTATTAAGAGTTTGAAAATGTTATGAAAAACATTGCTTTAAAAGGGTTTTTGGATACCACGGCTTATAAATGGTTGGAAGACGTCTTCACAGCTAAAGGGTCCAAACAAAGTGCAAACAGTATTTTTTATAACATTTTCAAACTCTTAATACATCGCTGGGAATACAAGTGTGGTAACCCCCCATGTGTTCTAGTATTATGAGAGGAGAAAAGCTTCTCCCTGTCCATTCTCTCCATACCATGCATAATTTTATAGACTTCTATCATGTCTCCCCTTAACCGCCTTCTTTCCAAGCTAAATAGCCCTCAGCGTCTTAACCGCTCCCCATAGGGCAGTTGCTGTAGTCCCCTGATGATTTTGGTTGCTATTTTCTGTGCCTTCTCAAACTCTGCAATATCCTTTCTGAGGTGTGGTGACCAGAACTGTATACAGTATTCCAAGTGCGGTCTCACCATAGATTTGTACAAGGGCAGCATGATAGCAACAGTTTTATTTATTCCTCGTCTAACTGTGGTCACCATGGAATTTGCCTTTTTCACAGCAGCCGCACACTGGGCTGACATCTTCATTGAACAGTATCAGTCAGTGGTTGGTTTCTGTCAGAGTCCCACAGACCAGAGACAACACATTGGAGTGTTGCAGGCAAAGTCTGGTTTTATTTGAACAGCTTGAGTACATACCGCTATGTTGGGTGACTCATTCATAACTCTTGACCAGATTTTGGGGCAAGGGTGGGAGGAGAGAGAGAGCGCACCAGAACCTAAAACATGTGTAAGAGCAGTTGCAGACTGGTATACCAGAACAGCTAGAAAACATTCTATGAGAAGATTTATATGCAGCCTCTCCAGGGAACCCACTTGAAGATTTCAAAATAAAACCTCATTAGAAAACAACAACACAACAGCATAAAAATAACCACAATTAATCAGCTATTAAAATCCCAGCAACAGCATAAAAACAGCATCAAATGTTGAGCAATTTTATATGATTTTCTTAAAACAGTAAAAATAATACAAACAGTTTTCGCTTGCGCGCCGTCAAGTCACAGCTGACTTATGGCGACCCCCATAGGGTTTTCAAGGCAAGAGATGTTAGGGAGGGGCTGTGGCTCAGTGGTAGAGCATCTGCTTGGCATGCAGATGGTCCTAGGTTCAATCTTCGGCATCTCCAGTTAAAGGGATTAGGCAAGTAGGTGATGTGAAAGACCCCTGCCTGAGACCCTGGAGAGCCGCTGCCAGTCTGAGTAGACAATACTGACTTTGGGGAGGGGCTGTGGCTCAGTGGGAGAGCATCTGCTTGGCATGCAGAAGGCCCCAGGTTCAATCCCCAGCATCTCTAGTTAAAGGGACCAGGCAAGTAGGTGATGTGAAAGACCCCTGCCTTGAGACCCTTGAGAGCCGCTGCTGGTGATTCAGTATAAGGCAGCTTCACGTGTTCATGTGTACATTTTGAGAGGTGATTTGCCATTACTTGCCTCCTCGTGGGCTGAGAGAGTTCGGAGAGAACTGTGACTGGCCCAAGGTCGCCCAGCAGGCTTCACATAGAGGAGTGGGGAATCGGGAGGTGGTGAGCACTCCTTCCCTGGAGGTTTTTAAGCAGAGGCTAGATGGCCATCTCACAGCAAGGCTGATTCTGTGAACTCAGGCAGATCATGGGAGGGAGGGCAGGAAGGGTTGCGTCAGTGTTTGGCTCTTCTGGCCCTTTCTTACATGCCCAGGGTAATGCCGATTGCCACTTTGGGGTCAGGAAGCACTTTTCCTCCAGGCCAGATTGGCCAGGGATCCTGGAGGGTTTGTTGCCATCTTCTGGGCATGGCGTAGGGGTCACTGGGGGTGTGGGTGGGGAGGTAGCTTTGAATTTCCTGCATTGTGCAGGGGGTTGGACTAGATGACCCTGGCGGTCCCTTCCAACTTTATGATTTTGTTCTATGTTTTTACGTGCAGGTAGAAACCTAGTTCCACAATGTTGCTGGTTGAGGCCTTGATCCCTGGTCCAGTCTGTTTTTTTGGCAGTTGCAGCCATAGTATTTGCTGTCTGGAGAATTTACTGTGTAGCACCATGAGTATCAGCTCTCCCAGCTTCGGAGGCTCAGGACAGATGGCTGGAATAGTTCCCGGTTACGCCTCTGTCCTGGGAAAGCTGCCCTTTCCCTGGCCTGAGAGACCACTGGGAAAGCATTTGGGGAGGGGGCTGCGCAGAGACGGGAGCATTTGCAGATTTTTAGATTGGTTTGCGAGGCTGACTTTGTAACTTTGGCCTGATTTAATGTTCAGAGAAATTACATGCGTCGAGCTACGGTTTGGTGCGGGCGACAAGAAAAACAACCCTGATCTGTTTGAAACAGTTGTCCATATTTCATTTTATTGCAGTTTCTATTCAAAAATTCGTAAGGAACTTCTACGCCCTTTGCAGACATGTAGACTGAATGCCTCCGATTCCTGTAATGCTTCCTTCCTATTGAATAATTGTTCGCCCCGTGTTCTGAAAGACTGCTCTAGAACACCACAAATCAGTTAAACAGATGGATGTATTCACTTAACACACTATCTTACGCAAGTGTCTTTTAACCGTTTTGTAAGGTTATATCTCAAATATTTATATTTTTTACATGCTACCGTATGTATAGTGGTTTTATGCCGATAAAGGACGATCCGATGAACCCTGATCTGCCAACTGTATTAGCAGCGGCTGGGCAGAAAGGGGCCTTTTGAACTTAGCAGCAGAACCCTTTGGCTTCGCAGCCGGCTGTCGCAAATCTCTTAGCGGGTGCTAGCACCAGTCATTTCCGGAACTGCCTGGAGGGTGAGGCTAAAACAGCCTTTAATCTGCTCCCTGAGGCCTTGTGTGGTCCTCCGTTTCACAGAAGAAAGATTGGTACAGCATCGCTGATGGCTATATAGCTTCAGTGCCAGAAAAATATAAGATCAAGCTGGTAGCTTAAGAGCTTGCTTCCGCGAACAGTTGAGTAGCCCCAGGATACAAGATGCCTTGACCCCGTAACCGTGCTTCATTTTCCCAGTTGAAGAAGAGTTGGTTTTTATATGCCGACTTTCTCTACCACTTAAGGGAGACTCAAATCGGCATACAATCACATTCCCTTCCTCTCCCCACAACAGACACCCTGTGAGGTAGGTGGTGCTGAGCGAGCTCGAAGAGAGCTGTGACTAGCCCAAGGCCACCCAGCTGGCTTCGTGGGTAGGAGCAGGGAAACAAATCCAGTTCACCAAATTAGCCGCCGCTCATGTGGAGGAGCGGGGCATCCAACCCAGTTCTCCAGATCTGAGTCCACCACTCCAAACCACTGCTGTTAACCACACTGTGCTGGCTTTTTCTCTCTCATGCTAGTCTTTAGACTGAAAGATTACTCTTATTCCCATACTGCATAATTCAGGGGTCAAAAAAAAAGGGAAGAAGAGGAAAAACTCAGCCTAAACTAAACAAAGAACTTAAAAGTCAAGCTGAAAATTATATCAAAGTAGGGCTGTTGAAAAAAAAATTTGGTAAAGTTCGGCTTCGGCAAAATTCGGCCCTTTTAAATTCGGGCTGTGTCGAAGTCCGAACTCCCCCGAAATTCGGCGGGAGATCCGTAGTTCGGGGAAAAATTCGTCCGGGTATTTGAAGTGCTGGGCGCCGCCTGCCCAGGCGGCGCCCACCACTTCAAAGTGTTGGGAAGGGGGCGGGGGTCTTTAAAGAGCCCCCCTGCGGACCTTCACAGGGCTTCCATGAAGGCTCGTGGGGGGCTCTTTAAACAGATCTGCGCCCCAAGTCGCAGATCTGTTTAAAGGGCCCCCCATGCGCCTTCAGGGAAGCCCGTGAAGGCGCGGGGGGGGGGCAGAGGGGTTTAAAGGCCCCCCGCCCCTCTTCCCGGGAGTCCCAGGAAGAGAGGCGGTGGGTTTTCAAGCCCCTCTGCGCTGTCTGTGCAGGCAGGGCAGAGGGGTTTAAAGACCCCCCGCCCCTCTTCCTGGGACTCCCGGGAAGAGGGACGGTGGGTTGTCAAGCCCCTCTGCGCTGTCTGCGCAGGCAGAGCAGAGGGGTTTAAAGACCCCCCGCCCCTCTTCCCAGGACTCCCGGGTTGAGGGGGGATGGGTTGTCAAGCCCCTCTGCGCTGTCTGCGCAGGCAGGGCAGAGGGGTTTAAAGACCCCCCCGCCCCTCTTCCCGGGAGTCCTGGGAAGAGGGGGGATGGGTTGTTAAGCCCCTCTGCGCTGTCTGTGCAGGCAGCGCAGAGTAGTTTAAAGACCCCCTGTCCCTCTTCCCGGGAGTCCACCACTCTGCTGCTGCCCCGAACCCCGAATTTGCCGAATTCCCAAACACCCCGAACTCGCTGAATTCGGCTCCCTGTTTTCTCGCCTTTTTTGAGTTCAGTTCATCCCGAACTAAAAACCATTGAATCGGGGAATTCGGCTGTTTTTCGGTTCGGGACAAACCAAATCGACAGCCCTATATCAAAGTACTGATATTATTTATTAAGCCAGGGATGTGGAATCTCAGGCCCGGGGGGGCGCATACGGCCCCTGAGGACATTTATTGTGGCCCTCGGGAGCTCCGGGGCCCCGCCGCAGAGGAGCGGCATAGGGCGGCCCTCCCTGAGGGTGTTCCTGGGGCCACGGCTTGCAGGGGTGCTGCGGTGCCCTTTGGACGTTCTCTCTCTGACTGATGGCTGTTGGTCGGCGAGAGGAGGGGGAGGGACGCTTCCCCCAAGGTTGCCCCCTATAGCCGCAGCATGCAGGAACGCTGGAGCACACTGTAAGCCCCTCTTGCTGCCTGTCTGCTGTTGAGCAGCGAAGGGTGGGGGAAGAGGCCTGTGGCTCCCGGCGGCAAAGTATGCACGCAGGAGCCGATTGGGCTTCAGGGGGCCTTTTGTGGACTCTGGGGCGGGGAGGGCATGGAGCCTGGGGCCAGGTCGCGTGGGGCCAGCGGGTGTGTGTGTGTGGGGGGAAGGCTTTTCTCTCTCCCTCTCTTTGTCTCCTCCCCCTCTTTCCGTTTCTTTCTCCCTCTCTCCCTTTTCCTCTTTCTCTGTCTTCCTTCCTTCCTCCCTTGCCGATTGACCGCCGGCTGCGCCTCCCTGGCACCTCGTTTGCTCGGGCCCACTGCTGGCTGCCCTCCTGCCGGGGGGGGGGAGGACCGGGGGAGCCCTCCAGGCCTTCTCTGTGTGGCCTCCCCTGGGGTTGCCAACCTCCAGGTGGTTGCCGGAGACCTGGCAACCCTAGCCTTTCCCCCCCACCAGGAGATCTACACCTGGTGTGGCCCCCAAATGATGTTATAAATGTGCAAATGGCCCTTGGCAGGAAAAAGGTTCCCCACCCCTGTATTAAGCAGTGCACACTGAATTAAAAACACTGGGCCTTAAATGTACAGGACCATAAATTAAAAGAAAATATAAAAATAGCTGCTGATTTTCAACATTAGTTGGTGATACAAAATCAATGTAAATGACCAATAAATAACCCAAACACGTTTCGGCCTATGCGGTCTTCTTCAGTGGTCAGTTATACATTCACATATTTTATAAAGACATCCAGAAATACAAATAAAAGTATGGTGTAAAGTAATAACCTGAATGCGGCGGAGGGGGGGAAGAAATTCAGTGTATACTGCTTAATAAATAATATCAGTATTTTGTTATAATTCAGGCCCCTTTGGAATTCTGACACAGTATGGTGGGCGCAGTCCCAAAAAGGCTGCTGCAAAATCGAATCGCTCCTCCCTTCCCCTCCCTGCCCCCCCCAGTAATAAATAATTAAACCCCACAATGGAAATCCCGAGTCTTCAGTGAGAAAGGTGGACTATAACTGAAGCAAGGAAATAGTGCCTTAATTGTCTGAAGAATCTACCTTGCTCATACAATCATAGAATCACAGAGTTGGAAGGGGCCATAGAGGCCATCTAATCCAACCCCTGCTCAATGGAGGATCAGCCTCCAGCATCCCTGACAAGTGCTTGTCCAGCCTCTGCTTAAAGACGGCCGGCGAGGGGGAGCTCAACACCTCCCTGGGTAGCTGATTCCACTGCCGACTAACTCTTACTGTAAAAAACTTTTTCCTAATATCCAGCCGGTACCTTTCCTCCCGCAATTTAAACCCATGATTGCAAGTCCTACCCTCTGCTGCCAACAGGAACCAGTTCTCTGCCCTCCTCTAAGCGACAGCCCTTCAAATCCTTCAAGAGGGCAATCGTGTCCCCCCTCAACCTCCTCTTCTCCAGACTGAACATTCCCAACTCCCTTAACCTTTGGCAGAATTCTACCTGATCAGACATGGATGGCTGCAGCTGGAAATCCATGGATATTTCTTTGGCTCTCTGCATGTGCCAGAGCCTTAAGCGAATCCATTTACTTGGACAATTAAAAGCTGGGTGACCTCTCTGTGGTCTTCAGATTTTGACACGTAAATATTTGGGGGGGTGTTTGCCGACGTTCACGTGGCAGAGTTAGTTTACACACGTGAACACATGAAGCTGCCTTCTACTGAATCAGACCATCAAGGTCCATTAAAGTCAGTATTGTGTACTCAGACCGGCAGCAGCTCTCCAGGGTCTCAGGCGGAGGTCTTTCACATCACCTACCTGCCTCGTAGGTGACAGGAAAGCTGACAGGAAGAAAGTAGACTCCTTTGAAATGTGGTGTTGGAGGAGAGTGTTACAGATACCCTGGACTGCCAAAAAAACAAATCAGTGGGTTATCGATCAAATCAAGCCTGAACTGATCCTCGAAGCTAAAATGACTAAACTGAGGCTGTCGTATTTTGGTCACGTTATGAGAAGACAAGAGTCACTAGAAAAGACAATCATGCTAGGAAAAGTTGAGGGCGGCAGGAAAAGAGGAAGACCCAAGAAGAGATGGATGGACTCAATAAAGGAAGCCATGGCTCTCAATTTGCAAGGCCTGAGCAAGGCTGTCAAAGATAGGACATTTTGGAGGACATTGATTCATAGGGTCGCCATGAGTCGGAAGCGACTTGACAGCACTTACCTGCCTGGTCCTTTTAGCTGGAGATGCCGGGGATTGAACCTGGGACCTTCTGTGTTCCAAGCAGATGCTGTACCACTGAACCAAAGCCCCTCCCTGTTCTGTTTGTGAACAAAAAGTGCCCAGATGCTCAGTTAATGCAACTGCCTTGATTCCAACCAATCTTTCTTGTCCATCACCCCCAGTCTTCTCGCATTTAATTTTTGTTCAAGAGGTACCCGTAGCATTTTTCTAAAGCTGGAGAGACAAGTGACTGTTACATAAAGGACAGCTAGGAAAATTTCGACAGCGACTTAATTGACAGGGGTGAGTCAGCAGTCTCTGAGTCACACGCGGTATTTGGTGTATGGCACAAAGACGTGTCAGATGGAGCCCCGGAGATTTATCAGGGCTCTGATGTGCCCCCTGTGAACTGTCAGTTGTTGTGGAGATCATGAGTTCTGATGGCAGCGCGCTGAGATGCCAAGAGCTTTGGGGTCAGAAATGAAGATCACAGGATGATTCGGCAGAAATCTTCTACGGGATTGTGAGAACACTTGGCATCGACGTACTGCAAAGGAAGTTGCCTGCTAAAATAGGTGTATTATGTATTCTCTTTTCATTCTTTCCTTCTGCAGCTGTGAAATCCTCAGGCTGTTCTACTGCAGCCAAAGTGATAGAGTTGGTGTAAAAGAATCTTCTCCCCGCTTATCCGTCAATCATAATGTTGTAGAATCATAGAGTCGGAAGGGACCACCAGGGTCATCTAGTCCAACCCCCTGCACAATGCAGGAAATTCACAACTACCTCCCCCACATACCCCCAGTGACCCCCTACCCTAGTCCATGCCCAGAAGGTGGCCAAGATGCCCTCCCTCTCGTTATCTGCTTAAGGTCATAGAATCAGCATTGCTGACAGATGGCCATCTAGCCTCTCCTTAAAAACCTCCAGGGAAGGAGAGCTTACCACCTCACGAGGAAGCCTGTTCCACTGAGGAACCGCTTAAACTGTTAGAAAATTCTTCCTAATGTCTAGATGGAAACTCTTTGGATTTAATTTCAACCCTGTTGGTTCTGGTCCAACCTTCTGGGGCAACAGAAAACAACTCGGCACCCTCCTCTATATGACAGCCCTTCAAATACTTGAACCTGGCGATCATATTCCCTCTCTGTCTTCTCCTCTCCAGGCTATACCCAACTCCTTCAACCTTTCCTCATGGGACTTGGTCTCCAGACCCCTCACCATCTTTGTTGCCCTCCTCTGGACACGTTCCAGCTTATCTACATCTTTCTTAAATTGCAGTGCCCAAAACTGAACACAGTACTCCAGGTGAGGTCTAACCAGAGCAGAGTAAAGCAATACCATCACTTCGCGTGATCTGGACACTATACTTCTGTTGATGCAGCCCAAGACCACATTTGCCTTTTTAGCTAACGCATCACACTGCTGACTCATGTTCAGTGTTTGGTCTACTAAGACCCTAAGATCCTTTTCACACAAACTACTTCTCAGACAAGTCTCCCCCATCCTATAATTATGCATTTGATTTTTCCTACCTAAATGCAGAACTTTATATTTATCTCTGTTGAAGTACATTTTATTGGTTTTAGCCCAATTCTCCAGCCTGTCGAGATCATCAAGATTGTCCCTTGATCCAGTTGTTGTGTTAAGTGCCATCAAGTTGCTTCCAACTCATGGTGACCCTGTGAATCAATGTCCTCCAAAATGTCCTGTCTTTGACAGCCTTGCTTCAGATCTTGCAAATTGAAGGCCATGGCTTCCTTGATAGAGTCGATCCATCTCTTGTTGGGCCTTCCTCTTTTCCTGCTGCCCTCCACTTTTCCTAGCATGACTATCTTTTCCAGTGAGTCGTCTTCTCATAATGTGACCAAAGTACGACAGCCTCAGTTTAGTCATTTTAGCTTCTAGGGTCAGTTCAGGCTTGATTTGATCGATAACCCACTGATTTGTTTTTTTGGCAGTCCACGGTATCCGTAACACACTCCTCCAACTCCACATTTCAAAGGAATCTACTTTCTTCCTATCAGCTTTCTTCAATGACCAGCTTTTACACCTGTACATAGTAATAGGGAATACAATGGCATGAATTAGCTTAGTCTTGGTGGCCCGGGACACATCCTTACACTTCAGAATCTTTTCCAACTCCTTCATGGCTGCCCTTCCCAGTCTCAATTTCCTTCTAATTTCTTGGCTGCCGTCTCTCTTTTGGTTGATCATGGAGCCAAGGAATAAAAAGTCTTGAACACGTTCAATTACCTCATTGTCAGCCTTGTTACTTGCACATAAATAATCATAGCCATGCCCTGCGGGAATCTCTCTGCACCTTGCGTGGGATCCAGCAATGCGTGAGCAGGAAGGGAAATGCACTTAGTTCCGCTTTTACGGGCTGTAGTAACATACAGTACTGCCCTGCCCTTTTTTTACAAGACAATTGCGTGCAAATGGAGCAGTGGAGCGTACAGCAGACGGCTCCCATAATTTCACTGAGTTCTGAAATTGCATCACAGGAAATACCTTGTGCTCCTTCTTGCACGTGGGGGAAAGGTATGCTTTCATTTACCACCAGCCAGCAGCGAGGAGTGATTTTAGTGCTTCTGCTTGTGCGAGGACTCTCGTGCAGGTGGAAATCTTCCGTGGGATTGAACGCGTTCTTCTCGCTAGTCCCAGCACGAAATGATTTCTCAATGGCTCCAACTATTTGTACCACAGTTAAGATGGTTTGTGAATGGACTTGATATTGTGCTGTTTCTTTTGATAATTAGAAATTGATAAATTTGATAGTTGGAAATCGTCTGTTACAGCTGTGTTTTGGGAGCTCGCTGAAGAACTGGAAATCCTCACACGGGGCCTGGCCTTAGCCGATTTTGTGCCTGCGATTTTTCTGCAATCTCTGTCTTAAAACTTCAGCAGTTAAGGAGAGCCAGTATGGTGTAGTGGTTAAGAGCGGTGGTTTGGAGCTGTGAAGCCTGATCTGGAGAACCGGGTTTGATTCCTCACTCCTCCACACGAACGGTGGAGACTAATCTGGTGAACTGGATTTGTTTCCCCACTCCTCCACACGAAGCCAGCTGGGTGACCTTGGGCAAGTCACAGCTCTGCTAGAGCTCTCAACCCCACCTACCTCACAGGGTGTCTGTTGTGGGGAAGGGAAGGTGATTGTAAGCTGGTTTGAGTCTCTCTTAAGTGGTAGAGAAAGTCGGCATATAAAAACCAACTCTTCTTCCTCCTCTTCTGCCTCCTCCCCCCTTCTTCCTCTTCCTTTTGTTCCTCCTCCTCCTCCCCCCTCCTCCTCCTCTTCTTCCTCCTCTTCCTCTTCTTCTCCTCTTCCTCCTCCTCCTTCGTTTTTTAAAAAAGAGCCGAGCCAGTTTCAGTAACCAAAATGATCAGACAACGGAGTACATTTTTACACAGTCATCTCCTTCCCTTCTGTTTGTGTTCCAGTGCACTTGCCATGACAGATCCGGATGTCCTCACAGAAGTCCCTGCCGCCCTGAAGCGCCTGGCCAAGTATGTCGTGCGCGGCTTCTATGGGACGGAACACGCCCTGGCCCTGGACATCCTGATCCGCAATCCCTGCGTCAAGGAGGAGGATATGCTGGAGCTGCTCAAGTTTGACCGGAAGCAGCTGCGGGCTGTCCTGAACACCCTCAAGGGGGACAAGTTCATCAAATGCCGGATGAGGGTGGAGACCGCCCCGGACGGCAAGACCACCCGGCACAACTACTACTTCATCAACTACCGCCTGCTGGTCAACGTGGTGAAGTACAAACTCGACCACATGAGGAGGAGGATCGAGACCGACGAGAGGGACTCCACCAACCGGGCCTCCTTCCGGTGCCCCATTTGCTTCAGCACCTTCACCGACCTGGAGGCCAACCAGCTGTTTGACCCCATGACAGGTAAGGGGCAAGCAGGGCGGCCCTTCAAGGGCCCACAGAGTTTGGAGCTAGGTACCCAAGGGTACCGTTTTACCTAGTTTATAACTGCACACACATTTTATATCAATCAATCAATCGACCTTTATTGGCGTATACTCAGAAACATGACGTAAGCCAGGGGTGGGGAACGTCAGGTCCGGGGGCCATTTAAGGGCCGCGAAATCATTTGGTCTGGCCCTTCGTGGGTCCTGGCAGATCTCTAGCTCAGAAGGATTTAAGACTGGTGATCCGCCCCCCTCCAGCAGACAGGAAGAGCCTCTATTCAAGGCAAATGTGAGTTTGTTTTGCCGAGGAAAGGGACCTTTTTTCCCCCTTGAAGAAGAGTTGTTAGGTATGGAGTGCTAGGACCACCCAAGAATATAGGAGGCTAATTTTAAGTTGATAATTTTGTATGGCCTGCCAATGATATTGCAAATATCCAAATGGCCCTTGGCAGAAAAAAGGTTCCCCACCCCTGAAGTAAGCAGTACACAAAATTCACTGCAGTACACAAAATTCACTCACATTTTATATGGGAGACATATGCAGCCCAGTATAACAACTTGTAGACAATCTTACCAGATGTTTGTATAATTGGAAATATACTATACAACCTATATACATGCCTGGTCTGATATCTAATTGTCTGTATATGTTTGTGTATCTGTAAATACGTGTGTACGTTTTACATGGGTTTCAGTTAACCACTGAGGAAGGCCAAATAGGCTGAAACGCGTTTGGCACATGGTTACAGTAGATCAACTTTAGGAAATGCCATTGTGCTGTTTTATCCTGACATAGCGCCTTAAGCAAATAGTATTTTCACTATCTATTTCCTTTATTTATCCCACCCAACCTTGGGTACCCAGCTTCTTTTAGGTTGGGTTTCATTCCCAACCTAAATGGGGTGGTGTAGTGGTTAAGAGTGGTAGTTTGGAGCGGTGGACTCTAGTCTGGAGAACCGGGTTTGATTCCCCACTCCTCCACATGAGTGGTGGACTCTAATCTGGTGAACCGGGTTGGTTTCTCCACTCCTACACATGAAGCCTGCTGGGTGACCTTGGGCTAGTCACAGTTCTCTGCAAACTCTCCCAGCCCCACCTACCTCCCAGGGTGTCTGTTGTGGGGAAGGGAAGGTGATTGTAAGCTGGTTTGATTCTTCCTTAAGTGGTAGACGAAGTTGGCATGTAAATACCAACTCTTCTTATACTACGCAGGCTGATTTATGTTCTTAGATCAAGTTGGAAATACTTTTCCAAGAGCATGATTCAGTCATGTTTGCTATGTCGCTTGGCACATGCTGAGAAATCTTCATGTTTTAGATCTCCAGGGAGTTTAAGAAAGAGGGCCCTTAGTGGGAAAAGTAAAGGCAGGCAGCTCACAATGACCCATCTTTGTTTGCCACCTTTGCAGATATAGAAATCACTAAAATATCTGGAGGTGGTTTGGTCTCTAAAGTTTGTTCACTGGGAAGGAGGAGAATAAAAGAACGCTGTGTGAATCTCTAAACAGTTTGAGAGGCACTTTTCTTCAGTCTGCGGTGTGGAAATTGCTCATCATTATGGGTGGAACATGAAATTCCACCTCTTTTTCTAGGTTAGATCATGCTGTTCTTCTGCATTACGGGGCACTCAAAGAAGTAAATGATTTCCTTTCGCGGCTGAATTACAAACTGCCGTAATAAGGACAGGCGCATTATAGTGCAAAATCTAAATGGATGTGTCTAAGGAACCCCAAGGCTTTTCTTATTGGGATGCACAGGGTATTTTATGGAGTCTGCTGTATAAACTGTGCCTAGACAGTCAATGTGTCTGAGCAGTTGTGTGTGTGTGTGTGGGGGGGGGGGGGGGTTAGTGTTTTTTTTTTTTGGCCTTGGATGCAAACAAGATTGTAATTGCTTTTTGCATCTTCAGTAGGGTGTGAATAAAATGGGTTACTTACCACCAGAGAGACTGGGGGTGGGGGATGCAGCTACTGGCTGGTTTCAGTTGCTGCTTGAATGGGAGAAGAAAAAGAAGAAGAGTTGTTTTTATATGCCGACTTTCTCTACCACTTACTGCAGAATCAAACCGGCTTACAATCAACCTTCCCTTCCCCTCCCCACAACAGATACCCTGTGAGGTAGGTGGGGCTGAGAGAGTGTGACTAGCCCACGGTCACCCAGCTGGCTTCACGTGTAGTAGTGGGGAAACAAATCCAGTTCACCAGATTAGAGTCAGCCGCTCATGTGGAGGAGTGGGGAATCAGATCAGAGTGGCTCTCCAGATCAGAGTCATAGAATCATAGAATCATAGAGTTGAAACGGACCACCAGGGTCATCTAGTCCAACCCCCTGCACAATGCAGGAAATTCACAACTACCTCCCCCCTGCACCCTCCCACACCCCCAGTGGCCTCTACTCCATGCCCAGAAGATGGCCAAGATGCCCTCCCTCTCATCATCAGCCTAAGGTCATAGAATCAACATTGCTGACAGATGGGCATCTAGCCTCTGCTTGAAAACCTCCAGGGAAGGAGAGCTCACCACTCCCGAGGAAGCCTGTTTCACTGAGGAACTGCTCTAACTGTTAGAAACTTCTTCCTAGTGTCCAGACTGAAACTCTTTTGATTTAATTTCAACCCGTTGGTTCTGCTCTGACCTTCTGGGCATCAGAAAACAACTCGGCACCATCCTCTGAGTCCTCTGCTCCAAACCACCGCTCTTAACCGCTACACCACACTGTCCTATACTCTACAGGCAGGGCCCTTCGGGTCTCCTTGGCCATTGACGCACGGAAGGTTTTGCCTTGGATTTGCCGCTCTCTACATGCACATTTTCCCCATCCGAATTTTCAAGACTCAAAAATAAGCCCCCAGGTAGAGTTTTAAGAATTCGGACAGGGAAAATGTGCATGTAGAGAGCGGCAAATCCAAGGCAAAACCTCCCATGCTTCAATAGCTGTAGAGTGGTACCAGAACCTTCGCTAGGGTTGACAGCTCTGGGTTGGGAAATGCTTGGAGACTTTGGGGGTGGAGCCTGGGGAGAGAGAGGTTTGGGGAGGGGTGGGACCTAAGGGGTGGGATATAATGCCATAGAGGCCGTCCTCCAAAGCAGCCCATTTCCCCAGGGGAACTGATTTCTGTTACCTGGAGATCAGTTCTAATTCTGGGAGATCTCCAGATGCCACCTGGAGGTTAGCGACTGTCATGGGCCCTGCCTTGGGAGCTGAGGACTCGGAGGACTCTGAAGCTGAAGTGGAGGAACAGGTTGCCTCTGGGCCTTCAGTACCTCCATTGCAGTCAGTAGCACAGGAGCCTGAAACAACTCAGCAGGAACCACAGCTAGGCAGAGAGATGGAACAAGGGCAGACAGAAGCTACTCTTCCCCCAACCCCTGCAGCAGAAGCTGAGAATGGCAGCCCTCCAAGCTCACCTGAACCTGATAGGCATATCAGGACTCGGCAGCGTGTGGTTTTGCAGGGTAAAAGGAGGAGTGCTCGCTTGGAGAGGCTAAACAGACAGAGAACTGGTGCTGAGTCTTTTCAGGATGAAGCCTAGCTTGGAAGTGCACTGACTGATAAAGGCAGTGCAGGCATGCTTTCACTTTGCGGAAGCAACCGTGCAGTTTCTCTGTGTTCCTGCTACTGCCTCTAATTAATCTTTCCGGCCGTTGACTCCTGCCTGCTTTGACGACGCCTCTGACTTCTGACCCTGATAGATAGCATAATCTTTGTCGCCTGCTCCGAAAGGGGCTAAATACCTCCCGCATGTCTGAGGACTGTAGGCACCGCCCAGCCCTTGGCCTACGCCGGCACAGCAACCTTCCTCTTAGCCCCGGGACTGGCCGGCCTTGGGGAGATGGAGATGCTACGCTTATGCCAGGTTGATCCAGCAAGCTAAATTGTGGAACTCCCTGCCCCAGGATGTGGTGATGGCTGCCAACTTGGAAGGCTTTAAGAGGGGGGGGACATGTTTATGGAGGAGAGGGCTATCCCTGGCTACTAGTAAAAATTGATACTAGTCATGATGCATACCTGTTCTCTCCAGGATCAGAGGAGCATGTCTATTATCTTAGGAGCTGTGGAAGACAGGCAGGACAATGCTGCTGCAGTCGTCTTGCTTGGGGGCTTCCTAGAGGCCCCTGGTTGGCCGCTGTGGGAACAGACTGCTGGACTTGATGGGCCTGGGTCTGATCCAGCAGGGCCTTTCTTATGTTCTCATGTTATGTTCTTATCCCCTCCCAGCGCAAGGCTGAAATAGGGTGGGAGGGGAGCAGCATCTGGGACTCCTCTCGTCCAGGTCCCTAAGACCCCTTCCGCCTCTGGGACCACATTCTTCCACATCCTGACAGCCCAGTGGTGTCATTTTTGAACAACCACTGTCTACACCACAGTTCCAGCTGTTAAATTTTACATCAGAATGACTGGGCAACACCTCAGCGTTGGCTTACTTACGGAAGCAGGGAGGGTTCCCCGCCCCCCGTTTTGTTAAGTCGGCTTTGGTGTCATCATTCTGTTTCAACGTGCAGTCCTGTCAACGTTAATGTGTAGCTGAAGGCCAGGGAAGGTTTTTCTTCCATGCAAGCCACCTTTCCAGCCGCTTCCCCTGTAGAAAGGGTGAGTGAGAGGCCCACTTAGAATCATAGAGTTGGAAGGGACCACCAGGTCATCTAGTCCAACCCCCTGCGCAATGCAGGAAATTCACAACTACCTCCCACCCATACCCCCAGTGTTTTCTATTCCATACTAGACCTTTAAGGTCCTCCCTTTCTGTCCTGCTCACTGGTGCACCCCTACGATGGAAGATCTGTGGATTGCCCCCTGCCTCCCATTGTTGGAGAAGCGAGGGAGGGTCAGGGCCCTCCCTTGAGCCTCCAGGGGTACCCCGGCCACCCGCCGGGCCGGGCTGCGGCATGGAAGTCGCAGCAGCTGCGGGAAAGAGAAAGGGTTAACGGAAAGCACGATGCAAGAGGCGCATTCAGAAGCGAAGGTGGATTTGAGGGAAAGGCGGCCAGCGGGCTTGTCTTCCTTGAACTTCTGCCGCGCCGGCCTCTCTCGTAGGCAGCTTTTTCCCCGTATGGCATACTCTCATCTGCTGTCCTTGACCTTCGAGGGCCGCCTTTCTGTGCTTTTCATGCAGAGGAAGGACAGTTTCTCTTGTTCGGCTGGCACTCCTGTTTGTTAAGTGGCTCCTTACCACCCCCCCCCACACACACACTGGATGTTTACCATAAAAATAGTAAAAAACAACCTATGCTGATACAAGCAGTAGCATGTAAGTAATTAATAACCAGTGCGGTGGCAAGTGGTCTAAAGACTAGAAGCTAACAATTTACCCTAAGATTCACTAGAAAGAAAAATAAGTCTCCCAGTATCTTCCCTTCCCCCTTCTCCTTCCGTGGAAAGCTCCGAGCATGAAATATTTCAAATAATAAACGAGCTGCTTCTCTCCACTTAGGCATTTTCCGCTGTACCTTCTGTGAGACCGAAGTGGAGGAAGATGAGTCGGCCATGCCCAAAAAGGACGCCAGGACTCTGGTGGCCCGCTTTAACGAACAGATCGAGCCGATCTACGCCCTACTGCGGGAGACGGAGGACGTCAACCTGGCCTATGAGATCCTGGAGCCGGAGCCGATGGAGATCCTCGCGCTGAAGCAGAGGTGGGCTGGGACGCTGAGCCGGGGGCTGCCATTTGCCGTCCTTCTATTTATTTATTATTTTAAAAAAAAACATTTTATTAGAAATTTGAACAACAAAAGAAGAAAGAAAACACACATAACATTCTGTTCTCATTCGTTCCCAAACATACAGTGTGATCAATCTTCCAGGGGATTCGTTTTAGATGTATCTTTTCATATCATTACAAAAGAATTTAATTAATTGATGGTCTTTCTAGGAGAGAATAGGCATGCATCACGACTAGTAGTCATTTTTACTAGTACCCATGAATATCCCTCTCCTCCATGAACATGTCCACTCCTCTCTTAAAGCCTTCCGAGTTGGCAGCCATCACCACATCCTGGGGCAGGGTGACTCCGCAGTAACTATGCGTTGTGTGAAGAAATACTTCCTTTTATCTGTTTGGAATCTCTAGCTTCAGCAGATGGCCCCGCTTTCTGGTATTATGAGAGAGGGAGAAAAGCTTCTCCCTGTCCACTCTCTCCATACCACGCGTAATTTTATAGACCTCTATCATGTCTCCCCTTAACCACCTTCTTTCCAAGCTAAACTGTTCCTCATAGGGCAGTTGTAGTCATTCCAGCCTGTTAGAATCAGAATGATGTGCTGGAGAACAGATTTGGCTGCGACGACGCTGCCCACTGTGCGGCCTCTTCCCTGTTTGGCTCGGAGGTGCAGGGACCCGCCTTCCCGCTTTACTGGCTGAACACAGAAACAGCTGGGCGCCTGGCCAACGTCACAGGCTCGGCTCCGTGAAGGGAGAAGGGCTTCTGGGACAAACAGTGACCGCACAATGGCAGGAAGTATGCTATCTAGACACAATAATAGTCCACAGTGGGGACTCCTGCTACACTGGGCTGGGTGTGTGGTGATAATACCTAACATTTATAATACTGAGCTTTTAGAGTATCCAAAGTGTCCCACACATTTAATCTTTACAATCGCCCTGTCAGTGGGATTGTCCTCGCTGTAGAGGGGGAGGAGCCCGGGGCTGAGGGAGGGGCTTGCTGAAGCCCAGGCATGATTCGAACAGGAGACTTTCGGGTTCTCAGTGTAGTCTTTTACCCGCTATGCTACACCTGCTGGGTACAATGAGCTCTCTAGCCATTGTTAATACTAACCCCACAATGCTGTTGAAATCCCGTGAATAAAGTGATGCCAGCAGCGGAAATTGCCGCAAACGTTTTTTTTTGTCTATTTATTTTATTTTTCAAATTTGTGGCCTGCTCTCCCCGGCCACAGCCGGCTCAGGGCGGGCGACGTCATTTAAAACCGTACCATGTCATAGTGGCGACAATAAAAAATCAGCTCATTTTTATTTTATTTTATTTTATTGAAAAATTTTATTGGGTTTTTGGGGGTACAAGATAAAACAAGGGAAAGGAGGGGAAGTAAAAGTAAAATAAACATATATTTCTGTGACAAACCACCACATCTGATACTTGACGTATTAACACATTGCGTTTCTAATCTAAAATCAATATTCATAATAACCTTAGCAATTTCTATTGATCTCTACTATTAATCTCTATAGTCTTCATTATCTTCTGTTACAAAATTTTATAATACTATAGTCTATAATCTATAATCAGACTACATTAGATTACATTATCAACTATTGGGTATCTTACTTATACAGCTCTTATATTTAGCTGTATTTAGCTCATTTTCATTGATGCAGAAGAACTAACTGGTTCTTTGCAAGGAAACGGCTTTGTGATCTTGATGCAGAATGCAGTACACAAGGCCCCAAGCCCTGACCTTGATGGCCCAGCCTAGCCCAATCTCATTAGATCTCAGAAGCTAAGCAGGGGATTAGTACTTGGTTGAGAGACCGCTAAGGAAGTCCAGGGTTGCTGTGCAGAGGCAGGCTACTGGCAAACCACCTCTGTGTGCCTTTTGCCTGATCTCGTCAGATCGGGGAGGGGCTGTGGCTCAATTTGTAGCGCATCTGCTTGGCATGCAGAAGATCTCAGGTTTGATCTCCGGCATCTCCAGTTAAAGGGGCCAGGCAAATAGGTGATGTGAAAGGCCCCTGCCTGAGACCCTGGAGAGCCGCTGCTGGTCTGAGTAGACAATACTGACTTCGATGGACCAAGGGGCTGGTTCAGTATAAGGAAACTACATGTGTTCAAGAGAGGAAAACCACCATCACCACCATGGTGGCCATCTTGTTCTGGGGAACGGCCATGGCTCAGTGGAAGAGCCTCTGCTTGGCATGCAGAAGGTCCCAGGTTCAATCCCGGCAGCTCCAGTTAAAGGGACTAGGCAGGTAGGTGATAGGAAAGGCCCCTGCCTGAGACCCTGGAGAGCCGCTGCCAGTCTGAGTAAACAATACTGACTTTGATGGAACAAGGGTCCTATTCAGTATAAGGCAGCGTCATGTGTTAAAAATAAAATTACAGCTTGAAACCCCACAAGCAAAGATGGTGCATAGCTCCCATTATACTGCGAGAGCCACGCAAGCAGCCGACCTTTCAAATCCATACAATTTCACATATGGGGAGGAGGAAGGAAGCCAGTCAAGATGATACCCGCGGCTGCCCTCAATTGTAGGCCTGGCGGAAAAGCTCTTTCTTGCAGGCCCTGTGGAACTCCTTAAGGTCTTGCAGGGTCCTGATGTTTCCAGGCAGAGCATTCCACCAATGATCCTGTTGAGAAGTCTGCCATGGAAGCTCCCTGGCCACTTTGAGCTAAGGTTGCCAGGTCCTTTCTTTCTTCTCCCCTGTTCTTAGACCAGGGTCTTGAACAATAAAACCATAAAATAGGGGTGGGGAAAGTCAAGGCCCGCGAAATCATTTGGTCTGGCCCTTCGTGGGTCCTGGCAGATCTCTAGCTCAGAAGGATCTAAGACTGGTGATCCGCACCCTCCCGCGGACAAGACTAGCCTCTATTCAAGGCAGATGTGAGTTTGTTTTGCCAAACTCTTCCCTGCAGAAGAGTCATTAGCTATGAAGCTGCTAAGACTGCCCAAAAAACTGTGTTAACCCTTTCCTACCCGGGCCATGGAGAAACATATTGCTCGGCTAATTTTTAAGTTGATAATTTTGTATGGCCCGCGAATGATGTTATAAATATCCAAATGGCCCTTGGCGGAAAAAAGGTTCCCCACCCCTGCCATAAAACTTAAATAAGACCCATCTCTAAAAACACCTCCCTTCGTCTCTTCTCTGCAGCCTCCAAAAAACAAGCAACAAAATAAGTACGCTGAGGGTCAGAGTCCTCTAAGAGGAACTGAACCTTTTTCTCCAAAGTTGCTCGAGAAGATGTGGACCATTTCTTAAAACATGGTATAATCCATTTCAGCCTAAGCTGGTATACATAAGGGCAATGCAAAAGGATATATACCAAGGAGCCCACTGACTGAAGAGGGAAGGGACACAGCCAGTCTGAAAAAGGGATCTTTAACATACGGCCCAGCAAAACCATTTTAAAAGGGCTATTAAATCTCGAATGGATAAAGATTCTACATAACTATGGACTAACCAGAGAATTCATATAGGAAGGAAGATTACCCTTTGATAAGAGGCCCAGGGCAAGTGGAGAACATGTCCTCCGCGCATTGAGAAGTCTGCATGGGGGTGCTGGGTAATAACGCTCAGTAGGTCTGAGGATCATGGGTGATCACAGTTTGAATTTTCTTTTCATGATGGCCTGCAGCAAGGAACGGGCTGCCGCCGCCGCTGGGATGGGCCTGCCAAGTGGGCCGCACCGGGAAGCCTGGACCACCAAGGGGCCCTCCTACGAGGACTTGTACACCCAGAACGTCGTCATCAGCATGGAGGACCAGGATGACGCGCACCAGCCAGCCAGTGAAGGGAAGCCGCCCCGAGAGAGGCCAGTCTGGCTGCGGGAGAGCACTGTTCAAGGAGCTTATGATCCTGACGAGGTCAAAGGAGGTAAGGAGGAGAGAGCGGGAGGGCCGCTGCGCAGCTCTCTGCACTGGACCGAGGGCCCCCTTGAAGGAGGCAGACTGTGCTGTACACCCCAGCGGGTACAAACAGCCTCCAGGCTTTTGCATTTCCTCTGCCGTGCAAAGTGGCTGATCTCATAGAATCACAGAGTTGGAAGGGGCCACACAGGCCATCTAGTCCAACCCCCTGCTTAATGCAGGATCAGCCGACAGCATCCCTGACAAGTTCTTGCCCAGCCTGCTTAAAGACTGCCAGTGAGGGGGGAGCTCACTGGCTCCCTAAGTAGCCGATTCCACATTCGAACAACTCTTATTGTAAAATTTGTTTTCCTAATATCCACCTTTCCTCCTGCAATTTAAACCCATTATTGTGAGTCCTGTCCTCTGCTGCCAGCAGGAACAGCTCTCCGCCCTCCTCTAAGTGACAGCCCTTCAAATACTTCAAGAGAGCAATCATGCCCCCCCTCAACCTTCTCTTCTCCAGAGTAAACATTCCCAACACCCTAAACATTCCCCCCTCAACCTCCTCTTCTCCAGACTAAACATTCCCAACACCCTAAACATTCCCCCTCAACCTCCTCTTCTCCAGACTAAACATTCCCAACACCCTAAACATTCCCCCCTAACCTCCTCTTCTCCAGACTAAACATTCCCAACACCCTAAACATTCCCCCCTCAACCTCCTCTTCTTCAGACTAAACATTCCCAACTCCCTCAGCCTTTCCTCGTAGGGCTTGGTCTCCAGGCCCCCGATCATCCTCGTCACTCTCCTCCGCACCTGCTCCATCCTGATAAAGCTGCTCACGGCCTTGTCCTAGGGTGTGACGTTGGCTTGGATCCTGCGACGTTCAAATGGAAACCTAAATGGACATAGTGCGGTTCCGCTTGCGCAGGATCGTGTGTGACCCCCTAATGCTTTTTGGTGTATGTATTATAGCCCCGAGAAATTGGTCGCACAAGACCTTGGCCCAAGTGGAAACGTAAGGAAGGGTACAAAAAGACTAACTCGGCCAAAGTGGCTGCTGCGGTCTTTTCCTTGTGTTTCTCCTTCTGCGAGTGCTGTGGCACAAGTGGAAATGTCATGCTGGATCCAACACCTTGCTCATAAGTCATGCTGGATCCAACACCTTGCTCATAAGTTTTTCTGACATCGGGCACCCTTAAACTCTTACTCTGTTCATAATTAATAAAGAAATAAGCATGACCCCGGTGTCCCGTGTCCATACCTGTATAGAAGAAGAAGAGTTGTTTTTTATATGCCGACTTTCTCCACCACTTAAGGGAGACTCAAACCGGCTTACAATCACCTTCCCTTCCCCTCCCCACAACAGACACCCTGGGAGGTAGGTGGGGCTAAGAGAGCTCTAAGAGAGCTGTGACTTGCCCAAGGTCACCCGGCTGGCTTTCTGTGTAGGAGTGGGGAAACAAATCCAGTTCACCAGAGTAATGTCCGCCGCTCATGTGGAGGAGTGGGGGAATCAAACCCAGTTCTCCAGATCAGAGTCCACCACTCCATACCACTGCTCTTAACCACTACACCACACTGGCTCTCCCACATGAACCACTCATCAGCTGGCATGGGTGGGGCCAGGCTGCTAGCCAATAGCCACTTGCCAGCATGTGCTCCGAACCAAATGACTTTAACCCCTTGCTTGGTCTCGATGAGAAACAGACCTTTCTTTCCCCCGATAGTGGGAATTGAGTTGCGTTTCCCCCCCCCCCTTTAATGCCGCTCTCACTGTACAGAATAACGGCCTGACTCCATCTGCAGCCAGGCGATTGAACCAGCTTTATGGAACTGTCACGCCGTTGCTCAGGCAACGTGCTGTCGCATGCCCGCCCCCACAGTTAAATTCCCGAGCGGCATTGCAAGAACGTTCATGTGCCGAAGCGTTCGGAGGCAGTTCAGAACTCTCGCTCACTGGCAGAGCCGGTTCATAATTCATGGTCCGGGTATGACATGAGCAAAGGAAGGGTATTTGCCTCTCCCTGGTCTTAGACACGTGCGACCTCCCTGCCCCCCCCTTACCACTGCAGCCCACAAAGCCCCATGAAATGCTCCTGGGAGATGCCCCCCCACGAATAGCTTAGAGAGAAGGAATCAGCTGAAATCCCTCACCCCTTGTGTGGGCAGAAGTTTGAGCCTGGATCCAGTCCCTTATCTGCTCATAGAAAGCTCGCACGCTAGAGAAAAGGCTAGGCCAGGTGCTGTTCTCCTGTATGCTTGTTCTCCTTTTTTCTTTTTAACAATTATTTGGTTATTCAGTTAGAACCATAGAGTTGGAAGGGACCACCAGGGTCATCTTGTCCAACCCCCTGCGCAATGCAGGAAATTCCAAACTATCTCCCCTCGACCATAACCCCAGTGACCCATGCTCCATGCCCAGAAGATGGCCAAGGTGCCCTCCCTCTCACGATCTGCCTAAAGTCATAGAATCAGCATTGCTGACAGATGGCCACCTAGCCTCTGCTTGAAAACCTCCATGGAAGGAGAGCCCACCACCTCCCGAGGAAGCCTGTTCCACTGAGGAACCGCTCGAACTGTTAGAAAATTCTTCCTAATGTCTAGACGGAAACACTTTTTGATTTAATTTCAACCCGTTGGTTCTGGTCTGACCTTCTGGGGCAACAGAAAACAACTCGGCACCCTCCTCTCTATGACAGCCCTTCAAGTATTTGAAGATGGTTATCATGTCACCTCTCAGTCCTCTCCTCTTCAGGCTAAACATACAGTTGCATGACTGATGCATATAACAGTACGTTAAGAAAACATAACGAACGGGGAGACGCCAAAAAGACATAGACAAATAAAATCGGAATAATAAAATCAGAAGAAGAAAAGTATTTATTTAGAATATTGTTCTGCTGCTTCTTCGGAGTCCTGCTCGAGGCGGCTTTCGATTAAAAACACAAGCTTGTTTTCTCTGTGTAGGAATCTTGGGGGCCGGGATGGGGGTATGGGAAAACATTCAACCAACCTGCTGGCTGAACTGGTAGAGCTGGGTGAGAACTGGGCTCCAGGGAAAAGGAAGTTTCATGGCTCAGGAGCCGCCACTCAAACACTTAACGGTGACCTTGCAAACTCAATTTGCCATATCAGTAAAGCCAAGTGTTCTAAACTAGGGCCTGTAAGATAATATAAGAACAAAAGAACGTAATAAAGGCCATGCTAGATCAGACCAAGGCCCATCAAGTCCAGCAGACTGTTCACGCAGTGGCCAACCAGGTGCCTCTAGGAAGCCCACAAGCAAGACAACAGCAGCATTATCCTGCCTGTGTTCCACAGCACCTAATATAACAGGCAAGCTTCTCTGATCCTGGAGGGAATAGGTATGCATCATGACTAGTATTCATTTTGACTAGTAGCCATGAATAGCCCTCTTCTCCATGAGCTTGTCCTCTCCCCTCTTAAAGCCTTCCAAGGTGGCAACCATCACTACATCCTTGGGCAGGGAGTTCCACAATTTAAAGATGCGTTGTGTGAAGAAATTCTTCCTTTTCTCTGTTTTGAATCTCTCACCCTCCAGCTTCAGATGACCCCATGTTCTGGCATTATGAGAGAGGGAGAAAAGCTTCTCCCTGTCCACTCTCTCCATACCATGCATAATTTTATAGACCTCGATCATGTATCCCCTTAACCGCCTTCTTTCCAAGCTAAATAGCCCTCAGGGTTTATATGGAGCTCAGCACTGATGCTGGAGCCCTAGCATAACAGATGACCGATGGGCCACTCTTATTCCAGGGCGGCAATTGAGTGGAATTCCCATAGATGAAATTATACATCTGCATCTCTGTTGCGGTTTGTCCCGTTGTTTCCTTCATTCCTCTTCCTCGTGTGCCTGCAGGTGGTCGAGACATGGATATGTTCCGGGAAGGGGAAGAGGGTCAAGGCTCCCTGGACAACAACGAGGAAGTGATGCGCGCTCTGCTCATCCACGAGAAGAAAACCCCCTCCGCCTCTGTTGGTGCCCTGGGTGGGGCGGCACCCCTATCCAGCGCCAATGCCAGCGATTCTGAGAGCGAGACGAGCGAATCAGACGAGGACTCCCCTCCCCGAGTGGCCGCTGCTGCAGCGCCGCTCTACGGCCTGTTGGAGGAAGACGACGATGACGAGTTTGAGGTGGTGACGGAGGACCCCACTGTCATGGTGGCCGGGCGCCCGTTCTCTTACAGCCAGGTGAACCAGAGGCCGGAACTTGTGGCCCAGATGACCCCTCAGGAGAAGGAACTCTACATCGCTATGGGTCAGCGCATGTTTGAGGACATGTTTGAATAGCTTCCTTCCGCCTTGCTTATGTTTGCAGACGAGCATCGACGGGAAATTCAGGGAGGGAGCAAACTGGCGAATTATACCTACTCTTTCTCAATCTATTCAGTTGTTCTTTAGCGTCACCCTAGAGATGAGAAAGAAATGGGGGTCAGAGAGAGGAGCACAGTTGACGTGGCAGCCGCGATATATTTCTTTGCGTATAAAGTAGAGGGTGACAGCAGGGGTCTAGTTTTTGAACGGAAAGGAGCCTGCCAAAGCGTACCTTTCCTCTGTGTTCTTGTGACTGAATCAGATTTCTGCTTGTCTTGGGAAGAGAAGTAGTCCAAGGACAACGACGGGGTAAGTGGGTGGGTGTATCATCAGACTCCCTCCTCCGTGCCCCCTTTCTCGTGTAGACAATAGACCATCACCCACATGAGTACCTGTGGGCAGAGCAGCACACAATGAATGCACGAGTACTTTGAATCATGGGAGACCTCACGGGGTCTTTCAGACATTGTCACGCGGCAAGCGTGGTTGGTTGTCATCACCACGTTTCTTCGTTCTGCTTATGACCTTGCACTTTTTTTCTTTTGTGTGTGTGTGTTCAGCCTGGAAAAATCTGAATGCTCGGTGTTCCCGTTTCAAAAAAGGGTTGCGGGGGTCGTTCCTCTTGCCTCCGTTAAATTCTGAGACCATCCCCCCTCTCAAATAACAACCAGAGGACAATCTCTTTGTAGATAACCTAAAGATAACCTCCTTGTAGCTGTTGTGCATGGGGATTTTGATTTGTAACAGCCTGAAGTCAAGCAGGATCTAAAGGTCCCCCTCCCCCATGCGTCCTTTTGTTCTCCGGTTTATATGCGATAGTAGCCACAGAGAACATAGATGCAATCATGGTAGCTGGTGGCTGTTTGGCTCAGCGCCGTTTGCAAATTGTTCTTTAGTGATAAAGAGGCTTTAGGGACCGGTAGATATTTTACATTTTGCTGAATAGGGGGGAAATTGCCCAGAGACCATATTCCCAGCATTGTCATGGTAAAGCAGTCTTGTAAAACGCTCCTTAAAAAAAAAAAAAACAATTATTTTACAGATAACTGACTCTGCTTCTTTGCATACGCGAGCAAATTCCCGTCCTTCCATCTAATCTAATTACCTGAAATGGTGCCATTTTCAAACGAGAAGGCTCAGTTTTAAAGTGTCGCTTGGCTTTCTTTCCCCCCACCTCTTCTCGCAGGTGTCGCGTTCTTATGGTTCCCAGCATGCTCTGCGTGTCAGAATCAAGCCCCTCTTGGTTCCCGGAATGACTGAGCCAAAACTCTCAAAACAGGTTTCTTTCAGCTCTGGGGTATATGTTATGTTGAATGAGCAGAACCTGAGAACACCAAGAAGGCAGTAAGAATGACTTTTCTTGTTCCTGGTCTCTACCTAAGCAGAAGTGCCGTTGCCAGCGATTAGTGTCAAGGCCATTCTTTTGTTTGGGAAAGGTGGGGGTCTTATTTCAGCACAAACAAACGTGTTTATTGTTTTTTTTAAAAAAATATATGCAGAATTTTGTTGGATTCCAACGTTTAGCGTGGCGCTGTCCAGTTGAACATTTCCAGCCGTGCCTATGCGAATAAATTCCACTTTGTAACCTTTTAAAAATGTACAGCTTTTTAAAAAACCATTGGTTCCCCCCCCCCCCTTTAATCTGGCATCACAGATGTCCTGGCTCATTTATCTGCGGCTGGAGTCAGGTTACAGCGTCTCTCAGGCTGGGAAGAAGCACAAACGAAGTCAAAACAGTCCGAGGTCAGTTAGGAGCCAGAGGAGTTGCAAGAATCGGCTATCAGTCCAAGGTCAGGTAAGTTCAGGAGTAAATCACAACAGTGGCACTAGGTTCCTTGTTTGGCGAACAAGTTGCAGCTACGCCTTCCAACTCCTTCCCGGGAGCTTTATAGCTCACCTGCCTCTAGGAACCATCCTGCCAGTACTCTTCATCTGAGCTTCCCCCCATGTAGCTTATATCCGGTAGCCAATCTCGCGCTGTGCGCAGGCTGTACCATGACACCATCCCCCCCGGGCCCCCTTCCCAAGGAGAGTCCGGGCCAGGTTTCTGCAGGTATGCCTGATGGAATTGCTGGACCAAGGCAGGGGCATGTACATAATCTGCGGGCTCCCAGGAGCGGTCATCCGGCCCGTAACCTTTCCAGTCTACTAGGTATTGGAGCCTGCCCCGTTGATGGGAGTCTAGGATCTGCGCTACCTCGTACTCCTGGTGTCCTTCCACCAAGATCGGAGGGGGGGGGGCCTGGGGTCAGAGCGGGTGTGGAGGTACAGCGGGGGCCAGAAGGGAGCGGTGGAATACGGGGTGAATGGAATGGTGGATGGGAGGGTCAGGTGGTAGGCCACGGGGTTCACCTGTTCCGAGATTTGGAAGGACCCATGACAACAGAATAGTAGAGTGGTAAACAGCACGTTTGCTCAGTGATCACTCGTATTTCACACGCACCCTTAAAATAAACTGGGATGGCACAAATGGTTAGGCAAAGATTAAGTTGGTTAGGCAAAGCAAATTGTTAGGCCCATGCGGTTTCTTTTGTGATTTTATTTTCAGATGCTTCATAGTTTGCCTTTTTAAAGCAAATAAGAGTGTCAGAATTTGTTTCTTAGGTATAAAAATAAAGGAGGAGGAAAGAACATGATCCTTCCACCCAAGGCCGTTTTTTAACCTGTTAATAAAGCTGACTGGCTTTTTAAAAATACCTGCTGAATATCCAAACCCCTGTATTCGAATGATGCCCAGTTATTCCTGGAACATGCTGCAGTGCGTCTCTAGTGGTTAGACATTAGATAACCAAACTTTTTTCTTGCACAGATATTTATAAGATTAAGCATGACCTGGATGGCCTAGGCTAGCCCGATCTTGTCAGATCTCAGGAAGATAAGCAGAGTTGGTCCTAGTTAGTGCTTGGATGGGAGACCACCAAAGAAGAAGAAGAGTTGGTTTTTATATGCCAACTTTCTCTACCACTTAAAGAAGAATCAAACCAGCTTATGGTCGTCTTCCCTTCCCCTCCCAACAACAGACACCTTGTGAGGTAGGTGGAGTGGAGAGAGTTTGGAGAGAGCTGTGACTGGCCCAAGGTCACCCAGTTGGCTTCGTGTGTAGGAGTGGGGAAACCAACCCAGTTCACCAGATTAGCATCTGCCTCTCTTGTAGTGGAGTGGGGGAATCAAACCCGTTCTCCAAATTAGAGACCACCGCTCTTAAGCACTACACCACGCTGGTTCAAAGAAGGTCAGGGTCACTACGGGCGATGGGTCCCCACCCCGACCTTCTTTTGCCTTAAAAACCCTACTGGGGTCGCCGTTAAGTTGGCTGTGACTTGATAGCGCTTTCCACCACCAGCAGCCCAAACCTCTGTGAATTAGTGGGCTTCTTGTTCCTTCGTTTATCTATTTTAAATACTTTTATCATTCCTTTCTCCTGAACCAGGAGTCAAGGTAGGTTACAAAAAAATAAATCCAGTGGAGAAATACAATCAATCAAAACAAGCCTGTCCAACACAGTGTGTGTGTGTGTGTGTGTGTGTGTGTGTGTGTGTGTGTGTGTTAAGTGCCATCAAGTCGCTTCCGACTCATGGCGACCCTACGAATCCTGAAAACTGAGGGCCACGGCTTCCTTGATAGAGTCCATCCATCTCTTGTTGGGTCTTCCTCTTTCCTGCTGCCTTCAACTTTTCCTAGCATGGTTGTCTTTTCCAGTGACTCTTGTCTTCTCATATTGTGACCAAAGTATGACAGCCTCAGTTTAGTCATTTTAGCTTCTAGGGTCCAACATGGTAGCAGCCATCAAAAACAAGATACACTCCAACCTATTCAGCAGCCCCATCCTTTCCAACAACAGCCCTCGAAGAAGCTGGGGGTGAATACCAGCCAGCCAAACAAACCCAATGCTGACTTCCATCTGCATGCCCTCAATGCCCATTTATACTGTTAGGCTGTGCAGATCGTAGGCCCTCAAACCAGCTCCAGAAGTTCAGAGCTCAATTTAGTGTGTGCGTTAAGTGCCGTCAAGTTGTTTCTGACTCGTGGTGACCCTATGAATCAACATCCTCCAAAATGTCCTATCTTTGACAGCCTCGCTCAGATCTTTCAAATTGAAGGCTGTGGCTTCCTTGATTGAGTCAGTCCATCTCTTGTTGGGTCTTCCTCTTTTCCTTCTGCCCTCGACTTTTCCGAGCACGACTGTCTGTTCCAGTGACTCGGTGCCAAATCTTCCCCCCACGCAGTCGAGCCCAAAGAGTCGAAATGATGGTTGAATGCTGCACCTCGGTGGAGCCACGCTGTTTCAGATTTGCTTTCCTGTCTGCAGCATAATTGTAAGGGATGCGGATCGTCATGGTGACTTGCAAGGGTTCAAGTGCCTCATTGATAGAATCATAAAGCTGGACGGGACTACCGGGGTCATCGAGTCCAACCCCCTGTACAATGCCAGAAATCAACAGCTACCTCCCCCCACACCCCCAGTGACCCCTACTCCATGCCCAGAAGATGGCAACAAAACCTCTCCAGGCATCCTGAAGACCTGTAATGCAAAGTTAACAGGCATGGCCCAGATTTCAGGAACTGAGAATTCCTCCTGCTGCCGAGAAAGTTGTAGGTCACCCAAGGTTGCCATGAGTCAGAAGCGCCTTGACGGCACTTAACACACACACACACACACACAGTGAATAAAACTGTCTTTAGCTGCCTCCTAAACGTCAAGAGGGGGGGCAGGTGCACCTCACCGGAGAGGTGGTTCCATAACGGGCTGCCACTGAGAAGGCCCTGTCTCGTGTACCCCACCAGCTTTTTGGACAATGGGACAGTCACCAGTGCGACATAGGAAAACTGTAAGGTCTACTTCTTGAAAAAGGAGACTGCGAGAGCGTTGTTCTAGATAAATACTGTGGGCTGGTTTTATAAAAGCGTTCCTTGAATGTGGCCTTGGCATTTTCTGTAAAAGTATGTCGCTGCTGAGGCGTTAATCAAAAGCTGAGTGTGTGTGTGTTAATTTTTAAAATGGTCTTGGTGTTCCTTTTTCTCTTTTTTGTGGGCCAGGTTTCCCCCCTGGTGCTTACTTGACAGAAGGGAAGTGACTTTAATGCATATCCAACGACGTGCTAGGCAGGAATGGGAAGCCAGCAAAGAAATTATGATCAAAGATATATGAAAGCATGAAACGGTTCCCTGCACATGTGTGCAGGTAGTTAATTATTTAAGTCGGTAACGAGAAGAAAGGGCACCTCTTTCCATTTGCTCTTTAAGCCAATGAAGCAGGCGCCGAGCGGAGAGGATTTGCACATTTCAGCCGTAGGAGCAGCCTTTCGAAATGGGAATGGAAAGCGGCAAACAACTGCCTCACCCACAGCCTCAAGCTGTTCATCGAGTCTTCATGGATTTTAAAAACCAGAACAAATTGTCTCATTAGCCAGCCTGGCTTTCGCAGTTTCATTTAGCAGAAAGCTCCTCCAGCGTTCCCTAGAGCAGAAAGTAAGGGATGTCGAGCCAAACTAGAGGGAATTCTTTAGAATATAGGAACCAGTCTCGATTGAAGATACCTGAGGCTCATGTGGATAGACCAGGCTGGCCTGATCTTGTCAGATCTCGGAAGCTAAGCAGTGTGGGCCCTGGTTAGTACTTGTGTGGGAGACCTCAAAGAACATAAGAAAGGCCCTGCTGGATCAGACCAAGGCCCATCAAGTCCAGCAGTCTGTTCACACAGTGGCCCAACCAGGTGCCTCCAGGAAGCCCACAAGCAAGAGGACTGCAGCAGCATTATCCTGCCTGCGTTCCACAGCACCTAATTTATTAGGTAGTAGAAGAGTTGGTTTTTATATGCCTTTCTCTACCACTTAAGGGAGACTCAAACCGGCTTACAATCACCTTCCCCTCCCCGCAACAGACACTCTGTGAGGTAGGTGGGGCTGAGAGAGTGTGACTAGCCCAAGGTCACCCAGCTGTCTTCGTGTGTAGGAGTGGGGAAACAAATCCAGTTCACCAGATTAGCCTCCGCCGCTCATGTGGAGGAGTGGGGGAATCAAACCCGGTTCTCCAGATCAGAGTCCACCACTCCAAGCCACTGCTCTTAACCACTACACCACGCTGGCTCGAGGTAGGCATGCTCCTCTGATACGGGAGAGAATAGGTATGCATCATGACTAGTATCCATTTTGACTAGTAGCCACGGATAGCCCTCTCCTCCATGAACATGTCCACTCCCCTCTTCAAGCCTTCCAAGTTGGCGGCCATCACCACATCCTGGGGCAGGGAGATGGTCTGAATCAGAGGGTTTCCAAAGTGTGAAGCCATGGCGGGATGATTGCCAGGTTCATTACATTTTGTTAAGAGAAGACATTTCCCCTTCTGTAGTTTCTATAGTGATGCCCTACATGCCTGAGAACATAACAAGACCCTTCTGATCTGACAGGAGCCCAACAGAACCTCTGACAACTCCCGGGAAGGGCATGAAAGCATCGACAAACCCATTCTCTCCGGCTCCTGGCTTGCGAAGGCATGGCACTCTCCACATGGAGAATCCATTTAGCTACTATGATGATTAGCCACTAGTAATGTTTAATCCTCCATAGATCTTGGAAACCATTTTTGAAGCCATCAAAGCTAATGACTCCCCAAAGTGAGTTCTGTAAATTAATTACACGTTTGTTTTTCCTGAATTCAATGACTTCACTATTAATAATTTTAAAAGTTGTATCATGTGTTCCCTTAGTCGTTTTCATCTAAATTAAAAAGCCCCAATAAGGTAACCTTTCTCTACATGGGAAGTGATACTACCTGTCAGTTACACTTTTACCCCATCCTTTCTCTAAGGAGCAGGGTACATGAATCCCCTTCCTCCATTTTATCCTAACAACCACCCTGCGAGATTAATTAATTAATTTACTGCCTCAGTTTTCTTTAAATTTTAAATTAATTTGGTGAATATATCTAGCCCAAAGGCCCTGACCTGGATAGCCCAGGCTAGCCCGATCTCATAAGATTTCAGAAGCCAGGCAGGGTTGGCCCTGGTTAGTATTTGGATGGGAGACCACCAAGGAAGCCCCTGGTCCCCATGCAGATGCAGGCAATGACAAACCATCTCTGAATGTCTTGGCCTTGAAAACCGTGCGGGCCACCATAAATCAGCTACGACTTGACAGCAGTTTCCACCACCACCATCATGTTAATTTGGAGTGTATTTATTCTTCCCCATAAAGAAAGATTTAAGATTGCCCTTCTGTCCAAACCCAACGATACATCAGAGATCCACTTGTTAAAATTTAGCACAATCATGTGCTTTAAGGTGTACTTGAACAGCACATTCATTTGAGCCACCTAGATTGTTTTACAAAACTGTTTTTCAAAGAATGGTTGATACAGGTTAGTAGCCCTTCCTTCCTTCCTTCCTTCCTTCCTTCCTTCCTTCCTTCCTTCCTTCCTTCCTTCCTTCCTTCCTTCCCTCCCTCCCTCCCATAAGAAGGGCCATCCTGGATCAGACCCAGGTCCATCAAGTCCAGCAGTCTGTTCACACAGAGGCCAACCAGGTGCCTCTAGGAAGCCCGCAAGCAAGACAACTGCAGCAGCATTGTCCTGCCTGTGCTCCACAGCACCTAATATAATAGACAGGCTCCTCTGGTCCTGGAGAGAATAGGTATACATGTCCACTCCCCTCTTAAAGCCTTCCAAGTTGGCAGCCATCACCACATCCTGGGGCAGTTCCACAATTTAACAATGCATTGTGTGAAGAAATACTTCCTTTTGTTTGTTTTTGAATCCCTCACCCTCCAGCTTCAGCAGATGATCCTGCGTTCTAGTATTATGAGAGAGGGAGAAAAGCGTCTCCCTGTCTACTGTGTCCATGTGTGTGTGTGTTAAGTGCCATCATGTCGCTTCTGACTCATGGCAACCCTATGAATCACTGCCCTCCAAAATGTCCTGTCTTTGACAGCCTTGCTCAGATCTTGCAAACTGAGGGCCGTGGCTTCCTTTATACAGTCCATCCATATCTTGTTGGGTCTTCCTCTTTTCCTGCTGCCCTCAGCTGTCTCCATACCATACAAAATTTTATAGCCCTCTATCATGTCTCCCTTAACCGCCTTCCTTCCTTCCTTCCTGGTGCTGCTGCACTCGTCTTGTTTGTGGCTTCCTAGAGGCAGCTGGTTGGGCCACTGTGTGAACAGACTGCTAGACTTGATGGGCTTTGGTCTGATCCAGCAGGGCCGGCCTGCCGGCCTGCCTGCCTGCCTTCCTTCTAGGTGTCCTGCATATTTAACTGCTGCATAATGGCAGAAATCCTACAGGTGAAACTGCATCTCCTCCCCAAGACAACCTTCCACTCCCCCAACCCCTGGAATTACTGCAGATGGAGTCAAAAACTTCCCACTTCATCATCGACAAAGGTTAACCTTATCGGGGGCAGGGAGGGCACCTTACAGGGGAGAGGGGCCTTGGCTCAGTGGTAGAGCATCTGCTTGGCATGCAGAAGGCCCCAGGCATCTCCAGTTAAAGGGACAAGGCAAATGGGTGACATGAAAGACCCCTGCCTGACACTCTGAAGAGCCATAGGGAGGGGCTGTGGCTCAGTGGTAGAGCATCTGCTTGCATGCAGAAGGTCCCAGGTTCAATCCCCGGCATCTCCAGTTAAACGGACTAGGCAAGTAGGTGATGGGAAAGACCCCAGCCTGAGACCCTGGCGAGCCACTGTCGGTCTGAGTAGACAATACTGACTTTGATGGACCGAGGGTCTGATTCAGTAGAAGGCAGCTTCATGTGTTATGGGGGGGGGGCATGACTCAGTGGCAGAGCATCTGCTTGGCATGCAGAAGCTCCCAGGTTCAATCCCTCGCAGCATCTCCAGTTACAGGGGCTAGGCAGGTAGGTGATGTGAAAGATATCTGCCTGAGACCCTGGAGAGCCGCTGCCGGTCTGAGTAGACAATACTGACTTTGATGGACCAAGGGTCTGGTTCAGTATAAGGCAGCTTCCTGCGTGTACCATCTACACATTACACCTAGGGAATTAATTTTCTACCCCTTTAAAGACTGGCGGATGTCTGCCATCCCGTAGCAAGCGCTGCTCCCGAGGCCCCTAGGGAAGGCTTCCCCCGGGAGCCCCCCCCCCCACGCGACCTGTGCGGTGCAGCCCCCACTCCCAGCCCGACGGGAAGGCGCATCCCGCCCCAGCGCCGCCTCCACGAGGGCCGGCTGCTCCACGACGGGCCGGCGACCCTCGCCCCCTTCCCCCGGGGTCCCGTCCCCGTTCCCAGCCCCGGGCTTATGCAACCGCCTCCCGCCGCCTCATTGGCCCGCCCGGGCCTTTCCAGCGCTGGCCCCCCGCCCGGCCCCAGGCGGGGATTGGCTGGCGGCGCCGCCCGTCACCCTCCCCGCCGCCCCGCCCCCCTGCCCTGGCTCCTGCACTGGCGCGCGCCGCGGGTGGGTCCGGAGGAGGAGCCGCTGCCGCCGCCTCCGCCGCCGCCGCCGCCGGTGGGGTTTCAGCACCTTGGACAGCGGCCGCGGAGCGCCGCGCGGGGAGAGCGGCGTCGCCTTGCCGCAGCGGCCGGGCAGGGCGAGGCGAGGCGAGGCGAGGCGAGGCGCGGGCTGCAGCGGCGGCGGAGCCCTTCCCCGGGACCGGCGCTCTTGGCGCGGGGCGGCCCCTGCAGCGGTCCCGGCGCCGGCCTGGCGGAGCCCCCCCCCTCCTTTGGGGGCAGCTCCGGGAGGCTGTGAGCAGACCCCCCCCCCCGGGAGCGGCTGGTTGCTTGCAATTCTCGCCCTCTTGGAGGGTTGGGGGTCAACCCCCCCTTGCTCTTGACCCGGCCCGAGAGCTGGTGCCTTGACCCCCCCTCGAGATCTGGTAGCTCCAGGAGGCTGTGGGCAGACCCCCCACCCACCCACCCCGGGAGCGGTTGGTTGCTTGTGATTCTTGCTCTCTTGGAGGGTTGGGAGTCAATCCCCCTTGCTCTTGACCCGGCCCGAGATCTGGTGCCTCTCCACCGTTTGAGGTGTTTTGGGTAGCTCCAGGAGGCTGTGAGCAGAACCACCACCCCCGTAGGGAGTGCCTGGTCGCTTGCGATTCTCGCACTCTTGGAGGGTTGGGGGTCAACCTCCACCCCCCTTGCTCTTGACCCGACCCGAGATCTGGTGCCTCCTTTCTGGCCCTGAACCAGATGGGCAGGCGGCCCGGTGGGTCATCTCTGCCCAACAAGTTCCTTGCCAAGAAGAGGGCTGCCGGGTAGCAGGGGGGGGGGGCTGTGGGCTCTGAGGAAGATTAGCCCAAAGGCTCGTTAGATCGGAGACTTTTCTTCCAGGGAGTGGGGTGGTTTGCTTTGGTCCCGATTGGGGAGGCAGGATGGGGGGTTACTTTGGGGTTGGCACCCTGGGAACGCCGCAGCTCCTCCGGTGCCGCACTTGAGAAGGCGGGAGGTGGGGGCAACCCGTGGGCCAGGACTGCGAGGGGTGATTCAGTGGGCAAAGTGCAGCTGGGGAGAATCGAACCGGCCTGGGAGAATGCCCTTCGGCCTCCGTTGGCAGGGACCGTTGACTATGCCAGGGGAACAGAAGAGCGGGACCCGGAGGAGCCCTTGATCACTCGCTGGGAAGATTCCCTACGCCACGACCGGCAGGGAAGATCCAGGAGAGCCTGCAGATGCTGTAGCAGAAGCAGCAGCAAAATCCAGAAGTGGAACTTCTCTCCTCCCTCCCACTTTGGTAACATCAGTTGCTTCACTATGGAAATATTTTTTCCCTACCGTAAGGTGAAGAAAGTCAACGCATAGAGAGTCCCTAAGGCGATCAATTGAAGCTAATCGAATGTTTTCTAGATTGGGGATCCTTCAGGAACGGGGTCCTGTGATTACCCGCCTCTGACCGCCTTTCGGATACCTTGGGTTCGCCTTCTCTTTAAGGCAATCCTCTCCGAGTACCTTCTTTATTTTGATAAAATGAAGCCTTCGTGTATTGCAGACGGTCGGCTGCCCTACTGACATTCCGGCGAATGCAACAGACTGTACGACCGCCCTGTGGCTCGGTTCTTTTCTTCTCCCCCCCCCCAAATGTGAGCGACTCCCCCACCCCGTGGGGAAAAAAAATCTTGTTAAGATTTCCTTTCTTCAAAAATGAAGAAATTTAATATCCAGAGAGTTTTGGATGGTTTAACTTCGTCCCCCAGCGGAAGCAGTGGCGGTTCCAGCGGCAGCGGCTGTGGGCTCGGTGGTGGTCCGGGGCACACAGGAGGAACCCCAGGGACTCCCAGAGAGGAAATCCAGGAGACTCTGACTTCAGACTATTTCCAAATCTGCAAGGTAAGAGTAAGGTTCTTCCCCCCCCTTCTTTAAAGATGTAGAGTGCCAGCGAGGTCGAACACAAGAGCTAAGTCACAGAGGCCTAGATGATGGAGTGTCAAATTATCCTTCGCTCGGATGTTCTGGTTGAGGCTGGATGCAAAGGATCTCTGTTCTTCCTTGTGCAGTGTGTAAAAATTGCAGCATCAAGGGGGCTGATCTGGGTATGTCTCGGTCCAAGATTTTTGTGACAGTTACATTTACGACATTTGTAATACGCCATTGTTGGAAAGTAAGTTGCATCTTTAGGGCGCGAGTGTTGGTTGAAAATGTTAGCTTAGTCATAATTTAGTCTGTCCTTTTTTTCCCATTCCTCAAACACTGGCTGCGTTATGTTCTTCGGGCATTCTGAGTGAAATACATTTGCATTAGAAATTCAGCTGTGGCCTAAAACTGAAAGCCGGGATGAGCTAGAAGACTTCCCCTTTTAAAATCTCTTTTGTATAGGCCTGATCGTTGAGTAGGAATGCTAATGGGTGTTCGGTGTATAATTTGCTTGTTCTGTCCTCCCCCCCCCCCCCACCGTAGAAGCATCTTCATTTTTTGTGTAAGGAAATCAATCCTAGAAGCTCTGCATTTGTGACTAATCATACAGAGATAAACCACATGTTCACAATGACAGTTTTAATGAAGCAAAATAGTTGGGGTCTATTTTTGATTTGCTGACACAGAATGAGTATTCTGTAGCAATTTCACCGAGGAAGGAAAGCAGATTTAAGGAGTCCAATGTTAACCAGTTAGATTAAAAAAATAATAATAATGAGGAAAGAAGACAGAGTTTCCCTTCTCTGTAAACTATCCTTTCCTTTAAAATCTGTGTGACCTATCCCAAATCAATTGATTGAGGCATCATTAACGTTAAACATCTCTTAAAACTCATAATGTCAGAAAGGGAAAAGCCCTTTTGCCATTGAATCGCCTAGAAAACTTAAATATGCCAATTTAATACAAAAGCAGGTCAGTAAAAAATAAAATAAATGATATCTTCTGTTGTTTATTGCAAGAAGTTTAAAAAAATGAATTCTGCATTACTCTGGTTTTCCCAAGCCAAGAAGAGCAAATAAAAGGATTTGATGTTTAATCATGCAAAAAAAAAAAATTGCAGATTTGCAACGAGGGAAGATCGGGAATGGAATAAAAGCTCAGCTTCCTATTGCATCACTATCCAGTGTCCCGTTAATGTCTCAGAGAGAAGAGAAACCCCTCTGGCTTCCTTGGTTTCAGAAGCCTTTGGGTTCAGGCCTTGGATAAGCCATGATTAAAAGGCCGTCTGGTTCCTCCGGATACGTTGATCTAATAATGCTGCAGTTACCCTGATTTCAGTCAGTTAGCTCTTCCTTGTACTAAGGTAAAAGTTGGCCTGTTTCATGTTCCTGTAGAAACAGGCCACTCAGGCAAAACCCGTCCTGTTCCTCCCCCTCCCCCCACCCCGCAAATCCATTTGGAACAACTGTGAGAAAGAAACGGACGACACCCTTACAGGGTGTTACATTATCTACACAGGCCCTGCTTAACAAGGGACAAAATCAAAGTTATTCGGAATTGAGTTAAATGTTAACTAGCTCTAATGGCATATACATTTGGCTCTTACATAAGATACCCAAGGCACTGTCTGGAGGGTTATAAGAACATAAGAAAAGCCCTGCTGGATCAGGCCAAGGCCCATCAAGTCCAGCTCTCTGTTCACACAATGGCCAACCAGGTGCCTCTAGGAAGCCCTCAAAAAAGACGACTGCAGCAGCACCTAATATAATAGGCATGCTCCACAGCACCTAATATAATAGGCATGCTCCTCTGATCCTGGAGATAATAGGTATGCATCATAAGAACATAAGAGAAGCCCTGCTGGATCAGATCAAGGCCTGTCATGTCCAGCAGTCTGTTCACACAGTGGCCAACTAGGTGCCTCTAAAAAGCCCGCAAGCAAGATGACTGCAGCAGCATTCTCCTGCCTGTGTTCCACAGCACCTAGTATAATAGGCATGCTCCTCTGATCCTGGAGAGGTATGCCTCATAAGAACATAAGAAAAACCCTGCTGGATCAGGCCAAGGCCCATCAAGTCCAGCAGTCTGTTCACACAGTGGCCAACCAGGGGCCTCTAGGAAGCTCCCAAACAAGACGACTGTAGCAGCATTCCCCTGCCTGTGTTCCACAGCACCTAATATAACAGGTTTCTTCCTCTGGTACTGGAGAGAACAGGTCCTTCATCCCACATTGCTGCTAGTTTACTCTGCTGCATACTAGTAAAGACCAGGCAGTCTGTATCAGTGGGAGGATCCTGTAAGGGAAAATGCCTGCCCACAGTTTCCCAGCAGGGAACACACACATGAAGCTGAATGTCTACTCAGACTGGCAGCAGCTCCCCAGGGTCTCAGGTAGAGGTCTTTCGCATCCCTTCCCACCTGAGCCTTTTAAACAGAAGAAAGCCAGGGATTGAACTGTGGACCTTTGGCACGCCAAGCGGAGGTTCTACCGCTGAGCCACATCCTCTCCGTGGAACAATGACTGACACTTTTTGTTGGGGAATCTTTTGGTGTAAACCTGTGGCCCTTTCCCAGATCTTCCTACCAAGTCTAATAATACTAGGAGGCTGATAGTTTGTGTGCGTGAGGATCTGTATCAGACAGAGAGCATTGGGCAAATCAGCGGTTAAGAGAGGTGGTTTGGAACAGTGGACTAATCTGGAGAACCGGGTTTGATTCCCCACTCCTACACATGGGTGTCTGTTGTGGGGGGGGGGAAGGAAAGGTGATTGTTAAGCTGGTTTGATTCTTCCTTAAGTGGTGGAGAAAGTCGGCATATAAAAGCTCTCCTCCTTCTTTAATGATAAACGTTGGAAGATCTGATAGGGGGGCATGCAACATGTAGTGAGAGTGTGTGTGTGTGTGTGTGAGAGAGAGAGAGAGAGAGAGAGGCTTCTGATGAACCTGGGGCAAAACCCGCTCTTTTGAAAGAAAACTTAATTATAAAACCGTATTTTAAGTGCTTCTGAGTGAGCTGTGAACCCCACATTCTATCTGTGAGTGGCAATTGCTCTGCTCCTGTGGGAAGATCGAGGTGATCTCATGCTGAACACTGAAGAGAGATGACATTTCGGGTACTGTAAATCTTATGAATGTCACTCTTGGATATAAACAAGAAACCCAGGGAAATGGCACCTTTATTACATTGGGATAAGGCCTGATTAGGCACACTGTACTGGCAAAGGCTGCACTGGAAGAAAAGGTCCCATGTTGGTAATTGTTGTGGAGGCATTTCCAGCAAGAAATGCCTCCTTCACATTTGCATTTCCCATTTTTAATCCTGGCTGCACCCTCCTTCACCCACCAGCGCCGCAAGTGCAGTGTTAACTACTTGGCTTCTCCCTCCTATGCAGACACAATTCACTGATAGTGAACCGTTCTTGGCTGCTTTTTTCCCTTTCTCCCCAGCAATGGGAAATGAATTTAGAAAAGAGAACTGGAAAAAAGTCTCTCTGGTCAACTCCTTCCTTTCAAGGGGGAACAAGAAACAGGTGGTGTGAATCCAAGGAAGGTCTTTAGTAGGGTTGCCAGCTCTGGGTTGGGAAATACCTGGTGATTTTGAGGGTGGAGCCTGAGCCAACGTGGTGAAGTGGTTAAGAGCGGTGGTTTGGAGTGGAGGACTCTGATCTGGAGAGCCGGGTTCGATTCCTCGCTCCTCCACAGGAGCGGCGGAGGCTAATCTGGTGAACTGGATTTGTTTCCCCACTCCAGTACATGGGTGACCTTGAGCTAGTCACAGCTCTCTCAGCCCCACCTACCTCACAGGGTGTCTGTTGCGGGGAGGGGAAGGGAAGGAGATTGTAAGCCGGTTTGAGTCTCCCTTAAGTGGTAGAGAAAGTCAGCATATAACAACCAACTCCTCCTCCTCCTCCTCCTCCTCCTTCAGTAGGGCACAATGCCATAGAGACTGTCTTCCACAGCAGCCATTTTCTCCAGGTGAATTGATCTTTACTCCCGCTTGTAAACTAAAGGTAATAGGCTGGGGTTGGCAGCTGCAGGTTGGGAAATTCCTGGAGATTTGGGGGTGAGGCCTGAGGAGGGCGGGGTTTGGGGAGGGAGCTTAGCAGGGATGTGATGTCCCATACTCCACCCTCCACAGCTGCCGTTTTCCCCAGGGGAGTCGGTCTCAGTAAACTGGAGACCAACTGAAATTCTGGGCCCCACTTGGTGGCCTAAAAGGCTAATTGAATGCACTCCGGCTTTCACCACAAGAAAAGTCTCACTACAAACAAAACGGAAATCAAGAGCCATAGTAAAAAAAAAAAATTGTTGAAGCGGGAGTCACGTCGAAAGGTTTTCTGCGCGCTACGCAGAACAAACGAGTCTGCAGGCTTCTAGATTTTATTTTAATTTGTTCCTTTATTTAAAACATTGATTAGCTGCCTTCCTACATTACGGAACTCAAGGTGGCTGACAATGTAAACTGGAAAAACAGCACACAAAAACACATAAGAAAGACCCCGAATTAAAACCACAATTTACAATTACCAAGAGGTAAGGGAAATTAAACTAATCAAATACTGTACTGAATAAAACCGTTTTCAGCGGCTTCCTAAAGATCGAAAGTGAGGGGGGCAGGCACACCTCCCCGGGGAAGTTATTCCATAATCATGGGGCTGCCACCCAAAAGGCCCTCTCTCATGTACTCCCAGGCGAGGTTTTCGGGTTGACGGTACAGCCAGGAGGGATTCTCCCTGTGATCTTAGACCGGCCAGGCCGAAATAAAGGGCAGATTATTTATTTATTGACTTCATTTATACCTTGCCTTTCTCCCCAACCCAAACTGGCTCGCGTCATTTTCCTCTCCTCCATTTTATCTGCATAACAACCCCCCTGCAAGGTAACTTCATCTGTGACTAGTCCATGGTCACACAGCCAGCTTTCATGATGCATGCCTATGTAGCAGTAGTTAAACTGTGGAACTCCCTGCCCCAGGATGTGGTGATGGCTGCCAACTTGGAAAGTCTGAAGAGAGGAGCTGACATGTTCATGGAGGAGAGGGCTATTCATGGCTGTTAGTAAAAATGGATACTAGTCATGATGCATGCCTATTCTCTCCAGGATCAGAGGAGCATGCCGAATATATTAGGTGCTGTGGAGCACAGGCAGGATGGTGCTGCTGCAGTCGCTTTGTTTGTGGGCTTCCTGGAGGCCCCTGGTTGGCCGCTGTGTGAACAGACTGCTGGACTTGATGGGCCTGGGCCTGATCCAGCAGGGCTTTTCTTATGTTCTTTTGTTCCATGATAGAGTAGGGATTTCAAGCTGTGTCTCCCTGTGGTTGTAAACCATCTGGAGAGAGAACAGTGGCATCATTTGCACCTGTCCTGCTTTTAAGCACTGGGGAACACACGAAAGACCACCTCCTCCCATATTGTCCAGCCCACTGGTTCAGATCTGCCTAACATGCCCTGCTCTCCGTACCCCTGTTGTCAGAGGTGAGTAAGCTGGCAACCAGAGACAGGGCTTTTTCAGTAGCGGCACCTCGCCTATGGAACACCCTTCCCTTGAGGCTCACCTGGTGCTTACATTGCTCTGTTTTCAATGCCAGTCCAAAATGTTTCACGTGTTCCAGCCTTTTAATTAAGGGGCTGATTTTGAACATCATTTTTAGGTAGGGTTGCCAGCTCCGGGGTAAGGAATCCCTGGAGGTTTGAGGGGTGGAGCCTGAGGAGGGCGGGGTTTGGAGAGAGGTGGGACCTCAGCAGGTTATAATGCCCTACAGTCCACCTTCCAAAGCGGCCACTTGCTCCAGGTGAACTGATCTGTGTTGCCTGAAGATCGGTTGTAGTAGCTCATCTGTGCACCTGCTCGGGTTGAGCTGGTCCTTCTTTAAAATGGTTACCAAACCTAGGTACAAGTGTGGCCTCTTCTTCCCAAACCCCACCCTTCCCAGGCTCCGCCCCCCCAAAATATCCAGGTATTTCCCAATCCAGAGCTGGCAACCTTAGGTACCAGCCCAGGCTCTGTTTTATCTTCATGCTGAACAAAGACTTATTCTGGTGAAGCCAGAATAAATTGCCCACAATTAGGGTTGCCAGCCTCCAGGGGGTGGCTGGAGATCTCCCGCTATTACAGCTGATCTCCAGGTGATAGAAATCAGTTTCCCTGGAGAAAATGGCTGCTCTGGAAGGTGGACCCTGTGGCATTGAAGTCCCTTTCCTCACCCCACCCTCCTCAGACTCCACCCCCAAAATCTCCAGGTATTTCCCAACCCAGACCTGCAACCCTACCCACAGTCTCCAAGCTTCTTGTTGTATTTTGTTTTGAAATCATGCCTTGTTCGTCTCTCTCTGTGTGTGTTAAGTGCTGTCAAGTCGCTTCCGACTCATGGTGACCCTATGAATCAACGTCCTCCAAAATGCCCTATCTTTGACAGCCTTGCTCAGATCTTGCAAATTGAGGGCCATGGCTTCCTTTATAGAGTCGATCCATCTCTTGTTGGGTCTTCCTCTTTTCCTGCTGCCCTCAACTTTTCCTAGCATGACTGTCTTTTCCAGTGACTCTTGACATCTCATGATGTGACCAAAATACGACAGCCTCAGTTTAGTCATTTTAGCTTCTCGGGTCAATTCATGCTTGATTTGATCTATAACCCACTGATTTGTTTTTGGGAGCAGTCCACGGTATCTGAAACACTCTCCTCCAACACCACATTTCAAAGGAATCTATTTTCTTCCTGTCAGCTTTCTTCATTGTCCAGCTTTGGCCCTCTGTTGCCTGTTATTTATGCCAGCGTCCTCCTACATGCAAAGATCTCTTCCTACATCCATGCTACCTCTGGCCTCCTCAAAAGATGCCCTTTTGAAATGGCGATGCTTGCATTGCCAGTCTAGTTCCAGCCGCCCTTCTTTCTGCGTCTCACTGACGATCACTTAAGGAAAGGTTATTTCTAATTAGCTAAGACCTGCTCATCTGCGTGTCAGGCAGTATGAGCGCTGTTGAACTTTCCTTCTGTTGGGTTCCCAAGGTTGGGATGAATTTATATATATATATATATATATATATATATATATATATATATATATATATATATATATATATATATATATATAATTAAAGCTATTTAAAAACGGTTAAAATAGCACAATGGCATTTCTTAATAGTCATGATGCATACCTATTCTCTCCAGGATCAGAGGAGCATGCCTATTATCTTAGATGCTATGGAACACAGGCAGGATGGTGCTGCTGCAGTCGTCTTGTTTGGGGGCTTCCTAGAGGCACCTGGTTGGCCACTGTGGGAACAGACTGCTGGACTTGATGGACCTTGGCCTGATCCAGCAGGGCTTTCCTTATGTTCTTATGTTCTAAGGTTGATGTCTGTCACCACAAGCCAAATGCGTTTCGGCCTATGTTTGAATAGGTTGATACTTGCACACGACTTATGTGGGAGACATATACAGCCCAGCATAAAAACCTAAGACAATCCTACCAGATATTGGTGTAATTGGTAATATATACAATCTATTACATACCTGGTCTGTTGTACATTGCCTGTATATGTAAATATATTTGTAACGTGTGTGCATGTTTTATATATATATGATTTTAATAGACCACTGAGGAAGGCCATACAGGCCGAAAAGCGTTTGGCTTGTGGTGACAGACATCAACCTTAAGAAATGCCATTGTGCTATTTTAATGGTTTTTAAATAATTTTAATTCTTATATAGCACTTCTAATATATATATATATATATAATATATTCCCCTCGTTTTTCTTCTACTACTGAACTTTCCTTTTGACCACCTCATCCTGGATTTCAGCCAGTTTGGGTCCAAATCCTAAATGCATAACCAGTTCATGTTTAGTTATCTTCGGCAGAAATGGTACCTGTGACACCGGCACCCTAAAATGGTGGTCTGAGGTCTTCCAAGACCCCAAGTAATAATAAAACATCCTGTCTCCTGTAATAATAAAGCATCCTGGGACAAAAATCTAGACCTTGCTTCTTATTAAGGATTGCCGCAGGCAAAAATAATGTTATGGAATGTTTTTTCCCCAGTGGGGGCTCGGGAAAAGGGTTGCCTGCCCCCAGATGGGGCGTGAAGATCTCCCAGCATTCAACTGATACCCAGAGATCACTTCCCTTGGAGAAAATGGCTGCTTTGGGAGGTAGGCTAGGGTTGCCAATCTCCAGGTACTTTGGCGATTTGGAAATTAGCACGGGTAAAAGGTACACAAATGCACAGAGCCAGTTAGCAAAATGCAAATATTAATAGGTGCTAGAAAAGAGAGACAAACAGTGTGAAGCAAATATTCCTAACAACTGTGACTAAACAATTTACAATATATACATGGAATTAGTAATTTTACAGGCAAAAAAGTCCTCTTAAATATTTCAAAGATGATCCGTTCCAATGGCATAAGTTATTCTCAGGTATAAATCCAACAGGTATAGATCCAAAATTATATAGATCAAAAGATGGGGGACGGCCGTTTCACCTTGGTTTCTTCAGCCCCACATTATCTCATCCATACAATGGTAATTCCAAAGCCTAGCAAAGTCCATAAAGGTTCAATACGTTAGTATCCCATTTGGGAACTTGTGGACATTGCTGTGGCTTAATATTAAACCTTTATGGACTTTGCTAGGCTTTGGAATTACCATTGTATGGATGAGATAATGTGGGGCTGAAGAAACCAAGGTGAAACGGCCGTCCCCCATCTTTTGATCTATATAATTTTAGATCTATACCTGTTGGATTTATACCTGAGAATAACTTATGCCATTGGAACGGATCATCTTTGAAATATTTAAGAAGAGGACTTTTTTGCCTGTAAAATTACTAATTCCATGTATAAATTGTTTAGTCACAGTTGTTAGGAATATTTGCTTCACACTGTTTGTCTCTCTTTTCTAGCACCTATTAATATTTGCATTTTGCTAACTGGCTCTGTGCATTTGTGTACCTTTTACCCGTGCTAATTTCCAAATCGCCAAGGTATAGGCACTGAGGTGTCTTTGTTTTGTTTTTGCTAATAATCTCCAGGTACTAGCTGGAGATCTCCGGCTATTATAACTGATCGCCAGCTGATAGAGATGAGTTCCCCTGGAGTAAATGGCTGCTTTGGCAATTGGACTCTATGGCATTGAAGCCCCTCCCCAAACCCCTCCCTCCTCAGGCTCCACGCAAAAAACCTCCCACTGAAGAGGGACCATACAGCCCACACTGGGACTGGGGAAGGTAGCTGCCTCGGCTGGCTCGTGGGATGAGTAAGAGCTAGGGTTGCCAGGTCCCTCTTCACTACTGGCAGGAGGCTTTTGGGGTGGAGCCTGAGGGTGGTGTGGTTTGGGGAGGGGAGGGACTTCAATGCCATAGAGTCCAATTGCCAAAGCGGCCATTTTCTCTGGGTGATTTGATCTCTATCAGCCGGAGATCAGTTGTAATACCAGATCTCCAGCTATTACCTGGAGGTTGGCAACCCTAGTAAGAGCTCTCAAGGGACCGGATCTGTTGGCAGAGCATGCTAAGAATGCACAGAAAGGTCAGACTCACTGATTAAAGATAAAGTTGCCTTTATTGAGGGAACTACATTTTAGGATAGGAAAGCTGAGAGACAGAGCCCCTAGCTGTCCTATCTGGCTAAGGAGGGAGAGAATGACTTCCGAGAAGAAGGAGAACATAAGAACATAAGAAAGGCCCTGCTGGATCTGACCCAGGCCCATCAAGTCCAGCAGTCTGTTCAGACAGTGGCCAACCAGGTGCCTCTAGGAAGTCACAAACAAGACGACTGCAGCAGCACCGTCCTGCCTGTGCTCCACAGCACCTAATATAATAGGCATGCTCCTCTGATACTAGAGAGAGGAAATTGTCCCCATAGGATATCAGTCTAAGGACAGATAGGAGGTGTGAAAAGGGGGGAAAGGTCTCTAACCGTACAGCCCTGAGCGTACAGCTGACCTCTTGCCCGCCCCCTGCTGGGTCTTCTCAGTTCCTTTGCATGCTAGACATTGCAACTCTTCCAACAGAATCTGGCCCACGGGCCTTATGTTTGACACCCCTGCTCTATGGCATTATACCCCACTGGGGTCCCTCCCCTCCCTGAACCCTCCCCTCCCCAAGCGCTGCTCCCAAATCTCCAGGGATTTTCCAACCCAGAGTTGGCAACCCTACCTGGCAATTAGGGTTGCCAGGTCCCTCTTCGCAACCGGTGGGAGGTTTTTGGGGTGGAGCCTGAGGAGGGTGGGGTTTGGGGGAGGGGAGGGACTTCAATGCCCTAGAGTCCAATTCCCAAAGCGGCCATTTTCTCCAGGTGAGCTGGTCTCTATCGGCTGGAGATCAGTTGTAATGGCAGGAGATCTCCAGCTAGTACCTGGAGGTTGGCAACCCGATTGGATGGCAGATGCTGACGCTGATATGGTGTCAAAAGCAGAAAGAGCGGCGGCGCTGAGCAAAGGAGGCTGATCGGATGCCCCAAATCAAATCAAGTCACTCCAATCTGATGTCAAGGAAAAGTTTCCAATGCAATTAGTGCTTATATAAGCATGATTGAAAGGCCTCTCAACAAAATTACTCAGATCAGCCCTACAGTGAGAGAAGCTTACAATCAATATCTGCCTGCAGAAGTCAGGAAAGGCATAAACCGGGGACGGGGGGGAACCCTTAATCCAAACCAAAGAGGTTGAGCTAGAAAATGCAAACATTACAAATGTATACATTTTAATAAGGTGCAGGGTTGGATTTAGGTTTGATGAGGCCCTAAGCTATTGAAGGTAATGGGGCCCTTTATATGTCCAGCTGTCCTTTGTCAACAACAAATTGTCGCTGTTTTTTGTGTTGAATATATGCTATATGGTAATTTATGGACCTAATAGGTATCTAAAGCCATTTGCACATAACAAAATATGTATTTTATCAAAGTAATTGTTGAACTGAAATACAATTAAGAAGAAGTATATTAATAGTGAAACAATTATTATTTCCTTTTAAAAAATTTGGGGGCCCCAAGAGAGTGGGGCCCTAAGCTATAGCTTGTTTAGCTTATACGTTAATCCGGCACTGAAAGGTGCACAGTAAAGTTAAAAACATAAGGCCTATAACATAGGCACATCTTTCATAGTCAATAAATACATGCAAACGTTTGATGTAAAATCGTACAGTGACCAAATTAGGACCCAATAAGGACCAAATGCGTTTCGGTCTAAAAAAGGCCTTCCTCAGTGGTCAGACATAGAAAAGGTTTCCAGGTCCCTCTTCGCCACCTAGGGTTGCCAACTGCCAGGTAGTAGCAGGAGTTCTCCTGCTAATTCAACTGATCTCCAGCCGATAGAGATCAGATCCCCTGGAGAAAAATGACCGCTTTGGCAATTGAACTCTATGGCATTGAAGTCCCTCCCCTCCCCAAACCCTGCCCTCCTCAGGCTCCGCCCCAAAAATCTCCCGTTGGTGGTGAAGAGGGACCTGGCAACCCTATCGCCACCAGCAGGAGGGTTTGGGGGTGGAGCCTGAGGAGGGCGGGGTTTGGGGAGGGGCTTCAATGCCATAGAGTCCAATTGCCAAAGCAGCCATTTTATCCAGATGAACTGATCTTTATCGGCTGGAGATCAGTTGTAATAGCAGGAGATCTCCCGCTAGTACCTGGAGGTTGGCAACCCTAGACATAGAATGGTAATCTAGTACACAGCCTAATAATATAGTGTCATAATGCACAGTAGAAAAATACATAAAAGCCCTCCTAGTATAATGAAGCTTCCTGTAAAGTTATTTATTCCTTATTTACTAGAACATGGCTCCCATGTCTCACTTTCTGTTACATGCCGGGCTTCTAAGAATGCGTATATATCAAACTGTGTAAAGGTCAAGGCAAAGGTCCCCCAGTGCAAGCACCAGTTCATTCTTGACCCATGGGGTGATGTCACATCAAACTGTGTATTAGGTCAAAAAACCCTTAGCCTCCAGAACCAGGCTGAGGACTGAGGGACAGATCCAAAAAATTCATTGTGCCGTTCTCGGGTACCCTGGAGCCTGCTGATCACAAACTGAGTGAGAAGCCCTTGCATGAATATATGAAGCTGCCTTATACTGAATCAGACCACTGATCCATGAGGGTCAGTGTTGTTTACGTAGAGTGGCGGCAGCTTTCCAGGGTCACAGGTAAAGGTCTTTCATGTCACCTCTTGCTTGATCCTTTAGCAGAGGTGCCAGGGATTGAACCTGGCACCTTCTGCGCACCAAGAAGAAAAAGAAGAGGTAGAGTTGGTTTTTATACCCCGATTTTCTCTGCCTTTAAGGAGTCTCAAACCGGCTTACAATCGACCTTCCCTTCCTCTCTCCACAACAGACACCATGTGAGGTAGGTGGGGCTGAGAGAGTTCGGAGACTTGCCCAAGGTCACCCAGCCGGCTTCATGTGGAGACGTGAGGAAACCAACCCAGTTCTCCAGATTAGAGTCCACCACTCTTAACCACTACACCACGCTGCCTCCAAGCAGATAGCTCTGCTGCTGAGCCACAGGAGACATAGTCAGAACTAAATGCAGACGGATGGGTCCTCACAAGGATTCATAGCAGAAAAGAGCAAGAGTCCAGGATATGTGGCTCAAGCATCTGCTTGGCATGCAGAAGGTCCCAGGTTCAATCCCTGGCATCTCCAGTTAAAGGGGCTAGGCAAGGAGGTGATGTGAAAGACCTCTGCCTGAGACCCTGGAGAGCTGCTGCCGGTCTGAGTAGACAATACTGACTTTGATGGACCAAGGGTCTGATTCAGTAGAAGGCAGCTTCATGTGAGCATTTTAAAGACTAACAGAATTTCTGGCAGGGATGAGCTTTCGAGAGTCACTGCTCAAGCATTGCAAATTGCCAGGTTTGGAGGACAGATCAAGAGACTTCCTGTTCCAACTTCTGTATTAGAGAGTGAAGGAAAAATTCCTGTATGGACTGTATGGCATTGAAGTCCCTCCCCTCCCCAAACCCCGCCCTCCTCAGGCTCCCCTCCAAAAACCTTCTGCTGGTAGCGAAGAGGGACCTGGCAACCCTAAATAACTCCCTTCTTTTCCTCCCAGTACATTCTCATTGCCCTGACCTGGATGGCCCAGGCTAGCCTGATCTCATCGGCTCTCAGAAGCTAAGCAGCGTCGGCCCTGGTTAGTACTTGGATGGGAGACCACCAAGGAAGTCCAGGGTTGCTGTGCGGAGGCAGGCAATGGCAAAACCACCTCTGAACGTCTCTTGCCCTGAAAACCCTACAGGGTCGCCATGGTCATTTATTCAGGGGAAATTTGCATTTGCTTTGCTGCACAGTTTGGTTTACTGCACAGTTGCTGCCAGCGTGGCATATTGGTTAAGAGTGGTGGTTTGGAGCAGGGGAGTCTGATCTGGAGAAGCGGGTTTGAGTCCCCACTCCTCCACATGAGCGGTGGAGGCTAATCTGGTGAACTGGATTTGTTTCCCCACTCCTACACAATAAGCCAGCTGGGTTACCTTGGGCTAGTCACAGTTCTCTCCCAACCCTCTCAGCCCCACCTATCACACAGGTTGTCTATTGTGGGGGAAGGAAAGGTGATTGTAAGCCAGTTTGAGTCTCCCTTAAGTGGTAGAGAAAGTCAGCATATGAAAACCAACCAACTCTTCTTCTTCTTGCATGAGGGCTCCCCGCCTCCCAATTCCAGGAGTACCTTGTGATCAGTTTTGCATCCCAAGTGAATCACAGAGCTTCTGAGTCCCTCCCCCTGAAAATGCAGCCTTGTTGCCCTTAACTTGGAGGGGGCGGGTGAGCTCTTAAAGGGACTGTGTCTTCTTTTGCTGGGTATTCCTTCCCACTTTTCTTCAACAGCTGCCTGCCGGGAGCTGCTTTCCAACCTTTGCAGGCTTCTTCCGTGTCTTCCTGCACATCTCATGAAGGTTTAACCCCTTCTTTTGTGCTTTGCTTTGAGGGAAGGGGTTGGATGGGAGGGACAGACAGGTGGTAGGGAGAAACCAAAATGGGTGTGGGGAGAGAAACCCGAAGTTAAGAGCGATGCATGGAACTGGAGGGAATTTGCGTCGCTTTTGCCTCGAAGCAGTATTTAAATTTGTCCTAAAACAGGATCCTAGAACTGCGAGGGAAGAATGAGGCCAGAACGAAGTCACTTCTGAAGGTCGGTAAAATCACGAATAATGCAAAGGGAGCCTTGAAGAAGTCCAGCAGGGACTGCGAACTAAATACCCCTGCATAAATGGCCCATAAGTTGGCTGCGACTTGAAGGCACAGGTACAGGAAGGGAGATAGTTGGCTTGACAACAGTACATGTGAAAGAGATCTGGGGGTCTTAGTGGACCACAAACTGAACATGAGTTAACACTGTGATATGGCGGCTAAGAAGGCCAAATGCAATTCTGGGCTGCATCAATAGGAGCATTGTGTCTAGATCAAGGGAAGTAATACTACCACGGTATTCTGCATTGGTCAGACCTCACTTGGAATACTGTGTCCAGTTTGGGCTCCACAATTTAAGAAGGATGTTGACAAATTGGAGAGTGTCCAGAGGAGGGCGACCAGAATGGTCAAAGGTCGAATCCATGCCCATGAGGAGAGACTTAGGGAGTTGGGTTTGTTTAATTTGGAGAAGAGAAGGTTCAGGGGAGACTTGATAGCCATGTTTAAATATTTGAAGGGATGTCATGTTGATGAGGGAACTAGCTTGTTCTCTGTTGCTCCAGACTAGGACACGGAGTAATGGATTTAAACTAATAGAAAAGCGATTCCACCTAAACATTAGGAAGAACTTTCTGACGGTGAGGGCTGTTCGATGGTGGAATGCGCTGCCTCAGAGGGTGGTGGAGTCCCCGTCTTTGGAAATCTTTAAGCAGAGGCTGGATGGCCATCTGTCGGGAGTGCTTTGATTGTAGGATCCTGCATGGCAGGGGGAGGGTTGGGGGCACTGGGGATGCGGGGCGGGGAGGTAATTGTTAATTTCCTGCATTGTGCAGGAGGTTGGACTAGATGACCTTGGTGGTCCCTTCCAACTCTATGATTCTATGATTAATCGCCACCACCAGATTCTCACTGGGTATATCTGCATACTGTGGGTGGAGTCGAACTCAGGTTGAGAGCAGTAGGGCTGTCAAAAAAAAATTCGGTACAGTTCGGATTCGGCAAAATTCAGCCCGTTTTTATTCGGGCCGTGCCGAAGTCCGAACTCCCCCGCTTCGGATCCCCGGAAATTCGGGGGGATCCAGAGTTCGGGGAAAAATTCGGCCCCCGCGTGCCTTCAGAGGGATTCCCTGAAGGCGCGCGGGGGCCCTTTAAACTGATCTGAGCCTCCCAGCTGGGAGGCGCAGGTCAGTTTAAAGGGCAGCCCGCACCTTTCAGCGGGCTCCCCTGGAGAGGCGCGGGCTCCCCTGAAGGGGGGCGGGGTGCCCTTTAAACTGATCTGCGCCTCCCGGCCGGGAGGCACAGATCAGTTTAAAGGGCACCCCGCGCCTCTTCAGCCGGCTCCCCTGAAGGGGGGGGCTGCCCTTTAAACTGATCTGCGCCTCCCAGCCTGGAGGCGCAGATCAGTTTAAAGGGCACCCCGCGCCTCTTCAGCGGGCTCCCCTGAAGGGGGGGGGCTGCCCTTTAAACTGATCTGTGCCTCCCGGCCGGGAGGCACAGATCAGTTTAAAGGGCACCCCGCGCCTCTTCAGCGGGCTCCCCTGAAGGGGGGGGGCTGCCCTTTAAACTGATCTGTGTCTCCAGGCCGGGAGGCGCAGATCAGTTTAAAGGGCACCCCGCGCCTCTTCAGCGGGCTCCCCTGAAGGGGGGCGGGCTGCCCTTTAAACTGATCTGCGCCTCCCGGCCGGGAGGCGCAGATCAGTTTAAAGGGCACCCCGCGCCTGCTTACTGACGGCCGAATTTGCCGGATTTATTCGCGAACTCCCTGAATTCGGCCCCCCCGGTTACCCGCCAGTTTTGAGTTCGGATCCGTCCGAACAGAAAAGCGCCGAATCGAGCAGAATTCGGTTGATTTTCTGTTCGGACCGAACTGAATTGACAGCCCTAGTGAGCAGAGCTTTTGACTGCAGTACTGCAGCTTACCGCTCTGTGCCGCGGGGCTTAGATGGTATCTGTGTAAATACACTGAATGTCACTGTCTTGAAAGCATCTCCTAGGTACCCGAGACCTTAGAGAACCAGCTGCCCCTCTGGGAGTAATTACATATTATAGTCTTGCTTTCATATCATTTATTTTAGGCAAGCCATATAAAGTGAGCGCCTTATCACGACTAACTTCAGCGGCTTCTCAGATGGGCGCACATCTTCGATCGGTGTTGGGGTTTCTTCCTTGCCCTCTGCCTCTCTGCGTGCCTTGTCTATCCAGATATTTTAAGCACATTGTGACATTCGTTTCTTGGCCTCTTCCTCGCTTCCTTTAAAAAAATTATCTGCCTGCGACGTTTCCTGGTTCACTGCAGAATTACAATTCCCTTTTGGGGCGGCGGCGGCACGCCGTTTAAAAGTTTAATCATGTAAACAACTTGGTGGCAAAGCTGGAAGCAAAAGGCCAGGGCCGACCTCAACAGAAGGGGAAGATGTGAGGGGGGAGGAAATTGTCCCACCCTCATTTCTGCTCTGTGCCCAAGAATGAGCCATCTTGAAACCCCGGATCGCAATTAATATGGACGATTTATTTCATTTTACCTGCATTATACCACTTTCTTATTTATCCCCCATGTCCCACCGCCATCATTTGCCGCTGCAACATAAGTGCACATACGCCGTAATTTCTTTAAGGGTTCTGTAATGTTGTATACTATAATTAAGGCAGGCAGCCATCTCTGTTCTAGTCCATTTCCTTAATTAAATTGAAACGGCCTGTTTCTCCTCAGTCGACTACCACAGCAAGTTAGCAATTAAAGAGCACCAGCTTCCTCTACTCTGCTCTTAGGGTTGCACTTGCCAACTCTGGCCTGGGAATCATAGAATCATAGAGTTAGAAGGGACCACCAGGGTCATCTAGTCCAGCCCCCTGCACAATGAAGGACACTCACAACTACCTCCTCCCCCACACCCCCAGTGACCCCTACTCCATGCCCAGAAGATAGCCAAGATGCCCTCCCTCTCATCATCTGCTTAAGGTCATAGAATCAGCATTGCTAACAGATGGCCATCTAGCCTTTGCTTAAAACCTCCAGGGAGGGAGAGCCCACCACCTCCCGAGGAAGCCTGTTCCGCTGAGGAACCGCTCTGACTGTTAGAAAATGCTTCCTAATGTCTAGATAAAAACTCTTTTGATTTAATTTCAACCCGTTGGTTCTGGTCTGACCTTCCGGGGAAACAGAAAACAACTCGGCACCCTCCTCTGTATGGCAGCCCTTCAAGTACTTGAAGATGGTTATCATATAACCTCTTAGTCTTCTCCTCTTCAGGCTAAACATACCCAGCTCCTTCCACCTGCATATATTTGGCAAATCCTGGAGATCTGCAGGTGGTACCTGGGGAGGTGAGAGTATGGGAACTGATCTCTGTAGTCTGAACATCAGGAGTATATCCAGAAGAACTCCAGGTCCCACCTGGAGGTTGGCAGAAGCTCAGTGGGTGCCCTTTTGCTGAGGGCTTCTCAGTTGGGTAAGCCCTAGGGTTGCCAACCTCCAGGAGGTGGCTGGAGATCTCCAGCTATTACAACTGATCCCCAAGTAGGGTTGCCAGGTCTCTCTTCTAAAAAAAAAAATAGACAGTAATATAGCCTTGGTTGCTTCATTTTTGATGCTAACCTCCAGGTAGTAGCTGGAGATCTCCTGCTGTTACAACTGATCTCCAGCCGATAAGAGATCAGTTCCCCTGGAGAAAATGGCTGCTTTGGCAATTGGACTCTATGGCACTGAAGTCCCTCCCCAAACCCCACCCTCCCCAAGCTCCACCCCAAAACCCTCCCACTGGTGGCAAAGAGGGACCTGGCAACTAGGGTTGCCAACCTCCAGGTGGTGACTGTAGATCTCCTGCTGTTACAACTGATCTCCAGCCAATAGGGATCAGCTCATCTGGAGAAAATGGCTGCTTTGGCAATTGGACTCTATGGTATTGAAGTCCCTCCCCTCCCCAAACCTTGCCCTCCTCAGGCTCCACCCCAAAAATCTCCCACCAGTGGCGAAGAGGGACCTGGCAACCCTACCTTTAGAGGTCACTGGCTCTTGTCTGTTTCGAACTGCTGTTTCTAGAAAATCCCAGTTTCTCAATGCTTCATTCCTTCTACATTCAAAACCGAAAGGTTGCTTTCCCCCCACACATATCTGCTGAGCACAGGTTTCAGACTTACTCCTCCAGGTAAATTACCTGCTGAGATAGATTACCCACCCACTCTCAGTGAGAAGAACCATTAAATTCTTTTACAAATGTCCCTGGCTCCCATAAGACAACATGTTAGGCAAATTTACCCATTCCAAGCAATCCAGGCTGTTCAACCCCATAACAGTTCTTTAGGCTTCTGATAGTACAAGCCGCTGGAAAGTTGTACTCTCCAGGTACTAGGATAACCTCCAGGTACTAGGATAACCACCTTCAAGTACTTGAAGGGCTGTCATATAGAGGAGGGTGCCGAGTTGTTTTCTGTTGCCCCGGAAGGCCGGACCAGAACCAATGGGTTGAAACTAAATCAAAAGAGTTTCCGTCTAGACATGAGGAAGAACTTTCTAACAGTTAGAGTGGTTCCTCGGTGGAACAGGCTTCCTCAGGAGGTGGTGAGCTCTCCTTCCCTGGAGGTTTGTAAGCAGAGGCTAGATGGCCATCTGTCAGCAATGCTGATTCTATAACCTTAAGCAGTTGATGAGATGGAACACATCTTGGTTATCATCTGGGCATGGAGTAGGGGTCACTGGGGGCATGGGGGGGAGGGTAGTTATGAATTTCCTGCATTGTGCAGGGGGTTGGACTAGATGGCCCTGGTGGTCCCTTCTAACACTATGATTGTGGGGAAACAAAGATCATCCTTACCCGCTGGAACATAACTCGTAGGGATCCAAGCGTGAGATGTGCAAACATGAAATTCTGTTGTGAGTGTCTGAAAGAGTTCCAAGACGGACAACCCGGAGCTGGCAACCCTAGGAGGGGCTGACGGTTGGGTCCCCAACGGCTCGGGTTGCTGACTCTGGGTTGGGAACTTCTTGGAGATTTGGGGGTAGAGCCTGGGGAGGGGAGAGAGATCTGCAGGTATGCCAGTGAGCCCACTTTCCTAAGATACCATTTCCTCCTGAGTCCCTCCCCTCCCCAAACCCCGCCCTCCTCAGGCTCCACCCCAAAAAACCTCCCGCAGATGGCGAAGAGGGACCTGGTAACCCTTCCCCACCTTTAGGTTGTCAACCATAGCAGCAGCAGCTATGGCAGGCCAGTCCCTTTGTCCTTACTAAGGGAATCGGTTTCGTAGCGCTTGGGTAGCCAACCTCCAGGTGGGGCCTGGAGATCCCCTAGAATTACAAACGATCTCCATCCCACATGAATCAATTCCCTGGGAAGAAAGGGCTGCTTTGGAGGGTGGCCTGGGTGGCAACCCTAAGCCCCTCTTGGAGGGACTTGGCAACCCTAAGTCCCTCTTCGCCACCAGCAGGATTTTTTCGGGGCGTAGCCTGAGGAGAGTGGGGTTTGGGGAGGGGAGGGACTTCAACGCCCTAGAGTCCAATGGCCAAAGCGGCCGTTTTCTCCAGGGGAACTGATCTCTGTCGGCTGGAGATCAGTTGCAATAGCGGGAGATTTCCAGCTCTTACCTGGAGGTTGGAAACCCTAGAGATCGGGCTAGCTTGGGCTATTCGGGTCAGGACACAGCCCCCCATAGGTTGGTTCACTTTGTCCCTACCTATGCCACCTTCCAATCTCTCCACTGCTGCCTGGCACTGCTGGTGCACATGTGTAGGTTTGAATTGCCAAGGAAGAGGAGGGGAAGGGAATGAGGTAATCACATGCTATTTATAAGCATCCTTGGATCTATGCGCACAGGCAGCTTCAATTCACTAGTTCCTATTTTCTTGGCAGGAAATCGAGGCAATCATGTCCCTTTGTGTATGCATTAAAAGGTACCGGTGGCTGGGAATAAATTTAGACTTGTGGGGACTCCCCATCTCTGAATGTGTTTTCCTGATAAGCCCCTGTTTGGACCAGGTGTTTTGTGGATGTATTTATTCATAGCCTCACCAGTAAAAAGGAATAAGAATCATGCCATTAACCTTCCCCCTCATCTCTGGAGAACAGAGTTGCCAGGTTCCTCCTGGCAACCGGTGGGAGCTTTTGGGAGGTGGGTACATGGGGTGGCGATCCGCGTCCCTGCGCAATGACGTCACTTCTGGCTCGATGCCAGGGGGATGCTCTAGCACTTGCCCCAAATCTCTATGGTTTGCATAGAGTTTTGGGGAGAATGCTAGAGTGTCCCCATCTCGATTCCTGCGCTTTTGGGGGGTAAACCTGGAAGCGATGTCATCATGCCGCATGGATCACCCCCCTTCAGCTGACCTGCTTCTGCCCACTGGCCAGCTGTGGGGCGGCGGGCAGCCCCGTTAATTTGCGGGCAATTGCCTGCCATAACCGGGCATTTGTCAACTCTATTAATGTGGGGTCCTAAAGGAGCATCTATACCAGTGGTTCCCCAAATGGGCAGTACCACTCCCTGGTAGGATTGCCCGGTCCCTCTTCGCCACCGGCGAAAGATTTTTGGGGCGGAGCCTGAAGAGGGCGGGGATTGGGAGGGGAGGGATTTCAATGCCATAGAGTCCAATTGCCAAAGTGGCCATTTTCTCCAGGTGAACTGATCTTTATTGGCTGGAGATCAGTTGTAATACCAGGGGATCTCCAGCTAGTACTTGGAGGTTGGCAACCCTACCCCTGGGGAGCGGTGGCATTACCTAAGGGGGGCATTAAAAGGCAAGGGGGCAGCAGGGGGCGCGCTAGAGGTGGCCTCTTCAACTGTGTTGTTCACTAATGTACAATAGATCAAGCTATGGCACCATGCTGGCAAATTTGGTGGAAAAACTATCAGAATTTTTTTTCCAGACTTTGAAGAGCTGGTATCACTGGATCAAGTCCATCAGTTTTGTTGAATAAATTTCAACTAAACTGTTTTAATTTGATTTTGAATAGATGTGCAATTAATTGTTACTCTTTTGAAATTGTATTTTATTATCTTCTTTAGTGCGTCATGCAAACCCCTATTTTGAATAATGCTTTTTATAGGATAGGGTAGGGGGTGCTGGGGTTGAATTTGTGGAACCAAGGGCGGGGAGTGGCCCGAAAAGTTTGGGAACTACTGATCTACACTGATGCGTAGTATCATAAATATTTGTGAATTTTAACTGTTAAAAAGTGAGACGGTCAATTAGTTCAACAAATTTTAAAAGTTGTCAGCCTTTTAATTATTTTGGGGTATCCAGATCTTTGTCTACCACACATGCTTAGAATATGAAACATTGCTCTACGGTGGGGTGCTACCATGGCCATGCTTCAAAGCGATCTTTTTCCCCTCTTGTAGACGGTTCGCCACGGGTTTCCGTATTTGCCCACTGCCTTAGCGTTTGACCCGGTTCAGAAGATTCTGGCGATCGGGACAAGAACAGGCACCATTCGAATGTATCCTTTGCTAATGCACAAGGCAACGTGATTTCCTCATCTGTACTGTACGGCTTGTTCCATTGGTTAATTATCTTGCACATTTATTCAGGTAAGAAATGGTTGATAGACCTCAATGTTTATACACTTTTCTTTTCTTGAGATCAGGCTAAGCTAGTTATCGCCAGTTTTGTGATTTTAGCAGATTCACCCATAACGCAATGATTATTTAATAAATATCTTCATGACCTGGAGTCCACGTATCTGAAGAACCACCTCTCCAGGTGTAAACCCATGAATCCTCTTAGATCCACCCATCAGTACCCGAGGGAGCTTTTGGGGTCACTGGGAGCTTTTGGCCGAGGGGCAGGAATTTCCCATTTATCATAGAGGTCTAGGAAACTCCTAGAGCATTAATGTGATGCTGTGATGTCACTTCTGGGTACATAACTGGAAAGGATATTGCAGTGTTGCTGCATTGCTGTTTTTGGTTATTTATGCATGGGAGTTTTACCTGAGGTTCTTTGCTCACTGGACCCACACTTTCCCATTGGGAATCTATGCACCAGCAGTCTCCAAGCTCAAATCAAGTCCCCGCCCCTTGAAATGCTGCTTTGTAATTGCCTTACTTTGTAGCGCTTACTGTGAAAGAACATCCCCCACAAAACCCAACTGCCAAATCAAAAAGCATTTTAAGAAGCAAAAACAAAAAACGGAGCAATCTGAAAGGAGTGGGGAGGAGAAATCCAAACCTCATTTTTTAAAAAGCCTTTCTTCTGCTCAGAAATAGTTCCAAGGAAGCAGGAAGCATTTGAATCCTTTACACACTGCTTTGTAATTTGGCTGTGACAGAAACCAAGCTTGGATGTCCTGCTCTTTGCCTTATGCATGGGGATTTCAAGCGGGCTGAGCTCAGGGGAGAGGGAAGAATCGGGTTAACAGAAGAACGGGAAGGTCTGGGATTTGGGAGGGCTGGCAGCGAGGTCATCTCTAATGGAGCGGAAACTCATGCATAACTCCAGGGAACAACCCAGACAGGCCGGGGCGAACGTGAGTGAAAATACCCATGCATAAACAACCTTTCTCTTCATTTTGCTTCTTCCACTGCTCCACTGAACAGCTGTAGGAGTCCAGAGATCATGGGTGGGAGGTCTGCCGCTATAGCAGTAAACCTGTCCAGTGACTGCCCTGATCTGAGGGGTAGCCATGCGCCAGTAGAAATAATAACCAAGGAAGTAGTAACACCTCTTAAACACTAACAGCATTTTATTGCACCGTAAACAAGACTAGAGCACACTTTTTCAACTGTAATACAGTGGTTCCTCGCCAGGCAGTCCTATTATATAGGAGGTAAGGACAAAAGAAAAAGAAACCTGACCTGTCGGCGGGTAAACAAATAACTAGTGCTTGTAGGGAGACTGTTAGGAAAGCTAAAGCTCAGTATGAACTTAGGCTAGCAAGAGATGCTAAACGCAACAAAAAAGGGTTCTTTTCCTATGTACAGAGTAATAGTAAGAACAAGGACAACATAAGCCCATTGCGTGGACCGGAAAGTGAAATTGTAACAGGAGATGAAGAGAGGACAGAACTCCTCAATTCCTACTTTTCCTCAGTCTTTTCTCGTGAGGGAAGTGGTGCTCAACATGGCATAAACAGAACGTGATGAGGGAAGGGATTTGCAGCCTAGAATTGGCATTGGGGTAGTGCACAAACACCTGGTTTCTTTAAATGAAACAAAATCCTCTGGGCCAGATGAATTGCACCCAAGGGTACTCAAAGAACTTGCAGATGTAATTTCGGAACCTCTGTCCATTATTTTTGAAAAGTCTTGGCAAACAGGTGAGGTGCCAGAAGATTGGAGGTGGGCAAATGTTGTCCCCATCTTCAAGAAGAGGAAAAAGGAGGATCCAGGTAACTACCGACCCATCAGCTTGACTTCTATACCAGGAAAAGTGTTCGAACAAATCATCAAACAGTCAGTCCTTGAGCATTTAGAAAGGATGGATCTGATCACTAAGAGCCAGCACGGGTTTCTCAAGAATAAGTCATGTCAGACTAATCTTATCTCCTTTTTTGAGAAAGTTACTACCTTGCTGGATCAGGGGAATGCTGTAGACATAGTTTATCTAGATTTCAGTAAGGCTTTTGATAAGGTTCCACATAGTATTCTAGTTGACAAATTGGGAAAATGTGGGTTAGATCCTATTATTGTTAGGTGGATCTGCAACTGGTTGAAAGATCGTACCCAAAGAGTGCTAGTTAATGGTTCCTCATCCCCTTGGAGAGAAGTGGCTAGTGGAGTTCCTCAAGGATCTATGCTAGGCCCTGTGTTGTTCAACATGTTTATAAATGATTTGGATGAAGGAATAGAGGGGATGCTTATTAAATTTGCAGATGATACTAAATGGGGAGGGGGTAGCAAATATGGTAGAAGATGGTATCGCTTTACTCCGCTCTGGTTAGACCTCAGCTAGAGTACTGTGTTCAGTTTTGGGCACCACAATTTAAGAAAGATGTAGACAAGCTGGAACGTGTCCAGAGGAGGGCAACGAAGATGGTGAGGGGTCTGGAGACCAAGTCCTATGAGGAAAGGTTGAAGGAGCTGGGTATGTTATGTTTAGCCTGAAGAGGAGAAGACTGAGAGGGGATATGATAACCATGTTCAAGTACTTGAAGGGCTGTCATATAGAGGAGGGTGCCGAGTTGTTTTCTGTTGCCCAAGAAGGTCGGACCAGAACCAATGGGTTGAAATTAAATCAAAAGAGTTTCCGTCTAGACATTAGGAAGAATTTTCTAACAGTTAGAGCGGTTCCTCAGAGGAACAGGCTTCCTCGGGAGGTGGTAAGCTCTCCTTCCCTGGATGTTTTTAAGAAGAGGTTAGATGGCCATCTGTCAGCAATGCTGATTCTGTGACCTTAGGCAGATGATGAGAGGGAGGGCATCTTGGCCATCTTCTGGTCACTAGAGGTGTGTGTGTGGGGGGGTGGTAGTTGTGAATTTCCCGCATTGTGCAGGGGGTTGGATTTGATGGCCCTGGTGGTCTCTTCCAACTTTATGATTCTATGCACGCACGTACACGCCACTGCAGGTCACTTCCGATTTACAACCGGAAGTCCCGACTTCCAGTTGTAAACTGGAGTTGACGCACGCACGCGTCAGCGTGTCCACGCTTCCACGCACAATCCCGAGCTGTGCCTTAAAAGTCTCCCGCTGGAGGAGAGGTAGGACCTGGCAACCCCACTGTGGAAAGATAAGAAGAGCATTGTTGACACAGGATGGCGCATCTCACACTGGAGGCTGAACAAGTGGATGAGCCCCAGAGAGTATGGCCGATGTTATTAGGTCCTTCAGTAGTATTGCTAGGGTTGCCAGCTCCGGGTTCGGAGAGGGGCTCCAATGGCATAGAGTCCAATTGCCAAAGTGGCCATTTTCTCCAGATGAATTGATCTCTTTCAGCTCGAGTTGTAATAGCAGGAGATATTCAGCTAGTAACTGGATGTTGGAGAGAATAAAGGCTCAGTGCTGTATAGATAATGGAAAAGATCCAAACAGCATTACAAAGTAATTTTAACCAGAAATAAGTTTATCTAAGTGCAGAAGTGCAAAAAAGTGAAACTATATACAAAGGAAACACAAACAACAATATCTATACAGTATGCAAAACAGTCCAGCAAAATATGCAATATGACGGAAAAATTTGTTCAATAAGTCACTTAAGAACAATGTCACTGTCCATGGGAAACTTTCCTGTGCTTCAAAGTAGCTGGATACGAGATGTCAAAAAGAGGACCACAACAAGGAGGTGCCAAGAAGAGGTGTCCGGACGTGTCGTCTAGATCCTACACACGTTTCGCACGTGGCTTCATCAGCTAAGCATATCAGACAGGTTTATAATAATCATGTCAAATTCAAAAAGGACCGAAGGAATTTCTATCAAGGTCTCCAAAGCTTGTCAAGAGGGACCTGGCAACCCTATCAGAAAGGCCTGCCAGCAAAAGCTTGTGAGAGAAAAATATGTCAAATTCCTTTCCCTATCCTGCTTTTGAATGGCTTGTAATACCTGGCCTTTTCAGAGGATATTCCAATCTAGTTGGAATATTGATGTTTTTGACACTGAGATTGCTGTATAGTTTAAGGTTGAGTATTTCCTATTTTGTATTGAGGGTTTATTTTTAAGATCTGTTCTTTTTTGTTGTTGTCAAAGTTAAAGACTCCAAGTTGTTGTCCAAAGGGTGGGGCGAGAAATGTTTTAAATAAATATACATCAGTCTTTAAAAGTTTAAAAATAATAGACAGCCTCTTTCCAGCTGCCAGGAAGAAGGATCGATTTGAAACTGACGGCGGTCCTTTGCTGTCACCCCTCTGGCAACTTCGAATCTTTGTGTTGATTATGCGTGCCATTTCTGATTGTCAGAGGTTGCCTCGCTCTTCCCCTGCGTTTCCCCGCGTTTTGCCCGCATTTTTAAATTCGAGATAAAACAGGCCCCTGAAAATGCGGGCAAAATGCGGGGAAAGGCAGGGGGAGAGCGAGGCGACCTCTGACAGTCGGAAACGGCATGCATGATCCAAACAAAGTCCCAAAGTTGTAGAAGGGGTGACGACGAGGGAAACATCCATGCATGAAAGACCTGGGACTTCGTGTCCTGTAATTTCTCTAACCTTGCATATTATTCGCTCCCCCAGAGCCTGAAAATCAGGACCATCTCGGGTAGAAGTAGGATCCTTAAGAATTGTATCCCAGCTGGCCTTTTTCGGAGATAGGCTAGCTTTTTTGCGTCACTGCCTATTTGATATGATAAAGGTTATTATTTGTGGCCGAAGGCCATCACCGTTTATCATACGAAACATTAAAATAACATAAAATAACACTGAAATAATTTTAAAACAGCCTGACCCCCCAAGAAGCTAGTATTTAAATATGTTAAGTTCCCTGATTAAAAACAGCTTTAGGTTCAATCTTTATGAATTATATAATGACTATAGAGAAGAAATAATAGAAATTTGATTGTTAAGAAAAAAGCAAGAACAGAGAAGACCTGTCCTGGACGCTAACCCAATAAGACGCACTAAGATGATTATTCCTTATCCCCTTTTCCCCTTCTTTCTATGTATTACCCAAAAACCCAATAAAATGTTTTTTAAAAAAACGACAGCTTTAGCTCAGATTTTCTCGGCTGCTAAAGCAAAGAGTGACACTTCGTAGGAAACATCAGGATTGGCGTCTGATAGGAGAAAGAGCAGCTTCTCTGGATCTGGAAAAACATTTAGGCCCTTTAGGAATGCTCCCTGGGCTCTGTGTAAAGAGGACAGAATAAGGTGTCATGCATTAGGTCCTCTGGAGCGGCTCCACAAATACATATTTGCCTCACCATACAAGAGTTTTCCTTCATACCGGCACGGAGCGAAAGATCTATATTTATTTCCATCTGCAAAGCGGTTTGCCGGCTATATATGTGTTACCTTCTCCGTGGCTGCGATCCCTCGGCCCTTTCGTAAGGCCGGCTTCCGTGCTGTTTTTCCTAACAACCACAGAACAATGGCGGCCTGTGTTTTGCTGTTATTATTCCAGCTCTCATCCTAGGCAAACTGATCCTTGACTTTGACTCTTAACAGATTGGGCCGACCGGGGGTTGACTGTTACTGCCAACACGAAAGTGGCGCTGCAGTTGTGCAGCTTCAGTTTTTAATTAATGAGGTAAGGCTCCGTCGACTGAACGCAGATCTCTACTGGCATCAAAGACAATAACATAAGACGGGCCAACGTATGAATAAACAACTATCTATAAAGACATATATATGGATGAATGAATGAAAAATTTATTGTATATAGCCACTGGCCATCACAATTTGCTAAAACAAATAAAATACAAATACAATAGATTAGCAAGTAAAATATTAAATAGTGAGATATACTAAAACATTTCAATTTATAAGAAAAGTAGCTGCTCATTCCGATACCACGTTAGACCTTATTTTCTTTGCTGCAAGAGCGAACAAAGAGACTCTATATGATGCATATGCATCAGTATCTGATAACTGAAATGTAATTTTCTCTGCATCCGAATGTGTATTGATACCGGATAACATTCCTGCCAAAAATGTAGCCCTGGGGCCTGCATACAATGGGCAAAACAGGATGTAGCAAGGCAAGTTTTGGATCCACAAATGCAAACACCCTTGGAGTTGCATTTGATGTACCTGTGATCTTGTTACATGAGCATTTTGTTCTAGTTGATGTAGAGCTTGTGATATATATGTCAATATAGATAGTTGCTTATTGATAAATTGCCCCGTCTATATTATTTTCTTTGATTCCATTGGGGGTTTAGCGTAGCAGCACAATTGTTTGGTTATCGATCTTTACTGGCCGTCTTGTAAATGGCGGGGCCTCTTTCGCTTTCATTTAAAGAGAACAACACGTCATCTAGCTGAACTATGTGAAATTTGTATATTCGGGGGTGGGGAGGGAGAGATCTTGGTAAGATGGAGGGAGACAAGCCAAAATTACACTTTTTACTGTATGCACCTATTATTAGATTATCCCTTTTTAAAAAATTATTTTATGAATTGAGGATACAGAAAAAAGAAAGGGAGGGAAGGGGAAAAGTAAAATAAAACATACTTGATCCTCCAAGCCTTAACAAAGTTTATGCTTAAAAGGAAGAAAAAAAAGTACTATAAGAAGTTCTGTCCTTAATCTTTGACCCTAGAACGTCTTAAAGCTCTATCAAATATCTAAACATAGCAAAACATAGCTACTCTTTATATATCACTACATATATCACTACATGTATCACTAAATATATCACTAAATTCTCTACTAAATTACTTTCTAGTTTTTTAGATTGCTTGTAAGCTGTTTGATTAATAATCGTAAAAAGGCTGCGGTTTCAACTCAAATTCTTAGATTTTCCATTTTTCCACACGCTTCGTCCTGTTTTTAATGCTGCAATACACTAAGCAATGCTGACGACGTCGTGGTATCTTCACAAACATGTTATCTACAGCAGAGATCTGTCTGCCTGGAGAAAATGGCTTTTTTGAGGGTGGAATCTATGGAATTATATCTGGCTGAGGCCCCAACCCCATCCTCCCTAGACTCCACCCCAAAATCTCCAGGAACGTCTCAACCTGGAGCTGGCAACCCTATTATTAGGGTTGCCAGGTTCCTCTCCGCAACCGAGAGGATTTTGGGGTGGAACCTGAGGAAGGCGGGGTTTGAGGGGAGGGGCTTCAATGCCATAGAGTCCAATTGCCAGAACAGCCATTTTCTCCAGGAGAACTGATCTCTATCGGCTGGAGATCAGTTGTAATGGCAAGGGATCTCCAGCTAGAACCCGGAGGTTGGCAATCCTACCTATTATGGATCAATTTGCTGTCCTAGAATGCTGATGAGCATTTTATCTAAACTAAATGATTTTATCTAACCTAAATTATCTAATCTAAATGATGAGCATTTTATCTAACGGAAGGTGATAGCATCAGAATGACATTCCAGCTTTGTAAATTATAGTGAAAGGTCAGCAGGTGACGAAACAGACTTTAGGACAGAAGTTGTTGTGTGGGCAAGTATAGAAGACTGAGGGCTCAAAAACTTATAGGAAGAAGATCCATGAAGTAGGGTGGAAGGAGAGGCACAACTTGGACTCAGAGATTCTTAGAGTTGCCAACTCCTACTTGGGAAATACCTGGAGATTTCGAGGGTGGAACCTGTGGAGGGTGGAGTTTGCAAAGGGGAGGGACCTCAGCAGGGTATGATGCCTCAGCAGGGTATGAGTCAACCCTTCAAAGCAGCTATTTACTCCAGGGCAAATCTTTGGCGATCAGGTAAAAATCTGGGAAATCTCCAGGCCCCACCTGGAGACTGGCAACCCTATGGCACTGGTGCATTTGCCCCAGGAAAAGCTGAGCCAAAGAAGGTATACAGATGGGTAGAAAAATTCTGGCCTTAGTCTTATGCTTTGAAGGCGCAGTACCAAGAGTTTAGTTCCCACTGAAGTGGTCAACTTGGGCTGTACCATTTCAGATTTCAGGTACGGTCATACAGGGTTACGTGGTATAGCCCCACACAGGTTTATCACCTCAGTGAGAAGGGGCTTGAGTGTTTCCTCTCTCTGTTAAACTGACAGCGCATTCCTGACCGTCAAGGGGGAAAGCCGTTACACCTTTCCCCCTTATTTATGATTCTTTCCTGATGTAATTTCAAACTGTAATTATTTTGTAGACGCTAATCCTTAAATTGGGCTGTTTTTCCAGCTCTAATTAGCTACATTAAGTGAACTTGATTATTATAATTTATTATTTTTATTGTGAAAGGGCTTAGAATTGTCTTCATGAACCATGGTCCTTCTCTTCCCACTTAGTTGGAACCCAGATTCCAATCTGAGTCTGCATGTTTGTATCTTGCAGTAGAATCCGAAGCAGGTCTACTTAGAATCTTCTCTGGTCTAGTCAATGGGGCTTACTCCCAGGAAAGTGTTCTTAGGATTCCACCGTCTGTCATACTCACCGTCTGCTAATTTAACAGGGCGCCTTGGTCAGCGCGAGCTCAGACGACATGCTCCATTTGTGGAATCTCAGACAGAAGCGGCCGGCAATTCTTCATTCTCTAAAGTTTACTCGAGAACGGTAAGCCACGACGAAAAACAAACGTCCGCAATTAATCCCGCAGCTTTTGCTGTTCTGAATGCAGAAACTACCTTAATTATTGTGCCAGTGTTTTTTGCTCTCGTGGCCCTTTATATGCCCAGGGTAATGGCTATCGCCACTTTGGGGTCAGTAAGCAATTTTCCTCCAGGCCAGATTGGCCAGGGATCCTGGAGGGTTTTTGTTGCCATCTCCTGGGCATGGAGTAGGGGTCACTGGGTGTGCGTGCGTGTGTGTGTGGGGGAAGATGATTGTGAATTTCCTGCATTTTGGAAGGTGTTGGACTAGATGACCCCGATGGTCCCCTCCAGTTCTGTGATTGTATATTCTGTGATTGTATATGTATGCAAATAATTTTGTGGCATTTCCTGTACAAACCAGAAACAGACAGATTGAAGTGTTCACTGTCCTCCCGGGCTGAGGACATTTCTTGTTTGCCTTTGTAGGGCAGATTAAGTAAAAAGGGCACAAGAACCTTGGGTGATTTGTCCTATGGGCCAAGCTAAATAGTACACATGAACACATGAAGCTCCCTTATACTGAATCAGACCCTTGGCCCATCAAAGTCAGTATTGTTTACTCAGACCGGCGGCAGCTCTCCAGGGTCTCAGGCAAGGGTCCTTCACATCACCTACCTGCCTGGTCCCTTTAACTGGAGATGCTGGGGATTGAACCTGGGACTTTCTGCATGTCAAGCAGATACTCTACTACTGAGCTACAGCCCCTCCCCTACACATGAGAAGCATGAACATTTCCTTCTTCTAAAGAGTGGTCCCAGGGGGGCTGGCCCTTTCAATCCAAGATTGGCAAGAAGGAGAGGGCTGCTTCACTCTTTCTCCTCCTGCTGTTAGTCCACTCAAAATTACTCAGCCCCAAGATCGCCAGAGTTTGGAAGCTAAGCAAGGTTGGCCACGGTAAGTACTTGAATGGGAGACCACCTAGGAAAACTGGGTCTGCTATGTAGAGGAAGACAATGGCAAACCACCTTGGCCCATCTCTTGCCTTGAAGACCGCATGGTCATGGAGTCTCCAAGATCACCAGAGTTTGGAAGCTTAGCAGGGTTGGAAGCTTAGCAGGGTTGGTCATGGTAAGTACTTGAATGGGAGACCACCTAGGAAAACTGGGGCTGCTATGTAGAGGAAGACAATGGAAAACCACCTCGGCCCATCTCTTGCCTTGAAAACCCCATGATGGAGTCTCAGTGAGTTAGTTGTGACTTGACGGCACACAATTCTTCTTATATTAAGATAATGCCTTTTCTCCTGTGGGTGGGCGGAGATGAGCAAATGGAATGGGCATGTGGGCTGGGGAGAAGCAGTTTTGGATAGAAAAGCTTGAGAGGGAAAAGGGTTGGACACCTCTCCCTCACCCATACTGGGCCCCCTCCCAACACTTTGCCAGTGTGGTGTAGTGGTTAAGAGCGGAGGTTTGGAGTGGTGGATTCTGATCTGGAGAACAAAGTTCAATTCCCCACTCCTCCACATGAACGGCGGACTCTAATCTGGTGAACTGGATTTGTTTCCCCACTCCTACACATGAAGCTAGCTGGGTGACCTTGGGCTAGTCACAGTTCTCTTAGAGCTCTCTCAGCCCTACCTATAAGGTTGCCAGGTCCCTCTTCGCCACTGGCGGGAGGTTTTTGGGGCGGAACTTGAGGAGGGCAGGGTTTGGGGAAGGAAGGGACTTCAATGCCATAGAGGCCAATTGCCAAAGCAGCCATTTTCTCCAGGGGAACTGATCTCTATCGGCTGGAGATCAGTCGTAATAGCAGGAGATTTCCAGCTAGTACCTGGAGGTTGGCAACCCTACCCACCTACCTCACAGGGAGAGGGAAAGGGAAGATGATTGTAAGCCAGTTTGATTCTTTCTTAAGTGGTAGAGAAAGTCAGCATATAAATACCAACTCTTCTTCTTTCTCCACATGAGCAGTGGACTCCAATCTGGGTGAACCGGGTTGGTTTCCCCACTCCTGCACATGAAGCCAGCTAGGTGACCCTGGGCCAGTCACAGCTCTCTCAGCCCCACCTCCCTTACAAGGTGTCTGTTGTGGGAGGGGAAGGGAAGGCGATTGCAAGCCGGTTTGATTCTCCTTCAAAGATTGAGAAAGTCAGCATATAAAAACCAACTCTTCTTCTTATAGAAAATGGGCATGGCCCACATTCTGGCCAAGCTAGCTATGCCATGGTAACATCTCGCTTGCCCCTGTGGTGGACACAATCTGGTCGCTGGATGCTGGGGAGGTAGCCAAAGCGGCTTCCCAAAAACATGACCCATAAGCAGTTCTTTCAGTGTTTTCCATTCCCCCCCACTCCCTTCCCCCCACCCGCCCCGATCACGAATTTCTGACATCTGAAAGTACACGACAGCTCCTTGAATTCCAGGCTCCCTTGTCTGTAATTGCTTGGCGGTTCGTGTCACACTTTTTGCATGCGATGTTTTCGGCAGTCTGGGCCAGGTCTCCTCTGATGATGATGCTCGGCTTCTGTGCCTCCATCAGGTTTCCCTCCCACACAGCCCCATTTTCTGCTCATTCTGACTCCCGTTGCCAAGGCGATGGACGTGTTGCGCATCAACGGGACCCTCGAAGAAGGACAAAAGTTCCTCGTCTGCAAGTTCCTCAAGGCTTCCTCTTCCCTTGTCACGTCTATTGTGTGGCACTCAGACACCTCGTGAGGGTATTAATGGCTACTCTAGCCCACGGGAGCATCCAACCCATGGAAGGGAGAGGAAGGCCAGACATTTGGAGGCTGAGAATGATAGCGGGTGCCAGCGTGGTGTAGTGGTTAAGAGCGGTGGTTTTGGAGCTGTGGACTCTGATCTGGAGAACCGGGTTTGATCCCCCCACTCCTCCACATGAGTGGCGGAGGCAACTCTGGTGAACTGGATTTGTTTCCCCACTCCTACACACGAAGCCAGCTGGGTTTCTTCTTCTGCTTCTCCTCCTCCTCTCAGATTTGTTAAAAATAATGTTTGTTGTCATTTATACACCTCCATCAGTGTAGAGGTCCTTGACCGGGATAGCCCAGGCTAGCCTGATCTCCTCAGATCTTGGAAGCTAAGCAGGGTCAGCCTTGGCTAGTCTTCTTCTTCTTCTATTTGGATGGGAGACCTCCAAGGAATACTTAGGGTTGTGACACGAAAGCAGGCAATGGCAAACCACCTCTTGCGTTTCTTGCCTTGAAAACCCTAAGGGGTCGCCATAAGTCAGCTGTGACGTGACGGGCCTTTCTACCACCATCAGTGTTCTTAACCTTTTTGTGGTCATGGACCCCTTTGAGAATCTTATGACAGCCATGGACACCCGCCCCCCTCAGAAGACTAGCATAAAACGGCAGCAACTATGATTGTCTGGAACGAAACCATACCTTAATAAATAAATAAATTGCGCAGATGGAGGAGAAATGAACTAGATGAACTTAAATGAACTAAAACGGAATGAACTTAAATGAACTAAAAAGAAAGGGTTGAAATTAAATCAAAAGAGTTTCTGTCTAGACATTAGGAAGAATTTTCTAACAGTTACAGCAGTTCCTCAGTGGAACAGGCTTCCTCGGGAGGTGGTGAGCTCTCCTTCCCTGGAGGTTTTTAAGCAGTGGTTAGATGGCCATCTGTCAGCAATGCTGATTCTGTGACCTTAGGCAGATGATGAGAGGGAGGGCATCTTGGCCATCTTCTGGGCATGGAGTAGGGGTCACTGTGTGTGTGTGTGTGGGGGGGGTGAGGTAGTTGTAAATTTCCTGCATCATGCAGGGGGTTGGACTAGATGACCCTGGTGGTCCCTTCCAACTCTATGATTCTAAGATCACTTCAGCACCTATTGGATGCAAGAAATTGACAAAAACTACAAGAATGCAAGAATGCACCTGTTGGATGCACCTGTTGGATACAAATTAGATGCAAATTGACAAAAAACTACAACTTTTTGGTTTGTCTAAGGATACCCATGCCCTGACCTGGATGGCCCAGGCTAGCCTGATCTCATCAGATCTCGGAAGCTAAGCAGGGTCAGCCCTGGTTAGTATTTGGATGGGAGACCACCAAGGAATACCAGGGTTGCTGTGCAGAGGAAGGCACTGGCAAACCACCTCTGTTAGTCTCTTGCCATGAAAACCCCAAAAAGGGGTCGCCATAAGTCGGCTGCGACTTGAAGGCACTTCACACACACACACATACACACACACACAAGGATACCCCACTAAATATGGGGGAAAGGAAATCTATACTATTAAGAGATGCATAAAAGAATTAGACCACTATAGCTCCACAATGCGTGCCCAGAGAGTATGCTTAACTCAATTCTTTGGCATTCCTCCCCCTTTGCTAACTCCACTATACTTTTACAACCGGACAGTCCCGTCCTTCCTTTATGCTCGCCTGTTTAAACGCTGCACCCTCAGCAGTATTAAACGGAAGATATAGAAATCTACCATATTCTGACAGACTTTGCCCACGCAATTAAAATAAAATAGACACATTATCTCATAAGATGATGGAATGCCCCCTCTTTAACCACCGAGATAAATGGATTACCCCCATATTGGCAAGAATTCCTGCCCCCATAACAAGAGACAAAATAGTCCCCTTTTTGCTCAGGGATAGAGATCCAAATATAACATTGGACGTGGCCAAATATCTCGCCATCGTATTTTCCTCTAAGAAATAACTGCTGAGGACCGATGGGTCATAGGAGCAAAGAAGGAAAGGGAAAGGAAGTACCTTAATAATATAATTTGACATGAAAATATTTATTTTTTTCACAAAGACAGTTTTTAAAGTAACAGGAAAGAAATCAATTGGGGGGGGGGGAAATCACAGACCCTGTGAAGCCGCAAATTACCACAGGTTCAGCACCCTTGGTGCTGAGTCATCTTGCATGTTCTAATAGGCAAAAATCAAGCTGTCCCTGTCTTCAGGGAGCTTACAGTCTAAAACAGTGAGGAATGAGGCAAGAAAAAGGGAATAAATGGTGGAGATGCAGTAAAAAGGTAAAGGTCCCCTGTGCAAGCACCAGGTCATTCCTGACCCATGGGGTGATCTCACATCCCGACGTTTCCGAGGCAGACTTTGTTTACGGGGTGGTTTGCCAGTGCCTTCCCCAGTCATCTTCCCTTTACCCCCAGCAAGCTGGGTACTCATTTGACCGACCTCGGAAGGAGGGAAGGCTGAGTCAACCTTGAGCCGGCTACCTGAAACCAACTTTCGTCGGGATCGAACTCAGGTCGTGAGCACAGCTTGGACAGCAGTACTGCCGCTTACCACGCTTCGCCACGTGGCTTGTTTTCTCATTGGCTGCTTGCTCCACTCGTTTTGCCCACGTTTTCCAGATTTTCGTGGAAAACAAGGCAAAATGCGTGGAAACGCGCGGGGAAAGCGAGGTGACCTCTGACGGTTGGGAAAGGAACACATCATCAATATGGACCCCTGGAGCAGTCGGCGGGGTGACCACGAGGGAAACACTCCTCCATAAATGACCTAAGACTAACCTAATCCGGGTGCTTCCTGCAGTCTGAAAATGGAAGAGAAAACTGCAGTCAGTACAGAGATCTGCAGAATTTTTTTTGCCAGTTTCCCTAGTTTTTTTTTTTGCTCATGTGATCAGTCATATCTGTATAGCGTTATGATTTAAAAGCTCTTATCCTTTGTGGTCTGAGGGCTGGCGATGGCTAATGGAATTTGAACAAAGAGTACATTTGGAGAGATTTGTCCTTTGGGAAGGGGGGAGCAATAGGAACAGGGAAATGTTACTGAGTGCGAAGGAACGGTTTGCAACGTTCACTTCACCCCCTCCCTTCCAACTTCCAGATGGGCAGCCATGTTACAAGAAAATCACGAAAAAAACCTTCTGGCATCTCTAGAGTCCTTATTTGTTCATTCATGTATTTATACCCCACCTTTCTCCCCAACGGGGACCAAAAATAGTTGACATTGTTCTCCTCGCCTACGTTTTTATCCTCACAACAACCTTGTGAGGTAGGTAGGGCTGAGAGTATGTGACTGGCCCAACGCCCCGGGTCACCCAGCAAGCTGGCAGAGTGGGGATTCGAACTTGAGCCAGCGTGGTGTAGTGGTTAAGAGCAGTGGTTTGGAGCGGTGGAGTCTGATCTGGAGAACCGGGTTTGATTCCCCACTCCTCCACATGTGGCGGAGGCTAATCTGGTGAACTGAGTTAGTTTCCCCACTACTCCACACAAAGCCAGCTGGCTGACCTTCTAGTCACAGCTCTCTCAGCCCCACCTACCTCACAGGGTGTCTGTTGTGGGGAGGGGAAGGTGATTGTAAGCCGGCTTGATTCTGCCTTAAGTGGTAGAGAAAGTCGGCATATAAAAACCAACTCTTCTTCTTTTTGAGTCGATCCTAATCTGACATTCTAAGCACTATGCATGTATTGTGGCAGAAGTTCCCTACAGCTGGCCATGAGTAGCTAATGATAAAGAAAAACCAAACACCAGTTAAACATCGATAGGTAGAAATAAATGAGAATTGTGACCATTTTTGTTAGGGGCTTGGTTTGGTTCCATGAACAGGAAGAAGAAGAAGAAGAGTTGGTTTTTATATGCCAACTTTCTCCACCACTTAAGAGAGAATCAAACCAGCTTACAATCACCTTCTTTTCCCCTCCCCACAACAGACACCCTGTGAGGTAGGTGGGGCTGAAAGAGCTGTGACTAGCCCAAGTTCACCCAGCTGGCTTCATGTGTAGGAGCAAGGGAAACAAATCCAGTTTACCAAATTAGCCTCTGCCCCTCATGTGGAGGGGTGGGGAAACAAACCTAGTTCTCCAGATCAGAGTCCACCGCTCCAAACCACCGCTCTTAACCACTTCACCACACTGGTTTCTGCATTGTCTTGCTGACATGGGGAAATAATTGGACAACTGTTGACTCCTCAGTGGAAAAGCTTGCCCAGAATGAACATTTCTGCATTTTCACTGTGTGTATGGAGAAGGCACTGGCAAACCACCCCGTAAACAAAGTCTGCCTAGGAAACGTAGGGATGTGACATCCCCCCATGGGTCAGGAATGACCCGGTGCTTGCACAGGGGACCCTTAGCTTTACCTTTATGTATATAAAGTGCCATCAAGTCTCAGCCAACCTGTGGCGACCCCTGGTAGGGTTTTCAATACAAGAGACATTCAGAGGTGGTTTGCCATTGCTTGCCTCTACACAGTGACCCTGGACTTCCTTGGTGGGCTCCCATCCAAGTACTGACCTGGGCTGACCCTGCTTAGCTTCCAAGATCTAACGAGATCAGGCTAGCCTGGACCATCCAGGTCAGATCTACAGTTCCCAGGTTTGTTTGTTTTTTTGCCATAAAGTCACGTCTGACTTATGGCAACCCCGGTGGAGTTTTCAAGGCAAGAGAAGTTCGGAGGTGGTTTGCCATTGCCTGCCTCCGTGTCATGACCCTGGTATTCCTTGGCTGTCTCCCATCCAAATACTCACAGGGGTCGACCCTGCTTAGCTTCTGAGATGTGATGAGATCGGGCTAGCTGGGCCATCCAGTTCAGGGCCACCTTTCCAAGTACTTCTCTTGAAAAACCCTTGTGTAGCAGTTACTCTCCAGTGTCCATCAATCAATCAAATTTTATTTCGATACAATATCAGCTCTGAATAAAGGTTAAAATAATAAAAGTTGATGGTTCTGGGAGGGATTATTTGAAGAAGAGGAGGAAAAATCTTCTATGGGGAAAGGTTTTCAATCAGCCGTTTACGAATCCCACTAGACGGGGAGGCAAAATTTGGCTACTTGAGTGGTTATCTCCCGAGAGGAGCCTGCTAAGAGAAGTGTGATCTTTGCACCTTGTGACGGTCCCTTGTATAACTTTGCATGTCTTCCTTCTGCAGGATTACGTCCTGTCACTTGCCTTTCCAGAGCAAATGGCTCTACGTCGGGACAGAGCGGGGAAATACTCACATTGTAAATATCGAATCCTTCGTCCTTTCCGGATACGTGATCATGTGGAACAAGGCCATAGAGCTGTAAGTTCGGCACTGTTTGCCAACACCTCTTTATATTGCTGATATATTTCCTCTGGCTTTGTTACAGTGTTTTGTATGCTTCTTCCGAGCATAAAAAAATAATAATCCTTTTTTGGTCCCTGTCCAGCACTAAGTATACTTTGAGAAAGTATTTATGTGTGACTAGTTGTGCTGCGTGGATGGAAATTTGAATGTTTGTTCTATTGAAAGCAAGACAAGATAAGTAGAGGGTAGTCGCAATTTGGTGGGCATTCCAGTTAGGGATGCCAGCCTCCAGGTGGGACCTGGGGATCTCCTGGAATTACAGCTCATCTCCAGACTACAGAGATCAGTTGTGTGTTTGTGTGTTAAGTGCCGTCAAGTCGCTTCCGACTCATGGTAACCCTATGAATCAATGTCCTCCAAAATGTCCTATCTTTGGCAGCCTTTCTTTATTTTGGAGGCTTTGAAAATGATGAGGGCCTTTGTCAAAAGCTTTTGAAAGTCCAAGTATATAATTGTGATTTTAGCTGTATTAAGGCCATTAGCAGCACCATGTAGAGAAGCAGTAGGACAAAAAGTAAAAATTGGTTTCACTTCTACTTCAACATGTTGTCTAGACCAGGGGTATCAAACATACGGCCCGGGGGCCGGATTTGGCCCCTTGAGAGCTCTCATCCAGCCCACGGGTTTTCTGTTCAATCATTTAAATTTTAGTAATGCTTAGGGTTGCCAACTCTGGGTTGGGAAATACCTGGAGATTTGGGGGATGGAGTAGGGTTGCCAACCTCCAGGTAGTTGAGCAATCAAAATATACACCACCACACTGTTACACACAGTCAGGAACTTAGTATGGAGTCGGCTAGTTAATTTCAAGTCAATCACAGACACAAAGTAATCCAGAACTTGACAATTTATCACATAGGTGCAAAAGTGCAAATGTGCAGTGAAAGACTTACAACATACAATTCTACATACAATCCTACGTTCTCAATCCTATAAGGTAACAATCTCCACAATTTTCTCTTGAGTAATCTTCACAAAGCAAAATTCAGAAAGTCCCGTGAGGGTAAGGTTTCAATAGTGTTTCTAGAAGAATGAAGAGGGGGACGATCGTTTCAGTTTTTCTTCAGCCCCTTTTCCTGTAAAATCCCATTAAATAATATAAATTGTATCTTACATAGGTTCAAATATCTCATTTCATTAGCAAATATCATTTTACTTACAGTTTAATTCAATTGTATATGTTCACAAGGTATCTCCATTTTTCCATTCAGGATAAAGCTGCAGCCACGTACTGTATATGTTTTTTCAAAGTTCCCACTCAGGGTATATCATTTCACATACGTGATTGCTCAGATGCTGTTATCTGTTCCCAAAGGGATACAAAGTGCTACTGCCGCATAGAGACATTTCCAAGCTTAAATGATTACAGCCGGCACACCCAGGCACCATTTTCTTAAAGAGACATATTCTAAATAAAACAAGAAAAATCATTTTCTAAATTTAGTCCATTTGGTCCCAAAGATCCAAAGAGGTGAATGAAAAATGCCTCTTTTTGTCTCAGAATGCGTTCATTGTTCCTTCTGTCATATTTTTTGCCCCTCAAGCGCCAAACCACAAAAAACCTTAATTCATTTTCATTATGGCGCGCCCTGAGAAAATGTTCTACTACCGGAGCCGAACAATTGCCTGCACATATTCTAGATTTGTGTTCTAATATTCTAGTCTTAATCGGGCGTGTGCTAGATCTAATATAAAGTTTATTACAGGGGCAAAGTAAGCAATAGACACAAAATTTTGTGTCACAATTAGAAAAGTCCTTAAGCTGGAAAACAGACCATAGAGATAGAAATGATTTTCTTTATTACAATAACCATCAAAACAGAAGGGAGGGTTCCCAACTTACATTTGCCTTTCTCTACAACCATCTGTCTAACCATGTTACCACAATTATCCGAAGACATTGGCACTTACTTTCTGACATCCCAGGGTGTCAACAAATGCCAAAAATAGGTTATAATAGAACAACATCAATAAAAGACAGACTTGTTCATACGGATATTTTAATAGATGGAATTAAACACCGTGGACCAATAGGACATTATCGCTGCCACAAATGTTTAGCTTGTAGTTTAACATTGGAAGTTAAAGAATTTAAACGTGTGGATTCTGATTAACGCCTCGCGTTTCTATTTATTGTAAAGTTTGGACTTGTGTCCTCTTGTTCTTTGCAACTGTGGTTGTCGCTTTGAGGTTTTCCTCACAATATATTTATTATCAGCATTTCTACTGTGAATATTATTTATTTGCCTATTGGGGCTTGTTTCTACTGGTGCTTTGCTTTGATTTCTAACCGCCTGGAGGTTGGCAAGCCTAGTAATGCTGTCCCCCAATTTACCTGTAATAGGCTGAGGCCTTTGATTTTCTCATTTTACATTTCCCACTGTTTCCCTATTTGGAGGATTAAACTCAGTTTAGTTATATAATAACGCCTTCTCAGATATTATTCCTGTGATTATGACTGACTTCAAGGTAAAATAGCTATTTTGTACCATTTTTTTTACAGTGTTCTTTTTATTTGCAGGTCTACGAAGACTCACCCTGGCCCAGTGGTGCATCTAAGCGATAGCCCAAGAGACGAAGGGAAAGTGAGTAAGAAGTGAAGCATTTCTGCGCTTTTTAAAAAAAAAAATATTTGGCAGCTTTGCGCCTTTTGCCTGTCACTTTTATGAGGTAACTGAATGTGAAAAAATCTCTTTTTAAAGACTCAGGTAGGTTATTGAATACTATAAACCACACAGTCTGCTTTAGTCTGCTCTGAGACAAAAAGTGCAATAGTTTAAAATGGAATCTATTCTGGAGTTAACGGATTTTTGCTCTGGGTGCGTAGGGGAGCAATCCTTAGCATGTCTACTGAGAAGTACGCCCCGTTTTGTTCCATGGGGCTTACTCCTAGGAAAGTGTTCTAGGTATTTGATAATTAGGCTGTGATTTAATTGATTTTTCTGCTTAATGAACTAATTCCTTAATTAACTGATAAGAAGTACAGTATGTTCCGATGCAAACGTTGAATTGAAATTTCAAGTATAATTAATACAGTAACAGGTATAAAGGAAGCCTGAACTTGCTAAGTGGAATCCTATGATGTAATTTTTGCACCGCTTAATGTGTCATGTTAATATTTTTGCTCGGCTTCAGTTCTTTCTGGCGGCGCCAGACTTCTAAAGTCTTAGTGCATTGATTATTGGATGCACCATCCTGTCGATTGTACTGACTCACTCCGCCTTGAGTCCCTGTGAGAAAGACAAACTATAAATAATGTAAATAAACAAATAAATCTGTCCTTGCTCTTCTGGCTCTATCGATTCATTAGCTTGTGCTCTCTTGGAATGCCACTTTTACGAGGAACTTAGATCACATTATATCTCCCCCCTTTTAACATATAAATCTAATGTCTCTGTGTCTGACTTAATGCCTTTTTTACTAGGTGACAGGGATCCCATGGCTACATTGTCAGCAGCAAGATCTGTTTCAGCCTTATAGCCCTCAAACATTAGATATATGCTGCTCGAGATCAGTGGATCAAGGAGCTTCTAAGGCATAAAGGAAAGGAAGTAATAAACAAATAAACAAACAAACAAATAATCACATTGCTGGCCTTGTTAAAGAGCTCAGGCAGTTTGCAAGATCACTTTGTTGTGCAGCTGCGGAGAACTTGGCTGCAAAAAAATGAAGTCCAGCAAATGGGGTAGCCATCCTCTAGGTATTAGCTGGAGATCTCTTGTTATTATAACTGATCTCCAGCCGATAGAGATCAGTTCCCCTGGAGAAAATGGCCGCTTTGGCAATTGGACTCTATGGCATTGAAGCCCCTCCGTTCCCAAACCTCTGCCCTTCTCAGGCTCCGCCCCCAAAACCTCCCACCGGTGGCGAAGAGGGACCTGCCAACCCTATGAGCAAATCACCTCCTGTTTCTACATGGCCAAAAGTCTCCTTTTCTCCCCCCCACACACACACAATTATGGAAACGGGGAAAAAAGCTTACTGATTCAGAACCTATGAGGGAGGGAAATATGGTACTAGCTGGAGATCTCTTGCTATTACAACTGATCTCCAGCCAATAGAGATCAATTCACCTGGAGGAAATGGCTGCTTTGGCAGTTGGACTCTATGGCATTGAAGCCCGTCCCCTCCACAAACCCTGCCCTCCTCAGGCTCCACCCCCAAAACCTCCCACCAGTGGTGAAGAGGGACCTGGCAAACTTAGAGGGAAATGGTACGACTGGCAATTTGATGAATATGTCGTGCTAAACTGCAAACAATTGGACTGTTCGCAGCAACGTTATTGCAGTTTGCACAGAAAACCCCTGTTGCTTTTCGAAAATGAGAAACAGAACAACCGTGAAATAGTACGAAAGAACGAGTAATTGAAAATATTTTATAGACTTTCAGCCATAGGTATTGAAAGGGAACATAAATGAATTGTGTGACGTGACAAGCTGTCGCGGTGTCCCTAGAGAGCTTTTGACTGGATGGCTGGCTGCTTCATTGTTCATTTGATTGTCGGGCTGCCAACTTTGGAGATGGAGATTTGGGAGCGGAGCCTGGGAAGGGTGGAGTTTGGAGAGGGAGCTCACCAGGGATGTGATGCCATAGCGTCTACCCTCCAAAACCGCTGTTTTCTCCAGGGGAATTGATCCCTGCATTTTAGGGCCATTTATCCAGGGCTGTTTCCCCGCAGTCACCCCTGCCAACTGCTTCGGGGCTTCCTTTTGATTATGCACGCCTTCCCCGACCGTCAGGGGTCGCTTCGCGCTCCCCGTGTGTTTCCGCGTGTTTTGTCCGCATTTTCCAGATTTTGTAATTCTGGGAGAGTCCCACCTGGAGCTTGGCAACTCTGTGATCATGCCCTCTTGAAATGCCGCTTCCATGACGAACTTCGATCACGTTACATGTCTCCCCTTTTAACATATAAATCTAATGCCTCTGTGCCTGACATAATGCCTTTTTTATTAAGTGACAGGGATCCCAAGGCTACATTGTCAGTGGCAAGATTTATCTCAGTCCTTATATCCCTCAAATGTTAGATTTACGCTGCTCAAGATCAACGGATCAAGGAGCTTCTAAGGGATGAAGGAAAGAACTCGGTGACTGGCAGGTATCTGTATACACCTGTACCCCCAAATTCTGTCGTGCTCTTAACATGAGCAAGGAATAGAAAGAAGGGCTAGGCAGATGGAGAGCTGGAACGTAATCCATTAGGAGCAAGTTTAGGGGGCAATCCTGCTCCGATTGCAAACAGTATCAAAACTCGTATTGCTTCTGATGGAATAGAAGGCAGGCCATAACCATTGACTCTACAGGGTTTCCTTAGTTAATTAAAGGAAGCTGTGTTAGCTAAAATTGGGGAAACCATTTTTCATAGCGTTTTCTGACTGATATGATGACCTTTGTCTTTTCTCCTCAGCTTTCGAATTCCTCGACTGACTGAAATTGCTTTTAGAGGTGTAAACTCGTGTATGAGAAGAGGCTAAGAATATAGAGTTTAAATATAACTTGGTTTGCTCAAGAAACGTCTAAAGGACGTGTTAGAGCTGGCAATCTGCTTAACGCTTGTCTTTTCCCCCCCGTAGCTATTGATAGGCTATGAAGATGGAACGGTCGTACTCTGGGACTTGAGATCCAAGAGAGCCGATTTAAGAGTATATTATGATGAGGTAAGCCATTTTGTTTTTGAACAGTACCAAACATTGGCATGTTGGGTGTATGAAAAATACTTCTCCTCTTTAAAGACGGCTGGTTTCTAAAGTGTATACAACTACCTATTCCATGTGGCCATTTATTCATGGCTGTTTCCTCACGGTCACCTGATCTCCAGGCGACCCTGGAGATCAGTTCACCTGGAGAAAATGGCATCTTTGGAAGGTGGACTTTATGGCATTATACCCCACTGAAGCCCCTCCCCTCCCCAAACTCCACCCTCCTCAGGTTCCACCCCCAAAATTTCGAGGTATTTCCCAACCTGGACCTGGCAACCCTAATTATATGGCCATAGTGTTATGGAAAAGACCGTCATGCTAGGAAAAGTTGAGGGCAGCAGGAAAAGAGGAAGACCCACCAAGAGATGGATTGACTCAATAAAGGAAGCCATGGCCCTCATGGCTGTCAAAGATAGGACATTTTGGAGGACTTTGATTCATAGGGTCGCCATGAGTCGGAAGTGACTTGACGGCACTTAACACACACACAGTGCTATATTCAAGTACTTGGGAATAAGACTCCCTTGAGCATAGTGGGGTCGATTTCCATGAACGTTTTCCTCATGGATCTTTATTCCGGTTTTACATGTAAGCTGCAACAGGGCTCAAGAGGTAGATGATGAAAATGGTTAGGAAAAGGTAACGTTCTCCGGTTGCCAGACCCTAAAACACTCACCAAATTGTTTTATGGGTTTAGTTAAAGTCAGAGCCTGTATATGGATGATTCTTGATCGCTGCTATTTCTTTTAGGCAATCCATTCTATCGGGTGGCATCACGAGGGGAAGCAGTTTATGTGCAGTCATTCGGACGGCAGTTTGACTCTGTGGAATCTCCGAAGTCCTAGCAGGCCGTTCCAAATAATCATTCCACATGGTAAGATTTGTAAGGGTTTGCTGGTACACAAACTGAACTGTGTTTGGGGCCTCTTGAAGAGCAACGGCTAGTCCTGCAAATGTTCGAGGAACTGTTGTTTTAGTTTGTGCTGGCTGTTTGGTTTTTAGTTTAATAGTATTATATTTTACTGCTGTTGTTACTTCCTTGGGTCCCACTGTGTGGACGAGAAGTGAACTCCTAGACGTTTTAAACAAATAAACTTAGGAAAGCGGACATGTGCAAAAGTTGTGACCATAATCTTCTGTTCAGCAGCACAATACTTTGAATATACTTGGCAGTGTTGCGGTGTGCCAAATATTGTTGTTCTGGCACTAGTGAAACTGGGGAAAGGTCCCTTTACTTTTGACAGGGGAGCCCGGCATTCAGCTCCGAGCCCGTATTTTTCGGGTTTGGTTTTACAAACCCGAAAAATTTTGATTTTCTGGAAAAGGCAAAACCATTGCATTCGGCTTTTTGGGTTTTTCGAAAATGTCTGGGTTTATTAAACCGGAAAAATACCAGGGGGAAGCTGCACACCCCTACTCTGGAGATGTAAATTTGGGAGAACTCCAGGCCCCACCATGAAACTGGCAACCCAACCAGGAGCAGCTGAGCCAGACTATTTGTGAGCCTACACTTTTTGATGTTGGTATGGCCACAGGAGCTCTGTGGCGCAGAGTGGTAAGCTGCAGTACTGCAATCAAAGGTCTGCTCACAACCTGAGTTCGATCCCTACGGAAATCAGATTCAGGTAGCCGGCTCAAGGTTGACTCAGCCTTCTATCCTTCAGAGGTCAGTAAAATGAGTACCCAGCTTGCTGGGGGTAAAGTGTAGATGACTGGGGAAGGCAATGGCAAACCAACCTGTAAACATAGTTTGCCTAGTAAATGTCGGAATGTGACTTCACCCCATGGATCAGTAATGACCCAGTGCTTGCACAGGGGACTACCTTTACCTTTATGGCCACAGCCCAGTTCTAAACCAAGTGGACACATGGACGCACAAAGCTGCCTTCTACTGAATCAGACCCTAGGTCCATATAAGTCATTATTGTCTACTCAGACCGGCAGCAGCTCTCCAGGGTCTCAGGATGAGGTCTTCCACATCAGCTACTCGCCTAGTCCCTTTAACTGGAGATGTCAGGGATTGAACCTGGGACCTTCTGCATGCCAAACAGATGCTCTACCACTGAGCCACAGCCCCTTCCATGAAGTCCCTCCCATGAGGCTGCCTTATACTGACTCAGACTCTTGGTCCGCTAAGGTCAGTATTGACTGGCAGTGGCTCTCCAGGGTCTCAGGTGGAGTACTTCGATCTCATAACAAGTTACTGTTTGTTTTCATTCCAGATCTTAAGGGAAATCACTGTGTGAGTCAGGACGTCAATGATATCCTTTGCAAGGGTGTCAACCATTGAGGGACAGAATTCTGTTTTGCCTATATTAACATTCCAACTTTCTTTCAACAGGCAAAATTCAGCGAGATGGTAAAAAAGCTGAATCTTGTAAGCCAATTCTTAAAGTAGAATACAAGACCTGTAAAAACAGGTAGGTATGTCTCTTTTTCATATGAAGGCAGGGACAGTTCTCATTCTACAGTGGCCTGTTGCGATCAAACACAGTTTTGCTACTGCAGTTCTGCTGCTTTTTGTCTTTCTCAAGTTTTAGAAAGTTTATGGCACCTTCCCTAATTATGTTAAATGATTTAAAAAAAAATTATATAAGGTCCGCAGATCGTAAAAATTTAGCTGGACAAGCGCTGAATTTTTGAAAAGTGTTTTAGACTTTTAGACCAACATTTAGAATGCATTTCCAGGCCAGCATAATATAATACTTCGGGCTGAAAATCAGTACAATTATATCTCTGGTTTTTTTTTATTCTTCTCCCCAATATAGTGAGCCTTTTATAATTTTTTCTGGTGGACTTTCATATGACAAGCCTTGGCGAAGGCCGAGTCTAACGATCATGCACGGAAAAGCCATCACAGTGCTGGAAATGGATCACCCCATTGTGGACTTTTTGACCCTTTGTGAAACGCCATACCCAAACGGTGAGTGTTTGCTACCGTTTTAACCAGGAAGCCTGATGGCATATGGCGCGTTGGTACTCACAGTAGAGCAGAGGGCTGGAAAACAGCAAATGTTTCGATACCTTTACAGTGCAATCCTAGCCAGATGCCCTTCTAACTCCACTGAATTATTTCGAGAAGGGTTTAGGTTTGCACTGTTAGTTTAGGGGGAGATGGGGGATGTGGGAATTTACAGGTAGGTGGGGGCGGTCGTCACCCCTAGTATGATAACATCACCTCTGGTGACCCAGAAGCAACATCATCATGCTGGGGGATGACACTCTAGCACTCACCCAAAACTCTATGGTTTAACCATGAGTGAATGATAGAGCGGCACCCGTTGTGATGAGGTCGCTTCCGGGTCATGCTGGAACTTGTGTCATTATGTTGAGATGACAACGGTGCCCCCCTCATTTTGCCAGCTAGTTTTGTCCTGCTGCCCTTAATCTGCCCAGGGTTTTTGCAGAATCCAAGATTTTTCAGTTCCTTATTTACATAAATGGATCTTTTTGTGCCTCATCCAGAATATGTAATACAGATGTTTTAGTCACGATCCTTCTGACATTTGTAAAAGCCCCTAAAGCGTACTAAGCTATTACCCCATATAAGGTTTGTTTTTTGCCGTCAAGTCACAGCTGACTTTATGGCAACCCTGTAGGTTAGGGGTGTCAAACTCAATTGTTACAAGGGCCGGATATGACATAAATGCCCTTTGGTCGGGCTGGGCCATGCCTTGCCAGCCCAGATTGAGAGTGGGGTGGTGGCGGCGGCTGCCTCGGCTGCCTCGCGGGTCGGTAAGAGCTTTCAAGGGGCCGGATCTGGCCCACAGGCCTTATGTTTGACACCCCTGCTGTAGGGTTTTCAAAACAAGAGACGTTCGGAGGTGGTTTACTATTGCCTGCCTCTGCGTCATGACCCTGGTGTTCCTTGGAGGTCTCCCATCCAAATATTTGCCAGGGTCAAGGCTGAGAGTGTGTGTGACCGGCCCAAGGTCACCCAGCAAGCTTCCATGGGTTTCCCAGGTCCCAGTCCAACACCTTAACCACTATACCCCACTGGCTCTCCCCATATGAGTGTGGGGAGCCCTAATTCATGCAGAGCACAGATACTACAAAATATTTCTGTGTGGTCTTGGCTCCACATAGCTGTGGGAACAGTTGAATTGGCTTCCCCTGTGGGTTAGTGGGATTGTGTGGTAAGTAACTTGTGCCATATCCCTCCTCCCTGGTGGCTTGCACATTCTCACCCCACTAAAAGCTGGTTCAGTGTAGGCTGCTTCTAACTCGCATAATACATAGCCACACTCCAAGTGGGGCCGGATTTCTCCAAGAATTGTAACTGATCTCCAGGCTTCAGAAATTAGTTCTCCTGAAGGCAATTGTGAATCAGAGGTGGACTCTATTAGGCATGGTGTCTTTGCTGAGCTCCCTCCTCTCCCCAAATTCCATCCCACCTAGATACTGCCCCAAATCTCCAAGAATTCCCCCAGCCAGACTTGGCAGCTCTATTAATACCCCATTCCCTGTCATTGGCTTGGGATAGACATATGCATTGAAACAACAGCCCTTCACAGGGTATAAGGTAAAAAGGTAAAGGTCCCCTGTGCAAGCACCCGGTCATTCCTGACCTATAGGGTGACATCACATCCCAACGTTTACTAGGCAGACTATGTTTACGGGGTGGTTTGCCAGTGCCTTCCCCAGTCATCTTCCCTTTACCCCCAGCAAGCTGGGTTCTCATTTTACCAACCTCAGAAGGATGGAAGGCTGAGTCAACCTCGAGCCGGCTACTTGAAACCGACTTCCGTTGGGATCGAACTCAGGTCGTGAGCAGAGCTTGGACTGCAGGACTGCAGCTTACCACTCTCCGCCACGGGGCTCACAGGGTACAGCACTAGGTTTATTGCTGAAGTAACGTGCATGCCCCCCTCAAAGATCTAGATGGGCGTTACATCTTCGCTCACCCTTTTATAGGGTCACAACAACCACCTGGGGGGTAAATGTCTTGTCCCTTTAACACAGAGGCTTAATATGTGGCAATAGGCAATCGAAGTTGTTCATGGCATGGAGGTATATAGCATCACCTGGTAATAAAGTCCTATTAAGTCTCTATTAAAAGGGTTGGACATTTCCCCCCCTACAGGCTGTGGGACCCCTATTGATTTATTATAGTTCTAATAATGTGACACACAGAGAAAGAAAGCTAATAGTCTTTCAGTCTGTCGCAGTGGTATTAATTTCTTACCAGTGAAGTCGTGTGTATCCATATATAAAAGTAATAAAAGATCATAATTAAATGTTGTGTTTTCTGGCTTAAAAAACTGTTTTTAGGATTCTCTCAGAAATCGTTTATTTTGTGATTACGAAGAACTATATAAGTTGGATCTCATTCAGCTTAATATCCCCGATCTCTAATTTTTGTGCTTGATTCTTGGTTTGTAGAATTTCAAGAACCATATGCTGTAGTCGTACTGTTGGAAAGAGATTTGATTGTGGTCGACCTGACCCAGAGCAAGTAAGTACAAAACCTATGTGATGTTATCACTCATGGTTAGAATTTCTTTTTCCTTTTTCATCAGGTTTGGAAATATAGAATGTGTCCTCCTACAACAACAAACAAATCAAATGAGTTCGCTGCTCATTAGTATTTTGGGAGATCCAGATTTAAAGAATACAGAAATACTGATTTCAGCAAATGTGGCACCTTTACCTGAGCAGATTTATACCCTTCTAAGTACTAATTGACTAAGTACTAAGTACTAAGAGCCCCGTGGCACAGAGTGGTAAGCTGCAGTGCTGCAGTCAAAAGCTCTCCTCACGACCTGAGTTCGATCCCGACGGAAGTTGGTTTCAGGTAGACGGCTCAAGGTTGACTCAGCCTTCCATCCTTCCGAGGTTGGTCAAATGAGTACCCAGCTTGGGGGGGGTAAAGGGAAGATGACTGGGGAAGGCAACGGCAAACCACCCCGTAAACAAAGTCTGCCTAGTAAACGTCGAGATGTGACGTCACCCCATGGGTCAGGAATGACCCGGTGCTTGCACAGGGGACCTTTACCTTTACCTTTTAAGTACTAATTGAAGAGCCCCGTGGCGCAGAGTGGTAAGCTGCAGTACTGCAGTCCCAGCTCTGAGTTCGATCCCAACGGAAGTAGGTTTCAGGTAGCCGGCTCGAGGTTGACTCAGCCTTCCATCCTTCCGAGGTCGGTAAAATGAGGACCCAGCTTTCTGGGGGTAATGGGAAGATGACTGGGGAAGGCACTGGCAAACCACCCTGTAAATAAAGTCTGCCATGGAAACGTCGAGATGTGACGTCACCCCATGGGTCAGGAATGACCCGGCGCTTGCACATGGGACTACCTTTACCCTTTTACCTACAAAGTTTTACCCTTTTACCAACTTGCTGGGGGTAAAGGGAAGATGACTGGGGAAGGCACTGGCAAACCACCCCGTAAACATAGTCTGCCTAGTAAACGTCACCCCATGGGTCAGAAATGACCCGGTGCTTGCACAGGGGTCCTTTACCTTTAAGTACTAATTAGAGAGCCCCATGGCGCAGAGTGGTAAGCTGCAGTGCTGCAGTCAAAAGCTCTGCTCACGACCTGAGTTCGATCCCAACGGAAGTCGGTTTCAGGCAGCCGGCTCAAGGTTGACTCAGCCTTCCATCCTTCCGAGATTGGTAAAATGAGGACCTAGCTTGCTAGGGGTAAAGTGTAGATGACTGGGGAAGGCAATGGCAAAACCACCCCGTAAACACAGTCTGCCTAGTAAATGTCAGGACGTGATGTCACCCCATGGGTCAGGAATGACCCGGTGCTTGCACAGGGGACTACCTTTACTTTTAAAGTAATAATTCCATTGACTTCAAAGGCTTTAGAAGGATGTTAACTCTGTTTAGGATTGTGATGTTAATTGCCTGCAGTCTTTTTGTCCTTTGGGCGTTTGTCCAACCATTTTCTTTTTTAGACTTCCTTCTCAGTTCTGCCACTTTATGGGGAGATAAGTGTTTTGTTTCATTTTTCGCTTTCTCGTTGTGCCCTTGTTACCTTGAGAGGGTAGCTTGTTCTTCATTTGGCTGGGTTCAGTCACTCTGATTTGCCTCACTGTTGTCCGGCGCAGTGTGCTGTGGAATTTACCTCAAAACCCTTGGTTTGTAGAACGAGGAGAGATGCAAGCACAGATCCACGCCGTTTTGTGTTTGCCTCCAAGGTGGATGCCGCTGAGGGCTTGTCTTAATGGAAAAGTAGACTGTTGAAAAATGGATCTCAGTTATCCTAGCTAGGCGGTGGTATGATAACCATCTTCAAGTACTTGAAGGGCTGTCATAGGGGATAGTGCTGGGTTGTTTTCCATTGCCCCAGAAGGTCGGACCAGAACCAACGGGCTGAAATCAAATCAAAAGAGTTTCCGGCTGAACATTAGGAAGAACTTTCTGACAGAGCAGTTCCTTAGTGGAACGGACTTCCTCGGGAGGTGGTGGGCTCTCCTTCCTTGGAGTTTTGTAAGCAGAGGCTAGATGGCCGTCGGACAGCAATGCTGATTCTGTGAACTTAGGCAGATCCTGAGAGGGAGGGCAGAAAGGGTTGTGTCAGTGTTTGGCTCTCGTGGCCCTTTCTTGCACGCCCGGGGGAATGCCAATCACCACTTTGGGATCAGGAAGCAATTTTCTTCCAGGCCAGATTGGCCAGGGATCCTGGAGGGTGTTTTTTTTCCCTTCCCATCTCTGGGCATGTAGTAGTGGTCACTGTGTGTGTGTGTGTTGGGGGAAAGGTAGTTGTGAATTTCCTGCATTGTGCAGGGGGTTGGACTAGATGACCCTGGTGGTACCTTCCAACTCCATGATTCTATGTGGACTGAATCCTTGCCAGAAATCGATGAGTGGAAGGACAAAATGATGGGATATGCTACTATGGTTAAAAGGACTCACATGATGAATGTCACAGATGAAGAGACTTTTGACCTGTTTAATGATAAATGGAATTTGTTTTATAGGTACATAGGGTTCGAGGCCAAGTTTGTCAGAAATACATTAAGAAAGCACTGCCAAGTATACTTACAGGCTGACTTACGTTGTAGAATGAAATTTTAAATCCTTTGCCAAAGATCTAAGGTTATGCTAGAATGTAGTCTGTTGAATTATTTGACAAATTAGTTATCGTGTTTACGCTATAATTTTCTTTCTTATTATTTTGATCCACAGACGGATTTATCCAAATGTTACCCCTTTCCCTAGTCCTTTTTCCTTCTGTATCCCTTATATAAAATAAAACAAAAAAATTAAAAAGAAAAGAAAAAATGATCTCAAACTTGGTATATCCAAAGACAAAGACTTACCTTTTGAGTCTGCCTTCTGCAAGGATGACTTTTTTTCCTGCTGACATGGTCAATCGGGTCATAATGATTTTAGGGTGTGCTGCGGCTGACTATACCACCCATGCAAGTCTACGTCAATTCTTTAGATTGGCTTCTCAAAGAGAGAACCAGTGGGAAAGAGAGGGAGGAAATCTAGACAGATTGTTAATCACATATTTTCTCTCCTTGTGGAAAACTGTCTTCCTTCCAATAGAGATCTCAGAAAGTCCGCATTTCTTCATTGTAGTAGCAAACTAACTCTCGCTCGTAGACGTAAATGGTACAGTCCGGGCGCGGGTTTATTACTTGGTTTTGAACTAGACCGTACAAAAAAAGACATAGCTTGTGTGCAATATGATGTAATTTTCTAAGAAGTATGCTAATACAATCCCACAAAACCTCTCTCTCAATTAGCTTCCCAATTTTTGAAAATCCTTATCCCATGGACATTCACGAGTCGCCCGTTACCTGCACAGAATATTTGGCCGACTGTCCGCCAGATTTGATTCCTGTGCTATATTCTGTAGGCGTGAAACATAAGAAGCAAGGATACAGCAACAAGGTAAAGAAATAAAAGTTGAACTCTTTGAAAAGGTTCGTTTTGGTAGGATTATGGTCAGGGACAGTTGCTTAGTGATCGTCGGGGGTCTCATCTATTGCAGGAGGCACATTGGAGACTGGAATCCCTTCTTTACATTTCAAAATTACTGATCATGTTTGTTACTCACGTATTCTGCCTGTCGGCACCCAGAGTGATGTAAAGAAGTGTGAAACCCTTAAGAGAGCCAGCGTGGTGTAGTGGTTAAGAGCGGTGGTTTGGAGCGGTGGACTCTGATCTGGAGAACCGGGTTCGATTCCCCACTCCTCCACATGAGCGGCGGAGGCTAATCTGGTGAACTGGATTTGTTTCCCCGCTCCTACACACGAAGCCAGCTGGGTGACCTTGGGTCAGTCACACACTCTCAGCCCCACCTGCCTCACAGGGTGTCTGTCGTGGGGAGGGGAAGGAAAGGTGATTGTAAGCCGTTTTGATTCTCCCTTAAGTGGTAGAGAAAGTCGGCATATAAAAACCAACTCTCCTTCTCCTTCTTCCTCTACTTCTTCATCACGGTATTGTAAAATCTATAATAAGCTACAATAGTAATAAAATGACAAAATCAGCGGCCAGTCCATCAGCTGCCAAGCAACAGTCTGCTCGCCAAATCAAATAAAAGGTGTTTATTTGCTGGTAAAATTGAGTTAGGGAATGTGGCCCGAGCATCTGGAAGACGTATTCTTTTGCACTGTTTTCCTGGCTTCAAAATCTGAGCGCTCTTGCATTGTTCACTGAATGTCTTATGCTGTCTGTTTATATCATGGGATCTGCCTTTAGTCCCAGTGAGAAGGGTAGGCTATAAATGACGTAAATCAGTCAATTTCATAGTATCCTTGTTGTGGCAGAGAAGACCTTGATCCTTGCCTATCTCAGTGTTATCTAGGACATTTTAACCTTCCAGGACATTCAGTTGCTGATTTAAGAGTAGCAGTTCTCTCACAAAGGGATTTCAAAGGGAGATTAGAAAGAGAGACTGCTGAATTACAACTAATAATGAAGCTCAAGACTATGCACTCTCCAGGATTTAATAGAGACCTGGGATTCCTGTCTCATTACCAATGCTGATTTCTCCACACCTACTTCCCCTCTGCATATCACACCTAACCCAATCACACCGGCTAATGTCATTCACTTGCTTTTTACATTTACATTGCCACTGTGTGTCTAATTCACTCATCTCTACTTAAGGATAGATGGACTCACATTCTAGCTGTATCTGAAGAAGTGAGCTGTGGCTCAGGAAAGCTCATCCCCTGCCAGAAATTTTGTTAGTCTTTAAGGTGCTACTGGACTCTTGCTCTTCTCTACTGCTAGTGACAGACTAACACAGCTACCCATCGCGATCAGTGTTACCTGGTGAGCAATGGGACGCAGAGCAGAGCTTCTGTCTCAAGTCTTGGTGGGCAAAGAGAAGGAGCTTCCAATGGTATTCAGGAGCTAAGCCATTTAGGGCATGAAGGGTAACACCAGATGCCCTGACTCTATCCAGATAGGATAGATAGGCAGGATGGTGCTGCTGCAGCCGTCTTGTTTGAGGGCTTCCTAGAGGCACCTGGTTAGCCACTGTGTGAACAGACTGCTGGACTTGATGGGCCTGAGTCTGATCCAGCATGACCTTTCTTATGTTCATATGTTCTTATATTCAAGAGGCCAGTGCAGTGGAGTTACACCTGGGCTCTGCCTCAGGAGGTGAGCCGTCGGCTTCTGCGCCATCTCTGCAGGGCTGACTTCAAAGAAAGCCTCGTTGGGGAGGTCTCCAAGAGACGGGTGACTGTGGTCAGGTGGTTCACCAACCAAGTAGTGTTCAGCTATGGCAGCTGTCCAAACATCAAGCAGTAAAGCAAGAAGAAGAAGAGGAGGAGGAGGACGAGGAGGAGTAGAAGTAGGAGTTGGTTTTTATATGCCGACTTTCTCTACCACTTAAGGAAGAATCAAACCAGCTTACAATTACCTTCCTTTCCCCTCCCCACAACAGACACCCTGTGAGGCAGGTGGGGTTGAGAGAGCTCTAAGAGAGCTATGACTAGCCCAAGGACACCCAGCTGGCTTCATGTGGTGGAGTGGGGGAATCAAACTCGGTTCTCCAGATTAGAGTCCACTGCTCCAAACCACCGCTCTTCACCACTACAATCCCACACTGTGAACTCGCCCCTTCCTATGGAACCAGACTCCGTCCGGCACTGGTAAAAAACATTGGCTTGGATCTTATGACATCGTTCCCCACCCACCCTTATATTTTTCTCTGGCCACGGTGCGTTTCCCCCATGTTTTCTGGATGCTGACTAAACACGAATCCAGAAAACACAGGCAAAATGCGCAGAAATGCACAGGGAGAGTGAGGGGACCTCTGACATTGGAAAATGCAAGCATAATCAAAGTAAAGCTCCGAAGTAGCTGGCGGGGTGGCCACGAGGAAACAGCCATGCCTAAATGGCCTGTATGTTTTCAAATATCTCTCTGCAACAGTGGGGACTATAAAGTTGTTTCTTTTAATAAAGGTCTGAATGCTGATGTTCACAGGTGTATGGCAGCGGGGAAGTGCAAAAAAGGCAGCAGCCTTCCAAATTGCCAAGAAATCCCAATGAAATGGGAGGCGTAAAAGCATATTAATACAATAGTTGCTGCAGGGTATCCGGCAACCATACAGGCGGCATTGAAGTCTACGATGGTGAAAAATAACGGCTTTTATATATGTTCTAAATTAGAAATGCCACTCTCCTGAAATGTAACTCTTCTGATTGTGTTTAGGAGTGGCCTATTACTGGCGGAGCGTGGAACCTAGGAGCACAGACATATCTCGAAATTATTATCACAGGGTAAGGAAATTATTATTACCGGTCACGGGTCTCCATGGGAATGGTGAACCCATTGAGGTGGTCTGATTTCAGAGGCTCCAAACGGCTTCTAGAAAGGCTTTGGGAATGCCTTAGCTGCTCTGGCCAGGTCACCCATCAAACTCCCTGTTGTCGCCATAATCTCTAGGTATTTCCCAATCCAGAGCTGGCAACCCTACTGATAGGAAAGAGGCAGAAACATGGCGAGATACTGTGTGACGATATGCTCAATTGCATAAACACCAGGTTCCTTTCTCTTAGGTGATACACTTGTGTCTTGGATGGTAGTTAGTTAAAACTTTATTATGGTCCACGACCAGGTACAGGGAATAAACAAAAGGAATAAGATCAGTATACAACCAACTTCATGTAGCAACTGCCAATAAACATGGCATATACCAAACACAAACTGCAGGAAAAACATAATCTATAAACAAATTTACAATTCGAAATTCTCAACAAAGACTAAAAATTAAATCCTTTCCAGGAACTTTAAAACTCTATCACTCTTTAGGTTAAAAGGCCCTCTTTACTTTTCCTAAAATTACAAACTTGGGTACAAAATCGAGCAACCAGCCATGTTGCTTGATGATTCTTGTCTGAGAGGAGATATTCAAGTTTAATTTTATTAGATCTCCCAAAGGGAACCTTTCCAGCAATGGCCCAATAGTTTCACAATGGATGTTATTATATAGAGCACAATCAAATAGCATGTGCTCAATCGATTCCATTTCTCTTAGTGGGCATGCACATAATCTCTGTTCATATGGTATTATATTTTCCCTCCAGTACTGCAGAGGTAAAGGTGTTGCTTCTGGCTAACGTAAACACCCTTCTGGCCCTATTAGATTCCAGAAAATGTAAATAGGCTGCTGCAGCTGCTATATATCTAACATTTTCAGGTGAGGTAAAGCCTGGAGCAGACATGTTGTCCAGTTGTCTCTCTATGTCAGTCACCCTCTGTTTAATTTCTGTTCATGCATGGTATATTTTGGGGCCAAAACGTAAGGCTCGCCTCCCTGAAGATCCCCAAAGCAAGGAACGCATTGTGAGACTATGCTAAAAGGGTGTAGGACATATAAGAATGTTACTTTACTGAACTAAGCCACCCTTTTAAGGTTTTTAATTTATGCTAGTTTTTGCATTTGGGGCACATCTGTTCTCCTGATTTTAACTGCCTTTTTAATCTTCTTTTTAAGTCATGCAGATGGATCAGTAAAATTTTGGGATGCTTCTTGCAGTAAGTTCATACCGATAATTCTTATATAATGAATTACTTGTGGTGGAATGCATTGAAAATGTTGAAACTGGTAACAGTACATTTCAAGTAAATGAAGCAAAGAAATGCCAATAAAGGTCAATTGATTGATTGATTGATTGATTGATTGACTGGGCTAGCCTGGGCCATCCAGGTCAGGGCCAGAGAACTTCTACATCTCATCATTTCCATCACTGGTTCCCAAACTTTTCGGGCCACCGCCCCCTTGGTTCCATAAACTCAACCCCGGCGCCCCTACCCTATCCTATAAAAAGCATTATTCAAACTAGGGGTTTGCATGACCCACTAAAGAAGATAATAACAATACAATTTCAAAACAGTAATAATTAATTGCACATCTATTCAAAATCAAATTAAAACTTTGTAGGTAAAAGGGTAAAGGTAGTCACCTGTGCAAGCGCCGGGTCATTACTGACCCATGGGGTGACGTCACATCCCGACGTTTACTAGGCAGACTATGTTTACGGGGTGGTTTGCCAGTGCCTTCCCCAGTCGTCTTCCCTTTACCCCCAGCAAGCTGGGTTCTCATTTTACTGACCTCAGAAGGATGGAAGGCTGAGTCAACCTTGAGCCGGCTACCTGAAACCGACTTCCGCCGGGATCGAACTCAGGTCGTGAGCAGAGCTTGGACTGCAGTACTAGAGGCATCAACAAAACTGATGAACTTGATCCAGTGGTACCTGCTCTTCAAAGTCTGGGGGGAAAATCCTGATAGTTTCCACCAAATTTGCCAGCAGGGTGCCATAGCTTGATCTATTGTAAATTAGTGAGCAACACAGTTGAAGGGGCCTCTTAGCGCCCCCCTAGGTAATCCCACCCACCCCAGGGGGTGGTACTGCCCACTTTGGGAACCACTGATTTACATTAACCTCACCCTAGACAAAATATTCCTTGTTCTAATTTTAAACTGCTGAGAAATCGAAGGAACAACTCTTCTTTCGAGTTTGTCAACAAGACACTTATGCCTCATCTGTTTGTCTGGGAGTAATCCATGCCTACACAGTGTCTGGTTTCTTAAATGGTGCCACACCAATCTGTCTTGGACAATGTCAAGGAGACAGGCAATCCTGGATTATTTTATTTCAAAGCCTGAAACAGTCATGCCTCATGGGGAGGTGGGTACATTTTGGCTTATTTTTCAAGAAAGCGCGTAACCAAGCAATCTCTTGCATAACACGTGGGCGCCAATTGATTGCCCTTTAGACAAAATTCCTAGTCAGTTAAAACTTTTTATTATGGAAAATAAACTAAGAAGAAAATGTAGCATAAAAAGTAACAAAGTAAGGATTACTTCAGCAGCGATATAACTGTCGGACGAGGTACAAAAACGTAAATATTCCAAAAATTCTGTGGTCAAGTCATTAAAAAAAATTTAAGCTGGTACTCAAACCAAATCAAATTAAATTTATTAATATGGTCAATGACCAGCAGAAAAAACAACAACAGCCACAACAGTTAATAAGAAAACCACAACAACTACTACTGCTACTACAAATAATCTAAGCCTAAAAATTACATATTACATGTATGAATAAAATTTATATAGACATCTTATAACTTGGTGTGACCCCCTTAATATTTTGAGTAATAAAGCTTTTCTGTTACTCTTATCCTGTTGGGGTATGATATTTTAATAACTGCAGAGCAGAATTTAGCAGTCAAGAGTGTAAACTGGGATTTTTCATCAGTTAGGAGCTTCTTAGTCAAGAAATTCATCTGGTTGGTCAGGGAAAGCGTTAAGCAAAGGGGGGAAAGAACCTTTGTGCGGACTTCTTGGTATAATGAACAGCGGATCAAGACATGTTCTGAAGTTTCTATGTCCCCTGACCCACAAGGGCAAAGCCTTTCTGCTATAGGGACCTTCTTATATCTTCCCTCCAATAAAGCTGGTACTCATCCCATGGAGTCTAGGTGCTCATGGTCACAGAACAACTCCACCTGTTTCCTACAAAGCCAGCAGCTAGAATTCAACATGAAAGAGAGAGAGAGAGAGAGAGAATGACCCATCTCAGTAATCAGCCCAGACGTCCATGTTTCTAGGGCCCTGCGGGGTCAGCTAGGGTTGGGCAAGTCTTGAATGACCTTGTTTCTTGATTACTACTCCAGACTCTATGACTACTTCATGACTATGAGATGTTGGTAATTGTATTTATGGCTGCAATAGTAGATCTCCTCATTTAAGAGGGAAACACACACGCGGATTAGTTCCCCTTGTGGATGGAAGCCTAAAACAGAGGAAGAAGTTTAGCAGTTATATATTTTAATTGTTATCTTGCAAAAAACAATGCACATATAGTCACAAAGATTTTTTTATGTATTTATTTATATTTTTGAGTCTGGAATATGGATTGCTTAGACCACTGAAGAAGGCTGTATGGCCGAAACGTGTATGGTGTACGTAGTTGTGTGATTTTATGTCTTATTGTGTTATATGAGCATGTCAATTTGGTAGGCTTTTGAAGGGCCTTATATGTGTTATATGTGGTATTAGATTTTATCCTGAAATAAATATATACATATTTTGTAGACATAATCTTTAGATTCTATAACCTTTGGCCTTGGGTGTTTATTTTTTCTTGACCTTTTGGGTACTTAATTCTGTTGTTTAGGGTTAAGTTTTTCCCCCGTTTGTTGTCGGTGCAAGTCATGAATGTCTTCATGCGCTGGCGTATGATAACCCCAGCTCAGCCAGAAAACACAACTTATTAATATCCAAATGGAGAGTCCTAAAGCAGGTAACATTTCCAGCAAATTAGTGTCTGAATCTCCAAGGGTTCTATCCCCTCTGCTGTGATACAGTCCTCCTTTTTGACTTTCCCCCAGATCAGACGGTGCGATCCTAAGGAAAGGACTTAGAAGGAGCCCTTCAACAGACTTACCATATTTTTCCATATATAAGACAAATTTTTTTCTTTAAAAATTTAGTAAAAAATTGGGGCTTGTCTTATTCACGGAATATAAGGTCATTGCTGGCCCCACCCATCAGCTGACGGGCAGGGAAGAAAGCAGTGGGGAAGAGCCTGGTCACTCTGGCCGGCTGGCGTCCAGCCTTCCAATCTCGCTGCTCTCTTCCCCGCCCGTCAGCTGATGGGCAGGGAGCAGGCAGGGAAGAGTCCGGTTGCCCTGGCCGACCGGTGGTTGCCACCCACCCCGCCCGACAGCTGACGGGCGGGGAGGGCCTGAAGAGCCAGCTGATTTTTTTATTTTGGGTTAAAAAAATAGGGGTCATCTTATACATGGGGGCATCTTATACACGGAAAAATATGGTAACTCTGCGAACTCTGCTTAGGATTGCAGTGTCAGCCTGTTAATGTACGCTGTACCACATCATTTTGAAATAAATGTTCTATAAAGTCTGGAGGGAAAATATGGCAACCGTGATAATTTGTAGTTTTATTTCATCTGAAGCCATGTGATAGATGTCCTCCATGTCTTCCAGTAACACTTCAGATGCTGTACAAGTTGAAAACCTCCAAGGTGTTTGAAAAACAGAAGGTGGAAGGAAAGCCGACAGCGGAAGTGGTAGAAGACGATCCTTTTGCCATCCAGTTGATGTATTGGTGCCCTGAAAGTCGGATATTCTGTGTGGCAGGAGCCTCTGCCTACGTCATCGTTTACAGATTCAGCAAACACGAAGTCAATACTGAAATTTCCGTAAGTTCAAATGTGTTTTCGGGTATATCCGTTGACTTCCTTCGAGGGTGTTGATGCCAGAACAGAATGTGGGAAAAGTTTGGCTTTAATTAATCAAGTAACAAATTGCAATAGCTGCATAACTCTGTTTATCGTGTAATAGTTTTGGCTAAGTACACCTAAACCTGGTTGGTTTCAAACAGACATAACCCAACCACTGCCCAAACCACAATACTGTTTGAGGAAAAGAAGTAGATCGAATGGTAGTAAGCTTATGATTTTAGACCTACAGGTTTAGACCTACTTTGTTCTAGGGTCCTGGACTTCATGTTTCCCTTTCTTACTCGATGGAAGATTTAGCAAAATCCCTCAGCCAGACAGACTTTGTCCCTGTGGCAGTAAGCGTGTTGAAACAGTTTTCCATGTTTTATTTTATTGTAGTTTCTATTCAGAAATTTGTAATGAACTACTACGCCCTTTGCAGACATGTAGACTGAATGCCTCCGATTCCTGTACTGCTTCCTTTCTTTTGAATAATTGTTCGCCCTATGTTCTGGAGAAAGTAGCACAATTTTTAAAGATTGCTATAGAACGCCACAACTTATTTAAATAGACGGATGTGTTAGCTCACAACGCTATCTCATGCAAGTGTCTTTTAGCCATTTTGTAAGGTTATATCTCAAATATTTATTTTTTTACATGCTACCGTATGTACAGTGATTTTATGCCAATAAAGGACGATATGACTGGACTGGATGTTTCCCTTTCGTTTCAGTTTGACTAATATTAAAGAATTCTCCTGAACTCCATATCTGAGCCTATATCCAGGAGTCAATCAAATGGATTCCTATTTATTTTATTCCTGCTAATTTGCCTTTTTACCTTGGTAAATTCTCCGATTTCGTAAAATAACGTGGATTTTAATTTCCTTAAGTCCTTAGAGGTGCGAATTCAGAGCGAGATAGAAGATATCATCACTCCGGAGGCAGAAATGATTCCTCCCTTTCCAGATGCGTCTTCTCAACTTCCGTCTTTGAAAGATCTCTCAGGCAGCACAAACACCATAACGTCTGTGGGAACAGTGAAGGACAGTATTCCATGCCTCAGGTACAGCTCTTGCTGTTGGTTGAAAAGTTTGTTTATGGGGAGGGACTGTGGCTCCGTGGTAGAGCATCTGCTTGGCATGCAGAAGGTCCCAGGTTCAACCCATGGCATCTCCAGTTAAAAAGGCTCAGGTAGAAGGTGATGTGAAAGACCTCTTCCTGAGACCCTGGAGAGCCACTGCCAGTCTGAAAAGACAGTGCTGACCTTGACTGACCAAGGGTCTGATTCAGTATAAGGCCACTTCATGTGTGTTCATGGCTTTTAAAAGGCACTTATGGGCTTGAGGACAGAAGGGACATTCCTGGGATACCCTTACCTCATCGCCATTTGAGGTTCTCCCATTAGGTCGCCCTTTAATTGACCCACCTGACAAAGGTAAGCAAAGAACTGTCCCTTGGGATTCTGGTGTTTGTTCTAGTCTAGATATTTAGTGGGTGCAGAGCGGTCAGCTGCAGTCAACAGCTCTGCTCACAACCTGAGTTCGATCCCGACGGAAGTCGGTTTCAGGCAGCCGGCTCGAGGTTGACTCAAACTTCCATCCTTCCGATGTCGGTAAAACGAGTACACATCTTGCTGGGGGTAAAGTGTAGACGACTGGGGAAGGCAACGGCAAACCACCCAGTAAACATAGTCTGCCTAGTAAACGTAGGGATGTGACATCACCCCATGGGTCAGTAATGACCCGGTGCTTGCACTGGGGACTACCTTTACCTTTTCCTCTACCTTTACCTTTTAGATATTTAGTAACTGGTTAGGTGCCTTTTTCTGTGTTCTTATGTTTTTGTGCGTGTGTATTTGCAACACCACAGTGATGGTTGGGAACTGCTTGACAGGTGTTTGGAGCAGGGAATCTGCAGGTGGGAAAAGGATGAAGCCCTTCTCCTACCTCTCCTCTGGTCCCAGTTCTTTCCTGGGAAGCTTTCCCCATTTCAAAAAAGGGGACATCGATGCAATGTTAAATGCATCTCCATTTAGCATGTCCCATTCGACCGAAAGGTCTCTTGGGCCATTTATGCTTGGTAATTAGCAGCGCTTTCCAGGCTGAAGTGCCCCACATTTTTATTTTGTTTAGTTTTTCACGCTGAACTGTCATTTAGGAAGTGACTGCGAAGCTGGCGTGTACCTGCTTCGCATTTCTTAAGAGCCCCTTTAACGCAACCTTGTGTGTTTGCTCCGCCCCCATCTCAAAGAACCCCCTCAAGGAAGCATGCAAAATCACAGCCCGGCAGTTGCTAATAGAAGGAGCGAAGGAGCAGGCGAGTGTGTGTGGGAGTGGAATTTCTCCTTTTGCATTGGGACCGTGAATAGGCATTTTAAAGGCTGCATTTTAAAAAAGAGCTTCAAGCGAGCATCAAAATTGACCCTGCATAAACGGCCTTGCAGCTGTTCATCTGTGCAGGTCTTTTCTAATTTTGCTCACTCCGTTCCCCTTTCTTCTTCACAGCGTTAAGACTCGTCCACTGAGGATGCCTCCTGGTTACCAAGCGGAATTGGTTATTCAGTTGGTGTGGGTCGAGGGCGAGCCTCCCCAGCAGATTACCAGCCTGGCAGCAAATTCAGCATACGGATTGTAAGTTAACCCGATATATAACCCAATATATCTTTCACACTTTGTACAAGCAGAGCACGTGTTTGCCGCTTAGCCTTTTGCTGTTGCTTATGCTTGTCAGCCTGAAATGTGCCCCAAGTCTATGGGGGGGGGGGGAAGGGTTTTGGATCATTGTGATCGTGCCCCTTTAAAGGGTCTATCCTTTCACATCATATTTTTGCCTTTTCTATCTATTTTATTTAAAAAGAAGTCTCTGACTCCCTGGTAGGCAGTGTCATGTGTTCGTGTGTGGACACAGTGGTGGACTGGGTCTAAAAATATTGGTTGCCAGGAGACAAAGGGGGCCCACCCACAGCTATAAGGCTATCATTTAATTTTTATAAGAAATAAATAAAATGTTCAAAAATTACATAAGTGGAAAAAAGGTACAATTAATTTTTTTGCAAAATAAATGTATATTTTTAGTCATTACAGTGTATATATATTGTACATGTTACTGGCAGTATACAGTAGATCCTAAATGTAAATGCAGATACTACCTTGTGAACAAACAAGAGAGAAAGCACCAGGAAAGTTTCAAAATGTTGAATAAAATTAACATGATCAAGTGGGAAAAAAATGTGCTGAAGGCAGGAAGAAAGGGGGGGAAAGTTCCCACTCATGAATGATACAAGTAGTTGCTGGAGACATATAACTGGGGGAAATTAGCAAAGTAAAGATCCAAGCCTATATATCGTACGCGTCGGCCTCACAAAACCCGAATCAGAATTATTATTTTCAGAGTTATTTATTATATTCTTAAATATAAAGTATCCTCAAAAAATGATTTTATTAATTTTTAAAAAATTAAAATAGTAACACAACGTAAATTTTAGGCGCATACAGCAATAATATTGGAACCTATTATATTTTCAAGCTACTAAAAGGTCATTAACATTTTTAACACATTGTCGAATGTTTAAGGGGCCCCCACTTCATCAGGGGCCCACAGGGCCCACTTGCCATCGGGCAAGCTGACCCCCCTGCCCTGTCCGCCACTGTGTGGACGTGTCGAGAAGGCTATGTAAGGAAAGGAGGTTTCCCTTTGGAAGTGTGAGGCTGGCCACAATTAAGAAACACGCATCTTTGGGCAAAAGGGATGCAAATTTAAAGTAAGTCCAGAACAGAAGGAATTTGAGGAACAAATTGGTTAAAAAAAATGCAGCAGTAATAAAATGCATGCTCTGTCTCATTCCCGATAATGACCGAGCCGCAAGTCTCTGGATAGTCTATGAGGGGAGACCTATGTAGGGTGCATTGCAGTAATCTATTCTTGATGTTGCTGTGGTGTGGATCCAGGTTGGCCAGGTTTTTCATCAGATGCATGAGGTGGACGTCAGTTGGCAAGCAGCAGGCAGACACGCATACGCACTGTGGCAGCTATGGGGAGAGAGACGTAGGGGGAGGCGCTGAGGTAATACTCTTCTGGACTGAAGATTGCTCAGCCCCCTACTCTGGCCTTGCCGATAGATTCTTTAAACCCCAACAGCCCACAATCAAACAAAAAGGGGGACACAAGCTTGAGGGCAGCAGGAAAAGAGGAAGACCCAACAAGAGATGGACGGACTCAATAAAGGAAGCCGCGGCCCTCAGTTTGCAAGACCTGAGCAAGGCTGTCAAAGACTGGACGTTTTGGAGGACACTGATTCATAGGGTCGCCATGACTTGACGGCACTTAACACACACACAAGCTTTAAGTAAAGGATTGGTAGTGTGTAAGCCATGTGCTCCTGCTAGACAAAGGCTGTGCTTATTTGTGAAGTAAACAGAGATCATGTTCCCTTTAGATATTTGACTCAACGGACAAGACACAGATGGAGATCAACGACAAAGGTTTATTTAGCAGAAAATGAAGTATTTAGTAAGGTCACTGTTAGGTGTGGATGACTTCAATATAAAAAGCCAATAAACCCTGAAGGGAGATTTGATTCCCCTTTTTCCTGTCGGGTTACCTCAGCAGCTTCAAGTCTGCTCTTTTCCCACACAGAGCACCTTTCCACAGAGCCGACACACACCAGCTAGGAATGACAGGCCCTTAAGAGGATGCTTATTTGTTACACTAAAATGAACTTTCTTCCCTCAGCCAATCCCCAAAACCAAATAAAAATCCAAATAAAAGCCTGGCTAAGCTGATGCCCCTTACCCCACAACACACACAGTTACGGAGGGAAAAAAGCCTCTAAACTGCAGGTTAAAAAAACCACGACAAAGAAGAGGTGCCAGATATGGCGCTATTATGTAAAATTCAGATGTAGTTGAGAACATTGACAATAGGGATAAGGGTTGCAGAAGCAATCTCCATTGTTTTGCTGAACCGATGAAGGTCTGTAATGGCCGAGGGATCCTGAAACCGTATCTTTAAATAAGAACAACAGGAATCCTCTAAGGCCTGATTAAAACTTGATGATGGCAAGGCAAAAAAAAAAAGGGTTTTGCACACGCCCAGTGGTTCATTAGCCATTTATGCGAGGCCGTTTCCTCGCCGTCACCCCGCCGACTACTTCGGGGCTTCGCTTTGATTCTGCTTGCATTTTCCGACTGTCAGAGGTTGACTCGCTCTCCCCCCCCCACCGCATTTCCGCGCGTTTTGCCTGCGTTTTCTGGATGCCGGCTAAACACGAATCCAGGAAACGCGGGATAAACGCGCGGGGAGAGCGAGGCGGCCTCTGACGGTCGGGAAATGCAAGCAGAATCAAAGCGAAGCCCCGAAGTAGTCGGCGGGGTGACCGTGAGGAAGCAGCCCATGCCTAAATGGCCATTGCGAGGAGTCTACTGCTCAGGCAAAGGACGGCCAGCCACCCAGTTTAAGCAAGGTAGCGGGCGTGGGCAAAGTTAGACGGTCCAGTTCTTTCTCCTTGCCCGCATGGTGTATGAATCAGGCCTATGTGTATGTAATGCAGAGGTGACCAAGGAGGAAGTTCCAGACCTAGCAGTGTTTAAAAAGCAAATCACCAGGTGTAGGGGGCATTCGCCCGAAACTAGACGAGCAACAAATTTGAATAAAGCAAAATATTTGCAAGGATGCTGAACGAATGATTGACGATCGCTTTTATCTCAGTCCTGTTCTGAATTGCTAGATTTGAGTCTAGTAACATCTTAGAAATCAACAAGGTTTTCAGGGTATGATCTTTTGAGTCTCTAAGCTCCCTTAGTCAGTTACCTGAAACTGTTTCTGGATCGAATCTGGTCACGTCATAATTTGCACTGGCGCACTGCTTCATCAGGATCTGGCCATTAGCCTCCCTTCCAGCTATGCTTGTGGTTTCTATGGATACCCCCTTTTCTCACAGTAAAAGACAGGTTGTTTTTTTAATAAAATGCCAGACATTGCATTAATTCAGCCTGGGTTTTTTTTTTTTAAAGATTAAAAGGTTGGGCTTTTTTAACAGGCAACCATCTCCCGACAGTCCCTGGGAATGTGTCTGGGCTGAACCTCACGAATGTTGAAACTTCAAAACGCTTGCTTAAATTGGCGTGCCGCGGGATTCTTTGTGGCATGAGGTCAGAGCCCGTGTTGTGGGCAGGAAGCGCTAATAAGCTCTATTGTGGTTCCCACTCACACTTTTCCGGCAGACCGTAATTCCGCCTCCTCAGACTAGTTAAGAGTCTTCCTGCTTTTCTTCCCTCATACCTGTCTTGGAGGTAGGCAAACGAGTCTAACCAGAGGGGCAAAGGATACATGAGACACAAAGGCATTTAATTTTAATTGATACCGGGGGTGCATACTTTAACTCGTTCCCCTTTGGCCGTTTCCCCACAAACCTCCTTCCCCAGCAAAGATTCCTGATGCGCACCGGCATGTGCCAATGTTCATCTGGATCCCACGGCCGCATGCGACTTAATAGTTTGGAAGGCTGGAAGCAGAAAATGGGATGTACCTAGCGTTGCCAACTCTGGGTTGGGAAATTCCCAGAGGTGAATTTGGGGGTGGAGCCTGCAGAGGGTGGGGCTTGGATAGGGGAGTTAAATTGTGGAACTCCCTGCCCCAGGATGTGGTGATGGCTGCCAACTCAGAAGGCTTTAAGAGGGGAGTGGACATGTTCATGGAGGAGAGGGCTATCCACGGCTACTAGTCAAAATGGATATTAGTCATGATGCATACCGATTCTCTCCATGATCAGAGGAGCACGCCTGTTAAATTAGGTGCTGTGGAACACAGGCAGGATGGTGCTGTTGCAGTGGTCTTGTTTGTGGGCTTCCTGGAGGCACCTGGTTGGCCACTGTGTGAAGAGACTGCTGGACTTGATGGGCCTTGGTCTGATCCAGCAGGACTTTTCTTATGTTCTTAGGAATAGAATGCCATACAGTTAGGGTTGCCAACCTCCAGGAAATAGCTGGAGATCTCCTGCTGTTACAACTGATCTTCAGCCAATAGAGCTCAGTTCACCTGGAGAAAATAGCCGCTTTGGCAATTGGACTCGATGGCATTGAGGTCCCTCCCCTCTCCAAACCCTGCCCTCCTCAGGATCCACCCTTAAAATCTCCAGGTATTTCCCAACCCGGAGCTGGCAACCCTACTTGGAACAAACCTTTCTTCACCCTGGTCACACTTTCATTGTGGATCACTTCTTGTCGCCCTTAATGCCGAAGTACAATGTCTTTGAAGAATGTTTCTTTTTCTCAGAGTTGCATTTGGAAACTGCAATGGTTTGGCTGTTGTGGATTTTATGCAGAAGATCACCCTGCTGAGCCTCGGAACCGCCGACATCTACGGATCCACCGATCCGTACCAACGCCAGCCTCGCTCTCCCCGCCGAAGCAAGCAGTTTGCTGCAGGTAGGAGATAAGAGATGGCCGGGATGAGCTCGGAGGAGTCTTTGCCTTTTATTGCCTGCAGCTTTCGAAATAAGTTTGAAATGCATGCCTGTATGCCAAGTCGGAAGAATGCGTCTGACCTCAACAGGGGTGTCTGACCGACTGCTTGTTAAATACCGATACCTCCAGAACTACCCCAAAATCATTTGGTTCCAGTGGAAAGCTGACTTCTTAAACGGCTTCCAGCGGTTTTCTTAAGAAGTTCAGCTTTCTTGCTAATCTGCACGATGTTGAAGATTAACGGTCTGATCCCTTCCTCTTTGTGAAATGTTTACAAAGCGAAGAAATGTTTCAAACCCATCTGTGTTTTCTGCTTTCATTTTGCTTTTTTCCCCCTCTGCGAACGGTGGAGCTAATCAAAACAAGCGCTAAATAACTACAGGGTGTGCATGCAACAGCCCCTGGTCTCCAATTCAGATATAAGAGTCCCTTGTTATATTTTTTTTTCCTTCCATTTTTAGCATTAGGTTTCAATCAAGATCCAGACACATGAAATACAGCAGGCATTAGAATTTGTATGCAGGTAGCAAAATGCCGTAACTCTTATTTTCAAATTAAAATGTTTCAGACGAGAAAGGAAATAAGTAGTTACTTAGCACGGCTTCAAAATATTTTGCTAACCTACATTTCAAAACTACGTGAAAATACCAATCTCAGATGTAAACTGCGAAGGCTGGATTAAAAAAAAAATACAATTTTGGCAAAAACTTCCATGGTTGTAATCTAGCCAATAGTTTCTTAAAATGTAAGTTATGCTGTTGATTAAGAAAAATACAAGAGATGAAACTCTTCCTTGTAGCCATATCCCCCCCCCCAATTTACATGTATACATACACACAGGGTGGGTGGAGGGGAAAAGATGAATATTTGTACCACTACCATAAGCCCTTCATGAACATCCATTTATTTATTTATTTATTTGCTCATTTCTTTATTTATAAATTTCATCCTCCTGAACAGACTCACAGTCACAAAAACATTCATTCTCTGTTATCCTTACATACATAGTTGCACACTCTCGCACTCATACCCACTATCTAGGGTTATCGAGCTGTGTCTGGTAACCAATGGGACATTTGCGGGCAGGGACATCTGGAAGGTTGCAACCATAGTGTGCATCATTGCATTACTTCCGGTGAAAACCCAGAAGTGGCAGAGGGTAGCTCTAGGAATCACTGGGAATTCTATGGTAAAGCCATTGAGTAATTCACAGTATTATAGTACTATGCTGCTATCGTCAACCCAAAGGGAGACGGCAGCCAAGAAATCAGAAGGAGGCTGAGACTGGGAAGGGCAGCCATGAAGGAGCTAGAAAAGATTCTGAAGTGTAAGGCTGTGTCACTGGCCACCAAGATTAGGTTAATTCATGCCATCGTATTCCCTGTTACTATGTATGGGTGTGAAAGCTGGACAATGAAGAAAGCGGATAGGAAGAAAGTAGATTCCTTTGAAATGTGGTGTTGGAGAAGAGTATTACGGATACCCTGGACAGCCAAAAAATCAAATCAGTGGGTTATAGATCAAATCAAGCCTGAACTTACCCTAGAAGCTAAAATGACTAAACTGAGGCTATTGTATTTTGGTCACATTATGAGAAGACAAGAGTCACTAGAAAAGACAGTCGTGCTAGGAAAAGTTGAGGGCAGCAGGAAAAGAGATGGATTGACTCAATGAAGGAAGCCGCAGCCCTCAGTCTGCAAGATCTGAGCAAGGCTGTTAAAGATGGGACGTTTTGGAGGACATGGATTCATAGGGTTGCCATGAGTCGGAAGCGACTTTACGGCACTTAACACACACACACACAGATACAGCAATGCAGTATCTAAAGACTGTTTCTTCTTTTTAAACCAGTCAAAAGCTGGTAGTGTTGGGTGGCAGAATGATTGGCTTGAGGAGAAGCCAACAGTAAAATGTTGCCAGAATGTGGAGGGGACACAAAAATATGCACTTTCCCACCCAGGCCTTGCTAACCTGCTCGGATGGCAATATTTTAGGAAAGATCATAGCAAAAACAGGAATGGAAAGATTGTGGCAAAGCAAGGAAAAACCCCGGGAAGTGGGTGACTGGAGGACGAAATAGACTTTGGAAGCCACGGCAGAGCAAAAGAGCCGTGTGGCTGCAGACTGTGTTGGGAGCAGATTGAGCCTTTCGTTGTTGAAGGATATAGAGAAGACTTCAGCAAGGCTGAGAGGATTTCTCTTCATGTCTTTTTATCTATGAACAGTAGAACATTTCAATTATGAGAAGGCAAGAGTCACTGGAAAAGACAGTCATGCTAGGAAAAGTGGAGGGCAGCAGGAAAAGAGGAAGACCCAACAAGAGATGGATGGACGCAATAAAGGAAGCCACAGCCCTCAATCTGCAAGATCTGAGCAAGGCTGTCAAAGATAGGACATTTTGGAGGACTTAGATTCATAGGGTCGCTATGAGTCGGAGGTGACTTGACTGCGCTTCACACACACACACACACAAGAGAGAGAGAGAGAGAGAGAGAGAGAGAGAGAGAGAGAGAGAGAGAGAGAGAGAGAACCTTTCAATGATGCAGGGCAGAACCATGTCACTAGATGAAAGACAGGAAGCTTCCTTTGCTACTAGTAGGGTGTCCCAACTCCAGGTGGCATCTGGAGATCTTCTGGAATTACAATGATCTCCAGATGACAGAGATCAGTTCCCCTGGAGAAAATGGCTGCTTTGGAGGGTGGACTCCATGGCATCGCATGCTTGCTGACGCCCCTCCCCTCCCCCAAATTCTGCCTTCCCCAGGCCCCACCCCCAAAATCTCCAGGAATTTCCCAACCTTGAGTTTGCAGCCCTAGCTCCTGGGCTGGCCAAATTACAAAAGGGACTGAATAAAGCCGCCTCAGCCTTAAAAGAAGAAGAGTTGGTTTTTATACCCTGCTTTGATCTACCTTTAAGGCATCTCAAAACATCTTACGATCACCTGCCCTCTCCCCCCCACACACAAGTACCTTGAGAGGTAAGTGAGGCTGAGAGAGTTCTGAGAGAACTGTGACCAGCCCAAGATCATCCAACAGGCTTCATGTGGAGGAGTGGGGAATCGAACCCGGTTTTCCAGATTAGAGTCCGCCGCTCTTAACCACTAAACCACGCTGGCTCCCTTAGGGGTGTACCTAGGTGAAGTCCAACATTGCAGCTGACTTGGTGAATCCTTGGAAGCAACTTCAGAGCCAAATTTCCACCATTGCCAAGTGAGCCCATATTCTAAAAATCCCACTAAGAATAACAAACCTCTTGAGAGTGTTCCAAAATTACCCTTCAGGTAGGGTCACCAGGTCCCTTTTCTCTACCAGTGGGAGGTTTTTGGGGTAAAGCCTGAGGAGGGTGGGGTTTGGGGAAGGGAGGGACTTCAATGTCGTAGAGTCCAATTGCCAAAGCGGCCATTTTCTCCAGGGGAACTGATCTCTATCATCTGGAGATCAATTGTAATAGTGGGAGATCTCCAGCTAGTGCCTGGAGGCTGGCAACCCTACCTTCAGGATAGGCCCTCATGAACACTCTGTCCCTTCCCCTTCCCTCTCTCCCCCACCCATCCCACCAATTCTTTTCTTTTTCCACCATTCCCTCTGGTATGTCTTCTGACCCAAAAGGGTCTGCAGAAAGCATCTGTCAAGGTTCCTGCTCCCCGAGCGTGCCAAGATGCTGGTTTTGGTATCACTTCCTTTCACTTTGGACTGTTTTCTTTCTCTTCCCTCTGCCTGCTGCTGGTGCTGGTGTGTTCTGGCATGTCCAAAAGACAACTTTTGCATGCGTGGCTTCTCTAACTTTTATCCTGATTTAACGAAACGGATCCGTACTTCCTATCAGAGTAAGTCCTAGCACGATTAGTCCTCGTCCTTTGTCAAGACCGGTATGTGACTTGAATGTGTGCCGTCAACACATTCGGCATGCATGCTCTTCTGTTTTTTCTTTTGGATTTGATGTGTGAAACATGTTTGTTCCAGTGGCGATGTTCTGGTATAATTCTCTTTTGTTCTGATTGTACTTCCAGTTAAATACAGGGCAAAAACATTAATTTACGTGGGTTTGTTGAATCAATCATTCTGTCCTGTCAATAACAGAAATATTTTTGGAATTAATATAAAGCCAAATGATTTTTCTATTGCCATTTTTCATGGCCACCTTTTATACAGGGACGGTTCCCCACGGTCACCCCTGCCGACTGCTTTGGGGCTTCCTTTTGATCATGGCTTTCCCAGCTGTCAGAGGTTGCCTCAGTCTCCCTCTGCGTTTCCCCGTATTTTGCCCGCGTATTCAGGGACCAGTTTTATCACAAATTTGAAAACGCGGGCAAAACATAGGGAAACGCAGGGGAAGAGTAAAGCAACCTCTGACGTCCGAAGCGGCATGCATAAAGACCCAAAGTTGTCAGAGGGGTGACGGCGAGGAAAACAGCCATGCATAAAAGGCCTTGGATTTATCCCAGAGGACTTGAGGTGTGTAGCTGGATACGAGAGAATGAATCTCTCGCTCTGGGGGTCTACCATCAAGTTGACATATGTTAACCCCTATGGATTTCAATGCAAGAGATGAACACAGGTAGTTTTGCCATTGCCTGCTTCTGCATAGCAACCCTTGCCTTGACTCGGTGGTCTCCCATCCAAGGACTGACCCTTTTTAGTTTCTGAGCTCTGATGAGATCAGGCTAGCCTGGGCTATTTAGGTTGGTTGGGTGTCTACTACCAGTCTCCAAATTCTTTGCAATAGGCAGAGAAACCCAGACATTTGGAGCACCTGATGTGAAGAGAAAGGTCTACTTGAAAGACAAGCTCAAGATGGATATGTGAAAGTTCAGGATTATGGAAAGGGTTAAGGGACATGGAAAGGTCGCATTTATATGTTACAGCCCTAATGTGTGAATTGGCAGGAAAAGTTTTGTGGGCCATGGTAGTTTCCCTCCTTTGCAGGGTGACACCTTCAGCAGGCTTTGCGGAGTGATGCTGTCACACCAGAGCGTGTCATGAGAGGCGGTCCTGTAGATAGGAGGGTCTTAGGCCATGAACGACTGTGTAGGTGAACTGAACTGGGAAACTAATTGGTAACCCAAAGAATGACGAAAGAAGAGGTGTAATATGGGCACTCAGTTGTAAACAAACTGGGATTCTCTACCACAGAGGTGTCAAACATATGGCCCACGGGCTGGATCCGGCTCCTTGAGAGCTCTTATCCGGCCCGTGAGCCAGCCAAGGCAGCCACCCCCCACACTCTCAATCTGGGCTGGCGAGGCATGGCCTGGCCAGACCAAGTGACATTTATGTCATATCTGGCCCTCGTAACAATTGAGTTCGACACCCGGTCTACCAGCTGGAGTCCCACCGCATTCCTTTAAGGAAAGCACATGAGACTGGGTCTCTTCGGCAATGATGCAAAAATATTGGAAGCCTCTCTATTTGACCCTTTCTGTAGTGGCCTTTAGACAGGAGCTGAAGACAGTGCTGTCCCAAAGAGCATTTTGTTTGTAATGTTTAGCCGTAACCATGGTTGGTTTTTTAGTATGCTCTGTTGGTCTTTTTTGACTCGAACTGCTCCTGGCGTCCCTCTTTGTTGTACTGTTTGGTTTTAATGTTACCGTTCTCCTTGTTGTGGCTTTTCAAATGGGTAAGATGCTTTGGGGAAAGGCATGGGATAAATATCAGGGCCCTCTTCTTTCTCAGTTTTCCAGTCTTCTGCCTGCCCTATATGCCCTATGTGAATTAGCCGAATGTGTCTTTTCCTCATTGACGCTGGACTGGAAACCTTTTATGGTTGCTCATCTTCTGAGCAGTTGGAATGTCTGAGAACATTCTATGACCTCACGTTCCATCCCAATTGACATAAGTTGATGAGTGTTCAGAGGCCTCCGTGCTCAGCTGGAGGTTCTGATTTTCAAAATGAGACTTAATGGATTTTGATCTGTGTGAAATCAAAACCGTATTTTATTTAACTGCATGGGAGATGTTTTTTCAAAGACTTCCTGTGCCAAACAGCAACTGTCCAGAGCCTTATTTCCTGCCACACGTGGGTTCAAAGACCAGGATTATTTTTAGAAAAAGAAGAAAAGGGAAAGGTACTCAAAGATTTGAAGTCAAAGCTGAGATCCAGATGATGGCCCCAATCTACGCAGTTGGACATAGAGCAGCAGGCAACTGAACAGGCCCCACTAGAATTGCCAACAATGGATTGGAAAACTCCTGGAAATTTGGGGGTGGAGCCTGGTGAGGGTGGGGTTTGGGGAGTGGAGGAACCTCAGCAGGGTATAACGCCATAGTGTCCACTCACCCATCCAGCACCTGGGGTTGCAAAAAGATTGAGGATTAGGATTGCCAACCTCCAGGTAGTAGCTGGAGCTCTCCCGCTATTACAGCTGATCTCCAGCCGATAGAGATCAGTTCCCCTGGAGAAAATGGCCGCTTTGGCCATTGGACTCTTTGGCATTGAAGTCCCTCCCCTCCCCAAACCCCACCCTCCTCAGGCTCTGCCCCAAAAATCTCCAGGTATTTCCCAACCCGGAGCTGGCGACCCTATTGAGGATGGGGCCAGTTACTTGTTTTAGATGGGATAGAGTCTAATGCCAGCTTCAGTCCTTCTGAGCAGATGAGCTCAGTATGATTGGGCCCCGCTCAGCCCTAGGGACCACATGCAAGAGCACCCATTTGTGCAAGAGATTTCTCACCCAGCCAGGGCTGTGCGGGCGGAAACCTATTTGCACACTCACATCCCCTCTACTAGCTCCGGACACAAGTCTAGTTCACTTGGTTTGCATCTTGTGACAGCCGTTGCGGCAGTTATTATTTGAAGTAATGGAATTTTGCCATGTCGATATTGATATATGTTTTTTTTTAAAATAAATTCTGTTTCTTATTAGGCCTCACCGAGTTGTCGGACGGCCCCGTTTCGCTGGAGCTGGAGCGCTGCAAGTCCCCAACAGCCTCAGGTAAAAGTTAGTGGCTCGTGACGCACCAATTTACATGAGAGTTCCTTGTTTCCTCAATGTTTTGAAGCTGCAGGGAAGAATGTAATTCCATTATGGTGCACAATTTTTAAGGGTAACACGCAGCCAAATATTGTAAATGAGATGCGGAAGATTGTGAAGTGAGGGCAAAATCAGGAGGTTGGGTGTCATGGATCTGTTCCACTAGTGGCCCAAGGGTTGCCATCGGCAGCTGGCAAATCCCTGGGAGGAACATAAGAACATAAGAGCAGCCCTGCTGGATCAGACCAAGGTCCATCAAGTCTAGCAGTCTGCTCACACAGTGGCCAACCAGGTGCCTCTAGGAAGCCCAGGTGCCTCCAGGTATTAGGGGCAGGGACAGGTATACTAGTGTCAAGATGGCGTGTGATGTCACTTCTGCGCCAAGCTGAATGTGACTTCATCACATCATGACGATGCTCTAGGATTTGTCCCAAACTCTATGATTCAACCCTCGATCTCTCCCTCCCACATGAACACATGAAGCTGCCTTAAACTCAATCAGACCCTCGGTCCATCGAAGTTAGTATTGTCTACTCAGACCGGCAGCGGTTCTCCAGGGTCTCAGGCAGCGGTCTTTCACATCACCTACTTGCCTAGTCCCTTTAACTGGAGATGCCGGGGATTGAACCTGGGTCCTTTTGCATGCAAAGGCTCTACCACTGAGCCACAGCCCCTCCCCTATGCTGGCAGGGACTGGGTGGAAATTCCCAGGAAGTCATCTGCTTATAGCTACCGTGGGAGATCTGGCCCCCCAAATGGTGCTTTTCTCCAGCACCGGGAGTTCCCCTCTGACCATCACCAGAAGCCCTCTTGTACCACCACTAGCGGAATGGATCTGTGGGATCCAACCCATGTTATTTTACAGATTATATGTTAATCGAATATGACCCCCCAAGAGACAGGTAAACGAGTCTTCTGTCCTGCATTGATTCCTTGTATTGCTCTGGGTGACTGCTACCTCTTGTAAAGGCTTTCCCACATAACTATATTTCAGTTCAGGATCAGTCCATTACCACCAGGACTAATCCTGTCACTGGTAAGAAAAAATATAGTTCAATTCTCTACACATATGAGCTGTAAGAATCCATAGAAGTGGTTGTGCTTACTGGGGTGATTTCATTGCCCCAATGTAGAACAGAATAGCAAATGCTAAGAGAAGGTGAGATCGGTACCTTCTCTGCACTTATGGAGTGTTGAAATGTTGGAAGGGGCTATGATATGGACGTAGTAGTAGTAGTAGTAGTAGTAGTAGTAGTAGAAGAAGAAGAAGAAGAAGAAGAAGAAGAAAAAGAAGAAGAGGAGGAGGAGGAGGAGGAGTTGGTTTTTATATGCCGACTTTCTCTGCCACTTAATGGAGACTCAAACCGGCTTACAATCACCTTCCCTTCCCCTCCCCACAACAGACACCCTGTGAGGTAGGTGGGGCTGAGAGTGTGTGACTAGCCCACGGACACCCAGCTGGCTTTGTGTGTAGGAGTGGGGAAACAAATCCAGTTCACCAGATTAGCCTATGCCGCTCATGTGGAGGAGTAGGGAATCGAACCTGGTTCTCCAGATCAGAGTCCACCCCTGCTCTAAGCAGTTCCGATCACTTTTGCACCCTCACCCCCTGATTCTGTCAAGTGACCTCTGTGATTCTGAAGTTTTGGTTTTGTACATAAACTTATAGTTCCACTTACAAAAAAACTTCCCGCTCTCGTTACAGATCACGTAAATGGGCACTGCACAAGCCCCACTTCTCTAGGCTGCGGCTCTGGAAAACGGCTCTCTAGTGCAGATGTCTCAAAAATCAACCGTCGGGTTGCTAGCAAGCCTCCGTTTAGGAAAGCTCAGTCGGCCGCCTGCATGGAGATTTCTCTGCCAGTTGCAACGGAAGGTGAGTGTCTCAGGGGCATCAGGGATCAGTTACTTTCACCTTCTGAAAAGGTTTACATCAGGGGTGTTGAACTTAATTGTTATGAGGATGTCACTTGGTTGAGCCAGGCCATGCCTCACCAGCCCAGATTGAGAGTGTGTGTGTGGGGGGGGGGGGAGTGGCTGCCTCGGTTGACTCTAAGGTTGCCAGGTCCCTCTTCACAACCAGCAGAAGGTTTTGGGGGTGGAGCCCTAGGAGGTCGGGGTCTGGGGAGGGGAGGGACTTCAGTGTCATAGAGTCCAAATGTCAAAGTGGCCATTTTCTCCAGGTGAACTGATCTCTGTTGGCTAGAGATCATTTGTAATAGCAGGAGATCTCCACCTGGTACCTGGAGGTTTTTAAAGAGCGTGTGCTGTTATTAAGCTGAGCAAAAAGGGGTTTTGATATAACAAGCCACAAATAATAAGAATTAGCAATGTCTATGTCAATTTAAATTATATTGTGTAAGCAACATACATCACAAGCCATGCATCAAAAAAGCATGTTACAACATATGCTTAAATAACAAAGTACAAATGTGTCCACAACACAATTCAGAATCAATGTACGATGTAAGGTACAGATCCCAAGACGTACAATAAATCTGAGCCAGAAAGTATCAGCAAACAGTAGCGTGTCCCAAAAGAAAAAAGCACTGTGCAGGGCGTGCGCAATGAAAACTTTGAAGCTGAGTCAACGCCGTATTTGCGTCTCAAAGTAGCATGTCCCTAAGGAAAAAGGGCTGTACGGGGCATGCACACTAAGAACTTTGAAGCTAATCAAAACGCCGCTCCTGCGTTAAAAAGCTTGTAAACAAAGCAAAATACATTCTGCTTGATGGTAATAAAGTGGAAAACAAATTGTAAATACCATCCTTGAAACAAACCCGAAGGTTAAAAATTATGAAGGGCAGTAGTTTGCTCAAACTAGGATCAGTAATCTCCAGTAGTCTCCAGCCATAAGCATGGCAGTCGTAAGCACAGTATGTGAAAAGTACCGGTAAATGCTTGTTTCGGTTATTTCCTTCTTCAGAACATTAATTAACATGCATAATCCATCTGTAACAGATAATACATAGCATATACCAAAAGTAATACATCTAAGGAATTATAATTCATAATAAGCCCTTTTAAAACCACAAAAAATGAATGAAACCTTACCAGACCACAACATTTGCAGTTCTCAGAAAGAGACTCATATGTCATCTGTAAAAGCCTCATTGCTAGTGTTCTAAATTAAAGGAAGACTGCTTCCTAAATCAGGTGGTAGTAATCAAATGTAAGATCCTAAATTAAAGGTATATGCGGAATATTTCTGAGAGAACAACCAAAGTGTAGAACAATTAAATGAAACTTGTAAGATCTAAGGAAGAATTCAGACCATAAGGTTGTTCCATTTTAAAAAGATGTATAAAGCGAGCCTCTTGCTGACTGAGTACTCTATCTGTATCTGTAATAGAAAAATTGTTCTTGCTTAATTGCCAAATGGCAAAAGAATTTAAGATCTGTGTGTGATTATGGTTAATGAAATGTTGGTCCAGAACCTTGTTACGTATTCTAGAGCGGTGTTCACCGGACCTATATTTCAAGAACCTAAGGGTTTTGCCAACATATAAAAAATTACAAGAACACCTGACAATATAAATTAAGTCTTTTGGAGTCACAATTTGTGAAGGTAAAACGGAAACCAGTACAGACACACACAAATTCTTTGACTGGTAATGCCATAGGGCAATTAACATATCTACCACATTGATGGAATCCAAGGGGAAGTGTGGTATTATTATGAGGGGTATTAATATTTGTTCTCGTTAGTATGTCTCCCAAAGACCTGTTTTTTTTCATACCAATAATTGGTTGTTGTTCACAGCCTGGTATAGATTGCACAATGTGCCAATCGTTATGAATAATTTGTTTAATGTCAGGAGCCAATGCTGTATATTGCGAAGAAAAAGTTAAAGCTTTATTCTTCTTCTGAGTTTTAGTGGACAATAGTTTTTTTCAGTCTGTTCTTGCACTTTTTGTGATTGCTGATGTGATGACCTGCTCAGGATAGCCCTTTTCCCTGAAATTATTAGACAATGAATGCGCTGCTCTATGAAAATCAATATCACGAGAAGAGTTTCTTTTAATTCTGAGAAATTGACTGAAAGGTAAATTATTTTTGAGATGACTAGGATGGAATGGCTTATAATTCAATAATGCATTTTTGGTACAAGGTTTACTATAAGGTCTAACACCTATAGAGTTGTTCTTATCTATGTAGACTTCTGTGTCTAAAAATGGAACCGATTCACTGGATGCCATCCCAGTGAATTTAATGTTAGAATGCCAATGGTTAAGATATTTTAAGAATTCATCAAATGAAGGTTTATCTCACATAAGAAAAATGTCATCAATATAACGTTTGAATGAAAGAATGTATGAACGAAGGGGATTATTATTAAAAATAAATTGGTTCTCAAAAAAAATCATGAAAATATTAGCAACTGATGGGGCACACGATGAGCCCATAGATACTCCTTTGACTTGGAGGTAAAAGTCATTCTCAAATCTGAAAAAGTTATGTTCCAAATTGATGTCAAGAATGTCTAAAAGGAATGAGGTGGGCGGGTGTAACTCACGGCGAGTTTCTAATAGCTCCGCTATAATGTTTCGGACTTCATCCAAAGGGATGCTTGTGTACAGAGCATTGACATCTACAGTGGTTAATACGCTGCCAACTGGAACATCGTGGTTTTCCATCTGTTGAATAAAATGTGTTGTGTCCATAACATATGATTCTGTTAAGATGGAGAATGGATGTAATATGCTGTCTAGATATTTAGCTAACGGATCGTGAATGGAATTGATTCCTGAGACTATAGGTCTACCTGGTACTGGGTCAATCTGCTTATGCACTTTAGATAGAACATAAAATATTGGTGCTCTAGGGTGCAGATTGATCAAATAGTCTGCTAGCTGTTTTGAGATGCAATCTTGAGCCAAAGCATTCTCCAGCTGGAGGTTAGCAAATATAAGAGACAGCACGAAGGCTCAAGAATGTAAATGTGGAATCTATTAGATGACTACCAAAACAAAATGACATAATAATGCACCAAATATTATACAAAGTACACACCAATCATACTATCACCATCATCACATATTTGATAGTTCATCAAACATCCAGCAGTTCACGTCAATTGACAGTCTTCAACAGAGTCTAGAGACTTCTATGTACTGTACAGAACAGTCTGTCTTCTGTTGCATTGATGAAAGAGCAGGCAGGAAATGCGCCTTCCGGATTCCTCGTTCCTCGTTTTCGCCAAACAAAAGCTTCATCAGCCTTTTCAGTTCAGAAAACTGTAACTAGGTCACAGAAGGTTCAACCATAAACAATGTCTTACAAAGACTCTCCACTGATAAGGACCTTGTGCAGGTAAATACTCTGCCCAGGATCATGGAGAGCTTCTGCCAATCGTAACAGACTGTACTGGCATAGCTGGACCACTGGTCCCGTCTCAATGTGAGGCTGCCTCATATTTATTGCTTTCTTCAAACAGAAAACAGAGAGAACTCCTTCACCCATTCCCGCAGCTCCAGCGTCTCCAGTATTGACAAAGAGTCTAAGGAAGCCATTACAGCTTTGTACTTCGTAGAGTCATTTGTACGGAAAAACGACACCACCGTGTCTCCGTGTCTTTGGGTCGGTACAGGCCATGGGGTGGTCTCGACGTTATCCCTTAACTTGCCCACAGTGGATGAACTAAGGCATACGGAACCTGTGACGGTTTCACTGAGTGGTAAGTATTCTTGATTTCCTCAATATGTTCTTAAAAATGTGCAAAAACACACCACTGAACAAGATAATGTTACGTAACTCTTCATGCTCTTAGTAGGAATTGTAGAATCATAGAGTTGGAAGGGGGCATACAGGCCATCTAGTCCAACCCCCTGCTTAATGCAGGATCAGCATAGAGCATCCCTGACAAGTGTTTGTCCAGCCTCTGCTTAAAGACTGCCAATGAGGGGGAGCTCACCACCTTCCTAGGTAGCTGATTCCACTGTTGAACAACTCTTACTGTAATCCCCCCTCCCCAATATTCACCTTTCCTCCCGCAATTTAAACCCATTATTGGGAGTCCTATCCTTTGCTACCAACATGAACAGCTCCCTGCCTCCTCTAAGTGACAATCCTTCAAATACTTCAAGAGAGCAATCATGTCCCCCCTCAACCTCCTCCTCTCCAGACTAAACATTCCCAACTCCCTTAGCCTTTCCTCGTAGGGCTGGGTCTCCAGGCCCCTGATCATCTTCATCACTCTCCTCTGTACCCGCTTGATTCTGTCCACATCCTTTTCGAACTGTTACAGTTACATATAAAGGCAGAAACAGAGTGTACTAACAAATATCACTTGCAATCGTGCTGAGTATCCTACCCATAGAAACATCAAGTTAGAAAAGAATTTCAACATGCTAGCAAACAGACCCAACACCCTATTCTTCCCTGTCTAGTCTTGCCTCCCCTAGGCAGCCAACTCCCACCTCTGCACTCCTTCCTCCATGCTCACTCGATGGAACAGCAAGAGAAAAATGGAGAGGGGAATCACAGCATCCCAGATACTCTAGGAACTTCCCCAGATCTTTATGTCCTTTACCATAGACACTGGTGGAATTCCTAGAGTGTCGTGGGTTCCGAGACGTCACTTCTGGGGGCTCGTTCCTTACTAGATAGGAATCCTGAAGTGGGATAGGGGTGACTCATTATTCAGTGGGTGCAGGGAGAAGGGCAGATCCAAAAACACAGGCACAAAAAAAAGGCACAGGTGTACCCAAACAATTCATGCTATGTGCATGAACAACACTCACATACACAGCACATGCACCTTCTCTACAGCCTTACCAGCTGCAAAATTTACCAGCAGCTCGTTTTTGCAAAAAAAAATTAAATAAAATAACAAGGATACAAAAGGAAAACGGGAAGGGAAAAGTGTGAATATCGAACATAGATAATATCTACAAGTTAGAAAAAAAATTCTAGCACAGAACAGGCTGATAATGTTACCATAATTCATTACTTGGGCTGATTATATAAATGGCTTGTACAGAAGATAGTCACTTTCTATGTCAGTTAACGCATTAACAAATCTAGTAGTTTTCTGTAAGTGAAGTAGAAATTACATTATAATATATCCTATAAAAACCTTATCTATCGTTTTCTTATTGTGAACCTTGAGCCTCAACGTAATTGTAAAAAGGTTTCCACGTCTCATAATGCTGATCAGAAGCCTGTTGGAGTCTTGAAAGAGGCACCTGCGGGATTGTGGGAGCCTCGTTGTGCATAAGCACATGGGTGTATTTTTGACAGTTTGGCCCAGGTAAGGGCAAGCATGAGAGAGATGTTTATGCTCAGCTTCTGCTCGGTCTGGCTCCTCCCTCTCTCTCTTTGTTAAGCCGGGGCATGCTTTCACTTTGTTGCTCCCGCCCCCCATGCAACTAGGCCTCTCGAGGTAACAAGTTATTAAGCTCTGGATTTCAGGGTCAGCTCCGCATAGCAGTTCTTGTGTCTTACTGGTCAGTCATAAAGCAATAGAAGAGGGAGATGCACGCACATTTAATCCCCGCAAGCACATGCTGATGTCAATCAATCAATCAATCAACCTACCTTTATTGGCATATACTCAGAGACATAGCATAAGCATTGTACAACATTTTCTGTCCATACATTTTCAATTTAAATATAGTTTAATCTTTGGTCCTAATTTTGACAACACCCATCAGAAATTCCGCCGCCTTTGGAGTGACTTCAGGAATAGAATCATTAAACAAAAACCGGCATACTGAGGATTCTTGGCTAAATTTCACTTTCTCAATCAAGGGTAGACATGCTGATGTGTTTTAGAAGTTGTTAGCGCCATTCAGCCGTGGACAACTAGTCCAGGGGAATTTATAAATTGTGTTGAATTGATTTCACACTTTCCTGTTTGTTCTCACGACTATCATTTAATTATCTGCTGTCTGGTAAAGATAAGGCTGTTTACCCATAGTTTATTATTCAAATGCCACTTTGAAGACACGCCGCAAGTGTGCAAACGTGTGATTATTTGCATACAGGTGCTCCTTTTGCACTGGAACTGGAACTGAATTTTGTTTCACAGGTACACTTCTGACCCTGAAGGGAGCGGTCTTAACTTTTGCGTGCTTGGACTGCACGGGGACCTTGATACACCCTCCCTACGAGGCCTGGAGAGACCCCAAAAACAACATGGAGGACAGCGAACAAGCCCGGAAAAGGAAGCTGGTCATGCATTCTCCATCCTCCTCGCAGGACATGGGGGAGCACCAGTTTGTGGTCATCTGCTCCGAGAAGCAGGCCAAAGTCTTCTTGCTGCCTTCCCAGGCGTGCCTCTACGTCCACAACATCACGGACACATCCTTCCTGCTGCGAGCGGACGTGGTGTCCCTGTGTAGCAGCGTTTGCCTGGCGTGCTTCTGTGCCAACGGGCATATCACGATTCTGAGGTACCCGGCTGGCGTTTGAACCCGAGCTGAAAACAGAATAAAGCATCACGGGGTCCTTGGTGGGACGGGAAGAGTTGGTAATCTTGATTAATTTTTGCATCCACCAAGTCTTAGAGTTGGTGACAGAAAGGCCATTTATGCATGGCCGTTTCCTCACGGTCACCCCGCCGACTACTTGGGGTTTTTTGCTTTGATTATGCTTGCATTTTCCGACCGTCAGAGGTCGCAACTCACCTAGGATTGCCAAAGCTGTTTTATAAAAAAAAATCACAGGAGAAAAAGAACTCAGCTCTATAGCATTGAAAATATTGGCATGAAGACCCAACGGCCTTTTACATTCTATTCTTACTTCCATGATTGTCAAAAGCACTTTTTTTTTGGTGTGCTTGTCAGTTTCCTTTTGAAATTGATCTATTTATATCCAAGTTGTGGATATAAATAGAAATGTTTGCAGAATCTCAGAGGCTGGTTTTTAAGTCTCCAGGAGCCCGGAGCTATATATCCACAGGGCAAGGAACCTGTCCATTCCCTGAGCTTTAGCCCCAGTGCTAAGGCAGGCCTTCTCTATGGTTGTTTATGCATGGGAGTTTGACCTGAGCTCCATTGCTTGCTGGACCCACACTTTCCTGTTGGGAGTCTATGCACCAGCAGTCTCTAAGCTCAAATCAGGAAGTGTCTGAATCCCTGCCCCTTGAAATGCTGCTTTGTAATTGGCTGTAGTGAGAGAAAAGTTCCCTCCCCCAAACCCAATTACCACATCAAAAAGCATCTTAAGAACATAAAACAAAAAAATGGAGCAAAAAATGGTTTTAAAAAGCCTTTCTTCTGCTCAGAAAGAGCTCCGAGGAAGCAGGAAGTATTTGAATCCCCGCCTCTGGTCATGCTGCTTTGTAATTGGCTGTGAGCGAAAATAAGCTTGCGTGTCCCACGCTTTCTCTTATGCACGGGGATTTCACCCGGGCTGAGCTCAGGGGAAAAGGGAAGAATTGGGTTAACAGAGGATTTGCTAGGGCTGGCCGCGAGGTCATCTTTAATGGAGGGAAAACTCATGCACCACTCTAAGGAACAACTGAGACAGACCGGGGGCAAACGTGAGTGAAAGTACCCATGCATAAGTGACCTATAAGTCTTCACCACCGCACACCTGACTGGATAGAGAGTTGGAGCTAGTTCACAAAAATGAATCTTGGCTCTTGAGCAAAGCTTCTAGTTAGACAAAAGATCTTCGATACAGAAAGACAAATAGAGCTCATGAGTTCCCCAGCTTACTTGACTCCTAAGAACACGCTATCGCCTAGTTCCAGCTGAATATCTGTCTATTATAGAGCTAAATGAGCAAAGAGGGTCGGCCTTGCCTTCAGCAATCCTGGAGGGAAAGTATAGGGTGTTATCAAGATCTGAGTGGGGATGCCCTTGCAGGTCAGGTGAAATGGAAAGCATGTTCTATTTAGGTGTATCTATTATGAGGGAATCTGTCAGAAGCTAATTCTTCCTCTCATTAACACAATGGAATCCAGTCCGGAGGAAGAGAAAATGAAATTCTTCTTATGGGAGGGAGACTCTCAGGCCATTTATGCTTGGTAATTAACAGCATGTTCCATGCTTAAGTGCCCTGCATATTTTTTTTGAGTTTTGCATGCTGAACCGTCGTTCAGGAAGTGACTGCAAAGCCGGTGCATACCTACTTCACATTTCTTATGAGCCCCTTTAACGCGACCTTTTGTGTTTGCTCTGCCCCCACACCGAAGAATTCCCTGAAGGAACCATGCAAAATGACAGCCGTGTGTTAGCTATGCAAACGGCGGTTGGCTAATGGAAGGAACGAAGGAGCAGGCGAGTGTGTGTGTGTGTGTGTGGGGGGGAATTTCTCCTTTTGAGTCGGGACCCATGAATAAGCATTTTAAAGGTCGCATTTTTAAAAAGAGCTTTGAGCGAGCATCAAAATTGACCCTGCATAAATGGTCTCAGTGTTATTTACAGGTAGCCAAATATTGTTCTGCAGCGATTAAAATCCACTCGGAAAAGGTTACTAGTGTTAATAAGGTTAATTTTAATGGATATAATTTTATCTGTATTTTTTACAAAGAGATTATTTTATCATGTAATGGGTTTTATTGACAAGGTTTGTATCTTTTCTGGCTAATGCCATGATAATAAATCTCTCAATCTTGGCTCTAAAAACAAACAGATATTGAACAGTCAAGAAGGCATACAATGCATTTTTAAAATAATAGCAATAACCTTGGCATTCAAATGTCTGTTTCCCTGCAGTTTACCCAGTCTCCGCCCGTTGCTAGATGTCAATTATTTGCCCGTAACAGACATGAGGATCGCTCGGACCTTTTGTTTCACCAACGAGGGACAAGCGTTGTACCTTGGTTCGGCTACGGAAATCCAGCGATTGACTTTCAGCCAAGAAATGTGCGACAATCTGCAGGTGGGTCGCCCCTTTACATGTTACGGAGTACACAGGTCGGGTCTGGGGTCCCCATCCGTGCCCTATGGAACAGTCACGGCCTGACTTGTAGGTTTTCCTCCATTCTCATGCGTGTGGGGCCTGATCCAGATCGCAATTGTGTTGAGCCTAGAGTATGGGTTTCAGCTCCCCCCCCAAGGCTGCCGCCGTTTTAAAGGCATTTGTAGTTCTTTAAAAAATTGCCACTAAGCCCTGATCTGTATCAGGTGCATGGTGGCCCCAGGACCACTTGTTTCCCCCCCCTCCTCCTTTTCAGATGCAGAAACAGCCCACCATTAGGGTTCCCAGGTCCTTCTTTGCCACTGGCGAGAGATTTTTGGGGCAGAGCCTAAGGAGGGCGTGGTTTGGGGAGGGGAGGGACTTCAATGCCATAGAGTCCAATTGCCAAAGCGGCCATTTTCTCCAGGGGAACTGATCTCTATTGGCTGTAGATCAGTTGTAATAGCAAGAGATCTCCAGCTAGTACCTGGTGGTTGGACAAGGAACAAGTTAGCCTGATGCCAAGTTAGGTAGTGTACAAATAACAGCAGAGAAGAAATACCACGTATATATGCAAAATAGTGAGCGTTGTTAAGAACAGTGGAATATACAAAAGCACAATATACGAAATATTCAGAACACTATTTGCATACAATAAACACTACATAGAGAATCCCAAAGTGTAAAGTCCAAGTGTAGAGAAGGACATGGAGACCAAAGCTGGTCTTCCTGGAAAGCCGTTGGCGTTAGTAACGACGTGCTGTATGGCTTTCGTGCGTGGACACTATGGTTCCTCTTGATCTTCATCAAGAGTGCAATACAGGGATCCGGTATTCTTCCTGTTTCGATTTACAAATCTTCCTCAGGACACAACATGGTCTGCTATGTAGCTAGCTCACATGTTGGCAATCCTACCCCCCATAGATCCATGTGGCTCCCCCCTCCCCGTCATTTGTAGTTTGGCTCAGAAGAGTCATGCACCAATCAGGAGGCAGTGGTGAATGTGGAAGCAAAGGGTCAGTTTATGAAATAAATTCATGGGAGGGGGACCCTAAATAGAATGCAATTAAGCTTGTTTTCTTTGCCGTGAAAAGGAGTTTTTCTAACTTCCTTCTGTCTAGAGCAAGGCTTCTTAAACTGTGGGTCATGACCCCATATGGGGTCGTGTAACTGATTGTGGGGGTTGCGAAAAATTTGGCGACAGTATGCAAATTTGATTTAGCCTTTAATAAATGGTAGAATTATACGTATACTGAAGAATTATTTTAAAATAAATTCCTTTATGATTTATTATCAGTAAATGTTTGATTTGCATACCTATTTTGTATACCTGTAAACTCAGGTATATAAAATTTCTTGGGGGGAAAGGGATCGCGAGTGGAAAAAGTTTAAGAAGCCCTGGTCTAGTGTATGCCCTTGCCTTACACAATCGGTTTTCTTTTGCTTTGTTTTTTTGGCTAGGAAATGCTCGGGGTGTTGTTCACCCCCGTGGAGACCCCCGAGGCTCAGTACCGAGGCTTTCTGAAGGGGCTCTTCGGCGGAACAGGAGGAACGCTGGACAGGGAAGAACTGTGTAAGTGATGATTCACAGTCTGATCAAATTCAGTAAAGGCGGGAGAAGAAAACTAGTGTGGGTAGAGAGATCCATTGACTCGATGGAAGAAAGGAAAGGGTCGTTCCAGACAACCTTTCTTTGAAGCTCTGCCTACTCTCCTCTCTCCTGAGCACTAGCAAGAAACGGGGGGAAAGATGATTGAAATGAATCGTTGAAACGATCCCTTGGATTTCTTGGTTGCTGTCTCCCTCAAGGTTGATGATTTGAGCCAAAGAATAGATGATCTTTAACCATTTTAATGAGAGCCAGACGTGGTGTAGTGGTTAAGAGCAGTGGTCTCTGATCTGGAGAACCGGGTTTGATTCCCCACTCCTCCACATGAGCGGCGGACGCTAATCTGGTGAACTGGATTTGTTCCCCTACTCCTACATATAAAGCCAGCTGGGTGACCTTGGGCTAGTCACACTCTCTCAGCCTCACCCACATCACAGGGTGTCTGTTGTGGGGAGGGGGAAGGAAGGTGATTGTGAGCTGGTTTGATTCTTCCTTAAGTGGGAGAGAAAGTCGGCATGTAAAAACCAGCTCTTCTTCTTCATCGTCAACCTTAAAGTTGTGTAATTCCTCAGTAGTCGTTACTTTTTTTCTTTCTGATGTGAGCAAAAGAGAGGTTACAAAATTATTGGCTACATGGAATGTTGGAGGAGTCACAATGTGCACAGTCACAATTGTGCGGAGTGTGCAAAGGAATTGTGAAGAAGATCCAACTGGGGGCGGGGAAGTGGTCAGTTAGTTAGGGCTGTAAGGCCTTTCCACACCTCTTGTCTGACCTTGGACTGATCATAGAATCATAGAGTTGGAAGGAGTCATCCAGGCCATCTAGTCCAACCCCCTGCTCAATGCAGGATCAGCCTAGAGCAACCCTGACAAGTGCTTGTCTAGCCTCTGCTTAAAGACTGCCAGTGAGGGGGAGCTCCCCACCTCCCTAGGGAGCTGATTCCCCTGTTGAACAACTCTTACTGTAAATATGTTTTTGCTAATATCCAGCTGGTACCTTTCCGCCCGCAATTTAAACCCGTTATTGCGAGTCCTGTCCTTTGCTGCCAACAGGAACAGCTTCCTGCCCTCCTCTAAGTGACGGCCCTTCAAATACTTCAAGAGAGCAATCGTGTCCCCCATCAACCTTTTCTTCTCCAGACTAAACATTCCCAACTCCCTCAGCCTTTCCTCGTAGGGCTTGGTCTCCAGGCCCCTGATCATCTTCATCACTCTCTTCTGCACCTGTCCACATTTTTTTTTTAATTAAGGCTTCCAGAATTGCACACAGTGCTCCAGGTGCGGCCTGACCAATGCAGTGTACAGCAGAACTATTGACATCTTGCGATTTGGATGTTATGACTCTGTTGATGCACCCCAGTATCGCATTAGCCTTTTTTGTTGCTGCATCACAGCAACTTAGGTCTAGTTTCCTGCTTCTTCTCGGAAGTCATTCTACCCTCCCTCTCCCTCCTTAGCTAGCTAGACATCTCAAGGCTCCGTCTCTCAGCTTTCCTATCCGAAATGTAGTTTCCTCAATAAAGAGCAACTTTATCTTTAATCAGTGAGTCTGACGCTTCTCTGCATACCTAGCATTCTGCCAATGTGGGATACATGTCTGGATGGAAAAGGCGTCTAGAAATGTCCCTGCCCCTTCAGAAAATAGTGCCAGCAACCCAGTTGGTGGGATTCGAGGAAGAGGGAAAGGTCTCATTGCGTCTTGGGCTTTGTTTTCAGTCGGCGAGGCCACAGCGGGAAAAGCGTCTCGGAGTCTCGCTCAGCACATCCCCGGGTCTGGTGGAGTGGAGGGCGTGAAAGGAGCCGCAGGAAGTGCCATCGGAGAGCTGGCTCGGGCACGCATAGCCCTCGACGAGAGGGGCCAGAAGCTGGGAGAACTGGACGAGAGAACGGCCAGGATGATGTCCAGCGCGGAATCCCTGTCCAAACATGCACATGAGGTTGGTGTTGGTCCTGGGTGAAAAAGGAGGCTGTTCTGAAAATGGGGTTTTTCCCAGAGGGCCATATGTTTTTTTCCCTGGTTTTTATGGGTATGTTTTGTTGGGTCCCTTGGCTGGTTCAAGAGTTCCTTCGGCACATGTGAATTTGAAAAGAACCAACGTAGGATATGAGGAGGGGCTTAATGAATGTCCCCCAGAGGGATAGAGAGGCCATTATGGGCTTTCCCCCATGAGAGGGAGGGCAGGAAGGGTTGCATTAGTGTTTGGCTCTTGTGGCCCTTTTTCCCATGCCCAGGGTAAAGCCGATTGCCACTTTGGGATCAGGAAGCAATTTTCCTCCAAGCCAGATTGGCCAGGGATCCTGGAAGGTTTTTTTTTTTTTTTTGCCATCTTCTGGCCATGGAGTAGGGGGTCACTGAGGTTGTGTGGGGGCAGAGGTACTTGTGAATTTCCTGCATTATGCAGGGGGTTGGACTAGATGGCCCTGGTGGTCCCTTCCAACTCTATGATTCTATTCTGTGAATCCAGAACCCGAAATCTCTAGGGCAGAGCCACCCCACTGGCAGAATGATGGCAACCAGCCCATCTGAGCCTCAGTTCTCTTCGAACTCTCTCAGCCCCACCTACCTCACAGGGTGTCTGTTGTGGGGAGGGGAAGGGAAGTTGATTGTAAGCTAGTTTGATTCTTCCGTAAGTGGTAGAGAAAGTCGGAGTATAAAAACCGACTCTTCTTATAAATTTCATGTCTTTTATACCTGTAATTTGCTCCCAGAATGTCTTCCTGCCTGCTTGGCTTTTCTATTACTCCTATTAAGCGTGAAAGAGATGCCTTTTCCCAGAATCTCTGAGCCATCTACTTATTATTGTAGTCACACTGGGAGAAGGCTTCCCTTTGAAGAAAGCACCTCCTCTCGCAGAATGGATCCAACCCAATGATTCGCTTTAGCATTTCTGTTCTATGAAGTGATTTTGTTTTTTACCCCTCCCTTCCTCCATAGGTGATGCTGAAATACAAGGACAAGAAATGGTACCAGTTTTAGATTTTTAATGACGAAGCTGCCCTTTTAACGTACTGAGGAATGGACCTGATCCTCCAAACTCAACCGCTGAGCAGAAGCGGCTCCTGCTGCTTGGCACCCTTTCCCTCTTTCGCCGCGCTGCACTGTCGAGGGAGGCAAACGTTTCCCGGGTCTCCGGCTGCGCGCGGGACCTTTGCGGTCTGATCTACAATTAGGGAGCCTTTCTCCAAACGGACCCTCCTTTTAGCAGGTAACATTTCGGCGGTTCCGGGTTACGGACTGCGGGAAAGGCTGTGGCTGGTTGGGGGAAAAACATTATCCTGTACAAACCAGATTGTTAATGCATTTAAACCGAATAAAACTTTGCATGACTAATCGACTTCTTATATGACACGAGCAAAAAAAAAGCAAAGCATGTTGTGACCGAAGAAAAAGGGATTCATTTCTAAGTTCCACAAATAAATAGTTAAACTGCAGAACCTTTTTGTTTATCAACCAACTAAAACACACCAGGTGGGAACATTGCAAGCATGTTGCTCTCAACAGAAGACGACCAGCTGCGTTTCTCTCATATTTGACGTTCCTTTTCTGTGGACAATCTTAGTTTGAAAACACTCATGCATTTCATTAGAAGAAGAATAAAAGTGACATGAAACTTCTGTGGCCAATCTATGGTGCTTTCTTTCTGCAACGACTCCGGAGACGGAGGCCATTTATGCTTGGTAATTAGCAGCACGTTCCAGGCTGAAGTACCCGCTTTTTTTTTTTTAGTTTTTCACGCTGAACTATCATTCAGGAAGTGACTGCGAAGCCGGCACATACCTGCTTCACATTTCAGTGGGAAATTTCGGGGGTAGGGCAAGGGGAGGGGGGAATGCTGCACGACACGGTGACGTCACCACACTGAACGATGGACTAATTTCCCCAGTCTAGAGATTGTGGAAATTCTTAGAGTGTGACACACCATAGTGATGTCATGTCTGGGTCATTCCCTGGAAGTGACATCACTGTGTTGCATTATGTTATTTCCTCCCCATTTCCCCCTGCTGCGCCATTGAACAAGGGTGGGGGCACAGGGGGGGCAGGAATTGCCACCCGCATCGGGGAGATGGCAACCCTAGCTCCATGTGGACTGATTGGGTACGTGTAGGTTTCCCTCGGGAAGCAAACCACACCCCACAGTGTCTTTTGAAGTCAGGAAAAGGGTCCGGCGGAGAGGTTTAAGTCCACTCTGCCTGTATGCTGGTGGTCCCGATCTGTACCTCTTTCTCTGTTAAGGGTTGAGATTCTCCCTCATTGTGTTCAGCCACGCTTTGTAAAGTACGACTGCATATTGAAAGTGTATCATTCAGCATGTGTGAAAGCACCCAGGTGAGCGAACGATCGATTTTCACCGGATTGTTGCTGGGAGCCCAGGCTGGGTTATAAAGGTGTTCTTTGGCTGAGTTAGGGCCCCAGACAGATCACAATGGGTAGCTCTTAAGACTACACTGCTGACTTACAACTAATAATGAAGCTCAAGACTATGTATTCTCCTGGACTTAATAGAGATCTGGGATTCCTGTCTCATTACCAGTGCCAATTTCTCCACACGTACTACCCCTCTGCATATCACGCCTAATCCAGTCACGCCTGCTAATGTCATTTACTTGCTTTTGACATTTACATTGCCATTGGGTGTCTGAATTCACTCTTCTCTACTTAAGGATTGATGGGCTCACATTCTAGCTGTTATCTGAAGAAGTGAGCTGTGACTCAACAAAAGCTCATTCCCTGCCAGAAATTTTGTTAAGTCTTTAAGGTGCTACTGGACTCTGGCTCTTTTCTACTGATGGGGTAGCCACGTTAGTCTGTCAATAGCAGTAGAATAGAGCTGTGGCTCACAGAAGCTCATACCCTGCCAGAAATGTTAGTCTTTAAGGACTCTTGCTCTTTTCTGCAGCCCTAGACAGGTGAGTGATTGGACACAGAGTAGAAAAGGAGAATTAGTAAGCACTGACTTTCTTTACTGAAAAGCAACACAGTGAAATTCTGAGCAGACTCAAGCAGAACTAGGGCACATTTGGGGAGGGGAAAGGGAAGCATACTCCGACTTAAGGAAAAAGGAAATTGAGAAGAAAAGACAGAAGGAAGAGATGTTAAGAGCACCGAGTAGAAAAGGAGAATTTTGGTGTAAAAGGAAGAGATGTTAAGAGCACCGACCGAGTAGAAAAAGAGAATTAGTAAGTCTGACCTTAGTAAAATTTTGAGCAGACTCATGCAGAACTAGGGCACATTTGTAGAGAGGAAAGGGGAAGGAGACTCGGAGTTAAGGAGGAACTAAATGCAAACAGAGAGAAAAGGGCAACCAGAAAGATGCAAAACAAGAGGGTTACCGCACTTTGCATTCCCAGCAATGTATTAAGAGTTTGAAAATGTTGTAAAAAAAAATCACTTTCAAAGGGGTTTTTGGATGCCGCGGCTTATAAATGGTAATACATCGCTGGGAATACATAGAAAATGCGAATAGTATTTTTTTTACAATGTTTTGAAACTCTTAATACATTGCTGGGGATTGCGGCACGGGCAACGGAGAAACAGAACCAAGGGGAGAAGCAGAACACGAAAGAAGATAGAAAAGGATTCATCTGTTTTTATAACAAGTAAAAAAAGAAGGCTCCAACCACTCAGACCGCGCCCTCCCCCTCCGACCTTCTCCAAAGGAGTAGGCAGAACAGTCATCAAGAACAGGAGAGCAGCTACCACCCAGTAGCACCCCCTGCCTGCTTCCTGCTCAGGAGAGGACGCTTCACCTCCTCCTCGTGGCTGGCGAGACCGAACACTTTCGAATGCACTTCTCTAGTTGGACACTATAGAAATGATCCCTGAAAGTATCGTCTTGACTAGGTCCCTGCCCCGCCCCCCCTCCTCCACCCGCCCCGACGCCCCTTCAGGTCACGGTGGGCGCCGCTCCAGCCGAACCCCCCCCCACCGCCCGGATGCTCCCCCCGCCACGGGGCTGCCCCGCCGCCTCCCGCCACGCGGCGCACCGAGCGCTGCAAACGGCGCTCCGCTTCCAAACGCGAAAGCAGCGCGATCCCAGGCCGCACCGCGCTCCCCCATCCCGGGGGGCCTCATCTGCATACGGCCGCGCAGCCAGCCAATCGCCTTCTGCCTCGGCCCCGCCCACCGAGCGCTGCAAACGGCGCTCCGCTTCCAAACGCAAAGGTAGAGCGATCCCGGTCCGCACCGCGCTCCCCATTCCCGGGGCCTCATCTGCATACGGCCGCGCAGCCAGCCAATCGCCTTCCGCCTCGGCCCCGCCCTCCGCCGGCTTTGACGGACGCAGGGTCGGGTTCGGCAGGAGGCAGCTGCGTGTGTTTGAAAGCGGACGGCCTGATGCGGCGTAACATGTTTGCTTAGGAGCAAGTCCCGCTGCCCTGGGGAGAGCTGACGCTTCGGCATCCGATAAAATGGCCTTTAGAAAACCTGTGCCGCTAGACATCTGTTGGTTTTTAAGATGCCATAATACTATTATTATTATTGCAAGTGTGCTAACTAGGGTGCCGGGTGCCTCCTTTCCCTGGTTTGTGTATGCAATACGTGCCTTTAGAAGTCCAAAACAAATTGGACAGATGGGGTTTTAATTAATGTCACTAGGGGGTGAAAACGCCACTAAAAAACTTACTTTGCAGGAACCAACCAAGAAGACCCAGGGCCCGTGATCCAAACGGCGCTGAGAAATATTGCATGAGCATTCAATGTGGATGCGTGGAAAGAAGGACCTAGGACCACTTTTTATCCACACCGCCTCCTGGAAGCTTCCACGGTTGCTTGGCTTCTCGGAGCACTTTGGAATAATCTGACTTTATTTTTTTAAGCGCCGTCAAGTCACGACTGATTTATGGCCCACCGCCGGCTTTGACGGACGCAGGGTCTGGTTCAGCAGGAGGCGGCTGCGTGCGTTTGGAAGGAAACGGGGAGGAAAGCCGGCTCCGAGGAGGCTCAGCCCCCCCCCCCCCCCCGAGGCAGAGGCTGCCTCTAACTCCTGCCCTCCAACAGTGCAGGCTGAGCGGGGCAGGGATCTTCCTGGTGGGGGGGGGGGGTAAAGCAGGGGTGCGTGGCTGCACGCGCGGCGTTGAAACGGTTAACTCCTCGGCCGGCCGCCTCGGCCGTCGAGCGGCGGCAGGGTCCCTGGGGCGAGGCGAGGAGCATGCGCGGTGGGCGGGGCCGAGGCGGAAGGCGATTGGCTGGCTGGCGGCTGTATGCAGATGAGGCCCCCGGGATGGTGGAGCGCGGTGCGGACTGGGATCGCTCTACCTTTGCGTTTGGAAGCGGAGCGCCGTTTGCAGCGTTCGGTGGGCGGGGCCGAGGCGGAAGGCGATTGGCTGGCTGCGCGGCCGTATGCAGATGAGGCCCCCGGGATGGGGGAGCGCGGTGCGGCCTGGGATCGCTCTACCTTTGCGTTTGGAAGCGGAGCGCCGTTTGCAGCGCTCGGTGGGCGGGGCCGAGGCAGAAGGCGATTGGCTGGCTGCGCGGCCGTATGCAGATGAGGCCCCCGGGATGGGGGAGCGCGGTGCGGCCTGGGATCGCGCCGCTTTCGCGTTTGGAAGCGGAGCGCCGTTTGCAGCGCTCGGTGCGCCGCGTGGCGGGAGGCGGCGGGGCAGACCCGTGGCGGGGGGAGCATCCGGGCGGTGGGGGGGGGTCGGCTGTAGCGGCGCCCACCGTGACCTGAAGGGGCGTCGGGGCGGGTGGAGGAGGGGAGGCGGGGCAGGGACCTAGGCAAGACGATACTTTCAGGGATCATTTCTATAGTGTCCAACTAGAGAAGTGCATTCGAAAGTGTTCGGTCTCGCCAGCCACGAGGAGGAGGTGAAGCGTCCTCTCCTGAGCAGGAAGCAGGCAGGGGGTGCTACTGGGTGGTAGCTGCTCTCCTGTTCTTGATGACTGTTCTGCCTACTCCTTTGGAGAAGGTCGGAGGGGGAGGGCGCGGTCTGAGTGGTTGGAGCCTTCTTTTTTTACTTGTTATAAAAACAGATGAATCCTTTTCTATTCTCTTTCGTGTTCTGTTTCTCCGTTGCCCGTGCCGCAATCCCCAGCAATGTATTAAGAGTTCCAAAACGTTATAAAAAAATACTGTTCGCGCTTTCTATGTATTCCCAGCAATGTATTAAGTTTGAAAACGTTATAAAAATACGTTATAAAAAACAGGTCAGTCTCTTAGACAAAGATTAAATGGACATAAGTCTGACATCAGAAACCACAACATTCCAAAACCAGTGGGAGAACATTTCAACCTTCCAGGACATTCTGTTGCAGATTTAAGAGTAGCAGTTCCCTTACAAAGGAATTTCAAAGGGAGATTGGAAAGAGAAACTGCTGATTGGTTCTTGTAGGTTATCCGGGCTGTGTAACCGTGGTCTTGGAATTTTCTTTCCTGACGTTTCGCCAGCAACTGTGGCAGGCATCTTCAGAGTAGTAACACTGAAGGACAGTGTCTCTCAGTGTCAAGGGTGTAGAAAGAGTGAAACTGCTGAATTACAGTTGATATTCAAACTAAAGTCAATGCATTTACCTGGGCTGAATAAAGACCTTGCATTCATGGCTCATTACCAATGCTGATTTCTCCACACCCGTCTCTCCCCTGGACATCACAGACTCTTCTGCAGACCACACCTAATACCATCACGCCTGCGATTCACATTTACATACTGTTAACATTTGCATACTGATGCTTGTCTGAATTCACTCTCCTCTACTTAAAGACAGATGGATTCACATTCTAGCTGTATCTAAAGCTCACACCCTGCCAGAAAATATTTTTGTTAGTCTTTCAGGTGCTACTGGACTCTTGCCCTTTTCTACTACTGCAGACAGACTAACACGGCTACCCACTGTGAATAAAAAATACTGTTCGCGTTTTGTTTGGCCTCTTTAGCTGTGAAGACGTCTTCGAACCATTTATTGTGAGGGATTGTAATGTTCCTTTTCTGTGTGCTTCTGTTTTTGCTCGTATAAGCAGCAAGGCAGATCTGTGCTAACTTTGGTTCAGGCTGTTGTAAATCCTAAGCAGGCCCCAAGCTGGAATGTCTTGCTGACTCCCATTCCCTCCCTGCCTCCCTCCTGCTTCCTGCTTCCCTGGCCTTGGCTTCTGTAGATTGCAATAACGAGCTTCTTGGGACCTTTTGATGTTCTTGTGCAAGGCATGGCCTGACACGGTTATCTCATGATTCTCAAAACATGTAACGGACATCTGCTGTGTAGAAATGTTTATAATCTTGCTCTTTTGGAAATGCTAGCACTTGCAACTTTGACCCCGTAGGGGCCTAGTCATACCTGATGCGTTCCAATAAACTTACCTGTTTCTGAATGGTCGTCTGAGCAAGTGATTTTATGGAAACTGCCCAGGGAGGCTGGAAAGCCTTACATTTATAAGCCGTGGTATCCAAAAACCCTTTTAAAGGGATGTTTTCGATAACATTTTCAAACTCTTAATACATCGCTGGGAATACAAAGTGCGGTAACCCCCATGTTCTTGTTCTCTTTTGTTCTGTTTCTCCCCTTTGTTCTGTTTCTCCATTGCCCATCCCCCGTCCTTGTTCAATGAAGCAGGGAAAAGTGGAGAGGAAATAAAACACAGAAAGCTGATTGGAAGAAAGTAGATCCCTTTTGAAGTGTGGGGTTGGAGGAGAGTGTTGGGAGTACCATAGACTGCAAAAAAAAAACAACAACCCCAAATCAGTGGGTTATAGATCAAATCAAGCCTGAACTGACCCTAGAAGCTAAAATGACTCCACTGAGGCTATCGTATTTTGGTCACATTTCCAAGCAATGTATCAAGAGTTTGGAAATGTTATAAAAAACATCGCTTTAAAAGGGTTTTTAGATACTACGGCTAAAAAATGGTTGGAAGATGTCTTCACAGCTAAAGGGGCCAAACAAAGTGCGAACAGTATTTTTTATAACATTTCCAAACTCTTAATACATCGCTGGTAACAGTGTGGTAACAGCCTGAGAAGGCAAGAGTCAAGAAATCAGAAGGAGATTGAGACTGGGAAGGGCAGCCATGAAGGAGCTAGAAAAGATTCTTTAGTGTGAGGATGTGTCACTGGCCACCAATATAAAGTTAGTTCATGCCATCGTTTTCCCTATTACTATGTACGGGTGTGAAAGCTGGACAATGAAGAAAACTAATAGGAAGAAAGTAGATCCCTTTGAAATGTGGTGTTGGAGGAAAGTGTTACGTATACCGTGGACTGCCAAAAAAACCCCAACATCATTGGGTTCTAGATCAAATCAAGCCTGAACTGACCCTAGAAGCTAAAATGACTAAACTGAGGCTGTCGTACTTTGGTCACATTATAAGAAGACAAGAGTCACTAGAAAAGACAATTCACAGTGGGTAGCCGTGTTAGTCTGTTTGCAGTAGTCAAAAAGGGCAAGAGTCCAGTAGCACCTTAAAGACTAACAAAAAAGAAAAGACAGTCATGCTAGGAAAAGTTGAGGGCATCAGGAAAAGAGGAAGACCCAACAAGAGATGGACTGACTCAATAAAGGAAGCCACAGCCTTGAATTTGCAAGATCTGAGCAAGGCTGTCAAAGAGAGGACATTTTGGAGGACTTTCATTCATAGGGTCGCAATGAGTCGGAAGCGACTTGACGGCATTTAACATCCACACACCCCACACTGATATCATTTCCAGGGGATGACTCTTATACTAAGACGCGCTGCTTGTTCTTCTGCCAACTTGGAAGGCTTTAAGAGGGGAGTGGACATATTCATGGAGGAAAGGGGTATTCATGGCTATTAGGTAAAATGGATACTAGTCATGCTGCATACCTATTCTCTCTAGTATCAGAGGAACATGCCTATTATATTAGGTGCTGTGGAACACAGGCAGGATGCTGCTGCTGCAGTCATCTTGTTGTGGCTTCCTAGAGGCACCCGGTTGAACAGTGTGTGAACAGACTGCTGGACTTGATAGGCCTTGGTCTGATCCAGTAGGGCCTTTCTTATGTTCTACCCCTGAAACCCCCCTGCCCCTATGTCTCTGTCCCCAACCCCTGCTGCCAGTTACCAGACGTGGTCTGACAATCTTAGTGGATACTTAATCTAGAGATTGGAGCCACGAGAAGATGGCTCTTTCTACAAAGCTGAAAATCACCCGTTTTGCAGAAAAATCTGAAATCTAAAACAAAAGCAGCCTCCAAAAAAAGCAGCCTCTTTACCTTTAAGAAACAGACACCCTCAAAACTGGTAGGTGGCTTCAACAGGATTCAAGCTTTGGTTTCTTTCGGGAGCAGAGCAAGAGGGCTTAGGGCCCTTTCTGGCACCATTTCGGCCTTTGAGAGAAGACATTGAGACCAGGGTCAGCAGCAAGCATTGTATGACTTAAAGTGGGGGACAATTTGATTGCTGGAAATGAGAAAAATCCCAGAAGTGAAATACAGCATCTGCTTTTTTTTTTTGCAGGCAAACTGTTCACATTTCAAGTTTGCTGCTGAAACACTGAATCGTATAGGATGTTCCTGAAATTGCCTTCGTGGATTTGGGGTAGATGCTAATCGATTCCACTTAGATAAATTTCACATTTATATTATATTCTCTTCTGTAAAGCAACATTTCTCAAACAAGACTCGAGAGATGGAAAGTGATATACAAATCTGTTTATTATTTATGTTTTCAAGTCCAGATCCATCTTATATTACAAAGACGACAACTTATTTCATTGTTTTTAAAAAACTAGCTGGAAACCTTAGCAACCTGGAAAAGGAGAGAGGAATTCCCCCTTATGTAAAATTCATTTGTTTCCTTTGCTTGCTTCATAACTTAAGGGCCTCTGAGCAGGACAAGGCAATAAATAGATTGCTTTTACTGCAAGAATCTCTTCTAATCTTTAACCAAGGGACCTCCAACTGGAAGTCAGTTTTGTGTAAAATGTAGTAAATTCATACAATCATTTCTAGAACACTTGCACATGTATAGGGGATAGGATGTGTATAGGGTTGTGCATATGTATAACTGATTCCTGGGAACCTTCCGCTGCTAAAAAGGATGGACGGATCTGGAATCTTGGAGCACAACACATACAGCTTCTATCTTGTATCACACACACTGTTGTGAACTTGGAGGAAGATAAACATCTGAACTGGCTCACTCACACGAGGCTTTTATGGTGACAAAACAGAAAGACACAAAACCTTCCTGATAAAAAGTACGGCTGCATCTTAAAAAGATGACTTAAAATAAATAAAGTGCTTAGAGTGATTTTTTTTTTGAAAGTTAAGAAATAGTGTATTCCTAGGCTTTAAAATATTTATTGCTGGCTCTTAATATTTTAATAAGGTTTGTTTAAATGCTGTTTTCGACTTTCTATTGTAATTAGAAATAAAAAAAACTCTTCCAAGATGTGCAGCGTGACCCGGGTAAGTTTCCCTGGGACTCATTTAGAGTCCCAGACACATTTGAGAAGTCTGTTAGCAGCACTGCCATTCCAAAGAAGAGCACCCAGCTGTGCGGGGAGTCAAACCCGGTTCCCGGAGGAGTCGGGAGTCCAGGATGCAGCTCGGCCTTCCGATGGAGTTCATAACTCAAGCTCTTGCAGATCTCCCCAGCTGGGTCCCACTTTGACCTTCACGGAGAGCTTCACGGAGAGCTTCACGGCATTCTCCATTTCGTGCTTCACGATCTGCGCCACCTACAGAATGACAGCATTTGAAGAACCGGAGTCAGGACGGAGCTCCTAAGTTTGGATCAGAGACCTTTGCTCTGCCCACGTGCTTCCCTCTGGGTGCTGCGGTTTAGTGGTTGGGAGCCAGCGTGGTGTAGTGGCTAAGAGCGGTGGTTTGGAGTGGTGGAGTCTGATCTGGAGAACCAGGTTTGATTCCCCACTCCTCCACATGAGCAGTGGAGGCGAATCTGGTGAACCAGGTTGGCTTCCCACTCCTCCACATAAAGCCAGCTGGGTGACCTTGGGCCAGTCACAGCTCTCAGAGTTCTCTCAGCCCCACCTACCTCACAGGGTGTCTGTTGTGGGGAGAGGAAGGGAAGGTGATTATAAGCCGGTTTGATTCTCCCTTAAGCGGTAGAGAAAGTTGGCATATAAAAACCAACTCTTCTTCTTGGCTACGAAACTGGCTTCCTCTTGTGCTAGAACAGGGATCGCCAACATGGTGTCCAATGAGGGCCATGGCGCCCGCCAGGTGTATTTAGAAAGTGATTTTTTTGCCCAGCAAGGCTTCTGATTGGTTACTGGAGATTTGATAAGCTGTGCAGGTTTTTTTAAAAAATGTTGCTTTGATTGCAGCTGCCACTGCAACAGAAAGGCTCTTAACTGTGTGACTGAAGGTAAGCTGTGGCAGCCATTTTGTGGCCGGTCTCGCCTTCTGCGGGAGCTGCGCCCACCACACGGTGTCAGAATGCCAAAGGTGCCTGCAGGCTCAAAGGGGTTGGGGACCCCTACACAAAACCGGAAGGGCAACGAAACAGCGCAAAGGGAAGTATCTCGGGCAAGTGGGAAATGAACAACACAACGTAGGACTGCCTCTACAGTGCTCAGTGAGAATTGTGGAACTCCCTGCCCCAGGAGGTGGTGATGGCTGCCAACTTGGAAGACTTTAAGAGGGGAGTGGACATGTTCATGGAGGAGAGGGGTATTCATGGCTACTAGTCAAAATAGATACTAATCATGATGCAAAAGTCAGGCCCTGCTGGATCAGACCAAGGTCCATCAAGTTTAGCGGTCTGTTCACGCAGTGGCCAACCAGGTGCCTCCAGGAAGCCCACAAGCAAGACGACTGCAGCAGCACCATCCTGCCCGTGTTCCACAGAGCCTGATATAATAGGCCTGCTCCTCTGATCCTGGAGAGAACAGGTCTACATCATGACTAGTATCCATTTTTACCGGTAGCCATGGATAGCCCTCTCCTCCACGAACATGTCCACTCCCCTCTTAAAGCCTTCCAAGTTGGCATCCATCATTACACCCTGGAACAGGGAGTTCCAGTTGTGTGAAGAAATACTTGCCTGAATCATGCTGTCCTCTGCGACCTCATAGAGCAGTTCATCATGGAGCTGGAGGATGAAGAAACCCCCGCGGCTGGGATATAATATCTGCCTCTTTTCCGCCCGTCCCGATTTTCCTAGACAGAAGAAAACCAAAAGAACGACTCTTTAAAACAACAACCGAAATACTTATGGTAGAGCCCTAGGGGCATACGGGAATGTAAAGGAATAGGCTGTGATCGTTCCATGACTAATACAGCACACTGAAAGGAATCTGGTTTCATCAATTTATTTCCCTGAATGTGTCCCATGAACACATGAAGCTGCCTTATACTGAACCAGATCATTGGCCTGTCAAGGTCAGCATTGTCTACTCTAACCGGCAGCCGCTCTCCGGGTCTCAGGTGGAGGTCTTTCACATCACCTATGACCTGGTTCTTTTCACTGGAGGAGCTGGCAAGGATTACTGGCGAGGGAAGGCATCTTGGCCATCTTCTGGGCATGGAGTAGGGGTTACTGGGGGTGTGTGAGGGAGAGAGTTGTGAATTTCCTGCATTGTGCAGGGGGTTGGACTAGATGACCCTGGTGGTCCCTTCCAACTCTATGATTCTATGATTGCACCGGGGACCTTCTGCATGCCAAGCAGAGGCTCTGCTGCTGAGAGCCACATAATATATATATATATTTAACAAGCAGGTTGCCCGGCCCTGACTCGCTTTCCCCACAGCACACAGTCACACAGCAGCTGTGGGGGATGGGATGGCGCTTTTATAATCTGTAGAAGCCCCACTTGGCTTAGGACAGAGCCCAGTTAGCCCCAGTGTGCAGCCCCAAAGTTATGCCAAGAACTCCCCAACGAGGCCTTTTCGGTTCAGGAAAAAGGCAGGGGGGGGGGGAGGCCCTCTCCCCGTGCCAGGTGTTTTCCCAAGCCAAGAGGAGCTTTGTTAGGGCTTAAAAGCGACGTTTCCCATAGCTACTATTTGACTGCTGGAAAGGCAAGTTGGGTTGGGGGGAGCAGCACCCAGCAAGTGAAAAAAGCCCCATGTAGTATGGCCCTGAGCCAGCTTACAATCACCTTCCATTCCCCTCCCCACAACAGACACCCTGTGAGGTGTAAGCACTTGTACTATAGGATTCCCAATAGCCACACCAGGAGACTAGGTAGTCCAAAAGAGTTGGTTTATTGGTAACACAAGTAAGCAGAGCTTAGAAATCGAAAGCTAGCAATGAGGGGGGAAATGGCATGTACTTGATTATATGGGAACACTACAAAAGCAAGCACAATACAGTCTCATGAGATAATGGCAAACAGCTGAGAAGCACCAAGCTCCCCCGGCCTTCTCGACCCTGGGAAGCATAGCGATGCTAGCGGTTTAGATAAGCAACCTTGGACTCCGAGTCGAAACAAAAGTTCAAAGACAGCCTTGGCTGCCAGAGTTCAAAGACAGGTGGGGCTGAGAGAGCTCTAAGAGAGCTGTGACTAGCCCAAGGTCACCCAGCTGGCTTCATGTGGAGGAGTGGGGAAACTAACCCGGGTTCACCAGACTAGCCTCCACCACTCATGTGGAGGACTGGGGAATCAAACCTGGTTCTTCAGACCAAAGCTTCTTAAACTGTGGGTTGTGACCCCACATGGGGTCACGCAACTGAATGTGGGGGTTGCGAAAAATTTGGCAACAGTAAAAGGTTTCTGTTTTAATTTTTTTTTAATTCTTTATGATTTATTATGTTTGATTTGTACAGCTATTTTATATACCTATATACCTCAGGCGAAAAGGGGCTGCAAGTGGAAAAAGTTTAAGAAGTCTTGCTCCAGATCAGAGTCCACCGCTCCTAACCACTACACCACATTGTTATTATTATTATTAAAAGGGACTGGAAGATCTGCGCACCAACAACCAAGGAGCCCATTTGCTGACTGTGACCTACTAAAGGTAACGGTAGTCCCCTGTGCAAGCACCGGGTCATGGGAATAATGGGCTCGGAGAAGAGGACCCTTCCATTCATTTGTGCATCATTTAGGCGTGAGAGGGAGCCGGGGGCCCACATCCCTCGCTCACCTGCATGCAGGCGTCTGGTTGGCTACTGCAAACTCACAGGGCAAAAGCATACCTGTCCGCCTCTTTTGGACGGAGCTCTCCAGGTGGCCGTATGATTTCACAGTTGAAGGTAAAGCTTCCAGTTGGCCCTGGATGTTGATCGTGGCCCTTTTCACGATGTCGGCTGCCGAGCCCTGGACAATGGTGTTCACGGCCTGCCTCTCTGCCTGGGAACCGGAGAAACCGGGTCAGAGAAAGGGAGGAACTCAGATGCCAACACAACAGTACCCGTCAGCTCCTTCAGTGCATATGTTTGTTTGGTTCCAGGGATTAGAAAGGATCAAGCCAAGGGGCCCTTGTCCTGAAATCAAGCTGTTCAGGACAGCAAAATAATGCTTTTTTAGAAGCTGGGGGCTACACATGCAAGGGACCCTTGCGAGCCGTTTTTGTGAAAGACAACCTGGGGGTGGAAAGGGCAGGGGAAGAGAGGACTTGCCAGCTACCAGGCCTATGGTTGAGGGCAGCGACGGTAATATCTAGATCAGGGATGTCAAACTCATTTGTTACGAGGGCTAGATATGACATAAATGTCGCTTGGTCGGGCTGGGCCTTGCCTCGCCAGCCCAGATTGGGACTGTGGGGGGGGGGGGCTGCCTTGTGGGCTGGATAAGAGCTCTCAAGAGGCCAGATCAGTCCCATGGGCCGTATGTTTGATACCCCTGCTCTAGATAGTGGCCTCTCCTCCCCTTCCCATTTTCCCCCCTTCCCCTGGTCCCCCTCCCCTATTCCTATCGGTTGTTATGCCCTCCCCTTTTGATTTGAGATTAATTTGAGATCCATTTCTTCCCCTGTAGTTCAAGATTAGGTATGATGCTGAAGAAACATCTCTCCCTGCTGGGAATTTTTTTGGCGCCAGAATTTTAGGCTATTTATACAAATTTCAGCATTGTATAATTAATTTTATGATATTGTATTATCCCTGCAAAAGCGGTGAACCAGAAACACTGGAAGAGGTCCTTCCTAGGTGAAGTTACTATAAGGAGGATAGGGAAAAGATTCTTGGCCCACTTTTGATAAAGAGTACTGGTTATCCTGAATCTGTCAGAGTTAACATCCTTGTTAAGGATGAATTTTCTCGGGTAACAAAGTTGGTGGCCAAATTTGGTAGAATAGTATTTAATTTTTGGAAATCTACATAGAAATGAAAAGTCGTTGATGGGATTTTATTTATTTATTTGTTCAATTTATAACCCGCCCTCCCCGGCCAAGACCAGGCTCATGGCGGGGAACATCGTCAACATATCAAATATTAACAATAAAAGTATAATTCTAAAATTAAACAATAAAAACCAATTAAAAACTCTTAAAAACTCCAGATGACACTTCATTTGACCCATAGTGCCTGGAATACGCAGTAGGTTGCCCCCCCCCCCCCCCCAAAATGAGAGTAACATAAAACAAGGGGGGGAATAGGGAGGCCAGCAGAGAATGATCTGTCTGTCAGCATACCTGCGCTTTCTTGTATGGGTTGGGGTCCTTAATAGCTGGCAGGTATCTACGCCGGCCCACAATGGTCTGGACGAATCCAAGCTGCCTGCACTTCTCCACCGTCTCTCTCAAGAACTTCGGAATACCTGTAAAACCATGGAGCAGGGTGGCACAATTTCTAGCTTCGGTAACAAGCTCAAAACATTTTAATTATAGATCGGCAGCTCGTTATCTTACCCCACTTCCTTCAGCCTAAGGAGTTTGCCTCTGACAGAAGCAGCTTAAAGAGGCGGGTGGAAATCTTCAAACTTAGAAGAGTTGGTTTTTATATGCCGACTTTCTTTACCTTTAAAGGAGACTCAAACTGGCTTACAACCTCCTTCCCTCCCTGTCCCCACAACAGGCACCTTGTGATGTAGGTGGGGCTGAGAGAGTTCAGAGAGACCTTGGGCTACTCACCGTTTTCTCTGAACTCTCTCAGCCCCACCTACCTCTTGTGGGGAGGGGAAGGCGATTGTAAGCCGCTTTGAGACTCCTTGAAGGTAGAGAAATTGAGGGGTATAAAAACAAACTCTTCTTCTCCTCATTTAGCAAGGGGATCCAAACCTCGCGCTGTCCCGACAACTGAAGCAGGCACCGATTGCTTTGCTCTGTTACCATGTAAGTTAAGCCCCCGAGGGATGTCAAGACTGCATCACCGAGGAATCTTTACCAGCGTATCTTGATTTGAAGGACTCGATGTAGCGGGCGGCATCGGCCTCCTTCATTCCCATCTGCTCTCCGAGCGATTTAGCTCCTATTCCATATATTATTCCATAGCAGATCTAGAAAATGTAGAACGGCAGAGTATAGCCAATGAAATCCAAGCCAGAGACTTCAGTGAAGGATGCAGAGAGGTGAAGCGTGTGATGTGATGCGTGACCGCCGGAAGCTACCTTCTACTGAATCAGACCACAAATCACAAAATCACACAAGGTTGGAAGACACCACAAGGGCCATCCAGTCCAACCCCCTGCCATGCAGGATCCCACAATGCAAAAAGGTCAGGATTGTCTACTCAGACTGGCAGCGGCTCCCCAAGAGTCTCAAGAGTAGGTCTTCATTGCCACCTCCTACCTGATCCTTTTAAGTGGAGATGCTAGGAATTGAACCTGGGACCTTCTGTACACAAAGCAGATGTTGTCATTGAGTCACAGTCCCTCCCACTACTCAAGAAACACCCTCTCTATGGGCTGATTAAATGCATAAACTCACAGGTGTTATTTTTTTGCTTAGACCAAAGCCAGCAATGTGAAAAGGCCTGTTCCTTTGGCTAGAAAGATACCTTCTGCAGATGGTTAAGCACACATGCACCAGCCTGCACCAGACGTCGCCTTCCTTATGTTATATTTATGGAATCAGAGTTGGAAGGGATCACCAGGGTCATCTCATCCAACCCCCTGCACAATGCAGGAAATTCACAACTATCTCCCCCCACACACACCCCCAGTGACCCCTGCTCCACGCTCAGAAGATGGCAACAAAAACCCTCCAGGATCCCTGGTCCAATCTGGCCTGGAGGAAAATTGCTTCCTGACCCCAAGTGATGATCGGCATTTCCCTGGGCATGCAAGAAAGGGCCACGAGAGCCAAGCATTTCCTGCCCTCCCTTTCATGATCTGCTTAAGTTCACAGAATCAGAATTGCTGACAGATGGCCATCTAGCCTCTGCTTAAAAACCTCCAGGGAAGGAGAGCCCCCACCTCTCAAAGAAGCCTGTTCCACCGAGCAACCGCTCTAACTGTCAGGAAGTTCTTCCTAATGTTTAGCCGGAAACACTTTTGATTTAATTTCCCTGGCCAATCTGGACTGGAGGAAAATTGCTTCCTGACCCCAAGTGACAATCGGCATTACCCTGGGCATGCAAGAAAGGGCCACAAGAGCCAAACACTGACACAATCCTTCCTGCCCTCCCTCTCATGATCTGCCTAAGTTCACAGAACCAGCACTGCTGATAGATGGCCATCTAGCCTCTGCTTAAAAACCTCCAAAGGAGAGCCCGCCACCTCCCGAGGAAGCCTTTTCCACTAAAGAACTGGTCTAACTGTCAGAAAGTTCTTCCTAGTATTTAGCCAAACTCTTTTGATACAATTTCAACCCGTTGGTTCTGGTCCGACCTTCTGGGGCAACAGAAAACAACTCCGCGCCTTCCCTCTATATATCCTCCTCTATATTGCGCTCGCCTATACAGATGGATGTTACCCAGACACTACCTGCTTGGCCTGCTGCCGCAAGTCATCCCCAACAGCCTCTGGGCCAATCATCTTCCACTCGGCTGCGATGCTCCGGAAGACGTCTGCGCCACTGTTGAGGACCTGGCGGAGCCGACTATCGCCGCACAAGTGAGCGAGGATCCGCAACTCAAGCTGGGAGTAATCAGCGGCCAAAATTAAACCACCTGCAGCCAATAAAAACCACCTCAATTTTGAAAACACCCACCTTTCACAAGAAGTTTTTTTTTTGCAATCATTTGTCCATTATCTATCTGCCTACCTACCTACACATGTAGATCAGGGCCCCCCAAAACGGTGCCCACCAACAGTTTCCTGGTGCCTGCCATGTCTTTTCAGAAAGTAGGCAGGGCCATGTTGGGCTTTTGCCCAGAAACGTTCTGGTTAGCCACTGGAGATTTGATCGGCCGTGCAGATTGTTAAGAATGTTGCTTTGGTGGCAGTTCCCTGCAGAAACTGAACAAGTCCGGCAGGACACAGGTACAAGAAGAAGAGTTGGTTTTTATATGCCAACTTTCTCTACCACTTAAGGGAGGATCAAACGAGCTTACAATCAGCTTCCCCCTCCCCTGTGAGGTAGGTGGGGCTGAGAGAGTGTGAGTAGCCCAAGGTCACCCAGCTGCCTTTGTGTGTAGGAGCAGGGAAACAAGTCCAGTTCACCAGATTAGTGTCCGCCGCTCATGTGTACGAGTGGGGAATCAAATCCGATTCTCCAGATCAGACTCCGCCGCTCTAAACCACTACACCATGCTGGCTCTCAGGTGTCTTCTGAGAGTACATTCCACAGTATAGGGGCCACCACAGAGGAGGCTCTTCCCCTGGTGACAGCTAACCCACCTTGCATAAAAGGCTGGAGAGCCAGCATGGTGTCATGGTTAAGAGGGGTGGTTTGGAGCAGAGAACCGGGTGGAGGCTAATCTGGTGAACTGGATTTGTTTCTCCGCTCCTACACACAAAGGCAGCTGGGTGACCTTGGGCTACTCACACTCTCTCAGCCCCACCTACCTCACAGGGGAGGGGGAAGCTGTTGTGGGGAGGGGAAGGTGATTGTAAGCCGGTTTGATTCTTCCTTAAGTGGTAGAGAAAGTCAGCATATAAAAACCAACTCTTCTCCTTCTTTCTATGGCAATTAAGGCTTTTGCTTTCCAAGTACCCTCAACCAAAGCTCACGCTCTTATCTGCTAATCAATTGCTAGGGAAATAAGGAGATTTCAAGGTGTTACCTGGAAATGGAACGAAGGCATGCCTCATGCTAACAGAAAATGGAACTTTTCTTCCCTTCGGCGACACTTCAGTCGGACTCTTAGGCTCACGTGGTAAGACGTACCACTTTTTGCCTCTATATGATAAATAAAATAACATCTTATTTAAAAAAACATTTTAATAGAACAGATACCTGTGCCATGGGAAATAAAAAGTGCAGAATTAAATTCAGCGTCTGCAATGCTGTAATACCAGTGCCCATAGACACTCCAGTGGCGATTTAATAGGCACATGAACACACATGAACACATGAAGCTGCCTTATACTGAATCCAATCCTTGGTCCATCAAAGTCAATATTGTCTACTCAGACTGGCAGTGGCTCTCCAGGGTTTCAGGCAGGGGTCTTTCACATCACCTACTTGCCTAATCCCTTTAACAGGAGATGCCAGGGATTGAACCTGGGACCTTCTGCATGCCAAACAGATGCTCTACCACTGAGCCATAGCCCCTCCCTCACTGAATCAGACCCTCGGTCCATCCAAGTCAACCGTGTTTACTCAGACCAGCAGCGGCTCTCAGGGTCTCAGGCAGGGGTCTTTCACATCACCTACTCGCCTGGTCCCTTTAACTGGAGATGCCGGGGATTGAACCTGGGACCTTCTGAATGCCAAGCAGACGCTCTACCACTGAGCCACGAGCGATTTCTGGTAGAGAGATGGTCTGCCTCAAAGTTTCAAGAGGATGCGGAGGCAAAGGAGGTCTCCATCCACATGCTTAAAAAAAAATGTAATAGCTTCTTCCTCTCCAAAGAATACAACGAAAAATATAGAACTTTTTAATGTATAAGAACAGCGGTAAAGCGCAAGCTCACGTCCTTGCGAGCATTAAGCAAAATTCACAAGAGCCCGTGTGCAAATTCTTGTCCCCATTTGCCTTGCAGCTGTACAACAGAAGATACTGATGGGTTTGTCCCTCATAGGACTGCCCTGTATGCTCTGGCAGCAACGAGAATAAGGGCCAATATGGCTGCTAAGGGAGCAGATCCGTCAAGTTGATTTTAATGGTCGCTAGGTCCCATTGGCCAATTGGGTCACCACCACAATTTTCAGTTATTATTTTTTGTTGTTGTTCTTTTTGTATGCATCGGTTTAGCATAGTTTTATTATGCATATTTATTATTAATCCAGAATTTTATTAACATAATATTTTCTTTAATTTTGTATCTGCCGTACCCTTGATATGTTTGTAATGGCCTGTGGCTAAATGCAAATAAAACCATTCACATCTATACAACAGTGAAATTACAAAACAGTGGAATATTTTAAGAACCCATTGCGAGCGCTTCCTTCTAGCTCCTCGTAACCACGGCTCCTAAGGAATTCTTGCCTATGGTCCGAAACACCTCAAGGTGCAAGGCTACTTTATTCCGGGAAGCTTCTAGGAGGGGCTGTCACGGGCTCCTGAACAAAAAGAGGAAAAATATAGAATTTTCCCATTTGAATCCGTATAAACTGTATGTGTAAAGAACTGACAGCAGCCTGTTTCATATAGGAGATGACTCAGCTTAGTTATTTTTTAGTCAAAGGCTGCTGGATAGTCAAGGAGCTGCTGACCTTGACAGCAACGAGCAGCTAGCAGTGTCAAGGTGTTCCTGAAACACCCAACAAGATGTTTCTAACTTTCCCTCTGTCCTCTGATAGCATTTTGCTGGCCATGGGCAATGATGTAATGAAATGTTTCATGTGATTTGATGTGAAGTTTAAAGTCTTTTAAAGGTAAGACAGGTATCAAATTGACCGTATTCGTAACACAAAGAGAATGCTGAGAGAAGTTATATTTTAAGAAATATCATAAAGACATAAACTGATTTAGCTTTGGATTCCACATGTTAACAGATCACTTCAGGATACAATGGTTCCACATTAACATACCACACCCTCATTAGCACATTATCTTGATACTTACAGGACAATGATTAGCACATTACCTTTAATACTTTGCAGGACAATGACTCAGCTCAAACCCTTCTGACTATATATTACTCTTCCTACACACTTGACACTGAGAGACACTGTCCTTCAGTGTTACTCCTCTGAAGATGCCTGCCACAGCTGCTGGCGAAACATCAGGAAAGAAAATACCAAGACCACGGTCACACAGCCCGGATAGCCTACAAGAACCGATGAACATAAACTGACTGCTTAGTATATGGCCAGGTCAGTAAAGCCCTGACAGGAAATCCTCTGTGCCTAGAATAAATGGATTTGGGGCAGAAACGTAAAACCTGGAGGAAGGGTCTGAAGTCCTGTTAAGAAGAATAACATAATGAAAATTAGATTAAAAAACAGCGCCAGTGTCGATGCGGTGAATGCTGTGTAAGATCCGGCTGTGGGAATTCTAATCCTGGGAAGCCATAAAGTAACAGCACTGTGGGTGGGGGACTGGGGGGAGCAGGGGTTAGGATATGTCATCTGACAGCGGAACAAAGATGGAGGGAGAGGTCCACGTCACTTTTACCTGCTTCCTAGAAAACCGGGCCGGTTGCGTTTTCCCGGGGAAGTTGGGCTCTCTTCCACCAAGGTCGGCATTTCGATCTCAAAGTCTTTTGGCACGTTCTGTATGTTTGGTTCTCGGAAGCTTATGCGCCCTAAAAATGAGCAGGGAGAGAGAGGCTGCAGTCCAGCAGACTTCAGAATCATCACATCAGCTGAAAAAAGTTAAAATGCAAAACCTGAAAAGGAAGCTTACCCGCACACTCCCTGCTTTGTGAAATGTAGGACACTTGCAAAAATAAAAATGTGTCTTGATAGCTAATCAAGCCAGCGTGGTGTAGTGGTTAAGAGCGGTGGACTCTGATCTGGAGAACCAGGTTCGATTCCCCACTCCTCCACATAAGCAGCGGAGGCTAATCTGGAGAACCAGATTGGTTTCCCCACTCCTACATGAGAAGCCAGCTGGGTGACCTTGGGCTAGTCACTCTCTCTCAGCCTCAGCTACCTCACAGGGTGTCTGTTGTGGGGAGGGGAAGGGAAGGCGACTGTAAGCCGGTTTATTTATTTCTCTCGCTCTTTCACTCTCTTTCTCTCGCTCGCTCTTTCTCTTTTTTCCCCTCTCTTTCTTTCTCTCTCTCTTTCCAGCTAAAAGCATTTAAAATATACAATTAAAACGAATAACCTAAATGACATCTAGGTTAACAATTAAAATCCTGGCCCAATATTTACAGGACAATCAGTGGGCAGAGAAGGAATCCTCATTACCTGTGGCACTGTGAGTCTGAGAAACAGGATAGATCCTCTCCATTCCCAGGACAGGATTCAAACGCTTCTCCCTCTGCAGGGGAAACACCACTTTGGTGATCGCGTTGGTGATCTTCCTCCATTCTAGAATCAGGCCCGGCAAAGGGTGCAGCACCTTCAGCTTCTCTAAAGCATCCTACAGAAATTAATGGCAGGGCAAGCCCATCAGTCGCCTTCTCGTAATTTCTGTATGGAATTTTAACACACAAACCCGGGTTCCAGCCCTTGAAAACTGCACTCTTGCAGGCCTCCCCATTTTACCCCCAACAACAACCGTGCACGGTTGGTCAGGTGGAGAAAGAGTGACTGGCCCAAGGCCACCCAGACGGCTTAGAACCATAGAATCATAGAGTTGGAAGGGACCACCAGGGTCATCTAGTCCTACCCCCGGCACAAGGCAGGAGATTCACAACTACCTTCCCACCCACACACACCCAGTGACCCCGACTCCATGCCCAGAAGATGGCCAAGATGCCCTCCCTCTCATCATCTGCCTAGGGTCATAGAATCAGCATTGCTGACAGATGGCCATCTAGCCTCTGCTTTAAAACCTCCAGGGAAGGAGTGCTCACCACCTCCCGAGGAAGCCTGTCCCACTGAGGAATCGCTCTGTTAGAAAATTCTTCCTAATGTCTAGACGGAAACTCTTTCGATTTAATTTCAACCCGTTGGTTCGGGTCCGACCTTCGTGGCAGAGGGGGAATTTGAATCTGCCACAGTCTTTCCTTCCTGAGTGCCAGAGTCAGAAGAAGCACCCATTGGCATTGTGAAGATATCAGCCATGGTGGCTGACGAGGCAAACGAGAGCCCGTGGAATTCCGAGATTTCTAGCCATTTCCTTCTCTTTATCTAGCCTTCCCTGGCCACTCAACATTCCAAAGAATTTTGCCTTCCAAGGCCCTGATTGATGAGACCATAACAATACTAATAGAAAAGAGCAAGAGAGGGGAGGGGCCGTGGCTCAGTGATAGAGCGTCTGCTTGGTGTGCAGAAGGTCCCAGGTTTAATCCCCGGCATCTCCAGTTAAAAGGACCAGGCAAGGAGGTGATGTGAAAGACCCCTCCCTGAGACCCTGGAGAGCAGCTGCTGGTCTGAGTAGACAACACTGACTTTGATGGACCACAGATCTGATTCAGTACAAGGCAGCTTCATGTGTTCAAGAGTCCAACAGCACCTTAAAGACGAACAAAATTTCTGGCAGGATACCATCTTTCGTGAGTCAGAGATCAGTTCTTCAGATAGCAATAGCTCATACCCTGCCAGAAATTTTGTTAGTCTTTAAGGTGCTACTGGACTCTTGCTCTTTTCTGTTGCTAGGGACAAACCAACGCGGCTACCCGTCTTCATAACAATACCGGCAGTCTGCCGATGACACCAAGAAGAAGAGTCGGTTTTCATATGCTGACTTTCTCTACTACTTAAGAATCAAACCTGCTGACAATCGCCTTCCCCTCCCCACAACAGACACCCTGTGAGGCAGGTGGGGGCTAAGAATGCTCCAACAGAGCTGTGACTAGCCTGAGGTCACCCAGCTGGCTTCAAGTGTAGGAGTGAGGAAACCAACCCGGTTCACTAGATTAGCGTTTGTTGCTCATGTGGAGGAGTGAGGAATCAAATCCACTTCTCCAGATTAGACTCCACCTAGGGCTGGATTTAGGTTTGATGAGGCCCCAAGCTATTTAAAGTAATGGGGTCTTTATATGTCCAGATAACAGGTACAACAGCTTAACCTACATTCAACTGTGCTGCACTGCAGTCTGCAGCTGCATGCTACATGTTGCCTTGCAACCAGTCCATGCAGAATGTAGGCACCCTATATATAGAAATGAGCAAACCAGTGATATTTTAGCCCATTACTTACATCATAGGAGCCTACACAACACAAAACACTGCTGCTGTATGTAGGTTTTATTTTATTTGGTTTTTTTTATCTTATATTTTGGAAATGCACATCCAGGTTTTTTTCCCTTTAAATTTTTTGGGGGGCCCCCAAGAGAGTGGGGCCCTAAGCTATAGCTTGTTTAGCTTATACGTAAATCTGGCACCACTCCAAACTACCGCTCTTAACCATTTCACCACGCTGGAGCAAGTCGTCCTCTGGGATGCTACGTTTTGGGATCAGAAGTTGTCCTTATTAAAAGCTGCACCTTGGTAGTGCTGAACTGCTTTGCCAGTCTGCTCCGGTTCCCATTTGCGGTGGCCCTTCGGGTGTAGCCTAAGGTCTTCTTGCCCTGTTGCGCTTTGGACTCGCTGTACGGTGGCAGTTTCTGCTCCAGAAACAACACCTGCAAGAAGCCAAGGGATCAGCCAGGCGGTCTCAGCACAACTGCGGTAGTCTCTGAACGGTCCCTCCTTTTACCGACGCTGACGGATAATTAGAAAGTGAATTAAGGAGAAGGACCACCGTTAAGTCGAACAAGAAAAGAAAAGACAGTTAAGTGGAGTCTGATCCTTAACTTCTATTCTGCAGGGAATACTAAGCTCTGTTTTCATTAAAAAGTAAAGGTCCCCTGTGCAAGCACCAGGTCATTCCTGACCCATGGGGTGACGTCACATCCCAACATCTGCTAGGCAGACTCTGTTTACGGGGTGGTTTGCCAGTGCCTTCCCCAGTTATCTTCCCTGTACCCCCAGCAAGCTGGGTACTCATTTTACCGACCTTGGAAGGATGGAAGGCTGAGTCAACCTTGAGCCGGCTACCTGAGATCAACTTCCGTCGGGATCAAACTCAGGTCATCAGCAGAGCTTTTGACTGCAGTACTGCAGCTTACCACTGCACCACAGGGCTCCTCTGTTTTCATTACTGAGGTGTAAAATGTCTTTTTAAAGGAGGGGAAGTAGTTTTGGACTGAGGGTTGGAATAATACTGCAGACTCGCCCCCAAGAAGAAGAAGAAGAGTTGGTTTTTATATGCCGACTTTCTCTACCACTTAAGGAAGAATCAAACTGGCTTACAATCCCCTTCCCTCTTCCTCCTCCCCACAACAGACACCCTGTAAGGTAGGTGGGGCTGAGAGAGTGTGACCAGCCCAAGGTCGCCCAGCTGGCTTCGTGTGTAGGAGCGGGGAAACAAATCCAGTTCACCAGATTAGCCTCCGCTGCTTATGTGGAGGAGCAGGGAATCAAACCCGGTTCTCCAGATCAGAGTCCACCGCTCCAAACCACTGTTCTTAACCACTACACCACGCTGGCACTAAGCATAACTACCGATAGTAATGACTGAAGGTACGCCTCAGACAGGGGGGATAAAAAAGGGCCAGAGTTACGTACCACTGCAGTTCGTATTTGCGCCTCTTGTTTACATTTGATCTCATTTCCCACTCTGATTGCCAATTGAAAGTACTGCAGAAACCAACCCGGTTCACCACATTGGAGTCCGCTGCTCTTAACCGTACCACCACTAAAGCAGAAGAAGAGCTGAATCGGCTGCAGGGAGAGGACTGTGGCTATTTCGGCGCTTGACATGGTGCAGGGGGAAAATAAGGGCATGCTCCCAATCAAGAGTTTCAATCTGTAACCATTTGATAGGATTTATTCTACCAGGAAGGACCTGCCGCCCTTGAGCCCAGCAAAGTTACCCAATACCTCAGCTATGTCGTCAGGACTGGTTAAGGAGAAAGTGTGGCCCGCCAGCCGGTAGATCTGATTCTCGATCTCGTTCAGTTTTGCCTGCATGACATGTTTCTGCGTCTCACACTCCACCGTGCTAAAGCCCATGCCATTGAGCTCCAGCAAAGCCAAGCAATACTGATTTGGCATCTCCACGTTGCAAAAAATGTCTGGAACAAAATGACATGAACAGGGCGAGATGCTACGTTAGTTTTTTTTTTTTTTTTAAATAAACTTCATTTTTAATAGGGGATACAGAAGAAAAAAATTCATTTCTTAATAGGGGATACAGAAGAAAAGGGAAAAAACAAAAAGGGAGAAATATACATTTATACTGTGCCCATGCCTAAACTAACTCTGTCATCTAACTTGACCCCACAACCAACAATAATTTGGAATTTGACTATTATTCCAAAGAAATTGTTCATGCTTAATAACTAATTTGTTTTCTTAAGTCTTATTTAATCTACTATGATCCCTAGCTATTGGCTCTATCTATATATTCTTTGTAAAATTATACCCGGAAACTATAATAGACACTATTTAAATAAGATTTTCTATTCTTGATTGTATCTATCACCAATACCCTTTTCAATAAACATTATTACATCATGGGCATCTGTCAAAAAATGGCTGCCATTTCTCCTTGTATTCATCAATCGGCTTTCTTGGTAACAAGTTTGTTAATCTCGACATAGTTTGTTCCTTTGTCAGAAGAATGCGAAAAGAATTAATTAACTTTGCATCCTCCTTTTCAAATATATCATCCACCGGGTTATATGGCTGGAGTGGGCAGCATCTAGAGTCTAGTGGTAAACTTGATTTATGGTTCATGAAGTTTAGATTCGATTCAGCTGGGATGACATTCTTTGAACTAGCTGGAGACAAATCTATTGGAGGCTTATCAATCTTGTGAGACTCAGCCTGGTTTTGGGGAGCAAATGTAGCTGATTCTTTAAAAGAGGGGCTTAAGGAGGGATCTTGGATGAGAGCAAAGGTGTTATTGTTGTGCGAAAAGATTCTTTGGGGAGAATGCCAAATGTCATTAATCGGTCCTGGTTTTCAAGAATCAATGCTGGGATCCGGGGAAGTAAAAAGTAAGGGACAGACGATATTCTCTTAATAAGCCTGGGAGTCTATCAAAGTGTTTCAGTTCAATATCTCTTGGATGACGGTGCAACAAGAATGCTAAGTGCTCTTTAATTCGCCATTTCCCATGCCAGTTTATAACACGCCCCTGATAGGAACGTATGCTTAAGTAGATCCTAAAACTATAAGGAATAAGAACAGAGTGATTAGGATAGTTGGACCTTTGTGCTCTATGCCTTTGACAGAGTGGGATTCTGTGCATATGTCCAGAGAAATTGTTTTCCTGGTGAAAACCTTTTGGTACAAAGTCAGAAGAGTTTAAGCGTAAGAGTTGCATTGCCAAAATATCCCATTTGTCATCAATCTTCTGGAGGGTTTTGGACATAAGGAACGACTGTGAGGCTAATAGACTTAAAGTGTCATACTGGTCAGTTTTCCTTTCTCCTCTATGCAAGCCTGGGGCTTGTCAACAATTTGGGGTATTTTAGGGGTGAAAGCAAAACTTGGGCTAAATGGTGTACTCTCCTGAACATCAGGGGCAATGGGATCAGATCTCGACCTAGTCGCAAACTCATGCAATTTTGTAAACCATTCTAATTTAGCAGAATGGATTACGCAACATTTGTTCTTCATGGATAATATGTAACATGTATTGCACAGGGAATGTCTAGACGGTGAGCCCCAGTTTATGGCTCTGGTAACAACAAGCAGTTTAGCTGGAAAACGGCCTCAGAGTCAGACGGGATTTAACATGATAGAGAGTTAGGACAAGAGTTTAAATCGCAAAGCCAGGGTTGCTAGTTCGTCACAGGAGAAGTTTATCACTTACCCAAACATACCTAAGGGCAAAATTCATCTACTTTGTCACACACAAGAACAGTTGGTTGTGCACACAGCCATGTCTCAGTGTGCGTAATGCTCAGGGAAATTGTTGTGGGGGGACCACCATCCCCTTTACAAAAGCCCCCATGCGAAACTAACCGCAGGTACTCATGTTATTTGGAATCATAGAATCACAGAGTTGGAAGGGACCACCAGGGTCACTTAGTCCAACCCCCTGCAAGATACAGGAAATTTATAACTGCCTCCCCCTCTACACCCCCAGTGATTCCTACTCCACGCCCAGAAGATGGCCAAAAAATGCCCCCTCCAGGATCCCTGGTCCAATATGGCCTGGAGGAAAATTGCTTCCTGACCCCAAAGTGGTGATCGGCAGTACCCTGGGCGTGTAAGAAAGGGCCATGAGAGCCAAGAACTGATGCAACCCTTCCTGCCCTCCCTCTCATGATCTGCCTACGGTCATAGAATCAGCATTGCTGACAGATGGACATCTCGTCTCTGCTTAAAAACCTCCAGGGAAGGAGAACCCACCACCTCCTGAGGAAGCCTGTTCAAACGGTCTGTCAGAAAGTTCTTCCAAATGTCTAGACGGAAACTCTTTTGATTTAATTTTCAACCCGTTGGTTCTGGTCTGACCTTCTGGGGCAACAGAAAACAACTCGGCACCCTCCTCTATATGACAGCCCTTCAAGTCCTTGAACATGGTTATCATATCCCCTCTCAGTCTTCTCCTCTTCAGGCTAAACATATCCAGCTCCTTCAACCTTTCCTCATAGGACTTGGTCTCCAGACCCCTCACCAGAAACTCTTCTGATTTGATTTAAACCCGGTGGTTCTGGTCCGACCTTCTGGGCCAACAGAAAACATTCTTTCCCCAGAGTCAATGCCGAGCAAACAAATTCCAGTCCGCACACCTTGCAAGTTATCTTGGCGCAACAGAGCGTTGAGTTGATCCATGATGTGGAAGACTAGCACGGACTCCACAGTGGCCCGATACCGCCCAGGCTGATCAGTGCCAGCGCCCAGCCCCAGGCTTTGCCTTCCTTGGCCTGCCCCAATCCCGTCGAGCAAAGGCAGTTCCTGGGGAAGGAAGTTGGTGACCATGTTGTGAAGAGAGCGCTCTTTAGACCCAGGATCCAAAAGCCAGCAGGCCACCTGGAACGAGGAGGAAACGCGGCAGGCTGTCAGGAACAAGGAAACGGAATTTGACTATTTCTTCTTATGCTGGTTTGGAGGCAAGAGTAACGGATGCTAGAAAGAATGATAAATGCCTGGAAAGACTTTGGATAGAAGAGGAAGAGGAGTTGGTTTTTATATGCCGACTTTCTCTACCGGTTAAGGGAGAATCAAACCAGTTTACAATCACCTTCCCTTCCCCTCCCCACAACAGGCACCATGTGAGGTAAGGTGGGGCTGAGAGAGCTCTAAGAGCTGTGACTTGCTCAAGGTCACCCAGCTGGCTTCATGTGGAGGAGTGGGGAATCAAACCCAGTTCAACAGATTAGCCTCCACCACTCATGTGGAGGAACGGGGAATCAAACCCAGTTCTCCAGATCTGAGTTCACCGCTCTTAACCACCACACCGGCACTTAAAGAGGTGATGGGGCATTTTTATTATTATCCCCACAGCAGCTCTCCAGGGTCTCTGGTGGAGGTCCTTCATCTGAGCAGCTAACTGATCTTTTTAACTAGAGATGCCGGGGATTGAGCCTGGAACCTTTCGCATGCCAAGCAGATGCTCTGCCTCTGAGCCACGGTCCCTCCTGCAGAAGTGAAAGGTATAGGAATCCAGACTAACCACACGATTATGGAAAAAATCAAAGTGAGCCACTATAATTCATTCATGAATCATTTGTGGGTGAAGGCAAGGCAGCCCAGTGCCCTTTGCCACATTGAATGGTATGCGTATGTATGGAGGGGGGGATTGGTCCACAGGATGCCTGGTGGCAAGTGGGGAAGGGCCGTGGCTGAGTGGCAGAGCATCTGCTCTGCATGCAGAAGGTCCCAGATTCAATCCCCGGCATCTCCAGTTAAAGGGACTAGGCGAGTAGGCAATGCGAAAGACCCCTAAGACCCTGGAGAGCCGCTGCCAGTCTGAGTAGATAATACAGACTTTGATGGACCAAGGGTCTGATTCAGTAGAAGGCAGCTTCATGTGTTCATGTGGCTTCTCTCAAGCAGACATCTGGGGCTACTGGCTTAAATTGGGGAGGGACTGTGGCTCAGTGGTAGAGCGTCTGTTTGGCATGCAGAAGGTCCCAAGTTCAATCCCTGGCATCTCCAGTTAAAGGGACTAGGCAAGTAGGTGATGTGAAAGACCTCAGCCTGAGACCCTGGAGAGCCGCTGCCGGTCTGAGCAGACAATATTGATTTTGATGGACCAAGGGTCTGGTTCAGTAAAAGGCAGCTTCATGTGTTCATGTGTGTGTTCAAGTGGAGCAAGCGATGCAAAAGGCTTCTTCACTACACCTTTGGGTCCTCGAAACAGCCCGCCAAAGAGACGCCACAAGCCTTTAGGAGAGTCTTGTAGTGCTGGATAAAGTCGAACGCGGCAAGCGAAAACGCCCTCTCGGACTCCTGCAGGCAGCGCTGAAGTTGCCACAGTCGCTCTGCTACAGACAGGTTCTGATCCAGGGGTGGTGGTGCCAAGCTGCCGTGGATTTCTAAAACAACGGGAGCAAACATTAGCTGGCTAAGTCACTGTGGCAGGGATTGAATCATAGAGTCGGAAGGGACCACCAGGGTCATCTAGTCCAACCCCCTGCACAATTCAGGAAATTCACAACTACCTCCCCCGCACATACCCCCAGTGACCCCCCTACTCCACGCCCAGAAGATGGCAAAAAATAAAACCTCCAGGATCGCTGGCCAATCTGCCTGGAGGAAAATTGCTTCCTGACCCCAAGTGGCGATTGGCATTACCCTGGGCAGGATGACAAAGCCGAACATCTTTTGTTAGAGGCCTATAAGCACATAAGAAAGGCACTGCTGGATCAGACCCAGGCCCATCAAGTCCAGCAGTCTGTTCACACAGGGGCCTCTGGGAAGCCCACAAACAAGACGACTGCAGCAGCATTGTCCTGCCTGTGTTCCACAGCACCTAATATAACAGGCATGCTCCTCTGATCCTGGAGAGAACAGGGATGCATCATGACTAGTATTCTTTTTTACTAGTAGCCATGAATAGCCCTCTCCTCCATGAACATGTTCACTCCCCTCTTAAAGCCTTCCAAGTCGGCAACCATCACCACATCCTGGGGCAGGGAGTTCCACAATTTAACTATGCCTAGAAATCTTGATGCAGCCAGGGAGAAAAACACCTAATATCATAGCCATGCTGCTCTGATCCTGGAGAGAATAGGGATGCTTCATGAGTAGTATCCATTTTTACTAGTTTATCTTCGGCGAACACTTCCTTACCAGCTTGCTCGGGTGCTGCCTCTTGCAATGAGATGTAATACGCATCCTTTCCGCCCCAGCACACGGACAGTCCAACTACCAACAGGCCTTCGGCGCCCTCAATGGGAAACCCATCGTCCTGATGCTGGGAAGTTTCTTCTATTAAAAAAAATACAACAATTACTTTGTGTGGCCCATTGATGTTCCAACCGCTTAAAAGAGCAAGAGTCCAGTAGCACCTTAAGGACTAACAATATTTCTAGCAGGGTATGAGCTTTAAGGTGCTACTGGACTCTTGCGCTTTTCTGGAGCCAGCATAGTGTATTGGTTAAGAGTGGTGGTTTGGAGCCATGGACTCTAATCTGGAGAACCGGGTTTGATTCCCCACTCAAGTGGTGGAGGCTAATCTGATAAACTGGATTTGTTTCCCCGTTCCTACGCATTAGTCAGCTGGGTGACCTTGGGCTAAGTCAGTTTTCTTAGAGCTCTCTCAGGCACACCTATCTCACAGGGTGCCTGTTGTGGGGAGGGGCTGTGGCTCAGTGGTAGAGCATCTGCTTGGCATGCAGAAGGTCCCAGGTTCAATCACCGGCATCTCCAGTTCAAGGGACTGGGCAGGTAGGCGATATGGAAGACCTCAGCCTGAGACCCTGGAGAGCCGCTGCCAGTCTGAGCAGACAATACTGACTTTGATGGACCAAGGGTCTGATTCAGTAGAAGGCAGCTTCATTTGTTCATGTGTTTATTACCGGTTCCATAGAATTACCAGTCCTTTTCTGAGCCGGAATTACTTCTGAGGGAGGCCGCGTCTTTTATCCTGCTTTCCCTGGACACGCACACAAAAAATCCTCCTCTAAAAATAGCTCCAGCTTGCATACCAGACAAGTCTTATTTTCCACAGCCGGCCCTACCCAAAATCAGAGCCAGGCGACTTCTTCAGGGGGACAGATTTTGGGTGCTGCTAAAGAAAAGGATCTCCTGTTAAATTTGGAGAGAGGGGGAGTTTGTCATCACTGTGGGACGGGAGGGACAGAGAAAGAAAAGGGCAGCGTTTGGATTTTCTATTGGGACGTCAAAATAACTTCTAGGCGATGGTCTTAGCGAGGGCGTGGGGATTCATTCCAAGCAGCAGATTCATGCTCTTGGAGGCAGAGATACACAGCTAAGTTTGCCCAGCCGGATTTCTGGTGGTTGCTCAAAACACAACTTGGCAAAAAAAACCTACTGACTTTGAGGGACCGAGGGACTGATTCAGTAGAAGGCAACTTCATGTGTGTTCTGTGAGGGGAAGGGAAGGTGATTGTAAGCCCGTTTGAGTTTTCCTTAAATGGTAGAGAAAGTCAGTATATAAAAACCAACTCTTCTTCTACTACTACTACTGCTACAGACAGACTAACATGGCTATCCATCGTGATTTACCAACCATTGACAGTAAATCTTTTGTGCCTATCATATTTAATCACTCTAGAACCCAGAGAAAAGAAAAACCTAAAGATTGTCTTAGAAGAGGTGGCTTCGTTCTGGGGCAAGAGTATTGGAATACTACCTTTTAATGGCATTGCTGTGGGGCAGCTCCAGAATGGAAATGGTGGCAGAAAAAGATCCTCCTTGCAAATCCCTGTGCCCATCATACATTCTCTGAAACATGATCAAAGCTGCGACCAAGTGCCAGCTGTGCCCATCATTCCTTTCATCTACCTGTTCATTAAATATGGTAATGCAGGATGGGAATGAAAAATTCGACAGGTTTCCTTAGTAAGTAGTGAAGGAAGTTCTGTCTGTCACTTATCTTCTCGAGCATCCCAAGTGCCTTTTGCTAGAACAGTGGTCGGCAAACCGCGGCTCGCAAGCCGCATGCGGCTCTTTGGTTCCTTGAGTGCGGCTCTGCCACAAATGACCACGTGTGGGTCCCAGAGCGCTCGCCTGGCGCGCTTCCTTCCCTCCCCCTTCCTCCCACCCGCACCAGCCGGCTGAGGTAGCCCGGTGTGCTGCAGCGCTCACAAGAAAGAGCGCGCGAGAGGGTCACGCGGTGAGAGGGAGCCGATTTCAACCCCGCCACTCGAACAGGTGCACATGCACAAACTTTTCTATTTCCCCCCGACTTCCCGATTTCTCCCTGTCCAGCATGCATGCGTGTATGTCACGAGATGGACCCTGCCGGGCCCCGCTCGGACGTAACCACCCCTCCCAGACGGGAGGCTCCCGCCTCCTCGAAAGGAAAGGGGGGGAAGGGATGCCAGAATCCCGGGCGGAACAGGTGGCGGCCCCTTCCCAAAGAGGCACATTTTCTCCCCAGGAGCCGAGAGCTGATGGAACCCTGCCGGCCGCTCGGGAGGGTTTGGGTCTGAAGAGCGAGGTCCCACCTACCTCACCAGTCGGGGGGAGAAGGAGGAACCCCGCTGGCAGGAACCCGGGGAAGCAACTGGCCGCGGCCGAGCAACGCAGCCAGCCGGCCTCAACCCCGACGCCCAGCTGAGAAGTGGCAGGGTGTGCCCTGGACGAGCGTGCGCCGCCCGGTCCTAATGAGGACTCGGGAGACAGGGCTGGTAGGAGGGAGGATCCGAGAGCCAGGCCTACAAAAGGCCAGGGGGGCGGAGGCCGAGGAGGAGGGCAAAAAAAAGGCCGAGAGGAATAGTTTTCAGTTTGGGAAGACTGCTTTTGTTTTGAAAGGTGAGTGCAGTTGCCGGATCACCCTAAATTCCCCACCCAGTCGCTCACCTCTCTGGTTGCACCTGTTATCAGATGGAGAGGCACCCATAACAGAACGTTTGTTGTGGGTGTAACATTTGAGGGGATGAAGAGCACATGTGGGCTATGTTGTTGTTCTTTTTTAACGGCAGGAACTCTTGGCTCTCAAAAAAAATCTCAATCGTTGTACTGTTGATATTTGGCTCTGTTGACTAATGAGTTTGCCGACCACTGTGATGGATTCGTTCTACAGGAAACTTCTTTGGGGGTATTTTTCCTTTCAAAATTACTTTCCAATTAAGCGATCAGCCCTCCTTCTTTAAAGATCTGACCTTCTGTCTCACTAGCACAAATCTAGCGAACAGACTATTTCTCTTTCCAAGCTTTCAATACAACTCAGAACTGCGGGAACCCAACGGGGAACTCACCTGGCTTAAATTTCGTGCCAATACCCGATTGGAGAGAAAGGCAGCCTTTTCTTCTTTCACAAGCTATGGAGATTGCAAATTTCTTTTTTGTTCTCCATTCCTCGGTGAAGGTTTGGAAGAGAGCCTCAGCGTTTGCCACATCAATTATCGTGAAGGTATCGGCACTGCTCGGCAGCGACTGGACGTTGTCTTGGGATAACTGCAGTGAGAAGCCGTCATCTATGATCGAATTGTCCTCCTCGAGTGGCACTTCGCCCGGGTTTCCATTTTCTGGTTTATATTGCAAGATTTCTTCTCGCAGGTGTGAACCAAGGTTCACGTTCTGCAAGAGGTGGAATTGGTTTGCGGGATTTGTCTTTCCTGGCTGTGCATGTGTCACCAAGGGTTGCTCCAAACAGTGAGATGTAGGCTCCATGAGGATAATTCGGGAAAGGAGCCCCTTGTTCCCATCTGCATCAGATCTTCCACCCCTCTTATCCAGCAAAGATCCATAGGCCTTACTCTGACCAGCCACCCCTTTAGTCACACACTTGCTGGTTAAATCTTTGCAAGAGGATAACAGCTCCTGCCGATCACAGCAGAGGCCTGAAACGGTGGGAGAATCCTGAGTTTTGCTGGGGATTTCTCCCCTCAAATTGTTCCCTGGACTTAGCTGAGGTTTACCAACAGAGGGGCTGGGCCATCGATCCAAAACCTCTTGCATTCCTGGGCTTAAGTCAAATGATAAGCGACTCTGAACCACTGGGCCAGGTTTTTTTGCTACACAATATTTCGGCTGGTTTTCACAGGCCCCTTTCCCGGCAGTCGCACCGCTCGTTTCCCCATTCGTTTTTTTCAGTTTCATGCTGATGCCTCCCCAAAGAGGAGGCACGGCTGCCTTATCTAATCCTTCGGCGATGTGGAAAGAATCCGGGTCTGAGAAAAGAAGAGATTCGTGGTCACTGTACCCTAGCGGTTCCTGAGCGTCCTCCAGGCTGGCATGAGACATGCCCTTAGCTGACCCCGGGTTCTGTCCATCAGACTTTGGAGGGGTTTTTAAAGGATGGGGGGCACGGTTCTGCTGTGGAAGAGCCCCCGCCACAACCATTTCATCCATCTGAACATCCGGGGGGTAGCTAAAGTGAGTGAAGCTTTCGTCGAACAGAAAACTGTCGCTGTTATTCAGATTTGTCTTTGGCAGGGGATGACGCTCAGCAGTTATGGGGGGAAGGTTCTGGTTGTGGGATAGAGAAGCTTCCTCAGGGAGACTAGGAGACCCCTGCCTTTCCACGAGCTTTGGAGTCTGATAACCTTGTAAGAAGCTGTGTAACTGGGAGTCGATGACGGAAAAACTATTTCCTTCTAGGCAAGCCGGCGTTACCGGGTGTTTCTGAACAGGCTTGACAAGAGAGTTCCCAGAGTTGACCACTTCTGTGCATATCAAGTCGGTGTTTTTGGCTACTTCATTTACCCCCGGGTGGGACAGTCCGGCTATCCTGCACACTAGATTTTCCGCAGCACACGCAGGATCCGTTTTCAAAGTATTAAAAAGCCTTGAGCAAATGAAGCTTTTCTCTGCTGGATTTGCTCTCTCTTTTACTACTTCATCAGCAGTTTCAGCAGTCGTCTGTTGTTGAAGTATCCTCTCTGTTTGAGTATCCAACTGGAAGCTGTCTTCAAATTCCTTAAAGCCCAAATACAGGTCAGGGGAACAACCGTTCTGAAGATGTTCAGTACCTTTCTGGCAATCGTTGGGGTGTTCATCCACTATGCCCACGTTTGGGGCTCGTAACAATGTCCCAGGGCTATTTTTGTCTCTCTCTTGACAACTGCCAATTGCTTTTGGTTCTCTTCCACGTGTGTCAGCAGCACCAGCTGCTTCTTCGATACAAGTACTTTTGATTTGGTCTATTTTACTTTCAGCAATTAAGGGCTTAGCACTGTTTTTACCTTGCTGGGCTCCGTCCCAATTACCGTCCCATTTCAGTGCCTTGTTAGATATCGCTAATGTTTCTGTATCATCCGTTCTGCTACCAACAGTTCTGACCACAGAGTCTGTAACAGGTTGAACGGCGTGGCAATTTACCGTTAACGCATACTTGGATTCAGGGCTATTTATAGGTTCGGTAAACAGCGCTTGCACGACCCCTCGGCTACTTTGCCGAGTTTCATTTGTCCTTGTGGCTACTTTGTCAACTCTTCCCAGATTATCTAACGAGGCTTTATCTACTTGTCGGGGATGCTTTTGTGAGGACAGAAAGGGCTTATCGAGGTTTCTATACATGAAAGACTCCTGAATCAGAGGCTGACTCAGTTTAGCACTCCCCGTCCTGTTATTACTTGGCTTTAAAGGAATCCCAACCTTTTTTCTATATTTCATTGCACTGTGAGCTTTCAAGGGTGGCCTTTTCCTCTGCTCAGTGCTTTTCGTTGCTTCACTCAAGTCCAACTTTCCCATCACAGAAATATCTGCCACGTTTTCTCTGTCTTTGTCTAGATTTGGACGTTTCCTCGCACTGGACAACGCGTCGCCGTTTCTTGCCTCTGTTGTGGCCCCAACTATGACAGCCTCCTCTTGGAACCTCTCGCTTGCTGAACTGACATCCAAGCACCTCTTGTTTCTAGGCTTGACAGCTGATGATTGCCCTCCCTGAGAACTGGCACTCTGGCCGGGCACCTTCACACTGCCGCTATTTCCAAATGCCGACGTGCCGTTCGCTCTTCGCCTCTCCTCCTCCAGCCTGCTGCTCATAATGGAAGCTGTGAAAGATGCATCTGGTACGACGGACGAGTCGGGGTTCCACTGCACCCCCAGAGCGGCCAGATCCTGCTGGAGAAGAGTCTGAGCCTCTTCCACCACAAGGTGGGCTGCCTCGCTCTCAGTTAAACCCTTCCATCCGGCCATCCAGATGCAGTGGGCGTTCAGGCGCTCCTCCGCAGCTTGGTCGTTTTCATCCACCGCCTTACGAGTGCTAAAGCAAAGGGAACGAGCAAACGTTAACTAGGCTTTCAAAGGCTAAATTCATAAGGAGATGCTATTATATCACCTTTGATTTTAAGGAGCTCAGTTGGCAGACATTACACATTCTTATTTATTAGTCTTATATCTTGCCCTTCTCCCGGCCGAAGCCGGTTTGGGGTGGCTCACAACAGATAAAACAGCATAAAAACAGTAAAATCACACAAAATTACCCCAATTAAAACAGAACAACCTCTGAACTAAAAGGAGACGGTGCTCATTTAGAAGAAGAAGTTGGTTTTTAGAGGCCGACTTTCTCTACCTTTTAAGGAGAACCAAACAAGTTTGCCCTGCCCTGCCCTGGATGGCCCAGGCTAGCCTGATCTCCTCAGATCTCAGAAGCTAAGCAGGGTCGGTCCTCTCCCCACAACAGATGCCTTGTGAGGTATTATTTATTTATTTATGTATTATTTACATTTATATCCCGCCCTCCTTCCCAGCAAGCCGGGCTCAGGGCAGCTCACAGCACAATATAGAACATCAATTAAAATCTATATTAAAACATACCTTAAAAATTCACACCGCATATTATAAAAACAAGATGGCATAATTTCAGCTGCTGGGCAGACCTGACCGGCCAGTGAACCCCACAACCAGTTGGGGGAGGATGGGGAGGCCAGTGAAGTGTAACAATGGAGAAGGCTTGCTGCTGCCCTCAGGTAGGTGGGGCTGAGAGAGCTCTAACAGAGCTGTGACTTGCCCAAGGTCACCCAGCTGGCTTCATGTGTAGGAGCGGGGAAACAAATCCAGTTCACCAGATTAGCCTCCGCCGCTCATGTGGAGGAGTGGGGAATCGAACCTGGTTCTCCAGATCAGAGTCCACCACTCCAAACCACTGCTCTTAAACCACTACAACACGCTGGCTCTGTTGCTGAATTTAATTCACACGATCTGGCCTACAACTGAAGACAGCCGCGGGTATTATCTTTACTGGCCTCCCTACCCTTCCCCCCTTCTCATATGCATACGATCATGTAGAAGAAGAAGAGTTGGTTTTTATATGCCGACTTTCTCTACCACTTAAGGCAGACCTTCCCTTCCCACAACAGACACCCTGTGAGGTAGGTGGGACTGAGAGAGCTGTGACTGGCCCAAGGACACCCAGCTGGCTTCGTGTGTAGAAGAGGGGAAACCAACCCGGTTCACCAGATTAGCGTCTGCTGCTCATGTGGAGGAGTGGGGAATCAAACCCGTTTCTCCAGATCAGAGTCCACACTTGACCAGCACACGGGGCCAAGGTGTGAGAGTCTGTGTGTCTTGTGTGGTGTTATCACAATCCCCCCACCTCCCTCTTCTCTGGACTCGTAAAAGCAGTTCAGCCCGTTTGGTCTCCCCTGGTCTCAGGCACCATATCTGTCAAGCCCTGACTGGTATGTCTCACAAGTGCCTCCCCTGCTGTGTTTCCCCGGCCGCGCTCTGGTTCACTCCCTCTTGCCAATTCCGGCCTTGGGATGTAGATAACCCTAACTGGCTCTCTGGGGGCGATTGATGTCTGTACTATGCCCATCTATCTTGTAGCTTCCCATAACAATAGGTGTGACCTTTTGCTACCCTGTAGGGGATATAATCATGTAGTTTAGCAAACTGGCTTACTTGCAACTTTCTATCAGTGTGTGGACTGTATCTACTGTAGCTTCCAATAAAGAAACCTTGTTTCAATACGTCTGGATGAACAAGTGATTTTTGGGAATTGCACAGAGAGGCCAGGAACCCTCACACAAGGTCGGCCTGGAAAGCAGACAGGGTCCCCCGTTCCATATCTAATAGAAAGCAGCAAGTGGAACAGGAAGGGAGGCCCAGCTATGTTGGAAAACCGTTGTGGTTCTTATGAGGAAGACTGATTTTTGACAGCTTAACTCAACTGAGTGGCGGGTTCAATCAGCCCATTGATCACTCAGCATTCGGTCACGATGGCGACACAAAACCAAAAGCAGGAATCGTGGGGGCTGGGACTGAGGGACAAGAGAAACCACTATTCATCCCATTCAGTTAGGAGTTTGCCAAGATCACGCAAAGCGTGACGAAAAATTAGCAAATGCTCCGCTGGGACAGTTTCTCCATCTTGCTCATGCTGTGATCAGGGTCCAGGCCTTGCACCATTAGTACAGATTTTTCCAGCCATATGCCATGGAATTCAAAGATTTTTACCTAGTCTTCTAAAGCTTAGCCTGACAAATATTCTCGTCGCAATGCAGACGTAATCTTTTATACTGACAGAAATCAGAAAAACTTCAAATGAGAAAATTAGACTGCCATCAGGGGACATCAGAAATTATCCCACAGTGGAGAAACAAAACATAGTCTAATCTATTTGCATGCAGCCCAGCAGCGAGCCGGTGAACGAACCGGAATAAAAACTTTAAGACGTTGAATCAGAAGGATAATTCGATCACCACAAAGGCTAGGATCGGAGCCTTGGCTTACCTGTGAGGGCTCCTTCTTCTCTGAGTGAAGAGGACATCTTATGAGCGGGTGTTTCCGTTTCCATTCTCAGGGATAGGCAGGTTCTTGACTTTTTTCAACTTCCTGTCCCTCACCGGAAACCCCTCCCAGTTCAAGGACTTCCAAAGTAAAGGTAACAGGATAGAAAAACATAACAAATAACGTATATCATGCAATACCAGGAAAAGGCAAGTGAACAAAGCATTAAACTTAAAGCCAACATTAAATTGGTTAACTATTGCATAACCAGTATCAACATTAAACAAGTGAAGACTTAGGATAGAACACCAGGGAGTAGAAAATGGCTGCAGAGGCGAGTATCCCCATCGACTTGATTGTCTTGGTGTTTGACCGGCGGACCGTCTTCGCCCTGGGTGGGCAAGATGTCCTCTTCACTCAGAGAAGAAGGAGCCCTCACAGGTAAGCCAAGGCTCCGTTCTCTTCTCTGAGGCTCAGAGGACATCTTATGAGCAGGATGTTCCAAAGCTGTCACTCTTGGGTGGGGTCAAGCATCGTTCGCCACCTGCTGCAGGACTCTCCTTCCAAAGGAAGCGTCCACCGACGCATAAGTGTCGATCCGGTAGTGTCGCATGAAAGTGGAAGGGGTCGTCCAAGTGGCCGCTTTGCATATCTCCTCTGTTGAAGCGTGCGTATTGAAAGCTGCCGAGGTAGCCGCACTACGTGTCGAGTATGCAGTTATTCCCTGCGGGCAGGTGACATGGGCATGCTGGTAACAAAGCTGTATACACTGTTTGATACATTTGCTTATAGAATAAGTTGACATCTTCAAACCTTTATTTGGAGGAGATATAGAGATGAAGAGCGATTCTGATCGTCTGAATGCTTCAGTGCGTTTTAAATAAATTTGAAGTGCTCTTCTCATATCCAAGTTGTGCCAGTCTTTTTCTCTGGGGTGAGTTGGTTGTGGACAGAAGGAAGGTAACACCAGTTCCTGCTGTTTGTGGAAACTAGTGTTTACCTTTGGAACAAAGGTAGGGTCCGGTCGAAGGACAACTTTGTTTGCATGAAAAACACAGAGGCTATCTCTAGAGGAAAGTGCCCTTAATTCCGAAACCCTTCTGGCTGAGGTAATTGTGACCAAAAATAGAACCTTCATGCGCAGAAAGGACAATGGAACTTCCTTTAGTGGCTCAAAGGGAGGCTTAGTTAAGGCTTTTAGCACCACGTTTAGATGCCACGTCGGAAATCTATGCTGGATCGGAGGAGACAGGTAGGTAACTCCCTTCAGGAAGGTAATGATATGTGGATGTCTAGAAGTGACGTATCCATCAAGATGGGTAATTACCGTGGCAATGGCTGCAACCTGTCTCCGTAAGGTGGAGGCTTTTAGGTGCAAGTCTACCCCATCCTGTAAAACGTTTACCAGGTCAGGAGCGGAGATACTTAGAGGATCCAGATGTTTTCTACAACACCAGCGGACGAAGGCCTTCCACGTAAAATTATATATACGTTTAGTTGACAATTTTCTTGCCTCCAACATGGTGGATACCACTTCTGTGGAATATCCCAGGTTTAGCATCCGCTGCCTCTCAAGTCCCAGGCGGTCAGTTTCAACCACGCCGGGTCCGGATGCAAAATGGGCCCTTGGTGAAGTAGGCCCTCTGTCACTGGTAATTCCCACGGCTGTTGAGTGGACAGTTCTCGGTGCAGGGAACCAGGGGCGCCTGGGCCAGTGCGGGGCGATCAGCACTATGTGAGCTTTCTCCGTCCTGATTTTTCTTAGGACTTTTGGCAAAATCGGGAGAGGTGGGAAGGCATAAAGTTTTTCCTTCGGCCAAGGGGCTTCCAGGGCATCTGTCCCTTCTGCTTCGTGGTCTTTGAACCTTGAGAAGAACCTTTTCAGCTGTCGATTTTTTGATGAGGCAAAAAGGTCCACTGTTGGTCTGCCGAACCTCATGTGGACGAGAAGAAAGACGTCTCTGTTCAGGGATTACTCTCCTTCGTCTACTTGCTGCCTGCTCAGCCAATCCGCTTGCAAGTTTAGGACGCCCTGGATGTGCTCTGCCTTTATGGAGGCTAGGTGAATTTCGGCCCAGGTGAGGATGTGTAGGGACTCCGCGTGGAGGGAGGAGGAACGAGACCCTCCTTGCCTGTTTAGATGAGCCTTGGCGGAAACATTGTCTGTTCTCACCAGAATATGTTGTCCCTCTACTAGTGGTTGGAATTTGAGGAGGGCTTTGTGGATTGCCCTCAGTTCCAATCTGTTGATGTGCATATGAGATTCCGCCTGGTTCCACCGACCCTGGGCAATGTGTTGTTGGAGGGTAGGCCCCCATCCCAGTAGACTCGCGTCGGTGAATAACTGGATCGATGAGTCCCTGATGTACGGGAGGCCTTGGGACAAGTTGAACCCCTTGGTCCACCATAGTAGGCTGTCCTTGACCTGGTCCGTGAGTACGAGGCGTGGGTTCTTTTTCTGTATAACTTGCATCTGAAAGGGCTTCAAGAACCATTGAAGTGCTCTCATGTGAAGTCGAGTCCATGGCACCATGTCTATGCATGCTACCATGAGGCCTTGGAATCTTACTAGAGTCGAGAGTCCCGTCGATTTTGAGGCTCTGGTGGTCTTGGCCAGTGTCCTCAAGGTGATGACTTCATCCTTGGGAAGGAACAACTTGTTTTGTGTCGTGTCTATGATTGCACCCAGGTGATGTATCGACTGGGTAGGGGAGGTAAGGCTGTTGTCCATGTTCACAACAAAGCCGTGATGTGTCAGGGTTTGGATGACCGTCTGTGTGTGGCCTCTCGCTAACGACTCCGAGGGGGCACTCACCAAGATGTCGTCCAAGTAGGGGAAGATGTGGATCCCCTGCTCTCTCAAGATCGCCACAAGGTTGACTAGGACCTTGGAGAAGACCCTCGGAGCTGACGTCAGACCGAAGGGTAGTGCCCTGAACTGTAGATGAGACTGGCCATGAGTGAACCGAAGGTACTTGCGGTGAGATGGGTGAATCATGACGTGCAGGTACGCTTCTTTCAAATCTAAGGATGTTAGAAAGGCTTGAGGACGAAGGGCCTCCACTATGGATCTGAGGGTTTCCATTCTGAAGTGCTTCTTGAGAACGAATCGGTTGAGGAATTTCAGATCCAAAACGGCTCTCCAGTCTCTGTTTTTTTTGGCACTGTGAAAAAGAAGGAGTAAACCCCGGTGCATCTCTCTGAGTCTGGGACGTGCTCTATGGCTTGTATGTCCAACAAATGTTGAACTGCTGCTTGAGTCCTTAAGGCTTTTTCTTGGTTGCGTGAAATTGGAGAAACCAGGTAGCGATTTGGAGGAAGGGCTTGAAATTCTATTTTGTATCCATGACAGATCAGTTGCCGTGTCCAGTTGTCTGTTGTAGAGGGGTTCCACGCTGTTGCGAATAGATGTAGTCGCCCCCCCACTGGGGCTAAGCTGGAGTCATTGTTTTCCCTGCTTGTCCCCGAATCTTGATGATTTGTCTGGTCCTTGCCCACTGAAAGAAGCACCTTTTCCAAACCTGGAGCCTTTTTTAAAGGAACCCCGTCCTGAATTCCAGGAAGATCTTCTGCCATCTGATCTGGGTCTTGCCAGGAAATGTGACGTTCTGAAGGGTCGAAAGGAATGGGAGAAGGATGGTTTCCCATCCTTTTTAATGTACTTGGGCAGTGCTTTCTTCTTGTCCTTGGTTTCCACAAGGATGTCATCAAGTTTGGGACCAAACAGCTTGCCACCTTCAAAGGGGTACCCCAACAGTATGGCCGACCAGGATCTGATCCAAGCGGCCCTCCGCGCCGCAGAGGATGCTGCTAAGGACCTAGCAGAAAAGGACAAGGAGTCCAAGGTAGCGTCTGCCATGAAGTTAGAGGCATTTAAAAGATGCTTTAGACCGTCTAAGATCCTTCTATTTCCTGGGGGAAGTAAGTCAATAATCTTCCTAATCCACATGATGCTGGCTCTGGCTACCAATGCAGATGTGGCTGACGCTTGGATAGATAAGGCGGCGGCTTCATGTGCCTTCTTGGTGGCATAATCGATCTTTCTATCCAGTGGGTCCTTAATACTGCCAGCTCCATCCTCTGAGATTAAGCCTGAGGTCTGTCACAGGGGCTTCCACTAAGGGGACCTGCAGGAGGTTCATGGCCCTAGGTTCCAAGGTGTATAGCTTTTTAATTGAAGTTGGCGCTTGCTGGACATAGGCTTTTGCCATTCTGACTTGACCAGATCTTCAAAGTATTCAGGAAAGGGAACTGAATATGACTTAGTCTGCAGCCGAGTAAAGAACTCCTTTGAGCCCCTAAACTTGGACTTGCTTTTAATAGCCTCCGTGTCTTCATCTTCATGAAGATCGAGGGCTGACATAACTTTACATAGGAATTGCTGATAGTCTTCCCCAGCAAACAATCGAGGATGAGAATCCTGGGTTGACTCCCCCCCTTCTTTCTCTTCTCCAGAGGAGAATTCCCCTTCCTCTCTTTCATCCTCTTCCCTGGAGAAAAAATGCTGACTAGTGGCCTTTTCCAGGTGGGGTGGTTGGGACCCCCTAGCTTTCCTGGATTGCCTGGCAGAGCTGGGACCCTGGACTGCTGGCTCTAAGCGGACTGAGCTTCTGGAAGGGGAGGAGGCTCTAGAGTTGGAAGGGCCCCTGGAAGACATTTCCCCCAGAAGAGCGAATTCCTCTCTTAATGCCCTGCGCATTAGTTCTAACATCCCCTGCTCGCTTGCCCCCCCCCCCCCGCCAACAAATTGGAAAGAGGACAGTGCACAATACCGGGTCCGATGTCCGTAGTAGAGCTGCCTGAGGAGCCGACATTACGGAGTGGTTGATCTCCTTCACCCTCGCTACCCACCAGGGACGAACGGGGAGGTTCGGCGGGCATTTTGTCTGGGCGCGACTGTTTCGCGCCATTTTTCTCCGTTTCATCCAAGTGCTTCCTTTTTGGCCGATTTGCCGCCGCCGCCGTGGCCCCCCACCGCGGTTTCCCTTCGCTCGCCCCGGCCGTTTTATGCCGGCGGGAAGGCAAGAGCTCCGTGGTGACCGCCTCATCTCCCGACAGGAGCTCCTCTCCGGAGAACTCCTCGCTTGCCGCCATTTTCCGGGAGGGGAACAAATGGAAAGGCACGGGAGGGAAGGCGAACGAGGCGGGAAGGCAGAGGACAAAGGAGCAGACTGACCACGATGGGGGGGGGGGAATGAGAAGGGGGGGATGCACAAAAAGTAGTAAGGAGGTTTGAATTCCGAATTAGCTGCGAAGCGCGCTGGCGAAGCTGCTCTTCCCTCTGAGGCAGGAATAGAACTGGGAGGGGTTTCTGGTGAGGGACAGGAAGTTGAAAAAAGTCAAGAACCTGCCTATCCCTGAGAATGGAAACAGAAACACCCGCTCATAAGATGTCCTCTGAGCCTCAGAGAAGAGAATGGACCATTTCCCCTGAACCTGTTTTGCAAAGACCAGCCTCAGCTCCGCCAGAACAGTTTCTCACCTCCGGAACGGCGCTGCGTTCCTGAAAGCGTTCTCCACTTCGGCGACGTCCCCTTTCGCCAGGTCGGCTACCGTGACGAACCCGGCCTGGTACAGCGCCCGGGCACACTGGGCGTTGAGCAGGGAGATCCGGACCAGGTCGCAGAGCTCCCGCTGGACCCCGAAAGTGAGGCGGCTCTGGAACTGGGAGAGCAGCTTCTCCATGTTGTGCCAACCCAGGCGGCTGCAGAAAACAGTTATCATCCCTGGGAAAATAGAATATGGTGATGATTTTAACTATTGTTAAAGGTGATCTATATAACACAGACTACTGGTTTACATAAATAGCTGGCTTTGCATAAAAATAGCTTGCTTTGTATTACAAACGTCAGCGTTTCATGTTAGCAACTCCTTACCTGCATAAGTAGCAGCGGACTGCTGTAAAGACTGAAGCTGCCCACGATTACAACTGTATTTCTTAGCCACGTCCTTCAAAGGCACCTCATTGATTAAATCCAAAAGGGCAAGGCTGGTGAAAAATCTGTCTCGGTAAAAAGGAGGAGGAGAATGAGGAGGAGAAGAGTTAGCTTTTATATGCCGACTTTCTCTACCACTTAAGGAAGAATCAAACTGGCTTACAATCTCCTTCCCTTCCCCCCCCTCACAGGCTCCCTGTGAGGTAGGTAGGGCTGAGAGAGTTCAGAGAGAACTGTGACTAGCCCAAGGTCACCCAGCTGGCTTCATGTGGAGGAGTGGGGAAACCAACCCGGTTCACCAGATTAGAACCAGGTGAACATCCCCACATGAACACAAATGAAGCTGCCTTATACTGAATCAGACCCTTGGTCCATCAAAGTCAGTATTGTCTACTCAGGCAGGCATGTATGGGAATGGAAGAATCATAGAAGAAGAGTTAGTTTTTATACCGACTTTCTCTACCACTTAAGGAAGAATCAAACCAGCTCACCTTCCTTTTCTCTCCCCACAACAGACACCTTGTGAGGTAGGTGGGGCTGAGAGAGCTCTAAGAGAGCTGTGACTAGCCGAAGGTCACCCAGCTGGCTTCATGCGGAGGAGTGGGGAAACCAACCTGGTTCTCCAGATTAGAGTCCACCGCTCCAAACCACTACACCACACTGGAAGGAAGATAAACAGAGCTGACAACGCTCCTCTTACACTTGCAGAACGGGCAAGAACAGAATCAGAAGATAAGAAGTTTATGACAGGTATGGGAACACCACGTGAATCAGACCGGGTTGGTTCTGACATGGATACTGCAGCTCCAGTGAGTACCTCTCCTGGCTTATTCTCTCCAATTTAATCTCCCTGTCAAGGGGGGAATTTCACAGGCTTGATGCGCAGACACTTTGCGCATACAAGCTGTGGCGGGGATACATGAGTCTGTGCATCCAAAGGGATCCTATTGAAAGCCATAAGCATCATCCATGTCCAGGTTTCTGGCAACCACCCAGTTTATTCCCAGGCTTCCTAAAATAAAGAGATCTAAAGCAAAGCTTCTTAAATTGTGGGTCGCGACCCCATATGGGGTTGTGTAACTGAATGTGGGGGTCACGAAAAAATTGATTTATTATCAGTAAATGTTTGATTTGTATACCTATTTTATATACCTATATACCCGGGTTCGTGTAAAATTTCTTGTGTGAAAAGGGGTCGCAAGTGGAAAAAGTTTAAGAAGCCCTGATCTAAAGAATATCTGCTGGGCTTCCAGAGATGAATCAGGGCCTTTGCCTCCTCTTTAACCATCTCTGCTAAACACTCTGTTGAGAGGAATAACAGCTCACCAGTAGCCCTGACTGGATGGCCCAGGCTAGCCTGATCTCGTCAGATCTCAGCAGCTAAGCAGGGTCAGCCCTGGTTAGTATTTGGATGGGAGACCACCAAGGAATACCAGGGTTGCTGTGCAGAGGAAGGCACTGGCAAAGCACCTCTGTTAGTCTCTTGCCATGAAAACCCCCAAAAAGGTTCACCATAAGTCGGCTGCGACTTGACGGCACTTTACACACATACACAGTAGCAACTGCACTGCTAAATGTGTCGAATCAACTCTGCTTGCACGTTTTGGCAGCCCCACAACCCCCCCCCCAAGCTGTCTTACAGCCTCATTCCTGCAGCTGCTCACCGTTTGTGGACGGCCATTTGCCGATGCTGCTTCTCCGTCCTGGCCACGATCTTGCCTTTCACGGAGCGAGCCAGAAAGCTCTCTTCGATCCCCACCAGCTCCGCCACCCTTCTCATCGAGGCCGACAACTTCTCCCACAGGCAAAAAAATTGGTACCAGTTAATTTTGGCCCAGTCTTCATATACTGGAGTGACCTTAAAATAAAATTAAAAAATTAAAAAAATGATAACAGTATATATTTTGAAAATTTCCTTCGTTTTCAAACTAGAGATTGTTCACAGCTTGGTCCTTTCCAATGAGTGGAGAGGGGGCATGGCACAACGGAGGAGCCTCTGCTTGGCATGCGGGAGGTCCCAGGTTCAATCCCCAGCATCTCCAGTTAAAAAGGACCAGGCAGCAGGTAATGTGAAAGACCTCTGCCTGAGACCCTGGAGAGCTGCTGCCGGTCACCATACTAACCTTGATGGACCAATAGTCTGATTAAGTATAAGACAGCTTCCTGTGTTGATGGGAAGAGGCTTAAATGACCACTACAGTACCTACAACTTAGCACTAGGCCAGCGATACCTTGAGCCGGCTGCCTGAAACGGACTTCCGTCGGGATCGAACTCAGGTCGTGAGCAGAGCTTCGGACTGCAGCTTACCACTCTGCACTACAAAGCACAGTATGTTTTCATGATTATGCCAAATTTTAATCATAATTTAGTAAAGCAGGATAAATGGATGATATTTCTTTGACTAAAATGGAAGTATGATGAAAGATTAAATGACTATAATAAATAGATTAGTAAGGGAAATAGAGATATAGATTAAAGCATAGACAAATTTGAAAGACAAGTAAGTCAATAAAATATAGTGATGACTCTATATAAATTAGGGAAATGGTTAAATATAAGTCTGGTTTTGTTAATCTGTAGGGGAAATATCAGCGATGGCCTTAGAATATATTGTTAATTAAATAAATCTTTATTTAAACATAAATAGACTGTATTAGAAGACAATATATATACCGATGCCCTTGGAAGTCTGAATATGCTGTATGTATGAGTTAGTATGTCTGCAAGTTAAAAGAGAAAGTGCCAAAGCAGGACTACTGCTGAACATCAAGAAAACAAAAGTAATGACTACAGGAGAATTACACAACTTGAAGGTTGACAATGAGGAAATTGAAATGGTTCAAGACTTTCTATTCCTTGGCTCCACCATCAACCAAAAGGGAGACTGCAGCCAAGAAATTAGAAGGAGATTGAGACTGGGAAGGGCAGCCATGAAGGAGCTAGAAAAGATTCTGAAGTGTAAGGATGTGTCACTGGTCACCAAGACTAGATTAATTCATGCCATCGTATTCCCTATTACTATGTATGGGTGTGAAAGCTGGACAGTGAAGAAAGCTGATAGGAAGAAAATAGTTTCCTTTGAAATGCGGTGCTGGAGAAGAGTGTTATGGATTCCGTAGACTGCCAAAAAACCAAATCAGCGGGTTATAGATCAAGTCAAGCCTGAACTGACCCTAGAAGCTAAAATGACTAAACTGAGGCTATCGTATTTTGGTCATGTCATGAGACGACAAGAGTCACTGGAAAAGACAATCATGCTAGGAAAAGTGGAGGGCAGCAGGAAAAGAGGAAGACCCAACAAGGGATGGATTGATTCAATAAAGGAAGCCACAGCCTTCAATTTGCAAGATCTGAGCAAGGCTGTCCAAGATAGGACATTTTGGAGGACTTTCATTCATAGGGTCGCCATGAGTCGGAAGCGACTTGACGGCACTTAACACACATGTGAGTTAGTATGTATGTTTTGATTTTATGTAATATATAAATTTTCAATAAAAATATTTTTTAAAGTATACACAGTATAAAAGGAAAGCTTTCCTGGCTTCTAGACAGCAGTTTAATTCAGGTATAAAAGCCATAATTATTCTGGTAGTATATTATAAGCCACTGATTATCAAGAACGGTTTCCCCCTCTTTGAAGGGTCTCAGCTGTACAACCCAAGAAGTTGCAAAGAGCTTACCAGGTAGAGACTGTGCAGATCATTTTCCAAGACAAAACTCTTCATTGCTCTCTGGAGATCAGCAAAGATTTCCAGGGCTGCGAAAGGGGAAAAGGAGGAAAACAGGGTGGCAGACCCAAGGTGTGTTGGACAGTACATTTCTGTTGGGAAAGAGAGAGTCTTTTAACACCACAGACAAAAAAAAATGTTTCTGTTATCATTTGAGAAGTGTGTTTGAAGATGAAACTCCTTTGATCAGTGTCCTTTAAATTTTTTCTTTAAAATGAGACAAATTCCCAAACTCAGACAACTACAAACAGCACCTTTGGGCATTAATCATATAATTCCCAGAAGTACACTGCAGACTTGTTTCAAACAGCGTGCTGAATTGAAAAAATAAAGGAAAAGCCTGATTAAGTTGTATGTGGATTTGCATGGTTATTGGCATACATACTCTGTAGTCACCTAGAAGAAGCTGGTTTTCTAGTCAAGGAACTTGCATTAAACATAATTTAATTTTCATTTTAAAACATTTTATGCATATACACCCTGTAAGGCAAAGACAGATTGGGATGGCAGTAGCTCCTGTTCTAATGAAAGAACATTTTCAGAAGACAGTGTTTGAAGAATGCTGCTGAGTCCCATGAAAATGGTCTCCTATGCAATTCAACATAACACTTATGGGAAAGGCTGAGCAAAAATGTAGACTTTGGTGTCACTGATGTGCAGGTAACACACAAGCTTTCTTCCCCTTCCCCCTGGAATCCAGGTGAGGTGGTAGATTCCTTGGCCATAAGTCTAGAGCCAAGGATGGACTAGATGATGAAGAAGAATGGGTTTTTATACCCTGCTTTTCTCTATCTTAAAGGTAACAAAATTTCTGGCAGAGTATGAGCTTTTGTGAGCTGCATCAGCAGAAACAGTCAAGTTTTGTTGCACCAAATTTAAACATTTAAAGAGAAAAATACGCAACCCAAATCAGCACTCACATTTACCTTTGCCTGCGTCAGAGGTTAAAACCTGGATGAATTCGTTCTCCAGCAGCCATTTCACACAAGCGTCAATGGACCCGTGACAAATCCTCTCCCGATCTTTCCCGCTGTCCTGACAGTCATCTTTCAGACTAGCACCAAGGAGCGTGCAGGAAGCGTACATCTGGATGTCTTCTGGAGAACTAGCTACTCCGCCGACTATGACCTGTCAGAATATGAGATTAATCAGCAGGTTTGTTAAATGACACAGAGGAAAGCTATCAGAAGAGGTGTCTCCCATTCTTCTCTTCAAGATTACACAAACCGGCTGGTAAAATAACAAATAAATAACAACTATGCCATAAAAACAAACCAGATAAAAGAACAGTGTCAACAAAGCATAGATAAAACTAGAAGTAAAAGGTTTTGCTAATATAGATAAAGGTAAAGGTTGTCCCCTGTGCAAGCACTGGGTAATTCCTGACCCATGAGGTGATGTCATATCCTGACGTTTACTCTGTTTACGGGGTGATTTGCCATTGCTTTCCCCAGTCATCTACATTTTACCCCCAGCAAGCTGGGGACTCATTTTACCAACCTTGGAAGGATGGAAGGCTGAGTCAACCTTGAGCCGGCTGCCTGAAACTGACTCCCGTCAGGATCGAACTCAGGTCGTGAGCAGAGTTTTTGACTGCAGAACTGCAGCTTACCACTCTGCGCCACGGGGCTCTTTTTGCTAGTATAGAACAGAATTATTTATCATGGTTTTAGAATAGATGATTGTCCCGAGACGCAGGCCACGCCCCACACCTCGGGCCTTCCTCCGCCCGCTACCGCTGCCGGCCCCACCCTTACATGACCAGGGGGAGAGTCACTTACTGGGAGGCTGGCGGGAGAAATGCTGTCCAGGGCCGCCGGGAAGACGGCCAGAACAGGCACGAGGGAGGGGGGAAAGACGCACCGGGTCCCCGCACCCCCGAAACGGCCGGCACGACTCAGGGAGCCCGCTGGAGTGGGCAGCAGCAGCGTCCCTCCCAGTGCGGCCGAGGGGACAGCTGCGGAGGCAACAGAACGCCAGGCTCCGCATGGCGCTTCAGCTGCCAGTCGGGAGGGAGAATAAGGGATCCCCGTCGGCCATGAGCCTGAATGGGGAAGGGAGGAGCGTGGCCGGGGCGGAAGCCGGCCATGAACGGAGTAGCCTCGGCTTTATCACCTCGGGCGGGTGGAGCCTGAGGAAGGGAGGGGACGGGGCTTCCCCCATATAAGGAGCACATGAGCCTAGGCCGGGGAAGAAGGAGGCAGTGTTGACCTGTGAGCGAGGGAGAGAAAAAAGAGGCAACGCCAAGCTGTGAGGGGACGGAGGAGTGGCGTTAACCCCTCCTGTCCCTCTCATTCTGAGGCCGGCTCTTCAGCTCCCTAGGGGAAGAAGGGAAGGGACCGGGAGACCTCAAGATGGAGTAACCCCGGGAGGATTTGTCTTTGGACGGGGAAGGCGAGTGTCAGAACGGACCCGTCGCCAGATCTGGCAGTACCCAGCACCGCCGCTAGGGGGCAACCAGAGGCGCCACAATGATAGTCAACCACTCTTTTCTTTTTGAAAGATCTAGGATTGCGTTTGCAAGGCAATGTTATACTGAAGCCCTCGGAAGTGAGAAAACACTGTATGTATGTGAGTGAATGTTTTATGTGTGTTTTTTGTTTTTATGTAATAAATTTCTAATAAAATATTATATATATAAATATAAAAAGAACAGGGTTAAAACAAAAATTTGACTTCAATATAAATGCAGAATAAAAAGATGAAAAAACAGCAGGTTATCAGTTAAAAGGAATAAAAAGAGAGAACATAAAAAAAGTTTTCACAAACCCACAATCCCGGCGTCTTCAAGATGTGGTAATTAAACTGGTCAGCTTCTGGAAGCTAAGCAGTGTCAGCCCTGGTTAGTATTTGGATAAGAGACCCAGGGAAGTCCAGGGTCTCCACGCAGAGGCAGGCAATGGCAAACCAGCTCTGAACGTCTCTTGCCTTGGAAACCCTACAGGGTCGCCATAAATCAGCTGAGACTTGATGGCACCTTCCACCACCAATATAGTTCATAGAATGACTAAGAGTCTTCAGTTGAAATCTGATTGCTCCAGATGAAATCTGATTGCTCCAATGCTAATTCCTTTCAAAATCTGTTCTCTGCCTCTTTTTTTTAAAAAAGGGGGGACACAAATAAGTGGCCCCCTGAATTGTATATGCTTCGCTTTGTATACGCTTCACTTTGGGAACGGTGAAGCGTCATCGTTAACGATTCGGTCAAAGACACTAATATAAAAGAGAAAGCGTGACATACCTCGAGGATTGCTCGGATCATGCTGGACGTAACCTCTTCTCCCTCCTGCCGGAGCAAAGAACTGCGGACTGGCCTGAGGCTGCCCTGAAGCATCGCAACCCCTTTCGTCCGCTCCGAGGGCTTGCACACCAGAATGCTCTCGCCTGTTATCAAAACAAATCGTTTTCAAGCGAAGAGAGGAAACATTTCTAACTCGGATTAATAAGCACAACCAAAAGAAAAAACGAACAAAATACAACTAATACTCAAGTATATTGGTGTGTATAGCAATCACCACAAAGTCCTAATGAACAAATAATGAAAGTCCTAATGAAAGCCAATTAAGGTGTGTAACAGAGCCAAAGAAGCCCGTTTTCGGGAGATTTACACTTTGCAACAAGATAAATGCAATACGGTGTACCGGTAGACTGACCGTTTCAAAATCAATATTTTCATCAGTTGTATGTCTTGTTGCTAAAGGAAATCGGATTAATAAACAGCATCTGCGAAGGCCACAATTTTAAGAAGAGTTGGTTTTTATATGCCAACTTTCTCTACCACTTAAGAACCAAACCGGCTTACAATCACCTTCCCTTCCCCTCCCCACAACAGACACCCTGTGAGGTGGGTGGGGCTGAGAGAGTGTGACTAGCCCCAGGTCACTCAGCTGGCTTCATGTGTAGGAGCGGGGAAACAAATCCAGTTCAGCAGATTAGCCTCCACCGCTCATGTGGAGGAGTGGGGAATCAAACCTGGTTCTCCAGATCAGAGTCCTCTGCTCCAAACCACCGCTCTTAACCACTACACCACGCTGGCTCTCTCTGTTGCTCCGTTACCAATCACATTAGTGTTAGAAAGTATTAAAAGGACCCGCCAGGCCAAGAGGCGACTGTTGGGTGTCCTTGGGCTAGTCACAGCTCTCACCAAACTCTCAGCCCCACCTACCTCACAAGGTGGCTGTTGTAGGGAGGGGAAGGGAAGGTGATTGTAAGCTGCTCTGAGACTCTTTAAAGGTAGAGTAAAGCAGGGTACAAAAAAACCAACTCTTCTTCTTCTTTGCTTGCACAAGTACCACAGGTATACACTGGGGCATAAACAATGTTTATCCAACAACTTTCTAGGTCACTTCATGCAATGGATGAAGTGGGACATAGCCCACGATTATTTATGCCATAATTAGCCTATTGACTGCAGCCAAGAAATCAGAAGGAGATTGAGACTGGGAAGGGCAGCCATGAAGGAGATAGAAAAGATTCTGAAGTATAAGGATGTGTCACTGGCCACCAAGATTAAGTTAATTCATGCCATCGTTTTCCCTGTTACTATGTATGGGTGTGAAAGCTGGACATTGAAGAAAGCTGATAGGAAGAAAGTAGATTCCTTTGAAATGTGGTGTTGGAGGAGAGAGTTACAGATACCCTGGACTGCCAAAAAAAAAAAAAAAACCAAATCAGTGGGTTATAGATCAAATCAAGCCTGAACTGACCCTAGAAGCTACAATGATTAAACTGAGGCTATCGTATTTTGGTCACATTATGAGGAAGACAAGAGGCACTGGAAAAGGCAATCATGCTAGGAAAAGTTGAGGGCCGCAGGACAAGAGGAAGACCCAACAAGAGATGGATTGACTCAATAAAGGAAGCCACGGCCCTATGTTTGCAAGAGCTAAGCAAGGCTGTCAAAGATAGGAGGACATCGTTTTGGAGGACATCGATTCATAGGGTCGCCATGAGTCAGAAGCGACTTGATGGCACTTAACACACACACACACACACAAGCCTATTGGTCTTAAAACTCTTGCAGGAGTCTGTTATTTACAATTTGCACGACACTGTTCAGGCTTCTCGTCGCACTCACCGACTGTGTCTACACCTTTCCTCCCAGCTCTCCCAGACATCTGCTTGTATGTCAAGACGTCCAGCGACCTGCTGCCGAACACAGGAGTTCGGATGATCACCCGACGCGCAGGCAGGTTCACCCCGGAAGAAAGCGTCGAGGTGGCCACTAAGACTCGCAGCACCCCTTGACGGAACGCCACTTCGACGATGTCTCGCTCGTCGAAAGTCAGACCTGAGATGCGACGAGAATTAAAACACAGTCTTCAATTCTGGCAATGCCCGTCAATGGCAACACAGAAAGGAAGCTAGCGAGATTGCACAAGCCTAGGAGATTTGGACCTGAGCCGTGGGCTCAAGTTCTCGATCGGCCATGAATTCCCTGGATAATTTCGACACATTTATTAAATGGGAATTGCAGCATTTGTTTCCACCTCTGGACATTCTTGCCAGAAAATACAAACGACATCATTTTGCAAAAGCACATTAAAATGGCTGATAAACAAATAACGTAAGAACAGAAAAAGAGCCTTGCTGGATCAGACCAGTGGTCTGTCTAATCCAGTGTCAATTCAATTCAATTTATTACGGTCATTGATCAGCAAAGCTGATACACAAAAGGATTAACAGTGATTAAAAAGATAAAATATAGCAATATATCTTTCCATAAAACACAAATTAGAAAAAAGGTTTACCATAAATTTAATATTTGCTTATTATAACCCATTCAGCGATATATCCCACTTCCCTTACCAGAATTAGACCAAGTACTTCTATGTTTAATACATAACTTATAAAGACGCCAAATATGCAAGGTTATCTCATTATTCCTATCTGAAAGTATTTCCATTAGTTGGATGGATCTTGGTCTAGTTGGAATGCCAGCCAAAATGGGTAGTACCAATTCTTGCCGCATTTGACTGTAAATCCTGCAATCAAATATCACATGTTCTGTTGCCTCTACACTACCATTCTGGCAGATGCACTGTGTCCTGTCTCAGTGTGTCCTGTCTTCAACACAGATCCCCTTTTGGGATTGTTTGTAACTGTCCCTGAGAATCATGGAAGGCCATGTACAATGACCAAAACATACCTGCGTGATGAAATGCAACTCCCCATTTTATAGTCTGCTGAAGCACAGAGTCCAGGCCAGAGGGAGAACGCTTCAGCTGGCCCAGCAACTGCTCGATCCCTTGAGAGTCCAGTGCCACCGGGGACAGACTGGAGGTTTTCCGAAGGCCTTGAAAAGGGGGAGAAAAAGATCTGTTTCTCATAGTTGCATAGCTTCTTCCAAAGCACTGCCCTCCCCATCCTTTTTCTCTTACTGACATTCCTGGTGGATTCTGAAGAACTCCCTAGCGATGATGTCGGCCAGCTTCTCGCACCAGTTCTTCGACGGGCAGAACACGAGGACCGAATGGCCGTCCTGAACCGTCTCGTAACACAAGCTCACCACGTGGTCCTCGTCTCCCTAAAACGAAGCAGGCAATTTTTTTAAAATTATAACTCTTTATTTTGAGTTTAGTTTATAATGGCAACGACAACAAAAATAAAACACAACACAAGCCTTTACTGGCATATAAAAAGGAAGAACATACATTTGGATAAAACCAAGTACAAATAAATAAAATTGGATAAAACCATCCCAAATCAGCCATTAAGGGAAGCTACACACACAATCACACAAGGTTGGAAGAGACCACAAGGGCCATCCAGTCCAACCCCCTGCCATGCAGGATCCCACAATCAAAGCGCTCCCGACAGATGGTCATCCAACCTCTGCTTAAAGACCTCCAAAGAGGTCTCCACCACCCTCCGAGGCAGCGCATTCCACCGTCGAACCACCCTCTTCGTCAGAAAGTTCTTCCTAATGTTTAGGTGGAATCGCTTTTCTCTTAGTTTAAATCCATTACTCCGTGTCCTAGTCTCTGGAGCAACAGAGAACAAGCTAGTTCCTTCATCAACGTGACATCCCTTCAAATATTTAAACATGGCTATCATGTCTCCCCTCAACCTTCTCTTCTCCAGACTAAACAAACCCAGCTCCTTACGTCTCTCCTCATAGGGCATGGATTCCAGACCTCTGACCATTCTGGTCACCCTCCTCTGGACACGTTCCAACTTGTCAACACCCTTCTTAAGTTGTGGAGCCCAAAACTGGACACAGTATTCCAAGGGAGGTCTGACCAATGCAGAATACAGTGGTAGTATTACTTCCCTTGATCTAGACACAATACTCCTATTGATGCAGCCCAGAATTGCATTGGCCTTCTTAGCCGCCATATCACACTGTCGACTCATGTTCAGTTTGTGGTCCACTAAGACTCCCAGATCTCTTTCACATGTACTGTTGCCGAGCCAACACCATTCACGATACCTGATTGCTAGCTGTAAAGAACCTTGCTACCGATTCAATTATTTTTGGGTTTTGTGTGGTCATGAGATAGGATGTTCTGATTTCACCAGAGAGCCATTCCCTGTTTACGTACAGTGGGTCAATGAACTGGGATCAGCTACAAGCATAAAAGCAACAATTGAAAAGGACATGCACAAGGGATAAAAATAGGAAAACTAGTGCTGTCCAGCTGAAGAATCTAAGTGCATGGAGCGAAAAGCCTCTGCAGTTTCAGGCCAACCCTGCCAGCCAGGAGGTTGGTGTGAGAAGAGTTCAACCGCCCCGGGGGGGATATTGCTACTTGAGTGGTCCTGCCCTGCCTGCTGTACGCGGAACAACAGATTCCAGCTTGCCCTATTACCCTGAAGGAGAAAGCCAAGGTCGAGGCTGAGCGTGTGTGACTGGCCCAAGGTTACCCAGCAAGTCTCCATGGCTTAGTGGGAATTCGAACCTGAGCTTCCCAGATCCTAGTCCAACACCTTAACCACTACACCACGTTGGCTCTTCCTTCATCTATCCAGCTGTCCATTAATCATTTGGTTATATTCCATCTTTATGGGTGCGTCTTAAATACAGTAGAAGAAGAGTTGGTTTTTATATGCCAACTTTTATCTACCCTTTTAAAGGACTGGATAGTGTTACTGAATTACCTTCACATGCGGTAGAGGCTGGATTTCTCTCACAAGTTTCATTGAAGAGTCATACACTTTGCTGCCAATTTTCAACTGCTCCATAAGAAGCACAGGACGGAAATCTGTGTGGTACAGATCGGCATTTAGCCAGGACGCCAGGAGATCCAGATTAGGAAGGGTGGCGCTCATGCCAACAATTTGTGTCCTGTCCGAAAGCGGCCTGCTCGTTTGTCTAGAAGGCAAACGTACACAAAATGTGAATTGTGACCAACACCAATTAGCCATCCCACGGTATAACCAAACTGCAAAACTTGTTGCCATACTACATGGCATTAGGAAGAATTTTCTAACAGTTGGAGCTTTTCCTCAGTGGAACAGGCTTTCTCGGGAGGTGGTGGGCTCTCCTTTCCTGGAGGTTTTGAAGAAGAGGCTAGATGGCCATCTGTCAGCAGTGCTGATTCTATGACCTTAGGCAAATGATGAGAGGGAGGGCATCTTGGCCATCTTCTGGGCATGGAGTAGGGGTCACTGGGGGTGTGGGGGGGAGGTCATTGTGAATTTCCTGCATTGTGCAGGGGGTTGGAGTAGATGACCCTGGTGGTCCCTTCCAACTCTGTGATTCTATGATTCTACATGATAGTGCATGCAGAGGAAGGGAGGTGAGGCTGATAGAAAGTTCTCTGCACTAAAGGAAACAGCAAATGCAGAAAGAGCCATCTTTTTCCACTACTGAAGGACTTCCTTAAACATTTCAGCCAGAGGTCACCCGTCCCCAGCCCTGCCATTTTTAAATTCAGTGGCGTCTGCCTTTCAAAAAAAGAGTGGAAAGATCTTTTCATCTACTCACTTGTCTTTCTTTTGCTCTGTCAAAAAGCGAACTTTTGTCAACAGGAGTTCCAGTAAATACCCTCTATGAGAATCTCCTAACATGTGCAACTCATCCACAACCACGATTCCTAGTAAAGAAAGAATTTTAAAACACAAGTTATCACGTTTACCAGTGTTCCATGCAACACTCTCATTAGGCCTTCCTCTGGCAAAGCCAACATTCTAACCGAGGCTGACAACGGGGTTTGAAAAAGCAGAGCTGGTTTTTATATGCTGATTTTCTCTACCTTTTAAGGAGAATCAAACTGGCTTACAATTTCCTTCCCACATCAGACACTTTGTGAGATAGGTGGGGCGGAGAGAGCTCGAAAAGAACTGTGACTAGCCCAAGGTCACCCAGCTGGCTTCATGCGTCGCAGTGGGGAAACCAACCAGGCTCACCAGATTAGAATCCGCCGCTCATGTGGAGTGGGGAATCAAACCCAGTTCTCCAGATTAGAGTCCACCGCTCATGTGGAGGAGTGGGGAATCAAACCCGGTTCTCCAGATTGGAGTCCACCGCTTTTAACCACTACACCAATGCTTAGTACTCAACACACTGACCTGCTCTGCAGGGAAGAAAAGCTGCTGAAGTTTCCTCACTTTTTGCATGAGGGAAACTGGATGGAGGGCACCATAACTCACTCAATGGCAAAGTACGTGCTTTGTGGGCAAAAAGTTCCCTGTTCATTTCCATGCATCTCCAGTTTTTTAACAAAAAGTTCTAACATAATCTTTCAGTGCTTGTAACTGAGCTGATGCAATATTGCTGCTGTTCCTTATAAGGATGTTCAGATATGTTGTGTTATAACTACAGAAAACGCTGTCTCCGATCTCGAATGGATGGATGACAACCCCAGAATTTCCCAGGTGGGAAAATATGAACGAGGCTGGGACACATGTACTCCAAAGAGCTACTCTATCTTTGAAAAGTTAATGTATTCAATGGTCTGGCTTCCTGGGACAATTCATGCTAAAACAAAGTCACTGGAATATGATCCAGCTGTGTTAGTCTGTTACTAGCAGTAGAAAAAAACTAGAGTCCAATAGAACCTTAAAGACTAACAACATTTCTGGCAGGGTATGGCTGTATCTGAAGAAGTGAGCTGTGGCTCCTGAAAGCTCATACCCTGCCAGATATTTTGTTAGTCTTTAAGGTGCTGCTGGACTTTTGCTCTTTTCTACTGCTATGGAACAGTTTGCTGTTTGTACGGAAGGATTCAGTGGGTAGGTCACATCTCTTTTGCTCTCTGCCCAGCAGGCCTTCCAACTAGCCAAAGATCCACCCAGATAAAGATCATATTTTCAGACAGGAATAGTGAGACAACCCATAAAGTCGCCAAGTATGCAAGGCTAGATATTAAGCTTAGAAGTACTTGGTCTAACTCTGATAAGGGAAATGGAATGTATAACTGAATGGGTAATATTAATGTAAATATTTAATTTTATTGTAAACACCAAGTTAATTCATGTTTACAATTTTATTGTAAACATCAAGTTAATTCATGTTTGGGTGTGAAAGCTGGACATTGAAGAAAGCTGATAGGAAGAAAGTAGATTCTTTTGAAATGTGTTGTTGGAGTGTTACAGATACCGTGGACTGCCAAAAAAACAAATCAGTGGGTTACAGATCAAATCAAGCCTGAACTGACCTGAGAAGCTAAAATGACTAAACTGAGGCTGTCGTATTTTGATCACATTATGAGAAGACATAATGTCACTGGAGAAGACAATCATGATAGGAAAAGTTGAAGGGAGCAGGAAAAGAGGACGACCCAGCAAGAGATGGATTGACTCAATAAAGGAAGCCACAGCCCTCAATTTGCAAGATCTGAGCAAGGCTGTCAAAGATAGGACATTTTAGAGGACTTTCATTCATAGGGTCGCCATGAGTCAGAAGCTACTTGATGGCACTTAACACACACACAAACAATTTATTCTGATGTTTTTACGAACAGATATTGTTATATTTTTATACCTTTTAATAAAATCTTAATTCTTTTGAATATCTTACAAACAGATATATTGTTAGATTTTAGTTTTTAAATCAATGTTAATTTCTTGAATGTTTGATTTGCTGGTCAATGACCATAATAAATTGAAATTGAATTGCTCTCCCCTAATTTCTAACTGTTCTAATCTCTCACCCAGTAAGTCCATCATGTTCTCTTCTATGAGCCTGTTGATCAGACTGTTGGCTCTCTCGATAGTACAGATGGCCACATCCAAGGCAGAGAAACCGACAGCCGGGGAAACGTTGCCTATGTACCCTTCCACTTGAACACCAACTTCCTGGAAGAGAGCCTGTTCACCAGAGACATAATATATGTTATTTCACAGGTTGAGAGTGTGCTTTGTGCGGCACATGAGAAGAACATACTGAAACAGCTTTCATAGAAGAGCTAAGGCATACTGGAAGAAAATGATCCAAAGACTGTTAGATAAACAGTCTTGAAATAAATATTCGGGCAAATCCTGAAACCGTTTTACTAAATTATATACCAGATATACAAAAAAGGTCTACGAGACATATTCCTTCATATGAGAATGACAGCTAGAATTAACTTTGCAAGATATTGGAAAGGAAACAAATTCCTGGATTTAAATAACCGGATAGATAAGGTTAAACACACATGTATTAATTAAGCTGACTTATTATAAAAATGATAAAGATATGGAAGATCTAGAAGCTATCTGGATCCCAATAATCTCCAGAATGGGAAAAATGTTTCAAAAAACTAGAACGTGGAGAGGAAGACGAGTAATGTTTTTGCTGGCTTTGATATGTGTAGCTGAGTTCGTTATATTATTATTATTATTATTACTTTTATCTGTAACGGTATGTAGTATTGATTGATATTTTTTGTTTCTTTTTCCCTCCCCCAATTTTATGAATGTAATTTTACATATGTAATAAAGTTTTTACAGAAAGAGAGAAAGAGAGAGAGAGAAAGAGAGAGAGAAAGAGAGAGAGAGAGAAAGAGAGAGAGAGAGAAAGAGAGAGAAAGAAAGAGAGAGAGAAAGAGAGAGAAAGAAAGAGAGAGAGAAAGAGAGAGAAAGAAAGAAAGAAAGAAAGAAAGAAAGAAAGAAAGAAAGAAAGAAAGAAAGAAAGAAAGAAAGAAAGAAAGAAAGAAAGAGTTTTCAAAATCTCAGTGGGCCAGCTTCTTTTTTGGGATGATCAACAATTGCCCGCAGCAGAAGCTTGCAGGGAAGCTTGTTCATGACCTCCTTCCGGCCAGAAGTTACTGGCACAGTTATGTGTGGGCAGGGGGGCTGGTAACTTTTGCATTCTTAGTTGCAAGGCTGAAATAATCCACATTGACTTCTTGGAACATCTTCCCCAAAGCCAATTCACACACCCTTAAGGTCAGGCTCCATTTTTTTTTTTTAATTTTTTTTGCGTTTAAACAGAACAAACACCCTCTGGAAACCTTCTGCTGCTTATCTTTACCTTGTTTTGACTCTCTCTTAGTTTGACTCACCACTTTCAATGCCTGAAAAAACGTTTTTAACAGCAACTACTGCTCACACTGAATTCTTAGTTTCCTTCTGCCAGTTGTTGTTTTTCTGACCAGTCAAACTGAGACCCCCTCAGGTCTTTTTATGGAAACACAACTTGGTTTTCATAAGCACCACCATCTTTGGAGAGACCAGGAAGTTCACTAGGTGACAGCACGTCTTTCGGCTGGGGAGGTCAGGAGGTTGAAATATATGGGGAGAACTTTTCTTTCCCAAAATTTCCGTCACTTCAAATTTTTGAGAAGACTTGGATTGGATTTGACTTCTGAGCTACGACTACATTTTATTCACTAATAGACTTAAGTAAAAGGTAAAGGTCCCCTGTGCAAGCATCGGGTCATTCCTGACCCATGGGGCGACGTCACATCCCGACGTTTACTAGGCAGACTTTGTTTGCAGGGTGGTTTGCCAGTGCCTTCCCCAGTCATCTTCCCTTTACCCCCAGCAAGCTGGGTACTCATTTGACCGACCTCGGAAGGATGGAAGGCTGAGTCAACCCTGAGCCGCCTACCTGAAACCAACTTCCGTTGGGATCGAACTCAGGTTGTGAGCAAAGCTTGGACTGCAGTACTGCAGCTTTACCACTCTGCGCCACGGGGCTCCTAATAGACTTACCTGCAGGTAAAATTTCTTCTCTTTGGCCACAGAGATAAAAGGCAGGATGAACAGGGCCTTTTTGCGAGTTTCCAGCACTCTCTTCAAGATGAGTAATTCAGCCACGAGAGTTTTCCCAGCACTTGTAGGAGCTAAAAGGCATGGTGAGGACGTTTAATTTGCAGGAGAAAGATTCAGCAGCTGGAGGCAAACATCCATCCAAGATTTTCTTTAAAATTAAGAAAGTACTAAAAAATGTTTTGTACAGACCTCACAGGATATCTTTAATCCTTATGCTAATATTCCATTATTTCTACGCTAAACAGAGGTGCAGCCGTCTATCTCAAACAACCTCCAAACATTTCTGGTAACCCTACCCATCTACACTCAAATACAGAGGTATCAAATTTCTAACATTTCAGATCAGTTTCAAAATCGCTTTTTGAAACCTCTCTTCTGGTCTGACACGGTTCCAATCGTTTATAAATAAACACCACCTTTGAACAAATAGAGTCTGTGGGTGTTTTTCCTTTTTTAAACTGTTTACAGCAGGGGTCCCCCAACCTTTTGGGGAGGGGCCATGGCTCAGTGGTAGAGCATCTGCTTGGCATGCAGAAGGTCCCAGGATCAATCCCTGGCATCTCCAGTTAAAGGAACCAGGCAAGTAGGTGATGTGAAAGACCCCTGCCTGAGACCCTGGAGAGCCACTGGCGGTCTGAGTAGACAATACTGGCTTTGATGGACCCCAGGTCTGATTCAGTTAAAGCAGCTTTATATGATGGGGAGGGGCCATGGCTCAATGGCAGAGCAGCTGCTTGGCATGCAGAAGGTCCCAGGATCAATCCCTGGCATCTCCAGTTAAAGGAACCAGGCAAGTAGGTGATGTGAAAGACCCCTGCCTGAGACCCTGGAGAGCCGCTGCTGGTCTGAGTAGACAATACTGACTTTGATGGACCGAGGGTCTGATTCAGTAGAAGGCAGCTTCATGTGTGTTTATGTGTGTGACCCTGTGGGCACCTTTGGGATTCTGAAACAGCACGGTGAGCACAGCCACAAAAACAGCTGCCATACAATGGCTGCCCCAAAGTGGCTGCCGCAGGAAGCAGAGCCATTCAATGGCTGCCTCCGCTTACCTTCAGTCACACAGTGCAGATTCTTGGTACTGCAGTGGCAGCTGCCGCCAAAGCAACATTTTTTAAAACCTACACAGCCAATCAAATGTCCAATTGGTCAATCAGAAGACTTGCTGGGCAAAAGACCCACCTGGACCCAGCCACTTTCTAAAAACGCTTGGCAGGCACCCGAAAAGGTGTCACTGGCTGCCATGGTGCATGTTGGGGATCCTGGTTTACAAACTGCTATTCTCTCCATGATCATGGAACACAGAAGGCACAAACCTAAAGGCATTTTCAGAGGAGCTCTTCTCTGGTTGTCTGGGCTCAGACTGCATAGAGATTCCAAAAATACATACTGCATTTAGAGTCAATGACAAAATTGCTAGTTTTTTAAAAACAGCTTCCTAGAGATATCTTAGTCAGATTCACTAAAATCAGTACGAGTGACACAATGTTGGGCATATTCAGAAGGACTCCTGATTTGAAAACTGATGGAGCAGATATAGAAGTTTCTCCTGAAAATCTTGTCTCCCTGTTAACCTTAACAAGACAACACCAGGCTGAGGAAACTATAAATCTATATTAGCACAAACTAAGAATAATACATAATCATAATGTAAAGATCAAACATATTAAAGGTAAACACATGGAATTCCATGTAAATACATGTCCTACTTGTCTGATACAGTGGGAAAAATTGTGTACAGCGTTACTTAAGCCAAAACAAATGAGAATTCAAGAGGCAATACGAGAAAGTGTCATCTTATCAGCCACTATCACACCTGAACACTAACAAAATTTCTGGCATGGTATGAGATTTCATGAGCCACAGCTCACTTCTTCAGATACCCGGCCAGAAATTTTGTTAGTCTTTAAGGTGCTACTGGACTCTTGCTCTTTTCTACTGCTATTGATAGACTAACATGGCTACCCATCGTCATCTCTATCATACCTGAGTAAACTAAGTTTTTCCCCTCGAGTGCTTGCCCAACCATCAGGCACTCTGCTTGCCACTGGAACATATGCACGACTCCCAAACGATGGTATTTCTCCAGGACTGCTTTGGGAAGCCCCCAGCTCGCTAACAGCAGATTATCAGCTTGGTCATCGGGTATATTCATGCGCAGACCTTGGCCTGAGGGGACAAGAAACCCAGCACCAGATTAGCAGTCTTCAACTGCAGCGATCTGGAAATATATATGTCTCTTGCACAGTATACACTGAAAATAACAGTCTTGTGAAATCATGAAGATTTAATATGACATCAGTTTTTGCAGGCATCCAATATAACAAGTGTTGCTTTAAGAACAGACGAACAGAAGAAAAGCCCTGCTGGATCAGACCAAGGCCCATCAAGTCTAGCAGTCTGTTCACACAGCGCCAACTAGGTGCCTCTAGGAAGCCCACAAACAAGACAACTGCAGCAGCATTTATCCTGCCTGTGTTCCACAGCACCTAATATAATGGGCATGCTCCTCTGATCCTGGAGAGAATAGGTATGCATCATGACTAGTATTCATTTATTTTGACTAGTAGCCATGGATATCCCTCTCCTCCATGAACATGTCCGCTCCCCTCTTAAAGCCTTCCACGTTGGTAGCCATCCCCACATCCTGGGGCAGGGAGAAAAGCCCTCCTGGATCAGACCCAGGCCCATCAAGTCCAGCAGCCTGTTCACACAGAGGCCAACCAGGTGCCTCCAGGAAGCCTACAAACAAGACAACTGCAGCAGCATTGTCCTGCCTGTGCTCCACCGCACCTAATACAATAGGCATGCTCCTCTGATCCTGGAGTGAATAGGTATGCGTCATGACTAGTATTCACTTTGATTAGTAGCCATAGATAGCCCTATCCTCCATGAACATGTCCACTTTCCGTTAGTGAACCCACAGCCCACAAGTAGAAAAGGGGGAGGGGAATAGCAATGACCCTGTAATATTTCTGTGTAAAGATACATGAGAGAGCAACAATCCCAGAGAGACGACCCTGTTAGTCAGTTACAGCGAAAACAGACAGGAGTCAACACCCTAAAGACTAAGAAAGGATGCATCCACACTGTTGTGGTTGTTCCATGTTCCTTCCATTGCCAATTACTGATTTAATGGCAGAGGCAATGGATTGTCCACACAGCCCCCTCCTCCACATACGTATATAGGGTTGTCAGGTCCTTCACCACCGGCGGGAGATTTCAGAGGTGGAGCCTGAGGAGGGCAGGGTTTGGGGAGGGACTTCAATGCCATAGAGTCCAATTGCCAAAACGGCAATTTTTCTCCAGGTGAACTGATCTCTATCGGCTGGAGATCAGTTGTAATAGCACGAGGTCTACAGCTAGTACCTGGAGGTTGGCAACCCTTTATATGCACCTTCCTTGCCCAAGCACCCCCCCCCAAGAATCACAATCAGCTGGCTTTGCCTGGCTTTTATTTTAGAAGCAGTAATTGACATTTCATTGTAGCCTCAAGGACAGCAATATGTCAATTACCGATTTTAAGCTACAGTGATATGTCAATTACCAAGTGGAGGGGGTCAAGGAAAATGGTGCTGATGCAAGCTAAAAAAAATCCACACCTGCCCATCCAAGCTGCACACAAAGGTGCTTTTGCTGGTGATCATTCCCAAAAGATTGTCCCAAACCAGAATTAGGAAAGGTCGAGGCAAGGAGTGGGCAAATATAGAAAGTGGACAACTGGGTGATGGTGTCATGCGGATGTTGTCCCGTCCACCCCAGTTTAGACATGAAGCCGGAACAAAACCTCTTGGGTGGACGCAGTCAAGCTTTTATTCCAGCCAAAAACTTTCACGGGTTGGAGCCCACTTCATCAAGATGCGATGGGCAAACACTTCCACACACTGGGGAGAAAAGCGAGGTTATGAATGAAACCATGCGTGGAAGGTTTTGCTTTGGATTTGCCGCTCTGTAGATGCATTTCCTTCCCCCCCTTGAGAATGTGGATGGGGGAAATTTGAATCTATAGTTCCTCTATAGATGCAAGTTTGCTCTATAGGTGCAAATTTCCTTCCCCCCCTTGAGAATGTGGATGGGGAAAATTTGCATCTATAGATTTTCTACAGATGCAAGTTTGCTCTATAGGTGCAATTTTCCCTCCCATCCGAATTCTCAAAACTCTGCGTGGGGGGGGGGGGCTCGTTTTTGAGATTGAAGAATACGGAGGTGGGGGGAGGGAAATGTGCCTCTAGCAACCCCCCGGCCAAAACCTCCCCGCGCACCAACGGCCAGCAAATGTGCTCCAGCCGACCAGAGAGAGGTTCCAAAACCCGCCTGGCTGGAGGGGCCGGCAGCGCCGCCCCTTCGCCCGTGGCCCAAACGCGGGCCGCCTTTTTCCACACGTGACGCGCCGAAGCCCCCGAGGCGCCCCGTCCCCCCGGGGCCTCACCCGCCGGCGGGACTCACCCGAGAGGCGAAGGGAGCCCTCCAGGCCGGGCGGGGGGCTCAGCACGGGGGCCCGGGGCCGCGCCCAAGCCTGAGGGGGAGGAGACGACGCCGGGCCCGCCGCCATCTTTTTCCCGCGCGGCCGTTCAAACGGGCAGGGAAGGCGGCTCCGCCTCCTCCGGCCCCGCCCCCTCGGCCCCCGGCCCCGCCCCTCCTCCTCCTCCTCCGCCCCTCCTCCTCCTCCGGCCCCGCCCCCTCCACCCCGGCTCCGCTCCTCCTCCGGCTCCGCCCCCTCCGCCCCTCCTCCGCCCCCTCGGCCCCCGGCCCCGCCCCTCCCCCCCTCCTCCGCCCCTCCCCCCTCCTCCGCCCCTCCTCCTCCGGCTCCGCCCCCTCCGCCGCTCCCTTCCCTCCTCCCCCTCCCTTAAGAACATAAGAGAAGCCCTGCTGGATCAGACCCAGGCCCATCAAGTCCAGCTGTCTGTTCACACAGGGGCTAATCAGGTGACTCCAGGAAGCCCCCAAACAGGACAACTGCAGCAGCACCATCCTGCCTGTGGTCCACCGCACTCCAGATAATAGGCCTGCTCCTCTGATCCTGGACAGAATAGGTGTGCATCGTAAGAACATGAGAAATGCCCTGCTGGATCAGACCAGGGCCCATCCAGTCCAGCAGTCTGTTCACCCAGGGGCCGACCAGGTGCCTCCAGGAAGCCCCCAAACAAGACAGGCTGCAGCAGCATTTATCTTGCCTGTGTTCCAGGGCAAATAATATAATTGTACATAATATAATTAAAATAAGAACATAGGGAAAGCCCTGCTGGATCAGACCCAGGCCCATCAGGTCCAGCAGTCTGTTCACACCGTGGCCAACCAGGTGCCTCCAGGAAGTCCAGTCTCAGAGGAGCATGCCTATTCTTTTGGGTGCGGTGGAACACAGGCAGGTTAATGCTGCTGCAGTCGTCTTGCTTGTGGGCTTCCTAGAGGCGCCTGGTCATGCTGCATACCTATTCTCTCTAGTATCAGAGGAGCATGCCTATTATACTAGGTGCTGTGGAACACAGGCAGGATGCTGCTGCTGCAGTCATCTTGTTGTGGCTTCCTGGATCGCGGCACCTAATACAACAGGCATGCTCCTCTGATCCTGGAGAGAATAGGTGTGCATCGGAAGAACATGAGAAATGCCCTGCTGGATCAGACCAGGGCCCATCCAGTCCACCGCACCCAAAAGAATAGGCATGCTCCTCTGAGACCGGAGAGAATAGGTGTGCATCGAAAGAACATGAGAAATGCCCTGCTGGATCAGACCCGGGCCCATCAAGCCCAGCAGTTTGTTCACACAGTGGCCAACCAGGGGCCTCTGTTGTGCCTAGAAAAACCTGTTATCCCTGGTATGTGTGATGTGAACTGCTTGATCAAAGGATAACGCTATGCCGTTTAATGGTACCAATTTAAACAATACAAAGCTGGGATCAAATCTCTCCGGCCCAAAAGCAAAAGAAAGAATCACACTTGCAGTTCAGAATTCATCAAGCTTTACAGACTTCGAACAGTAATGATACTTTTCTTGAATTGCCTCATGCTGTCAAAACAGTCTCTGTAAAGCCACTTCAAAGCAGTTCTTTAGCTGAGACGTGAAGTTCCCTTTACCAAGATAACAAGCTAGCGAAGCAATGTTGCAGACTCAGGAATGTGTGCTTATGCAAACTGAGTGAATTGAAAGCAAGAGAAGACAGAAAGGTGTGTGTGATTCTTGACACACATTTATCTACATGGGTGTCACATCTAAAAGAGGAAACCTGCTCATGTACACATGGGCAGTCTATAGTGCCACAGGTAAAATACCTTTATTTGGGGCACTTCACCTCTAGGAAGCCTACAAGCAAGACGACTGCAGCAGCATTTATCCGGCCTGTGCTCCACAACACCTAATATAATAGGCATGCTCCTCTGATCATGGAGAGAATAGGTATGCATCAAAGGAACATAAGAAAGGCCCTGCTGGATCAGACCAAGGCCCATCAAGCCCAGCCATCTGTTCACACAGTGGCCGGCCAGGCGCCTCTAGGAAGCCCACAAACAAGACAAGTGCCGCAGCACCATCCTGCCTGTGTTCCACCGCACCCAATATAATAGGCATGCTCCTCTGATACTGGAGCGAACAGGTATGCAGCATGACTAGTATCCATTCTAACTAATAGCCATGAATTCCCCTTTCCTCCATGAATATGTCCACTCCCCTCTTAAAGCCCTCCAAGCTGGCAGCCATGACCACATCCTGGGGCAGGGAGTTCCACAATTTAACTATGAGTTGTGTGAAAAAATACTTCCTTTTATCTGTTTTGAATCTCTCACCCTCCAGCTTCAGCAGATGACCCCACGTTCTAGTATTATGGGAGAGGGAGAAAAACCTCTCCCTGTCCACTCTCTCCAAACCATGCATAATTTTATAGACCTCTATCATGTGTCCCCTTAGCCGCCTTCTTTCCAAGCTAAACAGCCCTAAGGGTCTTAACTGCTCCCCATAGGACAATTGCTCTAGTCCCTTAATCATTTTTGGTTGCTCTTTTCTGCACCTTCTCAAGCTCTGCAATATCCTTTTTTAGGTATGGTGAACAGAACTGTACACAGTATTCCAAGTGTGGTCTCACCATAGATTTGTACAAGGGCAGTATGATATCAGCAGTTTTATTCTCTTATTTATTCTTCCCTCCCGAGCTACGGAGGCCGGCTCCACCCAGGAGGACCCGGATGTGCAGGCGCTGCGCTGATGCTGGGGCCCGGGGGTTGCCAGCTCCAGGCGGGGAACCACCTGGAAATTTGGGGAAGGGGGTGGAGCCTAGGAAGGGCGGGGTTTGGGGAGGGGCATAAGTGGGGTATGATGCCATAGAGCCCACCTCCCATGGTGGACATTTTTCTCCAGGGGAACTGATCTCTGTCGCCTAAAGATCAATTGTAATAGTGGGGGATCTCCAGCCAGCACCGGGAGGTTGGCAACTAGGGTTTCCGGCTCCTAGGGTTGCCAGGTCCCTCTTTGCAACCGGCGGGAGGTTTATGGGGTGGAGCCTGAGATTTTGGGGGCGGGCTTGGGGAGGGACTTCAATGCCATAGAGTCCAATTGCCAAAGGGGCCATATTCTCCAGGGGAACTGATCTCTATCGCCTGGAGATCAGTTGTAATAGGGGGAGATCTCCAGCCAAAACCTGGAGGTTGGCAATCCTAGGTCTGGAGATCTCTTGGTAGTACAACTGTTTTCCGGACTACAGCAGGAGTAATAGCAGGAGATATCCAGCCACCACCTGGAGTAGGGATGCCAGCTCCAGGTTGGGAAACACCTGGAGATTTTGGGGGCGAAGCCTGGGAAGAGTGGGGTTTGGTGAGGGGTGGGGACACTTCAGTAATACATAATGCCATAGAGTTCACTGTCCAAAGCGGCCACTTTCTCCAGGGGAACTGATCTCTGTCATCTGAAGATTAGTTGTAATAGCAGGGATCTCCAGCCACCACCTGGATGGTTGGAAACCCTAGTTATTTCATTGAGCCACCAGTGTGGTGTAGTGGTTAAGAGCAGAGGGCTCTAATCTGGGGGACCAGGTTGGTTTCCCCACTCCTCCACATGAAGCCAGCTGGGTGACCTTGGGCTAGTCACACCCTCTCAGCCCCACCTACTTTACAGGGTGTCTGTTGTGGGGAGGGGAAGGGAAGGTCATTGTAGGCCGGTTTGATTCTCCCTTAAGTGGTAGAGAAAGTCAGAAGATAAAAAACAACTCTTCTTCTCCTCTTTCTCTGAGACATTTCGTCACAGTACAGCCCAGCGTGAAAAAGCCCTCCTGAATAATCGAGTTTTGCATAGTCTGCGGAAAGCTGGGAGGGTGGAAGCCTTCCTGTCGTCATCGGGCACCTGTGCAAACTTTGACGGGGAATTCCTACTCTCCGTTTTCCTGGCTACAGCAGAACTCAGACCCACCTCTGCCCGTGAAGAAGGGCAGAGGAGTGCAGGGGGCTCATTTAGCTTAGGTCCCCCCCACAAAAAAAAACCAAGAGAGGAACTGAGTGCCCCTTCTCTCCCCTTCTGGCCCGCACCCTCACCCTGCCTGGGGAGGGAAATAGCCTTCTGTTTGAGTCGACAATCTCCAGCCGATTTCCCGGCCCCCTTGACATATCCTAAAGATCAAGTTCAGGCAAGGTCTTCCACTGTGCTTGCAGAACGAGGAAGAAGAAGAGTTGTTTTTTATATGCCAACTGTCTCTACCACTTAAGGAAGAATCAAACTGGCTTAGAATCGCCTTCCCTTCCCCTCCCCACAACAGACACCCTGTGAGGTGGGTGGGGCGGAGAGAGCTGTGACTAGCCCAAGGCCACCCAGCTGGCTTCATGTGTATGCATGGGGAAACAAATCCAGTTCACCAGATTAGCCTTTGGTGCTCATGTGGAGGTGTGGGGAATCAAACCCGGTTCTCCAGATCAGAGTCCATGGCTCCAAGAAGAAGAAGAAGAAGAGCTGGTTTTTATATGCCAACTTTACTACTTCAGGGGGAATCAACCTGGCTTACCATCTCCTTCCTTGCCTCTCCCCACAACAGACACCCTGTGAGGTAGGTGGGGCTGAGGGAGTTCTAAGAGAGTAATGACTAGCCCAAGGTCACGAAGCAAGCTTCATGTGGAGGAGTGGGGAAACCAACCCGGTTCACCAGATTAGTGTCTTCCGCTCATGTTGAGAAGCGGGGAATCAAACCTGGTTCTCCAGATCAGACTCCACCACTCCAAACCACCGCTCTTAACCACCATACCACGCTGGAGCAGGCCGAAGGGAGGCTAGTCAATGAGCTGATGGGCGAAGATCACCAACAGGCATATGCTCTTCCAACGTGGTCTTAGAACCACACTCAAGTCTACGGGAGGCTGATTGGTGAGCTTGGAAAGAACACTGCTGTGAATTTGGCGGCAACTCGCCACCAAATACAGACAGGTAATCTCCTCTGCAGAAACAAATGGCTTTTGCAGCTGCCTCAACTAGTGATATGATAACCATCTTCAAGTACTTGAAGGGCTGTCCTAGAGAGGAGGGTGTTTTGTTTTCTGTTGCCCCAGAAGATCAGACCAGAATCAACGGGTTGAAATTAAATCAAAAGAGTTTCCGCCTAGACATTAGGAAGAATTTTCTAAAAGTTAGAGCGGTTCTTCAGTGGAACAGGCTTCCTCGGGAGGTGGTGAAGCTCTCCTTCCCTGGAGGTTCTTAAGCAGAGGCTAGATGGCCATCTGTCAGCAATGCTGATTCTATGACCTTAGGCAGATCATGAGAGGGAGGTCACCTTGGCCATCTTCTGGGCATGGAGTAGGGGGTCACTGGGTGAGGGCGGGGAGGTAGTTGTGAATTTCCTGCATTGTGCAAGGGGCTGGACTTGATGACCGTGGTGGTCCCTTCCAACTCTATGATTCTGTTCTACGATTCTAGTGGTTGTACATGTCACTCATATAGACAGAAACGACAGATTCACAACACCCTAAAAGGAGCATCTATCCTCCTAGATTTGGTCAGGGAGACTCATTCACTCCATCGTATTTATTGCATTAGTTAAAACTGTGACCAAACCAGTTTACATAAAACTGGGGGAAAATGAGTGTTAAAAAACTGTCCAACATCAGTCAAAAAGTAACAATATCATCCCAGAAAAAAACACGCACAAAACTAAAGCCATCAACAGATTAAAACTCAAAATATTTTGTACATAAGTTTTCATTAGATACCTTTAAAAGCTTTTTAAAAATGTGTGGGAAGGGCAGTATAAAACAAACAACGCCCCATGCCCGGTAGCTGCCCACCTAGCTTCCGAAGGTGGGCGCATATGCAGCTGTGCCTCGGATGACGTTCTCAAGCTTCCATATATACATGTGCAGAGACACAAGCATTTGCTGTGTTTTTACATTCAAAATACTGAACAGCCCCATCTGAGAGCGCCGAGTCGCATCAAGCGTCCTTGTCCCAAGTCCCAGCCCGTTGGTCCACCTGGGCTGGTCCGGATCCGCTCTGGCTGGTAGCTGTTCCGGCGGATCTCTGGCGAGAGATCTTTTCCGGCCTGCTTTAGGGGATTCCAGGATGGGGGACGCCAAGGGCTGAATGCAGACTTTTGCACGAGCATGAGACGAGCATGCTGTCATCGAGGCAAGAAAGTATGCACGGGTGAACCTTGCTCTCATGCATGCACCCCATATCCCCTCTAGGCCTGCTGCGACAGCACGTCCTGGATCGCCTCGCTGCAGCCGCTGAGCTCCATTTCATTGAGGACTCCGCTCATGCGCTCCACAGTGGCACGCTGGCCCAGCTGCAGCCGCCAGTGCCTGAGCATCTTATACTGCGCGTCTCGCATGTTCCACTCCTCCACCTTGATCCGGCCGATGTCGTTGTCGCTCAGGCCCAGGCGGCGCACGAATTCCTTCCACTGGGAAAACGGGACGCGATCCACCACGGCGTACAAAACCGCGGGACCTAGGGAGGAAGGGGGGGGGAATAAAGGAGAAGCCAAGTTATGCTGTGAATGTGAACTGTCGGGGGGACTATTCAGGTAGAGTATCCCTTATCCAGATACCCCATATCTGGACTGATCCAAAAACTGGACCCTTCAAGCCGGCATGCAGGCAGATCTGTGCTGCCTGCTTTCAATGTTTCCTCTCACCTAAAATAAAATACAGTGTACACTGCATCGTAGGTGGAGACTGAAAGCCTGCTGTTTGTTTTTGCTCTTGTTTAACAGCTGATACAGGTATTCTGGTGAGGCAGTTACACCTTTGCGTTCTGATGGTACACAAAATTATTAAAAATGTTGTTTAAAATTACATTCAGGCTATGTGTATAAAGTGTATATAAAACATAAATGAATTTGGGTCCCACCCCCAAGATATACCATTATGTATATGCAAAAATTCCAAAATATTCCAATTTCCCAATATGGAAAAATCTGAAATACAGACCACTTCTGGTCCCAAGCAGTCTGGGTAAGGGATACTCAACCTGTATCTATTATTCCAGTATTCCAATATTATTCCAATTTTCCAAAACAGAAAAATCTGAAATACAGACCACTTCTGGTCCCAAGCAGTCCGGATAAGGGATTCTCAACCTGTATCTAAAAGGGAATTTGCACTTACAGTCTGGAATCGGAGTCTCTCCTGCCGCTGGTATACAGTCTGGTAGTCCTGGTGTATTTGGTTGCACGGGTACGGCCGTAGCGGGCAACAGCATTTCTTCCTGGTTGGATTCCTGAAGGATATTGGTCACTTGTACCTCAGCCTTTAGTAATTGAGAAAAGACAGAGAGATTTACAGTTGGATTGCCTGTGGGAATACACTCGAATGCTTGTCGTAACAGTCTGGGAGCACTAAAAACGATCGACAGGTGGGGAGTTCAGTTTCACATCACAGCTCTGATCTAGAAGATCTCCCTGAACGCAGCTCAAGGTTGCTGTCTCTCACCCTGGACACCAGATGGAGACTTTTGCATCGCCTAACAGAGGGAGACAGGCAGATCACCTAATCCAGGGGCTTACCTGAGGGTTAGCTGGTGAAGGCAGCTGCTTTGGGGCTGGAAGAAAAAAAGAAGAAAAAAAGGAGATGACCTTTTCTCTCGTTTTTTTTGTGTGTGTTTAAATGGCTAACGTTATTTCTTCAATGGGCATTCTTGCTTCACCGGACACTAATGGTAACTGGTGGTAACTATCCACCTGCTGGAAGCCTGGGATGTGGACTAATCACTAGGGTTGCCGCTTACCAGGTAATGGTGGGGGACCTCCCTGTCCCCCGCCCTTGCTCAGTGGAGCAGCAGGAGGCAAATGGGAGAGAAAAACAGAATGGGAAAGTCACTTCCTGTTTCAGAATAGGAAGTGATGTCATGACACTCCGGAAATGTCAAAAATCTCTTTGGTTTCACCCCTAATCCCGGAGGGTCCCTGAAGCAACTTTTTTTTTTAATGAGCAACTTTTTCAACAAAATCAATGGAGTTTTTTTTAAGTGCTTGTTATTAAAACAACTTAATATTGATCTTAGAATATGCTCTAATACCCATTTCATATGGCCTCAAAATATCCCTGTAATGGTCAAATTTCAAAATTTTCTCAGGGGCTTGCAGCACACGAACCCCCAGCTGTAAGGAAGGGCTCACTGAGCTCTCAAGAATCTATTCATAGACTACATTTTGGCAGCTGGATCTGTAGCTCAGCCCTAGAGCCAATCGGAACCATAAAAAGACATCTGAATTCTCAGTTCAGGCTGCATTCGTCTTGCTTGTGCATTTTAACACCAAAAATCAGATGTTCACCTCTTTATTCTCTTGAGCCCCCTCTGATGACCTTCTACCTCTCTATTAGAGAATGAACTAATACATCTGCCATAGAACAAACCCACTAAAGAGGATAAAAGCAGTTACCCAGACCTCTGGAGAGAAGGGGCTCACTGTATGGCCCATTTTCAAGGGCTCCACCCCCACCACCCTGTTCTCCGCCATTTGGGCCTCGAGGTCCTTGCAAGGGCAGCAAGGCCCTTTGGACCTTGCCCTATTGTTGGGGGTTGCGAAGGGCCCCCCATAACAGTTCAAGCTTCAGGGTCCCAAAAATGTAGGTCCTCCACTGGGGTGTAGTAGCACAGGAGAGCTGTTCCCTGCACAGCTAATCCCTTTAACTGGAGATGCCGGGGATTGAACCTGGGACCTTCTGCATGCCAAGCAGATGCTCTGCCACTGAGCCACAACCCCTCCGTGGCAAGCCATGCCTGGCAACCGGGGGACGGGGGCGGCGGCGCGACTTCACATGCGCCATTACATCGCTTTTGAGCAAAACACAGAGGTAACATGAGGTAGCTCAATGAATCGGCGGAAACTCTTTCCGGTGATTCCTAGAGCTACCCTCCATTGCTTTAGGATTTTTCTCCAGAAGCTATGTAACAGCGCGCACGACGATGCTGTTTTAATTTTTCTCTCGCTGGCACTTGAAGCGGCAGTGGGCAAGAGGAACTGGGGGTGGGGGATGCCCTGCCCCAACGGGAGGGCTGACAACTCTACCTGCAGCCCCTGTAAAGGGGAGGCCTGTGACTTAGGTCATCACTAGCACAGCTACTTATCCCATTTCCCCAAGCAGCAAAGGCTGGTACTCACGGCATACGCTGAATGCAGAGATCAATTTCTTACGCAAAGCCTGCTTGAGGAGCGACCTTATGGCCAGGATCAGAAACGCAACTCCAAGGACGACAATCAGGGAAACCAGGATAGGGTTCAGGTCTGTATTAACAATAAGAAGAGCAACAATTAAGAAGAGTTGGCTTTTATATGCCGACTTTCTCTGCCACTTAAGGTAGAATCAAACTGGCTTACAATCACCTTCCCTTCCCCTCCCCACAACAGACACCTTGTGAGGTAGTTGGGGCTCAGAGAGCTCTAACAGAGTTGTGACTAGCCCAAGGTCACCCAGCTGGCTTAGTGTGTAGGAGCAGGGAAACAAATCCAGTTCACCAGATTAGCATCCACCGCTCATGTGGAGGAGTGCAGAATCAAACCCGGTTCTCCAGGTCAGAGTCCACCACTCCAAACCACCGCTCTTAACCACTACACCATGCTGGTTCTCCAGACTAGAGTCTGCTGCTCATGTGGAGGAGCGGGGAATAAAACCTGCCGCTCATGTGGAGGAGTGGGGAATCAAACCTGGTTCTCCAGATTAGATCCTGTCGCTCTTAACCACTACACCATGCTTGCTCTGAAACAAGGCTAGGCTTCCTAGGTGGTCTCCCATCCAAATACCAACCCGGGCTGACCCTTTTTATCTTCGGAGTTGTGACGAGATCAGGCTAGCATGAGCCAGCCAGGTCAGGGCATTGTTTAGAGTACTTAGTATTAATACCATGCTTGAAGAACTATATTATATTGTAATACATTGCAACAGTTTGCACTGTGACATTTCCTGAATAATAACAATTTTTAAAAGTAGCACGTTGGAAGTGGGGAAGTGGTCAATCAAGTGTTAGAGAGCCGATGCCAGAACTCACTTGAGGAATCCCTGGGTGATATACTCAGGTTTGTGACATCACAGTCTTCTTTGCACTCTTCCCCTTGACAGCTAAAAGATGGAAAAACAAACTTGGTGTTGCCCGGGAAGCAATGCTAGCTTATGCCATTTCACCACTGCTTGAATCGCTACTCACAAAGCAGACCTTGCGGTATGTCGTTCCTCCCACAAAGCACTGAAGGGAGCTGCCTCCCTGCATGAACACAACCCCACCAAGAGGACGTAATTGCTCACCTGCTGCACGGGGAACAGGTGTTCTTCTTGGCCTGGAGAAAAAACCCTTTGTTACACCTACACACTGTGTCACTGTTCGTGGAACCTGGGGAGAAAAAAGGACAGGGGTGAGGGAAGTGGGCATGGATCTGACCTCGGAGTGGGAACGTTTAGAGCAGCGGTTCCTCCCCAAACTTCCTGAGTCATGGAGCACATTTCAGGAGAAACATTTGCCACAAAGCACTAATTTTCATCTAGCGCCTATATACTAAAACGAAGGACAGCAGTGTTTTTCTTTCCAATAACTTCAGGGAGCACTAGGAGACGTTTCACGGAGCACCAAGCGCTCCGTGGGGCACAGTTTGGGAACCGCTGCCCTACGGGATTGCCATGTCAGCTGTGACTTGATGGCACTTTCCACCCCCCCCCCACCCAAATAATCCCCATTGGGAAATTATTCACACCACTTTGGAGGTGGGCGTGGATTAATCCGAGCGTTCGCAGCTCCAAAGTTAGGCAAATCGCTTTCCATTGGGGGTTCTTTAGCCTTAAGAAGAAGAGTTGTCAAGCTATCAAAGTTCTTTAAATAAACTTAAGTGACGTTTGGGGCCTACTTGTAGCATATAACGAATCACCTTTCTCTAACGAGTAATTGTTGGAAGGAATGGACTGTGCAATGTCGCTTAATGCTAGCACAGGCCTTGGGTCTACTGGGGAGGGCAGTAGAGAGTTAGTTAATATAGGGGTAGATAGGACCTTTTTCCTTTTAACCATTCCACTGCTGTCCCTTTGTTACCCAGAATGCTACTCTTAGGGGTTTCCTCTTCCTTCCAGTTCCTTCCTTCTCCTTCCGTTTTTGTCCACCATGAGACCTGGACATGTGCTCTACAATCTCTCTCCATCTTAGCTTAGCTAGTTAGTTAGAAGCCTTTACTCTGTCTTTCCTGTCCAGTATGGAGTTCACCTACAATAAAGAACTTCTATTTCTTTTCTAAAGTTATAAGCCTGAGTGTGAACTTATTCCTCAAGCAGCCAAACTATAGACTTCTGCTGTGCACAGACTCAGCTCTGCTTTCAGTAATATTTTTGGATAACTGAATTTAGTCTGAGCCTGGATGTTGTTAACAAAACTTGTTTTAAGTCTAAGCATGTTATGGAGATTTTGTCTTTAAAAACTGGATTAAAACTCTGAGTTGTGCCAATGCAGCAGCAGCAGGAGGAGGAGGAGGAGGAGGAAGAAGAAGAAGAGTTGGTTTTTATAACTTTCTCTACCACTTAAGGGAGACTCAAACTGGCTTACAATCATCTTCCCTTCACAACAGACACTCTGTGAGGTGGGTGGGGATGAGAGAGCTGTGACTAGCCCAAGAAAGACCGGAAGAGGGATCAGCTCTTAAACGTCTGGTCCCTCTTCTTCCCTCTACTCGTTCTCTTTGAACCAAACAGAACGAGTAGTGTGGGCGAGCAGTGCTGAAGAAGAGACATTGTGTTTGGACAACCGTTTTGAGCCCGTGGGCATATTTGGAATCCTGACGCGGTGTGTTAGGCACAGGGACAAAATGGCTGCCACAAAATGGCTGCCACAGGAGGCGGAGCCAGCCACAAAATGATCGTCACAGCTTAACTTCGGTAACACAGTGCAGATCCTGTGCCGTGGTGGCAGCTGCTGCCCAAGCAACATTTTAAAAAATCTGCTCAGCTAATCAAATCTCTATCAATTAGAAGCCTTGCTGGACGAAAGCCCCATCAGGTCCTGCCCACTTCCTAAAAACACTTGACAGGCCCCAGAAAAGGTGTCGATGAAGAAGAAGAGTTGGTTTTTATATGCCAACTTTCTCTACCACTTGAGGGAGAATCAAACCGGCTTACAATCACCTCCCCCCCCCCACAACAGGCACCTTGTGAGGTACGTGGGGCTGAGAGAGTGTGACTGGCCAAAGGTCACCCAGCTGGCTTCGTGTGGATGAGCGGAGAAACAAAATCCAGTTCACCAGATTAGTCTCCGCCACTCATGTGGAGGAGCGGGGAATCAAACCCAGTTCTCCAGATCAGAGTCCACCACTCCAAACCACCACTCTTAACCACTCTTAACCACTACACCACGCTGGCTCTCTAAGGGCACCACACTGGGAACTCCTGTGCTAGGGTATGCCGTGCTGAACACATCAGTGCAGAGGGTCTGTTCCCCTGATGAAGGGTAGAGCGCCAGTGATTGCGTGTTGGTTTCATCCCGGCCGTACTCACATTCTTTTAAGACGGTTCCGTTGTGGCAGGCGCTACAGGGCTTGCAAAAGAACTCGGAGCTGTCGTCCGTCCGATAGTAGTTGCTGGCGCAGCCGCAGACTGTGTCTTGGGTTCCGGTGCAGTTGGTCAATATGACCTGCTTAAAAGCTATGAGGAAGCGGGAGAGAGAGGATTCCTTGTGAACGGATTGTACCAGTGTGGTCCCCAGGCCACAAGAGAAGAAGAAGAGAGTTGTTTTTTATATGCTGACTTTCTCCACCACTTAAGGAAGAATCAAACTGACTTACCATCACCTTCCCTTCCCCCTCCCCACATCAGACACCCTGTGAGGTGGGTGAGGCTGAGAAAGCATGACTTGCCCAAGGTCACCCAGCTGGCTTCGTGTGTAGGAAGAGGGGAAACAAATCCAGTTCACCGGATTAGCCTCCTCTGCGCATGTGGAGGAGTGGGGAATCAAGCCCGGTTCTCCAGATCAGACTCCACTGCCCCAAACCACTGCTCTTAAACGCTACACCACGAGCAGTCTGAACACAAAATTGCTTATCCCTGCCCCTTCATAAAGCTATATTAGTAGGCTGTGGATTTTTTAAAAATTGTGTTGATCTGGATTGTCTTTCAAGTAATAAAGTATTGCTGTGTGTTTTTATTTTACTTGATTTAATATATTGCTTTATTCTTATTCCCGAGTTTAGGAAAAGTGGAACATAAACGACGGAAACATATTCCATTGCCTGAAATAACTCTTACGCTGAGAACTCTTAGCAGGTTAGAGGGCTGGTGCAGCACAATGGGTAAATTCAGTGTTGGACTAGGACTTGGGATGGCCAGGTTTGAATCCCCCGATCCGTCATGGAAGCCTGCCAGGTGACCTCTCGTCGTCCCTCGGCCTAACTTACCTCACAAGGTTGTTGTTGTGAGGGCTGAGTGGAGGAGGGGGGCCTGATGTGAAAAGCAGTTTTGGGTCTCTGATCAAGGAGAAAAGTGGGACATAAAAAAAAATAAGCTTGAGCTAGATTTAATACCACGGCTCTGTTTAACATCTTTACATTGCGATCCCAGAGACCAGCTCTACGTAGGGTTGCCAGCTCCGGGTTGGTAAATACCTGGAGATTTTTGGGGCTGAGCCTGAGGAGGGTTGGGTTTGGGGAGAGGAGGGACTTCAATGCCCTAGAGTCCAATTGCTGAAGCGGCCATTTTCTCCAAGGGAACTGATCTCTATCGGCTGGAGATCAGTTGTAACAGCGGGAGATCTCCAGCCACCACCTGGAGGTGGTATGAGTTCCAGCCTAGCGTGTGAACTAGCGAGAGTGAAGTCCATGTACAAATAGCTAATCCTGACAGAGAAAAAACTCAAAACAGGTGACTACCAGATCCCTGTCTCATTGAGCGATCTCTTCGGGGCTCCCTAGAACCACGATTCAGGGTTCAGAATTACGAATTCCAGCTGTGGTGACATCGGAATAAACGCACCATTGAAAAGTCCAGAAGAGATACAAGGACTATTTATGAGAGGAAATATATGGACATTATTGTCGAAGGCTTTCACGGTCAGAGTTCATTGGTTCTTGTAGGTTATCCGGGCTGTGTAACCGTGGTCTTGGAATTTTCTTTCCTGACGTTTCGCCAGCAACTGTGGCAGGCATCTTCAGAGTAGTAACACTGAAGGACAGTGTCTCTCAGTGTCAAGAGTGTAGGAAGAGTAATATATAGTCAGAAAGGGGTTGGGTTTGAGCTGAGTATTGTCCTGCAAAAGTATTGTCCTGTAAGTATCAAGATAATGTGCTAATGAGGGTATGGTATGTTAATATGGAACCATTGTAACCTGAAGTGATCTGTTAATGTGTGTAATCCAAAACTAATCTGTATGGCTATTGTTGAATGTTGTCTTTGTCTGGAGGTTTTTCAGGGCAGGAAGCCAAGCCTTATTCATTCTTAAACTCTCCTCTTTTCTGTTAAAGTTGTGCTGATGTTTATGAATTTCAATGGCTTCTCTGTGCAATCTGACAAAATAGTTGGTATTTTCTAGTTCTACCAACTATTTTGTCAGATTGCACAGAGAAACCATTGAAATTCATAAACATCAGCACAACTTTAACAGAAAAGAGGAGAGTTTAAGAATGAATAAGGCTTGGCTTCCTGCCTTGAAAAACCTCCAGACAAAGACAACATTCAACAATAGCCATACAGATTAGTTTTGGATTACACACATTAACAGATCACTTCAGGATACAATGGTTCCATATTAACATACCATACCCTCATTAGCACATTATCTTGATACTTACAGGACAATACTTTTGCAGGACAATACTCAGCTCAAACCCAACCCCTTTCTGACTATATATTACTCTTCCTACACCCTTGACACTGAGAGACACTGTCCTTCAGTGTTACTACTCTGAAGATGCCTGCCACAGTTGCTGGCGAAACGTCAGGAAAGAAAATTCCAAGACCACGGTTACACAGCCCGGATAACCTACAAGAACCTATATGGACATTGTTCCTTGGATCCCACTTGAATATTTGTGTAATGAACTGTACTTACTTACCCCTTATGTCACACTTGAGTGCATGACTAGATTTATATTTGTATTCTAAGTGTTAAGCCCAATTGTCAATTACATGTTCTTACAAATTGGAGATTCGGATTTACTGCACGCCTTATGAGCCATAACTGCTGTTATTTGATTGAACGTCTATGTGCAGCAAGCTAATTCTAAGAACACAAGAAAGGCCCTGCTGGATCAGACCAAGGCCCATCAAGTACAGCAGTCTGTTCACACAGTGGCTGACCAGGGGCCTTTAGGAAGCCCACAAACAAGACAAGTGCCGCAGCACCATCCTGCCTGTGTTCCACCGCACCCAATATAATAGGCATGCTCCTCTGATACTAGAGAGAATAGGTATGCAGCATGACTAGTATCCATTCTAACTAATAGCCATGAATACCCCTTTCCTCCATGAATATGTCCACTCCCCTCTTAAAGCCCTCCAAGCTGGCAGCCATGACCACATCCTGGGGCAGGGAATTCCACAGTTTAACTATGTGTTGTGTGAAAAAATATTTCCTTTTATCTGTTTTGAATCTCTCACCCTCCAGCTTCAGCAGATGACCCCACGTTCTAGTATTATGGGAGAGGGAGAAAAACCTCTCCCTGTCCACTCTCTCCAAACCATGCATAATTTTATAGACCTCTATCATGTCTCCCCTTAGCCACCTTCTTTCCAAGCTAAACAGCCCTAAGGGTCTTAACCGCTCCCCATAGGACAGTTGCTCTAGTCCCTTAATCATTTTGGTTGCTCTTTTCTGCACCTTCTCAAGCTCTGCAATATCCTTTTTTAGGTGTGGTGAACAGAACTGTACACAGTATTCCAAGTGTGGTCTCACCATAGATTTGTACAAGGGCAGTATGATATCAGCAGTTTTATTCTCTATTCCTCGTCTAATTATGGCCAGCATGAAATTTGCCTTTTTTACAGCAGCCGCACACTGGGGTGACATCTTCATTGAGCTGTCCACTACCACCCCAAGATCCCTTTTCTTGGTCTGTCGCTGCCAGCACAGATCCCATCAGCGTATATGTGAAGTCTGTTAAGTTCCTGGAGGTTGGCAACCCACCTGGAGGTTGGCAACCCTAGCTCTACCCCTGCCCGGCCCCTCTCCTCAGTCCACCCGCAAACTTCTCAACGCTGTCCTCATCCGGTCTCGCTTCAGACGGACTTACTTGAACGGCAGTTTTGGCAGCTGCGACACTTTCCTGCAGAGTTCCCCTGGCCCATGAAGGATCCCTTAGGGCAAGGTGTGCAGTCGGGCGTCTTGTCTTCACTCACGCAGTGTTGTGAAACGTAAGTGCCTGTGAAGGAATTGCCCAACGGGAAGTGACTGGCAGGGAAAGGAAAAAGGGGGAGGAATCGTGGCAGAACGAACGAGGGAGCCAAGAGGTGGGCATCGAATGAAATTCTCAGCCTGGCCTAAGATCAACGGGGCGAGGAGCAAAGCTTCCGGCAAACACACAGCCCCCCTGCTTTGCCCCCTGAATCAGTTCCAGTTAATCTGCCCCATTACTCCCAGCTGACAATTAAAAGGCCTATACCACGGAAAAGGCTACATCCCAAATTTAAATCTCATTGGGAAAATAATTTAACCGTTGCAATTTCCCCTCAGAGTATTCCAGGAATTGTGATTTTGAAGAGGCAAAATTACCATTTCCTCCCTCTTCGATCAGCACAGTTCCATTGTCAGAAGAGGTGGGAGGGGGCATTTTGTCACCTTCCTCTTTTACAAGGCAGTGCCCCCGCCCCTGCGATATGCATGGCTGTTAGTCCATGTGGGTCCCAAGACTAGGGTTGCCAACTCTTGGCTGGGAAATTTCTGGATATTCGGGTGCTGAGCCTGGGAAGACTGGGTTTGGGGCGGGGAGGCACCTCACCAGGGTATAACGCCATACTGTCCGCTCTCCGAGATTTGTCAGTAAGGGGAGACAGGGAACGTGCAACAGTACTAAAGGTTATTCTGATTTTCATTCATACCTTTGTGGCACAAAATGCAGCAGTGAGTTTGGTTTGGATGCCGGTAGTACCCTGGCCGACACGGCTCGTTCCTCCTTTCTCTGCCGCCGGAGTGGATGGAGGGTTGTTTGTCCGCAAGTACGTCATGGCTATGTACATTACTGTGGATGAGGGCTCTTCCCAGACATTCCTCTGTATTCATCTGAATCAGGATGAATTTGACCTACGGACACAAAAAGGAACAAAGAGTTCTTCATCAAGGAGAACCCAAAGCTGACAACCCCAATCTTTAAGGCTTAACGCGCGGACCAGTTTCCGGCTTTCCAGGCGGAGGAGGAGGAGGAGGAGGAGGAGGAGGAGATGAAGAAGAAGAGTTGGTTTTTATATGCTGACTTTCTCTACCACTTAAGGAAGAGTCAAACCGGCTGACATTCACCTTCCTTTCCCCTCCCTATAATTAAAGATCCCCACCCCAGGTTTTTCCCTATTTTCCATGTGCTCATATGGAACCTTATGAGCCTTGTGGCGCAGACTGGTAAGCTGCAGTACTGCAGTCCAAGCTCTGCTCACAACCTGAGTTTGGTCCCGATGGAAGTTGGTTTCAGGTAGCCGGCTCCAGGTTGACTCAGCCTTCCATCCTTCCGAGGTCGGTCAAATGAGTACCCAGCTTGCTGGGGGTAAAGGGAAGATGACTGGGGAAGGCACTGGCAAACCACCCCGTAAACAAAGTCTGCCTGGTAAACGTCGAGATGTGACATCACCCCATGGGTCAGGAATGACCTGGTGCTTGCACAGGGGACCTTTACTTACGTACACATGGAACCTAAGTTGCTACGCTGTCGCCCACCAATTTGGAGAGATCCTTTTGGAGCTCTTACACAATCTACTCCAGCCACGTTCACCATCCTGAAGAAGTTTGAGTCACCCGCAAACTCAGCCACTGCCCTGCTCGCTCCCATTTCAAAACCCTTTATGAACAAATTAAATGGCAACACTTAAATTACTTCCACTGTGAGCATGTTTCATTTGCCCCTACTCTCTTCTCAGGTTTTGACCCACGAGAAGGGACATCTTATCCGGTAACTGCTAAGTTTACTTAGGAACCTTTGATAAGGGATTTTGTCAAAAAGCCTTTTGGAAGTTGAAGTATACAATGTCTCCTGGACACATGAACACATGAAACGGCCTTATACTGAACCAGACCTTTGGTCCATCAAAGTCAGTATTGTCTACTCAGACCGGCAGCAGCTCTCCAGAGTCTCAGGCTGAGGTCTTTCACATTCCCTACAAGCCTCGTCCCTTTAACTGGAGATGCTGGGGATCAAACCTGGGACCTTCTGCATGCCAAGCAGATGCTCTACCGCTGAGCCACAGCCCCTTCTCCTTGCCTTCTACTGAATCAGACCCTTGGCCATCAAAGCCAGTATTGTCTACTCAGACCAGCAGCGGCTCTCCAGGGTCTCAGGCAGAGGGCTTTCACATCACCTACTTGCCTGGTCCCTTTAACTGGAGATGCCGGGGATTGAACCTACATGCCAAGCAGATGCTCTACCACTGAGCCACAGCCCCTTCTCCTGGAGTCCTCTGGTCCATGTGGTCGTTATCCCTCTTTTAAAATTCCAAATCTTAGGTGAGAAAGGACTTTGTTGCATGGAAGCCATGCTGACACATTCTCAGCATGTAACATAGTTAGTAATTCCATCTTTCATAACCGTTCCCACAAATTTACCCAGAACAAACACTTGGCTTGTAATTTCCTGGATTTCCTCTAGATCTCTTTTTGAAACATCAGTATTCCATTTATTGCTTTCCGATTTTTTGGAAGTGTGTCTAGTTTTAGAGGCACAAGGCATATTTGTGTTTAGAGATCATCAGTTTTGGCCCTAAACCTTTATCCGTCATCTCCACTTTTTGACTCAGTCCTTCGGACAGCCTTCCTAAAAAGGGTGACTCGGACGTGGATGAATGGCCCCCATTTTCTAGAGTGGTGACTGATGCAGAATTCCGTTTTCTCTGCAGCCTCCCAGGGTCTGACTTCAGGAATAATTTTACCTCTTTGTCATAAGAACATAAGAAAGGCCCTGCTGGATCAGACCAAGGTCCATCAAGTCCAGCAGTCCACTCACACAGCGGCCAACCAGGTGCCTCTAGGAAGCCCACAGGCAAGACGACTGCAGCAGCATTGTCCTGCCTGTGTTCCAAAGCACAAAATACAATAGGCACCTTCCTCTGATCCTGCAGAGAACAGGTATGCATCATGACTAGTATCCATTTTGACTAGCAGGCATGGATAGCCCTCTCCTCCATGAACACGTCCACTCCCCTCTTCAAGCCTTCCAAGTTGGCAGCCATCACCACATCCTGGGGCAGGGAGATCCACAATGTAACTATGCTTTTTATCATTTTGAATCTCTTACCCTCCAGCTTCAGCAAATGTCCCTGCATTCTATTATTATGAGAGAGGAAGAAAAGATTCTCCCTGTCCACTCTCTCCACACCATGCATAATTTTATAGACCTCTATCTTATCTCCTCTTAACTGCCTTCCGTCATCCAAGCCCTTGTCTCCCTGGTCAGTTTCCAAAGTATGGAAATAAATTCTTATTGTCTTAACGTTTTAGCACTATGGTTCCTAATATCCTTTGGTTGCCTGTCTGACGGTCCAGTTACATTTGTTCTGCCAGAACATGTGTTCCTTCTTGTTCACCTCATTTGAGGAAGGTTGTTGTTTTCCTCGTTAACGTTTCTGGTTTCCTTGACATCGCACATTAGCCATGCTGGCATTCTCTTAGATTTACTGGCCTCTATGGTATAAATCCTATCTGAGCTCCTGTTATTGTGGGTTTAAAAAATATCGAAACACCCTGGAGAGATTTGACCTTCCTTTGCCCTATCTTTCAGATTCCTTTTTGACTAATTCTCTCAAATTTGAGGTTTCCTCTTCTCAGATCAGACATGGTTGTGCCGGGCTTTCGAAGCAACCTTCGCTCGTCTGATGCTGAACCTAGTAGTATTGTGATCACTGACCTTCTCTGGTGTTTACAGTATTAAATACTGTATCAGTTAGTTTCAGGAAACCACTGCCATTTCAGTAAATCCAACCTTCTTTTCTGATGAGTCATACAGGGCTGCCACAGGCAACTAATTCTCCGCTCCTGGAGCTCATCCAGCAACCAGTTCAAGCATTTTGCTGACAGTTGACCTCCTACAGGGCACCTTGCCAATCTCCGGTCGAAGGCTACGACATAACACCAGGTTTACATGCAATAGATGGAATGAGTACTAGTCTCTCTCTGTGTCTCTCTTACACACACACACACACACACACACACACACACACACACACACACACACACCTTAAAAAAACTTAGAACGCAACACTTAGAATCCTAGAGTGGGAAGGGTTCATAGAGGCCATCTAGTCCAACCCCCCCTGCTCAATGCAGGATCAGCCTAGAGGATCCCTGACAAGTGCTTGTCCAGCCTCTGCTTAAAGACTGCCAGCGAGGGGGAGCTCCCCGCCTCCCCAGGTAGGGGATTCCACTGCCGGGGCCAGCAAGGCAGCAAACAATTAAAACAGCATAATATAATACATCATTAAATCAATTTTTTAAAAAATTAAAATACGTCTCGTGTACCAGGGGAGCACACCACGTGTGATCCTCTCGTGGTGCGCAATCAGCAATTTGTGGGAAAGGGGCAAGGTGCATATTGTGCAGTTTGGGTACAGTTGAACACCTACCCTCAAAAATCTGGGTTTAATATAATATGTATTGTGGCTGGAAAATACCTATGTTGCCCATCTTCACAAAAAACGACAACGGCACATATCAAGAGGAGCGCACGTAGTAATTCCCCCAGTACGTGAAACAGGAGCACAAGAAACATAACATCAGAACAGGGTTACTATGCTCCACAGGTAAAGTGGCAGCAAATTCAGTTTTGCCGCAAGAGGCCTCTCAGAACTCCTCAGAGGACACGTAATCGGGACTTTTGATATGAGAATACACCACAGATGATGATGAAGAAGAAGTGTTGGTGTTTACATGCCGATTTTCTCTACCTTTTTAAGGCGAATCAAACCGGCTTACAATCGCCTTCCCTTCCTCTCCGCACAGCACACACTTTGTGAAGTAGGTGGGGCTGAGAGAGTTCAGAGAGAGCTGTGACTAGCCCAAGGTCACCCAGCTGGCTTCATGGGGAGGAGTGGGGGAATCAAACCCGGCTCCCCAGATTAGAGTCCGCTGCTCATGTGGGGGAATCGAACTCGGTTCTCCGGATTAGAGTCCACCGCTCTGAACCGCTACACCAAATCGCCTTTCAAAAGCTGACACCTCGCCTAAACAGAATAAACTCTGGCTGCTTTGATGCTGATAAGGAAGGAAAGAATTGAGAGCAAATGGTGACAAGCATAAAAAGAAAACAAAAATATACAGACACCTGAAGCTGCCTAATGCTGAATCACACACTCAGTCCACCAAGGTCAGTATTTTCTCATCACCCACTACCTTTTCCATTACCTACTACCTTTTGACTGGAGATGCCAGGTGTCAGTATCAGGCGTCTGTCCCTAGCATCCCATAAGCAAACTCATCCAGGCAGGTAGCTCTGAAGCAGTAATACCTTATTAGGAGCAAAAAGACAGATTAAAGGACTGACTGCCTACAGCCAGGTGAGGCTAGTAATGGTGAACACAGGCAGGTTACATGCTTACGACACTACGGACTGAAAAGGTAAACATTGCTAGGCAACCCCGAGATAAGCGGTTCCCAGGAAGACAGACTAAACATTACCACAGCTGCAGAAAACAGGATGAGCGGAACTGTACACAGACGTTCATAGGCATGAGAACCAAGGACTTGACGTGCGGCCTGAACCTGGCCTGACTCATGTCAAGAGCCTTTGCTCCAGCAAAAAGAAGGCAAAGGCCTGACACCAGGGATTGAACCTGGGACCTTCTGCATGCCAAGCAGATGCTCTACCACTGAGCCAGGGCCTCTATTTAAACATATCAGTGTCAGGGGCAAGAGAAGCAATGGAATTAACAAAGGAATACCAAAGGAACCCAGCAATTTTCTGGGAAGATAAATCAGTTCTTTGTATTAGTCCTCTATGCAGAGGACACTGGGGAGATAACATACCTCCACTACCATTTCTGGGGAGGGCATTAGAAAGGCTATGCTTTAGAGTAAATGGATAAATTATACATTTGCCAGATGGCAGTCACCCAACTGAAGAAGAAGAGTTAGTTTTTATATGCTGATTTTCTCTACCTTTTAAGAATCAAACTGGCTTACAATCTCCTTCCCTTCCCCTCCCCAAAACAGACACCTAGTGAGGTAGGTGGGGCTGGGAGAGCTCTAAGAGAACTGAGACTAGCCCAAGGTCACCCAGCTGGCTTCATGTGGAGGAGTGGGGAAACCAACCCAGCTCACCAGATTAGAGTCCGCCGCTCATGTGGCGGAATGGGGAATCAAACCTGATTTTCCAGATTAGAGTCTGCTACTCATGGGGAGGAATGGGGAAACCAACCCGGTTCACCAGATTAGCGTCCGCCACTCATGTGGAGGAGTGGGGAATCAAACGCGGTTCTCCATATCAGAGTCCGCCGCTCTTAACCACTACACCACACTGGCTCTCTTAAAAAAACAAAACCTCAAATAGAAATATGCACTTTATTTTTCAAATCAGTTTCCTTAACCAGAAATGTAACCAATGTAACACACCAGTTCTTAATAGAAGGACCTAGAAAGTTAAAAGAGCCATCAGGCTAATCTCTGTCTTGGGTAAATTACCGCATTTTTTAAAATAAATATTTTATTATTTTTATAACATAAAACAAAACAGAAAAGAAAAATACAAACCGATACCTTCAATATACAGAATAAAACTTCATTATATAATAGAATACAAATAGTCAAGGTATCATAAAAACCCAACACCCACCTTAACAAGTGTCCCATCACCACTGTGGTAGACTTCCAGAGAAGTGTCTAAGCAGTTTAAAGTTAAACAAATTATCAACAGTTCAGTTTTCTAAATTGCTTCTATAACTCGTTCACTATGTTAGTAAAATTCATTTTTGCCATTTTATCCCAATATGCAAAGGCCTTTGACCATGTCGTTTTAAATTCTTCCAGATCCTTCCCATGAAGGGAATCTGTTAGTTTGGCCATCCGCATATATATTCATAATTTCTCTCTCCAGTCTTTAATTAGAGGTCTACTTACTTGCTTCCAGGATTTAGCTATTGTAATTCTTGCTGCAGCAAAACTACCGTATATTGACATATGACTCTATCACTTTTATTCATTTTCTCCTTAGGAATTCCCAATAAACAAAAGGCAGGTTCCATTTTTACTTTAGTATTAATCAAATTACAAGTCTCTTTCACTACTTTTCTCCAAAATTGTTTAATCTTTTTACATATCCACCAGGCATGCATAAAAGTTTCTTTTTCCATTTCACATTTCCAACATAAATTACCGCATTTTCACAGCTTTACTATAGATACAGAACAAGGCTTGCTATAGATAAACAAGCATGGATTGCGCAGAGGAAGTCCTGCCGCACAAACCTTTCACAAAGCTCTTAAGAGTGTCAGCAAACATGCAGGCTGCTTCCACATGGGGTTTTTTTCTGCACCAGGAAGGCAGGAAACTCCTGCATTTAACAGTGTCCACAAGACATTGTGCTCATTGACAGCAAAAGTCACTGCGTTTCTGGGGCTTTTCCCTTTCAATGGGATCACATATAAGCCTAGTGTGGTCTGGTTCAAAGGGGAAATTGCGGAATGGCTGCCTATTGTTATTTTTTTATGTAGATAGCAGCTGGTATCTGTTGATCAGACAATATATAATAATAAATACGTTGGCCTTTTATGCAGGGACGTTTCCCTGCGGTCAATAGAAAACATGAACACATGAAGGTGCCTTATACTGAATCAGGCCCTTGGTCCATTAAAATCAGTACTGTCTACTCAGACCGGCAGCAGCTCTCCAGGGTCTCAGGCATGGGTCTTTCACATCACCTGCTTGCCTAGTCTCTTTAACTGGAAATGCAGGGGATTGAACGTGGGACCTTCTGCATGCCAAGAAGATGCTCTACCACTGATCCACAGCCCATCCCCTAAAGTAAGAATGAATGGAACACATGAACACATGAAACTGCCTTATATTGAATCAAACCCTTGGTCCATCAAAGTCAATATTGCCTACTCAGACCAGCAGCAACTCTCCAGGGTCTCAGGCGGAAGTCTTTCACATCACCTACTTGCCTAGTCTCTTTAACTGGAGATGCCGGGGATTGAACCTGGGACCTTCTGCATGCTAAGCAGAGGCTCCAGCACTGAGCCACAGCCCCTCCCCGAATCATGCCTTTCCCCCACTTCATCTTGATGTACTTTGTTATTTGAAGCAATTCCCCCCTCCCCTCCAACTAATGTCCATTACTGGAGTCAAGCCGGAAGAAACAGGTTTCAGACAATGAAACAATATAGTGTTATAAAAATGGATTGGGGGATAAGGTTTAGCTTTCGTCATTCACAGGTTCTGCTTTTGGTACAACAATAGACCTTTCCTCTCTTCCATCTGAGAGGAAGAATTCATTATTCCACGTACAGATTTCCCTTTCATGTCTAGTGTGGTGTTAAATAAAAACTCGGCGTAAAATAAGTGTCTGGTTTCACCGTTAAAAACCTCACCCGCTTTCCTGTTTTTAAAAAGCATTTTCCGATTTTAAGTCTTCTTGAAATGAAAACTTGCCTGGGAAAAGAAACTGAATGCTTCCACCCTGTTCGAAGGGCCTTGCGGTCTTCTACCATGTTACTGTATGCAAGAACACATGAAGCTGCCTTCTACTGAATCAGACCCTCGGTCCATCAAAGTCAGTATTGTCTACTCAGACCGGCAGTGGCTCTCCAGGGTCTCAGGCAGGGGTCTTTCACATCACCTACCTGCCTAGTCCCTTTAACTGGAGATGCTGGGGATCGAACCTGAGACCTTCTGCATGCCAAGCAGATGCTCTACCACTGAGCCACAGCCCCTCCCCTGTACAAGTGTTATGAGCACTTATTGGATAGTGCCTGTGACATAACTCATGAGAAACAGCTAGGGTTGCAAACCTCCAGGTACTAGCTGGAGATCTTCTGCTATTACAACTGATATCCAGCTGATAGAGATCAGTTCACCTGGAGAAAATGGCTGCTTTGGCAATTGGACTCTATGGTATTGAAGTCCCTCCCCTCCCCAAACCCCGTCCTCCTCAGGCTTCGCCCCAAAAACCTCCCGCCAGTGGCGAAGAGGGACCTGGCAACCCTAGAAACAGCACAGTTCTTGTTCCTACCAGTTTGACAGCTTACCGCCAGAGTAAATAGGATTGCCAACTCCGGGTTGGAAAATACCTGGAGATTTTTGGGGCGGAGCCTGAGGATGGTGGGGTTTCGGGAGGGGAGGGGCTTCATTGCCATAGAGTCCAACTACCAAAGCAGCCATTTTTCTCCAGGTGATCTGATCTCTATCGGCTGAACATCAGTTGTAATAGCAGGAGAGCTCCAGCCACCACCTGGGGATTGGCAACCCTACGAGTAAAACAAGAGGTGCACCGCAACTCACTGGAGAGATTCAGTTCTTGTCAGTATTACTCACAACGTATACTAGTAACATGTCCTGCTTAAGGTTGCCAATCTCCAGGTGGGGCCTGGAAATCTCCTGGAATTGCAACTGATTTCCAGACTTCAGAGATCAGTTTTCCTGGAGAAAATGGCAGCTTTGGATGGTAGGCCCTATGGCATTATACCCTGTTGCTGTGTCTCCCTTCCCCAAACCCCGCCTTCCCCAAGCTTCACCCCCAAATCTCTAGGAATTTCCCAACCTGAAGTTGGCACCCCATCACAGCTCAATTTTGGCATGACTGGGAGGGAACTTGGGTTGCCAACCTCCAGATAGTTAGAATTCAACGATTACCTCGTGCCAATTCTACAGATACTGCAAACTAAACAGCAAAACAGCACTGATGGCCAAATATGATAAATACGTTGTTAAATGCTGTATTCCATCAATATTTAGGTAACCGAATGTAAACAGCATTACAAGAATTTTTTTACGATAAAGAATTTTTTACTTATGCCTATTGTCTTCACATATATGTTTCCATACCAGAGCATAACGTGTCACAAAACATCACATACTTAACAGTGCAATGCATTTCTGTCTACACTGTGCTCCAAAACAACACTAACAAACTTCTCATAGCAGTGACTCGATTCATAGAGCAATTCACAGCGCAATACCAGTGTCTGAACCGAGTTTCAAGATGCAACCAGAGAGTCCAAGCTCCCGTAGGAGCAACAATAAATTAGTTATGCAGAACGAAGAGAAGGGCTTCCGGTAATATACCCTTTTCACCACAGGGGTTTCTTCGGTCAGAAATGTGCTTGATGTGGCTATCATATAGCAGACAAATCATATCTCCTTCCTTAGACGGATGGCATATTGGCTCAACCTCCAGGTGGTGGCTGGAGATCTCCCACTATTACAACTGGTCTCCAGACGACAGAGATAAGTTCCCCAGGAGAAAAATGGCCACTTTCGAATGTGGACTCTATGGCGTTATACCCCACTGAAGTCCCTTTCCTCCCCCAAACCCCACCCTCTTCGGGCTCCACCCCCCAAAATCTCCAGGTATTTCCCAATCCAGAGCTGGCAACCCTAGAAGGAACCCAACGTTTATTTTGAAGTACGGAGTTGTACAAATCCAAGCTTGTGATTCATAGGTTGTTTACCAATTCAGATCAGAGGGATTCCTGGGGGAGAAATTAAAATCTGGGATAACCTGTTCCTCACAGAGATTCATCACATTATTCTGTTCAAGCTCGAAACAAAATTGACGCATGCCAGAGGGAACAAAAGGATAGCACGTTATCCTCCTTCCTGGACACACATTATCCTTCCATGAAGGAAAAAAGCCCAATTTGTAGGGTTGCCAGATCCAGGTTGGGAAATACCTGGAGATTTCTTGGGGTGGAGCCTGAGGAGGGTGGGGTTTGGGGAGGGTCTTCAATGTCATAGAGTCCAGTTGCCAAAGCAACCATTTTCTCCAGGTGAACTGATCTTTATCAACTGGAGATCAGTTGTAATAGCAGGAGATCTCCAGCTATTGCCTGGAGGTTGGTAACCCTACCAATTTGTAAAAAAAGAGAAACAAGGGGAAATAACCCCACCCAACCCCAGTTCTGAAAAACCCTGGAGTTCAGGCGGCATATTGAGTTGTAGCTAATCACAATGCTGCCCAGCACTGAAGGGTATTTTTTTTGGAGGGGAGCCAGAGCCAGGATGGGAGGGGGGAGATAAGGAAAGCAGATTTGGGGGCAGAGGAGAACAGGGGCTGGGAAGAATTCCCTTTCTCCTCCCCTGCAAGTCTTGGGGGGAGGGTCCCCCTTGTTGCTGATCTAAATGGCACCCTTTCCCAGCGTAAAATTGCATTAAAATTCATAAAAACAAATTTTCCTAAGGGCTTAACAAGGATTTGGAGTTGCTTAGCCAACACATGTGTTAATTAGCCGAGCAAAACTAGGTAAACTCTAGCCTTGTCCCCAGTTACTGCTACTGTGAATGGTCTCTACACTATTTTTCAAAAATAAACCTTGGCATTTTAATGACAAACATTTTATTCCAGCCAGCATAAACTTCTGTGGACTGGAGTCCACTTTCTTCAGACGCTACCAGTAGATCTTCATTTTATATTTATTTTATGGCAGGTTGCCCCCCCGCAACACAAATAACCCAGGGTGAATGGACCATAAAATGCTAAAAGTACAAAGTGAAACGTAATTATGTAAAATTCAGATCTACTCAGGAGACATCCAGAGACCTTAACACCTGTATTGGATGGAGAGTGACAGGATTTGTTGAGATAGTCACAGTTATAGTGAGATAAAAACTCCTGTCTTGGTTCAACCCCTGGGTGGGCAGAAGGCAGCGTGAAACCTTTGAATAAGTTCCAATGCAGTGGATTCACACTGGAGTTTCAACCTGAACTTCAGAGTGAAAAGGCTGACTTAATTTCATTTAGAACATTTACATGCTGTCTATCCAAAGAGTTGCTCTGAGCAGCTCCTAATGTAAAAAAAAAACAATACAATAAAACCACAAAAAAGAAACAGCGTAAAATATTTCAGTTAATAAACAAATCTTAAAAACAAACCAGGCAATAAAGATAGAATAAAACAACATTCAGCAGCCTAAAATCACACCCATAAAACAGCACCCATGCTCGAAATACACCATAAAAAATAAATGGAACCTAGGGTTGCCAACCTCCAGGTAGGGCCCTGGAGATCTCCCTGAATTACATCTGATCTCCAGATCAGTTCCCCTGGAGGAAAAGGCTGCTTCAGAAGGTGACTCTGTGGCATCAAATCCCAGTTGAGCTCCCTCCTCTGCCAAAACTTCACCTTCAGCAAGTTCGACCCCCCAATCTCCAGGAATTTCCCATCCTGGAGCTGGCAACCCTAGCGACTCCTAAAGTTAAAAGGCTGGGGAAAATGAAATGCCTAAAGGAAGGCACCAGGTGAGCCTCAACAGGGAGGCACTGAATAGGCAAGGAGCCAACACTGAAAATGCCTTGTCTCTGGCTATCAATTGCTTCACCACTGGAGGTACAGACTGCCAGGCATGGGGATTTTAAAGGAGGACATTCGTCTAGTAAGGAGACACTACAATGCATCTGAAGGAGCTGTCAAGATTGTTTTTGGGGGGTGGGGATAAAGCCTGGGGAACATGGGATTTGGGGAAGGGAGCTATAATGCCGTAGAGCCCACCCTCCTAAAGCTGCCATTTTCTCCAGGGGAACTGATCTCTGTAGTCCAGAGATGTATTTATAATTCCTGGAGCTCTCCAGGCCCCACCTGGAGGTTGGGCCCCCAGGGCAGCACCTGTGGAAGGGGTAATCTGGAGAAGGATTTCCCCTAAAATCTATGGTATACCATGGAGTTTGCCCTCCCAGGTTGCCATACTCTCCAGGGAAAATGATCTCTGCAGTCCGGAGACGAGTTGCAATTGTGGGAAAACTCCAGGATCTACCTGATGGTTGGCAGCCCTAGGAGATGGCCAAGGAGGAGACTTCCGGTCGCCTCTGCCCATTGCCATTCCTTAGGCCTGAGCCAGGCACCAGAGGACACCCCGATCCAGGAAGAGCACCGCAGCCCAGACCTAAACTCCTTCCCAGCTCCTGTCGTTCCCACTTACCGTGGCCGCTAAGACTGGGAAGAGCCCCAGCTGGAGCATAGTTCAGCCAGCTGGGACCCTCGCATTGGCTGCCCCAAGAGGGCCTCTCTCCCCTGCGAGAGGCTCCGAAAAGGGAAAGGGAGTGCAACTTGCGTGCCTTGGCAAATCCAAGTTCCTTATTGCAACAGGAAGCCACCAAAAAAAAAAAGAAATCAGAGGGAAGGGTGTGGAGACACCAACTCCCGCCCCCACACACTCCACAGGCTTTCCCAGCTTCTATGCCCAGACAAGATACATACAACCCTGTTACCCGGACAGAGCCATTAACCCACTCCCTCTCGTTCATTCATTCCTCCAAAACTGACCTCCTAAGGCCAAAGAACAAGCTGGTTTTTCATCCCTTTTGCCCAGTTTTTCTTTTCTCCAAACTTTGTTTGCTTTGTTTAGGGTCAAGTACCACGGAGAAAGCGTGCTTCAATCTGGCCCAGTATTCTTACATATTAAAAAGAAATGAAAAATCACCACCACCCCTTCACATTATCTCAACAGTGGCCTCAATATATATCCCATGCTTCTGGTTGCCATCCTCCAGGTGGGTTAGCAAACGTAACGTAATTCAGGCTAACATTCAGGTCAAACTGGATGTGAATAACAGAGGTTGCAACGTGTATGGAACCTAGGGTTGCCAACCTCCAGGTACTAGCTGGAGATCTCCTGCTATTACAACTGATCTCCTGCCGATGGAGAGCAGTTTGCCTGGAGAAAATGGCTGCTTTGGCAATTGGACTCTATGGCATTGAAGTCCTTTCCCTCCCCAAACCCTGCCCTCCTCAGGCTCCGCCCCCAAAACCTCCCGCTGGAGGCAAAGAGGGACCTGGCAACCCTAATGGAACCTCTGTTATATGGACTGAAACTCTGTTGTATGGACATCTATGGACATCTTCAAGTACTTGAAGGGCTGTCATAGAGAAGGAGTGTGCCGAGTTGTTTTCTGTTGCCCCAGAAGGTCGGGCCAGAACCAACGGGTTGAAATTAAATCAAAAGAGTTTCCGCCTAGACATTAGGAAATTTTTTCTAACAGTTAGAGCGGTTCCTCAGTGGAACAGGCTTCCTCGGGAGGTGGTGAGCTCTCCTTCCCTGGAAGTTTTGAAGCAGAGGCTAGATGGCCATCTGTCAGCAATGCTGATTCTATGACCTTAGGCAGTTCATGAGTGGGAGGGCATCTTGGCCATCTTCTGGGCATGGAGTAGGGGTCGCTGGGGGTGTGAAGGGGGAGGTGGTTGTGAATTTCCTGCATTGTGCAGGGGGCTGGACTAGTTGACCCTGGTGGTCCCTTCCAATTCTATGATTCTATGACTGAACTTAGTTGCAATGTGTATGGATTTTCAACTGTATTTGTTATAGAGCTAGGTAGGTATATAGATAGATTTAATCTGAATGACCAAGTTAAGAGAATTACATGTTGTAAAACACAGCTACTGGATTCTTTGATGTGAATGTAATATCTTTGATGCGAATATAATTTTCCAGTTTGATGCGAATGTTAGCCTGAATTGCATTATTTTTGCTAATCCACGGATCCCAGCAATTCTATTTCCACACCTTTTCTTTGTATTGTATCCTCCAGGTGGGGCCTGGAGATCTCCTGACAACCGATATCCAGACAACAGGGATGGGTGTCTCTGGAGAAAATGGCTGCTTCGGAGGATGGATTTATGGCATTATAACCGGCTGATAGGGTTGCCAACCTCCAGGTACTAGCTGGAGATCTCCTGCTATTAACAACTGATCTCCAGCCAATGGAGATCAGTTCACCTGGGAAAATGGCCCCTTTGGCAATTGGACTCTATGGCATTGAAGTCCCTCCCCTCCCTAAACCCTGCCCTCCTCAGGCTCCGCCCCAAAAACCTCCCACCAGTGGCGAAGAGGGACCTGGCAACCCTAAATTTGATGACAACATTACATGGTTGCTGTAAACCATTCTCTCTCCACCCCAATCAGTGCACACTGGAATAAAAACACTGGACTACACTGCAGGCTTGTTGCAAGATCTGAGTCTCCCTGCGCCATACCAGACTGTAAACACTTGAAGAGCCACCTCCTCCCATACCAACTGGACATAATTTGAGAGCATCACTGACACCGTTACTTCACGCAGCCTGTGAGGGAGGCTAGCAGTTAGGGTCGCCAACCTCCAGGTGTTGGCTGGAAATCTCCCACTATTACAACTGATCTCCAGCCGATAGAGATCAGCTCACCTGGAGAAAAGGGCTGCTTTGGCAACTGGACCCTATGGCACTGAAGTCCCTCCCCTCCCCAAACCCTGTCCTCCTCAGGCTCCGCCCCCCCCAAATCTCCAGGTATTTCCCAACCCGAAGCTGGCAACCCGCTATCTTGTGTGTGTAAAGTGCCGTCAAGTCGCAGCCGACTTATGGCGACCCCTTTTTGGGGGGTTTTCAAGGCAAGAGGTTAACAGAGGTGGTTTGCCAGCGCCTTCCTCTGCACAGCAACCCTGGACTTCCTTGGTGGTCTCCCATCCAAATACTAACAGCAGGGCATTTTCAGTGGTGGCCCCACGCTGCAGCTTGAATTTACAGAACTCCCCCCCCCTCTATTCAGGCTTTCTTATTCGTGAAGTCTTTTAAAGTTGTACCCCTTATGTAGTCTTTTGGGAAGGGGTCATTATCCTATTATCCTGCTTCTTGGGCGAAAGGATGACGCAGAGCTGCCAATCAAATTCCTCGCCCCGCCCCATCGCTCCCTACGAGCGGCTTCCGGTCGCGCATCTGAGGGTGCGAATCTGGAAAGCCCCGTCTCCAGGGTAAAAAAAAGGCCGCTCTAGGGATTTCCGTCATTCGTATGAAAGTCTACGTGCGGGCGCCATAGAGACGTCGCCGCCATCACGACGGACGCCGGGCGTCGCCGCTCTACCTCTCGGCATCTCTATGGCCCGCCTCAGGCCCTAGGAGGCCGGCTCCTTCCCGCGCTTTTTCCACCCCGCCCCGAGGCAAAAATGGAGCCGCCCTCGTCGTCGTCGTCCCCGCGGCTTCTCTCCCCCGCGGAGGGCGACGGCGCCTCGGCCCCGCAGCGCCAGTGGCTGCGGGAAGCGCGCGGCTTCGTCCGCCGGGCGCTCCTCGGCTGCGGCCCGAGCGAGGAGCGGGCGGCGGCGGAGGAGGAGGAGGAGGCGGGAGACCCGGCCGTCACCACCTGGCGGCGCTTGCAACGCGCGCTTTGGCAGTGTGGGGGCGCCCGAGAGCTGCCGCTGGGATACCGGTGAGACGGCCAGGGAGAGGCGCCGACGCTGGTGGCTGCCGCAATGGGGGGGGGGGAGGCGCTGTGCGCATGCTCAGAGGCCGTCGTGGGTTTCCCCGCGCGCATATTTGTTTCCAAATGTTGGGATTGAGCCTTTGGGTTTAACGAAGCGCATTTTTTTTTAAATAAGAAAAACTAGCGGATTAGGCAAAATTAGCATGTCGTTTTTTGTTTTTTTTAATTGTAGGTAGCGGGACTTTCCGTAGGCGCCAAGCCTGCAAATGGGGAAAATCAACAATTGCTCGTACTAGTCATGATGCATTAAGCTCTTTGCAACCCGCGGGAGGCTTTTGGGGCGGAGCCTGAGGAGGGCGGGTTTGGGGAAGGGATGCCTATTCTATTAGGATAATTCACAGTGGGTAGCCGTGTTAGTCTGTCTGCAGTACTAGAAAAGAGCAAGAGTCCAGTAGCACCTTCTTCAGAAGTGAGCTGTGGCTCACGAAAGCTCACACCCTGCCAGAAAATATTTTTGTTAGTCTTTAAGGTGCTACTGGACTCTTGCTCTTTTCTACTATTCCATTAGGGGCTGTGGAACCCAGGCAGGATGGTGCTGCTGCAGTCATCTTGCTTGTGGCTTCCTGGAGGCACCTGGTTGGCCACTGTGTGAACAGACTGCAGGACTTGATGGGCCTTGGTCTGATCCAGCATGGCTTTTCTTCCATTCTTATTATAATTATATATAATTATATTAGGTGCTGTGGAACACAGGCAGGATGGTGCTGCTGCAGTCATCTTCTTTGGGGGCTTCCTGGAGTCACCTGGTTGGCCACTGTGTGAACAGACTAATGGACTTGATGGGCCTTGGTCTGATCCAGCAGGGCGTTTTTTGCGTTTTTATAACGCCCACCTATTCTCTCCAGGATCAGAGGAGCGTGGAACACAGACAGGATAATGCTGCTGCAGCCATCTTGTTTGTGGTCTTCCTAGAGGCACCTGGAAGCACCTGGTTGGCCAGGCACCTGGAGGCTTCCTAGAGGCACCTGGTTGGCCACTGTGCGAACAGACTGCTGGACTTGATGGGCCTAGGTCTGATCCAGCGTGGCTTTTCTTATGTTCTTATGAAGTATACCTATTCTCTCCAGGATCAGGGGAGCATGCCTAATATATTAGGAACACAGGCAGGATGCTGCTGCTGCAGTGTTCTTGTTTGTGGGCTTCCAGGAGGCACCAGGTTGGCCACTGTGTGAACAGACTGCTGGACTTGATGGGCCTTGGTCTGATCCAGCAGGGCTTTTCTTATGTTCTTATGATACATACCTATTCTCTCCAGGATCAGAGGAGCATGCCTATTATATCAGGTGCTGTGGAATACAGGCAGGACGGTGCTGCTGCAGTCGTCTTGTTTGTGGGCTTCCTGGAGGCCCCTGGTTGGCCACTGTGTGAACAGACTGCTGGACTTGATGGGCCTCGGTCTGATCCAGCAGGGCTTTTCTTATGTTTTTTTATGACGCCTACCTATTTTCTCCAGGATCAGAGGAGCGTGCCCATTATATTAGGGGCTGTGGAACACAGGCAGGATAATGCTGCTGCAGCCGTCTTGTTTGTGGGCTTCCTAGAGGCACCTGGTTGGATCCAGCAGGGCTTTTCTTATGTTCTTAAGTGCCTTCTTTGTTGTTGCTGGAATGGCTTGCCTGAGGAAGGCTCCTGCTCTCCTGGATTTCTGCAAACTATGCAAAACTGAATTATTCAAGAGGGCTTTTCTATGCTGGCAAGAGAGTAGTACTGTACAAAAGGCTTCAAAAAGTTACTTGGATAAATTATTGGGGACTGTGGTCTGTATTGCTTTGCATGGTTTGCTGTGGGGTGGATTGTATTGTGTAATTTTGTATCATGGAATGTTATGCTTTGCTTTAGTTCTGTTTTTTTAGACTTCTGGTTGGTTCTGCATCCCCAAATCCTATTTAATTGTGCATTGAATTCCCCCCATCTTGTCGATTATGTTGTTTCACTTTGTGCAATCCTCCTGAAACCCCAACGAGAAAGGCAGACTATAAATAAATTAAAAAATACATGGTTTTAAAAAGGGGAATTAGACAGATTTGTGGTTTATCAGTGGCTACAGCCAACTAAAGGGAACCTCCACATTCAGCGGCAGTCAACCTCTGAAAACCTGTGCCAGGAGAAAAATCAGGGGAAGGCCTCTGTGCCCTGTTGTTGGATCTCCAGGGGAACTGGTTGGCCATTGTGTAAGACAGGATGGGAGGAGCCGTGGCTCAGTGGTAGAGCATCTGCTTGGTATGCACAAGGTCCCAGGTTCAATCCCCCGCATCTCCAGTTCCCAGGTCCCAGGTTCAATCCCTGGCATCTCCAGTTAAAGGGACTAGACAGGTAGGTGATGTGAAAGACCTCAGCCTGAGACCCTGGAGAGCCGCTTCTGGTCTGAGTAGACAATACTGACTTTGATGGACCAAGAGTCTGATTCAGTAGAAGGCAGCTTCAATGTGTTCATGTGATGCTTGACTAGCTGGACCACTGGTCTTACCCAGCAGGGCTTTTGTGTTCTTAAGGTCCTTCATTGCCGTTGCTGTGGCTGGGTTTTATTGTAGCGTTTCTCAAATGTTTCTGAAGCAGGAGTTGCTTCCAAATTCTACTTTTGGGAACTCACAGAACAATTGCGCACACGCTACTTGCACAAGGCCCTTGCGTCGGTTAATGTTGCGCAAGTTTTAAGTTTTGTATTTTATTCATTGACATTGTTTATAATTGACTTTTCTCAATGCGACCCAAGGCGAATTACACAATGTAAGTCAGTGCAGCCGAGAGGATGAGGCATCTATCTAATAAGCAATGCAATAGGGCTAGGAACTGCCGAATTTTGAAGCAGAGCAGTCAACTGAACGAAGCTTAAGTTTTAAATGTAGCATGTTGATCAGTGCACAACGTGGTATGATATTAGTAGAAACACGGTGCATTTTTCCTGGGCTAATCTATTATAGTGTAGCAATATTTCTCCTATAAAAATACCCAGCTGAGCAATTCTGTTTTACATAGTTCAGGAGTGTGAGAGCTTTTCTGACTCCATTTAGTATTTATATAGCGCATTAACGAGCACCTGGCTGTATTTCTTGGCCATTTGGCATGTTATGCAGAGGCAAGGTCCACATTTTAGTTGTATTTTTCTGCCAGTAAACTTAAAAAAAAAAGTTATGTGAATTGCTTTGAGTCCTGTTGATGGGAAGCGGGGTTATAATAATTTAAATAAAACAAATATTAAAATAGATTTGTCTTCAGGCATCTTCCCACAATGAGTGCTATTCCTTGTCCTCCAGCTATTGGGTCCTAACCTCCTCCTCCCAGTTTGAGAAATTGCTGTTTTACTATATTGATTTACGCTAAGAAATGGAAAATGACCGAGATACCAAATAAGACCGAGTGGATAGATAAAATGATGGAACTAGCTGAAAAGGCAAAACTCATAGCATTAATAAATCAAAAAGAAGACATTGAATTTGTGGCAGAATGGGAGGCATGGACAAAATATTGTATGAATGAATTTAATTGTGATATCAAGGGATATATTTTGATCTAATTCAGATATGTTGAAATAATTAAGAAAAGATATCAATTTATTATATCTATAAGTAAATGATATTGGTGATATATTACTAAGAATTAGACAATAGGAACAAAGAGAGCAACAATGATAATAAAGAGACAGAGGAGGGGAGAGGGGATGTCAAAGATATACATGTTAGCTATGATAAGAAAGGTTTGTTATAATATAATTTGTTAATAGATATTTGTAATTGCATATGAACAAATTTGGAAAAATAATAAAAAAATTATTTAAAAAAAGAGAAACTGCTGTTTTACATGGTTAGTTACCGCCAGAGGGATAATTGTGCTATTCTGTTGAAGAAAAAGAAGAGTTGGTTTATATGCCGACTTTCTCTACTGCTTAAGGAAGAATCAAACTGGCTTACAATCTCCTTCCCTTCCCCTCCCCACAACAGACACCCTGTGACGTAGGTGGGGCTGAGAGAGCTGTGACTAGCCCAAGGTCACCCAGCTGGCTTCATGTGTGTAGGAGTGGGGAAACAAATCCAGTTCACCAGATTAGTGTCATGTGGAGGAGTGGGGAATCAAACCTGCTTCTCCAGATCAGAGTCCAAACCACCGCTCTTAGCCACTACACCACGCTGGCTGAAGCAAAAAGGAGCCTTGTGAAACTTTCAAGTTTCTGTAATGGTATTACCTGGATGTGGAGACTGTCTTAACGACGCCACCCTGAGTCTTGCCTAACACAGTGATTTATTTCCTGAATATTGAATACTAACTTTCGAACATCACTTTTCGAATAGCTAAAACTCTAAGATGAGCTTAATCTCATATCGTTCACACACTTCCCTAAATTTTGAATGCGGTTTTGGAAGGATGATGAAAATGTTTTGAAATGGGGAATCTTACGGCTGAACTTCGAAGGCTTAATGGAGAGAACAGATTTTAAAGGGTGTCGCTTTTCTGCTCTGGTTAGACCTCACCTAGAGTATTGTGTTCAGTTTTTGGCACCACAATTTGAGAAAGTTGTAGACAAGCTGGAACCTGTCCAGAGGAGGGCAACAAAGATGGTGAGGGTCCTATGAGGAAAGGGTATGTTTAGCCTGAAGAGGAGAAGACTAAGAGGGGATATGAAAACCACCTTCAAGTACTTGAATGGCTGCCATATAGAGGAGGGTGCCGAGTTGTTTTCTGTTGCCCCAGAAGGTCGGACCAGAACCAACTGGTTGAAATTAAATCAAAAGAGTTTCCGTCTAGACATTAGGAAGAATTTTCTAACAGTCAGAGCGGTTCCTCAGTGGAACAGGCTTCCTCGGGAGGTGGTGAGCTCTCCTTCCCTGCAGGTTTTTAGATGGCCATCTGTCAGCAATGCTGATTCTATAACCTTAGGCAGATTGTGAGAGGCAGGGCATCTTGGGCATCTTCTGGACGTGGAGTAGGGGGTCACTGGGTGTGTGTGGGGGGGAGGTAGTTGTGAATTTCCTGCATTGTGCAGGGGTTTGGACTAGATGACCCTGGTGGCCCCTTTCAACTCTATGATTTTCCTGGCTCTGTTCCTGTGCCCTGTGGGTTATGGATTGCTATGGTAATGAAAATATTTTTTGTTTGTCTCTATAATTCTATAATGGGTCACTTTTGTTTTTCAGCATGATCTCTGTCTCGGAACTTCAGTCTCAGCAACGTCAGCCGTGCTGTAGTCATCTGACCTGGAGCAGCGATGAATTCAGGAAATGGGCTTGCGACACCACAGGCCTCTTTCCTGAGCAGAGGATTTTGCAACGAGCTCACTTGATCCTTGTTGGTTACCTGACAGACAGGAAGGACGGAGTGACGGACGGTGGCTTGTATGTGCGAGACAACACTGGCGTCCTTCCCTGTGAGGTAGGGCGTGAGGACGTGCTGCATTTGTCCATTTTGGAGCTGCCTTGTATCTAGTGATGGACAGCCTGTACACATGAACACACGAAGCTGCCTTATACTGAACCAGACCCTTGGTCCATCAAAATCAGTACTGTCTACTCAGACCGGCAGCGGCTCTCCAGGGTGTCAGGCAGAGGTCTTTCACATCACCTACCTGCCTAGTCCCTTTAACTGGAGATGCCGGGGATTGAACCTGGGACCTTTTGCATGCCAAGCAGAGGCTCTACCACTGAGCCACGGCCCCTGAAGAATGAAGGCAGTGGGTCTTCGAAATCCTGCTCACTTGATGTCCAGCCAGGGGTCCTTGAGAAGCTGTCTGTGTGGAGAGCGTAGCATGTGATGGACGATCGCAAACAAAAGATAAAACAGCAGCTTCCCAGTAGCAATTTTGGCACCCAAGAGAGCAACGGTTGTATTTATTTAGACACCTGGCTGTGCTCTGAATCTTGTTTCTGCATATCTATTATCTCCAGGATCAGAGGAGCATGCCTATTATATCAGGTCCTGTGAAACGTAGGCAGGATAATGCTGCTGCAGTCGTCTTGTTTGTGGGCTTCCTAGAGGCACCAGGTTGGCCACTGTGTGAACAGACTGCTAGACTTGGGCTTTGGTCTGATCCAGCAGGGCTTTTCCTATGTTCTTAAGATGCATACCTATTATCTCCAGTATCATAGAATCATAGAGTTCGAAGGGGCCATAAAGGCCATCTAGTCCAACCCCCTACTCAATGCAGGATCAGCCTAGATGCATCCCTGACAAGTGCTTGTCCAGCCTCTGCTTAAAGACTGCCAGTGAGGGGGAGCTCACCGCCTCCCTAGGTAGCCGATTCCACCGTCGAACCGCTCTTACTGTAAAAAACGTTTTCCTAATATGCAGCTGGTTCCTCTCTGCCTGCTATTTAAACCCATTATCAACATACCTATTGAACATAAGATAATATTGCTGGAGTTCTTGAAATGGTTCTGTGTGGATCTATCAGACATGGATCTCGTTGTATGTTTGTTCACTTCCTCCAAGATGGTTACGCCAGCAGATTAGAAAAAGGTAGAAACCCCCCCCTCCAGGAAACGAAGTTTTTAATAAAATCTGGTGGTCTGCTCTATTGACGAAACTGACATATTATCAGAGAACCACGAGGAACCACTTTTTTAAAAAAAGGATACATTTAATAAGCACTTGATACTGTTTATTATGTTCTAGGATGAGAAAATAAGTGAAAATTGATCCGTTTGCCTTTTATGATTTGTTGTGGATTATTCTGTTTCTTGTGTATGATTTTCCCCATGTTATGTTTGAAGATATGTTTTATTTTTCTCTATACGTTGGTAAATTTTAAGACAGAAAAGTAGTGTTCTTGAAGGACTGCAATGTGTAGACGCAATTTAGTGGAGATGCGGTTTTTCGTTTGTTTAGGTCCTGCATTTTAAACTGGAATGGCTAGAAAAGCTGATGCTTTTCCCTAGTTGGACGTACATCCCCGCAAAGAGCCCGAACAGAGCTGGATACCTGGAGATCTTAGCAGATCCAGTCGAAGTGATTCCTGGTCCGGAGAAGAGGATCGATATCCCCCCTGTCTTTGATCCAGGGCAAGCTGCAAAGCTCCTCAGTGCCAGGTGAAAGGTGGTTCCTTTTAAACAAACAGAAGCAGCTGCTCCAGTGGTCACCTGTTCTTCTGTTAAAGGAGCAAAAGGAATAGGTGACGTCGCCTGAGAGCATTAATGCCCAAACTCTGTGGTGGAATATTGGTTTACTTGGATAGGATACAAATCTGGCCTTTTTGGAAAGATTGTAAAGTGTTTGTTTCAAGAAGTGAAGTAGCAAAGTGTAATGGAAAATACTGAGCAAACAGGGTGTCCCTGGTTCAACCCCCTCCAATAGGGTTGCCAGCTCCTGGTTGGGGGGGGTGGAGCCTGAGGGGGGCAGGGTTTGGATAGGGGAGGGACTTCAGTGCCATAGAGTCCAGTTGCCAAAGCGTCCATTTTCTCCAGGAGAACTGATCTCTATTGGCTAGAGATCAGTTGCAATAGTGGGAGATCTTCAGCCAACACCTGGAGGTTTCAGAAACAATTCCTCGTGCTTAAGTATATGGAATTAAGACAATCAACAAGCACTGATGGCACAACAGCTACAGTATACTGCATAAGAACATCGCAGTTGTATTCAACAAACACATAACATGTGCAATAAACGTACTGATGTATTTCGGGACTTTTTGATCATTTCAGTACAATTAAACTTCATTCAAGAGATAGTTATAAACATGAAAACACAAGCTGGACGGTGTAGCACTTTGGCTGGAGTGCGCGCTCCTCAAGAATCTGAGAGGCGAGTCTGGCAGGTGTAACAAAATCCCGGAAGTGTGTTCCGCTAGCTGAAAGCACTACTGGAGCCTAAAATAATGGAGGTTCACTGAAGCAAACCTACTTCATCCCGAGATGGGAACCCGGTATCAACTCCCATTTCACCGTAGCTTTATCCATCGGGGAAGTTAATTTAAACAGCAAGAGATGAAAGTCTATCTCAAAACGCCAAAAAGCACGTAGCTTACATTTCCACGGACTGCTTCTAGCAATCTTGAAGCAGTATATTGTAGTTGTTGTGCCATCAGTGCATGTTGATTGTCTTAACACCTGGAGGTTGGCAACCCTCCCCCATCAGCTCCCAAAGCAGATGAGCTGCTGGCTGCCTCAGCCTTTCCAGAGAAGATGGTACCATAAGAGTTATTAAGTATTACTTAGCGCCTGTCATTTGAGAGAGCCAAGAATGGATCTCCTGAACAACCAAACCACAGTTCTAGGGGCGGCATACTTGGCTGCAGCAGTACTGAGGGGTTGTGCTTTTACCATCTAGCCCCCCCCACTTTCCAGTGCCATATTCTAGATCCTTTTCTAGATCCTTGCCTAGCTGGGGTTTATCCTGTAAGGTACTTTTATCTTTTTCCTCTTTTAGGGAAAACAGCTATTGGGGGGTGGGGGTGGGATTGTGATCAGGAAAATGACTTGAGCTGCAAACAGTATGTGGTGATGGGAGGCTTTGTCAAGTCACAGCCGACTTACAGCAACCCCGTAGGGTAGGGGTGTCGAACTGAATTATTACGAGGGTTGGATATGACATAAATGCCACTTGGTCAGACCGTGCCAGCCCAGACTGGGAGCAGGGTGGGTGGGGAGCAGCAGGCTCACCAGTCCAGATTGAAAGTGGGGGAGGTGGCTGCCTTGGCTGACTTGCGGGCCGGATAAGAACTCTCAAGGGGCCGAATCTGGCCCCCGGGCCTTATGTTTGACATCCCTGCTGTAGGGTTTTCAAGGCAAGAGAAGGCCACTGTTAAAAACAGGACGCTAAGAATAGACGGGCCTTTAGCATATGATCCATATACTTCTTCCTGGTTATTGTTTGGATGCAGATAGAGGGTCTGGGCCGTGTTTGAATGGGAGACACCACGTAGATCTGCGATTTAGGGAAGGCTAGATATAAAAGCGATGGAGTCTAATCTGGAGAACAGAGGTTGATTCCCCACTTGTCCACATGAGCGGCAGACTATTTATTTATTTCAATTTGTTTCTCCGCTCTTCCTGGCCAAAGCCAGGCTCAGAGCGGCTTACAGAATATAAAAGTCATATTAATCAATAAAAGCATTAAAATATTTTAAAATAGCCCTATAAAATCATAATCATTATACTAATTTACCTAGGCGCCTCTAACATACGAGTCACAATACAACAACCCAGCTAGGCGAGCAGATGGAAGGCACCTGATGGAATAAAAGGTGTTAACCACAATGGGGAAGTCAGGGAGGCCCGTCTTTATATATAGGAAACATAGCTGGCCTCAACCATAAGCCTGGCAGAATAGCTCTGTTTTACAGGCCCTGCGGATCTCTTTGAGGTCCCGCAGGGCCCTGGTCTCGCTAGAGAAGCTATTCCACCAGGTAATCTGGTGATCCGGGTTGGTTTCCCCACACCTCCACAGGAAGCCTGCTGGATGACCTTGAGCTAGTCACACTTCTCTTCGAGCTCTCTCAACCCCGTCTACCTCACAAGGTGTCAGTTGTGGGGAGAGGAAGGGAAGGCGATTGTAAGCCGCTTTGATTCTCCTGAAAAGGTATAGAAAATCGGCATATAAAAACCAACTTTTCTTCTTCTGAAGGGCTCAGTGTAAGAAGGTGGCAGAGGTGAATGTGGCGGGGGAGCTGTCCAGGCTCAGCACTGTCCTCTCCATCCACCATAAAGTCTTCTTCTTCCTCTTCTTAAAGAACTTCAGCTCGGATGTTGACGTCCCTGTCCTGGTGCAGGTGAGTTGGTTGGGCGTCCAGCTGGATTCAGGCAGCAGCTAAAGAAAGCTTGTTTTTTAAGTCAGTGCTCTGTCTCCTTTCCATATTGTCAGATTACTTCTCTTTCGCACGGCGCGCCTGTGTTGTAGCAGAATGCACTGCGTACAAGTTCAGCTTGCCCCGAAAGAAAAGGGTGGTGGGCAACCCTGCAGCCTCATCCACGCCGGGTGCATGAACTGCACTATATGCCTTGAGTAAATAGAGCCAGTGTAGTGTAGTGTTTAAGAGCGGTTGTTTGGAGCAGTGGACTCTGATTGGAGCAGTGGACTCTGAACCAGGTTTGATTCCCCAATCCTCCACGTGAGCGGCGGAGGCTAATCCGGTGAACTGGGTTTGATTATCCACTCCGACTCATGAAGCCAGCTGGATGACCTTGGGCCAGTCACAGCTCTCTCATCCCCACCTACTTCACAGGGTGTCTTGTTTTGGGAAGGGAAGGCGATTGTTAGCCGGTTTGATTTTTCCTTAAGTGGTAGAGAAAGTCGTTATATAAAAATCAACTCTTCTTCTTCCTCTTCTTCTTCCTCTTCCTCCAAATGAATGGAGGCTGACTTGCCAGTGTAGTAGCCTGAGTTAGACAGTGAACTCTCCCCAGTCCTAGACTATCTGATGAGCACCAGTCTGTGCTTCCTGCAGGAAATACAGGATGCAAATCTAATCTTCCAATTGTTCTGCTCCACCAGTCTCCCCACTTGGTTTGGCGTCATGTTCTACAGCCGGGGCACGGGTATGTGGTGACTGCTCTGAAAATATCTTCCCTCAAAGCTTCGGGATTGAGAGTGTTCGTCACCAGCTCTTCCTCGCGCCTTTTGCCGTATTGTCCGGAGGATGTGACCGAGCCATTTCAGGACAGTACTGCAGAGGGAAGTTCAGTTATGTCTGCCTCCCCAGTCACCTGCAGGCAGCTCAGCAGTCCCTTGGAGTTGGGAGAGGAAGACAAGACACTGGTTCCAGTTAAGAAGTCTAAAGTGATCTCTTACATGGTAGGTACAGATGTCTCCTGTGTGCTGTAAACTTTGTCCCTGCACTGTGACATTCCAAAGGTTTTGAGAAGAGTTCTTGGAGGTCCCTAAAGCAGCTCAGTCCATTCAAATATTATAATTAAAGGAAACGTTTATGACAATTTATTTCACATTTTATTAAGAAGAGCCCCGCTGGATCAGACACATGAACACATGAAGCTGCCTTCTACTGAATCAGACCCTTGGTCCATCATAGTCGGTATTTCAGACTGGCAGTGGCTTTGCAGGGTCTCAAGCAGGGGTCTTTCACATCACCTACTTGCCTAGTCCCTTTAACTGGGGATGCCAGGGATTGAACCTGGGACCTTCTGCATGCCAAGCAGAGGCTCTGCCACTGAGCCACGGTCCCCTCCCCACAAATTGATGTGGGACGGGATCTTTAGCAGGGAGAATGCATGAACACAAGAAGCTGCCTTATGCTGAATCAGATCCTTAATCCGTCAAAGTCAGTACTGTCTACTCTGACCAGCAGCAGCTCTCCAGGGTCTCAGGCTGGGGTCTTTCCCATCACCTAGCTGCCTAATCCCTTTAACTGGAGATGCCGGGGATTGAACCTGGGACCTTTTGCATGCCAAGCAGAGGCTCTACCATTGAGTCACAGCCCCCTCCCCATGTACCAGTGGTACATCTAGCCCAGGTTCTCTGTCTCACACAGTGGTCAGCCAGTTCCTCAGGACGTCCAGTAAAAGAGCACAGAGGCTGAGGCCTTCCCCTAATGTTGCCTCCTGGCACTGGTATTTGTAGACTGTCTGCCTCTGAACATGGAGGTTCCTTTCAGTCACCATGTCTAGTAGCCACAAATTGACCTATCCATGAATCTGTCTAATCTCCTTTTAAGGCAAAGATAACACAGATTTTTCACAGATACCAGAAAAGTCAAGCAAAAACAAGAAAGGGAACAGAATTGCACTTGCTCAGAAGAAATATATAATGCTACCCTCTAAGTCTTTTAACTATTCCATAAAATTTCAAAGCTCCAACTAAATAAAACTTCCAGAGTTCATGTATTTCAGGGGATTAAAAAATATATATAAACATCCCAACCTAATCAAGCTTAGACAATATGTAGTCAGAAAATTGTATGTGATGTTGCTCTGAAACTACTCTGAACAGTCTATAAGAACATAAGAAAGGCCCTGCTGGATCAGACCAAGGTCCATCAAGTCCAGCAGTCTGTTCACACAGTGGCCAACCAGGTGCCTCTAGGAAGCCCACAAACAAGACGACTGCAGCAGCATTCTCCTGTCTGTGTTCCACAGCACCTAATATAATAGGCATGCTCCTCTGATCCTGGAGAGAATAGGTCTGCATTCATTTTGACTAGTAGCCTTGGATAGCCCTCTCTTCCATGAACATGTCCACTCCCATCTTAGAGCCTTCCAAGTTGGCAGTCATCACCACATCCTGGGGCAGGGAGTTCCACAGTTTATCCCACTCAGATTCCTTCCCAAATGTTGTCTTTTTCTATTCTTCCTTCAGGGCACTATCACCCAGGTGCTGAACGCTCAAGCCGGCCTCTACGAGCTGGATAACAAGTTCATCCTTTGCCTTGCTTACCAGCAGCAATTGAATGCTGGCCGCGGGCTCCGACCAGGCGTGAGTGTGGAGGTGAGGTGGTGGCTGGAAGGTGTGGAGGGGTCACCTTCCTGGTCTCTGTGGGTCTGTGCTGGGTGAATAGAATATAAATTTTGTTTGTACCCTGCCCTCCGCCGGCAGAACCTGGCGGAGGGCGGCTAACATCATAAGTTTTTATACATAGTAAATACAAGTTTAAATTACAATTTAAAACAATGGGGAGGGGCTGTGGCTCAGTGTTGGAGCCTCTGTTTGGCATGCAGAAGGTCCCAGGTTCAATCCCCGGCATCTCCAGTTAAAGGGACTAGGCAAGTAGGTGATGTGAAAGACCTCTGCCTGAGACCCTGGAGAGCCGCTGTCGGTCTGAGCAGATAATACTGACTTTGAGAAACCAAGGGACTTTGATAGACCAAGGTGGACCAAGGAGCCAGCGTGGTGTAGTGGTGAAGAGCGGTGGTTTGGAGCGGTGGACTCTGATCTGGAGAACCGGGTTTGATTCCCCACTCCACATGAGTGGCGGAGGCTAATTTGGTGAACTGGATTTGTTTCCCCACTCCTACACATGAAGCCAGCTGGGTGACCTTGGGCTAGTCACAGCTTTCTCAGCCCCACCTACCTCACAGGGTGTCTGTTGTGGGGAGGGGAAGGGAAGGTGATTGTAAGCCAGTTTGAGTCTCCCTTAAGTGGTAGAGAAAGTCGTCATATAAAAACCAACTCTTCTTCTTCTGATTTAGTAGAAGACAGCTTCATGTGACTACATGTGAATGCTAAATTCAGTACATTTACCTATAGATGGCACCCTGCTCACTGTTTTACTATAGAGAGGAATATTTATTTATTCATTTTCACTTTTTTCAATTTGTACCTCACTCTATTTCCCGGCCAGGGCCGGGCTCGGAGCGGCTGACAACTTTAGATACATAGATTCCAACAATCAGTGAAAATCGTAAGCACTTAGATAAAAAACACAGTTACTTAAAAGGGCCTTTAAAATCTGGTTATAGTAATTGGCGCCATTGATAAAACACTAAGCCACAGAGAGTCTGGGGGGCAATCAGCCCCCCCCCATCATAATCAATAAGACGGAGACGAGCTAAAAAAGGCTGCCCTCAACCATAGGCCTGGCGGAACATCTCGGTCTTACAGGCCCCGCGGAACTGCATCAAGTCCCACGGGCCCCCGACCTCACTGGAGAGAGAGTTCCACCAGGCCGGGTCCAGAGTCGAGAATCCCTGGCCCTGGTTAAGGACAGCCGGACACTCTTGGGGTTGGGGACCACCAGCAGGTTGTTATTAGCAGAGCTCTCTTGGGGATGGTCCCAGGCTCCACCTGGATCCAGTGTAGCTGTCAAAATACTGAAATACTGTCAAATTATTGCTGCAAGGAGCAGAGCTGGTGCATACGGAAATGGTGGGACTGTCGTAAGCAACCCCCCCTAAACGCAGTGTGGCCAAGAAAGGGGCTGCCTCTGATCTTTGCAAAGGGGCATTAGTTTTTGGGGGGTTGGCATTCAAGAAGGGAGGAGTGCCTCTTACCTGGTCCCTAAAACCTCAAAGAATCCAAGTTGACTGGGGGTTATAATCGTGGGGGATATAATGTTCCGTCTAAACATTAGGAAGAATTTTTTAACAGTCAGAGCAGTTCCTCAGTGGAACAGGCTTCCTAGGGAGGTAGTGAGCTCTCCTTCCCTGGAGGTTTTTAAGCAGAGGCTAGATGGCCATCTGTCAGCAATGCTGATCCTATGACCTTAGGCAGATGATGAGAGGGAGGGCATCTTGGCCATCTTCTGGGCATGGAGTAGGGGTCACTGGGGGTGTGGGAAGGGAGGTAGTTGTGAATTTCCTGCACTGTGCAGAGGGTTGGACTAGATCAGGGCTTCTTAAACATTTTCCACTCATGATCCCTTTTTGCCCGAGAAATTTTTACGCAACCCCAGGTATATAGGTATATAAAATAGGTATAAAAACCAAACATTTATTGATAATAAATCATAAAGAAATTTATTTTAAAACAATTCTTTGGTATACATAATATTTTTACCATTTACTGTTGTTAAATTTTTTGCGACCCCATATGAGGTCGCGACCCACAGTTTAAGAAGCTTTGGACTAGATGACCATGGTGGTCCCTTCCAACACTATGAATCTGTGATTCTATGTGGGGTGAGTCTGGATTTGGCAGGCGAGCCTTGGGGAAGCTTGAGAAGTTTGCTGACCTGCGTGCTTGTATCTCAGCTCAGAGACGTCCACCTTCTGCAGAAGCCCCTGACCGCTTTCCCCTTTGTCCTGGGAGCCTGCCTGCGCTCGACTCTCGCGCTCAAGAGTTTTTCCAAGCAAAGCGTATTGCACCAGCCGGTGGCCTCCAGTGGGAATCTTTACGTGCAGCTGCTCTTGCAGTACAACTTAACCTTGCCGGAGTATTTGTGTCTGGTCAGCTTGCTGGAGACGTTGGAGAGGAGGTGAGCGTGGCTGAAATGGTAGCACGGGAGGCGGTACAGCTTTATCTTTCGGCTGGCACTGACCGTTCAGACCTTTTCTATGGTTTCTGTTGTAGTCCTGATTCTCTCCCCCCCCCCTTGGGAATGAGTAAAACGCTTTGTAAGACAAGGTTTTACTCAAAACATGTAGTATGTAAACGTGTTAGGCAGGACAATCTACAGCATACATATACAACATATTTTCAAGTTTGTGGTTGTTTAAATGTGAATAATTTTTGCAGTAGTTAATAGCCAGCGTGGTGTAGTGGTTAAGAGCTGTGGTTTGGAGCGGTGGACTCTCATCTGGAGAACTGGGTTTGATTCCCCACTCCTCCACATGAGCGGCAGAAGCTAATCTGGTGAACTGGATTTGTTTCCCCACTCCTCCACATGAAGCCAGCTGGGTGACCTTGGGCTAGTCACACTCTCTCAGCCCCACCTGCCTCACAGGGTGTCTGTTGCGGGGTGGGGGAGAGGGAAGTTGATTGTAATCCAGTATGATTCTCCTTTAAGTGGCAGAGAAAGTTGGCATATGAGAACCAACTCTCCTCCTCCTCCTCCTTCTGTGTGTTTGAAAAACTGAACTCTTTAATAAAATGTTTATAACTCTGATAATATATTAACTAGGTATCCAGATACGTTGGTAGTCCTATTGTACCAGAGGTCTAAAAAATCATCATAGGAGCATCAAAAATGCCTATATACATATATATATTCACAATTCTAGGTTCTGTTGTTTCATTCGACGGCAGGAACTGTTGCTCTGCTCTGGTCTCAGTGCTGCAGGGGCAGCTGAGAAATTTATCGTCCCTATTCTGAATTTGTTGGTGCCGACTGGGAAACAGGCAAGAGACATTCATCGGGAGATCCTGGCCGAAAGGCACAACTGTCCCCTGCAGCAGGTAAAGCGGTTCTCCTTTTACCCTGCACTCTGATCTTCCAGTGAGAAGTAGAAGAAGAAGAGTTGGGTTTTATATGCTGGCTTTCTCTACCACTTAAGGCAGAATCAAACCGGCTTACAATCACCTTCCCTTCCTGTCCCACAAAAGACACCCTGTGAGGTAGGTGGGGCTGAGAGAATGTGACTAGTCTAAGGTACCCAGCGGGCTTCATGTGGAAGAGTGGGGAAACCAACCCGGTTCACCAGATTAGCATCCGCCACTCATGTGGTGGAATGGGGAATCAAACCTGATTCTCCAGATCAGATTCCACCACTCCAAACCACCACTCTTAACCACTACACCATGCTGGCTCTCCTTGAGGAGAGGACTTGACTCGTGGTGTAGTGGTTAAGAGCAGTGGTTTGGAGCAGTGGACTCTGATCTGGAGAACCAGGTTCAATTCCTCACTCCACCGCATGAGCGGCAGAGGCTAATCTGGCAAACTGGATTTGTTTCCCCACCCCTACACATGAAGCCCGTTGGGTGACCTTGGGCTAGTCACAGCTCTCTTTGAGGCCCCACCTACCTCACAGGGTGTCTGTTGTGGGGAGGGGAAGGTGATTGTAAGCTGGTTTGATTCTGCCTTAAGTGGTAGAGAAAGTTGGCATATAAAAACCAACTCTTCTTCTTCTTTGTTTCCTCTCCCTTTCTAGTACCAGATTCTGGAGCCTCCCTGCCAGATTCCACCTTTCTCTTTGCTGTTCACAATGGTCGAGAAGAGATGTCTGGAAAGTTTCAGTCCTTCACAACAGATGAGCTCTGCCCCGGAGATCCAGCATGTAGATGCCCAAGAGCTGAATCGTAAACTGGCCTGGTCCAACTGTATGTTATCGGCTGAGAGCTTTAACCCTCCGCTGGTAAGTGTCTCAATTTTTCCTTCTTACAGTTAACGTGGAAGGTCTCCCCGCTTACCACCACCTCGGGAGGTGGTGAGCTCTCCTTCCCTGGAGGTTTTTAAGCAGAGGCTAGACAGCCCTCTGCCAGCAATGCTGATTCTATGACCTTAAGCAGATGATGAGAGGCAGGGCATCTTGGGCATCTTCTGGGCATGTAGTGGGGGGTCACTGGGGAGGTCGTTGTGAATTTCCTGCATTGTGCAGGGGGTTGGACTAGATCACCCTGGTGGTCCCTTCCAACTCTATGATTCTATGACCCCGGATTAATACTTTGGGCATGCAAAAAGTCATACAAGGTAATGTTAAGTTCTCTATAACCTATTGGAAGCCCTGACCTGGATGGCCCAGGCTAGCCTGATATCGTCAGATCTCAGAAGCTAAGTAGGGTCAGCCCTGGTTACTATTTGGATGGGAGACCACCAAGGAATACCAGGGTTGCTGAGCAGAGGAAGGCACTGGCAAACCACCTCTGTTAGTCTCTTGCCATGAAAACCCCAAAAAGGGGTCGCCATAAGTCGGCTGCGACTTGGTGGCACTTTACACACACACAGCCTATTGGAATATAGAAAATAGGAGTCACGAAAGGATAGAGAGGTTATAGTGGTAAAGTAAAATAAGTACAAATACTATGATGTGATTGATCGATTGGGGCCGCTGGTAATAATTTTATATATAGAATAATTAAGAAAATATATGCTTCTGTTAATAAAGTAGATTTTGGTATGCCACGTTAGAATTAGGTTGGTGTCTTGTCTGTGTGATGTGTTACTTTTGTTTGTTTTTTGGTTGTTGTGTGTTGAAAATATTGTCGAAGGCTTTCACGGTCAGAGTTCATTGGTTCTTGTAGGTTATCCGGGCTGTGTAACCGTGGTCTTGGTATTTTCTTTCCTGACGTTTCGCCAGCAGCTGTGGCAGGCATCTTCAGAGGAGTAACACTGAAGGACAGTGTCTCGCAGTGTCAAGTGTGTAGGAAGAGTAATATATAGTCAGAAAGGGGTTGGGTTGAGCTGAATCATTGTCCTGCAAAAAGTATCAAAGGTAATGTGCTAATCATTGTCCTGTAAGTATCAAGATAATGTGCTATTGAGGGTGTGGTATGTTAATATGGAACCATTGTATCCTGAAGTGATCTGTTAATGTGTGAAATCCAAAGCTAATCTGCATGGCTATTGTTGACTGTAGTCAACATCTGTTAATGTGTGAAATCCAAAGCTAATCTGCATGGCTATTGTTGACTGTAGTAGGATACAATGGTTCCATATTACATTGTAGGATACAATGGTTCCATTAACATACCACACCCTCATTAGCACATTATCTTGATACTTACAGGACAATGATTAGCACATTACCTTTGATACTTTTTGCAGGACAATGATTCAGCTCAACCCAACCCCTTTCTGACTATATATTACTCTTCCTACACACTTGACACTGAGAGACACTGTCCTTCAGTGTTACTCCTCTGAAGATGCCGGCCACAGCTGCTGGTGAAACGTCAGGAAAGAAAATACCAAGACCACGGTTACACAGCCCGGATAACCTACAAGAACCAGTTGTGTGTTTACTTTGTTGTTGTTTTTACAAATTTATGTGCTCTTGGAAAATGCATGAAAGGTGTCTGTTCTCATTCTTTATGTACAGATACCTGCAGTTACAGGTGGCTTTGTGTTGTCGTCACGTGGTTTTGGTTTTCTGGTTGTCAGAGAGGTATAGGGTGAAATCTCATTTGTCGTCTTTTAAAAATATTTTTATTTCATTTCATAGTTATATATTCAGTTATGTGTGTGAAATAAAAGAAAAAAGTCTTACAAGGTTGATTCCACGCATTTTGCAATATTTTGCCAAATTACATCTATACTAGTAAAGGTAAAGGTCTCCTGTGCAAACACTGGGTCTTTCCTGACCCATTGGGTGATGTCACATCCCAGCGTTTCCTAGACAGACTTTGTTTAAGGGATGGTTTGCCAGTGCATTCCCCAGTCATCTCCCCTTTACCCCCAACAAGTTGGGTACTCATTTTACCGACCTCGGAAGGACGGAAGGCTGAGTCAACCTTGAGCCGGCTACCTGAAACCAACTTCTGTCGGGATTGAACTCAGGTCGTGGGCAGAGCTTGGACTACAGTACTGCAGCTTACCACTCTGCGCCACGGGGCTCCTAACATCTATACTAGAGAAGCCAGAGCAGATAATTTAATATTTACATAAAAAGCTTTAACTTTGTGAACAAACTATCTTCTTGTAGGACTTATTTTAACCGTCCATACCTTAGCTTAGGGTTGCCAGCTCTGGGTTGTAAAATACCTGGAGATTTTTGGGGTGGAGCCTGAGGAGGGCAGGGTTTGGTGAGGGGAGGGACTTCAGTGCCATAGAGTCTAATTGCCAAAGCAGCCATTTTCTCCAGGGGAACTGATCTCTATCAGCTGGAGAGCAATTGTAATAGCGGGAGATCACAGGCCACCACCTGAAAGTTGTCAAGCTAGTACAAGAACCTTAGCTAGTACAAGTCCGGTGTCAGTTATTGTATATAAAGTGGGCACCCTTAGCTTTTTTTTGGTTACTAACACCACATAATTAAGTAAGAATTCTGGAGAAGAAACCACTGTGAAGTCAAGGCATTTGACAACATAATGGAGACAATTTTCCAATATTTTTGGGCTCTAGGACATTCCTACCACATGTGAAAATAAGACCCATGTAAATGATCGCATTCGTCTTCTTTTGCACGGAAGGCTGGTGGATGTTCATTGTTTTTTGTGGGGTTGTGTTTTTGCAGGTGCTGCTTGGAGTTCTGAGAGCCTCTTCCAGTAGCGGCTTCCTCCAGTTACGAGACAGCGTGAAAGCACTTCCTTGTATGATATTCCACAGGGACGGGAGGCCCTTTGCGGACACCTCTCTGATAGGTGAGCGCTAAACCAGTAGCAGTACTGACTCTTGCCACAACCAACCATCGTACGGTGAGGCGAGCGCTTGACCCTGCATCTGTTTGATAATAGGCACAAGCGTGTGCTAGGAGTTGTACAGCTTTGCTTCCCCTTCTCAGAGTTCTTATCGGTTTTTCCAATGGAGAAATTCCAAATTTGGGGGAAGACTTTTGAACACATGAAGCTGCGTTATACTAGGTCCATCAAAGTCAGTACTGTCTACTCAGACTGGCAGCGGCTCTCCAGGGTCTCAGGCTGAGGTCTTTCACATCACCTACTTGCCTAGTCCCTTTAACTGGAGATGCCGGGGATTGAACCTGGGACCTTCTGCATGCCAAGCAGAGGCTCTGCCACTGATCCACGGCCCCTCCTGTGAAATTCCAAAAGAAAAAATGCAAGTGAAAAATGTCACAGATGGTTTTACTTGCTCAAGGTGGGTCCAGAGGGGCTGTTCTTTCTTCATGACCTGGCGCGCCTGTATGTACGTACAGAGACAATCCATTAGCTTGGCTTAATTATTGGCTTGGTCTGTCTCCTTTTTTGGACTGTAGGGTGTCTTCTGCAGATCGAGAGATTCCAGCTTGTGGTGGAGCAGTTTCTGCAAAGTGATTTTCCTTCCTGGCAGGAGCTGAAGTCGCTGGAGTATGTCAAGGAGAGGAAGACGAGGTGAGCCCCTTCTGTTTCTGGTTTGAGCGTGACAGCAGCACTGTGAACGACTGCAGAGTCCTTGAATAGATCAAAGCATGTGTAGATCAAAGCCTACTTGCCTAGTCCCTTCGCTGGAGATGCCAGGGATTGAACCTTCTGCATGCCAAGCAGATGCTCTACCTCTGAGCCATGGCCTCTCCCACAAGGGTGTGGGGGAGGTATTGGTGAAATTCCTGCATTGTGCAGGGGGGTTGGACTAGATGACCCTGGTGGTCTCTTCCAATTTTTTGATTCAATGAGATTATAAGCTGGCTGGTTTGATTCTCCTTAAAGGTAGAGAAAAACGTGGTATAAAAAACAACTCTTCTCCTCCTCCTCCTTCTAGGCTTTACGTGCAGTTCTGTGTCGAGGATGTGACTATTCTTCATTCTCCTCACAAAAGAGCCCCTGAGGTTCCCAAAGTCCGCAAAGAGTCCTCTTCTGGGGCACAGGACAACGGGAGCTCTGTAGCTGAGCTGAGGTCCACAGACGGGAACCTAATAAACACCGAAAAGGATGAAGCGGCAGCAAACACTCCTGAACCTTCTGAGAGCATTGCTGGGGATGCCAGGGGCGTGTCCCGTCTGTTCTTGGTGACCCAGAAAGAGGGTCTCATGTGGCGCAACTACCCACAGGCTTCGGAAAGGCAAGGCCAAGGCGGCGAAGCGCCACAACTCTGTTTTCAAGTCACAGCGTTATGGATGGGAAAACCTGAGCACTGTGAGGGAGAAGTCGAGGGCCAGAAGGAGCTTAGTGCCTCTGCGCTTGGAGGCCCCATTGAAGCCCGACCAAAAGTAAGGATCGGGGGGCGCAAAAGGAGAGGGGAGTTGGCCTGTTATAGGCAGAGTCTTACCCAGGGGTTGGTTTAGGGAGAGGAGGGGGACACACGGCCTCTGCATTGGTCCTTCGTGCGTTTCTAGTCTCCCATTCCAGCTTGTGTCTTTTGTCTTTGCGGGAGGGGGCATGTTGAGCAGGCCACCCATGCCTTTTGCTGTTGTTGTAAAATGAAGTTTCTGCTTTAAGAAGAGGAAGAAGAGTTGGTTTTGATATGCCGACTTTCTCCATCACTTAAGGAAGAATCAAACCGGCTTACAATCACCTTCCCTTTCCCTCCCCACAACAGACACCCTGTGAAGCAGGTGGGGCTGAGAGAGTGTGACCAGCCCAAGGTCACCCAGCTGGCTTCATGTGTAGGAGCGGGGGAACAAATCCAGTTCACCAGATTAGCTCCCTCCACTCATGTGGAGGAGTGGGGAATCAAACCCGGTTCTCTAGATCAGAGTCCACCGCTCCACTGCTCTTAACCACTATACCACGCTTGCTCTCCTTTTAGGTATTGCTGCTCTTCCTGGGGAAATCACTTCAATGGTTCCCGTTCCTGCACCCGGGGGGACTGTACCGGTTTATCATACCCCAGTGCTTGGTAAGGGAGAAAGGCTGCTCCAGCTCTTCCCTCTTCCTAGAGAGGCTCTGCAAAAAGCCTATTTGGCATTGCCGGGCCCCCCATCGTTTTCGTCTTAAGATACTTGTTCTGTTTATCTTTCTCCTTTTAATCATAGCCAGAGACTTTCCCCAAGTGCTGGGCTTCAGACTATTCCTTTATGCTGTGGCTGTTCTAATCTGATCTAGTTTGCCTGGCAAAGCTTTGTTTTCTAAACTATTTTACCCCCCACCCTTTCTCCTAACTTGTATTAACAGAAGTTGATATTTTCTCTTCCATCTTCTGACTGGGATATAAAGACTCAGGGATCCCCATTCTTGTCTTTATCTGATGAAGGAAGCGTTGACTCTTGAAAGCTCCTACCTTGAAAATCTTGTTGGCCATTTTGTCAGTCACCTGCAGGACTCGAATCTTGCTCTTCTACTGCAGACCACTGTAGCCACAACCTGAAGCTTCTCTTCTTGTCATTTTCTTATGGATAGTATTTTGGGGCTTTTCCCAGTCCTACACGCATGGCAACCATTCCCCGCCATTCCACTGGGGAGGGGGGGGGTCTTTTGTTCAAATGAATACTGTTGTAATGTTATAGCACTGTCTAAATTGCCAGATTTCATGTTTTAAAAAAGAGTAAGTGTGGTCCTTTTTGTTGCGGAGATATGCCTTTCTCCTTAGATCTCCATAATGAAAGGGACTACAGACATACTGTTTAAGAAACGAAAGCTGTAGATTCAGAGAACCTGATTCACTTATTGTTATAATGATATTCAATTGCTTTATAACTTCCTCGTAATGTTTGCAGAATGTTTTATTTGTAGGTCAGTTGCAAAAGGATATTCTTCCATATATATCAGTATCTCAGTTTGTATCCTTCCATTTGTTACTGTCTCCTTATAACCTCATAACAACTCTGTGAGGTAGGCAAAGTTGAAAATGAGGGATTGTCACCAGGTCACCCAGTGACCAGCATGGCCGATTGGGATTTGAACCCAGGGCAGACATACTCTTTTCCTCAACTTTATTTTGGCTTTCCCTCCCCCCAAGTCTCTCTAGTCAGAATTTAGCTTCTGTGTCTCCCTGACTTACCTTCTGCTTTTCTTCCTTCTCTTTTGTACCTAGCGTATTTTATTTATTAGTTTTAATGTTACATGACCTATTTTGCAGGACCTAGAGGTTTTTGACAAATTGTGCCTCCCAGAGGGATCAGGAAACCTCTCAAACATGGACTGCTCCTTTTTTCTCCCTGTCCCAGATACTGGTTACCTGCACCATGTGAACTGGATTTCCCAGGTAGGCTGTGCTTTGTACCTCTGTGTCTCTCCAGGTTCACAAACACTCCCTTCAGCGGCAGTTCTGTTTAGTGTAAATGGTGAACCAGGGATGGATAATTCTGAGGGTTGTGAGTTAGGGTTGTTATCCTGGTCAGGAAGGGCTCTTGCCCTCAGGAAAGCAGAGATTCCAAAAGTTTAAAATAAGGTCTTAAATGAGGATTGGTTCTTAGTGTTTAAGGCTGCAAATCGTAAATGTTCCAGAGACCCTTTAACGATACTTTTTCCTTGCCAGACTATTTCCACAAAAAAATTTATTGGCAAGGTGTAATGCCTTAGACTCAGCCGAGACGCAAGGGAGATGCAATAAAATTATTGCAGAAGAACGCAAATGCCCATTTTGTCTGGATCAAGTAGACTCCCTAGCCCACATTGTTTTAGCATGTACACCAAATAATATTGCATGAAATAAATATATCACTCCTTGGATAAAACATCTAATGGCACTTTCTGAGAAGCGGATACTGTGTTATCTGGTATCAAGTAGATCGGTGAATTGCATGAGAGACGTGACAACTTTTCTCTTTATAGTGACAAGAAGAAATTAATCTTCATCCCCCCCTTTTTCTAAAGAGTGAACTGGCAGATGAATAGCTAATGGCTGTTAAATCTAGGGAAAGGAAATGATATGAATTAAGCAGCTTATTAAGGTACCACGCATGACACACTGCAAAGCATAATAAACTGGAAACACGGTACAGGAATATATGGGAGAAAGGTAAGGAATTGAGGGGCTTTTTTTTGGGATGGTACTTGCCAGAACTGAGTACTGGCACCTTTTTGGGGAGGGGGGTTCTCTCAAGTCCTGGCATGGGCATGTGTGTGTGTTAAGTACCATCAAGTTAATTCCGACTCATGGCGACCCTATGAATCAGTGTCTTCCAAAACGTCCTGTCTTTAACAGCCTTGCTCAGATCTTGCAGATTGAGGGCACGTAAAATCCAAATTGTACCAAGAACCTTTTCTGACCACAACCCGGTTACATTTGAATGGAACAATAAGCATTTAGATGGAGATTAAATGATAAACTTTTAAAGGATAACAAGATTCAAAAAGAACTGCAGGAATTAATTAAAGATTTCTTTGAAATTAACCTGAATGGGGAAACTTCGCTAAATATAGTTTGGGATGCATTTAAAGCTGTTCTAAGAGGATTTATGATACAGAAGCATACGGCTTGGAGGAAAACTCAACTACAATTTACCAATAATATACTTTGGGAGTTACAAAATTTGGAACAAAAACTTGTTATGGCACTACAGGAAGTAGAGAAAAACAAAATACAAATGAAGATTTCTGTATCTAAACATCAATTAAATTTGGTAATAATGGAGGAAATGAACAAAAATTTAAAATTTGCCAAACAAAAATATTTTGAACATGCTAATAAACCTGGAAAATTTTTAGCAACACAATTGAAAGATTCATTTCAAAAGAAGATCATAACAAAAATCCAATCTGCTAAAGGACCAGTTTATTCAACTTTGGATATACAAAAGGAATTTGTTTCATTCTATACTAAACTATACCAGAAAGAAAATATTTCAAAACAGAAAATGGACAATTTTTTAAACTCAATACAGATGAATATTCTTTCAACAACCCAACGAGAATGGATAGATGCCCCAATTACAAGGGAAGAAATACAAGAAGCAATAACGAAACAGAAACTGGATAAGACACCTGGACCAGATGGAATTACTGCCTTATTTTATAGAACATTCAGTGATAATTTTGCAGACTTTTTTGTATTACTTTGTAATACAATTTTGGATAAGGGAGTATCCCCAGAGACTTGGTCACACGCATTTATATCATTGATACCTAAGGAAGGAAGAGATCCAGAAAAAACATCAAATTATAGACCTATTTCATTGTTAAATGTGGACTATAAGATCTATGCCTCGGTCCTATCGAATAGGATGAAACATTATATTAAGTATCTTGTGCATGAGGACCAAGCAGGCTTTGTTCCAGGAAGACAAATTAAAGATAATATAAGAATTTTATTAGATGCAATGGAATATTATGACCAGAATATCCAACACACGGTGGCCTTTGTTTTCTTGGATGCGGAGAAAGCTTTTGATATGGTCTCTTGGGACTTTATGAAAAAGATACTGGAAAAGCTAAATTTTGGAGACCGTTTCTTGAGAGGCATATCGGCCATATATACATCCCAACAGGCAAAAATTTTGGTTAATGAATCAATGTCTGATAATTGTTCAATTAAGAAAGGAACTAGACAAGGTTGTCCTCTATCTCTAAATTTTGGAGACCGTTTCTTGAGAGGCATATCGGCCATATATACATCCCAACAGGCAAAAATTTTGGTTAATGAATCAATGTCTGATAATTGTTCAATTAAGAAAGGAACTAGACAAGGTTGTCCTCTATCTCCGTTATTATTTTTGTTAGTGTTGGAATCACTATGTTGTAAGTTAAGGAATATGGAGGCCATTCGCGGATTGAAAATCAAAAAACATGAATTCAAATTGAGGGCATTCGCGGATGACCTCTTGTTAATTTTAGACAACCCAACACAATCAATGAAGATATTGTTGAAGACCCTGGACGACTTTGGAAAAGTATCGGGATTTAAAGTTAATCAAGAAAAGACAAAGACAATATTCAAGAATTTACCAGAAACACAACAGCAGGAATTTATTTCATATACAGGTTGGGAGAAAGTTAACAAAGTCAAATATTTGGGAATCTGGATCTCTGCGAAGAATAAAGAATTGATAAACAACAATTATTTTAAATTATGGAGTAAAATAAAAACTGATATGATCATTTGGTCAAATAAAAATCTATCGCTATTGGGACGTATATCAACAGTCCAAATGAACATTTTACCAAGGATACTCTTCTTATTCCAAAATTTACCTATAATATCACATGTCAAATACTTTGATACCTGGAGAAAAGATATATTAAATTTCATCTGGCAAGGGAAAAAACCGAGGACTGCTTATAAATATTTGGTGGATCTTAAAACTAGAGGAGGCTTAGCGTTACCTAACTTTCAGCTCTACGCTGAAGCAGCAGCCTTAATATGGCTAAAAGACTGGATGAACTTATCTAATGTGAGTCTCCTAGATCTTGAAGGTTTCAACAACATAAGTGGATGGCATGGCTATCTATGGTACGATAAAATTAAGATACATGCATCATTCCGTAATCATATAATCAGGTCCGCTTTACTTCGTACTTGGATGAGATATAAACATATTTTTGAACCAGCAACACCGACGTGGATATCTCCCCAAGAAATGTTGACACTACGTCCACTTAGACCGGATAAATTTATCATCTACCAGGATTTAATCAACTGGGAAGGGAAAAAATGCTCACTAAAAGACTTTCAGTTACTTAAAGAAGATCTACAATGGCTTCAATACTGTCAGATTAAATCAGTTTTTATACAAGACTTGAAAAATGGATTTTCTAAAGAAAAATCGTCTTTTCATAAGTTGCTACTAGATAATGATACTAAACTGATATCTAAAATGTATAATCTTCTTTTAACAATATACTGTGAGCAGGAGACAATTAAACCAACAATGATTGACTGGGCTCAAAATGTGGGACATGATATTGCTTTAAATAAATGGGAAAGACTATGGTCAAAAGACCTGAAAGAAATAAATGCCCAGTCAGTTCGAGAAAATATCTACAAAATGACGTATAGATGGCATTTAACACCCAAGAAAATTGCAAGGATTTACAAAAAGACGTCCCCTAAATGTTGGAAATGTAATAAGGAAGTTGGTTCCTTTTATCATATGTGGTGGACCTGTGACAAAGCTAAAGACTTTTGGGATATGATTTACAATGAACTAAGACTGATACTACAAAAAAATATACCCAAAATACCAGAAATGATGCTTTTAAGTATGATACCTGATGACTTGTCAATCCAAAGAAATTTCTTGATTTATGCTACAACAGCTGCAAGACTGCTTTATGCAGCAAAATGGAAAGGGACAGATATTCCTGGGAAAAAAGACTGGATTATGAAAATGTTTGAACTGGTGGAAATGGCAAAACTTACAGCTACTTTAAACCAAAAAGACAATGCTCAATTTATGGGGGAATGGGAGGCTTGGATGAAATATTGTGAACATGAATTAAAACTGGGAAAAATGCAAGCATATTTTTCAATCTGATCTAGATGACACTTCTAATATTAAGCGTTATAACCATTTATATTAATAGAGTATGATATATGAAAGTTAAATGAATTTAAAATGGGTTTAAGAACAATTAAGATCAGAACATATCACGTTGGGATAACAATACTTTATTTAGAAGCAGATAGAGGTGGCGGGGAAGTCAGAAATTTCCCTTGCTTTTTCTTTTTTTGTGTGTAATGTTTATATCCTCTTGATTGTTATGGAAAATTTCTATTATAAAAACCAATAAAATTTATATATATATAAAAAAAGATCTTGCAGATTGAGGGCTGTGGCTTCCTTTATTGAGTCCATCCATCTCTTGTCGGGCCTTCCTCTTTTACTGCCACCCTCCATTTCCCCTAGCATGATTGTCTTTTCCAGTTCCTCTTGTCTTCCTCATAATTGTGACCAAAGTACAATAGCCTCAGTTTAGTCATGGCATGGGTGGGAACCTTCATACATTAGTACTGGCATAATGTTTTTAAAAACAAAACAAATGCACTAGAAATAAGAAAGAAAAAATGTACTTAAAGCAGCAAAAAATATGGGGCCTAATATGAACAGGAAATAAATGAACAAGTAATGTATGAGGCTATCTGTGGGAATTGGAAAGGAAGGAGACGAGTCAGCAATGGCGGTGCAACCAGACCTGGCCCTTGGGGGCCAGCGGGAGTTTAATATAGAGCAGAAGGCTGGAATGTAACCTCTGATCAGCAGAGCAGGTCAGCAGACCTGAGTAACTATGGTAACCAAGACAGTTGATAGTAGCGTTTACTAGGACATGATGCGCACTGCGAAGCATAATACTAGATACAATTCTACTGCAAGGAGCTGGGACCAAAGAATGTAGCTACCCAAGAACAAAGGCAGTCTGTCCCAACTGCCCACTCAAGGCCTAGTGACGGGATGTTCCCAGCGTCACGGCTGGATTGCTTACCAGCAATCCAGCTCGGCCAAGACCCTTCACCCTAGCCCTATACCCTATAGCTAGACCCCCCAAAACCCTGCTCTTAACGGTGGTGTGCCAACAACGTATAGAGCAAGACCTTGTTCTTTACAGCGGTGGCGTGCCAACAACGCCGGGGGTTTCACCATGGGTCTAGGGGTTCAAACCCCACATCTCCCCCTTTTTAGTTTTAAGCTGGTAATAAGCATAGTACATGGTCCGACGTTGCAACTGCTCCTGTTCCTTAGAGAAAGCAAATAAGTTGTACAGATTAGGGAGACATTGGATGAAGCATCCCAATGCAATCAAACCAGCAATAAGTTCAAGCAGTGCTAGAAAGGACACTCGCAGAGCATATGACGCAAGTTTTCCAGTTCGTCTTCAATGGGTTTGTTCAGGTCATGGAATGTGACTTTGCAACCTGCCTGACCGACAATCTTACAAAACCCACCTTGCCAAGCCAAGAGAAAATCTAAAGCAAAGCGGTGCTGTAAGGTGATTTGATGCAATTCAGAAATTTCATGCTGCAAGTCTTGAATCAGGCGGCTTGTAGCATTGACAGTCATTTTTAACCTACAAGTGAGACCTAAGATGGAATGACGGTTTTCCTGGGCAATGATCCCCGGGTAGCTTCCCAGAGTCAAAAGTCCAGTAAGACCAGCCCTTAAGGCGCGACCCCAGTCACTCCCCCACTGAGTTGGGTGTCCACAATTACCTGAGCTGAACACCCGGGGCCAAGGGGGGCCGCTGCGGCACGCCTCACTTTGTGATGGACCACATGTGTCCTAGAAGCATCCAGGACTTGGACTGGTATTGTAAGATACCCAAGAGCCGCACAGTGATATTTTCCTGGGTGATAGTTGGTAGCCCACCCTGAACCCCAAAAGAACCAAAGGTTGGGATTTCGGATGAGCCAGTTGCCACAAAGACTTCCAGAGGTTAGCTGGGAAGCATTGGGAGAAAACATCGGAAAGTGTGATACAGCTGTTGTATGGTGGTGTTCATGAGAGTGAGATTGGGCTGAAAGGAGGAGTTAAAGTTACCCCAAAGGTAAAAGCAGTTAGAACAAGCAGTATAATTGACAGCATTATTTCCCCACAGTTTATCAGCAGTAGTCTTATAAGTCCAGTGAGAAAACTGAGGATTGTTAGCATAACAACAGAAACACAACCCAGGTAGAGAACGATGAAACCGAAATTTGTGAAAAGGAGTATTGTTCCAGTGAGAGTCAGTGATTGATGCAAACAATGTTGACTGGTTCAAGTTCTGTAGTTCAGCAAGAACCAGTTCAGGTGCATTGAAAGGAGTAGGCAAAAAGGACATAATAAAGGAGGTTCATAAAGAGACGTTTTGTCCATGAAATGCAAACATGTAAGCAGCAAGTTTGGTGCAGAGAAATCATGCTTGACCCCCTGCACCCCAGAGCTCAAGAGGCAGAAACACAAGTTGAGCAGGACTGAATTTGCAGTCAGCTGAGCAAAAACAGCAGCGAGGAAGTGCTCTGGGGTCACAGGCAGGTGTTGCTTGGCCAACTCCTGTTGGGCTTGCTCGGACAAGGTTTTGAGATCCCCCCAAGTGACAGAAGGGCTTGGTTTGCGCCCACGCCTCCTCTTGGCCATAGGCTCACGATCCCCCAACTGAAGGCGGAATTGAGGAATCGGGTTGGAGGACTCCAGTGGAGGAAGCAGGCTGGGGAGACTCTGATGCCACGCCATGGAAATCAGGCCGCACACACCGAGCAGGCACCCACAGAGGTCCGGTAGGAGTTTGGACAGCAGCGTAGCCCCGGCCCCACGTGATAAGAGGCACTGGCCCGTGCCAGTGGGGGTCGGGCAGACGGCGGTACCGCACCAGGGGCTGTTGCAGCGGCTCGTTGGCCTGGAAATGCCGCTGAGTCCTAGTAAGAAATTTTGAATTAAAAGAGAGAAGGTTAAGATGGTTGAGAGTAAAGAGAGCCTGAGCCAAGAGGCTCTCTTTGTCCAAGAGGGAGAGGCCAACTCCCCCTTGTTTTTTAAGTTTTTCAAGCATGCGCTTGAGGGTGCCGTTGGCACGTTCCACGATGGCTTGGCCCGTGGAATTGTATGGGATGCCAAAGGTATGGCGTATGTGCCATCGCGCACAAAAGGCAACGAAGGTGGAGGAACAATAGGCAGGGCCATTGTTCTGTTTTTAGTGCAGAGGGAACACCCATGACCGAAAAGGCACGGACCAAATGGGTGCAGACGTGCTTCACTTTCTCCCCTTTGTGAGGAGATGCAAAGAGATACCCAGAGGAGGTATCCACGACCACATGAAGATGATTCCAGGGGGCAAAGGGAGTAAAGTGAGTAACATCCATTTGCCATAATTGAGCGGCTCCAAAACCTCAAGGGTTTACACCTGTGGAAGGAAAAGAAGCCTGCCTAGAGCACTGAGGACATTGTTGAATGATGGCAGAGGCTTTTGCAAGGGCAAATGAAATTGTTTTGCTAAGGCCTTGGCATTCTGGTGATGCATGGCATGACTTTTAATGGGAGAGAGAGCAGCATAGGAAACAAATCTTTTGGCTTGTCACCACCACTGAACATGTGCAGAGTGCACTTTGAAAACGGGCAGGTTTCAGGTTGGGAGAGCAATGAGGCTTCCAATGCTTACAATTGATGGTAGTTTACACAAAGCAAGTTGCAAAAATTTTGTTGTCAAAAAATTAAGCAAAAATATAAGTAAAATAAAAATAGAGCTCCTGTGTTTCAGATTATGAAGGTCCTTGCTGTGAATCTGCTACAAAAAAGGCCCAAAAAAGACAGAAAGTGATGGCACCTCTGTGCTTACACAGAGTGTCAGGGCTTGCGTTGCAAGCCAGAGAGCAAGACCTAAAAAAAAATTCCTTTAGAAGTGGAGCTTGCGAGGAGGGGGGTGCAGGATAGAGCGGTGCAAAGGAATGTGTTCCTTTACCAGTCAAGGCCATTGGAGAGTACATCTTATCTCTCGGAATGAAGGCAGATGGGCTATTATGGCAAGACATGATTCTGGGTGAGAACAGCCTTTTTTTATTACAGTTATTAGTGGAGGAAATTTGCACTTGGATTGCTGGATTTAGAGTCCAGAGTGCTAACCATTGCACTGGTTGTAAGGGAGAGGCCAGTGGGCCTGAGGGGATGGAGAAGTCTGAGCCTTTAAAATGGGCTCATATTTCTTTTAAACTGTTATAGTTATCTTTCAAAGAAGGTTTCTGCTTGAGATTTGGTAGGCATTTTAAAACCCTTTTCTAGTGTTAATTCACAAGCTTTTTGTACCATTTTATCAGCTGCAAAGCTGGATTTAAGAGTTTGGACAAATTTGTCATTGGTCCTGGAGTGTGCCAGTCCGGAGATACCTTGGAAGTTTGGCAGGCACAGATCAATGCAAAATCAGATTCCCCAGTCCTTGTAATTTGTTTTCTTTTACATCTGACTTTTAACAGCCAATACTTAAATCAAAATGCAAAGGTAAACAGGAGAAATTTCCTAAAGGAGGAGAGGACTGAGGTATACAAATGCTTGATCATTACTAAAGGGAAGACTTTCCTTGTGCAATGAAAGTAACCGTACTTATTTAACTATAATATGAGGACACAGAAATAGTTTTCTTGCCTTTCTTAGACATGGTGAGAGGGCATACATTTGCAGTTGGAAATCAAAACATGCAGGGTGGGGGGAGAGCCTGCTCCCCACAATGTGTTTGAGAGGAACCGGTCGGCTTCCTCACAAACAAGCACCCTAAAAGTACCAGTTAAAACACACACACACACATAAGCTTATTTTTACAAGAGCATAATATGACTAAAAGCTACACATTTTTCAATTTCAGGGCTAACATTCAGGGCTAAAAGACAAAAGAAAAAAAACCAGGCCTCCATACTAAGGAGGCTTTTGTCACTATACTAAGCATTCATTTCTTCTTTATCATTACTCAGAACAAACCCTTATTTTCCCCTCATATTGCTTTTGTACACACTTTTACATTCATACACACAGTAAAGAAATGGATGTCACACACACAAGAGGACTCTTAGGCGTTGCAAAGCTTCCACTTTACCACCAGGCAGCGGTCCACACATAGTTTTTTGAAAGCCATGACAAAGCGAAGGCACGAGGCTTAGGCATTAGTGACTAAAGTAGCCTTTAATTGAGACAAAAGGTCTCGTCCCAAAGATTGATTTTAAGTGGGACGACAATGGAGTACATACTCCCATCTAATGCAGTGGAACCCCCCACCCCCCAGACAGCAGATGAACGTTCTAGAGGCCAGGAGGGGTCCCAATCATGAAAGGTGGTTACAGAAACATCAGCACTAGTATCAAGGAGATTTTTTAACTTTTACCTTGAACCTCATACTCACGACTTGGTTTCAGAAGTCAGATGTTTTCAGGACCAAGGTAATCTGTAAGGAATCAAAAGACAACTTCCCCTTGTCCCCCTCCCAGTGCGGGAGTGGGACAAGGTGCGCAAGGTGCGCACAGGAAGCACCCTCCTTTAATTTGAAAGGAAGAGCGCTCCAACACTGCAAGACAATAGGTACATTATCCTGGACCACAACACCGCTCTGACCCATAAGCCTGATCAGCAGTGATATCAGCAGTGACACTGAGCTGGGCTGCAGCACCATCCCAGACCACATACTGAGTCTTCTGACTAAGAATCAGTCTCATCAAATCTTTCCAACTTTTAGGCAACATACCATGACCAGTACAAAGCCCCTCAATCATACCTTGAAAGTAGGTTGACTGAAGGCCGTTCTCCTTTATTGCTTTATTCAACTCCCGAAGAAGTGAATAAGGCAAAGGAGCCCATTGCAGCGTGACAATCCCCTGAGCGTCTTGCTCACGCGTCAATGGAAAAAATGCAGGCGGTTCCCCCTCCCACTCTTCGGAAAGATCCAGGTCCCCATTGCAACGGGCTGCCTGGACTGCCAGCGCCACTTTTGATCGAGGCGGTGGACAAGCAGGAGAAGGAGGGACAGGTGAAGAAGGCATGGGAGTTAAAGACGAGGCTGCAGGGAGGAGAACCAAAGACGAGGCTGCAGGGAGGAGAGCCAAAGACGAGGCTGCAGGGAGGAGAGCCGGATAGGGGGGCGGTAGCACCTCCACAGCAGGTTGCAAGAGCATGTTGGCCACTGGCGTCCCAGCGCAGACAGCTCTATCAACCTTTTGCCAGGCAAGAATAATTTGCACTGGTTCACGAGGCTCACCCTTCAATTCCCTTCCTATTCGTTCCCAGTCTCCTGGATTGAAAGTGCCTTCCTGGGGATACCAGGGACACTGACAATCAATCTCCCGTAGGAGATCCTTGAGATCTGCCACTGACATTGAATCCCCGCCACACTGCCTAACCAACTGATGAAGTTCTTTAGCATGCTTTACCTGTTCCGTAGATAATGTTTCACCCATACTTACCAAAGGGAGCCAAAAGCCGAGGGAGCAAAAGCCGAGGGAGCTGACAAGCCGAGGGGGCCGAAGCCGAAAGCGCGCAGAGACTTGTCAGCCGTGGTAAGCGGGCAGAGTCCGTTGGATCACGTCGGGGTCACCAGATGTGGGAATTGGAAAGGAAGGAGACGAGTCAGCAATGGCGGTGCAACCAGACCTGGCCCTTGGGGGCCAGCGGGAGTTTAATATAGAGCAGAAGGCTGGAATGTAACCTCTGATCAGCAGAGCAGGTCAGCAGACCTGAGTAACTATGGTAACCAAGACAGTTGATAGTAGCGTTTACTAGGACATGATGCGCACTGCGAAGCATAATACTAGATACAATTCTACTGCAAGGAGCTGGGACCAAAGAATGTAGCTACCCAAGAACAAAGGCAGTCTGTCCCAACTGCCCACTCAAGGCCTAGTGACGGGATGTTCCCAGCGTCACGGCTGGATTGCTTACCAGCAATCCAGCTCGGCCAAGACCCTTCACCCTAGCCCTATACCCTATAGCTAGACCCCCCAAAACCCTGCTCTTAACGGTGGTGTGCCAACAACGTATAGAGCAAGACCTTGTTCTTTACAGCGGTGGCGTGCCAACAACGCCGGGGGTTTCACCATGGGTCTAGGGGTTCAAACCCCACAGCTATCCACGGCTTTAAAGGCAGCCCTCAATAGAGGGCTGCATGGGCAGTGTAAAGAGCCATAAACCGTTATGCGTTGCAAAGACAGTTTATAGAGAGTAGCAGTATTACCCAAGCAGTTGGGAAATAATAGCAAAATGTAATGCATGGAAGCTAAAGCCATTCTAAGCTGCAAATAACTTGTCTCCCTAACCCCCTTCAGTGCTTTTTAGTTAAAGACTCGTTTCCCAGTTTCTAAGTACTGCGAAGCCAAGCAGTTCCTCAGTTTATTCTCAATAAAATAGTCCATAAAGCATAATGGCTTGTTGGGCTTACGCAGGCTGGTCCTAATACAAACAACCAGTAACATAGAGTACATACCTTGAAGAAGAAGAAGAGTTGGGTTTTTATATGCCGACTTTCTCTGCCACTTAAAGGAGACCCAAACCTGCTTACAATCACCTTCCCTTCCTCTCCCCATAACAGACACCCTGTGAGGTAGGTGGGCCTGAGAGAGCTCTAACAGAGCTGTAACTTGCCCAGGGTCACCCAGCTGGCTTCATGTGGAGGAGTGGGGAATCAAACCTGGTTCTCCAGATCAGAGTCCCCACCATCGCTCCAAACCACCACTCTTAACCACTACACCATGCTGGCTCTCCAGTAACATAGAGTACACACCTTAAAGACTAACACAATTTCTGGCAGGGCATGAGCTTTTGTGAGCCACAGCTCACTTCTTCAGATACAGCTAGAATGTGAGTCCATCTATCCTTAAGTAGAGACGAGTGAATTAGACACACAACGGCAACATAAATGTCAAAAGCAAGTCAATGACATTAGCAGGTGTGATTGGATTAGGTGTGATATGCAGAGGGGTAGCAGGCGTGGATAAATCAGCATTGGTCATGAGACAGGAATCCCAGGTCTCTATTAAGTCCCAGAGAGTGCATAGTCTTGAGCTTCATCATTTGAGATTCATTATGGGGGTGAGCAGTTTACCCGGGAGTGTGGCCGGACCAAGCAGTCCAGTGGTACCGAAGCAGGATTGAGTATGTTGGCTTTCTGGCAGGGTACCCGGTGGAGCATTTAAAAAAAAATAATTTTATTAATTTTTACAGGGGGTACAGAAAGGGGGGAAAAGGAGGGGGGAAGACAGGGAAAATTTTAAATTTCATCTAGTATCTGTGCTCAACATAACCCAACCACATATCCTCACCCCAGAGTAAATCTCTTTAGAAGTGATTTGTAATTCAGAACCCTTTAGTACTTTATTTCTAATCTCAGATTCATCTGATTTTGCTGAAAAGCTGTTATAACTGTAATAACAACTTGTAGCTAATTTTGAGCTTCCATTGTATAAAACTTAACTCTTTGTTATGAATACTATATCAAAAAACACAATAGTCCTATTTATTAAGCAACTAAACCCTAAATCCCTCACTGCATAGACATCGTATTTTTATCTGGTTTGGGATTATCCCAAGCAACTTATACTTAGCATTTAGGTCAAAACTCGTATGTAGCATATTTTGTATTTCTTTACGCAGAATCTTCCAGTACTGCTGGGCCTTTTTGCATGTCCATCATTGGTGAAAAAAGGTACCTTCTGTCTCCGAGCATTTCCAGGGTGGAGCATTTTTAAAAGGAAAAAAAATGTTTTCTTTCCTCTGTCCTTTTCAGATGGTTTCAGAGGCATCAGAGATGGAACAGAACGTATTCTCCATTGCAGAGATACTCAGCCCCAGGTATGCTAACCTTTATTCTTAGTTCTTGAGAAGAGGGCAAAAGCATCTGTGGGAAACATTTGAAGATAGTTTGTAAGGAAGAATGCCACCCAGTGCCTCAGTCCCTGCAATGACCATATTGGGCACAGAATTGTGAGAACTCTGTAAAAAAAACAAACAAAAAACAAAAAACCCTGAACCATGGTAGTCTGGCTTTTAATGCCAGGGTATCTCTGGCTATGCATTTGAGATACCTAGATGCTAGAACACATGAACGCACAGGCAGCTGCCTTCTACTGAATCAGACCCTTGGTCCATCAAAGTCAGTATTGTCTACTTAGACTGGCAGCGGCTCTCCAGGGTCTCAGGTCGAGAGTCTTTCACATCACCTCCTTGCCTAGTCCCTTTAATTGGAGATGTTGGGGTTAGATGCTCTGGTTAGACCTCACCTAGGGTATTGTGTTCAGTTTTGGGCACCGCAATTTAAGAAGGATGTAGACGAGCTGGAACGTGTCCAGAGGAGGGCAACAAAGATGGTGAGGGGTCTGGAGACCAAGTCCTATGAGAAAAGGTTGAAGGAGCTGGGTATGTTTAGCCTGGAGAGGAGAAGACTGAGAGGGGATACGATAACCATCTTCAAGGACTTAAAGGGCTGTCCTATAGAGGATGGTGCTGAGTTGTTTTCTGTTGCCCCAGAAGGTCAGACCAGAACCAATGGGTTGAAATTAAATCAAAAGAGTTTCCAACAGTCAGAGCTGTTCCTCAGTGGAACAGTCTTCCTCGGGAGGTGGTAAGCGCTCCTTCCCTGGAGGTTTTTAAGCAGAGGCTAGATGGCCATCTGTCAGCAATGCTGATTTGATGACCTTAAGCAGGTCATGAGAGGGAGGGCATCTTGGCCATCTTCTGGACATGGGTTGGGGGTCACTGGGGGTGTGGGGGGGAGATGTGAATTTCCTGCATTGTGCAGGGGGTTGGACTAGATGACCTTGGTGGTCCCTTCCAACTCTATGATTCTATGAGTCTGTGATTCTAAGTCACTAGAGCAGGGGTCTCCAATGTGGTGCCTTTGGGCACCATGGCACCCACCGAAACCTTTTCTAGTGCCTGCCAAATGTTTTGAGAAAGTAGGAGGGGCTGTTTGCCCTTGGAGACATGATTGGATGTGTAGATTTTAAAAAAATGCTGCTTTGGCAGCAGTTGCCTCACCAACACAAGGATCTTCATGGTCTTTCACGTCACCTACCTGCCTGGCCCCTTTAACTGGAGGTGCCGGGGGTTGAACCTGGGACCTTCTGCATGCCAAGCAGATGCTCTACCACTGAGCCATGGCCCCTCCTTATTCCATCCCTCTCATCAGTTTCACAGGATCCCTGGTCTCATTCTCTGGAGTAATAGCAGAAAGGACTTTGTGTGAATCTGTTACTGGAAAGAAGCCAATTGCATCTCGGTCTACCAAGCAGCAGAAGGGTGAGAACCTGACGGACTGCGGGAGGAGTATTGTGGTTTCAGAGGCATTGTCTCTAACTCAGTGTGTGTCTGTTGAAGGGTGTGTTTGTGTGCGTGTCAGTGGCTGAATTTCAGACATGGATGCTTCCACACTTGGCACTTGTCAAGAGACTTGATGCCTTCTGCTGTGGGCCATGAGTATATGTGGAGGTCAGACAGCCTTCTGTAGGTGGACCCACATGATCTAGAGTGAACCGGCCTTGTGGCCTCATTTGGAATACTATGTGCAGTTCTGGTTGCTGTACCTCCAAAAGGACATCACAGAGTTGGAAAAAGTACAGAAAAGGGCAACCAAGATGATTCTGAGCTGGAGCTCCTTCCCTGTGAGGAAGTCTGGGCCTTTTCGGTTTAGAAAAGAGAGCATAAGAAAAACCATGTTGGATCAAAACCAGGCCCATCAAGTCCAGCAGTCTGTTCACACGGTGGCCCAACCAGGTGCCTCTAGGAAGCCCCCAAACAAGACGACCGCAGCAGCATTATCCTGCCTGTGTTCCATGGCACCTAATATAATAGGCATGCTCCTCTGAGACTGGAGAGAATAGGTATGCATCATGACTAGTAGCCATAGTAGCCATCAATAGCCCTCTCCTCCATGAACATGTCCACTCCCCTCTTAAAGCCTTTCAAGTTGGCAGCCATCACCACAAGGCCTAAGGGAACATGATAGAGGCTTATAAAATTATGTACACAGGGAAGAAAATGGATAAAGAGGGCTTTTTCTTTCTCTCATAAATATTCTAGAACTCGGGGGCACCGAATGAAGTTGTTGGGAAACAGGCTCAGGAAATAGTTCTTTATTCAATGGGTAATTAAACTGTGGAACCCTCTGCCAGTGGACGTAGCGATGGCCGTGAGCATAGATGGCTTTAAAAGGGGGTTAGACAGATTCATGGAGAAGAGGTCCATCAATGGCCACTAGTCCTGGTGACCGAAGGGAGTCTCCATATCCAGAGGCAGCAAATTCCTGAATACCAGCATGGTGTTGTGGTTAAGCGCAGTGGTTTGGAGCGGTGCACTCTGATCTGGAGAACCGGGTTCGATTCCCCACTCCTCCACGTGAAGCCAGCTGGGTGACCTTGGGCTAGTCACAGTTCTGTTAGAGCTCTCTCAGCCCCACCTGCCTCACAGGGTGTCTGTTGTGGGGAGGGGAAGGGACGGTGATTGTAAGCTGGTTTGAGTCTCCCTTAAGTGGTAAAGAAAGTCAGCATATAAAAACAAACTCTTCTTCTTCTTCTACCAGTAATTGGAGGCAGCGTCAGAAGGCCTCAACCTCTGTGCTTTCTTTTTGTCCCTCCAGAGGAACTGGTTGGCCGCTGGATGAAGCAGGATCCTGGATGGACCACTGGTGTGATCCAGCAGGACTCTTCTTTAAAAAAATTTTTTTTTAAATTAACTTTAATAAGATACAACAATAGAGGAAATACAAAAAAGAAAAGAAATTAAGTTACAGTTGAAATACAGCAGGATCCTGGATGGGCCGCTGGTGTGATCTAGCAGGACTCTTCTTTTAAATTTTTTTTTTATTTTATGTAAAAAACTGTCATAATAAACCAATATCTAAATAATATTTGTCTTAAGACTCATAAATTTATGTAGTCCAATCATATTTTCATACCATATTTTAATTTGATATAGTCTTGAAATGGCATCCATGTTGACTCATGTTTGTCCAAATCTTTGTCCTCATAAAGAGCAGTCAATCTAGTGGACTCTTTGTAATCTAAAAGTTTAAAGATCCAATCTTCCTTCTTTGGAACCTTGCTGTTCTTCCATTTCTGAGCAAAAGTTATTCTTGCTGCTGTTGTAGCATACATGAGAAAGACCATATTGTCAGCATATATTGCTTTATCAATAATATTCAGAAGACATAAAGGAATACTCTTTTTAATATTAATTTTTAATATCTTAATTCTTGACTAATTATTGACCAAAACTTTTTGGCTTTTTTATACTCCCACCACATGTGTATATAATTTGCTTCTTTTTTCTGCATTTCCAGCAGTACGATAGAATTCTATTATTAAACCTATGTAGTCTTCTTGGCGAATAATGCCACCTATAAAACATTTTATAGTAATTTTCTTTTAAGCTAATACAGGGAGTGAATTTTTGTGTTTGATTCCCCAGCGGGACTCTTCTTATGTTCTAGGAACACGAGGACTTAGGGTACTTACTGGTGGCTTTAAAGTGTGTTTCTGTTTTTTCTGTCTTCCTAGGGAATCTCTTGCCCTGGGATTACAGTGTGAAGCTGAGCCTATTGCCTGCGAGCGGTCCACCCATCGGGCTGGACGTGTATGTTGAAGCCACGTTCCTGCCGTATCTTTGGGGCATGCTCCCTGGAGCCAAGGTTCTCTTCCACAACTTGCAGCGCAAAATTTCCAGGTACGTCTCAATCCTGGAGGTCGTCATGGTGGTTTGTATTTTACCTCTCTGCTCCGCAAGCCTAGTGACCTGGAGCGTTGTGTGTAGTTCTGGAGGCCTCACTTTAAAAAAGATGTGGACAGAACGGAGAGAGTGCAGAGGAGAGCGATGAGGATGATCAGAGGCCTGGAGACTGAGCCCTGTGAGGAAAGACTGAGGGAGTTGGGAATGTTTAGTCTGGAGGAGGTTGAGGGGGGAATGTTTAGGGTGTTGGGAATGTTTAGTCTGGAGAAGAGGAGGTTGAGGGGGGAATGTTTAGGGTGTTGGGAATGTTTACTCTGGAGAAGAGAAGGTTGAGGGGGATCATGATTGCTCTCTTGAAGTATTTGAAGGGCTGTCACTTAGAGGAGGGTGGAGAGCTGTTCCTGCTGGCAGCAGAGGACAGGACTCGCAATAATGGGTTTAAATTGCAGGAGGAAAGGTGGATATTAGGAAAACAAATTTTACAATAAGAGTTGTTCGAATGTGGAATCGGCTACTTAGGGAGCCAGTGAGCTCCCCCCTCACTGGCAGTCTTTAAGCAGGCTGGGCAAGAACTTATCAGGGATGCTGTCGGCTGATCCTGCATTAAGCACGGGGTTGGACTAGATGGCCTGTGTGGCCCCTTCCAACTCTGTGATCTTTCCTTCCTTCCCTCTTCCTTCCTTCCTTTTCTTTCTCTTCATTCATACCCCACCTCTCTCCGCAAAGGGGAGCCAGAGCAGCTTCCATCGTTCTCCTCCCCTCCATCTTGTCCTTGCAACAACCCTGGTTTGGCTGAGAGTCATATGATTCAGCCCAAGGCCACCCAGCAAGCTTCCATGGGAGAGCAGGGATTTGAACCCGGGTCCTGCAGATCCTAAGCTGGTACTCTGTCACGCTAGGATTGCACTGTAAGACATGCAGCTGCTGCCTGATGTTACAAGCTCCTTTCCAAGAAGGGGTCTCCAATAATAACAGGCCCCCCACAGGTCCACCCAACGCAATCCAGACTGCAGTTGGATCACAAGCACAACCTAGGATCCTACGAAGGCCATATGACAAGTGCTTGTCCAGCCTCGGCTTAAAGACTGCCAGTGAGGGGGAGCTCACCACCTCCCTAGGTAGCCGATTCCACTGTCGAACACCTCTTACTGTGAAAAAACATTTCCTAATATCTACCTGGTAAGGCTGGAACCACTGCAGACAAGGTTGCAGCTGTCGTCGTGTTCACTGGGCCGCGCTGAAGCCTTGTGGTGGTTGCCAGTGAACATAAGAAGAGCCCTGCTGGATCAGACCAAAGGCCCATCAATTCCAGCAGTCTGTTCACACAGTGGCCAACCAGGGGCCTCTAGGAAGCCCACAAGCAAGACAGCTGCAGCAGCACCATCCTGCCTGTGTTCCACAGCACCTAATATAGCAGGCATACTCCTCTGATCCTGGAGAGAACATAAGAACAGGAGAAAAGCCCTGCTGAATCAGACCAAGGCCCATCAAGTCCAGCAGTCTGTTCGCAAAGTGGCCAACCAGGTGCCTCTGGGAAGCCCACGAGAAGGAAGACTCCCAAAATGTCATCTTTTTAGGGGTTGCAGCCAGCCGTGGGAGTGGATGGGACTCTGGGAAAACTGTGTGCCTTTCTGCACAAAGGTGGTAGGATTCTGCCCAGGGAGCTTTCAAAACTGAAACTGCCCTGTGTCCAGCACTTATCAACTGTGGTAGGCTAGAGTAGTGGTTTGGAGTGGTGGAGTCTGATCTGGAGAACCAAGTTTGATTCCCCGCTCCTCCACATGAGTGGCGAAGGCTTATCTGGTGAACTGGGTTGGTTTCCCCCACTCTTACACATAAGGCCAGCTGGGTGACCTTGGATTAGTCACAGCTCTGTTAGCTCTCTCAGCCCCACCTGCCTCACAGGGGTTCTGTTGTGGGGAGGGGAAGGGAAGGTGATTGTCAGCCGGTTTGAGTCTCCCTTAAGTGGTAGAGAAAGTCATTATATAAAAACCCAACTCTTCTTCCTTCTCTTGAAACCAATACCTGCCTCTTCTCACAGGTTCAAAAACGTATATTGCACCTACACGGCCTCCAGCTGCACCTGTGTTCTGAGCCCCCCGCCTCCCAAATCTCCTTCCGGGTGAGTCCTGCCCTCTGCAGCTGTCCCTCGGCCCCCTTTGCCCTCCTCGTCACCTGGCGTCGGGCTCCGCCAGCTGGTTCATGTCGTCTTTTTTCCTTTCCAGGCTGGTTGATGGCCCTTCTCCTCTCCTGGCGGTGTACCTGTCTCAGATACAGCTTCAGCCTCCTCGTTGGTGCCTGCTGCAGCTCACCTGCCACCTGACGTGTGTCCTGAAGCTGTGCCTGCGCTGGACCTGTTCTCTCTGCGGCAGCATCGTCCAAGAGGTATCTGGCCGTCCCTCAGCCGTATTTGACAATGAGCATTACGGCATAACACTCCACAGATCTTGTCCGCCCCAAGCCTGAACCAGTGTTTGAGTCAAGGGCTGCACTAGGTATTCCCAGCAATGTATCAAGAGTTTGAAAATGTTATAAAAAACATCGCTTTAAAAGGGTTTTTGGATGCCACGGCTAGAAAATGGTTGGAAGACGTCTTCACAGCTAAAGGGCCAAACAAAGTGCGAACAGTATTTTTTATAACAGTTTCAAACTCTTAATACATCGCTGGGAATACCTAGTGCGGTAACAGCCAAGGAGTGGTCCCCTGAAGTCTAACCAGCGTCACTTGCTAGCAAGTATCAAAGTGAAGGTACCGAAGATACAAACTTCATAGGAGACACAGGCAAAGCCAATTAACGATATTATTTTTTTTAACTTAAAATACAAATATGCTTAAAACAAAAAAACCTCTCTTACAGTATTTTCTTTTATTTAACAGTCTTTGATAATTTACTTCTCGGGACTGGGGGAGGTGGTCTCATCAGATCTCAGAAGCTAAGCGGGATCGGCCCTGGTTAGCACTCGGACAGGAGACCGTCAAGGGAGTCCAGGGTTGCTGTGCAGAGGCAGACAACGGCAAACCAATTCTGAACGTCTCCTGCCTTGAAAAGCCTACAGGATCACCCTAAGTTGGCTGTGATGTGAAGGCACTTTCCACCACTACCAGAATGTTGGCTGGAGGTCCCAGATCTAAAGATTTTCTGGCTTCGTGGCTAGTTGACCGTGCTCAAGAGGCTTTCCTCTTATCAAACCTTATGAAACAGCATGGGTCATTCTCACTGAGAAGCTCAAACCCTGGCTGGGCTGTGCTGCTCCTCTCGTGATCGAGTGTGGTTCTATAACAAATTTCCTTCTTGTCTGTATGGAGCATTCATTCTTGCAAGCCCTGGCTGACATCTGGCAATGGTACAGCTGAGACACGGGTTTTCTCACCCTGGTGAGGACTAACCCATAGTTTGCTTATCCTCCTTTGTTTTGTTCTGGGTCCCCCCCCCCCCCGCCCCCATCCAGGGAAGACGCAACCAACATAACCCACCTTGCTCGTCGCATACCGGAGTGATCAAAGCTAGTGCCAGGTGAGAACTGTGGATGGGTGGGAATCTGTCAGTGGCTCAGTGGTAGAGCATCTGCTTGGCATGCAGAAGGTCCCAAGTTCAATCCCCGGCATCTCCAGTGAAGGGACTAGGCAAGTAGGTGATATGAACGACCTCTGCCTGAGACCCTGGAGAGCTGCTACTGGTCTGAGTAGACAATACTGACTTTGATGGAGGGTCTGATTCAGTAGAAGGCAGCTTCGTGTTCTTGTGTGATGGGGCAGGAAGGAATCACAACAGCTATGTGAGCCCAGCACCATGACAGGGCAGAGCTCACTTATGTGGGATGGGCCATGGCTCAGTGGTAGAGCATCTGCTTGGCATGCAGAAGGTCCCAGGTTCAATCCCCGGCATCTCCAGTTAAAGGGACTAGGCAAGTTGGTGATGTGAAAGACCCCTGCCTGAGACCCTGGAGAGCCGCTGCAGGTCTGAGTAGACAATACTGACTTTGATGGAGGAAGGGTCTGATTCAGTAGAAGGCAGCTTCGTGTGTTCACGTTCTTGCTGCGGGATAAACAGCTGAGAAAGAGCTAGGTCACTCTTCTGGATAAAAATAATTTTATGATCTTACATCTCATTCAGACTTTTTTTTTGTGCTTGCAGGATCCTTGTAGAAGACGGGACAGGTGAGGCTGCTGTGCACTGCAGGAACCAGCAGGTGTGTGAAGTGCTGGCTCTGAGCCCCAAGGAGTGGGACGTGGTGCAGGCCCACGTTCGGAGCAAAGGCTGTGTCAGCATCCAGCATCATAACAGTGGCATTGGGCCCGAGGTAAGGGCTTTATTTACTTCCTTGAGGCCAGGCGGCTGACCAAAGAGCCAAACTGTAAACTCCAGCTGGGATAGTTCATTTCTTTAAGATTGATGATGGTGTGTAGACAGTGCTGTCAAGTCACAGCCGACTTTTGGCCATCATATAGGGCAGGGGTGTCAGACGTACGGCCCGCGGACCGGATCCGGCCTGAGAGCTCTTATCCAGTCCACGAGCCAGCCGAGGCAAGCCCCCCCCCCCTTGATCTGGGCTGGCGAGACGTGGCCCGGCCCGACCAAGTGACATTTATGTCATAGCCGACTTTTGGTGATCCTACAGGGCAGGGGTGTCAAACATAAGGCCCGCAGGCTGGATTCCGCCACTTGAGAACTCTTATCTGGCCTGCAAGCCGGCCAAGACAGTCACCCCCACACACACTCTCGATCTAGGCTGGCGCGGCATGGCCCGTCCCGTCCAAGTGGCATTTATGTCATATCTGGCCCTCAGAACAATTGAGTTCAACACCCCTGTATAGGGTTTTTAGGGCAAGAGACTTTCAGAGGTGACTTGCCACTGCCTGCCTCTGCGTACTAACCCTGGACTTCCTTGGCGGTCTCCCATCCCAATGCTAACCAGGGCCAGCCCAGCTTAGCTCCCAGGATCTGATGAGGTCAGGCTAGCCTGGCCCACCCAGGTCAGGGTGGTGATTCCTTGCTACTTTTTTTCCACAGTGCGCAGAAGAGCCCGAAGACTTGCTGAGCTGGTACTTGAGAAGTCTGTGCAGGAGCCCCCTCGTCTGTCGGCCCCTTGTGTTGACTGCCAGACTGGATAGAAAGCCCCCAGAGGCAGGTACATGGATGCACGCCGACCCTACCCCCAGCTTGCCTAGATGAAGAAGAAGGAAGAGTTGGTTTCTATATGCCGACTTTCTCTTACCACTTAAGGGAGCCTTCCCTTCCCTCCCCTACCCTGTGAGGTAGGCGGGGCTGAGAGAGTTCTAAGAGACAAACGGTGCCATTTGCAATGGTGCGTGGCTCCAGCCCTCTGCCAGCTTGTCAGGGAAATGGATATTCATACGTCCTTTCTCCTCTTTAGAGCCTTGCCTATTCTAATCGCTCAAAACTGAATCCGTAGCCTATCAAACACACAGAAGGGTTTAAGAATGGCTCTCTCATAAAAGAATAAAAGTCACAGTTAGAAGAGGAGTTGGTTTTTATAAGCCGACTTTCTCTACCGCTTAAGGGAGAATCAAACCAGCTTACAATCACCTTCCCCTTGCCACAACAGACACCCTGGGAGGTAGGTGAGGCTGAGAGAACTGTGACGAGCCCAAGCTCACCCAGCTGGCCTTGTGTGTAGGAGTGGGGAAACCAATCCAGTTCACCAGATTAGCCTCTGCCGCTCATGTGGAGGAGTGGGGAATCAAATTCGGCTCTTAACCACTACACCACTCTGAACAAAAGATTAACAAACCACCACTTTAGTACTGATTACTCAGTGCAACAGTGTGTTTCTGTAGCAGTATGGAAAGAAAAACACTGACAACCTGAAACCATGGGGAGCAGACCAAGCCCCAAATTAATTAATCTGGGATGATTCTTCGAGCCACGCTAACATGGGCCGACCCTGCTTAACTTCTGAGATTTGACAAGATTGGTCTGGCCTGGGCTCTCCAGGTCAGGTTTCTCTCGGCATGTGGATACCCATCTTAACGGTTGTTTCTTATTCCTAGGTTCTGGGCAGACAAGGAGGTTTTTTTCCAACGACGTCGAGTTCATGTGCCAAATGAAGACTCAGCTGAACTTGACGTGTCTGAGCATCCGGGAGGCCACCTGAGCCGTGGGGAAGGGGAAGAAAAAGCACTCTGTCTTGTATCGGACAGCCGGCATCTGCTCTCCTGACCTACTTCAGAAGAGGAAATTGCTGTTGCTTCTGTGTGCCTCAACAGGAGACTTTTCGGTGGGAAACTCCTATTGCTGGAGTTTGTATGGAGAGCTCAGTGCTGTTGGATGCAAAAGAGCCGAATCCAAAGACAGGGGCTGTTTGGCCTGCTCTTGCAGAAATGCAACTGTCTGGGTTGTACCACGTAAGAACGCAGGGGGAGATGCATACTATTGTGTGGTCTTGTAAAACGACAAAAACCCATTCGCGTAGAAAATTAACGCTGGAGAAAAGGCGAGGCTAGTGCGCTTCTCTCTGACTTCCGGCTCTAGTGGTTTTGCCAGCGGAGGAGCATCAAAGCGGGCGAGCCTCTGCCTGCCGTTCAAAGTAGCACAGTCCAGGGAGAAGGAGGCCTTTCTTTTCAACTCACTGAAGGGTGTGCCTGATGCACTTAGGGTATCAAATAAACTCTAATAATTCCTTTTTCATATTACAATGTTTACTAGTCTCATTAAAAATATATGGCACCCAGTTTGAGGACAATAAAAAGCAGCAGAAAGGCACCGTTTGCCTGGGGGTGTGTGTCCCCAATGTGGTGCCTATGGACGCAACCCTTCGTTGGAAGAACTTGGTGTTACAATGAGAGCTGGCGTGCATTTTCAGGGTATATAATTCTATATTTAAGGTATAAACACTTTAGAATCATAGAGTTGGAAGGGGTCATGCAGGCCATCTAGTCCAACTGTAAAGCTTTCCCCCCTAGTATCCAGCTGGTACCTTTCCACCTACAATTGCGAGTCCTGTCCTCTGCTGCCAACAGGAACAGCCCCCTGCCCTCCTCTGAGTGACAGCCCTTCAAATACTTAAGACAGCAATCCTGTCCCACTCAACCTCTTCTCCAGACTGAACATTCCCAGCTCCCTTCAGCCTTTCCTCGTAAGGCTTGGGCCCCGGATCATCCTCGTTGCTCTCCTCTGCACCCGCTCCTGCTCTCACTTGCAAAGTGATCAGGAAAGCAATTTCGGCAGCCATTGGGTGTGTGTGTGTAAAGTGCCGTTAAGTCGAAGCTGACCCGGCAGGGTTTTCAAGGCAAGAGACTAACAGAGGCGGTTTGCCATTGCCTGGCTCTGGGTTACGCTCCTAATATTCCTTGGTGGTCTCCCATCCAAATACTAGCCAGGGCTGACCATACTTAGCTTCCCAGACCAGTTCAGGCTATCCAGGTGAGGACATGCCTGACCATAACAACTGCTGTCCTTATGCTGGGTCTACTGCGAGAGCTACCAAAGCCAGGGGCTTTTCCCATTTACCTTTCCGTTCTCTATCAGAAGCGGAACACTTTGCTTATACTGCTGCTGGGGTTACAGACAAATGCTTTTTCTGAACAACGGACCTCCTTAGGTAGAACGCTGCACTCTGGTTTCTGTGGTCACGTCATTATATTTTGTGGCCGTTCCAGGATTTTATTATTGCAATTCACACTGACTGCTTGTTTTAAAAGCATGACTCGGTTCTATAAATTCCACAAACCAAGCACTCGAACAGGCAGGAAATCCATCTCTTTATGAGGGTAACTCATCCATGTTAACAGAGCCTTTGGGCACATTTTAGTTTTGCTGATAAACTTTTCCGATACTAAATTGCTGCAGAGCACAAATATACTAGACAAAGCCCAACCTAGAAAAGGCAGTATGGTAGCAGCAGAAAACAGGTACCACCGCCTGTCTTCATTTGCAATCCTGCTAGTTGCTAACGAGAAAAAAACGGCTAACGCTTAGCAAACTGGGGTTGAGATAATATTGTATTGTTTTACCGTAGACAGCTTTGGGTGGCAAGGAAAAGCAGTACAGAAATACGGTGATCGGGTAAGTTCATACAGCAGCCCTACTATTTGGTGGAGAGGGCTAGATGTAGCTTGTTTTCTGCACAACCTTAGCAGGGACACGTGACCCCCATAACTTTACCAACTCCCAACGGAACAAACCTGACTGGTGGCAGCAACGGCTCAATTCAAACTGCTCTGAACTCAACTCAGCTTAATTCTGAAGCCGATTGTGAGCATTTTAATGGAATGGTTAAGTGCGGAAACTCCCCAGCTTTCCCCCAAACCCTGCCTGTACAGCGTCCACTAAATGGAATACTCTGCAATAAAGGCTCAAGCTGGGGATTTCTTCTGTGAGCTTGGCAGCACACGGGACGGCTGTAAGTGATGAACATTTCACATACTGCAAGTCATTTACAGCCCAGTGCTATATGGATAGTACACACGGAGTTCAACAGTTATTTCTAAGAATGCAATTTTAGTTTGTCAAGCTGTTGAACAACAATAGCATGCCTCGCTCTTGGAATCCTCTTGGTGCTTGTGCATTAAAGCGCGTGTGCACTCTCAGGTCACCGCAAGCAGAACGATTCCCAGTTTTCCCCAAAGCTAGAGCTACATTACGCTGAGAAATGAGAATGGCTTCAGCAAGCAGCAGTGACCGTAGAGGCGGGCATATCTGTGGGAACTCTAAGGAAAACGGGTATAAAAACAATTGTGAAAAACTATTCCGCAGAAGAACCTACACCGCTCTGCCCTTTAAAAGCGCCACTTTCTCAGAGCACCTTGGTCGCCAAGACTCCGCTCCCGTCGCATCTAGGTTTTTTTCTGGTGTCGTTAAGAGACCCCCCCAAGATTTCACACTTTAAAAGGGGAGTTTAAAAAAGTAGTAATTTCACAGCAAAAGGTGTCATTAAACATTTTGGACACTAAAGCAAGATTACAAAAATAAGACCAGCATCATTGCTCCCGCACGGAAACGCTCAAGTCGCAACCAGCCGAAAAATCTGGTTCTTTAAGTAGGTGCAGAGCTGGTTCATTAAGTCCCTGTTCTGTCCTTCGACCCAGTGCATTTCCACCAAGGCATCCTCCCCTTCCCTCTTCACATTTAAGATGCACTTGAAAAGGAACCATTCGTTTGAGTGTCTGGCACGCTGCCCGGTTTCTGTGGCTTGGCCAGCAATGCCAAAAGCGTTGGACTCCTTTGCGCCGCTAGATTCTTCAGCACCGGCTAAGGCGCCGGCTTGCTGTTTCGCTCGCCCGCTTTCCTCAGTACATGCTTGGCTATTTCCCTCCTTAACAGGAGAGGAACTATTTACACTATCGTCCTCAGGGGATTCAAGTTCCAAGGAGCCTTCTTTGGCACCTCCCGCCTCGGTTTCTTCACACTCTGCGGTCTTACTGGAATCTTTCTGGGGGTTCTCTTTCTCTTCCGGGGCCTGCAGGAAATCTACGGCGGCTCGAGGAAGTTCGCGGAGTTGTCTGACCCGCTCTCTTTTCTTTCTCCTTAAATGAATCCAGGAGTTTTCTAAGGCGGTTAGAAACAGGCTGACTTCGTCTTTTCCGCAAGGGATGCTTTTGTGCTGGACCTGTTTCCGAGCAAATGAGAACCAGGACTTTAGAACTGTGTAATATTTCCTAAAGAAACGTCACTTCCAAACGACGAGCCTGTTACAGTTACTGTACCTTCAGGTCACTGAGAATTTTTTTAATCCACGCTGCAACGGCTTCCGTCCCTTCAGAAGCCTCCAGTCCCATGGATGACGCTTTAACAGTCAATTCTTTCATTGTTGACGCCAGAACTAGGAAAGTAATCGGCTTCCGAGCCTTTTCTAGTTTTCTTTTCTTGGAAGGGGGTGACTGAAAGAGGAAAAAAAGCCACATGCAATTATTCCATTCCACTTGGGATAATTCAAAATATTAAAGAGGACCATATTAACTCTGCAGTATTTTCCAATTAGCAGACGATGTGTATTAATTATTTTTATACATTTTTTTACAAAATAGCTGGTATCTTACATGGTAACAGCAACTAAGACTGGAGAAAATCAACCCCACAATGTAGGAATTGGAGAATAAATTACATGAATCTGCCAATATGGCTATGTGTGTGTTAAGTGCCGTCAAGTCGTTTCCAACTCATGGCGACCCTATGAATTAATGTCCTCCAAAGTGTCCTATCCTTAACAGCCTTGCTCAGGTCTTGCAAATTGAGGGCTATGGCTTCCTTTATTGAGTCAATCCATCTCTTGTTGGGTCTTCCTCTTTTCCTGCTGCCCTCAACTTTTCCTACCGTGATTGTCTTTTCCAGTGTCTATGGCTATACAGAAGCCTTTTATAAGAAAAGATTTTTATAAGACAACTGGTGATTTTTAATATTTCGTAGAACACCACATACTATGATCAAGGAAAGAGCAAGAGTCCAGTAGCACCTTAAAGGCTAACAGAATTTCTGGTAGGGTATGAGCTTTCGTGAGTCACAGCTCACTTCTTCAGATACACGAATCTGCCGTATACTGAATCAGATCCTTGGTCCATCAAAGTCAGTATTGTCTACTCAGACTGGCAGAGGCTCTCCAGGGTCTCAGGCAGGGGTCTTTCACATCACCTACTTGCCTTGTCCCTTTAACTGGAGATGCCGGGGATTGAACCTGGGACCTTCGGCATGCCAAGCAGATGCTCTACCACTGAGCCACGGCCCCTCCCCAATACAGATACAGCTCATACCTTACCAATACAGATACAGCTCATAGGTTAAAAAAAAAAAAAGGTAAAGGTCCCCTATGCAAGCACCGGGTCATTCCTGACCCATGGGGTGATGTCACATCCTTACATTTACTATTCACAGTGTATCTGAAGAAGTGAGCTGTGGCTCACGAAAGCGCATACCCTACCAGAAAATAATTTTGATAGTTGGTTCTTGTAGGTTATCCGGGGTGTGTAACCGTGGTCTTGGAATTTTCTTTCCTGACGTTTCGCCAGCAACTGTGGCAGGCATCTTCAGAGTAGTAACACTGAAGGACAGTGTCTCTCAGTGTCAAGGGTGTAGGAAGAGTAATATATAGTCAGAAAGGGGTTGGGTTTGAGCTGAGTATTGTCCTGCAAAAGTATTGTCCTGTAAGTATCAAGATAATGTGCTAATGAGGGTATGGTATGTTAATATGGAACCATTGTATCCTGAAGTGATCTGTTAATGTGTGTAATCCAAAACTAATCTGTATGGCTATTGTTGAATGTTGTCTTTGTCTGGAGGTTTTTCAGGGCAGGAAGCCAAGCCTTATTCATTCTTAAACTCTCCTCTTTTCTGTTAAAGTTGTGCTGATGTTTATGAATTTCAATGGCTTCTCTGTGCAATCTGACAAAATTGTCCAGTCTTTCAGTGTCTTGGAATAAGACCCTGTGTCCTGTTTGTGTCAGTCCATGTTCAGCCACTGCTGATTTCTCAGGTTGACCAAGTCTGCAGTATCTTTCATGTTCTTTTATCCTTGTTTGTATGCTGCGTTTTGTGGTCCCGATGTAAACTTCTCCACAGCTGCAAGGTATACGATATACTCCTGCAGAGGTGAGGGGGTCTCTTTTGTCTTTTGCTGATCGTAGCATTTGTTGTATTTTCTTGGTGGGTTTAAACACTGTTTGTAGGTTATGTTTTTTCAAAAGTTTCTCCATCCTATCAGTGACTCCTTTAATAAATGGCAAGAATACCTTTCCTATGGGAGACTGTTTTTCTTGAGTTTTCTGATTTTTGTTTGGTTCAATGGCCCTTCTGATTTCATTCTTGGAGTAGCCGTTTGCTAGCAGTGCGTGATTTAGATGGTTAGTTTCTTCCTTGAGAAACTGTGGTTCACAGATCCGTCTTGCACGGTCCATTAATGTTTTGATTATTCCTCTTTTCTGTCGGGGGTGGTGGTTGGAGTTTTTGTGTAAGTAGCGATCTGTGTGAGTTGGTTTCCGGTAGACCTTGTGACCTAACTGAAGGTTTGATTTACGGATGACAAGGGTATCAAGAAATGGGAGTTTACCCTCAATTTCCTTTTCCATGGTAAACTGAATGTTTGGATGGATATTATTAAGATGGTTTAGAAAGTCCATTAATTTTTCTTCACCATGGCTCCAAATGGTAAATGTATCATCTACGAACCTGAACCAGACTGTAGGTTTGTAAGGTGCTGATTCTAATGCTGTCTTTTCAAAATATTCCATGTAAAAGTTTGCTATTACTGGACTGAGTGGACTTCCCATAGCTACTCCATCAATCTGTTCATAAAATTCTTGATCCCATAGGAAATAACTTGTTGTCAAACACTGGTGAAATAAGGCTGTTATATCTTCTGGAAAAATCTGGTTAATCAATGAGATTGTGTCTTTAACTGGAACCTTGGTAAAGAGGGATACAACATCAAAACTGATTAATATATCCTTTGGATTGAGTCTTAACGGACTGATTTTGTTGATGAAGTGAGTTGAATCTTTGATGTAAGAAGTGGTTTTTCCAATGTGGTCCTGTAGGAGGGTGGTCAAATATTTATCTAATTCATATGTTGGGGAACCAATGGCACTCACGATGGGTCGGAGTGGAACGGAATCCTTATGAATTTTAGGTAGTCCATATAATCGTGGTGGTTGTGGTTCAGTCTTGCATAGTTTTCTGTGTGTGTCGGGATGAAGAGTGGAATTCTTGATCAGAATGCTAGTTTTCCTGGTAATTTTGCAAGTTGGATCTCGTTTTAGTTTTTTGTATGTGGCAGGGTCCAGAAGTTCCTCAATCTTCTTTTTGTATTCTTCTGTTTTCATGATCACTGTGGCATTGCCTTTGTCAGCTGGTAGAATAATGATTTCTGGATCTGCATTGAGGGTCTTGATGGCGTTTCTCTCCTTGCGTGTTATATTGCTAGCAGGGGGCTTTGCTTTACGTAGAATTCTTGCTGTCTCTCCTCTTATTTCCTCAGCATCTTCTTCAGGTAGATTACGAATGGCAGATTCTACATTTGCAATGATGTCTTCCACTGGAATTTGGGTGGGAGTGACTGCAAAGTTTCCTCCCTTAGCTAAGATGGAAGTTTCTTCAGGTGAGAGTTGTCGGTCTGTCAGATTGAAGATAATCCGTTTGTTGTCAAGTTTTGGACTGTTCTGTCTTCTTTCCTGTAATTTGTTAAACTTTTGCTTCTGTCTGGAAGTATGGCTGGTTAACCCCTGTTCCATTTTTCTGTAGGTGAGATTATCAATCTTGTCCCAATCATGGCTTCTCATTTTGTGGCTAGTATTGATATGTAAGGAAAACAACTCCTTGTCTGTGGCAGCAAGTTCTCTGCGGGTAGTGTGAATTCTCTCTCGTAAGAGAGCCCGTTCTAGATGGTCATAAATGCGGTTAGCTCGTGAAGTTTGAAAGATTCTTTTACTTGTGAGAAAAGATGGAATGGTTCCAGTGTCTCTGCATCGCAGTAGAAAAGTTAAAGAACAAAGTAGATGTGCTTTCTTGTTCCGAAGTGTTTCCAATCTCCGGGTCTGTTGAAATATTTCCTCCCCGTAGAGGCGTTCAAAATATTGTCGAAGGCTTTCACGGTCAGAGTTCATTGGTTCTTGTAGGTTATCCGGGGTGTGTAACCGTGGTCTTGGAATTTTCTTTCCTGACGTTTCGCCAGCAACTGTGGCAGGCATCTTCAGAGTAGTAACACTGAAGGACAGTGTCTCTCAGTGTCAAGGGTGTAGGAAGAGTAATATATAGTCAGAAAGGGGTTGGGTTTGAGCTGAGTATTGTCCTGCAAAAGTATTGTCCTGTAAGTATCAAGATAATGTGCTAATGAGGGTATGGTATGTTAATATGGAACCATTGTATCCTGAAGTGATCTGTTAATGTGTGTAATCCAAAACTAATCTGTATGGCTATTGTTGAATGTTGTCTTTGTCTGGAGGTTTTTCAGGGCAGGAAGCCAAGCCTTATTCATTCTTAAACTCAGTCCAGTAATAGCAAACTTTTACATGGAATATTTTGAAAAGACAGCATTAGAATCAGCACCTTACAAACCTACAGTCTGGTTCAGGTTCGTAGATGATACATTTACCATTTGGAGCCATGGTGAAGAAAAATTAATGGACTTTCTAAACCATCTTAATAATATCCATCCAAACATTCAGTTTACCATGGAAAAGGAAATTGAGGGTAAACTCCCATTTCTTGATACCCTTGTCATCCGTAAATCAAACCTTCAGTTAGGTCACAAGGTCTACCGGAAACCAACTCACACAGATCGCTACTTACACAAAAACTCCAACCACCACCCCCGACAGAAAAGAGGAATAATCAAAACATTAATGGACCGTGCAAGACGGATCTGTGAACCACAGTTTCTCAAGGAAGAAACTAACCATCTAAATCACGCACTGCTAGCAAACGGCTACTCCAAGAATGAAATCAGAAGGGCCATTGAACCAAACAAAAATCAGAAAACTCAAGAAAAACAGTCTCCCATAGGAAAGGTATTCTTGCCATTTATTAAAGGAGTCACTGATAGGATGGAGAAACTTTTGAAAAAACATAACCTACAAACAGTGTTTAAACCCACCAAGAAAATACAACAAATGCTACGATCAGCAAAAGACAAAAGAGACCCCCTCACCTCTGCAGGAGTATATCGTATACCTTGCAGCTGTGGAGAAGTTTACATCGGGACCACAAAACGCAGCATACAAACAAGGATAAAAGAACATGAAAGATACTGCAGACTTGGTCAACCTGAGAAATCAGCAGTGGCTGAACATGGACTGACACAAACAGGACACAGGGTCTTATTCCAAGACACTGAAAGACTGGACAATTCTACCAACTATTTTGTCAGATTGCACAGAGAAGCCATTGAAATTCATAAACATCAGCACAACTTTAACAGAAAAGAGGAGAGTTTAAGAATGAATAAGGCTTGGCTTCCTGCCCTGAAAAACCTCCAGACAAAGACAACATTCAACAATAGCCATACAGATTAGTTTTGGATTACACACATTAACAGATCACTTCAGGATACAATGGTTCCATATTAACATACCATACCCTCATTAGCACATTATCTTGATACTTACAGGACAATACTTTTGCAGGACAATACTCAGCTCAAACCCAACCCCTTTCTGACTATATATTACTCTTCCTACACCCTTGACACTGAGAGACACTGTCCTTCAGTGTTACTACTCTGAAGATGCCTGCCACAGTTGCTGGCGAAACGTCAGGAAAGAAAATTCCAAGACCACGGTTACACACCCCGGATAACCTACAAGAACCAATGAACTCTGACCGTGAAAGCCTTCGACAATATTTTGAACGCCTCTACGGGGAGGAAATATTTCAACAGACCCGGAGATTGGAAACACTTCGGAACAAGAAAGCACATCTACTTTGTTCTTTAACTTTTCTACTGCGATGCAGAGACACTGGAACCATTCCATCTTTTCTCACAAGTAAAAGAATCTTTCAAACTTCACGAGCTAACCGCATTTATGACCATCTAGAACGGGCTCTCTTACGAGAGAGAATTCACACTACCCGCAGAGAACTTGCTGCCACAGACAAGGAGTTGTTTTCCTTACATATCAATACTAGCCACAAAATGAGAAGCCATGATTGGGACAAGATTGATAATCTCACCTACAGAAAAATGGAACAGGGGTTAACCAGCCATACTTCCAGACAGAAGCAAAAGTTTAACAAATTACAGGAAAGAAGACAGAACAGTCCAAAACTTGACAACAAACGGATTATCTTCAATCTGACAGACCGACAACTCTCACCTGAAGAAACTTCCATCTTAGCTAAGGGAGGAAACTTTGCAGTCACTCCCACCCAAATTCCAGTGGAAGACATCATTGCAAATGTAGAATCTGCCATTCGTAATCTACCTGAAGAAGATGCTGAGGAAATAAGAGGAGAGACAGCAAGAATTCTACGTAAAGCAAAGCCCCCTGCTAGCAATATAACACGCAAGGAGAGAAACGCCATCAAGACCCTCAATGCAGATCCAGAAATCATTATTCTACCAGCTGACAAAGGCAATGCCACAGTGATCATGAAAACAGAAGAATACAAAAAGAAGATTGAGGAACTTCTGGACCCTGCCACATACAAAAAACTAAAACGAGATCCAACTTGCAAAATTACCAGGAAAACTAGCATTCTGATCAAGAATTCCACTCTTCATCCCGACACACACAGAAAACTATGCAAGACTGAACCACAACCACCACGATTATATGGACTACCTAAAATTCATAAGGATTCCGTTCCACTCCGACCCATCGTGAGTGCCATTGGTTCCCCAACATATGAATTAGCTAAATATTTGACCACCCTCCTACAGGACCACATTGGAAAAACCACTTCTTACATCAAAGATTCAACTCACTTCATCAACAAAATCAGTCCGTTAAGACTCAATCCAAAGGATATATTAATCAGTTTTGATGTTGTATCCCTCTTTACCAAGGTTCCAGTTAAAGACACAATCTCATTGATTAACCAGATTTTTCCAGAAGATATAACAGCCTTATTTCACCAGTGTTTGACAACAAGTTATTTCCTATGGGATCAAGAATTTTATGAACAGATTGATGGAGTAGCTATGGGAAGTCCACTCAGTCCAGTAATAGCAAACTTTTACATGGAATATTTTGAAAAGACAGCATTAGAATCAGCACCTTACAAACCTACAGTCTGGTTCAGGTTCGTAGATGATACATTTACCATTTGGAGCCATGGTGAAGAAAAATTAATGGACTTTCTAAACCATCTTAATAATATCCATCCAAACATTCAGTTTACCATGGAAAAGGAAATTGAGGGTAAACTCCCATTTCTTGATACCCTTGTCATCCGTAAATCAAACCTTCAGTTAGGTCACAAGGTCTACCGGAAACCAACTCACACAGATCGCTACTTACACAAAAACTCCAACCACCACCCCCGACAGAAAAGAGGAATAATCAAAACATTAATGGACCGTGCAAGACGGATCTGTGAACCACAGTTTCTCAAGGAAGAAACTAACCATCTAAATCACGCACTGCTAGCAAACGGCTACTCCAAGAATGAAATCAGAAGGGCCATTGAACCAAACAAAAATCAGAAAACTCAAGAAAAACAGTCTCCCATAGGAAAGGTATTCTTGCCATTTATTAAAGGAGTCACTGATAGGATGGAGAAACTTTTGAAAAAACATAACCTACAAACAGTGTTTAAACCCACCAAGAAAATACAACAAATGCTACGATCAGCAAAAGACAAAAGAGACCCCCTCACCTCTGCAGGAGTATATCGTATACCTTGCAGCTGTGGAGAAGTTTACATCGGGACCACAAAACGCAGCATACAAACAAGGATAAAAGAACATGAAAGATACTGCAGACTTGGTCAACCTGAGAAATCAGCAGTGGCTGAACATGGACTGACACAAACAGGACACAGGGTCTTATTCCAAGACACTGAAAGACTGGACAATTCTACCAACTATTTTGTCAGATTGCACAGAGAAGCCATTGAAATTCATAAACATCAGCACAACTTTAACAGAAAAGAGGAGAGTTTAAGAATGAATAAGGCTTGGCTTCCTGCCCTGAAAAACCTCCAGACAAAGACAACATTCAACAATAGCCATACAGATTAGTTTTGGATTACACACATTAACAGATCACTTCAGGATACAATGGTTCCATATTAACATACCATACCCTCATTAGCACATTATCTTGATACTTACAGGACAATACTTTTGCAGGACAATACTCAGCTCAAACCCAACCCCTTTCTGACTATATATTACTCTTCCTACACCCTTGACACTGAGAGACACTGTCCTTCAGTGTTACTACTCTGAAGATGCCTGCCACAGTTGCTGGCGAAACGTCAGGAAAGAAAATTCCAAGACCACGGTTACACACCCCGGATAACCTACAAGAACCAATGAACTCTGACCGTGAAAGCCTTCGACAATATTTTGAACGCCTCTACGGGGAGGAAATATTTCAACAGACCCGGAGATTGGAAACACTTCGGAACAAGAAAGCACATCTACTTTGTTCTTTAACTTTTCTACTGCGATGCAGAGACACTGGAACCATTCCATCTTTTCTCACAAGTAAAAGAATCTTTCAAACTTCACGAGCTAACCGCATTTATGACCATCTAGAACGGGCTCTCTTACGAGAGAGAATTCACACTACCCGCAGAGAACTTGCTGCCACAGACAAGGAGTTGTTTTCCTTACATATCAATACTAGCCACAAAATGAGAAGCCATGATTGGGACAAGATTGATAATCTCACCTACAGAAAAATGGAACAGGGGTTAACCAGCCATACTTCCAGACAGAAGCAAAAGTTTAACAAATTACAGGAAAGAAGACAGAACAGTCCAAAACTTGACAACAAACGGATTATCTTCAATCTGACAGACCGACAACTCTCACCTGAAGAAACTTCCATCTTAGCTAAGGGAGGAAACTTTGCAGTCACTTCCACCCAAATTCCAGTGGAAGACATCATTGCAAATGTAGAATCTGCCATTCGTAATCTACCTGAAGAAGATGCTGAGGAAATAAGAGGAGAGACAGCAAGAATTCTACGTAAAGCAAAGCCCCCTGCTAGCAATATAACACGCAAGGAGAGAAACGCCATCAAGACCCTCAATGCAGATCCAGAAATCATTATTCTACCAGCTGACAAAGGCAATGCCACAGTGATCATGAAAACAGAAGAATACAAAAAGAAGATTGAGGAACTTCTGGACCCTGCCACATACAAAAAACTAAAACGAGATCCAACTTGCAAAATTACCAGGAAAACTAGCATTCTGATCAAGAATTCCACTCTTCATCCCGACACACACAGAAAACTATGCAAGACTGAACCACAACCACCACGATTATATGGACTACCTAAAATTCATAAGGATTCCGTTCCACTCCGACCCATCGTGAGTGCCATTGGTTCCCCAACATATGAATTAGCTAAATATTTGACCACCCTCCTACAGGACCACATTGGAAAAACCACTTCTTACATCAAAGATTCAACTCACTTCATCAACAAAATCAGTCCGTTAAGACTCAATCCAAAGGATATATTAATCAGTTTTGATGTTGTATCCCTCTTTACCAAGGTTCCAGTTAAAGACACAATCTCATTGATTAACCAGATTTTTCCAGAAGATATAACAGCCTTATTTCACCAGTGTTTGACAACAAGTTATTTCCTATGGGATCAAGAATTTTATGAACAGATTGATGGAGTAGCTATGGGAAGTCCACTCAGTCCAGTAATAGCAAACTTTTACATGGAATATTTTGAAAAGACAGCATTAGAATCAGCACCTTACAAACCTACAGTCTGGTTCAGGTTCGTAGATGATACATTTACCATTTGGAGCCATGGTGAAGAAAAATTAATGGACTTTCTAAACCATCTTAATAATATCCATCCAAACATTCAGTTTACCATGGAAAAGGAAATTGAGGGTAAACTCCCATTTCTTGATACCCTTGTCATCCGTAAATCAAACCTTCAGTTAGGTCACAAGGTCTACCGGAAACCAACTCACACAGATCGCTACTTACACAAAAACTCCAACCACCACCCCCGACAGAAAAGAGGAATAATCAAAACATTAATGGACCGTGCAAGACGGATCTGTGAACCACAGTTTCTCAAGGAAGAAACTAACCATCTAAATCACGCACTGCTAGCAAACGGCTACTCCAAGAATGAAATCAGAAGGGCCATTGAACCAAACAAAAATCAGAAAACTCAAGAAAAACAGTCTCCCATAGGAAAGGTATTCTTGCCATTTATTAAAGGAGTCACTGATAGGATGGAGAAACTTTTGAAAAAACATAACCTACAAACAGTGTTTAAACCCACCAAGAAAATACAACAAATGCTACGATCAGCAAAAGACAAAAGAGACCCCCTCACCTCTGCAGGAGTATATCGTATACCTTGCAGCTGTGGAGAAGTTTACATCGGGACCACAAAACGCAGCATACAAACAAGGATAAAAGAACATGAAAGATACTGCAGACTTGGTCAACCTGAGAAATCAGCAGTGGCTGAACATGGACTGACACAAACAGGACACAGGGTCTTATTCCAAGACACTGAAAGACTGGACAATTTTGTCAGATTGCACAGAGAAGCCATTGAAATTCATAAACATCAGCACAACTTTAACAGAAAAGAGGAGAGTTTAAGAATGAATAAGGCTTGGCTTCCTGCCCTGAAAAACCTCCAGACAAAGACAACATTCAACAATAGCCATACAGATTAGTTTTGGATTACACACATTAACAGATCACTTCAGGATACAATGGTTCCATATTAACATACCATACCCTCATTAGCACATTATCTTGATACTTACAGGACAATACTTTTGCAGGACAATACTCAGCTCAAACCCAACCCCTTTCTGACTATATATTACTCTTCCTACACCCTTGACACTGAGAGACACTGTCCTTCAGTGTTACTACTCTGAAGATGCCTGCCACAGTTGCTGGCGAAACGTCAGGAAAGAAAATTCCAAGACCACGGTTACACACCCCGGATAACCTACAAGAACCAATGAACTCTGACCGTGAAAGCCTTCGACAATATTTTGAACGCCTCTACGGGGAGGAAATATTTCAACAGACCCGGAGATTGGAAACACTTCGGAACAAGAAAGCACATCTACTTTGTTCTTTAACTTTTCTACTGCGATGCAGAGACACTGGAACCATTCCATCTTTTCTCACAAGTAAAAGAATCTTTCAAACTTCACGAGCTAACCGCATTTATGACCATCTAGAACGGGCTCTCTTACGAGAGAGAATTCACACTACCCGCAGAGAACTTGCTGCCACAGACAAGGAGTTGTTTTCCTTACATATCAATACTAGCCACAAAATGAGAAGCCATGATTGGGACAAGATTGATAATCTCACCTACAGAAAAATGGAACAGGGGTTAACCAGCCATACTTCCAGACAGAAGCAAAAGTTTAACAAATTACAGGAAAGAAGACAGAACAGTCCAAAACTTGACAACAAACGGATTATCTTCAATCTGACAGACCGACAACTCTCACCTGAAGAAACTTCCATCTTAGCTAAGGGAGGAAACTTTGCAGTCACTCCCACCCAAATTCCAGTGGAAGACATCATTGCAAATGTAGAATCTGCCATTCGTAATCTACCTGAAGAAGATGCTGAGGAAATAAGAGGAGAGACAGCAAGAATTCTACGTAAAGCAAAGCCCCCTGCTAGCAATATAACACGCAAGGAGAGAAACGCCATCAAGACCCTCAATGCAGATCCAGAAATCATTATTCTACCAGCTGACAAAGGCAATGCCACAGTGATCATGAAAACAGAAGAATACAAAAAGAAGATTGAGGAACTTCTGGACCCTGCCACATACAAAAAACTAAAACGAGATCCAACTTGCAAAATTACCAGGAAAACTAGCATTCTGATCAAGAATTCCACTCTTCATCCCGACACACACAGAAAACTATGCAAGACTGAACCACAACCACCACGATTATATGGACTACCTAAAATTCATAAGGATTCCGTTCCACTCCGACCCATCGTGAGTGCCATTGGTTCCCCAACATATGAATTAGCTAAATATTTGACCACCCTCCTACAGGACCACATTGGAAAAACCACTTCTTACATCAAAGATTCAACTCACTTCATCAACAAAATCAGTCCGTTAAGACTCAATCCAAAGGATATATTAATCAGTTTTGATGTTGTATCCCTCTTTACCAAGGTTCCAGTTAAAGACACAATCTCATTGATTAACCAGATTTTTCCAGAAGATATAACAGCCTTATTTCACCAGTGTTTGACAACAAGTTATTTCCTATGGGATCAAGAATTTTATGAACAGATTGATGGAGTAGCTATGGGAAGTCCACTCAGTCCAGTAATAGCAAACTTTTACATGGAATATTTTGAAAAGACAGCATTAGAATCAGCACCTTACAAACCTACAGTCTGGTTCAGGTTCGTAGATGATACATTTACCATTTGGAGCCATGGTGAAGAAAAATTAATGGACTTTCTAAACCATCTTAATAATATCCATCCAAACATTCAGTTTACCATGGAAAAGGAAATTGAGGGTAAACTCCCATTTCTTGATACCCTTGTCATCCGTAAATCAAACCTTCAGTTAGGTCACAAGGTCTACCGGAAACCAACTCACACAGATCGCTACTTACACAAAAACTCCAACCACCACCCCCGACAGAAAAGAGGAATAATCAAAACATTAATGGACCGTGCAAGACGGATCTGTGAACCACAGTTTCTCAAGGAAGAAACTAACCATCTAAATCACGCACTGCTAGCAAACGGCTACTCCAAGAATGAAATCAGAAGGGCCATTGAACCAAACAAAAATCAGAAAACTCAAGAAAAACAGTCTCCCATAGGAAAGGTATTCTTGCCATTTATTAAAGGAGTCACTGATAGGATGGAGAAACTTTTGAAAAAACATAACCTACAAACAGTGTTTAAACCCACCAAGAAAATACAACAAATGCTACGATCAGCAAAAGACAAAAGAGACCCCCTCACCTCTGCAGGAGTATATCGTATACCTTGCAGCTGTGGAGAAGTTTACATCGGGACCACAAAACGCAGCATACAAACAAGGATAAAAGAACATGAAAGATACTGCAGACTTGGTCAACCTGAGAAATCAGCAGTGGCTGAACATGGACTGACACAAACAGGACACAGGGTCTTATTCCAAGACACTGAAAGACTGGACAATTCTACCAACTATTTTGTCAGATTGCACAGAGAAGCCATTGAAATTCATAAACATCAGCACAACTTTAACAGAAAAGAGGAGAGTTTAAGAATGAATAAGGCTTGGCTTCCTGCCCTGAAAAACCTCCAGACAAAGACAACATTCAACAATAGCCATACAGATTAGTTTTGGATTACACACATTAACAGATCACTTCAGGATACAATGGTTCCATATTAACATACCATACCCTCATTAGCACATTATCTTGATACTTACAGGACAATACTTTTGCAGGACAATACTCAGCTCAAACCCAACCCCTTTCTGACTATATATTACTCTTCCTACACCCTTGACACTGAGAGACACTGTCCTTCAGTGTTACTACTCTGAAGATGCCTGCCACAGTTGCTGGCGAAACGTCAGGAAAGAAAATTCCAAGACCACGGTTACACACCCCGGATAACCTACAAGAACCAATGAACTCTGACCGTGAAAGCCTTCGACAATATTTTGAACGCCTCTACGGGGAGGAAATATTTCAACAGACCCGGAGATTGGAAACACTTCGGAACAAGAAAGCACATCTACTTTGTTCTTTAACTTTTCTACTGCGATGCAGAGACACTGGAACCATTCCATCTTTTCTCACAAGTAAAAGAATCTTTCAAACTTCACGAGCTAACCGCATTTATGACCATCTAGAACGGGCTCTCTTACGAGAGAGAATTCACACTACCCGCAGAGAACTTGCTGCCACAGACAAGGAGTTGTTTTCCTTACATATCAATACTAGCCACAAAATGAGAAGCCATGATTGGGACAAGATTGATAATCTCACCTACAGAAAAATGGAACAGGGGTTAACCAGCCATACTTCCAGACAGAAGCAAAAGTTTAACAAATTACAGGAAAGAAGACAGAACAGTCCAAAACTTGACAACAAACGGATTATCTTCAATCTGACAGACCGACAACTCTCACCTGAAGAAACTTCCATCTTAGCTAAGGGAGGAAACTTTGCAGTCACTCCCACCCAAATTCCAGTGGAAGACATCATTGCAAATGTAGAATCTGCCATTCGTAATCTACCTGAAGAAGATGCTGAGGAAATAAGAGGAGAGACAGCAAGAATTCTACGTAAAGCAAAGCCCCCTGCTAGCAATATAACACGCAAGGAGAGAAACGCCATCAAGACCCTCAATGCAGATCCAGAAATCATTATTCTACCAGCTGACAAAGGCAATGCCACAGTGATCATGAAAACAGAAGAATACAAAAAGAAGATTGAGGAACTTCTGGACCCTGCCACATACAAAAAACTAAAACGAGATCCAACTTGCAAAATTACCAGGAAAACTAGCATTCTGATCAAGAATTCCACTCTTCATCCCGACACACACAGAAAACTATGCAAGACTGAACCACAACCACCACGATTATATGGACTACCTAAAATTCATAAGGATTCCGTTCCACTCCGACCCATCGTGAGTGCCATTGGTTCCCCAACATATGAATTAGCTAAATATTTGACCACCCTCCTACAGGACCACATTGGAAAAACCACTTCTTACATCAAAGATTCAACTCACTTCATCAACAAAATCAGTCCGTTAAGACTCAATCCAAAGGATATATTAATCAGTTTTGATGTTGTATCCCTCTTTACCAAGGTTCCAGTTAAAGACACAATCTCATTGATTAACCAGATTTTTCCAGAAGATATAACAGCCTTATTTCACCAGTGTTTGACAACAAGTTATTTCCTATGGGATCAAGAATTTTATGAACAGATTGATGGAGTAGCTATGGGAAGTCCACTCAGTCCAGTAATAGCAAACTTTTACATGGAATATTTTGAAAAGACAGCATTAGAATCAGCACCTTACAAACCTACAGTCTGGTTCAGGTTCGTAGATGATACATTTACCATTTGGAGCCATGGTGAAGAAAAATTAATGGACTTTCTAAACCATCTTAATAATATCCATCCAAACATTCAGTTTACCATGGAAAAGGAAATTGAGGGTAAACTCCCATTTCTTGATACCCTTGTCATCCGTAAATCAAACCTTCAGTTAGGTCACAAGGTCTACCGGAAACCAACTCACACAGATCGCTACTTACACAAAAACTCCAACCACCACCCCCGACAGAAAAGAGGAATAATCAAAACATTAATGGACCGTGCAAGACGGATCTGTGAACCACAGTTTCTCAAGGAAGAAACTAACCATCTAAATCACGCACTGCTAGCAAACGGCTACTCCAAGAATGAAATCAGAAGGGCCATTGAACCAAACAAAAATCAGAAAACTCAAGAAAAACAGTCTCCCATAGGAAAGGTATTCTTGCCATTTATTAAAGGAGTCACTGATAGGATGGAGAAACTTTTGAAAAAACATAACCTACAAACAGTGTTTAAACCCACCAAGAAAATACAACAAATGCTACGATCAGCAAAAGACAAAAGAGACCCCCTCACCTCTGCAGGAGTATATCGTATACCTTGCAGCTGTGGAGAAGTTTACATCGGGACCACAAAACGCAGCATACAAACAAGGATAAAAGAACATGAAAGATACTGCAGACTTGGTCAACCTGAGAAATCAGCAGTGGCTGAACATGGACTGACACAAACAGGACACAGGGTCTTATTCCAAGACACTGAAAGACTGGACAATTCTACCAACTATTTTGTCAGATTGCACAGAGAAGCCATTGAAATTCATAAACATCAGCACAACTTTAACAGAAAAGAGGAGAGTTTAAGAATGAATAAGGCTTGGCTTCCTGCCCTGAAAAACCTCCAGACAAAGACAACATTCAACAATAGCCATACAGATTAGTTTTGGATTACACACATTAACAGATCACTTCAGGATACAATGGTTCCATATTAACATACCATACCCTCATTAGCACATTATCTTGATACTTACAGGACAATACTTTTGCAGGACAATACTCAGCTCAAACCCAACCCCTTTCTGACTATATATTACTCTTCCTACACCCTTGACACTGAGAGACACTGTCCTTCAGTGTTACTACTCTGAAGATGCCTGCCACAGTTGCTGGCGAAACGTCAGGAAAGAAAATTCCAAGACCACGGTTACACACCCCGGATAACCTACAAGAACCAATGAACTCTGACCGTGAAAGCCTTCGACAAAATTTTGATAGTCTTTAAGGTGCTACTGGACTCTTGCCCTCTTCTACTAGTACATTTACTAGGCAGACTTTGTTTATGGGGTGGTTTGCCATTGCCTTCTCCAGTTGTCCACACTTTACCCCCAGCAAGCTGGGTACTCATTTTACTGACCTCGGAAGGACGGATGGCTGAGTCAACCTTGAGCCGGCTACCTGAAACCGACTCCCGTCGGGATCGAATTCAGGTTGTGAGCAGAGCTTGGACTGCAGTACTGCAGCGTACCACTCTGCGCCACGGGGCTCTTATACAGCTCATACCCTACCAGAAATTTCATTAGTCTTTAAGGTGCTACTGGACTCTTGCTCTCTTCTGCTGCTACAGACAGACTAACACGGCTACCTATCGGGATCTATGATCAAGGAAATGCATGCATAGACATGATGTACTTTGGCTAGGCGCCTAAACGAAAGGAGGCGCTAGGTCTTGCCTTGGAAACCCCCGTAAATCAGCTGTGATGCGACGGCACTATCCACCACATTTAATATTTTTGTTAACATTACAACAGGGAATGGAGGCTTCCTACATGGGGGCCGTTAGCTGGTCGGCATCCCTTCCCCTAAATCCAGCGTGGGAGCCAGCGTGGTGTAGTGGTTAAGAGTGGTGGTTTGGAGCGGCAGATTCTGATCTGGAGAACTGGGATTGATTCCCCGCTCCTCCACATGAGAGGCGGACGCTCATCTGGTGACCTGGGTTGGTTTCCCCACTCCTCCACACGAAGCCAACTGGGTGACCTTGGGCTAGTCACAGCTCTTAGAGCTCTCTCAGTCCCATCTACCTCACAGGGAGTCTGTTGTGGGGAGGGGGAGGGAAAGGAAAGGCGATTGTAAGCTGGTTTGATTCTCCCTTAGGTGGTAGAGAAAGTCGGCATATGAAAACCAACTCCTCCTCTTCATCTGGCCTTTCCCCTCATCAGTCACGACGGACCGAGAGGGTTATGAACAAGTGCAAAGAACCCTCTCAGCATCTTTTGCCCAGGGACAGGATGACACTTCCCTTCAGCAGACAAAGGCTCCGCGACCTGTGCATGCCAAAGCATCGCCCTGACTCCTGGAAGCAGCCAACTAACCTGGTGGGAGTGAACTGCCAGGCGGATAGTGCCCTTTGCTTAAGGAGCCATTTGGTGCCATTTGAACATAAGAACATAAGAATGGCCCTGCTGGATCAGACCCAGGCCCATCAAGTCCAGCAGTCTGTTCACACAGTGGCCAACCAGGTGCCTCTAGGAAGCCCCCAAACAAGACAACTGCAGCAGCACCATCCTGCCTATGTTCCACAGCACCCAATATAATAGGCATGCTCCTCTGATACTAGAGAGAATAGGTATGCAGCACGACTAGTATCCATTCTAACTAATAGCCATGAATACCCCTCTCCTCCATGAATATGTCCACTCCCCTCTTAAAGCCCTCCAAGCTGGCAGCCATCACCACATCCTGAGGCAGGGAGTTCCACAATTTAACTATGCCTTGTGTGAAAAAATACTTCCTTTTATCTGTTTTGAATCTCTCACCCTCCAGCTTTAGCAGATGACCCTGTGTTCTAGTATTATGAGAGAGGTAGAAAAACGTCTCCCTGTGCACTCTCTCCAAACCATGCATAATTTTATTGACCTCTATCATGTCTCCCCTCAGCCGCCTTCTTTCCAAGCTAAACAGCCCTAAGCGTCTTAACCGCTCCCCATAGGACAGTTGCTCTAGTCCCCTAATCATTTTGGTGATTAGGGTCATTTTGGTGATTAGGGTTACAGCCATTTGCAACTGTGTGTGGCTCCAGCCCTCTACCAGCTTGTCAGGGAAATGGATATTCGTATGATTTTTCTTTTCTGTAGAGCCCTGCCTATGCTCATCTCTCGAAACTGAATCCTTGGCCTATCGAACAAACACAAGAGGGGTCAAGAATGGCTCTCTCATAAAAGAAAGTCACAGAAGAAGATGAAGAGTTGGTTTTTATATGCCAACTTTCTCTACCACTTAAGGAAGAATCAAACCGGCTTACCATTCCCTTCCCCTCCTCACAACAGATACCCTGTGAGGTAGGTGGGGCTGAGAGAGTGACTGGCCCAAGGTCACCCAGCCAGTTTCATGCAGCGGAGCGGGGAAATAAATCCAGTTTACCACATTAGCCTCCGCCACTCATGTGGAGTGGGGAATCAAACCCGGTTCTCCAGATCAGAGTCCACCGCTCCAAACCACCGCTCTTAACCACTACACCACGCTGGCTCCTCAGATGGAGGAGTGGGGAACCAAACCTGGTCCTCAAGATTAGAGCCCACCGCTCCAAATCACTATACCATGCTGGCACCAGAGATAATCATTGCTGGAATCCTGTGTGCCCAAGAGGGCTTCAAGCCTCATTTCTGGGAGATAAGCCAGCCAGCCCCCCCCCCCCCCCGGTTTTTGGAACCAACACCTTTGTGAGACGCCAAGGGAGAAAATCCCCAGGGAGGAGTGTGGGCCTTGTCGAGTCTGAAGCAAAATCCAGATTCAAGCATGACAAGGAAAGGGGGAGAGGGAGAGACAGACAGACACAGTCAGACAATGACACTTACTGGCACTTTGACATTTTCATAGAAGCTCCATGCCAGCGCCCACCTCATGGTGCGCCCTTGGCAGAATTCCGTGTGGGTAACATTAGGAACCTGTACCAGGCAAAAAATATCGAAGTCAACAACCTTTCCTCAGTGTTCGGGAAGTTATTTTTTCCTGCGATCCCAGCCACCAAGAGACATTGGAAAGGAGCACAAGACGACTGCAGCAGCATTGTCCTGTCTGTCTTTCACAGCACCTAATATAATAAGCATACTCATCTGATCCTGGAGGGAATAAGTATGCATCATAAGAACATAAGAAAAGCCCTGCTGGACCAGACCAAGGTCCATCAAGTCCCCCGTCTGTTCACACAATGGCCAACCAGGGGCCTCTAGGAAGCCCCCAAGCAAGACGGCTGCAGCAGCATTATCCTGCCTGTGCTCCGTAGCCCCTAATATAATAGACATGCTCCTCTGAGACTGGAGAGAGTAGGCGTGCATCATAAGAAAAGCCCTGCTGGATCAGACCAAGGCCCAACAAGTCCAGCAGTCTGTTCACACAGTGGCCAACCAGGTGCCTCCAGGAAGCCCACAAACAAGAAGACTGTAGCAGTATTCTGCCTGTGCTCCACAGGATCTACTATAATACACATGCTCCTCTGATTCTTGGAGAGAATAGGTGTTCATCATAAGAAAATAAGAAAAGGCCCTGCTGGATCAGACCAAGGCCCAACAAGTCCAGTAGTCTGTTCCCACAGTGGCCAACCAGGTGCCTCTAAGAAGCCCACAGGCAAGACGACTGCAGCAGCATTGTCCTGCCTGTGTTCCGAAGCACCTAATACAATAGGCATGCTCCTCTGATCCTTCAGAGAATAGGTATGCATCATGACTAGTATCCATTTTTTACTAGTAGCCATGGCTAGCCCTCTCCTCCAAGAACATGTCCACTCCCCTCTTCAAGCCGTCCAAGTTGGCAGCCATCACCACATCCTGGGGCAGGGATGCCACAATTTAACTATGCATCGTGTGAAGAAATAACACCCCATGCGTGCTGAGGGTGGGAACCAAATGGATTGCATTACTCCAGACTGCAAGGAAGGGATTGCAACACTGAGTGCTTCCCCGCTGGCAGAAATCAGCACAGCAAGGAAAAGGCTGGATTAGAACCTTTGCTGCCTGGCAGTCTGGTTTTCTGCCAACATGGGAAGCTTATGGGAAGCACTTGCGGGGGGGGGGGGGAATAAACAAAAAAGGCACTTCCCATCAGCAGTCTGAAGCGGTACAGTGCACTCTCTCATCTCATGCCTTCACCACAACATTGTCCTGCAAGTACAGGCCAGGCTTCGGATCTTCTATGACAGAGAAGGAGGGCAGCATGAATAGGAGCTTGTAGCTTCCCTCACCTACAAGCTCCTATGGATGCTAAAGTTAGACCCAGCCCAGATACACAAGTCTCTCTCTCTCTCTCTCACACACACACACATAAACTAGGCCCTGTTGCAGTTCTTCAACAGGGCTTCCTTTCAAAGGTCCTGGCCTTCCTAGAAACTGTAGCACATAAGGGCCTTTTGCATAAGGAACAGGCAGCTGAGGTGTGCTTCTATATTTCCTTCCTTCGTAGTCCGCCTTTCCCTGCTGAGACTCAAGGCAAGTTACAAAACAGAGGGAGAACAAGGAGAGACATACTCACTCCGTGGATTCGGAGCTCCTCTTTCAGCGGCGCCAAGCTGCATTTCTTTCCCAACATACAACTGTACCACCTGTTAAAAGTATTTTTTTAAAAAAATTATGGCGTTCTGTTGGGAATTAGTCTATGCGTTTTGTCTCTGCCAGAATTTTTGATTAAGAAGAGACTTCTTTTCACTTCTTCCGAGAGCAAATAATGTAAACTATATTCTTTACTGTGTTTTGAGCCTGTTAGCCACGCGCTGGCAAGAGTTTAGGAAATGAATTGTAGACATGAGTTATTAATTTATATATCCACGTTTATCCTCTTTTTGATATAGTAAACCTCTATATTTCCTGAAGGAAAGCAGTGTGTCTTGAACGTCGTGTGTGTGTCTAATTTATGATCCACAAGATCATGATATATTGCAGTCTCAGCACATTCTAACCCAGATAGCAGCGGCATGAAAAAAAAAAAAGAGGCAGTGGGAATACAGAGGTGGGGAAGCCATGCGAGAGAGCAAAGGGCTGGATATACCAGAAGAAGAATGAAGAATTGGAAAAAAAAGAGTTGGTTTTTAAATGCCAAACCGGTTCTCCAGATTAGACTCCGCTGCTCTACACCATTACACCACGCTGATCTACCCAGCTTCACTCCCAGGCAGTGCTATGAATGAAGCCCATTATTTTATTTTAAGCATTCTTGCCTATAACGTCCCCCAATCGATTTGCCCAGTGCCAAGGGCCCGGTCTTGCAAAGACCGAGTTAAGGTGGAGCCAGAAATCTCAAAGAAACAGTGGAGAAAGGCACCGTTTCCGGTCATAGGCATGAGTGTTTCGGTGTGTGATCTGTTGTTGACAGGCCAAAATTCAGAGCAGGATAAACAGCTCCCTCCCCCACCCACCCCCACCCTTCCTAAAACCTCACCTCAGCCTTTTCTTCAGCTGCAGGCTGTCGTGAATGATCCTCTTGACAAATTCGAGCTCTCCCCCTTCGGCCATGATCTCTGTGATCCCTCCTGTGTTGACTGAGCTGGGAGGGGGTCTCCTGGGATTGCGGGAATTGACTCCCTGGAAAAGAATGCAAAGCACTTGCGTTGAAACACCCCATGCAAGCAACAGATTTGCAAGAAGCTACCTCTGGGACCTGCCTACTTTCTGCCAGAGGCTGTAACATTTTTGCCTCCCTCCTCCTTTGCTTCCTGACACAGAAGTCACTACATACAACTTTCTGAAAGATGCAGCCTTTCCACTCCTGGATTGACTATGGGAGACTTCTTCCTTTGGGTATTCCCTTTTTGGTCCTTACACACAACTGCACAAATCATTCCCTTGGCAGAGCAGTGAATGCCCATCTTGAAATCCCTTGGCTGGATTTCCAGGACCTCCTTCAGCTTACACTTAGAGGTATCTCTCCAGGATCAGAGGAGCATGCCTATTATATCAGGTGCCGTGGAACACTGGCAAAATAATGCTGCTGCAGTCGTCTTGTTTGTGGACTTACCAGAGGCACCTGGTTGGCCACTATGTGAACAGACTGCTGGACTTGAGGGGCTTTGGTCTGATCCAGCAAGGCTTTTCTTATGTTCTCATGATGCATTCCTATTATCTCCAGTCTCAGAGGAGCATGCCCATTCTATTAGGTGCTGTGGAACACAGGCAGGATAATGCTACTGCAGTCATCTTGTTTGTGGACTTCCTAGAGGCCCCTGGTCAGCCACCGTGTGAACAGACTGCTGGACTTGGTGGGCCTGGGTCTGATCCAGCAGGGCTTTTCTTATGTTCTTATGTCACTGTGACCCTGCTGCATTGTGTTTCTAAACTGTTATTTCTGCCTTTGCTCCTCCATTTCCACCTCACTTAAGACTGGAAATGTATGCAGACATTGGAATCGGTGGGCTCAGACTGGAGCAACTCTACATAGGACAGCATCGCCATCTGTTCTACACCTTTCTTGCTTTCCCATGCATTTCCATTGTAGGAATACCTGGTAAGAGCCAGCGGGATGTAGTGGTTAGGAGTGGTGGACTCTAATCTGGAGAACCAGGTTTATTTCCCCACTCCTCCACATGAGCGGCGAACTCTGATCTGGTAAACCGGGTTGGTTTCCCCCCTCTTCCACACATAAAAATAAACAAATACCCACCAGAAAAGGTTCCAGTCAGATGAGCAGAAGTCGACCTACCTTTGCTTCCAGTTGGTTGGCGAAAAAGGGAGGGTTGCACATGCAAAAGTCATAGATAACTTCGGACTCTTGTTCCAGAGCATCCAACAGGAGTGTCTTTTGTGGTACTTTAACCACTGGCAGAAAAGGAAAGCAGAAACCGACTCATTTTCAAGGTCCAGAAATTTGTTACACAAACAATAAAAATGATAACACTTGAAGCACAATCAAAAAGAGATTACACTCTCTCGACAGCCAGAGACTGAATGTTAAATTCTAACTGTCCAGAGTTGCGCTAGCTACTCCCAAAATTCCCACTAAAAAGCTCATCTTTTGAGATGATCTTAGAAGAGTTGGTTTTTATATGTTGACTTTATCTACCACTTAAGGAAGAATGAATTCAATTTCAATTCAATTTATTACGGTCATTTGACCAGCATTATAAAAAAAATACAGGAATGCATATTAAGGAAGAATAATTCACCTTCCCTTCCCCCAACAGACGTCACCCCGTGAGGTAGGAGGGGCTGACAGAGCTGTGACTAGTCCAAGGTCACCCAGTTGGCTTCAAGCGTAGGAGTGGGGAAACAAATCCACTTCACCAGATTAGCCTCCACCACTCATGAGGAGTGGGGAATCAAACCCAGTTCTCCAGATCAGAGTCCACCGCTCCAAACCACCGCTCTCAGCAACTACACCACACCTACGACTCTAATGCCCCTGAACGCCTATGAATTTTCAGGGCAGTCCCTGCTATATGCTTCCTCTTCCTATTTTAGCTGTATTTTCTCAAACTGACAATGTAGGTTCCATACAGTTCAGTGATGCTTGAACTGTCAATATTTGGTAGATAAGCTGCTGACATTTGGTTTGCTGGCACATTGCTGGATTGGCCCAATTTTTCGAACACACTTTTGGGGAAAGTAGGGGCCAGAGCAGACTGGGATTTTGAGAAAGAGCCAGTGAAAGTGTGTGTGTGTGGGGGGGAAGAGGTAGGAGGAAAATAATTTCTCTTTGAACCTCCGCCTCAGTTATCTCGTACTCCGTTCCTTTCCTATCAATTCTCACATACTCAACCAAATGAACCAAAATGGGACATTCTAGCTCTGCTATTGATGGTAGGCTGAGCAGCCAGTGTGGTTTTTGTCTGTAAAACTGCTGACAAACTACGCTAAAGCACCAGAGTGGGAAAAGAAGGAGAGAGACATACCTTTGATAAGGTCCGATAAATTATTTTGCTCCACGTTTTTTTTGGCGTAGCTGAAACATACATCATCCACTTCTGTCGCGATGAAGTGCCATCCATTCAGGGTTGCCCCGAGTAATGGGTAAATACAAGACGCACCAGTTCCTGTAGCAAAGCCAAGAACAAGATTGTGCTAGTAGGAAAAATAAAAGAACAGGTAGTCGCCACAATGCCCCATTCTAGAAGCTGTTACCAGATGTTACGTTTTCTGTTACCTCAGAAGGTCGGGCCAGAAACAACGGGTTGAAATTAAATCCAAAGAGTTTCTGTCTAGACATTAGGAAGAATTTTTTAACAGTTAGAGCGGTTCCTCAGTGGAACAGGCTTCCTCGGGAGGTGGTAAGTGCTCCTTCCCTGGAGGTTTTGAAGCAGAGGCTAGGATGGCCATCTGTCAGCAATGCTGATTCTATAACCTTAAGCACATGATGAGAAAGAGGGCATCTTGGCCATCTTCTGGGCATGTAGTGGGGGTCGCTGGGGGTGTGGGGGGGGAGGTGGTTGTGAATTTCCTGCATTGTGCAGGGGGTTGGACTAGATGACCCAGGTGGTCCCTTCCAACTCTATGATTCTATGAAATATTTCCCAGTTACACAGCAAGCTTCCCTAAACAAACACGTCAATTTCACAGTCTCTAAAGATTCTTGTCCATTCCATGAAACTCTTGTAGCATTAACATGAACACGAAGCTGCCTTACACTGAATCAGACCCTTGGTCCATCAAAGTCAGTATTGTCTACTCGGACCAGCAGCAGCTCTCCAGGGACTCAGGCTGGAGAGCCACAGTGGTATCTTTAGATAAGACCACTAGAGACTTCACCTGGGAGAGACCCTACCTGTCCACTCCAGTAATCTTTGGAGGCCCTGTTTGAACTGCCCATCTGAGGCTAGACAGGTGGAAATCCAAGAAAGGGCCTTCTTGGTTGTGGCACCAAACCTCTGGAGCTCCCTCTTCTGGGAGAATCAAACTAGCTCACAATCACCTTCCCTTCGTCTCCCCACAACAGACACCCTGTGAGGTAGGTGGGGCTGAGAGAGCTCTAAGAGAGCTGTGACTGGCCCAAGGTCACCCACACCCAGTTGGCTTCGTATGTAGGAGTGGGGAATCAAACCCGGTTCTCCAGATCAGACTCCACCACTCCAAACCACTACACCACACTAGCTCCCGTATACTTCTTTAGGAAGCCCACAAGAATTGCAGCTGGGACCACAGAATCTGTGTGAGCAAGGCAAGGGGTCGAAGGCTGTTTTCCAAAATGTTAACTGCAGCCCTGACATTCAAAGCCTACCAGCAACTGAAACGTTATCAGGTGAGCGAGAAACGTACCTATATCTATTCCCCAGACGACTGAACCTTTCCCAGCGGGATCCTGCATAGCCATGAGATCTTCCACCCAGTGGATATAATTAAGCCTCAAGGGAACCGTTGGGATCAGCCTCTCCAATGGGATATCAATCTGAAGTCCAAAGTCTTCTTTGAGCAGGGTGCACGTCAGAGCTCTCACTGCTTCCGGATCTTTGAAGTTGACACTGAAAAGGCACGAGACAGAAAGGGAAGAGCTGCATTGAGTCTTGCATCCCAAAACCCTGGTGTGTGAACATAAGAAAAGCCCTGCTGGATCAGACCAAGGTCCATCAAGCCCAGCAGTCTGTTCACATAGTGGCCAACCAGGTGCCTCCAGGAAGCCCACAAGCAAGATGACTGCAGCAGCATTCCCCTGCCTGTGTCCCACAGCACATAATATTTATTTATTTATTCACATTCGTAGCTCGCCCTCATTCCTGGTCCAACCGGGAACAGGGCGGGTTACAACCTTTAAAACCAACAAAACCATAAAAAATTAAAATCAAAAATTAAAAACACAATGAACATAGCAAAACAAAACAAGATGGCATTACAATAGTAGTAGCTTCGGTAGAATCTCCCCCACAGATGACAGGTGGAGGGAAAAGGGTAATAGGCACGCTCAGCTGATCCTGCAGAGAATAGATATGCATCATGACTAGTATTCATTTATTTTGACTAATAGTCATGGATTGCTCTGACCTGGATAGCCCAGGCTAGCCTGATCTCGTCAGATCTCAGAAGCTAAGCAGGGTCCGCCTACACACACAGTCATGGATTGCCCTCTCCTCCATGAATATGTCCACTCCTCTCTTCAAGCCTTCCAGCCATCACCACATCCTGGGGCAGGGAGTTCCACAATTTGACTCTGTATTAAGAACATAAGAAAAGCCTTGCCGGATCAGCCCATCTGGTTGGCCACTGTGTGAACAGACTGCAAGACTTGATGGGACTATTATCCATTTTGACCAGTAGCCACGGATAGCCTTCTCCTCCATGAACATGCCCACTCCCCTCTTCAAGCCTTCCAAGTCGGCAGCAATCACCACCTCCTGGGGCAGGGAGTTCCACAGTTTAACTATGCCTCGAGGGGGGGGGGAGCTGGGATTGTGCTCACAACCCTTTCCCAGCACCATTTGCAGGGGGCGGGGACAGGGCCGGATTTAGGTTTGATGAGGCCCTAAGCTATTGAAGGTAATGGGGCTCTTTATATGTCCAGCTGTCCTTTGCCAACAACAAATTGTTGCTGTTTTTTGTGTTGAATATATGCTATATGGTAATTTATGGACCTAACAGGTATTTAAAGCCATTTGCACATAACAAAATATGTATTTTATCAAAGTAATTGTTGAACTGAAATACAATTAAGAAGAAGTATATTATGAGGAAATTGAACTTGTTGAAGACTTTCTATTCCTTGGCTCCACCATCAACCAAAAGGGAGACTGCAGCCAAGGAATCAGAAGGAGATTGAGACTGGGAAGGGCAGCCATGAAGGAGCTAGAAAATATTTTGAAGTGTAAGGATGCGTCACTAGCCACCAAGACTAGATTAATTCATGCCATTGTATTCCCTATCAGTATGTATGGGTGTGAAAGCTGGACAGTGAAGAAAGCTGATAGGAAGAAAATTGATTCCTTTGAAATGTGGTGTTGGAGGAGAGTGTTATGGATACCGTGGACTGCCAAAAAAAGCAAATCAGTGGGTTATAGATCAAATCAAGCCTGAACTGACCCTAGAAGCTAAAATGACTCTACTGAGGCTATCGTATTTTGGCCACGTCATGAGAAGACAAGAGTCACTGGAAAAGACAGTCATGCTAGGAAAAGTTAAAGGCAGCAGGAAAAGAGGAAGACCCAACAAGGGATGTATGGACTCAATAAAGGAAGCCACGGCCTTCAATTTGCAGGATCTGAGCAGGGCTGTCAAAGATAGGACACTTTGGAGGACTTTCATTCATAGGGTCACCATGAGTCGGAAGCGACTTGACGGCACTTAACACACACGCAAACACATATTAAAACACTGTTGCTGTATGTAGGTTTTATTTTATTTGTTTTTTATCTTATATTTTGGAAATGTACATCCAGTTTTTTCTTCTTCTGATGCAGTAAACCAGAGGTTCATGGGGGAGAAGGAGACCCGAGACCGTTGTTTGCAAGAAAACAGTTATTTATTCGGAGCAGCTGCTACCCAGAGCACTCTACCGAGTAAAAATCTCTGAGCCCCGATCATACTGAGGAAGGGATATTTATCCAAATTCAAGATATGACAACCCATCAACATTCAGGGTAAAGCTGATAGCACTACAGACATGGAGGCGGCAGTATAGTAACAGTTCCACCCAGTTCTTGTTATGGTTCATTGTAACCCTCCGTGACTCTTGCCCCAATTACTTAGAGCACACAGACCCACAGAGATATCCTGCCCAGCAACAAGCTATTCCCTGGCTGTCCTAACACATTGAGACAGCAAGGTAAACTTCCCCTGACTATGGAAGAGCCACTGATTTAACAATTTGTAGTAATCTCTTTTCCTTTCTGTAAATGTGTCGAAATGAATTAGGACAGCCAGGGAATAGCTTGTTGCTGGGCAGGATATCTCTGTGGGTCTGTGCGCTCTAAGGAATTGGGGCAAAAGTCATGAAGGGTTACAGTGAACCATAACAAAGAACTGGGTGAAGCGACTACTGCACTGCCGCCTCTCTGTCTGTATTACAGTCAGATATGCCCTGAATGTTGATGGGCTGTCATAACTTGAATTTGGATAAATATCTCTCCCTCAGTACAATCAGGACTTAGAGATTTGGCTCGCTAGAGCATCTGGGTCGTAGCTACAGAATAAATAACTGTTTTCTTGATAACGGTCTCAGGTCTCTTTCCCCCCCCCCACGAACCCCGGTTTTACCATAACATTTCGATACATTTTACAGAAAGGAAAAGAGATTATTGCAAATTGCTAAATCGGTGGATCTTCCATAGTCAGGGGAAGTCTACCCTGCTGTCTCATTTCCTTTAAAAAAATTTTTTGGGGGGGCCAAGAGAGTGGGGGGCCCTAAGCGACAGCTTGTTGAGCTTCGACGTAAATCCGCCCACCCCACCCCACCCCACCCCACCCCAAACTCCGACCGGCCTACCTGACTCTCCCGGACAAGCTGACCTGCACGTGGCGCTGGAACTCGGGGTACTTGGAGGCCAGGTGGGCGAAGTCGGGCGGCTTGTCCTTGTACCGGTTGCGGGCGTGCATGGACTTGTTGAGGGCCATCCCCTCGGTGGGGAGGGGGGGAGAGAGGACCAAGCCCCCCCCCCCGACCCGCAGAAGCCCCCCGCAGCCCGCTCGGACCTCCCGCGACAGGCGCCGGACCAGAGAGAGACCCGCGGGGGAAGCACCACGCCGGAGAGAACACCCACTTCCGGTTTGAGACTCTATGGTCAAACTCGGCTCTCTCTCCGGGGCCGCTCTGTCTCGGCGCGGGGGCGGCAGGAGACCGGAAGCGACCTTCTAGCCCGTGAAAAAAGACCACAAAGTCACGCTGGGCAGGAGACCGGAAGCGACCTTCTAGCTCGTGAAAAAAAGACCACAAAGTCACACTGGGCAGGAGACCGGAAGCGACCTTCTAGCCCGTGAAAAAAGACCACAAAGTCACACTGGGCAGGAGACCCGAAGCGACCTTCTAGCCCGTGAAAAAAGACCACAAAGTCACACTGGGCAGGAGACCCGAAGCGACCTTCTAGCCCGTGAAAAAAGACCACAAAGTCACACGGGATGGGCGGCGGGAGACTGGAAGCGACCTTCTAGCCCGTGAAATAAGACCACAAAGTCACACGGGATGGGCGGCGGGAGACCGGAAGCGACCTTCTAGCCCGTGGAAAAAGACCACAAAGTCACACGGGATGGGCGGCAGGAGACCGGAAGCGACCTTCTAGCCCGTGTGTGTGTGGGGTGCTGTTAGGGGAAGTGAATATTTTGTTCTGTGTAACATCTGGCAACGGCTTGTGGAATGGGGTGTTGTAGATACTACTGCCATTTATGCATGGGAGGTTTTGCACTGTATTTGCCACTCTTTAGATGCACTTTCCCCCATCCATATTCTCAAAACTCAGCAATCAGCCCCACCCCCCATGCAGAGTTTTCAGAATATGGATGGGGGGAAAGTGCATCTAAAGAGTGGCAAATACAGTGCAAAATCTTCCATGAATAAATGGCCTACGTGGTTTTTTATTTTTTTCCCCCTCCTAGCACAGTCTTGTTCTTGGCTTTGCTGCAGGATCTGGTGCATCTTGTATTTATGGCCATTTATGCATGGGAGGTTTTGCCTTGGATTTGCTGCTTTCTAGAGGCGTGTTTTCCCCATCCAAATTCTTAGAACTCAAAACTTAGCCCCCATATAGAGTTTTGAAAGTTCAGATGGGGGGGAAATGTGCATCCATAGAGCGGCAAATCCAAGGCAAAACCTCACATGCATAAATGGCCATATGTGTACTGGAAATAATAAAAGGACTGGCTTAAAGCCACATCCGCACGATAAAAATAGCAGTGTGATATTCTTCTTTTGCTGCCGTGGTGACATATTCTCCATTGCCATGGTGTCCAATAAAATATTGTGTGTAACACACACCTTAAAGCATTGCCTGGGTATCAGCTTGTCTGGATGGATACTGTCCATTGCCATGGTGTCCAATAAAATATTGTGCGTAACACACACACACATTAAAGCATTGCCTGGGTATCAGTTTGCTGGTTCAGTCTTGGTGATTGAAACGTTTCTCTTTATGCCTCTCAATGATGTAATTTTGTTTGAATTAAATTTAGACTCATGAATTCCATTTGTTTGTAGGCTAATGTGAAGTTATGTTTAATTTTGGAGTTAAGAACATGGGGGGGGTTGTTGTTCCATTTTTAGGTTAACTTAACCTTAGACTTCATATATTGATTGCAAGTTTATTAAGCGGTTGTCATTTATCGCTGTTTTTCATTTGAAATGCTAATGAGCACCATTTTTAAAATTCAAGCTAAATTGCTTTTCCCTTTGTAGCTTTCTATAGAAGAGGATGTAGCATTGTTGAATGAAGTCTGGCATCTAGAGGTGGTCCGTATGATTGCAGCGGTTGAGACTTTTCAATTCGAAGTGCTTTTTAACAAATATTTCCCCCCTTAGTTCAAAAAAGCTTTCCATCATTGCTTCCCATGTTTGCTTTCTTGTTTTCAGCCTATCCACTATAAATTATAAAATAAACTGTGGATTAGTGTCCATTTCTTGAACAGCAAGGTCGGTGCCTTGTAAAGGATCACCTGATTGTGTATTAAATCTCTGTTGGAAGCACAGAAACAAGCCAGGACTGTTGGTAACTTTACTCTAGACCAGGGGTGGGGAACCTTTTTCCTGCCAAGGGCCATTTGCACATTTATAACATCATTCGGGGGCCATACCAGGTGTAGATCTCCCGGTGTGGGGGGAAGAGGCTAGGGTTGCCAGGTCTCCGGCCACCACCTGGAGGTTGGCAACCCCAGGGGAGGCCACGCAGAGAAGGCCTGGAGGGCTCCCTGGTCCTCCACCCCTCCCAGGCAGGAGGGCAGCCAGTGGTGGGCCCGAGCAAACGAGGTGCCAGGGAGGCGCAGCCCGCGGTCGATTGGCAAGGGAGGAAGGAAAACAGAGAAAGAGGGAAAGGGAGAGAAAGAGAAAGAAATGGAAAGAGGGGGAGAAAGAAAAGGATGGAGGGAGACAGACAAAGAAAGAGACAGAAAGAGAGGGAGAGAGAAAAGCCTTCCTCCCCCCCCCCGCACACACACACCGGCCCCACGCCACCTAGCCCCAGGCTCCATGCCCTCCCTGCCCCAGAGTCCACAAAAGGCCCCCTGAAGCCAGATCGGCTCCTGCACGCATGCTCTGCCGCCGGGAGCCGCAGGCCTGTTCCCCCCCCCCTGCTGCTCAACAGCCGACAGGCAGCAAGAGGGGCTTACAGTGTGCCCCGACGTTCCTGCACGCTGCGGCTATAGGGGACAACCTTGGGGGAAGCATCCCTCTCCCTCCTCTCGCCGACCAACAGCTATCAGTCAGCGAGAGGAGGTCCAAAGGGCGCCGCAGCACCCCTGCAAGCCGTGGCCCCAGGAACACCCTCAGGGAGGGCCGCCCTGTGCCACGCCTCTGCAACAAGGCCCCGGAGCTCCCGAGGGCCACAAAAAATGTCCTCGGGGGCCGCATACGACCCCTGGGCCTGAGGTTCCCCATCCCTGCTCTAGACACATCTCAGAAGCCACGGTCATTATTACACAAACTGATGACCGGGCCCTGCAGGTTATATATATAAACGTAATAAATAAAAATCTTGCAAAAAAGGCAGTAAATATTTTTATGAACTGCACTGTGGGCACATGCAATGAATGCTTGCCTCTGTTCTCACAGTAATATGCTAGGACATGGAAGAAATCCTTCTAATAGAGGTGGTATGAATTTAAGAGCGTCTTGTGTGCCAGTTGGCATCAGCCAGAGGTAGAGTTGCCAGGTCCCTCTTTGCCACCGGCAGGAGGTTTGGGGGAGGTTTTGAGGAGGGTGGGGTTTGGGGATGGGGGGGACTTCAATGCCACAGAGTCTAATTGCCAAAGCGGCCATTTTATCCAGGTGAACTGATCTCTGTCGGCTGGAGATCTGTTGTAAAAGCAGGAGATCTCCAGCTAGTACCTGGAGGTTAATTGCACAAAGAACACTCTGTACTGGTACCAATGGTTAGGAAATTAGTACAGGAAAATGCTGACACTGACATAGCATAACAAAGTTGTAATGATGTGTTGCACACAACAAGTGAAAATATATACAAAAAGTGAAAAAAAGTGAAAAATATATACAAAAAGGTATCAAGGTATCATAACATCCAAAGTTGGCTTCTTGAAGTTTCAGTCACTTTTTGTATATATTTTCACTTGTTGTGTGCAGCACATCATTACAACTTTGCTATGCTATGTCAGTGTCAGCATTTTCCTGTACGAAGTACCTGGAGGTTGGCAACCCTAGTTGCCAGATCCCTCTTCACAACTGGCGGGAGGTTTTCGGGGCGGAGCCTGAGGGGGGCGGATTAAATTAGAGACCAGATTAGAGTCCTCCGCTCATGTGGAGGAATGGAGAATCAAATCCGATTCTTCAGATTAGAGTCCTCCGCTCATGTGGAGGAGTGGGGAATCAAACCCAGTTCTCCAGATTAGAGTCCACCGCTCATGTGGAGGAGTGGGGAATCAAATCCAGTTCACCAGATCAGAGTCCGCCACTCATGTGGAAGAGTGGGGAATCAAACCCGGTTCTCCAGATTAGAGTCCACCACTCTCAACCACTACACCACGCTGTGTACAAGCACTTTACTGGCAAATGATAGTATGCATCACGTTAGAGGAGGTGCAGGTGAAGAAACCCTAGATGTTGTAGGGTCCTGTGATAATGTCATTCAAGTAGATGTGTTTTAAATATATTGCTACTAGAGCCAAACCCTGGCCTTGGCTTGCATTAGAAACTTGAACACAGATGAAATTCATAATTTCATCCACAAAATCAATAGAGAATGGCAGAACTGAAGTGCCCCCAATAAAGGTCTTTTACCTGTGGCACTATAAACTGCCCCTGTGTACATAAACAGGTGCAGGAATCCTCCTTTTAGAAGTGACACCCGTGTAGATAAACGCATGTCAAGAACCGCCTCCCTTTCTCTTTTCATCTTCCTTTCCATTCACTTAGTCTGCATAAGCACGAATACATTCCTATAACTGCAACAAGTAGCAGCTGCCAGCATTTCCTCCACTCCGCTCCACTTTCGTTATCTAGTTAAAGGGACTCCGATGTTCCTGGCGAGGGGACTGCCTGTTCGGACCTAACACATGCGCAATTAGAGAATCGCTCACTGCCAAAGTTGCTGTGTTGCTGATTTCAATAGCCAAGAATGACACCATGGGGAAATTAGAAATGTATCTTTATTGAAGACAATTGTTAGAAGTGTATAAAAGTTGATCAATGCTGAACTGCAGTGTGATTCTTTCTCTTGGTTTCGGCTGGAGATACTTGATCCCAGCTTGTACTGTTAAACTGGTACCATTAACTAGCATAAACTGTAAAAGTAATTCCTGATCTCCAGTGCGTTATCCTTGATCAGATCTACCCGGGGTAACGTTTAGGCACAACAGAACTGCTTTCAACAGCGGATGGTTTGAGTATACCGCGTCCTGCACATATTTTCACTGCCGTCAGAAGTCGAACGGCCGGTATATTTTAAAGACAAAATGGAACAGTTTCATTAAAAGGGTGGAAGGAAGACACAGGAACTGGAGATGGATCTCTTAGCTTGATAGTTATGCGTCTCATGGCTCATCTGAACCTGAAGGCTCCAAGAACATTTAGCAAAGAGTACCTTCCGGCAATCATTTAAGATTCAAGGACAAACGCTGCATTTGCTTTCGGTATCAAGGCTGCATTCATTTTCGTTAAGTTATAGTACTGGACTAATTTTGTAATCGGGAAATTATTTGAAAATATTTATTTGTAGCACTGGTGCGGGAAAGTGGGGGGGGAGGGAAATGCCTGGGGCACAAGCTACTTTATTCGTGAACTGAATTCCTGCATAAAAGGAAAATTGTAACTTCAACAATAAAGCACCAGTCAATGCCCCAAACAGAACATTCCTGGCTGGCTTGCTGAGAAACCACTGGTTCAAAGAAGCCATCCCTTATTATTGCCAAGGGGTGTGTTAGTAGGGTTGTCAGGCCCCTCTTCACCACCGGTGGGAGGTTTTGAGGCGGAGCCTGAGGGGGGCAGGGTTTGGGGGGGTAGGGACTTCAATGCCATAAGTCTTATATGGTTTGAAACTAGGGTTGCCAACCTCCAGGTACTGATACAAAAGGTCACCAGTACTGCAAAGTAGCTGCTATGAAAAACCACTACGCGGAACAATAAACATACAAGGGAACAATCTGGTGAACTGGATTTGTTCCCCCACTCCTCCACATGAAGCCAGCTGGGTGGCCTTGGGCTAGTCACAGCTCTCTCATCCCCACATAACTCACAGGGAGTCTGTTGTGCAGAGGGGAAGGGAAGGCGATCGTAAGCCAGTTTGATTCTTCCTTAAGTGGTAGAGAAAGTCGGCATATAAAAACCAGCTCTCCTCCTCCTCCTCCTCCTTTACAGATTCTTCGATCTGTATTGAGGGGGGGGGACCAGTGCTGTAAGGCATACGACAGAAGAGATGTTACAGAGTTTTTGAAGGAGAAATATAACGCACTACAAGCAAAAGAAACACTTCAATAAAATAATGAAAGAGCTTACTGAAAACAAAGCGATGAGAAAGTGCAATTGAAGAAAGCACAGGCTGAAAACCGTAGGCACAATCTAAAATTTAGAGTCAATCTTATAATAAGGAGAACATGGAAATTTGGGGCTAAGATGTGATATTGGGAGAGCCTGTAGATGGTGCTTGTGTGTCAAACAGCAGCCGCAAGGATGATTATTTGTGTTGGGGAAATGGACTGGGGGAGGGGGTTAAAACCCCTACCCAGTGCTGTGTATATTTGGCCAGGGCTGCTAATAAACACTTCAAAAAGTGTGGGAGTTCAGTTTATGGATTTCCCACCGCCGGAGTAAAACATTTGGCCCTTAGTAAGACGTTACTAAAGCATATCTCAACCCGGAGAAACGGTGGAGCCGTAGAAATCAAGACAGCGTTCCAAATCCGAGTTATTCTGGGCGAAGAGTTAAACAAGCCCATAGATATTCCTGTCACATTCCTTACTTTAAGGATTAAAGATGTAATTTCAGGGGGAACACCGGCTAAGGGGTGGAAATAATGAAGAAGTGCCAAAGAACTGTGAAATTAGCTCCGTGAGCCTGGGGGGGCGGCAGCATTTAGGCTAATTTCCCCCTCCAAATACACCCCCCCCATTCTGCACAACGAACTGCTTTTGAAAACAAGGATGTTTGAAAAAAACCATTTTTGACAGGGCAAAAGGGCCTGGAAGAAAAGAAAGGAAAACATCCACTGATCCGGCAAAAGGACGTTTGTGTCCAAAGCGGCAGTTTCACATTTGGGCAATTAATCTCAAGTGCCGTTGTGCCCAGACATTATCTCAAAGACAAGAAATTCAACGGGGAATAGAAAACTAATAAGGGCATTTTCACACATACTGAATAATGCACTCTCAATGCACTTCAACAGTCGTTTGCAAGTGGGTTTTGCCATTTCACACTGGCCATTTATGCCTGGTAATTAGCAGCGCGTTCCAGGCATGAAGGGCCCGGCATATTTTTTTTTAAATTTCTTCACGCTGAACCATCATTCCAGATGTCACTGCGAAGCCGGCACATACCAGCTTCGCATTTCTTAAGAGCCCCTTTAACGCGACCTTTTATATTTGCTCCGCCCCTGCATTGAAGCATTCACTGAAGGAAGCGTGCAGAATCCCAGCCGCGGCTTAGCTATGCAGACGACTATTGCTAATGGCTATGCAAATGAAGGAACGAAGGAGCAAGCAAGTAGGGGGGTAGAAGTTGTTTGACTTTCTCCTCTTGCATCGGGACCGTGAACAGTCATTTTAAAGGTTGGATTTTAAAAGTCAGCATTGAGCAAGAAGCAGAATCGACCCTGCATAAATGGCCATAGTAAAATCCAGCTACAAAGTGCATTAAAGTGGATTGAAATTGCATTATTTGGCATGCGTGAAAAGCGCCTAAGACAATATCTAACCCTAACCCTGTCCCCACAACAGACACCCTGTGAGGTAGGTGAGGCTGAGAGAGCTCTAAGAGAACTGTGACTAGCCCAAGGTCACCCAGCTGGTTTCATGTGTAGGAATGGGGGAAACCAACCCAGTTCACCAGATTAGAGTCCACCGTTCCTAACCACTACGCCAAGCTGACTCTTCATGGCTGCCCTTCCCAGTCTCCATCTCCACTCATAATAGTATTACAACTGATCTCCAGCCGATAGTGATCAGATCATGGTTACCTTTGGCAATTGGACTCTATGGCATTGAAGTCCCTCCCCCTCCCCAAACCTCTTCAGGCTCCACCCCCCAAAATCTCCATGTATTTCCCAATCCAGTGCTGGCAACCCTAAACATCACCCTGAGTAGAGATGTAACCCAGGTCCAACATGCTAACCAGTGTGCCATACTACCTCTGAAATTAAGATGTTTTGAATACCATTAATTGGAGTTTAGGTGAATATTTTCCGATGGTTGCCATGCACATTTAATTTGTCTAAATGGGACAGCTAGAACATCTGTTATGAGAAGTATGCTCCTTTTTAAAAAAAATCAGTGGAATGGAAAAAATGCGAAAGTAAGAACAGGTGATAGTTAAAAAAATTATGTCAGAAGAACAGTACATTCAAGGAAGAGATATATAATTCAGTGGCAGATTGGATTAGCAGAGGAAACAATTACATTTAAAGACAGCATATAGAGCAGAATGCTCTTTCAGCTACCTGAGGAAGAAAGTCTGCAGACTTGGAAATAAATCAAGGGCCCATTTTCTGGCGAAGTTTTCATCAGAGGAACAGAAAAAGACAATATCTCCGATAGACAATAATATCTTCACAGGAGGTACCAAACCAGTTAACAATTTACAATAAAATTCACTACCAAATGACATTTATATAAAGCAGAACATCTGGCAGGTAATGTTACAGACAGTTTTATTTTTTTCCTACGGCTCAGATTGGCAAAAGCATGTGCCCCAACTTGAAGCAACCATTACAACTGAGGAAATAAGATTTACGATAAAAAACTTAATGCAATGCTAAATTATCTAGCGGAGAGAGTGTCATAGGGGAATACTGTTAAATATTTATTAACAAACGATAACGGTGACTGTCCAAAACAATAAATGATCAGCACAGCTAAATTGCTAGAATTAGGAATAGGTAAAAATTATAGTAATTCTGAATTGTGACCATTATAAGCACGGTATTTGCTTCTTTATTCAGCCAAGATTTTATGATCTCTGCCAGGCTAACGGCACAATGAACAACTCAATCCCTTCAATATATTCCTGAGAATCATATGGGATTCAATAAAGAGAGAAAGGAAATAACTGAATATATAGAGTTGCCAGGTCCCTCTTTGCCACCTGTGGGAGGATTTTGGGGCAGAGCCTGATAATGGGCGGAGTTTGGGGAGGGGAGGGACTTCAATGCCATAGAGTCCAATGGCCAAAGCGGCCATTTTCTCCAGGTGAACTGATCTCTGTCGCCTGGAGACCAGTTGTAATAGCAGAAGATTTCCAACTAGTACCTAGATGTTTCTACTTAAACTGAAAACCTATGCTTGCTACAAGTACCTAGATGTTGGCAACCCTATGAATATAATAAAGTCGATTTATCAAGCGAGGATGCACCTTGTTGTTTCGGACACGGAGAAAGCATTTGATTATTCTGAATGCGTTAAGTTGTGATTTGCTGTGCTTTGTTTTATATAAGTAGTTTTAGCACTGGTTTTTAATTGGTTTTGGTTGTATTTTTATGATGCTGTTTTTAATTGTGAGCTGCTTTGGTGGCTGTGATCGGGCAGAAAGGCGGGATATAAATGTTGTAGTGACAAATGTAATTTGATCTGATTTAGAAATATTATCAATTTTGTAAGAGAATCTGAATCAGGGGAAACAATGTGCAAAGGGCCCCGTGGGCAAATCGTATTCATTACTGCCGAATGTACTAAATGTATGATTTACTCACTGATATCTAGGTTGTTGTTTGATGTTTGTAAAGAAAATGGGAGATCTGGGAAACATCAGGCAAAGTAAAGGGTGCAAATTGATTTGAGTAAAATCGGGCCTGGTGCCAATTGTTAGGAGACAGCTTCTGGTGGACCGGGTTCGATTCCCCACTCCTCCACATGACGCCTGCTGGGTGTCCTTGGGCTAGTCACAGTTCTCTCTGAACTTTCTCAGCCCCACCAACCTCACAAGGTGTCTGTTGTAGGGAAGGGAAGGTGATTGTAAGCCAGTTTGATTCTTCCTTAAGTGGAAGAAAAAGAAGAAGAAGAGAAGAAGAGTTGGTTTTTATATGCTGACTTTCTCTGCCACTTAAGGGAGAATCAAACCGGCTTACAATCACCTTCCTTTCCCCTCCCCATAACAGACACCTTGTGAGGTAGGTGAGGCTGAGAGAGCTGTAAGAGAGCTGTGACTAGTCCAAGGTCACCCAGCTGGCTTTGTGTGGAGCAGTGGGGAAACCAACCCAGTTCACCAGATTAGCCTTCACCGCACATCTGGAGCAGTGGGGAATCAAACCCGGTTCTCCAGATCAGAGTCCATCTCTCCAAACCACCGTTCTTAACCACTACAGCACGCTAGTGGAGAAGGGCTGCATATAAAAACCAATTCTTCTCCTTCTCCTTCAATCTGAGCCACCATCAAAAGAGATTTTTCTAGCCAGTGATGCACTGGTTAGAGTGTAGGTTTCCAACCTCCAGGTAGTAGCTGGAGATCTCCTGCTATTACAACTGATCTCCAGCCGATAGAGATCAGATCACCTGGAGAAAATGGCTGCTTTGGCAATTGGACTCTATGACATTGAATTCCCTCCCCAAACAACCCCCTCCTCAGGCTCTGCCCCCAAAAAACCTCCCGCTGATGGCCAATATTTATATGAATGCATTTGAAACTGATTCTTTTTGCTCCCATCAGATCTTTCAGGACCATGTTATTCTTTATTTTAGATACATTGATGATTTGTTTTGCATATTAGATAATGCTTCCATCTATGATTCTTTTGTAAGTTGGGTAAATTCCCTTAATTCCAACCTACAGTTTACAGGACAAATGAACAGACATTCCATTTCATTTCTAGACGTGGAGGTCTTTAGGACCCCGGATCATCGGATAGCAGTAAGACCTTACAGAAAGCCTACTGATGTGGGAGCAGGATTACATTTCTCTTCGAATCATCCATTACATTTAAAACAGAACTTACCTTTCAGTCAATTGCTTAGACTAAAGAGAAATTCTACTTTTGAATGTGACTTCACTGATGCAGCACGGAGTCTCAATAAAAATCTATTAAGAAGAGGATATGCTCCTTCTATCATTGCTCATGCCATGTCTAAGGTGGCACTTAAAGATAGAGGAACCCTGCTCCACCCTCAGTCTGACACGGAACCAAAACCCTTTCGGGTTTATTCCTCTCTTGAATACAACCATCTCACTCATGAAATTCAAAAAATCATCCGCCGGCACTGGCACATATTATATAATATCCCAGGCTGCTCCGATTTTCCAATTTTTGGTCTCAGGAAAACTCAATCTCTGCGCAATGTCCTGGTAAGATCAGACAGACTACCTAGACATGAAGGAGTTAAAGCCCCTGGACATCGCAAATGCGGCTCATGCACATTTTGCCCGCAGAGCTTACCTATCAAGGAAGTGAGTGCAACAGGAACAAATTTAAAATATACTCTACGACAATTTACTAATTGTCTGTCCAAAAATGTAATTTATGCGGTTATCTGCCCCTGTTTTTTGATTTACATCGGGTCGACATGCCGCCAATTAAACTTACATATCGGAGAGCATAAAACAAGGATACGCTCTAGGACCATGGAGGCACCACTTACTGCTCACTTCCTTCAGAAGGGTCACTCCGACACAGATTTACGCTTTTTTGCACTTTGGCAATACAAACCACGTAGGTTTCAACAAGAGGATGTTGCTAAAATTCTTCACAGACGCGAAATGCAATTTATATATTTATTCAAAACCCTCTCTCCTGCAGGTCTCAATAACGAATTAGATCTGAGCAGTTATTTATGAAACACAGGTAGTACCACTTTAAGAGACTTGTGTGTGTTTTTCCCTCTCCGCATAGGTCTTTAATGTGTTTCAGCTGGGTTTTCCTATAACCAGGTTTGTCTACCCTATTGTTATCACCAGCCTTGATTTGAAAAAGAGCCCGTGTGGCTGCTGGTCATTGGTATGTATGGATTTTATAAGGTTATGTTATAAGTACTCATTAGTACTAGCATTGTATTGGGTTCTGTTGGATATATTTATTTTATTACAGAGGTCGTTGTACCCTCATGAAATTTGAAGAAAAGCCCGTGTGGCTGGTGATCATTGAGGTCGTTGTACCCTTTGAAATTTGAACCAATCAACTGAAGAAGCTGTCTCCTGGCGAAACGCACACAAAATCCGGAGGTGTCGTTTTGGATTTGTTTTGGATTATTTATTTCACCGGAACCTTCTTGTCTTTGGTTGGAGACAGTCTCATTTGGACTCGGCTTTGGACTTTGGTTTGGACTGTGAATTTCCTTCATTTAGGACATCAGTCCTCTTTCTTTACGTAGAGACTTTGTTTTCTATTGGTGGGGCAACCAATTATTGATTATTATTTCTTGTATATATGACAGTACGTTCTTATTATTTGTATTTGCACAGAGAGTTCACCCATATTGATTGTGTTTGAAGTATAAATTTAAGTGTGATACTAGAGTGATTTTTGAGCTGGTGCTGTATTTCCTTCAACTAGTGTTTATTCAGCACACGTAGCAAACTATTTAGATTTAACTACCTGGCAGTTGGCAACCCTACTGGCAACCCTATTAGAGTGTCAGACTAGGACCTGGAAGTCTGAGTCCCTTCTCTGCTGGAGGATGACCTTGAGCCGGCCACGCACTCTCGGCCTACCCAACTTCACGGGGTTGTTGTGAGAACAAAATGGAGGAGAAGAGTACAACGTCAGCCACTTTAGGTCCTCATTGCGGAGAAAGGCAGGGGATAAATGGAGTAAAAGAAAATAAAAATGATAAAAACTTTTTTGCCATTGCGTTGGTTGCATTTGGAATTCTCCCTGCATAGATTAGAACAGGCTGTGATTTAAAGTACTTGGGAAACATTGATCTCATTTTAGGAGAAACTTTGAAAAAGAAAGAAAGAAAATGAATTCTTTCTCTCTGCTAAATGAACCATTGATCAGTTCCAGCCAGATGTCAAATGCTGAGTAAAAAAGCCATTAAAAGAACTCTAGAAATCATACATCAAAATGTTCATATACAATCCTTCTATTCCTTACATTTAGCGAACGGTTTTTGAACTAACTTCCCACTAAGCAGCGAACGTCTTAGGTGTGGAAGATCCCCAGTCGTAATTGTTAAGCATAAGAAGATTGTTTCTCAAAGAACTGGAAACTTTATTATGAATACATTGTTAAATGATTTAACCAAGTAGAAAGCTATAATCTGAGATGATTTTATTTTCTCTCTTTTTTTGGTAACCAGTAATCAATGCTAGTTTAGTGTTATATAGAATAATTACACATTAATGAGACAACTAAATAAGGTTATAATGCATGAAAGTATTTCATCATCTTCAATTTAATTTTTTTTAAATCTGCTTTTTAAATTCCATATAAACTAACTTTTGATATTAGTAAACTGAGTTTAATTCTATTAACTACTCACTCATATGAAAGTATAATGTTTTAGAAAAGTAAAATATATAGATAAATATGTAGCAGGTCAATGTAGTTTTAACCAACCAATGTTATGTTGGGTAAGCATTTAATAGATTTATATCAGTTCAGGTTAGAAGGGTTAGAAACCAGTTCCAGTTATTCACAGACAGTAACTTGTCCTAGAGATGTATTGTTAAAAATATTTTTAATTAAGATTTTAAACAATACAGAAACTTGACATACATATACACATGCCCATTCACATACAAATAGAGCTCCTTCCAGATAAATCCATTAACAATTCTGAGTATCATAGCAGTTGTTCTATACACTAACTAGTATACATAATAATAGCAAACTATTCTGTTCTAATACATATAAGCCTTCTAGTTTGTTTTTTAAACTGCCAATCTTCTAGTTTAAACTTTAATATTATTATGTTATAAGCCATATCTGTTATTCCTGATTTGCTCTAATGTATCCTAATTCTACTATATATTTTAAACTCTCAAATTAGCACAGTCAAAATAGCACTTCCATTTCAACAGGAATTCATCATATGTAATATGAAACAAAGCATACTGGTTAATTTGGCCGTCACCGCATAGTCCTAGAGATGCATTGATAGGCAGAATTGTTATGTCGTGTGGCTTGTATGCTTTTTGTTGTACGCTGTTGTATGTTTTATAGTATGTTGGGGGGAAAATTTAATAAAAAAAGAGGGTTGTTTCTCATAAAAGTGGCAAATCGGAAGGGATCATTTCTCCCCCCGAAAATCCAGTTTTAGTGGCATCTAACGCAAGATGATTGTTGACGGTGTCAGACCGGCCTCGCTGATTTTTTAAAATGTGTGTCGGATGTCTGCTTATACCGAAAAACTGAAGGTTTAGACAAATCAGCGAAGTAACCGGCCGCACAATTCCATCTGACACAAAGACAGTTTTATTACCCTGGTTGAAGGCAGTTATTGACAATAACTATGTAGAACTTGCGGAGAATCTACTTACAGCAGCAAAAAATGTGTGTGGCTTCTTATTGGGGGGGAAAAAAACCACACACCCTGAGGTCACGTCGACAGAACATTTTAGATGGATGTTTTAGATCAACGGAACGTTTTGGACGAATTTGGACTCTTGCATCCATGTCATGTCAAAGTTAATTTATTTTGCGTTCGGGGTTCACAGACAAACATGTTTATGCAGGCAGGTAGGGTCTGTAACGTATCGGAACGATAAATTCCAAGATAATGTCCATTCTTGCATGCTTTTTCGATGTTATAATGACGGTTTATCTTTCCTTAAACATTACTATTACTAATAATAATAACAAAGAAACAGCCTAGGGAAGAGACAAACTGAAGTACAAAATATTGCTACAATAAATCGAACGTTCACAGAGGGACATATATATTGGGATAGATTTAAAAAACAAACACACTGTGAGTGGGGGAAAATAACCTCTGGTGTCGTTCCATAAATGCTCATTCAAGGGTTTGTGCTATACTATAATAGATAGGCTCCATAGGAGGCTAGGGTTGCCAGGTCCCCCTTCACCACCGGCGGGAGGTTTTTGGGGTGGAGCCTGAGGAGGGCGGGGTTTGGGGAGGGGAGGGACTTCAATACCATAGAGTCCAATGGCCAAAGCGGCCATTTTCTCCAGGTGAACTGATCTCTATCGGCTGGAGATCAGTTTTAATAGCGGGGGATCTCCAGCTAGTAGCTGGAGGTTGGCAACCCTACAGGAGGCTTCTGCTTGTACAAGAGATTGAGCAGGTTTTGGATTTAGTTTCATTTTTCTTATGCTGTACTGGAGCACAAAGATATAAAAAATGCTTTGATGATCTGAAGAGATGCTATGTTTGTGAAAGCGCACCTCTGTATCGGTCACTTTTAGAACACCAGGTTCCCCTCGCAAGGGAAATCAATGCACGGACGATTCCCATGTGCAGAGCTGATGCGGGGAAAAAATGAGGGGAGCCTCAAAGGTTGAGCTGGAAACTATAACTTCTCAGAAAATAATTATATTTATTAAGTGTACACAACAGACATGATAGAAACACAAGGTAGGATTGCCAACCTCCAGATACTAGGCGGAGATCTCCCGCTCAAGTTTGACTCAGCCTTCCGTCCTTCCGAGGTCTGTAAAATGAGGACCCAGCTTGCTGGGGGTCAGGTGTGGACGACTGGGGAAGGCCACGGCAAACCACCCCGGAAACAAAGTCTGCCTAGCAAACGTTGGGATGTTGCATTGATATCAGCGGCAAATGAAGCATCTTTAAACAACATCCATGATATCTGTTAACGCAACATGAGAAACGGATGCTGTTTGTGGAAATAATGTATACAACCAGCCAGAACCGCCGCTTCCAAGAAGTCCCTTCGATACCAGGAAGTGGTCTTGAGGAAATATTTTCTCCCTCCCTAGTAGCCCTAAATGCAATTTGGGTTTATTTAACCCTCCCACAACCCTGTCGGATGTCAATCAAACTGCCCCTGCTGCGCTGTGGACAGCTGCAGGGAAGGGAGGAATTTACTGCTGAGCTTATCTTTTGAGAAACATCTCGGTTCTGTGGCTTGCCGTTCCTTTTCCCGCAATGTACAGGTGACTGCTGGGTTGTGACCAGTTTTGTGTCTCCGTCAGGCCCGAAAGTGCTTTTTCATGCTTCTGCTCCTTCAAGATTAGATTAGTCCAATTCCCTTCTGCTGCCTGGTCCGATAAAGCATTGTGCCAGAGCCACGCAGCGCAGTTGCCAGAGTCTTTGTTCAATCAAAGATGATTTTTTAACACGTTTTCACCTGCTCTGAAATTCTTGCGGTGGCTGCCAGTTAGAGAGAAGCCCACCCGCGTTTGCCGTAGACCGCCCTGTTAATTGCATACGCTTTTCAGAGGCTTTTCCAAACAGGCTTTCTGCTTTTTATGTGTGCTTCCTAGTAAATTTGAAGCGGGAGGCAAAGCCATCGGCCGCTTCAGATCTTCGATAGCCGTGGTTGTGACATTCCTGGAAATTTGGGGGTGGAGCCTGGGGAGGATGGGGCTTGAGAAGGGGAAGGAGCTCAGCGGGAGAGTTCAAGCTCATCCAGGAGGGCTTGTGGTTTCGGTCCATAGGGTTGCCAACCTGCAGGTGGGGCCTGGAGCTCTCCTGATAGAAAAAAAGCCACCAAAATGATCAAGGGACTAGAGCAGTGGTTCCCAAAGTGGGCAGTACCACCCCCCGGGGGGCGGTGGGATCACCTAGGGGGGCACTAAGAGGCAAAGGGGCAGCAGGGGGGTACTAGAGGCGGGCCCCTTCAACTGTGTTATTGAATAGGGTAGGGGGCATTGGGGTGGAGTTTGTAGAACCAAGGGGGCGGTGGCCCGAAAAGTTTGGGAACCACTGGACTAGAGCAATTGCCCTATGAGGAGCGGTTAAAACGCTTAGGGCTGTTTAGCTTGGAAAGAAGGCGGCTGAGAGGAGACATGATAGAGGGCTATAAAATTATGCACGGTTTGGAGAGAGTGGACAGGGAGACGTTTCTCTCCCTCTCTCATCATACTATCATGCGGGATCATCTGCTGAAGCTGGAGGGTGAGAGATTCAAAACAGAGAAAAGGAAGTATTTCTTCACACAACTGCAGAGTTAAATTGTGGAACTCCCTGCCCCAGGATGTGGTGATGGCTGCCAGCTTGGAGGGCTTTAAGAGGGGAGTGGACATGTTCATGGAGGACTTTGATGGACCAAGGGTCTGATTCAGTAGAAGGCAGCTTCATGGGTTCATGTGACTGCACCCCTCTGCTTTTTTTTGGGGGGGGGGATGGGCATGCCTGGTGATGAGGACATATCTTGGCTTGCCACTTCCATCAGCCAAGATTTGTGGACCTCTGGAAATCTGGCATGAGCGATTTAACACCGGGTTGCTAAATCAGAAGACGCACAGCTGAGGACGTTCCCTCTACCAGCCCTTTCAGCGTCCCCCAGAGTAATACTTTGCTTGAATTAGCACATTCATTTTCACAGGGATTTCTATGCACAAAGACCGAACATTTTTCAAGTCAAGATGTGCTTTAATCTTCGCATAAATGTGGCCCTTTTGTGCAAAGTAACACTTCGTCCATTTAGAAATGTCTTTAAAAACGAGGACACTTTTTTTTTGTTTTTTTTGGTTTCCTGTTCAAAGAAAGAGCTTTTAGGTTACCGTCTACAAGTGGACATTACCTCCACCCCTTTTGATAAATCACAGATTTCTGTCACTGAAAGGCACTAACCCTGTCTTTATAATCTTTTATGCCCCTTACATCTAAAATTGAAAACGTTATGCTGACGCGGACATTAAAAGTTGGGAGGGTATTGTTTAAGAATCAATAAAGAAGAGCTCAAAAGAATAAAAAAAAAATAGGACGTCGGCCTTAAATCCCTTAAGATATTGCCTACTTGACTTCATCTTCCCTACAATTAGCTGATGGGCTTTTGACTTCTTTCATCCTCACTTGTCATTAATAATAGGTCCGTCTCCATTAAATCAAGTCTGGCAGTGACATTCATACCAGCTGCCTGTGCATAAAAGCGTGCTTGGTTGGATTGGATGCAGGGTCGCCGCTTTCGTTCTCTTCCAGCAAAGCCAGACAGATCTCTCAAGGAGGAGTGCCAAAATGCAGGAAGGGTGAGGGTGTTTGTGTCTCGCACCTGGTACCTAGAGGGAGTGTAACCACGAGTGTTTTGTGGCAAGGGAAGGAGAAAAACACCTTTGCCAGATCAAGCCCTCTTTATTGGAGTTATGCCTTCATTGGAGTTTCCCTCCATTAGAGAGGACCTCGCTGCCAGCCCTCATAAATGCCGGACCTTCCCGTTCCTCTGTTTACTGGATTCTTCCCTCTCCCCTGAGCTCAGCCCAGGTGAAATCCCCATGCATAATGCAAAGCATGGGACACGCAAGCTTGGTTTCGCTCACAGCCGATTACAAAGCAGCATGTCCAGAGGCGGGGATTCAAATACTTCCTGCTTCCTCAGAGCTCTTTCTGAGCAGAAGAAAGGCTTTTTTGAAACCGAGGCTTGGATTCCCCACCCACTTCTTTTCAGATTGCTCCATTTTTTATGTTCTTACTTTTTTATGCAACAATTAGGTTTGGGGGGAACTTTTCTCTCACTACAGCCAATTACGAAGCAGCATTTCATGGGGTGGGGATTCCAGTACTTCCTGATTTGAGCTTGGAGACTGCTGGTGCATAGGCTCCCAACAGGAAAGACTTCCAAAAACAGCAACTAAAGTTTCTGGACCATTTTCACAGGCAAGATTACAGTAATCCAGCTTACTGATGGATCACCATGGATCACCATGGCCGGATCACTTCTGTCATGCACCGGCTGTAGCTGGTGTATATAAAAGGCACTGTGTGCCATGGAGGAGACCTATAAGATGACAGGTTACGTAGATAATTCTCTGTACACTGGGCATTTAATCCTTTATAGTTAACAGCCGGCACATCATTTTGATATGCCTGCCCGCTGCTGGTATCCCTTGGCCTTTAACGCTGCGAGTCAAAGTTCGCCTGGAGAAAATGGCCGCTTTGAAAGGTGGACACCATAGAGTCCAATTGCCAAAGCGGCCATTTTCTCCAGGGGAACTGATCTCTATTGGCTGGAGATCAGTTGTAATAGCAGGAGATCTCCAGCTAAAACCTGGAGGTTGGCAAACCTAGTTTGGCATCAGCAAATTACTAGACTATACTATTAGATATAGCAAGTGGGTACCTGTAGAGGACTTCACCCATCCTTTCTTTTCGTTACAATCCCCCTTTAACGATAAACAGAACTTACTTTAGGCATCAATTAGGTTAGCGCAGATCGTTCACTGGATAAAGGCTTGTTATGATATGCTGTTCTCTGTATTTTTTGAAATGTTTATTATTAAGGTAAACACATCCTAACACTCAACAGAAAACAGTTTCTCATACTGCAAAGGTGAAAATCAGACTAACAATTTACAAGATTTGGGGGGAGTGTTTCCAGATTGCTCCTCGCAGCCCTCCAGATTTTATTTTCGAGCTAGCAAATGAGATGGTAATTTTTGCTTGCTCCCCCTAGTATGCCTTTTCTTCCAGTAACTGCAAAATATTTCGACAATTGGATGATGGACAGTTACACTGCAATTTTGTGTGGATTTAGGGTTGGCAACTCCGGGTTGGGATATTCCTAGAGATTTAATGGTAGAGACTGGGGAGGGCAAGGTTTGGGGATGGGAGGGACCTCAGTAGGGTAGAATCCACCCTCCATAGCAGCCATATTCTCCAAGGGAACTGATCCCTATAGTTTGGAGATCAGCTGTGATTCCAGGAGATCTCCAGGCCCCACCTGGATGTTGTCAATAGGGGATCGGAGAGGAGTTGGGGACATAGGGGGGTGTTTGTTGGCAACAGCACGATATTGCTTCCCAGGGAAACCCAGAAGTGATGTCATGCCAATCTAGGAATTGCCGGAAACTCTCTGGTAAAACCATAGAGTCTCCGCCAATTCCTAGAGAGGCATGACATCATTTCCGAGGGGCACTTGAAAGTAGGCTCGATGATCATTGATTTTTGTATGTTTGTTTCCCTGCTGCCACTCTGAGCGTCAGTGGGAAAGAGGAGCTAGGGGCAGGAAATCCCCAGCCCTCACTGGAGGGCTGGCAACCCTAACTTGGCAACCCTGTGCAGAGTTGTTCTAGTCTAAATCCACTGGTTTTTGAAGCACTTCGACTGGAATAAACATGCACAGTATTGGATTCCAGAAGGAGCAAAGGGGCCCTCACAATACAACAGCCATAACCCAGAATATCCCACAGTAGGCTGGTTCCATTATATTATGGGTCACATGAACACATGAAGCTGCCTTATACAGAACCAGACCCTCGGCCCATCAAAGTCAGTATTGTCTACTCACACCGGCAGCGGCTCTCCAGGGTCTCAGGCAGGGGTCTTTCACGTCACCCACCTGCCCAATCCCTTTTAACTGGAGGTACCGGGGATTGAACCTGGGACCTTCTGCATGCCAAGCAGATGTTCTACCACTGAGCATGCGTGAAAGTCCTGGACTGCAGGCAGGGAAAGAAGGCCTTGCTACTACCAAGGATGTTGCCGGACATAAGTTGACTGCTTCTGATTCCTACATCTCCATCAAATGGCACGAGATCATGGAAAGATACGATCTCTCGTTAAGTGGACTGGTATTATAAGAAAATGTTATCCATGGCAAGGATTGCCAACTCTGGGTTGAGAAATACCTGGAGATTTTGGGGGTGGAGCCTGAGGAGGGAGGGTTTTAGAAGAAGAAGAAGAGTTGGTTTTTATATGCCGACTTTCTCTACCACTTAAGGGAGACTCAAACTAGCTTACAATCACCTTCCCTTCCCCTCCCCACAACAGACATCCTGTGAGATAGGTGGGGCTGAGAGAACTGTGACTAGCCCACGGTCACCCAGCTTGCTCCATGCGGAGGAGCGGGGAAACAAATCCACTTCACTAGGTTAGCCTCCGCCACTCACGTGTAGGAGTGGGCAATCAAACCCTGTTCTCCACATTAGAGTCCACCACTTCAAACCACTTCTCTTAACCACTACACCACCTTCAATAGGGACTTCAATAGGGTGTAATGCTTTAGAGTCCACCTTCCAAAGCGACCATTTTTTCCAGGTGAACAGATCTCTGTCGCTTGCAGATCAGTTGTAATAACAGGAGATCTCCAGCCACCACCTGGAGGTTAGGAAACAAACAGCACACAAGCTCAAATTTTTACAAATCAATCACTTATCTTTTATAAAGTTAGCTGCTTAGTAAAATAATACTTATTCTAATATACCTTATGTACAATGTACAAACACAAAATGAAGCTTATAAAAATATCTATGAGATGGAAGAGACCACAAATTACAAATCCCAAGGCGAGTTGGTAAGTATAAGTTCAAAGGAGACGCCGAGGGGCAAGAGCGGTCGCATCAATTAAGACTCCAAAGGCGTCCCGAAAGTGCTCGAAAGCTACCCAAAGCCTTCACCTCCGTGGTGGAGACGAGTCCAGGAGATCGAGGGGTCCCGGCGCGGTTGTAGGGAGCCGCAATCCCAGATGCACAAGGAAAATCTTCACCTCCGTGGAAGAGGCGAGACCAGGAGACCGGGAGGTCCCGGCGCAGCTGCGGGGAGCTGCAATCCGAAGGTAAACAAGGGAACGTTCTATCCGGAAACGCTTTCGCCAAACGGCTTCATCAGCTGAACTTTCTAATACACAATGAAAATTCATAGTGCTACCAAACAGAATAAATTTAAAAGTGCTAATAAATAAATTACACAACTTTATACATACCATCAGTGTCACTTTCTATGGTCCTATAATAAGGTTTCTATAGCAGGATTCACAAAGAATTCTCCAGCGTACCAAACAGAACTCACATGAGCCACTTAAATTGCCAGTAAGAACAGGTGAGACGAGTGCGGGCAAACGCCTCCTCTCTTAAAGGGATATAGATCTATATGATGTCTTTCTTATTGAAGAATGAATCCATCCAAAATGATCCAAAATAATAAGGGACAAAAGACCTAGCAAAAAGGAAACTTAATTGCAAAATCCTACATGGTACTAGAGAGATGATTTATAAAAAACAAGATAAATCAAAATCTGTATTCAAACCGGAGGGGGCCAGAGTTTGGAACATGTGTATTAGTCTCATTTCTTGTCTGAGGAGAATTTGAGATATATTGCTGTCATTGTAAGGATGCCCTTCATATATCCATGCCACAAAAAATCTCAAGTCATTGGCATCATGATGATATTTAACAAAATGCATGACAAGGGGTGCTTCCAAAATTTTTGCGCGTATGCGCGATTTGTGCTCGCTGATCCTAGTCCTAATTGGCTTAATAGTAGAACCAAAATATAATTTTTGGCACGGGCACAGAATTCCATAAACAACCCGTGCAGTGCCACAATTGGATAAATGTCTAATTTCAAAATTAAAATTGGTATTGATGGAACGCTGGAGAATTCTTTGATTTACTGGAAATTTGGGGGCGGAGCTTGCAGAGGGGAGGGGGTTCAGCAGGGATGAGATCCCATAGGCTTTTTATGCAGGGGTATTTACCTCGCAGTCCCTGATGGACTGCTTCGAGGCTTCCTTTGCATTATTCATGATTTTACCGACCTTCAGACGTGACTTCGCTCTGGCCTGGTTCTCCCCCCGCAGTACTAGGATCCTGTTTTAGGATGAATTTAAATACTGCTTTGAGGCAACAGCAATGCAAATTCCCCCTATTTCCATGCATAGCTCTTAACTTTGGGTTTCTCTCCCCTTGTCCATTTTGGCTTCTCCCTCCCACGTGTCTGTCCTTCCCATCCAATCCCTTCCCTCAAAGAAAAGCACAAAAGAGGGAGTTAAACCTTCATGAAATGTGTAGGAAGACACTGAAGAAGGCTGCAAAGGTTGGAAGGCAGCTCCCGGCAGGCAGCTGTTGAAGAAAGGTGGGGAGGAATACCCAGCAAAAGCACACGCAGTCCCTTTAAGAGCTGACCCACCCCCTCCAAGTAAAGTGCAACAAGTCTGCGTTTTCAGGGGGAGGGACTCAGAAGCTTTGTGATTCACTGCGGATGCCTAATTAATCACAAAGTATTCCTGGAATTTGGGAGGGGGGAGCCCTCATGCATATGATGTTTGAGAATTTGGAACAGAAAACTGCTCAGCAAACCAAACACAAATTTCCCCTGCATAAATGACCATAGAGACCCTCCCCCCTTGAAGCTGCTCCTTTCTCCAGGGGAACTGATCTCTGTAGTCTGGAGAGCAGTTATAATTCTGGGAGAATTCCAGCTTCCACCTGGAAGTTGGCAACCCTAGTGAAGAACTATCATCCCATTCAAGAGGCAAAGCCCAACATCATTAGATGCTTCCAAGGTGTGTGCACCAAAACTCCAAACAGAAGACAAACTACAGAATTACACATCTGGCTACATCTGGTGGATGGCAGGAAAATTAACCCCTTAATGGTTCAATGGTGAACCAAACTCAGGTTAGCACCCTTCCCGTTTCCAGGTGCACTTTGTAGCCCCCCACCCATCTGAAACATATAATGTCAAAACATTTAATTTCCTTTACCATAACATGATTTCTGGTTGCCTCTTCGCTTTTTTTGGGGTGTGTGTGTGACTAAATTTTGTTTTGTATAATTATTGCTATGCTCAAAATAAATAATGAAAGTGTTCCTCATAAAAGTTACATGTCATGTTATTGCCGCAAAGTTGGCTAGATTTGCATTTTTTAAATTATTCAGCGTGCTTACAAATGTAAACGCCACTTTAAGTATTAATGATACTGATGTGACCGTGTATTTTGGAAAGCCAGAATACTTTGTTCTCTATGTACAGAAGGTTCCGCTGGTAAAATACATATTTAGGAGGCACGAGATGACAACAGAAGGATATAACAGAAATACAGATGAGCGAGAAGAATGCATTTTAATGGGCTGCTCTTCCTTAGGATGTAATTGGGTTTAATGATGCCTAAATATTATTTGAAAATCAAATTGTCCTATACTGCAGGGAGGAGGGATGGGAGGTTGGGAGTCTGTAAAAGGGAACGATGATGCATCTAACTTGGTAGGTTAATGATTCTTTTGCTGTACTGACCCTTCCTTTTTTCAAGATGCTGTAATGCATGTTGCCCATAGGACTCGAGGGGGCAAATTTTCTGTAATGAGAAGGTAATTGGGATTGTCCAATATAATGTGGCCTCTTTGTCACTCGGTATTTTAGTTGTAACAGAACCGAAGCAGATTAAAGGCACAGTATATACAGTCAGACCACTGAAAATTAGATTCCTTTACTTTCAGCATTGCCGGCCAACAGTAAGGTTGCCGACCTCCAGGTACTAGCTGGAGATCTCCTGCTATTACAACTGATCTCCAGCCGACAGAGATCAGATCCCCTGGAGAAAATGGCCACTTTGGCAATTGGACTCTATGGCATTGAAGTCCCTCCCTTCCCCAAACCCTGCTCTCCTCAGGCTCCACCCCCAAAATCTCCAGGTATTTCTCAACCCAGCGTTGGCAATCGTAGCCAGGGTTTGGGGAGGGGAGGGACTTCAGTGCCCTAGAATCCAATGGCCAAAGCGGCCATTTTCTCCAGGGGAACTGATCTCTATAGGTGGGAGATCAGTTGTAATAGCTGGAGATCTCCAGCCACTACCTGGAGGTTGGCAACCCTATTGAAGAGGCCAGCCTTACTCTCGCTTTCCCTCTTGAGCTGACTCTCAACTCGGCATGCTCAGTTCACATAGGGTTGCCAACCTCTAGGCGGGGCCTGGAGATCTGCTTCTCTTACACCTAATCTCCAGACAATAGAGATCAGTTCCCCTGGAGAAGATGGTTGATTTAGTGGCTGGAGTCTATGGCATTGTACCCTGCGGAGGCCCCTCCCTTTCCCACATCCCGCCCTCCTCAGGCTCCGCCCCCAAAATCTCCAGGCATTTCCTAACCCCGAGCTGGCAACCCTGAGTTCACACCAGGGGTTTGTTTGTTGGTTGGTCAATTTCTTTTGGGTTAATTTGAAATGTTGAAATTAAATCAGAAGAGTTTCCATCTAGACATTAGATGTTTCCATCTAGACATCCTTCCCTGGAGGTTTTTAAGCAGAGGCTAGGTGGCCATCTGTCAGCAAAGCTGATTCTATGACCTTAGGCAGATGATGAGAGGGAGGGCATCTTGGCCATCTTCTGGGCATGGAGTAGGGGTCCCTGTGGGTGTGGGGGGGAGGTAGTTGTGAATTTCCTGCATTGTGCAGGGGGTTGGACTAAATGACCCTGGTGGTCCCTTCCAACTCTACGATTCTAAGTCATAACTTCTTCAATATTAGAAGGAGCGATGATGAAAAAAAAATTGGATTTTCTATATTTTACAACTTTTCATCTTTGATGAATAGGAACATCTGCATAAAAACAGTTGATTTGCATTTACCGTTGATTCCCTTCATGCAGTTATAATTTTAGTTTGTGGGTTTCCAGCCGGTTGCTGTGGAAACAAGAAGAGTGTTACCAATAAAAAAAAAGTCTTCTAATTTCAGGTAAGCAACCCAGCGGGGTACAGAAAGTGGAGAAAATATTTATTCAGAGACCTGTCCAAAAAAAAAAAAGAGAGAGAAAATATCTTTATGTGGCGAAAGCATTTATTAGTTATCTGTAAAATGTGAGGGCTTCAAAGATGACGGTTTCCTACTCCTTGACAGGTTGATAATGAGAAACTAAATGGAACAGAAATTTAAACCCCCTGATATCCCAAAGTTAGGGTCAAGGGTAAGCGTCATAATGTAATGTGATAATTGTCTTCCTTTAACTCCCTGCTAAATGTTTGATGAATTGAATTGTCATAGGTTTGATTTATTCTCATTCCTGCCTTCTCTAGTACTCCTCAGTTGTATTACCTCGGAGCACCGTTTAATTACATTTTTTGGCATGTATAACTAATGAGTATTAAAGTTCACATCACCCCAAAAAGTGGAACTATCAACTTTCCCTAATATGCGGCATAAACACTCGTCTGTCACATTTTATTCTGCCGCAAATAACAGCCCCTTCTACCTCACAGGGTGTCGGTTGTAGGGAGGGGAAGGGAAGGGGATTGTAAGCTGGTTTGATTCTTCCTTAAGTGGTAGAGAAAGTTGGCATACAACCAACTTTCTCCTTCTTCTTCTCTTGCAATGTCTGAGGTTGCATGCATCAAGAACAATATATATTCACTTGTTCACTGCTTCACAATGAACATAAGAACCTAAGAAAAGCCATGCTGGATCAGAGCCAGGCCCATCAAGTCCAGCAATCTGTTCACACAGTGGCCAACTAGGTGCCTCTAGGAAGCCCACAAACGAGACGACTGCAGCAGCATTGTCCTGCCTGTGCTCCACAGCACCTAATATATTCGGCATGCTCCTCTGATCCTGGAGAGAATAGGGATGCATCATGACTATTATCCAATATAGGTATGCATCATGAATAGGTGTGCATCATGACTAGTATCTAGTATTCAGGTGGCAACTGTGTGACAAGTAAAAAACCGCAATCTAGAGCAGGCAAAGCTCTTTAGACATTTGTGAGCCACCGAAGGCCCCATGCATGGCAACTCCAGAGAGATGAAACGCTGGCCAATTTTCTTGTTGTTGTCCACAATTAGAATTTGGCCAGGGAGTCATATGAATTAGTTCTGGGACTGGTTCCTTTGGCCATCAGTTGGCCGTTCCTGAACCCAGACACTTAAAGAATTTCAGAAATTTTAGAAATTCAGAGTGCTTTGAGCGCTCGTGAAAGCTTCGTTCTCTTGCAATAAGGCAGGTATGAGCTTGTTTTCGAGTTCTGAGAATTCAGATGGGGAAAATGTGCATCTAGAGAACAGCGAACCCAAGGCAAAAACTCCCGTGCGTAAATGGCCCTTGAGGGACGGAGCTCTTTTCAGTTTGGGCCCCACACCTATGGAACTGTCTGCCCCAGGAGATTTGCCACGTCCCCTCGCTGCTAGCTGTCTGGAAATTGTGGCGAGTCCCTTTGTTTCAGAAAAGACTTGGTGTTTTTAACCTCCCTAAATCATTTTAATCTGTTTAATGATTTCATTCACGATCTGTTATTTTACTAGTTCTATTAGTTTGTTGGTGTTTTTTTTTTTTTTTTTTTTTTTGCTTTTGAAGATTTGACGCTACTGGTTGTATGTTTTCTATTATAACCGCTGTTGTCAGTTAATTTCCATCTACTGTTGCAAGCCTCCAAGAGTGTTATTTTATTACAGAAAGGCAGAGAGCGTCTGAAAAAAAAAGTAGATCTGTTTCCTAATGATGGAAGAGGCAGCAAATGGACTGGGTGATCAACAGCCACCGGCAATCTCTCTCTTCCTCTCTCCATTCCTCACATTTTCATTCAGTGTGTCAGGGTGATATTACTAAACATATGCTTTATGGTGGCAGAGACGGTAATGGTGAAGCAAAGTGCAGAGGTGGACGAGGGAAGGAAGGGGCGTGAAATCGCAAGCATGAATACGAAATAGCATCCGAATGAAAAAAGCACAAAACAAATACCTCCGGACATGGGACAGTACCCGTCACAATAGGGTTGCCAGGTATGTCTTTGCCACCGGCGGGAGGTTTTGGGGGGGCGGGGCCTGAGGGGGACGGCACCACTCCCAAATTCCAGGAATTTCCCAAACCTATGGGAAACCATAGGTTTAACCTCCGATAGGCCTGGTAACCAGGGGTGCAGGGTTAGAGAGTTGCCAACCTCCAGGTAGTAGCTGGAGATCTCCCGCTATTACAACTGATCTCCAGGCAACAGAGATCAGTTCCCCTGGAGAAAATGGCTGCGTTGGAAGGTGGACTCTATGTAGGGTTGCCAACCTCCAGGTACTTAGTATGGAGTCGGCTAGTTAATTTCAAGTCAATCACAGACACAAAGTAATCCAGAACTTGACAATTTATCACATAGGTGCAAAAGTGCAAATGTGCAGTGAAATACTTACAACATACAATTCTACATACAATCCTATGTTCTCAATCCTATAAGGTAACAATCTCCACAATTTTCTCTTGAGTAATCTTCACAAAGGTAACTGGAGAGCAAAATTCAAAAAGTCCCGTGAGGGTAAGGTTTCAATAGTATTTCTAGAAGAATGAAGAGGGGGACGATCGTTTCAGTTCTTCTTCAGCCCCTTTTCCTGTAAAATCCCATTAAATAATATAAATTGTATCTTACATAGGTTCAAATATCTCATTTCATTAGCAAATATCATTTTACTTACAGTTTAATTCAATTGTATATGTTCACAACTTATCTCCATTTTTCCATTCAGGATATAACTGCAGCCACGTACTGTATATATATCAGCAATGCTGATTCTGTGACCTTAGGCAGATGATGAGAGGGAGGGAGGGCATCTTGGCCATCTTCTGGTCACTAGGGGTGTGTGTGGGGGAGGTAGTTGTGAATTTCCTGAATTTTCAGTATTTGAAAGGCTGTCTCTTAGAGGAAGGTAGGGAGCTGTTCCTATTGGTACCGGAGGATAGGACTCGTAATAATAGGTATAAATTAGAGGCAGGAAAGTAAGGAAGGAAGTAGGAAGGTTTTTTTTTACACTAAGGCCATTTTTGCATGGTCAATTTTGATGCTCGCTCAAAGCTCTTTTTTAAAATGTGACTTTAAAAATGCCTTTTCACGGTCCCAACACAAAAGGAGAAGTTCCACCCCCCCACTCACCTGCTCTTTTGTTCCTGTTTGCATAGCCATTAGCATATGCATAGCTAACGCACCTCTGTTATTTTGCATTGTTCTTTGAGGGGGGTTCTTCGCGGCAAACACCAAAGGTCGCGTTAAATGGGCTCTTTAGTAATGCGAAGCAGGTATGTGTCCGTCACTTCAGGAATGACAGTTCAGCGTGCAAAATTCAAAAAAATATGCGGGGCAATTCAGCCTGGAACACGCTGCTAATTACCATGCAAAAATGGCCTAAGAGTAGTTCAGCAGTGGAATTAACTGCCTAGGGCAGTGATGGCGAACCTTTTAGAGACCGAGTGCCCAAACTGCAACCCAAAACCCACTTATTTATCGCCAAGTGCCAATACGGCAATTTAACCTGAATACTGAGGTTTTAGTTTAGAAAAAATAACTCATACATTCACATATTTTGCATTAAAAGAAAAACACAATAACAGAGCTTTCAATGATGCAAACTTTAACCTTTCAATAAAAAGTTGTTTGTATTTGGCCTCCATCTCTCCAGGACTCATCCTCTGCTCAGCCACCAGACATTATTGCTAGGGTTGCCAGGTCTCCAGCCACCACCTGGAGGTTGGCAGCCCTAGTAGAGGAAGGGAAGGGGGGATGGAGAAAGGAAGGAACTGGGAAAGGAAAGAGAATGAAGGAACTGGGGAAGGAAGGAAGAAAGGGGGGAGGGACGGAGAAAGAAAGAAAAGAAAGAAAGAAGGAAGGAAGGAAGAAAGAGGGGAGGGAAGGAAGGAAGGAACTGGGAAAGGAAAGAGAATGAAGGAACTGGGGAAGGAAGGAAGAAAGGGGGAGGGACGAAGAAAGAAAGAAAGAAAGAAAGAGAGAGAGAGAGAAAGAAAGAGAGAAAGAAAGAGGGGAAGGAAGGAACTGGGAAAGGAAAGAGAAGGAAGGAACTGGGGAAGAAAGGATGAAAGGGAGGAAGGATGGAAGGAAGGAAGAAAGTGTCCTGGGTTGGGCCTCAAGCCCAACCCAGGACTTGCTCCAGGGCACACACCCGAAGTTCTCCCCCCCTTACCGGCTGCTCTGGGGAGGCGGGGAGGCGATGGTGCTGGACGGCGGAGATGTTGGGGCCCAGCACGGCAGCATCGGGCACCTCCCAGCTGGCTGTCGGGGGCAGGGGAGGAGGGGGTGGTTAGAGCTAGGGCGAGCGCGCCAACACTCGCGACGCCAGCCTGCGGGCGACCTTAGGGGGCAGGGAGGGAGAAGGCAGAGGCCACACAGCCACGGCCAAGCCAGAGGACTTGAGGGTGGCTCCGGCTACCCCACAAGCTTACCGCAGGAGTCAGGGACGAGCACGAGTGGGGGAGAGGGGGAGGACGGCGGGAGATGGCAGGCCTTTCTCTGGCGGATGCACGGCTGTTGAGGGGCCGCCTGGCCCTCCGCGAGTGCCCTGAGAAGGAGGAGGCGGCGGCGGCGGGCGAAAACAGCCGGGGGAGAGGCACCTGAGGAGGAGGACGATGGCGGCGGCAGCCTGGAGCTGGGCTGTTGGGAGCCGCCTGAGGGGGAAGAGGAGGAGGAAGGCGGCGAGGAGGAGCTGCTGCTGGAGCCTGGAGGAGGAGGCCCCGCCTCGTTGCTGCTGGCCTTCCCGCCGCCTGTCAGCTGTTGCGGGGCAAGAGGGGGGAAGAGGAAGAAGCCAGCCGCGTGAATGTGAGGCAGGAAGCTGACGCGCCCACGCACACACAGTGGGGGGGAGCTCAGCTGAGAGAGGGAGTGGCACAGACGACCAGGGAGGCCTTTTGGAGCCCACCCGTGCGTGCCGGCAGAGAGGGCTACGCGTGCCGGAAGTGGCACGCGTGCCATAGGTTCGCCAACACGGGCCTAGGGTGAGCTCCCCCTCACTTGCCAGGTATGGTTTAGGCTGATCCTGCCTTGAGCAGGGGATTGGACTAGATGGCCTCTACGGCCCCTTCCAATGCTATGATTCTATGAATCAGACTAGGGGTCCATCAGGGTCAGCATGGTCTACTCAGACTGGCAGTGGTCTCCACGGTTTTAGACAAAGGTCTTTCACATCACCTACTGCCTGGTCCTTTTTTAACTGGAGATGCCAGGGATTGAACCTGGGACCTTCTGCATGCCAAAGCAGATGCTCTACCACTGAGCCATGGCCCTTCCCAAGCTCTACCACTGAGCCATGGCCCTTCCCAAGCACTTCCTTTATATCAGCTTTTTAAAGCCATACCCAGGCCTGTTCCAGGTGTGGCAGGCTCCTTGGGGAAACCTGTGGCGCCCCTTCCTTCACCGTCTGCAGGGCAGTCGTCGCCAGTACACAACACCAATCCCTAACCCATCTCCTCTCTTTGCATTCTTCCCATCCTTGGTAGTGAGGAATAATGCTGGTAGGAAAATGAGTATTTGTATTGAAGGCAGAGATATTGTGGTGTAGTGGTTAAGAGCGGTGGTTTGGAGCGGTGGAGTCTGGAACCGGGTTTCATTCCCCACTACTCCACATGAGCGACGGAGGCTAATCTGGTGAACCGGGTTGGTTTCCCCATCCTACACATGAAGCCAGCTGGGTGACCTTGGGATAGTCATGGCTCTCTTAGAGCTCTCTCAGCCCTACCTACCTCACAGGATGTCTATTGTGGGAAGGGGAAGGTGATTTGTAAGCCGGAAACAGCCTCGCATAAATGACCATGGATTCAGCTATCTACTGGCCAGCTTTTGAGATTCAGTTCTTGAATGCTGAAGTTGAGCCACCCCTTTCAGGGGGTCTTTGCTTCTGAACTTCCTTCTTTCACATCTCAGCCATTCTATTCCTGAGCCTATTTAAAATGGTGACGGAGCCAAGCATTTTTTAATTAAGCCATTAAATTTAAACTCGGTCTAATTATTGGTTTCTAATGATTGAATCTGTTTTTCACGGGGCTCCAACACTCTCTCTTTGATTGTTCCTTTAATGAGTTTTAACAGTTACCTCCCTTGTCGTAATGGAAGTGTCACTTGCCTATATAAGTTGCGAGAGAGCAACATTCCTCCCGGCCAAAAGCCAGGCTGCCCCTGCGGGATTGTGAATACGCGAGAGGGGAAATGGAGAAATTGGTAATGGAGATGAATTGTGAAAGGCACATTGCGCACAGAGGCGCACATTCGCAAATCAGAGCCACACAGCTCTCAAGGACTGCGGAGGTCTGCTGGAAAGAAGGAAGGAAAGAACGACCACCACACAACCCTCCGTACTCTTAGCCATTCCACAGGTTCTTTGCATCAGAACACACAGCTCCAGGTATCTCAGTTCCACAGCTGCTACACAGAACGGGAGGACAAAGCACTTCATGCAGGTAAGGTTTGTTTGCTCAGTGACAGGTGAGGGCATATGCCACGCCTCCTTTCTCAATTTACCATTTTTGTGTTGTTGTTTGGTTCCTTACCCTTTTCGTTGTGAGGTTATAAGGGGAAATGTGCAAGCACTTTTTGTCACAGTTGTCTGGGAAGGACTGGGGGAGGCCAAGCTGCATGAAAACTCATGCATAACTCAAAGGAATATCTGAGACAGACTGGGGGGGGTGAACGTGAGTGAAAGTACCCATGCATAAACAACCTTCAGTATTGGTAGTGGGAGAGGATGCTGAGTCAAACGTTTTTGTTTTTTTTAAAAAACCCTTTCAAACAGAGGTATTTACATATGCAGCATCCCCCCCCCCCTTTTGTTTGGAGGGCATTATCCAGCACGGCCTCATTTGAAAGAATCTATTTACATACTCTGGAGAGAAAACCTTTCCAGAAACTCATATTAAAAACCAGAGCGTTACATCTGATAATTCCGAATTGCTGTTATTTACGTTTATTATCATTCCTTACCTGAAAAGTACAGGAACCAAACAGTTTGGAATTATCATGATTTTTATCCCAAGAGGATGCTTATGAGGTGCACACGTAGATAACACAGCCAAGATGTATTGCCGCAGACTGCAATGTATGGATACTGCCACCTTCTCTAATGCAGAGTTAAACTTTTTCAGGTTACGTTTCCCACAATATCCAAATCTGTTGCTAATCCTTAATACCTTGAAAACGGTTCCTCCTAAATCCCAAATAATAGGCCCCCTTTTGCTTATCAGAAAACTTATAGTTTTTATTCTCCCAGCCCCTTAATCCTCAGATGCCACCCACAGACACAGCTGGAGAGGGGAAAAAAATCTGCTCCCTGTGCTGAGGGAGCAGCCAGAAAACACAACCAGCAAGAGCAGGAACTCTAGCAGAGACACAGGTCGCTTATGCATGGGTACTTTCACTCTCGTTCGCCCCCGGTCTGCCTCGGTTGTTCCTTGGAGTTATGCATGAGTTTCTCCTCCATTAGAGATGACCTCGCTGCCAGCCCTCACAAATCCCGGGACTTCCCATTCCTCTGTTAACCCGATTCTTTCTGATTCTTCCCTCTCCTTCCGACACACACACCTGGGTTCTCTCACAGCCAATTACAAAGCAGCTTGTAAAGAGTCGGGGATTCAAATCCTTCCTGCTTCCTCAGAGCGCTTTCTGAGCAGAAGAAAGGCTTTTTAAAACTGGGGCTTTGGTCCCCCCCCCCTTTCAGATTGCTCCATTGTTCTTCTTCTTAAAATGCTTTTTTATGTGGCAATTGGGGTTTTTTGGGGGGATTTTCTCTCACAGTAAGCTCTACAAAGTAAGCCAATTACAAAGCAGCATTTCAAGAGGCGGGGACTTGATTTGAGCTTGGAGACTGCTGGTGCATGGACACCCAATGGGAAAGTGTGGGTCCAGCGAGCAACGAACCTCAGGGAAAACTCTCATGCATAAATGACGACAGCCACCCCTCCCCTGGATTTTCCATAAAGCCCTCTTGGCCTGCCCTTAGATATAGGATCCTCCCCAGCATCTTCATGAAGCAAGTGCTCTCTGAATTGGGGAAGGCTTGCCACAGCTCAGATAGTTTTGGGCACCACAATTCAAGAAGGATGTAGACAAGCAGGAACATGTCCAGAGGAGGGCAATGAAGATGGTGATGGGTCTGGAGACCAAGTCCTATGAGGAAAGGTTGAAGGAGCTGGGTATGTTTAGCCTGGAGAGGAGAAGACTGAGAGGTGATATGATAACCATCTTCAGGTACTTGATGGGCTGTCATGTAGGGGAGGGTGCTGAGTTGTTTTCTGTTGCCCCAGAAGGCCAGACCAGTACCAACGGGTTGAAATTAAATCAAAAGAGTTTCCATCTAGACATTAAGAAGAACTTTCTGACAGTTAGAGCGGTTCCTCAGTGGAACAGGCTTCCTCAGGAGGTGGTAAGCTCTCCTTCTCTGGAGGTTTTTAAGCCGAGGCTAGATGGCCATCTGTCAGCAATGCTGATTATATAACCTTAGGCAGATCATGAGAGGGTAGGAAAGGTTGCATCAGTATTTGGCTCTCGAGGCCCTTTCTTGCATGCCCAGGGGAATGCCGATCGCCACTTTGGGGGTCAGGAAGCAATTTTCCTCCATGCCAGATCGGCCAGGGATCCTGGAGGGTTTTTGTTGCCATCTTCTGGGCATGGAGTAGGGGTCACTGGGGGTGTGGGGGTGTAGTTGTGAATTTCCTGCATTGTGCAGAGGGTTGGACTTGATGACCCTGGTGGTCCCTTCCAACTCTATGATTCTGGGGTTGCCAGCACTGCCTTGGCAAGGAGATTTTGAGGGCAGTGCTTGGGGAGAGTGGGGTTTGGGGAGGGTGTGATGTCACTTTATGGTAAAGACCATAGAGATTCCTAGATCATCAACTATAGAACCCATTTTCCATCCATTTATTCCTCCTACTTCTCATAAGAACATAACAAAAACTATGCTGAATCAGACCAAGGTCCATCAAGACGAGCAGTCTGTTCACACAGAGGCCAACCAGGGGCCTCTAGGAAGCCCACAAACAAGACGACTGCAGCAGCACCATCCTGCCTGTGCTCCACAGCACCTCATATAATGGGCATGCTCCTCTGATCCTGGAGAGAATAGGTATCATGACTATGATCCATTTTGTCTAATAGCCACGAATACCCCTCTCCTCCATGAACATGTCCACTTCCCTCTTAAAGCCTTCCAAGTTGGCAGCCATCACCACATCCTGGGGCAGGGAGTTTCACAAATTAACTCTGCATTGTGTGAAGAAATACTTCCTTTTATCTGTTTTGAATCTGTCACCCTCCAGCTCCAGCAGATGACCCCATGTTCTGGTATTATGAGAAAGGGAGACAAGCTTCTCCCTGTCCACTCTCTCCAAACCATGCATAATTTTATAGACCTCTATCACATCTCCCCTTAACCACCTTCTTTGCAAGCTAAACAGCCCAATTTCTGAAGCGCAGGGAATTGGCGTCAAAGGGCTCCACACGGAGCAAACTTCAGGAAGCCCTCTGGTAGAAGCATCTCTGGCTACCGCCGCTTTGCAAACATGCCGCGTGAAACCAAGGGTCTAATAGGCTGGCAAAAACTTCAGATGTCAGCAGATGTTTGTTCTCTGTATAGTAATAATTTTCGTCACTAGGCGAGATGTGGAGCAGTAAGAGGGCCAATCGATATTTCTTCTCAGAATGTGCACCTATTGCTGTCAACAAACTATGCTTTTTATAGCCCCCCCCTTACCTGTTTCAGTCAGGACTAGAAAACTATTTGTGTCTGATGATATACTTGCTATGCTGTCTTCGTACTGAGTCAGACCTGTATTATCTCCGCTGATTGTTAGGGGCTCTGACTGGAGTTTTCCTACCTGCTACCCGGGATCCTTTTTTGCCCGGAACTGAATCTGAACAGCACAAAGGAGTCCTCTTCTGGGGTGCACAAAAGTTCCCCTGGGAGTAGGGCTGCCAACCTCCAGGTACTAGCTGGAGATCTCCTGCTATTACAACTGATCTCCAGCCGACAGAGATCAGTTCCCCTGGACAAAATGGCAATTGGACTCTATGGCATTGGAGTCCCTCCCCTCCCCAAACCCCGCCCTCCTCAGTAGGGTTGCCAGGTCCCACTTTGCAACCAGTGGGAGGTTTTAGGGGCGGAGCCTGAGGAGGGCGGTGTTTGGGGAGGGGAGGGACTTCAATGCCATAGAGTCCAATTGCCAAAGTGGCCATTTTCTCAAGGTGAACTGATCTCTAGCGGCTGGAGATCAGTTGTAATAGCAGGAGATCTCCAGCTAGTACCTGGAGGTTGGCAACCCTACTCCTCAGGTTCCACCCCAAAAACCTCCCGCCGGTGGTGAAGAGGGACCTGGCAACCCTTCCTGGGAGTGACTGGTAGCTCTCCGAGCTGCTGAAAAAAATTAGCCACTTCCAGAAACATAAAATCTGCCCTCTGTCCTAAACTCTGGGCCTTCCCCTATACATTGCAGTAAGCATTGTGCATTTGTGTGTGTGTGTGTGTGTGTGTGTGTGCTATTACGGTTTCTCAGCTCTTTCGAGCAGGTGACTCTCTCTGGAGTTAAAAATCAATAATTCATTTTACATGATCCCAGATGCAGCTGAAGATTCCCTAACAGCCTTACATTTTATGAACAAGTGAAAACTGACTGGGGAGAAAACGCCTACTGGATCTCTTCTGAGTCTCCAGGGTCTCAGGCAAAGGTTATGCCTGGCACTGCATATCCTTTAACTGCTAGGGTTGCCAACCTCCAGGTAGTGGCTGGAGATCTTCCCGCTATTACAACTGATCCCCCGCCGATAGAGATCAGTTCACCTGGAGAAAATGGGTGCTTTGGCAATTGGACTCTATGGCATTGAAGCCCCTCCCTTCCCCAAACCCCACCATCCTGAGGCTCCACCCAAAAAAACCTCCCACCGGTAGCGAAGTGGGACCTGGCAACCCTATATGTTGACGACACCCCTCACTTACGCTGTTCCACTGAGCTACAGTTACAGAGATGCTCTTTCTAGAGCTCCCCTATTCCTTTTTTAATTTTTAAAAATGATTTTTCAAACAAAACAAACATACACATACAGATTGTTAAGTTGTTTTTGGAAATTACTTTGATTACCATCCATTTATCACTTCCTTTGACTTACCGCTTTCCAGTTTCTAATTATTTTTACATATTGCTTGGATTCTTACATTGTATTCTTTTTTTTCTAATTAACAATTGTGTAATTGAAATTATTCTTCATTTTTCATAAAATTCAGGGATTGATGTGCTGCGCATGAATGATGTTAATTTAGCCATGGATGCATATTTTGCTACTTCGTTTGGCCGTTGAGTTACAGCGTGGAGTAATGGTTAAGAGCGGTGGTTGGGAGCGGTGGACTCTGGTCTGGCGAACCGGGTTTGATTCCCCACTCCTCCACATGAGTGGTGGAGGCCAATCTGGTGAACTGGATTTGTTTCCCCACTCTTCCACGCGAAGCCAGCTGGGTGACCTTGGCTAGTCACTCTCTCTCAGCCCCACCTACCTCCCAGGGTGTCTGTTGTGGGGAGGGGAAGGGAAGTTGATTGTAAGCCGGTTTGATTCTGCCTTAATTGGTAGAGAAAGTGGGCATATAAAAACCAACTTTTCTTCTTCTTCTTCTACATCTGGTTAGTCCTCTGCTTTCCACTTTCTTATGTACACCACTCTTACCGCTATCACCATATACTTAAATAGTTCATTAAATATTATTTGGCAAAATATTTAACAACATATTTTTTGGATCTAATACAAACTTAACTTGCTAAACTTTTTTTTGCATTTTATCATGTATCATTCTCTAATATTTTCTTACTTTTTACAAGTCCACCACATATGATAAAATGTCGCATTTGTATCTTGCCATTTCTAACATTTCCCGTCGGAACCTTTACTAGCCTTTACTATATCTTTAGGCGTTATATATAGGGTTGCCAGCTCCGGGTTGGGAAATACCTGGAGATTTTGGTGGCGAAGTAGGGTTGCCGGGTCCCTCTTCACCTCCGGTGGGATTTTTGGGGGGCAAAGCCTGAGGAGGGTGGGGTTTGGGGAGGGGAGGGACTTCAATGCCATAGAGTCCAATTGCCAAAACGGCCATTTTCTCCAGCTGAACTGAACTCTATTGGCTGGAGATCAGTTGCAATAGCAGGAGATCTCCAGCTACTACCTGGAGGTTGGTAACCCTATCAACCGACCCGGTCTGGGAGTTCCGTGCTAGGAATTTAACTCTCAGACATGTATGTGTGTGTAGCCCTTGGTAGGGTTCGCCATCAGGGCAACTGGCGGCTTGCTATGGCATTTCAGGTCTGGAAAGCAGTAGCCAGCGTGGTGAAGGGGTTAAGAGTGGCAGGCTCTAATCTGGAGAACCGGGATTGATTCCCCACTCCTCCGCATGAGTGGTGGACTCTAATCTGGTGAACCAGGTTTTGTTTCCCCACTCCTCCACATGAAGCCTGCTGGGTGACCTTGGGCTACCCACTGTTCTCTCAGAACACTCTCACCCCCACCTACCTCACAAGGTGTCTGCTGTGGGGAGAGGAAGGCAAGGCGATTGTAAGCCGCTTTGAGACTCCTTAAAGGTAGAGAAAAGCGGGGTATAAAAACCAACTCTTCTTCTTCTTCAACCCCCATGTCTGCTGTCTGGAAAAATAATCTTGTAAAAATATACAATGTGTAGGTTTCTTCCTTATAGGGCCCCGTGGCACAGAGTGGTAAGCTGCAGTACTGCAGTCCAAGCTCTGCTCACGACCTGAGTTCGATCCCAACGGAAGTCGGTTTCAGGGAGCTGGCTCAAGGTTGACTCAGCCTCCCATCCTTCCAAGGTGGGTGAAAGGAGGACCCAGCTCGCTGGGGGTAAAGGGAAGATGACTGGGGAAGGCAATGGCCAACCACCCCGTAAAAAACAAAGTCTGTCTAGGAAACGTAGGGATGTGACGTCACCCCATGGGTGACCCGGTGCTTGCACAGGGGACCTTTACCTTTACCTTTACCTAGGTTTCTTCCTTAGCCACTGTGTTCTGTATTTTGATGTCCACGTTGTTTTAGCCAGAGCGGCGCTCTTCAGCTAAGGAAGAACAGACGGCATCTGTGACATTCATTTGGGCTTTGTACGAAGACGAGGTGAACCGTCTTTTAAAGGCTCGTTTCTCCGTAACCTTTTCCCCCCATCGCTGTGAACGTGTGTCATTCTCAAATGCAGGACAATGAGAAGGTGAAGACTCCTTAATTTCAATTGCATTTGCGGAGAGCGTGAACGATGCCCTCTGACCTTATTACAATTGGGGCTGGTGCCGAGGAGAACGGTAATTGTCGTGCCGGGAGCGCGCATCTGGGCCCTGTCTAAATGGCAGGATTTGCATTTAAATGGAAATTTCCCCACGAAAACATGTAAATACTTGATAGGTGTAATATTTGATTTACAGTTTAACCAGACAATCCGAAACGGCTTCCAGTAATTATGACGCCGTGTTTGTTTTGTCCACAGATGCTTATGAAAAATTAACCATCGGTTTTGACAATTTTTGCATTTCAGAAATCATGAACGCGGTTTGCTGTTTCTGGTAAGATAATTTTTTTATTAGCATTCCAAAGAAACTTGTATGTACATGATTGTAATCGCGACTGAGATTGGGTAGGATCCAACAGGCTTTTCCACAGGTGAAAAAGGGAGACGGGGGCCTCGTCTTGGACCACCCACGCAGGTCCCATTTTGAAAAAGCCGGATGGATCTTCAGCTAGCTTGGGCTAGACACAGTTCTCTCTGGACTCTCTCAGCCCCACCTACCTCACAAGGTGCCTGTTGTGGGGAGAGGAAGGGAAGGCAAACTCTCTTCTGGAGTAAACCTAATTATAATGGACAGCTAGTTGTGTCCCCAACAATGCCTCTAATACTGAAAAGGGCTGGGTTGTTGTATTTTTACCCCTAGTTCCTAGCATATCGTCGTCTACGCATGGGAGTTTTCCCTGAGGTTCGTTGCTCGCTGGACCCACACTTTCCTGTTGGGAGCCTATGCACCAGCAGTCTCCAAGCTCAAATCAGGAAGTATTTGAATCCCCGCCCCTTGAAATGTTGCTTTGTAACCGCAAAGTTCCCTCCCCCCCAAAAAACCCAATTGCCACATAAAAAAGCATTTTAAGGACATAAAACAAAAAAACAGAACAATCTGAAAAGAAGCAGGGGGAGAAATCCAAGCCTGGGTTTTAAAAAGCCTTTCTTCTGCTCAGAAAGGAAGCAGGAAACATTTGATAAGGGGTGTGTGTGTGACGGCAGCTGCAGCGTCCTGTCACTTAAAGGGGAAAAAATGGTGTCCCATAAGGTAGCTCTAGGAATTGCCAGAAACTCTGTAGTAAAAACCATAGAGTTGCCAGGAATTCCTAGAGCTACCTATGTCACTTCTGTTCTTTAACCAGAATTGATGCGATGCCACAGCCAGCATTGTGTTGGAGGGTTTTTTCCCCTCCCACCACTGCTCAGACCAGAAGTGGGAAATGGTAGTGGGAGAGGCCCCACCCTGACAGGGGTCCTGGCTACCCTGTTTGGAGGACATGAAGGGAGAGGAAGGGAAGGCGAATGTAAGCCAGTTTAAGTCTTCTTAAAGGTAGATAAAATTGGGGTATAAAAACCAACTCTTCTTCTTTTCTTGCTGCTCTATGGGTAGGGTTGCCAGCCTCTGGGTGATAGCTGGAGATCTTCTGGGATTACAGCTGATCTCCATGCAGTGTTGCCAGCCTCCAGTTGGTGGCTGGAGATCCCCTGGAATTACAACTGATCTCCAGGTAGATCAGATCACCTGGAGAAAACGACCACTTTGGAAGGTGGACTCTATGGCATTATACCCCACTGAGGTTCCTCCTCTCACCAAACTCCTCAGGCTCCACCCTCAAAATTTCCAGGTATTTCTCAACCGGGAGCTGGCAACCCTATCTATTGGATTAATACATGGCACCCTTCGTAGGGGGCAAATCTGATCGCTCTCTAATTGAGACCACTTTGGATCCGTTGGTATTGTCTCCTTGCTGTGGGAAGGAAAGTCATGTTGGTTCCATTTCATATATTTGAGTTTATGGAGACTGGAGATCTTGAGGTCCCATGGACTGTGCTTCTATATGAGATTCTATCAGAGATAGCTGACAACAAACAGCCTTGTACTGTTGAACACATGAAAGGCCAAAAGTGTGTGGATCTGGATTTATATCTTTTTACTGTATATGCATATTTAAAAGGACCTCCTGACTTCAGTCTGACCTAAGCTATTAGTTTTCAGCCTGGTTTGCAGGTTTATAATCTGTTGCAATCAACGTTTACTTAAATTGGAGTTTGCACCTAGTAGAAAATATCTCACTGTCTACTGGAGACGGATTATTCTAGCGGTTCTTGCAAAATAACTACTATCCTACCTAGGGGTAATGAAATTATTGACTGAGAAACGGAGATAGTTCTCAGGAAACTGCTGGACTTAGACTTTGCTACTGGTAAGGAAAATGGTTATATCAGCATTTGAACAGTGGTATAATTTCCAAGTGATTTGGCTGCCAGGGGGAGAGGAACATTTTTTGTTTTGTTTTGTTTAGGAACATTTGCTATTGGGATTGTGCACTCATTTCCAAACTAATGAGAAAATGAATTAGAATGTAAGGTGATAAAAACAAAGGGAAAAGAACAGGAGTGATTAGGAAATATGAAACTGGCCCCACCGCTCTGCACTCTTCACAGTCCACTGATCTTGCAACAGAAGAAGAGGAGAAGAAGGTCCCAGGTTCAATCCCCGGCATCTCCAGTTAAAGGGACTAGGCAAGTAGGTGATGTGAAAGACCCCTGCCTGAGACCCTGGAGAGCCATGGAGTGGGGCCGTGGCTCAGTAGTAGAGCATCTGCTTGGCATGCAGAAGGTCCCAGGTTCAATCCCCGGCAGCATGTCCACTTAAAGGGACTAGTCGAGTAGGTGATATGAAAGACCCCTGCCTATGAGACCCTGGAGAGCCGCTGCCGGTCTGAGTAGACAATACTGACTTTGATGGACCCAGGGCCTGATTCAGCATAAGGCAGCTTCATGTGTTCAAGAAGAAGAGTTGGTTTTTATATGCCGACTTTCTTTACCAGTTAAGGGAGACTGTACCACTTAAGGCAGAATCAAACTGGCTTACAATCACCTTCCCTCCCCCTACCCACAACTGGCTTACAATCACCTTCCCTCCCCCTACCCACAACAGACACCCGGCGAGGTAGGTGGGGCTGAGAGAGCTGTGACTAGACCAAGGTCACCCAGCTGGCTTCATGTGGAGGAGTGGGGGAACAAATCCAGTTCACCAGATTAGCGTCTGCTGCTCATGTGGAGGAGTGGGGAATTGAACCCGGTTCTCCAGATCAGAGCCCACCACTCCAAACCACTGCTGTTAACAACGCTGATTTCTATGCTGATTTTTGCTACCTTTTAAGGAGAATCAAACCGGCTTATAATTGCCTTCCTTTCCTCTTCCCGCTAGAGACATCTTGTGAGGTAGTAGGGGCTGAGAGGTGTCATCTGATCTCCCCTCCACATGTTCCTTTCCACACAGGGCTCTCCAACCTTGTCAATTAGATTGGGAAGGAGGCCTCCTCCCGATTCTTTGGGCGAAAACGCATGGTCGCTTTGGCCTCCTTTATTCCCTGTTTCAGCCAGGATTCAGCCAGGATCGAATGCATGTGTTTTGCCGAATGTGCGTTCGATCCTGGCTGAATCCTGGCTGAAACAGGGAATAAAGGAGACCAAAGCGACCGTGCGTTTTCACCCTTGCTCTCCTGTCCTGCTTTGTCTCATGCACGCAGACTGATCTCTGACTCAATATTTGGAATTTTTCCAATCTCTGTTGTTTTTGTCTTTAAAGGAAGATCTGGATCTTACTTACGGGTCTCCTGCCATAGGACTTGAAAATGTGTTTTTACACCAAGCTCTGTTTCCCCCCCTTCCTGCATTAGCGCACAACCTCTGAGAACATTCATTTAAAAAAGAAAAGAAAAGAAACAACCACCACCCAGTAATTCACCTTCAAAAATCCGAGGAGGAACAGAGGTTGAACAAAGGAGCCCAGGGAAAACTCTCCTGAGCCTTCTGCAGATAATAGAGGTTAAGTGGGGGCGCAATATTTTTAGAGGAACCATTGCCCGGGGTCAGGAACCAACAGGAGTCACGCGAAACAATCTGTACCAGCCGCCGCGCACAGCTGCTAACACCACTACAAGAGAGGGGAAGCATGCTTTCGCGTGGCCTGTCGCCTCCACGCTGGAAAACACGGCTTCCCGCGCCCAAAGCAGAGCGGAGGGCACGCAACGTGGCCGCAATCCAACAGAGAGCGAAGAGGGCTTAGAGCCGTCATAGCTGGCATGTTGATACATGTCTCTACTGTGTGATACTTCTGCAAGTAGAGTGATTTGTCTTTTGCGTTCCCTCAGACTTCTATTTATTTTCTTACTTATATACCACCTTTCCCCTATGGCTAAAGGTGGCTTACTAGGGTTGCCAGCCTCCAAGTACTAGCTGGAGATCTCCTGCTATTACAATTGATCTCCAGCCGATAGAGATCAGTTCACCTGGATAAAATGGCCGCTTTGGCCATTGGACTCTATGGCATTGAAGTCCGTCTCCTCCCCAAACCCTGCCCTCCTCAGACTCTGCCCCCCAAATCTCCAGGTATTTCCCAAGCCAGAACTGGCAACCCTATGGCTGTGTTTGGGCTTAGAAGCAGTATAGAGACTCCATGTTATCAGGCCGAAAGGGAAGAAACTCAGACGTGGTCAAGGCTGTGACATAATTTCAGTAGTGGTTTGGAGCGGTGGAGTCTGATCTGGAGAACCGGGTTTGATTCCCCACTCCTCCACATGAGAGGTGGACTTTAATCTGGTGAACTGGAATTGTTTCCCCACTCCTACACACAAAGCCATCTGGGTGACCTTGGGGTAGTCACAGCTCTCTTAGAGCTCTCTCAGCCCCACCTACCTCACAGGGTGTCTGTTGTGGGGAGGGGAGGGGAAGGTGATTGTAAGCCAGTTTGAGTCTCCCTTGAGTGGTAGAGAAAGTCGGCATATAAAAAACTCCTCCTCCTCCTCCTCCTCCTCCTCCTCTTCTTCTTCTTCTTCTTGACATAATGCCGAAGAAGATCCGGTACACTCCCCCCAGTTTCTTCTCTCATTTCACTTGTCAGTATCCAGGCTTCTTTATGGGCTCCCTGACTCCTAGAATCTCCAAGTACCGTTTTGTCTATACAATAAATACATTATACTGGTTAGGAATCAGGGGCTGGGTTGTGGAATGGTACAGTATAGGAGAGAAGAAGAAGAAGAAACAACAACAACAACAACTGCTTTATACTGAATCAGACCTTTGGTCCATCAAAGTCAGTATTGTCTACTCAGACTGGCAGCGGCTCTCCAGGGTCTCAGGCAGGGGTCTGTTCACATCACCTGCTTGCCTGGTCCCTTTAACTCAGGGGTGGGGAACCTTTTTCCTGCCAAGGGCCATTTGCACATTTATGACATCATTCAGGGGCCATACCAGGTGTAGATCTCCTGGGGGGGGGAAGAGGCGAGGGCTGCCAGGTCTCCAGCCACCACCTGGAGGTTGGCAACCCCAGGGGAGGCCACACAGAGAAGGCCTGTGGGGTGCCCCCACTCCCCCCTCCCAGGCGGAAGGGCAGCCAGCAGTGGGCCCGAGCAAACGAGGTGCCAGGGAGGCGCAGCCCACAGTTGGTCGGTAAGGGAGGAAGGAAAACAGAAAGAGGAAAAGGGAGGGAGAGAGAAAGGGAGAAAGAAATGGAGAGAGAGGGAGAAAGAAAGAAAAGGACGGAGGGAGACAAAGAAAAGGACGGAGGGAGACAAAGACAGAGACAGAAAAAGAGGGAGAAAGAGGGAGAGAAAGGAGAAAGAGTGACAGAAAAAGAGGAAGAAAAGAGAGAAAAGCCTTCCCCCCCCACACCCCCCCCCCGCTCATGCTGGCCCCACGCGACCGGGCCCTAGCCTCCCCTGCCCACACACACCCAGCGGCGCACAGAGCCCTGCGCGACCGGGCCCCAGTCTCCATGCCCTCTCCTCCCCAGAGTCCACAAAAGGCCCCCCCGAAGCCCAATCGGCTCCTGCATGCATGCTCTGCCGCCGGGAGCCACCAGCCTCTTTCCCCCTCCCTCTCGCTGCTCAACAGCCGACAGTCGGCGAGAGGAGGTCCAAAGGGCGCCGCAGCGCCGCTGTAAGCCGTGGTGCCAGGAACACCCTCTGGGAGGGCCGGCCTGGGCCCCGCCTCTGCAGCAGGGTCCCAGAGCTCCCGAGGGCCACAAAAAATGTCCTCGGGGGCCGCATATGGCCCCCGGGCCTGAGGTTCCCCACCCCTGCTGTAACTGGAGATGAACCTGCGACCTCCTGCATGCCAAGCTTGTAGTGTTGCTCTTCCCTATTAAACCTGCATGTGTTATTTGAAATGGAAAGTATAATTTCATTTGCTAAAGCATATCCTAGCTCGTCACTTGACGGGACCATAAATATTCTTTCTGAATGGTAGCGTTGTTAACACTGACAAACTGAATGCCAACATATGTTGGCGGGGAAAGAGGATGCTTATGGCCCCTGAAAATGGCAAAGAAGAACGGATCTTCCATTCAGTCATCTGTTGCCACGGCAGCACGGGTTCCCTTTTCAAAAGAGCAGTGGAGAGTCCCTAAAGCTGCCATCCGAAGGATGCTTTCCTGGGAGTAAACAGCATTGAATAAAATAGAACTTACTTTTAAGTAGACCTGCTTAGGATTTAGGGTTGCCAACCTCCAGGTACTAGCTGGAGATCTCCTGCTATTACAACTGATCTCCAGCCGATAGAGATCAGTTCACCTGGAGAAAATGGCCCCTTTGGCAATTGGACTCTATGGCATTGAAGTCCCTCCCCTCCCCAAACCCTGCCCTCCTCAGGCTCCGCCCCAAAAACCTCCCACTGGTGGCGAAGAGGGCAACCCTATCAGGATTGTCTGTCTGTATGTTACTGGCTTCCAGATTTCTTAAGTGATACTAGACCTCACCTCTGTTTAGGATTGCCAACTCTGGGAAATATCTGGAGATTTGGGGGCGGACCCTGGGGAGGGGAGGGAACTCAGTGGGGCATAATGCCATAGAGTCCACCCTCCAAAACCATGATTTTCTCCTTGGGAACTGATCTCTGTCCCTGGACATCAGGAGAGCCAGAGTGGTTAAGAGCGGTGGTTTGGAGTGGTGGACTCTGGTCTGGAGGACCGGGTTTGATTCCCCCACTCCCTCACATGAGCGGCGGAGGCTAATCTGGATTTGTTTCCCCACTCCTCCACACGGAGCCATCTGGGTGACCTTGGGCAAGTCACGCTCTCTCAGCCCCACCTACCTCACAGGGTGACTGTTGTGGGGAGGGGAAGGGAAGGTGATTGTAAGCCAGTTTGAGTCTCCCTTAAGTGGTAGAGAAAGTCGGCATATAAAAAACAATGGTCACATTGGTATAAAACTGTTTCCCCTCATTTATGGTCCTGTGACCAGATTCTCTTATATAAATAATTGCTATGCTGGATACTGGTTTTGTATAATATATAAGTATTAAGGTAGTATTGCCTATCTGTGTTGGATTTTTGTTGAGGCTTTGGTTATTAACACCGAGGTGTCAGACGTTTGCTAACCTCCAGGTGATGGCTGGAGATCTCCTGCTATTACCACTGATCTCCAACTGATAGAGATCAGTTCACCTGGAGAAAATGGCTGCTTTGGCCATTGGACTCTACGGCATTGAAGTCCCTCCCCTCCCCAAACCCCACCCTCCTCAGGCTCTGCCCCAAAAACCTCCCGCCAGTGGCAAGGAGGGGCCTGGCCACCCTGTAAACAACTTACTGTAAAAATCCCCCCCCCCCCACAACATCCAGCCGGTACCTTTCCGTCCGCAATGTAAACCCATTATTGTGAGTCCTACCCTTTTCATGCTGTCTTTTTCGTACTGTGTTGTTCTCACTCTTAAGGAGTGAAGCAAAATTACGAAGTGCCATGTGTATCGGGCCAGAAGCATTTTTCGTTGCGGCATTTGTAACGTTAACACTCCAAAGTGTTACTAGTGTGTGTTTGATTGTTTTAATTGATGCAGATGGCTCCCTGGAGTGATGTGTGTGGAGTGTGAATTTTGAAGTGTGCTTTGATATAGTAAATTTAGCAAGCTGATTTTGGGCACGGTTCAGCAAAGGGAGGGAAATCTTAATTCCAACTGATTTTACTGAGAAAGATTGAAGCACGTGTTTAAAGTTTCATGTCGCTGATGAAATCAATAGATGCATGATGAATGTTGTCTGGATCAGGTTCTTTGTTTTGAAATGATACAGAGGTCCACAAATGCATGTCTCATAGACTAGAATCATAGAATCATAGAGATGGAAGGGACCACCAGGGCTATCTAGTCCAACCCCCTGCACAATGCAGGAAATTCCAAACTACCTCCCCCCCACACCCCCAGTGACCCCTACTCCATGCCCAGAAGATGGCCAAAGTATTTTAAAAAGTACTATATAGTACAAACTAAACATACAATACTTGACACTATCACATACACAACCTAACACCTTGCAATACAATATGTCAATACATATTTTGCCATGGTGCACTTAATACATATGATTTTATTGTAAGTTCTATATGTAATATAGCCCTGACCTGGATGGCCCAGGCTAGCCTGATCTCGTCAGATCTCAGAAGCTGAGCAGGGTCAGCCCTGGGTAGTATTTGGATGGGAGACCACCAAGGAATACCAGGGTTGCTGTGCAGAGGAAGGCACTGGCAAACCATCTTATTTTTTCACACAACACATTATTAAATTGTGGAACTCCCTGCCCCAGGATGTGGTGATGGCTGCCAGCTTGGAGGGCTTTAAGAGGGGAGTGGACATACATATTCATGGAGGAGAGGGGTATTCATGGTTGTTAGTTAGAATGGATACTGGTCATGCTGCATACCTATTCTCTCTAGTATCAGAGGAGCATGCCTATTATATGGGTGCGTTGGAGCACAGGCAGGATGGTGCTGCTGCAGTCGTCTTGTTCATGGGCTTCCTGAAGGCATCTGGTTGGCCACTGTGTGAACAGACTGCTGGACTTGATGGGCCTTGGTCTGATCCAGCAGGGCCTTACTTATGTTCTTATGTTCACCTGTGTTAGTCTCTTGCCATGAAAACCTCAAAAAGGGGTCGACATAAGTCGGCTGTGACGTGATGGCACTTTACACACACACATATATATAATATAAACGTCTAAAATACTAACTGCCTTTTTATCATAACAATCTATCTAAGCCTTTTCGTCACCGATATAATACATATAAGATTTAAACCTTATAACTGACTTTTGCAGTACAAAATCTTAAAACTAACAAGTTTTCTTACTGTTTATGCAAACCTTACATGGCATGTAAATAGTACAGTTCCTGTTTTTTTTGTTTTTTTTTAAAGTCTTTGCTGGATCTTTTATTTACGAGATTTGTCAACTTTGCCATCACTGCATATTCTACTAAGTTATCTCTCCAATCTTCAGTGTCTGGGCATTCTTCTAACCTCCACTTTGATGCAATAACAACTCTGGCTGCTGGGTTTCCCAGTATTTGAGCAAGGTACAAGAGGGAACCAAACAAAACTGTGAGGAGGGAGAGCTGTAGAAGAATGCAGCAAATCAGAATAACATCACAGCCACACCTGTAAGGGTCAGACGATCCTGGAGAGGAATGTTGCATTTCCCCCAGAGTCCATTAGACACATTCATGGAGGGGAGGCATCAGCCTGTGATTAGTTATCCTAGCGAATGGAGCATCCATTTAGCTGACTCAGCAGGGCCAGCCCTGGGTTCTTTTCTTCTTATTTGTAAAGAATCCTGTTGGTTATGCTTGAATTTGTAGCGCTGTGCTTCCTATCTAAGCGCATCGCCGGTTCTTGTCTCCCCTGTACGCTAGCAAAGACCCACAGGAGTACCACAACTACTCAGTTGCATAGCCAAGAAAGATTTGTGCTTGTGTTTTTCAGCTCCCAGGCACAGTGAAGGGAATTTTGAAAAGAGTTTGTGACAGGGCCCTGAACTCTCCTGCTTACAGGGGGGGAAAAATCCCTCTGGGTGTGAACACACATGACGCTGCCTTCTACTGAATCAGACCCTGGGTCCATCGAAGTCAGTATTGTCTACTCAGACTGGCAGAGGCTCTCCAGGATCTCAGGCAGGGGTCCTTAACATCACCTACTTGCCCAGTCCCTTTAACTGGAGATGCCAGGGATTGAACCTGGGACCTTCTGCATGCCAAGCAGATGCTCTGCCACTGAGCCACGGCCCCTCCCCAAACTATATCTATCTGTACAAAAGTTTAATCTAGGGTTGCCAGCCTCCAGGTGTGCCCTGGAGGTCTCTGGTAAGTGATCTCCAGAGATCAGTTCCCCTGGAGAAAATGGCTGCTTTGGAGAGTGGATTCTATTATACCCCAACTGCGGCACTTCCTTCTGCCATGCTGGTAGGGAGATTCAAAAAGATCCCTTACTCAGAAAGATTATGTTTATGCTCGATGGGGAAGGTGGAAACTACAGAGCACATGCTTCTGAGATGTCCATATTACAAGGAGGCCAGATTAAAATACCTCCAGCCAGCGTTCGTTGGGCTTCTTGATGAATCCGATGCGGCTAAACTGGAATATCTGTTGTCTGATAGAAACCACTAGGTATCCAGACAAGTAGCCAAATTCTGTCTAGGGTAGGGTTGCCACCGGTGGGAGGTTTTTGGGGTGGAGCCTGAGAAGGGCGGGGTTTAGGGAGGGGAGGGACTTCAATGCCAAAGAGTCCAATGCCATTTTCTCCAGGTGAACTGATCTCAATCGGCTGGAGATCAGTGGTAATAGCAGGAGATCTCCAGCTAGTACCTGGAGGTTGGCAACCCAAGTCTCAGGATGTGTAAGACATGGGGAAACGATATTAAAGCTGATGCAGAGTTTTAAACCCATTTGACTAGCTCAAATGTTCATGCAGCTATTTTTGTTGTTGTATTGAACTATTGTTGTTTTAATGATGTTTTAACTTTGTAATACTGGTCAAGGACTGCAATAAATTATAAAATAATAACTGAGGTCCCTCCCCTCCCTAAATTCTGCCCTCCCCAGGCTCCACCCCCAAATCTCCAGGAATTTCCCAACCCTGTGTTGGCAACTCTAGTTTAATCTTATGCATGTTTACTACGAAATAAGGCTGGATAACTTCAGTGGAGCTTATGGACGGCTAAAACGGTTTACAGGGCTGAGTTTAATAGTATTTCCTGCACTGTTTACGGTGGCGAGGAGGAATGGTTTCTCTAAGTATCTCACTCACAGAGATACATCACCTTTCCTTAATACAGGCGGCCAAAAAGACAAGATGACATTTATTCCATTAGCTTCAAAGGATTTGCAGGCAATCCCGGCAAACGCCAGCCTTTGCCGAGAATGACTTAACAGCGCCTCGCTGGATGCTGTTTTTCATCCTCCGAGAACAGAAATGGGAAACTCGGTTTTCCATTACGCGATTGTTTTTTAACATGTCCTGGGAGCGAAAAATGCAGTTGCGTGGGTCCCACACCCAAATAGCGTACAGTCTTTGGAAGATGCTTTATTGGAAACGTTCTTCATCGGCACCGCATTCTTTACAGCACTCGAAGGAAGAGCTATATATTGCTCCGACGTTTGAATTAAGCGTCCTCCCTAATTCAATCTGGCACCTTGATTTGATCCTCCAGGGAGAGGGGTGGAGAACCTGGATGGAAGGGAATTGTGCAGCCTCATGCATGAATTGCTTAATAGCGTCGCAGAACTACGATAACTTCTTACACCCTATGTATAATAGGAATACTGTTCTTACGGGGTTCCGTTTTGTGTACTGAGTTTTCAGTTTCTAGGCAGAGACCTCTTTCCCCCCTCCCTTCCAGTTTAGTTTTATTATTATTTATATGTTTCTTATTCCTGTTTTCTATCCTATCACTTCCCTATTGAAGAAGAAGAAGAAGATTACGCTGTCACGGTCCCATTACAGAGAGGGGTTTGGACAAGTGTGGAAAAGCTTTTTCAGTTTTATCCAGAGGCCTTGGGAAAAAAACCACACGTTTTACTTAGACGATTTTTTAAAAGTAAGCCTGTTTATTTTGTGGAGATTTTCAGAGCCTTTAATAGGCTGCTCTAGAGTTTTTATGGATGTTTTAATATTACTTATGTATCACTAGCTGGAAATGACTGCATTTATCATTCCCGCAAGTTTTAGTATAACTATTTATTTATAGGGTTTTTTAAAAAAATCTTTCCCCCACAAATATTATTACAATAATGTATCACATATATAATGCTTAGACATGTATGATTTGTCAACGCAACCTCAAACATCTGCATTAAACTAACAATTCCTCCACAATCAGAAACTAGTTAAAAATATTAGTTTGTATCCTACCTCTCTGCTAGGGTTGCCAACCTCCAGGTGGTGGCTGGAGATCTCCCGCTATCATAACTGATCTCCAAGCAACAGGGATCAGTTCCCCTGAAGAAAATGGCCACTTTCACATCACCTACTTGCCTAGTCCCTTTAACTGGAGATACTGAGGATTGAACCTGGGACCTTCAGCATGCCAAGCAAATGCTCTACCACTGAGCCATAGCCCCTCTCCATGACTCTCTAGGGTCTCAGGCAGAGGTCTTTCACATCACCTACTTGCCTACTCCCTTTAACTGCAGATGCTGGGGATTGAACCTGGGACCTTCTGCATGCCAAGCAGAGGCTCTGCCACTGAGCCACAGCCCCTCCCTAAACCCCACCCTCCCCAAGCTACAGCCCCAAATCTTCTGGAATTTTCCAACCTGGAGTTTGCAACGTAATCCTCTCCAATATCAACCATTATTATGTTTTCTACTCCCCATCACTGCTTTAATCGTTTGGACAATACTACATTAATTTCTCATTAATGCATTTTTTTTTTGCTTTCATTCTCCAGTTTTCAGGTTGTGAATAATGCCAATGATTTCCCACAAGAGTTGTGGTCATGGATTATTTGATTTCCTTTTTAAGAATCAAGTATCACCACCACTGCTGTGATGTTTCATGTCCTCAGTCTCATGATCAATTTCTTTCCAGTTTTAGCATTTTTTGCCTTAAAGAATTTTCAGTGCATTCCTGAGATGGCATGCCCGCGGCAGGCTTAGGAGGCAATGTAGCCGCGCTGCCTCCTCCCGGCGCAAAAAATACGTGCAACCCTATGAGGGTTGCACGGGAGGTGACATATCTCGTCAAAAATAAAAAGGGGCGTTCCTGGGCTGAAAGGGCTTTGGAGGCCGCCTAAAGGTGGCCCCGCCCCCATCCCAGTGCCGCAATGCCCCGGGAACGGCTCCCTGGATGCTGGCGCGGCCTTTGCTGGCGTTCGCATGCTGGCAGAAGGCTCCGTCGGTGTTCCCGGTTGGCGCTGCCGCAGCATTAACTGCCCGGACGCTGGCGCGGGGGCTCCGGGTGCTTGTGCAGTAGGGTTGCCAGGTCCCTCTTTGCCACCAGTGGGAGATTTTGGGGGCGGAGCCTGAGGAGGGTGGGGTTTGGGGAGGGGCTTCAATGCCATAGAGATCAATTGCCAAAGCGGCCATTTTTTCTCCAGGGGATCTGATCTCTATTGGCTGGAGATCAGTTGACTTAGCAGGAGATCTGCTACTACCTGGCAGTTGGCAACCCTACTGTGCGGCACCTTCCTAGCCTCCTAAGGGCTTTTGCCCCGGAGGCTCAGGCATGCGCTGTTTGTGTATCAAGAAGATACACAAGAAAATAAACTTGCAATAATGGGTATAAATTACGGGCTGAAAGGTACAGGCGGGAAATAATTTTTTACAGTACGAGGGAGGTGGTGAGCTCCCCCTCTCTGGCAGTCTTCAAGCAGAGGCTGGACAAACACTGGTCAGGGGTGCTCTAGGCTGATCCCGCATTGAGCAGGGGGTTGGACTAGATGGCCTGCGTGCCCCCTTCCCACTCTATGAGTCTATGATTGTAAGAATGCTGTACAATTTTAACAACAGTCCCCCGTGGATTTTACATATTAGTTTCTCAAAAGCAGTTAAATCTCTACTAATATTAAAAGTCCTAATGATACCATGAGTGTCATGTTGAATTTGGAATTATTGAAACATTAGCAGTCTTTGTCCCGGCATTGTTTTACTTACAGCCTCAAGGAAGACCACAGCCTGCCCTTGATAGAGCCAATGGCCTAGAAAATCTATAATGTTCCTACACAGAGAAATTGCCAAAAAGATTATTAACATTGAATTTATCATTATGAAAGGCCAAAGTCAAAGGAGATGCTTTTGATTAATCTTATTCTGAATTTTCAACACTGTTGGACGTAATTTTTCAGTGAATAAAGGTACATTGTGCTTCTTAAACTAGGAATACTTTTAAGGGTTCACCATGCTTTAACCATGGGATTCTTTCAATAGTCACAAATCTCATCACTTTTTGCTACATTATCTCATATTGCAGGGGAGTAACAGCCCAATCCTAAAGGGATGGGGAATAGTGTTGCCAACCTCCAGGTACTAGCTGGAGATCTGCTATTACAACTGATCTCCATCCGAAAGAGATCAGTTCACCTGGAGAAAATGGCCGCTTTGACAATTGGGCTCTATGGCATTGAAGTCCCTCCCCTCACCGAACCCTGCACTGGTATGGGCTAAGATTTTTTGGGAGGGGGGTTAAGCTATTTCCCTTACAGGAAAAGAAACCCATCTTTTGCTTATTTTTCTCACCTGTGGCTGAAAGTTTTATCCTCATCTAATGTATCTTTTAAGTGTGTCCTTGCATATAAATTACATACTTTGGCAGGCAGGCTGGTGGAGAAAAGGGATTACTAGAACAGATTGAAGAATAAAAGAGATTTACCTGAATTCCTCGACAGGAGGGGTATCGTCCTTATTATAGGTGGGATTTACAAGGGGGTGAAAATGGGATTTAAATAACAGAAACTATTATGTGCGTAAGATACCTAAAGCAGCTCCTGGGGCTATCAGAACGGAAATACCAGAAGCCACCAGACAAAGGATAGGCTGATTCGTTCAAATCAAGGACACTGCTTTTTGGCTTTCCGTGCCCTCTAAGAACTTTTAGAAGCCACAACCATCGGGATCAAGTTTATGCCTGCTTGGCCATCTCATATACATCTTCAGTTCTCTGACTAAGGTTGCCAGTTCCCCACTGGCGGGAGGTTTTTTGGGCAGAGCCTGAGAAGGGACGGGTTTGGGGAGGGACTTCAATGCCGTAGAGTCCAATTGCCAAAGCGATCATTTTCTCCAGGTTAACTGAACTCTATTGGCTGGAGAGCAGTCGTAATAGCAGGAGATCTCCAGCTAGTACCTGGGGCAGGTACTAGCTGGAGATCAAAAGGCAGCACGAAAGCTCAATATTAAGTATGAAACAAATTCATTATTTATTCCTAAATCATTAACATATACACCTATTATTCCTAAAACATATCTATTCTATCTAAGCAAACACTAGTCACAAAAAGTGTATTTTACAAATAATTCTAAACAAAATATAGGCCCGAAGTCCATTCAGGTATAGGAAACAGAAACCCTCCTATTATACACAAAGTCTTCAAGTAGTATCAACAAGTACGTGCCCTTTACAGCCTAACTGCGTTTCATGAAGCTCTTCTTCAGCTTGTTGATTATAAATTGTAGATCTTAGTAGCTTCACCAAATGGATAAATTAATCAATGCTCATTGTGGTTAAAGAATTCCCCTTCGTAACAGTAATCCAATGGTGGTAATGAAGTGCCTATAAACTTCATTTATAGGAAAACATATATTCTTTCATATGTATAAACATTCATAGGTTCATGAGGTGCTATGCTCAAGAATAGAGCATATCATCAGGCAAATATATTCTACCCACACATGGAAACTTTGGGAACGTTGGCATCCATAACTATAAGAGGCCAGCAGAACACATTGCCTGGTACAGGCTTTCCCCTGTAGAGAAAAACAGTGTCTTACCTTCACTGTTAGGAATGTGAATCACAAGACCAAGTGCTTGCTTAGAAACAGCTTCTACCAATCTCTATATACTATGCTAATTAAAGAAAGGCAGACAACCAATGTTTGGTAAGTCGACGTAATTGGAACATCCCTAACCAGAAGTTATAACTGGGGTAGCAATCCTTTGTTCTGTATGAAGACTGTCCTGCGCATTAGGGCAGTTTCATCCGGTATGTATATTGAGCTCAATAAAACTACTGCTTTGAACTATCAACCTCCCACTGTGTTATATTAATTCGAAATTAATATTATAACACAGGCATTACAGTAAAGCCTTAAAAACTTTCATTCACGACAGATTGCCACATGGACCAGCCTGGTTTCTTGGAAATCCATCACAGGCCTCCGTGGGTTCATGAAGTCCGCTTGTGAGTGCTTTTTGGCATTCTAGTACCTGGAGGTTGGCAACCCTATTCCTGTGTGAAATAAAACCTGAGCGCTTGGTCAGGACAGAATTTGCTGGGACGTTTGGGAAACAAGGCCGAGCCAGTTCGTACCTGGAGGTTGAATAATGATGAACGGGGGGTGGGGAGTCAGGTACTAAATGTACAATCCCAACAAAATATGTACTAATATATCCCATTAAGATCCTGCTCAGGTACAATTATTTTAATATATTATTCGGAAGCATATAGAGTAGTGAATAATTTGGACACAATAAGTTTTTAAAAGTATTTGTTATGGTAATTTTGTTAGAAAGAAGTTTGGAAGTTTGCCCAAGATCACCCAGCTGGCTTCATGAGGAGGAGCGGGGAAACCAACCCGGTTCACCAGATTAGAGTCTGCCGCTCATGTGGAGGAGTGGGGAATCAAACCAGGTTCTCCAGATTACAGTCCACTGCTCTTAACCACTACATCACACATAGTCCCACTTCTTTTATCCTCCCTAAAAGAAGGAGTGATACACAAGATGTGTACCATGAGTAGGGTTGCCAACCTCCAGGTACTTGCTGGAGATCTGCTATTTACAACTATGAGGAAAGGTTGAAGGAGCTGTGTATACAGTATTTAGACTGAAGAGGAGAAGACTGAGAGGGGATATGGTAACCATCTTCAAGTACATGAAGGGCTGTCACATAGAGGAGGGTGCGAAGTTGTTTTCTGTTGCCCAAGAAGGGCAGACCAGAACCAACGGGTTGAAATTAAATCAAAAGAGTTTCCATCTAGACATTAGGAAGAACTTTCTAACAGTCAGAGCGGTTCCTCACTGGAAGAGGCTTCCTCGGGAGGTGGTGAGCTCTTCTTCCCTGGAGGTTTTTAAGCAGAGGCTAGTTGGCCATCTGTAAGCAATGCTGATTCTATGACCTTAATCAGTTGATGAGAGGGAGGGCATCTTGGCCATCTTGGCACAGAGTAGGGGTCCCTGTGGGTGTGGGGGGGAGATAGTTGTGAATTTCCTGCATTGTGCAGGGGGTTGGACTAGATGACCCTGGTGGTCCCTCCCAACTCTATGATTCTATGATCTCCAGCTGATAGAGATCCGTTCACCTGGAGAAAATGGCCACTTGGGCAATTGGACTCTATGGCATTGAAGTCATACGTGAGTCCAAGTAGCCATGCATAACGGATCGTAGAAGATGCACTGCAAGCTGTGTATTTCGTGCCACTCTATTGGGCCAGCCGATCCGTGTCAGAAGCTTCACCCCCACAAGAGCCCTGCAATATAGATGTGTCCTTCTAAAAACCTAATTTGCCCTGGCAGTTATTAGATAGAAGTCACCAATTCCAAAGAAAATGAGGAGAGAAAATCCTATCAAGTGCATAGTTCCTTTTTGTTGTTTTTTAACAAAGAAATATGAAAGATTTATCGGATAGTTATACAAGAGCATCCTGGGGTTTTCGGTAGAGCTGGCGAGAAAAATCGGGGGGGGGGAAATGATGTGTACAGAGAATGACAAGAGACGTGTCTAGCTGAGTAGGGAAGGCCACCTCCCTTATCCCTCATGTGAGCAAGAAATGAAAGAGAAACACCGGAACAGACAAGGAAGCATCCATTGTACAGAACGAAAACACAAATAGAGAAATCGTGCCATTGTGAACAGCCATGAATAGGTGCAAACTTTCCCAACGCATTTCCAGAGGCCCAAATGCTTCAGAGAGAAGTTCTTTATCTTGAAGTGTGACGGCGGACAGAGCTCTGGCAGTCAAATCTCTCTTCCTCTCTATTTCTTGCACTCTTCGTCTCTCTCCCTGTGCTTGTACATGCACATAGAAATACACAGTTCTTATTATACCTTTCCCTGATGGGTTTTCTCAAGGCTAGACTACATGTTATGGTTGTCTCTGGGTTGGCCATGATGAGGATGTTCAACGGATGCTATTTTATGCGCTCCTGTTGGGAATGCACTTCCAAGGTGCTGTGGAACACAGGCAGGATGGTGCTGCTGCAGTCGTCTTGCTTGTGGGCTTCCTGGAGACACCTGGTTGGCGACTGTGTGAACAGACTGCTGGACTTGATGGGCCTTGGTCTGATCCAGCAGGGCCTTTCTTATGTTCTTAAGGTATGTGCTGCCAGGTCCCTCTTTACCACTGGCGGGAGGTTTTTGGGCGGAGCCTGAGAAGGGCAGGGTTTGGGGAGGGGAGGGACTTCAAGGCCACAGAGCCCCAACCAATCTTGCCTGTCTGCCTCTAAATAGTGACCCTGGACTTCGTTGGTGGTCTCCCATCCAAGTACTAACCAGGGCCAACCCTGCTTAGCTTCTGAGATCTGATGACATCAGGCTAGCCTGGACCATCCAGGTCAGGGCCATCACCTGATCGTTATACCTGGAGATGCCAGGAATTGAACCTGGGTCCTTCTGCATGCAAAGCAGACGCTTTACCACAGAGCCCCTACCAGTCTGTCTGTCTTTTTAACCCTCAGTCGAAGTGCTAGGAATGCATTTGGTGGACACCCCCTGCCTTTGCAGACCTACATAGGAAGTCAAAATGGCACCCCCGCTTCCCCCCAAACTGGGCTCTGGCCGTACATAACTCATGCACACTCTCCCCTGCTGCTCGGGAACATCCATGGTCTTTTATGCATGGCTGTTCCACTCACCACCACCCCTCCGACGACTTTGGATCTTTGTGTTAATTATGCATGCCATTTCCGGCCATCAGAAACCGCCTCGCTTTCCCCCTGCATTTCCCCGTGTTTTGCCCACGTTTTCAAATTCGAGGTAAAACAGGTCTCTCAAAACGCGGGCAAAACGCGAGGAAATGCAGGGGAAGACCGAGGCAACTCCTGATGGTCGGAAAGGGCATGCATAATCAACAGAAAGACCCATGGCATCCGAGGACAGCACACCGGTGTTAGCTGTGACCAGTAGGGCTGCCAACCTTCAGGTACTAGTTGGAGATCTCCTGCTATTACAACTGATCTCCAGCCGATAGAGATCAGTTCGTTTGGAGAAAATGGTCACTTTCGCAATTGGACTTTATGACATTGAAGTCCCTCCCCTCCCCAAACCCCATCCTCCTCAGGCTCCGCCCCAAAAATCTCCCGCCGGTGGCTAAGAGGGACCTGGCAACCCTAGTGACCAGGGACAGGGGAGGGTAACTGTACAGAGGGAAACATGTCCTGTTTCCATTCCCAGACTGAGCTTTCTCCTTCCCTTCGAAGCAACTGCAGGCGAGAAGCAGAACTGGGCTGGGCTGTCCTCTCCAAGCTGCAAATCCCTCCTGCCTCGCTTGCCTCGGGGCAATCCACTGCTCTTCCTTGGAAGGAGAGGAACCAATGGGTTTTGCCTCAAGCAAAATCCAAAGCGAATTGAGATGGCCCTGCTCAGGTGACGTGTAGCTGTAGGACACGCGAGAGAAGTTAAAATAAGTTTGACAAGCTTGGCTAGGTTCCTGTCGACATTTACAAGAGTTGAAAGAGGGGGGGAATAAAAAGTGAAGCGGACGCTTTTTTGCACGAGCCAGATGAGCCAAGCCCATAAGTCGCTACAGGGAAATGTCATCCGCAAGAGCAAAGAAGGCCCGTTATTTGCTTTAAGGCAAACACGGATGCATAGCAATGAAGTGATTGGATTTTCCCTCCCCTGGGTGGCAGAGTAGGATCTTATAAACGAAGAGGGGGGTCTCTTAAAGGAGATGTATTAATAGAGCCTGTAATTTTCCATTTTGTTATTAAGAGCACTTCAGCAGGGTTTTTTCTTTCACATCTCGACTATATTAATTAGTGCCCCCCCGTCTTTCTTAGCTGTCACAAACATATGCAATTATTCTTAGCCTTCCTAAAGCGAGTATCCGCTTCTGAGCGTCGTCTTTTTTGTTTGTTCGTGAAGATCTACCGTGTCCTCACTGGGGACAGTCTCTTCCCTGTGGCAGGCAACTAGAACACCTTTTGCTTGAAAGCAATATTTTGTTTTCTCTCCCTTTGTCTAGAGGGGATTGTATGGTTTCCTTTGATTTCACAGGAGCGTTATCAGAGAATCTTTTGCGCCAGAAGTAGAGTTGCCATCGACTTCAGCTATTTAACATTTATAATTGAAACAGAAAACTTACAAATGACACACCAGAGTTAATACTGTGTTCGTCCCAAACATACATACAGTACGCTAACCCAACAGGTAGTGTTCTGTGTTACATATATTGTTTCTATGTTGTATATCCTCAAATCACAAGTCAAATAATATATTCCAAATTAAATTCCAAATATAATATACAGTCTTTGCACAATACATTCAAATTTCCAGTCTTTCAAATTTAACCAATGCTAAATGGTGAGCCTATGCAGGTTGTCGTATCCGCATATAGTCTTTCACTGAACAAATTCGAACAAGTTCCCGGTCTGTACTTGTTTCGTACAGTTACTTCTTCAGTAAGTATTCTGTAACCCTCATATTATAAGATGGTTAATATATACATATAATAATAACCTAAAAAGATTTGAAGTCTAATTTTGTATTTTTTTCTTAGAAGGCAACATTGTGAAAGCGCTATTAGATATCAGCTTTATAGGAATTTGTGAAGGTAAAATAATTTCTTATTGACTTGTCTAAATAATATTAACACATGAAGAATTGATTTCACATATAATACATTCGTTAGGATTACAGAATACCCACTGAATAAGTCACTGTACGAAACAAGTATAGACCCAGGAACTTGTTCGAATTTGTTCAAAGGAAGACTAGATCAGAAATTCCTGGGGGAAGGATGAATGAAGAATGTACCACGTATAGAGTTTCAGTGGACATTATAATACTGGGAAGGCATTGAAAAAGGAGCTGATGAAGAATCGAAGAATCGAAACTGCCGTCTGGCTTGATGATTCACCGGCTTGAAGGTCGGATGACCTACTGATCTCCCTGTGGAAAGAAATTCAGAATCATATGTACATTGAGTACAAGCTTACAAGAGACTGTAAAAAGTACACTTACCTTGTGTTGTGGACATTGTGATACTCACATAGGTGGCTGCATGAATTTTTGTTGTAAGTCAGTCACAACATATTTGAATTGACTGTTGTTCACATATATGGATAAATGGCAGCATCTGAAACTCATTGTTAAGGTTGTATTATTTAGATAAGATCTTTTGGTTGGCTGCTGTGTCAGGCTTCTACTTTCACTTAGTTGTACGCAGTGGCGCTTATTTCCTACAACCTCCAGGTACTAGCGGGAGATCTCCTGTTATTACAACTGATCTCCAGCCGATAGAGATCAGTTCCCCTGGAGAAAATGGCCGCTTTGGCAATGGGACTCTATGGCATTGAAGTCCCTCCCCTCCCCAAACCCTGCCCTCCTCAGGCGCTGTCCAAAAAACCTCCCGCTGGTGGCGAAGAGGGACCTGGCAACCCTATCGCTGATTGGTTTAATGCATTTTTGAACACTTGTAATGCAGAGTGTTAAGCTGCAGTACTGCAGTCAAAAGCTCATGACCTGAGTTCGATCCCGACGGAAGTCGGCTTCAGGTAGCCGGCTCAAGGTTGACTCAGCCTTCCATCCTTCTGAGGTCGGTCAAATTAGTACCCAGCTTGCTGGGGGTAAAGGGAAGATGACTGGGGAAGGCACTGGCAAACCACCCCGCAAACAAAGTCTGCCTTGGAAACGTCGGGATGTGACGTCACCCCATGGGTCAGGAATGACCCTGTGCTTGCACAGGGGACCTTTACCTTTTTAATGTATTAAAGTTTTGTTAATTTATCGCATGTAACCCTTAAGTACTCATTCTGGTATTAGGCTTTTTGTCATCCATCTCCATATCTCCAGGAATTTCCCAACCTGGAGCTGGCAGTCATAGGGTCAAAAATATGTCATCCCCACAGAGTTCCATTTAACCAAAAGGCCTAGTTAAAGTCTGTAACTGAACAGAGAGAGCCAGTGGGGTGTAGTGGTCAAGAGCGGCGGACTCTAATCTGGAGAACTGAGTTCGATTCCCCATCCTCCACATGAAGCCACAACTGCACAGAAGGCCTGAAGGGGCTTCAAGTCTGATAGGGATAAGCTGCCTTATCTCAAATGTACAGGCTGCAATGTTACTTTCCCCAGATATTTCTGATTCGACTCTTCATTCTCTTATGTTTCTTTTCCTCATCAGAACAGAACGTCCCGGGAAAGACAATTCCTTCTCCTCGTTTCTGATTGAAGGTAAACATCGGCAGGGCGCAGCGGTATCTGCGCCGCTGAAAGAAAATGTATCCCAGAATACTAAAAAGTGAGAAGAAAAGAGCATTTGTTACCTTTTGGTGGAGCTGCTGTTTTGCTTATTTTAAAGAGAGCGAAAAATGTTTTTCGAAAGGACTCTCGGCTGGTTGTTTCTTTGCAGGGAGAGCCCCGGAATTTTCTTCCCAGTTCACTATGAACATAATATTATTTCAGCAAAGGTTTCCTCTTTGCAAAATGTTGGTCAGTGATTGGTGAGGCCTGTTGTAAGCTAAGCAGCAGCATCATGCCTGCCACCTATCCTGTAAAAATCTCTCTTGTGTATTTTTATACTGCCTTTCCTCCACGGTGCTCTGAGTGACATCTGTGGCTCCCTCTTCTTGTGTTTATCTTCACTACACCCTTGTGAGAGAGCCAGCTTGGTGTAGTGCAGGGGTGGGGAACCTTTTTTCCACCAAGGGCCCTTTGGATATTTATAATATCATTCACTGGCCATACAAAATTACCAACTTAAAAATTAGCCAACCGAGCCCCAAGCAGGCAGCTGCCCCAGATGACCCCCCCCCCCGCACAGGCAAGCAGGCAGGCATCCAACCAGTGGTGCACTCGCCCATCTGGTGGCAAAGGATGGTATGCTGCACCAGCTGAGCGTAGCCGTCTAGCCACACGCGGAGTTGCTCCTGCTCCGCATGGTCGGGGCCAGATTCTACAGCCGGCTCCTGCTACCTCCACCTGCAGGGATGAAATGAGGACACACTGGCTAAGAACTCCCCCCCACGCGCATTTGGCCCTGCCTCCTTTAACCCCCCCATTGTTGCCACTTCCACCCCCAGCCCTCTTGTAGTCAGAGGGAATACCACGGCCTGGGTGGGAAAGGGTTAACACAGTTTCTTGGGCGGTCCTAGCAGCTCCATAGCTAATGATTCTTCTGCAAGGGGGAAAAAAGGTTCCTTTTCTCAGCAAAACAAACTCCCATCCACCTTGAATAGAGGCTATTCCTGTCCACTGGAGGGGGCGGATCGCCCGTCTTAGATCGTTCTGAGCTAGAGATCTGCCAGGACCCACGAAGGGCCAGACCAAATGATTTTGCGGGCCTTAAACGGCCCCCGGGCCTGACGTTCCCCACCCCTGGTGTAGTGGTTAAGAGCAGCGGACTGTAATCTGGGGAACTGGGTTCGATTTTCCACTCCTCCACCTGAAGCCTTCTGGGTGACCTTGGGCCAGTCACAGGTCATTTATGCATGGGTAGTTGGACGCACATTCGCCCCCGCTCTGACTCGGTTGTTCCTTGGAGTTCTGCATGAGTTCTTCACCCATTAGAAATGACCTCGCTGCCAGCCCTCACAATGTCTGGGTCTTCCCATTCCTCTGTTATCCCGACTTTTCCCTCTCCCCTGAGCTCATCCCAGCTGAAATATCCGTGCAGAAGGCAAAGCACTGGACACAGAAGCTGGGTTTGTCTCACAGCCAATCACAAAGCAGCATGTAAAGAGGCGGGGATTCAAATGCTTCCTGCTTCCTCGGAGCTCTTTCTGAGCACAAGAAAGGCTTTTTAAAACTGAGGCTTGGATTTCTCCCCCCTTCCTTTCAGATTGCTCTGTTTTTTGTTCTTAAGATGCCTTTTTATGCAGCAATTGGGTATTTATTTTTTGGGGGGGGTGTCTCTCACAGTGAGTACGAAGTTAGCCAATTACAAAGCAGCATTTAAAGGGGAAGGACTTGATTTGAGCTTGGAGGCTGCTGGTGCATAGACTCCCAACCGGAAAGTGTGGGTCCAGCCAGCCACGAACCTCAGGTAAAACTCCCATTCATAAATGACCACTGTTCTCTCCGAACCTTATTTATATCTCACCTCTACAAACCTGCTTGATTGAGATCTGTATTCCTCCAGATACCTGCCTGAGACCACCGACAAAAATAAAAAAATAAAGCAACGAACAATAAAACCTAAAGCACCGTGCTAATGAAACGTTTTTTAAAAAGTTGAGTAAAACTAATCCCCTCGCAATAAAAGCATCCCAATCTATATGCTTAAAACCAGCAGTCAATAAAGCTAACAATGTAAATAGTCTTAGGAACAGCCATAAAAGCACTAGCAGGCAGAGAAGGCAGCCTAAAATCAGTTAAACACTAAAGGTGAGAGAAATAGGCCATTATTATTATTATTTGCCTTCAAGTCACCCCTGACTTATGGTGATCCTGCATGGAGATGTTCAGAGGTGGGTTTGCCATTGCCTGTCTCTTTGTAGTGACTAGGCTTGTGCATATTGATAAATCTGAACCAACAATAAACCCAAAAAAATCAATTTCGGTAAATTTCAGGTTCGGGTTTAATGGATGCCAAAACCTGGGAGAAAGCCAAAGCCGAATTGGCAATTCCCGAAAAAAATGGGTAATTATTCGGCTTTTTCGGGTTTGGCTTTCCCCAGGCATTGCGAAGCTCCCAGGGGGGCATTTTGTGAGGTAGAGCCCCCACATTTGCAGCATGGCTGCAAGGGATTCTCCTTGCATGAACCCCAAAGTTTGGTGAAGATTGGGTCTGGGTGTCCGGTTTTATGGGGTCTGGAAGGGGCCGCCCCCATCCTCCTCAATAGAGAAGAAAGAGCAAAGTCAGATTCTCTATGCGGACTTCACTATGTTTCTTTATAGAGGAGCACGACCAACTTTCCCACCATTGAAAACAATGGCCTTTCTTATGTTCTTATGATGCACATCTATTCTCTCCAGCATCAGAGGACCATGCCTATTATATGAGGTGCTGTGGAACACAGGCAGGACAATGCTGCTGCAGTTGTCTTGTTTGTGGGCTTCCTAGAAGCACCTGGTTGGCCACTGTGTGAACAGACTGCAGAACTTGATGGGCCTTGGTCTGATCCAGCATGGCCTTTCTTATGTTCTTATGTTCCTTCCTTTACTAGAAGACTGGCCTCTTCCAATAGTATTTTGGGGAGGGGGAATTAGGAGATTATTCATACAACTTCTATATTTTGCCTCCTTTTGTCCAGTGTGCCTTCTTTTGTCTGGCTAAGAACCAAAAAAGAAAAAAAAGCTTTCCAATTATTTTTCTAGATCCAAGTGACTATAAACTTTATAGCAGAAAGCTAGAGATTTAGTGCATGTCTGCCCGAAAACAGATGCTTCCCTTGCTGACAAATATTTCCCTCTAATACAAAAAAAGGTGGCAAAAGCATTGTGATATTAGAAAAGCCAAGCTGACACCACTGTTTTCCTTGCATGGTCCTTTCTTCTGCACCCCAGAACAACTACATTGTTAGCAAACATTTTTTTTTTAAATTAAGAACTTACCACATGTCAGCGTAAACAAAAGGACAACATATGTGTACAGTTCTGGTCACCACATCTAAAAAAAGATATTGCAGAGCTTGAGAAGGTACAGAAAACAGCATCGAAAATGATCTAGAGCACTGTCCTATGGGGACTAGAGCAACTGTCCTATGGGGAGCAGTTGAAACACTTAAAGCTGTTTAGCTTAGAAAGAAGGTGGTTAAGGGAAGATATGATAGAGGTCTGTACAATTATGCATGGTACGGAGAGAGTGGACAGGCAGAAGCTTTTCTCCCTCTCTCGTAATACCAGAACATGGGGTCATCTGCTGAAGCTGGAGGGTGAGAGATTCAAAACAGATAAAAATAATCATTGGACTCTATGGCATTGAAGTCCCTCCTCTCCCCAAACCCCATACTCCTCTGGCTAGGCCCCAAAAACCTCCCAACAGTGGCAAACAGGGACCTGGCAACCCTACTAACCACCACTCCAGGTATCCAAATATACCCGTGACAAACACTAGTAAGGTATTTTTTTGTCTGTGTATTTGGACCAGAAATATCTGAATGCAAATTCCTATCAGAGAGCCAGTGTGGTGTAATGGTTAAGAGCGGTGGCTTGGAACGGTGGACTCTGATCTGGACTTCTTCTTCTTCTTATCAAGAGACACCTACGGGCTCAAAAAACAGCATATAAAGAACATTCAGTGAATAGCTAAAACGATATCCATTAAACAGCCTTCAGGCTTGAAGCAGATTGTACAAACAGCTTTTAAAACGATGAAACTCTTCAGATAAAAGTGTGGGTAAAGGACCTTTTTTGCCCTGATCTGGATGGCCCAGGTTAGCTTGATCTCGTCAGATCTCAGAAGCTAAGCAGGGTCAGCCCTGGTTAGTATTTGGATGGGAGACCACCAAGGAATACCAGGGTTGCTGTGCAAAGGAAGGCACTGGCAAACCACCTCTGTTAGTCCCTTGCCATGAAAACCCCCCAAAAGGGTCGCCATAAGTCAGCTGCAACTTGACGGCACTTTACACACAAAGGACCTTTTTTAGCATGTTGCTGAAAGGACATTAAAAGGCACCAGGTGAGCCTCAAGAGGACGGTGTGTGTGTGTGTTCCAAAGGTCAAGGTTCTTCATGTACCTAATGCTGTTGGTAGCAGCAGTGAAGGCCAAAGCCCAAGACTCGGGGAGTGGTTCAAGCTTAAAAATGGCATTATTGAAGTGAGATGTCATGAAAAGAAGACCAAGGTCATTTATGCATGGGAATTTTACCTGAGGTTTGTTGCTTGCTGGACCCACACTTTTCTGTTGGGAGCTTATGCACCAACAGTCTCCAGGCTCAAATCGAGTCCCCGCCCCTTGAAATGCTGCTTTGTAGTTAGGGTTTCCAGGTTCCCCCCTCCTCCAGAGGGAGGTTTTTGGGACGGAGGTGAGTCAAAGATCGCACGCGCATCCGGCTGCGCCGACACGATTGCATCACTTCCGGTTTACACCCGGAAATGCCACATTGCCTTTTACCACTCAAACTGGAAGTGATGCAGCACTTCTGGGTGTAAACTGGAAGTGACATGTCGCAGCAGGCAGGCATGTGTGCACTCGTTGCCCGCCGACCCACAGCTGGTTGGTGGGCAGCCAGGTGGATTGGCGGGGTTTTGCCCACCACCACCTGGCACTTGGCAACCTTATTTGTAATTGGCTTACTTTGTAGTGTTTGCTGTGAGAGAATTACTGCATAAAAAAGCATTTTAAGGACAAAAAACCCAAAGAAACGGAGCAATCTTAAAGGGGGAGGGGGAGAAATCGAAGCCTCGGTTTTAAAAAGTCTTTCTTCTGCTCAGAAAGAGCTCCAAGGAAGCAGGAAGCATTTTAATCCCCGTCTCTTTACGCGCTGCTTTGTAATTGGCTGTGAGAGAAACCAAGCTTGGGTGTCCCGCAGTTTGCCTAATGCGTGGGGACTTAACCTGGGCTGACCTCAGGGGACAACAATGCTAGACCTTCATCACAGAACACTGACAGAGGTTTCCAGTGAACTTTGATGAGGGGAGTCACAAAGGCACCGCCCGGTAGCATGGGTGTCACCGACTCCATCGGCAGCTTCTCCTCTGAGTTGCTATGGTAATAAATTGGCAGCTGTCATTTGGAAATAAATACTAATGGCGGGAAAATCCAAGTCAAATGGCCAAGGTTTAAACCGTAGCAGCCCGGAGGCATAATTCTTGGGATGAAAAAAATAATAATTGTATCTCATTTGCAAATTTCACTCGAATGAACCGGGAAGCAATTTGAGAGGTGTTTTCATATTTCGGAACATTGGAGTCTTTGGAAACCCAGTGTGGGAATTTTCACCCGGGTTGATTTAAAACCATCCGTCACGTTATTATTATTATTTTTTTGGAAGGCAGGGGAGCCGGGATAGCTTTTGACAGTTTCAGTCTTTTGAATGTGTAATAAGCTTTCGGCAGCAGTAACGGCAGCTGCGTGAAACGAAATGAATAGCGAGAGACTTCGGGAAACAGAAAGTGGATTAAAATATTCATGTCACTATTATATGAAAGCAGTGTCTCCTTCACGGCAAAGTCAATGCACATATTCTGGGGGAGCGCGTCTTAGAACTGAAATACAACAGGATGGTTGCAAACTGTTATGTGGAAACAGCCGCAGCTGGAGCGGGCAGGCTGAGCAAAACAGCTTTTTTGTCGCTTGTGAAACTCGGCTTCCTTTTCTGGCTTGTTTGTGAAGATCGGTTTTCTTTGCTGGCTTGTCCTCTCACAGGTAGTTTACGCATGGGTACTTTCACTCACGTTCGCCCCAGGTCTGTCTCGGTTGTTCCTTGGAGTTATGCATGAGTTTTCTGTCCATTAGTGATGACATCACTGCCGGCCCTTACAAATCCTGGGACTTCCCATTCCTCTGTTAACCCGACTCTTCCATCTTCCCTGAGCAAGGCCCGGGTGAAATCCCCATGCAGAAGGCAAAGTGCAGGACACTCAAGCTTGGTTTTGCTCACAGCCAATTAAAAAGCAGCACGTCCAGAGGCGGGGATTCAAATGCTTCCTGTTTCCTGGGAGATCTATCTGAGCACAAGAAAGGCTTTTTAAAACAGAGGCTTGGATTGCTCCATTTTTTTATGTTGTTCTTAAAATGCTTTTTTATGTGGCAGTTGGGTTTTGGGGGGATTTTCTCTCACAGTAAGCACTACAAGGAAGCCAATTACAAAGCAGCATTTAAAGGGGTGGGGACTTGATTTGAGCTTGGAGACTGCTGGTGCATAGATTCCCAATGGGAAAGTGTGGGTCTAGCCAGCAACGAACCTCAGGTAAAACTCCCATGCATAAATGACCATAAATGTGTCTTCTGTATTTATTCAAAAAGAATGTGACCCTGAATGTAAGATGACCCCCCTAAAAATGCCGTACATCCCCCACATTTTTACTGGACATGACTGTAACTTGTATGTAAGGCAACCCCCTTTTTTTCTGGCGGGGGGGGGGAATGGCATACCTGGAAAAAAACCATGATATTATATCATATCAACCTAGGTGGGTCATTGGTCTACAGCAGTGGTTCCCAAACTTTTCGGGTCACCGCCCTCTTGGTTTCACAAACTCAATCCCGATGCCCTATCCTATAACAAGCATTATTCAAAATAGGGGTTTGCATGACTCACTAAAGAAGATAATATCAATAACATTTCAGAACAGATACAATTAATTGCACATCTATTCAAAATCAAATTAAAACTTTTTAGTTGAAATTTATTCAACAGAACTGATGAACTTGATTCAGTGGTATCTGCTCTTCAAATTCTGGAAAAAATTCTGATAGTTTCCACCAGATTTGCCAGCATGGTGCCATAGTTTGATCTATTGTAAATTAGTGAATATCACAGTTGATGGGGCCCACCTCTAGTGCCCCCCTAGGTAATCCCACTGCCCCCCTGGGGGTGGTACTGCCCACTTTGGGAACCATTGGTTTACAGCTTTGTATCCCCCCACCCCAATTTATCATGGTTCAATGTTTGGATATGATTTTCTTCTTGACTTCCTGCCTTCATACTATTTCATTGCTTATGCTAAAGCCCTGGTAAAATAAGCCAGATTTCTGATTTTGGATGTAATCACACCTGGACTAGGGTTGCCAGCCCCAGGTTGGGAAATACCTGGAGATTTTTGGGGCTGAGCCTGAGGAGGGCGGGGTTTGGGGAGGGAGGGACTTCAATGCCATAGAGTCCAATTGCCAAAGTGGCCATCATCTCCAGGGGAATTGATCTCTATCAGCTGAAGATCAGTTGTAATAGTGGGAGATCTCCAGTTAGTACCTGGAGGTTAAACCCAAATACACACAGACAATCAATAGCACAGAAAAGCCCAATATATAATAGGAATCAAAATACAATTGTACCATATAATCAACATGAATCCTCCAAAAAATATGATCCTACTCTATGGTGTTATTCTATAGTGTGACAATCATACATATCAACAAAGGTACATACAGGTGAGTAAATACAAATCCAATCAAAAGTTCGAAAACTGATATTTTTGTCTATGTTTTGCCTTATTGTAGGATCAATACTCCTTGTTTTCAACACATGTCAGGTTGAAGAGGAAGATGACTGTTTCTGTTCTTATATCTTCATCAGTTCCTCTTCAAATACATATAGTCATTCTCAGTGTATCATTTATGCCCTGCCGCATTTAGGTGGTAGTGTCTCCCATTAGGTATTTGGGTTTAACTACTAAGTACACAGAAGTGTCTATTTTGATAGTACCTGGAGGCTGCTTACAATAGCAAGTTTTCTTTCTGTGTACCCAGAAGAGCTAGAAGTCCTACTTCGTCATTACAACTATTTTCATTCTGGCACATTCTGTCCTTAACCTTTCTGCCTTGGAGGCAGGGATTGACGTTCGCTCAGACTTTGGAATGCTTATTCAAAGAGCTATTCACGGCGTCGTGTTGTATGCAACTTTCTGTTCAGAGCGGAGAAAATTTGTTTTATAATGTCGGGTTTTATGGATGACTTCCATTTTATATCGTATTCATAAATGCTGCTGTAAAACATGACTCTGAATAAACTAACTCCTTCGCTTTTAGCTTCAGTGAAAAGCTGTTAAGAGCTGATGTAGTCTAGTGGTTCAGAGTAGGGTTGCCTGGCAAAGCCTGGCAACCAGTGGGAGGGTTGGTAGGGGACAGTGCCGATAGATCTCCAGCTGATAGAGATCAGTTCATAGATCTCCAGCTGACAGAGATCAGTTCACCGCTTTGGCAATCGGACTCTATGGCATTGAAGTCCCTCCCCTCCCCAAACCTCAGCCTCCTCAGGCTCCACCCCAAAAACCTCCCACTGGTGGCAAAGAGGAAAGGTTGAAGGAGTTGGGTATGTTTAGCCTGAAGAGGAGAAGACTGAGAGGTGATATGATAACCATCTTCAAGTACTGGAAGGGCTGTCATAGAGAGGAGGGTGCCGAGTTGTTTTCTGTTGCCCCAGAAGGTCGGACTAGAACCAACGGGGTTGAAATTAAATTAGAAGAGTTTCCGTCTAGACATTAGGAAGAATTCTCTAACAGTTGGAGCGGTTCCTCAGTGGAAAAGGCTTCCTCAGGAGGTGGTAAGCTCTCCTTCCCTGGAGGTTGTAAAGCAGAGGTTAGATGGCCATCTGTCAGCAATTCTGATTCTATGACCTTAGGCAGATGATGAGAGGGAGGGCATCTTGGCCATCTTCTGGGCATGGAATAGGGGTCACTGGAGGTGTGTGTGGGGGGAGGTAGTTGTGAATTTCCTTCATTGTTCAGAGGGTTGGACTAGATGACCCTGGTGGTCCCTTCCAACTCTATGATTCTATGATTCTAGGGACCCGGCAACCCTATGCCATCCCAGTGGCATAGTGGCCATCCCAACCCTCCTGGCATCAGGACGCAGCCGCTGCAGAGTTGGTGACACCTCCCAGGCAGGGGAGTGTTGTTGGCTCAACCAAGGGCCCATCTCAGCATGGAGACACCCCCCTGCCCACCCCCCTGTTTTGCTAACAACCCAGGGGTTGGGGCATCCATCTTGCCCTGCCAGCAACCCAGCCAGCAACACAATCTGCTGCATTATTTTTAAACAGGAACTGTTGTTGAATTTAATGGGCATTTTTATTACAAGGGTTGTTTTGACTTTTTGTCTTTTTGTCTTTTTTTGCTGTTGGGGTGGCACTATGGTTTGTGCCCAAAGCATTTGAAGCTGACTGGGCCTAGTTTCCCAAACGTTCCAGCAAATTCTGCCCTGACCACGTGCTCAGGTTTTATTTCACACAGGCATAAGGCATAAGGTTGCCAACCTCCACGTACCAGCTGGAGATCTCCTGCTATTACAGCTGACCTCCAGTCCATAGAGACCAGTTCCCCTGGAGAAAATGGCTGCTTTGGCCATTGGACTCTGTGGCATTGAAGTCCCTCCCCTCCCCAAACCCCACCCTCCTCAGGCTCTGCCTCCAAAATCTCCAGGTATTTCCCAACCCGGAGTTGGCAACCCTACTCCAGGTACTAGCTGGAGATCTCCTGCTATTACCACTGATCTCCAGCTGATAGAGATCAGTTCAGCTGGAGAAAATGGCCACTTTGGCCATTGGACTCTATGTCATTGAAATGCCTCCCCTCCCCAAACCCCGCCCTCCTCAGGCTCCGCCCCAAAAACCTCCTTCCGGTGGCAAAGAGGGACCTGGCAACCCTATGCAAGAAACACCATCCTTTGCAAAGCGATTTCGTAGCTATCTGGCTTGATAGAGGCTACACAAGAGTATTTGTGGACTGAAAAAAACAACCCTCGGCATTTCTTCAAGCGCCTTGCCAATTTCCTTCCTAAATAACAGATTGAGTGACCCCCTCATTTAGTATCTGTGGAGGCAGGTGAAAAATGGCTTGCCAAATTCCACTGCTGAGGAGGACTGACAGATAGGATCCCTGGCAAATAATATTTTAGCAGAAAGCCCTTCTTGATCCTTGCATATTAGACTCTTTACCTCCTGATAAACGATACTTAATGACCGAGAAAGGATGTGCGAGTACTTTTGAGACCTTAAGAAATGAGCGGCACGCTCCCTCGTAATTTGATTCAGGAATTATTTAGAGAGACGGAAGAAGCCCACGAATCTCTCGCAGACATTAAATCGAAGTTGGACGTTCAAATTTATCCTACATATTGGGTTGAGAACAAAAGGTCTGGGTTGCTTTCCTGAGGCGCATTCTCCGCTAACTCTCTTTTAGAGATAGAAAATCCGGCCCTGGGCCTTTCTTGCCCTAAATGAAATCTATCATGTTGCGCTTCGAAGAAGATTTGCTCTCCACCCAGGCAAGAAGGCCGGACCTCAAACAACCCGTTTATATAAGGTTGGTAGGGTTGCCAACCTCCAGGTACTAGCTGGGGATTTCCTGCTATTACCACTGATCTCCAGCCGATCGAGATCAGTTCACCTGGAGGAAATGGCCGCTTTGCCAATTGGACTCTATGGCATGGAAGTCCCACCCCTCCCCCACCCTCAGGCTCCGCCCCCAAAACCTCCCGCTGGGGGTTAAGAGGGACCTGGCAACCCTAGGTACAGCCATAAACAGGTTTATCACTGCAATGTGACAGTATTCAGAGCCGAATTGGCTGCATAAGCAGTATCATTATTAAAATTTAAAAAAAGTGAAAAATATAATTCCAAGTACATGGATATGTTTCAACAAGCATCCCTAATCATAGGCAGCAGCCAATATTTGCCTAAAGAAAAACACACTAAATTAAAGGAAAGCTGACATATCTATTTTATCATTAAGTCCATTAGGGGACGTAGTTTGTAGAGTGAATATCCAGAAACTTCCCCACTGAAGGAGTACCAACTCCAAATCTCAATTCTTGAAAGCAGTAGATTGCCACTAAACCAAATAAACACATCAATAAATAAATCTCATGTTCGTCTTTCTGGAATGATTTGTGATCTTATGCTCCTAGTTTAAGAGATCTAGTAGTATGCCTGACACGCTAAATTTCAGGAGTATTTAATATTGTAAAACAAGCGTGTAGAATTATGGTTGGTAAACTCTTTTCATAAAATAGGTTTTATGATCTATAGGATTGCCAGGTTCTTTGATTTGTAAACACTGTGGACAGCACATGGAATTTTCATGCATGTAATGACCTACAACAATATTGGGTTTCACACTGGTATCCAAAATATCTGAATGAACCAATTTATCTGCCAAATGGAAAATGCTTTGAAAAGCAAACCAGGATCCTTTTGCCCAAGATGCCCAGTGTTTACAAATGACTCTTCTGATATCATAAGATAATCAATGCAATTCTGTGGATCAAAAGAGACGTGCAATTTCTTTTCACACACAAAAACGGGCTGAATGGTAAATCGACCTGAAGATGTTTTGGACGCCGGTTAGTATAATGATGAACAGAATTTCTATCTGTAGATTTGCAATATCTTCTAACACAAATAGTGTAAGCATCACATCCAAGAAAGCGACACACATATAACTATTAGGGTTGCCAACCTCCAGGTACTAGCTGGAGATCTCCTGCTATTACAAATGATCTCCAGCTGATAGAGATCAGTTCACCTGGAGAAAATTGCCACTTTGGCAATTGGACTCTATAGCATTGAAGTCCCTCCCCTCCCCAAACCCTGCCCTCCTCAGGCTCTGCCCCAAAAACCTCCCGACGGTTGCCAAGAGGGACCTGGCAACCCTAATTATTCCTTCACATGAATTTTATGAATTTGTTAACGGAACTGGCCCACTTAAAAAACAAACACAATTTGTTCAAATCAGAAAAGTCAATACAAGATGTAATCAATAATCCATAATACTTAAATTATTTATGAAACCAATTCACAGAAGAATTCAAAATTCTTGGATTCTACTTCTGAAATGTACAAATTGGCCATACTAGGTACCACTGGATTACTCATGGCTGCTTCTTTATTTTATTATTAAAGTCATCTATCCAATTAAAAAAAAATCTCTCAGATAAAATGATGCACAATGAATCAAGGAGAAAATGACTGGGTGGATCTGTCATTAGGAAAATGTCCCATGATAGGTTTAATCTCATTATGAGGAATGGAAGTGTAAAGAGAATTGATATCTGAAATGATAAAGCACCTGTCCTCATCCGTATGTAAATCTTCAGTTTATTTGAATAAATTGTTTGGTGTCATGGATGTAGAATGTGGCTCATATCACACAAAGTTCTAGACATCTCTGCAGGATGTAGAGATATGCTATTTACTGATATTATGTTTTAGAAAATGATAGTTTTAGTTTACGGTTAGAATTAACATTATCAAAGTATATTGAGGCATTATTGAGTACCTGATTAATTATTATCTACCAAGTGTTTTTATATATCTTGTAAAATTTAGCATCTTATAAAGGAATAGGAAAAGGGCATCATAAAGAATTAGTTCACGATTTTAAAGGGCGAGAATAAAGTTGATATATCAATGTATTAATCTGTAAAGCTTGAACATAGGCATGTGTTTGTTTTCCCCTTCTTTACCCCTTTCTGTTTCTGTACCCTAAAGGTAAGGTAAAGGTCCCCTGTGCAAGCACCGGATCATTCCTGACCCATGGGGTAACATCACATCCCGACATTTCCAAGGCAGACTTTGTTTATGGGGTGGTTTGCCAGTGACTTCCCCAGTCATCTTCCCTTTACCCCCAGCAAGCTGGGTACTCATTTGACCGACCTCGGAAGGATGGAAGGCTGAGTCAACCTTGAGCTGGCTACCTGAAACCAACTTCCATTGGGATCGAACTCAGACCGTGAGCAGAGCTTTTGACTGCAGTACTGCAGCTTAACATTCTGCACCACGGGGCTCATTTCTGTACCCTACTATATATAAAAATGCTATCTATCTGTCAGGAGTGCAAGTGCCCGCGCCGGCGTCCAGGCCACTTCTGCTAGTGCAAGAGGCAGGGACGCTGGCGTTGGGCCGCTCATGCCAGCCTCTCTGCGCTGCTGCGGATGCAAGGCGAAGCCCTGTGCCAGCAATCCGGAGGTGTTACCAAGGTGTGCCGGGGGACAGAGCTGCCAGTAGAAAGCTTCCTGACCCCTTTCACCCCAGGTACGCCGTCTACAACAACAGCGTTTCTGCACCAGCTATTTGCTGGTGCAGCCCAGAAAGTATTAAAAGGGACTATACAGCTTTGGGTAAAAAGGTGAAGGAGCTGGGAGCACAGGTTGTGTTTTCGTCGGTTCTTCCTGTAGTAGGCAGTGGATTGGGAAGAGAACGAAAAAGTCTGGAAATAAATGAGTGGCTGCGTCGATGGTGTCGCCAGGAAAGGTTTGGTTTTTTTGGACCATGGCTTATGCTACCTGGATAATGCTCTTCTGTCCGGAGATGGCTTGCACCTCACAAAGGTAGGTAAAAATGTGTTTGGCCACAGCCTTGCAAGCCTGATAAGGAGGGCTTTAAACTAAATCTTCCGGGGGAGCGAGATGTCAATTTAAAGCCTCAAGTGAGGACAATAACTGCAAATATAGATATGAACGATCTGCAGAGGGTAGCACATACGCAAGGAAAGACCATTCAAAAACTTAATAATGGGAGGGAAACAATCTTAAATAGGCTGCCAAGAAGAAGGACCTGCGGTCTAAGGTGTCTCTACACTAATGCACAGAGCATGGGAAATAAGCAAGATGAACTAGAACTTTTATAAGTACAAAGCAAATATGATATAATAGGCATTACGGAAACCTGGTGGGACGAGTCTCATGATTGGAATGTATTAATTGAAGGGTATAACCTATTTCGGAGAAATAGACCAAACCGGAAGAGGGGAGGAGTAGCATTATACGTTAGGGATGATTACACCTGCGAGGAGATCCAGGACTTTAACGCTGGAACCCAGCTTGAAACCATCTGGGTAAAAATTAAGGGGAGAAAAATAGTGATGTCATTGTGGGGGTCTATTATAGACCCCCAAGCCAGACTGAAGAGTTAGATGATGCTTTCCTGGAACAGATGTCCAAACATTCAAAAAAGAAAGATGCAGTAGTAATGGGAGATTTCAATTATCCTGACATCTGTTGGAATGCTAACTCTGCCAAAACAACTAGGTCCGACAAATTCCTCACTTCCCTTGTAGACAACTTCATAGTCCAAAAAGTAGAAGAAGCGACAAGGGAACAGCCATTTTGGATCTGATCTTAACCAATAATGATGACTTGGTTTATGGGATAGAAGGAGTGGGATCTTTGGGTGGGAGTGACCATGTTCTCCTGGAGTTTGTTATACAGCAGAAAGGAGAAGCAAGAAATAGTCAAACATGTATTCTAGACTTTAAGAAAGCTGATTTCAATAAATTTAGGGAACTACTGGGTGTGATCCCGTGGGTGAGAATATTGAATGAGAAGAGAGTACATGAAGGATGGGAAATTCTAAAAAGGGAGATATTGAAGGCGCAATTTCAATCAATTCCCACGAGGAGAAAAAAAGGTAGAGGTTTGAAGAAACCAGGGTGGATGTCTAAAGAACTTTTGGTTGAGATAGGATTTAAGAAGGGCATGTACAAGAAGTGGAAAAAGGGAGAAATCAACAAAGAGGAATTCAAGCAAGTAGCCAGCACATGTAGGGAGAAAGTCAGGAAGGCTAAAGTGCAGAATGAGCTCCAGCTAGCCAGGGAAGTTAAAAACAACAAAAAAGGGTTTTTTGATTATGTCCATAACAAAAGGAAGATCAAGGTTATTACGTGGAGAGGACGGTGAGTTATTAACAGGGGAGGCAGAATTACTTAACTCCTTTTTCGTATCAGTCTTCTCCCAAAAGGGGAATAGTGGTCAACCTGAGAATAATGGAGCAGAGGATGCAATAGGGGAATTACAGTATAGTATAGACACTGAGATAGTATGGGAATACCTGGCTACTCACAATGAATTCAAGCCTCCGGGGCCAGACGAACTGCATCCAAGGGTGTTAAAAGAACTGGCTGAAGTGATTTCAGAACCACTGGCAACAATCTTTGAGAAATCATGGAGAACAGGAGAAGTTCCAGCAGACTGGAGGAGGGCAAAGTCCCCATCTTTAAAAAGGGGAAAAAAGAAATCCCAAACAATTATCGCCCAGTCAGCCTGACATCAATACCAGGTAAAATACTAGAGCAGATAATTAAACAGACGGTCTGTAAGCACTTAGAAAGAAATGCCGTGATCACTGACAGTCAACATGGGTTTCTCAAAAACAGGTCATGCCAAACTAATCTCATATCTTTTTTTTTGAAAGAGTGACAAGTATGGTAGATGAAGGGAATGCTGTAGATGTAGTGTACCTTGATTTCAGTCAAGCCTTTGATAAAGTCCCCCATGATCTTCTTGAAACAAAGCTAGTAAAATGTGGGCTGGACACTGCTACTGTTAGGTGGATTGGTAATTGGTTGACCAACTGAACCCAAAGGGTGCTCATTAATGGCACAACTTCATCCTGGGGAGGAGTAAGCAGTGGGGTGCCACAGGGGACTGTCCTGGAACCGGTACTATTTAATATTTTAATAAATGACTTGGATGATGGGATAGAGAGCATGCTAATCAAATTTGCAGATGACACCAAGTTAGGAGGGGTAGTTAATACCCCGAGGATAGGGTCAGAGTTCAGAATGACCTCGACAGACTGGAGAGCTGGGCCATAAGTAATAAAATGGATTTCAATAGGGAGAAGTGTACAATACTTCACCTAGGCAGAAACAACATAAGGCACAGGTACAGGATGGGAGAGAGTTGGCTTGACAACAGTACATGTGAAAGAGATCTGGGAGTCTTAGTGGACCACAAACTGAACATGAGTCAACAGTGTGATCTGGTTGCTAAGAAGGCCAATGCAATTCTGGGCTGCATCAATAGGAGTATTGTGTCTAGACCAAGGGAAGTAATACTACCACTGTGTTCTGCATTGGTCAGACCTCACTTGGAATACTGTGTCCAGTTTTGGGCTCCACAATTTAAGAAGGATATTGACAAGTTGGAGCGTGTCCAGAGGAGGGCGACCAGAATGGTCAAAGGTCTGGAATCCATGCCCTATGAGGAGAGACTTAGGGAGTTGGCTTTGTTTAGTTTGGAGAAGAGAAGGTTGAGGGGTGACATGATAGCCATGTTTAAATATTTGAAGGGATGTCATGTTGATGAGGGAACTAGCTTGTTCTCTGTTGCTCCAGAGACTAGGACACGGAGTAATGGATTTAAACTAATAGAAAAGCGATTCCACCTAAACATTAGGAAGAACTTCCTGATGGTGAGGGCTGTTTGATGGTGGAATGCACTGCCTCGGAGGGTGGTGGAGTCCCCGGCTTTGGAGGTCTTTAAGCAGAGGCTGGATGGCCATCTGTCGGGAGAGCTTTGATTGTGGGATCCTGCATGGTGGGGGGAGGGTTGGGATCACTGGGGATGTGGGGGGGGGAGGTAGTCGTTAATTTCCTGCATTGGGCAGGGGGTTGGACTAGATGACCCTGGTGGTCCCTTCCAACTCTATGATTCTATGACACCATGGATTGTTCAGTCTCCTAAGGAGCTGGGGGATATTAACTGCATCCTTGGCTAGTAACAACGCCCATGGTAAGGATGCCATTCCACTGGAAATAAAAAAAAAATGAAATGGTATTCCTATGAATGCCAAAATTATGATCATCATATTAATCTTTCAGGCAAAATTCCAGCATGTTGGGATACCTGTATAATTATATGTCTGAAGAAGAAGAAGAGTTGGTTTTTATGCCCCGATTTTCTCTACCTTATAAGGAAACTCAAACCAGCTTACAATCGCCTTCCCTTCCTCTCCCCACAACAGATACCTTGTGGGGTAGGTGGAGCTGAAAGAGTTCTTAGAGAACTGTGACTGGCCCAAGATCACCCAGCAGGCTTCATATGGAGGAGTGGGGAATCCAACCCAGAATCCCACTTGGTTCTCCACATTAGAGTCCACTGCATTAGAGTCATTGCCCCATGCTGGAGTATTCCCATCTGCAAGGGTTGTAAGGAGGGTTGCCAGGTCCCTCTTCGCTACCGGCGGGAGATTTTTGAGGCAGAGCGTGAGGAGGGTGGGGTTTGAGGAGGGGAGGGACTTCAATGCCATAGAGTCCAATTGACAAAGTGGCCGTTTTCTGCAGATGAACTGATCTCTATCGGCTGGAGATCAGTTGTAATAGCAGGAGATCTCCAGCTACTACTTGGCAACCCTAACACGCAGGGAGAGCGAGGTGACCTCTGATGGGTGGGAAGGGAAAGTCATGCATAATCGAAAGGAAGCCCCGAAGCAGTTGGCAGGGGGTGACCATGGGGAAACGTCCCTGCATAAAAGTCCCTAGTATACCTTTTAGCTCTTGCAGCCAAAATGCATACAATAAAATACTTTGTGGGGCAAATATGCACCAGCAAGCTGTGTTTTCCTCGTGTTGCTGTTGTGGAAAGGACGTTGCTCGATTCTGTGCTAACAGAGAAAAGCTCTCGACCATTTGACAATCTGTAGCATGTCAGCTTGTGCTCTTTTCTCTTGGCTCTCGTGCAAAAATTACTGGAACCACTGAGCTACCGTAGGCAGCAGCGGCCAGTCGTCCAGTCGTCACACATTTCCCCGTGCAAACCAGCGCTGCTTGCAGACTTCCCTAATTGCGTTTTTGGTCATTTGGCGGATTGCTAATTTGGAAGGGAAGGGGGGGGGGAGAAAAACCCCTCTGAATTTATAGCAGCGATGTGCAAAGCTGTGCTTTTTGTCAACAGGAGATGACTCACGCTTATTCATTGCCGGTTTTCTTCTGGTGGGATGTTACTGGAATTCAGTCCCAGATGGCAGCCAGGCTGGGATGGGGTGGGGGAAGAGAGAGAGAGAGAGAGAGAGAGAGAGAGAGAGAGAGAGAGAGAGAGAGAGAGAGAGAGAGAGAGAGAGAGAGAGATTTATAGTGTTGGTAAGACATGCAAAGAGAACAGGCTTCCTCAGGAGGTGGTGAGCTCTCCTTCCCTGGAGGTTTTTAAGCAGAGGCTAGATGGCCATGTGTCAGCCATGCCAATTCTATGACCTTAGGCAGATGATGAGAGGGAGGGCATCTTGGCCATCTTCTGGGCATGGAGTAGGGGTCACTGGGTGTGTGTGTGGGGAGGTAGTTGTGAGTGTCCTGCATTGTGCAGGGGGTTGGACTAGATGACCCTGGTGGTCCCTTCCAACTCTTATGATTCTATGAAATGTGAACCTGGCCTCGGCCAGGGAGGGCAGACTATAAGTTGCAAAATAAACAAATAAATAGTTTATTATCAATAGTTTATTATCAATGCAGAAAATGAGGATCACCAGCTTTGTCCCCTAGTCATTCTCAGTCCTTTGTGGTCACTACAGCTACTTTTTTGGATTACAAATTATGGCCACAGGGGAAGAGACAAGAACCGGGGGAAGGAAGGGTGATGCTAGACATTATTTATTGTATCAAATCCCTCCTTGTCACAGTGGCCAAGAAAATATAGCCGTTGCTAGGCAACCCCTGCTGGGCCTTGTGCTGCAGAGCGTGGAGTAAAGCGACCTTCAGAGAAGGACACCCGTCCGTTGAGGGATTCTGACCTGGAGAGGGAGCTATTTACCACTCGTTCCCATTCTCAGGAGAATAATTCTGACCAACCTTACAGGGCTGTTGTAAAGATAATAAAATCTGATATATGTGACCACCCTAGCGTTGGTAGGTCCCCTACGGTTGCCAGCCTCCAGGTGGTAGCTAGAGATCTCCTGCTATTACAACTGATCTCCAGCCAAAAGAGATCAGTTCACCTGGAGAAAATGGCCACTTTGGCCATTGGACTCTGTGGCCTTGAAGTCCCGCCCCTCCCCAAACCCCACCCTTCTCAGGCCCCACCCCCAAAACCTCCCACCAGTGGTGAAGAGGGACCTGGCAACCCTAAGGTCCCCCCCTTATCACCGTCAGGAGCTTCGTTGTGTTGGAGTGGGGGGGGATCTGCTTGTAACATCACTTTATGGGATAAACCCGGGAACGCTAGCACATTCCTCCAAAAACTCGATGGTTTCCATAGAGTTTTTGGAGGAATGTGCTAGAGCGTCCTGTCACTTCAGCTAGCTTGCAATTGCCCACCATTTCTGGGCATCTGGCAACCCTAAACCACCCCAAAGTGGTATACAAATGATATATATTGTCGTCCCAGAGGCCAGAGTACACACAAAATGGACCTTAAACATGCCAGCTATGGTCGTTTATGCATGGGGACTTTCACTCGTGTTTGCCCCCGGTCTGTCTCAGTTGTTCCTTGGAGTTATGCATGAGTTTTCCCTCCACTAGAGATGACCTCGCTGCCAGCCCTCACAAATCCCAGGGCTTCCTGTTCCTCTGTTAACCTGATTCTTCCCTCTCCCCTGAGCTCAGCCCAGGCGAAATTCCCATGCATAATGCAAAGCGCGATACACCCAAGCTTGGTTTCTATCACAGAAAGCATGCAGCCAATTACAAAGCAGCATGTAAAGAGGCGGGGATTCACATGCTTCCTGCTTCCTCAGAGCTCTTTCTGAGCAGTAGGAAGGCTTTTTAAAAACGAGGGTTGGATTCCTCTCCCCCTCCTTTCAGATTGCTCCTTTTTTTTGTTTTTCTTCTTGAAATGCTTTTTTATTTGGCCATTTGGGTTTTTTGGGGGGGGGGATTTTCTCTCACAGGCCATTTATGCTTGGTAATTAGCAGCGCGGTCCAGGCTGAATTGCCCCGCATATTTTTTTTGAGTTTTTCACGGTGAACCGTTGTTTAGGAAGTGACTACGAAGTCAGCACATACCTGCTTCGCATTATTGAAGAGCCCCTTTAACACGACCTTTTGTCTTTGCTTTGCCCCCACACCGAAGAATCCCCTGAAGGAACCATGCAAAACGACAGCCGCACGCTAGCTATGCAAATGACGATTGGCTAATGGAAGGAACAAAGGAGCAGGCGAGTGTGTGTGTGTGTAATTTCTCCTTTTGTGTTGGGCCCATGAATAAGCATTTTAAAGGTCACATTTAAAAAAGAGCTTTGAGCGAGCTTCACAATTGACCCTGCATAAATGGCCACAGTAAGCACTACAAAGTAAGCCAACTACAAAGCAGCATTTCAAGGGGCGGGGACTTGATTTGAGTTTGGAGACTTCTGGTGCATAGATTCCCAACAGGAAAGTGTGGGTCCATCCAGCAACGAACCACGGGTAAAACTCCTATGCATAAACGACCGATCTCTCAGTAAGGGAACGGGGATTCATCAGGAAGACGGAAGGGAAGAGACAGGAGAGTAGGGTGGTTGTACTATTTGCAAACAGGCACTTGGGTTGACGGCTGCTTGGCTGCTTTGCGTTGTGAGCTTTGTCTGTTTATGGCAACGGACAGCATCTTCTTATCCCCGGCTACATTTGTCAGTTTACAGATTTAGGGGAAATAACAGATGGCAGAGACAGTCGCAGCAGCCAGCCGCTCGTGAGATGTTAGCTGAGACTCTCCGCCTAGCGCCGAGCAATCTGCCGCTCTACCTCCAGCTCAGCTTGGCGCTGTTTACAGTCCTCTAGGTGTCAAGATCTCTGCCAGTATATCACCGCTAACTAGTTCATCCCACTGCTTCAAAAAGCAAAGATTGGCTTCGACGGAACCGCGCTCCTTTGCTTTGTATTCCTTCCCTCCCCGGCATTTTAAGGTGCAGAATAGAAATGCATTCCAAGCCCTTGTGAAGCAAGACCAGACGAAAGCCAGGGGACATATCTCCCGCTATTACAACTGATCTCCAACTGATCTAATAAAATCTGATATATGTGACCACCCTAGGGTTGGCAGGTCCCTTACGGTTGCCAACCTCCAGGTAGTAGCTGGAGATCTCCTGCTATTACAACTGATCTCCAGCCGATAGAGATTAGTTCATCTGGAGAAAACAGCCGCTTTGGCAATTGGCCTCTGATCTGGAGAACCGGGTTTGATTCTCTCCTCCTCCACATGAGTGGCGGAGGCTAATCTGGTGAACTGGATTTGTCTGCCCACTCCTACACATGAAGCCAGCTGGGTGACCTTGGGTTGGCCACATTGGTGTAAAACTGTTTTCCCTCCTATGACCAGATTCTCTTATATGAATAATTGCTATGCTGGATACTGGTTTTGTATAATATATAGATATTAAGGTAGTGTTGGATTTTCGTTGAGACTTTGGTTATTAACACCGAGGTGTCAGACGTTTGCTAACCTCCAGGTGATGGCTGGAGATCTCCTGCTATTACCACTGATCTCCAACTGATAGAGATCAGTTCCCCTGGAGAAAATGGCCATCACCTTCCCTTCCCCTCCCCACAACTGACACCCTGTGAGGTAGGTGGGGCTGAGAGTGTTCTGAGAGAACTGTGACTTGCCCAAGGTCACCCAGCTGGCTTCATATGTAGGAGTGGGGAAACAAACCCAGTTCTCCAGATTAGGGTCCACCGTTCACATGAAGGAGTGGGGAATCAAACCCGGTTCTCCAGACCAGAGTCCACCGCTCCAAACCACCGCTCTTAACCACTACACCATGCCGGCTTACCACGTTTTAGGAGAATGTGGTCTTTCAAGGGATGATTTATTTGTCATATATCATGCACCTTTCCTTATTATTGTTTCCTTTATGTCTCATGTTTCAAAAACATTATAGATACACCACGCTGGCTCTCTATGCGGAATTACACTTTTCTAAATCCCTTGAAATCAGTGGGATTAGAAGTCTGTTTAGGACTGCCCTGCTAGTGCCTGAGGACGTTTTCTAGATAGATCCCCTCCGCTTGATGTTAGACTGGCAGTGACTAAGCGCCTTTTTCACTGGTGGCATTCGTACTCTCCTCTCTTGTTTGGCCGTAACACATTGTTGTTTAGCTGTATTGTCAGGTTGTTGTTTAGCCGTATTGTCAGGTTGCAGAACATATGGTCAATCTATGTCTATGTTCATTTAATAATATTACGATTGCATAAATGAAAATAGATCAGTTTAATGAAAAATGGCAACCGTTTTATGATTATATATCATTAAATCAATAGTTAAATACAACATAGTGTAAGAAAACATATATTTAGCTTATAGAATTAATCATATGAATGCGTATTTTTATAGCAATTCATATCTATCATAATGAATGTTTATTGCTGCAGATGTTTATTTATCGTATTATGATTTTTTAAATGCTTTTATGAATTAATTAAACTGATAAGACTATATTTTATGTCTATTGCAGACCGACTACCTTTGCCCCCCCTTTCCCCTTTCTGTATCCCATATACTCAAAATAAAATTAATAATAATAATAATATGATTGCACTAATATTATATGGTGGTCTACGCTGCTGAGTACAATTTCCTTTTCTACTACCTGGAGTCTGACAATCCTACAGGTAGGGCCTGGAGAGGTCCTGGAATTACGGTAGATCTCCAGGTAAGAGAGATCAGTTCCCCAGAGAAAAAGTCTGCTTTGGAGGCTGGAATGTATCTAGTTAGGGTTGCCAACCTCCGGGTACCCAATCTCCAGCCGATAGAGATCAGTTCACCTGGAGAAAACGGCCGCTTTGGCCATTGGACTCCGTGGCATTGAAGTCCCTCCCCAAACCCTGCCCTCCTCAGGCTCTGCCCTAAAAACATCCCGCCGGTGGTGAAGAGGGACCTAGCAACCCTAACCGTATGGCATTATACCCTGCTGAGATCCCTTCCCTTCCCTAATCCCCACCCTCCCCAGTCTCCACCTCCAAATCTCCAGGAATCTTTGGAGTTATTATGTAACCTAATAGTATCTTTAACTACTGTTAACTTTAATATTAATGATTGGGTTATATATGATATGGGGTATATAATAGACATTAGTAATTAAATAGAATATTATAAATAATTATATACTAATCTAGAAGGAATAGACAATTATTAATATAAAGGAGTGAATTGATTAAGTATAGGTTAGAGGAAGCTGGGGGGGGAAGTCAAAATTACTATATGTATTAGATAATGAAGGTATACGTTAAGCAATATATTGTTATTTACTGATATATTTACTGATAAGCTTTTTGAAATACCGAATAAGATGGATTGTATTATTACGGGAAAAGCAATAAAAAATATTTATTAAAAAAAAACACCAAATCTCCAGGAATTTACCAACATGGAGCTGGCAACCCTATTAAACATGCATTCATGCTACAACGTGGTTGCAAGATTTTCCTTCTGCTCATAGCAGTTTGGAACCCAGCCAAGACCTTCTGATTGAGTGCCAGTGCATAATCCTCTTGACACAGGAGCTATAAATGTGTTCCTCGGAGACCACTGTTTTTCAGTTTGTCGCAGCAGAAGAGGAGCTGTTCCTCCTCTCTTTGTTCCTCCCACGGCGCAAGAGAGGAGCCAGGATGTCAAAGGTTGGCGTCGGAGGAGAGTTTTAACAAGGACTTCGGGAGGGCCGGAGTTTGAAAGGCCTACTCCTATTGATTGTCAGAGCCAGACCTTTATTGAAAACCAGTCAAATTTTGATCTATGCAGTCACTGGCTGACCTTTATAAATCAAAGAACAAGCTGTACTCGGAGGAGGCTCCGAAGTGTATTCTTAGTTAAAGGGGGAGAAAAACCTAACTCAGCAGTTAACGTGGCCCTCCCAGGGCGGTGCTTCAACAAGCAATGAAATAAGATCCAACAGGAACCTGAATGGCAGACAGAGAGAGAGAAAGAGAGAGAAGGCCACTGTGTATTACATGACATGCATCGGGTTGCCAGCCTCCAGGTGGTTACAATAGACAAGTAATACTTGGATTGCAAAATAAAGTTAGTCAACAATGGGCAATCACTATGGCTGTTTACAAAAAAACCAATGAAATAATTTTTTATGTATAATTTCTTAATGTTACTTTGTTTCTGCACAAAGATATCTCATCTCCAAAATAAACTGCTTTCAACAATTTACAAAATCAAACAACAATATCAAAACAGGCTTCCGGTAATTGTCCTGTTTCATATAAATCTTCATCAGTTGGTAAGTATTTAGTTGGTAAGTATTATTTAATACAGTTTATAAATCCTCTTTTCTTCTTTTCCAGGTTCCTTGCTGGAGAAATGATGAGGATTATTAGTGCACAATGGCCATCCCACGGTGTTTCTTTCTCTAAATGAAATGTTTTTACAATAAAAAATCATTGGCTCACATTAAACAAAAATAAATACTAATAACAATATGCAACGTCATAAGTTACAGAATAAAAATTCAAATTACTTACAGACTACTTTCCACGTCTTTAAATATATCCAATAGCACAATTGCTTAGATTTTGATATCATGATGGGATACAGTAGAGAGGGTGGGTACAGAATTTATAGAAACACAAAGTAACATTTAGAGAAAGAAACACCGTGGGATGGCCATAGAGATCAGATCCCCTGGAGAAAAATGACCTCTTTGGCAATTGAACTCTATGGCATTGAAGTCCCTCCCCTCCCCAAACCCCGCCCTCCTCAGGCTCCGCCCCAAAAATCTCCCGCCGGTGGCGAAGAGGGACCTGGCAACCCTATCCCCTCCCCAAAACCTCCCCCCTCAGGCTCCCCCCTCAAAATCTCCAGGTATTTCCCAACCCAGAGCTGGCAACCCTAACTGAAGGAGACGACACATATAATAACAGTTTGCATGGCCTTTTGCGGCACCACACTGACAATCCAGTTACACCCTAAAAGTAGGGTTGCCACCCTCAAGGTGGGGGGATTGAGATCTCCTGGAATCACAACTGATCTCCAGACTACATAAATTGGTTATTTATGTATTACTGTAAAATGCTTGTTCCACTTCTCCTAGAGAAAATGCCTGTTTTGGAAAGTGGACTACATGGAATTATATTCTACCAAGGTCTAGGATGGCCAACCTCCAGGTGGTGGGTGGAGATCTCCCGCTATTACAGCTGATCTCCAGGCAATAGAGATTAGTTAACTTGGATAAAATGGCTACTTTGGCAATTGGACTGTATGGCATTATACACCACTGAAGTCCCTCCCCTCCCCAAACCCCACTCTCAGGCCCCACCCCCAAAACCTCCAGGTATTTCCCAACCCAGAGCTGGCAACCCTAAAAGTCTTGGGGGTTTAACAGTGAGCTTTTCCACACTGCATTTTTGCAGCAGCTTGGCTTCTTAACTGCCTCTTTCCCCCTTCTCCCTTACATATACGGTTGCCAACTTCCAGGTACTAGCTGGAGATCTCCTGCTATTACAACTGATCTCCAGCCGATAGAGTTCAGTTCACTTGGAGAAAATGGCTGCTTTGGCAATTGGGCTCTATGGCATTCAAGTCCCTCCCCTCCCCAAACCCCACCTTTCTCAGGCTCTGCCCAAAAAACCTCCCGCCAGTGGAGAAGAGGGACCTGGCAACCCTCCTTACATACGGTATCATTTGCTCTTCCGGTTTCCCTTCGAGCCCCCCCCCCCGTTTTAGAACACCTTCCTGGTGGTCTGAAAATAAATGGGGAGAACAACCAAGAAACCAACAAAAGTTTTCTCAATAAGAAACGCAATTACTTAGAAAACCTTTGGGCTTTTCTGGAGGCTCGACTTACTCCTGATTTTCTTGGTTAGTTGGTCCCCAAGCACTGGAATTGGTTTGGGCAGGATTGTTCCACACGTCTACCCTCGTTGTCCGTTTTCACAGTTGTAGAATAAGGTTCTTTTCTTCTGCATTTGCCTTCAATAATGAGGATTTTCAAGGGAGGGGGCTGTCTTCCTCAGTGGTGTCATTAGTGGTATCAGGGTACCTCCCCCACTTTTTAAAGCACTAAAATATTGCTATATTGCTGGAGCTTTGTGACGATAGGGTTAGAAGGTCCTCTGAATTCCCAGCTTTTGTTTTTTAAAAAGGAAGTCTCTATTGCTTTCCCTTGAAGAGGTAAGCCTTTTCTCTTATATCACCGTAAGGGAAAGGACTAGAGACTTACCTTCTCCCCCTCCAAATATCAAAGGGCCTTTACTCTTGTGCGTTTCAATGGGGGTTACCACACTTTGTATTCCCAGCAATGTATTAAGAGTTTGAAAATGTTATAAAAAACATCGCTTTAAAAGGGTTTTTGGATACCACGGCTTATAAATGGTTGGAAGACGTCTTCACAGCTAAAGGGGCCAAACAAAGTTCAAACAGTATTTTTTTATAACGCTTTCAAACTCTTAATACATTGGTGGGAATAGTGCGGTAATCCCCAATGTAGGGCTGTCAATTCAGTTCGGCCCGAACTGAAAATCAACCGAATTTCCCCTGATTCGGTGCTTTTCTGTTCGGACGGATGCGAACTCAAAACTGGCAGGCAACCGGGGGGGCCGAATTCAGCGAGTTCGGGAGTTCGTGAATAAATTCGGCAAATTCGGCCGTCAGTAAGCAGCATAACAGTCAGTAAGCAGCATTCTCCTCCCCCGGCCAATCGGTGGCCAAGCTGGGTCTTCTTCTGGCCAATCAGTCAGGATTGAGTACTGGAGGAATCAGCTGATGTGTGGCCCGGCCAGGGAGAGAGAGAGAGAGAGCGAAATCCTCGTGTGTATGGGGTGCTTGTGCACATTCGCTCCTTTCTGTGGCTGCAGGGGGTGCATTTTTTGGGGTACAGACACAAAACTTTCACTGGAACTTCAGATGAAGCTTCTTAAGGTACCCCCCAAGTTTTGTAAACATTGGGTCAGGGGGTCCCGAGATATGGGCTCCCCCCTTTTTCTTTCCATGGCTGCAGGGGGCGCATTTTTGGGGGTGCAGATCCCAAACTTTGAGCGGAGTTTCAGACCAGTGTTCTTAAGATACCCCCCAAGTTTTGTAAACATTGAGTCAGGGGGTCTCGAGATATGGGCTCTCCCCCTTTTCCCTCCCCCTTTTCCATTTATGTGGCTGCAGGGGGCGCTTTTTTGGGGATATAGCCCCCAAACTTTTAGCATAGCTTCAGTGAATTATTCTTAAGATACTACCCAAGTTTTGTAAAGATGGGTTCAGTGGGGACAGAAATATCGCCTCCCCCCCTTTCTCTTTCCATGGCTGCAGGGGGCGCATTTTTGGGGATGCAGATCCCAAACTTTGAGCGGAGTTTCAGACCAGTGTTCTTAAGATACCCCCAAGTTTTGTGAACATTGGGTCAGAGGGTCCCGAGATATGGGCTTTCCCCTTTCCCCTTTCCCCTTTTCCCTATTGGGATGAATGGATCAGATCCTGTGCATCTTCTCCAGAGCAAAATGTTCCGTGCCTAATTGGAATCATCTTGGATTACAAGTCCTCTCTTCAGCCCCTCTTGATGGAACAGAAGACAGCCACAGTAAGACCCCTTTGGGGGCTTTAATCTATAATTTTTCTCCTGTGTATGTGTGTGTGTGGGGGGAAAGCAGAGTCTGTGTTTGTGTGGGGAGGGAGCAGTTTCTGTGGGTGGGGGGGAAGCCAAAGGGGGCTTTCGTCGGTTCTGCCTGGGGTGTGTGTTCCCCCTCGAGTCTCTCGCTCCCTGGTTTGAGGGGGGAGGTTTCAGTTGTGTGTTGCAAAGGTGTTGTTTAACAAGGTTGTGTTTGCAGTTGTTTTGCTAATTTCTCAGCTGTTGTCGGGGCTGGGAGCTTTGTGCGTGGGCGGCAAGCTCTGCTGAGAGATGCACATTAAGGGTGGGGGGGACCCCTTTCAGGGCCCATATCTCAGCCCCCCTGACCCAATCTTTACAAAACTTGGGGAGTCTTTCAATAAACGTCCTTTGAAGCTCTGCCAAAAGTTTGGGACCTCTAACCCCAAAAATGCCCCCCCCCAGAGCCGCGGAAAGGCGCGATTGTGTTTTTAATGGCTTTATTCGGCCGAATTTGTTTCCGAACTTTGAATTCCCGCCGAATTGAACGGATCTGAAGTGGGGGAGTTCGGACTTCGGCACGTACCGAACCCACAAGGGCCAAATTCGGCCGAATCCGAACTGTACCGAATTTTTTTTTTGACAGCCCTACCCCAATGCCTTACCTTCAGCTCTCCTGAAAGGCAGGTTATCTCCGTACTCCCTTTCATCAACGATTATGCCCACGCAAAACAGAGAAAGTGGGAACAATAGAACATGTTCATCTGCAATGTCCCTTCTACAACGACATAAGATTGCTGGAGAGGGCTGGAGAAAATGCAGCTTTGGCCATTGGACTCTATGGCATTGCAGTCCCTCCCCTCCCCAAACCCCGCCCTCCTCAGGCTTAGCCCCCAAAACCACCCGCTGGTGGCGAAGAGGGACCTGGCAATCCTAACTACAGTCTTTCCTAATTTGCAAAGACCCAGAGGTTTCCAAAGTGAAAACTAAAGGCCCCAAAATGCGTGCAGGAATCAAGGAAACAAAAGCAGTAGGGGGCCAGAAATGGTGGGGAAAAAAACCTATGTGGAAAAATCCTTCGGTTAGTCAATTCCATCGCAGGCATTTTCCAGGCCTCCTTTCGAACATGAAACGAAAACGGCTGACAATACCCTACTTATCTAGCGCTTCCCTTTCTTTTAGCAAACGTGACATTTTAATTTAAAAGCTGTAGTTTAAACAATGCTTACATCCCCCCCCGCCCCCGAATACGGCACAGTGCTCAAATTATCAAATATCATCTCTCCTTCGGCAAACCTCCAAGGTGAACTGACTGCTTCCCGAAATTTCAGATATAGAATAAATGAAGGTAAAAAGTTTCACTCTTGACAATAAAGTTTCACGTTATGATTCTCGGGAACGGAATTCTCGGTAGATTTCATCGAAACAAGCTCACTCCTCAGGATCTAGACTCCCCCCCCTCCCCGAGCTTATTACTGTAAATTGCTTAAAGTCTATCCTTAATAGATCAAGAGAAGCAATTGTTCTTTTGGCAAGTTTCTTGGGGCTCCAGTGCTTGATTAATCTTTCCCTTTTGATGTTAGCCAGCGAGCAGAGAATCTGATCCCTCTTAATCAATGATCTTTTGGCAGTTACAAAGGTGAGCAGCTGCAGAGCCAAATAGGAGTTCGTGCTGTCGTTTATCTACCGTCTGCCCAAGGATTATTTTCACCCCTAGCTTTATAATATTCGGAAAATTCCGTTGGTCAGTTGCAAGCATGAAGGATGCCATTTTGTTCCAATGAACACCCCTCCAGTTCAAAGGAGGAAGAGAAGAGTTGGTTTTTAAACCCCGCTTTTCTCTACCTTTAAGGACTCTCAGAATGGCTTACCATTGGCTTCCCTTCCTCTCCTCACAACTGGCCCCTTATGACAACTGGTGGGGCTGAGAGAGTTCGGAGAGAACGGTGACTAGCCCAAGGTCACCCAGCAGGCTTTATGTGGAGGAGTGGGGAATCGAACCCAGTTCTCCAGATCAGAGTCTGCCGATCGTATGGAGAAGTGGGGGACTCAAACCCGGTTCTTCAGATTAGAGTCCACCGCTCGTGTGGAGGAATGGGGGAATCAAACCCTGTTCTCCAGATGAGAGTCAGCCTCTCTTAACCACTACACCACGTTGGCCTCTGTGAATTCCCTAGCCTCTGTAAATAGTACAGAGTGCATTTGATGGGATTTCCACTTTACTGACACTATACTCACATCTACTAAAATGCCATATTCTGAACACAAAAGGTGGGTCACCACAGAACCAGAGTTGTTGTTGTTGTTGTTGTTGTTCTTCTTCTTCTTCTTCTTCCTCTTCCTCTTCCTCTTCCTCTTCCTCTTCCTCCTCCTCCTCCTTCTCCTCCTCCTCCTCCTCCTCCTCCTCTGGTTCTTGAACCCATATTTTCCCACTAGAGTTAATTGTAGCTTTAGAGAGGCATTTTAAAAAGTGGAAAAGATATGGGAGCCAGTGGTTAAAGTGCTGGACTACAATTTGGGAGACCTAGGTTTGAATTCCCACTCTATCGTGGAAGACAATCCCACTGGGAGACCTTGGGCCTGACCTATTTCACAGGGTGGTTGTTTGCTTTATTTATTGGATTTCTTGGTCACCACTCACCTAAAGGATCTCACGGCGACTTGCAACATTGAAACAGTATAAATAAGTTAAAAACAACGTAGAAACAGAAAACGAATACAAAATATCTACATTAAAATATTTTAATTAAAAATATGTTGTGAGGATAAAATGGAGGGTAGAAGGGTGAAAACCACTTTGAGCCCCCATTGGTGAGAAAAGTAGGGTATAAAATATTTAAAAGACCCAACGGAAAGCGTTAAGGACTTTCTCCACCAGCAATCCGTTCTCGAATTTCCGGAAGGAAGTAGCTGCTCAAGGCCGAAAACCAGCATTTTGAAAACTTTTAGAATTACCTATACAAGTCCTGATCTGTTCATCTTCTCCCATGCTGGCAGAAAGGGGAAATGCTGAGGCAGAACTGGGGCGGGCAGAGGTGGTGTCAATTTGGGGTGGGGAATCGTCCTCTATTCCCACCACTTGTTTAATTCTCCCCCCTCAGACTGCTGCGGTGCTGCTGTGGCACCTCCAAGGTTGTGCAGCCATGGCAGGGTAAAAAAGGAGGAGGGGGGGGAAAGGCCCATAAAAAAAGCGATGCTGTGCCAGCAAAAAACCTGCCACAGCACCGCTGAGGCGTAAGGGGGGCCTTCTCGGCCTGAAAAGGGTTAGGAGACTGCCTATCTGCAGCCCTGCCCCTGGGAGTGCTCCAGGAACGCCTCCCAGGACACTGGTGTGAGCACTTGCACCAGCAGTGAGCACTTGCACCAGCCAGCGTCCAAGGGCCACACCGCAGCAGTTCAGGGGGCCAGGGCAAGCGGCACTACACCAGCGTCCGTGCTAGTTTGCACGGCACAAGTGGCATGGATGCCGGCGTAGGGGGTGGTTGCCTCCTAAGTAGGGTTGCCAGGTCCCTCTTCGCCAGCTGCAAAATTGTAGTAGCAGGAGATCTCCAGCTACTACCTGGAGGTTTAGACAAAAAACAAACAAGCACTGATGGCTATAAACAAATCATATTTTTAGCAAAATTATTTACAATTGCAATTTTTATGCTGACCAGTTTACATACCCTGGATTATTCAACATCATCAACAGAAAGTAATTAAGTCCCGGAATATATTTTTTCAAGGAAAATTCCACCGGGGAAGAAGGTCTCCCGATGTTATGCTGGCTAAAAAAGCCGCAAGCCGATCCAGCACTCTTGGATTGTTAAGGCAAAGAAGCTGCAAGCCGATATTCCAGCTGCTTGTGCCAATATCCAAGTTGAAAGTCATATTGGCAATGAGTAAATCCGCAGAACAGGCTATTTTCTTAACGCCCTTTTCACAGCAGAGAATAGGTTCCCTCAAGAATATTATTCCAACCCGAGATTCCGGTAAATTTTCTATTTCACCGAAGCTTTATCCGTCGGGAATTTTTCAGAAGGCAAGAGATGAATATCTATCTCGTTGCCAATGAGTAATATCACCACATATTCAACTGGAAAGCTAATAACATCCACGAATATGAAAAGAATCTACACCTTAGACATGATTTCCGCAAGCTGTTGTGGGCAGTACAAATTGTTCAGTTTCCAAGGGTGCTGACATTACTGAGAACAATAACAGTAATGAAAGGACTTGGCAAGAGAGAAAACACTTCCTTGAGATGTCGGAGTCTTTTCCTTGCATGCAGTTATACTGGGAGAAACCATTTTAATTCAGCCGGTGAGCCCGCCATTTTGAAAGGATGGCTGCCAATACAGGGAGACCCCCAAAAGAGCCCACGCTATTTCATATTGCAAATAAAAATTAGCCTTTTGGCTCCTGAACCTTTTTTCTTTCCTGCCATGTGTCTTTCTTAAAGCAGGCCCATACTTAAAACAACAGATGATGGGAGAAACAGAAGAAATGGAATTGAAGACTAAGTGGAACCCATACATTAATTGGGTGAAAAGAGGAGAAGCCAACGAAGAGACTTTAGTAAAACTAAAAAGGCTATGCTCATGGCTGAAAATATGAAAATATGATATTATGGATTGGTCCGTGGGGGGAGGGGAAGGGGGGGAAGGGGGAAATTTGTATTGGAAGAAGGAAAGTGTAAATTGTAATTATAAAGGTATGGAGATGTAAAATGACCTCCAATGCAAAAAAACATATATTAAAAAAAAAGAAAAGAAAAAAATCTTAAAGCAGGCCCTCCTTCTACAGGATCTTTGTGGCTTTTCTCCTGCAAGGAGAGCCAGTTTGGGGGGAATTCTGAGGGGACAAGTGCCAAAATGACAAATGGTCCCCTCTGCTGCTCTTCCGCTTTTAGTTCTCGTTCCTTCCCCCAAACTGCTTTCCGTTAAAGTAAAACGTGAAAGAATGAGACATAAAACGATGCATCTAATCTGGCTCTTAGTGAATCATGAAGAATCTCCTTGCCAAGAAGCGAAGAGCAGGGGAAAGTTTCACCAACAAATTAAAATGGATCAGAATCGTTGGTTCGGAATCTTTCTTTCCCCGAAAAAACTGACTTGCTGTATATCAGCCCATTCTTGAGCCAGAGGGCAGAAGGGGTTAGGAGTAGGGTTGCCAACCTCCAGGTACTAGCTGGAGATCTCCTGCTATTACAACGGATCTCCAGCCAATCAAGATCAGTTCCCCTGGAGAAAAGGGCCACTTTGGCCATTGGACTCTATGGCATTGAAGTCCCTCCCCAAGCCCTGCCCTTCTCAGACTCCGCCCCAAAAATCTCCTGGCATTTCCCAACCTGTAGCTGGGAACCCTACTTCCATCCTTCCGAGTAGGGTTGCCATCCTCCAGGTACTATCTGGAAATCTCCTGCTATTACAACTGATGTCCAGCCGATCGAGATCAGTTCCCCTGGAGAAAATGGCCGCTTTGGCAATTGGACTCTATGGAATTGAAATGCCTCCCCTCTCCAAACCCCACCTCAGCCTCCGCCCGAAAAATCTTCCATCAGTGGCGAAGAGGGACCTGGCAGCTCTTTTGGGTTGGGACCCCCAAAGCACCCTATTGATACTTCGAACAAGGAAGGATTCTTAGAAGAGATATATAAGCTGACTTCCTCCTTATCCATTGCATGGTTTTGCAGAATAATTCCCAGGATACCTAGGGCATGATTTGGCAATGGTAAGCACATTTAAGGCGCATTGATTTCAGTGAGGAAGATAAGCAGATGGTTAGCTCTCTTCCGCTGAAATCAATGGGTTTTTTCTTTGACTGGATCATGCCCATGGTATTTATTCTTAAAATATCGAAGATATATACAGATAGAAAGAACACGAGGAAAGGACATTGGTTAAACTGCACGGCTGAAGCAGAACAGTGGAAGCTGACAAGCACATTGGCAGGGAGGCAGAAGAACATTAATCGGGATTGCCAACAGTGTCCGAGAGGGATTGCAACAGTGTCCAATTCCCTAAATTAGAGTTGAAGGCAAATACTTTCTTTACCAACGCGAAATCCGCTGAAGAAGAAGGGGAAAGGAATGTCTCAAAATTATTCTCATCTTTGAATAATAATAGCTACAAGAAACCCATGGATCTGATCTGAAAGCTTTTCTCCCTCTCTCATAATACTAGAATGCGGGGTCATCTGCTGAAGCTGGAGGGTGACAGATTCAAAACAGATAAAAGGAAGTATTTCTTCACAAAACACATAGTTAAACTGTGGAACTCCCTGCCCCAGGATGTGGTGATGGCTGCCAACTTGGAAGGCTTGAAGAGGGGCGTGGACATGTTCATGGAGGAGAGTGGTATCCATGGCTACTAGTCAGAATGGATACTAGTCATGATGCAAACCTATTCTCTCCAGGATCAGAGGAGCACGCCTATGTGGCTTTCTTTATTGAGTCAGCGCATCTCTTGTTGGGTCTTCCTCTTTTCCTGCTGCCTCCAACTTTTCCTAGCATGACTGTCTTTTCCAGTGACTCTTGTCTTCTCATAATGTGATCAAAATACAATAGCCTCAGTTTAGTCATCTTAGCTTCTAGGGTCAGTTCAGGCTTGATTTGAGCTATAACCCACTGATTTGGGTTTTTTAGGCAGTCCACGGTATACGTAACACACTCCTCCAACTCCACATTTCAAAGGAATCTACTTTCTTACTATCAGCTTTCTTAAATGTCCAGAACGTACAGAATAAAAAATGAGGATTTTTGTCATTGGTCTCGTTAAAGGGGATGTGGTCATGACTGTAATCCATTTTGGCGAATCTGTAATTGTTCAGCTCAATAGAAGGCTTCGAGATATGTAACAGTAAAGCCGTAGAAATGCAGAATAAAGATGACTGTGACGAAGGAAATAATAAAAAAGACTGAGCCCAAATAGGGTACAACCTTGGCATATCAAAGATCGTGGATTCAGCCCGTGGCATCTCCTGTTAAAACGATCCTGGAAAACAAGGCTGGGAAAGACCTGTGGCTGCTAATATGGCTGCCAACTTGGAAGGTTTTAAGAGGGGACATGTTCACTCATGAACACATGAAGCTGCCTTCTACTGAACCAGACCCTTGGTCCATCAAAGTCAGTATTATCTACTCAGACCGGCAGTGGCCCTAGAGGGTCTCAGGCAGGGGTCTTTCACATCACCTACTTGCCTAGTCCCTTAAACTGGAGACTCCGGGGATTGAACCTGGGACCTTCTGCATGCCAAGCAGATGCTCTACCACTGAGCCACAGCCCCTCCCATGGAGGATAGGGCTATCCATGGCTACTAATCAAAATGAATACTAGTCATGATGTGTACCTATTCTCTCCAGGATCAGAGGCGCACGCCTATTATCTTACGTGCTGTGGAATGCAGGCAGGACAATGCTGCTGCAGTTGTTTTGTTTGTGGGCTTCCTGGAGGCCCCTGGTTGGCCACTGTGTGAACAGACTGCTGAACTTGATGGGCCTTGGTCTGTTCCAGCATGGCTTTTCTTGTTCTTATTATAATTATATATATTATATATATATTATATATAATTATATTGGGTGCTGTGGAACACAGGCAGGATGCTGCTGCTGCAGTTGTCTTGTTTGTGGGCTTCCTAGAGGCACCTGGTTGGCCACTGTGTGAACAGACTGCTGAACTTGATGAGCCTTGGTCTGTTCCAGCATGGCTTTTCTTATGTTCTTATTATAATTATATATATTATATATATATTATATATAATTATATTGGGTGCTGTGGAACACAGGCAGAATGCTGCTGCTGCAGTTGTCTTGTTTGTGGGCTTCCTAGAGGCACCTGGTTGGCCACTGTGTGAACAGACTGCTGAACTTGATGAGCCTTGGTCTGATCCAGCATGGCCTTTCTTATGTCCTTTTGCATCTTTGACCTTGGAGAGGAGCTTCCTATCAGAATAGACAATACTGAGCTAGATGGAACAAAGGCTTGCTGCAATAGGAGGCAACTTCATATCTTTGACTCACATCATTACTTCATTCGGCCTTCAAAAACCCCTGACATGATCTACTGGCAGACTTTCCCTGCCTAAAAGAGCTGAGGGAATTATCCTAGTTGATGTGATGATACCATTCCGAACAGCAGACTGATCCTCATTGCACACGTTGGTATTTGGCAATCCTAAGTATTCAGCATCTCCCCCCCCCCCTCAAAGGAGTTATTGATTTCTTGGGTGCACGTCTTGGTTCAATAGTCTGGAATAAAATGACAGCCGGTACATGGAGTCTATTGCTCAGGCCAGGCAGGGTGATAAAGAATAAAGATGTTCTGAAATAGATTGAAACTCCAATCATTGATTTCTAGGAGACAAATTAATAAGGGTTTTTCTGGAGAGTTATATCTCAAGTCTTCCTCACAGTGGGAAAGATCTCCCTTTACCTAGCATTCAGACATAATGTTGAATAATCCTCAAGGTAGCTTCTTTTCAGAAACCATTAAACGTGAATCTAATTCTTCGAGAGCCTTTTCATCCTTCTCTATCCATGATGAAAATTCGTACATTTCATCAGGCTGGGCTAAATTTGGATATATAGACCTAATTTCAAGAAACATCATGACCACTCTCTTTCCTACACCACACTGTATAATATCCCTTTAGGAGAAATCTTGGTCTGGTTCTCCTCATGCTGTTCTACAGTTTTTACTATATTTAATAAAAGCACAATTGAAGGAGAGCCGTGGATGATAGAGTGAGATTAGGACTGGCAACCCCCAGCTGGAACACTGGGGAGGCTAGGGTCATTTATGCATGGGTACTTTCACTCACCTTCACCCACCCCTGTCTGTCTCTGTTGCTCCTTGGGGTTATGCATGAGTTTTCCATCCATTAGAGATGACCTCGCTGCCAGCCCTCACATACCCCGGGACTTTTCGTCCCTCTATTAACCCGATTCTTCCCTCTCCTGGTTGGCCACTGTGTGAACAGACTGCTGGACTTGATGGACCTTGGTCTGATCCAGCATGGTCTTTCTTATGTTCTTGGCCAAGATGCCCTCCCTCTCATGATCCGCCTAAAGTCATAGAATCAGCATTGCTGACAGATGGCCATCTAGCCTCTTCTTCAAAACCTCCAGGGAAGGAGAGCTCACCACCTCCCGAGGAAGCCTGTTCCACTGAGGAACCGCTCTAACTGTTAGAAAGTTCTTCCTAATGTCTAGATAGAAACTCTTTTGATTTAATTTGAACCTGTTGGTTCTGGTCTGACCTTCTGGGTCCAACCTGTGTGTCCCTGTCCATACCCATGACCAACACAAGTTGGCACTGCCCAATGTCAGCTCTAAGGTAGTTCACTGATGTTTCCTTGACCTCTTTGTGTCTCAAAGGATCCCTGGCAGTGCTGCTGTCAACATGCTCTTTGGACATGATTTGCATGGAAATGAGCTCCAATTTCACACCTCGGATGGAGCTGCGTGCGAGTGCGTATCGGATCCATTGCTTTTAAGTGTAATGGTGATATTATTCATTAACTCCAATTTTCTTCCTGATAGCAGGGCAGCTCATTAGATACTTCTTCGAAGATCTGAAACGATAAAGCAGCCCATTGTGAAATGAATTAGAAATACTTCCACGAGTAGGATTAGGAGCCGAGTACACAGGCTGCCCTTCAAAGGTCCTTCACTTCAAGGGTGTGCCGGGAGGGTTGCCACTTGGAAATACCTGGAGATTTTAGGGGGTAAAGCCTAGGAAGGGTGGGTTTGGGGAGGGGAGGGACCTCAGTGGGGCATTATGTCCACCCTCAAAAGCAGCCGTTTTCTCCAGCGAAACTGATCTCTGTCTCCAGTAGGGTTGCCAGCTCCCTTGTCACCACTGGTGGGAGGTTTTTGGGGCAGAGCCTGAGGAGGGCAGGGTTTGGGGAGGGGAGGGGCTTCAATGCCATTGAGTCCAATTGCCAATGGAGGCCATGTTCTCCAGGTGAACTGATCTCTATCGGCTGGAGATCAGTTGTAATAGCAGGAGATCTCCAGCTAGGACCTGGAGGTTGGCAACCTTAGTTTTCAGCCTCCACTTCCAGGTTGGCAGCCCTATGTGGCTTTGCCTTGGCTAGGGTTGCCAACCTCCAGGTGGTCTGAATTCAAAACCAGAGCACCAGCAAAAATAAGCCCTAAATAAGGCTACTAGAATACAATATTGCTGTTTAGAAAAATATATTACGAGGTTAAGCCTCACAAGCACAACCGCAGTTGAGAAAAAGACTTTTACAGACTGGTCTAATGTAGACACAATGCAATAGCACACTAGGCGTTACAATAATGTAAACATCGGCGAAAATCACTCAATTCATATCAAGTCCATACATGCAAAGTGCAACAATCAAGCAACGGAATCAAGACACTGTGCAATGGGCTTCCGGTATAATTCCCATTTAATGTAGAATTTTCTCAAGCTTCTAGTCCTTCCGTATGCCAAAGGTTCATTCATAAGAAAAAGGAGTGTACCTTCCTAGTATGCATGGCTGGCTGGAAGGTGGACTCTGTGGCATTATACACCACTGAAGTCTCTTCTCTCCCCAAACCTCACCGTCCTCGGGCTCCAACCCCAAATCTCCTGTTATTTCCCAACTCAGAGCTGGCAATCCTCGCCTTGGTCCTCATGAATAGGAAATGATCATCCTGCAAGCCGAGGCCCACATGATTGAAGGCTCCCCATGCAAAATCATTTCCTGCACATAGAAACCTTGACGGGAGAAAAGGCATACAAGCGGGGGCCTGTCTAGGCTTGCCAGTGGCCTGGTGGGGGCGGGCAAAAGCCCGACAGTCCACCCGGCTGACTGCCGACCCTCAGCTGCTCGGGGGGCAAAAGAGGGCCAGGCGGAGGGGGAGTTTCGTCGGGGATTGCTAGAGCATCTGTTGTGCCCCCAGCCACCCCCTCACAAAGCTCCCGCTGGTGGAGCAGAAGGATGTGGCAACCCCAGCCCTGCCTGTTATTGCCCTGAAACCAAATGGCAGCGTTTGCATCTATGGCTTCCAATATTTGCTAGGCACAGAAAAACGGTTCTTTCTAGTCGAAGTTTTTGCCCGAATCTTGGGGGCAGGGTTGCTCTCTTTCAGCTCGTCGTTAAATGCAACATCTGTGGCCGTTCTGATCCCGTACAACACAACAATGTCCTCTAATAAGCTCGGTGCTCTGGCTGCAGCAGGCGTCCCAGTCTCCACTGGCGAGCGCGATGAACTCCTTTTTCTGAGCTCGGCGCTTGAGAAGGGATGTAAAATGTCTCTGACACGGGGTGCCTGGATTGAATTGTTTTATGGGTTTCGATTTTTGCAAGCCACCTGGAACCGGAGGATTTGGTGACAGAGGAATGTATCAAAAAAGAAACATCGCGGAGTTATCCGTGATGTACGATGTCGCACGCTGGGATTCGCTGGCGGAAAATGAGAAAACGAGGGAGCAGACATCCTTCAAAGTACAGGACAAATGATTCTTTTCCTGAGTTCTCGGGTCATGTCAACCATTCCACACCAAGGAAGCACCTTCTATGCTCTCTTCATCATAGAGTAGCAATGGGTCATTAGGTCAGCGAGAGGTGCCTCCCTTGAAATTCGGCTCGTATTCCCATCCACTCCAACCTTGTTGGTATTCAGAGAGAGAGACTGGCCTGTTAAACAAGAAATCTCACTTTCCCTTCATTTCTAGTGCCATCATGACCTTTCTATGTATTAGAAAGACCAATTCCCTTTTTAAAAAAGATTATCTTCTTTACCAAATAATATTGTCCTTAAGTTACCCCTTGGCCCATTTCAGTGTTTCACCTGCAAAAGTAGCGAAAGGGGGATTTTTTAAAAGATCACTTGAGAAAAGTCCATCCTGTGCTGGAGAAAAACTTAATGGGGTTGGTGTAGGGTTGCCAACCTCCAGGTACTAGCTGGAGATCTCCAGGTTTTACAACTGATCTCCAGCCGATAGAGATCAGTTCACCTGGAGAAAATGGCCGCTCTGGCAATTGGACTCTATGGCGTAGAAGTCCCTCCCCTCCCCAACCCCCACCTCCTCAGACTCTGCTTCAAAAACCTTCTGCCGGTGGTGGGGGTGCTGCTTTACCGTTTCTCTACCTTCCACCTTCCTTTCCCTCTCCCCATAGACCCTTTTCATACCACAGGCGACCAGATGAAGAAGAGTTGGTTTTTATACCCCAATTTTCTCTGCCTTTAAGGAGTCTCAAACCGGCTTACAATTGCCTTCTTTCTTCTCCCCACAACAGGTAGGTGGGGCTGAGAGAGTTCAGCGGGAACTGTGACTAGCCCAAGGTCCTCTCAGCAGGCTTCAGGTATAGGAGTGGGGAAACCAACCTGGTGTCTGTTGTGGTGAGGGGGAAGGAAGGTGATTGTAAGCCAGTTTGATTCTTCCTTAAGTGGTAGAGAAAGTTGGCATATAAAAACCAACTCCTCCTCCTCCTCCTCCTCCTCCTCCTCCTCTTCTTCTTCTTCTTCTTCTTCTTCTTCTTCTTCTTCTTCTTCTTCTTCTTCTTCTTCTTCTCCTTCTCCTTCTCCTTCTCCTTCTCCTTCTTCTTCTGGCAAAATTAACCATCTGCCAATGCCTTTATATTTATATCCCTTCCTAGGAGCTCAGAGTGGATTTCCGAAGCATTCGCCTTTCTTCTTCGATTCAGCAAAAGAGCATGCGGTGAGTACACCTTCTGCATTGTCACAGCCCGTCGAAAAGGCCCTTTGCATGGCGCATCTGCCTCTGTTGACACAGGAGAAAAAAATATCCAGTGGGTTGTTATTTGGCTATGCTTGACTTTGCGCTCTCTTTTAGTGGAACCCAGACGCAGCCCGGCAAGCCCAAGGCCTAATCAATACTGCACTAACTGCTTCATTAATCCTCTCGTGCTGCTTTTCTCTCTCATCTTTCCAGGACGGTATTGACTGTTGTTACCTTAGAGCAGGTAATTGATTTTTTCCAGGTAATAACTGCAGAAGATTATCAGCGATATCTTTTCCCCTCCCCTCCTCCCTGCCCTTCCGCAGACCCCTGTCAAATTCTGACAGTTCGCCGTTCCTTTCCGATGACCCCCCCGCTAATGGTTGCACATTGTTCGGTCTAATGGGGGAAAACAGTAAGCTGCACAATTCTGAATGGTGTTAATTGGTGGGTCACCTCCAACCCCCCCCCAAGCCATTGCACTGTGGTAGCGCAGCTCCCCAGGGAGGAGATGGCACACGAATGGCTGATAGAAAAGCCGTCTTCTCCGTCAGAGGTGGGCTTGCAGGACACAGAAATGAGTGGCTAAAAATGGAGAGCCAGCATGGTGTAGGGGTTAAGAGCGGTGGTTTGGAGCGGTGGAGTCTGATCTGAAGAAGCTGGTTGGCTTCCCCACTCCTCCACATGAGCGGCGGAGGCTAATCTGGTGAATGGGATTGGTTTCCCCACTCCTACACATGAAGCCAACTGGGTGACCTTGGTCGGGTTGCCAACCTCCAGGTACGAGTTGGAGATCTCCCACTATTACAACTGATCTCCATCAGATAGAGATCAGTTCCCCTGGAGAAAACGGTTGCTTCGGCAATTTGACTCTATGGCATTGAAGTCCTTCCCCTTCCCAAACCCTGCCCTTGACAGGCTCTGCCCCAAAAAACCTCCTGCTGGTGGCGAAGAGGGACCTGGCAACCCTAGACCTTGGGATAGTCACATTCTCTCAGCCCCACCTACCTCACAGGGTGTCTGTTATGGGGAGGGGAGGGGAAGGTGATTGGAAGCCAGTTTGATTCTTCCTTAAGTGGTAGAGAAAGTCGGCATATCAAAACCAACTCTTCTTCTTCTCCTCCTCCTCCTCCTCCCATTTTCGGACAGAATTTGATACACTTAACTTGTGATTTCTTTCCTGGTGTCTCCTGAAAGCCCTCTCCTGTCCCTCAGCACGTGATCTTAGTCTGATTTATTCTGGAGTACCAGGGACCAAGTGCCAGTGAGTCACGGCTACACTCTGAAACCATCATCTCACCTGGGAGCTCTGAGACAGAGAAACTAAAGTACAACTTCTTTCATGGTAAAAGGGCCACCTGTGTTTACATGTCTGCTCCATCCACATATAAAGCCGAAGGAGGCATGGTGAAAAAAGTAAGGGGAGCTAAACTCTCTGGCCATTTATGCAGGGGTATTTAGCTCGCGATCCCTGCGGGACTGCTTCGAGGCTTCCTTTGCATTATTCATGATTTTACCAACCTTTAGAAGTCACTTTGCTCCCACCTCGTTCTTTCTCCGAAGTTCTAGAATGCTGTTTTATAACGAATTTCAACTCTGCTTCGAGGCAAGAGCGACACAAATTCCTGCCATTTCCATGTATAGTCCTCATTTTGGGTTTCTCTCCCCATGCCCATACTGGCTTCTCCCTCCCACTTGTCTGTTCCTCCCATTCAACCCCTTTCCTCAAAGTGAAGCACAAAAGAGGGAGTGAAACTTGCATGAAATGTGCAGGAAGACACCAACCGGAGAGAGGCTGGAAGGCAGCTCCTGGCAGGGAGCTGTTGAAGAAAGGAGGGGAGGAATACCCAGCTTTGCAAAAGCCCACACACAGACAGGGGGCAGTCCCTTTAAGAGCTGACCTGCCCCCTCTGACTAAACTGCAACAAGGTTCTGTTTTCAGGGGGAGGAACTGAGAAGCTCTGTGATTCACTGGGGATGCATAATTAATCACAAGGGACTCCTGGAATTTCTTTGGGTGGGGGGAAGCCCTCATGCATATGATGTTTGAGAATTCGGATCAGAAAACTGTGCAGCAAACCAAACACAAACTTCCCCTGCATAAATGACCTCTATCTTGTTATTGACAGCACCTGGTATTCCCAGGGGATCTCCCATCCCAGTACTAACAAGGCCTAGACCTACTCAGCAGCCAAGATCAGGCATGTTCAGGCTGGAATAGCCACGACAATATCCAGCAATATAAGGAGAGCCAGCGTAGTGTAGTGGTTAAGAGCAGTGGCTTGGAGTGGTGGATTCTGAGCTGGAGAACCGGGTTTGATTCCCCACTCCTCCACATGAGTGGCGGAGGCTAATCTGGTGAACGAGATTTGTTTCCCCTCTCCTACACATGGAGCCAGCTGGGTGACCTTGGGCTAGTCACAGCTCTCTCAGCCCCACCCACCTCACAGGGTGTCTGTTGCGGGGAGGGGAAGGGAAGGTGATTGTAAGCTGGTTTGAATCTCCCTTAAGTGGTAGAGAAAGTCAGCATATAAAAAACCAACTCTTCTTCTTCTTCTTCTTCTTCAACATATGGTAATGTTTTGCCATACTTGAGGGCCGCTATAATCGACCAATTATGTCTTTGTAGTACAAGGGTGTTGAAGACTGTATCCCACACGTGTTGTCTCATAATTATTATAACTGAGTGAGGGATGATGTAATAGCTCTGCTTCTGACTAGTTTATCAGGCCCCTCGGCAGAATATCTAATTACATTTCTTCTCACTGGGGAGAACGTATGCTTCACGGAAAACACGACAACGTTTTTTAATGTCATCACTGAGATACGTCCCTGGATGGAGAAGAAGCCCTAGGATTGCCAGCCTGCAGGTACTAGCTGGAGATCCCCTGCTATTGCAACTGATTTCCAGCCAATACAGATCAGTTCACCTGGAGAAAATGGCTGTTTTGGCGATTGGACTCTATGGCATACATAGAATCATAGAATCATAGAGTTGGAAGGGACCACCAGGGTCATCAAGTCCATCCCCCTGCACAATGCAGGAAATTCCCAACTACCTCCCCCCCACACCCACAGTGACCAGAAGATGCCCAAGATGCCCCCACTCATCATCTGCCTACCATCACAGAATCAGCATTGCTGACAGATGGTCATCTAACCTCTTCTTAAAAACCTCCAGGGAAGGAGAGCTTACCACCTCCTGAGGAAGCCTGTTCCTCTGAGGAACCGCTCTGTTAGAAAATTCTTCCTAATGTCTAGACGGAAACTCTTTTGATTTAATCTCAACCCGTTGCTTCTGGTCCAATCTTGTGGGGCAACAGAAAACAACTCGGCACCATCCTATGACAGCCCCTCCAGTACTTGAACATGGTTATCATATCCCTTCTCGGTCTTCTCCTCTTCAGGCTAAACATACCCAGCTCCTTCAGCCTTTCCTCATTGGACTTGGTCTCCAGACCCCTCGCCATCTTTGTTGCCCTCCTCTGGACACATTCCAGCTTGTCTACATCTTTCTTAAATTGCCAGGTCCCTCCCCTTCCCAAACCCTGCCCTCCTCAGACTCCACCCCAAAAACCTCCTGCTGGTGGCTAAGAGGATCCTGGCGACCCTAAATTGCCCTGTTAATCAGAATTGTAATAACTGCTACATTCTGTTTTAATGTTTGTATTCTAAAGGACTTTTGGCCATACGGTACATTTTTCGAATCGGTACCTCCTTATCTACATTCCTTCGCTTGCTATGAATAGAAGGCTCGGCTTGCAAAATATCCATTGACGAAGAGAGGGAGCTGTTTAAGCCGTATCGATTTCCAAAGAAGAGATTAATATTCTTTCTTCCAGTGTGCTTTAGGGACAGAAATCAAGACAACTGGGTAAGGCATTTTGAGCTGGGAGACGTCTGCATTCCAAGTCCCCCTAATCTGAACTTTGCTCCTGTCGATTGCCTGATCGTTCAGAAAGGACAAATGACGGGATATATTTATCATCCCAGCTACAGGACAGGCAGGAGAGACTTTGGCATGTGAGAAGAAAGCTTTGATAGACGGTCTAGAACCACAGTCCAGTTTCACCTTAAAGCCTAACACAATTTCTGGCAGGGTGTGAGCTTTCGTGAGCCACAGCTCACTTCTTCAGATACAACTAGAATGAGAGTCCATTTATCCTTAAGTAGAGAAGAGTGAATTAGACACACAATGGCAATGTAAATGCCAAAAGCAAGTAAATGACATGGATTGGATTAGGTGTGATACACAGAGGGGTAGTAGGCATGGAGAAATTAGCATTGGTAATGAGACAGGAATCCCAGATCTCTATTCAGTCCAGGAGAATGCATTGTCTTGAGTTTCATTATTAGTTGTAATCCAGCAGTCTCTCTTTCTAATCTCCTTTTAAAATCCCTTTGTAAGAGAACTGCTGCTCTTAAATCAGCAACTGAATGTCCTGGAAGGATAATTTCCTGGAATGTCCTAGAACCAGAGATGGGTTCTGCTCTTTTCTTCAGGCACAATGTGGAGAGAGAACGCCCCCCTTAGCAAAATATTGCTCCGCCCCCAAAACCAGGCAGAGCCTGAGGAGGGTGGGGTTTGGGAGGGGAGGGACTTCAATGCCATAGAGCCCAATGGCCAAAGTGGCCATTTTCTCCAGGTGAACTGATCTCTATCTGCTGGAGATCAATTGTAATAGCGGGAGATCTCCAGCTAATACCTGGAGGTTGGCAACCCTATAAACTACGGAGAGAAGATGTATATTAATACAACTCTTGTTCTTTTCTGTACATCTGTGAAAGTTATGCCAGGAGTTATTTCCGTGGAAATGCATGCATAACAGATGCTGTTCTTCTTTCTCTTTCAGAAGGCATAATGCATTTTCCGGCATTTGTTTTATTCATGGATCTTCATGCAATAACAATCAATAAGACTGAATAAACCTGATTGTTGAATTCAAGCCACAAAATGGCACCGCACTTGGCCATTATTTGATGTTGCTGTTTTCTGAAACATACTCAGGTATACCTCTAAACTCTAAAAATTCAAGGGGTTCTCTTTGTTTAAAGAAGAGCTATGCAGTCTATGAATAGGCAAGTCTGCCCTGATCGGTAATTCCAAGATCAATCGTAATAAATGTAAGCAATATTGCAATAGAGTTACATTTCTTGATGGTTTCTGCCCATACCTGTGAACCTGCACATAATTCGGCACAAATTCATGTGCATCAATCAGATGTCACTTGGTTTCTTCTGAGATTCTTAAAAGAGTGTCTGGCGCCATGCTGTTTAGTCTTATCTTTCAAAATACCAAGAAAGCTCACCTCAACCCATCAAAACAGAAAAAAAAAAGGAATTGTTCTGTCAGGAGACAAAAAAATACAGAAGCGTATAAAAAGGAACGAGATCACAGACGTCTTGATTCCTAGGCATGAGAAAAGATAATTTTCTTTGATAAAAAAAACATAACGATACTTGATTTAAAGCAGCCAGAGTTGTTTGAATTGTAGAAGGATTGAGTAGTCGCTCTGGGTGGTGTCATTCGGTGGAGAACTAGTTCTCTGAAGCCAAGGATTTCTGGGTAGCGGAAGAACTTTAGCTCCAATTAACACCTGCAAGACAGAGGACTTTCTGTCAATGTGGATCCCTTTTGATCTCTTATAGGAAGAGAGTTAAGGCAGAGAGGTGGATACACTGAACTGGACTTACAGTGCATTCCTGAAAGGAATGCCTGCCCCGGGCTTAGGAGGAAAACTAGCGGCATTGCCTCCTAAAGAGGTTTCGGCACAGCTAAAAGCTGGCGTATCTTAACAAAAATAAAAAGGGGTGTTCCCGAGCCGAAAGTGCCCCGGGAATGCCTCCCGGGGTGCCAGAACGCCTCCCGGCTCGCCGGCACAACCTGTGCCAGTTGCCGGAGGCCGGCAAGAGGCGGCGGCGGTTGGGGAGTGATGCCCGGTGTGTGCCTTCCGGGCACCGACGGTGTGGGGCCCTGCGCCGGTGGGGGCCGTAGTCGGCCTCCTAAGGGCTTTGGGCCCATTTTTCAGGAATGGGCTGTTAGTCTGTAGTTGGAAGTAAATACATGAAAGAAGAGCAGGCGAAATAGCACACACCACTGCAACTGATTTTCAGCCCTTTTCCCGCTGTTGGTGGGCAATAGGTACAGGTAAAGGTCCCCTGTGCAAGCACCAGGTCATTCCTGACCCATGGAGTGATGTCATATTCCGACGTTTCCTAGGCAGACTTTGTTTATGGGGTGGTTTGCCAGTGCCTTCCCCAGTCATCTTCCCTTTACCCTCAGCAAGCTGGGGACTCATTTTACTGACCTCGGAAGGATGGAAGGCTGAGTCAACCTTGAGTCGGCTACCTGAAACCAACTTCCGTTGGGATTGAACTCAGGTTGTGAGCAGAGCTTGGACTGCAGTACTGCAGCTTACCACATACCTGGAGAATTTTGGGGTGGAGCCTGAGGAGGGTGGGGTTTGGGGAGGGGAGGGACTTCAGTGCCCTAGAGACCAATTGCCAAAGCAGCCATTTTCTCCAGGTGAACTGATCTCTGGAGTAATAGCGGGAGAACCCCAGCTACTACCTGGACGTTGGCAACCCTACAAGGAGGGAAAGTGGGGGTTACTTCAAGAGTGTGTTTTTGGAAGCTAAGGCTGTGATAGAAGGATGTAGGGGTGGAATGGGGCCTTTGTACTACAGCCCAACTGTTGGCTAGCTCTTGGGATGGAGAGCGCATGGTGAACCCAGAATACCTTCAGCCTGTGTGTGGAAAAACGATGCATAACCGCTTTCTAGAAGCGAGCCCTCAGCTCCACGCTTGTTTCCCCTAAGCTCTGATGGGAGTTGGCGGTAGAGGGCCTTGGTGCGCCACGTCAGCTCCTGCCTTCCATGCTGTGTGTTGTTTTATTTAAGTGAAGAACAGCCACGGTTGCTCATAAATAACGGATGTGTTGTATCCTCCCGTCCATCTGTTCCTGTCGGGCTGAGGAAAGGTATGCCCTGAATCATATGCTTTCAAGTTGACTAAAGCACACCTTGTGTTTTGGGTTTGTAGCCCTTACAGAGAGCACCAACTGTTCCTGAAAAGGTGAGAAACAGGTACTGGAGAGCCAGAACGAGCGTTTGATTTGGTAGCTGCTCGGAGCTAGTACACAATGTGGAAGGCATATGGAAGAAATAAATCCTCACCCTGTACCTTTCCGTTCTGCCTCATAAGGTCAGACCAGAACCAACGGGTTGAAATTAAATCAACAGAGTTTCCATCTAGACATTAGGAAAAAATTTCAAACGGAGCGGTTCCTCAGTGGAACAGGCTTCCTCGGGAGGTGGTGAGCTCTCCTTCCCTGGAGGTTTTGAAGCAGAGGCTAGATGGCCATGTGCCAGCAATGCTGAGTCTGTGACCTTAGGCAGATCATGAGAGGGAGGGCATCCTGGCCATCTTCTGGGCATGGAGTAGGGGTCACTGGGGGTGTGGGGGGAGGTAGTTGTGAATGTCCTGCATTGTGCAGGGGGTGGGACTAGATGACCCTGGTGGTCCCTTCCAACTCTATGATTCTAGAATAGGGGTGCCTGGTCTCCCAGATTAGCGGAAGACCTTACGCCAACAGCCCTCTTTCTCCACCACTGCTCAGTGGGCCAGGGGAGGCAAAAAGAGGGGGAAATCGCCAGTGATGGGGTGATATCACCTGGACGTGACATCACCGCATGAGGCGACGCTCTAGCATTTGCCCCAAACTTTATAGTTAAACAACAGAGTTATGAGTGAACTCTAGAGCGTTACCCTTACAAAGTGACATCGCTTTCATGTAGCGCCAGACATGACATCGCAACCTTACTGGAAAGCCCCCCTCCCCACCAGCAAGGTCTTCCTCAAGCTGGCAACCCGACCTCAGAAACGTGCATTCGCTTATTCTGCATATTTTGCTCTTTTATTTATGGGCCATTTCCAGTGTGTGGGTCATTTATGGCAGTTGGTGTCACAGTGGAAAGTATAAGGGATGCACCTGGCCATGGTTATGTCAAGTTGGTGGAGTCGCCTACTTTTTTGCCCTTCTATCATCTCAATCCTAGTGGAATATATTGTTTCAATATCGGGACTCCCTGCTTCTGTCCAGCGAGAGAGATATCCTAAGTCTAATAAAACAAAGACTAGTTGATCATGAGTTCCAGCGCAAATTTCCTTTGACGCCGCCAGTTTGCTCACCTCAATACTTTGGACTTCCACCTAATTTCCATTTAAACTACCTGGACCATCTTGACAATCCTAAGATCAGGAAAGCCTTTATGCAAGCTAGGACTAATTCATTGCCTTCAGCGATCCTCCGTGGCAGATTCCTGAAAACACCTTACGATGAAAGGGTCTGCGGATGTGGTGCAGGATGTCCTGACTCCCTGTCTCATATTCTTTTGGACTGCCATCTTTATGATTCCCCAAGAGGAAACCTAATAAAACCTATAGTTTTGAACTTCTCCTCAAATAATACGAAAATACTTCACAAACTATTAGCTGGTAAGGACCCTGGGACAACCGAAAACGTGGCAAAATTTCTGACGATAGTAGTCAACCGATGGGAATCTAGTCGGAAGTAGAATCACAACATTAAGGAATGATTTATATTAATTTTATTTTACTCTAACTTTTATCCTTTTATATACTGCAGATTGTACTATGCCAATAAAGGTATTTGAAATTTGAAATTTTGATTTTGTTTCAATATGATGAAGAACTAATGCTGTTCAATCAACAGGTTTATGTCATGAATCTGCTTAATCTAACTTCAGTAGAGCCTCCAGGATCAGTGTCAGTATGCCGGGAGACAAACAACAGGAGGAGTGGTATTGCCTTCAAGCATCTGACTTGGGCCAATCCCACTTTTTCAGCCTAACCGACCTCACGTAGGGTTGCCAACCTCCAGGTACTGGTAGGAGATAGAAACTTCTGCGTATATAGTAGTTAAAACAAAATTCACACAGAAACTATATATTCAATATTTGCAATTATATTCCAATAAGTCATCCCCCAACAAACAATAAATACAAAACACACACACACACAAAAAAACATCCACAATAGTTGCATAATACAATTTCACCAAATATGATTAACAGGTAAGTATGTAAATATTTAGGAGGGAAGTCTGCATGGTACAGCCTGATCTTGTCAGATCTCAAAAGCTAAGCAGGGTCAGCCCTGGTTAGTATTTGGATGGGAGACCACCAAGGAATACCAGGGTTGCTATGCAGAGGAAGGCACTGGCAAACCACCTCTGTAAGTCTCTTGCCATGAAAACCCCATAAGGGGTCGCCATAAGTCAGCTGCGACTTACACACACACATAAATATTTATATCTAATATTATTTCTTCTTTTACAGCAATATGCTCATTCATCAGATGTCAAACAGGCGAGGAAGACTGCCGTTTTGTTCTTCATCAGTTCTTCTGCCTTAATATCTTCAGTTGATATATACTCCCTTTTATCCCAAGTTACAATTCTAAACTCCCCCCTGGGTAGATAACTGGTCCAGGCTAGTATAGAAAGTCAAAATTCAAAGGTTCCCTGTTGGGATACCAAGAAAGAAATAATATTAGATATAAATATTTATATACTTACCTGTTAATCATATTTGGTGAAATTGTATTATGCAACTATTGTGGATGTTTTTTGTATTTATTGTTTGTTGGGGGATGACTTATTGGGATATAATTGCGAATATTGAATATATGGTTTCTGTGTGAATTTTGGTTTAACCTCCAGGTACTAGCTGGAGATCTCCTGCTATTACAACTGATCTCCAGCCGATAGAGATCAGTTCCCTGGAGAAAATGGCTGCTTTGGCCATTGGACTCTATGGCATCGAAGTCCCTCCCCTCCCCAAACTCCACCCTCCTCAGGCTCCGCCCCAAAAACCTCCTGCTGGTGGCGAAGAGGGACCTGGCAACCCTAACCTCATGGGGTTGTTGTGAGGACAAAATGGAGGTGGGGAGAATGATGTAAACTGCCTCGGGTCACTGTTGGGGAGAAAGGCGATGTATAAATGAATAAAACAAACAAATAAATACAAGCCCGAGTTATGGGGCTTCTTTTCAAACGACAGGTTCCCTTTTTAGAATAGATCATCAGTACCACGCTGTAAATGGCTCCTAAGCGCCGAGTTCCTGCCATAAAATTGAAATGCGGAGTTAGGTTCCATTTAAAAAATATTTAAGGACATCGCCATCATAATCAAAGGCAAATTAATGACGGTCCCGTCTGTCCCAGCTACTATCGAGCTAAAGAATTGTAACGCCGCTTGTGTTTTGTAATCAAAACAGCAAGCGTTAAATGGTTATTGATCTATCCTCCATTGTTTAACAATTTAATACAATATAATAGTACCATTTCCTCCTGGTTGTCTAACAATACATATCGGCGCTGCTTTTTAGCGGTGCAGCTTTCGCGTGTGAGAGAAAAGCAATAAAGCAAAAAAAAAAAATTTCCAACTGCGTTCGTCGGCTCTGTTCAATAACACCTCGCCTGCTGCTCCCCCCTCCTGTTCTCTCAATAAACCCAACTTTAAGGGGGGGGGAAACTATTCATATTTCAGCAGTGAGGATGCACACTGTGGCCACCTGCTCTGCACAAGTTTTTGCATCTCAACGCAGGTTGCAGGATTGCCGCCCCGGCGCTTAATTTCCAGCCGCCAAGAGCCCAGAAGCTTCCCGTCGTTGGTTCTGAATTGTGCACATTACGGAAAATTCGCAACGTGCAGACCGCATGGTAAGAAAACCAGCTCGGGGTCCCCAGCGCAGTCGACAACATTAGAACTTGCCAACTCATATGTTATTTTTTTGCACAGCTACTTGAAAAAAGGACCATTCTATTGAAGAAGAAGAAGAGTTGGTTTTTATATGACGATTCCCTCTACCTTTTAAGAAGAATCAAACCAGCTTAGAATCGCCTTCCCTTCCTCTCCCTGCAACAGACATTTTGTGAGGTCGGTGGGGCTGAGAGAGTTCGGAGAGAAGCTGTGACTAGCCCAAGGTCACTCAGCAGGCTTCATGTGTAGGAGTGGGGGAAACCAACCCGGTTCACCAGATTAGAGTCCACCGCTCATGTGGAGGAATGGGGAATACAAACCCAGTTCTCCAGGTTAGAGCCTGCCGCTCATGTGGAGGAATAGGGAACCAAACCTGGTTCACCAGATAAGAGCCCGCCGCTCATGTAGAGGAGTGGGGAATGAAACCTGGGCCATGTCCGCACTTATCATTTGCGGCGCCGGCTTCCGCGGGCTTTCCTTGCATGTTCCCACTGCAACTCACCCGAAGGATTCCCAGGACGTCTCCAGAGCGCAGTTTCTCCGCGGTAAGAGGATCCGCTGATAAGGCGAGTTAAAAAAATAAAGCGTCCTCCACACTCGGCGCCTTGAAGTGGGAACATGCAATGCGTCCTCAATCCTGCTGCCAGCCAACCCCTGAACTCACCCCGCCTCCCTTACTAAAGCTGAACTAATCGCAACCCTTGCTTGGAGCGCCGACTAGGCATGCCTGGAAGCTTGCTGGTCTGGAAATTTTCAAGTGCAGCAGGGAAAGGAGGCGGGTGGGAACAGGAATTTAAAAGCGGTCTCGATTCTTGTGTATTGGATGCGGGTGAATTGCGAGGTAAGTTGCTAGTGCGTCAACGGGCCAGGTTCTCCAGATTAGAGTCTGCTGCTCATGTTGGTGACATGTTGCTTGCACAACAGCCATGCCTACTTGATGACTTAAACAGGCCTGGGGGGAACCAGCTGTTGCTTGTTATCCCATCTCGGCACTCCCTGCCTGGTCAAGCTCATTAATCTCATCACTGTCAGCAGGGAGGGCTCCTCGCTGGGCCTGCAGTCTAGCACTCCTTCTTCGCTCAGGTAGCTGTGCCCTGAGTCTCCTGCGCCCCTGCTCCAGTGGCTTGGGGGAGGGGGACTCTCTGGTGGCACTGCCTGTGGCTGGACCTCTGACACAGGTGAGTCTTCTGTGCTGGGTGGCTGCAGACATGGGGAGGCCCCTTTTGCCTGAGGCTCCTCTGCCTATGGCTGCTCAGCCTGCTGCTCCTCCTCTCTTTCATAGCCTTCAGTTTCAAGGTCTTCATCATCTGAGGAAGCCCAAGCAGGCTGACCCATGACAAGAACCCTGGTATGAGCTTTTGAGGGAATATGCTTAGCAGGCGGCCATAATGACATCACAAAAGAAGGAAAGAAATACAGACCAAAACAGGAAAGCAGATGTTAGAAATACATTTTAGAAATATATGTTAGAAATATATTTCCACTCTAGCTGTTACCCCATGTGTTCAATAGTTGCTGTTTCTGTCCCACAAAACACACACGGCCCACTCAAAAGGCCCTGATTCAAGTTGAGCTGGCAAAAGTAATAATTCCTTTTACAACCCGACAGGTGATAAATTACCAACTGTACACCTTTTCGCCCAGCAAGAAAATGGGTTAATGTGTCATTTAACCATGCCCTCTTTTCAACAGTTGCAGAATGGAAAATGTCTCTTACCTGCTGGCATCACAGCAGGGAGTGACTGGGGAATTACTTTTTGATAGACACTACAAACTTCTGAAGGAGAAGATGTAGTAAGAGTTGTTATTGACACCATCCCTGGCCACCATCCCGGCCCTGAGAGAAAAAGGCCGCCGTGGTAAAAGGCCTGTTGCGATGCTCCGGTTGTAAACCGGAAGTGATGTGCCGACGGGCACCCGGGTGGATTGGTGGGGGTTTGCCCGCCACCACCGGGCACTTGGCAACCCTAGTTTTCAGCCTGTGGGAACAATCCTAATAAGGTCTACTTGAATGCGAGTCCCATTTTATTCAACGGGGCTTGCTCCCAGGAGAGTGTTCTTAGGAGTGCACCCCTAAGCAGAGTGACCCCCTTCTAAAATGCATTTTTAAACCCATTGCACGGTAATCCTGCTGGATATCTGAGGAGTGACGATGTCAGCGTCTGCTGGCAGGCGGTTTTAATCCTGCCTGATGGAATCAGAGGTATTGGAATCCGTGCTTAGTTCCAATCAATGTATCCCACACCTTTGGTTGAAGTCTGATTACCAGTAGTTGCAGCATGTGTTTTTTAACTCCCACAGAGTTAACTTTCTCTCTTGGCTGCAACTGCTTCCCCACCTTCTGGTGGTGTACACTGATATTGCCCTTGCCCCCAAAATGCCAACTATCTTTTCACTATTTATGATATTCAACCATGCATTGAAATGACTACTGCTGAAAGTTAAAAGATAATTCACAGTGGGTAGTCGTGTTAGTCTGTCTGCAGTAGTAGAAAAGAGCAAGAGTCCAGTAGCACCTTAAAGACTAACAAAAATATTTTCTGGCAGGGTAGGAGCTTTCGTGAGCCACAGCTCATACCCTGAAAAATATTTTTGAAAGTTAAAAGAGAAAGTGCCAAAGCAGGACTACAGCTGAACATCAAGAAGACCAAAGTAATGACTACAGGAGAATTACACAACTTTAAGGGTGACAATGAGGACATTGAAATTGTTCAGGACTTCCTTGGCTCCATCATCAACCAAAAGGGAGACTGCAGCCATGAAATCAGGAGGAGACTGAGACTGGGAAGGGCAGCCATGAAGGAGCTAGAAAAGATTCTGAAGTGTAAGGATGTGTCACTGGCCACCAAGATCAAGTTAATTCATGCCATCGTATTCCCTATTCTATGTATGGGTGTGAAAGCTGGACAATGAAGAAAGCTGTTAGGAAGAAAGTAGATTCCTTTGAAATGTGGTGTTGGAGGAGAGTGTTACAGATACCGTGGACTGCCAGAAAAACAAATCAGTGGGTTATAGATCAAATCAAGCCTGAACTGACCCTAGAAGCTAAAATGACTACACTGAGGCTGTTGTATTTTGGTCACATTATGAGAAGACAAGAGTCACTGGAAAAGACAGTCATGCTAGGAAAAGTTGAGGGCAGCAGGAAAAGAGGAAGACCCAACAAGAGAAGGACTGACTCTATAAAGGAAGCCATGGCCCTCAGTTTGCAAGATCTGAGCAAGGCTGTCAAAGATAGGACATTTTGGAGGACATGGATTCATAGGATCACCATGAGGTGGAAGTGACTTGATGGCACTTAACACACACATCTTTTCACTGCCAAATCTTGGCTTCTGCTCTGTCCTCCTTGCGACTCCTTGCTATTACTATTGACAGATTTGTGTTCAGGCAAGGAAATGAGAGAGCCAGTACACTGGTCTAGTGGTTAGAGTTTTGCACTAGGATCTGGGAGATCCAAGTTCAAATCCCCACTCCCATGGAAGCTCGTTGGGTGACCTTGGGCGAGTCACACACTCTCAGTCTAACCTACCTCACAGGGTGGTTTTGAAATAGGTTTGTCAGCTGTCCCTGGCAACTGGTGGGAGAGGGGGCGGGTGGCTGGAGTCTAGGGTTGCCAACCTCCAGGCAGTAGCTGGAGATCTCCTGCTATTACAACTGTTATCCAGCTGATAGAGATCAGTTCACTGGGAGAAAATGGCCATTTTGGCAGTTGGACTCTATGGCACTGAAGTCCCTCCCCAAACCCTGCCCTCCTCAGGCTCCGCCCCAAAACCTCCCACCGGTGGTGAAGAGGGACCAGGCTACCCTACTGGTCTTACCAGGTGCAAATTGAGGCCTAGGCCTTGACACCGTCGGCACATTGACATCACTTCCAGAAGTGACATTGTCATGTCGCCAATGACGTGGGAGATGCTCTGGTATTTGAGCAAAAACTCTATGGTAGACGCTGCTTTTACCATACAGTTTTGCCCAAATGCCAGAGCATCTCTCGTGTCATTGGCTACGTGATGACATACCTGGAGGTTGGTAACCCTAGCCTAAAGGGACAGAGATACATAGCTTTGCCAACCTCCAGGTACTAGCTGGAGATCTCCTGCTATTACAACTGATCTCCAGCCAATAGAGTTCAGTTCACTTGGAGAAAATGGCCACTTTGGCAATTGGACTCTATGGCATTGAAGTCCCTCCCCAAACCCCACCCTCCTCAGGCTCTGCCCCAAAAACCTCCCACCGGTGGCAAAGCGGGGCCTGGCAACCCTAAAGATAATGTGTTGTATTGTTCATCTGTTTAATGTGATTTATGAGTTTTGCATCTTTATTTTGTGATGTGGGGGTCTGTATGTTTGACCTTTTCCCCATTCTGGAGCCGCGATTTCCACGTTCTGCACAGAAGAGTACAGCTCTCACAAATAAAGTAATCTATTGTAGTACAGTAGATGTCAGGAGCAATTTAGCTAATCGCCCCTCAGCTTTAACGATGCCTACATTTTCTCGTCCTCCGAATTTCTCGCTAGATTGGACGTTCAGAGTTACCTATCTGAACTGAGCGAGGAATAATTAGTTGTTTCATTTGTACTTTCGCATGTTTCTACGAGGTCCTGAAGACTCACCCTGTGTTCGTTTTTAAAGGGAACCATTAGAAAGTGATGTCTTTAATTATGTGTTTTGTAAGTTGAGGAGGATTTACAAAAATGTGAAGGATGTTCCGTGGTGGTGTGGAAGGAATTCAGCAGATGGTGCACATATGCGGTGGGCCTAGCCCCTAATCAAATTGTGGGGGTTTTTTTTGTTTTGCAGAAACAATTATATACAGTTAATTACCCAAGAAGATCTCACATATAATTCAATATGTGTACTGCTAAGATTTTTGGATACCTCAAGTAATAAAAAAAACCCCAAATTCGATTGAAACACTGTTGTCAAGTACAAAAATGGACATCGTTTCACAATGGGGTTCATTGTTTCTCGTTCTAGAACAATTTAGTTGTCTTTTGAAAAGCCACACAAGTGTCCTCAGTTGTGGAGTTTGTATAAACTAATGAGGGAATATAGTCGAGAAGCTTAGGGTCCCCCCCCATCCCAAGCTGGTTTTCTTTTAACTTTATTAAACTTTATTTAACAGAGAGAAAAATATGAATATGAATAGTTTTGGATCCCCTACTGTGATACAGATGTAGTGTGTATGTTCCCTTTGTCACTTTATGCAGTGAATATATAATTTGAATGACTTACCATTTTGATAAGCTAATAAATGCATAAATGTTATAATAACGGAAAAAGCCAAATTCATGAATAGAGCACAAAGCCCTTTGTGTGTGTGCTTGGTTGAATCTCTAAGTTCCTTCGTTATCTTTGTGTTCTTCCACTTCCTTTACACTGCCAATGCACACGTGTGTGAATTGATAGAACATTGCAAAAAAGTAACTTTGAAGTGCTGAGATTTCTTCTGTGTGGTGTTTCACCAACTCAGAACAATGTATGTCCGCATACAAAAAGCACTGCCCGCAAAGAACCTTCACGGCTTCACGCAATCCTAAATATTGTTGCACCCAGATGACTTTGTGGCAGGGCTTTATTTGTGTGCACTTCAGTAACTCAGAGAGGGGTAGGGTGGCCAGGTCCCTCATCGCCACTGGCAGGAGGTTTTGGGGCGGAGCCTGAGAAGGGCGGGGTTTGGGGAGGGGAGGGGCTTCAATGCCATAGAGTCCAATTGCCAAAGCGGCCGTTTTCTCCAGGGGAACTGATCTCTATCGGCTGGAGATCAGTTGTAATAGCCGGAGATCTCCAGCTACTACCTGGAGGCTCAGTACAGGAGCGAAGAATACTTATAAGTGCAAACAAATAATTATATGCTACCGTGTCTAATACAATACGCACTTCATAAATATACAAAAAGAACCATTCATACAGTTGTAACACACATACACAAACTCATCTCTAGGATGGTGGTGAATGGAAAAAGTTCAATAAAAGGTGCAGTTTCTCTCAAGATATGCTCAACAGTCTTCTGTATTCATCCCATGCAGGTAAGTAGAGGTAATAAATATTTCAGGAGGAATTACTTCATGGAGGATACGGCCGTTTCAAATTCTTGACAATTTGAATTCTTCATCAGTCCTTCAAGCATTTTCCTCTTATATTGCACATCTTGATAATAAATTACAAAGTGCTGGATATAGTTCAATTCCCACGAAGGGTAACATTCACACTTGTGTCAAATACTGATTGTCCACTTTGAGACCTACATGAAGTTCTTCTGGTCCTATTTGAGACTGTGTTTTTTCCTTGCACTTTATTGATACATATAGCTGATGAAGCCATGAGCGAAACGTGATTTGGATCTAGACAACACGTCCTGACAGCTTCCCTCCGTGGCTCTCACCTGGGACATCGCCTTCCAGCAGTTTATAAACATAGAGAAGTCTATATTTGATTATTAAGACTGACTTACCTGCTATACAGGATGTTCAGGAATAGACACTCACCTACCTGATTTTCAGGACATTTATATATTGAATTTGTTCTTCTGCTGGACTGTTATTTATATATTTATATGTGTATCTTATTGTTATCTTATTGTACATATTGTTCACTTTTGCACCTACTTTCACTTTCTATAAATTAGTACTTTGATATATTGTGTGGGTGCTGTCTGGATTCCTTCCACTACCTGGAGGTTGGCAACCCTAGAGAGGGGGGAAAGGTACAAGTGAAAAGAAGGTGGTGGAATAGGGTTGCCAGGTGCCTACTAATGGTGGTCAATTGCCCACCAATTAACAGGCCTGCCTGCCGCCCCTCAGCTGGCTGACGGGGAAAACAGGCAAGCTAAAGGGAAAAAGAAGTCCCACATGTGCGTGGCATGGCGTGGCACAATAATGTCCCTTCCCAGGTAAATAGGGTTGCTAACCTCCAGGTAGTAGCTGGAGATCTGCTATTGTAGCTGATCTCAAGCCAACAGAGATCAGTTCCCCTGGAGAAAAGGGCCGCTTTGGCAATTGGACTCTAGGTCCCTCTTTGCAACTGGTGGGAGATTTTGGGGGCGGAGCCTGAAGAGGGCGGGGTTTGGGGAGGGGAGGGACTTCAATGCCATAGAGTCCAATGGCCAAAGCGGCCATTTTCTCCAGGGGAACTGATCTCTGTTGGCTGGAGATCAGTTGTAACAGCGGAAGACCTGGAGGTCTATCAAAGAGGATCACAGGTACTTTTTAGTGTCAGATGGGTTTGGGTTTAGAGAGATCCAGGCTCGTGACTCAGGGAGATTTCCATGCATGCGTGCGCACGCGCGCGCGCACGCGCACACACATGCGTAGCATCTCACAGGCAGCTGCATTCATTGAGGTCTCTGTATTTTACTGAACGTGCTGCAAGACCTTTTGCATCTGCTGCTTCTCAGACCTTTCAATTTTCTGTCCTGCAGTCCCATTTTGGTTTAATGATGCATGTTAATCTGGCATTTGAGCTCCCAGCCACCCAATCCGCTCATTCTGAAGGGATCTGGTCCAAATTCTGGCAGGGCCATTCCCCTCTTTATTATCTCTGCAGCGTTGTGCCGGAAAAGTCAACAGAAACGGTTTGGTAAACACCGTTTCTTCAAAAGCAGTCCTTTTTTCCACAATTTTCGGCTGATCCCTTCAAGGCGGTGAAACAGCGTCAACAAAGAGAAAAGGCAGGGCTCTAAATCAGCTGAATGGAGTGCGCCACGTTCTCTAAGCAGTACATGAAAAACACATACTGGAGGGTGGGAATACTGTAACTTCAGGCTGCACTCGTAAATCAGTGCATAATAGTAGCAGGTTCTGGCTGACGGGCATAAAAGCCCTGTTTGCTATTATTATTTTGAAGCGACGTAGATTAAAAATGCAATAGCAATCTTAAAAATCAATAATAATGCATTTTAATTCTAAGTCATCCCGTCAAGGCAACGGCAATCAGTCATATTTACGGAGGGCCCTGCGTGTAATAATCCCCCTGATCTCGATATAATTGCTAGCTTTGCTGTCTGAATTATCAACAGCTCTCGCGGCTTATTGCCTCGAACTTCCTTAATAAGCCCTTGCAATCAATAATCTCGCCACTGACGACGCGGCGAGGGGCCGAGCCGGGCGCGGGGCATAAATGCTTCAGCCGCAATCATTACAGGGGTATGAATGGCCAAGCAGCTGTGCTAATGGGACAGGCACCGAGCGAAGAGGTAATTTGGGAAAATCGTCTGGAATGGATATGGAGATCCTTTGCTGGCATGGTATTTCAACCTGGGGAGTGTTTATCCTTTCCAAAACACACTCGAAACCCTCCCTAGAGTGGTTCAGGTAAGATGGCATTCAGCATCCGGAGCGTTTCCATCCGGCCCTCTCAGCCAAGAAATCGGGAGGAGACTGAGACTGGGAAGGGCAGCCATGAAGGAGCTAGAAAATATTCTGAAGTGTAAGGATGTGTCACTGGCCACCAAAATCAAGTTAATTCATGCCATCGTATTCCCTATTACTATGTATGGGTGTGAAAGCTGGACAATGAAGAAAACTGATAGGAAGAAAGTAAGCTCCTATGAAATGTGGTGTTGGAGGAGAGTGTTACAGATTTCGTGGACTGCCAAAAAAACAAATCAGTGGATTATCGATCAAATCAAGCCTGAACTGACCCTAGAAGCTAAAATGACTCTACTGAGGCTATTGTATTTTGGTCACATTATGAGAAGGCAAGAGTCACTGGAAAAGAAAGTCATGCTAGGAAAAGTTGAGGGCAGCAGGAAAAGAGGAAGACCCAACAAGAGATGGATGGACTCAATAAAGGAAGCCACAGCCCTCAATTTGCAAGACCTGAGCAAGGCTGTCAAAGACAGGACATTTTGGAGGACATTGATTCATAGGGTCACCATGATGCGGAAGCGACTTGACGGCACTTAACACACACAAAAACACACACACTCAGCCCAAGACCTACAACTTGCCAAAAGCGCATTTATATCTGGGTGAAACGCGAGCCCTCGTTCCTTCACATGTGCTCGCTGATAATAGGCAACATGGATTTTCATGTAAATGGGCTTCTTAGTGTCATTTTTATGAGACTGGTTTAAGTACTGATAGTAGATATTTTTTAAAAGCCTGCAGAAATGAGAACGTCAGTGCTGTTCATTTGCGGAATAAAACGCCACAGTCCAGAGTTTTCTTTGGCATGGGAATTTTTATTACTCGCTCCATCTCTGATTAAATTTTATACCTTCAGATTGTCACCAGCGAAACATGTCAAGGCAGATATTCTAAATTGCTTACAGTTTGAGAGCACCCCCCTTCCCTGTCACAATGCAACATTTTGTTGGCTAGAAAAATGAAACACATTAATGTTTTACAGGTATCGGGAATAGAAATCACATCATTGGCATAAATTTCAAACTAACCAGAACCCAGCACAGAAAAAATAGGATCTCTGACGTAGGTGTACAGCTGGGTTCTATGGGGGTGCAAGCTTTTTAAAAATGATCTAGGCTGGTATTCGATGGAAGCCAAAAGGCCTATGTTGTGGTCGTATACACAAAAGCATCTAGTGGACTGAGACCTAAACCACTCCCTATATACTTGTCTGGTTGTATATTGCAGTGGTAGAGAATCAGATGTTGTAAACAAGCTGTCCTTCTGGGAAGATAGATCATGATGGGTAGCCATGTTAGTCTGTCTTGTGGAGCTCTCGGGAACTTCCCAAGTCTCTATGGTAATTCCTAGAGCTTCACCAATGCTGTGATGTCACTCCCAAGTATGCAACCAGAAGTGATATCACAGCATTATGTGCAATGCTCATTTTAAGTGTCTCCACAGACCCCCCAATGCTTCTGGGGGTTGTTAGTCCTTGCCTGGCAACCATAAGTCAGATGCATCCTTTAAATGACTAGCATTAGCTATATTGCATTGCCTGTTTTTTGCACCGCTGCCATCAGAGGCATTTATTTGAGAAGAGATCATAAGAACTGATTTCAAGATTAGCGGGGTTCATGGTCAGACACCAAAAGCACACCACAATGTTTAAATAGTAAGTCTCAACTTAAAAATCTCAAGCGGGATTTTTTTCCTTTCCCTTTTACCATTTGGAGGCAGTAGAAGCAGCAGATGGGTGGTGCTGGTTGAGAGAAAGCAATCTAATTGTGTGAGAAAGCATGTAATCGTGCTAATCGGATGTATCCCGCTTTGCTCAGATGCGTTCAAACAGCTTGCCAAATGATTGGCTCCCTGCTCACAACTAGCGAGCGGGATGTGAGCCAAACTGGCGGGAGCTCGACTGTGGCTAACTGCCTCCTGGAGCTCTGGTGTCTGGATTCAATTTATCTCGAGTGTTCTCTGTACATCTCAGGGGTTCACCAGTTTGATTCTCCCTTAAGCATATACAAAACCAACTCTTCTTCTTCCTTTGGGGGAATGGTGGAGTGAGGAAAACATTGTGCAGCCCATCTGGGGAATGCCCCACACAAATGATTGATGACCAGGAGAAGGAGGTATTCCACATGCTGCTGCATGTCAATCACCCGCCCCCCATGATCATTGGAAAGCCTTTTTTCAAAAAAGGTTGACTCGTGGTATACATGTAGGGTTGCCAGCCTCCAGGTACTAACTAGAGATCTCCTGCTACTACCACTGATCTCCAGCCGATAGAGATCCGTTCACCTGGAGAAACTGGCCGCTTTGGCAATTGGTCTCTATGGCATTGAATCTCACTAAACCCTGCCCTCCTCCAGTTCCACCCCAAAAACCTCCCACCGGTGGCGAAGAAGGACCTGGCTACCCTATATACATGGCCAGATGAGACAGCATGACGAGGCTATTTAGGGCATACAAACAGTGCCACTGGGGAGGTGTTTCCGAACAGCAGGTGACTGGCGCCACTCTTATGCACACGACCGCACAAAGCTGCTTTAAACTAGCCCTGTTCACGCTACAGAGATGGCATGTGCATCCTCCATGTAGGCTAGGGTTGTCAGGTTCCTCTTTGCCACTGGCAGGAGATTCTGGGGGTGGAGCCTGAGGAGGGTGGGGTTTGGGGAGGGGAGGGACTTCAATGCCATAGAGTCCAATTGCCAAAGCGGCCATTTTCTCCAGGGGAACTGATCTCTTATCAGCTGGAGACTGTTTGTAATAGCAGGAGATCTCCAGCTGGTACCTGGAAGTTGGCAATCCTAATGTAGGCACGTACATCAGAATGTAAGGAAGAGCCAAAGCACATACTTGGATTAATGTGTAGTTTAAATAACAGTCAGCTAAACGTCCTTAGAAAAAAATATTATTATTTTTTAACTAAATCAAAACAAATTCCACATACATACAACACATACGGCAATTCCACCCTTCCAAAATGGGCCTCTACCCATCATATTATGGAATAATAACCTCTTAGTTACCAATAATAAGATCCATTTTACAAAAACTATAGTAAAGCGTCTCTAATACTATATTAGTCCTAATTATTACTGCTTCAATATTTTGATTTTTTATACTTAGTGTTATTCATCTTAATACTAATTCAAAGGCATTCTGAATAAAAATAATTCAAAGGCCCTCTGAATAAAAATAGCATTCCTAATTAATGACTGCTGATTAATAAAACTGATATATTTGAAGTATTTGCTCCATCAATACAATAAAAATACTATTCAAAGGCTATAGCATGTCTATCTTGATATGATTTTCTCCGTATCACTATTTTACTTTATCATAATACCTATTTTACATAGTCGTAATAACTCTCCCATTTTCTTTGCAACTCCCCCAAAGGTATTTTATTCAGCAGATGCGTCAACTTGGCCATCACCAAATATTCTGCCATTTTCTCTTGCCGTCTTTCAGTCTCAATGCCTGTGAGCACTTGTCCCGTGGTCGTCCCACAAACAGCATCCAGAGACAAAGAGTCCGAAAGAGAGCTGATTTAATGGAAAACACACAGGTATTGCAGAGCTTACAGGTACATTGGCACGAATGGCAATTGGGGGCACGGGGTAGGCCTATAAGGGAAAGCATTAGTCACAACAGGTCAAGGCTGAGGAGTTGTTCCCACTGGGGATAGCACTGGAACAGGAATGCAGCAGCTAGCAGTTTGGCCTTGAGAGGCACCCGGTAGAATCGAAACTAAAACAGTCAGAGTCTGACAGGCTGCTTAGAGCTGTGGAAAGCAGGCCTGACAGTGCCATAGAGTCCCATGTGCATTATTTTCTATGTTCAGAAAAAAGGGATTCCAACAGGCAGGTATTGGGGAGAAATAGGTGTGCAGCTTTATTAAACAAAAATAACCCTGTATCCAGGCTAATAACCTTAGGAAGATGGGAAGTCGTCTCCTGGGAGGCAAGCAAGCCCCTTCGTCCTGTCTGGTAGCCCGTCCTTGTTCTGCAGACACTCCTTTTCTCTGGCTTCTTATCTGGAGACCTCTTCTCCTCTTTTCAGTAGTGAGCAAAGCCAGATTTATTTCCCCCACCACCAGGTGCTCTTTATTTACAGGGCCGTGTGACAATTAACTCCCTGAGACTGCTCTCACATGGAGAAGGGCTGTGTTGAGCACCACCTACCTCCTCGTGAGTACAATTGTCTTCCGCAATTTCCACTACACCATGGCCAAAGCGGCCATTTTCTCCAGGGGAACTGATCTCTATCGGCTGGGGATCAGTTGTAACAGCAGGAAATCTCCAGCTAGTACCTGGAGGTTGGCAACCCTGTCATCTGGCCACAGAGCAAGGAAGCAGCCAGACAACTCCACTGGGCCTAAACACAGCTGGAGCTGAGAGCCCCCTCCCTCCTACTACCAGCTGCTGCTCCCTGGGCAAGGAGAAGGAGAAGTAGACACTGCCAGGCTAAATTGTGCCGGCACCGCGGAAGAAGCTCTCCACCATGCGGTTGCTGAATATAAGAGTAGCAATTTGTTTCGGGAAGGGGGAGTCTCTCTTCTCATTGCTACAACACCTGGAAGGAGGACCAATGGTCAAAGCAACAGTGGCATGAAGATCTTGACAATGGGAGAGAATCATAGACTAATTAGGGTTGCCAACCTCCAGGTGGTGGCTGAAGATCTCCCGCTATTACAACTGATCTCCAGGCAACAGAGATCAGTTCCCCTGGGAAAATATGGCCTCTTGAACAATTAGACTCTATGGCATTGAAGTCCCTCCACTCTCCAAACCCCACCCTCCCCAGGCTCCATCCCCCAAATCTCCAGGTATTTCCCAGTCTGGAGCTGGCAACCCTAGGAATCATAGAGTTGGAAGGGGCCATATGGGCCACCTAGTCCAACCCCCTGCTCAATGCAGGATCACCCTAAAGCATCCCTGACAAGTGTTCATCCAGCTGCTGCCTGAAGATTGCTAGTGAGGAGGTGTGGCGTAGTGGTTAAGAGTGGTGGACGCTAATCTGGAGAACCGGGTTCGATTCCCCACTCATCCACATGAAGCCTGCTAGGTTTAGCCTGGAAGGGGAAGACTGAGAGGGGATATGATCACCATCTTCAAGTACTTGAGGGGCTGTCATAGAGAGGATGGGGCCGAGTTGTTTTCTGTTGCCCCAGAAGATCGGACCAGAACCAACGGGTTGAAATTAAATCAAAAGAGTTTCCGTCTAGACATTAGGAAGAATTTTCTAACAGTTAGAGCGGTTCCTCAGTGGAACAGGCTTCCTTGGGAGGTGGTAAGCTCTCTTCCCCTGGAGGTTTTTAAGAAGAGGTTAGATGGTTTTCTACCAGCAATGCTGATTCTATGACTTTGGCAGACCATGAGAGGGACAGCATCTTGGCCACCTTCTGGGCATGGAGTAGGGGTCACTGGGGGTGTGTGGGGGGAGGTAGTTGTGAATTTCCTGCATTGTGCAGGGGGTTGGACTAGATGACCCTGGTGGTCCCTTCCATCTCTATGATTCTATGATTATTGTAAGTCCTATCCTCTGCTGCCAACAGGAACAGATCCCTGCTCTCCTCCTTTAAGGGGATGCTGAAAATCTGCCCACAGGCAATTTATTTGTGTTGGTCATCTGTCATATTGTTGATGAATTTTGCAAGCCATCCTAACACTGACATATGGTGGAAAGGCACAGTAAAAATCTTTTAAACAAATATGTATTATAAATATGTAAATGGTGACTAGCTGTGGATGGGAATGCAGGGATGCCCCTTGCCCCTTTGGGTAATACTCTGCTGAAAGATGTCCTCAATGCTTCTCAGCTGAGTTTGTTTATGTCAATTCAGGTGTTCTAAACTGCATTGCAAAGCCGTTCTTGTGCTGCCTCCTGGGAACTGTAGTTCGATCCCATCCACTTTGAGAATATACCAAGTGTAATCAGGGTTGCTGCTTGCGGACTTAGCAAATCAGCGCCCACGTCCAAAATGTCACTGATCTTAGTTGATGTCTGACCTGACGTGACAACTCTAGGGCATTCGTAATCCGAGCAAACGGTGAGCATACACATACTGCGGCTGCCCGGCCAGATGCCACGCAAAACCCTGCCAACATTACAAATGCAAAACCTCTCGTTCGTTTTATACTGTGAGCCATCGCGATTATACGAGGGGCGCATGAAAATGAACACAGAGCAAATTCAGCTTTGGAATATTTTACTTGGAAAAACCAAACCAGCTCTATTAGTGCCTAAAAGTGAGCTTCATAGGTCAGTGTGGCATCCAATGTATGGTGCCTTATGGTTCTCTCAGTGAGATGTGGCAGAACAATTAGGTTATGTTTTAAGAGCTATGCCTAAAGGACCAGCACAGTGTGGTGATAAGTAAGCCTGGCTATAATCTAGGACAGTAGGGTCGCCAGCTCCCGGTTGGGAAATACCTGGAGATTTGGGGGGTGGAGCCTCCCAACCTGGAGCTGGCAACCCTAAGAATCATAGAGGTGGAAGGGTGCATATCGGCCATCTAGTCCACACCCCCTGCTCAATGCAGGATCAGCCTCAAGCATCCCTGACAAGTGTTCGTCCAGCTGCTGCTTGAAGATTGCTAGTGAGGGGGTGTGGCATAGTGGTTAAGAGTGGCAGACTCTTATCTGTTCTCTATGGCTTTGAAGCCCCTCCCCAAACCCCACCCTCCTCAGGCTCCTCCCCCCAAATCACCAGGTATCTCCCAACCCAGAGCTGGCAACCCTAGAATTCATATCAAAGACAAAATGAAAGCCAATGCTAAAATTAATCTGATCACCTGTATGTACAAAGGAAAGCAAAACCCAACTCACTAATTCTTAGTGGAGGCATTGCAAGCTTTCATTGCTAACGTAACTGTAATATCTTCCTTCTTCACTGTTACATTTCCCTTTCTGGTTTTCCCAAAGAGCAGAAAAGAGCAGAGCTTTGAAGTGTAATAAATCTGTTCGGATCTTCTGATCTTGGCACAGTGCCGTGGGGACTAAACGGCACGCCTGATCCAGATGGGCACTTTTGATGTTGGAAAGTCATTGCAAAACGAGTTGGTCTTTTGGGGCATCCACCCTGTTGAGAACTCGTATGGCTTAATGTTAAGAGACTTACTCTCCAAGGAAGCCTCTTCAGAGGAAGGCAGTGGCAAACCACCTGTGCTTAATCACTTGCCTTGAAAACCCCACCAGGGGTCGCTATAAGTCAGCTGTGACTTGACAACACATAAACACATGAAGCTGCCTTCTACTGAATCTGACCCTCGGTCCATCAAAGTCAGTGCTGTCTACTCAGACTGGCAGCGGCTCTCCAGGGTCTCAGGCAGGGGTCTTTCACATCACTTCCTTGCCTAGTCCCTTTAACTGGAGATGCCAAGGATTGAACCTGGAACCTTCTGCATGCCCAGCAGAGGCTGTACCACTGAGCCACAGCAATTCTCCATAATAAATACATGAAGCTGCATTATACTGAATCAGACCCTCAGTCCATCAAAGTCAGTATTGTCTACTCAGTCCGGCAGCGGCTCTCCAGGGTCTCAGGCAGAGGTCTTTCCCATCACCTCCTTGCCCAGTCCCTTTAACTGGAGATGCCGGGGATTGAACCTGGGACCTTCTGTGTGCCAAGCAGAGGCTCTATCACTGAGCCACAGCCCCTCGCTGACATTTTACACATATGCAAGGGACTTACAGTGCCAGCTTGAAAAGACCTACTCAAAATCCTACCCAAGCATCCTCAATGAGGCTTACTCCCAGGAAAGTGTTGTGAGGATTACACTATAAAAGTGCAATCCAAAACACAGTTATCTCCTTGGCAGCCCATTGACGGGTGTGATTCTGTTCCAGACGGTCTCCGCTTGACATTTTGATTCTCCAGTTAGCTTGTTCAGTAGTTTTAGGCAAATTCCTCATCTGCAGTGTGGAAACAATAAAACTGATATTTGTGGATATTATTCATCTCTTCCACACATTGCTAACACTATTCTTAGTCTCTAAATATTGTGGCATTTATGTCTTGTTCACTGTAATTTTCGTTGGATGTCCCACTCTGTAGAATATACTTGACTCATACTGTGTATGAGTACCTTGAGCCTCGGTGAGAAAGGCAGACTCTAAATAACATAACAAGAACAACAACAATAGCAACCATAACTACCACAACCACAACAATACTACTACTACAAGAAGAAGAGTTGGTTTTTATATGCCAACTTTCTCTACCACTTAAGGGAGACTCAAACCAGCTTACAATCACCTTCCCTTCCCCTCCCCACAACAGACACTCTGTGTGGTAGGTGGGGCTGAGAGAGTGTGACTAGCCCAAGGTCACCCAGCTGGCTTCGTGTGTAGGAGTGGGGAAACAAATCCAGTTCACCAGATTAGCCTCCGCCGCTCATGGGGAGGAGTGGGGGAATCAAACCCGGTTCTCCAGATCAGAGTCCACCGCTCCAAACCACTGCTCTTAACCACTACACCACGCTGGCTACTACTACTTCTACTGCATATACTATTGCCGTATGAGACAGCCAGCGTGGTGTAGTGGTTAAGAGTGGCAGACACTCATCTGGAGAACCAGCTTTAATTCCCTGCTCCTCCACAGGAGCGGCGGACGCTCATCTGGAGAACCGGATTTGATTCCCCACTCCTCCACATGAGCGGCGGACACTCATCTGGAGAACCAGGCTTGATTCCCCTCTCTTCCACATGAGCAGCAGATTCTCATCTCAAGAACCGGGTTGGTTTCCCAGCAGCTCCACATGCAGCTTGCTGGATGACCTTGGGCCAGTCAAAATTCTCTCAAAGCTCTCTCCTTTCAGCCCATGCGGAGGCAGGCAATGGCAAACCACCTCCGAACGTCTCTCGCCTTGAAAATCTGACGGGGTCACCAGAAGTCAGCTGTGACCTGATGGCACTTTCTACCACCACATTGCCATGTGACACACATAGCGAGGTTTCTCTATATCCTTTTGTCCTGTGCATTTAACACTTGCACTTTTGCATAGTTTTAAGGGATTATTTTGGCCACATGTAGTACTCTTTTTAACCTTTGGAAATGCAGCGGCTATTGTGTGTGTGTATGTGTGTGTGGCAAAACTATTGGGCATCCATGAAGGAGCTAGAAAATATTTTGAAGTGTAAGGATGTGTCACTGGCCACCAAGACTAGATTAATTCATGCCATCGTATTCCCTATTCTATGTATGGGTGTGAAAGCTGGACAGTGAAGAAAGCAGATAGGAAGAAAATAGATTCCTTTGAAATGTGGTGTTGGAGGAGAGGGTTACGGATACCGTGGACTGCCAAAAAAACAAATCAGTGGGTTATAGATCAAATCAAGCCTGAACTGACCCTAGAAGCTAAAATAACTAAACCGAGGCTATCGTATTTTGGTCATGTCATGAGACGACAAGAGTCACTGGAAAAGACAGTCATGGTAGGAAAGGTTGAGGGCAGCAGGAAAAGAGGAAGACCCAACAAGAGATGGACAGATTCAATAAAGGAAGCTACAGCCTTCAGTTTGCAAGATCTGAGCCCCCTTAGAGAGGTGTTGTAAAGATTACAAGAGAATGGATGCAAAGCTCTATATGACTGTCATGGTTATTATCATTATATATGCTTTATCACTTGTGGGAGGATTCCCTGTTTATTAATCATACGAAGCCACTTTTGGAATCCAAAAGAAGTTTCCAAAGTATTTTTTTTTAAAGTTGTTTGAGAACATGAAGAAGGAGAGTTGGTTTTTGTATGCCGACTTTCTCTATCACTTAAGGGAGAATCAAACCGGCTTACAATCACCTTCCTTTCCCCTCCCCACAACAGACACCCTGTGAGGTAGGTGGGGCTGAGAGAGCTCTAAGAGAGCTGTGACTAGCCCAAGGTCACCCAGCTGGCTTCATGTGGAGGAGCAGGGAAACGGTTCCCCAGATTAGCATCCACCGCTCATGTGGAGGAGCGGGGAATCAAACCCGGTTGTCCAAATTAAAGTCCACCACTCCAAAGCACCCCTCTTCACTACTACACCACACTGGCTACACCGTGCCTTTTAAAAGGGGGAAAGCTACAAGTTCGGCGGGGAATGTAGCGTTGCGATCATTCTTTTAACATATTCAGCCCCTTCTGCGTCCCAGGGCGGCGTTTATTTATTACTTCATTGTCGACGAGGATCTCATCAGTTGGTGGCCAAGAACCTTGACACCCTGAAACAAGAAATGGCGACGCGTGTCTAAGTGAAAGAGTGAATAATAAGAAGACACAGCGAATTAATTCTAAGAGGAGTGAAAACACCGCCCTGGCTAATAACTACAACTGCCCATTCGTCATTTCATATGAGCTAAAATAATTACTGGCTCAATATTGACCGCAGAAGGCCTTTCCGTTTAAAGGACATCTTGAAAACGGCATGACAAGATGATTAGTTATTGAAAACAAATTGGAATGCGCAGATCCCAAGAGCTTTAAGACATCGCCACTTCTGATATTTCTGCCGGGCAACCTTCAGACCTGCATTAGCTAATTAATCCACGCGGTAAGGAACATCTTTTTTTTACAGAATCATCAGTATAACTAACATTATTTATATCAAATGATAAATAACGATAAATAACCGAGAGGTAAATCTTGGAGGGCTTTGAGAGCAAGAGGCAAACGGGCTTCCATTCCCTTTAACCTTATTCATGTTAATTCTGGGGTCGATGAGATCTGGGCCTGGTTTATCGCCTGACCAGCAAAACATGAAGCCTGGTGGAATTAAAAAAATAAATTAAAAGGTATGCACACGTACGTTTTTCCCCGGTGCCCTCATGCCTCCGTTTCCCTTCTTCTTTCCCTCTCTTTTACTTCCATCGAAAATATATACAAAGGTCAAAGTGAAATGTCATATATTTGGCCCGTATCTTTTCAGAACGACAGAGTTATAAGGATGGAAGTGCGACTGGAACGCAAATGTCAGATTAATGCACATCGTCAACCTGGTAATTGCAAACCGGAAAACAGGAAGGTCCGAGATGTATCAATGCCAGGGGTTCTTAGAGTGAATAATAGCAAGATAGTCCCAGAATAAATGCTGCGGTTCAATACTGCAGAAAAAATGCGAAAAACTTCCTGGGTCCCTAGACTAGATTTTTTCGAACGCAAAGATCACAAGTCAGGCAGAGCAATCCTAAGGGGGGATACTTCTGGGGTGGACGGGGATGGCGCATCCGCGCCGCATCCTGAGCAGCAAGCCAAAAATGAAAATCCCCCCAAGCCCCGTTAAATTGCTCTATGCAGTTTCATGGGGCTATGCCACCATTTTTGCCGGCGCACGTTTGTGCCGGCAAAAATGGGTGTTCCTGGGGTGAAAGGGCTTAGGGTGAAGAAGAAGAAGAGCTGGTTTTTATATGCCGACTTCCTCTACCACTTATGGAAGAATCAAACTGGCTTACAATCACCTTCCCTTCCCCTCCCCACAACAGACACCAGGAGCGGTGGACTCTGATCTGGAGAACCAGGTTCGATTCCCCACTCCTCCACATGAGCGGCAGATGCTAAGCTGGTGAACTGGATTTGTTTCCCCGCACCTACACATGAAGCCAGCTGGGTGACCTTGGGCTAGTCACAGCTCTCTCAGCCCCACCTACCTCACAGGGTGTCTGATGTGGGGAGGGGAAGGGAAGGTGATTGTAAGCCTGCTTGATTCTTCCTGAAGTGGTAAAGTTGGCATATAAAAACCAACTCTTCTTCTTCTTCCCCACGTCAGATCCCTAGACAGAGAGATCTGGCATGCTAAAGTGCTCCACATTTACCCTGTTCACAGCTCTTGTCTCTCTTCTCCCTGTTTTCTGCTCTCTCTTTGTCTTTTGAAAACTCCAATTTTTTCCCACATGTAAAGGCATCCCTCCCCCTTCTCCTCCCATTGGGGAGAAGTCAGAGCTATCAGGAGACCATCTCCTAACAATTAGCTTCCATTAAGAAAATCCCCTAGGCCGTCAAAGTACTTTTTTGGGATCTAATTGTTGGCTTCCATTATGTGTCACCAACCCTATTCACAGCATGTCTTTAAGTTGTGTGATTGGTGTCACTCGTGTCGAAGACTCTTCACAGAATAACAGACACAAAGACAGGTCCCTTCCCTGAAGAGCTGACAATCTAAAATTCAACCAGAGGGGAGTTACGGGAGGGAAAGAAGATGGAGCTGAAATGAATGGGGAAAATATGCATTTAATTCAGTTGCACACTTCAGTTTAGACTACTGATATCTACTGGGACCAAATGGGAGGGAGGGATGAATCAGGCTATTTGGTACAGTATCATCCAAGGCTCAGCAGTGTGGTGTAGTGGTTAAGAGCGGTGGTTTGGAGCGGTGGACCCTGGAGAACCGACTTTGATTCCCCACTCTTCCACATGAGCGGCGGATGCTAACCTGGTGAACTAGATTTGTTTCCCCACTCCTCCACATGAAGCCAGCTGGGTGACCTTGGGCTAGTCACAGATTTTAGAGCTCTCTCAGCCCCATCTACCTCACAGGGTGTCTGTTGTGGGGAGGGGAAGAGAAGGTGATTGTAAGCCGGTTTGATTTTTCCTTAAGTGGTAAGTCAAAGTCCAAGGTATTTATTACAGTCCATGACCAGCAAATAAAGCAAAAATACAAAAAATTAGAACTGTTAAAAATAATAATGGTACACATCAACCATGAACACACACAAACATAATGTTTTAACATATGAATGCTCCTTAACGAATACTAAAAATAAAATCACAAGAAGGATTTAAAATCTGTACCACTCTTTAATTTAAGAACACTTCTTAGTTTTTTTGAGGTTATAGACCTGGGCACAAAACCTGGCAACCCTTCGTGTCGTTTGATGGTTTTTATCCAATAGAAGATATTTTATTTTGATTTTATTAGATCTCCCTGGGAATTTCCTTAAGTGGTAGAGAAAGTCGGCATAAAAAAACCAACTCTTCTCCTTCTACCAGCCAGGAAGAGGGAGTTGCCATCATCTGTGGGCTACCTTTCCAGGTTGCCAAAGTTTTGATTATAGGTACCTGGATCACAGGACAGGCTGTGGATTCTGTTGGAGTACCACTCACCCTTCTGACTTGCAGTGTCTCTTATTGGGTTCCTGGAACTTGATGCCCTAGAGCAGGCAACTAACAAGGGCTGGAGGCAAGAAGCATGGTCAGTAGGGTGATCCAAGTTCAAGTATAGTTCTTTTAAAGTCCAAGGCATCAAAATAAGCCAGGGCAGTCCAAGCCATGAGTTAGGTCCAGTCCAAAGTAGTCAGGCTGCTAGGAGATACCAGATACAAAGGCCAATAGTAATCTGTGGCAACAAGTTGCTCCCACAACAGCTGTGCTTTGCTGTCTGTTTAAATAGATGCATCTCTCACTGGGACAGATAACCCAGCAGTTGGTAATTAGGCTGTTCTGGCATTCCAAGCCAGGTGGAGTGCATCAGCCCTCTTTGGCCTCATCACTGCTGTCAGGGAGTGATGTATGCTGGGATCACAACCATGCATTCTGCCATCTATTCTGAAGTTCTCTTCTGAGCTGCCTCCTCCTTTGTTCCAAAGGTTTTGGCGGCCCTAAAGGTGAAACTGACTGTTGCTGGGTTTCAGGCATGGCTGCAGTCCCTGAGCTGGAGGGCTGCAGGCACAGTGAAACAGCTTCTGCCTGTGGCTGTTCTGTTCTCAGCTGTTCCTCTGTTCTGAGGCTGACTCCCTCCACCTCCTCTTTGTCTGAGTACACCTCTGAAACCCAGTGCTAAGAGGCAACAACAGGGAAGGCCTTGGCCTCTGTGCTCTGTTTGCTGGCCCTCCAGGGCAACTGGCTAACTTCTGTTTGGAACAGGATGCTGGACCAGATGGACCACATGTCAGGGCTCTTGTTGTGTTCTTAATATATTTTGCCATATGTATCTGTATCCTGTACTATATGAAGGGTCTGGAGACCAAGTCCTATGAGGAAAGGTTGAAGGATCTGGTTATGTTTAGCCTGCAGAGGAGAAGACTGAGAGGTGATATGAGAACCATCTTCAAGTACTTGAAGGGCTGTCCTATGGAGGAAGGTGCCGAGTTGTTTTCTGTTGCCCCAGAAGGTCGGACCAGAACCAATGAGTTGAAATTAAATCAAAAGAGTTTCTGTCTAGATATCAGGAAGAATTTTCTAACAGTTATAGCTGTTCCTCAGTGGAACAGGCTTCCTTGGGAGGTGGTAAGTTCTCCTTCCCTGGAGGTTTTTAAGCAGAGGCTAGATGGCCATCTGTCAGCAATGCAGATTCTATGACCTGAAGCAGATGATGGGAGGGAGGGCATCTTGGCCATCTTCTGGGCATGGAGTAGGGGTCACTGGGTGTGTGTGTGGGAGATAGTTGTGAATTTCCTGCATTGTGTAGGGGGTTGGACTAGATGACCCTGGTGGTCCCTTCCTACTCTATGATTATATGATTCTATATCACTTATACCTTAACAATGCGAACCTTTCATGAGATGATGATCATTCATATTCCCAGGTTCAACCCAAATTTTTCAATTGATCGGGGCAAAGATGGACAAATCCACCTTGCGGGGGCCCCATTCATTTCAACAGAAAAAGCTTTGGACATGTCTATGTAGACTTGGATCCTCACTTGGTCCTCTCAATGTCTTCAGCAGCCATCTCCACTGAGAGCTGGGAGCTGCTCCTACCATCTGCTTGGGGAAATCTACACGACTCCAGGGATTCCTCGCTCAAGGAAGAAAATAAATAGCATCGAATTAAGATACTTTAGGATGCATTAACAGTCAACTAGTTTTGCTTTGTCAACCATTTGGAGAACATACAGAACCCTGTATGTAAGATGATCCTCCATAAAAATGTTATACACCAAAAACATTGTTTATGGGGTGTGATTGTAACTTGTAGGCAAATGTAAGGCAATCCCACTTTTTTGATGATATGCCTGGAAAAAAAATTGTCTTGCAATGGATTAAATATTATAGTTAATATAGCACCCTGTGTGTGAGAGAAGTTTTTGGTGTATAACATTTTTAGGGAGGATCATCTTACATACAGGGTCACCTTCCTTTCGAGTGAATATGGTAAATCAGTAGTGGCCCTCGATAAAGGTACTGGGTTAGATCTTTCAACTGGGAGCAGAAGGAAGCACGTGTAACAGGGAATTCCCCACCTCCCCCCTTTCCCCACAACAATTCTCCCTTCTCACAATGGGCACCTGTGTGCTGCAGAAATCCTTTGATGAGTAGGGTCGCCAACCTCCGTCCCGGTGGTGGCTGGAGAAAATGGTTGCTTTGGAAGGTGGACTATATGACATTATACTCCATTGAAGTCCCTCCCCTCTCCAAACCCCACCCTCCTCAGGCTCCACCCCAAAAATCTCCAGGTATTTCCCAACCCGGAGCTAGCAACCCTTTCGATGAGGGACCCTCATGTACAGTGCCCATAGAATATGGGGTGGGGGGCTGACATAAAGAGGGGGGAAATCAGATAAAATGACACTTTTCACTCTTGTTTGAGCCAAGTAGACATGGTTTGAGATTCTCTATGCTCATGTGAGGAATGGCAATTTTGTACATATAACAGTATCTTATTCTGAATCAGACCATCAGTTCATCGAGATGATATTGTCTACTCAGACTGACAGTAGCTCTCTGGGGTCTCAGGAGAAGGTCTTTCACACCACCTGCTGACTGATCCTTTTACGTGGAGATGCCAGGGATTGAACCTGGGACCTTTTGGATGCCAAGCAGGCACTCTACCACTGAGCCACGGACCCCTTCTCAAATTCCTCGTTCTCACTGCAGCCACTCAATCCCATGTGATATTTTCTCCATGAGGACATGCAAGAAGCTGCTGAGGGGAAGATAAGGAAGATCCTGTCATGCAAGCTCCTTCTGCTCATGCTACCCTTGGATAGAACCCACCACGGAATCTCTTTCTGCTCATGCTACCCTTGGATCCAACCCACTATGGAAGCTTTTTCCGCTCATGGTATCCTAGGATCAAACTCACTATGGAAGCTGTTTCCACTCAAGCTACCCTAGGATCCAACCCACTATGGAAACACTTTCCACTCATGCTACCCTTGGATCCAACCCACTACAGAAGCTCTTTCCGCTCATGCTACCCTAGGATCCAACCCACTATGAAAACTCTTTCCACTCACGCTACCCTAGGATCCAACCCACTATGGAAGCACTTTCTGCTCATGCTACCCTGGGATCCAACCCACTACAGAAGCTCCTTCCACTCATGGTACCCTAGGATCCAACCCACTACATAAACGCTTTCTGCTCATGCTACTCTAGGATCCAACCCACTACGAAAGCTGTTTCTGCTCATGCTACCCTAGGATCCAACCCACTATGGAAGCTCTTTCTGCTCACCCTACCCTAGGCTCCAATCCACTATTGAACAAGTATGATGTCTCCCGGGCGATGGCCAGCCAGGCTGTTGGATGTGGCTAATGTTGATGCAGCTCCGTGTTCTCAGAGGGAAATGCTCCTGGGCCCTCAAAGGAATTAATTACCTTCTGACACACATCACATTATATTCAGATCAAAGAGTGACCTGTAATACCTTCTCACTACATTTGAGAGCTGGTAGCATTTGAGGAATGTAAATTTTATTGCTAAGAAAATTGTTTCTGATATAATTAAGGAGGCCTGGACAGGATGTAGTTTCTTCTCCTTCACATCCATTAGTTCACTTGGGTCTCCACTGAGGGATTAAATAGAAACAATTTTAGATTTGAGCCTCTACAGGGCATTTTCATTGGAAATGTAATTCACTACTTATATTGTCAGGCACTCAAGATGACATTTCAGCACAAGGTCTAAGACAACTTTTTCAGTGGAAGAAGATGGAAAGGGTCGAGCGGCCTCACAGAGAATAGAAAGCGGATCCACAAAACAAAGTCTTCTGTAACTCAGGGCTTTGGCAGAATGTTCGCAATGATTTTGGGGTGTGTGCGCCACAATCCTATCTATGTATTTTCTAATTAGTCCTATTGAACACAATGAAATGTACTTTTCAGTGAACACATGTTGCCTGGCAGCGTTTACACCTTACCCATCCGTTCCAGCCTGTTCCAGCATTATCCTGCCTGTGCTCCTCTGGTACTGGAGAGAATAGATATGCATCATGACTAGTATCCATTCTCTCCACACCATGTCCACTCTCTCCACACCATGCATAATTTTATAGACCTCTATCATATCTCCCCTTATCCACCTTCTTTCTAAGCTAAACAGCCCTAAGCATTTTAACCGCTCCCCATAGGGCAGTTGCTCTAGCCCCCTGATCATTTCGGTTGCTTTTTTTTTGCACCTTCTCAAGCCCTGCAATATCCTTTTTAGGTGTGGTGGCCAGAACTGTACACCGTATTCCAAGTGTGGTCTCATCATAGATTTGTACAAGGGCAGTATGATAGCAGCAGTTTGATTCTCTATCTATGGTAGCCACATTATTATTATTTTTGGCCAGGGATCTTCTGCTTTTGACCACCGCACAACTGGCAGCTATTCAGCCATGACACTTTCCGTGGCTGCAAAGCTTTTAGCATTTCTGCCCCGCAACTGTTAAAAAGCAAATATTTCCAACTCCACGTGCCCTTAAAAGATAAATTCGGAAAGCTCCATTCCCAATTCCTCGTTCTCCATTCAGAAGAAGCCTTCCCATTTTAAGCAGCACTTTGCGACGGCAAGTAAATCACAAAATAAATAGACTCTTAAATTACAATTTTAAATGAAGGCTGCAATCATAAACATACTTGGATGTAAATCTGAGTGAAATCAATGTAACTTCCTTCGTACCCAGTACATTTAGGATACATTAATGTGAAATACAGAGATGGTTCTATTTAGGAAGATTTAAGATGGGAATCAGAGCTGGCTGCTCAGAAGGTACATCGGTGGTGGGCAGTACCCTCAAATCGTAGCTGACTTACGGTGACCCTGGTGTTAGATGAACAGAGGCGGTTATTATCATTTTTATTTATTAGCCAGAGTGGTGTAGTGGTTAAGAGCGGTGGTTTGGAGCGGTGGAGTCTGGAGAACCGGGTTTGATTCCCCACTCCTCCACATGAGCGGCGGAGGCTAATCTGGCGAACTGGATTTGTTTCCCCACTCCTCCACACGAAGCCAGCTGGGTGTCCTTGGGCTAGTCACAGCTCTCTCAGCCCCACCTACCTCCCAGGGTGTCTGTTGTGGGGAGGGGAAGGGAAAGTGATTGTAAGCCGGTTTGATTCTTCCTTAAGTGGTAGAAAAAGTCAGCATATAAAAAACTATTGGTTTCAGTAGAGTTTATTAGGAAGCAGGGGTTAGGAGCCCCCTTAGAGTAGGGTGTCAAAATGTCCAGCTGGAAATGTCCAGAGGGTAACACCCCAAAACCCCATCCATGCTCTCTGTTATAGATGCTCTTCAAACTCAAGCATGCATACAGGAGTAGTGGTTGAGAGCGGTGGTCTGGAGCAGTGGACTCTGATCTGGGGAGCTGGGTTTGATTCCCCACTCCTCCACATGAGATGCGGAGGCTAATCTGGTGAACTGAATTTGTTTCCCCACTCCTCCACATGAAGCCAGCTGGGTGACCCTGGGCAAGTCACTCTCTTGCAATGCGCATGCAATGACGTCACTTCTGGGTGTACTTCTGGAAACGCCGCATCACCGTGGCCAATTTGGCGCTCAAACCCCCAAATTTTGCTGAAGCAGCCATGGCGATGCAGCACTACCAGGGGCAAACCCAAAAGTGACATCATCGCTTGTGTGTGGATGCGTGCACACACAATCGCTGCTCCAGAAGAGCTGGATGGATTGGCGGGCAATTGCCCACCAAAACCATCCACCTGGCAACCCTAGGTGAAAAAGCACCTTGGGAAATGTAGTTTTCAGCTGGCAATGAATGATGTGAACAAGGGAAGCAGCCATTTCCTGCTCACTCAGATGAGCTATATAATGCGCCCCTTTTGAACCTCTACTGGAGCGACTTAAGGCTTCCGGGTGCACAGTTCCCTTGTATTTGCTGCCACTGGTTGCCTTCCAGCATGGTGTAGTGGTTTAGAGCGGTGGTTTGGAGCGGTGGACTCTGATCTGGAGAAGCGGGTTTGATTCCCCACTTCTCCACATGAGCGGCAGATGCTAATCTGGTGAACTGGATTTGTTTTCCCACTCCTGCACATGAAGCCAGCTGGATAACGTTGGGCTAGTCACAGCTCTCTTAGAGCTTTCTCAGCCCCACCTACCTCACAGGGTGTCCGTTGTGGGGAGGGGAAGAGAAGGTGATTGTAAGCTGGTTTGATTCTTCCTTAACTGGTAGAGAAAGTTGGCATATAAAAACCAACTCTTCTTCTTCTTCTTCTTCTTCTTCTTCTTCTTCTTCTTGCTGGCAAAAAGGAATGCGCCTTTGGAACGCTGAATGCTGAACGCTGAATGCTACAGTCATGCTTCCTCCATTAATCTGGCCCTGCCAAGAGGTAATCAATATTTTATTGCCCCCATTGTCTTTACGCAGCCCCAAATTGTGAGCCGGCGAAGGCTTTCTCTTTCGGCCACAAAATAACAAAGAAAGGTCAGGATCGAGATGTTCGTGAAATCTTCCTCTGCAGTCTGCTTCAGTGCATAATTATAATAGAGGTTGTGACACGGTTTATATCGGCAAGATTACATTTTGCTTCCACGTTCCAGCTGTTTCTCGCCGTAAATCCTCAACTGCAGTCGAGTCATGCTTAGAATACCCTCCCTTGCCAAGCTGCAGAGCCGGCTAGAACACGTAGGGTTTGCCAGCCTCCATCTGGGGCTTGGGGTTCTCTGGGAATTACAGCTGATCTCCAGACCACGAAGATTAGTTCTCCTAGAGAAAATGGCAGCTTCAGAGTCTAGACTATGGCATCTAGGGATGCCAGCTCTGGGTTGGGAAATATCTGGAGATTTTTGGGGCAGAGCTTGAGGAGAGTGGGGTTTGGGGAGGGGAGGGACTTCAATGGCATAGAGTCCAATTGCCACAGCAGCCATTTCCTCCAGGTGTCACCTGGAGATCAGTTGTAAAAGTGGGAGATCTCCACCCACCACCTGGAGGTTAAAAGGTAAAGGTAAAGGTCCCCTGTGCAAGCACCTGGTCATTCCTGACCCATGTGGTGACGTCACATCCCGATGTTTTCTAGGCAGACTTTGTTTTTATGGGGTGGTTTGCCAGTGCCTTCCCCAGTCATCTTCCCTTTACCCCCAGCAAGCTGGGTACTCATTTTACCGACCTCGGAAGGATGGAAAGCTAAGTCAACCTTGAGCCGGCTACCTAAAACCAACTTCCGTTGGGATCGAACTCAAGTCGTGAGCAGAGCTTTTGACTGCAGTGCTGCAGCTTACCACTCTGCGCCACAGGGCTCTTTTATGATAGTGTTATAGCACAGGGGTCGGCAAACTCATTAGTCAAAAGAGCCAAATATCAACAGTACAGCGATTGAGATTTCTTTTGAGAGCCAAATTTCTTAAACTTAAACTATATAGGTAGGTACACTGTTTATTAACTTAATAAACTTTAATTAAAGTTTTAAGTCTTAATTAAACTATAGGTACACTGAATAAAACTTGATATCATACTTAATAGTGATCTTATTTATTGATAAAAATTAAATTGTAAGTCCTTGCCATTTCCCCCTCCCCGCCTGGTCCTCGTCTGGAGGCCTGGTCAACCGCCATAAAAGCCTATTGGTAGACCTGGCCTCCGGCTGAGTCCCATTGGGAGGCCAGGTCTACCCATTGGCTTTCTTGGCAGTAAACCTGGCCTCCTGAGGCCCATAGAAGCCAATTGGTAGACCTGGCCTCTGAAGGGGGACTTTTCCCCCCTCCTTGGAGTCCAGGTCTACCGCCAAGAAAGCCAGTGGGTAGACATGGCCTCTGAGGAGGGAAAACAACGGGGGAATGGAGTCGGCGCCGCAGAAGATGGGGCGCCGCTGCCCAGCATTGCTGCCGGGGACACACTGCCAAAGGAATCCTGCCCTGCCCAACAGCTGATAGATGGCTGGGGCGGGCCAGGAACTGCCGAGCCGCCCACCCAGCAATTGCGCGGCTAGAGGGGATTGCCCAACCATTGCCCAACCATTGAGGGCAAGGGAAAGGGGGAAGCGGCCATTCTCCACAGCGGGGGGGGGGGGAGAGACAGTGCGCCCGCTCGCCTGCTCTCTTGCGCTCACTCTCTCTCTCTCTCAGGTGCGCCGGCTCCGCTGCCCGGCTGCCGGCGCGAACGGGCGCGAGAGCAGGGGCTCTGAACCAAGTTCGGAGAGCTGCACTCAACAGGCCAAAGAGCCGCATGCTCTTGGTTATAGTGATATGTTTCATGGACTTCACTTGTCACATATGGAGACTGTACCCTCTGACCTTGAGATTTTGTATAATGACTGATCTATTATGTGGTATTTGTATTGCATGTATGTGGGAGATTTTGTACGTATAATATTGAGTTGGTATATGTTTAGCATTATAGTTGTAGTAAGAATACATTTCGTAGAAATATCATCATTAAATGTGCAACTTTGATATGAAAACCTGGTAAAAATTACAACAGGTTGTTTTTGCTAAAATACAAGCCCTGGAGGTTGGCAACCACTGATTTTCAGTCTAGAGAAGCTCTTGAGATTGGCAAACACTTTTTTTCTCTAGGTCATTCCTGGAGGGTGGAAACAGAGGATTTTTCTCTGGGAACTGAGTTTTTTCCTCCTTAGGTTTGTCCGGGAGGGTAATAACAATAGAACTTATAACTTAGATTCTGCAACTTGATTTACATTGTAATAGGTTGTTTTTGCTATAACACCACCTGGAGGTTGGCAACCTCATTCAGCATTGATGGCCCCTTCTTTGACAGCCACGATCTGTTGACTCCACGGGGAGTTCAATTTCAGGGAGAGTTTCCAGGTCCCTCTTCGCCACCGGTGGGAGGTTTTTGGGGTGGAGCCTGAGGAGGCAGGGTTTGAGGAGGAGAAGGACTTCAATGTCACAGAGTCCAATTGCCAAAGTGGCCATTTGCTCGAGGGGAACTGATCTCTATCGGCTGGAGATCACTTGTAATAGCAAGAGATCTCCAGCTAGTACCTGGAGGTTGTTAATCCTAATTTCAGAGTTTGCACTATTGGCCTCAGTCAGCAGATTTCAGGCTTTCCTATGCATCATTCCAGCTATTTAACCTGGGAAGTTCATAGAATCATAGAGTTGGAAGGTACCACCAGGGTCATCTAGTCCAACCCCCTGCACAATGCATGAAATTCACAACTATCTCCCCCCCACACCCCCAGTGACCCCTACTCCATGCTCAGAAGATGCCCAAGATGCCCTCCCTCTCATCATCTGCTTAAGGTCATAGAATCAGCATTACTAACAGATTGCCATCTAACCTCTTCTTAAAAACCTCCAGGGAAGGAGAGCTCACCCCCTCCCGAGGAAGCCTGTTCCAGTGAGGAACCGCTCTAACTATCAGAAAATTATTCCTAAAGTCTATCAAGGGTCCCTGCCTGTCCATCTGCATCTCAGAACAGGCTGCCTTTCGCTCGCCCGTCGCTCAGCTTTACAAGTTGGATACCGGGTTTCTAGGCCGTCGGATGCAGTCGCGCCCAAAATCTTTGCAGTTAAGGCTGTGGGATAAGATTATGTAAATAGCCAGCAAGGAGTGGGATGGAATTGACGGTGTTGGCGGCTGAGGTCACCAAAGAAGGGCAAGGATCTCCTCTTAGATCGCTTTGAAGTCGCATTGCCCTCTGATTTCCTGGGGGTAAGGGCACCGGGGGTGCTGCCTGCCAGCCAAAGGGCCCCAAGGTCCCTCAGCATAGCCTGCTTCCATTTGCCCCCTCTAAACTTTCCTACAGTACCTCTCCCACCTATGCTGATGTAGCAGTTGAGGAGGCAAAAATGGACAGCCAGGCTCGAAAACTTGTGGATAAGGTTGGCAACTATCAGGCAGTGCCTGGAGTTCTCCTGGAACGGCAATTAGGCTTACCAGGTCCCTCAGCTCCACCAGCGGGAGCTTTTCGGGGGCGTGGCTTGGGGGGCGCTGGGCACTCACATCTGGCATGACATGTGTGCATCCCGCACACTGTGCCTATGCCACTTCTGGGTTTACCTGGAAGCGATGCAGATGCTCTAGCAATCTCCACTATGGTTTTCATAGAGTTTTGGCGGAGGTTGCTAGAACATCCGCATTGCTTGCAGGTAAACACCTTATGTATGGGTGTGAAAGCTGGACAGTGAAGAAAGCTGATAGGAAGAAAGTGGATTCCTTTGAAATGTGGCGTTGGAGGAGAGTGTTATGGATTCCGTGGACTGCCAAAAAAACAAATCAGTGGGTTATCGATCAAATCAAGCCTGAACTGACCCTAGAAGCTAAAACAGGGGTGGGGAACCTTTTTTTTTTTGCCAAGGGCCATAAAAAGTGACCAGCAGTGCAATCTTATGCAGGTCTACTCTAAAGCCTACTCAAGTCCAGTCAGTGGGGCTTACTCATTGGAAAGTGTCAGTAGGTTTGTCCTGCAGATGTCTAGGATCTTAACCTATTGGCAGCCTAATCATTTTGGCCCAGAGAAACTATGAAGTACACTTTTTTATTGAGAAATTTTACATGCTACCTGGAACTTGACTTGGATGGCCCAACCCAGCCTGATCTCATCAGATCTCAAAAGATAAGCAAGGTCAGCCCTGGTTAGTACTTGGATAGGAGACCACCAAGGAATACCAGAGTTGTTATGCAGAGAAAGGCAACGGCAACTCACCTTTGTTCATTTCTTGCCCGAGCCAGCAATACCGTGGATTGAATTTGCTCTATCCCTGAGCCACAGCCCCTCTCAAGCAGATGCTCTAACTCTGATCCTCAGCCCCTCTCAAGCAGATGCTCTACCCATGAGCCACAGCCCCTCTCAAGCAGATGCTCTACCTCTGAGCCACAGCCCCTCTCAAGCAGATGCTCTACCCCTGAGCCACAGCCCCTCTCAAGCAGATGCTCTACCTCTGATCCTCAGCCCCTCTCAAGCAGATGCTCTACCCATGAGCCACAGCCCCTCTCAAGCAGATGCTCTACCTCAGAGCCACAGCCCCTCTTAAGCAGATGCTCTAACTCTGATCCTCAACCCCTCTCAACCAGATGCTCTACCCCGGAGCCACAGCCCCTCTCAAGCAGATTGTCAGGCCGTTATCTCAGTTCCAGTGTTGCTTCTGACTCCTGGCTGAACCGTCCTGATCTCAAGGACGACGCCACATTCCTAAGCCTGGGAACGCTCTCCTGGGAAAGTGTGTCTGATGTTTATGCTTTGTAATCTCTCGCCGTTACCATGCTTTATATTGCCAACTAGCTAGCAAGGCACCCATAGCTGACATCTTACTCTATAAGCACTGTATTGCCTATTTGACCAGTAAAAGCCATCTGCTTGGATTCTAAGTGTCTCTGTGGTGATTTCTGGTTCTTTGGGTCAGGAGCTTACACAGATGCTCTACCTCAGAGCCACAGCCCCTCTCAAGCAGATGCTCTAACTCTGATCCTCAACCCCTCTCAAGCAGATGCTCTATCTCTGATCCTCAACCCCTCTCAAGCAGATGCTCTAACTCTGATCCTCAACCCCTCTCAAGCAGATGGTTTACCCCTGAACCACAGCCCCTGCCAAGCAGATGCTCTAACTCTGATCTAGGGCTATTGAAAAAAAATTGGTAAAATTCGGATTCGGCAAAATTTGGCCCGTTTTTATTTGGGAAATGTTGAAGTCCGAACTCCTCTGCTTCGGGTCCGTGCAATTCGGCATGAGGTCCGGAGTTCGGGGAAAAATTCGGCCGAATAAGGCCATTAAAATCACAACCGCACCTTTCCGTGGCTCTGGGGGGCATTTTTTGGGGTAGAGGTCCCAAACTTTCAGCTTAGCTTCAAAGGACCCTTATTGCAATATTCTCCAAGTTTTGTAAAGATTGGATCAGCGGGGGCTGAGATATGGGCCCCGAAAGGGGTCCCGCCTCCTTAATGTGCATTTGCAATTAGCAGAGCTTGCCGCCCACTCAAAGCTCCCAGCCCTGACAAACAGCTGAGCTGCCGGGAGCAAGGGCGGGGCAGGTGCGAAGAAGTTTGCAAACCATGAAAAGCAACACAACCATGCAAACCATCACGTTTGCAACCATGCAAAGCAACACCTGACGCCTGGGAGTTTGAAAACCATGGAAAGGGACAGAAGAAGTTTGCAAACCATGCAAAGCAACACAACCTTGCAAAGCAACTCCTTTGCAACCATGCAAAGCAACACTTGATGCCTGGGAGTTTGCAAACCATGGAAAGGGACAGAGGCATGCTAGCTAAGCATCAGGAGCAGGAGGGGGTGGAATTTCTCCTTTTGCATCGGACTCGGGACTAGGCAAATGCATTCTTTAAGTCACAATTTAAAAACAATTTTTGAGCAAGCATCAAAATAGACCTAACCGATCTTATGAATGAGGGAAAACCTGAGGACACACAACTGAAGCCCCCCCTCAAACCAGGGAGAGAGAGACTCGAGGGGGCACCCCCCCAGACAGAACAGGTGAAAGCCCCCTTTGGCTTCCCCCCACCCACAGAAACTGCTCCCTCCCCCCCACACACAGACTCTGCTCCCCCCCCACACACACAGGAGAAAAATTATAGATTAAAGCCCCCAAAGGGGTCTTACTGTGGATGTCTTCTGTTCCATCAGGAGGGACTGGGAGGACTGGATAATCCAATACGATTTCATTTAAGCACGGGAGGTTTTGCCTTGGATTTGCCGCTCTCGAGATGCACACAGGATTGGCTGATCCCATTAATCCCAAAAGGGAAAAGAGGGGGACCCCATATCTCAGGACCCCCTGACCCAATGTTTACAAAACATGGGGGGTCTCGCAAGAAGGGTCCTTTGAAGCTCCGCTGAAAGTTTGGGGTCTCTACCCCCAAAAATGCGCCCCCTGCAGCCACGGAAAGTAGCAAATGTGCACAAGCACCCCCCCACGGGGATTTCTCTCTCTCACACAAACAGATACTCTCTCTTTCTTTTCCCGGGAGGCGCAGCAGCTGGGCTCATGCACTCAATCGCTCAAACTGATTGGCCAGAAGAAGACCCAGCTTGGCCACCGATTGGCTGCAGGAGAATGCTGCTTACTAACTGACTGTTATGCTGCTGCGCCGAATTCTGAATTTGCCGAATTTATTCGCCGAACACCCCGAATTCGCTGAAGTCGGCTCCTTGTTTTCCCGCCTTGTTTGAGTTCGGTTACATCCGAACTAAAAACCACCGAATCAGGGGAAATTTGGTTGTTTTTCAGATCGGGACGAACTGAATTGACAGCCCTATTCTGATTCTCAACCCCTCTCAAGCAGATGCTCTACCCCTGAGCCACAGCCCCTCTCAAGCAGATGCTCTACCTCTGAGCCACAGCCCCTCTCAAGCAGATGCTCTACCTCAGAGCCACAGCCCCTCTCAAGCAAATGCTCTACCCCTGAGCCACACCCCCTCTCAAGCACATGCTCTAACTCTGATTCTCAACCCCTCAAGCAGATGCTCTAACTCTGATCCACAGCCCCTCTCAAGCAGATGCTCTAACTCTGATCCTCAACCCCTCTCAAGCAGATGGTCTACCCCTGAGCCACAGCCCCTCTCAAGCAGATGGTCTACCCCTGAGCCACAGCCCCTCTCAAGCAGATAGATGCTCTACCCCTGAGCCACAACCCCTCTCAAGCAGATGCTCTAACTCTGATCCTCTGCCCCTCTCAAGCAGATGCTCTACCCCTGAGCCACAGCCCCTCTCAAGCAGATGCTCTACCCCTGAACCACAGCCCCTGCCAAGCAGATACTCTACCCCTGAACCACAGCCCCTGCCAAGCAGATGCTCTACCCCTGATCCACAGCCCCTCTCAAGCAGATGCTCTACCCATGAGCCACAGCCCCTCTCAAGAAGATGCTCTAACTCTGATCCACAGCCCCTCTCAAGCGGATGCTCTAACTCTGATCCACAGCCCCTCTCAAGTAGATGCTCTGCCACTGAGCCACAAACTCTAAAAAGCAGATGCTCTGCCACTGACCCCCAGTTCGGGCCACCAGCTGGGGGATCAAGCAGGGAGGGGCTGTGCAGAGGTCTCTTGGCAGCCGTAGGGGAAGTGTGCACGCCAGCTAGCTGGGGGTTCAAGTGGGGAGGGGCCGTGAAGGAGGTTCTTGGCCGCCACGCGGGAAGCGTGCACCAGCTGGGGGTTCAAGCAGGGAGGGGCCATGCAGGAGGCTCTTGGCGGCTATGCGGGAAGCGTATGGCAGCTGGGGGTTCAAGCGGGGAGGGGCTGTGCAGGGGGCTCTTGGCAGCCGTAGGGGAAGCGTGCACGCCAGCTAGCCGGGGGTTCAAGTGGGGAAGGGCCATGCAGGAGGCTCTTGGCGGACATGCAGGAAGCATGCACGCCAGCCAGCCAGGGGTTGGAGCAGGGAGGGGCCGTGCAGGGGGCCCTTGGCTGCCACATGGGAAGAGTGCGCGCCAGCCAGCCGGGGGTTGAAGCGTGCAGGGGGCCCTCTGCAGGCAGGCCGCGGGCCAGATGACTAAACTGCGGCTATCGTATTTTGGTCATGCCATGAGATGACAAGAGTCACTGGAAAAGACAGTCATGCTAGGAAAAGTTGTGGGCAGCAGGAAAAGAGGAAGACCCAACAAGAGATGGATTGACTCAATAAAGGAAGCCACAGCCTTCAATTTGCAAGATCTGAGCAAGGCTGTCAAAGATAGGGCATTTTGGAGGACTTTCATTCATAGGGTTGCCATGAGTCGGAAGCGACTTGACGACACTTAACACACACACAAACCTGGAAGTGACGTGGCGTGGCGTGTGGGCATGCATGCATGCATTGCCCGCTGACCCTCAGCTGATCAACAGGCAGCCCGGTGGATTGGCGGGATTTTTCTCGCCACCACGGGCACTTGGCAACCCTAATGGCAACCTATCTCCAGAATACTGACATCTATTCCCCTGGAGGAAACAGCTGCTTTGGCGGGTGGGCTCTGTGGTGTCCCATCCCTACTGAGCTGTGTCCTCTTCCCACATTGTGCCCTTCCTAGGGCTGCCAATTGCCAGGTACTAGCTGGAGATCTCCTGCTGTTCCAACTGATCTCCAGCTGACAAAGATCAGTTCCCCTGGAGAAAATGGCCGCTTTGGCAATTGGACTCTATGGCATTGAAGTCCCTCCCCTCCCCAAACCTCCTCAGGCTCTGCCCCAAAAACCTTCTGTTGGTGGCGAAGGGGGACCTGGCAACCCTAGCCCTTCCCCATCTTCTCCTTCAGTTCATTTATTTACGGTCTTTTGACCAGCAAATAGACATTAAAATTGATCAATGCGAAGCCAGAATTACCATTTTGTGATGCTAACCAGAGCTCTCCACACTCGAGCGGCAACGTAACAAAACTTTGCCGCTGTGTAGGAAACGTTGACATCTTTATCCTCACGGAAATAATTCATAATAAAATAATCTTAGTGTCTAAAAACTCTGGTCGACAAGGGCAAAAGCAGCCTATTTCTGACATCCCGATAAAATTCACAATACAATAAAATATGGGTAATTGTCTCGACATCAGAGTTACAAGGGCACAGCCTAGACTCCAAAGGTAAATAAATGCTGGAATCTCCTGCTGAGCAAAGCCGATGGAAAGGCGTTAAAATTAGCTCTTGAAAAAGCTTGTCGAAATTTAGTAAAAGTAATGGATGTAAGATAAGGGGTTGAAGAGAATCCCTCCCAACTCTTTAATAATCTATATGGCCTTGGAAGAAGGGTCCTCTCATTCTGCAATTCGATCTCTATAAGTCGTTGACTAACCATATTTTTTGCTCTGTTCAAGCCCATTTCAATTTAATTGTCAGGGGCTAGGCCTATCGAGAGAAGTTTATGAATGATCCCTCTGCTCCAAGAGGACTGAGGGTTGTGTGTGTGTGTTAAGTGCCATCAAGTTGCTTCCGACTCATGGCAACCCAATGAATCCATGTCCTCCAAAACGTCCTATCCTTAACAGCCTTGCTCAGGTCTTGCAAATTGAGGGCCGTGGCTTCTCTTTATAGAGTCAATCCATCTCTTGTTGGGTCTTCCTCTTTTCCTGCCTCCCTCAACTTTTCCTAGCTTGACTGTCTTTTCCAGTGACTCTTCTCTTCTCATGACGTAGCCTCAGTTTAGTCATTTTAGCTTCTAGGGTCAGTTCAGGCTTGATTTGATCTGTAACCCACTGATTTGTTTTTTTTGGCAGTCCACAGTATCCGTAACACTCTCCTCCAACCCCACATTTCAAAGGGACTGAGAGTTAGATGACAAAAAGTAGGGCATAAGGCCGACAGGCTGAAGATGAATTTTTAACCAGGGCTCCACCCTCAAATCTGCAGGAATTTACCAGTCCTGAGCAGTGCCGGATATACGTATAAGCTAAACAAGTTATAGCTTAGGGCCCCACTCTCTTGCCCCCAACCCCCCAAATGTAAAGGAAATAATAATTATTTCACTATTAATATACTTCTTCTTAATTGTATTTCAGTTCAACAATTACTTTGATAAAATACATATTTTGTTATGTGCAAATGGCTTTAGATACCTATTAGGTCCATAAATTACCATATAGCATATATTCAACACAAAAAACAGCGACAATTTATTGTTGACAAAGGACAGCTGGACATATAAAGGGCCCCATTGCCTTCAATAGCTTAGGGCCTCATCAAACCTAAATCCGGCCCTGGTGTCTCTCTCTCTCTCTCTGTGTAGGGTTGCCAAATCCAACTTGGAAAATTCCTGGAGATTAGGGTTACTAGGTCCCCCTTTGCCACTGGCGGGAGGTTTTTGGGGCAGAGCCTGAGGAGGGTGGGGTTTGAGGAGGGACTTCAATGCCATAGACTCCAATGGCCAAAGCGGCCATTTTCTCCAGGTGAACTGATCTTGGCTGGAGATCAGTTGTAATAGCGGGAGATCTCCAGTTAGTACCTAGAGGCTGGCAACCCTACTGGAGATTTGGGCGTGGAGCTTGGGGAAGGCAGGGTTTAGGGAGGGAAGGGATCTCAGCGGGATATACTGCCCTAGAGTCCACCCTCCAAAGCTGCCATTTCCTGCAGAGGAACTGATCTCTGTAGTGTGGAGATCAGTTGTAATCTTGGGAGATCTCCAGGCCCCACCTGGAAGCTGGCAACTCTACAATGAGCGTGGTGTAGTGGTTAAGAGCAGTGGTCTGGAGCGGTGGACTCTAATCTGGAGATCCGGGATTGTTTCCTCACTCCTCCACATGACCAGCAGATTCCAATCTGGAGAACTGAGTTGGTTTCCCCACTCTTCCACATGAAGCCAGCTGGGTGACCAGCCCCACCTACCTCACAGGGTGTTTGCTGTGGGGAGGGGAAGGTGATTGTAAGTTGGTTTGAATTTTCCTTAAGTGGCAGAAAAAGTCAGCATATAAAAACCAACTCTTTCTTCTTCTTCTTGAACACATGAAGCTGCCTTATACTGAATCAGACGCTTGGTCCATAAAAGTCAATATTGTCTACTCAGTCTGGCAGCGGCTTTCCAGGGTCTCAGGCAGAGGTCTTTCACATCACCTGTTTCCCTAGTCCCTTTAACTGGAGATGCCGGTGATTGAACCTGGGACCTTCTGCATGCCAAGCAGATGCTCTACCATTGAGCCACACCCCCTCCCCCCAAAAAACAACTCTTCTTCTTCTTCTTCCTCTTCTTGGCCTACAGTCCACTGGAGGAATATTTTTTTAATGGGTGGAGGAAGAGAGCAGGATCTTCCCCCTCTGTGTATCCACCCAACATGTTTCATTAATAAAACTCTGACAAACCTCAGCTGCTCGACGAAATTCATCAGTCCCTTTAGCGCAGCATCACATCCCATTTCACACCTGAATTAAAGTCGTGCTTTTGTTTGGGAGATTGATGGATCTCCCATGCTGTGCAAGCATTCTGGCACCCATGGAATGGCAAATGCTCCAGCTAATTGTGCCCAAAGTCTATTTGGTTTTCAGGCCTGCACTAAAATTATCCTTCTTTGCAGGTCACCAAACAAAGGAGGGGAAGGAAAAGTAGGGAACACCGAAGCGCTTAGGCTGGTCTTTAGGTCATGAGCCCCTGACAGTAGGACTTACGAGTGACCATTAACCAGTAAACGTATTCTTATTATTGCTCCGAGAGCCGTGACACCCTCCTTCGCTTCCTTTCCCCCTGCAAGAACCAGAATTCTTTATGTGAAATGATCTGGAAGCTCTCACATTAGATGCAATTCTGTGGGTATCGTATCCTTCTAATACTGCAGGTCTAATTCTGGTCACAGCCAGAGGCTGTAGAGCATATGCGCCAGCCACCTGGTGCGAGAGTGAAACCATCTTGTGGCTTTGATAGTAGTAATTTTTATTGTTAATTAGGCATACGGTAAAACAAAAAATAGGGAGCCGCAAAGTTAACAAATTTCTCTCCCTATGTGCTTGCGATTATGCCTTGAAACCGAGCAAAGGATACACGGCTTTAACTTTATGTGTCAACTGGCGCCATCCATAATACCAGAAGGCTGCAGATTCCATTGAACATGTGAGCTAGAAGTCTCTAGCACACATGAGCTAGAAGTCTCCAAGTGATTAGAATCCAGATCAAAAGCATCTACATCAGGAAGGTACAAGTCAAATAAATCTGACGGCTATTTTCAGATTATTTTATTTTTACCAACTCCTGAGCGTTCTTTCACTACATTCACTTAAGGTTGCCAGGCTTTCTTCTGGCATCCCCGGAAGCTTTTGGGGACGGGGCGTGGAGAGCATCACATCGATGTCACTTCCAGATGAAAACCTGGAAGTGATGTCTCCACATCGAGCAACACTCCAGATACCCCCCTGAATCTCCATGGTTAATATCATACAGACTGAGAGAATTCCTAGAGAATTGCTCAAGGCGCTGATATTATGCACTCGCAGTCATCAGCAGCATAGGAGGTGATGGGCATCTTCTCTTGGGCCTGCACCTAGGGTTGCCAGGTACCCCCGCCTCTGGCAGGAGGTTTTTGGGGTGGAGCTGAGGCAGGGTTTGTGTGCACGCGGCCACGCCGACGCGATCGCATCACTTCTGGTTTACACCCAGAAGTGCCGCATCACAACGGGCCTTTGATGAGTTTGACGAGTGAAAGGCCCGTTGCAATGCATTTACAGCTGAGTCTGAGTGGTTAAAGACCCATTGCGATGTGGCACTTCTGGGTGTAAATGCTTTGTGACACGATCGCTTTGGCGCGGCCACATGTACATGCGTACCCCTCTTCCGAGCTGGGCAACGGATTGGCAGGCAATTGCCCACCAATTTAAGCGACCAGGCAACCTTGCCTGCACCTCACCAACCAATGTTAACACATGGGGCTTGGCTTGGTCCCAGTTGGTGGTGGCAGGGACCCAGAAGATGACAGGAGTATCTTGTTTGTGCTGTGGCCCTGCCCCTTTCATACTTTATGTCGTCTAGGAATTTTTTTGGACTTATGAGTGGGCCCTAAAGGCTGCATATCCTTGGTTTAAAGTAAGAAAACCAGATGATTCCTCTCCACAATGTCTAGCAAAGGAGCTTGAACTCTGTGTTAAGAAAAGGGGTCATTGGGAGATAGGGTTGCCAGATCCCTGCTGGGGGTGGGGGATCCCCTACTTTGGGCCCCCTCCCCCCACTGCCATTCAGCCAGCCAGTGGGGGTTCTTACCAGGTGCAAATTGAGGCTTGGTCTTGACGCTGATGGCATGTTGACATCACTTCTGGGAGTGACATCATCATGCTGCCAATGATGTAGGAGGCGCTCTGGTATTTGGGTAAAACTCTATGGTGAAAAAGCTTCTACCATAGAGTTTTTGCCCAAATATCAGAGTGTCTCCCATGTCGTCGGTGATGTGATGACATCACTTCTGGATAAGGTTGCCAGGTCCCTCTTCAACACTGGTGGGAGGTTTTTGGGGCGGAGCCTGAGGAGGGTGGGGTTTGGGGAGGGGAGGGACTTCAATGCCGTACAGTCCATTTGCCAAAGCGGCCATTTTCTCCAGGTGAACCGATCTCTATTGGCTGGAGATCAGTTGTAATGGCGGGAGATCTCCAGCTAGTACTTGGAGGTTGGAAACCCTACTTCTGCAAGTGACATCAACATCCCGATGGTACCAAGGCCTAGGCCTCAATTTGCAACTGGTAAGACCCCTCCACACCCCTGCCGGTTGCCAGGGGGTACCTGGCAACCCTAGGGAGAGAACATAATTTGATTCATAAGATCTCAATTGCTGGCATGTCCAATGAGAACGGAAGGGAGTTGTAAAAGGAATGATCTTTGCTGGAGAATTTGGAAAACTGGCTGGGGTTCCCAACCTCCAGGTGGTGCCTGGAGATCTCCTAGAATTACAACTGGTCTCCAGACTACAGAGATCAGTTCCCCTGGAGAACATGGCTGATTTGGAGGACAGAATCAATGGCACTATACCCTGCTGAGGTCCCTACCCAAACCTCACCCTCCTCAGGCTCCACCCCAAATCTCCAACCTTGAGTTGGCAACCCAGAAAAGAGCCAGTGTGGTGTAGTGGTTAAGAGCAGTGGTTTGGAGTGGTGGACTCTGATCTGGAGAACCGGGTTTGATTCCCCCACTCCTCCACATGAGCGGCAGACTCTAGTCTGGTAAACTGGATTTGTTTCCCCACTCCTACACACGAAGCCAGCTGGGTGACCTTGGGCTAGTAGTCACACTCTTTCAGCCCTACCTACCTCATAGGGTGTCTGTTGTGGGGAGGGGAAGGGAAGGTGATTGTAAGCTGGTTTGAGTCTCCCTTAAATGCTATAGAAAAAGTCGGCATATAAAAAACAATTCTTCTTCTTCTTCTTCTCCTTCTTCTAAAAACGACTTCCAATCCGAACAGACAGAACTGGGCTGGCTTCTCATCGGTTGTAGTAAAAATACTCAATAAAAAAGCAATTCCCCATCTCATGTGATTTCAACATTATGTAATCTTAGTTTATGCAAAATATTGATTGCAGGGATTTTAGCTCAATTATTTTCTCATCGCCATGTTTCTAGGCACATGCCCTGCATTAAGTTATCGATCCTTTTTTACTACTGCATATCCCAGCATACCATAAGGCTGCTGGGCTAGCCACGGAAGGCATTTCATGGAGCCTCTCCCCATCTCTTTGCTGTTTACAAACCAGAGAAGTACTGGAGGAGCTCAGAAGATGCCCAGATTAACCATTAATGTTCGTGGGTAAAATGTGTAGGAAGCCAATGGGAACGGTCAGAGAAACCTACCGATCGCTGGTGTATCTTCAAAACCGGTATCTTAGCCTTCAGGAAGTGATACAATTTCATCCTTATTGTTATTCGCTCTTAGAGAAGGTGAGGAACTCTGGTTCTTCTACATCCAGAGGGATCTACACTATATGTTGGTGATGGGTGTGTATTTTACGTTTTAAAGGATAATGGGGTAGGGGTGATTGGGATCAGGGCCATGGGTTGCCAGGTCCCTCTTTGCCACCGGTGGGAGGTTTTGTTTGGGTGGAGCCTGAGGAGGGTGGGGTTTGAGGAGGAAAGGGACTTCAGTGCCATAGAGTCCAATTGCCAAAGTGGGCATTTTCTCTAGGGAAACTGATCTCTATCGGCTGGAGATCAGTTGTAATAGCAGGAGATCTCCAGCTGATGCCTGGAGGTTGTCAACCCTAGCCATGATGACTCTCATCATACATGCTATTTCTTTAATAGAAACCACCACCCTTAGCTGCTGCTAGCCATGGTAGGGGAAAACAAGTCATGCTTCTGCACATAACAATTCTTCTGGGGCTGTTGAAGAACCTCTCCAGTCACCAAGGGGAGGGACGGAGGTGCACAACTGATCAGATGGCATTGGGGAGTCTGGACAGTCCAACTCTGGGTAAATTTGTGGAGATTTGGGGGAGTCCCTGTGGTGGGTGGAGTTTAGGAAGGGGAGAGAGCTCAGTAGGGATGTGATGTCTCTCTAGGACCTTCATTTCTCATAGCTCTATTGTATACCATAGAGTCTACCCTCTGAAGCTGCCATTTCTTCCACAAGAGCTGATCTCTAGAGCCTTGAGGTTGGTAATCCTAGGAAGCAGGCTTGATTGGAAACAAAGCGGGGTCCACCTGTGAGGGGAAGCTGCCAGTTTGCTTGGCCTCTCTCCTTCCACATCTTCAGAGGCAAGGCATCAGGTGTGTGACCACCAGGGAGGAAATGGCACATCTGGATGCTTTCAAGGTTTTCTAGCATAGAGTTGCCTGGTCCTAGGTTTGCCCGGTCCCACTTTGCCATCGGCGGGAGGTTTTTGGGGTGGAGCCTGAAAAGGGCAGGGTTTGGGGAGGGACTTCAACGTTATAGAGTCCAATGGCAAAGCGGCCATTTTCTCCTGGTGATCTGATCTCTATTGGCTGGAGATCAGTTGTAATAGCAGGAGATCTCCAGCTATTACCTGGAGGTTGGCAACCCTACCTGGTCCCCCCTCACCATTGGTGGGAGTTTCATTGTGACGGGGCTGTGTGTGTGTGTGATTGGCGCAATGACATCACTTCCGGAGTAAACCCGGAAGTGACGGGGATGCTCTAGCACAATCCTCCAAATGTCTATGGAAACCATAGAGGTTTTGGAGGAATGAGCTAGAGCAGCCCCATCACTTCCTGGTTTACCCCAGAAGTGATGTTGATGGCCCCCCTTTAGCTGGCCTGCTTCCGCCCACCGGCCAGATGAGGGGTGGCGGGCAGCCCCTTTAATTGGCGGGCAATTGCCTGCCATTACCTGGTATCTGGCAACCCTACCCTATCACCACTGAAAGGAGAGGAAGGAAGGACAGAGGCAGCAGGAAATCTAGGGGTGGAAATCTGGAAGTGGAGGTGGGAGAAGGTCAGGTTCGATTTGAGTCAGAAGGGCTGTAGTTGTGACCTCCAACAAAGTCCTAATGAAAAGTAACTCTGCTGGCATTTTAAGGACAATTTCACTTTTATTTTGCAAGGGAATGTGGGGAACTTTATATATCTTTAGCATATTAGTGTTACTGTAATTTTCCCTGTTGGGATTAGTTTTACACAATCTCCAGGTGGTGGCTGGAGATCTCCCAAAATTACAACTGATTGCCAGCCGATAGAGATCAGTTCACCTGGAGAAAATGGCTACTCTGGCCATTGGACTCTACGGCAGTGAAGTCCCTTCCCAACCCCACCCTCCTCAGGCTCCGCCCCAAAAACTTCCCGACAGTGGCAAAGAGGGACCTGGCAACCCTACACCCACCCGTAGCCTACTTTTTGATGACTGGACTATCATTGTAGTCAAACCACTCCCTCTCTTCCCCCATGCCCTGAAGACGAGTTGTTTCATTTTTTTATTTTTATTTTTAAAAATGGCACCACACTATCGATATGGAGGTTTTTAAGAGGAGGCTAGATGACTGTCAGCAATGCTGATTCTATGACCTTAATCAGTTGATGAGAGGGAGAGCATCTTGGCCATCTTGGCATAGAGTAGGGGTCCCTGTGGGTGTGGGGGGAAGGTAGTTGTGAATTTCCTGCATTGTGCAGGGGGTTGAACTGGATGACCCTGGTGGTCCCTTCCAACTCTATGATTCTATAACGGGATATCATAGAATCATAGAGTTGGAAGGGACCACCAGGGTCATCCTGCACCATGCAGGAAATTCACAGGGACAGCAGCAGGCTCTACGAATTTCCAGCTTCCCAGCCTGGTATTTTGCTGCCACCTTGGATAATGCCGGCGGTAGGCCCTAGGGAGCCGAGAACAGCAATAGCTCTCAGCCGGCTGCTCCCAGCCGGCTGGAGCTGTTTCTCTCTCCCTCCTGCTTTTATGTCTGTAGGTTTAATTAAACCACCAATGGATAAAGGGCAAACTCAATTGCCATGTGCGGCGTGAATTGCCTCCCGGGCTGTTAAATGTGGGCTTCCTCCGGGTGCTCTTTTAACCCCGCTCAGCTCCCCTAACCGTGAACTCAATATTATGCGCAGCAAACCTATTAGCATTATTACCAGGGTGTTTGCTGACGGGCCCGTAATTCATCCGGCAGGTTAGAACAGAGTCTTCCAATTCTCGGTGCCGTTTATGTTTGGCAGTTAACACACACAAAAAAATGTAGATGAAATGCATATCCTGTAAATATACAAATCACATTAGCCTGATGAGATTTTAAAGGCTGATCTGGGGTGAAATTTCATTAGCCGCGACTGCAGCTGAAAGGGAGAGACTTGCAAAGACTTGTTCTCTGCGGCTCCAGAGGACCAGACTAGATCTAGTGAGCTTAAGTTACCAGAGGGGAGATTTCACTTAAAGCCTAGGCTTGACTAGAGGACAAAAACCGAGGGGTCGCAGTGTGAAACACAAACCACAAACGCAATACACCTTTGATATGGGCACCCAGCAGAAAACCATTTTTAACAAAGTAATCACATTTAAACATTTGGTATAAGCAAAAATGCTTAAAGCTATAGGATTAATGGAACTTGCTTGAGATGTATTTCTCTGCTAATTCTTTGGTCAAGCCTCGAACGTTAGCCAAACTGACAGGCATCATTGACATAACATTGTATTGAGAACATTTGGTTTGAAAGTGTAATCAGAATTTACTGTTGAACCCATGAACACATGAAGCTGCCTTATACTGAATCAGACCCTTGGTCCATCAAAGTCAGTATTGTCTACTCTGACCAGCAGCAGCTCTCCAGGGTCTCAGGCGGAGGTCTTTCTCATCACCTACTTGCCTTTAACTGGAGATGCCAGGGATTGAATCTGGGACCTTCTGCATGGCAGGCGGATGCTCTACCACTGATCACAGCCCCTCCCAACACATGAAGCTGCCTTAAAACTGAATCAGACCCTTGGTCCATCAAACTCAGTCTTGTCTGAGAGCCAGCGTGGTGTAGTGGTTAAGAGAAGTGGTTTGGAGTGGTGGAGTCTGATCTGGAGAACCGGGTTTGATTCCCCACTCCTCCACATGAGCGGCGGAGGCTAATCTGGTGAACCAGGTTGGTTTCCCCACTGGGTGACCTTGGGCAAGTCACACACTCTCAGCCTCACTCACCTCACAGGGTGTCTGTTGTGGGGAGGGGAAGGGAAGGCGATTGTAAGCCTGTTTGAGTCTCCCTTAAGTGGTAGAGGAAGTTGGCATATAAAAACCAACTCTTCTTCTTCTACTGAGACTGGCAGCAGCTCTCCAGGGTCTCAGGGAGAGGTCTTTCTTATCACCTACTTGCCTGGTCCCTGTAACTGGAGATGCTGGCAATTGAACCTAGGACCTTCTGCATGCCAAGCAGATGCTCTACCACTGAGCCACAGCATCTCCACTGTGAGGAACCGGTGCTCGAGGGTCTTTAGGGTTGTGACATGAGGGTGATAAGTGAACATACAATGTAGTGGTCTCTGGTTAGGGCATACAGTTCCAGTTTAGAGGGCACAGGAAAACAACGTCAAACAAACGTAATAAATATGCAAATCATGCTGTCAACATTGTAACTGGAGGTTACCTAAAGGCCTCATTTTAAGCATAAAAGTCACCCCCACCGAGAACAGCCGATTACTCTCACAGAACATGCTAAGGGCGATTATGGGATGTCTGTTCCAGTATGCATGTGTCATGTATTCAGAATGATGTCATGCGATGTCAACTTGTCCGTAACCAATGATGTTCTGTTCTGTAGTATGCCTAATCAATCTGTAGAGTATATAAGCTGAAGACCAACTGATGCTCGGGGCTACTTTTGCGATGACGCAGCAGTTAGCCTATTTTGTGCACAAAATAAACTTTGTTCGTTCCGCACGTGGCGTTTCTTCATTGACCTACAAGTGGCGCCGTGCCATAAGAACCCGTTACCCAAAACTGGCGGTAACACCTTGATAAAAAACCCACATCAACCATTATTTACTGCACTGAAGACTGAATTAGTAACAAACAGACGTCTACCAGAATTATAAAATGTGGCCAAATAGTAAATAGCCAGCACAGTCAATGTAAGCTCTTGCTAAATTTGTGCTCCTGCTTGTTCTTGGGCGGGAAGATTAAAGGTGCAAAAACATATATCAGTTTTGTGCTGCTTCCTTTGCCCTATGCGAGTTCTCTTTCGGAACAAATGTTTGCAGGAGATTTTGGGGGCGTTAGTTAAATCAATAACTTTTTCCCCATTCCATCTTTCCTAATTAATATTTGCACAGCTGGGCCAGTTTCCTCTTGATTCTTTCTTTAAACTCTGATACACAGAAGTATGACACATTCACATTCAATAGCAATTTTCTCAAGAACCCCGACACTTATTTTTCGGAAATTTAATAAGGAACGGTCCTAGTGCCGACTCTATGTTTGGCAAACGAAACAATTATAACCTCGAATAACATTTGTATGGATAATTCTTGAATGCCTGCACCTCTCTCTATCTCTCTGAAATTTTGCAGGGATCTTACGCAGGATCATTCCTTATCAGTTTCATGCAACTTAGCCACAAAACTGTGCAGGATTTAATCTATTTGGATGAAATTTATTAGGCAGTGCTCCCTTATCAAGGGCTTCCAATCCCTGCACATCTCCTTTGATTTTGAGAAGAAATTAAAAATAAGTAGGGGTGTGCCTATCGATAAACCCGAACCTAAAATAAATCCGAAATTAGCCATTTTGGCAATATTTGGGTTTTGGTTTTACCAGATACCAAAACCTGGGTATAAAGCTGAAGCCAGGTAGCCGATTGCCGAATCAGCCAAATAGGTTTTGGTATCCAGTAAAACCAAAACCCAAATATTGCGGTCCATAAGTTAGGAATACGGTTGCCAGGCCCCCCTGGCGGGGTCTAGAAGGGTAGAGTTGTCAGATCCAGGTTGAGAAACTCCTGGAGATTTGCAGATGGGGCCTGGGGAGGACAGGGACCTCAGTGGGGTTACAATGCTGTACAGGTCATCCTCCAAAGCACCCAACCTGATGAAGAGTTCTGATGAGTTCGAAAACATGCACAGTGTTTTGTTTCAATGTGGCTGCCCACAGTGCTTGCCACTGCTCGGAGTGGTTGTTGGAGAAAAATATTTCAAACACTCGTCACTGAGATGTGAGAATGAGTAGCTCTAGGAATCGCCAAAATCTCTATGGTTTTGCAGTAGAGTTTCTGCTGTTTCCTAGACCTACCCATTCTCCCTTCCAGGTTGCACCTGGAACTGACGTAGTTATGTCGGTGGTGTCGCTGACATCACCCCCCCATGTCCCTGCCCCCCCCAACCCTCCTGTAAATTGCCAGGTTTGGCCTGGCAAGCCTAAGTATTACACAGATTTTTGTTCTTGTTTGGGTCTTAAATCCCAGCCCTGTGTGAGGAAAGCATCCTGGTCCAGATTTCATAGGCCTAAGGATCCGTTAGAAAAGACTAGAAAAGACAATCATGCTAGGAAAAGTTGAAGGCAGCAGAAAAAGAGGAAGACCCAATAAGAGATGGATGGACTCAATAAAGGAAGCCACAGCCCTCAGTTTGCAAGACCCAAGCAAGGCTGTTAAAGATAAGACATTTTGGAGGACATTGATTCATAGGGTCGCCATGAGTCGGAGGCGACTTGACTGCACTTAACACACAAGGATCCATTGGAGATTGGGTTGCCAGGTCCCTCTTCGCCATCGGTGGGAGGCTTTTAGGGTGGAGCCTGAGGAGGGTGGAGTTTGGGGAGAGGAGGGACTTCAATGCCCTAGAGTCCAATTGCCAAAGCGGCCATTTTCTCCAGGAGAACTGATTTCTATCAGCTGGAGACCTGCGTGGTGTAGTGGTTAAGAGCGGTGGTTTGGAGCGGTGGAGTCTGATCTGGGGAACCGGGTTTGTTTCCCCACTCCTACACATGAAGCCAGCTGGGTGACCATGGGCTAGTCACAGCTCTCAGCCCCACCTACCTCACAGTGTGTCTGTTGTGGGGAGAGGAAGGGAAGGTGATTGTAAGCCGGTTTGATTCTTCCTGAAGTGGTAGAGAAAGTCGGCATATAAAAACCAACTCTTCTTCTTCTTCTTGTAATAGCAGGAGATCTTCAGCTAGTACCTGGAAGTTGGCAACCCTAATTGGAGAGGTTTTAGCCGACACGTAGACTGCCTTTGGATACCAGCGTGGTCTTATTATTCTGTTCCTGTTAGCCTCAAAAGAAGGTTCACTGTAGGCTTAAGAACACCTGCTTTAGTGTTATTTTGTTTTTGACTCCTTCAGTAGCGTCTCCCCATACTGGTTTGTATTGTTCGACTGAGCTGTAGGCAGTGATGAATTGTGTGCTGTGCTCTGGGTGGTATCTAGAGATACGAAGGCACGCATAGGTTTGTTTAGTGGTCAGCAAGTTTCTAGATGGTATGCAAAGAAATAAACGACAGACGAGTGGATAAATGTGAGGGAGGGAGGGAAAGAAACGGTCAAGAGCTGAGCCAGAATATAATCCCGCAGCAGAAAAGGGAAAAGGGCAGTGAGGCAGAAGAACAGTCTGGCATCGCTGAGGAGAGGGGGTGAGACACAGAAGTAGAAGGGGCTGGAAATAATTGGACACAGGCCATAAGATGGTGGCGGGTGAACACGCACCTTCATTACATGCCCAGGGAAATGCCAATCACCACTTTGGGGTCAGGAAGCAATTTCCCTCCAGGTCAGATCGGCCAGGGATCCTGGAGGATTTTTTTTTTTTGCCATCTCCTTAGCATGGAGTAGGGGTCATGGGGGTTGTGGGGGGTGGGAAGTTATGAATTTGCATCTTTGTGCAGGGGGTTGGATTAGATGACCCTGGCGGCCCCTTCCAACTCTATGATTCTATGATATACGACACAGGTATCCACAGCTGCTGACCTAGAAGGATATGAAGTTTTCAAATTGAGAAGTGGAGATTGTATTATATTATCAAACACCTGTGATGGGAAAAGTCCTTTGGAGTTTAAAAAGAGTGTCTGCCGAAGAAGCAATGAGGGGATAGTTGGACAAACAAAGATGAGTAACAGTTTATGTATCTGGTGGGAGTTGTTAAGAGTCTTGACTGATGTCAAGTCTTGGTGTCTAAGTCTACTGCCGCGTAGAGTTCTGGAATGCTGTCCAGCGTGGAGCTTTGTGCTCTGAGGAGGAATGTGTCCATTGGAACGGTGGATGTTCAGGGAGATCTTACGAGGCTGTAAAACCAGCTGATAAGGACCACCCGCTCCGCTAGCTTGAAGTGAGCAGAAGCAGATGACTCTGTGGCGCAGTTCCTCGAAATGACTGCCCCGTCTTTGTCCTCTCAGCGCATCTTGGCTTTGGGAAACCCGGTTGTGAAGAAGAAGAAGAAGAAGAGTTGGTTTTATACCCCAATTTTCTCTACCTTTTTTTAAAGGAGACACAAAGCAGCTTACAATCGCCTTCTCTTCCTCTCCCCACAACAGACACCTTGTGAGGTAGGTGGGCCTGAGAGAGTTCGTAGAGAACTGCGACTAGCCCAAGTTCACCCAGCTGGCTTCATGTGTAGGAGCGGGGAAACAAATCCAGTTCTCCAGATTAGAGTCTGCTGCTCACGTGAAGGAGTGGGGAATCGAACCCGGTTCTCCAGGTTAGAATCCTCCACCCCACACTGGCTCTCTTAAGCTTAGTTACCAGCTGAGTCAGATGGTCAAGCTTTGAAAGCACTGATTTTAGTAATTCAAAGATACTTTCCACTGTTCTTAGCAGTCAATAAAGAGAGCTCTTGCGAGATATTGCTAGAGCTTCCGACGTTTTCCTCATCTTCCCGTGACAGGGGGGTTTGGGTCTTTGCTTTGATCTCCACACACAGCGTTGAGCTGAAAAGCCTCGGTGGAGGTAGATAAGACTGCAAAGCGGTTTGAAGTGGGGACATTGTTTAAACGGGATCATGTCAGTGCCTCGTATCTGGTCAGTATCCCCTTTCAGGATCTCAGAATGGTTTTCACCTCAATCCGCTTTCAAACCAGGCCAACGGCTTTGCTAGCTGGACGTTACTCCCAAACACTGTCGGCTTCTCGTCTGTGCGTTTGTGGAGCCGCGGTTCCAGAGGAACTTTTGCCCTATATTTTATTCTGGCCTCTTTATGCAGAGCCCAGAACTAAATTTCTTACAGCGCTCCTAAACGACTTAAATCTCTTTGCGGATTCAGAGAAGCTGCTCTTTCTCCTTTCAGATGTCGATCCGTTTGTTTCCTATAGAGTGTCAGCCTTTGCTTTAGCAGTCAAGAAAATTCGGTCTAAAGCTGTATTTCATGAAAGCATTTAATGTATTTAATGACTAGCATTTTTTTTTGTAGGACTGTTTTAAAGTTATCATTGATGACTTGGTTTTACATGACAGATCGTAATGGCCTTTGGCCGCAAACAGTAAACTTTATTTTATTGTACTGTACAACTCAGGTGTCCAACATGTGACTGAGGGGCCAGATGTGGCCCGGCTGAGATTTTCAGCATTTGTTTTTGAACTGTTCAATTTAACTCCACTAAAATTACATCATTGAACTGGGGCATTATGAAGAAGAAGAAGAAGAAGAAGAAGAAGAGTTGGCTTTTATATGCCGACTTTCTCTACCTTTAAGGAGAACCAAACTGGCTTACAAACTCCTTCCCTTCTTCTCCCCGCAACAAACACCTTGTGAGGTAGGTGGGGCTGAGAGAGTTCGGAGAGAACTGTAACTAGCCCAAGGTCACCCAGCTGGCTTCATGTATCGGAGTGGGGAAACCAACCCAGTTCACCAGATTAGCCTCCAGCACTCATGTGGAGGAGTGGGGAATCAAACCCGGTCCTCCAGGTTAAAGTCCACTGCTCCTAACCACCGCTCCTAACCACTACACCAATGGAGGGTGGAGAAGCGGGCAAAGCAAGCGTGGGAAATGTGGGTTGCGACAGGAAGTCTGTGTCATTCTCCCCGCCCTCACGAAACTTCGGCTTTTCTCAAGTTGAAAGAATGTGCGAAGTTGTATCCAACGCTCATCCAGTATTTAAGAAATATTTCACATTTGCTCATTACGTGAGGATTGAAAAATAATAATTTCTGATGGTATGCAAACTTGCCCCTATTTACCTTTACTGGAGGATACGCAGTTTAATGCCTGATGCCGAAAGATGAAAAATATCAATTTCCTTTGATCGTGGTACTGCATTATTTATAGGGATAAGAAATGTCATGGAGATTTTTGTGTGAATGCGGTACAGAACTGGAACGAAAGGAAAACATTCATTTGTGGAAATGAGTTACTTTTCTTTTCGTAAGAGTCTTTGCCCCTTAAAGGTAATTTCTCTCTTGTTGTTTTGGGTGCTGCATTGCATACTGCAACCATACGATAGAAAATGTATCTGTGGATCACCAAATTGATTCAATGCTGCCTGACATGTAGCTCTGGGTAGCATTGCCATCTCCAGCTTGGCAAATTCCTGGAGATTTGGAGGTATTTGCCTGGGAAGGGCAGCGTTTGGGGAGAGATGGGGGGATCAGTGGGGCATGATGTCACAAAGCCCTCCCTCCAAAAATGCCATTGTCTCCAGGGGAGCTGATCGCTCCAGACTGGACTCGATCACTATAATTCCGACAAATCTCCCGGAGCATGGCAACCCAATGAAAAACAAATGACTCCCTCTCTTGGGAAATCTCCAGGATCAGAGGCACATGCCTATTCTATTAGGTGCTGTGGAACACAGGCAGGATGGTGCTGCTGCAGTCGTCTTGCTTGTGGGCTACCTGGAGGCAGCTGGTTGGTCACTGAGTGAACAGGCTGCTGGACTTGATGGGCCTTGGTCTGATCCAGCAGGGCTTTTCTTATGTTATTATGATGCACCCCTATTCCCTCCAGGATCAGAGGAGCAGGCCCATTATATTAGGTGCTGAGGAACACAGGCAGGATGGTGCTGCTGCAGTCATCTTGCTTGTGGCTTCCTGGAGGCACCTGATTGGCCACTGTGTGAACGGACTGCTGGACTTGATGGGACTTAGTCTGATCCAGCATGGCCTTTCTTATGTTCTTATGATGCATACCTATTCTCTCCAGTACCAAAGGAGAATGCCTATTACATTAGGTGCTGTGGAACACAGGAGGCACCTGGTTGGCCACTGTGTGAACAGACTGCTGGACTTGATGGGCATCGGTCTGATCCAGCAGGGCTTTTCTTATGTTATGTTCCATCAGGGAGGTTAATTCATCAGTGTGGAATGGAGTCTGGCATCCTGAAGGGCTCTTTCCTATCACCAATGCTCACATTAAGCCTCTGAATGAGATCAACTGCCGCTTTGGGGTTTAATGTCATCAGTATACTGATGACACCCACCTGTACCTATCATTAACTTTGCCCCCAGAAGCGGCTCTCTCAGTCCATTGATTTGGTCTACAAAAGGCTGAACACCTGCTAGACAGCAGGGGGAAAAATGTAATGAAAAGAGGTACCCTCCTCTGAATTTCACGAGAACTGACTTTTAATTTTCTTCTTGTTGTGATCTGACTTTCCTATAGCCTGTGGCTCGAGCAAATGAAAGATATTGCCTTGTGTTCTGTCATGAAATGCAGCTTTCACATTAGGGCTGAGCTGGTTATTTTTTATTTATTTAATGTTTTATTTAGGTCTGCTTTATTTAGCCGGAGTGGTGTAATGGTTAAGAGAGGTGCTTTGGAGCAGTGGAGTCTGATCTGGAGAACCGGGTTTGATTCTCCACTCCTCCACATGAGCGGCGGATGCTAATCTGAAGAACTGGGTTTGTTTCCCCACTCCTCCACATGAAGCCAACGGAGTGACCTTGGGCTAGTCACAGCTTTCTTAGAGCTCTCTCAGCCCCACCTACCTCACAGGGTGTCTGTTGTAGGGAGGGGAGGGGATGGTGATTGTAAGCTGGTTCGATTCTTCCTTAAGTGGTGGAGAAAGTCGGCATATAAAAACCAGCTCTTCTTCTTCTTCTTCTTCTTCTTCTTCTTCTTCTTCTTCTTCTTCTTCTTCTTCTTCTGCTTCTTCTTCTTCTTCTCCTTCTTCTTCTTCTTCTTCTTCTTCTTCTTCTTGCATTCAAAAGATACATAAGGAGAACAGTGGATATTGCTGGAAATGTAAAGAGACTGAAGGAACCTTCTTTCGTATCTGGTGGTCAAGTAAGATTGTGAAGAAATACTGGGTTCAAGTTCATAGAGATATGCCAACAATGCCAAATATAAAGTTTGCTTTGGATCCTAATTGCATGCTACTCGGGATAACACCAGCAACACTGGAAAAGGCGATTGAGGAATTGTATAGATATGCAGTCACAGCTGCCAGAATGGTACTAGCCAACGTAGGTCCCAACGTAGAAGAATGCAATAATAAATTGGCAGAATACGCTGTCATGGTGAAACTAACAAACGACCTAGAAAATAATTGTTTTCTAAATTGGAGGCTTTATTATGCTTATGTGAAAAGAGCCTAAGTTATGAGGGGTTCACTATGGATAACATTAAAAAATGAGTTTTTAAAGGTATTTTTGTTTAACAAATATAGAGACACAGAGAATAAATATATCACATTTTAGAATGTTAGAGGTTAAATTGGCATAAAAGACACATTCCCACCCAGTGTATATCTTTTTTCTTCTATATAATTGAAGAGTAGATGTAATATTTTTGATGTAATATTGTAATTCTCTATTTCCCCCATCCCTTTTCTTTTATGTTCACTCCTTTATTCTTTTGAAGGAAAAAAAAAAGAACCCTTCTCCCTGGCCTGGCATGCTACTTTTCTATATACAGGGAATTTTTCAGTATGGAAGGACGTCCCATCATGCGAGCGATCTGTAGCAGGGCAGACCAGACCCTCTGAATGACAACCAGGTTCGCCTTTTGCGAATAACATAGTCGCCACAGAAGTCGTGGGAGACCCCAAAAGAGCAGCAAGAAACCCTTCTGCGCTGGAAACCTCCATCGGTCCTCGTTTGCCCTTGAGCATAAGCGACACCAGCTATTTTTAAACCAGGATCAGAAACGCATGTCAAAGTCAAAATCAAAATTATTGTATAAGGCCATTACAATCTAAAACAATATAACAGCAGATCTAAAACAGTTTAACAGAAAAATATTGTCGAAGGCTTTCACTGTCAGAGTTTATTGGTTCTTGTAGGTTATCCGGGCTGTGTGACCGTGGTCTTGGTATTTTCTTTCCTGACGTTTCGCCAGCAGCTGTGGTAGGCATCTTCAGAGGAGTAACACTGAAGGACAGTGTCTCTCAGTGTCAAGTGTGTAGGAAGAGTAATATATAGACAGAAGGGGGTTGGGTTTGAGCTGAGTCGTCCTACAAAAATTACCTTTGATACTTTTTGCAGGACAATGACTCAGCTCAAACCCAACCCCCTTCTGACTATATATTACTCTTCCTACACACTTGACACTGAGAGACACTGTCCTTCAGTGTTACTTCTCTGAAGATGCCTGCCACAGCTGCTGGCGAAACGTCAGGAAAGAAAATACCAAGACCACGGTCACACAGCCCAGATAACCTACAAGAACCATTTTAACAGCAAATTAACGTACACAATATCATTAAAGAAGAATACAAAAGTTAAAAAATTGAAGTACGCCCATTCAGCTCTATCCAGTTTTTCCAAATTTTGTGATTTGCTTTGCCCTGATTTTCTTGGCTGCTCGGTAGGGTTGCCAACCTCCAGGTACTAGCTGGAAATCTGCTATTGCATCTGATCTCCAGCCGACAGAGATCAGTTCCCCTGGACAAAATGGCCGCTTTGGCCATTGGACTCTATGGCATTGAAGTCCCTCCCTCCCGTCCCAAAACCCTGCCCTCTTCAGGCTCTGCCTTAAAAACCTCCTGCTGGTGGCTAAGAGGGACCTGACAACCCTACCACTAGGCCGCACAGTGCCATTTTTGAGAACTATAAGGAGCTATATCTGATGACAAATAAATTAGTCTGTCAGCATCAGAGGATAATTGTAATACAGAAAGAATATTTGCCAGAAACTTGTTCCAGGACTCAGTGTATAAAGGACAGGACAGGACATAATGGGGGAGATCTTCTACTCTGAAACTAATGTAGCCCTTGACACGACCGGCCCAATCGCTAATGCAAAATCTTTCCAGACTTCAGGTTTGCTTCTGCTTGCTAAGTGGCCATTAATTTGATGGACAGCAGTGTCGAGTCTGCAGGAGGGGGGGCGGGAAGAATAACCACCTGCACTCGTTGTATTGGCCTTTCTGGCATGCGAACAGTGACTCAAGGTCAGTACGGTGTGCACCAGACAGTGGTCGCTTGGGACAATAGGTGAGCCGACACCCGTTCTCATTGTGTCTGTGGCCCAGGCCCACCTGTGTGGTCCCTGAAGGATGGCCAACTGCCCAGGGGGCCCTTGTAGGGTTGCCACTAGCTGGAGATTTCCTGCTATTGCCACTAGCGGGAGATTTCCTGCTATTACAACTGATCTCCAGCTGATAGAGATCAGTTCCCCTGGAGAAAAATGGCTGCTTTGGCAATTGGACTCCATGGCATTGAAGTCCCTCCCCTCTCCAAACCCCGCCCTCCTCAGGCTCTGCCCCAAAAACTCCAGGTATTTCCCAACCTGGAGCTGGCAACCCTAGCCCCTTGGCTCACGTTATTCCTGCCAGTAGCTGGATGTAGGCCTGCCAGTTGCCTTCCCTCAGCCTAGGGTTGCCAGCTCCAGGTTGGGAAATACCTGGAAATGTTGCGGGTGGAGCTTGAGAAAGGCAAACTTTGGAGAGGGGAGGGACTTCAATGTGATAGAGCCGAATAACCAATGTGGCCCTTTCCCCCAGGGGTACTGACCTCTGTCACCTGGAGATCAGCTGTAATTATGGGAGATCTCCAGCTACCATCTGGAGGTTGGCAACTTTACCTCCGCCCCAACTGCCAACCCTCAACTGGGAGGGAAAAAAAGGCCAGAAAATATCTACATTGTCTTCACCATAAAGATTAGGGAAAATTCCTAGAGCATCACTCAGAAGTGATGTTTCATCTTCCCCAAACTCCACCCAACCCAGGCATAGGGTTGACACGGATCTCACTGGGGAGGAGGACTTTTGCTGGCAGCCTGCTTTGGCCACTGCAGCTCCAGAATTGAGAGAAACATAATTTAAAAAGTAATAGCTGTGTTGCTGTGTCACTTCTGGGGAAAACCTGGACGTGATGTAGGGTGGTGCTAGGAATCACTGGAAACTCTGTTGTACATCCATAGAGTTTTTGGTGATTCCTAGAGCTACCTTACTTCCCTTCTGGGTTTCCCCCGGAAGTGATATAGTGGCATAGCCAACATATGTACCCTAGGGTTGCCAGGTCCTCCTCCCTCTCTATCAGCTGGAGATCTCCAGCTAGTACCTGGAGATTGGGAACCCTACCAGTACGTTAAGAGACCCCTTTCCCCCACACACCAGTAGACCGGAATCCCTGAATGATGGAAACCTCATGAATGGCTTTCAAAGAACTGACTCTATTTTTTAAACCATGCGCTTGAAAGCCAGAGGTTCGAGCTCATTAATGGAAAAATTCCAGCATCCCTGTCCAATGAAGTGGTTGCGCCTGACGGTTGACTTTGAGCAACAACACGTAAGTAGGCATTAACCTCAAGGCCCTGTGGTGAACTTCGGTTCATTAAGACAGGAACCGGCCCCTGAGGCAAAATAATCAGAGGGAAAGAGCACCATTAAGGATGCCACCTTCAAGGGACTCCTGGTAAATATGCGGTGTGGAAGTACCCTGAATACGAAAATCGATTTTCCTTATAGCGAGCATGTGTCGAAGAAAATGGAGTAGAAATTCAGTTATTCAAAGAGGGCCGACATTTGAGGTCAGTTGGAGAAACTAAATTAGCAGCTTCCAGGGGGAGAGCGGGTTTCGCAATTTCACCTGCACTGGTTGTAGAAGAGGAAGTAAAACCATGGAAGATTGAGCGGTATAATTCTTAATTTGAGCAAGATGCATCATATTGATGAATAAGGATGACCAGGCTGCTAGAGAGGGAAAGGGAGGGGTGAATTCTAGAGTGTAGTGCTGGCATGGTGTCATTTGAGTGGCAAATCATCCTGTCACACTGCAGCTCTCTAGAAGCAAACAGGAAGTGATGGGATTGTATTGTTTGTGGCTGGGCGCACACGCGTTCCTTGCTGTCAGCCAGCAGTAGGCTTGTGCATATCTGTAAACCCGAGCTGAAAATAAACCTGAAAATCACCATTTCGGCTTATTTTCAGCTTCGGTTTACTGGAAAAAAACCCACAGGAATCAGCCAAGCCGAATAGGCAATTCCCGGAAAAGCCGAATAATTAGGCTTTTCTGGGAATTGCCTATTCAACCCGGCTGATTCCCGTGTTTTCCCCCCCAGTAAACTGAAGCTGAAAATAAGCCAAAATGGCAATTTTCGGGTTTATTTTCAACAATTATTCGGCTTTTCCAGTTCAACTGGGGGAGCATTTTTGGAGGTAGAGTCCCCAAATTTGCAGCATAGCTTGAAGGGACTCTCCTTGCATGACCCCCGGAGTTTTGTGAAGACTGGGTGAAATGGTCCAATTTTATGAGTTCTGGAAGGGGTTCCCCCCATAGAGAAACACTGCCCACATTGGTAAAATTTACAATGCTTCTCTATGGAGGAGAGGGTGACCTCTTCCAGACCCCCATAAAATCAGACCCCTGACCCAATCTTCAGCAAACTTCGGGGGTCATGCAAGGAGAGTCCTTTCAAGCTATGCTGCAAATTTTGGGGCTTTACCTCAAAAAATGCCCCCCAGGAGCTTTCCAAAAAATCCCCATAAATGGGCCTGAATTTTTCCGGTAAACCAGGAAATAAGCCAAATTCCCATATTTTTTTGGTATGGGTATTTGGCTTATTTCAGGTTTACTGAAAAAAATTGGACCCAATAAACTCAAACCCAAATTTTCCTGATTTTTTTTTTTTTTTGCACAACTCTAGCCAGCAGATGGATTGGCGGGTGTGAGAGTTCCCGACCTCCCTGTGCAAATTCCATAAAACCACTTGCTCAGACTGTCATGCAGAAACAAGGATCTTTATTGGAAGCTTCAGGTGGTACAAGTCTTACACTGGTAAAGTTGCAAGTGAATCCAAATTCACAAAGACAGAATTATAACCCCTACAGGGAAGCAGATGTCAAACGTGTATTATGGGAACCTACGAGATAATTGTGCATGGTACAAAACATCAAAAGAACTCAGAGCTTGTTAGTACTATCTACCCACCAAGGCCACAGTGGTGGAAGGGAGTCAGTTAGAGCAAGGGAGGGACATGGGAAGAGGGAGAGACATTCCAACCTGGGGCCCGTCAGACGCTGTGCCTGAACCAAGGAAAGTCAAGAGACCTGGACTGCTTTTACGAGTCCAGGGGGGGGGGGAAAGCATACAAGGTAAAGGCCTACCAAAGGCCAGGCATACAGACCCTCACATTCTGCCCCCCTTAAGGCCCCCCTCCCCCGAGTCCGGGCGGACGAGGCTTGTCAGGATAGGCAGAGTGAAACTCTCGAACCAGGCGGGGAGCCGCCACATGGGGAGCAGCCACCCACTCATCCTGGGCGGACCCCAGGTGCTTCCAGCGGATCAAATAGAACAGCTTTCCCTTTTTCAGTTTAGAGTCCAACACTTTAGAAACTTCAAGATGCGATTCCCCTCCCACAACTGTAGGAACTTCAGACTTAGGGAGGGGGTGGAACTGAGGGGCAGCGACGTACGGCTTAAGCAGGCTGATATGGAACACCGGATGCACCCCACGAAGAGACTTGGGGAGTTCCAATTCTACCGTGACGTCATTGATCACCCGGGTGATGGGGAAAGGACCTACATACTTGTCACTCAGCTTTTTGCAAGGCCGAAGTGACCGTAGGTTCTTGGTGGAAAGGTAAACCTGCCCTCCCACCTTGAGTTCCCCCCCCGGAGACCGATGTTTATCGGCCTGGTCTTTGTACTTGCGCTTGGCCCTCTCCAGGTTCTTTTGCAGCCAGGGCCAAGTGGTTTGCACTACTTGTATCCAATCCTGAACCTCCTGCACCCCCTCAAGCTCAGGAGTGATGTTAGGAGAACCAAAGGGTCCAAAGTCCTTTCCATAAACCACGTGAAAAGGACTGAAACCTGTGGAGGAATGGGGGGCGTTATTGTAGGCATATTCAGCAAAAGGCAGTAGGTCCACCCAATCGTCCTGGTGGTAGTTGACATAACACCTTAGATAGCATTCTACAACAGCATTGACCCGTTCGGTCTGACCATCGGTCTGGGGGTGGTAGGCTGAAGAGAGTCCTTGTTCTTCCACCCCCATGACTTTTAGGAAGGCCCTCCAGAATTTGGCTACGAACTGAGCCCCTCTGTCGGAGAGGACCTTCCTCGGAATCGAATGATGCTTCACCACGTGATTAATAAACAGTTTAGCCAACTTCTGGGCCGATGGTAGTCCCACACAAGGAACAAAATGAACCTGTTTGGAGAATAAGTCTGTTATCACCCACAGTACAGTTTTTCCCCGACTTGGGGGCAAATCCGTGATGAAATCCATGGCGATCACTTCCCAGGGCATGGTCGGGGTTTCCAGAGGCTTCAAGAGTCCGGGAGGCTTTCCCATCCGTTTTTTGGCCGTGGCGCAAATGGGGCAGCTGCGCACGTACAACTCCACATCGGCCCTCATACCTGGCCACCAAAATTGACGCCGCAATAAATGCAAAGTCTTTACAAACCCAAAATGCCCCGCAAGTTTGGCCCTGTGAACCAGTCCCAGCACCTCTTTTGGGAGTACCTCGGGGACATAAAGCTTACCCCCCTGCAACCACAAGGAGCCCTGTTGGTCGAGCTGTGCGGGGAGAACCTGCTGATCCGCCTCCCTCAGAGAAGTGTCCCGGAGTCGCTGTTGGAAGGGCTCCGGGATTCCCTTGAGGGGAGGAACATCCTGGCAGTGGGACAGGGATCGGGTGGTTACTGCGAGTCCCGAGACTTCCCCTCTCTGTTCAGGGGTAAACAGGGAATCCACCGGCCGATCAAAGTCATTGCGGTACTGGGGAAGCCTGGAAAGAGCATCCGCTAACACATTGTCCTTCCCTGGCACATGTTTCAGGACAAAGCGGAATTTGGCAAAAAACTGTGCCCAACGAATCTGTTTCGCGGTGAGCTTTCTACCCCCTTTAAAGCCTCTAGATTCTTGTGATCGCTGCAAACCTCAAAAGGGGTCTCCGCCCCTTCCAGAAAATGCCTCCAAATGGTGAGGGCATGATTAACAGCAGCAGCTTCTTTCTCCCAAATGGCCCAGTTGATTTCGGATTGGGAGAATTTTTTAGAAAAATAGGCACAAGGTTTCAGCTGACCGTTCTCGTCCCGTTGCAAGAGAGCCCCCCCCCATGGCTACGTCAGAGGCATCGACCTGAACCACGAAAGGTTTTTCACAATCAGGGTGTGCAAGAACGGGTTCGGACGAGAAAAGCAGCTTGAGCGTATCGAAAGCCTGCTGGCAGTCCGAAGTCCATTGCAACCGAGCCGAGGGCAAGGCGGCCCCCGCTCCTTTCCCTTTCGTGCGCAGGAGCGAAGTGAGGGGGAGCGCAACTTGGGCAAAATTGGGGATGAAGTTCCGGTAAAAGTTAGCAAAGCCCAAAAATTGCTGCAAATGTCTGCGCGTGGTGGGGGGGTCCCATTCCATTACCGCCCGAACTTTTTCGGGATCCATTTCCAAGCCTTGATAGGAAATTACGTACCCCAAGAAGGTGATGGAGGGTTGGTGGAAATCACATTTAGAAACCTTGGCAAACAGTTTGTGCTCGCGCAACCGCTGCAGCACTTCGCGCACCAATTGTACATGCTCCTCCATGGTTTTCGTATAAATGAGAATATCGTCCAAGAAAACCACCACCCAGCGAAACAATAAATCATGAAGCACTTCATTAATTAACTGCATGAACACACTCGGAGCCCCCGAAAGTCCGAACGGCATCACTAAATACTCAAACATTCCAAAACAACTGGAGAAGGCAGTCTTTGGTTCGTCCCCTTCTCGTATGCGGACTCGGTGGTAGGCCTCCACCAAATCTAATTTGGTGAAGATTCGGCCCTCTTTCAACTGTGCGAGAAGGTCTGGAATGAGAGGGAGGGGGTATGCATTAGACTGAGTGACTGCATTCAGTCTACGAAAATCAATACACAGTCTTAAGTCTCCCGTCTTTTTCTTGACAAAGAAGGCGGGGGCCGAGTATGGAGCCTTAGACGGGCGGATAAAGCCCCGTGCTAAATTGGTGTCCAAATAATCTCGCAACATCGCCTTTTCATTAGGACTCATGGGGTAGACCTTCCCCTTGGACAATTTGCCGTCCCCCACTATCTCGATAGCACAGTCCGTCTCCCGGTGGGGGGGGTAGTTCGTCGCATTCCCGCACATCAAACACATCGGCAAACTGGGAATACTCTTTGGGAAGCTGGGGCAGTGGAAGTCCGAGAGAAGGGGCCCCTACGAGGGCGGCTGCGGGAGTGTGCAGTACTCGGTCTTTATCATGAAGTTTACACGGGTTGCGGGGAAAGGTGAGCGTCCGCTCAACCCAGTCTATGGAGGGATTGTGCCCTAGCAACCAATTCATCCCTAACACAATAGGTGCGACGATGGGGGCAATGGTAAAATAGTTCCCAATGCTCCCCTATACCCATGACGACTGCTGCGGTGCGGTGAGTTACAGGTCCCTTTTTAAAGTCACTGCCATCCATCTGGGAAAAACGGATGGGTTCGGGTAACCGCTTTCGCTTAACGCGCAATAGTTGGGCAGCCTCTTCGCTCATCATGGTGCGGGCACAACCCGAGTCAACTAGGGCCGTAAACTCTAACGTGGGCCCCCCTTTTGGCAGTGAGAGATTGACCTTTACATACACATTGTCCTCTTGAGCGCTTACCATTAGTGGAGCTCCGTGCACAACGTTTGGAGCGGTCTGCTGAGGAGCCCCCCTTACAGCAGACCGATGGCGTTTTTTGCCGGCAGGTCCCAGTCCTCCTCCTCGCTGGAGGAAGCGGCTGTGGTATTTGTAATCCGTGACTCCGATGAGTCAAAGGCTTCCTTTGTAATCCGTGACCCCGATGGGCTGGCAGAGTCCGAGGCTTCGACCTCGGTGCGGGCGTGCAAGGCCGAGGGCGCGCTTCGTCGGCTCGGTGTCGGTGCGCCGCTCCGGCGGCGAGGTTGCCCCTCGGGAGGGGGCTTCTCAAGTTCGGTCGTAGCCAGACGAGTCGGTCCCGGACGTCCGGGTCGTGAAGAGTATTGAGAAGCAAAGTGTCCTTTCCCCCCGCAAACGAGACAGACCCCACTCTCAAAGCGTTTGCGGCGTTCGGCCATGGAGGGTCCTCCCCCCGAGGGGGGTCGAGAGTCCTTCGGACCGCCGGGTCTGTCTCCACGGGTCTTGGTCTCTCGTCAGGTGCGTTGTCGGGACAGGAGCAGCAGTTGCTTTCGGTTTTCGATGTCAGCGGCATGGCGAACCCAACCTTCAACATCAGGAGGGTTGCCCTGCATGAAAGCCCAGCTCTTGACCCAATGAACCAGAAATCACCACAGAGACAGTCAGAATCCAAGCAGATGGCTTTTACTGGTCAAATAGGTAATACAGTGCATATAGGATAAGATGACAGCTATGAGGGTCTTGCTCGTTAGTTGGCAATATAAGGCTTGAAAAAGGCGGGTGATTATAGAACACACAAAGCATAAACAGAGCACACTTTCCCAGGAGTAGCGTTCCCAGGCTTTGGTATGTGAAGCTGTTCTTGAAGTCTGGACGGTTCAGCAAAGGAACAGAGGCAACAGAGAAACCGAGATAACAGCCTGACATCCTGCTCCCCTTAAGGCCCCCTCCTATCCTGCAAGGGGGCTGGTCTGTCTGGGTAGGCAATGTGAAAGGCGTTGATGAGCTTGGGGGCGGAGACATCTCGTGCGCGAACCCACTCGTCATAGGCAGGGGGGAAGTGTTTCCAGCGAACTAGGTATTGTAAAATTCCATGGTGAATACGGGAGTCTAGGACCTTGGAGACCTCGAAATGTTCTCCCCCCCCCACCATTATGGGCTGTTCGGGAGGCAGTTCTGGATGCCATTGCGGAGAAGCAATATGGGGTTTCAGGAGGCTGATGTGGAAAACGGGGTGCACACGTCTTAAGGTTTTGGGGAGAGATAGTTCCACCGTGACAGGATTTATGATGCGAGTGATGGGAAATCGGCCAATGTACTTAGCGTTGAGCTTATGGCACGGTCGGGTGGAACGCAAATTCTTGGTGGATAGGTAGACCAGGTTACCTACTTGTGGGTCCCCACCGGGGGACCGATGCTTATCGGCTTGTGCTTTGTATAAGCGCTTGGCTCGGGCAAGATTGCTAATCAGCCAGGGCCACGTAGTGCAGAGGGTGTGTGCCCAAGAGGCAATGTCGGCATCCCCCTCCCCTTCCACATCCTCCACAGGGGGGATGGGACCGAAGTCCTGTCCATATATTGCATAAAAAGGGCTGAAACCAGTGGACTGATGTACAGCATTATTGTAAGCATATTCTGCAAAAGGTAACAGTTCTACCCAGTTATCTTGGTGGTAATTGACATAACAGCGCAAATAACATTCAAGTACAGCATTAACACGTTCGGTCTGGCCATCCGTTTGGGGATGGTATGCACTAGACAATCCCTGCTCCACCCCCACCAATTTGAGAAAAGCTTTCCAAAACTTTGCAACAAAGCTACTGCCGCGGTCGCAGATTATTTTGCGCGGAAACGAATGTAGTCTAAAGACATGTGACACGAAGAGGCGGGCCAATTTCTGAGCGGAGGGGATCCCTGCGCATGGAACCAAATGTATTTGCTTAGAAAATAAGTCAGTGATAACCCATAGTACAGTTTTCCCCCCGCTGAGAGGGAGATCCGTCATAAAATCCATAGCAATCACTTCCCAGGGTTTGGAGGGTATTTCAAGCGGTTGCAGTAGTCCTGGGGGCTTGCCTTGAGATCGTTTGACTGTGGCGCAAATAGGACAGCTGCGAATAAAAGAGTCAATATCAGAACGCATTCCCCCCCACCAAAACTGTCTGCGCAACAAGTGAAGGGTCTTTAGAAACCCAAAGTGCCCTGCGGTTTTCATTCCATGGGCCAAGTGTAAGACGTCTTTTCGGAGCGCTTTGGGTACATACAATTTTGAGTCTTTGTACCAAGAGCCCCCTTGTTCAATAACACCAGGAGGCAGGGTTTGATCAGAATGTTCCATAAGGCAGTGTTCCCGCAGGGACTTTATGAAAGAATCGGAGACGGGAACCCCCCCCCTCGTTCAAAATAGTAGTAGGAGCAGGTAGGGGGGTTGGCGAGGGGGAAACGCTTACGTGTTGCGGTGCGTAGACTTCAGGCGGCCGGGCGGCCGGTTGAGTTGGAGGAGTCTGAGCCGGAGCCGGAGCCATCGTGGTGTCCCGTCGCGGAGGTAGGAGAGTAACCGGTAGGGTTGGAGGAGTTTGCCCGCTGGTGACTGTGTTTTGTCGTTGGGGCAGCGTTTGGGATCGGGTTTGTACAGCCAATATGGGCAGGGCTTCTCTTTGTGCGGGCGTAAATAGAGAGTCTGTTGGCCGATCGAGTTTTGCTGGGTATTGAGGTAATCGGGAGAGAGCATCCGCGAGAACGTTTTGTTTTCCTGGGACATGCTTCAGGACAAAACGAAACTGAGCAAAGAATTCCGCCCAACATTGTTGTTTTGCAGATAATTTATGGGTTCCTGTGAGAGACCGGAGCCGTTTTTTGACAAATCAAGGGGAGATTCCAGGTTTAAAGCCGGAGAAGTCCATGGGTTCTCTTCGTCCGAAGAGGGAAAGTTGTCCCCCAATGGGGCACTTGTAATCCGAGACCCGGCTGGGTCAGTTGATGCAGGCAGAACGGATGAGTCTCCAGCGTGAAGTGCAGAGGGTGTGGGTCTTCCCGGCGCTGCGCTGCGGGTGGCCGCGGTGCCTCTGCGTTGCGGTCGTCCCCTAGCTCGAGTTGCCGTGCTGGGACGAAAGGGTTCAGGGCGGTAAGGGCAGACCGCTGCAAAGTGGCCCTGTTCCCCACAAATGAGGCAGGCACCCCTTTGAAATCGGGTTTCGCGATCCTGGAGTGGACGCGTCGGCTTCCGTATAGCGGGGGGTGGTGCCTTGGGCTGGGGCTTTTGGGCGCTTTTCTCCTTGTGTTTTTGGCGGACAAGGGAAATGAAGCGCCGGCGGCTTTCTACTTCTTCGGCTAATAGAATCCAATCCTCGAGAGTGTCGGGATCGCCCCGCATGTACGACCAGTTCAGGACGTCAGGGTGTAAGGCTTCCCTGAAATGGTGAATTAGGGTGGCCTCGGGCCAGCCCACAATTTTGCTCGCCAGTCTTTGAAATTCATCGGCAAACTCTCGGACTGGAGTAGAGCCCTGTCTTAGTTTTAGCAGTTCGGCTTTGGCCCATTCCCCCAGAAAGGGGTCCTCAAACCTCCTACGTAAAGCAGTCATGAAATTGTTGAGGGAACGGATAGAGCGGGATCGGGTGTCGAATTGGAGCACCATCCAGTCGGCCGCTTTGCCTGTCAGAAGGGAAGCTACGTAGCGCACCCGGCTGTCCTCGGTAGGGAATAATTGTCCCTGTTCTCGCATATAACTGTCCACCTGATGCAAGAAACAGGGTAGGGCTTCAAGAGATCCATCATACGTAGTTTTCAACTTGAGCTGTTTCCAAGGACCGGGTATGGGTTGACCCGGTTGCACAGGCTGACCCAGTTGCACAGGTGCAGGTAGAACGGGAGCTCCGGGAGGTGGAGGTGGTGCAGGAGGTTGGACTGGTCCCCCCTGACCCGGGACGGGCTGTGCTTGGGCTATCAGGGCTTGCTGCAACTGCCTGTTGTCCTGCAGCATTTGTTCCATTAGCTCTTGGAGTTGATCGACACGGTCGGATAACTCGATTCTGGGCTCGTAACAGGTGAACATCCTCTCCTGGGCCGCCGGTACGATGAGGTTTACTTGTCCGGAAACTCGTGGCCCATTGAGAACTGTCCCCATATAGGTCCTCGTCTGCAGACTCTCCGGAGTCTTGGCGTCGGTCTGCAAGGCGGCGTGCGCGTTGGGTCGTGCGCGACGCGACAAACACTGGGGAAAAAGACAGACCTAACGGAGGGCTGCTCTTTACAGTGTCCTTAGGGCGACCGCCGGTCCGCGCACGATCCGCAGCCAACTGTAACTCCTTATCCCTTGCGGCTTGGGCTTCGGCCGCCGCCTTAGCCACTTCAGCAGCTTCTTTATCCTCGAGAACCTTTCGGGCTTCGAGTTTCAGAGCTTCAGTTGCGGTAACGTGCGGTAAAAGTTCTGTTTCCAGGAGTTTCCCCGCCCAGCAATGGTTGTATCCGAACCGCGATAGCGGGTGCGTCGGCCCCAAACGTCGAGGCCAAATGTTGGGCCAAGGTGGCTACCGTAGTATCCTTTGTACAATCCGCAAAGAGGAGGGCCGTATGGACAGCGACCCGCTTGGCTTCAGCTTGACAACTAGCTGCACCGGGTATCAGGGAAAGACCTGAGGCTCCTGCCATGGTACCTTTTCCCAGGGTAGTAGGCGCCGTGAATGGGAGAGACTCACGGGCAATAAGTTCGTCCAATAATCCGGTTAGTACCTTTAAGTCCTCAGTTGGCAGCCGGACATCATCCAGCAACTGATCAAAATCCTGGAGATCTAAACGAGTATTAGTATCATCCGAGGTTAACATCCAGAGAACTTTCACTAGAGATTGCCACTGTGTCTGTACTAGTCCCTCCAAGCGGCAAGCCTCTAGAGTAGTCCTAAAAAGTTCAGCGACTATGTCCTGTAGAAGGGTAGGATCCCCACATGAGGACTCCAGGGTTCCAGGAAGTAGTAGTCCCGGTTCACTCGGAGAGCGACCTCCTAGCTCCTATCCGAGTGGCAGGCGAACCCTCCAGGGCTCTAGCCTGACTAGGGGATCGTTGAAGAAGAGTTGGAGGGATAGCTGTCATAATGTCAGCTCTTGACCCAATGAACCAGAAATCACCACAGAGACAGTCAGAATCCAAGCAGATGGCTTTTACTGGTCAAATAGGTAATACAGTGCATATAGGATAAGATGACAGCTATGAGAGTCTTGCTCGTTAGTTGGCAATATAAGGCTTGAAAAAGGCGGGTGATTATAGAACACACAAAGCATAAACAGAGCACACTTTCCCAGGAGTAGCGTTCCCAGGCTTTGGTATGTGAAGCTGTCCTTGAAGTCTGGACGGTTCAGCAAAGGAACAGAGGCAACAGAGAAACCGAGATAACAGCCTGACACAATTCCGGGTTCAAACCTTCGCGGAAACACTGCACCCTGGTAGCTTCACTCCAATCCAAAATCCGACTCGAGAGCGACTGGAACTCGCTTGCATACTGCGTGACAGATTTAGTCCCTTGGCGCAGTTGTTGCAAGGCAGTCTTTGCTCGCTCCCCCAAATGCGGGTCCTCAAAGCGGTGTCGAAGGGCGACCATGAAGTCATCGAGGCTTTGCAAGACCGGGGAGAGGAGCTCATACTGCTGTACCATCCAGGCGGCCGCCTCACCTTGTAGGAGAGAAGCCACGTATTGGACCCGGGAATCTTCCGAAGTAAAAGTCCGGGCCTGTTCGTGCATAAAAACGTCCACTTGCACCATAAAAAACGTTAGCTGGTCACTCGACCCGTCATACGTGATTTTCAAATCTCTGCGAGCCGGTGGAGCGGGACGGATGGGAGGTGCGGGGGCCACGGGTGGCTGTCGTCCTCCGTCCGGCGGAGCCACGGGTGGAGTCTGAACTTTCAGTTCATCCATGGCTTGGGCCATCTCCAGCATCACTGCTTGCATAGTATCCATCTGATCCAGTAAATCCTGGCGCTCTGTCTGCCAGCGCAGCCGCTCCTCATCCATCTGGTGAAGTAGCAGGACTTCCTTTCGGGCGGGATCGTCCTCGAACCCCAACCCGTGAACCACAGTCCGTCTTGACTGCGCGTCGCTCTTCGAGAGCGACCAATGCCGGGGAGTTTCCAGCCAGCTCTCCAAGCGAGTTTGCTTGGACTTTGTTCCCAAACCTGACCTGGAGTCGGCTCCACTGGGCGTCTTCCCAGTCGACTTCCCTTCCGAAGTGGGTAGATCAGGCTTTTTGGGTACAGCATCGTCCTTCTTGTCGCCGTCGTCCGGCTTGCCATTGTCATCCCCTGCCATAGCTGTCCAGGAACGATACAGGAGCAGGTCAACGCGGCAGGACTTGCAACTTAATGTGAGAGTTCCTGACCTCCCTGTGCAAATTCCATAAAACCACTTGCTCAGACTGTCATGCAGAAACAAGGATCTTTATTGGAAGCTTCAGGTGGTACAAGTCTTACACTGGTAAAGTTGCAAGTGAATCCAAATTCACAAAGACAGAATTATAACCCCTACAGGGAAGCAGATGTCAAACGTGTATTATGGGAACCTACGAGATAATTGTGCATGGTACAAAACATCAAAAAAACTCAGAGCTTGTTAGTACTATCTACCCACCAAGGCCACAGTGGTGGAAGGGAGTCAGTTAGAGCAAGGGAGAGACGTGGGAAGAGGGAGACATTCCAACCTGGGGCCCGTCAGACGCTGTGCCTGAACCAAGGAAAGTCAAGAGACCTGGACTGCTTTTACGAGTCCAGGGGGGGGGGGAAGCATACAAGGAAAAGGCCTACCAAAGGCCAGGCATACAGACCCTCACAGCGGGCAATTGCCCACCATTCCAAGCCACCTGGCAACCAGTACTCACAAACAGAAGCAGGACATTTTCTAGCACATCCCTTACATAAGCCATCCCCTTTTGCCCATTTCTCTCCCGACTTTTCTATGAGCTATAAAAAAAATCCTAATTTTTATCTGGCATTATATGCTGCAGCCCGCTGACTGAAAGAAACGATTTTGTGAACGTGTGGGAAAATTCCTTACAGAATATATGGGTTCCTGGCTGCAACTAATGAGGTTGTTCCTGTCTCCTCAGGACTGAGGGAGGCCAGCCGTCTTTGCACTTCCTACAACTGTTAGGATTTCTTATAACTACATGGGCTAAAAATAAGCATCATCATAACACAGCCTAAAAGTTAAAGGGCTTCTATAATGAGAAGAATATGAAATGAAGAGTAATGTGTGCCGTTGTAAGCTCCTGTCTTCCACACTGCCCAAAACCCCCAGGCAAAGAGACTCCTTCTCACGAGGACTATTTTAAGAACAAAAACAGGTAAAGGTATACTTTCAGTATGAAAAAAATCCAGGCATTTTTCAAACGAGCGTTTGACGGCTTGTTGTGAAAGATTATAATTGTGCTATATAGCTGGAATGGAGGTTGGCTGCAGGGGGCGGAACAATTATCCACATTGATAAAGTGATGATCGGCCGCTGATAATAAGTCAGGCCTAATCGTTTAATTTAGCTGAGCCAATCTGTAGCACACAGCGTCTTGAGGCAGGGCAGGATCGTTCGATGAAGTAAAGGCACTCAGCTGTGTCACATTTTTCTCATGAAGAGGCTGTATCTCGGAGCAGAAATACAATCTTCACTATGTGCTTACTCTTGAATAAAGTGAAATTTCCATCTGGGGTTAAAGCAAATCTCAAGCCAATAGACGCTGGTTAAGGCCTAGTTCCCACTGAGCCAGCAACCCTGTGTCTGAACTGTACCCATCCAGGTCACGGGGTTGAGTGGTTGAGTTAGGGTTGCCAGGTTCCTCTTCACTACCGGTGGGAGGTTTTGGGGGTGGAGCCTGAGGAGAGTGTGGATTGGGGAGGGGAGGGACTTCAATGCCATAGAGTCCAATTGCCAAAGCGGCCATTTTCTTCAGGTGAACTGATCTCTATCGGCTGGAGATCGGTTGTAATAGCAGGAGATCTTCTGCTAATACCTGGAGGTTGTATTGAATGCCCCTCCGTAAAAAAAAACCCTCCCATAGGGTTGACAACCTCCAGGTGGTGGCTGGAGTTCTCCTAAGATTACAATTGATTTCTAGGCAACAAAGATCAGTTCATCTGTAAAGAAACGGCTGCCTTGGAGGGTGAATATGGCAGTATACCCCATTGAAGTTCCTCCTCTCTCCAAATCCCTCCCTCCTCAGGCTCTACCCCAAAAATCTCCAGGTTTTCCCCAAAGTGGAGCTGGCAATCCTACCTGCACTGTACCTGTCAGTTACCTGTTCTGTGTGTCTGAAACTTAAGTTACTTCTTGAATCTTTAGCCTGGACTCAGTTTATTTGCAAAACTGCAACATCTATCACTTATCTGGATTGGTTCTAGGGTTGCCAACCTCCAGAGGGGTAGGGTGGTCAGGTCCCTCTTCACCACCAATGGGAGGTTTTTAGGGCTGAGCCTGAGGAAGATAGGGTTTGGGGAGGGACTTCAATGCCATAGAGTCCAATGGCCAAAGCGGCCATTTTCTCCATGAGAGCTGATCTCTTAGAGCTCTCTCAGCCTAGCCTACCTCACAGGGGGGTATTCTTCACGGAGATTTGCTGCTGTTTCGACGCTGATTTGCTTCAGAGTCAAATTATGGTTATTCACTGCAGATGCGTGTTTCCCCCCCCCCCTGAGCAAAATAAGCCGGGTTAAAAGAGAGGCAATCCAAACCACTTTTGAGACGATCTTTCCTGTGGACGGGTGTTTTGTTGCACGGATGCCCATGAAAAAATGTTTGCTTCGCTCCCCGGGACGTCTCCTTTCTCCTCCCCCAAGAACGGTGATTGGCTGGGGGAGTTCTGCGCTCGGACAAGAATACGGCCCCTTTGGCTGCCTGCCTGCCTGCCTAGAATCCTGGCGCTTCTCTCCCTCCGTCCCCGCACGCCTTCCCCGCCCCTCGCCCGGGATGGGCCTGAGAGCTGGGCCCACACCTCCAAGCCCAGGGGGACGTCGGACGGATGGCTCTAGGGGGAGACCGGCGGGGCCACGCCATGTGCTCCTCGCGCGCTGGGGGTGGTGGTGGTGGCAGCTCAGTCTAGGGCAGCTGGACCTGTGGGGGGGATGTTCAAGGGAAGGGTCTGTTGGCCCCTCTGCCCCAGAGGGGAGGGGGGATTTTTGAGAAATTGGATGGGAAAAATGTGCATCCTGAGAGCGGAAAACCCAAGGCAAAACTCCCTCCCATCACTCTTCTGAAGAGGGGCGGCCAGTCTGCTCTTATCTCCCTCCTCTCTCTCGATGCACTGTGGCCGGATCATGGCCAGCGCGCAATCCAGGGGCCTTCTTTCCTCTCCCCCCCCATGCACACTGGCTGGATTGGGGCTGGTGCGCAAGCTAGGAGCCCTCCTGTCTCTCACAATGCAATGTGGCCGGATCATGGCCAGTGCGCAATCCAGGGGCCTTCTTTTCTCTCCCCCCCCCATGCACACTGGCTGGATTGGGGCTGGTGCGCAAGCTAGGAGCCCTCCTGTCTCTCTCAGTGCAATGTGGCTGGATCATGGCCAGCGTGCAATCCAGGGGCCTTCTTTCCTCCCCCCCCCCATGCACGCTGGCTGGATTGGGGCTGGTGCGCAAGCTAGGAGCCCTCCTGTCTCTCACAATGCAATGTGGCCGGATCATGGCCAGTGCGCAATCCAGGGGCCTTCTTTCCTCTCCCCCCCCCCGCCATGCACACTGGCTGGATCGGGGCTGGTGCGCAAGCTAGGAGCCCTCCTGTCTCTCTCAGTGCAATGTGGCTGGATCATGGCCAGCGTGCAATCCAGGGGCCTTCTTTCCTCTCCCCCCCCCGCCATGCAAACTGGCTGGATCGGGGCTGGTGCACAAGCTAGGAGCCCTCCTGTCTCTCATGATGCAATGTGGCCGGATCATGGCCAGCGCGCAATCCAGGGGCCTTCTTTCCTCTCCCCCCCCCCCATTCCCACTTTCAGCTAAACACTTCTCTGGGCACATGGATTCCCTGCCCCCCCCCCCCAATCCTGTCTATCGTTAAAGGGCAATGGGTTCCACACCTATAGAAAATAGAGGGAAGCTTTGAGGAAAGCGCTGCCTTGTCCCCCCGCCCCCAATTTGGAATCTGACTGTTCCAAAAGCAGAACAGAGCGAGGGTGGAAGAAAAATGGAGGAGACCAGAGGGATTGGTGCTTGTTTTTTGCGCTGGGGCTGGTGAACCGCACGAGGCAATCTGCTGGGTGGAGTTGGGGCGGAGCTGGGGGCAGGCATAAACAGTGAGCCTGTTGGAAGGGGAGGCCTCCTGCAAAAGGGACAGACCAAACCGTTGTCAAATACAGCGTGCTTTGTTCCCATGAAAAACCAAAACTACAGATAACTGACGGGAATAAATCGCGGCCATGAAAAAAACATTTAAATCGTGGTGTTTTTTTTAGTCTGTGGCAAAACAGAAGCAAAATCTACCGTGAAAAATGCCCCAGGGTGTCTGTTGTGGGGAGGGGAAGGGAAGGTGAGATTGCAAACCAGTTTTATTCTCCCTTAAATGGTAGAGAAAGTCGGAGTAGGGAATCAAACCTGGTTCTCCATGTCAGAGTCCACCCCTCAAACCACCACTCTTAACCACTACACCACGCTGGTTTAGTGTCCTTGGCTGCTACCTGAGTTTAGTGTCCTTGGCTTCTACCTGGGTAAAGTAGTGTCTACCTGCAACTTTACAGAATGCACAAGTTCACAAGGTTGGAAGACACCACAAGGGCCATCCAGTCCAACCCCCTGCCATAAAGGATCCCACAATCAAAGCACTCCTGACAGATGGCCATCCAGCCTCTGCTTAAAGACCTCCCAAGACGGGGACTCCACCACCCTCCGAGGCAGCGCATTCCACCGTCGAACAGCCCTCACCGTCAGAAAGTTCTTCCTAATGTTTAGGTGGAATCACTTTTCTCTTAGTTTAACTCCATTACTCCATGTCCTAGTCTCTGGAGCTTATACAATAAGAGAAAAAAATACCTATCTATGTCCTAAGCAATCAGTACTCCTCATGAAGCAATCAGTGGCTCCTCATGAAGTAATACAACATTTTATTAACAACCAAACATAGCGAATTCTAACACACCCGTGAATCCTATAAGTGAGATACAACTATATCTATGAAACTTAACCCATTAAAACATACAACATTAGAACACACACATAGAAGTAGAGTATCCAATAATGGCTGGTCGCCTATTTTCAATGTCCTTAGTAGTAGTAAGAATGATATGGTGTAGTCTCATCTGGAGAGTCCATGTGCAAACACACAACAAACATGTAGACCATGTAGTTGAGGTCAATGAAGGGGTAATTGATAGCCACGACCTGGACTTTTCCTGAGTTGACGGCCACTCTCGTAACCAGACGGCCAATACAGCCAAATCCGTTGACTCCGATTTTCACCATCTTGGCTTGGAAAAAAGCGGAGCTGAGTCAGGTCAGGGAGCCCCGGGAGTGAGTTCAGTACTAGTCTCTGGAGCAACAGAGAACAAGCTAGTTCCCTCGTCAACATGACATCCCTTCAAATATTTAAACATGGCTATCATGTCACTTCTCAGCCTTCTCTCCTCCAGACTAAACCAAGCCAGCTCCTTAAGTCTCTCTTCATAGGGCATGGATTCCAGACCTTTGACCATTCTGGTCGCTCTCCTCTGGACACGCTCCAACTTGTCAACATCCTTCTTAAATTGTGGAGCCCAAAACCTGGACACTGCATAATATAGCATTCCTGTAGCAAAGCATTCTTCAGCCTCCGCTGCCTGAAATCACAGTGCCTTATACGCGAAGCTCAGATGGTGATATTTCATCTTCTCCCTTGCTTTCATGAATGCAACATGTTAATCAACAGCACACAGTTGACTGAATAATCAATTTTTCATTACTACTGATGTCTCTTTCAGATGGCTCGCGAGAGAATAGGGCATTCATAATTAAGCATCATCAACTTGGATGCTGTGTTTCCCAGGAAAGATTTATTGTGTTGTCAGCAACATACTGTGAAATTCCTGGAAGAAACTTGAATTTTAGCCCCGCTAGGAAGCTAAGGTATGTCTCTCAGCTGTGGCGTTTGGCCTGCCTCAGTTTCCGCCATACAGAACTGGAAAAATGCAGAAAAACTTTTTGAAAAGAAGCCGGGAAAATGGGGCTTTTGAGTACTTCAGCTTTGGGAGAAACATGTGGGGTGGGGCATGCTCTGAAAAATGGTTCATGATAATTTCAGATTCAAGTGGGGCAAGTGGAGATTTTTTACCGGGATTGCTGATTTCCGGGTAGGACATTACCATTTCAGGATTCAGATGTATGTGGTTTTTCATGCTCTGGAGTTTGAGGATCGTTATTTTAAATGGGGAATGCATTAGAGAGTCTGGGGCGGCTGTTGTGGTTAAGAGCAGCGGACTCTAATTTGGAGAACCAGGTTCGATTCCCCGCTCCTCGCCATTTATTTATTTTATTTATTCAAATTTATAACCCGCCCTCATCCCCAGCGAGCCAGGCTCAGGGAGGATAACAATAATTAAAAACAGATTACATCTAAAACATCCTTAAAACCATAATAATTAAAACCATTAAAACCCTACTCAGATGGCCGTAACTACCCTAGGTGCCACAGCGACATATATTAGCTGATCAGCCCCCAGATTTCAAAAAGGGGGTGGGATGGGCGGGATGGGGAGGCCAGTTAAGATGGATCTTCTTCTTGCGGCTGTCCTCAATTTTAGGCCTGGTGGAATAGCCTGCTGGGTGACCTTGGGCCAGTCACAGTTCTCTCCAAACTCTCTCAGCCCCACCTACCTCACAGGGTGCCTGTTGTGGGGACGGGAAGGGAAGGAGACTGTAAGCCAGCCGATAGAGATCAGTTCACCTGGAGAAAATGGCCGCTTTGGCAAATGGACTCTATGGCATTGAAGGCCCTCCCCTCCCCAAATCTCACCCTCTTCAGGCTGCGCCTGAAAAACCTCCCGTTGGTGGTGAAGAGGGTCCTGGCAACTCTAGTGATGTGTGATGCAGAGGCAGGCAATGGCAAACCACCTCTGAACATCTCTTGCCTTGAAAACCCTACGGGGGTCACCATAAGTCAGCTGTGACTTGACTGCAACAACACACATACAAGTGAGTTGGAAGTTGCCTTAGAGTAGGGTTGCCAACCTCCAGGTACCAGCTTGAGATCTCCTGCTACTACAACTGATCTCCAGCCAACGGAGATCAGTGCACCTGGAGAAAATGGCTGCCTTGGCCATTGGACTCTATGGCATTGAAGTCCCTCCCCTCCCCAAATCCCACCCTCAGGCTCCGCCCCCAAAACCTCTCTCTCCCCCCCTCCCTCCTCCCCAGCCACCACACTATAATTTAGAAGAGTAGACTGGGTTATGATAAAAGCTGGAAACAGCCACGACGTTCAGGCAAAAGGTAAGAAAAGTCACTTCAAAATGCTTAACTGTGGCTGGATCCTGCCCTTGTGTTTAACCTCGTTTTGCATAAACCATTTGCTGAGGCTAGCATGGTTCCTCTTCCCATTTAGGAATGCTCCATAGATGCTACAAAGGGGGTGGGGAATAACCCAGCTGCATGAAGGATGGACAACATTGCTGGGAGAACGGAAGGTCACGCTTCACTCCCTCTTTCACATATTTTACAAATATTGCTGCCAAGCAAGACAAGGGGAATCACTGTGCATAAAAAATTCCACTTGATGGGCTGCAGCTTATCAAAGGTCAGTGTCAAAAATGCAAAGTTGCAGATTAAGTGGAGGGTAGTTTTGTGAGTTGGAAATGACCCTGAGGGCAGAATTGGAAAGAAAATTAACTGGAAAAATTGAATCTTTCAAAACAGGGCAGAGACCTTCTCCCAATCCCTCCATATCCACGATCCCTAATAAACCTTTATGATAAAATACTCACAAAAAATCGTTTTTTCAAGATTTTGCAATACTGCTGCTGCTGCACCAACTACTACTAACATAAGAACATAAGATTAACGTAAGAAAAGCCAGGCTGGATCAGACAGAGGCCCATCAAGTCCAGCAGTCTGTTCACACAGTGGCCAACCAGGTGCCTCTAGAAAGCCCACAAGCAAGATGACTGCGGCAGCATTATCCTGCCTGTGCTCCATGGCACCAAATATATTCAGCATGCTCCTTTGATCCTGGAGAGAATAGGTATGTATCATGACTAGTATCCATTTTAACTAGTAGCCATGAATACCCCTCTCCTCCATGAGCATGTCCACTCCCCTCTTAAAGCCTAGTACCTGGAGCATTGTGTGTAGTTCTGCAGGGCCCACTTCAAAAAGGATGTGGACAGAATGGAGGGGGTGCAGAGGAGAGAGACGAGGATGATCAGGGGCTTGGAGACCCAGCCCTACGAGGAAAGGCCAAGGGAGTTGGGAATGTTCAGTCTGGAGGACAGGAGGTTGAGGGGGGCATGATTGCTCTCTTGAAGTATTTGAAGGGCTGTCACTTAGAGGAGGGCAGGGAGCTGTTCCTGTTGGCAGCAGAGGATAGGACTCGCAATCATGGGTCTGAATTGTAGGTGGAATATTAGGATTATTTGGGGAGGGGAGGGCTTTTCACGGCCCTTTAAATCCCAGTCATTGCCTCAAAAATGTTCAAGTACAAAAAAACACAGCGGAACACTAGTAATATGCAGCCCTGACCACAAACCCATAAAAGCAAGACTTCTGTTCCTTTGTAAAGTCAGCCATCAACCCATTGGAAAGTCATCATTTCCTTGGCCACAAAGATTAACATGACTGTCAGTTCTGCATTAACGGGCCTATACTGCCCGGTAAAATAGAGAGAAGAGGGAGAATGAACATAATATGGAAAAATCCATTCCTCCCGCTACAATTGGAGAATAGCTCCCCCCCCTTTTGTTTCCCATTTTAAAGGCCGGCGTCCTCATCTAGATAGGGAATAAGAAGCAATTTCGCAGCCATCTTCTCTGTTTGCCAGTGCAAACACGAGATAATATGAAAATGAAAAATTAAGTTTAAGTAAAAGAAGAGCCGCTAAATCAAAGCACACTTTCCCTTCCTATACAACTGAAAATCTTACACCCCCCCCCATTTGGGAAACTCTTCTTCTATACTTCTCCAAGCCAGTCTGTTGGTGTGGTCCTTGTAAGGCAGTGGTACACTAGTTATGGGGTGGAAAGCCTTCAGCAAGACAGGGCTGTTAAAGGAAGCGTGGAAAGTTCTGGGAAGGGAAAGGATCCTGTGTGCGGCAAAGCTTTGCCTGTGGTGAAACTTTCTGTCATCCATCAAGATACATGAGTGAGTTGAATGCCCTGTAGCGAGGGTTGCCAGGTCCCTCTTCGCCACTGGAGGGAGGTTTTTCGGACGGAGCCTGAGGAGGGTACAGTTTGGGGAGGGAGTTCAATGCTATAGAGTCCAATGGCCAAAGCGGCCATTTTCTCCAGGTGAACTGATCTCTATCGGCTAGAGATCAGCTGTGATAGCTTTAATTGTATTTTGGGACACGATTCACACATGAAGTACTTGCTCTTTAAAATACAAGAAGAAGAAGAAGAGTTGTTTTTTATATGCTGACCTTCTCCACCACTTAAGGAAGAATCAAACTGGCTTACAATCAACTTCCCTTCCCCTCCCCACAGCAGATACCCTGTGAGGTAGGTGGGACTGAGAGAGTGTGATTTGCCCAAGGTCACCCAGCTAGATTCATGTGTAGGAGTGGGGAAACCAACCTGGTTCACCAGATTAGAGTCCGCCGCTCATGTGGAGGAGTGGGGAATCAAACCTGGTTGTCCAGATCAGACTCCACCACGCTAAACCACCGCTCTTAACCACGACACCATGCTGGCTCTCTACAAGTGAGTAGGGACCCCCAACCCAATGGAGCTTTCTGGTGTAGCTTCTGGGTTTGTTGGATTCTGCTTGAAAGGAATCCGGGGTGCCTTTTGCTGCGCTACAATTACTGTCGTTTGGAGAGTATCCCGGCTGTTTTTGTTGGCACATCTTTTGGTTGGAGCAGAGACATATTCTGGCCATTTTCCTGGGGACACTCCAGGGCTCTCTGGACTGGAAGACGGTGCCGCACCGATGCTTCTGTTGCTTCACGTCTGAAATGTCAACTCAGCGTGCGGCGGCAGTGAAAATAGGCAAATTCCATGTTGGAGATTTCTTCTTGGCAAGAAGGGATTGCAAACTAAGAGGCCGGCGTGAGGCCCAAACAGATGTGATAATAACGACAGATCTCCGTCATCCTGTAAAAGATGACTTGTACTAATGCACAGGCTTGATACAGATTGGGGCCAGGAAGGCAAGGGAAAAGGGGGATTTAACTCTTCAACTCCCACTTGGTTTCACTAACCAAGCTGGGCTCCTTCTGTTGTCAGAAGTAGTAGTAGTAGGAGTAGTAGGAGTTTTTTTTTATATGCCAACTTTCTCTACCACTTAAGAATCAAGCTGGCTTACAATCACCTTCCCGTCCCCACCCCACAACAGACACCCTGTGAGGTAGGTGGGGCTGAGAGAGCTGTGACTAGCCCAAGGTCACCCAGCTGGCTTTGTGTGAAGGAGTGGGGAAACCAATCCAGTTCACCAGATTAGCCTCCGCTGCTCATGTGGAGGAGTGGGGGATCAAGCCCGGTTCTCCAGATCAGACTCCACGGCTCCAAACCACTGCTCTTAACCACTACACCATGACGGCTCTCATTTTGTGAGGAAAAAAAGGGGTTTTAAATAACATCGGTCTTTTCCCTTTAAAATGCAAACAACAGCTCAGGGAGCTCAGTTTTGACTACTAGGGTTGCCAACTCTGGTTTGGGAGATTTGGGGGTAGAGCCTGGGGAGGGACTTCAGCAGGATATGATGCCATAGAGTCCACCCTCCAAAGAAGCCATTTTCTCCAGGGGCTGTGTAGTAGGGTTACCTTGTGTATCCCTTGTGGAACTGTTACATTTGCAATGACTTCTGTTTATTCCAACTATATCCTCTATAGATTTTAAGCCATATGGACTATTACATTTGCCAATGGATATAGTTATAAGATTTATCCCTAAGGGGAAGAAATGAATTTTTGAACCTTGTATACCTTTTGAATTGCATGAATTGAATGGAACTGATGAAGAATGAAACGATCGTCTTCCTTTCATAATAGTCTTTTACACATCTGCTGAGGTCTTGTGACCAACTATTGGAATCTTCTTGGATCTATGTACCCTTATGGACTATTGAAAAAAACACATTTATACATACCTTTGTGGATTATTGAAATACCATTGTATATAGTTGTATGTTTGTCCCTTTCCACTATTGTATGCATTGATTACACTTTGATGCCTCACTCATTTGTGTTGTAGTAACTATAGCCTAAGATTCCTGCAGTACCTGGAGGTTGGCAATCATAAGTCTGCCTCTAGCCTGATGACTGTTTTATGAATGCCATTTTAAGTTGCTAAAGTTTGTTTTAAGTCTGGGGATTGTTTTTATGGCTTATTTTATTATTGATCACTTATCCATTTTTTAAAATGATTTTACTGTATGGTTTCTACTTGGTGAGCCACCGTTTCCTGTTCTTTGGAGAGGCATTTTCTAAATAAAAATAATAAATTATCTGAAGATATGGCACAAAAACGAGAAGAAATGTCTACTTCCTTCCTTGTGGACAAACTAGAGTCAGAATTTCTTTTGCACAAGCCTGTTTCAGCCTCCATTTTAAATCACTTTGCACAGTTAAAAGTATTAAATAATTAACAGTGCATTAAATTTCATTTTTTGCCATTAAAATTTAACATGGCTCTTATTTTTATAATACCTTCAAAGCGCTATTGTGAATGGGAATGGTTTGAGATGGCTTTAAAATCACTATTTATAAGCTTTTCAGGCTGGTTATTTCCTTTCAAATGCCATTAAAAATGTTACTGCTATGTACCTTCTGCTGTGTACCCATCACTGCAAGCTAGGGTTGCCAGGTCCCTCTTCACCACCGGCAGGAGGTTTTTGGGGCGGAGCCTGAGGAGGGCGGGGTTTGGGAAGGGGAGAAACTTCAATGCCACAGAGTCCAATTGCCAAAGTGGCCATTTTTCTCCTGGGGAACTGATCTCTATCGGCTGGAGATGAGTTGTAATAGCAGGAGATCTCCAGCTACTACCTGGAGGTTGGCAACCATAGAGGGAAGGCAGCATGGTATTGCCTGATCTGACAACACCTGCTGCTGAACACAAAAAACTACACTTCGGGTGGGGGGTAGCCCAAGATAGATGTGCTATATATTCGAAACAGGTGATTTATGCCTGGGAGTTTTACCTGAGGTTTGTTGCTTGCTGGACCCACACTTTCCTGTTGGGAATCTATGCACCAGCAGTCTCCAAGCTCAAATCAAGTCCCCGCCCCTTGAAATGCTGCTTTGTGTCCGGCGCGAGAGTGCACCGCACGCTCCAAGAAACCTCCTGCCCATGGAACAGCAGGACCTGGTAAACCTAGGAATCTGTCCTTGAAGCATAGTTTCTCTCAGGGAAATTCTCCTCCCTTTCCTTCCTCTTGCTTACATTTACAGAAATTTAATGAAATAACATTCAGAAACTGTAACCATTAAAATATACATTAGTTATAAACCTTTGGAATGGTTAAAAATACATGTAAATAGGAACGGCGTGCTTCACACTGGAAGAATGTACAGTCAGTGGTCCCTCTTTTCCTGTGCTCTTTTCAGCTCACTAAGGGAGTCTTTTTGGCGTTTATGACTTCCTCGACGTGGTCTGTTAACCACGCAGGCATCCTTTTAGACTTGGTGGTTCCTTTCCTAACTTGCGTTCTATCTGGCCAACTAGTGCAGTTTTAAATAGCTTCCAAGTATGCCAGAGGGACTTGACTCTCTTGGTTTCTTCCCTTTTAATTTCTTTCCAACTAGTCCTTTCAATTTTTGTAAAAGGTTTTCCCTTTTGAAATCCAGAGTGGGTGCTTTGGATTTTGATGAAGCCAGCTGGGCGATCTTGGGCTAGTCACAGCTCTCTTAGAGCTCTCTCAGCCTCACATACCTCACACGGTGTCTGTTGTGGGGAGGAGAGGAGAAGGGAAGGTGATTGTAAGCCGGTTAAATTCTTCCTTAAGTGGTAGAGAAAGTTGGCACATAAAAACCAACTCTTCTTCTTCTTCTTCTTCTTCTGTGACATTTTTAGTGCCTCCCTATTGGGGAGAAAGGCAGGGTGCAAGCGAAGTAAAATAAAATAATGTTGACATCTGACTACAGCAATAATCTGGCATTCATAGTATGTTGCAGTTATTTTCATACAAAACAATTTTCTAGAGAAAAATATAAGTTTAGATGTACGAGTGACAGCTGAAAAAGGTTTCCTCTGTCATTATGAAATGGCAGGATTATTCTTATGTATGTTAATCACACGAGGGCAGCTGTATTTAAACACTGAAAAAAGTCCGGTTGCAGATTTAAGACTGACTAAAATAATTATTTTATGAGCAGCTTTTTCAATAAAGAGCACCTTTCAAATTGTTTATGAGCAAAATGGTAATTTGAAACCCTCAAATAACAAATGCGTCTTTTTTTTGTTCACGGTCTGATTCCACAGCTTACCGCATCTCTCCGTAAATGAGCTTCTGTTCGAAGGCAGCTCAAACCATGAGAGTGTGCCAAGACCCAAAATCTTTGAAAGAATTGTTTTAGCTTAATAAGGAACGTTCCATCAACTGATTAATGTTTTTTGATCATTTTAATTAGAATTTGCAAAACGCTTCTCCGGTCGAGCACCAGAGTAAGCAGTAAATTATTTATGGGCTCCGGATTACATGTGACTTAGTAGTTTGATGAATGGTTTATTCGGAATGAGTGAATAATATATCCCTTTTTAGTATGAAGAGAGCAAAGTGCACCAAGAGTCTAATAAATGTATTAAGCAGGGCCTCTTCATACCAGGAACGTATGCAAATTAAATTAAAATTTCAGTGACACACATGGGTAAGCAGAAGAACGGGGTCTACAAGGGTGAAAATAAGTTGCTGCAGTCTTGGTATACAAATTGCTTAAAGAAATACCACTTCCCCCCCCCCCAAATCTCAAACCAAGTTTAAGGAAAAATCTCTCTCCCTCCCCCTTTTTAGAGCGTATCGCATCCTGCCTGCTTCACCTTTCCTTTTTGCTTTCTACTCTGGAATGAAGGCAGTATTGACATTTTACTTCTTGCTTAGAACAAAAATAATAAGCAATTATTTATCGCAGAGGGCCGCAATGTCCTTGGACAAAAACGAAACAGCCAATAAATAAGATTTAGAATGCATAAATAGGCAGCTTGCACAAAGAAGATGGAGTCTTATGAAAAAAGTTATGTGTGAACAATGACTTTGCTCATCGGATGAAACCGCTGCAGATGAGGAAGCTGGAACTAGGGGAAGAAATGCCACGATTTGACCATTGGTTCATCCTGTTGAATCTCGCACTATATGCAGCTTTTATCATTTTACCTGATGCTTTGGATTCTCATGAGAGATAGATTCGGGGGTAGGTTGTCTTGGACCTCATTCTGAATCAGAAGGTAAACCTCGATCGGGGCTGTTCCTCTTCAGACAACAGGTGGAAGATTGCATGTGTGTGTGCCGTCAAGTCGCAGTTGACTTACGGCGACCCCAGCAAGGGGCTTTCAAGGCAAGTGAGAAACAGAGGTGGTTTGCCATTGCCCTCCTCTGCAGAGTCTTCCTTGGAGGTCTCCATTCCAAGTACCGACCCTCAGCTGCTCGACAGGCGGAAGAGACAATAGATGTTGGGTTGGACAGTTCTAGCCAGGGAAATTTGATCCACAGCCACTTTGATTTATATCCTCCTTTGAGGTACCAATGTTCAACATGCTGCATTGCTGTCTATGTCCAAACAGTTCACACGTATTTGCTTGCAGGAAGAAAGAGGACTGCACACGTGAGATTGCCCACTGCTTTCCAGCAGTTGCCGCAGCCACCACATCTGCTGCCTGCAACTGCCAAAAGGCACATTGTTAAAAGTTAAACCAAATTGTCAGTTTGAAGTGAGACTTGCTATTTATGTGTCCCTGTGTGCTTTGTGACAGCATCACTCTGCGACTGTCCATGGTTGCCAACCAGCATGGTGTAGTAGTTAAGAGCAGTGGTTTGGAGTGGTGGACTCTGATCTGGAGAACCGGGTTTGATTCCCCGCTCCTCCTCATGAGCGGCGGTGGCTAATCTGGTGAACAGGATTTGTTTCCCCACTCCTACTCATGAAGCCAGCTGGGTGACCTTGGGCTAGTCACACTCTCTCAGCCCCACCTACCTCACAGGGTGTCTATTGTGGGGAGGGGAAGGGAAGGAAATTGTAAGCCAGTTTGATTCTTCCTTAAGTGGTAGGGAAAGTTGGCATATAAAAATCAACTCTTCTTCTTTTATTAATCTCTCTCAGTTTGCACGTGAACTGCTTCACAGTTCGTGCCTTGGTGAAAAACACTTTCCACCAACCTTAAAGAAATATTGGTTATTATTCTTGTAGTTTTTGTTGTTGTTAAGACTGTTATAATTATTCCATTAATGTACATATAAATATAGGCAATGAGGAAACAAGGGTCATACTGCTTCAATCTTGTTTAACTTTTTACAACAGCAATGAAAGGCAAGTTTTACTTCTGTCTTTCAGTTGCGGACTAACTTTTCCTATGCTAATGAAATGACCTTAATATCACAGCTCATTCCCATTTGGGAACGAAATGCTTGTCGAAAAGCATCAATGAATATTGCCAGGGTGGAACAACTTCATTATGAGAGATGAAGTGGCAGTCTTCAGATCCAAGCCCCCTGCAAATAAACGGATTCACAAGAAATTAACCAGATTAAATCATTTATCGAGTAATTTGTTTTTCTTCAGCTCACAACTGGAAAGTCCATCAGCAATTTGGAAGTTTTTGTGTTAACTGCTTGTCTGTCCTCTGTTTTAATGTGTGTCTCCTAGATTTAAGAATATTTAAGGATCCTGCTGAAGCTGAAATAACCCACCCTGGATCCTCCATAATTTTTGGTGGTGAATATTTTCCAAGAGTTCTCTAGATGCGCGAATATTTGATATATAACTTTGCAATCTGAAATTGCCAAACCTGTAATAGCCAGAATTGAACAGTGCCCAATGAGATACTAGAACATTTTGTGATATCTGATATCTATCTATCTATCTATCTATCTATCTATCTATCTATCTATCTATCTATCTATCTGTCTGTCTGTCTGTCTGTCTGTCTGTCTGTCTGTCTGTCTGTCTGTCTGTCTGTCTGTCTGCCTGCCTGCCTGCCTGCCTGCCTATATGACAGTCCGTTTGAGCTCACCACAGTAGCAGTAAACATCTGGCACATAATAGTAGTAGTAGAAGAGTTGGTTTTTATATGCTGACTTTCTCTACCATTTAAGGGCGACTCAAACCGGCTTAGAATTACCTTTCCTTCCCCTCCCTACAGCAAACACCCTGTGAGGTAGGTGAAGCTGAGAGAATGTGACTTGCCCAAGGTCACCCAGCTGTCAATATATGGCAGGATCTTCCCCTCTCTCCTTAGCTTTCTTTTGTCATGTCCCAATATTCCCCTTCTGGGACCTTTGTTCTTCCCACTCTTAACATCAGCACTTTGAGGCTGTTTTAACTTGAGCTTTGTGTTTCAGCTATGTTTTTAACTGTCTGATTTATATTTCGCAAGCCGCCTTGGGCTTTGTGAAAAAGGTGGGATATAAAAATGGTGAAGAAGAACAACAACAAGAAGAAGAAGAACAACAAGAAGAAGAAGAACAACAAGAAGAAGAAGAGTTGGTTTTTATATGGCGACTTTCTCTACCACTTAAGGAAGAATCAAACCGGCTTACGATCACCTTCCCTTCCCCTCTTCACAACAAACACCTTGTGAGATAGGTGGGGCTGAGAGAGTTCGGAGAGAACTGTGACTAGTCCAAGGTCACCCAGCTGGCCTCATGTGTAGGAGTGGGGAAACCAACTCAGTTCACCAGATTAGAGTCCGCCGCTCATGCGGAGGAGTGGGGAATCAAACCCGGTTCTCCAGATCAGACTCCACCGCTCCGAACCACTCTTCTTTATCATTACACCACACTGGTTCCTTTTGAGAACCAAGGGAAAGTAGTGTAAGAATATGCGTGCCCAAATCATCCTGGAGAATAATGCAGGACGATTGTGAAAATTAAACAAGCCCAAACACTTTTTCAGTGTTGTCGAGTCACGAGTGCTTATCACATTCTAGTTTGAATAGAGTGGAGAACACCCTACAAGGAAAAGAGATGAGAGAAGACCCAGGGCTATTTCCAGGGTTTCCAATTCCAGCTTGGGATATTCCTGGAGATTTGGTGATGGCGCTTGGGGAAGGCGGAGTTTGAGGAGGAGGGGAGCTCAGCAGAGATGGACTATCATAGAGTCTGCCTTCCAGAACTGCCATTTCCTCCAAAGGAATTGATCTTTGCAGTCTGGAGATCAGTTGTAATTCTGGGGGGATTTCAAGCCCCCCGCCTGGAGGTTGGTAACCCTGCCGGACATGTCTGCACAGGCTACAATTCAAGCTGGTAGAAGATGCTAGGCTGCTGATGCTTTGTTTGTCAGAACTAGGGTTGCCAGGTCCCTCTTCGCCACCGGTGGGAGGTTTTTGGGGGCGGAGCCTGTGGAGGGCGGGATTTGGGGTGGGGAGAGACTTCAGTGCCGTAGAATCCAATTGCCAAAGCAGCCATTTTCTCCAGGGGAACTGATCTGTACTCGCTGGAGATCAGTTGCAATAGCAGGAGACCTCCAGCTAGTACCTGGAGGTTGGCAACCCTAGTCAGAACGGGGCTTGAAAAAAGACACCATTTCAGGCTGGCTGCCTTCTAACAACCCCCAGCATAGCCTCAGTCATCCCTTTCACCTCCCCTGTTCTCTGTTGTGTTTGTTTGGACAAAGTTGGGAGTCGGTCAGCGTTAAACCAGGACGTTATTTAATGCTTGCTTTCACTTCTAGGTCGCCCTTCTATTTCTGGCGAGAAAAGCATGCGCAGCGTGACTGAATGGTACCTAATTTTCTGGTTGGACCGATCCTTCTGAGGTAGATCCAGGGGGGCTGCTTGGCTGGCGGCCAAATGGCCAGTTATCTTCTGGCGGGGCATCTTCCTCACACCAAGGGGCCGAGTAGCTCTCTGGTATGCCTCTCAACTTCTCAGCGGGTGCTTCTGGGCCTGCCAAAGTCTCTTCCCCCCCCCCCCATGGCTGACTCCACTCCTTGAGCAGCCCCTATGAGCTTGAATTTGGTTAAAGGTGGAAGAAGTTATTATTATGACTGCTGCAGACTTCTTTTAAAGCCTGAATATTTATTTATTAAAAGAAGAAGAAGGAGTTGGTTTTTATACTCTGACTTTCTCTACCATTTAAGAGAGACTCAAACCGGCTTACAATCACCTTCCCTTCCCCTCCCCACAACAGACACCGTGTGAGGTAGGTGGGGCGGAGAGAGTGTGACTAGCTTAAGGTCACCCAGCTGGCTTCATGCGGAGGAATGGGGAAACAAATCCAGTCCACCAGATTAGCCTCCTCCACGCATGTGGAGGAGTGGGGAATCAAACCCGGTTCTCCAGACCAGAGTCCACGGCTCCAAACCACCGCTCTTAACCACTACACCATGCTGTGTTTATATCATGTCACAGTCATACAATTCTGAAAGTGGTCCATAACATTAAAGACAATCAACCGTAGCCAGTATGGTTGAGTGGCTGGAATGTCAGATTAGGATCTGGGGGACCCGTGTTTGAATCCCCACTCTACTATAGGAAGCTTCTGGGTGACCTTGGGCCAGTCACACATTCTGAGCCGAACCTTCACAGGGTTGTCGTGATGATAAAAGGGAAGAAAGAACAATGTAAGCGGTTTTCGGGCCCTGTTGAGAAGAAAGGTTCGGTATAAGAAGAAGAAGAAGAGTTGGTTTCTATATGCTGACTTTCTCCACCACTTAAGGCAGAATCAAACCGGCTTACAATCACCTTCCCTTCCCCTCCCCACACAACAGACACCCTGGGAGGTAGGTGGAGCTGAGAGAGCTGTAACTAGCCCAAGGTCACCCAGCTGGCTTCATGTGGAGGAGTGGGGAAACCAACCCGGTTCACCAGATTAAAGTCCACTGCTCCAAACCACCGCTCTTAACCACTACGCCACGCTGGCTGTAAACGAGGCAAACAGACAAACAAATTAAACTATAACAATAAATAAAGGCATCAGCTAAGATTTTAAACCCTCAAGTTAGCATCACATAAAAGTTACAGCAGATAAAAACAGATGTAGAATCTAAACTAACACTATTTTTTTCATTAATTATGCAGCCGCAAAACATAGGAGAAAATCACGCACAATTATGGATGCATCTCAGTCTGGAAATTTTGGTGGTTCGGTCTGAACACTGGGGCTGAAAGGGTGGTGGAATTTCTAGCTTGCCAACAGAACATAGAAATAGTCAGAATGGATGGCTGATATTCAGGGTTTGGGGATAAAAAGTCGGCACTTTGAACACATGAACACATGAAGCTGCCTTATACTGAAACAGACCATCGGTCCATGAAAGTCAGCATTGTCTACTCAGACTGGCAGCAGCTCTCCAGGGTCTCAGGCAGGGGTCTTTCACATCACCTACTTGCCTAGTCCCTTTAACTGGAGATGCCAGGGACTGAACCTGGGACCTTCTGCATGCCAAGCAGATGCTCTGCCACTGAGCCACGGCCCCTCCCCACTTTAAATTGGTTCAGCGACACTTTACAGGTTCTTCTGTCTTTATTTTAACGGAGTGTTCAAGAGTTGGTTCCACTCCAGCGTCCCCTTACTTCCAGATGCAAGATCTCATGCATTTTTCCTCTGATCACCTATCAACACAATTTTAAATCTTGAAGTATGACCTGGATAGTCCTCTGAAACTTTAATTGGATTTGTCAAATGAGATATAGCAGGAACAACACTCACTGTCACATATTTCCCAGGGCTTGGCAGCTATGGTAACGGGACAAGGTCCTTTAGCATGTTCCAGTCTAACACAGGTTATTCTGGGATGTGCATTTGACTACCTGCAAGAGTGGGTTCAACGACACACTTTCCTTTCAGCCGTCTGTGTGGTATTCCAGCCTGTCACTGGGTACGTTATTGTACTGACCCTCACACACACTTTACTCTGAAACATTATTAGTACGGAAAAAGAATTTCCAGAAATATATTTACTGGGTATCTTAAGTAGGACATTAGAAAAACAGTTGGGAGATATACTTAGATATCTGACAACAGCAGCATGAATCGTATGGACGAGAAAATTGAGAATAAAAGAAGTACCCACACTGCATGCATGGCATCAGAAAGTTATGGAGTAGGCCAAGATTGCCAAGTTAAGGAAATATATTGAAGATAGTTGGGTTTCCGACTTTGATATAGACTGGAAGGTATGGTCAGCATATATAAATCAATATTTTAGGGAATAAAAAAATGACCTTAGGTTTTAGAACCTAAATTTATTAAATGGTAGACTGAAAATAAGAGCCCCGTGGCGCAGAGTGGTAAGCTGCAGTACTGCAGTCAAAAGCTCTGCTCATGACCTGAGTTCGATCCCAACGGAAGTCGGTTTCAGGGAGCCGGCTCAAGGTTGACTCAGCCTTCCATCTGTGAGGGCCATGTGTCTTTGACTCCCCTTCCCCTTTCTTGCTTCCTCTATCTCTGTTCCTTTGAACTCGTAAAAGCAGTTCACACCTCCCATGCCTTCCTGGGCCCCGGCGCCTCGTCTGCCTTTCCCAGGTGCCGCTCTCTTGCCCTCCCCTGCTACGCTTCCTGCCTACACTCCCTCGGGCCGAATATGGCCTTGGGGATCTGATAATCCTAACAGTCTCTCTGGGACCCGTTTGATGTTTTGTATTGCACCAATCTATCTTGTAACTTCCCACGACAGAAGGACCCTGTAGTAGATATATTCTGTAACCCCGATAAGCTAGCTCACTTGCAACTTCAAACCCGTGTCTGTCTTGTACTATCTGAAGCTTTCAATAAATCCTTTGTTTCTGCATCTAAGTCTGAGCAAGTGATTTTGCGAAGTCAGCACAGCTAGGTTGAGACTCTCACATTAAGTTGCAAGTCCTTGCCTTTTCGTTCTGCATCTGTACCTCAAGGGACAGTAATGCCAGGCGAGGAGGATACCTCTTCTCCCCCGGGTTCACCGGATAAATCCGAGGTTCCGGAGAAACCGGACCCTAAGGAGGAGGATACCAGGCGGAAGGTACCCGGTGTTCCCCACCCGGGACCGGGCTTGGGTACGAAGCCCAAGAACACCTTTAACTCCTGGCTGGACTCTCCTAAGGGCTGGTCGCTTTCCCGGACCGAGGCGAAGCATCGCCGCTTGGGTTTGTCCGGTACGGGACTCGAGGACGACCCCGCGCGTAGGGAAGCCCTGATGGACGAGGAACGGAGGCAATGGCAGGAGGAACGCCAAGCCATGCTGGAGCGGATGGATGCCATGCAAGCCGTGATGGGTGAGATGGCTGCCGCCATGGACGCGCTGAAGGTACAGCCGCCCCCCGGTAACCCCCCGGATGGAACGCCGGCGGCTCCCCCCGTTCCTCCCAGCGCTCCGGCCCGCCGTGACCTGAAAATCACGTATGATGGGTCGGGGGATCAGTTGACCTTCTTTATGGTCCAAGTGGATATTTTTATGTGGGAACAGGCCCGGACCTTTACCTCTGAAGAGTCCCAGGTCCAGTATGTGGCCTCCCTCCTACAAGGCGAAGCGGCCGCGTGGATGGTGTTACAATACGAGCTCCGCTCCCCTGTGCTGCGAAACCTGGATGAGTTTATGATTGCGCTCCGTAACAGGTTCGAGGACCCGAACCTGGGGGAGCGGGCCAAGGCCACTTTGATGCAACTGCGCCAAGGGACTAAGTCGGTGGCGCAGTATGCGAGCGAGTTCCAGTCTCTATCGAGCAGAATTCTGGATTGGAGCGAGGCTACCCGAGTTCAGTGCTTCAGGGAAGGACTAAACCCGGACCTGCAACATTGGGCCTTCATGTAAGGTAACCCCCCAGACGTCGAGGGCTGGGTGCGCCACGCCGCCGACATCGAAAATCGGAAGCAGCTCCTGACCCTGTCCAAACAGCGCACCGGCCGCGACTTTAAGCCGAGGGGGGACAGACCAGGCGGCACCAAAGACTCCCGAACCCCGAGCGGTGGCGGCCCCTCAACGGCCGAACGCCGCAAGCGCTTCGAAACCGGGGTGTGCTTGGTGTGCGGAGGTAAAGGCCATTTCGCCTCGCAATGCCCGTCCCGCTCCGGACGTCCGGCTCCCCCTTGCCCAACCCCGACCGAACCGGAGAAGACCCCGGCGGAGGGCCAGCCTAGACGCCGAAGCGGCGCCCCCGGACGCCGGAGCGCGCCAACCGCGCTACACGCGAGCGCCCAGGATGGAGTCTCCACCCCCCTCCGTTTCTCTCAAATGGACGGTAGTGACTTTAAAAAGGGACCCGTCACTCACCGTACCACTGCGGTGGTCATGGCTGTGGGAGAACATTGGGAACGACTGTACTTTACCATCGCCCCCATAGTTGCCCCCGTGGTTTTGGGGATGAATTGGTTACAGGGACACAACCCCTCCATTGACTGGGTCAAACGGACTCTCACTTTCCCCGAGGACCCCTGCGCTATGCACGACAAGGACCGAGTACTTTGCACCCCGGCCGCCGCGCTGGTGGGTTCCCCCGAGCCCATCCCCGCTATACCCCACCTGCCCTCGGAGTACTCCCAGTTCGCGGATGTGTTTGATGTGAGGGAATGTGATGAACTGCCCCCACACCGAGAAACCGATTGCGCGATTGAGATCGTGGGAGAGGGCAAGTTGTCCAAGGGGAAGGTTTACCCCATGAGCCCTAATGAAAAGGCGGTGTTGCGGGATTATTTGGACACTAACCTAGCAAGGGGCTTCATACGCCCCTCCAAAGCTCCGTACTCCGCCCCCGCCTTTTTTGTCAAAAAGAAAACAGGGGACTTGAGACTGTGTATTGACTTTCGTAGACTGAACGCTGTCACTCAGTCTAACGCTTACCCCCTCCCTCTCATTCCAGACCTTCTAGCGCAATTGAAGGAAGGCCGAATATTCACCAAACTGGATTTGGTGGAAGCCTATCACCGTATCCGCATTAAGGAGGGGGACGAATCCAAGACGGCCTTTTCGAGTTGTTTTGGCATGTTCGAATATTTAGTGATGCCGTTTGGACTTTCTGGGGCTCCGAGTGTATTCATGCAATTAATCAATGAAGTTTTACATGATTTGTTGTTTCGGGGGGTGGTGGTATTTCTGGATGATATTCTCATTTATTCTGAAACCATGGACGAGCATGTCCGCCTAGTGCGGGAAGTCCTCCAGCGACTGCGGGACCATAAATTGTATGCTAAGGTCTCAAAATGTGAATTCCACCAACCCTCCATCACTTTCCTGGGCTATGTGATTTCCCACCAGGGGTTGGAGATGGACCCCGATAAGGTTCAGGCGGTACGGGATTGGGAACCCCCCACCACACGCCGGCAATTGCAACAGTTTTTGGGGTTTGCCAACTTCTACCGCAACTTCATTCCCAATTTCGCACAGGTGGCTCTCCCCCTCACCTCCCTTTTGCGCACCAAGGGGAAGGGAGCGAACACCGCGCTACCCTCAGCCCGGTTGCAGTGGTCTCCCCCCTGCCAGCAGGCGTTTGACGAGCTAAAATTGCTCTTTTCGTCCGAGCCAGTGTTAGCCCACCCGGACTGCACTAAACCATTCGTGGTCCAGGTGGATGCCTCGGACGTGGCCATGGGAGGGGCTCTCCTGCAGAGGGACGAGGGTGGAAATTTGAGGCCGTGCGCCTACTTCTCTAAAAAGTTTTCTCAGTCTGAAATTAACTGGGCTATTTGGGAGAAGGAGGCGGCGGCGGTTAAGCATGCCCTCACCATCTGGAGACATTTTTTGGAAGGGGCAGAATTTCCGTTTGAAGTATGTACTGACCACAAAAATTTGGAAGCTCTCAAGGGGGCTAGAAAGCTCAACGCCAAACAGATTCGGTGGGCTCAATTCTTCGCCAAGTTCCGCTTTACCCTCAAGCACGTTCCCGGGAAGGAAAATGCCCTGGCCGATGCCCTGTCCCGACTCCCCCAATACCGAAATGACTTTGACCGTCCCGTGGACTCCCTATTCACCCCCAAGCAACGGGGGGAAGTCCCAGGTTTAGCCGTCACCACCTGGTCCCAAGCCCGCCAACCGGGTAGTCCCATGCTCAAAGGGGTCCCGGAAGCCTTTCAACAGAGGCTCCGAGACGCGTCTCTGCAGGAAGCGGAGCAACAGATTCTCCCCGCCGGCATGGAACAGCGGGAATCCTACTGGGTGCAGGGTGGAAAGCTTTACGTCCTTACGTCTCTCCGAAAGGAGGTCTTGGGACTAGTCCACGGGGCCAAACTTGCGGGTCATTTTGGTTTTGTAAAAACTCTGCACCTAGTAAGGCGGCAATTCTGGTGGCCAGGTATGAGAGCTGATGTGGAACTATACGTGCGCAGCTGCCCCATCTGCGCCACAGCAAAGAAGAGAATGGGAAAGCCCCCGGGACTTCTGAAACCCTTAGAAACACCCACCCGACCGTGGGAAGTGATTGCCATGGACTTTATCACCGATCTGCCTCCTAGCCGGGGTAAGACGGTCCTATGGGTGATCACGGACCTTTTCTCCAAACAGGTCCACTTCGTTCCCTGTGCCGGACTCCCCTCGGCCCAGGGACTGGCCAAACTGTTTGTTACTCATGTCCTAAGGCTTCACTCGATCCCCAGAAAGGTCCTCTCCGACAGGGGGGTCCAGTTTGTTTCCAAATTCTGGCGGGCCTTCCTGAAACTGATGGGGGTGGAGGAGCAGGGACTCTCCTCAGCTTACCACCCCCAAACCGATGGTCAAACTGAGCGAGTAAATGCCGTGGTCGAGTGTTACCTCCGATGTTATGTCAATTACCACCAGGACGATTGGGTGGACTTACTGCCTTTTGCTGAGTATGCCTACAACAACGCCCCCCACTCCTCCACTGGATTTAGCCCTTTCCAGGTGGTGTACGGGACAGAATTCGGCCCTTTCGGTTCCACCGCCGTCACTCCTGAGCTCGAGGCGGTCCCGGAGGTCCAGGAGTGGGTGCAGGTGGTTCGGTCTACTTGGCCCTGGTTACAAAAGAACCTAGAACGGGCCAAGCGCAAATACAAGGAACAGGCTGACAAACATCGGTCCCCGGGCTGGGAGCTCAAACTGGGGGAGCAAGTTTATCTCTCCACCAAAAACCTGCGCTCGCTCCGGCCCTGCAAAAAGCTAAACGATCGGTATGTGGGTCCTTTCCCCATATCCCGGGTAATCAATGAAGTCACAGTGGAATTGGAACTGCCAAAGACCCTTAGGGGCGTTCACCCCGTCTTTCATATCAGTCTACTCAAGCCTTACGTATCCGCTCCCCATTTCGCCTCGCAATGCCCGTCCCGCTCCGGACGTCCGGCTCCCCCTCGCCCAACCCCGACCGAACCGGAGAAGACCCCGGCGGAGGGCCAGCCTAGACGCCGAAGCGGCGCCCCCGGACGCCGGAGCGCGCCAACCGCGCTACACGCGAGCGCCCAGGATGGAGTCTCCACCCCCCTCCGTTTCTCTCAAATGGACGGTAGTGACTTTAAAAAGGGACCCGTCACTCACCGTACCACTGCGGTGGTCATGGCTGTGGGAGAACATTGGGAACGACTGTACTTTACCATCACCCCCATAGTTGCCCCCGTGGTTTTTGTGTACATCCGGGTTCACCTGTCTTTACCCAATCATGGACGCGCTGAAGGTACAGCCTCCCCCGGGTTCACCGGATTGCAAGGAGCTCCACCGATGGTAAGCGCCCAAGAGGACAATGTGAGGGCCATGTGTCTTTGACTCCCCTTCCCCTTTCTTGCTTCCTCTATCTCTGTTCCTTTGAACTCGTAAAAGCAGTTCACACCTCCCATGCCTTCCTGGGCCCCGGCGCCTCGTCTGCCTTTCCCAAGTGCCGCTCTCTTGCCCTCCCCTGCTACGCTTCCTGCCTACACTCCCTCGGGCCGAATATGGCCTTGGGGATCTGATAATCCTAACAGTCTCTCTGGGATGTTTTGTATTGCACCCGTTTGATGTTTTGTATTGCACCAATCTATCTTGTAACTTCCCACGACAGAAGGACCCTGTAGTAGATATATTCTGTAACCCCGATAAGCTAGCTCACTTGCAACTTCAAACCCGTGTCTGTCTTGTACTATCTGAAGCTTTCAATAAATCCTTTGTTTCTGCATCTAAGTCTGAGCAAGTGATTTTGCAAAGTCAGCACAGCTAGGTTGAGACTCTCACACCATCCTTCCGAGGTCAGTAAAATGAGTACCCAGCTTGCTGGGGGTAAAGGGAAGATGACTGGGGAAGGCACTGGCAAACCACCCCATAAACATAGTCTGCCTAGTAAACGTCGGGATGTGACGTCACCCCATGGGTCAGCAATGTCCCAGTGCTTGCACAGGGGACTACCTTTACCTAAGATGAAAATAGTTAAATAATAATTAAAGTAAAAATAGATTAAATCAAAATTATTTGCAAGAGGAATAAGGTATATGGTGGTCTGTTCTGTGTGAGGAGAGTTGGAGGTCGGTTTCTGTAATGTTTTGTGTCTCACTTTTTCTTTTTCTTCTTCACTTTCTTCTTTTTGTATATTGTGTTTTTGTACGCTTTATATACTTTGACATAATCTGTAGTGTTCTGCATATTTCAATAAAACTTAAAAAAAGGAAAAAGAATTTCAAATACCATATACATTCCAGCTAATGGAGGTTTTATTTTCAAATGACAGACTTACATATGTACCTAAGAGCTGTCAAGTTATATGGCATCTTCAGGGGGGCCGTCAAGGTGAGAAGTTGTGGCTATGGTTGTACAAATTTATTTCTGCAAGGGACTCTCCTTAGATGGACATTGAAGTTTGGTGAACTTTCGGACAGGGGATTAAATTTTATGGACCCACAAAGGGGTCACCCCCATCCTCTGGGCATTTGCAAGCTAACCTGTCAATTGGTTTTCAGGATAAGAAGTTCAGCATTGCCAAGAACTGGGGGAAAGAGCCGATTGACAGGCTAGCACCTCAAAGTCTGGGGGCTGCCTTTTTATCTGGGGTGCATAGCATGATGTCCATGAAAATTGACTTCCAAACTGAGGAAAACAGCTTAAATGCAAGAAAAATAAGGCACAGAAAACATTTCTTTTGGTGGCAAATGCCATAATATGAACAGTCCTTTATTGTGGTAATCAAAAATCTGAGTTCAAGAGATGGTCACTATGTGGGGAAACGAAGCCTCTACTCGGGGCGACCTTCAGTTTGACAGCAGGCTTTCAGCTGGGGGGGGGGAATGACATTGGAGTCAGCTGAAGTCTTGACCATGGGGGCTGTCTGAAGCAGATTGCGTGGGTGAGGAAGTCTCCTTCGGAAGCCTGGTGGTGTGAGCAGCTGTTGAAGATGGCTCTTTTTAGTTGGAGAGTATATTCCTCCAGGTGGGCCGGGTGAGCCTCGTCATTTAAACAACCCTTATGCTTTATCCAAATTAACTCACTGAATGGTGATGTATTAATGGTTGTGCGGTTGGATGGTTGGTCAGACCAAGTTGGCTCCGATTACATGACCCCTACCTCAAAAGGGCCCCAGCTATGGGGCCCTAACAAAATCAGTCAAAAAAGATAGAAAAATGGGAGAAAGCACAGAGCTGTGCATCTGAGCAAAGGCGAATAGCCAAACCCGAAAAAGCTGAATAATTATTCAACTTTTTGGGGATCGCCTATTCGGATTCAGGGAGATCCCCAGGTTTTGGCATTTGGTAAACCCAAAGCCCGAAAATTACCGAAATGGCTTATTTCGGGTTTATTTTCAGTTTGGGTATACTGATACGCACAACCTTAGTCATGGCAATTGTCTTCCTCTACAAAGCCTTCCTTGGTGGTCACTCTTCCAAGTACCGACCCTGCTTAGCTTCTGAGATCTGACGAGTAAGGGCTATACCATGCTGCCTTCCCTCTCAACAGCAGGCTTAGGAAGTGCAAAATGCAATTGAATTGACACTTGTGGGTAAGGACTATGTCTTCTTATAGTTATGAAGAAGTGAGCTGTGGCTCATGAAAGCTCATATCCTTGCAGAAATTTCATTAGTCTTTAAGGTGCTAGTGGATTCTTGCTCATTTCTTCTTCTAGCCTGGAGCAACCAAATTGGTTTTGGTTCCACTTGCCGCCCTTGGCTAAAGTGGGAACAACCCCCCTCAATAAAATCCCAACCTCAGGTCACTTTTTCCTCCCTTCTGAGGCCTTTCACTTCTACAGCTCAGTCATTCCCTTCATATTTCCCCCCTCTTCTGTAACTTTATTAAGTGTCTCCCCTTTACCATAAACCTTGAAAACCAAAATAACAAAATAGCTCGTGGTCTCGTACATTTCTTCTTATGGCCATAAGATGACATGTCTGTCCTACTTATGCAGCTTGTGGCAGCCAAGAAACCTGTCATGTGAAGACAGAAAAAATAAAATATTAAAATGATGTCTCACTTTTAAAAATGTCGACAGGTTCTGCCTCCTGGGGATTGCCCCTTTGCTTTATTTAGGGAGAGGTCATGTATGAACACTTACGGAATGCTTCTTTTGTACGAAATGGAAACTTTAATTTTTTCCATTTCCACAGGCATAGTCGAGCCAATTACTAAAATGCCTTCATATCTTCATATTATTTCTGCGAGTGGTTTGTAAGAACTTACAGAAGCTCACATATTTTAATTATAATGACGAACCCTAAACTGACAGCAGTCAGGGCGCGTTATATCTTCCATTCAAACGCAATTTCAGGCACACATTTCTGCGTCAAAATCAGAAGTATTTTTTGCCTTGTTGCGTTTCTGATTTAGATACCACAACTTATTTATGCCAGCTTCCAAATGCTAATTATAACGCAGGGTTGACAGTCCCCTTGTGGCAGTGTGGAATCCCTGTCACTAGCTCTGTTTCCTGCCGCCACTCTAAGAGCTCATTCTTGAGCCCTGGAGCGGCCAGGGATGATGTGGTTGCGGCGCTGCCGCGGCGCCTCCAAGGAGGGTTACTGGCCGCTGCAGGGTAAAAAAGGGGCATTTTTAAAATAAAAAATTTAAAAGCGGGGGGAAAGCCCCATAGAGAAAAGTGATGCTGCGTCAGCAAAAACCTGGCGCAGCACTGCTGGTGTGTAAGGGGGCATTCCCGACCTGAAAGGGGTTAGGAGGCTGCCTACTGACAGCCCCGCCCCCAGAATGCCCTAGGAACACTTCCCAGTATGTGGGCGTGAGCACTTGTGCCATCAGGATGCCAGCGGGAGGCTGAGCTGGTGTCCAAGGGCTGTGCTGCTGTGGCAGTCCTTGGGGGCCAGCCCAATTGGCACTATGTTGGCGTCTGTGCCAATATGCATGACAGAAGTGTCACGGACACCGGCATAGGGGGCTGGTCGCCTCCTAAGCCCCTTCGGGCCTCTGGCTCAGGAATGGGCTGTAAGTGGTGTTGGGGGCCAACAGAATGATAACACTTGCTGGAAACCGAATGATAAAACCACAGAGCATCCAGCAATTCTTAAGAGAGGTATGGCATCCTTCCACCCCTAATCCTCTCTAGGAATCAATGGAAATTCTATGGTTTTACCATAGAGCTTCCAGTGATTCCTAGAGGTGTGACATCACTTCCGAGTTTAACAGAAAGCATAAGAGGAGCAGTGGTGGCTCTTTCCTGCATCAACAGTACACACTTCTAGCTGCTGCCACAGCTGTTAGAGCAGGAAGGAGCCACCACCACTCCTCCTATGACGGTGGGGCTCCGGGTTGCAGGCTACTCAAAGGTGGGCTGGAACCCCAGCTGGTGCTGGGGGGAGGCAGAGGAGGGCGTGGGGATGGAGAGGGGGAGTGGCATGGGGTTTGGTGGCTGGAAATGTGCCCCTGCCGCTGCAGTCACGGGGGCCAGACAGTGACTTCTCGTGGTGGGGAAGGTGCCCCTTCTTCTGGCTGTCATTTTTTTGTCCCCCTGTCTCCCCATGTGTTCAATGTTTGGAATGCAGGATTAGAAAGCATGAGACAGAATGGGGGTAAACAAACGACAACCTAGCCGTGTGTTAATGGCCACAATAAAATCTAGCTTTGAAGTTGTCAGACTCAGGTGTTTGTCCTTAGCGTCCTTCAAGCAAAACCCATCAGGCCATGGCTCTGAAGCAGGTTAGACTTTATTAGGAGCAGAATTAGACAAAGTAAGAAGCTGGCTGCCTCCTGGACATACAAGGCTACTAATGAGGAATCAGGGCAAGGGTACATGCAATGCAGACTTCAAAGTTGGATAGGGCAAAATACACAGGCAGCTACTATCCATGATAAGCTTTCTCAGGGTGGGTATAGACATAACATGGCTATGCAGCTGGGGTGATTGTGGTAAACAGGATAGGCATACTATACTGAGCATAGAAGGCAGGATACAGATACTGTACAAAGGCATGAGAACCGGGAGCACATGACCGGGGCCTTGACTCCGAGCCAAACCGTGGCCTGCCCGAAGCAAGACCCTGTGAGGAGTATTGTCAGGCTAAGGCCGTGAGGCAGGGCCTGACATAAGTTCATTGAAAGTGGATTATTTGGCATGTGTGAAAACACCGTATATGCAGTGGGTATAGGGAACTTCCTTTGACAGGGCTGCCCAGATGCTTGAGTGTTGCAGAAGAACAGTGCTGAAGGGCTGCGGTGATATAAATCAGCTATCCAGCTCCTCCCCATCCATCTAGATAATGTTGAGTCTGCCGGGATTCTAATTGAAGGGGGTTGTGTAGGGATGAAATGTTTCCCTGGGGAGGCTATGTATATTCTACTGGAATATACACAAACACAAGCATAGAGAACTTCAGCTAAAGGGCTGAAATTCTCATGCCCCTCTTTTGAATTACCATTATTGACTTTGCCGAGGTTACTGCAGGGGGAGTGATTCGCAGCAATCCTACGCAGAGTTAAACCCTCCTAAGCCCATTGCCGTCAGTGGGTTTAGAAGGGTATAACTCCAGCTAGGATACACGCCCCAATCGTTAAAAGTTCAAACCATTCACCGATATAGTTCAGACTATAATTCACTGCCTTTCGACATGCGGGATGCATGAATCCCAAACCCCCCTTGGATGCAAAGGTCAAATGGATCTTCCCAAAAGTCAAGTCGTTAAAGTTTCGAGCCATCCAAACGGTGACATTTTAATTGGCTGTAATCAAATCAGATGACTGATCTTTTTGCGAGGTTTTCGGCAATCAGGTCTACTAATCATAGCTAAAGAGCAGCTTGCTGGTGATATATTTGGTACGCGGAAATAACTTTGATACGTACGATGTGTATACATCTGAAGTGGTGGTGAGGAACGATCTTCAGAACTGCTCGGATGAAAACTGAACCGGGGGGGGGGGGGAACAAAGCAAACCAAAAAAATAAAGGAGACAATGACTTCTTTCTCACCTCTATGGAAAAATGCCTTCCCCACCAAAACTAGGTCTCTGATCATTACCCCAAGGCAGGGATGCTTTCTTATCCATTGCTCTGCTCAAATGCCCACTACCCCTCAAGGACAGCATTCTTCTTTGAAAAGACATCTGTTAGCAGATAGACAAACATGCTTAGATGCCGAGGGGAAGGAATGACTGATGACGGATGCTATTTCCTGTCCGCCCCCCATTCATTCCATCAGACCCTCCAACTTTTATCCATTCGCTCCGCTCCCCCAAAGGGAAACGTCAGTGACAGAAGGCTGGCAAGAAGTGCAGCTTCTATGGGACGAGCATAAAGTCAGCTCTCCTTGTAGCCAATGGGGTGTAGTGGTTAAGAGCCGTGGACTCTGATCTGGAGAACCGGGTTTGATTCCCCACTCCTCCACAAGTAAGCACTACAGCCAATTACAAAGCAGCATTCTCAAGGGATGGGGAGACACTTTTGGATTTGAGTTAGTGACTTTGGCTGGTGCATAGCACTTTTTGAATTCTCAAGAGAAAAGTTTGGATCGAGCAAGCATTGAACCCCAGATGAAACTCTCTTGCATAAATGACCTTAAACTATTTTCACAGGAATAGTAACTGAGTTGCCACTTAGGCACAAAGGAGGCTGCAGAACGTAATGCATGAATATGTGTTACCAATTTTTAATAGGTCAATATAGAGAAAGAGCTGAGTAAGACAAAAATTATGCCTTACACCTTTTTTTTTTTTAAAGGCAGTGTATTGAACTCTCGGCTTTCTAATTCTTCTCAGTGTTACCTCTAAAACAGTGCATTAACTAGATCAAAAATTTCTTGCAAAAAAAGGGGGTAGACGGAATCCCACAGGGTGGAATATCTTTAAAAAGATTATCGCGAGGAAAAGAAGGAATATAATCAGCCCTTCCGCTTCATCAAAAGCATTCATTTCGAGCGGAAGGGATGCCTTCTCTTGATTCCACAGTGTCAGGCGAACAGCAAAATTAGTTTGGGAACAGCAAAATCAGTTTGGGTTTCAGGCCAGAGAACGACACTCTCCCCTCAGGATAACAGCAGCCTTTGAAAGTGCAGGTTTAATTCTGTTTCAAAGGCGCGACCTCCCGCTGCCCCTCCAAGCACGGCCTTTTTTAGTTAAAAACCGAAGCAGAAATCCCATTTAATGGAGCCAATCGCAGCGTTTCCCCCTCTATCTGTTTGGAACGCGCACATTTGAATAAACTGGCACACTGCCTCTCCGGGGACCACTTGGGGGTATCAAACTTAATGTCCCCTGGCATCAAAAGCCTGGGTGAATAGAACCTCGCTAATGAACCCGTGGCGGTTGCCCGGGCCCCTGTGGAGATCACAGCCGAGCTCGGCCTCATCCTGGCTACGGTGACCCTTGATGTGCTGCTATTTAACCACGAAGGAAACATCTGAGAAACGGCCTTTGATCTGGAACCTTTCAAAGGAATCGTAGCCGAGTCGCCCCTTAGCGCTTGAAGGCAAAATGGCGCCTGCCGAGTCTGGGGCCGGGCAGAGGCCGAAAAGGAAATGTTCAATACATTCAATCACAAGGGCTTTTTATCGAAACACAAGATCACAGAAGAATGATATCAAAACCATTTCTTTCAGGTGACGGCTGAAAGCTGCAGCCCAAAGGACGTACCTTGTTTTGTGTGTATGTTTGGGTTGCCGACCTCCTGGTGGGGCCTGGAGATCTCCCAGAATTAGAGCTTCTCTCCAGGCAACAGAGATTAGTTTGCCTGGAGAAAATGGCTGCTTTGGGTAGGGTTGCCAACTCTGACCTGGAGATTTTGGAGGAGGAGCTTAAGGAGGGCAGGGTTTGGGGAGGGGAGCGACTTCGTTGGGGTATAATGCCGCAGAGTCTACCTTCCAAAGCTGTCGTTTCCGCCAGCGGAGCTGATCTCTTGTCACCTGGAAATCAGTTGTAATAGCAGGAGATCTCCAGCCACCACCCGGAGGTTGGCAATCCTAGCTTTGGAGGGTGGACACTATGGCATTATACCCGGTTGGGGTCCTTCCCCTCTCAAAACCCCATCTTCTTCAGGCTCCACCCTCAAGTCTCCAGAAACTTTCTACCCTGGAGTTGGCAACCCAAGAAAATGCACCTCCCGTTGGGGGCAATTTTGGAAATGGGTCAACTCTTTCTCTGCTGATCCTGTCCTTTTTAGGACCACCATGTTCTTTCTTCCTTGATCTTCCCATTCCACATTTCCTTCCTCTGATGTTCAATGCTCCTTTACAGCACAATCCTAAACAGAAGGTAGTGGACTTAGTGCAAGTCAAACATTGAAGTCCATGGACCTAGAAGGGCGCAACAGTGTTTAGGATTGCACTATTAATTTTATATGCCAGGGTAGAAAATGGCCTGGCCCTGGTTGAGGCCAGCCAGACACTCCTTGGGGACCACCAGTAAGTTGGCATTATCCGATCTTAACCTTCTCTGGGGAACATACCAGTTGTAATAGCGGGAGATCTCCAGCCACCACCTGGACATTGGCAGTAGGGTTTCCAGGTCCCTTTTCACCATTGGCAGGAGGTTTTTTGGGTGGAGCCTGAGGAGGGGGAGGTTTGGGGAGGGGAGGGACATTGATACCATAGAGTCCAATTGTCAAAGCAGCCATTTTCTCCAGATGAACTGATCTCTATCTAGCTGGAGATCAGTTGTAATAGCAGGAGATCTCCAGCTAGTACCTGGAAGTTGGCAACTTTAATAGGCAACCCAACCAACGGAAGAGCCACTTAAGTTGGAAGAAGCGTCCTTAGACTGGAGGAAGACTGCAAATCTGAACCAAAAGGAAAGGTAGAATATAAATATTTTAAGGAATAAATGAATGAACATTTCTCAGTGGTGTGGTAGGATGGGGTGGAATCCACCCCACTGTCTCCCGCCAGTTGCCAGTGCTGGGGTGGCAATCCCAGCTTTAATGGAACACTCCCCTTTAGGGTTGGAAACTTCCACGTGGTGGTTGGAGATCTACTGCTACTACAACTGATCAGTCTTCCTGGAGAAAATGGCCGCTTTGGAAGATGGACTCTATGGCATTATACCCCATTGAAGTCCCTCCTCTCCCCAACCCTCCCTCCTCAAGTTTCACCCCCAAATCTCCAGGTATTTTCCAACCTGGAGCTGACATCCCTACTCCCCTTCCCTAGGGTTGCCAACCTCCAGGTACTAACTGGAGATCTCCTGCTATTACAACTGATCTCCTGCCTGTAGAGATCAGTTCCCCTGGAGAAAATGGCCACTTTGGCAATTGGACTCTATGGCATTGAAGTCCCTCCCCTCTGCAAACCCTACCCACCTCAGTCTCCACCCCAAAAACCTCCTGCCGGTGATGAAAAGGGACCTGGCAACCCTACCCTTCCCTTCTTTAGCTTTACCATGATTATCTCTTAAGCTACTTGGTCATGCTGAGTTACAGAAGGAGAATCTGAGCGTCACTTTTACAGACAATTTCAATGGCCTGGGGGGGGGGGAGCCCTTCTCCCCCCCCAATCTTTCTAATCTGATTCTGTGGCTGGAAAAACACGAACACTCAACATTTCTCATCTCTTTTCTCTCCCCCTGCAAAGAGGGAACGGTTCTGCCACGAAAAGGGTATCCATTGGCATGCCGATTTAGTATGCAGATATAACGTGACAGATTTTTTTTATTTTTTAACAATGAAGATATCACGTTTTTATGCAGCGACATTTCTTTTTTCTATTCAAGCTTGGGATGTTCTCAGTTTTCTAAGATGTTAAAAGATAAATTTAATGAGGAAGAAAGTTTTGCTAATGGAAATATTTCTGCCTCTTTGAAAGTGAAGAGAAAATATTAAGATAAGGAGGAAAATAAATAATTCGCTTTAATGCCAGGGCCTCGCCATAATTAATAGTGCAGGCAGCAATCAGACCAGTCTTTAAATATTTCAAGCCCCATTGATTTCAATGGGAGAGTTAAGCATGGCCTTATAGCTCCCTCATTGAAAATAAGTGGGATTTAGAAGTGCTCCAGTTGGGTTGGTAGGAAGACATGAGTGGTGGGAGAATCTGTCAGAGCTTACTTTTAGATCCATGATGACTTTCCTGGTCTTTCTTCAAGGAGAGGCCTGGTCTTTCTTCAGGGTACTTTTTTTTTCTTATTTAACCCACCTGGAGGTTGACAACCCTAAACAAGTCCCAGTTCCAACACCTTCAACCATCGCTCACAGGGATGATTACAAAATCCTACTAAGGAGGCTTTCATGACCCAATCTTTTCCATCCCCTCACAAAACAAACAAACAACTCCCCCTATGAGAACATAAGAAAGGCCCTGCTGGATCAGACCAAGGCCCATCAATTTCAGCAATCTGCTCACACAGCGGCCAACCAGGTGCCTCCAGGAAGCCCCCAAAACAAGACGACTGCAGCAGCAGGCAGCAGCATCCTGCCTGTGTTCCACAGCACCTGATGTAATAGGCATGCTCCTCTGATCCTGGAGAGAAGAGGTGTGCATCATAAGAACAGAAGAAAAGCTCTGCTAGATCAGACCAAGGCCCAGCAGGCCCAGCAGTCTGTTCACACAGTGGCCAACCAGGTGCCTCCAGGAAGCCCACAAGCAAGACAACTGCAGCAATGTCCTGCCTGTGTTCCACAGCATCTAATATAATTATATATAATTATAATAAGAACACAAGAAAGGCCCTGCTGGATCAGACCCATGCCCATCAAATCCAGCCGTCTGTTCACACAGTGGCCAACCAGGGGCCTCCAGGAAGCCCACAAACAAGACGACTGCCACAGCACCATCCTGCCACAGCACCTAATATAATAGGCATACTCATCTGATCCCCCCAATTATTCTGATCAAACCTGATCTATGAGAGATCCAGTGAACAGCGTATGTGTGAGAGTTTCCTACCTATTTTTTCCTCCACTGTCCTCAGAAGCCGTGAAAACTGGTGGCAGGGTTCCCTACTGTCCTTCGGCCTTGACTTGATTTATAAAACGTGTTAGTTTTTTTCCTCCTGCCTTCCATGGCAGTAGTATGGACTACTGGTGGTCTTAGATTGTATTTGCAATTTTAGTGTATGTCATCCTTTGTTTTACAAATGAGGTTTTACAGTTTTGTTTTATGGTTGCTGTATAGATGAGGTATTTGAGAGCCGACAACTTGCGGAATGAGATACTTAACAGGGAACCCAAAAGTCTAAAGCACTCGCATTTTAAGGGCGTTAAAATCCATTCCATTTTTTAAAAAAATCTAAAATTAGTTTTATATGCTGATCTGAATGCATTCTCTTCATTCATATTTAACTATATCATAGAAAGTATTTGTCCATTGTGTTGGGATGTGGCCTGTTTTTGATTGTCTAGTTTATGAGGTTCTGTGCTTTCTTGGCCTAGTCTCAAAAAAGGATCCCCGAATTCAGGGTGTAACAACATAATATATAGGGTTGCCAGGTCCCTCTTCACCACCGTCAGGAGGTTTTTTGAGAGGAGCCTGAGGAGAGCTGGGTTTGGGGAGGGGAGGGACTTCAATGCCATAGAGTCCAATGGCCAAAGCGGACATTTTTCTCCAGGTGATCTGATCTCTACCGGCTGGAGATCAGTTGTAATAGCAGGAGATCTCCAGCTACTACCTGGATGTTGGCAACTCTAATAATATATGTCCAACATGTGTTAGGTCACGAGTGTATGCACCCGGGAGACTCATCTTAAAAATCTCTCAGCACTGTGAGGAAGCGCTGTGAGGTGGGAGAAAAAGCTTCTGCTTTCCCTCCTGCTCCTTTTTTGCCAGTGGAAAGGGTGGCAGGGGGCTTTTCTCCCCTTTTCTCTGGCTCCGTCTCTCCTTCCAAAGGCACACGTTGCCAGAGAAAAGGGGCAAAAAAGCTCCCTCGCTACCTTTTCCACGGGTGAAAGTGGGGTGGGAGGGAAACCGGCAGCTCCTTCTCCCCTCATGGTTCCAAGCAAATGAGCACTTTTTGAGGTGAGTTCCTCGGATTGCAAGTCAAGACACACACCTGTGACCCGACATGGGCTGGGTATTGTGAGGGTCTCTGTCTTTGTGTCTCTGCTTTCCATCACCTGCGGTGTTATCAGTGAACTCGTAAAAGCAGTTCACACCTTCTGGTCTCAGGCGCCAGGCCTGATGGCCCATGTATCTTCCCCCCCGCTGTTCTTCCTGCCAGTACTCCCTCAGGCCGGTGCGGCCTTGGAAGTGTGATAGCCGCACCAGACTTCCTGGGATCCGTCTGATGTTTTGTATTATGCCAAGCTTGTAACTTCCCATAACAATAAGTGTGAACCCCAGTGCCCCAGTGCCCTGGAGTCAATATATTCTGTAAACCCGTATAGCCCCTCACTTGCAACTTTCTACCTGTGCCTGTCTCATCTCCTGAAGGCTTCAATAAATCTATTGTTTCTGTATCAACGTCTGAGCAACTGATTTGGAGAAGCAAACTCAGAGAGGGGGATCTCTCACATTAAGTTGCAAGTCCTTGCCTCTCGGACTGCAGCTGTACCGCTTTGGACAGAATGTCAGCCGACGAGGACACCACCCCTAACCCCGATGCCCCCAAGGAACCGGACGAGCCGGAGAAGCCGGACCCGAAGGAGGAGGGAGCCAAGCCAAAGAAACCGAAGGGTCGCGCCCCCGACCAAGATCGGGACGGACGTCCCCGGGGGCTTACTTATTGGCTGGACTCTCCCAAGGGCTGGTCGCTCTCGCGGACTGCGGCGAAGGATCGCCGGTTGGCCTTCCCCAGCACGGGACTCGAAGGGGACCCGGCCCGCAAAGAGGCCCTCATGGAGGAAGAACGACAGCAGTGGCAGGAAGACCGCCGGGCTATGCAGGAGCAGATGGAGACCATGCAACGCGTAATGGGTGAGATGGCCACGACCCTAGATGCGCTGAAGTTGCAACCTCCAGCCGGTGCTCCCCCAGACGGGGCGCCGGTAGTTCCGCCCGCAACCCCTGCCCCCCCGGCCCGTCGGGACCTGAAAGTCACGTATGACGGGTCGGGAGACCAGTTGACCTTTTTTATGGTCCAAGTAGATATTTTTATGCGGGAACAAGGCCGAACCTTCGTTTCTGAGGAGTCCCGGGTGCAGTACGTGGCTTCCTTACTGCAAGGGGAGGCGGCTGCCTGGATGGTGTTGCAGTATGAACTCCGCTCGCCGGTGCTGCGAACCCTGGACGAGTTCATGGTAGCACTCCGAAACCGTTTTGAGGACCCGACTCTGGGTGAGCGGGCTAAAGCCTCCCTGATGCAACTGCGCCAAGGGACTAAGTCGGTGGCGCAGTATGCAAGTGAGTTCCAGTCACTGGCTAGCCGAATTCTGGACTGGAGTGAAGCTACCTTGGTACAATGTTTCAGGGAGGGTCTCAACCCAGACCTCCAACATTGGGCCTTCATGCAAGGGAACCCCCCGGATGTGGAAGGTTGGGTTCGCCATGCTGCTGACATCGAGAATCGCAAACAACTCCTGAACTTGTCCAAGCAACGGCTTGGGCGAGACCCCAGGCCCCGGGTTGACCGTGGCCGGGAACTCCGGCAAGGGGGTGGCGGGGGTCTCTCGGCCGCGGAACGCCGCAAGCGGTTCGAGGCCGGCGTCTGCCTGATCTGCGGGGGAAAGGGTCACTTTGCATCGCAATGCCCCTCTCGCTCAGGCCGTCCGACCCCCCCCGCCAAACCCAGGCCGAGCCGACGAAACCGGCCGCCGACAGCCAGCCTCGCCGCAGAAGTGGACCACTGAGCCGGCGCTCCGGCGCACCCTCCGCTCTCCACGCGCGCCCCCAGGATGGGGCATCCGACTCTACGGTCCCATCGGGGTCCCGGATTACAAATACCGTCTTTGATTCGGACGGCTCCCCGGAAGCCACCACCCCGTCCCCCTCTTCCAGCGAGGAGGAAGAGTGGGAACAGCCGGCCAAAAACGCCGTCGGTCTGCTGTAGAGGGGGCTCCGCAGCAGACCGTCCCTATCGTTGTGCAAGGAGCTCCACCGATGGTAAGCGCCCAAGAGGACAATGTATTTGTGCGTGTTCATCTGTCCCTACCCAAAAGAGGTCCCCGCGTTGGTCGACTCGGGGTGTGCCCGCACCATGATAAATGAGGAAACTGCCAAGAAGTTGGGTGTCCGGCGCAAGCGGCTTCCGGGACCCCTCCGTTTTTCCCAAATGGACGGGAGTGACTTTAAACGGGGCCCTGTGACCCACAGAACTGCAGCCGTGATTATGTCCGTGGGGGAACATTGGGAACGGTTGTATTTCACCATCGCCCCTATTGTAACCCCTGTGGTGTTAGGGATGAACTGGTTAAGGGGACACAATCCCTCCATTGATTGGGTTAAACGGGTGCTTTCCTTCCCCGAAAACCCCTGTGGGTTGCATGACAAGGAACGGGTACTCAGAACTCCAGCCGCCGCACTGGTAGGGTCCCCCGCCCCAGTCTCTCCTCAATTACCCTCTGAGTACTCGCAGTTTACTGATGTTTTCGATGTTAGAGAGTGCGACGAACTGCCTCCCCACAGAGAAACGGACTGTGCCATCGAGATTGTAGGGGAAGGCAAACTGTCTAAGGGAAAGGTTTACCCCATGAGCCCTAGTGAAAAGACTGTATTGCGAGACTATCTGGATGTCAATCTGGCGAGGGGTTTCATACGCCCCTCCAAGGCTCCTTATTCAGCCCCAGCTTTCTTTGTAAAGAAAAAGACGGGAGATTTAAGACTGTGTATTGACTTTCGCAGACTGAACGCAGTCACCCAGTCTAATGCTTACCCCCTCCCTCTTATTCCTGACCTTCTAGCACAATTAAAGGAGGGCCGAATCTTCACCAAACTGGACTTGGTAGAAGCCTACCACCGCATTCGCATCAAAGAAGGAGACGAACCCAAAACGGCCTTTTCCAGTTGTTTTGGGATGTTTGAGTACCTGGTCATGCCGTTCGGACTTTCGGGGGCTCCGAGTGTCTTTATGCAATTAATTAATGAAGTTTTGCATGATTTACTGTTTCGGGGGGTGGTGGTATTTCTCGATGACATTCTTATTTACTCTGAGACCATGGAAGAACATGTGCGCCTAGTGCGAGAAGTGCTCCAGCGGCTGCGGGAGCACAAACTGTACGCTAAGGTGTCCAAGTGTGAATTCCACCAACCTTCTATTACATTTCTGGGGTATGTGATTTCCCACCAAGGGTTGGAAATGGACCCCGCCAAGGTCCAGGCGGTGCGGGACTGGGAAACCCCCACTACCCGCCGCCAACTTCAACAGTTTTTGGGGTTTGCCAACTTTTACCGGAATTTCATTCCCAACTTTGCCCAAGTTGCGCTTCCCCTCACTGCCCTGTTGCGTACCAAGGACAGGGGGGCTAGCGCCGCACTCCCCTCAGCCCGTCTGCAATGGTCTCCCCAGTGCCAGCAAGCTTTTGAACGTTTAAAGCTACTTTTTTCATCCGAACCCGTTTTGGCTCACCCGGATTGCACCAAGCCCTTCGTGGTGCAGGTGGATGCCTCGGATGTAGCCATGGGCGGGGCCCTATTGCAGAGGGATGAGGGGGGACGGTTGAGGCCATGCGCCTACTTCTCCAAGAAGTTTTCCCAGTCCGAAATCAACTGGGCCATTTGGGAGAAGGAGGCAGCAGCGGTCAAACATGCCCTTACCATATGGAGACACTTCTTAGAGGGGGCCGAGCTGCCGTTCGAAGTGTGCACAGATCACAAGAATCTTGAGGCTCTCAAGGGAGCTAGAAAACTCAATGCCAAACAAATTCGGTGGGCCCAATTTTTTGCAAAATTCCGGTTCACCCTCAAACATGTCCCTGGCAAAGAAAATGCCCTAGCTGATGCTTTGTCACGACTTCCCCAGTATCGCAACGATTTCGATCGCCCCGTCGACTCCCTGTTCACTCCCGAACAGCGAGGGGAAGTCCCTGGCTTGGCCGTCACCACCCGATCCCAAGCCCGCCAACCGGAGACCCCCCCTACGCTCAAAGGTATCCCGGAAGCATTCCAACAACGACTCCGGGACGCCTCCTTACAGGAGGAGGAGCACCATCTCCTCCCCACTGGCTTGGAACGAACCAACACTTGGTGGGTGCAAGGGGGGAAACTATATGTCCCATCTTCCCTTCGCAAAGAAGTATTGGGACTTGTACATGGGGCCAGGCTAGCGGGTCATTTTGGTTTCATAAAAACGCTTCACCTGGTTCGAAGGCAATTCTGGTGGCCCGGTATGAGATCTGATGTAGAGTTGTATGTGCGCAGCTGCCCCACCTGCGCCACAGCCAAGAAACGGATGGGAAAACCCCCGGGGCTTCTCAAACCGCTTGAGAACCCCTCCCGTCCCTGGGAAGTCATCGCCATGGATTTTATCACCGACCTACCTCCAAGTCGGGGGAAAACGGTTCTCTGGGTTATCACAGACCTCTTTTCCAAACAGGTTCATTTCGTTCCATGTGCAGGTCTTCCTTCAGCCCAGGGCTTAGCTAAACTGTTCATCACGCACGTCCTCAGGCTACACTCGATCCCGAGGAAGGTCCTCTCCGACCGGGGGGTCCAGTTTGTTGCCAAATTCTGGCGGGCTTTCCTAAAGTTAATGGGAGTGGAGGAACAGGGCCTTTCTTCCGCCTATCACCCCCAAACGGATGGTCAAACGGAACGAGTAAATGCGGTAGTAGAATGTTATTTGCGTTGCTATGTAAATTTCCACCAGGACGACTGGGTCGACCTGCTGCCATTTGCCGAATATGCGTACAACAATGCGCCTCATTCCTCTACCGGCTTTAGTCCCTTCCAAGTTATATACGGGACGGATTTTGGCCCTTTCGGTTCTGCCCCCGTCTCGCCAGAGCTCCAGTCTACCCCTGATCTTCAGGAGTGGATTCAGGTGGTTAAATCCACCTGGCCATGGTTGCTCAAAAATCTGGAAAGGGCAAAAAGCAAGTACAAGGAACAAGCAGACAAACACCGGTCTCCGGGATGGGAACTCAAGGTGGGGGAGCAAGTCTATCTGTCCACCAAAAACCTCCGCTCTCTTCGCCCCTGCAAAAAACTGAGCGACCGTTATGTAGGACCTTTCCCCATTACCAGAGTAATCAACGAGGTTACCGTGGAACTGAGTCTCCCTAAGACTCTCAAGGGAGTTCATCCAGTCTTCCATATAAGCCTCCTCAAACCTTATGTAGCAGCTCCCCAGTTCCACCCCCCTCCCGCTCATGAGATTCCTACCGTAGTAGGAGGGGATACCCATTTGGAAATATCCAAGGTTTTAGATTCCAGATGGAAGAAAGGGAAACTGTTTTACTTTGTTCGCTGGAAAAACCTTGGCTCCGCTCATGACGAATGGGTGGCCGCACCCCACATGGCAGCTCCTCGCTTGGTCCGAGAATTCCACCTCGCTTATCCCGATAAGCCTCGTCCTCTCGGAGGGGGGCCTTAAGGGGGGCAGAATGTGAGGGTCTCTGTCTTTGTGTCTCTGCTTTCCATCACCTGCGGTGTTATCAGTGAACTCGTAAAAGCAGTTCACACCTTCTGGTCTCAGGCGCCAGGCCTGATGGCCCATGTATCTTCCCCCCCGCTGTTCTTCCTGCCAGTACTCCCTCAGGCCGGTGCGGCCTTGGAAGTGTGATAGCCGCACCAGACTTCCTGGGATCCGTCTGATGTTTTGTATTATGCCAAGCTTGTAACTTCCCATAACAATAAGTGTGAACCCCAGTGCCCCAGTGCCCTGGAGTCAATATATTCTGTAAACCCGTATAGCCCCTCACTTGCAACTTTCTACCTGTGCCTGTCTCATCTCCTGAAGGCTTCAATAAATCTATTGTTTCTGTATCAACGTCTGAGCAACTGATTTGGAGAAGCAAACTCAGAGAGGGGGATCTCTCACAGGTATATCGGGTAGTTTGGCCCTCAAAGTGGGGGAAAAAAACCTTAAAACAGTTCTTCTCCCATGGCTTGCACTTGCTTTTTGGGTGCCCCCAGAACCCAGGTGGTAGCAACTGAATTCACATAGTCCTTGTAAGGAGATTTTAGCTCACTCCCACCCTAAGACACCAACTTGACTGAGCATCTATTCCTTGGGGAATGCACCTCATATTGTTGAAAATAGGATTGCCAGATAACAGGTAATGGCGGGCAATTGCCCGCCAAGTAAAGGAGCTGCCCGCCTTCCAGTGGAAGGAAGCAGGCCAGCTGAATGGGGGTGATTAACATCACTTCTGGGGGAAACTCGGACGTGGCAGGGACACTCTAGCAATTCCTCCAAAAACTCTATGGTCACCATAGAGTTTTTGGAGGGATGTGCTAGAGCATCCCCGTCACTTACTGCACCGATCACCCCCCCCCCCAGCCCTACCACAATGAAGCTCCCACCAGTGGCAAGCAGGGACCTGGTAACCCTAGTTGAAAAGCAGTAGAACATTTCTTACTGCTGCACCTTTTAGGATTGTATATGAATTTATAATTGCCATTAATTGGCACAGTAGTGGGTCAGCTGCTCACAGGAGTGCATTTTCTTCTCCTTCCCTTTTTCCTGCTTTACAGGCAAGCTCTTGGTGCATTTTCAGTGAGCAACGGGTTCAATTAGGAGGTTAAAAGGGGCACGGCTAATGGATGGCAGCGCAGCCCCATCATAGAGCACGCCGAGTGTTGCGTGGAGAAGTGTGCTTCTTCTGTTGAAACAATTTGATTTATCGGGGCGACTGTTCTTGGCAATCCAAGTCCCATTAGCAGCTTAATTAATCGTGAGGCCCTGGGATGAGTTTCTAACCAGTTGGCGAGATGGCTTGTCACTAGGTGTATAATGGGACAACTGAACCCCCTCCCTCCTGCTGTTGAGAATCAGGAAAGGGACAGATTCACACTGGTGATAGTCAACGAGGGTTGCTCTTAGAATCATAGGATCATAGAGTTGGAAGGGGTCACCAAGGACATCTAGTCCAACCCCCTGCACAATGCAGGAAAGTCACAACTACCTCCCCCCCCACACCCCCAGTGACCCCTACCTCATGCCCAGAAGATGGCCAAGATGCCCTCTCTCTCATGATCGGCCCAAGGTCATAGAATCAGCACTGCTGTTAGAAAATTCTTCCTAATGTCTACCCGGAAGCTCTTAATCTATGCCGTCAGATTAATCTGACCCTTAAGTGGCCCTTAATCTGTGCTGGCAGCAACAAGCCAAGAAAGGGATCTTTGGGTGGTAGTGGATCACTTGATGAAGAAGTCAACCAAGTGTGCGGCTGCTGTGATAGATAAATAAATAAATAAATTTATTTGCGGCTAGTATGCCAGATAAAACAGGTAAAACAAAAACTGACCATACAGAGTACATGTTTACAACCAAGGCCAACAAAATTAGGAATCACCCAATTTTACATTTCTACAGATTAAGGAAGAAGAAGAAGAAGAAAAGTTGGTTTTTATATGCTGACTTTCTCTACCACTTAAGGGAGAATCAAATCGGCTTACAATCACCTTCCTTTCCCCTCCCCACAACAGACACCCTGTGAGGTGGGTGGGGCTGAGAGAATGTGACTTGCCCAAGGTCACCCAGCTGGTTTCTTGTGTAGGAGTGGGGAAACAAATCCAGTTCACCAGATTAGCCTCTGCAGCTCATGTGGAGGAGTGGGGAATCAAACCTGGTTCTCCAGATCAGAGTCCACTGCTCCAAACCACCGTTCTTAACCACTACACCATGCTGGTTACGTAGCTTCATTGCTACTGCACTATATTTTGTGGCCTGAGTGGTGATTGGTGAGCTATCTCCCAGCAGACACCTTTTGGCCCATTCACCCTCATCACCAGAGCCCATTTCCCTAGTCAAAGGGTCAATAATATTAAAGAGGGCTGACTTGTAGAGGGGACATCTAAAAATATGTGCTCAATGGTTTCCAGCTCCCCTGTGTTACATGGGCAAAGGCTCTCCACCCTGGGGATCTTCTTAAATCTCCCTTCTAATATGGCAGATATAATGTAATGCGGCAGCTGTGAAAAAGGCAAACTCCATGCTGGCCATAATTAGACAAGGAATAGAGAATCAAACTGCTGCTACCATACTGCCCTTGTACAAATCTATGGGGAGACCACACTTGGAATACTGTGTACAGTTCTGGTCACCACACCAAATAAGGGAATACTGCAGAGTAGGGCTGTTGATTCGGTTCGGCCCGAACTGAAAATCAGCCGAATTTCCCCTGATTCGGTGGTTTTTAGTTCGGGAGGAACCGAACTCAAAACTGGCGGGCAACCGGGGAGCCGAATTCAGCGAGTTCAGGAGTTCACGAATAAATCCGGCAAATTCGGGGCCGTCAGTAAGCAGCATAACCGTCAGTAAGCAGCATTCTCCTCCCCCGGCCAATCGGTGGGCAAGCTGGGTCTTCTTCTGGCCAATCAGTCAGGATTGAGTACTGGAGGAATCAGCTGATGTGCGGCCCGGCCAGGGAGAGAGAGAGAGAGAGCTAAATCCTCGTGTGTGTGTGTGTGGGGTGCTTGTGCACATTCGCTCCTTTCTGTGGCTGCAGGGGGCGTATTTTTTGGGGTACAGACACAAAACTTTCAGTGGAGCTTCAGATGAAGCTTCTTAAGATACCCCCCAAGTTTTGTAAACATTGGGTCAGGGGTCCCGAGATATGGGCTCTCCCCCTTTTCCCTCCCCCCTTTTTCCATTTATGTGGCTGCAGGGGGCGCTTTTTTGGGGATATAGCCCCCAAACTTTCAGCATAGCTTCAGACAATCATTCTTAAGATACCACCCAAGTTTTGTAAAGATGGGTTCAGTGGGGGCAGAAATATCGCCTTCCCCCTTTTCTCTTTCCGTGGCTGCAGGGGGCGCATTTTTGGGGGTGCAGATCCCAAACTTTGAGCGGAGTTTCAGACAAGTGTTCTTAAGAGATCACCCAAGTTTTGTGAACATTGGGTAAGGGGGTCCCGAGATATGGGCTTTCCCCTTTCCCCTTTCCCCTATTGGGATGAATGGATCAGCTGATCCTGTGTGTGTATCTCCAGAGCAAAACGTCCCGTGCCTAATTGGAATCATCTTGGATTACAAGTCCTCCCCAGCCCCTCCTGATGGAACAGAAGACAGCCACAGTAAGACCCCTTTGGGGGCTTTAATCTATAATTTTTCTCCTGTGTATGTGTGTGTGTGTGGGGGGGAAAGCAGAGTCTGTGTGTGTGTGGGGAGGGAGCAGTTTCTGTGGGTGGGGGGGAAGCCAAAGGGGGCTTTCGTCGGTTCTGCCTGGGGTGTGTGTTCCCCCTTGAGTCTCTCGCTCCCTGGTTTGAGGGGGGAGGTTTCAGTTGTGTGTCTTCTGGTTTTCCCTGTTGCAAAGGTGTTGTTTTACAAGGTTGTGTTGCTTTGCAGTTGCTTTCTCAGCTGTTGTCGGGGCTGGGAGCTTTGTGCGTGGGCGGCAAGCTCTGCTGAGAGATGCACATTAAGGGCCTTTCAGGGCCCATATCTCAGCCCCCCCCGACCCAATCTTTACAAAACTTGGGGAGTCTTTCAATAAATGTCCTTTGAAGCTCTGCTGAAAGTTTGGGACCTCTAACCCCAAAAATGCCCCCCCCAGAGCCGCGGAAAGGCGCGATTGTGTTTTTAATGGCTTTATTCGGCCGAATTTTTTCCCCGAACTTTGAATTCCTGCCGAATTGAACGGACCCGAAGTGGGGGAGTTCGGACTTCGGCATATCCTGAATCTAAACGGGCCGAATTTGGCCGAATCCGAACTATACCAATTTTTTTTAAATTCAACAGCCCTACTGCAGAGCTTGAGAAGGTGCAGAAAAGAGCAACCAAAATTATCAGGGGACTAGAGCAACTGCCCTAGGAGGAGAAGTTAAAACGCTTAGGGCTGTTTAGCTTGGAAAGAAGGTGGTTAAGAGGAGACATGATAGAGGTCTATAAAATTATGCACGGTATGGAAAGAGTGGACAGGGAGAAGCTTTTCTCCCTCTCTCAGAATACCAGAATGCTGGGTCATTTGCTGAAGCTGGAGGGCGAGAGATTCCAAACAGATCAAAGGAAGTCTTTCTTCACACAAGGCATCATTAAATTGTGGAACTCCCTGCCCCAGGATGTGGCGATGGCTGCCAACTTGGAAGGCTTGAAGAGGGGTGTGGACATGTTCATGGAGGAGAGGGCTATCCATGGCCACTAGTCAAAAGGGATACTAGTCATGATGCATACCTATTCTTTCCAGGATCAGGAGAGCAGGCCGATTATATTAGGTGCTGTGGAACACAGGCAGGATGATGCTACTGCAGTTGTCTTGCTTGTGGGCTTCCTAGAGACACTCGTGTGTAAACAGACTGCTGGACTTGATGGGCCTTGGTCTGATCCAACAGGGCATTTCTTATGTTCTTATAATGCATGCCTATTCTCTCCTGGATCAGAGGAGCATGTCCATTATATGAGAAGCCATGGAACACAGGCAGGACAATGTTGCTGTAGTCGTCTTGTTTGCGGGCTTTCTAGAGGCCCCTGGTTGGCCACTATGTTTTTATACCCTAATTTGCTCTATCTTAATAAAATTGCTTACATTATTCAATAACAATTTATGGTACATAGTCATAATACAATTTCCAGTTTTTCTTGAACTCTTCCACGGGTCTTTTGTTCCTTCAATTTGTCAGTTTCTAGTTTCCTGATGGCTACAACCCCCTCCCCCAAAAAACACAGTCTTGTTGATTATGGGTTTTAAGTTTGCTAAATGTTTAACCTGCTATAACAGTTTGTGTGTGTCCCCCCTCGCTCAACGCATTTCAATTGCAGGGGAAGAGCTGGGTTATTGTAGCAGAGTGATTGGAACTTTGCCCATGAGAATGAAACACTAGGTGTTTTTTTTCCACTTTCCAATGATACTCAATGTGTTGTTGATTGCTGCTAGCAAATTAGGGATTGGAATGGGATATATGCAGACTTTTAACACCAGCGAGGCGGGATAACATCATTACAGGGCCCTGTTGGTTTTCTCAGTGCTCTTTCGGCGTTGTCTACCGTCTTTCGACGAGAAAAGGGCCTTTCGTGGGCGGCTGTCAGGATGACGTGCGGAAAGCGTGGCCAAGTCGTACAGCTCGAGTCGAGGAAGGGCAGAACTCTTTTTTTTTTTCAAAAGAAAAATCTCTGGGAGTGTAACCAGCACCGGCATGGCGAGCCCCTGACTGAACTGCCTGCACTACTTTTTGAGGGTAAAAGAAGAATCTTAATGAAGAAGAAAAAGAAGAGTTGGTTTTCATATGCCGACTTTCTCTACCACTTAGAATCATAGAGTTGGAAGGGGCCATACAGGCCATCTAGTCCAACCCCCTGCTCAATGCAGGATCAGCCTAGAGCTCCCTGACAAGTGCTTGTCCAGCCTCTGCTTAAAGACTGCTAGTGAGGGGGAGCTCACCACCTCCCTCGATAGCTGATTCCACTGTTGAAAAACTCTTTCAGTAAATTTCCCCCTCTAATATCAAGCTGGTACCTTTCCGTCCACAATTTCAACCCATTATTGTGAGTCCTATCCGCTGCCAACAGTAACAGCTCCCTGCCCTCCTCTAAGTGACAGCCCTTCAAATACTTAAAGAGAGCAATCATGTCCCCCTTCAACCTCCTCCAGACTGAACATTCCCAACTCCCTCAGCCTTTCCTCATAGGGCTTGGTCTCCAGGCCCCTGATCATCAAGGAAGAATCAAACCGATTTACAATCACCTTCCCTTCCTCTCCCCTCAACAGACACCTTGTGAGGCAGGTGGGGCTGAGAGACCTCAAAGAGAGCTGTGACTAGCCCAAGGTCACCCAGCTGGCTTCATGTGGAGGAGTGGGGGAAATCACCCCGGTTCACCAGATTAACGTCCACAGCTCATGTGGAGGGGTGGGGGAATCAAACCCGGTTCTCCAGATTAGAGTCCAACGCTTCAAACCACCACTCTCAACCACTACACCATCCTGGCTCTCCATATATTAATATAGCATGTCCTATTTGAGTCCAGTAGCACCTTAGAGACCAGCAAGGTTTTCAGGGTATAAGCTTTCAAGGGTCAAAGCTGTCTTTGTCGGATCTGATGAAGGTAGAGTTGCCTGCTTCGGGTTGGGAAATACCTGGAGATTTGGGGGGTGGAGCCTGAGGAGGGTGAAGTTTGTGGAGGAGAGGGGCTTCAGTGGGGTATAATGCCATACAGTCTGCCTTCCAAAGCAGCCATTTTGGTGAGGTGAACTGATTTTGGTCACCTGGAGATAAGTTGTAATAATGGGAGATCGCCAGTCACCACCTGAAGAATCAAACCGGCTTACAATCACTTTCCTTTCCCTTCCCCACAACAGACACCCTGTGAGGTAGGTGGGGCTGAGAGTGTGTGACTAGCCCAAGGTCACCCAGCTGGCTCCGTGTGTAGGAGCGGGAAAACAAATCTAGTTCACCAGATTAGCCTCTGCCACTTATGTGGAGGAGTGGGGAATCAAAGCCGGTTCTCCAGATCAGAGTCCACCGCTCCAAACCACCGCTCTTCACCACTACACTATGCTGGCTCTCTCTATCGCAGATTTGAATGCTCGGTGGAGTGGCCGAGATCACATTTGGCAAAGAGGGACAGAAGTGCTCCGAAGTAATGACCATAATCTCAACCAAGCTAGAAGAACAATCCATGTGAACCGTTTCCTCATACCTCTCATGAATCACCAACAACAGGCCAGGTGAAGAGGGATGAACTCAGCTTCCCCCTGGAGGGAACTGTGGACTGACAGGCTTTTCCATAATCTATAGCGAAGTGATTCCTTGACCTGGCTGAACCAGGCTAGCCCAATCTCATCCGATCTCAGAAGCTAAGTAGGGTTGGCCTGGTTACAACTTGGACCACCAAGGAAGTCCGGGGTTAAGAACCTAAGAACATAAGAAAGGCCATGCTTGATCAGACCAAGGTCCATCAAGTTCAACAGTCTGTTCACACAGTGGCCAGCCAGGTGCCTGTAGGAAGCCCACAAAACAAGACGACTGCAGCATTACCTGCCTGTGTTCCACAGAACCTAATATAATTATATATAATACAATTATAATAAGAATATAAGAACATAAACAAAGCCATGCTGGATCAGGCCAAGGCACATCAAATCCAGCAGTCTGCTCACACATTGGCTAACCAGGTGCCTCTAGGAGGTTTATATGCAAACCATCTTCTTTGGTGTGGCTTGGAACAAGTTGCCGCTTCACTTAAAAACAAAACAAAACAATTTCTCTGCACATGACCTGGAAATGTCACAACAAAAGTACTTTAGGGAAGCAAGGAAAGGGGCTACCTCTCCATCCTGTTTTCTTTGCTTAAAGACTAACAAAAATATTTTCTGTTAGGGTATGAGCTTTCGTGAGCCACAGCTCACTTCTTCAGATACCAACAAGGTTAATTGAAGAAGTGAACTGTGGCTCACGAAAGCTCATACCCTACCAGAAAATATTTTTGTTAGTCTTTAAGGTGCTACTGGACTCTTGTCCTTTTCTACTACTGCAGACAGACTAACACGGCTACCCACTGTGAATTATCTTCTTTGCTTAAGTCAGTGAATGGGCTTCTGTCCATGGTCCTGAAAAAGTCAAAAGACAAATTCAGCATTCCCCCCCGCCATAGGACAGGGGTCCACAATGTGGTGCTCATGGCACCCTGGCACCTGCCGACTCCATTTAGGGCACCCACCAAGTGTTTTTAGAAAGTGGGTGGGGCCAGATGGGACTTTGGCCCAGCAAGGCTTTTGATTGGCTGTGCAGATTTTTTTTAATAAAAAAAACACACTCTGCTTTGGCAGCAGCTGCCGTCATAGCACAAGGATCGGCACTGTGTGATGGGTGGTAACCTTGGGCAACCATTTTTACCTGGCCCCACCTCCTGCAGCAGCCATTTTTTGGCAACCATTTTGTGGCTGCGCCCACCAGGCTGTGTCAGAATTTCAAAAGTGCCCGCAGGCTCAAAAAGGTTGGGGACCCCTGCCATAGAGTTTTCAAGAATAGAGACATTCGGAGGTGGTTAGCCACTGTCTGATTCTGCACAGCAACCCTGGTATTCCTTGGTGGCCTCCCATCCATATACTAACCAGGGCTGACCCTGCTTAGCTTCCAAGATCTGACAAGATCGGGCTATCCTGGGCTATCTAGGCTAAAGCATCTAGCCTCAGATAAAGGCATATTTGCACTGGGAGTTCTTTTAAAACTGAATTCCTGCCCTGGTTTTAACCTGAGTACTGTTTTTATGATGCTGTGTTGGATTTTCTTTGTAGTGATTGTCGTGGGTGTTGTGAGCAACTGTGCATTTTCTTTGAAGTGGGAAGGTTTCTAAATACACACACACACATTAAAAAAATGAAGAGGCAAGCTTAGCTTCTGGGACCAAAGCTAGGGATGGCCTGTGCTCTTAGTCAGAGCAGACAGGACTGATTTAGATGATCCAAGGGTCTGATTCTCATACATGGTTCATAGGGAACCATTACAAGAAGAAGAAGAAGAAGGAAGAAAGAAAGAAAGAAAGAAAGAAAGAAAGAAAGAAAGAAAGAAAGAAAGAAAGAAAGAAAGAAGAAGATGAAGAAGAAGATTTGGTTGTTATACCCCACTTTTCTCTACTTTTCTTTCTGTTTACAATCACCTTTCCTTCCTCTCCCCACAACAGGCACCTTGTGAGGCAGGTGGGACTGAGAGAGTTGAGAGAACTGTGACTAGCCTAAGGTCATCCAGCTGTCTTCATGTGGAGGACTGGGGAAACCAACCCGGCTCAATAGATTAGAATCTGTCATGCATGTGGAGGAGTGGGGAATCAAACCCGTATCTCTAGATTAGAGTCTGCCGCTCATGTGGAGGAGTGGGGAGAAGCAAACAAACATTTATTTTAAGGAAATCAGCTCCCCAAAGCCTGATAAAATAGGGAAGAGGGGGTCTAGTTTAGAATTCAGCATGAAGAGTTTATGTAATTAAATAATTATGCACCATTTTGAAAGTTTATGGAGTTATTAATACATTTAAATTTAACACAACGATTGTATTACAGAAAGCTCGGTTGACCATATAATAAACTTTGTGGTGTGTGTACTGAAATGTAACATTGTTCCATTAAGTACCAGCTTATCTTTTTAAAATGTAAATATCCAGGTAACTGATTTTAAAAGGTCTAACATTTGTTTTCTTCTTGGCTGTTCCTCAGAGCTCCCAGAGATTGTGTTTGGATCTGAAGAGCAGTCTGATGGGAGATGACCAAGGTTTGAAACCCCACCGTTATAGGACTTTGCAAGCATCCCTTATAAAAATACAGTTCCTCTGTAGTAACCAAGAAGCCGAAGTGTTAGGTGAGCTGTGGAGCAACAGAATGGATCATATGCATGTGGAGTCAGTCCTTGTACAAACAAATATTTGCACAAGGCAGGCTCATCAGAAATAAATGGTTTCTGAAGCCTGGGTGCTAATACTGAGCCTAATCACCGGTGCCTTTTTAAGACATTTTAAATCGATCGTGCTAGCATGCCGTTACCTAAAACCATTTTCTGCAAAGATATTTCACCCTTGATATCATGTGTGAAGCCACTGTAGCAGAAAATTGCAAATGATTCAGGGACAGAAAATCACAGATGAGAACTTTTTCGTATGGCTTCAAAGACAGACACCCCTCACTCCTCCAAGTTAGCGTAAGGATTATTGTTGAGTTTGTCTTTGCCTCCATAGAGGAAAGGGGAGGTGGGCAGTGCTGGTGATCTTGACAAGAGATCAGTCATCCCTGGTCCTTGACCGTAACCATAAATATTATTATAGTCATTCCCATGCATAGTTCCGTAACTCGCACACATAGAAATTGCCCAACATTTTTGGCTGTGCCTGTCCCCTTCCGTGGGGTGACAGTAAAACAACAAACAACCCCAACCGTGCAATGCTCCAGATCCTAGCTTTTTGGCCCCATCTGTTTCATCAGAGTTGAAACAGTCACGGAAAAGTTCAAAGGCCTCCGAAGACACAAATTGCAGGCTTCTGCAGCCTCAGTTTGTCCTGGGGGCCGTGCAGGGAGGAGGGAAAGGGTTTAAACCCTTGGAACGGGTTCCCCTTCTGCGCTAGTAGCATTTTAAAGGAGAAAAGATGTTGTTTCCTTAAATTGCTATGGACAGAGAAGTTGAGCTGGTTTTGAACAGCAAAAGATAGTGGAGGTTGAAGAGCAAAATGCCCCTTTCTCTTCCCTGTATAACCCCAAGGCAAATTGAGGAAGCATCAGCCCAGACCATGCTGACCTGGATGGCCCAGGATAGCTCACTCTTGTCAGATCTCGGAAGTTAAGCAGGGTCGGCCCTGGTTAGTCCTTGGATGGGAGACCACCAAGGAAGTCCAGGGTTGCTCTGCAGAGGCAGGCAATGGCAAACCACCTCTGAATGCCTCTTGCCTTGAAAACTCCACAGGGTCGCCATAGACGAGTTTCGACTCGACGGCACATTCTGCCTCCAAGGCTGCCCCCTCCGTTTTATGAATTGACCAAGACTTTTGAGCTTCGCTTTGTCTGCTTCGGCACTTGTAAAGGTAAAGGTCCCCTGTGCAAGCACCGGGTCATTCCTGACCCTTGGGGTGACGTCACATCCCAAGGTTTACTAGGCAGACTTTGTTTGCGGGGTGGGTTGTTAGTGCCTTCCCCAGTCATCTTCCCTTTACCCCCAGCAAGCTGGGTACTCATGTTCAAAGTCTATATTGTTAAAAGTTGTTTACCAGTTCAAAATCTACTATCAAAGCACAATCCATGTAATATCAATCCACACTTTCCCCATTATTCTTCCTTTCCCCTTTTCTTTTATTACGCCAGACCCCTCTGGAGCCCCGTGGTGCAGAGTGGTAAGCTGCATTACTGCAGTCAAAAGCTCTGCTCATGACCACTGTTTGATCCCAACGGAAGTCGGGTAGCCGGCTCAAGGTGGACTCAGCCTTCCTTCCTTCCGAGGTCGGTAAAATGAGTACCCAGCTTGCTGGGGGTAAAAAGTAGATGACCGGGGAAGGCACTGGCCCACCATCCCATAAACATAGTCTACTTAGTAAACGTCGGGATGTGACATCACCCCATGTGTCAGGAATGACCTCTGGCCAACCTGTGAGTCAGGGCACAGAGAACAGGCTGATTAACCCTTTCCCAACCCCTCTGGCTTTTCAGCTCAAAATCCAGTTGCTTTTTTTTAACCTAACAGAAAAGTGGATGGGAATCCCCTTAATTTCCCCACATCTTTCCACTCAGGTGAAAAAGAGTGCTCTTGAGTTGAAAAACAACTGGAAAGGAAATAGTTAAGCACCCTTCTGCTCTCAGATGCAGTCCCTAGGTTGTCAAGGGTTAAAAGAAACCTAGCAGAGGAAAGGATCACGGGATGGTATTTTATGATTATTTTTTTATTTGATTGCCCAGAAAGTAATACATTCCTTCCAGATTTCATACATTTCTCTCTATTGAATGGGGGAGGTACAAAGTCATAGTCCACCCTGCAAGCTTCCCATGGCAGAGAGGGGATTCAAATCTGGCTTTCCCAGATCCGAGTCTGACACTCTAACCACTATACCAGGCTCTCTCTCTCTAGGGGTGTGTTAACAGTGCAGCCCATCTCCCTGGCGCTACCAAGTTTGCACCATGTACCAACAGTTATGGCCAGCCCCAATTAGAATCATAGAATAATAGAATCATAGAGCTGGAAGGGACCACCAGGGTCATCTAGTCCAACCCCCTGCACAATGCAGGAATTTCACAACTACCTTCCCACACACACCCTACTGTGCCTCCCCATACATTTTCTTGCTGCCCAGTTAGAAGACATTGATGGATTTCAGAATCTCGCTTCTTTTTTAGAGTTACAATGCAGCAGAAAACTTTCTGGTATGTCACCAACCTAAGCTGTCCCCCTACATGCAATCATATGTGGACTTGATCCTAAAATGATCCTTCTAGAGCTCATAACTCTCGTTTGTTGAAGATCGAGTGCGGCATTGGAGTTTTTGCCGCCAGCCTTCAGGCTCTCTTGGCTATCTTCCATATATACTCAGCAGTGTAATGACACCGAGATGATCAAGGCAGAGTCAGGACCCACTCCTATCAAAGGGAAATGAACCCCCCCCAGTGCCACCCTCACCACTTGGAAAAGCAGGGAGTGCGTAACAATATGCCAGTCGAAAATGTTAGCCTTGCGAGCGTAGCTTTCCCAGTTTGCCAAGCTTGACAATCCTCCGCTCATTTATCCTGACAACCAGTCACTGGAGGTTAGGCTCGGGGACCCATTCTTCTCGTGCTATATTTTGTACTCGAGTACCGATAACGAAGTACAAAATCACTGTTTACGGCCTCGGCTGTGCAGATCCCAATTACAAAACACACGGCAGCGGCAACCAACCGAGGATCAGCAAGCCCCTTTTGAATAATCTAAAGACAAAGCGAGTGCTCTTATTCCACAACTGATAGGCGACTTAAATTGGGGTATCTGTACCGGATCGCAACGGCATAGCAGGATATCACCTCCCTTATCTGCATAATTGTTTGGGATCCTTTGGACTGATTTAGGGACAGATTCCCAGAGGCAACATGGGACTGTCGGCTGTTGTGCAGAGTGTTAGCTGCGATGAAAACCACACTGTGGAAAGACCCGCAAAAATGTGCTATTGAAAATTTCAGGTTTACTGCCTGGATTGGGGGGGAAGGGGAGATGCTTGTGTTGCCAAAAGCCCTGATCTGGATTTCATCAGATCTCAGAAGCTAAGCAAAGAAAGCCTTTGGGAGGGGCTGTGGCTCAGTGGTAGAGCATCTGCTTGGCATGCAGAAGGTCCCACGTTCGATCCCCGGCATCTCCAGTTAAAGGGACCAGGCAAGTAGGTGATGCAAAAGACACCTGCCTGAGACCCTGGAGAGACTCCTGGTCTGAGTAGACCATACTGACTTTGAGGGACCAAGGGTCTGGTTCAGTATAAGGCAGCTTCATGTGTTCATGGTTAGCACTTGAGTGGGAGACTGCCCAGGAAGCCCAGGGTTGCTCCACATAGGAAGGCAATGGTCTTTTATGCATGGGGCACTTTGACTTACTTTCACTCCCAGCCTGACTCAGTTTTTCATTGGGGCTATGCATGAGTTTTCCGTCCCTTAGAGATGACCTCGTGCCCAGCCCACACAATACCTGGGTCTTCCTGATCCTGTTGTAACACCATTCTTCGATCTCCCCTGAGATCAGCCCAGGTCATATCATTGCCATTTCCATGTATAAGCCAAAGTGCGGGAGAGGGGAGCTGGGTGTGTGTGATGTTTTTCTCACAGTAAGCACTCCAGCCAATTACAAAGCAGTGTTTTCAAGGGGCAGGGATTCAGACACTTTTGGAATTGAGCTGGTGATTCTGCAGTACTCCAGAAACCTCAGGACTTTCTCCAGGGCAAACAACAACATGCATAGCATTTTTAGGATTCAGAACAGAAAAGTGTGAGTCAAGAGAGCCTTGAACTCCCATGCATAAAAGACCAATGGCAAACCACCTCTGCTTGTCTCTTGCTTTGAAAACCCTATGGGGTTTCCATAAGTCAGCTGTGACTTGGCAGTACTTTCCGCCACAGTTGCCAAAAGAGCTGCACATAAGTAGTTCAGCTGCCATGGTCACACTAGCCCCCTAACAAAATCCCTCACTCATACCATCCAAACTGGTTTTTCAGCCTTTCTTCCTCCATTTGGTTAAACTGCCTCCCCTCTAGCCACTACACCACATGGCTCTTGGTGGTGCAAATTAACCTAGTCTAAGTTATAACCTTTAACATTTTGCACATTAAGTTCATTTTTTGTAATAAACAATCCACGCCTCCCACTCCTTAACAAATTCATCATTATCTTTTTGATTTACTAACTCAGTCAATTTTGCCATTTCTGCTAGTTCAAACATTTTATAAATCCAATCAGTTTTGTCCGGTATTTCAGTCATTTTCCATTTAGCTGCATAGACCATTCTCGCAGCTGTGGTGGCATTGAGTAAAAAGGTCCGTTGTGTTATAATATAGTCCGGTATAATGCTTAACAACATCATTTCTGAAGTTTTAGGGATATTTTGCTGTAGAATTAACCTTAGCTCATTGTATATCATATCCCAAAAGTTTTTAGCTTTATCACAAAGCCACCAAACATGATGAAAAGAGCCAACTTTATCCTGACATTTCCAGCAGTTTGGAGACATTGTACTGTACATTGCAGACAATTTTTTCGGTGTCAGGTACCATCTGTAAATCATTTTGTAGATATTTTCCCTTATCGATTGGGAAAGAATCTTTTTCATGTCTCTTGACCAAAGTCTTTCTCAACTTTTCAAGGAAATAGAATGACCAATTGTTTGTGCCCAGGTAATCATTGTTGGCTTGATTCTTTCTTGTTCTGTATATAGCAACAACAAAAGCTTGTACATCCTAGAAATTAGATGATCAGTATTATGCAAAAGTGTCTGTTGTAGAATTGATTTTCTTTAAGAAATCCCTTTTTCATATCTTGGATGTATACAGATTGTACTTGATAATATTGAAGCCGTGTTAGGTGGTCTTTAACCTCATCAAAATCCTTCAGGGCACATTTATTCTCTTCCCATTTTAAAAGATCTTGGTATATTATAAATTGTGATGGTCTTAACGGTTGCAAAGTTAACATTTCTTGAGAAGATATCCATAGTGGTGTCTTTGTCTCCAACAGATGTTTATATCTCAACCAGGTTTTTATCAATGATGATCTAATAATATGGTGTTGAAAAGCCACATGTATTTTAGTTTTGTCATACCACAAATACCCATGCCACCCAAATCTATTGTCAAAGCCTTCCCAATCCAGTAAACATGCATTTTTCAACATTATCCAATCTTTTAACCATACCATAGCTGAAGCTTCCGCAAAAAGTTTAAAATTAGGAAGAGCAAAGCCACCTCTCTCTTTTGCATCTACCAAATATTTATATGCAATTCTTGGTTTTTTCCCTTGCCAAATAAAGTTCAACAGGTCTTTCCTCCATACATCAAAATATTTTGTTTGCGTGAGTATTGGTAAGTTCTGAAACAAAAACAACATCCTTGACAAAATGTTCATTTGTGTTACAGCAATATGACCCAATAAAGAAATATTTTTATTTGACAACAATGTCATATCTTTTTTAACTACTTCCCAAAGTTTAGAATAGTTATTTACCAATAAATCCTTGGTTTTATTTGTAATCCAAACTCCCAAGTATAGTATTTTACTCATTTTAGTCCAATTAGAAATCTCCAAAAAAATCCTTCTGTTGTTCCTTAGAAAGGTTCTTAAATAATATCTGAGTCTTATCTTGGTTTATCATGAATCCTGAAACTTCACCATATTGTTTCAACAAAAGCAACAAATCTTTTACGGAACGATTTGGGTCATCCAAAATAAATAACAGGTCATCCGCAAAGGCTCTTAGTTTATACTCATGTTTGTTTACTTTCAAACCACGAATAGCCTCCATATCACGTATTTTACTGCAGAGACTTCCCAAAGTCAAAATAAACAATAAAGGCGACAAAGGACAACCTTGTCTTGTTCCTTTTTGTATCTCACAGTTAGCTGACATCGATTCATTTACTAGTATTTTAGCTTTTTGCACCTTGTAGATAGCATCAATCCCTGTTTGGAATTTATTTCCAAAGTTCATCTTTTCCAAAACCTTTTTCATAAACTCCCAGGAAACCATATCAAAAGCTTTCTCCACATCCAAAAAAATGAAAGCCATTTTACGTTGTATATTTTGTTCGTAATATTCTATTGCATCAAATAGTATTCTCAAGTTGTCCTTTGTCTGCCTTCCAGGTACAAAACCTGCTTGATCTTCATATATCAAGGTTGTTATGATCTTCTTTAACCGGTTTGACAGTATTGAGGCATATATTTTATAATCCACATTCAATAGTGATATAGGCCTATAATTTGTAACTCTCTCTGTGTCCTTTCCAGCCTTAGGAATGAGTGATATAAACGCATGTGACCATGTCTCTGGGGCTTGACCTGTTTGCAATATAGAATTGAGGGTATGTAATTCTATATTGCAAATTTTAAAAACATAGCTGTAATACCATCCGGGCCCAGTGTTTTATCAATCTTTTGCCTAGATATAGCTTCTTCTAATTCCGTAGTTGTAATTGAAGCATCAATCATGTCTTGCTGCTCTGAGGTTAACCTGTTAATATTTACTGTACTCAAAAAGATTTCCATCTTCTTCTCCGGAATCAGATCCTTTTGGTACAATTTTGTATAAAATGATTCAAATTCTTTCTGTATAGCAGTAGTTGTAAAAACCGGTCCTTTCACCGTCTGTAGTTTATTTATTATTTGTTTTTGTCTAGAGTCCCTCAATTGACTGGCAAGAAATTTTCCTGGTCGATTTGCTTGTTCAAAATATCTCTGCTTCGCGTGCTTCAAATTTTTATTCATTTCTTCCATAACTACTAAATTTAATTGGTGTTTCACTACCTTTAACTTCTGGATTATTTCAAGTCTTTTGACATCATTTAATTCTTGAATTAATTGTTGTTCTAGTTTTTGTAGGTGCCATAGTATTTCATTGGTTTGTTGCAGCTGTTTTTTTCTTCCAGGCAGTATTCTTTTGAATCATAAATCCCCTTAAAACAGCTTTGAAGGCATCCCAAACTATATTCAAATTAGTTTCTCCATCCATATTAATTTCAAAGTAGTCCTTTAGTAATTTGTGCAGTTCTTTTTGTGCAAATGGGTTTCAATGACTCCAATATGGAGCAATATCACCATTCTATGCTCTTCCCTCTAGTAGGTACAGAACCTGATCACTAGGGTTGTGCATATCAATAAACCTGAACCGAAAATAAACCCGAAATAGCCATTTCAGCAATATTCGAGTTTTAGTTTTACCGAATATCAAAACCTGGGAATAAAGCCGAAGCCAGATAGCAGATCTCCAAATCAGCTGAATAGGTATTTGGCTTTTTTTGGCTTTGTCAGCTCTTGACCCAAAGAACCAGAAATCACCACAGAGACATTTAGAATCCAAGCAGATGGCTTTTACTGGTCAAATAGGCAATACAGTGAATTGAGAATAAGATGACAGCTATGAGTGTCTTGCTAGCTAGTTGGCAATATAAGGCTTGAAAACGGCGGGAGATTACAAAGCATAAACAAAGCATAACCAGAGCACACTTTCCCAGGAGTAGCGTTCCCAGGCTTTGGTATGTGGAGCCGTCCTTGAAGTCTGGACGGTTCAGCAAAGGAACAGAGGCAACATTGAAACTGAGATAACAGCCTGACAGGCTTTAACTTTCCCCAGGCTTGTTCTATGGGGATTTTTTAATGAGCTCTGGGAGAGGTATTTTTGGAGGTAGAGTTCCCAAATTTTTAGAGTAGCTTCAAGGGACTCTCCTTACACGAACCCCGAAGTTTTGTGAAGATTGGGTTAGGGGGTCCGATTTTATGGGGTCTGGAAGAGACCCTCCATAGAGAAGCATGATAAACTTTACCATAATTTACCGGAAAAAAATTGGCCCATTAAACCCGATCCTGAAATTTACCATTTTTTGGGGGGGCACAACCCTACTTATCATTTTGCAAACAGTTTAGGCATCCAGATGATGAAAAAGGGAAGGAGCACATAATTGGAGAAACTGGCAATTCTTTGCAGCTACACCCTGTCTCTGTAGTAGCCTACATTTTCCTTTAAAATGCAAACAACCAAAAGCAAGGTTCCTGGCTTTGGACAGCAATACTGTGAGGAGGTTGAAGGGTTAAGGCCGTTTCCCCTTCCTTGCACAGCCCTGAGGCAAACTGAGGCTGCCCAAGCCTGCAGCTTGCACTTTTATGGATGGAATGATCAGAGCTCTGCTTGAGCCTGGAGTCATGTCCAAAGTCCTTGCTGCCATCTGTCATCATTTCCTTATAGGGCATTGAGCGAATCAGTTCCTGTTGCCTGTGGAGAGGGACTTTCACGTCACCCTTTCCATATGCATTAATTACAAAAACTAGCTCACATAGAAGATGGGAAACAGAGCATAGCCTCGGAGCTTGTCACTGAGTCATCTTTCTCTCTGTCTCCCTCCCTCCCTCTGCATCTGATGCCCAGATCTTTAACACAATTCCTGGAAGGAAGCCTTCCCTAAAATCAGCCAAGTCTGTGTCCTGACATATAAGGTCAGGAGGGTTAAAGCCCTGGTTAAGTGAAATGGTTCTTTTTGAAGAATCATAGAGATCATAGAGTTGGAAGGGACCACCAGGGTCATCTAGTCCAACCCCCTGAACAATGCAGGAAATTCACAACTACCTCCCCCCACACACACCCAGTGGCCCCTACTCCATGCTCAGAAGATGCCCAAGATGCCCTCCCTCTCATCATCTGCCTAAGGTTATAGAATCAGCATTGCTGACAGATGGCCATCTAGCCTCTTCTCAAAAACCTCCAGGGAAGAAGAGCTTACCACCTCCCGAGGAAGCCTGTTCCACTGAGGAACCGCTCTAACTGTTAGAAAATTCTTCCTAATGTCTGGACGGAAACTCTTTTGATTTAATTTCAACTCGTTGGTTACGTCCTTCTGGGGCAACAGAAAACAACTCGGCACCATCCTCTATATGACAGCCCTTCAAATACTTGAAGATGGTTATCATATCCCCTCTTAGTTTTCTCCTCTTCAGGCTAAACAGACCCAGCTCCTTCAACCTTTCCTCACAGGATTTGGTCTCCAGACCCCTCACCATCTTTGTTGCCCTCCTCTGGACACGTTCCAGCTTGTCTAAATCTTTCTTAAATTGTGGTGCCCAAAACTGAACACAATACTCTAGGTGTGGTCTAACCAGAATCATAGAATCATAGAGTAGGAAGAGGCCATAAAGGCCACCTTTTTTTGTACAGTATTGCTTATAATAGAAATATAAAGATAGGGATGTTTAAATCTAAAGATAGGAGAGGGGCTGTGGCTCAATGGTAGAACATCTGCTTGGTATGCAGAAGGCCCCAGGTTCAATCCCCGGCATCTCCAGTTAAAGGAATCAGGCAAGTAGATGATGTGAGAGACCTCTGCCTGAGACCCTGGAGAGCTGCTGCCGGTCTGAGTAGAAAATAATGACTTTGATGGACCAAGGGTCTAATTCAGTGGAAGGCAGCTTCATGTGTGTTCATGTGTGGATGTTCACCCGGTTCTAATCTGGAGAACCGGGTTTGATTCCTCAGTCCTCCATGTGAGCGGCGGACTCTCATCTGGTGAACCAGGGTCATGTCCGCACTTGCCATTTGCGGCGCCAACTGCCGCGGGCTTTCCTTGCATGTTCGCACTTCATCTCACCCGAAGGATGCCGGACACGGCTTCAGTGCACAGTTTCTCGGCGGTAAGAGGATCCGCTTATACAGCGAAGTATTAAAATGAAACATGTTCCTCATGCGGAGCTTTGAAGTGCAAACATGCAACCCCGCTGAAAGTCCACCGCCCAGCCCCCATTCTTCCTAACCGCCCACACTCGTTCCCCCCTTTTCAGCTTTGCAGTGCTTAGAAGCGAAAGGGTGGGATGGCGGCAAGTCCCACTTTTGCTTTCCCCTCGAACTCCCCCCACGCAGCACAATTCTCGGTTTCTTCCCCCTTTTTCCCCTTTTTTGCCTCCATTTTTTAAAAGCCCTCCCCGCTACTGTTGTGGGAAGGCCCGCGAATATTTTTATTATCCCTGGACCAATTGCCGCCCTTCCTTCGACCTCAGTACAGCGGAGAAAGGCGGTGCAGTGGGAACAGAAATCTTGCGGATTTTATAAAAAAAAACCCGGAGAAATGCTGCGCGGTGGGAACAGAAATATTATTTCGCTTTGGATCCTTTTGTACTCGACACGTATAAATAGCGAGGTAAGTTGCTGGTGCGTTCACGGGCCAGGTTGGTTTCCCCACTCCTACACACAAAGCCTGCTGGGCAACCTTGGGCTAGTCACTGCTCTCTTAGGGCTCTCTCAGCCCCACCTACCTCACAGAGTGTCTGTTGTGGGGAGAGGGAGGGAAAGTGATTGTAAGCCGGTTTGATTCTTCCTTAATTTGTAGAGCAAGTCGTCATATAAAAACCAACTCTTCTTCTTCCACCCTCCCCAAGAATTTAAAAAAATATATAACACAAAGGTGGCATGACCCCCCCAACAAACATCCTTGCCTTAGTAAGCTATCTCTTTTACCATCTGAAACCTAATGAGCACCACTCCACTGATTAAAAATATTGCTTACAGTGATTTGCCAGGGGAAAAAAGTATTCTGGAATTTAAATTAGGTTAAGTATTTTGTAGCAGAATGCCATCATAATTTTCAAAAGCAATAAAATCAGTTATCAGAATTAATGGGACATGAAATTCATTTTATGATTTTACTTACATTAACTTCCTCCACTCCTCATCTGTTTTGAAACCAAGTCCCATAACTTTCTAATATGCCTTTACACTGCCCAGTGACCCTGCGGGTATTAAAAGGACAGCGGTATTAAGTGCGACCGTTGAGTGCTAACTTGTTCTCCGTTTCCTTGATGGAGTCATAGAAAATGTTGAAGGAGCCTGTGGGGACGGGTGAGGGTCTTCCTGAGCCCAAGAAGCCGCAAGGGCCAAGCTGTACACTTTGTCCCATGCCATGGCTGAGGGCTCATCTTGATGAACTCTGGCATTGGGTTATAGGTCAGGCATTCAAATCACAAGATGTCATAGTTCCGCTGTACACTGCATTGGTCAGGCTGCACCGGAGTAGTGTGTGCGGTTCTGGAGGCCTCACTTTAAAAAGGACGTGGACAGAATTGAGCGGGTGCAGAGGAGAGCGACAAGGATGATCAGGGGCCTGGGGACCAAGCTCTACGAGGAAAGACTGAGGGACTTGGGAATGTTTAGTCTGGAGAGGAGGAGGTTGAGGGGGGAATGTTTAGGGAGTTGGGAATGTTTAGTGTGGAAAAGGGGAGGTTGAGGGGGGACATGATTGCTCTCTTTAAGTATCTGAAGGGCTGTCACTTACAGGAGGGCAGGGAGCTGTTCCTGTTGGCAGCAGAGGACAGGACTCACAATAACGGGTTTAAATTGCGGGCGGAAAGGTACCGGCTGGATGTTAGCAAAATATTTTTCACAGTAAGAGTTGTTCAGCAGTGGAATCAGCTACCTAGGGAGGTGGTGAGCTCCCCCCACTGGCAGTCTTCAAGCAGCAGCTGGACAAACACTTGTCAGGGATGCTCTAGGCTGATCCTACATGAAGAAGAAGAGTTGGTTTTTATATGCTGGACTTCTCTACCACTTATGGATGAATCAAAAAGGCTTACAGTCTCCTTCCCTTCCCCACAACAGACACCTTGTAAGGTAGGTGGGGCTGAGAGAGCTCTAAGAGAACTGTGATTAGCCCAAGGTCACCCAGCTGTCTTCATGTGTAGGAGTGGGGAAACCAACCCAGTTCAATAGAATAGAGTATGCCACTCATGTGTAGGAGTAGGGAATCAAACCTGGTTCTCCAGATTGGAGTCCACCACTCTTAACCTCTACAGGTGGTTGGACTAGATGGCCTGAATGGCCCCTTCCAACTCTATGATTCTATTATTCTAGGATTCTGTACCAGCATAGCTATTTTTTACGGCATGAGAGAAAGGTGATGGGAATCCATTTTCTATCAGATGTCAGTGCCAAGCAGGACTTCGTGCTCCTTCCCACTACTGGAAAAACCAGCATTCTTAATGAAAAGTCATAAAGTGTATAGAATAAATCATGCAAAATAAAAGATCTTGCAACTCTGTGCCATTCTGACCGCTACACCCTTCAAAGACACCTTTGGTCTCATCCCAGTCCTCTTCTGAGCTCACATGCAAGGCTACGGATTTTTTGCCTCCCCCTGGAAACTCTCCAAAGGCTGGTTTTATTACTAGAAAATATTTAAATGCTTTGATTATTGTTAGAGTAGGATGGACATTAAAGGCCAAGCTAAATTAACGCTAGCTGAGCAATATGCAATTTTTAAATTTCCCTGTTGGGTATATCACTGGGGAGATTGTTAGAAGACACAAAAATGTTTCATTTATGGGTTTTTTTTAATGGACAAAACCCCACAGTATTCTTTGGGAAAAAAACATCAGGCTGTGCAGAAGTAATGAAAGGAAGTTAACTTTGGGCTGAACAAGAAGAAGGATATTGACTCCATTTAGGGTTGCCAACCTCCAGGTGGTAGCTGGAGATCTCCTGCTATTACAACTGATCTCCAGGCAAGAGAGATAGGTTCACTTGGAGAAAATGGCCGCTTTGTGTATGGAATTATATGTTATTGAAGTCCCTCCCCTCCCCAAACCCCGCCTCAGGCTCCACCCCCAAAATCTCCAGGTTTCCCCCAGCTTGTAGCTGGCAATCTTAACTCCACAACCTGACCCAATGATCTCCCACCCCTAGTCTGCAGTTCCCACCTCCTCCAGGATGTCACCCCAAAGTGATATTGTCATCCAATTGCCTTTTTAGAATCAACTGTTAACCTTGTCTTGCCAACCTGACAGCTCCAAAGACTCCTGAGGTGGCCTACCAGAGGTCTGGCCCTAATGGGGCCTCTTTTCACCAAAGCAGAAGGTATAAAAAAGAGGTCACACAGGGATAGCACTTTTCGGACCTTCCTCACGGAAGAGGAGCTTCGGATCAATCTTCAGGAAGGGAGCGATGCAAAATGCTTGGGAAATATACAAGGCATAGATAGGAGCGCAGAATGTTATAGATAGAACCAGATTTTGAACCCATGAACACAAGAAGCTGCCTTATACTGAATCAGACCCTTGGTCCATCAAAGTCTGTATTGTCTACTCAGCTCGGCAGTGGCTCTCCAGGGTCTCCGGCAGGGGTCTTTCACATCACCTACTTGCCTTGAACTGGAGATGCAGGGGATTGAACCGGGGACCTTCTCCATGCCAAGCAGATGCTCTGCCACTGAGCCACAGCCCCTCCCTGATGTTATGTTTTATTTGAATTTTATTGTAGGGTAACCGTTTTCTACATTAGCCTTTACTCTTCTAAATTGCTTTGACTGAGAATAATTGTGTGTTTTTCTCTCCAGTGTTCTTTGCTGGTTCCGCCCTGTCCACTGAGGCCCAGATTTGCATTGATGTGTTGGCTGGGAGACCCTAGCCCACGAGAGATACAAACTTGGGCCCCTCTTAGGGTTCCCAGTTTGCCAGTAACAGTGGGCTATTGCCCACCAATTCACCAGGCTGCCTGTCGACTCTCAGCTGATCGACGAGCGGAAGCAGCCCAGCTGGAGGGGGGAGCAATCCGTGCACGCATTGTGATGACATTACATCTGCATTGACGCGGAAGCACCTGCATCTTTCCAGAGATGCTCTAACATATGGAAACCATAGCGGGTTTTTTTTGGGGGGGAGAGACTGCTAGAGTGTCCCCGGTATGATGTCAGCGCTTCCACATCAGCGCGGAAGTGATGTCACGCTGTGTGTGTGTGTAGATTGCTGCCCCCGCCCCCATGAAGCTCCCGCCGGTTGCCAGGACAGACCTGGTAGCCCTAGCATATCTCTTGCACATCGAAGAGTGTTTGTTTAATGATTTGTGAGATTGCTGTAGAAGAAGGTTTTATTTTTAAAATGTTTTACTTGACAGCGGAGCAAGCACAGGATTTTTCCTGAGTTTAGCCGATCGACCTGGCGGGCTCTGGCTTCACCAGGTTCCTTCTACCATTTTATTTTCATAATCATAAATCATAATAAGGTTGATGCCAAGTGTCCCAGACGAGAGGCTTGAGGCTGGCCGCACAGTCAATACAAAGCAACGGAAAAACACCAAACCAGGTGCGCTTGCCCAAGGACAAGATATGTGCAGACCCTGTCCACTGCTAAAGTCGATGGGTGACCTATTTATGAACTGAATCCTACTTGAACTTTTGTTTTTAGCAGAGTTATGCCTAATTCTCCAGATGCGCACCCTCCGCACTTGTTGGACGGACGGATAAACAGCCAGCTCTGAGGTAGCGCTTTATATTCCGACCCTTCTTTTTCAGATAAAAGCCAGTCTCAGCATCTGGGATATTTTTCCAACCAAGAGAGAACACGGATGACAGTATGACGTTGGAACTTTCCTTCTCTACACAGGGCTTCAGAAGGAAAATGCCCTTTAAGCATGACGGAGCCAAAAGGAGGAGAAGAAGAAAAAAGAAAAGAAAGACACATTCTTGCTGAGGCCGCTAACCTTTGTTGAAGCTGCAGTCTGCAGATAAAAGTTTGCATAACTGAACGTTCATCAATACACTCCGAGAGTCATTCTAACAGATGTTAGGAATAAGGTCTAACCTAGCCTTCTCCCTGACACGGTAATTTTCTACTTGTGGGGATTTTTTTTTGCAGAAAAGAGCATTAAATTGTATGAGTCCCACCTGCTGTCTGAAGTGGTAATGCCTAGTTACTGACGATATCTATGCCTTTTCAGTATTTTTGCTCTCTTTTTGTTTTAGAGAGAAAGTGACTCGGCTGTAAAGTCACCAGCGTGGTGTAGTGGTTAAGAGCGGCAGACTAATCTGGAGAACCAGGTTCGATTCCCCACTCCTTCACATGAAGTCTGCTGGGTGACCTTGGGCCAGTCACAGTTCTCTCTGAACTCTCTCAGCCTCATCTACCTCACAAGGTATCTGTTGTGAGGAGAGGAAGGGAAGGCGTTTGTAAGCCGGTTTGAGATACCTTAAAAGTAGAGAAAGTTGGCATATAAAAACCAACTCTTCTTCCTAGTAAACAAGGGGTCATAGAATCATAGAGTTGGAAGGGACCACCAAGGTCATCTAGTCCAACCCACGCACAATACAGGAAATCCACAACTACCTCCCCCCCACACACACCCAGTGACCCCTTCTCCATGCCCAGAAGATGGCCAAGATGCCCTCCTTCTCATGATCTGCCTAAGATCATAGAATCAGCATTGCTGACAGATGGCCAGCTAGCCTCTTCTTAAAAACCTCCAGGGAAGGAGAGCCCACCACCTCCCGAGGAAGCCTGTTCCACTGAGGAACCGCTCGAACTGTTAGAAAATTCTTTCTAGTGTCTAGACGGAAACTCTTTTGATTTAATTTCAACCCGTTGTTTCTGGTCCGACCTTTTGGAGCAACAGAAAACAACTCGGCACCATCCTCTGTATGACAGCCCTTCAAGTACTTGAAGATGGTTCTCATATCCCCTCTCTGTCTTCTCCTCTTCAGGCTAAACATACCCAGCTCCTTCAACCTTTCCTCATAGGACTTGGTCTCCAGACCCCTCACCATCTTTGTTGCCCTTCTCTGGACACGTTCCACTGGTACCCAAATCTTTTTGAGCCTGTGGGCACCTTTGGAATTTTGACACAGGAGGCAGAGCCAGCCACAAAATGTCTTACCTTCAGTCATGAGCCGTATGATGTGGTGGCAGCTGCTGCCAAAGAACCATTTTAAAACATCTGCAGAGACACAATCAAATCTCCAGTGGCCAACCAGAAGCCTTGCAGGGTAAAAGCCCAAACTGACCTCTCCCAGTTTCCAAAAACACTTGGTGGGTTCCAGAAAAGGTGTGGGTGAGTGCCATGGCTGTAGTAAACTCTTTAGCTGTGTGGAGATTTTGTATCCAGATCTCTTGAAGCGTGGTGGCGCAGAGTGGTAAGCTGCAGTTCTGCAGTCCAAGCTCTGCTCACGACCTGAGTTCGATCCCGACGGAAGTCGGTTTCAGGTAGCCGGCTCAAGGTTGATTCAGCCTTCCACCCTTCCGAGGTCGGTAAAATGAATACCCAGTTTGCCTGGGGTAAACTGTAGATGACTGGGGAAGGCAATGACAAACCACCCCATAAACGTAGTCTGCCTAGAAAATGTCGGGATGCGACATCAACCCATGGGTCAGGAATGACCCAGTGCTTGCACAGTGGATTACCTTTACTTTTAACATTTTTTTGGGGGGGAGGGGCTGTGGCTCAGTTTGTAGAGCATCTGCTTGGCATGCAGAAAGTCCCAGGTTCAATTCCCGGCATCTCCAGTTAAAGGGACTAGGCAAGTAGGTGATGTGAAAGACCTCTAACAGAGACCCTGGAGAGCCGCTGCCGGTCTGAGTAGACAATACTGATTTTGATGGACCAAGGGTGTGATTCAATAGAAGGCAGCTTCATGTGTTTATGAGTATATTCCACCACTCTGAGCACCACATCACACTGGCTTTCTAGTATAGCCGTGAATCCCTAATTATCAGTTTTGAAAACACTTGGCTCAAAGATGAATGATCATAAAATGCTTCATTAACATATATTTCAAATAGGAAATAAAAAATAAGAGAGAAGCTTTTCAGATATGAAATGAGAGTCTATTTTCATAAATCCATAATGAGAAACAATTCAAAAACAAAATGAAGATGTGTTTACATTCATCCACAGCGTATTTCCAAAATAAAACACTTTCACTCACTACTGGCTTGGTTCTGGCGTCGAATGTAACCGTGGTTTATTTAAACTAGTTATGGTTAAGGTTAGGCTGTCACTAATTATGGTTAACTGGAGTACAGCTCAACAGGATTCGAAACCACAGTGTTGAAATGGCTTTCATTATCAAATTTCGCCGTATTCAAATTAATTTAAAGCTCTAAACACATTGTGCGATAGAAGAATAAATGTGAAAATGTATGGATCAGACCTAATCAGTAGAGAGTTTCTATGGCAAACATCTCTTCTGTTCTCCACGAGAGTGATAGATTGCCAGAGGCGTGTAAGACAAGGTAAGAAAATGGGCTTCCATAAAAATATAAGAAAGGCCATTCTGGATCAGACCAAGGTCCAAGATCCATCAAGTCCAGCAGTGACCAACCAGGTGCCTCTAAGAAGCCCACAAACAAGAAAACTGCAGCAGCCCTGTCCTGCCTGTGTTCCAAAGCACCTAATATAATTATAATAAGAACATAAGAAAGGCCATGCTGGATCAGACCAAGGTCCATCAAGTCCAGCAGTCTGTTCACACAGTGGCCAACCAGGTGCCTGTAGAAAGCCCACAAACAAGACAACTGCAGCAGCACCATCCTTCCTGTGTCCTACAGCACCTAATATAATTATAATAAGAATATAAGATCATAAGAAAGGCCCTGCTAGATCAGACCAAGGTCCATCAAGTCCAGCAGTCTGTCCACGCAGTGGCCAACCGGGTGCCTCTAGGAAGCCCACAAACAAGACAACTGCAGCAGCATTATCCTGCCTGTCTTCCACAGCTCCTAACATAATAGACATGCTCCTCTGATCCTGGAGATTTCCCAGCCCAGAAATGGCAACCCTAGGGGAAGGTGATTGCATTATGTTTGTTGACACCACAAATACTTGCCTCATAGCACTGGATCCCAGCATGGACGTGCTTGAGCCATGCCATGCTGACCCCTCACCTACGCATGATGTTCCGAGGCTCAACGGGGTGTTGCGCAGCGGGGAGTTGCGCATGGCAGAATGGATGTCTCTTGCTCAGTAACCGAGCTCTGGCTCTCTCAACGGCTGCACGGTGCACATTTTTTTCATTGTTTCCACTCCTTCTCGCGATGGTGAAACTTTTGTCTGTTTTTGACTCCGCTAGGTCTTTGAGGCGGGGAATGGCGACGGCAGGAAAGAGCAAACAATGTGTTTGCAAAGAGCCCTGGTCAAAGGAAAACGCGGGATGAAATGCCTTTCCGCTGATCCCCTTTCCGATTAATATGCCAGGTCAGCCGTGGGGAAGCAGCAAAAAGGGAATGTTGTTCCGGCCTTTTTAAATAGCCTTCTCCTTTTCGACGAGAAGTGCTACCCCAGCTTCAATTGGCTCCTCTGGGCAGCAACAACAATACACAAACCTCTTCTTCTACTCTAAAGACATCAACGGCCTGTCGGGGACACAAGTCAGGAGCCGGGGGTTACATGGGCTACCTATTAGCAACAGAGAACCAAAATGCTACCTATTAGCAACAGAGAACCAAAATGGCCATCATCCGGAAGAGGCGACAAGCGCTTTATACCTGTGGACTCTGAGCATCCCAATCAGCGAGTGTTTAAAAAAATCCAAGTATCCTAACTGTCCCAGGCCGTGCTGCCAAGACTGAATTCTGGACTCCTTCAGGGTTGACAAAACTTGGCCAGACAGACAAAGGGCATTATGCCATAAAAACATAAGAAAGGCCCTGCTGGATCAGACTCAGGCCCATCCAGTCCAGCAGCCTGTTCACACAGTGGCCAACCAGGTGCCTCTAGGAAGCCCCCCAAACAAGACGATTGCAGCAGCATTTATCCTGCCTGTGTTCCACAGCAGCTAATATAATAGGCATGCTGCTCTGATCCTGGAGAGAATAGGTATGCATCATAAGAACATAAGAAAGACCCTGCTGGATCAGACCCAGGCCCATCAAGGGGGAGGGGGGCAAGGGGGGACTGGCTTTCTCGGTCTCCGGGCCAGACAAAAGCCCTCCGGGGGCCGGATCCAGCCCGTGGGCAGTAGTTTGAGGACCCCTGCTCTAGGACTTTCTCCAGTCCTGATAGTAAAGACTATAGAGACTGGGGAAACTCTTAGGCCATTCATGCAGAGCTGTTTCCCTCGTGGTCACCCCACTGACTAGACTGGTGCTTCGTTTTCATTATGCATGCCTTTCCCAACCGTTAGAGGTCGCCTCACTCTCCCCGGGTGTTTCCGCATGTTTTGCCCATGTTTTCCAGATGCTGTTTTAGGGAGAACGAGGAAGAAGAAGAAGAAGAAGAAGAGTTGGTTTTCATATGCTGACTTTCTCTACCTTTGAAGGAGAATCAAACCTCCTTACAATCTCCTTCCCTTCCCCTCCCCACAACAGACACCTTAACTGAGGCCGAGAGAGCTCATGGAGAACTGTGACTAGCCCAAGGTCATCCAGCAGTAGGGTTGCCAGGTCCCTCTTCACAACCAACGGGAGGTTTTTGGGGTGGAGCCTGAGGAAGGCGGGGTTTGTTGAGGGGAGGGACTCCAATGCCATAGAGTCCAATTGCCAAAGCGGCCATTTTCTTCAGGTGAATGGATCTCTATCAGCTGGAGGTAAGTTGTAATGGCAGGAGATCTCCAGCTAGTACCTGGAGGTTGGCAACCCTATCCAGCAGGCTTCATGAGTAGCTCAGATTAGCCTCCACCGCTCATGGGGAAGAGTGGGGAACCAAACCCGGTTCTCCAATACAGAGTCCACTGCTCCAAACCACTGCTCTGTAACCACTGCGCTATGCTTAGGAAGGTTCTAGATCATGCACGCAAGGAAATATGTTTTATTCCCGTGACATATTGTCCCTTGCAGACAGCACTGTGCTTTATTCCATAGAGGCACATACCTTTTTCCCCTAACAACTTCCACTGCGTATAATATTTCTCCAGTATACAAAGTGCCGCCTTGTTACTTATTTTTTACGGGCATCTGTGGTGCCCGTAGCATACATTAACATTTACTGTCCTCCATAATGTGATCATTTGGAATACAGCTTCCTGGCACGGTTGTTTTTCTTCTCTGCTGAAAACACAAGCCGACGTTGCCATTTTCCCATGCACATCATTCATAAGACTCTGCGCTTTCAAGGGAGGGAAGGAAGACTGAAAGAAACTGTCTCTAGCATTGTCACGGTGACTTTTATGATTGACGGGCGTGTGGCATGCTGGAGAAATGGAGAAAAGACAGCAAATGAGGCCAGCTGAAGATAGAATCATAGAATCATAGAGTTGGAAGGGACCACCAGGGTCATCTAGTCCAACCCCCTGCACAATGCAGGACATTCACAACTACCTTCCCCCAACCCCCCAGTGACCCCTATGCCATGCCCAGAAGATGGCCAAGATGCCCTCTCTCTCATCATCTGCTTAAGGTTATAGAATCAACATTGCTGACAGATGGCCATCTAGTCTCTGCTTAAAAGCCTCCAGGGAAGGAGAGCTCACCACCTCCCGAGGAAGCCTGTTCCACTGAAGAACCACTCTGTTAGAAAATTCTTCCTAATGTCTGGACGGAAACTCTTTTGATTTAATTTCAACTCGTTGGTTATGGTACGACCTTCTGGGGCAACAGAAAACAACTCGGCACCATCCTCTATATGACAGCCCTTGAAGTACCTGAAGATGGTTCTCATATCCCCTCTCGGTCTTCTCCTCTTCAGGCGAAACATACCCAGTTCCTTCAACCTTTCCTCACAGGACTTGGTCTCCAGACCCCTCACCATCTTTGTTGCCCTCCTCTGGACACGTTCCAGCTTGTCTACATCTTTCTTAAATTGTGGTTCCCAAAACTGAACACGATACTCTGGGTGAGGTCTAACCAGAGCAGAGTAAAGCGATACCAGCACTTTGCGTGATCTGGACACTATGCTTCTGTTGATGCAGCCCAAGATGTAGGAATCCGATTCTTGCAGTGTGCATCGAGTTGCCTAGAGGCAAGTATCATGACGGCCCGGCAAGTGGCCGCTACAGAAAACTCATTGGGTCTTTGCAATTATTAGTCAGAACCATTCTGGGTCCAGTCCACACCATCAGGTTTCCTGCAATCCCTTGCAATGTGCTGGAGGCCTGACATAATGGTTCCCCCACAGCTCTAGGGTTGCCAATTCCAGGTGGTGGCCGGAGATCTCCCGCTGTTACAACTGATTGCCAGGTGACAGCGATCAGTTCCCCTGGAGAAAATGGCTGCTTTGGAAGGTGGGCTCTATGGCATTATACCCCCTTGAAGTCCCGCCCTTCCCCAAACCCCACCCTTGATAAGGAAGTTACTGGTAACTTCAAGGTAACTGGAACATGGTTCTGGAGGTGAACTAACCACAAAGATGGAAGGCTTGGGGTGGATATGTTTCTTATGTTTCCAGATTTGTCCGTGTTCCAATGGAGGAAGTATGTTGTTGACATAATTTCTTGCTAGGGTTGCCAACCTCCAGGTACTAGCTGGAGATCTCCTGCTATTACAACTGATCTCCAGCCAGTAGACATCAATTGACCTGGAGAAAATGGCCACTTTGGCAGTTGGACTCTATGGCATTGAAGTCCCTCCCCTCCCCAAACCCCGACATACTCAGGCTCTGCCCCAAAAACCTCCTACCGGTGGTGATGAGGGACCTGGCAACCCTATTTCTTGCAGAACTAGGATGCGTGATGGCCCTGGGCCTAAACCAAAGGACTCGGCTGCCTCTGGTTGTCCTCTGATCTGGGACACCATTAGTGGAAGTCCAAGATCCAGGCTGTGTTAGGATGGTGTGGCCGTTATGTAGTAAAGCGGGAGCCTGAATAAGCGTACCTAAATGATAGAGGGGGGATGATTTAGACAAGCTGCCATTCTTCACACAGATGTGCTGGTAGTAACCAGGAGATGGGAGGGGAGGGGCCGTGGCTCAGTGGTAGAGCATCTGCTTGGCATGCAGAGGGTCCCAGGTTCAATCCCTGGCATCTCCAGTTAAAGGTATTAGGTAAGTCAGTGGTGCTTTGTAATTGGCTGTGAGCACTTTGCATTATGCATGGGGATTTTACCCAGTCTGAGCTCAGGAAAGAGGGAAGAACAGGAAGATCCAGGATTTGTGAGGGTTGACAGCGAGGTCATCTCTAATGGAAGGAAAACTCAGGTGTTCCACAGCACCTAATGTAATAGGCATGCTCCTCTGATCCTGGAGATAATAGGGATACATCATTACTAGTATCCATTTTTTACTAGTAGCCACGAATACCCTTCTCCTCCATGAACATGTCCACTCCCCTCTTAAAGCCTTCCAAGTTGGCAGCCATCATCACATCCTGGGGCAGGGAGTTCCACAATTTAACTATGCCTTGTGTGAAGAAATATTTCCTTTTATCAGTTTTGAATCTCTCACCCTCCAGCTTCAGCAGATGTCCTCGCGTTCTGGTATTATGAGAGAGGAAGAAAAGTTTCTCCCTGTTCACTCTCTCCATACCATGCATAATTTTATAGACCTCTATCATGACTCCCCTTAAAAGGTAAAGGTAAAGGTCCTCTCACCTGTGCAAGCACCAGGTAATTCCTGACCCACCAGGTCATTCCTGACCCATGTCACATCTCGACGTCTCCCCTTAACCCACCCCTTAATCCTGCAGGCTATTTTTTACATACCCATGCTGTGCTTTTCAGGAACCAATGTGGGGTGGTGGCAGCAGCACCTTGCTTCAAGTGACAGGTGATCTTGATATGGCCTTCTTCTCTAGCTACATGTCATCATAATGGCATCATTAGGGTTGCCAGGTCCCTCTTTGCCACCGGCGGGAGGTTTTTGGGGTGGAGCCTGAAGAGGGTGGGGTTTAGGGAGGGAAAGGACCTCAATGCCATAGAGTTCAATTGCCAAAGCGGCCATTTTCTCCAGGTGAACCGATCTCTATTGACTGGAGAGCAGTTGTAATATCAGGAGACCTCCAGCTAGTACCTGGAGGTTAAAAAATAAAAAAATTACCCTATGCTACAAATGGAAAGCTAAATCCAAGGAAGCACCACAGAAGCTCAATCACACAAAGATAGATATAATGTAAAACAACCAAACATTTCCTGCCCTATGACAATAATACTATGACTTACAACTATAATTCTATAGTTGTAAGGCTCAATACAGCTTATCCCGAGCACTCTGTGGTCTTCATTTTGGATACTTGTATTAGTTCTCAATTGGTCATATACGAGCTGTGGCATCTGTAAGGAAGAAGCCATTGAGCAATCCGGCCTTGAGAGTTTCACCCCCCAGGAATTACAGCTGGGATAGTTTTGAGAACAGGTGAAACGAATGAGGAGGCAGGAAACTAAGGTCAGCAGTTAACTGAAAAATGGAGGTTGCTCCAGCGGGAAGGACCTTGGTTCGGGATTCTGTTTGTTTTACAGTGACTGATAGTAAGAAGGAATAAGACCAGCTCTGTGTTGCAAGTAGAGTAGATTGCTAGTTGCTTTGAGTTCATTATTTTCCTTTTAAATTGCCTGTAATGGTGTGAGAACTTATTTTCTTTTTTGCTCTCTCAGAAACCAATAAACTTGTTTATATTTCTTAAGCAAAGGTGTGAGGCTCGTCCCTGCGTGGCTCTTCCCTGCCCAGAATGAACCTGCAGGCTGGAGGAGAAAAGCCTGAGTAGTGGGAAATTACAGGCCCAAAATAAAGGAGGTCTAGGTCTCTCTCTCTCTTGCTTCTCATGTCGAGGAGAGACTAGAACCATACAGCATCATACAATGATTCTTCATGCATAAGAATGTCGGTGAATGTTTGCTAATCATCATATGGCAAGCTGAAGAAGGAGAGTCGAAACGTGGAACTATCCAGAATTCACGTTCTTGCCGGATCCCGTGGGGTTTTCCACCCTGCAGGGTCCTTTCGTTGATACATTGTTCAGCAGTTCCATCCTTGAACTTTCTACTGTTTGAACGGTGAACTTAAGTATTATTTCTTTGGACTCTATTTCTTGGTGGTGTAATCAACACATTTATGGACTTCCTTGGTGGCTATTGGATGTCTTATGTGTTTGTACTATAGGTATTATATGTGATAAGGTCTATTGTCTGTGGCCGAAGGCCATCACAATCCACCATACAAAACATTAAAATAACTTTAAAATATCATAAAAACATTAAAATAACTTTAAAACAGTCTGACCCACAAGAAACTAGTATTTAAATATGTTAAGTTCCCTGATTAAAAACAGCTTTAGCTCTGATTTTCTTAGCTGCTAAAGCAAAGAGTGACACTTGTAAGAAACATCAGGATTGGAGTCTGATAGGAGAAAGAGCAGCTTCTCTGGATCTGGAGAAAGATTTAGAATTGCTCCGAGGAATTTAAGTCTGGGCTCTGTATAAAAAGGACAGAATAAGGTGTAATGAGTTAGGTCCTCTGGAGCGGCCCCACAAATACATAGGCTAGAGGCCCACGGTGTTCAGGAGTAACGTCCAGCTATCCAAGCAGTTGGCATGGTTTGAAACCAGAGGGCGGTAAAGGCTATTCTGCGGTTACAGAAGGGGATACTGACCAGGTATGAAGCTCTGACATGAGCCCTTTTAAACTGTTTACACCATGGTGAGAATTTGGACTGGGAGATTGATTGCCTGTCCGATGCAGCAACACATTTGAACACCCAATCCCGAATGTTGGTACTGGCTGTGGGGACAGCCTGGGTGTCGTCTGATATGGAGTAGCAATGCAGGATGTTGTTATAGCAGGCTAGCTTGTTGGCATCATTTTGCATCATCCGTTTAAAACACTGCCTATGATGTAAATTGGTATTATATGTAATGCCTAGGGTTGCCTCTTTGCCACCGGTGGGAGATTTTTGAGGCGGAGCCTGAGGAGGGCGGGGTTTGGGGAGGGGAGGGACTTCAATGCCATAGAGTTCAATTGCCAAAGCGGCCATTTTTCTCCAGGTGATCTCTATCGGCTGGAGATCAGTTGAATCAGCAGGAGATCTCCTGCTACTACCTGGCAGTTGGCAACCCTAGTAATGTATGTATTAGTATTGATAGAATTATAGTACCTGGAGGTTGGCAACTCTATCCACGGGGCTTCTAACATGCACTTTCACTGCACTGGTATGCCGACGGGGTTTTGTTCTCTTTCTTCAGAATGGCCTTTCGGTTCATCCAGCTGAAACCCAGCCGTGTCTTGGTGACATCAGCATTCACTTCTGTGCAGGCAATTAGGACACAGCAAACAGATGCTTGGGACTTTAGTTGAGCAACAAGCAGCAGGAGCAAATGAATATGTTAACAACAAACCTCGTTTTTATATGCCACCCCCCCCTTCCTGATGACGTCCAGCTGCAGGTGAGGGTATGATAAGAATATAGGCCATCTGGGAAAGCAAATCCTGAAAGTGCAGAAGGGCTGTGAAATGTCTCCACGCTTCAGAAGAACGCCTCCGGTATGTTGCAGCCGAAGCAGGATGTGTCCAAAACTTCAGTCTAGAGGTTTGTTCTTTAAAACTATGTGTTTTCTTCGTTAAAATGCTAATAGCAAAGCAGGAAGCCCAGTTTCGAACAGTGAAACTGAATCGAGATGGAAGCATTCAATCTCCCCTCCCTTCCCTTTGGGAGGGGCTGTGTCTCAGCAGCAGAGCATCTGCTTGGCATGCAGAAGGTCCCAGGTTCAATCCCCGGCATCTCCAGTTAAAGGGACCAGGAAAGTAGTTGATGTGAAAGACCACAGCCTGAGACCCTGGAGAGCTTCTGCCCGTAGGGTTGCCAGGTCCCTCTTCGCCACTGGCCGGAGGTTTTTGGGGTGGAGCCTGAGGAGGGCGGGGTTTGGGGAGGGGGAGGGACTTCAATGCCATAGAGTCCAATTGCCAAAGCGGCCATTTTTTCCAGAGGACTTGATTTTTATTGGTTGGAGATCAACTGTAATAGCAGGAGATCTCCAGCTAATACCTGGAGGTGGGCAACCCTATCTCTTCTTGACACCCACTGGCCCTTGGGTTCTGGATTCAAGTTCTAGACTCCTTGGCAAATCCAGTCATTCAAGAAGAAGGAGAAGAGTTGGTTTTTATATGCTGACTTTATCTACCCAGCTGGCTTCATGTGTAGGAGTGGGGAAACCAACCCAGTTCACCAGATTAGAGTCCTCTGCTCATGTGGAGGAGTGCAGAATCAAACCCGGTTCTCCAGGTCAGAGTCCACCACTCCAAACCACGACACCACACTATTTTTATTTACTAATTAAAATACATATATTGACTCTTTGGGTCAATATCTAACTATCACGACACATGTTGGTGTTGTTCCAAGGAGAGGAACAGCATTGAGGGAAGTACTGTAAAGAGGAACTTTCCCTCTAAAGAACACGCTCTTAATCTTAGTTCGAACAAACTCATTCTGCACTTTGGAAAGGTGCGAGGTATTTATCTTTCAAGGACTTTGATTAATGCCATTTCTTTTCCGTGGGTGGGTATAGCTCTGTTTGTATTTCTGCAGCCTGTGTCTATTGACTGGATTTTGCATTACTCGGTATTGATTCTTTCCTTTACAAAAAAGAAGCAGAAGTCCTCTTTGCCACCGTTACCAAGGATACAGTTCGGGTTTTGTTACAATAACTACAGTCTTCAAAGTGAATAGGAACGCAAAGGCCTTCCGTGGTACCCCCTTTCTAGTGCTGATTAGAAATGGGCTGCAATCCAAATGCTATTCCTGGCCTTGATTCAATGCCGTTTTGGAGAAAACGCACAAAGCCAAATGCAGGTGCTTCAGAGGAGTTATTAAAATGTTAAGGACCCATTGCCAATTGGGGCGAAGTCACAGCCAATGTCTTCTACCATGCAAAACGTCGAGGCATTAACTGCCTTCTCCTTCGAACAAGGTGGAATTTGCTCATCGACGGAGGCTATTCCAATTAATTAAGTAGACACTCGGCTGCAGGATGCGGCAACAAAGAAGGTGGAGATCAGTCGGAATTCCGGGAGATCCCCAGATTCCGGGAGATGCCATAGAGTCCAATGGCCAAAGCGGCCATTTTCTCCAGGGGAACTGATCTCTCTCGGATGGAGATCAGTTGTAACAGAGGGAGATCAGCTAGTACCCGGATGCTGGCAACCCTAACTCCAATTACGTAATAATGTCCACGGTGCACAGCTCTGTCCTCAGAAGTTTTCAAGAGGATGCCTGCACACTAGACAGGGGATATGAGCCCGCCCGCTGAGAGCTGACAAATTCCCAACTAACCTCCTCATCCCCCATACTCGCTCAATTACATGGTGGTGGGGGGAATGGTGGCAGGTAAAAGTGTAGGGTTGCCAGGTACTTCTTCACTACCGGCGGGAGGTTTTGGGGGCCTAGCCTGAGAAGGGCGGGATTTAGGAAGGGAAGGGACTTCAATGCCATAGAGTCCAATGGCCAAAACGACCATTTTCTCCAGGGGAACTGATCTCTATCGGCTAGAGATCAGTTGTAATAGCAGGGGATCTCCAGCTAGTACCTGGAAGTTTGCAACCCTAGAAAAATGGTGGGAGAATGACGTTGAGTAATACGGTAATGTTACTTATGGGTAGGGTTGCCACTTCCCTCTTCGCCACCAGTGGGAGGTTTTTGTGGAAGGAGCCTGAGGAGGGCGGGATTTGGGGAGGGGAGGAACTTCAATGCCATAGAGTCCAATGGCCAAAGCAGCCATTTTCTCCAGGGAAACTGATCTCTATCGGCTGGAGATCAGTTGTATTAGCGGGAGATCTCCAGCTAGCACCTGGAGGTTGGCAACCCTCGGCAACCCAGTGGAAGGCACTGTCATTTGTGTTCTTCTTGGTAGCATCTAGATGGCCACTGTTGGACAGTATGCTGAATTAGACGGGACCTTTGGTCTGATTCTGCTGGGCTTCTCTTAGGGGCCTTGTTGCAGATTGCAGAAGAATACTCACCCGGATCCAAAGTTCAGCTCTCAAACACATTCAAGGTGACTCTCCTAGGGAAAAAAAAAGCAGTTTCCATCAGTTTCCATTAAGAACATCTGTTGTGATTGCTTTCTTTCTTATCTGTACCTCACAGGAATTGAGGAGGTAGGACAGGAATTCAATTAAAAGGGGACCAGCCTGCCATTCAAGTTGCAGTGCCAAGGCCCAGACGGGGCGAAGAGACCTGACAGCTGGCAGCCCTGGGGAAGTGTGCCAAGGGCTCCTGCTTGCCGAGAAAGCAGTTTGAGGTCTTGGCTTGCTGTAAAGCAAATGAGATGGTCTAAACTGGGGGCAGGAGTAGGGCTGGTTGAACTTAATTTGGTTGTCCCTCACAAGGTGCGCCCACCCTTGGGTCCATGGCACTGCCAGCCAGCTCTGACCTGCAGGGGCTTGGCATAGAGCTAGGGTTGCCAGGTCCCTCTTTTCCACCAGGGTTGCCAACCTCCAGGTAATAGCTGGAGATCACCTGCTATTCCAACTGATCTCCAGCCGATAGAGATCCATTCCCCTGGAAGAATTGGCCGCTTTGGCCATTGGACTCTATGGCATTGAAGTTCCTCCCCTCCCCAAACCCCGCCCTCCTTAGGCTCCGCCCCAAAAACCTCCCACTGGTGATGAAGAGGGACCTGGCAACCCTATCGCCACCGATGGGAGGTTTTGGGGGGCTGAGCCTGAGGAGAAGTCCAGTTGCCAAAGCGGCCATTTTCTCCAGGGGAACTGATCTCTATCAGCTGGAGATCAGTTGGAATAGCAGGAGGTCTCCTGCTAGTACCTGGATGTTGCTGCCAAAAAGCCACAGGCTCAATCCTTTTAAGTACAAGATTTCAATATCAACAGATATTAAGCAATAATGCTATTCACTGTATTATTACAAAAGACTGTATAACTTTGTGAACTATTACAATAATAATAAACCAACTAGTGAAGTCAAATTACATATCCCAACAGGTATATACCATGCATATACCAGGTAGGTATCACAAAGTTCATTACTATCAAGTTCTAACAATAATATTTTGTCCCAATGGGACTAAATCTTCTATATGTTCTTTTTCCAGATGTCAGGCAGAACAGGAAGATGGTCGTTTCTGTTCTTCCTCAGTTCCTCCTCTGACCTCTTATTTCTCCAGCCGGTATAAATTTTATATGTTATACAATTCCATTCAACAAACTCTCCATGGGTAGCATTAATATCCTTCTGCCTTCAAGAGGCTAGTGTGATTTCATAAAATGGCAGGAGGTTTTGGGGGCGGTGCCTGAGGAGGGCGGGGTTTGGGGAGGAGGACTTCAATGCCATAGAATCCAGTGCCCAAAGCAGCCATTTTCTCCAGGGGAACCGATCTCTATTGGCCGGAGATCAGTTGTAATAGCAGGAGATCTCCAGCCACCACCTGGAGGCTGGGGGTCAAGGGTCATTTTTTCAACAGGGAGGCGTGGGGGCCTTTGCTTGTGCTATGTCTTTGTTTGCAAGTTTTCCATCCCACCTTTTCATAAAGCATGTTCGAGATGGCAAACGGCGCTATCAAAGAGCAATACGATGCGCACTAAGTACGACAATAAACCCCGCATCGCCGAAAGCCCAATAAAATAGAAGACAACGATACAATACAACGCAGAAGCAATGATCGCTGCGAAAGCACAACATGCCATAACAGATAAATTAGGGACGCTTTGCCCAATTTCATTTAGCAGCAGGAGTCAATAGAACAAATTACTGCAGCCGCCTCAAAACTGCATTCTGCAGCCAATCGCAAGGAGACAGTTTCATCTGTTTGGAGGGAGAGCGTCTTTCCGCAAACCCTGCTCTGTCATTTTAAGTGCGTGGAGAGACGGGGCACTGCGGTTGCTCAGGCGGAGGTAGGGTTGCCAACCTCCAGGTACCAGCTGGAGATCTCCTGCTATTACAACCGATCTCCAGCTGACAGAGATCTGTTCGCCTGGATAAAATGGCCACTTTGGCAATTGAACTCTAGGGCTGTTGATTCGGTTCGGCCCGAACTGAAAATCAGCCGAATTTCCCTTGATTCGGTGGTTTTTAGTTCGGGACGAACCGAACTCAAAAATGGCGGGACACCGGGGGAACCGAATTCAGCGAGTTCGGGAGTTCACGAATAAATCCGGCCAATTCGGGGCCGTCAGTAAGCAGCATAACCTTCAGTAAGCAGCATTCTCCTCCCCCGGCCAATCGGTGGTCAAGCTGGGTCTTCTTCTAGCCAATCAGTCAGGATTGAGTACTGGAGGAATCAGCTGATGTGCGGCCCCACCGGGGAAAGAGAGAGAGAGAGGGAAATCCTCGTGTGTGTGTGCGGGGGTGCTTGTGCACATTCGCTCCTTTCCATGGCTGCAGGGGGCGCATTTTTTGGGGTACAGACCCCAAACTTTCAGGGGATATTCAGACAAGCCTTCTTAAGAGACCACCCAAGTTTTGTAAACATTGGGTCAGGGGGTCCCGAGATATGGGCTCCCCCCTTTTTCTTTCCATGGCTGCAGGGGGCGCATTTTTGGGTGTGCCGACCCCAAACTTTCAGCGGAGCATCAGACAAGGCTTCTTAAGATACCTCCCAAGTTTTGTAAACATTGGGTCAGGGGGTCCCGAGATATGGGCTCCACCCCTTTTTCCTCTCCCCCCTTTTCCATTTCCGTGGCTGCAGGGGGCGCTTTTTGGGGGGTGCAGCCCCCAAACTTTTATCATAGCTTCAGACAATCCTTCTTAAGAGACCACCCAAGTTTTGTAAAGATGGGTTAAGTGGGGGCAGAAATATCGGCTCCCCCCGTTTTCTCTTTCCGTGGCTGCAGGGGGCGCATTTTTGGGTGTGCTGACCCCAAACTTTCAGCGGAGCTTCAGACAAGGCTTCTTAAGAGACCACCCAAGTTTTGTAAACATTGGGTCAGGGCCCCCCCGAGATATGGGCTTTCCCCTTTTCCCTATTGGGATGAATGGATCACCCTCAAGAGATTGTGAGGGTCTGCATGTCTCTGTCTACAGGTTCCTGTCTTCCCCCCCCCTTCTCCTTTGAACTCGTAAAAGCAGTTCACACCGTTTGGCATTTCCTGGGTTCAGGCGCCATATCTGTCAGGCCTTGGCTGGAATGCCTCCCCTGTAACATATGCCTCCCCTGCTGTGCTTTGATTCACTCCCTCTTGCCAGATTCGGCCTTTGAGACCAGATAGCCCTAACAAGCCCTCTGGGGTCGATTGATGTCTGTATTGTACCCAATCTATCTTGTAGCTTCCCATAACATAGGTGTGAACTGTGTTGCCCTGTAGGGGATATAATTCTGTAGCTTTGGAGTTTTGCTCACTTGCAACTTTTACTCGTGTTTGGCCTATACTGTCTGAAGCCTTCAATAAACTCCTTGTTTCTGCATCAACGTCTGAGCAAGTGATTTTATGGAGTTTGCACAGGTCGGTTGGGAACTCTCACATTAAGTTGCAAGTCCTTGCCTCTTCGTACTGCTCCTGTACCGTTTCTGGACAGCTATGCAAGACGGGGGGGATAACAATGACCCGAAGGAAGAACCACAGGACAACGTGGTACCTAAACAGCCCGACCCTACCCCCTCGGATGGAAAGCAGACGGGGAAGGTGCCCAGCGGACCTGATTCGGGATCGGGACTGGGTACGAGACCCGAAACTACCACCTTTAATTCCTGGCTGGATTCCCCCCGAGGGTGGTCGCTCTCCCGCAGCGATGTGCGGGCACGACGGACTCCAGCTCCCGGTGTAGGGTTTGAAGAGGATCCCGCTCGGAAGGAGGCCCTACTGCTTCACCAGATGGGTGAGGAACGGCAACGCTGGCAGGAGGAACGCCAGGGATTGCTAGACCGTATGGACACTATGCAAGCTGTGATGCTTGAAATGGCCCATGCCATGGATGAACTGAAGGTACAGACCCCAGCCGGGGATCCGCTGGATGGAGGGCCAGCCGCACCGCCCGTCCGCCCCACTCCACCGGCTCGCAGGGATCTGAAAATCACGTACGACGGGTCGGGGGACCAACTGACGTTTTTTATGGTACAAGTGGATATTTTTATGCGTGAGCAGGCCCGAACCTTTACCTCAGAAGAGTCCCAGGTTCAGTATGTGGCATGTCTTCTCCAGGGTGAAGCGGCCGCCTGGATGGTACTGCAGTATGAGCTCCGCTCCCCGGTCTTACGAAGCCTCGATGACTTCATGGTCGCCCTCAGAAACCGTTTCGAGGACCCGAATTTAGGTGAGCGGGCAAAAGCCACCTTGTTGCAACTACGCCAAGGGACTAAATCGGTGGCGCAGTATGCGAGCGAATTTCAGTCGCTTTCGAGTAGAATTTTGGACTGGAGTGAGGCTACCCGAGTACAGTGTTTCCGTGAGGGACTGAACCCGGAATTGCAACACTGGGCCTTCATGCAAGGTAACCCTCCCGATGTCGAAGGGTGGGTCCGTCATGCCGCCGACATCGAGAACCGAAAGCAACTGCTGACCCTATCCCGACAACGCTCCGGACGGGAAGCTAAACCCCGTGGAGACAGACCCGGCGGCCCGAAGGACTCTCGCCCCCTCGGGGGAGGAGGTCCCTCCATGGCCGAACGCCGCAAACGCTTTGAGAGCGGGGTCTGCCTCGTTTGCGGGGGGAAAGGACACTTTGCCTCTCAATGTCCTTCCCGTTCCAGACGCCCGGGACCGCCTCGCCCGACTATGACCGAAGCGGAGAAAACCCCAGCCGAAGGGCAACCTCGCCGCCCGAGCGGCGCAACCAGCCGCCGGAGCGCACCTCCCGCCCTGCACGTGCGCGCCCAAGCCGGAGCCTCGGGCTCTACTGGTCCATCGGGACCACGGATTACAACTGAAGCCTTTGACTCATCGGAGTCACGGATTACAAATACCCCATCTACTTCCTCCAGCGAAGAGGAGGACTGGGAATTGCCGGCAAAAAACGCCGCCGGTCTGCTGTAAAGGGGGCTCCTCAGCAGACCGCTCCGAAAGTTGTGCAAGGAGCTCCATTGATGGTAAGCGCTCAGGAAGACAATGTTTATATTAGGGTCAACCTTTCTTTACCAAAAGGGGGTCCCGTGTTAGAATTCCCAGCCCTAGTCGACTCGGGCTGCGCCCGCACCCTGATAAGCGAAGAGGCTGCCAAACAATTGCGAGTTAAACGTAAGCGGCTCCCAGACACCCTCCGCTTCTCTCAAATGGACGGCAGTGACTTTAAGAAGGGACCCGTAACTCACCGCACCACCACGGTGGTCATGGCCGTGGGGGAACATTGGGAACGGCTTTACTTTACTATTGCCCCCATAGTCGCACCAGTAGTGTTGGGGATGAATTGGCTGCAGGGTCACAACCCCTCCATAGACTGGGTGAAGCGGACGCTCACCTTCCCTAGCAACCCCTGCGAATTACACGATAAAGACCGAGTGCTTTGCACTCCAGCAGCCGCCTTGGTAGGGGCCCCCGCACCTGAGGCTCCCTTACCCCAGCTGCCCAGCGAGTACTCCCAATTCGCCGATGTGTTTGACGTGCGGGAATGCGACGCACTACCCCCCCACCGAGAGACTGACTGCGCTATTGAAATTGTGGGGGATGGTAAATTATCCAAAGGGAAGGTCTACCCCATGAGTCCAAACGAAAAGGCGGTACTGCGGGAGTACTTGGACACAAACCTAGCACGGAGTTTTATCCGCCCGTCCAAGGCTCCTTACTCGGCCCCTGCCTTCTTTGTCAAGAAGAAGACGGGAGATTTGAGACTATGTATTGATTTTCGTAGACTGAATGCTGTTACTCAGTCTAATGCATACCCCCTCCCTCTCATTCCAGACCTTCTCGCGCAATTGAAGGAGGGCCGGATCTTCACCAAATTGGATTTGGTGGAGGCCTATCACCGCGTCCGCATAAGAGAAGGGGACGAACCTAAGACTGCCTTTTCTAGTTGTTTTGGAATGTTTGAGTATTTGGTGATGCCGTTCGGACTTTCGGGGGCTCCGAGTGTGTTTATGCAGTTGATCAATGAGGTTTTACATGACTTATTGTTTCGTGGGGTAGTAGTTTTCTTAGACGATATCCTCATTTATTCGGAAACCATGGAAGAGCATGTGCAGCTGGTGCGCGAGGTACTCCAGCGGCTGCGTGAGCATAAATTGTTTGCTAAGATCTCCAAATGTGATTTCCACCAACTCTCCATCACCTTCCTGGGCTATGTAATTTCCCATCAAGGCTTAGAAATGGATCCCGAGAAGGTTCGGGCGGTTATGGACTGGGAGCCTCCCGTTACGCGCAGACATTTGCAACAGTTTCTAGGCTTTGCCAACTTTTATCGAAACTTCATTCCCAACTTTTCACAAGTGGCACTTCCCCTCACCTCGCTTCTGCGCACCAAGGGGAAGGGGGCAAACGCTGCTCTGCCCTCTGCTAGGTTGCAATGGTCCACGGACTGCCAGCGAGCCTTCGACACGCTTAAGCTGCTCTTCTCGTCCGAACCCATTCTTGCACCCGGACTGTAATAAACCTTTCGTGGTTCTGGTTGATGCCTCGGATGTTGCCATGGGGAGGCCCCTCTTGCAGTGGGACGAGAACAATCACTTAAAACCGTGTGCCTATTTTTCTAAAAAGTTTTCCCAGTCCGAGATTAACTGGGCCATTTGGGAGAAGGAGGCAGCTGCTGTTAAACATGCCCTCACCATTTGGAGACATTTTCTGGAAGGGGCAGAGACTCCTTTTGAGGTGTGCACCGATCACAAGAATCTCGAGGCTTTAAAAGGAGCTAGGAAGCTCAACGCAAAGCAAATTCGTTGGGCTCAATTCTTTGCCAAGTTCCGATTCGTTCTGAAACATGTACCTGGGAAAGACAATGCTCTGGCGGATGCTCTCTCCCGGCTTCCACAGTACCGCAATGATTTTGACCGGCCAGTGGACTCTCTGTTCACCCCCGAGCAAAGAGGGGACGTTTCGGGACTCGCAGTGATCACCCGGTCCCAATCCCACCGTCAGGAAACCCCTCCCCTCAGAGGTGTCCCGGAGGCATTTCAGCAGCGGCTCCGGGACGCTTCTCTAAGGGAAGCTGAACAGCAGACCCTTCCCGCGGGCCTTGAACAACGAGATTCTTGGTGGGTGCAGGGGGGCAAACTCTATGTTCCTGAAGTTCTGCGCAAAGAGGTATTGGGAATGGTTCACGGGGCCAAACTCGCAGGTCATTTTGGGTTTGTTAAGACCTTGCATTTGGTAAGACGGCAATTTTGGTGGCCTAGCATGAGGGCCGATGTGGAACTGTACATGCGCAGCTGCCCCGTCTGTGCCACGGCCAAAAAACGGATGGGAAAGCCCCCTGGGCTTTTGAAACCCTTGGAAACGCCTACCATGCCCTTGTCAACATATGTCAAAGTTATGCCTAGTCTGCAGTTTGCTAAACAGATCATACTGATCAGAGTGACAGCTAAGTCATGTGATGAGGCTGGTCTGATCCAGTTTGTACAGCCAGGAATGGGGATTTCCAGAATGACTCATTTCAGGTGAACTGTGATTGGTCATGAATGTGTATATAAGTCTGTATAGTGAATGTGAGTTACCTATTGCCTGAAATATATATGCTGGCGGAGCATGCTGTTGCTCAGAGCTGTGAATGTTAACAGCCAAAGGACTCTGTGTAGATATTGTAAATAAACTGTACATAGCAGAACTGCGTGGTGTGAAGTTGCTACCAGGTAAACTCCTGAAGTCCAGACAAGCTGTGCGCGACAGGGTTATGGGCCCAGATAGACTGCGCTGAGAGCTGGAGGTTCTATTGGAGTTGGTGAGCTACTGCCGTGAGTTGCTGCTGTGAGCGGTTTGGATGTCTACAGAGGCCAGCGACACTGAGGACCTTGATGTACAGTCTTCAGACGGTTCAGTTGTTTCTGACAAAGAGTCGGAGGAGGAACCAGGGGAAGATAATCAGCTACTGCCGGTGAGAGAAGATATCATGGCGCAAGCTGCTTCTGCCATGCTGATTGATAAACTGACTGCAGATAACTATGCCGTGTGGTCTCTGCGAATGGAGCATTATCTTAAGCGTGAGTCATTGTGGACGTATGTGGATTCTCCCCCACAAGCTCCCACACCTGAGGAAAGTTTAAAAGACCAGAAGGCATTGGCCACGTTGATATTAAGTGTTGCTGATGACCAGTTGGTGCATGTGGCGGGACAGGGGTCAGCTAAAGATGCCTGGAATAGCCTCAAGGCTGTATATGTGCAAGACACGGCTGGATCTCTTATTTCCCTGATGAGAAGGATTTATAGAAAGACTATGGGGCCAAATGAGAGTGTTAGAGCTCATTTGAATACCTTAGCCACGTATTTTCAACTGCTGGCTCAGAGTGGAAAGCAGATTTCTGACCAGGACCAGGTGTTTATAGTTTTAAGTTCCCTGACGGAGCGTTTCGACCCACTTATCTCAGCCCTTGAATCTGTGGATGCAGCTAAGTTGACCTTGCAGTACGTCACGGGCAGATTGCTAGAGCAGGAGACGAGACATATGCAACGGGAGTTGGCAGCCGGCCAGACCGGGAGCTGTGCCAAGCAAGAGATAAGGAAGGATACAAGCCTCAGCTGTGAAGCAAGTAAGCCTATACCTGTGGCATTACGTGTAAAGAGATGTTTCAGATGTGGGAAAGAGGGACACATTCAAAGATTTTGCCCTGCTGCAAGGAAATACAAAGAAGGAAAAAGGACTCAATTTGTGACCAAACAACAAGGTACGCTGGTGAGAGCAAGTCCAGACTCCCTAAATGACTCTTGGATAATTGACTCAGGAGCTTCACAAATATTTGTGAGGGAGGAAAGACTACTAATGAACTCACATCAATCGGCGTTAGGTCATGTAAGTTTGGCAGATGGACGTTCTGCAACTGTTTCCTGTGAAGGAAGTGTAATGTTTGGAAGTTTAAACCATACATTCAATGATGTGCTTTGTATACCATCTCTTGAGAGAAACTTATTAAGTATAAGTGCACTAGATTCTGCTGGATTCAGTGTGATTTTCAGAAATAAGTGCTGTAATATTCTCAAAGGTGATAAAATCATGGCAGTGGGGAATTTGAAAGATAATGTGTATGTGCTAGAGAACATGGAAGGTAAAGCACGAACAGTGTTAAATAAAAACCCACACCATAAATGTATACATTTGCTACATAGAAAACTTGGCCATGTGGGTTGGGGTACCTTGAATAAAACTCTTGCCATGCTGGGCAAAGAGAAGGTTGAATGGTGCAAAACATATCTGGATTGTGATGTGTGCAAGCAAAGTAAATCTAAGGCACACCCAGTTGCACCAAGGAGTGACAGAGTAACAAAAACCCCTCTATATCTTATTCATAGTGATCTGGTAGGCCCTTTCCCAGACAGTATATCTAAAAGAAAATATCTTCTTCTTTTGATAGATGATGCCACAAGGTTCACATGGGTGTATCCCATAGCAAAGAAGTCAGAGGTGTGTGATACTATAAAGATGTGGGCTAACAATGTGCAAAGGCAATTGGGGCATAAAATTTGTAAGTTCCAAAGTGATTTTGGGGGCGAGTACATGTCTGGTGAAATGGCTCATTGGTTTAAGACTCAAGGTATTGAACATAGAATTGCTAATGTATCTATGAGTCAAGAAAATGGTGTTGCAGAGAGAAAGGGAGGAGTACTGCAAACAATGATAAAATCAATGCTACTTGATGCTGGATTGCCAAAAATGTTCTGGGCTGAAGCGGCAAAAAATGCTTCTTATATTTCAAATAGAATTTGGACAAGTGCCACAAATAATATTCCATACAAGGCTTTGTATGGGAAAGATCCCAGTTTGGATCATATCAGGATATTTGGCAGTAAAGCATGGGTCAATATACCACTGAAACAACGTAGGAAAGGTGGTGAAAGAGCAAAAAAGTTGACATTCCTGGGGTATCAGACAGGAATGAAATCTTACCGTTTTGTAAATAACCAAAATGCATTAAGTTTCAGTCGTTCAGCTACATTCTGTGAGGATGCTAATTGGCCTAAGATACATGCAAACCAATTACTATCCACAGTATTGTTACCTATGAATGATGATTCTGTAAACATGCCAGAAGTGAAACAGGAGGTGCAGTCACCAATACATGCAGACTCTGAGAGTGTGCAAAGTGCAGATCAGAGAGTAGTACCAAGAGTGTCCTCTAGATCTACAAAAGGTATTCCACCTCAAAGGTATGGTGTAACTGCTAACCATGTGTTTGTGAAAGTTCCAACTGATTACAATGATGTATGTCTAATGTACCACAACAAGGAACAGTTGAAATGGCTTATGCAGACCATACAGGAAATGTTTAAAATGAAACATCTAGGCCCAATTAAGAATTACCTAGGGGTGCAAGTCTCCAGAAATGAGAATGGTTGGTGTGCACTAAGCCAGGAGACTGAAATGTTTGAATACTGAAAGGTTTCATTACTTAAAGAAATGGCTGTGTTTAACAAACGTTTGACTAGGGAGGCGTGTCAACATATGTCAAAGTTATGCCTAGTCTGCAGTTTGCTAAACAGATCATACTGATCAGAGTGACAGCTAAGTCATGTGATGAGGCTGGTCTGATCCAGTTTGTACAGCCAGGAATGGGGATTTCCAGAATGACTCATCTCAGGTGAACTGTGATTGGTCATGAATGTGTATATAAGTCTGTATAGTGAATGTGAGTTACCTATTGCCTGAAATATATATGCTGGCGGAGCATGCTGTTGCTCAGAGCTGTGAATGTTAACAGCCAAAGGACTCTGTGTAGATATTGTAAATAAACTGTACATAGCAGAACTGCGTGGTGTGAAGTTGCTACCAGGTAAACTCCTGAAGTCCAGACAAGCTGTGCACGACAGCCCTGGGAAGTGATCGCTATGGATTTTATCACTGACTTACCGCCCAGTCGGGGAAAAACTGTACTGTGGGTAATCACTGACTTATTCTCCAAACAGGTTCACTTTGTCCCTTGTGCCGGACTGCCGTCAGCTCAAAAGTTGGCTAAATTGTTTGTTAATCACGTGATGAAACATCATTCGATCCCTAGGAAGGTCCTCTCCGACAGAGGGGCACAGTTCGTTGCCAAATTCTGGAGAGCCTTCCTAAAGGTCATGGGGGTGGAAGAGCAAGGGCTTTCTTCAGCCTACCACCCCCAGACCGATGGTCAAACTGAACATGTCAATGCCGTGGTCGAATGCTATCTCAGATGTTATGTTAATTACCACCAGGACGACTGGGTGGACCTGTTACCTTTTGCCGAATATGCTTACAATAATGCTCCCCATTCCTCCACAGGTTTCAGTCCTTTTCATGTGGTGTATGGGAAAGACTTTGGACCCTTCGGCTCTGCTACCATCACCCCTGAACCCAAGGGGGTTCAGGAAGTCCAGGATTGGGTGCAAGTAGTACAGTCCACTTGGCCCTGGTTGCAGAAAAATCTAGAAAGGGCCAAGCGTAAATATAAGGACCAAGCGGATAAGCATAGGTCTCCGGGATGGGAACTTAAGGTGGGGGAGCAGGTTTACCTTTCCACAAAGAATCTACGTTCACTTCGGCCTTGTAAAAAGCTGAGTGACAGATACGTAGGTCCTTTCCCCATATCCCGAGTGGTCAACGACGTCACGGTGGAGTTAGAACTTCCCAAAACTCTTCGGGGTGTACATCCTGTATTTCACATCAGTTTGCTCAAACCGTTTGTCGCTGCCCCTCAATTCCATCCTCCCCCTAAGTCCGAGATTCCTACTGTTGTGGGGGGGGGGAGATGCATTTAGAAGTTTCAAAGGTGTTGGACTCCAGGGTGAAGAAGGGTAAATTGTTCTATTTAGTTCGCTGGAAACACCTGGGCTCCGCTCATGACGAATGGGTGGCGGCTCCCCATATGGCCGCCCCCCGCCTGGTTCAAGAATTCCACTCTGCCTACCCAGATAAGTCTCGCCCGCCCGGACTCGGGGGAGGGGGGCCTTAAGGGGGGCAGAATGTGAGGGTCTGCATGTCTCTGTCTACAGGTTCCTGTCTCCCCCCCCTTCTCCTTTGAACTCGTAAAAGCAGTTCACACCGTTTGGCATTTCCTGGGTTCAGGCGCCATATCTGTCAGGCCTTGGCTGGAATGCCTCCCCTGTAACATATGCCTCCCCTGCTGTGCTTTGATTCACTCCCTCTTGCCAGATTCGGCCTTGGAGACCAGATAGCCCTAACAAGCCCTCTGGGGTCGATTGATGTCTGTATTGTACCCATCTATCTTGTAGCTTCCCATAACATAGGTGTGAACTGTGTTGCCATGTAGGGGATATAATTCTGTAGCTTTGGAGTTTTGCTCACTTGCAACTTTTACTCGTGTTTGGCCTATACTGTCTGAAGCCTTCAATAAACTCCTTGTTTCTGCATCAACGTCTGAGCAAGTGATTTTATGGAGTTTGCACAGGTTGGTTGGGAACTCTCACATTGATGCATACATATGGATCTCATATTGGATACAAATGGAATCATATTGGATTACCCAGCCTCCCAGCCCCTCCTGATGGAACAGAAGACAGCCACAGTAAGACCCCTTTGGGGGCTTTAATCTGTAATTTTTCTTTTCTGTGTGTGTGTGTGTGTGGGGAAAGCAGAGTCTGTGTGTGTGTGGGGAGGGAGCAGTTTCTGTGGGTGGGTGGGGGAAGCCAAAGGGGGCTTTTGCCGGTTCTGCCTGGGGTGTGTGTTCCCCCTCCAGTCTCTCTCTCCCTGGTTTGAGGGGGGGCTTCATTTTTATGTCTTCAGGTTTTCCCTCATTCATAAGATCAGTTAGGTTATTTTGATGCTTGCTCAAAACTGGTTTTCAAATGGTGACTTAAAGAATGCATCTGCCTGGTCCCAAGTCCAATGCAAAAGAAGAAATTCCACCCCCTCCTGCTCATTATGCATAGCTAGCTGCCTCTGTCCCTTTCCATGGTTTGCAAACTCCCAGGTGTCAGGTGTTGCTTTGCACTGTTGCAAAGGTGTTGCATTGTGTGCTTGTGTTGCTTTGCAGTTGTAGTGTTTTGCAAAATTCTTCACACCTGCCCCGCCCTTTGCATGTTTGCAAAGGTGTTGCTTTGCAGTTGTGTTGCTTTGCAAAGTTCTTAGCAGCTGCCCCGCCCTTGCTCTCATCAGCTGTTTGTCGGGGCTGGGAGCTTTGTGCGTGGGCGGCAAGCTCTGCTCAGAGATGCACATTAAGGGTGGGGGGACCCTTTCGGGGCCCATATCTCAGCCCCCCCTGACCCAATCTTTACAAAACTTGGGGGGTCTGGCAAGAAGGGTCCTTTGAAGCTCCTCTGAAAGTTTGGGACCTCTACCCCCCAAAATGCCCCCCAGAGCCATGGAAAGGCGCTGTTGTGTTTTTAATGGCTTTATTCGGCTGAATTTTTTCCCCGAACTTTGAATTCCCGCCGAATTACACAGACCCGAAGTGGGGGAGTTCGGACTTCAGCATATCCCGAATCGAAACGGGCCGAATTCAGCCGAATCTAAACTATACCGAATTTTTTTAAATTCAACAGCCCTATTGAACTCTATGGCATTGAAATCCCTCCCCTCCCCTCCCCAAACCCCACCCTCTTCAGGCTCCGCCCCAAAAACCTCCAGGTATTTCCCAACCCTGAGCTGGAAACCCTACTTCAACACCATAGAGTAAGCTTACAATCACCTTCCCTTCCCCTCCCCACAACAGACACCCTGTGAGGAAGGTAGGGCTAAGAGAGCTCTAAGGGAGCTGTGACTAGCCCAAGGTCACTCAGCAGGCTTCATGTGTAGGAATGGGGAAACCAACACGGTTCCCCAGATTAGAGTCCACTTCTCCAAACCACTGCTCTTAACCATTACACCACTCTGGTAAGCAGTGATAGTGCATATCCAGACCCCACCCCCAAATTTGTCCTGCTTAGGACTAGGGGTGCCAACCTCCAGGTACTAGCAGGAGATCTCCTGCTATTACAACTGATCTCCAGCCGATAGAGATCAGTTCACCTGGAGAAAATGGCCACTTTGGCAATTGGACTCTATGGCACTGAAGTCCCTCTCCTCCCCAAACCCCGACCTCCTCAGGCTCCGCCCCGCAAACCTCCCAGTAGTGAAGAGGGTCCTGGCAACCCTACCTCCAAACCAGGGTTGTCTGATCGGGGATGTTTCGCCTGCAAGTGAAGTATAAGATTTGTTCCGATGGCAGGATAACCATCACTGGCTAAATAGAAACAGACAGATAATAACATCATCATTTCCCCCAGTTTCTAGATAAGCATTTTATAAATGGGCAGAGCAACAGGGAGGGATGTGATTTATTTTCGTTTCACTTGCAGTTTAATTCTTGACACTTCCCTCCTGCCCTTCTTTTGTGGAGGGGCAGGGTACATAGGGGAGGGGCTGTGGTTCAGTGGTAGAGCATCTGCTTGGCATGCAGAAGGTCCCAGGTTCAATCCCCGGCATCTCCAGTTAAAGGGACTAGGCAAGTAGGTGATGTGAAAGACCCCTGCCTGAGACCCTGGAGAGCCGTTGCCAGTCTAAGCAGACAATACAGACTTTGATGGACCGAGGGTCTGATTCCGTATAAGGCAGCTTCATGTGTGTTCATGTGTAACTTTATGCTCACAACAACTCTGTGAGGCAGGCTATGTCGCGAGACAAAATGATTAGTAGGGGGAGGGTATGTTCTGGTTCATATATTGACATTTCTCAAGCAGATTTCTCTGTGTTGGATTAAAGCACTGATCCTAAGATTATTTACTCAGGACGGCACTCTACAAGATTTACATCCAAGTAAGAATAGAGAGCCAGCGTAGTGTAGTGGTTAAGAGTGGCGGACTCTAATCTGGAGAGCTGGGCTCGATTCCCCACTCCTCCACATGAAGCCTGCTGGGTGACCTTGGGCCAGTCACCATTCTCTCCTGAAATCTCTAGGAATATCCCAACCCAGAGTTGGCAAGATGTAGTGATGAAAGAAAGCTTTGCTTAGTGAATGTATGTCTATTTTTTTTAATGTGATTAAACATTTATGCCCTGCTTGCTTTCCACGCTGGGAACTCAAAGTGTCTGACACATAAAATACTCCAAACAAACAAACAAACAAACAAACACCCTCACAGTTTAACCACAGATATACAAATAAGACTCTTCCGGCTGCTGTAAAAAGTCACCCTGGGCTGATTCTGGTTCTCGCAGAATGGTTCACCCAGGGTCAAGGGCTAAGGACCAAGCAACCACACCCTGGGTGTGCTCAAAGGCTTGAATCGAAGGGCAAGAACCCTTTAGTTCTTGCCCTTCCATTCCAGCCTTTGAACACACCCAGGTTTAAATCACCTGCCGACAGGGAAAGGGGCTTGGCCTTGTTCGGCCGCCTGAAATGTTCTGTCCCCTGCAGGCACGCTGGCGGAAAGCCATCTGCTTTGAAAATGGGTTTGGTCAACAAAAGCAGGTCCTTTCACCCTGCATTCACCCCTGTTAGTCGGCTGTACTGATGATGTAGTCCTTCTGCATCCAACCCTTTGAAGCTACCCAGTCGTGCAGTCTTGCCGGCTTCTGAATGCTCAGAGGGCAGGCTACCAAGGCAGTAACCTGAAGCATGCAGAGGAAATCTGGAACAGCAAAGGCGCATCCCTGGAATCTTGGTTTCGGGATGCATTGGCATCCACTGAGACCTTTCTGTTCCCCAATCCTTGATTTTGTTTTCTCTCCCTCTCTTCCTCAAGCAGAATGCACCAGATGGTCAATGAGGAAGTGTTTGGCTCCTTTGCTGATATAATTAGGAATCCCTTCTGCCTGAAGGAAGCCACCCCGCCTGGCAACAACCGAGGAAGGATAGACGGGCAATACGTCTCTGAGTTTATATGCCAGCGTGTTTATATCCCTATACGTCTCTGAGTTTATATGCCAGCGTGGTGTAGTGGCTAAAAGCTGGTGGAGAACCGGGTTGGGTCCCCCACTCCTCCATGTGAGCGGCAGACTCTAATCTGGAGAACCTGGTTTGATTCTCCGCTCCTCCTCATGAGCGGCAAACTCTAATCTGGAGAGCTGGGTCTGACTCCCCACAACTCCTCATGAGCGGCGGACTCTAATCTGGAGAACCAGGTTTGATTCCCCATTCCTCCACATGAAGCCTGCTGGTTGACCTTGGGCTAGTCACAGCTCTTTTAGAGCTCTCTCAGCCCCACCTACCTCACAAGGTGTCTGTGGAGGGGAGGGGAAGGGAAGGTGATTGTAAGCTGGTCTGCAATTCCTTACGGTAGAGAAAAGTGGGGTATAAAAACCAACTCTTCTTCTGATTAGAAGTCCCACAAAATGTTTTACTGTAAAACACTGAAAGCTCATTTAAATGGAAATTCTACCACTACATTCAAAAATTAATACAGGGCACCCAGCATGATACAAAAATGTTGTGTGCCCCCCCCATCTTCTCCTACCTGCATCAGTTCAATCACTTGACACATTTTTTTTCATTTTCCAATCTTTCTGCATCCAATCTTTAACTGAAAAAAAAAAATACCAGCAGAATGACACTCAGAGACAACTAGGATCTCTAAAGCAGTAAAAGGTTTTGTAGGAAATATCCAACATTTTCAGCAGCTGTATGCTTTATCATTCTTTCTATGTGCTGTTATGCTTTTTTGTTGCCAAAGGAAAGAAGATAACCAGCAATGTAACCTCGTAGTGTTACAAAAACCAACCCTCCCAAAAGCTTTAAAGACTAGGGCCATGATACAGCATGGTGTAGTGGTTAAGAGCGGCGGACTCTAATCTGGAGAGCCGGGTTTGATGCCCCACTCCTCCACATGAAGCCTGCTGGGTGACCTTGGGCTAGTCACAGTTCTCTCTGAACTCTCTCAGGCCCACCTACCTCACAAGGTGTCTGTTGTGGGGAGAGGAAAGGAAAGTGATTGTAAGCCAGTTGGAGACTCCTTAAAGGTAGAGAAAAGTGGGGTATAAAAACCAACTCTTCTTCTTCTCCTTTTTGGGGATGGATTTCTCCTCCTGCCATGCTCTTGAGCCAAGGTCATTACTTTTGGAAGTGAAGGACTTTGCGCTGTCTCTTAACCTCAGACTTCAGAGGTGGACTAGACTAGAGAGTCAGAGAGCTAGAGGGGTCAAAGCGCTGGGCATCCTTTCTCTACTGCTCTGACACTATCCTTTGATGTGTAGATGGCTGCTCTCAGAGAAATACTTCCTTCCTCCTCCTTCACACCTCCACTCGCACGTACTGTCTTTGCCATCTTGCCACCATGAGGGAAGGATGCAGATCATAGTCAGCTAGACTAGATTGTGTGTGTGTTAAGTGCCGTCAAGTCGCTTCCGACTCATGGCGACCCTGTGAATCAAAGTCCTCCAGAATGTCCTATCTTTGACAGTAGTGCTGTCAAAAAAAAAAAATTCGGTACAGTTCGGATTCAGCAAAATTCGGCCCGTTTTTATTCGGGCCGTGCCGAAGTCCGAACTCCCCCGCTTCGGATCCCCGGAAATTTGGGGGGATCCTGAGTTCGGGGGAAAATTCGGCCCTCGCGCGCCTTCAGAGGGATTCCCTGAAGGCGCGCGGGGGCCCTTTAAACTGATCTGAGCCTCCCAGCTGGGAGGCGCAGGTCAGTTTAAAGGGCAGCCCGCACCTTTCAGCGGGCTCCCCTGGAGAGGCGCGGGAGGCGCAGATCAGTTTAAAGGGCACCCCGCGCCTCTTCAGCCGGCTCCCCTGAAGGGGGGCGGCTGCCCTTTAAACTGATCTGTGCCTCCCGGCCGGGAGGCACAAATCAGTTTAAAGGGCACCCCGCGCCTGCTTACTGACGGCCGAATTTGCCGGATTTATTCGCGAACTCCCGAACTCGCTGAATTCGGCCCCCCCGGTTGCCCGCCAGTTTTGAGTTCGGATCCGTCCGAACAGAAAAGCACCGAATCGAGGAGAATTCGGTTGATTTTCTGTTCGGACCGAACCGAATTGACAGCCCTATTTGACAGCCTTGCTCAGATATTGCAAATTGAGGGCTGCGGCTTCCTTTATTGAGTCAATCCATCTCTTGTTGGGTCTTCCTCTTTTCCTGCTGGCCTCAACTTTTCCTAGCATGATTGTCTTTTCCAGTGATTCTACTCTTCTCATAATGTGACCAAAGTACGACAGCCTCAGTTTAGTCATTTTAGCTTCTAGGGTCAGTTCAGGTTTGATTTGATCTAGAACCAACTGATTTGTTTTTTTGGCAGTCCAGGGTATCCGTAACACTCTCCTCCAACACCACATTTCAAAGGAGTCTACTTTCTTCCTGTCAGCTTTCTTCAATGTCCAGCTTTCACACCCGTACATAGTAATAGGGAATACAATGGCATTAATTAACTTGATCTTGGTGGCCAGTGACACATCCTTACACTTCAGAATCTTTCCTAGCTCCTTCATGGCTGCCCTTCCCAGTCTCAATCTCCTTCCGATTTCTAGATTAGGAAACTATATTTACTCCATCCTATCCAGAAATGGAGTTCCAATAATAAATCAAATTTATTAGTTTGAATAGATAAAAGGCTCCAAGTAATTTTGTTTCTGGCACACACACAGAGATAGGGTGGGCCTTGCTGCTCACGATAGCCTTGTGCACTCTGCTAAATTGCAAAATCTATCACAAGGTAGTTGAGGGCGCATATGGGGTGAGGTGTACACAAGTCTCTTGTTGAAAGAAATGGCTGGTGCCCTGCTGTGTGCATCATGCTTTGCTGTGTGCATCATGCTTTGCCAGCTCCGGGTTGGGAAATACTTGGAGATTCTAGGGTGGAGCCAGAGAAAGGCGGGGTTTGGGGGAGGGAAGGGACCTCAGCAGGGTATAATTCCATAGAGCCCATCTTCCCAAGTGGCCATTTTCTCCAGGTGATCTGATCTCTGTCACCTGGAGCTCAGTCGTAATAGCTGGAGATCACCAGTCACCACCTGGAGGTTGGCAACCCGGTACTTGGCTCACTCAAAAGCTTTGATCTGTCACAGAACCATTGGTATGAGTGGTACCCTTCCAGCTGCATAAACCAGTTCTGGAGTAATCCAACATGGATGAGACAGGTATTCACTGCCCAGATTTCAGAGTCTCCTGTGGTCGCAAAATATAATTTGCCAGCCAGCGTGGTGTAGTGGCTAAGAGCGGTGGTTTGGAGTGGTGGACTCTGATCTGGAGAACCATGTTTGATTCCCCACTCCTCCACATGAGTGGCGGAGGCTAATCTAGTGAACTGGATTTGTTTCCCCACTCCTCCACATGAAGCCAGCTGGGTGACCTTGGGCTAGTCACAGTTCTCTCAGCCCCACATACCACACAGGGTGTCTGTTGTGGGGAGGGGGAAGAGAAGGTGATTGTAAGCTGGTTTGATTCTTCCTTAAGTGGTATAGAAAGTCGGCATGTAAAACCCAGCTCAACTCCTTCTCCTTCTCCTCCTTCTTCCTCTTAACACCCAAGCATTTCCCATTTAACTGGAGGTCTGTTTACACGCATCTTGCTGAACTTGGATTCCTTTTCTGGATGTTTTTTTCTTGCTACTTTAAAATTTACAGCTTGATCGAGAAGCCCGAAACACCATAATCATTTTGATTTATACTCGTAGTCATTTAAATTATACCTGCTTCTGCCCACCATAAATCCTGGGGAAAGCTACCCCGGAAAGATCAGTTGTGATATTTCGATAGATTGATTACCTAGTTACGGAGATCCAAAGATGTGTTTTGTTGGTTCCATTCCAATTAGAGGCATCATTGTTTAGAAATATGGTCGATAACGCCCCTTTACCCCTCAGCCAAAGCATGAAGACCTGCTAAATCCAGAACTCCTCACAGAATGACATAGAGACAAGCTAAGAGCAGTGCTGAAAATTATGAAATATTTCATCTCTCACTGCCATTTCATAGCATAGAAAGTTTTCAACACATCTGGTACCAAACCCAGGCATCCTGACAATGGCTGATGCCTTATACACTTTCTTGAAAGTAAGTGTGTGGCCGGTGTCATCTCTGAATAAAGTTCAGAGTGGTGGACTCTAATCTGGAGAACTGGGCTTGATTCTCCACTCCTCCACATGAGCGGCAAGACTCTAATCTGGTGAAACAGGTTTGATCCCCCACTTCTCCACATGAAGGGTGGACTCTAATATGGAGAACTGGGTTTATTTCCCCACTCCTCCACATGAAGCCTGCTGGGTGACCTTGGGCTAGTCACAGTTCTCTTCGAACCCTCAGCCCTACCTACCTCACAAAGTGTCTGTTCTGGCGAGAGGAAGGGGAAACGATTGTAAGCCAGAATTGCCAGAATTATGCTATAAAATTATGCATGGTTTGGAGAGAGTGGACAGGGAGAAGTTTTTCTCGCTCTCCCATAATACTAGAATGTGGGGTCATCTGCTGAAGCTGGAGGGTGAGAGATTCAAAACAGATAAAAGGAAGTATTTTTTCACGCAATGCATAGTTAAATTGTGGAACTCCCTGCCCCAGGATGTGCTGATGGCTGCCAGCTTGGAGGGCAGCTTGGAGGAAAGGGGTATTCATGGCTATTAGTTAGAATGGATACTAGTCATGCTGCATACCTATTCTCTCTAGTATCAGAGGAGCATGCCTATTATATTGGGTGGGTGCAGTGGAACACAGGCAGGACGGTGCTGCTGCAGCCGTCTTGTTTGGGGGCTTCCTAGAGGCACCTGGTTGGCCCCTGTGTGAACAGACTGCTGGACTTGATGGGCCTTGGTCTGATACAGGAGGGCCTTTCTTATGTTCATATGTTCTTAATTGTTAATTCTTGGAGCTATCCTACATCACTTCCGGGTTTCTTCTGGAAGTGACGAAATGGGGCAGACAATGTTGCACCCCCCACACCGTATTTCCACCTCCAACCCTACTGTTTGTTGCCCTAGTTCTTGGGGGCACGAGGGCTCGATTCAGATTTAGACCATGGGGTGTGGGATTTATGCCTTCCCCCATTCTGTTTTCTCCACCAAAAGTGGATCTAGGGAGCCGCCATTTGCCCTCTTGGGGACATTTACAGGTACCAGCAGACAACACACATCCAGGCGAGTTTTCCCAACAAGGAAAATAGCCACGTCCTGGACCATTTCATGGTGTGAGAATGGCACGGGGTGGGATGGGGGGAAAGCTTAAGACCCCCATTCTAGCTGCTAATTTTAAAATATTTAAAATGATGATTGCATTTCCAAAGAGCCATAAAAAATTAAAATTTCAAGAGTGTTGAAAAAAAGAAGAGCCCACAAATTGCCCAGAGTTCTAGTATTTGTTTTGGTTTCTCGAAGCCTGAAATTTTTATAAAGCGTTCTCATTGACAATTCTCTAGATGTGCAGTGGTGGTAAATCTACTCTCCTTAGAAGTACCATTTAAAACATCCTGATTTATGTTGGAAGGAGAGCAAATTTTCTTTCTCTGGCACTTCTGCTGTGTCAGAAAATAAACACCATTTTAACCGTCCTATTATCTTCCTGCATAATTAAACAGGAAAAGCCCCCCCCTTTCTTACTGGCATAATCAGTTGTGAAATTCTGTCTCGGTCTAGCTAATAGGTTTTTCACATTCAAGCCAGTAGTACAATGTGTCCATTAATCCACATGAAGCCGTGCTGAATCATTAAGGCCAGAGCAAGGATTCAAATTGACTAGAAATTCAGGGCTTTGCGTCCAAGAACGGCTCCAATGGGAGGGAAGGCAACATGATATAGCCCAATCTCATCAGATCTCAGAAACTCAGTAGGGTCAGTAGAAGACGAAGACGACGACGAAGAAGAAGAAGAGTTGGTTTTTATATGCCTTACACTGAATCAAACCCTTGGTCCATCAAGTTCAGCAATCTGGCGGAGTATGCTTACTCCCCTGAAAAGGGATATGCATCTGGTTTGTTCTTTGAATCAAGACTGACCCCTTGAATTCTTTGGCCATCTGATCAAATTCTGCCAAGACAAAGGAGCCTTTACCTTTGTCCTTGCAAAGGCATCCCATCGCATGTCCATCAGGACTCTGTACGATTTATTTTTGGGAATGAAGGATCCACTCAACAATAAGCATGATTCGTTAGGGGAGCATAACCAAAAAGTAACATCTAAAGGATTTCTAATGTTTATGTTAATGGCCGCCTGGAGGGTTATAGCAAAATATTGGAAAATGGCAGAATTCTTAACGTTATGTTCTTGGTATTCTGAATTGTGGCAAATAGCCATGGCAGAAAAATTAACACATCAACCTAGAGTTATTAAAGGCAAGGCTAATATATTGGATTTTTATGAAATATGGCATGATTTCATCTCATACCCAAACCAGAAAGAAATTCAACATGCATCTAAACCATTTCAAAGATTATAGAAAATAAATTAAAGTTATAATGACTTTAAATGTATTAAGCACCTATGCTGTTATTGTGTGTGTGTATACACACACATACACACACACACACACATACAAATTTGCAACAAATATTAAGCCCTTGAAAAATAGTGCTGTAATTATAGTTTCAATTTTTTTCTTTTTTTCCCTGTTTTGTTTGCTTTATGTATTTATGTGTTCCTGTGTTTGTGAACTGTGATTGTCTCTGAATCTGTTAATAAGATATGTAAAAAAAAAAAAAACCTTTAAGCATGATTAGATGGTTAGAATTTTGTTTGCCCCTTCCTGCTCACAGTCTTTTGAGTTCGTATGTCTGACCGAATTCTATTGCGTTCCCATCCCTCTCGTCGTTCGGATGAAATGACTCCTTCAGGAACTGCGGGGGGGAAAGTCGCACGTGGCATGAAGAATGGCCAAATGATTTGGCCCAGGGGGAAAATAAGCGGTGTCCGGAGCTGCGGCACTGGCATATGCTGAACATCCCAAGATAGTATTTTCTAGGCATTGAAATGGGCGAGCTGCCAAGAATGCTGCAACAGTATAGTTTATGAGGCCAACGAGATAACTTTTAGCACCGTCGACCTCAGGGATCTCCCTGGGAAGGCAAATGGAGGTGTGGGTTTAGTCGCTTCCGGATCCAGAATGGCTCTAGTAATACTGGCAATGCATCTCTGGCTTGAGTTAGCCAGAGAGCCAGCGTGGTGGAGTGGTTAAGAGTGGTGGTTTCCATAGAGATTTTGGAGGGATATGCTAGAGCATCCCCGTCACTTCCAGGGTAAACCTGGAAGGGTTGCTTTTGCGTGAATCGCCCCCTCCCCCACGGAAGCTCACGCTGGTGGCAATGGGGGACCTGGCAACCTTATTCCCCCTCCAAATCTCTAGGTATTTCCCAATCCAGAGCTGGCAACCCTACTCCACCCCCAAATCTCCCAGAATTCCCCAACCCAGAGTGGGCGACCCTACCAGCCTGGTGGCTGGCAACTATAAACAGCAAAAGAGAAAGGGAAGGGCTGAATAGGGTTGCCCGGTCCCTCTTTGCCACTGGCAGGAGGTTTTTGGGGCAAAGCCTGAGGAGGGCGGGGTTTGGGGAGGGACTTCAATGCCATAGAGTCCAATTTCCCAAGCAGACATTTTCTCCAGGTGAACTGATCACTATCGGATGGAGATCAGTTGTAATAGCGGGAGATCTCCAGCTAGTACCTGGAGGTTGGCAACCCTAGGGCTGAAAGCGAGAGGCAGAGATTTAAAAAGAATGCCATTCTAGAAGAATGTCAACTGTAGCGCTCACAGTACATTTTAAAAAATCAGTTTCCCAAGGAGTTCCCTTGCGCTCAGAAATAATTGGGAAGAAGCCATTCTCTGCACACTCTCTAATCCCAACCCTGTGTTTTCACTATCTAGGTAGGCCACAGAAGTCGGACGTTAAGGAAGCCCCGATGGGGGTCTCAAGCTACGTGTGGTTTGTCTTGTCTCAAGGCAGCACTCTCGCTCCACCAGCTTGCTGAGCAGACGCCCATGACGACTGACGAGCCAAAGGCTGACCAGATCCCAAGATCCCCAGCTCCATTTCCCACTTATTAATCCGTTCCCTCGCATATCAGGCAGTGCCTTCAAGCCCTGATAGCTCGGAGGCAGGCGGATCTCCCCAGCTCCCAGCTCCATAATGTCGAAACAATACACTACCTCCTAGTTGGTCTCGGATATGAAAAAAAAAAAAAAAGCCAAATGAAAATCTTTGGCCCTAGCCTGCCTCCTGGAAGAAAAAGCACCTGGAGTTCGGCAACGAGGCTGCTATTTATAGTTGCCAGCCTCCAGGTGGTTACTGGAAAACAGACACCACTGTGCATAATATCACGGAGATTAGGAAATCCGCACAGGAACGAGTGATTGTTACAAAGTGCAAAAGATTGATTGAAGTGCCACAACAATATACAAGCCACAATATAAATGCAATATTACTCAACAATACATACACCTATTCTAATCCTATACCACATAAGACTCAGTCCATTGTGCAATGCAATGTGTCCAAATAAGACTCAGTCCATTGAGCAATTGTTAACATCCAAATAGGTAAGATATCTCAATTTCATTAATATTTTGTGTTCTTCTTGTTCACAGCGGAACCTTCAGCAAGGTACCAAGAAGAGGAATTCCATAGGAGAAGGGGATACGGCCATTTCGAATTCTTCTTTGGTCCCACTTCTAATTAATACAATGCTCTAAGATCTCAGTACTTGGTCCATGTTCAGAGTCACCAGCAATATTAACCTGTTCTTCCAAATTCCTGTATAAGGATAGTAAGCTGAGTTCCCCAGCGGGATGCTGCTAAGTGTGGCAAATCTCTCCTACTATACTATCATTGTATATTGTTGTAGCACTTCTGTAGATCTTTTGCACTTTGTAACAATCACTCGCTCCTGTGCTAAGGTAGTTGTGAATGTCCTGCATTGTGCAGAGGGTTGGACTAGATGACCCTGGTGGTCCCTTCCAACGCTAGGATTCTATGTTGCTATGATTCTAACTCCAGCCAACAGAGATCAGTTCCCCTGGAGAAAATGGCCTCTTTGGCAATTGGACTCTGAGGCTTTGAAGTTCCTCCAAACCCCACCCTCCTCAGGCTCCACCCCCAAAATCTCCAGGTATTTCCTAACCCGGAGCCGGCCACCCCACTGCTATCGCAGAATAGCAACGCTGACTTTATATATTACTTCCTTTTAAATAAATTACTTTCCCTTTACATCCTACTTAATTCCGTACCTACGAGACTGACTAACTAATATATTACATCGATTATTTATGAATGCCACAGTTAATTTTAATAAGTGGATGAAAAGACCAACCCGTTTCATATTTAATAGGTCCCCTCCTGGAAAGAAAGAAGAAGAGTTTTAAGTGTTTTTGTTTACAGAAAGTGTTAATGTTTTATACGATCGTCTGAAATTTATGGCTCGAAGGCTTTAAAATCGTTAGCATTTTATTAGCAATGTGTAAAATGCATAACATACTGACGGTGAAGGGTTAGCAAATCATGATGCTTAATGAGACCGAACATCCGATGAAGAGATTCAGCAAAATCTGGCCTCCTTGGTGCTTTTGAAAAACAACATGGAAGACAGCTGTGTCCTTTCCCCCAAAGCAGGGGCCATTTTACAAAGGGGAGTCAGAGTTTTGGCTAGTTTAAGGTATTCTCTCAACCCCAAGCAAAGTACCCCTATTCTCTCCTGGGCCTTTCTCCCCATACATGGGGGCCAAGTAGGGTTGCCAGGTCCCCCCTCTCCTCCAACGGGAGGTTTTTTGGGCAGAGCTGGGGCATGGATTGTGCGTGCGCAGCAGCGCTAATGTGATTACATCACTTCCAGTTTACACTCGGAAGTAGAAAAAGAAGCAGAAGAAGAAGAGTTGGTTGTTATATGCTGACTTTCTCTACCACTTAAGGAAGAATCAAACTGGCTTCCAATCACTTTCCCTCCCCACAACAGACACCCTGTGAGGTAGGTGAGGCTGAGAGAGCTCTAAGAGAGCTGTGACTAGCCCAGGGTCACCCAGCAGGCTTCCTGTGTAGGAGTGGGGAAACCAACCTGGTTCACCACATTAGTGTCTGCCACTCGTGGAGGAGTGGGGAATCAACTCTGGTTCTTCAGATTAGTGTCTTCTCCTCCTCCTCCTCCTCCTCCTCCTCCTCCTCCTCCTGGTTGCTGCTGCCCTCATCTCGGGCTCACCCATTTCTGCCCTTTCATTGCAACGAAGGGAAGACTGCCCCATGATCAATTTGCCGTTCGTAATCCGTCAGTAAGAGAGGCTAAGAGGCTGACCTCCTTTAGATTTCACTTGTGCTTCCACTGGTACCTCTCAACCGTTTTTAAAACTGGATACCCATCTAGAGGCACATTTCCTCGAAGCGGTCCTTGGTCCGTAAGTAAATCATCCTGTCGATTATAGCCCACAGGGCTCCCTCTATTAGTTTCAAGGTTCTTACTAAATTTGATGCGGAGATTGGACTCGATGAAGCATTTCCTGCTTTATCAGTTTTGGCCATCAAGACTTCCAAGAAAACTCGAGTGTTAGTCTGAGTGAAGTTATTAATGGTTTCCCATTAAAGTTTAGCAAAGACCTGCATCGGTTGGATGGGAAGTTCAACAGTTCTTGGTGAGGTTTAGTTTGAAACTTGGATTTAAAAAAAAAATACCCGGAGGCTGAAAATAATGTCTGATGTGAGGAAAGGAGAAATCCAGGGCTGGGTCACACATGAACACACATGAAGCTGCCTTATACTGAATCAGACCCTTGGTCCATCAAAGTCAGTATTGTCTACTCTGACCGGCAGCGGCTCTCCAGGGTCTCAGGCAGCTACTTGTCTAACTGGAGTTGCTGGAGATTGAACCTGGGACCTTCTGCATGCCAAGCAGATGCTACACCACTCAGCCACGTCCCCTCCCCTGGATCTAACAGAAGAGTGTTCCACAATGGTCCCAGCAAAAGATACCGGTCTCTCATTTTTATTTATTTATTTGGATTTATATCCCGCTTTCAGAGTGGCTCACATCAAGTTAAAACATAACACAATAAATACAGTATATAAAAATTCAATTTAAACGTTAAAACCAAATTTCTGTTAATAAATCAATGGGTGCCTATGTTCTTGGGCACAGGACCAAGGCGAGCCCGGAGAAAACAATCAGGATCCCCAATTTGAAATTCAGACAAGGAAAAAGGGGCAGGGAGGCCAGCTATGATGGAAACCGTTGCTGCCCTCAACCATAGGCCTGGCGGAACATCTCAGTAGGGTTGCCAGGTCCCTGTTTGCCACCGGAAACAGCTTTGCATAAAAGGCCTTAGACTTGTTATGAAAAGTATCTCTGAAAAGGGAAATGTCATTGGCGTTTTGAACCAGAAGGATCTGTAATTAGCCATGTGGGCATGACAATAGGAACTGGCCTTGCTGGACCATACCAAAGGGCTGTCAAGACCGACATCTAGTTTCCAACCATGACCCCTTAGATGCTCCTGGGAAGCCCACATGCAGATCATAAAGGCAATAGATCTCCCCCATTGTTTACCCCCCAGCAATTAGGGTTGCCAACCCCCAGGTTTTGGCTGGAGATCTCTTGCTATTGGAGTCTAGTAACGCCTTACAGGCCAACAAGATTCTTGGGGAATAACCTGCCAACCTCCAGGTACTAGCTGGAGAGCTCCTGCTATTACAATTGATCTCCAGCAGATTGAGATCAGTTACCCTGGAGAAAATGGCGGCTTTGGCAATTGGACCCAATAGTATTGAAGTCCCTCCCCTCTCCAAACCCCTCCCTCCTCAGGCTCTGCCCCCAAAATCTTCAGGTATTTCCCAACCTGGAGCTGGCAACCCTACCAGCAATGGGTATTTGGAGTAGGGTTGCCAGCCATTTACTGATAACAAGTGGGAGAGGAAGGGGGAATGACATCCCACCAATGCTGCAACATCCTTTCTAGAGAATAACATGAAGTGACATCACCGCATCGGTGTGATCCTCCAGTGCCTGGCTTGAAAGCAGGGATTGCATGCGCCAACACGATCACACTACTCCCAGTTTACACCTGGAAGCACCGCATCACAACGGAGCGGTAAAAGGCCTGTCGCGATGCGGCACTTCTGGGTGTGAACCAGAAGTGACGTGATTGCGTCGGCTCAGCCGTGCATGCGCACAATCCCTGCCTCAGCTCCACCCCCAAAACCTCCCTCCGGAGCCGGCGGGGGAACCTGGCAACCCTTCCCTTAAGCCCAAACCACAAACTCGTCCGTCATTGACGGTAGCCAACTTCAATACAGTGTTTCCCCCCTACGGAACAATGCCTCTCATTTATTTCTGTTTTCTTGTGGAGCAGACTGCTTTCTGGACCACAGCTAACCTAAGCAGTCACCCTCTGCCCATTCAAGCTAGCAGCATCACTAGATCTTCCGGCAGCATTCCAGCAATTGGTTACAGGAGGGAGAATTAATTTCTCCCCGGATAAGAAACAAAGCTTAGGCCGGGGGTGGGGGGAGGTGGTCCTCCGCCCCCCTCGCTCAGTACTGGATCAGACTCTTCCCTGCGGCCCTGCCAGTTGATTTCCCACCGAGGCAGGATGGAGCGGCGAGTGAGCAATCGGGCTGAGCTGCCAAACCCCGCAGCGAGAAATCCAGGGAAAGGGGACTCGCCGCAACTCAAGTGGAAGGCAATGCCCACTGGCTTAAGAGTTTTCGGCAGGAAGAAAAGGTCAGAGACAAGATACTTCTCCCACATTTGCAGGAGAATTTAACAAGCCGATTAAATTTCAGAAATGCCAGCGGTACTAACTATATAATATATCTCAACAGGAGCCATTTTGCTCTCACGCACACGGACACAAACCCACTTTCTAAATGAGTAAATGCCTCTCAACAATAATATTTTGAGAAACGTTGGCTGGAGATGGGCACATTTCATATATTTTACTCTCCGTACGGAAGAAAACATTGAAATGTGATGCTCGTTGGTATGGAAACTCCTCTGGATTTCGGGCGAGCGATTCTTGAAGTAATGGGAAGAAAGGCAATAGCAGGGGAGGAGGAATGTGCATGATTATGGCAGAAATGAGAAGGAAAGGAACAGGAGGGTGATAGAAAGAAAAGGAATGGGTGTGTCCCTGCTCTCTGGAACGTGGAGCCGGAGTTAACAGTCACAGAGTGGTTGTGGTGAGGAGAAAATGCAGAAGGGAGAACGCTGTGAGCTCCTTCGGGTCCCCATTGAGGAAAAAACTTTACATAGCTGCATAAATACTTAGATATGTATCTAAATAAACATTTTTGTCTTTTTCCAAAAAAGAAGACCTTTTAAAAAAAGCCTTTGCCATTCCTGTAATAGTTAGAGGTCCATTCCCTGATGTCATTCTGCAGAGATGAAGAAGAAGAGTTGGTTTTCATACCCTGCTTTTCTCTACCATTAAGAAGTCTCAAAATGGCTTACAATCGCCTTCCCTTCCCTTCCCCACAACAGGCACCTTGTGAGGTAGGAAATATCCCCATCATGATGTTCCTTACAGAGGGTTGCCAACCTCCATGTTATAGCTGGAGTTCTCCTGCTATTACAACTGATCTCCAGCCGATAGGGGTCAGTTCCCCTGGAGAAAATGTCTGCTTTGGCAATTGGACTCTATGGGATTGATGTTCCCCCCCGTCCCCAACCCCACCCTCCTCAGGCTTCACCCCAAAAGCCTCAGGTGGCAAAGAGGGACCTGGCAATGCTACTTGGAAGGTGCAAATCAGTAAGGTCCACCCATGAGGGAGGAAGGGAACGGGGTTGAGCGGGGAAGGAGAAGGGGTTTCTCTCAGACTCTCTCAGCCCCACCTACCTCCCAGGGTGTCTGTTGTGGGGAGGGGACGGGAAGGTGATTGTAAGCCGGTTTGATTCTTCCTTAAGTGGTAGAGAAAGTCGGCATATAAAAAACAACTGTTCTTCTTCTACTACTGAAACTACTGTCACGATGGACAGGACAGCCGAGGGTTTCAGTACTGGATGTTGTATGAGGTAAGCACTTCAGTGCCTGCTTAAGCAGTAAGAACCAAAGACAACGCTGTCTTTCAGGTTCATATTGCCCTGTGAAACGGTTCTGCTCGATGAAAGGACTCCGTCTTCTATGAGGTGCGACCTTGCCATATTGCCTAGGTAAATGATCGATGCAGCGATCACCGGTCCTAGAGGCACAGTTATCCTGTGTAATTGGCCATATGGATCAGAGCAGTAGGCCCAATTGTTTGCATATCGATAACATTTTTTGGTTGGCAACAGCAGTAAGCAGCCGCATCTGTTTTCCTTGACCAGGTTACACATAATGGTCACCAGCAGAGAGGAGGCACCAAGCGAAATAGCAAAGGTTGATTCAGGTACAACACATTATGCAACTTCATTTCATAACTGGCAGCCAAGAGCTGAAACGCACAAGTAGCAGAATCCGGTGGTGCGACTTTTGTTGGGTTGTACCAATTCAGTCAGCAGGTTGGAGGATCTGCATATATGACTGATAACAAAGCCACCCTGGACTAGTGCTTGGCCTGTGGGTATTGTGGGGAAGATGAATTCCAGGATGGTATAGTGGTTAAGAGCGGGGGTTTGGAGCATCAGGTTTGATTCCCCACTCCTCCACATGAGCGGCGGACACTAATCTGGTGAACCGGGTTGGTTTTCCCACTCCCGCACATGAATCCAGCTGGATGACCTTGGGCTAGCCACAACTCTCTTAGAGCTCTCTCAGCCCCACCTACCTCACAGGGTGTCTGTTGTGGGGAGGGGAAGGGATGGTGATTGTAAGCTGGTTTGATTCTCCCTTAAGTGGTAGAGAAAGTTGGCATATAAAAACCAACTCTTCTTCTTCTTCTTCTTCTTCTTCTTCTTCTTCTTCTTCTTCTTCTTCTTCTTCTTCTTCTATCTTATTAAGGCTGCTAATCCGTTTTAGAGCCCGAACACGTTAGATCTCGAAAGCTAAGCGGGGTCAGTACTCGGAAGGGAGACCATCGAGGACGGTTCTGTAGAGGAAGTCTGCTTTTCACCTGCCCCTTGCTGGGATCACTATAAATTTTATTTATTTACTTAATTATTATTTCAATTTATAGCCTGCCCGCTCTGGCCACAAATTAGTTGTGAATTGACAGCACATACGTATGTACCCTCTTTTAAGGTCTCAGAGAGCTATCTGTGCTCCTTCACATAATATTACATAAGTGGTTTTGGTATATAAAACATCCCTTTTGTTTTGCTTGAATTAAATGGACTTACTTACTTCATCAAACATGTCTCTTATGTGTTGCCTTATGAACTTACTGCTTGGAGTCTTCCTTAGAGACACAGGTTGTTTATGCATGGGTAGTTTCGTTCACATTCACCCCTTGTCTGTCTCGGTTGTTCCTTGGAGTTATGCATGAGTTTTCCCTCCACTAGAGATGACCTCGCTGCCAGCCCTCACAAATCCCAGACCTTCCTGTTCCTCTATTAACCTGATTCTTCCCTCTCCCCCGAGCTCAGCCCAGGTGAAATCCCCATGCATAAAGCAAAGTGTGGGACACCCAAGCTTGGTTTCTATCACAGAAAGCATGCAACCAATTACAAAGCAGAGTGTACAGAGGCGGGGATTCAAATGCTTCCTGCTTCCTCAGAGCTCTTTCTAAGCAGAAGAAAGTCTTTTTAAAAAGGAGGGTGGGATTTCTCTCCCCCTCCTTTCAGATTGCTCCATTTTTTGTTTTTGCTTTTCTTCTTAAAATGCTTTTTTATTTGGCAATTGGGTTTGGGGTTTTTTTTCCTCACAGTAAGCACTACAAAATAAGCCAATTACAAAGCAGCATTTCAAGGGGTGGAGACTTGATTTGAGCTTGAAAACTGCTGGTGCATAGATTCCCAACAGGAAAGTGTGGGTCCAGCGAGCAACGAACCTCAGGTAAAACTCCCATGCATAAATGACCTATAAGTGATCTTGGTATACAAACCATCCCTTTTATTTTGCTTGAATTAAATGGTCTGACTTACTTCATGGAACATTTTTCTTACTTGGTGCATTACGAACTTACTGCATGGAGTCTTCCTTAGCGACATACAGTACCATCTTAAGCAGATCTACTCAGAATCCTACTCTGGTCTATTCAATTGAGGGTTTACTCCCAGGAAAATGTCTTTAGGATTACAGTGTCATTGAGTTCGAGGGTATCCACGCTGCTTAAAATGGCACTGTAACTGTATATTTAAAGCTGTTTACATAAAACAATCAGAGAATCTGCTAAAAAAATAATGATAGACATACTTTATCACTTTTTAAATGTATTTATTATACGCATTATTTAAAGCAATTATAGGCATGTTTCTATTCAATTTATGTAGCTGCTTTAATTGGAATTGCATATGGGAGCTCTAAGCACTAAATTACCAGATATTGTCTCAGAATTTCTTGTATATAATCAGTTTTCCCTACCACTTTCAGGCATCTGAGATACTTTGTTCATCAATTTTTGCATGTATCTTTATGTAGGGGCCTTAACAATTTAACGATTAGAAAATAATTATTAGCTCTTTCATCTATGAATTTGCCAATACATTCAATTTACTACAGAGACCCACTATTCTGGTTTATTTACTTATATTCCCTCCTTTTCCCCCCTGCTCAGCCTGGCTCATTTTAAATTGTTAATTAATCTCAGGAATTTTCTCTTTGTTTCTTAAAGGAAGCATTCCCAGAACGCCGCCTCTCCTTAAGTAATTGTGGAATGTTTAATTTCAGGAATCAGCTATTATTATTGAATTAGCTGTGTAAATGTGTACTCTGTCACAGCAGCATGATTTAGTTTATACGAACTCTCCTAGGGATAAGAAGAAGATTATCACATGAGGAGGCAGCATGGGGCCTTGGAAAGTTCCTAAGAATACTAAATCAAAAGAAGCTATACTGGAACCTTCTTCTATATGAGAAATCATGAGCGGACTCCTAATAAAACAACTGAAGAGAGCCAGCGTGGTGTAGTGGTTAAGAGGTGGTTTGGAGCGGTGGAGTTTGATCTGGAGAACCGGGTTTGATTCCTCACTTTTCCACATGAGCAGCGGAGGCTTATCTGGTGAACTGGATTTGTTTCCCCACTCCTACACACGAAGCCAGCTGGGTGACCTTGGGCAAGTCACACACTCTCAGCCCCACCTACCTCACCGGGTGTCTGTTGTGGGGAGGGGAAGGGAAGTGGATTGTAAGCCGGTTTGAGTCTTCCTTAAGTGGTAGAGAAAGTCAGCATATAAAAACCAACTCTTCTTCTTCTGAAGAGTAAGGAAGAGACAGCAGAAATTGGAAGGCAAGATGGCAGAACTTGACAGAAAAAAGGAGCACAGAGCCAACCACTCTGCTAAGCATAAAGTTGCCAACCTCCAGGCTGGCCCTGGAGATCTCCTGAAATAACCACTGATCTTCAGATGCCAAAGATCAATTTCCCTGGCTAAAATCTGGAGAAGATCTGTCTTGCCTGTTTACAGCTTTAGTCACCAGATTTAAGTATCCAAAGATTTGGCTGACTTTGCTATTAGTATATATATATATGATGATGATGATGAAAAAGAAGAAAAAGAGTCAGTTTTTTCAATGCTGAATTTCTCTACCTTTTAAGGAGACTCAAACCAGCTTACATTCTCCTTCCCTTTCTCTCCCCACAACAGACACCTTGTGATAGGGTTGCCAGCTCTGGGTTGGGAAATTTGGAAAACCTGGAGATTTTGGGGGTAGAGCCTGAGAAGGGCGGGGTTTGGGGAGGGGGGACTTCAATGCCATAGAGCCAAATTGCCAAAGCAGCCATTTTCTCCTGGTGATCTCATCTCTATTGGCTGGAGATCAGTTGTAATAGCAGGAGATCTCCACCTAGTACATGGATGATGGCAACCCTACCTAGTGAGTTAGGTGGGGTTGAGAGAGTTCAGAGAACTGTGACTAGCCCAAGGTTACCCAGCTGGCTTCATGTGTAGGAGTGGGGAAACCAACACGGTTCACCAGATCCACTGCTCATGTGGAGGATGGGGAAATCAAACCTGGTTCTCCAAATTTGAGTCCACCTCTCTTAATCAGGACACCATGCTGGTGTATGGTGGTCGCCATTGTAACATCTCTCCATAGGATTGCCAACCTCCAGGTAGTGGCTGGAGATCTCCTGCTATTACAACTGATGTCCAGCTGATTGAGATCAGTACACTTGGAGAAAATGGTCGCTTTGGCCATTGGACTCTATGGCATTGAAGTCCCTCCCCTCCCCAAACCCCACCCTCCTCAGACTCTGCCCCAAAAACCTCCCGCCGGTGGTGAAGAGAGACCTGGCAACCCTACTAATGTAATAGGCATGCTCCTCTGATCCTGGAGAGAATAGGTATGCATCATGACTAATATTCATTTTGACTAGTAGCCATGGATAGCCCTGTACTCCATGAACATGTCCACTCCCCTCTTAAAGCCTTCCAAGTTGGCAGCTATCACCAAATAAGAACATAAGCTCCATCAGACCAAGGCCCATCAAGTCCAGCAGTCTGGTCACACAGTGACCAACCAGGTGCCTCCAGGAAGTCCACATAGAAGATGACTGCAGCAGTGTCCTGCCTGTGTTCCACAGCACCTAATATGCTCCCCACAGTATGCTCCCTTCATACTGGAGATAAAAGGTATGCATCATGACTACTCTTCATTTTAACTAGTAGCCATGAATAGTACTCTCCTCCATGAACATGTCCACTCCCCTCTTAAAGCCTTCCAAGTTGGCCGCCATCACCACCTCCTGGGGCAGGGAGTTCCACAATGTAACTATGCGTTGTGTGAAGACTCATGAAGCCATCCCTTGACGATGCAGTCTTGGGCTGAAGAACATGTATGGGAGACTCAGTCCTGAAATCCTAACCTCAGGATGGAAGCTGGTAGCTGGTTTGCTCTTCTACGTGGTGATTAGCAACTGCATGCAAAAATTGATGTTCCTTTGGTCATCGGGTCAGGAATGGAGTCAAGTCACTCCTCCTAATAATTTGCTATAATTCTGCTTTTCCAGTTCCTTTTCAGAGAACCAGTTCTTCCCCCCCCCTACCTAAAACCCCCAATGGCTTGAGAGAGATTTACATCATTTGGACGTCTGCTGGAAATAATTCAGCGCTTGGGATATCTGACAGGCTCACAAATATCACCCAAAGCATTTGCCATGATTAATGATTTTATAATCAATACCAAATGAAGTACAAGGAATTTGCCACTTGTTACAAGTGTTGCAGGATTATCTCTACATGGTATTATGACTATATAAATAATATCGCTGTCTTCCCTCTCAATATAAATGGGACAATCAAATCCAAAGGGCAGGAGGCCCCCAAAGGAAGAGGCAGATGTGCGGCACAGAGGCACAGGAATAAGACGGAACGGCTTCCTCAGCACTTCTGCCGGCTGACATTTGTTGCCTGTCCGCCTGCCAATGGAGAGAATTCAATACTTACTGAGCCGCTGTGATGGAACGGAATGTTTATGAACATCCTATCTGCTCAGGAGGAAATTAGCAACAAAAATTGCAAAGAGTGCAGCTTTTATGAGAGATATGGAAAGGCCTGAGGTGGATGGCCCAGGCTAGATCGATCTCATCAGATCTCATAAGCTAAGCAGGGTCGGCCCTGGTTAGTATTTGGATTGGAGACCACCAAGGAAGTCCAGGGTCACTACACAGAGGCAAGCATTGGCAAACCACCTCTGAATGTTATTTGCCTTGAAAACCCTACTGGGTTGCATACGTCAGCTGAAACTTGATGGCATCTCCTCCCACCACCACCACCATGGAAGGTCATGCAGAACTTCATCCATGGGAGGAGAGTGCGGTATTGTGATTAAGAGTGTCAGGCTAGTATCTGGGAGACCCCAGTTCGAATACTTATTCATGCCATGGAAGCTCTCTGGTTGACCTTGGGCAAGTCACACACTCACAGCCTAATCTACTGTTGTGAGGATAAAATGTATTTAAGTTACTTATAATCCACCCTTCTCACTGAACCTCAAGGTGGATTACATAGTGCAAGCCAATACAAGCGACATGTTGAGATATCCAAATAGCAATATATTATGGTAAGGATTGCAGAAATTAAAAGCAAGTAAAAATCTGGGACAAAGCTGAAACAGAGGTCATTTATGCATGGGTACTTTCACTCACATTCGCTCCCAATCTGTCTCGGTTGTTTTTTGGAGTTATGCATGAGTTTTCCGCCCATTAGAGATGGCCAGCCCTTGCAATGTCCAGGTCTTCCCATTCCTCCTTTAACCCGACTCTTCCCTCTCCCCTGATCTCAGCCCAGGTGAAATCTCCATGCACGAGGCAAAGTATTGGAGGTTGGCAATCCTATTGGTACTGCTAACAGTTCAGGGGCCACTTGGCCTGGATTGCTCCCTGGATGTTTTAATACCAGAGTCCACCCTGACTGGCATAACCGATGAAATCGAAAGGAAGATTTTCATGGGGAAGCGGCGAGGGTCAGGCAATGCAAGTTGCTTTAGCCTGAGCTGTCAACAGATTCTCTTTTCCCTTTCTCTGAGTCATCCTTGTTTTCACTCTCGTTCATCATGTTCTCTATTTTTTTTTTATTTTGACATCCTTCATTTAGCTGGTATCAACTTTCTGTGTGAATCTATCAATCTATAAACATAATTTCACTAAATGAGTATTTTGGAGCTCATTAAAAAGTTGGTTTTAAAAGCGGGAAATGGTCTGATGAGAAATATCAAGCGTCAGAAGCATCAGAAGCACAGCATGATTAAATCATAGGTACGATGGCTTTAGTACAGTAAACACCCTTGTAGCATGTAGAGTTGCCTGCTTCAGAAGCATCAGAAGCACAGAAGCACAGAAGCTGTGGCTTAGTGGCAGAGCATCTGCTTGGCACGCAGAAGATCCCAGGTTCAATCCCCGGCATCTCCAGTTAAAGGGACTAGGCAGGTAGGTGATGTGAAAGACCCCAGCCTGAGACCCTGGAGAGCTGCTGCCAGTCTGAGTAGACAATACTGACTTTGATGGACCAAGGGCCTGATTCAGTAGAAGGCAGCTTCATGTGTTCCTAAGTTGGTTGCAAATTGAAGGCAAAAAAAAAAAAAAAAAAGAGGTCTGCAATGGGGGGACCTGGGGGACGGGCTTCCACTCAGTTATGGTTCAGGGCAAAAGGAGCTAGGGACCCCCCCAAAAAAAACACAGTTTATGCTGCCACCAGTTGTGGAACTTTTTTTAAAAAAATGGGGGAAGGGAAATGCAGAAGCTGTCTTTTGACTTTTTCAGGACCATGGACACCAGCCCATTCACTAACTTAAGCGAAGGACACACATGAACCCATGAAGCTGCCTTCTACTGATCAGATCCTCGGTCCATCGAAGTCAGTATTGTCTGCTCAGACCGGCCGCAGCTCTCCAGGGTCTCAGGAGGAGGTCATTCGCATCACCTACAGGAGTGATGAAAACAGCTGCGTTAGGATGGACCGGGCAACACCCTTCCTTGCTTCCCAGGGTGGGTCCTAACCCTTCTTTTAATCAAAGTGGTGGAAACGCCTGGAGCTGCACCTGTGACATGCGCCTGAGAGCCTCTGCTTGGTATACAGAAGGTCCCAGGTTCAATCCCCGGCATCTCCAGTTTAAGGGACTAGGCAAGTAGGTGTAAGGCTTTCCAGCCACCCTGGGCAATTCCCATAAAATCACTCGCTCAGACGACCATCCAGAAGCAGGTAAGTTTATTGAGAAGCATCAGGTATAACTAGGCCCTTACATGGTCCAAAGCTGCAAGTGCTTGCTATTACAAAAGAGTGAGATTATAAACCGTTCTACATTGCAGGTGCCAGTTACATGTTTTGGGAATGAAACGATAACAGTACCAGGCTAGGCTACTGAACAGGCATCAAAGACCTCAAGAAAGCTCGTTAGTACAATCCTGCAAAAGCCAAGGTCAGGGGGGAGGAGGGAACGGCGAGAGGAGAGTGAGCGGGACATTCCAGCAGAGGCCTACGCAGGGAACATTTCAGCTAAAGCCTGAACCAATATTCTAGCAAAGGTCTGACCTGCCGCTTGTACGGGCAGAACAGAAAAAGAAACAGAGCAGTTCCTCACATTCTGCCCCCCTTAAGACCCCCCTACCCCCGTCTCGTCGGGACGTGGCTTGTGGGGATAAGCGGCATGAAACTCTTGTACCAATCGGGGAGCCGCCACATGAGGGGCCGCCACCCATTCATCCTGGGCTGGGCTCAGATGTTTCCAGCGAACCAAATAAAACAACTTTCCCTTTTTCAGTTTTGAATCCAACACTTTCGAAACTTCAAGATGCACTCCCCCCCCCCCCCACAACCGTAGGAACTTCAGGCTTGGGTTGCGGATGGAACTGGGGGGCTGCGGTATATGGTTTGAGTAGGCTAATATGAAACACCGGATGTACTCCTCGAAGTGACTTAGGGAGAGCCAACTCAACCGTGACGTCATTGATAACCCAAGTGATAGGATAAGGACCCACATACTTATCGCTGAGTTTTTTACAGGGACGCAGCGACCGTAGGTTTTTGGTGGAGAGATACACCTGCTCTCCCAGCTTGAGCTCCCACCCGGGGGACCGATGTTTATCTGCCTGATCCTTGTATTTGCGCTTTGCCCGCTCCAAATTTTTCTGAAGCCAGGGCCAAGTCGTTTGCACCACTTGCACCCAATCTTGCACCCCTGCACACCCTCCATCTCCGGGGTAATGGTAGCAGAACCAAACGGCCCAAATTCCTTTCCATACACGACTTGGAAAGGACTGAAACCTGTGGAGGAATGAGGGGCGTTATTGTAGGCATATTCAGCAAAAGGCAACAATTCCACCCAATTGTCCTGGTGGTAATTCACATAACAACGTAAATAACATTCCACTACAGCATTTATACGTTCAGTTTGGCCATCGGTTTGAGGGTGGTAAGCAGAGGATAAGCCCTGCTCTTTTACCCCCATTACTTTCAGGAAGGTTCTCCAAAATTTGGCCACGAACTGAGCCCCCCTGTCAGAGAGGACTTTCCGCGGGACAGAATGATGTTTTACCATGTGATTAATAAACAACCGTGCCAACTTTTGAGCTGAGGGCAACCCAGCACAAGGAATGAAATGAACCTGTTTTGAAAACAAGTCAGTTATCACCCACAAAACGGTTTTATCCCGGCTTGGGGGCAAATCAGTGATGAAGTCCATGGCAATTACTTCCCAAGGCATGGTTGGGGTTTCCAGTGGTTTAAGAAGGCCTGGTGGCTTTCCATACATTTCTTTGCAGTGGCACAGGTGGGGCAGCTGCGTACAAACAAGTCAACATCGGCTCTCATGCCTGGCCACCAAAACTGACATCGTAGCAAATGCAATGATTTGACAAACCCAAAATGTCCTGCAAGTTTAGCCCCATGTACCATTCCCAACACCTCCTTTCTGAGAGTCTCTGGCACATACAGTCTATTTCCCTGTAGCCAAAAAGCCCCTTGTTGGGTAAGGTTTGGGGGCAGAGTCTGATTCTCTTCCTCCAACTGCGAGGCTTCCTTTAGCCTCAGCTGAAAAGTCTCTGGCACTCCTTGCAGAGGAGCAGAATCATTAGCTCGAGCTTGTGACCGGGTGGTTACAGACAGTCCCGGCACTTCCCCCCTCTGTTCCGGGGTGAACAAGGACTCAAACGGTCGGTCAAAGTCATTTCTATATTGGGGAAGTCGGGATAAGGCATCCGCCAAAGAATTGTCCTTGCCAGGCACATGTTTAAGGACAAACCGGAACTTGGCAAAAAATTGCGCCCAACGAACCTGTTTTGCCATTAGCTTTCTAGTCCCTTTTAAGGCTTCCAGATTTTTGTGATCGCTCCAGACCTCAAAGGGAACCTCCGCCCCTTCCAGGAAATGTCTCCAAATAGTGAGAGCATGTTTTACAGCTGCTGCCTCCTTCTCCCAGATAGCCGAGTTTATTTCCGATTGGGAGAACTTTTTAGAAAAATAAGCACACAGTTTCAACTGGCCGCCCTCGTCCCGTTGCAGAAGGCCCCCCCCCCCATGGCAACATCAGAAGCATCCACTTGGACTACAAAAGGTTTCTCACAGTCAGGGTGAGTGAGAACGGGTTCAGATGTAAATAACCGCTTGAGCGTCTCAAACGCCTGCTGACAGGCAGAAGTCCACTGCAGTTTTGCAGATGGCAATGTGGCAGCCACTCCCTTCCCTTTCGTGCGCAACAGTGAAGTAAGAGGAAGCGCCACCTGAGCAAAGTTCGAAATAAAGTTCCGATAAAAGTTTGCAAAACCCAGGAATTGCTGTAACTGCCTACACGTGGTGGGGGGGTCCCACTCGACCACCGCCCGAATCTTGTCGGGATCCATTTCCAAGCCTTGGTGGGATATGACATACCCTAAAAAGGTAATGGAGGGCTGGTGAAAGTCACACTTAGAAACTTTGGCAAACAGTTTATGAGCGCGCATCCGTTGTAACACTTCTCGTACCAACTGTACGTGTTCCTCCATTGTTTTTGTATAAATGAGAATATCATCTAGATAAACAATAACTCCACGGAATAACAAATCATGTAGAACTTCGTTAATTAACTGCATGAACACACTCGGAGCCCCCGTAAGTCCGAAGGGCATCACTAAATATTCAAACATTCCAAAACAGCAAGAAAAAGCGGTTTTAGGTTCGTCCCCTTCCCTTATTCGGATGCGATGGTAGGCTTCCACTAAGTCCAGTTTAGTGAAAATCCGGCCCTCCTTCAATTGTGTGAGCAGATCTGGAATGAGAGGGAGGGGGTATGCATTAGACTGAGTGACTACATTCAGTCTACGAAAATCAATACACAGTCTTAAATCTCCCGTTTTCTTCTTTACAAAAAAGGCAGGAGCCGAATATGGTGCCTTGGAGGGGCAAATGAAACCCTGTGCCAAATTGGTGTCCAAATAGTCCCGTAAGACGGCCTTTTCATTTGGGCTCATAGGGTAAATCTTTCCTTTAGACAGCTTGCCGTCCCCCACCACTTCAATCGCGCAATCGGTCTCCCGGTGAGGGGGCAATTCATCACATTCCCGCACTTCAAACACATTGGTAAACTGGGCATACTCTTTAGGGAGCTGTGGCTTGAAAGTCTCGACTGGCGGTGCTTCAACTAAGGCAGCCGCCTGGTTTTTGAGCACCCTTTTCTTTTCGTGATGCTCACACAGGGTGTGAGGGAAAGTAAGGGTCCGTTCAACCCAGTCTATGGAAGGGTTATGTCCCAGCAACCAGTTCATCCCCAAAACCACGGGAGTTTTGATGGGGGCAATGGTGAAATGAAGCCGCTCCCAATGTTCCCTCATGCCCATCACCACCGCGGCCGTGCGGTGGGTGACTGGACCCCCTCTAAAGTCACTACCGTACATCTGGGAAAATCGGATGGGCTCAGGCAACTGCACCCTTTTCACCCGCAGTTGCAGGGCGACTTCCTCACTTATCAGGGTGCGAGCACAGCCAGAATCAATGAGGGCTGTTAATTTTACCAAAGGTCCCCCTCTTGGCAACGTGAGGGTAACCTTTACATATACATTGTCCTCTTGATCGCTTACCATAATTGGAGCTCCCTGCACAAGGTCCGGAGCGGTCTGCTGGGGAGCCCCTTTTACAGCAGACCGGCGGCGTTTTTTGCCGTCGGGTCCCATTCCTCCTCGTCGCTGGAGGAGGTCAGCTTGGGATTTGTAATCCGTGGCTCTGATGAGCCCAAGGTTTCATTTGTAATCCGTGGCCCCGATGGGCCAGTAGCTTTCGACGCTCCGGAGTCGGGTTGTGCCTGTAGAGCCGAAGGCATGCTCCGTCTGCCAGGTGCGCCACTCCAGCGTCGAGGCTGTCCTTCGGCATGAGCCTTCTCCGGTTCGGCCATTGCCGGCCGGGATGGTCCCGGCTGACCGGCCCGGGACGGGCACTGAGAAGCAAAGTGTCCCTTACCTCCGCAAACGAGACAGGCCCCGCTCTCGAAGTGCTTGCGGCATTCCGCCACCAACGGTCTTCCCCCCGAGGGGAAACGAGAGTCCTTCGGACCGCCTGGCCTGTCTCCACAGGCTTTGGTCTCTCGACCTGTACGTTGTTTGGATAAGAGTAGCAACTGCTTTCGGTTCTCGATGTCGGCTGCATGCCGGACCCAGCCTTCCACATCTGGAGGGTTACCTTGCATAAAAGCCCAGTGTTGCAACTCCGGATTCAGACCCTCACGGAAATATTGCATCCGGGTAGCCTCACTCCAATCCAAGATTTTACTCGAGAGTAGTTGGAATTCACTTGCATACTGTGCCACTGACTTAGTCCCTTGGCGCAGCTGCAGCAAGGCTGTTTTTGCTCTCTCACCCAAGTGTGGATCCTCGAACCGGTGCCGGAGGGCTATCATGAAGTCATAGAGGCTTCGGAGTACAGGGGAACGGAGTTCATATTGCAACACCATCCACGCGGCTGCCTCCCCCTGTAGCAATGAGGCAATATACTGGACCCGACTCTCATCCGAGGTGAAAGTGCCAGCTTGCTCCCGCATAAAAATATCCACTTGGACCATAAAGAACGTTAACTGGTCACTCGACCCATCATAGGTAACTTTTAAGTCCCGTCTCGCCGGCGGAGCAGGGCGGGCTGGCAGAACGGGAGCCACGGGAGCCATGGGAGCCGCGGGTTGTCCACCTCCCGCGGGAGCTGCAGGCTGCAGCGGGTTCTGCCGCAAATCGTCAAATGCTTGAGCTAAGTTCAGCAGTACGGCATGCATGGTATCCATCCGGTCAACCATCCCCTGCCGCTCCCTCTGCCACTGCTGGCGCTCCTCGTCCATCTGGTGCTGCCATAGCGCTTCCTTTTGGGCCGGGTCTTCCTCAAACCCAATCCCGGAAAAAGCAGTCCTCCGAGACCGCGTTTCATCCCTCGAAATTGACCAACTTCGGGGGGACTCCAGCCAGGTACTCAACCGGCTTGTCTTGGGCTTTGTACCCAGCCCCGATCCAGAGTCAGCTCCACTGGGCGTCTTCCCAGTCGACTTCCCTTCCGAAGGGTCAGGATCGGGCTTCTCGGGCACAGTGTCGGGTGCAGTGTTGTCTGCATCCTTCTTGTCATCCCCGTTTCCTGCCATAGTTGTCCAAACGTGGTACAGGAGCAGGAGTCGGAGCAAAAGACTTGCAGCTTAATGTAAGGCTTTCCAGCCACCTTGGGCAATTCCCATAAAATCACTCGCTCAGACGACCATCCAGAAGCAGGTAAGTTTATTGAGAAGCATCAGGTATAACTAGGCCCTAACACGGTCCAAAGCTGCAAGTGCTTGCTATTACAAAAGAGTGAGATTATAAACCGTTCTACATTGCAGGTGCCAGTTACATGTTTTGGGAATGAAACAATAACAGTACCAGGCTAGGCTACTGAACAGACATCAAAGACCTCAAGAAAGCTCGTTAGTACAATCCTGCAAAAGCCAAGGTCAGGGGGGAGGAGGGAACGGCGAGAGGAGAGCGAGCGGGACATCCCAGCAGAGGCCTACGCAGGGAACATTTCAGCTAAAGCCTGAACCAATATTCTAGCAAAGGTCTGACCTGCCGCTTGTACGGGCAGAACAGAAAAAGAAACAGAGCAGTTCCTCACATTAGGTGATGTGAAGGACCCCTGCCTGAGACCCCAGAGAGCTGCTGCTGATCTGAGTAGACAATACTGACTTTGATGGACCGAGGGTCTCATTCAGTATAAGGCAGCTTCATGGGTTGTGTTCATGTGTTGAGATCTCCAGCCACCACCTAGAGGTTGGCAACCCTAGTCGCATGCCATTTTATGATTGCCAGCCCTCCCCCAAAAGCAACTGGCAAGGGGTAGGGGAACTTACTAGTTGGTGGAGGCCCTTGGTGCCAACATACTGACACCACCGGTAACAGGCTGATGTCACTTCCTGTGTGCGCCGGAAATGATGTCAGCACACAGAGTTTTGCTCAAATGCCCCAATGTTCCTGGTGTCTCCCAGGGGCACACTGATGTCACTTTTGGGTACACAGGAAGTGATGTCAATGTGTCGCGATTCTGCTGACAACCCCCCCCATTTAGGCGCCCCCCGCTGGCCAGCTGAGCAGCAGCAGGGTGCACCTATTGGAGGCGTGGCAACCCTATGCCATTTGCAGCAAGTGAGTGAAGGTTTAGTTATCCCACAAGATGCATGACGGTGGCTGAGTCGATTCAATTACCGGCTAGCATCACCCACAAATAGCATTGCCAGGTCCCTCTTTGCCCTCGGCAGGTGAGTTTTGGGGTGTAGCCTGAGGAGGGTGGGGTTTGGGGAGGGAAGAGACTTCAGTGTATGATTGCCAGATCCCTCTTTGCCACTGGGGGGAGGATTTTGGGGTGGAGCTTGAGGAGGGTGGGGTTTAGGGAGGGGAGGGACTTCAATGCCATAGAGTCCAATGGCCAAAGTGGCCATTTTCTCTGGGTGAATGGATCTGTATCGGCTGGAGATCAGTTGCAATAGCAGGAGATCTCCAGCTGGTGCCTGGAAGTTGGCAACCCTACCCACAGAGCATGCAAAACTGCATGGAAATGGGAAAGGGGGAAAATCCACCGCCTTCTTATGGAATGGCGATTTCTAACTGAAAATGTAGAAGTCGTTTCATGCTGCCCACCTTTCAAATTTCCTGCTGTTTGACTTTAATTTGACTTGAATGTAGCATTCAGTTAAATTTCTTTTTTGCAATATTCACACCATGACCAAAATTGGTCTACAGGTTTACATGACCACTACATGCTCTTAATAACAGTCAAGAACAACAGAAGAAATTGAACGTATTACTGGTATTAGACTTTCAAAGGAGATGGAAGTGTTACTCTTGGGTTTAATAGCAAACATTTGTTGCAGAGAAGCCGAAGAGTTTGGTGCTTGAATTACTTGCAACTAGCGTTGCCAGGTCCCTCTTTGCAGATCCTGAGGAGGCTGTGGTTTGGGGAGGGGAGGGACTTCAATGCCACAGAGTCCAATTGCCAAAGCGACCATTTTCTCCAGGTGAACTGATCTCTATTGGCTGGAGATCAGTTGTAATAGCAGGAGATCTCCAGCTATTACCTGGAGGTTGGCAACCCTAATTAACCTACAGTTTCTGGTGATTCCTAGAGTTACCCTTGTCATTTCCAGGTACCTCTAGGAATCATGAACTCTATAGGCAGAACTTCCTGTAAGTAGACAAGCCCTTATTTTTTCTTTTTAACCCGCCCCCGATGATTGCCCCCTTTCATTTGGTCCTAGTTTACCTCCACCAATCAGGTGAGCTTCAGGGGCAAGGCCTGCAATTACTTGGAGGTCTCCCACCATAAGAGAGCAAATGGGAATCCTAAGACACACCCTGGTATTGCATTAGGGCTGCCAACCTCCAGGTGGTGGCTGGAGATCTCCCACTATTACATCTGATCTCCAGGTGACAGAGATCAGTTCACCTGGTGAAAATGGCCACTTTGGAATGTGGACTCTATGGCATTATACCTCATTGAACTCCCTCCCCTCACCAAACCTCACCTTCCCCGAGCTCCACCCCCCCTAAACCTTTCCCAACCCAGAGCTGGCAACCCTATGTTACATACTTGAAACACTATCCATAATTTCAGGAATTAAACAAGGTGTTCTTTCCAATCCTTTTAATTCAGTAATACTGTACAGCATTTTTAAAACTTCATCGCCGACTCTGAATAATATTTGCAAATTAAATGTGTATCATGAAGAGAGCTCATTTATTAGCAGCTCAAGTTCAGCAACTAATTTGTCTAGTGCATTTCTTTGACACCGCCAATTTAAGCTATTTTGTTTATAGGGAAGGGTGGCACCTTGCAGGAGCTGGTACAAGACAATTAATTAAGTCATGCCAATGGCTGCAAATGCCTTGACATGACTAATTTAAATCATTTTGCGGAGTGCAGAGCTCAGCTGTGGCCCTGTAATCACTCGGAGAATCTTCTTTCCTGGACCATTGACGGCACGAGATTTATAACGGCAGGACGGGTGGAAAGAGCACAGAGGATTCTTTTCATTTGCCAGCTATCGACATTGTCTAGACCAGGGGTATCAAACATACGACCCGTGGGTCGGATCCGGCCCCTTGAGAGCTTTTATCTGGCCCACGAGTCAGCCAAGGCAGCCCCCCCCCCCAGTCTCGATCCAGGCTGGTGAGGCATGGCCCGGCCTAACCAAGTGACATTTATGTCATATCTAGGGTTGCCGGGTGGCTTGGGCTCTATTCTATGAGCTGCAGACAACTGATATGTGATCTTTACGCCATCGGGGGGGAGTACTGTTCCCCCATCCATTAGCATGATTTGGGTTATTTTTAAATCTATTTAAATTTTGGGCTGGGGAGGGTGGGGTTAAAATTAGGGTTGCCAGGGCCCTCTTCGCCATCGGTGAGAAGTTTTTGGGGCGGAGCCTGAGGAGGGTGGATATTACAGCAGAATATTGCAATATTTGCACCTAATATTAAAAAAAAATGTGATCACCCCCTGGATTTCTGACCTAGGGTGAGAATCTACCAGATGGGAAAATAAAATGGTCACCTGTTGCACATGATAAAATGGCTACCATTCTTTCTTTGGGTGCTTATTAGAGAGATACGTGGCCATCCAAGGGGCGAGTAATGGGTAGGGTTCCCAGGTTCCTCTTCACCACCGGCAGGAGGTTTTTGGGACAGAGGGTGGGGTTTGGGGAGGAGAGGGACTTCAGTGACATAGAGTCCCGCTGCAGCCATTTTCTCCAGGGGAACTGATCTCTATCGGTTGGAGATCAGTTGTAATTAGCAGGAGATCTCCAGCTAGTATCTGGAGGTTGGCAACCCTAGTAAAAATGTAACATTAATAATAATAATAATAATAATAATAATAATAATAATGTAGTAGTAGTAATAGTAGTAAAGTGGAGAATAAATGAAACAAAGAAATTTTTTGGAGTTAGAACAGTTATATTAATCTTTCACTTTTCTTTTTGAGAGCAATGCAAAAGAGCAGCTCTGAAATGTCTGTGTTAGAAGATAAATATGGCTCTTTGTCTCAGGGTTGCCTGGAAAACATCACAAATATGTTGTCAACTTAACACTGTAAAGCAATTTCCTAAATGGTAAAAAAAAAAGGGGAGGATGAAGAAGAGCCTTGAGGTCCATTTGCATTTGCGTTGATTTATTTTTTCTGTTAATGGATCGTCGGTCTGAGGGAAGCATTTTCTATAATACTCAGGTTGTTGTCTTTTAAAACACACACACATTGCAGAACGATTTAAAATGGCAGCCCTCAAAAGGACACCTCTGAAAGAAAGCGCGGCTGCAAAAGGCTGACTGGAATTTATCTTTCGACCGCGTCCATTCTTTTAGAGGCAGCCTCTGCCACACACACACACACACACACACACACACAAACACACACACACACACGCTTTTGACATATATTAAAACAAATTTGCTATAATAGGTATGAGACAACAGCTTCACACGCACGCATCTCCATTTCGAGAGCAGGGAAGCCAGCTGTGTGAGGGAGAAAGGCCACGTTCATAAACCCAATGATGCATGTGTTTTGTCTCATGAAATCACGTTTTAAACCTCCTCAGGTATGCCTGACTGCCGTCATGGCATCTGAAGAGGAAGGTGGGAACGGTTTAGGCACTAGAAACGGTTCAGGCCCTCTCTCCCCTCCCACTTTTTAACATCTTTATTCAATAGGATTACTAGGTGGGGGGACTAACTGCTCTTGGGACCTGCAAGGCGGATACCCCTGAGGAGCGCCATCTTTAGGGTTGCCAGGTCCCTCTTCAGCACCGGTGGGAGGTTTTGGGGCAGAGCCTGAGGAGGGCTGGGTTTGAGGAGGGGAGGGACTTCAATGCCATAGAGTCCCATTGCCAAATCGGCCATTTTCTCCAGGGGAACAGATCTCTATTAGCTGGAGATCAGTTTTAATAGCAGGAGATCTCCAGCTAGTATCTGGAGGTTGGCAACCCTAGGCGAAGGGCTGGTGGGGGCCAGGAGGTATCCTGGCAAAGTGGTAGACCTGCCAAGCTTGGTATGAACCCCAAAAGCTGGCTTCTCCTGAGTCAGACTATCGATCTACCAAGCTCAGTATTGTCTACTCTGACTCTACAGGTTCTCAGGTCGAAGTCTTTCTGATCCTTCTAACTGCAGATACCAGGGAATGAACCTGTGACCTTCTGCACATAGAGCAGGTGCTCTACCACACAGCCACAGCGTATCTCCCCTGAACTGATGTGTCTTCTGCCATGAACTTAACAAGCAGCAACTTGAAAAGCCTCAGCTTCTCCTCTGTACTCCGGGGATGATGATTTGGGCCTCTTTAAAGGACAGAAATAAGAGAAGGCCTCAAACACACTGGAGATCAGTTGTAATAGTGTGAGATCTCCAGCCATCACCTGGAGGTTGGCAACCTTACATAACTGGGCAAATGGGAACCCTATGCATTCCTAAGCAGAGGGGCCGTGGCTCAGTGGTAGAGCATCTGCTTGGCATGCAGAAGGTCCCAGGTTCAATCCCTGGTGTCTCCAGTTAAAGGGACCAGCCAAGGAGGTAATGTGAAGTAGACTTCAATGGACCGAGGGCCTGATTCAGTATAAGGCAGCTTCATGTGTTCATGTGTACATTCTCTACGTACACATTGTAGTCAATGCCTGGGAAGTATGGTTGCCAACCTCCAAGTACTAGCTGGAGATCTCCCGCTATTACAACTGATCTCCAGCTGGTACAGATCAGTTCCCCTGGAGAAAATGGCCACTTTGGCAATTGGACTCTATGGCATTGAAGTCCCTCCCCTCTCCAAACCCTGCCTTCCTCAGGCTCCACCCCCAAAATCTCCAGGTATTTCCCAGCCCGGAGCTGGTAACCCTAAGGGTGTAATTCTGCTTGGGACGGCTGTGACTTGTCATTGAACAAGTGTGCCTCAGGACAAGAACTTCACAAGGAACACATCTGCTACCACCAATCCATTACAAAATGTGATTAATTGAGAGAAAGATTGAAGTAAGTGGAGACTGCAGAAAGGGCATATATCAGTTTCATTGGATGAAATACATGGAAATATTGCTAAAGCTGATAAAAAAGGTGGGCCTGTTATTTAAAACAGGAGAGATTCTTGACATCTATGATGACTCATCATGCAGAGGAAATTATTAGTGTCCATTAACAAATTAGCTTTTACACAATATGGAAAAGTTAACTAGGGCAGTATAATGAGTACTACTCCACCCCCATCCCCCCACCGGCTCGGCTTTCAGCCTTTAAGGGACCTGGGAGTTCCAGTTGGTGCCAGAGAGATAGGGTTAAGAACATAAGAACAGAAGAAAGGCCCTGCTGGATCAGACCAAGGCCCATCAAGTCCAGCAGCCTGTTCCCATAGTGGCCAACCAGGTACCTCTAAGAAGCCCACAAACAAGACGACTGCAGCAGCACCGTCCTGCCTGTGTTCCATAGCACCTAATATAATAGGCATGCTCTATGGCATTGAAGTCCCTCCCCTCCCCAAACCCCACCCTCCTCAGGCTCTGCCCCAAAAACCTCCCGCAGGTGGTGAAGAGAGACCTGGCAACCCTACTAATGTAATAGGCATGCTCCTCTGATCCTGGAGAGAATCATAACTAATATTCATTTTGACTAGTAGCCATGGATAGCCCCGTCCTCCATGAATATGTCCACTCCCCTCTTAAAGCCTTCCAGGTTGGCAGCCCTCACCACATCCTGGGGCAGGGAGTTCCACAATTTAACTATGCGTTGTATGAAAAAAAAAAAACTTCCTTTTATCTGTTTTGAATCCGTCACCCTCCAGCTTCAACAGATGACCTTGTGTTCTAGTATTATGGGAGAGGGAGAAAAACCAGTTGCCAGGTCCCTCTTAGCCACCGGCGGGAGGTTTTTGGGGCGGAGCCTGAGGAGGGCGAAGTTTGGGGAGGGGAGGAGCTTCAATGCCGTAGGATCCCATTGCCAAAGTGGCCGTTTTCTCCAGGTGAACTGATCTCTATTGGCTGGAGATCAGTTGTAATAGCAGGAGATACTCAGCTAGTACCTGGAGATTGGCAACCCTATCCCTTTCTTCCACCCTCACTCAGTGCAGTGTTGACAAGAACAGCACATGGAAGTCACTTCCTGTTTCAGAAGAGGAAGTGATGTCACAATGCTTGAGGAATTTCAGAAATCTCTGTGTTAAAACCAGGAAGTGTCCAGCTTCCCCCCACAATGCTCCCTGGAAAGTTACTGCCCGTTCAAAAAGACAACGCTGACGTTGATAGATCAGTGGTCTATCTCAATCTAAGATAGGTTCATGTATTTGTATGTGTTAAAGACTGCAGAATATCCTGCACTAAATAAAGCCTTTAAAATCATGGTCAGAAACTTCCCCCCTTTTCTTGTTTTGTTTTGAATTGGTACATCCCGCCAATGAAGAGTTCAGGAAAGTTCAAAAGGGATATTTTGTTTGGTCCTAATAACAGGTTTGGGGACATTTTGTTGGGTCCTAATAAAAGTTTTTTGTTTTTTTGGGGGGGGATGTTCCTTTGGCTCAAAGTGGCTACCTGCCTCAATTGGTGATGTATTTTAGGGTCAGTGGCTTCTAAAATTTTAAATAAATGTTAGTAACGCTGAACATCTCATCCAAATATCTGTGGATACAAATTAATTACTCCATGTAACACCACCCAGTCAAGGACAAGGAAACCATCTAAACACCAATCACCAACAAAGACAAGAATAAAGTGAAAAAACTACAATGAAAAAAAATTATATGAAATTCCATTTTCTCCCCCGTCAGAGTTCCTCAGGGCAATCTATTAAAAAAAAAAAATCAGATCAATTTATATTTTAAGTGAGACGCTAAAACAGAATAAGAATAAACAATACACTCCTAAAACCTTACTTACAAGAAACAGCTCATTTGCTTTACAATCAAAAGCGTAATACGGAGTAAAAACTATTTTAAAATATGTATTTACCTTTAAGGACATATCGCATTTGCAACAAGCTTCTGCCATTAAAAAGTATTAAAACAGAAATCATACTAGCATATGACAAACCACTTTTAAAAGCATACGGAACTGGAAACGCTCTTCTTCTCATTAAGAACGATGCCTTTAAAAACGGTCATAGTGGGCAGAGAGAGAGAGAGAGAGAGAGAGAGAGAGAGAATAAAATCCATACAGCTAGACTTAAAAAAAAGAACAAGAAACATTTAAAACCAGACAGAGACCACCTCTCCTTCCAAAACACCAAGGGCTCGGGTCTCGTGTGATGCGTAACTAAGTTCCTCTCTCTCGGAATGTGTGATGAGTTGTGATGATTCGATCGAGATCTTTACTTAAGATGCATGGGTTATAATTTTAAAGTCCGATCTACTGTCTGAACTGGTTGGTCCAGGCTAGCCTGATCTCATTAGATCTCGGAAGCTAAGCAGGGTTGGCCCTGGTTAGTACTTGGATGGGAGACCGCCGAGGAAGTCCAGGGTTGCTACACAGAGGCAGGGAAAGGGGCATCACCTCTGTCCGTCTCTTGCTTGAAAACCCCACGGGGTCGCCATAAGTTGGCTGCGACTTGAAGGTGCTTCCCATCACCCACACACTTCTTGTGTTTGGTAAGAGTTTGTCAGGAAAACCGTAAATGCTTTGTAGAGCCCATATTACAGTTCTTGTTAAGCAGGCACCAATTTCTTATCCGATGAATCCAGCATTGTACTAGAGCTTACTTGAAATTATCCTTCAGTTATTAAATTCTTTGACTTCTCTATAGCATCATTATATTTTCATATCTTATAATGTACAATTACTGTTCTTGAACATTAGAAGAAGAAGAGTTGGTTTTTATATGCCGACTTTTTCTATAGCATTTAAGGGAGACTCAAACCAGCTTGCAATCACCTTCCCTTCCCCTCCCCACAAGAGGTGGGGCTGAGAGAGCTCTAACAGAGCTGTAACTTGCCCAAGGTCGCCCAGCTATCTTCATGTGGAGGAGTGGGGAATCAAACCCGGTTCTCCAGATCAGAGTCCACGGCTCCAAACCATCGCACTACACCACACTGGCTCTCTCTCATTAGTGATTTTGACTTCTATTTCTTGGCTATATAATTACAAAACATATTCCATTTTTCATTAAATTCAGAAGTTTTTTTTAATTATGTATTAATGATATTAGTTTTGCCATAATTGCATACCCATTTAATTTATTTATCCATTCATTTGAATCGGCACATCCATCTGCCTTCCATTTTCCTGCATGTACTACACACTATGTCACTGCTGGTCCTGTCCAAAAGTGACAGAAAGTAGCTCTAGGAATCGCCAGAAACTCTATGGTTTTACCACAGAGTTTTGTGGGGATTCCTAGAACTACTCTATGTGACTTCCATCTTTTCACCAGAAATGACATAACCTGCCTCAAAACCTCCACCAGTTGCCAGGCATGGGAGCAAGTTGCCTGGCCTGGCACCAGCCTCCTTCCTTTCCAGAGCCAGCGTGGCGTAGTGCTTAAGAGCGGTGGTTTGGAGCGGTGGACTCTAATCTGGAGAACCGGGTTTGATTCCCCACCCCTCCACATGAGCGGCGGACTCTAATCTGGTGAACCGGGTTGGTTTCCGCACTCCAACACATGAAGCCAGCTGGATGACCTTGGGCTAGTCACAGTTCTCTTAGACCTCTCTCAGCCCCACCTACCTCATAGGATGTCTGTTGTGGGGAGGGGAAGGGAAGGTGATTGTAAACCGGTTTGATTCTTCCTTAATTGGTAGAGAAAGTTGGCATATACAAACCAACTCCTCCTCCATAGATCTCCTTCCCCCTCCTCCTCCTCCTCCTCTTCCTTCCTTCCTTCCTTCCTTCCTTCCTTCCTTCCTTCCTTCCTTCCTTCCTTCCTTCCTTCCTTCCTTCCTTCCTTCCTTCCTGCCATCACACCATACTCTGATAACCTTTTATTGCTATTGACCATTCTTCTTCTACAGCTAATTGATAGCATTTAGGGATTTCTCTTAAACCATGTTCATTTGCAAACTAATATCAACAACTACAATGTTAATCCTGCTGATCATTAGAGCTAATCTGGTATATAGACCCAAAGTCTTACACAGTGGGCTTCTGCCTTTCTTCCTTACCACAGGGAGAGAAAGTTAATGGAACTGCACTTGCTAACAAAAGGGGAAGGATTATTATCCCCCGTTTCAATCTGCAGAAACTGAGAGAGTTTGGATGTATGGGTGTGTGTGTAAGGGTTACAATCCACAGATTTTTATCATTTATTTACTTCAACGTTTATATGTGACTGAAGGGCTGGCTTACAAAGTAATCCATTAAAATTAGGGTTGCCAGCTCTGGGTTTGGAAATACCTGGAGATTTTGGGGGGTGGAGCCTGAGGAGGGGAGGGTTTGGTGAGGGGAGGGAGCCAGCGTAGTGTAGTTAAGAGTGTAGGACTCCAGGATCAGAGGAGCATGCCTATCATGTTAGGTGCTTTGGAACACAGGCAGGATGGTGCTACTGCTGTCGTCTTGTTTGTGGGCTCCCTGGAGGCACCTGGTCGGCCCCTGTGTGAACAGACTGCTGGACTTGATGGGCCTGGGTCAGATCCAGCAGGGCCTTTCCTATGCTCTTATGACTCTAAACTGGAGAACTGGGTTAGTTTCCCCACTCCTCCACATGAAGCCAGCTGGGAGACCTTGGGCCAGTCACAGTTATCACCGAACCCTCTCAGCCCCACCTACCTCATAAGGTGTCTGTTGTGGGGAGAGGAAGGGAAGGAGATTGTAAGCCGGTTTGAGTCTCCTTAAAAAGGTAGAGAAAGTTGGGGTATAAAAACCTACTCTTCTTCTTCTTTTTTAATGGGGAATAATGCCATAGTGTCCATCTTCCAAGGCAGCCATTTTCTCCAGGTGAACTGATCTTTGTTGCCTGGAGATCAGTTGTAATCCCAGGAGATCTCCAGCCACCCCTGGAGGTTGGCAACCCTATATAAAATATGCCATTCACAAAGTCACTGCTCAGCAAGGCCAATTCCTTCAGCTCAAACCTTGCTAAATGTAGGGCTGATTCTCTTCATCCTTCTTTTACCCGCTTTCTCCCTGAAATCCCTCTCTTTCCCACTTTTTTTAGGAATTTGGAGTCTGTCTCAAATCAATCAGGAAGACAAAAGTAATGATTACTGGAGAATTACACAACTTTAAGGTTGACAATGAGGAAATTGAAATTGTTGAAGACTTTCTATTCCTTGGCTCCATCATCAACAAAAAGGGAGACTGCAGCTAAGAAATCAGGAGGAGGTTGAGACTGGGAAGGGCAGCCATGAAGGAGCTGGAAAAGATTCTTCAGTGTAAGGATGTGTCCCTGGCCACCAACATCAAGTTAATTCATGCCATCGTATTCCCTATCACTATGTATGGGTGTGAAAGCTGGACATTGAAGAAAGCTGAGAGGAAGAAAGTAGATTCCTTTGAAATGTGGACTGCCAAAAAAAAATCAGTGGGATCTAGATCAAATAAAGCCTGAACTGACCCTAGAAGCTAAAATGGCTACACTGAGGCTATCATGTTTTGGTCACATTATGAGAAGATGGGAGTCCCTGGAAAAGACAATCATGCTAGGAAAAGTTGAGGGCAGCAGGAAAAGAGGAAGACCCAACAAGAGATGGACTGACTCAATAAAGGAAGCCACGGCCCTCAATTTGCAAGATCTAAGCAAGGCTGTCAAAGATAGGACATTTTGGAGGACATTGATTCATAGGGTCGCCATGAGTCAGAAGCGACTGGACGGCATTTAACACACACACTCAAATCAATTCCATTTTGGAACCGTGGCGACGAAACAGTGTAACAGTGTCAGCATCTTGAACTTAGGAAGAGTTCTTAGGAAGAGACGCTTTCCTTGATCACTATTAATCAAAAAAGAAAAGAGTTTCTACCCTAGTTGTTAGCAGTGATTTGGACCCTGTCTTTCAACCCAGCTAAAATGGTGTAATTGGGCTAGTCACACTCTCTCAGCTCCACCTACTTCACAGGGTGATTGTTGTGGGGAGGGTAAGGGAAGGTGATTGTAAGCCAATTTGATTCTTCCTTAAATGGTAGAGAAAGTTGGCATATAAAAACCAACTCTTCTTCTTCTTCTTCTTCTTCTTCTTCCCTCCCACTGCATTGGTCCCAGCCACAAAAAGCCCCCCAACAGTGCTGGCAAAAGGAGTTTCCCCAGTGGGCATGCACTTCTACAAAATGGCAGACCCTGAGGAGTACAGAGTGCTTCTAGTGGTTCAGAGTTTACTTTCCCTCTCCCATATGTTCCATTTTTATTTAGCAATAGACATCTCCTGCATCCATCACGTCAGCATCCTTGAGTGGAAGAAAAAAATAATAATTCATGTTCCAATGTTCTCACAGTCATCTTCGCTCCCTTTGCAAGGAAGAATGTTAATTGCCTCTTGACAAGGGAGATGTCGTCTCCTTTTCCTATTCCCCATAAATTTGGCAGGAAGGATCCTTTGGGCGAGGGCTATATTTCATCCTAGTGGTCGAGAGGAGGCACAGCTGGAAAGAAAATTCATAGCGATGACGATCAGATTGGATTCCCTAATACGACTAACTTTAATCCCATCGTTCAAGCATCTGAGTCGGGTTTTTAGAATGATTAAGAAGCGGAACGTGATTCTCAAATGGAAGAAAAACGTTGCGCGCGCCCCTTCCACGGTTCATCCTCTTTGCAGACGGGGAGCTGGAGAAGGGCTTGCCTGAGCCTGTCTCGGGTGTTAAATTTGTGGATTTTGCTGATTTGTAGCTCAAATTTAGCTTTCCTGACCACTACTAAGGACTGTGCCAAAAGTGAAGCTGTTAGCGATGGCTGCAGGGGGAACTTTTCAAATGAACCCCCTTTTGCTTTGGGAGAAGCGCATCTAATTTGGTTTACAAGATGACATGGAAAACTGATTTGTTGCCGGCATTAGTGTCATAATTTATGACAGTGTATTTAATACCACAGCAGGGGATCATTAATAGCATTACTAATTTCAGTGACTGCAAATGTATAAATAGCAACTGGGTTTCATTAAGCATGCACGTCGTGGCAAGCCGGTTTATCTCGCAGGTCTTTCAATTTTCTTCTCTGCCGTCATTCTGCATTCTGCATGTAGCATTGCCACTTTCGGCTACCATGGGATTTCTCTCCAAGGTAACCATAATTGGTTTCTTCTCCTGACGTTAAATGGTAAGGGGCTTTCTTAAAAAAAGAAAAGAGAAATGGTTTCGGGTTTCTCCCAAATGTTTGTTGGGAGGGATCCAGTAGACAAAGCACGAGAAAGGGGTGTTAAAATCGGCATTAGTTCTCAGAAGGATTCTGATCCTGGGACCTAGGGATGCCAGCTTTCAGATGGTACCTGGGGATCCCCTGGAATTACAGCTCATCTCCATACTACAGAGATCAGTTCCCCTGGAGAAAATGGATTATTTGGAGGGTAGACTCTAATGTAGGGTTGTGCAAAAAAAAAAAAAAAAATGTTAGGTAAATTTTGGGTTCTGGTTTATTGGGCCCAACCTTTTTTCAATAAACTCAAAATAAGCTGTATACCCATAGCAGTAAATTTCAGTATTTGGCTTATTTTCGGGTTTACTGAAAAATTCAGGCCCATTATAGTCTATGGGGATTTTTTTTTCAAAGCTCCTAGGGGGCATTTTGGGAGCTAAAGTCCCCAAATTTGTGGCATGACTACAAGGGACTCTCCTTAGATGGTCACCAAACTTTGGTGAACTTTGGAACAGGGATCTAATTTTATGGGCCCGCAAAGGGGTCGCCCCCATCCTGCAGGCATTTGCGAATTGAGCTGTCCATCAGTTTTCAGGTTCAAAAGTTCAGTGTTGCCGAGGACTGGTGGAAAGAGCCAATTCCAGAGTGGTGCCTCAAAGTCTGGGGGCTGCCCTCATTTCTGGGATGCTTTGCATGATGTCCATGCAAATGAGCTTCCAAACGGAGGGAAAAGGCTTAAATGCAAGAGAAATAAGGCATGGAAAACATTCCTTTTGGTGGCAAATGACATCCTGTGTGCAGTCCTTTATTGTGGTCATGCAAACGGATGCTTTGGAGGGTGGACTCTGTGGTCCCTGCTCTCCCCAGGCACTACCCCCAAGTCCCACAGAGTTTCCCAACCTGGATCTGGCAACCCTACTCCTCAGTCCCCCACAGGTAGCCATGGGGGACCTGGCAACCCTACTATGATCCCACATGTCCTCACAACACCTGGACATGTGGAACAGTCAAGGGACATAAGAAGGAGCCCAGCAGAGGGCCTCCACTAACAAAAACAGCCCCATTCAGTCTTCTTCATTCTCTCTTTCTCCTATCCACTGGTCCCGTTTTGCTATGGCTATTAGCCATGATGACTAAAGGGAGTCTCCTTTTCTCCATTTTATCCCCTGGGTTGGGGTTGCCAACTTTCAGGTGGTTGCAATAAAGAAACAGTGCAGGCTCAATGATATCAAATTCTATAATCAAATTACAAATGACAGTGCAAAAACAAGACAATTCAAGTGAAACAAAAATTATTATGTACACAATATATACAACAATTGTTCACAATGTTCCAGATTTCATTACAAAAAGCTCAATGGCAGTCTCCAAGTAAATGAAACAGAAGATCAATGATGAGGGTACGTGAACCCAAAGTCTATAATGTGAGGTTCGCTGCTCCAAAATTGGAGAGTAAAGAGGGAGGAAATGCTATTCCAGATACTTGTAGCGCTTTCACCATAAGCATAGCTTCGTCAGCCTTAACCAAAGAGGATAAAGCCCATAGTTTATTCAAGTTAGCCTGGGAGGTAGTTATTTCTTCATAAACATTGTTGATTTTTTATATATACGTTTTTTAAGAAGCTCCCACTAAGAATGGGCTGCTGAGTTCTATAGAAGAAATAACTACCTTGGAGACTGCCATTGAGCTTTTTGTAATGAATTTTGTCACATTGTGAACAATTGTTGTATATATTGTGTACATAATAATTTTTGTTTCACTTGTAATGTCTTGTCGTTGCAGGGTCATTTGTAATTTGATTATAGAATTTGATATCATTGAGCCTGCACTGTTTCTTTATTGCAATTGTTGATTTACCAGTGATTGTGAGCGTTTGTTACTAACCTGCAGGTGGTGGCTGGAGATCTCCTGCTATTACAACTGATCTCCAGACAATAGAGATCAGTTCCCCTGGGGAACAGGGCCGCTTTGGCAATTGGACTCCATGGCATTGAAGTCCCCTCCCCAAACCCTGCGTTCCTCAGGCTCTGCCCCCAAAACCTCCTGCTGGTGGCAAAGAGGAACCTGGCAACCCTACCCTGGGTCCCCACTGGGGAGAAAAGTGAGGTACAAATAAAGTGAAAATATAAATGAACGAACGAATGAATGAATGAATGAATGAATGAATGAATGAATGAATGAATGATGTCTGTTTTGTGTGCCAGCAATGCTTGGGGGTGAGGGAGAATATCTCACGGCATGGCAAATATGCTCCCCGTTTTGTTATGCCCAGCAGTTCAAAAATTTCTGCCACATTGTAAGAATTCAGAAGTCTGATGGATTGAAAGGGAATGGGAGCGAATCATATTGATGGGCACTGTTCAAATTTGGACGAAGAGCCAAATGCCCAGTTGTTTGTTATTCAAGATTCTGTTCTTCCTTTCCTTGCATGCGAATCACTTTTCCCCACTCAAAACTTTCCCCAGTAAAGTGGGATTACAAGGAACAAACATGGGTCATTTATGCATGGGAGTACTACCTGAGGTTCGTTGCTCGCTGGACCCACACTTTCCTGTTTGGAGTCTATGCACCAGCAGTCTCCAAGCTCAAATCAGGAAGTATTTCAATCCCTGCCCCTTAAAATACTGCTTCATAATTGGCTGTAGTGAGAGAACCCCCCCCCCCGAAATCCAATTGCAGCATAAAAAAAACATGTCAAGAGTATTTTAAGAACAAAAATAAAAACGGAGATATTTGAAAGGAAGGGGGGAAGAAACCTAAGCTTCATTTTTAAAAGCCTTTTGCTCAGAAAGAACACCAAGGAAGCAGGAAGCATTTGAATCCCTGCCCCTTGACATGCTGCTTTGTAATTGGCTGTCTGCTTGCTGTGAGAAAAACCAAGCTTGTGTGTCCCATGCTTTGCATTATGCACGGGGATTTTACCCAGGCTGAGCTCAGGGGAGAGGGAAGAATTGGGATAACAGAGGAACAGGAAGTCCCGAGATTTGTGAGGGCTGGCAGCGAGGTCATCTCTAATGAAGAAGAGTTGGTTTTAATATGCTGACTTTCTCTACCACTTAAGGGAGACTCAAACCAGCTTACAATCACCTTCTCTTCCCCTCCCCACAACAGACACCCTGTGTGGTAGGTGAAGCTGAGAGAGCTCTAAGAGAATTGTGACTAGTCCAAGGTCACCCAGCTAGCTTCGTGTGGAGGAGTGGTGAAACTAATCCAATTCACCAGATTAGCCTCCGCCGCTCATGTGGGGGAGTGGGGAATCAAACCTGGTTCTCCAGATTAGAGTCCACTTCTCCAAACCACCGCTCTTAACCACTACACCATGCTGGCTCTCAATGGAGGGAAAACTCATGCATAACTCCAAGGAACAACCGAGACAGACAGGGGGCGAACGTGAGTGAAAGTACCCATTAAGAAAAACGGGCCACAGGCTTTAGGCCAATTCCTCTAGAGTAATCACATTGTTGTTCATTTGACTGCTCCAGATCAATTAGATTAGGGTTGCACAACCTACTACTGGAAGCGAAAGGATACTCCAGAATACTCAAATTTTAAATTCCCATCATTTTGCAATGCTGATCATGGATTCCGTTGCCCTCGAGTTCCTAGTGTGCGACAGGCAGCAATCCCGCTCAGAACACACGTTGCCATTTGCACTTTGAGCATGCCAGCCGCGCAGAGTCAATGGTGCCTAAGAAAAACTTAGGAAAGGGCAGATGAGCTATTAAAATATTCATGCATTTCCCAAAGAGGCTGCAGGGCTCTCGATATCCGCTTTGTTTGATAGCTGCAGCGCTTAGTTTGATAAAAAAAAGAAAAGAAGAGAAAGTGAGAAATCTGAAATTGGTTCTTTGCCCATATTTCACATTAATTCCATGCAGGTTTAATGAAGCTCTTCAAACTTTAGCTCATAATTACCAAGCCTCTCACACATTTCCCCCTACTGATGGGCTCAATCGTCCCATTAGATTTGCTCCCCAAATGGATATTGCCGCCTGCCAGATTCAGTAACTTTGCAAGCCAGCCAGAGGCAATTGCAGATTCCAGAGGAGGGAATAACATATGGGTAAGTTGTCATTTGCAGTGAGGGTTTTCACGCAACATCGATGCGCGCGCCAAAATAATATGAAACAATAACTTGCATCTGCCTTGACTAAATGGGGGATTCTTTCTGCTAAAAAAAATAGTCAAGAAAGATTGTTGCCGGCTCAGATGCTAAGCCCCATGTACAAGCGGTCTCTTTTGTATGACCAAAGGAATGATAATGCTGCGTAAGGATCATCAATAACCTTCGATGGGTCTTGAGTGTTAGGAAATGGTTCTGGCCAATAGCCCGTTAGGACTTGGAAGAGGCGATCCCACTCTTATCTGGAGAGTAGAACAACATAAGAAAAGCCCTGCTGGATCAGACCAAGGCCCATCAGGTCCAGCAGTCTGTTCGCACAGTGGCCAGCCAGGTGCCTCTAGGAAGCCCACAAACAAGACAACTGCAGCAGCAGCAGCATCCTGCCTGTGTTCCACTGCACCCAAAATAATAGGCATGCTCCTCTGATACTAGAGAGAACTGGCATGCATTATGATTAGTATCCATTTTGACTAGTAGCCAAGGATAGCCCTGTCCTTCAAGATCATGTCCACTCACCTCTTAAAGCCTTCCAAGTTGGCAGCTATCACCATATCCTGGGGCAGAGAGTTCCACAATTTAACAGGGGTGTCTGTGTGAAAAAGAATGGACAGGTTTGGGAGAGTGGAAGAGGAAGAAGGAGAAAAAGAGAGCCACACCTTTGAGTTGGCTGAAGCAGCCATAACACTGGAACACTCATGTGTTTGAGTAGTAAAAGGCCCGTCACAATGCGGTGCTTCTGGGTAGTGACATGATCGCATTGCGTGGTAGTGCACACACATGAGCACCATTCCTAAACCAGGCGATGGGTTGGCGGGCAATTGCCTGCCAGTCCAAGCAACCTAGCATCCCTAAGGTTGTTTATGCATGGGAGTTTTACCTGAGGTTTGTTGCTCGCTGGACCCACACTTTCCTGTTGAGAGTCTACGTACCAGCAGTCTCCCAACTTAAATCAGGGAGTATTTGAATCACCACCCCTTGAAATGCTGCTTTGTAATTGGCTGTAGTGAGAGAAATGTTCCCCCCGAACCCAATTGCCACATAAAAAGAGCAGTTTAAGAACAAAAAAAGAGAGGAAATATTTGAAAGGAATGGGTTGAGAAATCCAAGCCTCATTTTTAAAAGCCTTCTGCTCAGAAAGAATTCAGAGGAAGCAGGAAGTATTTGAATCCCCGCTCCTGGACATGCTGCTTTGTAATTGGCTGTCTGCTTGCTGTGATAGAAACCAAGCTTCTGTGTCCCACGCTTTGCCTTATGAACGGGGATTTCAAGCGGGCTGAGCTCAGGGGAGATGGGAGAATCAAATTAATAGAGGGATGGGAAGTCCTGGGATTTGTGAGGGGAGGCAGAGAGGTCATCTTGAAAGGAGGGAAAACTCATGCATAACTCCAAGGAACAACCGAGATGGGGATGGGTAGGGGTGAACGTGAGTGAAAGCACCCATGCATAAACAACCTAAGCCAAGTGGGCAAGTTTGCAGATAGCATCAAGGAGGTAAATATGCAGGTCGGAAAGAGCTCCAAGGTGATCTTGACACGCTGGGTGACTGCGTGGCCAAGGAGATTCATTGTGAGTGAGAGTAAAGCCGAGAAAAATACTCGCATGAAATATACTCCTGTGGGCTCTGAACTGGCAGCTATAGACCAGGAAAGGGAACTGAAGCTCATGATAGACAAGTTGATGAAAATGTCAACGGCAGTGATGAAAAAGGCAAATTCTGTGCTAGGAAAGTGATTGAAAAGAAAACGGCCAATATCATAATGCACTTATATTAATCTCTGGTGTGGCTGCACCTGGCGTACTGTGTACAGTTCTGGTTTCCCCAGCTCAAAAAAGATATTGTACACTTCGAAATGCTGGAGAAAAAAGCCATCAAAATGAGGCAAGAGTAGGGTTGCCAAACTCCAGGTGGTGGCTGGAGATCTCCTGCTATTACAACTGATCTCCAGCCGATAGAGATCAGTTCCCCTGGAGAAAATGTCCGCTTTGGCCATTGGACTCTATGACATTGAAGTCCCTCCCCTCTCCAAACCCCACCCAGCTCAGGCTCCACTCCCCAAATCTCCAGGTATTTCTCAATCCGGAGCTGGCAAACCCTTCCCCATCCAGAATAGCAAGATGTTGGGGTACGAGTGGACTGTAAGATAAACATAAGCACTCAGTGTGATGCAGTGGCAAAGAAGGCTAATGCGGTCTTGGGGTGTATCAACAGAGGCATCACAAGATTTCATAGTCCCGCTGAACACTGCATTGGTCAGGCCACACCTGGAGTATTGTGTGCAAATCTGGAGGCCTCCCTTCAAAAAGGATGTGGACAGAATCGAGCGGGTGCAGAAAAGAGCAACGAGGATGATCAGCGGCCTGGAGACCAAGCCCTACGAGGAAAGGCTGAGGGAGTTGGGAATGTTCAGTCTGGAGAGGAGGAGGTTGAGGGGGGACATGATTGCCTCTTTAAGTATTTGAAGGGCTGTCACTTAAAGGAGGGCAGGGAGCTGTTCCTGTTGGCAGCAGAGGATAGGACTCGCAATAATGGGTTGAAATTGCGGGCGGAAAGGTACCGGCTGGATATTAAGTTTTTTTGGGTTTTTTTTTCTTCCAGTAAGAGTAGTTCAGCAGTTAAAGTTGCCAGCTCCATGTTGGGAAATAACTGGAGATTTTGGGGGTGGAGCCTGAGGAGGGCAGAGTTTGGTGAGGGGGGGCCCTTCCATGGGGTATAATGCCATAGACTCCACCTTCCAAAGCGGCCATTCTCTCCAGCTGAACTGATCTCTGTCACCTGGAGATCAGTTGTAATCGCAGGAGAACTCCAGCCACCACCTGGAGGTTGTCAAGCCTAACAGAAAGGGCTTTTTTCATTGTGGCACCGAAACTTTGGAACTCCCTTTTCAGAGAGATTTGTCTCCCACCCTCAATTGCTGTCTTCTGCCAGCGACTTTAAAATTTTTGTTTTAAGTACCCCCAATAACAGTTATTGGGCCTCCTCCCTGGTTTTAATACTTTTTCAATATTTTAATTGAATTCCATTTATCTATCTATCTGTCTGTCTGTCTGTCTATCTGTCTGTCTGTCCATCCATCCTACCATATCTCTCTCTCTCTCTCTCACTCTCTCTCGCTCTCTCTCGCTCTCTCTCGCTCTCTCCCTCCCTCCCTGCCTGCCATCCATCCATCCATCCATCCATCCATCCATCCATCCATCCATCCATCTATCTATCTATCTATCTATCTATCTATCTATCTATCTATCTATCTATCTATCTATCTATCTATCTATCTATCTATCTATCTATCTATCTATCTATCTATCTATCTATCTATCTATCTATTTTACAATAATTGATTTTTTTTAAAAAATCTAGTTTAAAGCTAGAATAAAATAACAAACCCTAAATCAGGGGTGTCAAACTCATTTGTTACTCATTGTTTTGAAGTTCTCCACCTTGGGGACCCGATCAGAGTGGAAGGAAGGAAGGAAAGAAAGAAAGACGCACAAACCCCCCAAACTAGGAGTGCAAGGATTCTGCTAGATACTAGAAGAGACCTGTATAGTGCCATCACGTTGCGGCCAACTTCTGGTAACCCCAGCAAGGGGCTTTCAAGGCAAGTGAGAAGCCGAGGCGGTTTGCCATGGCCTTCCTCTGCAGAGTTTTCCTTGGAGGTCTCCCTTCCAAGTACAGAGCATTTTTATGCAGCACTTTTCTAACACTCAAGGTACCTCCCAGGCATTATCTTTTTGCAGTCCTTACCAAAAAGCTACTCTTCCTGATATCCTTGCGGGGAGAGGGGGAGAGAGGACGATTGGCTAAGAACCACCCTGGAGATCTCAAACAGAAGGTGAAATTCAAACCAGGGACTTCCTGGTTTTACGGCATCTCTTCTTAGCCATTCTGTGACACCGATGCTCATATAGTGGCTTGGGACGTGTGTGTTAAGTGCCGCCAAGTCACTTCCGACTCATGGTGTCCCTATGAATCAATGTCCTCCAAAACTTCTTTTCCTTAACAGCCTTGCTCAGATCTTGCCAATTGAGGGCTGTGGCTTCCTTTATTGAGTCCGTCCATCTCTTGTTGGGTCTTCCTCTTTTACTGCTGCCCTCAACTTTTCCTAACATGATTGTCTTTTCCAGCGACTCTTGTCTCATGATGTGACCAAAGTATGACAGCCTCAGTTTAGTCATTTTAGCTTCTAGGGTGTTGGAGGAGAGTGTTACGGATTCCGTGGACTGCCAAAAAAACAAATCAGTGGGTTATAGATCAAATCAGGCCTGAACTGACCCTAGAAGCTAAAATGACTAAACTGAGGCTGTCGTACTTTGGCCACATTATGCGATTACAAGACTCACTGGAAAAGACAGCCATGCTAGGAAAAGTTGAGGCCAGCAGGAAAAGAGGAAGACCCAACAAGAGATGGTTGGACTCAATAAAGGAAGCTGCTGCCTTCAATTTGCAAGATCTGAGCAAGGCTGTCAAAGATAGGACATTTTGGAGGACTTTCATTCATAGGGTCGCCATGAGTCGGAAGCGACTTGATGGCACTTAACATACACACAGCTTCTAGGGCCAGTTCAGGCTTTATTTGATCTATAACCCACTGATTTGTTTTTTTGACAGTCCAGGGTATCCATCACACTCTCCTCCAACACCACGTTTCAAAGGAATCTACTTTCTTCCTCTCAGCTTTCTTCATTGTCCAACTTTCACACCCATACATAGTAATAGTGACACATCCTTACACTTACAGTAACTTGGGAAACATGCCTGTTATCCCAGGGCTTTTGTACATTTAGGAGCCCCGTGGCACAGAGTGGTAAGCTGCAGTACTGCAGTCTAAGCTCTGTTCACGATGTGAGTTCGATCCCGACAGAAGTCGGTTTCAGGTAGCTGGCTCAAGGTTGACTCAGCCTTCCATCCTTTCGAGGTCAGCAAAACGAGTTCTCAGGTTGCTGGGGGTAAAGTGCAGATGACTGGGGAAGGCAATGGCAAACCACCCCGTAAAAGCATAGTCTGCCTCGGAAACGTCAGGATGTGACGTCACCCCATGGATCAGGAATGACCCGGTGCTTGCACAGGGGACTATCTTTACCTTTCTTTCTTTTTTTACATTTGTGGTATGGCTGCGAGTTGCTCCTCTTCTGTGATATTGTTTGCATGACCTGTCGGCAGCCAACTGACGTTCGCTTGGCACCAGAGCCCTCATGAGCAGGCACCATGCCGCTCTGGCAGATGGACGGAGCCTGCAGATGGAGCATCTGCACCCAGTAGAGCTAATCAGGGCAGGGGAACGCATGAGGAAACTTGGAAGAGCTTCAAGCCTGGGTTGGTGGACCTGCGACAGAAGCTGTGATACTTTGAGCTACATTAATTTTTGGTGATAAATACATTGGGGGGATGGAGGATGAAACACCCATTTTGTCCTGATATTCATGATGACAAGAGTTTGCCGTGGAGAAACAGGAATCTCTAGCAGCCTTACTTTTTACTCAGCATTTATCCAGTGGATATTGGTACTTAATTTAGAATAATAGATTCTTAGAGTTGGAAGGGACCACCAGGGCCATCTAGTCCAACCCCCTGCACAATGCAGGAAATTCACAACTAACTCCCCCCCACACCCCCAGTGACCACTACTCCATGCCCAGAAGATGGCCAAGATGCCCTCCCTCTCATGAACTGCCTAAGGTCACAGAATCAGCATTGCTGACAGATGGCCATTTGGCCTCTGCTTAAAAATCTCCAGGGAAGGAGAGCTCCCCACCTCCCAAGTAAACCTGTTCCGCTGAGGAACTGCTCTAAGTGTTAGAAAATTCTTCCTAATGTCTAGATGGAAACTCTTTTGATTTAATTTCAACCTGTTGGTTCTGGTCCGGCCTTCCGGGGCAACAGAAAGCAACTCGGCACTATCCTCTCTATGACAGCCCTTCAAGTACTTGAACATGGTTATCATATCCCCATATTTCTAGGAAAAGATTGGCTGAGGGTCACAGACGTGTCTGGGGAAAATGAAGCTGTTCGGCTTAAGCCCACTTACGTGAGAAATCTGGACACCTTCCTTTTTAAAAAATTAATATATTCCAAAGGCGGAGTGCTGCCTTTGGGAACAGATGGCACACCTGAGCCCTGTAGTTCATTTAAGAAAACACTTATGAAAGATATCCGTGTCTTGTTTTAGCTTAGCTAGATTCGAGTCCAGTAGCACCAACGAGATTTCCGAGAGTCAGAGTTTTCGAGAGTCAAAGTTCCCTGAGTTGGGTACCTTCATCAGAGAGCATTAACTATTGCTAGGGTTGCCAGCTCCGGGTTGGGAAATGCCTGGAGATTTTGGGGGCAGAGCCTGAGGAGGGTGGGATTTGGGGAGGGGAGGGACTTCAATGCCAGAGAGTCCAATTGCCAAAGTGGCCATTTTCTCCAGGGGAACTGATCTCTGTCACCTGGAGATTAGTTGTAACAGCAAGAGATGTCCAGCTAGTACTTGGAGGTTGGCATGTTATACCCGAAGAACCTTGTTGGTCTCGAAGGTGTTACTGGACTCCAATTTGGTTGTTCTACTGTAGACCGACATGGCTACCCTTTGAATAGGGTTGCCAAGTCCCCCTTTGCCACCAGCAGGAGGTTTTTGGGGCGGAGCCTGAGGAGGGCAGGGTTTGGGGAGCGGAGGGACTTCAATGCCATAGAGTCCAATTGCCAAAGCAGCCATTATCTCCAGTCGAATTGATCTCTATTGGCTGGAGATCGTTTGTAATAGCAGGAGATCTTCTGCTAATACCTGGAGGTTATATTGAACTGTGGATAAGAGTCCTGTATCCTATTATAGACTCTGGGGAGATGATACTACAAGGGATATTTAATCTCAAGAAGCCCTACAAGACTCCGGTTTGGACTCTATTATACAATTATTTACTTGTGGACATTTTTCTGCACTTGTTGGTTTCTTGAATATAATTATTGTATTTGTTTGGTATTTAACGTATATATACCTGTCTAGATCACACAATTTGATACGCACTTTGCGAATGTGTTTTATACTCTTGTGTAATTCTATATACTGCTGTATTTTTGGTTACTATTACCTGGAGGTTGGCAACCCTCCCTTTGAAACTTGTATTAGCTTGTATTTTTAATTCAGCTCCCATTATTCGCCTAGTTCAAAAAGAAGCCCCGAAGCAGTCAGCCAGGGTGACCACGGGGAAACGTCCCTGCATAAAAGGGCTTTTTGTATTCTATAATCCGGGTCACCTCTGGTTCTCCTACAAAACCCATCAGCTTCAGGCCCTCTTCTCCACGCTTCCATTTCCTGTACATCAGCTATCGTTTTGTACATGACTTGGCTACACTTCGCTTTCACTCCCTCTGAAAAATGACGGAAATTCTTGCATGACACTTACTAATTGGAAAAGTTCCATGGGGGTAATATTCTCTGCTAGCTCAAGCAGGAAAGCCTGGATATCGGGATCGCAGCCGTTTCCCAAGGCATCCCTGCCACGTTGTCTCACGAGGAAGAGCGCAGAGAATTATTTATTGCTCTCATCAAAGCCTTCGTATTGATAAATAAACCACCGCCATCCATCTGCAACTTCCTCGTTGGGTAATTTCAGCTCCTCGCTCATCTTTTCTCAAAGCAGGAGTAATCTTACATTAAGTGCCCCGTGGCGAAGAGTGGTAAGCTGCAGTATGGCAGTCCAAGCTCTGCTCATGACCTGAGTTCGATCCCGACGGAAGCTGGTTTCAGGTAGCCGCTCAAGGAGGACTCAGAAGAAGAAGAAGAGTTGGTTTTTATATGCTAACTTTCTCTACCACTTAAGGGAGACTCAAACCGGCTTACAATCCCCTTCCCTTCCCCTCCTCACAACAGACATCCATTGAGGTAGGTGGGGCTGAGAGAGCTCTAACAGAGATGTAACTTGCCCAAGGTCTCCCAGCTGGCTTCGTGTGAAGGAGTGGGGAAACAAATCTGGTTCACCAGATTAGAGTCCGCTACTCATGTAAAGGAGCAGGGAATCAAACCCGCTTCTCCAGATCAGAGTCCACCACTCCAAACCACCGTTCTTAACCACTACACCACGCTGGCCTTCCATCCTTCTGAGGTCAGAAAAATGAGTACCCAGCTCGCTGGGGGTAAAGTGTAGATGACTGGGGAAGGCAATGGCAAACCACCCTGTAAAGATAGTCTGCCTAGTAAACGCCGGGATGTGACATCACCCCCAAGGGTCAGTGTGAGAGATCCCCCTCTCTGAGTTTGCTTCTCCAAATCAGTTGCTCAGACGTTGATACAGAAACAATAGATTTATTGAAGCCTTCAGGAGATGAGACAGGCACAGGTAGAAAGTTGCAAGTGAGGGGCTATACGGGTTTACAGAATATATTGACTCCAGGGCACTGGGGCACTGGGGTTCACACTTATTGTTATGGGAAGTTACAAGCTTGGCATAATACAAAACATCAGACGGATCCCAGGAAGTCTGGTGCGGCTATCACACTTCCAAGGCCGCACCGGCCTGAGGGAGTACTGGCAGGAAGAACAGCGGGGGGGAAGATACATGGGCCATCAGGCCTGGCGCCTGAGACCAGAAGGTGTGAACTGCTTTTACGAGTTCACTGATAACACCGCAGGTGATGGAAAGCAGAGACACAAAGACAGAGACCCTCACATTCTGCCCCCCTTAAGGCCCCCCTCCGAGAGGACGAGGCTTATCGGGATAAGCGAGGTGGAATTCTCGGACCAAGCGAGGAGCTGCCATGTGGGGTGCGGCCACCCATTCGTCATGAGCGGAGCCAAGGTTTTTCCAGCGAACAAAGTAAAACAGTTTCCCTTTCTTCCATTTGGAATCTAAAACCTTGGATATTTCCAAATGGGTATCCCCTCCTACTACGGTAGGAATCTCATGAGCGGGAGGGGGGTGGAACTGGGGAGCTGCTACATAAGGTTTGAGGAGGCTTATATGGAAGACTGGATGAACTCCCTTGAGAGTCTTAGGGAGACTCAGTTCCACGGTAACCTCGTTGATTACTCTGGTAATGGGGAAAGGTCCTACATAACGGTCGCTCAGTTTTTTGCAGGGGCGAAGAGAGCGGAGGTTTTTGGTGGACAGATAGACTTGCTCCCCCACCTTGAGTTCCCATCCCGGAGACCGGTGTTTGTCTGCTTGTTCCTTGTACTTGCTTTTTGCCCTTTCCAGATTTTTGAGCAACCATGGCCAGGTGGATTTAACCACCTGAATCCACTCCTGAAGATCAGGGGTAGACTGGAGCTCTGGCGAGACGGGGGCAGAACCGAAAGGGCCAAAATCCGTCCCGTATATAACTTGGAAGGGACTAAAGCCGGTAGAGGAATGAGGCGCATTGTTGTACGCATATTCGGCAAATGGCAGCAGGTCGACCCAGTCGTCCTGGTGGAAATTTACATAGCAACGCAAATAACATTCTACTACCGCATTTACTCGTTCCGTTTGACCATCCGTTTGGGGGTGATAGGCGGAAGAAAGGCCCTGTTCCTCCACTCCCATTAACTTTAGGAAAGCCCGCCAGAATTTGGCAACAAACTGGACCCCCCGGTCGGAGAGGACCTTCCTCGGGATCGAGTGTAGCCTGAGGACGTGCGTGATGAACAGTTTAGCTAAGCCCTGGGCTGAAGGAAGACCTGCACATGGAACGAAATGAACCTGTTTGGAAAAGAGGTCTGTGATAACCCAGAGAACCGTTTTCCCCCGACTTGGAGGTAGGTCGGTGATAAAATCCATGGCGATGACTTCCCAGGGACGGGAGGGGTTCTCAAGCGGTTTGAGAAGCCCCGGGGGTTTTCCCATCCGTTTCTTGGCTGTGGCGCAGGTGGGGCAGCTGCGCACATACAACTCTACATCAGATCTCATACCGGGCCACCAGAATTGCCTTCGAACCAGGTGAAGCGTTTTTATGAAACCAAAATGACCCGCTAGCCTGGCCCCATGTACAAGTCCCAATACTTCTTTGCGAAGGGAAGATGGGACATATAGTTTCCCCCCTTGCACCCACCAAGTGTTGGTTCGTTCCAAGCCAGTGGGGAGGAGATGGTGCTCCTCCTCCTGTAAGGAGGCGTCCCGGAGTCGCTGTTGGAATGTTTCCGGGATACCTTTGAGCGTAGGGGGGGTCTCCGGTTGGCGGGCTTGGGATCGGGTGGTGACGGCCAAGCCAGGGACTTCCCCTCGCTGTTCGGGAGTGAACAGGGAGTCGACGGGGCGATCGAAATCGTTGCGATACTGGGGAAGTCGTGACAAAGCATCAGCTAGGGCATTTTCTTTGCCAGGGACATGTTTGAGGGTGAACCGGAATTTTGCAAAAAATTGGGCCCACCGAATTTGTTTGGCATTGAGTTTTCTAGCTCCCTTGAGAGCCTCAAGATTCTTGTGATCTGTGCACACTTCGAACGGCAGCTCGGCCCCCTCTAAGAAGTGTCTCCATATGGTAAGGGCATGTTTGACCGCTGCTGCCTCCTTCTCCCAAATGGCCCAGTTGATTTCGGACTGGGAAAACTTCTTGGAGAAGTAGGCGCATGGCCTCAACCGTCCCCCCTCATCCCTCTGCAATAGGGCCCCGCCCATGGCTACATCCGAGGCATCCACCTGCACCACGAAGGGCTTGGTGCAATCCGGGTGAGCCAAAACGGGTTCGGATGAAAAAAGTAGCTTTAAACGTTCAAAAGCTTGCTGGCACTGGGGAGACCATTGCAGACGGGCTGAGGGGAGTGCGGCGCTAGCCCCCCTGTCCTTGGTACGCAACAGGGCAGTGAGGGGAAGCGCAACTTGGGCAAAGTTGGGAATGAAATTCCGGTAAAAGTTGGCAAACCCCAAAAACTGTTGAAGTTGGCGGCGGGTAGTGGGGGTTTCCCAGTCCCGCACCGCCTGGACCTTGGCGGGGTCCATTTCCAACCCTTGGTGGGAAATCACATACCCCAGAAATGTAATAGAAGGTTGGTGGAATTCACACTTGGACACCTTAGCGTACAGTTTGTGCTCCCGCAGCCGCTGGAGCACTTCTCGCACTAGGCGCACATGTTCTTCCATGGTCTCAGAGTAAATAAGAATGTCATCGAGAAATACCACCACCCCCCGAAACAGTAAATCATGCAAAACTTCATTAATTAATTGCATAAAGACACTCGGAGCCCCCGAAAGTCCGAACGGCATGACCAGGTACTCAAACATCCCAAAACAACTGGAAAAGGCCGTTTTGGGTTCGTCTCCTTCTTTGATGCGAATGCGGTGGTAGGCTTCTACCAAGTCCAGTTTGGTGAAGATTCGGCCCTCCTTTAATTGTGCTAGAAGGTCAGGAATAAGAGGGAGGGGGTAAGCATTAGACTGGGTGACTGCGTTCAGTCTGCGAAAGTCAATACACAGTCTTAAATCTCCCGTCTTTTTCTTTACAAAGAAAGCTGGGGCTGAATAAGGAGCCTTGGAGGGGCGTATGAAACCCCTCGCCAGATTGACATCCAGATAGTCTCGCAATACAGTCTTTTCACTAGGGCTCATGGGGTAAACCTTTCCCTTAGACAGTTTGCCTTCCCCTACAATCTCGATGGCACAGTCCGTTTCTCTGTGGGGAGGCAGTTCGTCGCACTCTCTAACATCGAAAACATCAGTAAACTGCGAGTACTCAGAGGGTAATTGAGGAGAGACTGGGGCGGGGGACCCTACCAGTGCGGCGGCTGGAGTTCTGAGTACCCGTTCCTTGTCATGCAACCCACAGGGGTTTTCGGGGAAGGAAAGCACCCGTTTAACCCAATCAATGGAGGGATTGTGTCCCCTTAACCAGTTCATCCCTAACACCACAGGGGTTACAATAGGGGCGATGGTGAAATACAACCGTTCCCAATGTTCCCCCACGGACATAATCACGGCTGCAGTTCTGTGGGTCACAGGGCCCCGTTTAAAGTCACTCCCGTCCATTTGGGAAAAACGGAGGGGTCCCGGAAGCCGCTTGCGCCGGACACCCAACTTCTTGGCAGTTTCCTCATTTATCATGGTGCGGGCACACCCCGAGTCGACCAACGCGGGGACCTCTAACGGGGGACCCCCTTTGGGTAGGGACAGATGAACACGCACAAATACATTGTCCTCTTGGGCGCTTACCATCGGTGGAGCTCCTTGCACAACGATAGGGACGGTCTGCTGCGGAGCCCCCTCTACAGCAGACCGACGGCGTTTTTTGCCGGCTGTTCCCACTCTTCCTCCTCGCTGGAAGAGGGGGACGGGGTGGTGGCTTCCGGGGAGCCGTCCGAATCAAAGACGGTATTTGTAATCCGGGACCCCGATGGGACCGTAGAGTCGGATGCCCCATCCTGGGGGCGCGCGTGGAGAGCGGAGGGTGCGCCGGAGCGCCGGCTCAGTGGTCCACTTCTGCGGCGAGGCTGGCTGTCGGCGGCCGGTTTCGTCGGCTCGGCCTGGGTTTGGCGGGGGGGGGTCGGACGGCCTGAGCGAGAGGGGCATTGCGATGCAAAGTGACCCTTTCCCCCGCAGATCAGGCAGACGCCGGCCTCGAACCGCTTGCGGCGTTCCGCGGCCGAGAGACCCCCGCCACCCCCTTGCCGGAGTTCCCGGCCACGGTCACCTCGGGGCCTGGGGTCTCGCCCAAGCCGTTGCTTGGACAAGTTCAGGAGTTGTTTGCGATTCTCGATGTCAGCAGCATGGCGAACCCAACCTTCCACATCCGGGGGGTTCCCTTGCATGAAGGCCCAATGTTGGAGGTCTGGGTTGAGACCCTCCCTGAAACATTGTACCAAGGTAGCTTCACTCCAGTCCAGAATTCGGCTAGCCAGTGACTGGAACTCACTTGCATACTGCGCCACCGACTTAGTCCCTTGGCGCAGTTGCATCAGGGAGGCTTTAGCCCGCTCACCCAGAGTCGGGTCCTCAAAACGGTTTCGGAGTGCTACCATGAACTCGTCCAGGGTTCGCAGCACCGGCGAGCGGAGTTCATACTGCAACACCATCCAGGCAGCCGCCTCCCCTTGCAGTAAGGAAGCCACGTACTGCACCCGGGACTCCTCAGAAACGAAGGTTCGGCCTTGTTCCCGCATAAAAATATCTACTTGGACCATAAAAAAGGTCAACTGGTCTCCCGACCCGTCATACGTGACTTTCAGGTCCCGACGGGCCGGGGGGGCAGGGGTTGCGGGCGGAACTACCGGCGCCCCGTCTGGGGGAGCACCGGCTGGAGGTTGCAACTTCAGCGCATCTAGGGTCGTGGCCATCTCACCCATTACGCGTTGCATGATCTCCATCTGCTCCTGCATAGCCCGGCGGTCTTCCTGCCACTGCTTTCGTTCTTCCTCCATGAGGGCCTCTTTGCGGGCCGGGTCCCCTTCGAGTCCCGTGCTGGGGAAGGCCAACCGGCGATCCTTCGCCGCAGTCCGCGAGAGCGACCAGCCCTTGGGAGAGTCCAGCCAATAAGTAAGCCCCCGGGGACGTCCGTCCCGATCTTGGTCGGGGGCGCGACCCTTCGGTTTCTTTGGCTTGGCTCCCTCCTCCTTCGGGTCCGGCTTCTCCGGCTCGTCCGGTTCCTTGGGGGCATCGGGGTTAGGGGTGGTGTCCTCGTCGGCTGACATTCTGTCCAAAGCGGTACAGCTGCAGTCCGAGAGGCAAGGACTTGCAACTTAATGTGAGAGATCCCCCTCTCTGAGTTTGCTTCTCCAAATCAGTTGCTCAGACGTTGATACAGAAACAATAGATTTATTGAAGCCTTCAGGAGATGAGACAGGCACAGGTAGAAAGTTGCAAGTGAGGGGCTATACGGGTTTACAGAATATATTGACTCCAGGGCACTGGGGCACTGGGGTTCACACTTATTGTTATGGGAAGTTACAAGCTTGGCATAATACAAAACATCAGACGGATCCCAGGAAGTCTGGTGCGGCTATCACACTTCCAAGGCCGCACCGGCCTGAGGGAGTACTGGCAGGAAGAACAGCGGGGGGGAAGATACATGGGCCATCAGGCCTGGCGCCTGAGACCAGAAGGTGTGAACTGCTTTTACGAGTTCACTGATAACACCGCAGGTGATGGAAAGCAGAGACACAAAGACAGAGACCCTCACAGTCAGGAATGACCAGGTGCTTGCACAGGGGAGTACCTTTACCTAATCTTACATTGTCTTCTTGATATGTAGGAGGAGGAGCCTGCCAGCTTTTCCATTCAGTCTTGCCCAGTTTCCACCCTTACCCACTTTGCTTTGGTATAGACAGGGCCTGTGTGTAGGGTTGCCAACCTCCAGGTGGCGGCCGGAGGTCTCCCACGATTACACCTGATCTCCAGGCGACCAAGATCAGTTCCCCTGGAGAAAATGGCCACTTTGGAAGGTGGCATTACACCCCATTGAAGTCCCTCCCCTGCCCAATCCCCGCCATCCTCAGGCTCCACCCCCCTAATCTCCAGATATTTCCCAATCTGGAGCCGGCAACCCCATCCAACATTAGGGTTGCCAACCTCCAGGTGGTTGGAGCAACCCAAGACAGCCACAGGCTTTGCTCCAATAACTGAAACCTAAAAATAATTTGAAAGAATCAAAGACTTTTACATCAAATGATATCCTAATTGGTCATACACTTGGACTTACCTGTTGAATTAGGATCCGTGATATCCTTTGGACAGTCATATTTATTGGATTGCTTTTTGTAAAATTTTGTATCTGGTTGTACTCCTATTTATACATGTTGTATATATTTATTCACTTTAGCACTTTATAAAATTCACTTATTTGCATTATACTGTTATAGTGCTGTCTTGGGTTGGTCCAATTATCCTTACAGCACTGAGCCTTTATTTCTTGTGGTAACCTCCAGGTGGTGGCAGGAGATCTCCTGCTATTACAACTGATCTCCAGCTGATAGAGATCAGTTCGCCTGGAGAAAATGGCAGGCATTTTTCTAAATGGGCTGCTGGAAAGACGTAAAAGGCGTTACACTGTTTGCGGCTACGCGACTGAGACTTGGTTGTTCGTTCACCAATCTATGATAAAAGGAACAGTGTCCGAAACCTCCCTCCCTTTCTGCCACTCCATCTTTTTCTCACTTCCAAACCTGTTTTGTGGAACTGTTATGAATATTTCATTCCGATGATGGGATGGATGCATCGCAAATGGTGTCCATGTGGTCAAAGTTCTGGGAAGGATAGCCCAGGCCCGTCTACTGTTTTGGACACTCCGAGATAAATGATTTAAAAAATAAATAATACAACCCAAGTCTGTCTTTTATTTTGTTTGTCAGTAGCATTTTCAAATCAACTCTGTCAGAAGGCTTATAAAAAACTAGGCTTACTGGCATAAGAAGGTTCTCTCTGGGCTTTGCACACCATTGTAACAAAATAGGACGTGATCGTTTTGCAGTTATTTTGATCGGTCACAACATCAAGTTGTCACAACACACGCACACACATAGAGCGTCCGCCGCTCATTTGGAGGAGCGGGGAATCAAACCTGGTTCTCCAGATCAGAGTCCACTGCTCCAAACCACTTCTCTTAAACCAGGGGTGGGGAACTTCAGGGCCGGGGGGGGGCGTTTAAGGCCCGCAAAATCATTTGGTCTGGCCCTTCGTGGGTCCTGGCAGATCTCTAGCTCAGAAGGATCTAAGACTGGTGATCTGCCCCCCTCCTACGGACAGGAATAGCCTCTATTCAAGGCAGATGTGAGTTTGTTTTGCTGAGAAAAGGAACCTTTCCCCCCACCTTGCAGAAGAGTCACTAGCTATGGAGCTTCTAGGACCACCCAAGAAACTGTGTTATCCCTTTCCCACCCGGGCCATGGAGAAACATATTCCACTACAAGAGGGCAGGGGGCGGAAGTGGCGACAATGGAGGGGTTAAAGGGGGCAGGGTCAGAATGCACACGGGGGGGGGGGGGAGAATGTGCAGGGGGGGCACCCGGCTGGTGCAACAGACCATCCTGTGCCACCAGGTGGGTGAGTGCGCCACTGGTTGGATGCCTGCCTGCTTGCCCGTGCCGGGGGGGTCATCTGGGGCAGCTGCCTGCTTGGGGTTTGGTCAGCTAATTTTTAAGTTGATGATTTTGTATGGCCCGCGAATGATGTTATCAATATCCCAATGGCCCTTGGCGGAAAAAGGTTCCCCACCCCTGTCTTAAACACTACATCATGATGATTCTCAAGGTGGGGCTGAGAGAGTTCGGAGAGAACTGTGACTAACCCCAGGTCACCCAGCTGGCTTCATGTGTAGGAGTGGGGAAACAAACCTGACTTGCACACCAGATTAGAGTCCACCCCTCATGGAGAAGAGTGGGGAATCAAACCCGGTTCTGCAGATTAGGGTCCGCTGCTCTTAACCACTGCATCCCGCTTGCTCTTAAACCAAGAAGACGCCCGGTAACTTGCTTCCATACTAAACTCTCCCAGAAATCAACTTCTAGCATGTGTGTCAGTTATATGGCAACATTGTCCACATTATGAACTATGCTTTTAACATATTCATGAATCATCGTGGTTGAAGAACTGGCAGGAAGAGTGTCGGACACTGCCAAGGACACCAGTCTGTTCTGTACTACAAAAGTAAACGCTGGGGCATGTCGGACAGGTTGCGAACGAGTGAAGTGCAAACTGTACATCCAAATGTCAAACACTTAAGAGACCCAAATGTCAGATGTTACTAGCATCCCACTCTTCATAGGCATCTCTGCATTGTTTTTTTCTCTTGTTAATGCACTGTTAGATTCTTGTTATGTGTTCTCACCTCTTGTGGCTCCTGTGTTAGCAGCCTTGGATTTGCGGAGATAAGGAGGTCAGACATAAGTGAAACAGTGGGTAGAGTTGCCAACCTCCAGGTACTAGCTGGAGATCTCCTGCTGTTACAACTGATCTCCAGCTGATAGAGATCAGTTCCGCTGGAGAAAATGGCCACTTTGGCCATTGGACTCTATGGCATTGGAGTCCCTCCCCTCCCCAAACAACACCCTCCTCTAGCTCCTCTCCAAAAACCTCCCGCCGGTGGCAAAGAGGGACCTGGCAAATCCCCCCTCATGCTGCAGCCCTCTACCTCTCCCCTCATGTTAAGAACCTAAGAACCTAAGAAGAGCCCTGCTGGATCAGACCAGATGTCCATCTAGTCCACCATTCTGTCTTACACAGTGGCCAGCCAGTTGTTTTGGAGAAGCGAAGTCAGCCTTCATTGACTTACACCTCATCTTGGTCCAGCTTGGTTGGAACTTGGCTTGTTTCATCAACCTTGCTCATTCCTATCAAGTGCAGAATGCAAAGTATAGATTTCCCTGAAGTATTCTCTGGGGGTTATTCACAGTGAAGTGGGGAAGGTTCTAGGAAACATTCTAGCAGGAACTGAGGCCCTGGAGTTTGCTGTATAGGACCACAGCAACGACCAAGGAAGGTGTTTCTTCAAGGAAGAACCAAGAAAGATGGTTCTTCAGAAATTCCAGAAATTAAATCTCGCCACACCTAGAGTTGCCAGGGAGAAGTGTCTGTGTGTAATGTAACTGGCAACTCTCTAAGAATCCTCCCAAATCTCTATGGTCTTTACCATAGAGATCGGGGGGTGGGGGCTTCCTAGAGCAGTTTCTGGAAGTGACATCACTTCCAGACTCGACTGCATTCCCTCTCTCCCCACTTTCTCGTGCCATGACGACCACACTGGAATCCATCTTGGTTTCTCCACTAACTTAAGGGAATCAGAGATGGTGCATGGTAATGATTGGGTGTATTTGAGGGAGTGGGGCATAGCCGTTGGGAAGGTGTTAAGGAGACCTTTCTCTGCTCTGCGTTTCCATCACCGAACACTTAAGAGGCAAGTAGGAGTGAGTCGCAGTTCACACACAGTCCCCAGAGAGAATATGTGTCCAAAATTAGACAATGCATATTTAAGATTGATTAATTAATTAGCTAATTAGAAGAATGTTTCTCAGGGCCCTCACGGAGAGTTCAGGACTCGGCGCTTCAGTTAAACGGTTGTGCTGCAATCCTACAGGGACGGGCATATTTTTCAACACCATTTACCCAAGTATCCATAGCAACTCTCCAGCGACCTAACAGAACTCTTACGGAAAGCCCTTCATACATTTTTATATGTCAGTTCTTGTCTTTCAGATGGGCGAGATATTTGTTCATTCCTCTGAAGTGGATGATAGTTAGCTGGGTGAAATGTCAGGAAAGATCAGGCCAAATAATGGAGTCAATCGTACGAGCGGGAAGGCATGCATTATGAAAACATCACCCCAAATCAATGTCTCGGTGAGCCATTGATTGACAGCTAATGGGAGCAGAAACAAAAGCGTAAGATTGTGCTTTGCGTACGAGCATTTCAAGGTCTCAGGTGAGAGCAATTATAATGCATGGGGGAAAATATTGGGATGGGCGTCCATCGCGGAACCACCATGGCGACTGCGAACTATTGTGTAGGAGTGTTACAACTAAATTCCCAAACCCCAATCGAAAAAGTGTATAAGAAAAGAAGAAATATAATCATTTTGGCAAAAAAGGAATTTAAAACATTTGTGAAGACCCCCTATCCAGCACTGAAGGTGAAGAAGTGGTTTCAACTTGTTCGCTCCATTTACACCTATTACTATAGCAACTGGGTGAACTCACTGGGAGCAGTCAGATATGAATAATGCCATTGGGATTGAATGACCACACTTATCACATAAGCACATAAACAATGGGGGAAGCTTTTGGAAGAGTGAGAGAGTGGATTTTGCCCAATTTCCCCTCACTGGAGCCCCTTTAGGGTTGTCAACTTCCAGGGGGTGCCTGGAGATCAGTTACAACTGATCTCCGGACAACAGAGATCAGTTCACCTGCAGAAAATGGCTGCTTTGGAAGGCGGACTCTATGGTGTCAAACCAGATTGAAGTCCCCCCTCAAATCCCACCCTCCTCAGGCTCCACCCCCCCCCCAAATCTCCAGGTATTTCCCAACTCAGAGCTGGCAACCCTAAGCCCTTTCCCCATTAGGGTTGCCATCCTCCAGGTGGTGGCTGGAGATCTCCCGCTATTACAACTGACCTGCAGGCAACAGAGATCGGTTCCCCTGGAGAAAATGGCCACTTTGGCAATTGGACTCTATGGCATTGAAGTCCCTCCCCTCTCCAAATCCTACCCCCCTCAAGTTCAACCCCCAAAATCTCCAGGTAATTCCCAGCCCAGAACTGGCAACCCTTTTCCCCATGGCATTTTGTTCAGGAGGCTCCCCTGGAGATTTTTCATGACTGCAGGGGAAGGTGGGAAATAATAGAATCATCGAGTTGGAAGGGACCACCAGGGTCATCTAGTCCAACCCCTGCACAATGCAGGAAATTAACAACTACCTCCCCCCCACATCCCCAGTGACCCCAACCCTCCCCTCAAATCCACTTCTTTGCATGGCATCTGTTGTGGGGGAGATAGGATCCAGCCCTAGTATCAGGGGGTGATCCTCAGAATAAGAAAGACACTACCAAATGCCAGCAGAAACATAAAACAATATGTCTATTTTTTAAAAATAGTGTGTCAGTTTACTTTAATTGTAGTTGGTGTGATTGTCCAGGTGCTACCCACTCCACTAACTGGGGCCCACCAAACCAGGATCTGAATCTATGGTTTGTAGTTGATATATTCACCAAAGCTAGACTTAACCATGGTGTCATGTGATATACAAATCCAAACCTTCTGACTTAATCCCATTTTGTCCCCCACCCCCACCCAAGCACCTAGTATTACTGATTCTGCGTTAGGAAATTCCTGGAGATTTGGGGATGGAGCCTGGGAAGGGTGGGGTTTGGGGAGGGGGAGGGACCACAGTAGGAGTCCACCCTCCAGGGCAACCATTTTCTCCAGGGGAACTCATCTCTGTCATCTGGAGATCAGTTGTTAATCCGGGAGATCTCTAGGCCCCAGCTAGAGGTTAGCACCCTCATACATACTCCCCAGTTGCCCTAAAACAGTCTCATCAATCTATTCTTTGCTTTCCTGGGATTGGGACCTGTATGCTGCCAGCATGGTGTAGTGGTTAAGAGCAGTGGTTTGGAGCGGTGGACTCTAATCTGGACAACTGGGTTTGTTCCCCCCACTCCTCCGCATGAGCGGCAGACTCTAATCTGGTGAACCAGTTTGGTTTCCCCACGCCTACACAAAAGGCCAGCTGGGTGAACTTGGGCTAGTCACAGCTCTCTTAGAGTTCTCTCAGCCTCACCTACCTCTCAAGGTGTCTGTTGTCGGGAGGGGAAGGGAAGGTGATTGTAAAGAGGTTTGATTCTCCCTTCTCTCTCCAAAAGGTTGCACCAGAACCAACAGGTTGAAATTAAATCAAAAGAGTCTCCGTCTAGACATTAGGAAGTATTTTCTAACAGTTAGAGCAGTTCCTCAGAGGAACAGGCTTCCTTGGGAAGTGGTGAGCTCTCCTTTTCTGGAGGTTTTTAAGATGAGGTTAGATGGCCATCTGTCAGCAACGCTGATTCTATGACCTTAGGCAGATCATGAGAGGGAGGGCACCTTGGCCATCTTCTGGGCACAGAGTAGGGGGTCACTGGGGATGTGCGGGGGAGGTAGTTGTGAATTTCCTGCATTGTGCAGGGGGTAGGACTAGATGGCCCTGGTGGTCCCTTCCAACTCTATGATTCTATGAATCTATTATTCTAAGTGGTAGAGAAGGTCGGCATATAAGAAACAACTCTTCTTCTTCCCCAACCTGGAGTTGGTTAACGAGAAATCAGTTCCCTGTTTGCTCAAAAATCTGGCCTGAAGCTTTAAGCAGGTACTTAATTAGGTCTCTCCCTGGGTTACTTCACACTTGAGAGGAATTATCCTGTAAAAAGGCCCCCATTCTCCGCAACCCAAGCGCACGATGGGCCACAGAGCAGGAAGCCGACGTCCCGCTCCTTGAAAAGGCTCTCTTAGGAAGACGTAAAACCCGAAGACGGCGTTTTTAGCTGAGCACTCCCTTTGTGAATGGCGGGCTGTAATTAAGTGCGCCAAACCACAGGGTCTGGAGGACCCAAACGGATGAATTAAAGATAACTCTTGGCAGGGGGAACCTCTTGTGAAAGGGAGAGAGCAAACACAACCCTGGGCCAATTATCACGTTCACATGATTCCACTCCGTCGTGAAACCCACTGAGCGCGGAGGAACGATGGCAAAGCTGCTGCGTTAATTAGAGTCACAATTAGGGACATTTCAAAAGGCTTTGGCTGGCAGAAAAATACTGTAAAGTCTGCTGTTGAAAAACACCTTTTTCTACTTTCCTGCAACATCTCCCCCCCCCCCCCCGAGTGTTCCCTGTGGTGGAGGATGACTGCCCGCCCGGGTTCCCCCCACCCCGCTTTTCCCCAGAAGACCAAAAGGTAGGGTTGCCAGCTCTGGATTGGGAAATACCTGGTGATTTAGGGGCGGGGCCTGAAGAGGGCGGGGTTTGGAGAGGGGAGGGACTTCAATGCCACAGAGTCCAGTCGCCGAAGCAGCCATTTTCTCCAGGGGAGCTGAACTCTATTGCCTGGAGATCATTTGTAGTAGCGGGAGATCTCCAGCCACCACCTGGAGGTTGACAACCCTACCAAACGGGCAGTGTGGTGGATTGGTTAGAGGCCATTTGGGAAGATTTTGCCACTCGCTAGATGCACAGTTTTCTAAACCGAATTTTTAAAACCCTATGCATGGGGGCATTTTGCTCCGGAGAAATTCAAGGAGTATCAGGAGTAAATGTCTGCCAAGAAGAAGTCACCGCGAAAAAGAGGAATGCCTGAATCCCTCCCGAAAGCGCTATCTTGTGATTGGATGTTGGGGTTTTTTTAGAATTACATCGCCAGTCATGCCGCGGGATTCTTTCATTGGAGGAGGAGGAGAAGAAGAAGAAGAAGAAGAAGAAGAGATGGTTTTTAAATGCTGACTTTCTCTACCATTTAAGGAAGAATCAAACCAGCTTACAATCACCTTCCCTACATGCTGACCATAGAGGATGCCTATGGGGGAGGGGAGCGGGCTTCTTTCCTGAGAGCTGTAACACCACTCTCAAAAATGACTTCTCTGGGAGAGCTTAGATGAGAGCAGGACAAGTGAGAACGGGTGGGGAAGAGCAACACCGAAATTACAACTATTCTCAATTTTTGTCTCAATCAGCTTCACTTAGGGACCGCCCAACCCCAAAAAACCTCCAGCCGGTGGAAAGGGAGGACTTGGCAACCCTAACCATTGCAAAGGAACACTCTGGCCATTTATGCAGGGGTATTTAGCTTGCGATCCCTGCAGGACTGCTTCGAGGCTTCCTTTGCATTAATCATGATTTTACCAACCTTTAGAAGTCACTTCGCTCTCGCCTCGTTCTTTCTCCGAAGTTCTAGAATGCTGTTTTATAATGAATTTAAATTCTGCTTCAAGGCAAGAGCGAGGCAAATCCCTGTCATTTCCATGCATAGTCTTAACTTTGGGTTTCTCTCCCCACATCCATTCTGGCTTCTCCCTCCCACATGCTCTCTCATCCAACCCCTTCCCTCAAAGCAAAGCACAAAAGAGGGAGTGAAACCTTCATGAAATGTGCAGGAAGACACCAACCGGAGAGAGGCTGGAAGGCAGCTCCTGGCAGGGAGCTGTTGAAGAAAGGAGGGGAGGAATACCCAGCTTTGCAAAAGCACGCGCACAGACAGGAAGCAGTCCCTTTGAGAGCTGACCCGCCCCCTCTGAGTAAACTGCAACAAGGCTCCATTTTCAGGGGGAGGAACTCAGATGCTCTGTGATTCACTGGGGATGCATAATTAATCACAAGGTACTGCTAGAATTTCTTAGGGAGGGGGAGCCCTCATGCATATGATGTTTGAGAATTTGGATCAGAAAACTGTGCAGCAAACCAAACACAAACTTCCCCTGCATAAATGACCAATGGGACAATCAGAAAGGATATGTGGGTATTTGGGAAAGTCCTAACCCACCTTTCTGTTCTTGAAAGGCAGCTCACACCTAGATTCCAAACAGAAAAAAACAACAACAACAGAACATTAAAAGGCATTTGAAATTTGCGGGAGTGCTTCTCCTGGGCCAAAGAGTATCACTGGTCTTCATTACATTCTCAAGTGCAGGAAAATAGTTGCACGAATTCACCGGCCCTGCCAAACTCCTCAGAACAGGACTTTTGATCTTGGAAATAGCAGTTCACAGGATGTGCGTGCAGTGTGACATACAGGGAGGAGTAATAAATAGACGGGTATTTTGGTTCTCCCCGGTGATCTTTATTCATCATGTTTGTAGCAGTCATTTTGACTGCTACAGTTGTACTGACACATGCTAATGAAGCCAGCCCACGACTCTCTTCTGAACTGTGAATGGAAAAGTCTCAACCAAGTGCCACTGTGAGAATGGGAATTGCTGTCACTATGTGTACGGACGTGTGTGAGTCTCGTCTGGTTCACATAAGGTTGCCAACCTCCAGCAGGGGCCTGGAGGCCTCCTGGAATGCCACCTGATCTCCAGGCGACAGAGATTAGTTCCCCTGGAAAAAATGGCCAGGGGTGAACTCTATGGCATTATAGTCCACTGAGGTCTCTCCCCTGCCCAAATGTGCTCTGTAGAATTTAACTAAGACACCAAAACTGGGCATGTGAGTGTGTGGGGGTAGGGTTTCCAGGTCCCTCTTTGCCATCCCTCCCCTCCCAAACCCCACCCTCCTCAGGCTCTGCCCCAAAAACCTCCCACCAGTGGCGAAGAGGGACCTGGCAATCCTACCTTCTACATGGCCCTTACTTCCTGGTATAACGTCAGCCCTAGTACCTTCTCAGTTAATTCTCATTTGATCTTTACACAAGAAACCAGTGTCTCCCTGAAGCTTCACAATTCTGTCGAAAGGTAGCTTGAACATAATAACCAATTTATACAGCGGTTTACAAGGATGTCCTTCACAGAAATTTAATAACACACACACAAATCTAATCAGTAATAGCCGCTGATAAGAATCAATTAATCAATGTCTCCTCGGTCATTTCCTGGAGTCAGCGGCTGCATGGACTTCTGGTTAAAGTAATTACCTATATTAAACAACAGGAGTGACCTTAAGGAACGGCAGCTTCAGCTAACCACTGGTAAATGGGATCGCTCGCGCAGATTAATTTATTCTTTATTTCAATTATTCCCTGTGTCTTCTTTATACTGTTCTTAAAAGTAGCCATCATTGTCTTTTGCTACCATAGTCTTATCTTGATGGCAAGGACTTTAAAGGCCCTGTGATGAAGGGTGAAATCTCATGGTCGCTTTATCCTCCTTTAATCCCTGTTTCAGCCAGGATTCAGCCAGGATCGAACACATGCGTTTCGCCTAATGTGGGTTCAATCCTGGCTAAAACAGCGATTAAAAGAGGATAAAGCGACCATGCGTTTTGGCCCGAAGTCTAATAATGGAAAACGACGCAAAGGATCCTAAATATGAGCATGTGGATTATGCACAGCTCTTTGGCGATCAGTGTGGATTGAGATGCAGAGGGCTTTTCTGCCATGATCCTTACTCCGCTTTCGAGACAGTTGAAAATAAGGAGGCTCTTGTGTACCTTTTCATTTAAAAAATTACTTCATTTATACCTAGGGTGGCCAGGTCCCTCTTCGCCACCGGCAGGAGGTTTTTGGGGCAGAGCTGAGGAGAGTGGTGTTTGGGGAAGGGAGGGACTTCAATGCCATAGAGTCCAATTGCCAAAGCGGCCATTTTCTCCCGGGGAACTTTTCCTGCTCCCAAACCTGAAATGACCTAAGCCAGTATTGTGTAGTGGTTACAGTGTCAAACTAGGGACAGGAGAACACTATGGGCGAAAATGCATGGTCGCTTTAGCCTCCTTTATTCCATGTTTCAGCCAGGATTCAGCCAGGATTGAACGCATACGTTTTGCCAAACGTGCGTTAGATCCTGGCTGAAACAGAGAATAAAGGAGGCTAAACCGACCATGCGATTTCGCCCTATATCTGCTCCATCCCACCTTCCAATGCTTGGTTAGATACAGGCCTCTAAGGGTGTGCAAAAACAATTTTATCAGTATTTATCGGGTTCAGGTTTATCAAACCCAGAAATTTTTGAAAAATCTGGAAAACCTGGACTTTTTTCTTTGAAAATTTTCGGGCTAATAAACCTAAACGCGAAATAATACCATAACCCAAAAATGGGATCGGAGAGAAATCCACACTGCCCCAATTCTCTGGGCTCCGGTTTGATTCTTCCTTAAGTGGTAGAGAATGTCAGTATATAAAAACCAACCCTCCTCCTCCTCTTCTTCAAACAATTTAGATATTTGTAAAAAAAAAAAACTTTCAAAAGGATTGCACTGTGTTGCAGCAGACTCTATGACTGTACATAGTCTTCAGACAACTGGAGCATAATGAATTGTGACAAACTGTAGCTGACAGGTGGAGTAACTAAACTGTCTAGTTAGTCATGCAGTAAGTCAAAGGCATTTCACATCAGGAACTTGCCGTCTTCATTCCTGGCTCTCTTTGCTCTTTTACCTGTCTTCATCAGCTTGTGCGGGGATGGGAGGCTGACGCACCGTGACGGGCATGTCCCCATATGTGAGCTGGTGAGGAGCAGCAAAAAGAGGAAAGGCTCCACTTAGTCATGGGCTTATTTCCTCCCACAGTTGCACCACCAATGAAGGAGTGCATATATTTGTGTGCATGTCTGGAATCATAATTAGGAAAAGGGCTGTGGCTCAGTGCTAGAGCATCTGCTTGGCATGCAGAGGGTCCCAGGTTCAATCCCTGCTGTCTCCAGTTAAAGGGACTAGGCAAGTAGGTGATGTGAAAGACCTCTGCCTGAGACCCTGGAGAGCTGCTGCCAGTCTGAGTAGACAATACTGACTTGGATGGACCAAGGATCTGGTTCAGTACCAGGCAGTTCCATGATCTCATGATTGGTATTAAATTTTAGGGGAGGGGCTGTGGCTAGGGCTGTTGAAAAAAAAATTCGGTATAGTTCAGATTCAGCAAAATTCAGCCCGTTTGATTCGGGCCATGCCGAAGTCCGAACTCCCCTTCTTCGGATCCCCAAAATTCAGGCGAGATCCGGAGTTCGGGGGAAAATTCCCCCCCCCGCGCGCCTTCAGGGGGCTTCCAGCTGGAAGGCACAGATCTGTTTAAAGGGCCCGAATTCACCAAATTTATTCGGGAACACCCTGAACTCGCCGAATTCGGTTCCCCGTTTCCCCCCTTTTTTTGAGTTTGGTTCAATCCAAACCAAAAAACCGCCGAATTGGGGGAAATTCGGCTGTTTTTCGGTTCCGGCCGAACCGAATCGACAGCCCTAGCTGTGGCTCAGTGGTACAGCCCCTTCTTGGCATGCAGAAAGTCCCAGGTTCAATCCCCGGCATCTCCAGTTAAAGGGACTAGGCAAGTAGGTGATGTGAAAGGCCCCTGCCTGAGACCCTGGAGAGCCGCTGCTGGTCTGAGGAGACAATACTGACTTTGATGGACCAAGGGTCTGGTTCAGTAGAAGACAGCTTCGTGTGTTCTGCAGCATGTTCATGTGTGTCTGGAGGCGGCTGGGGAAGGGAGGGACCTTGGTGAGGTATAATGCCACAGCGCATAACCTCTAAAGAAGCCATTTTCTCCAGGGGAACTAATCTTTCTCCTCTGGAGATCACTTGTAATTCCAGATCTCTTGCCCCCTGTTTAGAACAAGTAGGAGAGGCATCACATTGTTAATCCTCTTCCCCATGCAAAAATACGTGCAAATAGAAACACTTAAAACATCAGACCAAAAGGTTCTAGTTGAGTTCCTAGCATAGGGTTGCCAGGTCGCTCTTTGCCACCCCCTGTTCCCCAGGCTCCACCCTCCACAATCTCCAGGTATTTGCCAGCCTGATCCAAAATGGTGACCACACATTTTGGAAGGATCATGGGGAATATAAGATGCTGTCCTGTTATGTGAAGTTGCAGAGACAATTTTTTAACAACTGAGCAGGGTTTTGTCCCACTGCAATGTGGGATAAGCTCCTGGGGCCAGCAGGCCAGGGTTGATAAATAAATGCTTTATAGTAGCTGGAAATAAGCAGTTGTAACATGGCTTAGAGCAGGCAGAGAGAGATCTTGGGGTGATAGATGCTCCTAAAAGCAAATGATCCAGATGGATGAAACTGACCCAGTTCAAGCTTCTGTGAATTGAAGGGAGAGGCTGCATTATTCATAACATTTGAACAGCATTCTTTAAATGGTATTTATATTTAACTGATTATGATTATACCACAAATTAGAAACATGCTTAATGTAAATTTGCCAAGGGCAACATTTCACAATTTTCTTGCCTATCTGGACTCTGTGAATCTTTCATTGCTGTAAAAATATATAAAACAGTTCTCTTTTCCAAAAAGATCTGTTTTTGCCAGTGCTTCAAAGTCCATCAGTGAAAGGTCAGTCAAGACAAACTGGTCACATATTATGATCTCCAGTTCACATTTTGCTTCAGCCTTCGTTCATAAGCAACACACCTAGAAGGGGATACAGTTTTCATTACACCATGTGAATGGTATTATTTGTTTATAAGTAGGGTTGCCAGATACCAGGTAATAGTGGTAGGGTTGCTAGGTCCCTTTTCACCACTGGCGGGAGGTTTTGGGGTGGAGCCTGAGGAGGACGGGATTTGGGGAGGGGAGGGGCTTCAATGCCATAGAGTCCAATTGCCAAAGTAGCCATTTTCTCCAGGTGAACTGATCTCTATCAGCAGGAGCTCTCCAGCTAGTACAGGAGGTTGGCTACCCTAAAGGGTGGGCACTTGCCTGCCAATTAAGGGAGCTGCCTGCCTCCCCTCAGCTGGCCACTGGGTGGAATTAGTAATCAAAGTTTTGGCTAGTGCTAAGCAAAATGGACGTACTACAAAGAACAGCACTAATAACTGAGCATATGATTATGCAAAAGTCAATATTGAATTTTTATAGTTATATTGTGCAATATTGCCATTGTAACGTTCACTAATAAATTACAATAAATACAAAGGTTTTTTCTATTGCAAACAGTGCACCAGTAATACATAGGATACCACAATGATAGCAGAAAAGTCCAGATGTGAAGGACTAGTAAGGCAAAATATGCCAATTTCAAATTCCAACAGTCAATGAAGTGAATCGAAGATGCCACTGGATTCCATGAGATGGGGTTCCGGTATTCCGCCCATTTCACCTATGCAGGTTTCATCAATCAAAAGGAAAGCTATGTGTGGCTGTTAGGCAAACACCTGTTCAAAACATGAGGAGTGTGGCCTCTCTGCTTTAGATGGATGACATGCTGAGTCATCTGGCATCAATGACTTCAATGCCATGGAGTCCAATTGCCGAAGTGGCCATTTTCTCCCGGGGAACTGATCTCTATCAGCTGGAGATCAGCTGTAATAGAAGAAGAAGTTGGTTTTTATGTACCGACTTTCTCTACCACTTAAGGAAGAATCAAACCGGCTTACAATCACCTTCCCTTCCCCTCCCCACAACAGGCACCCTGTGAGGTAGGTGAGGCTGAGTGTGACTAGCCCAAGGTCACCCAGCTAGCTTTGTGTGGAGGAGTGGGGGAATCGAACTCGGTTCTCCAGATCAGAGTCCACTGCTCCAAACCACCACTCTTAACCACTATGCCACGCTAGCGGGAGATCTCCACCTACTACCTAGAGGTTGGTAACCCTAGCCCACCATAATACTAGATTAGCCTCCGCCGCTCCTGTAGAGGAGTGGGGAATCAAACCCAGTTCTCTAGATCAGAATCCACCACTCCAAACCACCGGTGTTAACCACTACACTATGCTAGCTCTCTCTTTCTGGTGCCCAGTCAACTTAAACAGTTACTCGACGCCCATGCAATGACTCACTTGTCCGCATCTGTGTACAAATGAATGTATTTAGTTTGGTTCAGTTTCCAGCTTGAACCCGAAAGCTTGGAAAAGCAACTAGATTTAAAATTATACCTCCCCAAAAAACATATAATTAAAAAGACCCCGTCCAATTAAACCAAACTGACTTCACGCCTGCTGAGCCTCGGCTATTGAATGGGGACACAAACAGGAAAGGGTACACAGTTTTTGTTCAGACTCAGACTTGGAGAGGCTAACTATACGTTAGGATCAGCAAATGAAAAGAAGGCAGAGTGCGACTCAGAAGGGGTCCTTGGAAACAGGCAAGAAAAACCTCTTGAAACCAGAGTGGTGACTGACGGACAATGCGGAGTTATTCCAGTCTAAGCCCATGGATCGTTCGATTTCCAAATATCACCTAGTGGGGCCTTCGAGGGCCCCCGTACAGATCTTTGTCCTCTCCAGTGACTAGCAAACCAGAATAAAGTATGCAAAACAGTCAAATCCAGAATAAATTATTCAATAGAAAACGAGGCACATTTGTTCAATTTGCATAATTTACAAAGGTGGCGGAATCCAGCTTTCCTTGGCAAAGGACTGAATTTTTTTTTTAATTGCTCCTAATTTGCCATCCCGTCAAGCAAAACAATGACATGGCGCATTGCCTTCCAATCACTTACCCTGACATGAAGAATTTGCACCCTTCTCGCAAGGCTCTAAGGAGTCCTATATTTATATGCCGTTGTTAGCCATGGTGTTTTATTATTCCAGCGCAGTGTTCGGTTCATGCGGTTCGGCAAGACACAATGCTTAAATGAAATGTCACCCACCCGCCAGGGAGAGGGGAAAAAAAGAGACTTGACACAAAATTGGCTTATGTTCTTTCAGGATGATAACCTCTCCTGCCCCATAGGGTTGCCAACCTCCAGGTACTAGCTGGAGATCTCCCATTGTTACAACTGATCTCCAGCCGATAGAGATCAGTTCCCCTGGAGAAAATGGCCGCTTTGGCCATTGGACTATATGGCATCCAAGTTCCTCCCATAGAATCATAGAAGGGACCACCAGGTTCATCTAGTCCAACCCCCTGCACAATGCAGGAATTTCACAACTACCTCCCCCACCCACACCCCCACTGACCCCTACTCCATGCCCAGAAGATGGCCAAGATGCCCTCCCTCTCATGAACTGCCTAAGGTCATAGAATCAGCCTTGCTGACAGATGGCCATCTAGCCTCTGCTTCAAAACCTCCAGGGAAGGAGCGCTTACCACCTCCCAAGGAAGCCTGTTCCACTGAGGAACCGCTCTAACTGTTAGAAACTTCTTCCTAATGTCTAGATGGAAACTCTTTTGATTTAATTTCAACCCGTTGGTTCTAATTAAATCAAACCCCACCCTCCTCAGGCTCCACCCCCCAAATCTCCAGGTATTTCCCAACCTGGAGCAGGCAACCCTACTACCCCACCCTAAACCTCATACAGGGATTTTAAAAGACAGCAGCAAGACACCGATTGTCACGCACCCTCTTCGACCAACCTATGGCTATAAGCAGCGTCGGTCCAGCCATGGTGCTTGTGGTTTCGACATGGTTACACCAAACAATTACTAAGGGACGTCATGTGCATTCATCACCGTTTTATTTCCTGTTACGATCAGCAAATGCAGAACGCCATATTTAAACATCGTAATAACGGGAATGCCGAGGCAGGAAATAGCAAACCAACCCTGAAAGTCTCTTCCCTTGAAAACCCTATGGGGTTACCTTCAATTGGCTGCAACTTGAAGGCACTTTCCATCACTACCATAATGGGAACAGGAATTTTGGAGAATGTTAAATCAATGGTGATCCATAACTTTCAGCTGCCTTCCTTCCTTCCTTCCTTCCTTCCTTCCTTCCTTCCTTCCTTCCTTCCTTCCTTCCTTCCTTCCTTCCTTCCTTCCTTGATTGCCAGGTCCCTCTTCACCACCAGTGGGAGGTTTTGGGGGCAGAGCCTGAGGAGGGCAGAGTTTGGGGAGGGGAGGAACTTCAATGCCATAGAATCCAATGGCCAAAGCGGCCATTTTCTCCAGGGGCCCTGACCTCTATCAGCTGGAGATCAGTTGTAATAACAGGCGATCTCCAGCTAGTACCTGGAGGTTGGAAACAAACAAACACCTCTGTACTCATACCAAGAGATTTGGAAATTAGCACAGAACCAAGATAGTATAACAATGTGCAATTATGTATTGAGTGCTACAATGATACAATTATATACAAAGAGTAATATTCTATTGCAAAATATATACAAAATGCCCTGTATAGTGTGTATAAGTCCTTCAGACTTTGTTCATATATTTCATATATATTCCATGTTAATTCAACCGGGTCCAGCATTGTATATATTTTGGAATAGAATATTAGTCTCTTTGTATATAATTGTATCATTGTAGCACTCAATACATAATTGCACATTGTTATACCATCTGGGTTCAGTACCTGGAGGTTGCCAACCCTACCCCCAAGAGCCCCAAAGTGGGTGATTCTTGATTGAAATGACCACGGAGATCTCCCGCAGTGATTCCCTATTAATTAGCAACTGCCGTTAATGACCAAGTGAGGGGAAAACGAGGACTGTAGCTTCACTGTTAGTGTGTTCAGCGGAATACATTTTGTTCAAAGACGAATTTCTGCTTCTAGACTTACATTCTTTTTTTAAAAAAAAAATGCCACCCCAAACGATTATACTGAGATTGTATTTGCATGTCACTTAGAATCTCATTCGGAGATCCCTGCTCAGAATATAGAAACGGCTCAAATTACAACAAAAAGAACTTTCCTAATATTTACCTTTTAAAATTAAGCTGGCTCCGGCAGCCGCTATTTGGAGAAGAGGCGCTCGGTTTTCTAAAGAAATCTTGCAGGCTCTGGACTCGCCGGTAAAAATTCAAAGGCAGCCAAGTTATATAACACTTCCTATAAAGTGACATGCACGCCAAGCAAACCAGCATGATTAGGAACAGCCAGAAACTAAGGGAAAGGTTCTGGCAGAATATCTCTGGCTCACCAGCATACACAAAAAAAGTCATGTGCCGAATCTCTAGGTGCATGGAGGAGGAACATAGGCGTGCGCATCAGAGAAGAAGAAGAAGAGTTGGTTTTTATACCCCAGTTTTCACTATGGTTATGGAGTCTCAAACTGGTTTACAAGCGCCTTCCCTTCCTCTCCCCACAACAGGCACCTTGTGAGGTAGGTGAGGCTGAGAGAGTTCTGAGAGAACTGTGACTGGCCCAAGGTCACCCAGCTGGGAGCCAGCGTGGTGTAGTGGTCCAATTTTCCACTCCTCCACATGAGCAGTGGAGGCTAATCTGGAGAACCGGGTTGGTTTTCCCACTCCTCCACATGAAGCCAGCTGGGTGACCTTGGGCTAGTCACAGCTCTCTCTGGACTCTCTCAGCCCCAACTGCCTCACAGTGTGTTTGATGTGAGGAGGGGAAGGTAGCTGTAAGCCAGTTTGAGACTCCTGAAGTGGTAGAGAAAATCAGAATATAAAAACCAACTCCTCGTCTCCCTTGTCCTCGTCCTCCTTGTCCTCGTCTCCTCCTCCTCCTCTTCTTCTTCCTCCTCCTCCTCCTTCAATAGGTATGGCTTCAACGTCTTCTACCTCTCAGCAGGACTCATCTCAATGCTGAAAAATCCTGGCAGACACAACTGACGGAGTAAAAATTTTCGAGCGAGGCTCAATCCCTCTCCTCTCAGGCAGGATGGGGATTCCAGCACCTCCCTGGATCGAGGATGGCAACGGAATTTAGGGGAATAAAGCCGCACGGCAATCTAACAAAGTATCAGCAGCGGCACGCTAAACATCTCCCAGAACAATCGTAAATGTACTAATATATTAGAAGCATGCTCCAGTGAGCAATAAGTCACATTCAACCGAGACTGATTGGCGTTCTCCCGGCTTCCTGGCAATGTCTGCTCGGGAAAATAACCCAGTGGTTCCCACAAATTTAGGTCCGGGAGGTATAGGGGCTGGTGGCTGTGCCCCAGTTTTCTTGCAACACAGACACTCATCTTTTATGCAGAGATGTCTCCTAGGGTTGCCAACCTCCAGGTACTAGAGTTAAAAAGTACAAGAAAACTTGTGCTGCACAATTGCAGTGTACAAAAATCACATGGCCATACAATACATGTAGAAAATCATGAAATGAAGATGAATAAAGCACTCTTGTGTTTGTGTTCAGTGTTTATATAGGATCTAGATAGGGCATGGGGACTATATAAATGTTGAACAAAAACATGAGACTGCGTGGTGTCGTGGTTAACAGCGGTGGTTTGGAGCGGTGGACTCTGATCTGGAGAACCGGGTTTGATTCCCCGCTCCTCCACATGAGCGGCGGTCGGAGGCTAATCTGGTGAACTGGATTGGTTTCCCCACTCCTACACATGAAGCCAGCTGGGTGACCTCGGGCTAGTCACAGCTCTCTTAGAGCTCTCTCAGTCCCACCTACCTCACGGTGTTTGTTGCGGGGAGGGGAAGGGAAGGTGATCACAAGCCTGTTTGATTCTTCCTTAAGTAGTAGAGAAAGTCGGCATATAACAACCAATTCTTCTTCTTCTTCTTCTTCTTCTTCTTCTTCTTCTTCTTCTTCTTCTTCCTTTATTTCATTATTTTCTACATGTATTGTATGGCCATAGTGGCTGTGATTTTTATAACCTCCAGGTACTAGCTGCCAAATCCCTCTTTGCTTCCAGTGGGAGGTTTTTGGGCAGAGCCTGAGGAGGGCGGGGTCTGGGGAGGGAAGGGACTTCAGTGCCATAGAGTCCAAATGCCGGTGGCCATTTTCTCCAGGTGAACTGATCTCTATCGGCTGGAGATCAGTTGTAATAACAATCTCCAGCTAGTACCTGGAGGCTGGCAACCCCAATCCTATCCAAAAATGGATTTCCTACAATAAATGAAGTATATTAGTTGAATAGGCAAAAGGCTCTGAGCAATTTTGTCCCTGGCACACACAAGAGGTTTGGATGGCTTTGCGACACACATTTAGCCTTTGAGCACTCTGCTAAATTAACAAGGATCTGGGTATAAGGAAGCCCACAAAATCCAACATGTATAAAATGCCGTAAAGTCACAGGCAACTTAGGGTGACCCCCACAAGGGGCTTTCAAGGCCAGTGAGAAGCAGAGGTGGTTTGCCATTGCATTCCTCTGAAGAGCCTTTCTTGGTGGTCTCCCATCCAAGTACCGACCCTGCGTAGCTTCTGAGATCTGACAAGATGGGGCTATACCATTAGGGTTACCAACCGCCAGGTAGTAGCTAGAGATATCCTGCTATTACAACTGATCTCCAGCCCATAGAGATCAGTTCACCTGGAGAAAATGGCCGCTTTGGCCATTGGACTGTATGGCATTGAAGTCCCTCCCCAAACCCCGCCCTCCTCAGGCTCTGCCCCAAAAACCTCCCGCTGGTGGTGAAGAGGGACCTGGCAACCCTATATTCCATGCCACCTTCCCTCGAAGCATCCTGCTCGCACCTGCTTTTAACACCTAATTCACTTGACAAATGCAACCAGGGACCAGTACCTGGATAAACGTGAGGTTTAAATCACATGTTCAGCCGTACATGCGTTGAACGTAACAGGAGAATTGCACATCTAAAGAGAAACCACTGTACATGGACAGTGTGTAGGTTCATGGTAACTTGTGAACAGGGCTTCAGTTAGTTTGGGTGTCAGGGTTGAGGGTTGGACGCTGGAAGTTGTGAAAGAGGGAGAAGGGTTAGTTTGACAGAAGGATCCGAGGAGCTATCAGATCTTCGGTTAAGTTTCCTTGTTTGAGTAACTGAGATGTTAGGATGCCCGCAGGGTTTGCTGGACCCAGTGTGAAACTTAGTTGTAGCAGAGGGCCATATTTTATACATTATAAACCTGTCTGAGAGAGTCCCTCCCCCCCTTGGGCATGAAATGTGTAAAACCTAATCTCCCACAGCTCCTGGTTAAGTGTTAATGTTTATGACTTTCTTTATGTCTTTCTTTCTGCATAAATTTCAGACTCGTTCTCTTTTGAAAAGCAAACCTGTCACTTTCCCTCATTATCCCACAGTTACCCGTCCCGGCTTGGGTTATGCCCTGGCCTGGATTCTCTTCCCTTTTTAGAAATCCAGCTGGAAACTCCAGTGCGACAGGGTAGGCGGGAAATTGTGACAGGAAAATTCCCAAGGGGTGGTGTCTAGCCTGTGGGAAATCTGTCACAGAGGTCTATAAATATAGTTCAAAGATCACAGTTACAGGGACAATTTTTTTTTATTTAAAGGAGGATTTAAAACTTCACCAACTGGCCAGAATCATAGAATCATAGAGTTGGAAGGGACCACCAGGGTCATCTAGTCCAACCCCCTGCACAGTGCAGGAAATTCACAACTACCTCCCACCACACCCCCAGTGACCCCTACTCCATGCCCAGAAGATGCCCAAGGTGCCCTCCCTCTCATGATCTGCCTAAGGTCATAGAACCAGCACTGCTGACAGATGGCCATCTAGCCTCTGCTTAAAAACCACCAGGGAAGGAGAGCTCACCACCTCCCGAGGAAGCCCAACTGTTAGAAAATTCTTCCTAATGTCTAGACGGAAACTCTTTTGATTTAATTTCAACCCGTTGGTTCAGGTCCGACCTTCTGGGGCAATGGAAAACAACTCGGCACCCTCCTCTCTCCGTCAGCCCTTCAAGTACTTGAAGATGGTTATGTTTCACCTCTAAGTCTTCTCCTCTTCAGGCTAAACATACCCAGCTCCTTCTGAACTCCTGAAGGATTTGGAAACCTGACTTCTGTTCCAATCATTTCCATCACAGGCACCCTTTAAAATTTTCTCTTTCACCTAGTTGTAAAGAAAACGCTCAGGATTCTTGCAGAGTGTGCAAAACTCAACTCGGTGTGCTGACTGACATTATGCGGGTTGAGCCCAAGAGGTACAACATCTCTCATTTTTCATGGATGAAAAGGTATTTTTTCCGAAGCCATTGTTCTTGCCTCCTTCAAAGGGAAACCGTGGTTATTATGCAATAAAAAGCTGCTATAAAATGGATTAGACAAAGTACATCTAAAAGTAATTGTATTTGGGGAGATGTGTCTATGAGATAGAAAACTTTCAATCTCTTTTCCTTTCAGTCACTTCAACAATCTAAAAATAGCGCCTTTCCAAAAAAGACAGCTCAGCAACTGAGCTATCCTCCTACAGGAGAGTAACACGATCCTTTATCCGTGGGAGCAAGCCTCGGCAGGTCTGCTCAGGAGTAAGTCCCTTTTGTTCAACAGTGCTTACTCCCAGGAAACTCTCTGTCAAACTTCAGCCTGGGTCATCTAAAATTGGTTTTTATATACCGACATTCCCATCTTTTAAAGAGAATCAAACCAGCTTACAATCTCCTTCCCTTCCTCTCCCCACAACAGATATCTTGGGAGGTAGGTGGAGCTCAGAGAGCTCAGAGAGAACCGTGACTAGCTCAAGGTCACCCCGCATGCTTCATATGTAGGTATGGGGAATCAAACCCGGTTCACCAGATTAGAATATGCTGTTCATATGGAGGAGTGGGGAATCAAACCCAGTTCTCCAAATTAGAGTCTGCCACTCATGTGGAGGAGTGGGAAATCAAACCCGGTTCACATGAACACATGAACACATGAAGCTGCCTTATACTGAATCAGACCCTTGGTCCATCAAAGTCAGTATTGTCTACTCAGACTGGCAGCGGCTCTCCAGGGTCTCAGGCAGAGGTCTTTCACATCACCTACTTGCCTAGTCCCTTTAACTGGAGGTGCCGGGGATTGAACCTTCTGCATGTCGAGCAGATGCTCTGCCACTGAGCCACAGTCCCTCCCCATAGTTCACCAGATTAGAGTCCACCGTTCTTAACCACTAGACCATGCTGGTTAGTCAAGGAATAACGTGGACCCCTGATTCTGCAGGCGGCCCTTCCTCCATCCAGACCTGTATCTCCAGGGGCTTGCCTGCTCATTTTTCTTGCACGACTGAAACTCAGTATGGTCCAGCTTTGCTTTCCATTTTTCTTCCCCTTCTTTCCCTGAGTCAGCTGCTGCAACCTCCTACCATCCAACACTGCCTTGGCTTTATCTTGGATCCATCCATCACCTTTGCTGCTCCCAGTGGTTCTATTGCCAAGTCCTATCGCTTTCAAAAACTCCAACGCTTCTTGTCTTTCCTCTCCGAGGAAACCGGAGTTCATGCTCTGGCCATCGTCTGCCTTGACCCTGGCATCTTTCTTCTCCTGGGCCTGCCCTCGTCGCACCTGCATCCTTTTTTTGCTTCGGTCCCAAAATTCTGCTGTCAAACTCGTTCGCCGCTTTCAAAGCTCAGACCACATCACTCCCTTCCCCAAATCCCTCTAATTGGCCCCACATCCCCATCTGCAAGATGCGCAAACTCCTCACTGCAGCTCTAACCCAACTTCTGTTTGACTATATGCGATCTCACAAGCAGGGGCAGACTTAGGGTTGAGGGTTGCCAACCACCAGGAACTAGCTGGAGATCTCCCGCTATTACAACTGATCTCTGGCCAATAGAGATCAGTTCACCTGGAGAAAATGGCCGCTTTGGCAATTGGAGTCTATGGCATTGAAGTCCCTCCCCTGCCCAAACCCCGCCCTCCTCAAGCTCCAACCCCAAAATGTCCCGCCAGTGGTGAAGGGAGACCTGGAAGCCCTATTAGGGTTCCCATCAAAATAATTTCCAGCTAAACATTAGGAAGAACTTTATGATAGTTAGAGCGGTTCCTCAGTGGAACAGGCTTCCTTGGGAGGTGGTAAGCTCTCCTTCCCCGGAGGTTTTTAAGCAGAGGCTAAATGGCCATTTGTCAACAGTGCTGATTCTGTGAACCTAGGCAGTTCATGAGAGGGAGGGCAGGAAGGGTTGCATCAATGTTTGGCTTTTATGACCCTTTCTTGCATACCTAGGGTAATGCTAGGGTTTCCAGGTCCGACTTGTAATAGCAGGAGATCTCCTGCTATTACAACGGATCTCCATCCAATACAGATCAGTTCCCCTGGACAAAATCGCCGCTTTGGCGATTGAACTCCAAGGCATTGAAGCCCATCCCCTCCCAAACCCCGCCCTCCTCCGGGTCTGCCCAAAAAGCCTCCTGCCGGTGGCGAAGAAAAATCTGGCAACCCAACCATGCGGCCTATCAGCGAACATATTTCGAAGCTTTTTCACAAAGCCCGTAGACTCGATTTGGCCATTCGGCAAAGAGCATTTTCCCATTCAAGATCTCAGATGATTATTTTTGTCTCTTCGATCCCAACGCATCAGAATTTTTTTTTGTAAATGAATGAAAACGACACTGCATTGTTCCCCCTGTATATATTCTCCTTCCAATCGAAAAACTAGGTCATCGGAATTGAAGATCTGGGTTATTAGATTTGGCAGTGGGGGCAGGGGTGGCTCTCGGTCGCCTGAAGGCGGATCTGCACCCCCTTCCGCGCAATCCTGGTTTATCTCTCCTTTCCGTGCGCTGTTGTCTCTTCTCCTGGCAGAGTGGGGGTTGTCAACTCCTCAGGGCAGAAAAGCCGCCTTGGCTTGTTGTTGCTCTTTTTCCTTATATCAATTATGTTAATTGAAAAGGCTGCATAAATAAAGGGATGGGATTTTATTCAGCTTTTTTTATGGCTTGTGTGTTGTGCTTTTGTCCCTAGCCCAAAGCCTCTGGGGTGAGCTATAAACAGGTAAATAAAGACACACATAAAGGGATGGTTTTCTAGGCCTGTCTCCATGTTTACAGTTGATCGAGAATCCATCTCCTTACTTCAGAAGAGGAAAAGCAGCCTCCTTCTACAGAAGGAATAGTTATATCACTCCTTTGGGAATCCCGGCCTGCGTGGTGTAGTGGTGAAGGAGAAGGAGAAGGAGAAGGAGAAGGAGAAGGAGAAGGAGAAGAAGAAGGAGGAGGAGGAGGAGGAGGAGGAGGAGGAGGAGAAGGAGAAAGAGAAAGAGAAAGAGAAAGAGAAAGAGAAAGAGAAAGAGAAAGAGAAAGAGAAAGAGAAGGAGAAGAGTTGGTTTTTATGTGCTGACTTTCTTTACCACTTAAGGAAGAATCAAACCGGCTTACAATCACCTTCCCTTGCCCTCCCTACAAAAGCACCCTGTGAGGTAGGTGGGGCTGAGAGAGCTGTGACTGGCCCAAGGTCACCCAGCTGGCTTCATGTGTAGGAGTGGGGAAACAAATCCAGTTCACCAGATTAGCCTCCTGTGGAGGAGTGGAGAATCAAACCCGGTTCTCCAGATCAGAGTCTACCACTCCAAACCACCGCTCTTAACCACTACACCAAGCTGGCAGTGGACTCTAATCTGGAGAACCAAGTTTGATTCCCCACTCCTACACATGAGCGGCGGACTCTAATCTGGTGAACCGGGTTGGTTCCCCAGCTCCTCCACATGAAGCCAGCTTGGGCTAGTCACAGTTTTCACCTACCTCACAAGGTGTCTGTTTAGGGTTGCCAACCTCCTGCTATTACAACTGATCTCCAGCCGATAGAGATCAGTTCACCTGGAGAAAATGGTTGCTTTGGCAATGGGACTCTATGGCATTGACGTCCCTCCCCTCCCCAAAACTCGCCCTCCTCATGCTCTGCCCCCGCAACCTTTTGCTAGTGGCAAAGAGGGACCTGGCAACCCTATGTCTGTGTGGGGAGACAGATCACGATGGGCAGCCATGTTCATCTGTCACTAGCAGTAGAAAAGAGCAAGAGTCCAGTAGCACTTTAAAGATTAACAAAATTTCTGGCAGGGTATGAGCTTTCGTGAGCCTCAGCTCACTTCCTCAGACATATCTAGAATGTTGTGGGGAGAGGAAGGGAAGGAGACTGTAAGCCCGTTTGATTCTCCTTTAAAAAGGTAGAGGAAATGGGCATATAAAAACCAACTCCTCCTCTTCTTCTTCTGACGTACCAGGGCGCTGCTTTACACATTATTCAGAACTGGCAACAGAGACTATGCAAGTGACTTGTGTGTTCTCTTTCTGCACGTCTAGGTATTATGCAGAGGGAGAGAGTCGTGAGCGTCCGCCACAGCCGGATTGGTATGCTCCCTTTGCTTTGGGAGCACATGGAGACAGCCAGAGGGAAGACTTTTGGGAAACTCTGAAGTGGCTCTTTGAAGGAGGCCCACGGCTTGGTAGCAGTAGGCTGCTGCCCTGCCAATAGCCCGGCTCCCACAGATGTGCAAATGGCCTTTTCTAGTGATGTGGAATAAGCATTCGGCTCCTCTTTGCATCAAGCGCCTGTCATCCTGCCCCGAGGGCCATCGTGACCCACTTGCATTTCACACTTTGGCCACGACTGGAAACTGGAAACAGTCGCGAGATTTAAACATCACCTTGGCGGATCATATTTTGGCATGTTAAAGGGTTGCGGAGAAATCTCATTGCGGTTTTGCGTACGGCTTGGCAGCCGTTTTTCCAATAGCGGAGCTCTTGCAAGAAGTATGTTTTATTGCTTCATGGCGGTAGAGTAGGGTTGCCAAGTGCCCAGTGGTGGCGGGTAAAATCCCGCCGATCCACCGGGCTGCCCGCCTACCAGCTGAGGGCCAGCAGGCAGTGCATGCATGCGCGCGGACGCTCTGGCAACCTCTGCTAAAACTATGGAAACGATAGAGTTTCAGGCAAGATTGCTAGAGAGTCCGCGTCTCTTCCAGTAAACCCAGAAATGGCGTAGGCGCGTTGCGCGGGGTGCACGCATGTGCCGCACCAGGTGCGCAAGTGCATTGTGCACCTCGGCCACGGCCCCACAAAGCTCCTGCGGGTGGAGCTACAGGGCCTGGCAAGCTTACGGTAGAGAAACCCCGTTAAACCATCCTTTGGGCCGATGAACAAAAACTATCACCCTCAAGAGGCCAAATATATGCAGATGTGGGGCTGTATGGAGATACGCTGAGGCCCTAAGCTATGCCAAGTTGAAGAGGCCCAATAGCATTACCCAAAACAAGAGTAATTTAGTAATTTTTAGTAATTTGCATTGAGAGGCCCCTCATAATGAAATCCAAAACGGCAGCTTCCTTGGCTTGTACATAAATTCAGCTTTGTGCAAATTGGTTGGGGATTTTCTTTTTTTGCCAGATCTCCTACTATGGCGGGAGACCTTCTTCTGGCAACCTGCTAAATAGGGTTGCCAGGTGACTGCTAATTAGCAGGTCTGCCCACCTAGGGTTGCCAACCTCCAGGTACTAGCTGGAGATCTCCTGCTATTACAACTGATCTCCAGCCGATAGAGATCAGTTCACATGGAGAAATTGGCTGCTTTGGCAATTGGACTCTATGTAGGGTTGCCAGGTCACTCTTCGCCACCGGCGGGAGTTTTGTGGGGCAGCTTGAGGAGGGCGGGGTTTGGGGAGGGGAGGGACTTCAAGGCCATAGAGTCCAATTGCCAAAGCAGCCATTTTCTCCAGGTGGACTGATCTCTATCGGCGGGAGATCAGTTGTAATAGCAGGAGATCTCCAGCTAGTACCTGGATTTCACTGTGTGAAACAGCAAAATCCACTTGCAAACGATCGTTAAAGTCCACAAAGAGGGAATAGGCTCTAGAGAAGGAGATATTCCAATTACAGGGGTGTGCAAAGTGATTACTGCCATGGTGTGGGGTAGTTTGGTAGTGAGAACAAGAAGAGAGAGTCAAGGAGGATTCTCTATACTTCTAAGTTCTCTGGGAAAGAGAGGTATTTTAAACTCTACCTTTTTCCTGATAGCTTAGCAGCAGAGCGAGGTAAAGGAACATCTATTGGGAAATCTAAGACCTGAACTTAATGTATGAACTGAAGCCGTGAACTGTAACCAAGAAGTGTGATTTTTGTTCCCTCTAAGCAATCTGACCATCGCTCAAGCACATCTTGTAAATGTACATATCTGGTTTCCCCCTCAAAAATCCATCTTTTGAATATTTAATACATTTCCCTGTTACCTTTGTCAACTTTAAGAAGTCATATTTCTCTCTGAGGTAAAATAAGGTGGGACTGGAGAAGGAGAAAAATAATCTCCCCATAACCCCCTCTGGCTAAGAGCAAATAAGTGATCCCTCTCTATCTCTCCTGCAGAACAAAAACTGATTACAGGGAGAAGTAGAAGGAAAGAGGGGGTTAGTCATACATTGTTTCAGAATTCCTGACTTACTCTGGTTTGATCCAAAACTCCCGTTTCTTTTTCTACATATTCACATTTTTCTAGACATCAGTTTCCTGGTCATATTTTTGTCATTGGATCGAACATTCTGGCCATTTATGCAGGGTCAATTTTGATGCTTGCTCAAAGCTCTTTTTTTAAAATGCGACCTTTAAAAGGCCTATTCATGGTCCCGACACAAAAGGAGAAATTCCACCCCTCCCCACTCGCCTGCTCCTTCGTTCCTGTTTGCATAGCCATTAGCAACCGCCGTGTGCATAGCTAACCCGCGGCTGTGATTTTGCATGCTTCCTTGAGGGGATGCTTCGCGGCGGGGGCGGAACAAACACAAAAGGTCGAGTGAAAGGGGCTCTTAAGAAATGCAAAGCAGGTATGCACCAGCTTCACAGTCACTTCCTGAATGACGGTTCAGCGTGAAAAACTTTTTAAAAAAATATGCGGGGCAATTCAACGCTGCTAATTACCAAGCATAAATGGCCTCTGTGAAAATGGATGCCGGTTGTTTAGGAGTTAAAAGCAGGGTTTCCCCCCCTCCAATGATGCGATTTTACAAGGCACATTTAAGAAGCTTCCAATAACAGAATGGGTGTGCCCTTGTAAGTCGGGGGAATTGGAGTCTATAGAGCATGTTTTGCTCAGGTGCTCCTTCTACGAGGAAGCTCCTTGTAAGCTAACCTTTCCCCTGCTCAGCCAAATGGCAGTCAGCTCAGATGAAGGGAGAATGAAGAGTCTCCTCTGGGAAGGGAATGCCCAGATGGCAAAACAGGTAGCCAAATTTTGTGCAATAGCATATAAAGTCTGACCCCTAATGTCGGGCAATTGCAATTAGATACAGCATAATTTGGTCAATTTTAGTCGATTATAAATTATTTGGAAATTTTAATTAGGAATGTTTTTTGGTTGAACTGCTTACGTTTTTTTTTTTACCTTTTGTGTTTTTACTGGCTTATGCTGTATTAATAAATCCATGTTGGCTAATCATTCCTCTGCTTTGTTGGTGACTCAGCTAATGTGTCCACGATCGGTACTGGGAGAGAGTTCCCTGATAGCATTGTTAAGTACATGTTACAGTCTGGAGAAGCCGATGTCTCCAGCAGAGGGGAGTGTGAAGAAACAGCAGGTTAAGAAGCAGACACAGGCTGCTGTGAATTATGCCCTGCATGTAGATTTGTAACTAAAGCAAATGTTATAAAAACGCTGTAGGACTCCAGAGCCATCTCCTCCGCAGAGAGAGGGACCTCAAAGACATTCTTACCCTGTAATCCTAAGCAGTGTTAAACCCTTCTAACTAGGGTTGCCAACCTCCAGGTGATGGCTGGCGATCTCCTGCTATTATAACTGAACTCCAGGTGATAGAAATCAGTTCCCCTGGAGAAAATGGCCACTTTGGCCATTGGACTCTAAGGCATTGAAGTCCCTCCCTTCCCCAAACCCTGCCCTCCTCAGGCTCCGCCCCAAAACCTCCAAGTATTTCCGAGCCCAGAGCTGGCAACCTTACTTCTAACCCTTCTAAGACTTTGAAGGATGTTTTTCTATCTAGAACAGCACTGCTTGAGACAAAAAAAGCAAAACATATTTTGAGGCCATTTATGCATGGCTGTTTCACCTGCAGTCACCCGTTGACTGCTCCTCCGGTGCTTTGTTTTGATTATGCATGCCTTTCCGGACTGTCAGAGGTCGCCTCCCTCTCCCTGCTAGTTTCGCCCATGTTTTCCAGGTGCTGTTTTGGCCAGAATCGGGAAAACAGGGCAAAATGCATGGAAACACACAAGGAGAGCAAGGTGACCTCTGATGGCCAGGAAAGGCGTGCATAATCAAAACGAAGTATGGGAGTAGTCGGCAGGAGTGACTTCGGGGAAACAGCCCTGCATAAATGGCCTTAGTGTATGACTGGTTGCTCTTGGAACAGGTTAATAGCAGAGATGATTTAGAAGTTGGAACAAATAAGAGTCATTGGATAAGAACAAGAATAGAACAGGGGCAAATCACACATCACTTGTCCATGAGAAGCTAAAACAACCCGGCAAACTCAGTAGACATAATCGTGAAGAAGACGTAACTCAGCAAACAGTCTTAAAAGAAGCAACCGACACTGCAACATTTTACAAAGAAGAAGAAAAAGAAAAAGAAAAGGAGTTGTTTTTTATATGCTGGTTTTCTCTACAACTTGAGGAAGAATCAAACCAGTTTACAATCACCTTCCCTTACATTCGCCTCCCCACAACACACACCTTATGATGTAGGTGGGGCTGAGGGAGCTCTGAGAGAACTGTGACTGGCCCAGGGTCACCTAGCTGGCTTCATGTCTAGGAGTGGGGAAACCAACCTGGTTCACCAGATTAGCATCTGCCGCTCATGTGGAGGAGTGGGGAAACAAACCCAGTTCTCCAGATTAGAGTCCACCACTCTTAACCACGGCTCTTAACCACTACACCATGTTGGCCCTTTGTCACAGGGTGAGGCAGGACCACTGGTCTTATCCAGAGGGATCATCTTATGTCCTTGTGACCACTGGACATGTCTGGTACAAAATTTGTAACCTCTATAACGTAGGTTGCTCTTGCAAAGCAGGAACAAGGAAGAACACCAGGCAAGATGGATGCAGTCACATGAACACATGAAGCTGCCTTCTACTGAACCAGACCCTCGGTCCATCAAAGTCAGTATTGTCTACTCAGACCGGCAGTGGCCCTCCAGGGTCTCAGGCAGAGGTCTTTCACATCACCTGCTCGCCTTGTTCCATTAACTGGAGATGCCGGGGATTGAACCAGGGACCTTCTGCATGCCAAGCAGATGCTCTACCACTGAGCCACGGCTCAGTCCTGTCCAGACCAGTGAAGACAGGGTCAGGAGCACAGAATTCCACGCAATGTCGAAACAGCTACTAGAAGGAATACCCAAGCTGTCATTATTTGATGGTTCAGCTGTACTCGCTTTCTGGGAACTCAACGTTTTCTTGGCCTGTTTCCTTCTGTTTCTCTGTCAAGGCCCATTTTTCTTTCCAGTTTCTTCCCCACTATGGCTGTCTTTTCTGGCTTTTGTCACAGGCAGTTACAATACCCGGAGCGTTCCCTTCTGGCTCCAGAGTAAAGATCACAGACATTCCGGATGAGGTCATTCTCATGCACTATTGAACCAAGAACGGAACCGAGAGCCTCAGCCAATTGGAAGAGTTATTGCGTGTATTTCTCTTTCGCTGCTCTTGCCCTGTTTCACTTCCCCTCTCTAAAGAATATACACCCATAAAGCATCCTTCAGTAATGGAAATCAAAAGGTCGCTGTTAAATAAGGGAATGGCTTTTATCCTCTCAAACAGCTCTTGCACCTGTTTCAGGCCTGCTATGAATCAGGAGGGGAGATGGCCATCGTGAGAGCGGCGAGAGCCATACAAGTCAAGCAAATGAGCTCAGACCGATCCAAAAGCGGCAAATAATCTTGACACCGCCTCGTAGTTCATCAAGGTATCCTGTTGAGCTATGCAAATGGACCGGGCACTTTCTGAGTAAGTGGGAAAGGCCACAAGATCTTGGATAGATTGCCTCCCTCGATTGCTTTGAATGAGGGGGGGATTCCACCAGGCTCACATAAAATCCCAGAGCGTACTAATGGAGAAATTAGATACGAGTTTTATTCATTTCAATTTCATTTGCTAAAATGTATGGCAAGAATTATTTAGGATACAGTGAGATCAGCAACTTCTTTGCTATTACTTGATTGCAATCTTAGAATCCTAGAATCATAAAGTTGGAAGGTACCATCATGGTCATCTAATCTAACCCCCTGCACAATGCAGGAAATTCACAACTCCCTCCCCCCTGCACCCCCAGTGACCCCTACTCCATACCCAGAAGATGGCCAAGATGCCCTCCCTCTCATCATCTGCCTAAGGTCATAGAATCAGCATTGCTGACAGGTGGCCATCTAGCCTCTGCTTAAAAACCTCCAGGGAAAGAGGACTTACCTCCTCCCGAGGAAGCCTGTTCCACTGAGGAACTGGTCTAACTGTTACAAAATTCTTCCTAATGTCTAGAGGGAAACTCTTTTGATTTAATTTCAACCCGTTGGTTCAGGTCCGACCTTCTGGTCCAACCTTCATTGTTTTCAATAATATTTACTTATTCAGGTCAGTGTCTGACATTCCCCTTTAGTCTTTGCACTTTTCACCTTTTTTTGAGCATTTAATTAGTATATGATATTCATTTCCCCCTTTTGGATGTACCCCTTAATGTGGTGAGGGGGTTTATGTGTGTCAGCAAAGCTGGGAGCAATACTGACTCGCACGTAGAGACAAAGAGAACTATTATAATAACTGGTGTAAAGAAACAGTAGAGAACAACAAAAAAGGAAGAGAAATGTTTCACAAGATCCAAGAAATCAAAGGGAAATTTAAAGCATGGTTAGGCATGCTGAAAGATCAACATGGAAATACATTAACTGAACAGGACAAAATAAAAAAGTTGGGAACAACATAGTGAAGTACTATACAGAAGAGATGCAAGGATGACAGATTCCTTTTGAGAAGAATCTTTTAAAGAAGAACCTACAGTTTTAGCAAGTGGTCAATGCTGCACTAAAAGCAATTGGGAGAAACAAATCACCAGGAGCAGATGGAATATCAACAGAGCTATTCCAAGTCACAGACACGGAGTCCATCAAAATCTTGGCAAGAATATGCTAACACATCTGGAAAACAAAACAATGGCCCACAGACAGGAAACGTTCAATTTACATTCCAATTCAATTTACATTCCAATTCCCAAAAAAGGAGACATCAAAGATTACAGCAGCTATCAGACCATCACATCAACTTCTCACACGAGTCACGTGATATGCAAAAGCATACAACAAAGACTGTTAACATATATGGAATGAGAAATGCCTGATGTTCAAGCTGGATTAAAAAAAGGCATTGTTCGGGGGACAGCTTTTTGGCTGTCTTTAATTGCTGCCACTTTTTTGGTACAAACACACACACCCCGGAAAAATACCTTTTTGGTATTTTTCGGGGGGTGGAGTTTCTGTTTGGAATATTGATATGCACACCCATACACCTGCTATTACAATTGATCTCCAGACAACCAAGATCAGTTTCCCTGAAGAAAATGGCTGCTTGGAAGGGTGGACTCTATGGCATTATACCCTGGTGAGGTCCCTCCCCTCCCCAAATGCCATCCTCCCCAAGCTCCACCCCCCAAAAAACCCTCCAGATATTGCCCAACCCGGAGCTGGCAACCCTAAACCATAGCATGGAGTGATCAGCCAGCTGTCTTCCACATTGTGCGTGTGTGCACTGAAGGAGCTGTGCAAAGCAATGTATTTAGTTAGCGAGTTAAAAATTATCTCCCACCTTTCTCTGTGAGGTACAGAGTTAAAAAACAACATTTACAGCAAATGGCAATAAAAAGGCAAAAAAAATACCCCAAATATTATTCTATTTTAGCAGGCCAGAGGAGTTGAAAAGCAGCAATGCCAAAGCCGTCTGTTTCCCTCTTTAGAGTACCAACGACAGTAACTTCAAGGGGGGAAATCATCACCATTTGACAACGAACGTGTTAAAGAGAATGAGGCCCAGATCACGGCGCTCCTTTTAAAGTCTGCCTTAAATTTCAACAGCTCGGAACAGATAATTTTTATTGTTTATCTCTTTTGTGATCACTGTTATTAATGCTCTAAATATAAAGCACTTTCTCCCTGCTGTGTGCCATTTGCTTCTGCTTGTTTGCTCTCTGCAGTTTCATAGGGGTTTTTTTAAAAAAGAAAACAACAACAACAACGTTTGCTTCTTTAACGATGAAATATGCAGAATTTTATATAATTATGAAGTCTTCAAGAAACTGGGGCAAAGATTTCCCAGAAGGAATTAGCAAACAATTAAAGCATTGAGGAGGGGGGGAAACAGAACACTACTAACAGCCCATTCCTGAAAGGAATAGCCGTGCCGGACTTAGGCAAACCGGCGGCGTTGCCTCCTAAAGAGGTTTCAGCTCTGCCCGGTGCCAAAAACCTGTGCAACCCTATGAGGGTTGCATGGGATCTTGACAAAAATAAAAAGGAGTGTTCCTGAGCCGAAAGTGCTCAGGAGGCCGACTAACGTCGGGCCCCCTCTCCACAACCGGGGCACCGTTATGCCCCGGGAACACCTCCCAGGGCGCTGGAACTCCTCCCGGCTCGCCGCCGCGGCTTGTGCTGGTGGCTGGAGGCCGGCGGTCGTCGTTGTCAGTCGGGGAGCGGCGCCGGCCCTGCACGCCGGCACGGGGATGCCATGTTAATGAGGGAACTAGCTTGTTCTTGGCTGCTTCAGAGACTAGGACACGGAGTAATGGATTTAAACTAAGAGAGAAGCAATTCCACCTAAACATTAGGAAAAACTTTCTGATGGTGAGGGCAGTTCGACAGTGGAATGCGTTGCCGGGGTGGGGTGGGTGGAGTCCCCGTCTTTGGAGGTCTTTAAGCAGAGGTTGGATGACCATCTGTCGGGAGCTCTTTGACTGTGGGATCCTGCATGGCAGGAGGTTGGACTGGATGGCCCTTGTGGTCTCCTCTAACCTTGTGTGATTTTGTGATTTTGTATGACAGTCTTGTGAGCCAGTTTGATTCTGCTTTAAGTGGTAGAGAAAGTCGGCATATCAAAAACCAACTCCTACTCCTCCTCCTCCTCCTCCTCCTCCTCCTCCTCCTCCTCTTCTTCTTCTTCTTCTTCTTCTTCTTCTTCTTCTTCTTCTTCTTCTTCTTCTTCTTCTTCTTCTTCCTCCTGAAGGGTGATTAGTGGACTTATTTCAGATGCCAAAGTCATGCGCATATTTCACAGTCCGGGCCTCCAGAGAATAAGAAGGTCAGGTGCAGCCGGCAAGATGGCGTAGAGAATGCCTTAAGCCGAAGGCAATCTGAGGAGAGAGAGAAGTGTGCGCGGAATATTTCGGCTGGCATTTAAGATGCGGGGCGAAGGATTTCCATCTTCATAAATATGTATTTGATATGTGGCTAGATTTGGCTTGTTACGAAAGACGAGTCGCCGAATGTGTGCGACTTACAAAACCTCATCCCCCTTATTCTTGAAAGCAGGCATCTCACACAGATTATATAAAAAAAAACAACTTTTGAACAAGGTCTGTAGAGCAGGAAAAAGCTCCGGCTCTTGAAGGATGTCATACTTCCCTCATTGTTTTGCATGCTGAATCTAGTCGACTGTACAAACAAAACGAAAGTCAACATCCATAAGATCATTTTAATTATTCCCAACACATAATAGCTCTTCTCATGAGTGACAGTAGCAATAGTGCCGGAATATTAATTAGAACTTAAAATAAAATACCAATTTCTGGCCTGACCGTGCCCGGGAGAGCAGGCCGCCTTATACAGCAGGCACAAACAATTCTCCCTCACACCACACTAGGGTTTCCATCTCTGGGTTGGGAAATACCTGGAGATTTTGGGGGCAGAGCCTGAAGAGGGTGGGGTTTGAAGAAGGGAGGGACTTCTCCTGCTATTAGGGTTGCCAGCCTCCAGGTACTAGCTGGAGATCTGCTATTACAATTGATCTCCACCCGATAGATAGCAGTTCCCCTGGAGAAAATGGCCACTTGGCATTGAAAATGGAAAAGTCCCTCCCCTCCCCAAACCCTGCCTTCTTTAGGGTCCACCCCAAAAACCTCCTTTGAGGGACCGGGCAACACTAGTAATTCCGGATCTCTAGGCTCCACCTGGAGGTTAACAACCCTAGATCCAACTAAGGTTGACAACTGTGGGTTGGGAATTTCCTCAGGATTTGGAAGTGGAGTAGGGTTGCCGGGTCCCTCTTCACCACTAGCGGGAGATTTTTGGGGCTGAGCCTGAGGAGGGCGGTGTTTGAGGAGGGGAGGGACTTCAGTGCCATAGAGTCCAATTGCCAAAGTGGCCTTTTTCTCCAGGGGTATCTCTGTTGCCTGGAGATCTGTTGTAGTAGCTGGAGACCTGAAGGCTGGCAGCCCTACTTATCTGTAAGACCGCTTCTCTCCCTACGCTCCCCCGTGAAAACTTCACTTAACCCAGTTGGGCATTCTATCGGCTGGAGATCAGTTAAAATAGCAGGAGATCTCCAGACGCCTCCTGGAGGTTGGCAGCCCTACTTGAAACCCCTATGGGGGTCACTTTAAGTCAGCTGTGAATTGATGTCAAAAAAAGGAACAACTGATGGAAAGGGACTGACTGGCGATCATGTTGAAAATCCAGCGTGGAGCAGAAGCGTTACCATCCCGATTATCTTACGAGTGCTTCTAAAATGCCTTTCCAGCTAAAATTAATCTTTCCCTGAACATCTTCCCAGATCCTGTCGCTCCACCGCTGATAAAAAAAAAACACCACGAGTTCGTTCTCATTCCGTCAGGCTTCTCTCTCTTATAGGCTCTTTTGGGTTCCTGACCTGATTTGGGGTTTTGGAGGGGTGGGGGTCGGTCCCATAATTATCCCATTTTTCATCTTTCCATCCAGTCCCCCCCTTCCATGATGCCCTGACCTTCAATGTTTCCCTGAAAATAGATAGACGTGCCCCTCCACCTCCCCCCCTTTCATTTCCACTTTACCTTGAGGCAGAGGGTAACTATGCATATCTAATGCATTCTAGAGCCGAGGCTGCGGCATAGTTTATACCTGCAGCTCAATAGCGCCGTAGTACTGTATTTCACAGGGAATAGACAATTTTATGAGCCCAATTTAGTTGGTATTCCAAAGGAACTGCTCCAACTATGAATTCACCTTGTTTGCTTACAAAATCAGCACTTTATTGTTGCAATGATGGCTGTCGTGGCCCTGAAGCTGAACCCTGCAATATGCCCATTAAACACCCACGTGGCTCAGGGTTGCCAGGTGCCTCTTTGCCACCGGCGGGAGATTTTTGGGGCAGAGTCTGAGGAGGGGATTTTCAAGGCAAGAGATGGTTGGTTTGCCGTCGCCTTCCTCTGCAGACTCTTCCTTGGTGGTCTCCCATCCAAGTACTGGCCATGGTCAACCCTGTTAGCTTCTGAGCCCTGCCAAGATTGGGCTTGTCTGGGCAATTATTAGGGTCGCCAACTTCCAGGTACTAGCTGGAGGTCTCCGGGGATTACAACTGATCTCCAGCCGATAGAGATCAGTTCACCTGGAGAAAATGGCCGCTTTGGCTTTGGCCATTGGACTCTATGGCACTGAAGTCCCTCCACTCCCCAAACCCCGCCCTCCTCAGGATCCGCCCCAAAAAACGTCCACCAGCAGCGAAGAGGGACCTGGCAACCCTAGACTAAGTGACTAAGGATTTAAGGATCTGGAGCTCCTGCCATCCATGGAAATATCGAGACGGGGTCAGTGAAGGGTGGAGAATTTTGTTGTCTCTTCTGACTTCTCCCTTTCAGGAAGAAAAGGAAAGAGACTTTGGAAGGGAGCCTTAGGAAAAAGAGCAAAAGTTGCCTCTGTCTGCCGCGTTTCAACAGCTGCGTTCGCATACCCATACTAACACGGGCCCTTCCATAATGGACCAGCGTCACCCTGCCAGATATTAGCAGCACACGGAAGCAGTGAAAAGGGCAGGTTCGATGCACAGAGTTTTTAAGAACGGTTCTGAAAATAACGCAGCCTGTTTTATGCCTGCCATAAATCCACGGCGCAACCCCATTGGAATTTAGGATTTCGTACAGCTTGAAAAATGGCAGAAAAGGGCAGCCAAAATGGTGCGTGGGGGGTGGGGAGAACCTTTCCTAGGAGGAAGTAAAATATTTTAATCTTCGTAATACAGAAATCTTTGTACTACAGAAAAAGCTAAGAGGGAGAGGCACGATGTATAGGGGTGCCAACCTCCAGGTAATGTTTGAAAAGCAAAACCAGCACACAATTTCAGTGCAATACAGCTATAATAAAGTGCAAGGTGACAAGTGAATACTTAGCTTACAAAAGAAACAAATATTTACAATATTTACAAAATGCAAAATGCAAAGTACAAAGGTACAAAAATCAATCCAATTGGTTCTTCTGTTCAGGCAAGCATCCTTAATATTGTATAGTATTGCATATAGATGTAGCAATGCTACAGGTAAGAGATTGTAGTCCACGCTTAAACAGCTGAAAAGGGGTTACAAGGACGTGTCGTCTAGATCGGTATCCACGTTTCGCCGGAGGCTTCATCAGCTGATCAATTTCATTCAGAGAAATGAAAATTTGCACAGGAATAACATCCTCATATGTACCACGTTCCAATGGCCAAGGCGGCTCCAGGTAAGTTCAAAAATCACCAAGTATGAGCTCTACATTGACAGGTGCAGGGGTGCCAAACTCCAGATAATAGCTGGAGATCTCCCGCAGGGTTGTGGAGATTCCCCTTTCCTTGACGAAGGGAGCTTTGACTCACAAAAGCTCATTCCTCAAAATATCTTGTTGGTCCCTCAGGTGCGACTCAACTCGAATCTAGCTCTCCTCCTTCCCTGTTCCTAGGGTTGCCAACCTCCAGGTACTAGCAGGAGATCTCCCGCTATTACAGCTGAGCTCCAGCCGATAGAGATCAGTTCACCTGGAGAAAATGGCCGCTTTGGCAATTGGACTCTATGGCATTGTAGTCTCTCCCCAAACCTTGCCCTCCTCAGGCTCCGCCCCAAAAACCTCCCGCTGGCAACCCTAAGTTCAAGCATGTTGCCTTCATGCCTCATTTGCGGCCTTCCTGGAAAGTTCAGACTGGCCATGACTGGAAACAGGATGCGACACTAGATGACGGCTGCCATGCCTGTGGCGGAAGAAAAATTAAACAGGAAAATAAGGCCTCATTTACATTCAGGAAATCCTCGCCATAGAGTCCCTAGTGATTCCTAGAGTTCCCCTGAAGTGAAAAAGGGTAGCTCTAGGAATCTCTGGAAACTCTATGGTAAGAACTTCTGGTTCTACCTGCCTGGGAAACCTACATTAGATGGTCTCATTCAGCATGGTCTTCTTATGTTCTCAGGTTGGTATCTAATGTTGGTTGAAATCAGATACAGTGAGAATTTCCCTAGGGATCGGCAGGGTCAGCCTGGAATATTATTTGGGGACCGGCCACCTTTTCTCCAGCACAGCGTCCCAAAGAAAATGTATTTGGCCTCGGTCGACGTTGTATGAGGAAGTTGCTCGAAACAATTGCTCCGGGCACAGCGATGGTCTATTCAGCTCTGCATCTCCCCAGGGCCGTTCCCTGTTCAGCTCTGACTTATTAGGAGACGGCGAAGAGCAGGTTTCACACTTCAGCCAGGACTCCTCCTCGACTTTAAAAAAAATGATTAGGATGAGGAACACAGGATACAAGTGTCTACAAACCACTGCGTTTTGCCACCATGGCAGACGCCCGGTTGCGGGATTTGGCAGCCGAAAAATGGATGCGGGAATCCGCTTAAATCCAAGTTGTTCAACTGAAATGGGTTATGGATCAGGCCGATAGTCACCCTCTGTGATGGGATAATCCCTTATAACTTGAGATGGGGGGAGATTTTATGGTCTGCTTCACAGGGGCTACGGATTATATCATGTCAGGAACAAATCCTCTCTCCGGACGCCTTTTCCATTAATATCAGCCACGGGACGTGAACGTATCACGAATCATAATCGCGACCCCATTCCTGCTTCTCCCAACCCTCTCTCTTGAAGTCATAATATATATATCAGGTACGATAAACAACATTATATTGCAAAGGGTAAGGCTAAAACCACGACTCGGAGCTTCTTTTCTGAAAAGCGACCTCTGAAAGTGGTTAGAATTGATTCTTTCAGATGCCTTTGTCAAAAATAATACAGTTTTGGCCAACGTATATATATTTTTTAAACCTCACATACGAGCATCAGTTTGCTAGCGAAAGTGCTTTGCTAACCGTATTAAAAGCAGTTCAGCAGAAGATATATTACAGCTGAGTAATTTTTCCAAGCGATGCCGTTTTAAATTCACCTACAGCGCTCCTCTTCTCCCAAGGGGCTGGTAGATGCAAGTCTAGCTGTAGTTTTGACAGTTAAAAAGAAAGAGAGCCCAAGAGAAAGAAAATCTCAGCTCTTTCTCTTTATCAACAACGTATCCCCCCCACAAGTCTTTGTTCTTTCTATGGTGTGTGTGTTTCCCTACGCTGTCCATGAATTCTGTCCACAACTTCACGTTATAATATGACAGATCAGTATATTTAGACCTCCATATTGAAGCAAGGGAAACAACAGAATACAATTTGAGGGATTATTTGGATTGGAGAGCCAGCGTGGTGTAGTGGTTAAGAGCGGTGGTTTGGAGCGGTGGACTCTCATCTGGAGAACCGGGTTTGATTCCCCACTCCTCCACAAGAGCGGTGGACTCTGATCTGGAGAACAGGGTTTGATTCCCCACTCCTCCACAGGAGCAACAGACGTTAATCTGGTGAACTGGGTTGGTTTCCCCACTCCTCCACATGAAGCCAGCTGGGTGACCTTGGTCTGGTCACAGCTCTCCTAGAGCTCTCTCAGCCCCACCTACCTCACAAGGTGTCTGTTGTGGGGAGGGGAAGAGAAGGAGATTGTAAGCTGGTTTAATTCTTCCTTAAGTGGTGAAGAAAGTCGGCATATAAAAGCCAACTCTTCTTCTTGTTCTTGTTGTTCTTCTTGTTCTTGTTGTTCCTGTTGTTCTTGTTGTTCTTCTTCTTGTTGTTGTTCTTGTTGTTCTTCTTCTTGTTCTTCTTCCTCTTCTTCTTCCCCTGATTATTGAAAATTCTGTTTGAGAAATACCCCCCTCTCCATAGTCTGTTTGGTACTGAATATGCCCCAGGAGCGCAGAGGAACACTTTAGAATCAGTTAAAAGGAAAGGGAGTATAGAATTAGCCTTCTCAAGGCCCTGAAAGCTTATAGAATCCTGGTGGGGTAGATTTTGGAATGTGGGGTGGGATTTTCAGATTGTTCCCCCTTCTCTTATGGCTCCCAAATTGTACGTTGCTATTAATTAACGTTCTTTCTTTTGCACAATTCCTGTACTGGAATGTTCCTCAGACTGCGGTAAACGGCCCTTTTGAAACCACAGCCTCACAGTCCATTACTCTGAGAAGTGACCACAGTTCTTACATCCTGTTGTAAAGAGAAACTTTTAGAAAAACCCCATATAGGCCTAGCTGAATTCTATGGGGGAGTGGTGGTGTGGACATAGGGTTGCCAACCTCCAGGTGGTGGCTGGAGATCTTCCACTATTACAACTGATATCTAGGTGACAGAAATCAGTTCCCCTGGAGAAAATGGCCACTTTGGCAATTGGACTCTATGGCTTTGAAACCCCTCCCCAAACCCCACCCTCCTCATGCTCCACCCAAAAAACCTCCCGCTGGTAACAAAGAGGGACCTGGTAAGTCTATATTGGATGCTATGGCATTGAGGTCCCTCCCCTCTCCAAACCCCGCCCTCCTCAGGCTCCACCCCCATAATCTCCAGCTATTTCCCAACCCGGCGCTGGCAACCCTATTTGGACATGTGATAAACAATTTATATAGCTTAAAAAGGTTTATCTGGATAGAACAAAACACGCAAGAATTGCAAGTACAGAATTTATTCAGATTTCTTTGAGGGGGGAATTCGCAGAGTTTTAGGCATTTGGGGGTGGAGCCTGAGGGGGGTGGGGCTTGGAGAGGGGAGGGACTTCAATGCCATAGTGTCCAATTGCCAGTGCGGCCATTTTCTCCAGGGGAACTGATCTCTGTCACCCGAAAATAGGGTTGCCAGGTCCTTCTTCACCACTGGTGGGAGGTTTTTGGGGTGGAGCCTGAGGAGGGCGGGGCTTGGGAAAGGGAGGGACTTCAATGCCATACAGTCCAAATGCCAAAGTGGCCATTTTCTCCAGGTGAACTGATCTCTATCGGCTGGAGATCAGTTGTAATAGCAGGAGATCTCCAGCTAGTACCTGGAGGTGGGCACCCCTACCAGCCACCACCTGGAGGCTGGCAACCCTAGCAGTTGCAGAGCAGTAGCTGAGAAGAGTCGTGAGCAGATGCACACAAGGAATGACAAGGTTACGAGGCTTACGGTCGAGAGGACCGGCTCCCAAATCATTCCTTTGGAGGAGAAAATTGAACACGAAGAACATGAAATGCACAGCGTAGTGCTTCTATGGAGTGGGTATTGACGGCTGTCCTTCTGGTCCTCAGTATAATAAGCAATTTCAAAGGGGATGCAGACAACATGGTTTCTACCGACCAGGACACCTTCAGCTCTTTCTCGGCAGTCCCCGAGCCAATACGCTCCATCCGCGTGCGTAGCATTTCAAGCGAGCCGCTCCAACCCAACGCTGGCCTTTCGCAGACACTCTCTGGCCTCATCTTGCACATTCATGGGCTTTAATGCATCTTATTCATTAAGGAGATTTCTTATGGAGTTAACGACAACAATAATCGCCGATCGGCGGCTGCTTCTGAAATCTCCCCGGTCCTAGTAAATTATTTAAATTCAAGCACATTCATATATCCCCATATACTCATTAGATGTACTTGTGAAGAGGTTTTAGGGGACTTCATTCTCCCCCCCCCCCGCCCTGTGATTTCATTGAGTGCCATTGTCACCCTGCATTATTCATGGGCAACCTTGCAAATTGCTTCTCATTCCTACAGTACTTATAAATCATCGGGCTATTTTCCCTAGGAAGATTTCAGCTGTAAACTCGGCCAGCTTGTTTTCAAATGAAAACTGGGCTCAGTTTAAGGTGATTTGTTTGCTTTCACAATTGTAAGTCTTTCATACATTGCCATTTATAGAGATGGAAACGGAGGATAAATTTCCACAATGGGGACATTATTATGCCCGTGTCACCCAGCCTCTGTATTTGTACTTTCCCTTCTCTTTGTTTCCTTTTGCAGCTCGGACAAACAACAGCAATGCTTGTGAACCTCCCAGAAGAATGGGCTTGTAGAGCTGCCAACCTCCAGGTTCCAGCTGGATATCTCTTGCTATTGCAACTGATCTCCAGCCGATAGAGATCAGTTTCCCTGGAGAAAATGGCCGCTTTGGCTATTGGACTCTATGGCATTGAAGTCTGTCCCCTCCCCAAACCCCACCATAGAATAGTCATGGAATCTTCGAGTTGGAAGGGATCACCAGGGTCATCTAGTCTAGCCCCCTGCACAATACAAGAAATTCACAACTACCTCCCCCACACACCCCCAGTGACCCCTACTCTGTGCCCAGAAGATGGCCAAGATGTCCTCCCTCTCATGATCTGCCTAAGGTCACAAGATCAGCATTGATGACAGATGGCCATCTAGCCTCTTCTTAAAAACCTCCAGGGAAGGAGAGCTCACCACCTCCCAAGGAAGCCTGTTCTAGTGAGGAATCGCTCTAACTGTTAGAAAAAATTTTCTAATGTCTAGACGGAAACTCTTTTGATTTAATTTCATCCTGTTGGTTCTGGTCCCTCCTCAGGCTCCACCCATAAACCTCCTGCCAGTGATGAAGAGGGACCTGGCAACCCTATCCTCTTGAGTTCTTACAATTGAAAGGACAAAGCTAGAAAGCATACAGCCAATTACAAAGCAGGGTGTAAAGAGGCGGGGATTAAAATGCTTCCTGCTCCCTCAGAGCTCTTTCTGAGCAGAAGAAAGACTTTTTAAAAAGATGCTTGGATTCCCCCCCCCTTTTCAGATTGCTCCGTTTTTTGTTCTTAAAATAATTTTTTATGCGGCAATTGGGTTTGGGAGAGGATTCCTCTCACAGGAAGCAATACAAAGTAAGCCAATTACAAAGCAGCATTTCAAGGGGCAGGGACTTGATTTGAGCTTGGAGATGGCTGGTGCAGAGATTCCCAACAGGAAAGTGTGGGTCCATCCAGCAACGAACCACGGGTAAAACTCCTATGCATAAGCAGCCTCAGTCTCCCAATCCAAACTACAAAATTGCTCTTAGCTGTCCCTCTGCCTCCTCCCCTCTGCCGGAAGGGTGTAGTATCCTTCATCACATTCCAAAAGTTTCCCCCATTTTTAATGCCCATCGCTGACTCATCATCTGATCAGCCTAGATTATGAAGGAGGTCAGCTTTACATTGCCACCAGCCAAAACAATGCAGTCAAAAGGAGAAAGAGAGAGAGAGAGAGAGAGAGAGCGAAAGTACCAGATAATATCAAATTAGGTAACACATCTGGAGAAATATTACCATTCGGGTGCTCATTCTACTGAGCTATGAACCAAGACCGATTCTTTTTTAAAAAATTACTACCGCCTTCACAAATAATTAGCTAACCTATACATCACAGCTGCGTTCCAAATTGTTGAATACCATTTAAACCTATTTGGAGATATACTTTATTCTCCTAATGCTGAGCTACGCTTGTTTCGGCCACGAAGAACAACGTAAATCCCAGATCTCTGTGTTCTGCAATCCCTTTCAAGGACCCAAGCAACACAATAATAGGATCGAAAGGGATCTCCTTTCCTGATAGAGCTTTGATTGGGTTGAATATTTCCTCCCCACACACCCCTCAGTATTTCTGAACAGGAGTGCAGAATGCAGTCCCCTTTTGGCAGGGTGACCGCGAGGGAAACAGCCATGCATAAAAGGCCTCAGAAGGAAGTCCCTCTGAGCTTAATGGGACTTCCTACTATGTAGGTTTGCCAGGTCCCTCTTCACCACAGGTGGGAGGTTTTGGGGGTGGAGCCTGAGGAGGGCAGGGTTTGGGGAGGGACTTCAATGCCATAGAGTCCAGTGGCCAATCCAGAGCCTGGCTCTCTACCATTAAGTTCTGGCTGCGCCTACATTTTTGTGCTCCCCTTAACAGCCTCATAGCTGGTTTGGTTGCAGACCTTTATGTATCCAAATGGTCCCAATTTATAGTAAGAAAAATTAGATTTTTATGGTATCAATATAAAGGCATTGGCAAACTCCGGGGAAACTTATATTCTTCGGATGATTACAGGGAGAATTTGGGACATGGAATTGCAGAAAATAAATGCTGGAGCGAATAAGATCTGCTCACCTACCCTTTTTGGCCTTTCTCCTCCTAAAAGAATAATGGCCGAATATTTCTCCAATCTAGTCCATCCCTCCCAGCGCAGAGCCTTTATGTTGGCCAGATTAAATACATTTCCATCAGCCATAGTTTCTGGTAGATATAGGGGTATTCCTCGGAACAAAAGACTAAGTAGCTATCAGTTGAAAGAACCAGAATCAGTAGAACATATGCACCTATATTGTCCCTTGTACTATAAACAACGTCTAGAACTAATTAACCCTCACCTTATGTCCTTAAAAGATTTAGCATATGATGGCACCAAATTTTTTATTAGCAGATAGGATTCCTGCTGTTTCCGAACAGGTGGCAGAGTTTCTGGCAATTGTTATTAAAAATAAAAATAAGAGGGTAAGGGAATAAACAAACAATAAAACCAACCGAGGTAATACAGACAATGGGAAATAATGCATAAAAGGGTATTGGCATTAGCTGTGCTGTGCAATAGGCCCTGGTTCTCATTTGTCGTTTGGGAGAATGTATTATTACAGCAGTTAAAACTGAAGAGTTTTAAATTGATGGTTAAGTTTTGAGATCCCTGGGAGGAACCGTACGGTCCATTGCAAAATAGCACCTATTATGGGCATTCTATTTTTTCCGTTATGATTATGTAGCTGATGAAGCCCATAGCGAAACGTGGTCACATGATCTAGACGACACGTCCTTTGCTTGTATGGCTATGGATTGATTGGAGATTTTCAAGCCTGTGGTTCGTTCCTTTCTGTGAAAAAGAGAAAATACAAGTTTTTACCAACATAGACTGCATAAGATCAACTTGGTCAATATTTATTGTAAAATCTTATACATCGTTGTGAAGTTGGATACATTGTTGATTACATTGTATACAGGCTGGAAACTCCTTTCTACTGCTCTATACATTTGTGCATATTTGTGCATATTGTCCTATTTTGTCATATTGAATGTTTATTTGTATTTTTGTTGGATCTATTTTTGCTCTTGTTGTCACCTTTATATTATAGATTTTCACGTTTATTATATACACTTGTGCTGTTCCTTGCTTTCTTACTATGTGGAGGTTGGCAACCCTACTTCCATGTAAAGGAGTGTAAGGCTGCAGTCCAAGTCGCTTTACCCCCTTCTGTTTTGAGAAGCAATTACAAAATAATAAGGAACACGAACTTCAGACGATCATTCACGGGATTAATTCTGAAAACGCAGAACAGTGCTCGCTTCTGAAGCCCAAATCAATTAAAACCCTCACATTTCCCGTGAATCCAATTACACGTTGCTTAGATGGTTACAAATAGGAATTGCCCCGTGAAAGATCATTATGGCTTTTTATGGGAGGTTAAAAGAACGGAATAGTTTGTAAACGTCGAAGAGAGCCGGCTACATCGTAACGGGATCCCGTGCTCAGCAGAGTCTTCAACAAGAGTAATTAGGGGGGAAATTTTCCATGTTGACATATCCCATATGGTAGTATATAATATGCCAAAAGGAAACCAGCGTTGTCACTTGTGGAAGAAGCATAGCCCAAGCTCAAATGCAAAAACAGCTGCTTCGGTGGGTAGAAATTAAGGGGTATGTGCTGACCTCTCACCCGTCAGCCACCTGGTGGACTTGAATGCCAGATCAGGATGCACTTGAAACCGCCAAACACGTGCTATTTGAGTGTAATCTGTATGATCACATTCGTACAGGCTCATTGGTCCCATTATTAGTGGACTGCCCCAGACCTTTAAGAAAGCTCCTTTTATCTGATTCAATGGCTAACTTATCTGCAAGCATGGCTAGGTTTGCTTGGCTAACAATTAAAATTAGGCAGAGTTTTCTTAAGAACATACAATCGCCAACGAAATAGAGAACGAATACTGTTTGACTACACAGGTTGAATGCATGTTTATTTATTTCTTTATCTTACTAGTTTTAGTCTCTGTAATTTTAGGTTATTATCATGCACTCTAATTTTATTCATATTTAGTATTCGTTTGGATATTAATTAGCTATGCACTTTGATAATTTGCCATTTGAAACCATTTTAACTATTTTAACTACTTAATCCTTTTAATAGCAAATCTATTTGCATCTGTTTTTATCCTGTACATTTTAACCATGTAAATTTCTTTTATTTGATGGTCTGTGACTGCAAATAAACTATTGATTGATTGATTCATTGAATGCCAGATGATCAGGATATTCTCCTCGTGTTTATGCTGAGGCCCCATTTAAATGAGAGGAGCAGAAACCCAGATGCCATTTTGCAACCCTTTTGCCCTCTCTGAAACAGCTTTGTACCACAGGACAAAAGCATGTGAAACAGAGCGGAAGTAGGGTTGCCAGCTCTGGGTTGGGAAATGCCTGGAGATTTGGGGGGCGGAGCCTAAGGAAGGTGGGGTTTGGGAAGGACTTCAATGCCATAGAGTCCAATTCCCAAAGAGGCCATTTTTTCCAGGTGAACTGATCTCTATTGGCTGGAGAGCAGTTGTAATAGTGGGAGATCTCCAGCTAGTACCTGGTGGTTGGCAACCCTAAGAGAAAGAGGTCCAGTGTGGGGAAGAGAGGACGCATCCTGATGCTCCCTCACATTGAGATTGTCAGGGATGCTCTAGGCTGATCCTGCATGAAGCAGGGGGAAGGACTAGATGGCCTCTATGACCCCTTCCAACTCCATGATTCTATGATTCTAATCTTTACAATTCAAATCTGGATCTTTCCCTCTCCTTCCTCAAACCCCCTCAAAAATCAGCCTGCTCAGTGGGAGGAAGTGTTTATGGAAATAATCTTCTTTTCTCTCTCTCTCTTTTTTTTACCGTTAAGTCACGTTTCACTTATGGAAATGCCTGGTGGGGTTTTCAAGACACGGGATGTTCGGAGGTGGTTTGCCATTGCCTGCCTCTGGTTCACAACCCTGGTATTCCTTGGAGGTCTCCCACCCAAATACTAGCCAGGGTCAACCCTGCTTGTATTTGTGTTAAGTGTTGTTAAGTTGCTTCCAACTCATGGCGACCCTATGAATCAATGTTCTCCAAAATAGCCTTGCTCAGGTCTTGCAAACTGAGGGCTGTGGCTTCCTTTATAGAGTCAATCCATCTCTTGTTGGATCTTCCTCTTCCTGCTGCCTTCAACTTTTCCTAGCATGATTGTCTTTCCCTTTAATTCTTGTCTTCTCATAATGTGACCAAAGTACGATAGCCTCAGTTTAGTCATTTTAGCTTCTAGGGTCAGTTCAGGCTTGATTTGATCTATAACCCACTGATTTGGGTTCTTTTTTTGGTGGTCCAGGGTATCCATAATACTCTCTTCCAACCCTTCTTAGCTTCTGTGATCTTTGGAGATCAGGCTATGCAGATCTTTTCCCCAGTGGTCAACTCAAATGCACCCTACCTAAAATGCTTTATCCCCCATCATGAAAAAAGATATGGGCCCACTGTAATAATATTCTTTGGCCTCGCTCACCCATGGGTGAAAAGGGGGCCTTGGGGAGGTGATTGCGGATCCAGGCCAATAGGGGTCTCAGGGCCCGTCTGCCCCTACCTGATAAATGGGACCTCCCCCCCCCCCCGGGGGAGGGCCCACACTGCTTCTAACCCTTTCTGGAATAAGAAATATGACACAACACATGTATGGAATAAAACAGGCCACAACTTTTAATACATACAGCAAAACATACAGCATTAGGCATTGGCAAGCATGGAGGCAGAATCCTGACATCAGGTGACCCGCTGCCAGCTGATGTATCCTGTGCCCAGCCCATGCTGGGTACAGCCTGAGATGGCAGATCCAGGACCCACATGGACGGCAGCCACTGTGTGGTCCACTTGGGAGGAGGCAGGCCGCCCTGACTGCCCCACCGGGCATGTCAACCCACAGGCCTCCCCCCAAAAAACCCCTTATTGGGGTCCCCAGCCCAGGAAAGGGGGGCTCGCAGGCCAGCTTTTCCCCAAACAGGATTCTGGCCCCATGCCCAAAACCCCCACAAGAGGAGGCCGGGAGGGGAGCCCCCCTTCCAGCCAACTCCTGCCAATGCCTAACGCTGTAACCAAACCCGAAGACCATGCCGGATGTCCTGCAACCAAACATCCATACCCCACGAAGACAGATGTACACCATCCGAGCGATACAGCGCTTCCAGGCGACTTGATAGCTCGGGATGAGGGATCACCTCGCCGCCCAGGGCCGTCACTGCCCTACCGATAGCTAGTGTTGCCTTACGCCTAGCCCAGTCAACCTTCTCAGGGCGCTCAGCCCCCATCCAGGACCTCCGCTCCAGCATGTCAGACCACAACACGCTCACACCTGGCCACCACGTAGTCAATGTTTACAGATCCCTCATTGCCTCTTCCTGCAGGGCATTGCCCTTGACCTTGCCCATATCAATGCCGCCCAGTTGCTGCACTTTCCGCTGCAGATAGGGCAAGAGAGCATTCCACCGCATTCCTCGCATGCTGAACCAGTACGCTTCCATCAGGTCTTCCAAGCCCAGGTGTCTTCCCCAACCGGAACCAGCGGCGTAGAGTCCCGCCCAATGCACAATGCTGCGCCCACACAGCCACACCCGCCGCTGCCTTCCAGCTGTAACTCAAACACAATCGTTAACGAGGGCCTGACAGTGGCCTGACAGAAGTCTTATATGCCGCCAACCGCCATCTCCCAATAGCGTTGACGTCATGCTTGGATAGCCCCCAAGCTGCCACAGTGGTATCCGCCCCAATCCTGAAAGAATGCAAACTGAAGTCGCCTGCAGGTAACCCAAGTTCCCCAAGGCCCATACGCAACACGCTGATAAACTGATAGTGAGTTAAGGGGGAACCATCTGCATGCCTCAAAAACAGGCCATCCCCCACAGGACACACATCCAAAAAGGCGGAGGCAGCCCTAACCGGGCAGGGGTCATGCAAGGAGGCAGCCCTTAATTTGATAACATAACCCTTCCCCCGTTGGTCCGTCTTTGAGCGGGCAATGGTGATGCGAAGCCCTTACTTACTCAGAACCACATCCTGAAACCTTAAGGCCCGACAGGACTTGTCTGAGGCCGAGCTTGTGACCAGCTCCCCCACCCGTAGAGCCCCATAGAATGCGAAAGTGAAGGCCACCCGGAAGAGAGCTACCTCAAAAGCAGAGAAGCATATCTTCCACAATACATTTAGTAATTTTGACAAGATTCCCAGGGTGATGGGCCTCCTGTGGTCCGGAGGCTGTGGTGCCAGACGTTTCCAACCCTCCACAGCCCTGCGAGCTCAGAAGGAATCGCACGGGTCAGCGAACTCTTGAGCCTTGCTCAAGTAATGGCAGCCATGTGGCTTAGCATGGTCTTGGGGGCCAGCCCATGCCGCCTCATGTCAGCCAAGTAACACAGAACCATATCCTCAGGATCCCGCGCCCCCATTACCCCTCGAAAATGCCAGGAAGGCCGAAGCAGATGCCGAATAGAACTTGAATGTGGACGGCGCAACAGAGCTGCAAATCCCCAACATTATGTCTCTGTGCCTAGAGACCATAGCTCCTCCGGGAATGGATCTGGCTGCAGGTTCGCTCCAGGTGCCAGAGCGCGAAACCTCTCCTCCTGGAGGTGAGACAACGCATCTGCGAGGTTGTTTTCCACCCCGGACACACACTTAGCTGCGAAGGTAATGTTAGCTGAAAGGCATGTTAACACAAAGCTACGCACTAGCGGCATAACCCTCTCGGATTTTGATGACTGCTTATTAATTACCCGCACCACTGCCTCATTATCACACCAAAACCTGACCTTTTTGTCCCGGAACTGCTCCTTCCAGATAGTAACTGCCACCAAAATGGGGAAAAATTCCCAAAAAGTAAGATTCCTTGTGATCTCTGCCCCGAACCACTCCTGCGGCCAGCACTGAGCACACCAGTGTCCATTGAAGTACACGCCAAAGCCCACACCCCTGCTGCATCTGATTGTACCTGCAATGCCCTCCCCCAAATCCAATGCCGACTGCCACAATGACACCTCGTTAAAATGTTGCAGGAAAGCATCCCAAATGCGAAGGTCAGCCTTCATGCCCCTGGTAATTCTAATACGATGATGGGGATGTGCAGCCGCCGCCGTGGCCCTAGCCAATCTGGCCACAAAAGCCCACCCAGGGGAGACCACCCGACAAGCAAAATTAAGGTGTCCCACCAAAGACTGCAGTTGCTGAAGCGAACACTTTCGCTGCACCAGAAACAGAGAAATGAGAGCCCGCATGGCTAAGAACTTGTCCTCGGGAAGGCGAGATGTACCCACAACTGTGTCAAGTTCTATTCCTAAATAAACTAGCCTAGTGGAAGGACCCTCGTTTTTTTCTTGGGCCAGGGGAACCCCAAGCTCCTGGGACAGCCCCTTGAATGCCTGCAGCAAACTAGAGCATTTGTTTGTACCAGCCTTGCCCAGGAACAAAAAATCGAGGTAGTGGGTTGCCATCCTAGACCCCGCCCTTACAGTCACTGCCCATTCCAGAAACATGCTAAAGGTTTCAAATGCAGTGCAGGCCACGGAGCACCCCATGGGCATAGACTTATGAAAATACCATGAGCCCTGGAAGCGAAACCCCAGCAGACAGAAATCCTCAGGTGCACCGGTAGCAGCCTGAAGGCTGACTGAATATCGCATTTGGCAAGCAGTGCACCTGGGCCACAAGCCTGAGCCAAACTGACAGCATGATCAAAAGACGCATACCGTACCGAGCAGAGTTCCTGTGGGATGGCCTCATTTACCGATGCCCCCTTTGGATAAGACAGATGATGTATTAGGCGGAACTCACCTGGCACCTTTTTGGGAACTACACCCAAAGGGGAAACCCTGAGGTTGTGAAAAGGTGGGGACCCAAAGGGGCCAGCCACCCTGCCAGCCAACCGCTCTTTCTCAATTTTGGCGGCCACAATGTCAGGGAGCTCCCTGGCTGATTTCAAGTTATGAGCATCCATCACCACCCTAGGGCCCTTAAAAGGGATGTGAAAGCCAAAGGAGAAACCCTCCCCCAGGAACTCTGCCGCCTTCCGATTGGGGTATCTTGCCAGCCAGGGTAAAAGGGCCTTCAAGATTACTGGTGTGCTGGCGAGCCCCATCCAAGAATCAGAACTACTTACCACCACCCGTTGAGGCCCCGGCACCCCCATCCCTCCGGCCGAGGGACCGGCCCCCTCGAAAGGGCTACTGAGCCCTGGGGCAACTTGATTTTGGGTGACTGCCATAGCATATGTGCTCAAACCTGCACTTAATGCGACTGCAGCGACCCTGGCCACATTCCCAACACACCTTCCTGTGTGAATCACGGCGCGGAGCCCACTTACTCCCCTTCGCAGAATCAGACCTAACTTTAACATGGGGATTCACCAACGTAGACCACAGATGGCTATCGATGTGGTCCCAGTGCCATTGATCATTATTTGAGGCCCTCTTATGGAATTCCTTGTCATATTCCAATGCCGCAGCCTCACCCGCCAAAGCACGTGCCTTAATGACACAGTTATGATGGGTAAGGAGGTGCCAAGCCTGCTTTGGGTAGGAGGCCGCGACTACCGCCATATAAACTCCCAAACCGGCAAGCCAATTGTCGAACGTCCTGTCCTTGGGATCAACCCGCATCTTCCTAGGCTCCCGACCCCCCAACTTTACACTCCTACCTACCGACATCTCAGGTTTTATCAGCAATATTACATCAACATAGTAGCCATCAAGGATTTGTTCCCTCAAATCCCTGGGCAAGTGTATCCCAGGTGGGTTGTCCCCAGAAACACAAGTGGACTTATACAGAGGGCCCCTTGTGGTCTTACCGTCCTCCCAAACACCGTTCACATGCTCCTCTTGATCAAGCCTCTCCTACTCCACCCGCCTGCGTAGGACCCACCCAGGCAGCCCAGGTACCTTAGCCCTCATCCTCCAGAACCTTGCGGACGCCCCATCTGATTCCTCCCCAGAGGAGGACCCACCTGAGATTTCCCTGCTGTCTGAAACCTCTCTGCTGCGCCTCCCCTTTTTACGTGACGACCAGACCTTGTGACTTGTCTTCCTCCTCCTCCGACCTCCGTCCCTGGAGCGGGAACCCCCAGACTCCGAGCTGCTGGAACTGGGAGGGGACGACCCGCCCCGTTTTCTCCGGGTTGCCACCTTCGCCACTCTGCCTCTAGCCTCATGTTGACATGTATTAGAAGCAGAAGCACCCACAGCCCCCGAGCTGCCTGACGCCACCTTCAAGCCCTCCACGTCCTCGGCCAGCTTCTTTACAAACTTTGTTAGCCCTTTAATGGAGGAATCCTCCTCTATAACCTTGGCCATGGTCCAAGTCCTTGCTGCAGGTCTCTTCCCCAAGCTGCCTGCCATGGCAGCTGAATGCCGATCCCCAGTGGAGCCAGCGGCACGCCTGGCCGGCGCTGCCCCTGTAGCCTGCTGCCCGCTCCTCGCTGGTGCTGCCTGCCGCTGCATCGCCCGGGCCCCCTTGGCATTTTGTTTAGGAGGCATGGCCCACACCGGCCGCTTGAAAACACAGCCCAGAAGAAAACGAAAGTGGGGGGGGGGTCGTCCCTTTCCCAACACGCCGGACCAGTGATTCCGATCTGCTGGAAAGTTACACGCAGGCAGCCGAAGCTCACACACTGCCCACATGGAAATCCTCCCAGCGAGCCCCCGCCGGCACCTCGAATCCCAGGGGAGTCAACGCCACTCCCCCAGTGATTCAGCCTCCGCTCAGGCAGCCGTCGCTCACCCGCTGCTCCTAACACATTGGGGAGACAATGCCAATCCCCCAGTGATTCAGCCCGTGCTCATCCCCAGGCAGCCTACGCTCAAACCGCTGCCCGAAGGAGAGCCGCCCTCGATCTTGCCACTACAAAGCAGGCCGGAAACAGGACTGGCCACGAGCGGCTCCTCCCCTTAAATACCAAGCCGGCGGACCAGACTGAACACTTCTGGTCAGTTAGTGCCGGCTGGGATGGAGAAGCAGGAGAGCAGGGCCTCGATTGGCCCCTTTAAAAAGCAGGTGGGACGAGAGAAAGGCACACGGCAGCGGAACATCCGGTCACCACCATCTGGTTCCCCACCACCACCACGAGGGTCTGAGAGCGGCGCCATGCCGCCCCCCGCGCCGATGACCGCCTGACAGAAGGAGTTGCCCCCTGCCTCTGGGAGTCGGGAAGGGAGTGCGGGCCGGCACTCATCCACCCGCCGCTCCCCCCCACTCCCACGGCCGAACGGCCAGCCGGGCCACGCCACCCCACGCGGCTCTACAAACAACGGATCCCCGTAAGTAGGGATCCTCCGCTTAATAGCAAAGGAAAAAAATTAACCTGCTTTCTGCCCCTTCCTCTCCAAGTTCCATCCTTTTGATATTAAAAAGAAAGAGAGAAAACCCAGAACTCCACTTAATGTGCAGTTTGAGCGATAGTTTCCTAATGACAAAATTAAGGATAGTTTGCCCAGCCTGCAGTTAATAGTTATGTAGGTTCTTTTTATTGAAGTTCTCAAATAAACCCTGTTGAACTTTACCTTTCCTGTCTCAGCTATCTGGCGTGAGTTCTACTTAAAATGTGCATAAATTTCTGCCGAAGTAAATAAATATGTAAAACTCTGTAAATTATGGCGTTCCCAACAGATAGGACCTTTCTATCGAGATTCATTTTGCATACAGAATAATTTGTTGTAAAAAACAGACGTGGAAAATCAGAGGTGAAGCTGTGGCAATTTGCGTTAGGTGGGCGTCTCTCTCCCTGCTAATATTTCTAAGTCGGGCATTTGAATTTCTGCGAGACTTTCACGGCAGGCAGGAGCCCAATTTGGCTTCTGGAAAACTAGCATTTTTTTGTGAGGGCTTTCAGGGAAACTTTGAATTGTCTCTTGCTAGGAACCTCTTTTGAAATGCAAAACTGAACGTTACTACTATGGTGTGTGTTTAAAAAAAAATTGAAAACATGCATTTAATTTGGAGAGGTTTGGCACTCAAAAAGGGGGGAATGAGACGACTCCATCATAGGCAGGATTTCCAAATTCACCGTGTAGTGCTCTAAATCTCGGCACTGCACTGGCCTCTATTTGCTTTCTACAGCAGTTGCATCAGCAGAGAAGAAGAAGAAGAAGAAGAAGAAGAAGAAGAAGAAGAAGAAGAAGAAGAAGAAGAAGAAGAGTTGTTTTTTAAAGGCCGGTTGTTCTCTACCTTTGAAGGAGAATCAAACCGGCTTACAATTTCCTTTCCTTCTTTTCCCCTTCCTCCCTTGTGAGGTAGGCATGGCAGAGTTCGGAGAGAATGGTGACTAGCCCAAGGTCACCCAGCTGGTTTCGTGTGTAGGAGTGGGGAAACCAACCTGGTTCTCCAGATTAGAGAGAAGAGAGAACCATGTACACCACCCTGAGCAACCTGGCTCCTTATCACAACTCTGGTATTTCTTGGAGGTCTCCCACCCAAATACTAGCCAGGGTCAACCCTGCTTGTGTCTGTGTGAAGTGTCGTCAGGTCGCATCCGACTCATGGTGACCCTGTGAATCAATGTCCTCCAAAATGTCCTATCCTTAACAGCCTTGCTCAGATTTTGCAAACTGAGGGCCGTGGCTTCCTTTATAGAGTCCATCCGTCTCTTGTTAGGTCTTCCTCTTTTCCTGCTGCCCTCAACTTTTCCTAGCATGATTGTCTTTTCTAGTGACTCTTGACTTCTCATAATGTGACCCAAATATGGAACTACCTGTTTTCTTCTGCAGATGTGGCTACTGATCCCTGAAGTGGGTGGATGCATCTTTGTCTGGTGTCTCAGCTGTAACTATTCTTGGGTGACTCTGCTAGGAGTTTAGTCTCTTGATAGAGTCTAGACCCCTTACAGCATTTCTCCCAGCTTCGCTGACACACACAAACCCCTTCACCATGTTAAGGTGTATGTCCAAAATCCCCAAATAGTCATGCATAATTATTCATGGCTGGAGGTGGTTCAGCGGTGGCCATCAGTGAAATCACCAGCACAGCACAACAGAGTCTTCTCCCTTTTCTGAGTAAGGGCAATGGGACGGTTTTGTCTTGTGTGGTCAAATCTGATTTCTTGTCATTATATGACCTCTGATTGGTTGGAATCATACAATGAAGAAGCCCCCCCCCCAAGTAAAGAGAAAATAATGCTGAAGCATCAGCAGAATGGGAAAACGATAACGTTAGTGCAAACCGGCATGAAAAAGCACGTAAAAGACTAGGAAGCTGGGCGTTGGCACTCTTGCATAGAAAATGAAACCTAATGACAATTTTGCACAGCGCGTGTTACTATTCAGCAATCGCCCATCTGGACTTTGAGGCAGAAGGGTCCGGCGATGTGGAAGAGAAGCCTGGCAGGGCTCCTTAGAAGTCATTTCCCTGCCTGACATCTAATTCCCAGCTCTCGTAGTTAACATACAGGCAAAGCTTGGGAGTAGAAGCCAAGAAGGAGAAAATAGAAAGGGGCTGGTCAGAGACTTTTTTTTTAAGACAGTGCAAATTCTTCATAAATTAAAAGGTTTTATTTCTTGTTGACCCTACATGGCAACCATTCGATTGGTAAACACCAATATTTGCCTTTTTGAAAACCCTCAAAAACTACATTTTCTCCATTGCATTAAATATTAATGGTGTATGTCTTGTTATTCCCCACTAAAAATTTATTGCATCAATTAGCAGCTCGAAATCTCCCCTCCAACTCCACGCAATTTCCCTGCAGCGCCGTGAAAATCTTCCGCCAGCCGTTAGCTGCAGCCTGACAGCCCTTGTCGAAAGGGATTATTAGAGACTTCTGAGTGAGGGGGAAAGAAAGAACGGGCAGAGCGAGGGTCCGAGGAAATGGAGCGCTGGAGTTCTTCGTTCCTTATATACTCACAGCTTTCATTATCTGAATCTAGTCTTAATGAGATTGCTGTTCTTCACACAGCCTTCTCTTAATGTTGCCTTCTGTACAGCAATGGGCAGGTCATGTGATTTTTCTAGGATGGGGCCCAGTCCCACATGAAAAAAGGCAAATTCCATGCTGGCTATAATTAGACGAGGAATAGAGAGTAAAACTGTTGATATCATACTGCCCTTGTACAAATCTATGGTGAGACCACACTTGGAATACTGTGTACAGTTCTGGTCACCGCACCTAAAAAAGGATATTACAGAGCTTGAGAAGGTGCAGAGAAGAGCAACCAAAATGATTAGGGGACTAGAGCAACTGTCCTATGGGGAGCGGTTAAGATGCTTAGGGCTGTTTAGCTTGGAAAGAAGGCGGCTAAGGGGAGACATGATAGAGGTCTATAAAATTATGCATGGTTTGGAGAGAGTGGACAGGGAGAGGTTTTTCTCCCTCTCCCATAATACTAGAACACGGGGTCATCTGCTAAAGCTGGAGGGTGAGAGATTCAAAACAGATAAAAGGAAGTTTTTTTTCACACAACACATAGATAAATTGTGGAACTTCCTGCCCCAGGATGTGGTGATGGCTGCCAGCTTGGAGGGCTTTAAGAGGGGAGTGGACATATTCATGGAGGAGAGGGGTATTCATGGCTGTTAGTTAGAACGGATATTAGTCATGCTGCATACCTATTCTCTCTAGTATCAGAGGAGCATGCCTATTATTTTGAGTGCGGTGGAACACAGGCAGGATGGTGATGCTGCACTCGCCTTGTTAGTGGCTTCCTAGAGGCACCTGGTTGGCCACTGTGTGAACAGACTGCTGGACTTGATGGGCCTTGATCTGATCCAGCAGGGCCTTTCTTATGTTCTTATGTTCTTATGAACACATGAAGCTGCCTGATACTGAATCAGACCCTTGGTCCATCAAAGCCAGTATTGTCTACTCAGACTGGCAGTGGCTCTCCAGGGTCTTAGGCTGAGGTCTTTCACATCACCTACTTGCCTAGTCTCTTTAAGTGGAGATGCTGGGGATTGAACCTGGGACCTTCTGCATGTCAAGCAGATGCTCCACCACTGAGCCACAACCCCATCCCAAACACATAAAGCTGCCTTATACTGAATCAGACCCTTGGTCCATCAAAGCCAGTATTGTCTACTCAGATCGGCAGCAGCTCTCCAGGCTCTCAGGCAGAGGTCTTTCACATCACCTACTTGGCTGGTCCCTTTAACTGAAGATGCCGGGGATTGACCTTCTGCATGCCAAGCAGATGCTCTACCACTGAGCAACAGCCCCTCTCTTTGGAACGGAGGAGAGGAGAACGATGTGAACTGCTTAGGGTCACCACTGGGGAGAAAGGCGAGGTATAAACGATGTAAATAAATAATAAATACATGATGTAAGTAAACAAAGGGAGATGTGGTATTAGGTCACCGAGTACAGTTTCCCCCCACACACAGAAGCTGCCCAACCACCACTCCTCTGCCACTGCCCCAGGAAATTTTTTTTCAGCTGAGACTTTTCATTGAGGTGCCTCTGTATGCTCCTGGTGTCTGCTCATTCTGGTCATGTATCCGGGGTGGGAAATACCTGGAGATGTTGGGGGTGGAGCCTGAGAAGGGCAGGGTTTGGGAAGGGGAGGGATTTCAACGGGGTATAACACCCTAGAGCCCACCTTCCAAAGTAGCCTTTTTCTGACCTCTGTTGCCTGGAGATCTGTTGTAATCACAGGAGATCTCCAGCCACCTCCAGGAGGTTGGCAACCTTACCCTCCCCACTTTCTAAAACTACTTGCTGGGTGTCAGACAAGAAGAAGAAGAAGAGCTGGTTTTTATATGCCAACTTTCTCTACCACTTAAAGAAGAATCAAACCGGCTTACAATCACCTTCCTTTCCCCTCCCCGCACCAGACACCCTGTGAGGTAGGTGGGGCTGAGAGAGTGTGACTAGCCCAAGGTCACCCAGCTGGCTTTGTGTGTAGGAGTGGGGAAACAAATCCAGTTCACCGGATTAGCCTCTTCCACTCATATGGAGGAGTGGGGGAATCAAACCCGGTTCTCCAGATCAGAGTCCACCGCTCCAAACCACCGCTCTCAACCACTACAGCACACTGGTACCATGTACCGGGTGTTGGTGGGTACCAGGTGTTGGTGGGTACCATGGCGTCCACAGGTATCATGTTGGGAACTCCTGCTGTAACTGGTAGGTGTACTTTGGGAATACCATGGACTAATGTGTAGTCTACTGTGTTCTAAAAGGACAAAGTTGTGGGGCTACTTTTCTATGCCCCTAATTTCACCCCCCATACAAATGCACTATTTGTGAGCACTGCGGTCACACACAAAATAGGCACATTCACACAGAGCATGGCTGTAAAGGGATAAAATGTGGTCTGTGGACACATGCAGCTCGGATTCCTAATGAGTATCATTCACTGGACTTTGTGGAAATATATAGCACAATTTTGGGGAGCGGGGAGTCAGCTCCAATCCGTATTGGTTCAAGAATTTTCATATGGGAGGCTTTTTGGTGGTTTTAGATTAGTAGTTTAATTATACTCATTTAGAATTATATTCTATGTTGTATGGTATTATAATTACACTATTTGAATAGGTTAAAGCATATATTACTAGATTTATATAATATGTAGCACAGTTTTTTTTTAATATGGGTTGATTGAAAGGCTTAGCATATACAACTGGAACTATATAATAATAATAATAATAATTGTAATTTGTATAACCTGTAAGAAGATACGATATTACGTTTATATCCCCCTCCTTTTAGTACCCGTTTATATTTTATGTCTTAGACCTGTAAATAATGTGCTAAAATAACTAATAAGATATAGACTGATATAGAATCGCTCCAAATAACAGTTGATAAATGTCTTGTCACAGGTATGTAAAATGTGTGTATGTTGTGTGTTTTATGTTGTTTTGAAAATAAAAATTTACTGGGGGGGGGAAGAATTTTCATATTTTTTTTAACCTGGTGCAAACGGTGAAATTGAACTCAGCACAACGCATAGGTCCACATTAATGATCTCACACACGTCCATAAATCCAACATGTATCAGCCCGCCCACTGATGCAGCCACGGCAATCCATCAGATTCAGCAGTGTTTCATGATTCAGGCTGCGGCACTGTTTTTCAGCTGCCACAATCATAATGATCATCGCTGCCAGCTCCAGGGGTTTGATCTATGGATGGGCGAGTTTACTTGTTACATTATTCACACCAATGACACCTCAGGCAGAGAACTGCGCATGCAGCCCGTTTCCCCTGTCTGTGTCCAAAAGTACTGTCCAATTACAACAGGTGCTGATGCCAGGCTGTGCCAGGAAAAAACCGTTGGCAGAACGAAAGGTAATCCTGAGAAAACCAGCCTCTTGATGCCAGTGCCGATGAAAGGGTATGGGGGCAGGATTGTAGAAGTCCTATGATCAGCTCTACTTGTGACTGTGTAGGGCTACTAAGAGGAGATGGGGGACAATGTATGGATAGGGTTCCCAGGTGCCCGCTAATGGCAGGCAATCATCCACCTACCAATTCCTGCCGCTGCCCGCCAACACTCAGCTGGTTGGCAGGCAGAAGCAGGCTGTTGGAAAGGGGAAACTGATCCATGTCCCCGCATCATGATGTCACTTCTGTGCAATGCGGAAATGCTGGCATTGCACCTGGGGGATGCTCTATCACTGTCCCCAAAACTGTATGGAAACCATAGAGTTTTGGGGTAAGTGCTAGAGCGTCTCCCTGCTGCGATGCCGGCACTTCCACATCATGCTAGAAGGGACATAATTGCGTGGGAACGCAGATCGCTGCCCTCTGTACCCTCCGCTTAAAGCTCCCATCGGTCACCAAACTTTAAAAATACTAGAACCAAAAAAAACATAAAACATAAAAATGTATAATAAAAAAAATAAAGTTTGACCTTCTTTCCCATAAAACAAATTAAACTTTACCAAACTTTGGGGTTCATGCAAGAAGAGTCCCTTGCAGCTACGCTGTGAATTTGGTGACTCTGCCTCGAAAAATGCCCCACGGGAGAATTTTTAAAAGTTTGGTGAAGATTGATTTTATGGGGTCTGGAAGAGGTCGCCTCCCTCTTCCATAGAGAAACTGTGAGGAATTGCTCTGTTCTGTGTCTGGTCTGTCCGTACAAGCGACAGGCCAGGTCTCTGTTAGTAGAAGGGTTCAGGCCTTAGCTGGACTGTTTCCCATTTAGGCCCTTGCTGGAATATCCCGTGCGCTTTCCTTTCCTCCTTCCCACCTCCCTCTTCCGACCTTGGCTTTCTCAGGCTTGAGTTAACGAGCTCCTCTGATGCCTTTGATGTATGTTCAGTAGCTTAGCTCAGCGCTGTTATCACTTGGTTCTCAAAACATGCAACCGGCGTCTGCAAAATAGAACTGTTATATTCTAGCCCTTTTGACTATGTGAGCACTTGTAGCTTTGTACCATGTAGGCCCTGACCATACCTGATGCTTTCCAATAAACTTACCTGCTTCTGAATGGTCGTCTGAGCGAGTGATTTTATGGAAAGAGCCCAGGGAGGTTGGAGACCCGCACAGAAGAATTCTAAACTTTACCATGCTTCTCTATGGAGGAGGGGGCAACCCCATCAGGACCCCATAAAAGCGGACCCCTTGACCCAATCTTCACCAAACACTGGGATTCATGCAAGGAGAGTCATTTAAAGCTACTCTGAAAATTTGGGAACTCTACCTCCAAAAATGCCCCCACAGGAGTTTTGGGGGAAAAAATCCCCATAGACTATAATGGACCAGAATTTTTTCAGTAAACCTGGAAATAAAGCCGAAATACCCCTTTACCAGTATGGGAATTTGGCTTACTACAGGTTTGCCGGAAAAAAACTGGGCCTGATAAACCCGAACCCAAAATTTACCAAATTTTGTTGTTGTTGCACAACCCTGCTTCTGAGCCAACAGGGGTTTTCTTACACTCTTACACCCCACTTCCTCTGATTCCCCACCCACAGGATGACTAGCAGTGCTCAGACACCAAATGCTACTTCTGTGACAGCTTCTCCACCCTCGAGGATTAGTTCTTTATGCCTCTTCAACTATAATCCTTGTGGGACCCCAGAGCATTGTGCGTGGAGGCATTTGTTGGTTTTGCCATGTTTCATCACGCACATAATCAAAGGGGACACAGACCTCCTGCTCCCCTGGATGTAGAGTACTGCTAAATGTTGGATGTGCGAATGGGCTCTGAGACAACGCAACAAAACAAAGGGGAAAAGGCACATCGGTTAACCCAGTGGTTGGCTTTGGCCCCTTGAGTGCGGCTCTGGAAAGTGCCCTCCTCCTCCTCCCCCCTTTCCCTCCCCTCACAGCGCACCTGGGTTTTGCATGCGGCGCTCGAGGGCTGGCAGCGCCAAGGCGGGCGGCGGCAGCCAATCAGCGGGCGGGTTTTTTCACACTGGTTTTGGCTGGCGGAGGAGGCCGAGGCGCTGAGGAGGGGCGGACGTGTGGACGGCATGCCGGCCGGGGAGGGAAGGAAGGAAGGAGCCCAGGCGGCTGCGGTGAGGAGGTCGGGGTCCGGGGGCGAAGCCATGTTTGATTCATTTGTACTCTCTTTTTGGGATTTGTACTCTCTACATGCACATTTTCCCCATCCAGATTCTCAAAACTCTGCATGGGGGGTTATTGGCCATTTATGAATGGGAGGTTTTGCCTTGAATTTGCCACTCAGATGCACATTTTCCCCATCCAGATTCTCAAAACTCAACAATAAGCCCCCCTGCAGAGTTTTGAGAATGCAGATGGGGAAAATGTGCATCTAGAGAGCGGCAAATCCAAGGCAAAACCTCCCATACATGAATGGTTGTTAAAAGGCGTTTTGGCTCAAAAGAAATCTCAATCGTTGTACTGTTGATATTTGGCTCTGTTGACTAATGAGTTTGCCGACCACTGGGTTAACCTCTCAGAGACTCCCAGACTAGGGCTGTTGAAAAAAAAATTCGGTAAAATTCAGATTTGGCAAAATTCGGCCCATTTTTATTTGGGAAATGCTGAAGTCCGAAACCCCGATTCGGATCCATGGAATTCGGCACTAAGTTCAGAGTTCGCGAATAAATTTGGCCATTTAAAGCCATTAAAAACAAATTTGTGCCTTTCCATGGCTCCGGGGGGCATTTTTGGAGGTAAAGGTCCCAAACTTTCAGTGTAGCTTGAGGAAACCCTTATTGCAAGAACCCCCAAGTTTTGCGAAGATTGGGTCAGCGGGTCCCAAGTTATGGGGCCTGGAAGGGCCCCCCATCTGCCCATTGCAATAAAGCCATCACAAACACATTCGCGGCTTTCCACGGCTCGGGGGGGCATTTTTGGAGGTTGAGGTCCCACCTTAAGGGTAGAAAAAAACCTTGGGCATGAATGCCGGCTGGGGGGGGGAAACTTTGTGCACTTTAAAAGCTAAGGACAGTCTGAGGGGGTGGGAGCGATTTTACATAAAGTTGCAAGGCATGATGGTAATAGTACAATGGTGCAGAAAACATAATCTTTTCCTGGTTAAAATCTTTTTACTTTCAGGCACTTTTCGGCCTTTATCACTTTGGTTTCAAAACACACAAAACAAAAAAATTGAAAAACGATTTGCGATTTACTCTTGGTTAAAAGTGGGTCAGTGCTTAAGGCTAGCGCTGTTTCTGCTAGGGCTCTGGATGGTGGAGGAGTTCTCAGGTGGGTTTGCCATAGAGCCACCCAAGGATGTGGGTTCAGCATCAGCAGGGTCTCGTATTCTGCTGGCTGCACTGGGCCCGCCACGGTTTCGGGCTTGCCATCCTGTCAACCACCACAAAGAGGAGGATCCCTGTGCTCTGGAGGGGGATCGAGTTCAAGGTCCCCCTCCTTTTAACCTGAGGTCCCCCCAACAGCGGGGGAGACCTCTCCCTTGGGGCTCCCAGGAAAGCAGGCGGGTGGCTCTTTGAACTGCTCTGCGCTGCCAATCCAGGCAGCGTGGAGCAGCTTAAAGACCCCCCGCCCCCTTCCCAGGGCTTCCGGGAAACCGGGCGGTGGGTCTTTAAAGTGCTCTGCGCTTCAAGCCCAGGCAGCGCAGAGCAGTTTAAAGACCCACCGCCCGGTTTCCCGGGAGTCCCGGGACGTGGTCCATCTGGGCCTGAGCAGCCCCACCACCACAAACAGAACGCAGGAGATGGGGAGGGATCCAAAGGGCCCAGGAGCAACGGGGTAAACCTCCCCTTACTGGCAGGGTTTTCCTTCTTGGCAGGCTCGGCGGCAGGGAAGGAGGCAGCCCTCAAAGAAGCCCAGTCTGGCGGGCAGTACCCAGAGGAAGGGACCAGCCAACGCGACGACACCGGAGGGTGGGGCCGACGGCAGGAAGAGAGCCCAGGAGAAGCCAAGGCCAGAACGCAGCCAAGCGGCAGGGAGTCGAGCGACCACCGAGTCACAATCAGCCTCAAAGGCAACCGCCCCACCGCCCAGCTGACAAGTGGGTGGGCGCATCCAGGACAGGGGCTTGATGGTGCCCCAGCTCGTTGCCCCTGCAATAGTCCTGCCACCCAGCTGGCAGGGAGTCCTGGGAAGGGGGGCGGAGGGGTCTTTGAACTGCTCCGCGCTGCCAGCCCAGGCAGCACGGAGCAGTTTAAAGACCCACCGCCCGCTTTTGAGTTTGGGAACAAACATACGGCTCGACTCAACCACCTACAAACGACCCAAGGAGGAGGCGGGGCGGTTGGCAAGCCGAGGGAGAGACTCACACGCGCACACCGCCGCATGGACTGAACTCACTGACCAAGCCATGGGCAGAAAAAAAAGCAGAACGCAACCTCCCACAGAGGCGAGCGGGCACAAACACAAACACATGGCAGAACTGACAAACCCCCTCCCCCTCAAACCAGTATGGCTCGGCTCAACCCCAAATAAAGGCAAGCGGGCACCAAATCCCCCCCTCAAGCCAGTACAACTCTGCTTAATCACCTACAAACAACCCAAGGAGGAGGTGGGGTGGTTGGCGAGTGGAGGGAGAGACTCACACACATGCACCGCCGCACGGACTAAACTCCAGGCGAGGGTGGCCAGGCCACGGGCAGTTTAAAGACCAACCATCCGCTTTTGAGTTTGGGAACAAATGTACGGCTCGGCTCAACCACCTACAAATGACCCAAGGAGGAGGCGGGGCGGTTAGCGAGCTGAGCGAGAGACTCACACACGCGGACCGCCACACGGACTGAACTCACTCACCAAGCCACGGGCAGAAAAAAAAGCAGAACACAACCTCCCACAGAGGCGAGCGAGCACAAACACAAACACACGGCAGAACTGGCAAACCCCCTCCCCCTGAAACGGTACGGCTCGGCTCAACCCCAAATAAAGGCAAGCGGGCACCAAATCCCCCCCCTCAAGCCAGTACGGCTCGGCTCAACCACCTACAAACAACCTAAGGAGGAGGAGGGGCAATTGGCGAGTGGAGGGAGAGACTCACACGCATGCACCGCCGCACGGACTCAACTCCAGGCGAGGGTGGCCAGGCCACTGGCAGAAAAAAAGCAGAACGTAAACTCCCGCAGAGGTGAGCGGGCACAAACACATGGCAGAACAAGCAACCCCCCTTTTGGCTTCCCCCCCTTACCCACAGAAACTGCTCTCCCCACTCACAGAGAATCTGCTTCCCGCCCACACACACACACAGGAGAAAATGTATAGAGGAAAACCCCAAAAACCAAACTGTGTGGATGTCTTCCAGAAGGAGCAGGAATGAGAAGTAAATCCAGTCCAGTCCTATTCCAGTAAACAGGAATCTGGATCTCTCAGAGTCAGGAGCAGCACCACCAAAATGGAAGGAAATGAGTTCCAGACTCGGGATGGGAGGACGGGAGTTTTTATACTCTTCTCCTGGCCAATTCAAAAGTGAGAATCCCTGTTCTGATTGGCCAGGAGAAGACCCAGCTTGGCCACCATTGGCTGTGGGAGAATGCTGCTAGTTGCTTATTAATATTAACTGACAGTTATGCTAATGATTCGGAGCCCCCAAATTTGCTGAATTTATTCGGTGATCGCCCAAACTCGCCGAATTCGGCTTGTCGTTTTCCCGCTTTTTTTTAATTTTGGTTCCATCTGAACCGAAAACCGCCGAATTGGGGAAATTTGGCTGTTTTTCACTTCAGATGGAACCGAATTGACAGCCCTATCCCAGACACAACAATATCAGCCATTCGCGGCAGTTTATGAGCAACTTGCAAGTTGTTTGTCTGCAGGGCTTACACAAATCCTTTTATTTGTCAAGATCTGGCTCAGATATAACCTTGCTGAAAATCTAATTTCATAGAATCATAGAGTTGGAAGGGACCACCAGGGTCACCTAGTCCAACCCCCTGCACAATGCAGGAATTTCACAACTACCTCCCCCCCACACACACCCCAGTGACCCCTACTCCATGCCCAGAAGATGGCCAAGATGCCCTCCCTCTCATTAACTGCCTAAGGTCATAGAATCAGCACTGCTGACAGATGGCCATCTAGCCTCTGCTTAAAAACCTCCAGGAAAGGAGCACTTACCACCTCCTGAGGAAGGCTGTTCCATTGATGAACTGCTCTAACCATTAGAAATTTAATTTCAACCCGTTGGTTCTGGTCCGACCCTCTTGGGCAACAGAAAACAACTCGGCACCCTCCTCTATATGACAGCCCTTCAAGTACTTGAAGATGGTTATCATATCCCCTCTCAGTCTTCTCCTCTCCAGGCGAAACATACCCAGCTCCTTCAACCTTTCCTCATAGGACTTGGTCTCGAGACCCCTCACCATCTTTGTTGCCCTCCTCTGGACACAAATCCTTTTATTTGTCAAGATCTGGCTCAGATGTAACCTTGCTGAAAATCTCATTTACAAGAGATCTCTGCCCACCTCCGAAGGATGATTTAGCTCAGATATCACTTTGTCACTTGCAATTTTGTGTTCCAAAGCAAGCAATGAGAATTTTTTTTAATGATTGAAACTGGCCGAGCGACTGCACAATAGCCAAACCATAACTCTTTTAATTATCTGAGGAGGGCCATTGATTTTAATTCAATTATCCATAGAGTTGTCATGCCAACATCCAGATGGTCGCTGGAAATATCCTGTCATTATAACTGATCTCCATGCGACAGAGATCAGATGCCCTGAAGAAAATGGCCACTTTGAAAGGTGGCATCTATGGTATTATACCCCACTGAAGTTCCTCCCCTCCTTAAACCCCGCCCTCCTCAGGCTCCACCCCAAAAACCTCCAGCAAGTTGCAAAGAGGGACCTGGCAACCCTAGCCCATTTTCAAGTCAATATACCTTCGGGATTGCCTCCAGATCCTCAAATTTAGAATGGCTTAGAAATGTGATATTAAACCTGCTGAGCGGGCACAGAAGTCCCTGGCGTGAGGAAATGCAAATATAAGGGAAGGTCGTGACTCTATTTTGGAACTAATTTTATTACTTCGCAAAGTAATCCCCTGCATGAGGGAAAAAAACCTCTAGCACATCAATCTCTTGTGCTAGTTTTCTGTTTGCATGGAGCTTTCCAAATATGGAGGCATCCAAAAAACATGAAGGCCAGCTATAGCCTAGGCTTCCCAATCTCCAGACGAGGCCTGGAGTTCTCCCAGAATTACAGCTCACCTCCTGAATTCAGTTCCCCTGGAGGAAATGGCAGCTTCAGAGGGTACACTGTATGGAGTTACATCCTTATGGCGTTCCTTCTTCTTCTCAAACTCCATCCTCCCCGGGCTCCATTCCCAAATCTTCAAGAATTTCCCAAGCTGGAGTTGGCAACCCTAGACAGTCACTTCTACCACCTTTCCCTACCCAGGCCTTAAAAAGTAACATGCATAGAACTGGGACGCCCCCCTCTGTAGTGGATCCAACACTATTCCAGCAACATTTCCATATGAGAATCTCGCAGGATTAGTAGAAGAGCACAAGCTATTCTTCTAACAGCAGCATGGTGTTAGTGGTTAGGAGTGGACTCTAATCTGGAGAACCGGATTTGATTCTCCACTCCTCCACATGAGCAGCGGACTAGGGTCGCCAGGTCCCTCTTCACCACCAGCAGGAGGTTTTTGGGGTGGAGCCTGAGGAGGGCAGGGTTTCAGGAGGGGAAAGATTTCAATGCCATAGAGTCCAATGGCCAAAGCAGCCATTTTCTCCAGGGGAACTGGTCTCTATCGGCTGGAGATCAGTTGTAATAGCAGGAGATCGCCAGCTAGTACCTGGAGGTTAGTCAGCAGAAATACCAGTACTAGTGGTATTTTGAGCCTAGTACTGGTATTTCTGCTGACAGACTATACAGTATTGGTGATTTCGTTGATTGAATACCTGGAGGTTGGCAACCCTACAGTGGACTTTAATCTGGAGAACTAGGTTGGTTTCCCCCCTCCTCCACATGAAGCCAGAAAGGTGACCTTGGGCCAGTCACAGTTCTCTGAACTCTCTCAGCCCCACCTACCTCACAAGGGGTCTGCTGTGCGGAGAGGAAGGGAAGGAGATTGTAAACCAGTTTGAGTCTCCTTTAAAAAGTAGAGAAAGTCAGCTTATAAAAACCAGCTCTTCTTCTTCTTCCTTTCAGACCCAGGATTTTAGAGCCGACATAAAATCAGACAGAGTAAGTTCTTCTATGGCTAGCTGTGAATATTTATGGGGGAGTGAGAACAAAGGAGTAGAGGTCTAAGGAGGCAATGCATTGTCTCTGCTAAGGTTCATTTGCTGTCGACCACGGGAATAGCTTGAGGTTTAGATCTGAAGCCTTATAGAGACTAGTTATGGAAATCCGCAGACTTTTGACAGCAGATTCCAGGGGTTCATTTAGAGAGTGGTGGCCAAAACTGTAAGGAGGGGAAAGCGAAATGCCTTTTAAACCATGTCACTAAGAAGGAGTGAATGTTCCCCATTCCAGTTAATTTTATATGTAACAATATTTTTGCCAGTAGTTTTGGTCCTCCAACCTTTGCTGTTGGTTTTGTGGATTTGTGTGTATCACATACGCAGAGCATATAGTTTTTATACACAGTACAGATGGCATTTAGGAGCCCCGTGGCGCAGAGTGGTAAGCTGCCGTACTGCGGTCCAAGCTCTGCTCACGACTTGAGTTTGATCCCGATGGAAACTGGTTTCAGGTAGCCGGCTTGAGGTTGACTCAGCCTTCCATCCTTCCGAGGTCGGTAAAATGAGTACCCAGCTTGCTGGGGGTAAAGGGAAAATGACTGGGGAAGGCACTGGCAAACCACCCCGTAAACACAGTGTGCCTAGGAAATGTCGGGATGTGACATCACCCCATGGGTCAGGAATGACCCAGTGCTTGTACAGGGGACTACCTTTACCTTTACCTTTATAGATGGCATTTATAGGTAGAATGTACATGATTTATACATATGGCATTGATTTACAGATGTACAAATTGTGAACTCCTGGAGTTCACAGTGACTGCACACCTGAGCGGAGTTAAATGCACACTGAAAAGTTCACATTATCAGTGACTAATTTCAAAACCATTACATGTGTTGTCTTTACTATGAAGCAGCAGAAGGGCAGCTGGGGGGGAAATTACGTTGGATTTATTACAACATAAAACGCACCAGGCTAAATACTTAGATTTCTGTTTGTAAAAGGAGGGGGGGCCTGCTGGTCTTTGCGGCACTCCTCTAGCAAAACCAACTTTATTGCATCATTTTTACATATTAAAAATTAATGTTTGGGGATGGAGCGGACTGTTTTGTTCGATAATTTTCTGCTTGCTTACCCTGGTTTTCAGTTGCTGTATTTCTTTTATGGGATTCGGAGAAGCCAGTCACTACAAGTTCTTCACACAACGCATAGTTAATTTGTGGGACTCCCTGCCCCAGGATGTGGTGATCGCTGCCAACTTGAAAAGCTTTAAGAGGGGAATGGACATGTTCATGGAGGAGAGGGCTATCCATGGCTACTAGTCAAAATGGATACTAGTCTTGATGCATCCCTATTCTCTCCAAGATCAGAGGAGCACGCCTATTCTATTAGGTGCGGTGGAAAACAGGCAGGATGGTGCTGCTGCAGTCATCTTGTTCGTGGGCTTCCTAGAGGCACCTGGTTGGCCACTGTGTGAACAGACTGCTGGACTTGATGGACCTTAGTCTAACCCAGCATGGTTTTTCTTATGTTCGTCTGTTCTTAAGCCCTGAGTGGACCACTGCTCTATGTAGAGATGTCCGCAGTCAGGAGAGATTGAGGGCCTCCACTGGCCTAGGGTTGCCATATCTGGGTTGGAAAATTCCTGGAGATTTGGGGGCACTGCCTAGGAAGGGCAGGGTTTGGGGAGGGGAGGCATTTCAGTGAGGATGTGATGCCATACAGTATGCACCTCCAGAGCTGCCATTTCCTCCAAGGGAACCCATCTCTGTAGTCCAGAGATAAGGATGCCAGCTCCGGGTTGGGAATTACCTGGAGATTTTGGGGGTGGAACCTGAGGTGGCAACTCTAAGATCTCCTGCTGTTACAACTGATCTCCAGGTGAACTGATCTTCACCTGGAGAAAATGGCCACTTTGGCAGTTGTACTCTATGGCATCGAAGTCCCTCCCCTCCCCAAACCCGCCCTCATCAGGCTGTGCCCTCAAAACCTCCAGCTAATCGTGAAGAAGGGCCTGGGAACCCTATCCAGCTACCACCTTGAGGTTGGCAACCCTAGTTTTTCATCTGCCCCCTTTTCACCAGGCATACATGGCTGAACCAAGCAGCAAGTGCTGGGACTGGTCCCAGCTCCCCTCCCCTATGTTTCCATGGTGCGCATGGCTCGTTTAAAACAAGGTGATGCACTTTGAACATTAATCTTCATGAGAAAACACAACGGGAGGCTGTAATCCACTCCCATCAAAACCGTAATAAGTGAAACTGCACTGAAATGAGAACGTCATCCGCAGAATAATCCCCTCTGTTCTGCACGAGTGTTTCGAATGACATCAGAGGTTACAAGCGCAGTAAAAACCCTTTAAGGTTTTATAGCTGCTGCAAGCCCTTTGAGCCTAGCTTACTTTGTTACTGCAAAGAGCTCTGTCAGATTCTTTCCTTTAAAACAAGTTTACAGTCCAACTAATAACTGCATTAGGAAAAGCAAGTTCCTGTAAAAACATTTACCTAGCTAAACTCCCTGTATACCCGTTACTGGAACTCTTGTTCGCAGCAGTAAACAGGCCGGTAATTGAGACCAATGTTACATAAAGATGAAACAAAAAAAAAACAGTCTGGAGGCAGCTGCGATTTACTGAGTTGGAATACCAGTGAAGACTGAGATAGTAGGCTTGAGCAGCATGAACAACAGCGCTTCAGAAAGAAAGAAGACATGGCAGAGAGGACGCGAAGCACAGTGAGACACAAAGGGACTTCAGTGGATGCTAGGGTTGCCAGGTCACTTAGATTGGCAGTCAATTGCCCACCAATCCATTGGCTGGCTTGGACGTGGGGATCGCTTGCATGAGCGTGGCCACACCAATGCGATCGCGTCACTTCTGGTTTACAGCCGGAAGCCCCACATCGCAACGGGCCTTTTACCACTCTAACTCCCAGTTTGAGTGGTAAAAGGCCTGTTGTGATGCGGCACTTCTGGGTGTAAAAAACAGGGAGACAGCAGGCCCTTCTCTGGCAGACGTGCGGCTGCTGAGGGGCCGCCTGGTCGGCCTGGGCCTCCGCGAGCGCCCTGAGGAGGAGGAGGCGGTGGTGGCGGGTGAAGACGGCTGGGGAGAGGCGCCTGAGGAGGAGGAGGATGGCAGCGGCAGGCTGGAGCTGGACTTTTGGGAGCCGCCTGAGGGGGACGAGGAGGAGGAAGGTAGTGAGGAGGAGCTGCTGCTGGAGCCTGGAGGAGGAGGCCCGGCCTCACTGCAGCTGGCTTCCCCACCGCTGCCGCTGTCGTCCCCCGGGCTGAGGTCGGTGCTGCTGCCAGTGGCGGAGGCCTTCGAGGGAGGCGGCGGGGCGGCGGCGCTCTACCAGCTGGGCAACGATACCCACCCTGGGAAGAGCGTCAACACACCGCCTTGTCAGCCCTTGGCCCACAGAACCAGAAATCACCACAAAGTCATATAGAGTCCAAACAGATGGCTTTTACTGGTCAAATAGGCATACAGTGCAAACGAATAAAATGACAGCTATGAGAGACTCACTAGCTGGGAGATAATATAAGGCAGAAAAGGCGGGAGATTACAAGCATAGGCTGAATACAGTTTCCCAGGAGCTGAGTTCCCAGGCCTAGGTATGCGACCTTGGGGGCCAGACAATACAGCGCAGAGACAGAGGCAATAACGAAACCGAGATAGCAGCCTGACATTCTGCTCCCCTCAAGGCCCCCTCCCAGTTCGCAAGGGGGCCGGCCTATCCGGGTAAGCAATGTGAAAGGCGTTGACGAGGTCGGGGGCGGAGACATCCCGTGCGCGCACCCATTCGTCATAGGCAGGGGGGAAATGTTTCCAACGGACTAAATACTGCAGGTTGCCATGGTGAACACGGGAGTCAAGGATCTTGGAGACTTCGAAGTGTTCCTCCCCCCCCACCATGATGGGTTGCGCAGGAGGCGGATCCGGATGCCACTGTGGAGAAGCAACATGGGGTTTGAGGAGGCTAATGTGGAAAACAGGATGCACACGCCTCAAGGACTTGGGGAGAGCCAGTTCCACCGTGACAGGGTTTATGACCCGGGTGATGGGGAAAGGGCCAATGAATTTAGCACTGAGCTTATGGCACGGACGGGTGGAACGGAGATTTTTGGTGGAAAGGTAAACCAAAGCACCCACTTGCAGATCACCCCCGGGGGAGCGATGTTTGTCAGCTTGCGCTTTGTATTTACGCTTGGCTCGGTCGAGGTTGCTAACGAGCCAGGGCCAAGTGGTACGGAGGGCGTGTGCCCAGGAGGCAATGTCGGGGTTCCCCTCCCCCTCTACATCATCTGCAGGAGCAATAGGACTGAAATCTTGTCCATATACAGCAAAAAATGGGCTAAAACCTGTGGATTGATGCATGGCATTATTGTAGGCATATTCTGCTAAAGGTAACAGTTCCACCCAGTCATCCTGGTGGTAGTTAACATAACAGCGTAAATAACATTCAAGTACAGCATTGACACGTTCAGTTTGACCATCAGTTTGAGGATGGTATGCACTAGACAACCCTTGTTCTACTCCCACCAACTTGAGGAAAGCTTTCCAAAACTTAGAAACGAAACCACTTCCGCGGTCACAAATTATCTTACGCGGAAACGAATGTAAACGAAAGATATGCGTCACGAAGAGGCGGGCCAGTTTCTGAGCAGAGGGGATCCCTGCGCATGGAATCAAATGTATTTGTTTAGAAAACAAATCAGTAACAACCCACAACACAGTTTTACCCCCACTGAGAGGGAGATCAGTCATAAAGTCCATAGCAATCACTTCCCAAGGTTTGCTGGGCGTTTCAAGAGGTTGTAGCAGTCCCGGGGGTTTGCCCTGCGATCGTTTCGCAGCGGCACAAACGGGACAGCTGCGGATGAAGGAGTCAATGTCGGAACGCATTCCCCCCCACCAGAACTGTCTGCGCAATAAGTGAAGGGTTTTCAGAAACCCAAAGTGCCCAGCTGTTTTGGCTCCATGAGCTAAATGTAAAACGTCCTTCCGGAGAGCTTTGGGTACATACAATTTCGAGTCCTTGTACCAGGACCCTCCCTGTTCCAAAACACCAGGGGGTAGGGTATGAGCGGAGCGTTCTAAAAGGCACTGGTCCCGAAGGACATTTAAAAAGGACTCGGAGATGGGGATTTTGGAGGGGGGCCCCCCGTCGGCCATGGAGATCTTAGAAACAGTTATGGGGCTAGTGCTTACGTGCGGCGGCGCGCAGACTGCAGGCGGCTGGGCGGCCGGAGGGGTAGGAAGGGCGGGAACGCCGGTCTGTTGCGGTGGCAGCTGGGCAGCCGGTTGGGCTGGCGGAGCTTGTAGGTTGGGTGAGGCGTGCTGATGCTGGGATCGAGTTTGCACAGCCAGCATAGGTAGGGTCCCACGTTGCATAGGGGTGAACAGAGAGTTGGTGGGTCTCTCGAGTTTTACCGGATATTGTGGTAAACGGGAGAGGGCATCCGCGAGAACGTTCTGCTTCCCAGGGACGTGCTTCAGGGTGAAACGGAACTGAGCAAAGAACTCCGCCCACCGTTGTTGTTTCGCCGATAGCTTATGGGACCCCGTGAGGGCAGCTAGATTTTTGTGATCGGTCCAAACCTCAAAGGGGACTTTAGACCCTTCCAAGAATTGTCGCCATAGAGTCAGTGCATGATGAACTGCTGAGGCCTCTTTCTCCCAGATGGGCCAGTTTAATTGAGCGTGCGCAAATTTTTTTGAAAAGTAAGCGCAAGGGTGAAGAAGACCATCCGGTCCTTGCTGGAGGAGAGCCCCTCCCATGGCTACATCAGAAGCATCGACTTGCACAATGAACATTTGATTCGGGTCTGGGTGCCGTAGCACCGGCTCCGAAGTGAAGAGGCGTTTGAGGGCCAGAAAAGCGGCTTGGCATTGTTCAGTCCATAGGATTTTTGCGGAGGGCAAGGCAGCCGAGCTTACTTTTCCCTTAGTTTTCAGTAGGTCCGTAATGGGTAGAGCCACCTGGGCGAAGTTAGGGATGAATCCCCGATAGAAGTTTGCAAATCCCAGAAATTGTTGTACTTGCTTACGGTTGGTGGGGGGAGTCCAATCGAGGACGGCTTGGACTTTGGCGGGGTCCATGCGAAGACCTTGGTGGGAGATGATGTATCCCAAAAACGTGAGTTTGCTTTGATGAAATTCGCACTTAGCTAGTTTTGCGAAAAGTTGATGGTCACGCAGGCGTTGCAGAACTTCCCGGACCAGAGCCACATGCTCGTTCATAGTTTTCGAATAAATGAGAATGTCATCTAAATAGACCACCACCCCACGATATAGAAGGTCATGTAGGATTTCATTGATGAGTTGCATGAAGACCCCCGGGGCCCCTTTTAATCCGAACGGCATCACTAGGAATTCATACATTCCGAAACAGCTAGAGAAGGCAGTGAGGTGCTCATCCCCTTCGCGGATACGGACTCGGTAGTAAGCTTCCACCAAGTCTAATTTAGAGAATACACGGCCTTCCTGTAATTGTCCCAAAATATCCGATATTAATGGGATAGGATAGGCGTTGGTCTGGGTAACCGCATTGAGCTTTCTGAAGTCAATGCACAGGCGAAGGTCGCCCTCTTTTTTCCGGACGAAAAACGCGGGGGCCGAGTTTGGGGCGTTCGAAGGGCGAATGAACCCTCTGGCGAGGTTTTTGTCCAAAAAGTCCCGGAGGACAGTGCGCTCGGAAGCGCTCATAGGGTAAATCTTACTCTTGGTTAATGTGCAGTCCTTTACCACTTCAATCGCACAGTCTGAGGCCCGGTGGGGGGGTAAGGCATCACATTCCCTAAGGTCGAAGACATCTTCAAAGTCCCGGTATACAGCAGGTAGAACCGGTGGTGCTGGGGCAGTAGAGGTTAATGCTGGAACGGGCGGATATAGCAGAGCAAAGTTCTGCCGATGCTGGTCGCAGGTGGGACTAGCGAAGGAGATAGTGTTTGTTTCCCAATCAATACTGGGACTATGTCCTTTAATCCAGTTAATTCCCAAGACCACTTCAAATCGGATAGGGGCTATAGTGAAGTCTATTTGTTCCCAGTGGGAACCAATTCCCATTGCCACCCCTATGGTGCGGTGATCAACTGGACCCCCCTGGAAATGGCTTCCGTCCATTTGGGCAAATTGGACGGGGGCGGGTAAAGCCTCAGAGTCGGCTCTGAGTGCAGCAAAAGTGGCTTCGCTTATGAGAGTGCGACAGCAACCGGAGTCAATTAGTGCTTTGACGGGGAGTTGTGGACCACCGTTAAGGTGTTGTAAAACTGCATCCACGTAGACGGTGGAGTCCACTTCTTTGATTTTGGTAGGAGCATTCGGTTTGATAGGAAGATCCTGAGAGGTCTGTGGAGACGCTCCATTCACCACAGACCGGAGCCGTTTTTTGACAAGTCGAGGGGAGATTCCAGGTTTAAGGCTGGAGAAATCCAAGGATTTTCCTCATCCGAAGAGGGAAAGCTGTCCCCCAATGGGGCACTTGTAATCCGAGACCCGGCGGGGTCGTTGGTAGTAGGCAGGGAGGCTGGGTCCCCGGCATGGAGTGCAGAGGGTGTGGGTCTTCCCGGAGCTGCGCTGCGGGTGGCCGCGGTGCCTCTGCGTGGTGGACGACCTCGGGCGCGGGTTGTCGTGCTGGGACGAAATAATTCCTGGCGGCGCGGGCAAACGGCTGCAAAGTGGCCCATTTCTCCGCAAGTAAGACAGGCACCCCTCTGAAATCGGGCTTCACGTTCCTGGGGGGGACGTGGGGGATTTCGTGGGACGAGCAGTGGTGCCTTGGGTTGAGGCTTTTGGGTGCCTTTTTCCTTGTGCTTTTGACGAACGAGAGAAATAAAGCGTCGGCGGCTTTCCACTTCCTCGGCTAATAGGATCCAGTCTTCGAGGGTATCGGGATCGCCCCGCATGTAAGACCAGTTCAGAATGTCAGGATGCAAGGCTTCCCTGAAATGATGGATCAGGGTGGTTTCGGGCCAACCTACAATTTTACTTGCCAGTCGTTGAAATTCATCGGCAAATTCTCGAACTGTAGCAGAGCCTTGTTTTAATTGTAAGAGTTCCGTTTTGGCTCTTTCCCCCAGGAAGGGGTCCTCAAACCTCCTTCTCAGGGCAGTCATGAAGTTGTTGAGGGAACGAATAGCACGAGAGCGGGTGTCAAACTGGAGGACCATCCAGTCAGCCGCTTTACCTGTCAGAAGGGAAGCTACGTAACGCACCCGGCTATCTTCCGTGGGGAAAAGTTGTCCTTGTTCTCGCATATAACTGTCCACTTGATGCAAGAAACAAGGCAAAGTCTCGAGAGATCCGTCATACGTAGTCCTCAATTTGAGTTGCTTCCAAGGGCCGGGCGCAGGTTGGCCCGGTTGCACGGGTGGTCCGGGCGGAGGAATAACAGGAGCTCCAGGAGGCAAGGGTGGAGCAGGCACATTAGCGGGTGGCTGTACGGGTACCCCCTGACCCGGTATCGGAACGGGCTGTCTCTGAGCTATCAGGGTTTGTTGTAATTGCCTGTTCTCCTGAAGCATACGTTCCATTAGTTCCTGGAGTTGATCAACACGGTCGGAGAGCTCCCGATTCTGGGCTCGTAAGAGATGAACCTCCTCACTTGGGCCACCAGTAAGATGAGGTTTACTGGTCCGGAAGCTTGTGGCCCATTGAGAGCTATCCCCATATAGATCCTCGTCTTCAGACTCTCCTGAGTCTCGACGTCGGTCAGCCAAACGGCGTGCGCGTTGGGTCGCGCGCGACGGGACAAACGCCGGGGAAAAAGACAGACCTGATAGCCCTTGTACATTGTCCTTGGGGCACGTGTCCACGTTCGCTCGATCCCTAATCCTTGCTGCAGCCGCCCTGGCTGCTTCCGCAGCTTCTCTCTCTCTTGCGACCTTAGCCACTTCGGCGGCTTGCTGATCCGCAAGAACTTTGGCGTTCTCAAGTCTTAGGGCAGTCTCTGCCGTAATGCGCGGTAAAAGTTCTGTCTCCAGGAGTGAGAGTATGGGGTCGGGTTCCCCGCCCAGCAGAGGTTGTACTCGAACCGCCAGTGCGGGTGCCTCGGCTCCAAAAGTCGAGGTCAAAACTTGAGCCAAGGTGGCTACCGGGGTGTCCTTTGTACATTCCACAAGGAGAAGAGCGGTGCTAATAGCGACTCGCTTGGCCTCAGCCTGACAGCTGGCTGCATCCGGGATCAGGGAAAAACCCTCCGGCGGGGCTCCCGCCATGGTAGAAAGAGTTTCTCGAGAAATAAGATTATCCAAAAGTCCAGTTAATATTTGTAAATCCTCAGTTGCCAACCGGGCATCGTCCAGTAATTGATCCAAGTCTTGAAGATCCAAGCGAGTATCAGTATCCTCCGACGTTAACATCCAGAGAGTTCCTGTAAGAGATTGCCACTGTTCCTGTACCAGTCCCCTCAAGCGGCAAACCTCTCGGGTCGTCCGGAAAAGTTCAGCGATTAAGTCTTGTAACAGAGTAGGATCCTCAGAGAAGGGCTCCAGGGTAGTAGATCACCTGGAGAGCTGCACAGCTCCCATCCAAGTGGCAGGCGAACCCCCCTGGGCTCCAGCCTGGCTAGTAGAATGGTGAAGAGATAGCTGTCATAATGTCAGCCCTTGGCCCACAGAACCAGAAATCACCACAAAGTCATATAGAGTCCAAACAGATGGCTTTTACTGGTCAAATAGGCATACAGTGCAAACGAATAAAATGACAGCTATGAGAGACTCACTAGCTGGGAGATAATATAAGGCAGAAAAGGCGGGAGATTACAAGCATAGGCTGAATACAGTTTCCCAGGAGCTGAGTTCCCAGGCCTAGGTATGCGACCTTGGGGGCCAGACAATACAGCGCAGAGACAGAGGCAATAACGAAACCGAGATAGCAGCCTGACACGCCTCCACTCCCCCTCGTGCGCGGCTCAGCAGGGCTGAAGGCTTCCTGCCTCCCCCCTTCCCCCGCATGTGCACGAGCACGCACGTGGCTGGCTTCTTCTCCCTCTCTCTCGCAGCCCAACAGCTGACAGGTGGCGAGAGGAACAGTTTCAGGGAGGGCCCTGCTGCGCCGTGTTTCTGTGGAAGGGCCCTGGAGCTCCCAGGGGCCACTAAAAATGTCCTCGCGGGCCGTTTACCGCCCAGGGGCCTGAGGTTCCCCATCCCTGTTCTAGGCCCACTGTAGGAGGAAGCATATGCTATCTTTCCACCATGAGGAAAAATGATGTTGCATTTTTGGAGACATTTGCTGAAAGAACATGTTAGCTGTCACTTAGGCCCTTCCAAAATCCCACAAGTTCCAGCTAACAGACAAGGCCCAGATACGGTTGCCAACCTCCATGTGGTAAACCAAAATAGCAGCACTGTGACCAAACTATTCCAATATCAAAATATATTCAATCAGTTATTCAAATGCACTCTTTATCTAATACAAACAAAACAACAAGCTCTACACTAGGGCTGTCAATTCGGTTCGGCCCGAACTGAAAATCAGCCAAATTTCCCTTGATTCGGCGGTTTTTAGTTCGGGAGGAACCGAACTCAAAACTGGCGGGCAACCGGGGGGGGCCGAATTCAGCGAGTTCGGGAGTTCGCGAATAAATTCGGCCAATTCGGGGCCGTCAGTAAGCAGCATAACCTTCAGTAAGCAGCATTCTCCTCCCCTGGCCAATCGGTGGCCAAGCTGGGTCTTCTTCTGGCCAATCAGTCAGGATTGAGTACTGGAGGAATCAGCTGATGTGCGGCCGGCCGGGGAAAGAGAGAGAGAGAGGGAAATCCTCATGTGTGTGTGAGGGGGTGCTTGTGCACATTCGCTCCTTTCCGTGGCTGCAGGGGGCGCATTTTTTGGGGTACAGACCCCAAACTTTCAGGGGATATTCAGACAGGTTTTCTTAAGAGACCACCCAAGTTTTGTAAACATTGGGTCAGGGGGTCCCGAGATATGGGCTCCCCCCTTTTTTCTTTCCATGGCTGCAGAGGGCGCATTTTTGGGTGTGCCGACCCCAAACTTTCAGCGGAGCATCAGACAAGGCTTCTTAAGATACCCCCCAAGTTTTGTAAACATTGGGTCAGGGGGTTCCGAGATATGGGCTCCACCCCTTTTTCCTCTCCCCCCTTTTCCATTTTCGTGGCTGCAGGGGGCGCTTTTTGGGGGGTTCAGCCCCCAAATTTTTATCATAGCTTCAGAGAATCCCTCTTAAGAGACCACCCAAGTTTTGTAAAGATGGGTTCAGTGGGGGCTGAAATATCGGCTCCCCCCTTTTCTCTTTCCGTGGCTGCAGGGGGCGCATTTCTGGGTGTGCCGACCCCAGACTTTCAGCGGAGCTTCAGTCAAGGCTTTTTAAGAGACCACCCAAGTTTTGTAAACATTGGGTCAGGGCCCCCCGAGATATGGGCTTTCCCCTTTTCCCTATTGGGATGAATGGATCACCCTCGAGAGATGAATACATATGGATCTTATATTGGATACAAATGGAATCATATTGGATTACCCAGCCTCCCAGCCCCTCCTGCTGGAACAGAAGACAGCCACAGTAAGACCCCTTTGGGGGCTTTAATCTATAATTTTTCTTTTCTGTGTGTGTGTGGGGGGGGAAGCAGAGTCTGTGTGTGTGTGTGGGGAGGGAGCAGTTTCTGTGGGTGGGGGGGGAAGCCAAAGGGGGCTTTTGCCGGTTCTGCCTGGGGTGTGTGTTCCCCCTCCAGTCTCTCTCTCCCTGGTTTGAGAGGGGGCTTCATTTTTATTCTTCAGGTTTTCCCTCATTCATAAGATCAGTTAGGTTATTTTGATGCTTGCTCAAAACTGGTTTTCAAATGGTGACTTAAAGAATGCATCTGCCTGGTCCCAAGTCCAATGCAAAAGGAGAAATTCCACCCCCTCCTGCTCATTATGCATAGCTAGCTGCCTCTGTCCCTTTCCATGGTATGCAAACTCCCAGGTGTCAGGTGTTGCTTTGCACTGTTGCAAAGGTGTTGCATTGCGTGCTCGTGTTGCTTTGCAGTTGTATTGTTTTGCAAAATTCTTCACACCTGCCCCGCCCTTTGCATGTTTGCAAAGGTGTTGCTTTTCAGTTGTGTTGCTTTGCAAAGTTCTTAGCACCTGCCCCGCCCTTGCTCTCATCAGCTGTTTGTCGGGGCTGGGAGCCTTGTGCGTGGGCGGCAAGCTCTGCTGAGAGATACACATTAAGGGTGGGGGGGACCCCTTTCAGGGCCCATATCTCAGCCCCCCCTGACCCAATCTTTACAAAACTCGGGGAGTCTTTCAATATACGTCCTTTGAAGCTCTGCTGAAAGTTTGGGACCTCTAAGCCCAAAAATGCCCCCCCCAGAGCCGCGGAAAGGCGCGGTTGTGTTTTTAATGGCTTTATTCGGCTGAATTTTTTTTCCGAACTTTGAATTACCGCCGAATTGAACGGATCCGAAGTGGGGGAGTTCGGACTTCGCCACGTACCGAACCCACAAGGGCCAAATTCGGCCAAATCCGAACTGTACCGAATTTTTTTTTTTTGACAGCCCTACTCTACACTAATACATTACTACTCACCGATGGAATCCTAACAGTCATAGCTATAAATACAGTACCAAACATAAAATGGTCAAAGTAGTCCAAAGACTAAGTCTCTTATAAACACAATGAAGTTCCAAGGCAATTGATCCAGTCCAACGTGAGAGAGGAATCCGGTATTTTCTATTTCATGAGATTGTCTTTCTTCAGTCACATTATCAACAGCTGGACTCAACCGGAGAGTTCTTCACCATATTGTAGCCGAATTGGTAGTCGTTGGTGCTTAAACCAATAACATATTCCACGCATTGATGTGGCGGTGTCATGGTTAAGAGCAATGGTTTGGAGCGGTGGAGTCTGATCTGGAGAACCGGCTTGGATTCCCCCACTCCTACACACGATGCCAGATGGGTGACCTTGGGCAAGTCATGCTCTCTCAGCCTCACCTACCTCACAGGGTATCTGTTGTGGGGAGGGGAAGAGAAGGTGATTGTAAGCCAGTTTGAGTCTCCCTTAAGTGGTAGAGAAAGTCAGCATATAAAAACCAACTCTCCTTCTTCTTCTTCTTCTTCTTCTTCTTCTTCTTCTTCTTCTTCTTCTTCTTCTTCTTCTTCTTCTTCTTCTTCTTATTCACTGGGGACACATCCTGACAATCTTCCTTCCTTTGGTTCCATGCTTTGGTTCCATGCGTCCCAACGGAAGTTGGTTTCAGGTAGCTGGCTAAAGGTTGATTCAGCCTTCCATCTAGGGTTGCCAACCTCCAGGTGGTGACGGGAAATCTCCCGCTATTACAACTGATCTCCAGGCGACAGAGGGGTATAATGACATAGAAACCACCCTCCAAAGCAAAGTGAGCTGTGGCTAGGGTTGCCAACCTCCAGGTGGTGGCTGGAGATCTCCCTCGCTCCCTCCCTCAACTGATCTCCAGGAGATAGAAATCAGAACGGGCTTTTGCAAAAACATTTGGAAGGGTCAAAAAGTGCCCCTTCTCTGGATGTTTATTCAGGGTAAGAGCAGTGCTGATCCAGGAAGCGTTGCTCCAAATCTTAGTTGGTTTCATGACAACATCCCATATCCAAATCCAACTAGCTCTGTTATTCCATCACAAGAATAATGATTACAGATCAGAGAAGCCCACTATTGCCAAGATGAAGAACTGTTTGGAAAGAAAATGACACTAGAGAGGCAGCTTACCTGGGACAGAAAGGCTGGGGAGGAAGTAAATTAGGTGAGCAGAGTGAACATTCCCCCCCCCAACTTTCCTCCCCGAAATGGAAACAAAAAAGCATTAATCACAGCCCTCATTTTAATCTCCTGTATAACCTTGGAGCCAACAAGAAGGTGATCAGAATCGTATCCACCAAGAATTCAGAGTAGGAAGGAGGACCATCTATCAGCAAAGCAATTTATGATAAGGGGTTTCTTTGTGTCCAAAGAACAACACAGCTGCTTCCTCAAAAAATGTCAGAAAATGATGCCCCCCCCCCACATTTGTTCCAAGAACTGGGTCTGGGTGTCTCATGTCTCAGTGATACACTCTGTTTCCGCGACCCAGCAGGGTACCCTTCCTGCCTTCAAACAAATATCGATGCTTTTTGTGAAATAATCAAACACCATCTTTCCCTGACAGAGACTTTGATGCTTTGAGACAGCTTATTTCTCTCCTGGTGTCTATATCAAGGGAACGAAAGTACTGGACACCTTCCAGAGAATAACTACTAGGGATGTGCATCTGAAAAAAAAATCAGTATTTGTCAGATTCAGATTTTGAGAATGGGTTGCATACCGGTATTCCAGAGTATTTGGGTCCACCAAATAGGGTTGCCAACCTCCAGGTACTAGCTGGAGATCTCCTGCTATTACAACTGATCTCCAGCTGATAGAGATCAGTTCCCCTGGAGAAAATGGCTGCTTTGGCAATTGGACTATGGCATTGAACTCCCTCCCCCCAAACCCCACCCTCCTCAGCCTCCAACCCCAAAATCTCCAGGTATCTCCCAATCCAGAGCTGGCAACCCTACCCCATATCATTTGGATTCAGTTGGTTTTGGGGGGAGGGATTCTAAAATTTTCAAGCCCATTAAAATTTTCACAGTGCATGTGGTCAGTTTCAGACCTCAGACTGACTGAACAAGTTTTTTTGTTTGCAACTAGCAAGAATGCTGAAATAGTCACAAATAGGGCTGTGCATATTGATATCCCAAAACTAAAATAAACCCAAAAAATATATTTTGGCTTTTTTTCAGGTTTAATTTTGGCCAAATATCAAAACCAGGAATCTGAGCAAAGCTGGATAGCCCATTCTGAAACAGCCAAATACATATTCGGTTTCCCCCCGGCTTTCAGCTACTTGGCCCTATTAGCAACTGAGATTCTGTGGGAAAAATTACTTTCCCATGATTGCTTGCAATGCACCTGTGCAAAGCTATGGAAGGCCAGGTCTACCCATTGCTTTGCATGGCCCTTTACAAGCAATCATGAGAAAGTAAGTTTTCCCATGGAATCTCTATTGCTAATACGGCCACTATAGTCTATAGTCACGGTACTTCGGGGGACGTTTTTCAAGGTAGAGAAAGCACATTCGCAGCATGGCTGCAAGGGACTCTCCTTGCATGAACCCCAAAGTTGGGTGACGTTTGGGACAGGGGTTCCAATTTTATGCCCCCCCAAAGGGGTCGCCCCATCCTCCATAAGAAACTATTGTGGTTCTCATAACATTTCATTGGCACAATGTATGTGTGTGTGGTAGAGATAAAACTATCCTCTGAGAAACAACAAGATACCAGTTAAGCCCCACACCTCCCCACCAAACCATCAGCTTTATTCCTGCAAAGGAGGAGCCACCGTAGCCTACTGCAAGTGTAACGGAGTCGCAGGTAGGGTTGCCAACCTCCAGGTACTAGCTGGAGATCTCCTGCTGTTACAACTGATCTCCAGCTGATAGAGATCAGTTCCCCTGGAGAAAATGGCCACTTTGGCAATTGGACTCTAGGGCATTGAAGTCCCTCCCCTTCCCCAAACCCCACCCTCCTCAGGCTCCGCCCCAAAAACCTCCCGCCGGTGGTAAAGGGGGACATGGCAAATTTAGTTTTAATACCAATAATCAATTTAATAATTATAATAAAAATTAGTTCATCAATGAGTTGCCAACAGCTAGACAGTGAATGTGGCATCTCTGCTGGTTTAACTCAGCACAGCACAAAATAGATTGAGCTGCATCCAAATGCACATGATTTTTAACTGGAGATGCTGGGGATTGAACCTGGGACCTTCTGCCTGCAAAGCGGAGGCTCTTCCACTGTGCCACAGCCCCTCCCTCAAAACCTGTGCTTCCCATTTTCACCAAAGTTGCACGGCATAGCACTGATTGGTAAGACACCCGTGAGTCCTTAACCCACTCTCCCAATACTCGACACAGTTTTGCACAGTTTTGCTGTGGCAATTGGACTCTATGGCATTGAAGTCCTTCCCCTCCCCAAACCCCATCCCCTCAGGCTCTGCCCCCAAAACTTCCTGCCGGTTACAGCAGCACCAGCCGAAGTCCATCCCTCGACCAAAACCCTTGGTTCCGTTCACATCAGGGACTTAAGAGTCTGCACCTTTCAGCGGGTGTAACTCGTCATCAGGGTCCCCTCCCTCCGCCGGCCCTGTAACGTTAGCCAAGGTGCGACTTCGCACCGCCGGCGATTCTGTTCTGCGTTCCGTTCAGCTGGTGTCCGAAAGCCCCCTTTAAGATCTTAGTGGAGCCCAGGTCTCTCTCTCGCTGTTAGATTCCATCTAGTCAAAGATGGCAATTCTCTTGTTTCAGACAAGTAAAGGCCAGGGTGATTGATGGGCCTGTGCAAAATCACTTTTCCACAGGAGCAGGGGCGTTGAATGGGCAAAATGTCAGGTGCAGAAGGGAAGGGGGGGAGCCTGCAGAAATCAACAGATGGCTGAGCTTAAGCAGAACAATTTTTATTTTTTGAGGATCCCAGTAAAGGGTGTGTGTTTTTTAAAGTGGCTTTAGCTAACTCCCGTAGTGTTTCTAAGGTGACCACCATGGAAATGGTGACAACCTTGTACTATGGGCCACGAAGATGGTGAGAGGTCTGGAGTCCAAGTCCTATGAGGAAAGGTTGAAGGAGCTGGGGATGTTTAGCCTGGAGAGGAGAAGACTGAGAGGGGATATGATAGTCATGTTCAAGTACTTGAGGGGCTGTCATATAGAGGATGGTGCCGAGTTGTTTTCTCTTGCCCCAGAAGGTTGGACCAGAACCAATGGGTTGAAATTAAATCAAAAGAGTTTCCGTCTAGACATTAGGAAGAATTTTCTAACAGTTTGAGCGGTTCCTCAGTGGAACAGGCTTCCTTGGGAGGTGGAGAGCTCTCCTTCCCTGGAGGTTTTGAAGCAGAGGCTAGATGGCCATCTGTCAGCAATGCTGATTCTGTGACCTTAGGCAAATGATGAGAGGGAGGGCATCTTGGCCATCTTCTGGGCATGGAGTAAGGGTCACTGGGAATGTGTGGAGGACGTAGTTGTGAATTTCCTGCTTTGTGCAGGGGGTTGGACTAGATGACCCTGGTGGTCCCTTCCAACTCTATGATTCTATGTTCTATGAGAATTCCATGCAAAACAAATCCATTAATGATGAGTCAGTGTGAAAGGTCATGTTCTGTATAAGAGTCCTCCAAAGTTTGCCAGTATCATATGAATTACAGGGACGCGATGCAGGTGTCTTTTTCCTTCATAGCAGCCAAACAGCAGTCGATGGGATGCAGTTTAGATTTCAAGGAAAAGAGCAGAAGTCCAACAGCTGAGTCCTCTGTTTTGTTTCCATTGGAGGGTGCCAAGTGTCATCAGTAGGGTCGCCAGCTCCGAGTTGGGAAATACCTGGAGATTTTTGAGTGGAGCCTGAGAAATAGGGTTGCCAACATCCAGGTACTAGATGGAGATCTCCTGCTACTACAACTGATCTCCAGCCGATCGAGATCAGTTCCCCTGGGGGGGGAAATGGCCGCTTTGGCAATTGGACTCTATGGCATTGACGTCCCTCCCCTCCCCAAACCCCGGCCTCCTTAGGCTCCACCCCCAAAACTCCCGCCATTGGCAAAGAGGGACAAGACAACCCTACTGAGAAAGGTGGGGTTTGGGGAGGGGAGGGACTTCAATGGGATACAATGCCGTAGAGTCCACCTGCCAAAGTGGCCATATTCTCCAGGGGAACTGATCTCTGTCACCTGGAGATCAGTTGTAATAGCAGGAGATCGCCAGCCACCTCCTGGAGGTTGGCAACCCTAGGAATAATGCGAGCCGCTTTGGGTCCCCATTGGGACAAAGGCAGGATATAAATGAAGTAAATAAATAAAAAAAATACAAGAAATGATCGGGGTCTGCAGTGAAAGGGGGGAATGGTGGAAGTTGACACCCCCTCTTAAGAAAAGGGCTCTTAGGTTTTTGTAATACAAGCCTAGGGTTGTGCATGTCGATAAACCCGAACTGAAAATAAACCTGAAATTAGTCGTTTCGGTTATTTTTGGGTTTTGGGTTAACCAAACACCAAAACCTGGGGATCTCCCCAAAGCCAAGGAGGGTATTCCGGAAAAAGCGGAATAATTATTGAAACCCTCCCCCCCGGAGCACCGTGAAAAAATAATTATTCAGCTTTTTCGGGTAAAGCTATTCGCCTTTGCTCAGATGCACAGCTCTGTGCTTTCTCCCATTTCTCTATCTTTTTTTGACTGGTTTTGTTAGGGCCCTTGGGCTCTTTTGAGGTCGTGGTCATGTAATTGGAGCCAACGTGGTCTGACCAACCATTCAGTGGGTTGATATGGATCAACCATAAGGTTTTTTTTTTTAAGAGATGGGGCTCAACCATGCAGATGAGCAATCCCCTTCAGACAGCCCCCATGGTTAAGACTTCAGCTGGCTCTGATACCCCCCTCCCGAAAACTTGCTCTGAAACTGACCATCTCTTGAAATCAGATTTTTGATGACTATAATAAAGGACTGTTCACAGGATGTCATTTGCCATCAAAAGAAATGTTTTCCGTTCCTTATTTTTCTTGCATTTAAGCCTTTTCCCTCAGTTCGGAAGCTAATTTGCAGGGACGTCATGTTATGCGCCCCAGATATGAAGGGAGCCCCCAGACTTTGAGGTGTCAGCCTGCCAATTGGCTTTTTCTGCCAGTCCATGGCAACACTGAACTTCTGAACCTGAAAACTGATGGAGAGCTCGGCTCGCAAATGCCTGGAGGATGGGGGCGATCCCTTTGGGGCCCATAAAATTGGATCCACTGTCCCAAAGTTCACCAAACTTTGGTGAACATCTAAGGAGAGTCCCCTGCAGCCATGTGGCAAATTTGGGGACTCCTCCTCCAAAAATGCCCTCACAGGAGCTTCGAAAAAAATCCCCATAGGCTAGAATGGACCCAATTTTTTCAGTAAACCCAGCAATAAGCCGAATTCCAATATTTACCGGTATCGGTATTTGGTTTATTCTGGGTTTACTGGAAAAAAATCAAGCCCAATAAACCTGAACCCAAAATTTACCATTTATTTATTTATTTTTTGCACACCTCTATACAGGCCAAAAAAGATTTATTTCTAAGTGGGCCGACGTTACAAATTCACTTCTCCGTTACAGATGGTAGCTAAATTGGTGCTGTCGGGTGTTAGCTTCTTCGCAATGATTCCCGCACAACAGTGGAATGCTTGAAACTTCAAGGGTAGTTCTAGGCACCCCGCTGTAGAGTTTCTATCACCATGACCTCTTATCAAAGAGGAAAACATGAGCCTTCTGCCAATGATACTAATAAGGCGGCGGTGGGAAGCGGGAGCCCTCAGACAATACACTCGAGGCATTTTCAAAAAGCCGCGCAAACATCTGCAGAGCTTCCTCGGCGATGATTCCCTTGGCCAGTTTGCTACATCTCACTATATTTAGGTCCCATGGAAACAGAACTAATTAACACAACACTCACAAAAGCTGGCGGGGGGGAAAAATGTCACATTTCAAAGCGAGCAGCCTTAACTCGGATACGAAAACACATTCCAAACTCCGGCCAGCGCAAGGACGCGGGCCTCACTTCAAAATGAAGTTAGAAAATTTCGCTCACGGATTGTTTTTTGGCTTTTTTTTAAAGGGAAAAAGAAAGAACAGCGCCTCAAACACATGTTCCACTCGGTCTGACTACAAACACGGCAACGGCACCTTCAAGACCAACAAAGGAACTGCTTCCCACCTGGCCCCTGCTGATACTTGCCTAAGGGCCTGCCGTGCAGGGCCGGCGTTGGCATGCCCTGGGGTGGGGCAGCTGTAGGGTGGCCAACCTCCTGGGAGTGGCTGGAGAACTCCTGAAATTACAACTGGTCTTCAGACAATAGAGATCAGTTTGCCTGGAGAAAATGGCTACTTTGGAAGGTGGACTGAATGGCATTATACCCTGCTTAGGTCCTTCCTGATCCCAAAACCCACCCTCCCCAGTAAGGTTGCCAGCCTCCAGTGGTAGCTGGAGATCTCCTGCTATTACAACTGATCTCCAGGTGACAGAGATCAGTTCCCCTGGAGAAAATGGCTGCTTTGGCGATTGGACTCTAAGGCATTGAAGTCCTTCCCCTCCCCAAACCCCGCCCTCCTCAGGCTCCACCCCAAAAATCTCCAGGTATTTCCCAACCCGGAGCTGGCAACCCTAAGTTGGGACTTTAGGGTTGCCAGGTCCCTCTTCACCACTGATGTGAGGTTTTGGGGGTGGAGCCTGAGGAGGGGAGGCTTTGGGGAGGGGAGGGACGCCTTCCCCTCTCCAAACCCCACCCTCCTCAGACTCTATCCCCAAAATCTTCAGGTATTTTCCAACCTGGAGCTGGCAACCCTAAAAATAGGTGCCCATGGAGCCTGTAAATAAGAGGGAAAGGTCAAACACAGTTTTAGATCATCTCTAGCTTTAAGCAGTCGTCCTTCCAAGATGGTACAAAAAAGGTCATCGCCATCTCAATCTTCTGAGGTACAACTAGAGTTGCTAGGTTCCTCTTTGCCACCGGCAGGAGATTTTTGGGGTGGAGCCTGAGGAGGGCGGGGTTTGGGGAGGAACTTCAATGCCATAGAGTCCAATGGCCAAAGTGGCCATTTTTTCCAGCTCAACTGATCTCTGTCGGCTGGAGATCAGTTGTAATAGCGGGAGATCTCCAGGTAGTACCTGGAGGTTGGGAACCCTAGGTACAGCAAGAACTAGATTAGGGGCTTCCTTCACCCCTCCCATGTTGGGTTGCCAACCTCCAGGTACTATACAGCTGCTATGGCTATGTGTTACAATAAATTGGTATATTCATACAAAACGAAACAAGATGCTGTTGCCTTAAGTATAACAATTTTCTAACACAAACAAAAATAAATGCACTTCCAATATCTATAGTTGCTGCTAATTTATACAGAGAGTTCTTTTCACATGCGTCAAGTCCATATTCAGCAGTAAGTGGATAGAAAACAGTCAGTCACACAAAATAGAGGGGGTGGAACAGGTTCCCGATTTGCTTTTCTATTGTTTTTTAACCTCCAGGTACTAGCTGGAGATCTCCTGCTGTTACAACTGATCTCCAGCCGATAGAGATCAGTTCCCCTGGGGGGGAAAATGCCGCTTTGGCAATGGGACTCTATGGCATTGAAGTCCCTCCCCTCCCCAAACCCCGCCCTCCTCAGGCTCTGCTGAAGAGGGACCTGGCAACCCTACTGCCGTGGTCTGGGCCTTTGGCCAGTCGTACCAGGCTAGTGAAAATACACCACACAGCTAAATGTTAAGAGAGCTTTTCATGCCTTCGCACCTCGTCTTCTTAAAACAAATTGCCGCCACCATGGAATGTATGTGTGTGGGAATGAGAGAGGAAAAGGGGGGGGGAACCAAGGGCTGCCAAGGAGGATTTATTCTCAGCTAAGCAGAAGAAAGTCACCTGAGACAGACTGCAACGTTTGCATCTCGTCCAATGATAGAACAATTTGGTGGAAATGTTCACGTTCTCCCCTCCTTCGGCGAAACTGCTGATCTACTGATTCTTAAGTGTCAAGTGACATACCAATCAGGGTTTAGCACACACATTAGGGACCCTGGCAGCTTGCCTCGGGTTCTGTCGCTGGCTCAAATGTTCCCACCGAGGGAGGAAAAACCTGCCAGAGTCCGACAGGTACTTAACGTGGTGTCAGCACGGTGGGAAAGTCAACATTTGCGCTGTTGTTTACTGCCAGCTGTAAGAACCGCGGCGAAAATGGCATCGAAGGAGGCGGTTAAAAAAAAAAAGGAGTATAAATTAAAATGATGGGGGGCGCGTGACAAATTGGACGCCTGAAGTAAATCAGTTTTTACCCGGCGTTGTCGGAAGGAAGGCATCGATTTTGCGGACAGGGTCTGCCGATAGAAAAGTGATTATTCGGAATGGCGCTAACCCCAGTTCAAGGCACCATTTGTAAAAACTGGGTGTAAAAACCAAGCTCACGGAGATTGGGGCTGTCAAAGTGGAATATGAGGTCTTTCTATGGCTGCAGATGGGGGAAAATAATTTGTTCTAATGAAGCACTTTGTGTCTCAGGGCCCCAGGAATCTTTGTAGGCAATGCTTGCATTCAGCCACATTTGGAAGAAGAAGAAGTAGAAGAAGAAGAAGAAGAGTTGGTTTTTATATGCTGACTTTCTCTACCACTTAAGGGAGACTCAAACTGGCTTACAGTCACCTTCCCTTCTCCTCCCCACAACAGACACCCTGTGAGGTAGGTCGGGCTGAGAGTGTGTGACTAGCCCAAGGTCACCCAACTGGCTTCATGTGTAGGAGTGGGGAAACAAACCCAGTTCACCAGATTAGCGTTCGCCATTCATGTGGAGGAGTGGGGAATTAAACCCAGTTCTCCAGATCAAAATCCACCGCTCCAAACCACCACTCTTAACCACTGCACCACGCACGCAAGAAGAATGGTTTTTATATGCCAACTTTCTCTACTACTTAAAGAAGAATCAAACCAGCTTGCAATCACCTTCCCTTCCCCTCCCGTCCCCACAAAAGACACCCTGTGAGGTAGGTGAGGCTGAGAGAGCTCTAAGAGAGCTGTGACTAGCCCAAGGTCACCCAGCTGGCTTCGTGTGTAGAAGTGGGGAAACCAATCCGGTTCACCAGATTAGCGTCTGCCGCTCATGTGGAGGAGTGGAGAATCAAACCCGGTTCTCCAGGTCAGAGTCTGCCGCTCCTAACCACTGCTCTTAACCACTACACAATGCTACCTCTCCAATACTTAACTGTCCTTCTGTTTTCTTAAGAGGGGGTGGGCAATTGCCTCCTCCCATAGCAGCTCTCCACTATGCTGTTCTTGAAGGTTCACTGACCCCCCAGAAACAAAATTCGGGATGGTTCAGTGGACTATAGTGGAAAGGGAAAATTGGGAGAAATGTACGTTTTCTTAACAGTGTCATTGGATATGGGCCAGTTCCTTTAAGGAGCCCTTTGAGCCACAAGAACTGCAGGATCTTCCCGCTGGTATTTAAAAATCATATATCTAATTTCAAAGTGCTCCACGAAGTACAGATTAATAGCTTCACAAAACGAAGCTCGGGTAGGGTTCCCAACTTCCCGGTGATGGCGGGCAATTGCCCAACACCTCACTGGGCTGCCCACCATCCCTCAGCTTGCCAGCAGCCAAAAATAGGCCAGCTGAGGGGGAGGGGGCAGCAATCTGCACGCTCTGACACTTCTGGGTCTATCGGAAGTGCCGGTGATGCTCTAGCCCTCCCCAAGAAAACTCTATCATTTCCATAAAGTTTTTGGAGGGAATAGCTAGAGCATCCCCACACGATACTGGCACTTCCAAGGTAAACCCAGAAGTGACAGAAACATGTCAGGCGCACATGAGGATTGATAATCTGGAGTCCCGTGCAAAGTAAGATCCCACCTGGCTACCCTAAGGTAGGGACAGATGGAGGGATTTCTCTACAAACCCGAAAAAAATCCCAAGTTTACAGAAAAATCTGAAATCTTGAGGGAAAAAATACATTGGGGGATTAAAACTCCCCAAAGTAATAGAAACAGAGCCTGTAGCTTTAAGAAAAGAATGTCTACTGAGTTCTCACTCACCTTTTTGAAGGTTAATAGAAGTCCATGGGGGTTGTTAGGAGCCTTCCAAACCTTGGTTTCTTAAAGAAAAGCCATTGGGGGAGGGGTGGACTTGAAGGTCAAAATAGCCTTGGAAAGGTCATATCTCATTCCCCTGTTATATCTAATTATGCAGGAGGACTCACCAGGGACCACAACTTGCATTACTTGAAAACAATAAATTGCCTACAGGTCTTGGAGTCTTTATGACACTGCATGACACAAGTTCCTCTGGGCAATGAGCAGAAGTTGCAGGGGGAGTGAGGGGGGAGGCAGTTGTGAATTTCCTGCATTGCGCAGGAGGTTGGACTAGATGACCCTAGAGATCCCTCCCAGCACTATGTTTCTTTTTTCTTTCTTTTTGGACTTCTCCCGACAGGACGTTTTCTTGCTTTTATTTTGTAATGCAGATGACAGACTATCAAACAGCTTTCTGGATTCAGCCCGTTTGATTTGTCGCGGAGATACACAGCCTCAAACGCCGTCCCAAGTTCAATCACCTATATTGTGTGTGGCAAGATTTACTCCATCTAAGCTGCGGCTGCAAAAGAAACTGTTGTTGTCAAATGTTTATCCAGCTGCTTCTTGGAAGACTCCAAAAGAGTTGACAACTATCCCCAGTTTTTCATTCCATGATTCAAATTGCCTCACTGACAATACATTTATCAACTGAAATTTACTACTCCGCAGCTGTTGACTTAAACCTCCAACCCATTTGTAGATGATGCGCAGAAGAGAGAAGGGGTTATTGGCACAGTTTTCTTCTTTCCAACAGAAGAAGAGATAGAAAAATCCACGAGGGGAAAAACCTGATCATTTGCCTGGTCTGTGGATTGGGGTTTGGGACCATTCATGCACACATGGCTTCTCAATGTGCCAGCATGGTGTAGTTGTTAAGAGCGGTGGTTTGGAGCAGTGGACTCTGATCAGGAGAACTGGGTTTGATTCCCCACTCTTCCACATGAGCGGCGGATGCTAATCTGGTAAACCAGGTTTGTTTCCCCACTCCTACACACGAAACCAGCTGGGGGACCTTGGGCTAGTCACAGCTCTCGTAGAGATCTCTCAGCCCACCTACCTCACAGGGTGTCTGTAGTGCGGAGGGGAAAGGAAGGTGACTGTAAGCCCATTTGATTCTTCCTTAAGTGGTAGAGAAGGTTGGCATATAAAAACCAACTCTTCTTCTTCTTCCTCTTCTTCCTCTTCTTCCTCTTCTTCCTGGGTCTGCAGATTGGGGTTTGGGACCACTCATGCAAACATGGCTGCTCAATGTGGCATTTCCCTTCCCCCAGTCATGACAGCTTAATGGAAACTTCCCTCCCTCCCTTAATGGATTTGCTCCGCTATCTTGTATTGCAAAGGCCAAATCTCATGAATTAGTCGTCTCACCACAAAGAGACTCTTCCCTTCAGAATACACATGCCAGCCTCCAGGTGGGGACCTGGGGATCTCTTGGGAAATTATAGCTCACATGAGACTTTTTTGTTCTATCCATATTCATCCTTGGGGAGGGGCCGTGGCTCAGTGGTAGAGCATCTGCTTGGCATGCAGAAGGTCCCAGGTTCAATCCCCGGCATCTCCAGTTAAAGGGACCAGGCAAGGAGGTGATGTGAAAGACCTCTGCCTGAGACCCTGGAGAGCCGCTGCCGGTCACAGTAGACAATACTGACTATGATGGACCGAGGGTCTGAGTCAGCATAAGGCAGCTTGATGTGATTACAGCCTAGTAATGCCTTTTAGATGGAATCGTCACACAGGCACACAAAAGCACTGGAACAATCCACTTGTTTTAATGGGAAACAGAAAATAGTGTAGAAATAGACTCATGGGTTCAATTTTGCAAAGTGAAGATGTAATATTGAAATGCTGGTTTTTTGTCTCAAACCAGCAAGGCTGTGAAATTCAACGTCGTCCTGAGCCTGTACAGAAGCATCAAAGGTTGCTGACATTTGAATTGCCTGGGGGGGATGACTTTTCCTTAATTAATTTTGCGAAACAACAAGAATCAGTTATTAAATCAGCCCAATATAGCATGATCTGCATTTGAAAAGACAGAGCTGGATCCTCTGATGGCAGTGCAGAAAATACAGCTTACTTTCCTAGCATTCTGCCCATAGATGCCTCATCCAGCAGAAGGTCTGACCATATTGTTCCTTTTAGGGTTGCCAGGCCCCTCTTCGCCACTGGCAGGAGGTTTTGGGGGTGGAGCCTGAGGAGGGCGGGGTTTGGGGAGGGGAGGGACTTCAATGCCATAGAGTCCAATTCCAAAGCATCCATTTTCTCCAGGGGAACTGATCTCTATTGGCCGGAGATCAGTTGTAATAGCAGGAGATCTCCAGCTAGTACCGGGAGGTTGAGCAACAAAACAAGAACCAGCATGGTGACCAAGTTGCAATTAGTTATGTAATGAAAATCTCATAATATGCAAGTAATATACAAGATTACAAAAATCCACAAAGTGGATAATTTGCAAAATCTATAAGAAAGTAGTGTAGCAAGCTTCCCCCCCCCCCCACTTTCTCCTGCTCATTTCTTTCTGTATTGTTGTTCTCTGTGTTTGTGCTGTGTAAGTCCCCATTGGGGGAAGAAGGCAGGATATAAATGAATAAATCAGGAGGTCCGCAATTTTTCTGAGCCTGCGGGCAGATTTGGAATTTTGACACGGCATGGTGGGCGCAGCAACAAAATGGCGACCACAAAATGGCAGGCGCAGGAGGCAGGGCCAGCCACAAAATGATGGCCGCAGCTTCACTTCAGTAGCACAGCGTAGATCCTTGCGCTGCAGTGGCAGCTGCCACCCAAGCGACATTTTAAAAAATCTCCACAGCCCATCAAATCTCCAATAGTCAACCAGAAGCCTTTCTGGGCAAAAGCCCTACCTGGCCCCACCTACTTCCTAAGGACACTTGGCGGGCACCAGAAAAGGTGTCAGCGGGCAGCATGGCATCCACAGGCACCACGTTGGGGACCCCTGGAATAAATAAATACATGAGGGGGATGTAGGGTTGCCAACCTACAGGTAGTAGCTGAAGATCTCCTGCTATTACAACTGAATTCCAGCCGATAGAAATTGGTTCCCCTGGAGAAAATGGCCGCGTTAGCCATTGGACTCTATGGTATTGAAGACCCTCCCCTCCCCAAACCCTGCCCTCCTCAGGCTCCGCCCCAAAAATCTCCAAATATTTCCCAACCCGGAGTTGGTAGCCCTAGTGGGGCGGGACATTCTAAGCAGGTATTTCAGAGCCAAGCCAGCCAATGATTTCCTTGTTATTCCAGTCAAATCCAACTGGGTTAATTTAATATAAACTCATTCTGTTTTCTAACAGCGCATTTCCCCTTGTGTGTTGAGTAACAATCTGGAGAAGAATCTGTGCATCACTTCCCAGCACCAGGCGGGAACAGACGCCACCTCCCATTGTTATGGAAGAACTTGTAACTTCCGCATTGTTTCTCTATCTCGGTTGCCATATTGCAAGATTTAATCCATTATTACGAGGAAATCATTACTTATTGGATTATCTACCCTGGTGTGTACTTCCAGATATGGATTGAGACAAAGGCCATCGCTTATAAAGAATACATGACACCAAACATGGATTGGATTTTACCGGCTTGGCTTATTGAAAACCAGAGATAGCGTCGTGCTCTTGTTTAATTTGCGCTGTGCGCGCAGGAGGGGCAGAACTTTTGTTAAGTTCTCGTCTGCTCTTGTTCTGCGCTGCGAGTTATCGTTTCTCATAGGTTTCCTGCATTTATGTGATATCGTGTTTGCGGCTGTGGGAAGAAATGTGCACGCGGGAGTTAAGCGCCGAGAGGATCCCTGGCGGTGCCGAGCACGTCGACGCTATCAGCTACATGACACAGCACCTCTGTCAGGAAGGTAGGCAATTATCATCATGTGCTGAATAATTAACTACGACAGTGACACATTCCCCCCTCCGCAGTGGCCCTTGGCTTGCGAGCTAAAGTTCTCCGGGTGACACGGGAGAAACGATCAAACAAGAGGAACTACAGCTGTGAAGTCCCAGACTGTGGCGCCTTTCAAGTCGAACGGGCAACAAAAGAAACGGAGTCTTCTTTTAAACGGTATGTTAATATTTAATAGGGCAGCGGTATCGAGGACACGATTTAACGTTCATTTGACACCTGTCATATCAGAAGTCGAGTTGGGAGGTGGAGCATACGGCTCAAGGAAGGGGAATCCCGAAGACAAACCTCAGTCTCGCCGCATTACGACCCTTCACAATTCCTCAGTGCAGAAAAGAGAAGAAAAAGAAGAGTTGGTTTTTATATGCCGACTTTCTCTACCACTTAAGGCAGAATCAAACTGGCTTACAATCACCTTCCCTTCCCCTCCCCACAACAGACACCCTGTGAAGTAGGTGGGGCTGAGAGAGCTCTAAGAGCTGTGACTAGCCCAAGGTCACCCAGCTGGCTTTGTCGGAGTGGGGAAACCAACTTGGTTCACCAGATTAGCCTCCGCCGCTCATGTGGAGGAGTTGGGAATCAAACCCGGTTCTCCAGATTAGAGTTCACTGCTCCAAACCACCGCTCTTAACCACTACACCATGCTGGCTCCATGGTGCTATGGGCAACTTAGAGCTACACACACACACACACACACACCAGGCATGGAGCTGGGGGAAGGAGCCCCCAGGGCAGGAGGCGAGGGAGAGGGAGCATGTGTGCTACATGCACATGCAATGCATGCGCAAGGTGGAACCAGGCGCTGTTGCCCCCAGGGGCCAGGCATGGAGCTGGGGTAGGGTTGCCAGGTCCCTCTTCACCACTGATGGGAAGTTTTTGCGGTGGAGCCTGAGGAGGGCGGGTTTTGGGGAGGGGAGGGACTTCAATGCCATGCAATCCAATTGCCAAAGCGCCAAGTTCTCCAGGGGAACTGATCTCTATGGGCTGGAGATCAGTTGTAATAGCAGGAGATCTCCAGCTAATACCTGGAGGTTGGCAACCCTATGCTGGGGGAAGGAGCAGAGAGAAATGCACCCGGCATGGCATGCGGCAGCCGCCCTTACAGAATACAAGCTCTCCCCCAAAAACCTCCCGCCGGTGGCGAAGAGGGACTTGGCAACTCTAGGGGTCCCCTGCATGGTGCCTGTGGCCACCATGATGCCTGCCAACCCCTTTTCTGGCACTCACCAAGTGTTTTTAGGAAGTGGGTGGGGCCAGGAAGGGCTTTTGCCCAGCCAGGATTCTCATTGACCGTTGGAGGTTGGATTGGCTGGGCAGTTTTAAAATGGGGCTTTGGCACACCGCTGCCGCCACAGCACAAGGATCGGCACCGCGCGGTTGAAGTTAAGCTGTGGTGATCCTTTTGTGGCTGGCTCCGCCTCCTGAGGCAGCCATTTTAAGGCAGCTGTTTTGTTGCTGCGCCCACCACGCCGGGTCAGAACTCAAAAACTGCCTGCTTGCTCCAAAAAGGGTTGGGGACCCCTGCCCTAAAATCTGGTGCCCTGGGAGATTTGCTAGGTTTCCCCAATGGTCAGGCCATCCCTTGTCTAAGTCCAGCATGAATTAGCATTAGGAAGAGTTTTCTAACAGTTAGAGCTAGAGTTGCCAACCTCCAGGTAGTAGCTGGAGATCTCCTGCTATGACCACTGATCTCCAGCCCATAGAGATCAGTTCACCTGGCGGAAATGGCCAACTTTGGCAATAGGATTCTATGGCACTGAAGTCCCTCCCCTCTCCAAACCCCACACTCCTCAGGCTCCGCCCCACAAACCACCCACCGGTGGCAAAGAGGGACCTGGCAACCCTAGTTAGAACAGTTCCTCAGTGGAACAGGCTTCCTTGGGAGGTGGTAAGCGCTCCTTCCCTGGAGATTTTTAAGCAGAGGCTAGATGGCCATCTGTCAGCAAGGCTGATTCTATGACCTTAGGCAGATGATGAGGGGGAGGGCATGCCGGTCATCTTCTGGGCATGGAGTAGGGGTCACTGGGGGTGTGAGGGTGAGGTAGTTGTGAATTTCCTGTATTGTGCAGGGGGTTGGACTAGATGATCCTGGTGGTCCCTTCCAACTCTATGATTCTATGAACCAATAACTAGAAGGAAGTCTTCTTTTAGTCAGTTCTCACTGTACTCTGCAGCTCCATTCCTGCCCCTTCTATCACGTTGTGTGCTAGGCCACAACTTACCTTCAGAAGCTGTTCTTGTTGGAAGTGAAGGACTTTGTGCTATCTATTAACCTCAGGTTTCAGAGAGGGACTTGACTAGTGAATCAGAGAGATAGAGGGGAGAAGACACTGGGCATCTTTTCTCTACTGCTCTGAACTATCCCTTTGATGTGTAAATTACTACTCTCAGGGAAACTTCCTTCCTTCCTGCTTCTTCAAGAAGAAGAAGAAGAAGAGTTGGTTTTTATATGCCAACTTTCTCTACTGCTTAAGTAAGAATCAAACTGGCTTACGATCACCTTCCCTTCCCCTCCCCACAACAGACACCCAGTGAGGTAGGTGGGACTGAAAGAGCTCTGATAGCTGAGACTAGCCCAAGGTCACCCAGCTGGCTTCATGTGTAGGTTTAAGGAAACCAGTTCACCAGATTAGCGTCTGCCACTCATGTGGAGGTAGGGTTGCCAGCCTCCAGGTACTAGCAGGAGAACCTCCAGGTACTAGCAGGAGAACATGTCCATTCCTCTCTTAAAGTTCCCCAGGTGAACTGATCTCTATCAGCTTGAGATCAGTTGTAATAGCAGGAAATCTCCAGCTAGTACCTGGAGGTTGGCAACCCTGCTAATCGCTTTAACTGGAGATGTTTGGGATTGAACCTGGGACCTTCTGCATGCCAGGCAGATGCTCTACCGCTGAGCCACAGCCCCTCCCCATCTTTCCCAAAGGTCCTCCAAAACCTGGAATCAGTACTGCACCAGCCAACCTCCTTTCCAACATTTTGCTGTCTCATATTGGAGAAGGAACTCCCAGACCTCCAAATATACCGCTCTTGCTATAATACTAAATTCTCCAGCACCGAGGAAGGTAGTAGGGCACACAGCACTCAGTGTAATAAGGCTTAGTGGTTCTAAATTAATTGGGACCAAGTCTCACAAATCTCTTTACAAAGGGAGATATATGGCTGCTCCGCTTTAGGGCTTGCTGCAGATTTCTTACACACACATGCAATTTATCTGCATTTATCAATTCCTGTGGGGCACAGTGATTCTTCTCCAGTTCGTGGGTTTGAAATTCCTCTTTAACCTCTCCAAACCCCTTTTGCCTTCCTTTCTTTGATCTTGGAGGTCCAGCATCTAGATCTTTTTTAATTAGGGTTGCCAACTTCCAGGTGGTGGCTGGAGATCTCCTGCTATTGCAACTGATCTCCCGCCGATAGAGATCAGTTCCCCTGGAGAAAATGGCCGCTTTGGACATTGGCATTGGAGTCCCTCCCCTCCCCAAACCCCGCCCTCCTCAGGCTCCACCTCTAAAACCTCCCGCCGGTGGTGAAGAGGGACCTGGCCACCTTAGTTTTAATACCAATAGTCAATTCAATAAGCAAAACAAAATAGTTCGTCAATGAGTTGCCAATTACTTGACAGTGAATGTTGCCGCTTTGCTGGTTTAACTCAGCTCAGCACAAATTAGATTAAGGGTGAATCCAAACACACATAATTTTTAACTGGAGATGCCGGGAATTGAACCTGGGACCTTCTACGCGCAAAGTGGAGGATCGTCCACTGCACCCCAGCCCCTCCCCATAAACCTGTGCTTCCCATTTGCACCAAAGTTGCTAGGCATAGCACTGATTGGTAAGACACCCGTAGGTCCTTAACCCACTCTCCCAATACTTGACCCAGTTTTGCAACATAACTGGTTCTTGTTTGTTTGTTTTTTAAGGGGGAGGGGAAAAGCAGACCACAAAAATGCACTGAGTTAGACCTAAGCACGTTTTTTTTAAAAAAGAGATAGTTCATACAAAGCATGATAGATAGGGTCGCCAACCTCCAGGTACTTGCTGGAGATCTCCTGCTATTACAATTGATCTCCAGCTGATAGAGATCAGTTCACCTGGAGAAAACGGCCACTTTGGCGATTGGACTCTATGGCATTGTAGTCCCTCCCCTCCCCAAACCCCACCCTCCTCAGGCTCTGCCCCCAAACCTCCCACCAGTGGCAAAGAGGGACTTGGCAACCCTAATGGTAGATAGGGTTGCCAACCTCCAGGTGGTGGCTGGAGATCTCCCGCTATTACAACTGATCTCCAGGCGACAGAGATCAGGTCCCCTGGAGAAAATGGCTGCTTTGGCAGTTGGACTGTAGGGCATTGAAGTCCCTCCCCTCTCCAAACCCCACCCTCCTCAGGCTCTGCCCCCAAAATCTCCAGGTAATTCCCAAACCGGAGCTGGCAACACTAATGATAGATGGGAAAGACAGACCGCTGAGTCAGCATTCTATTTGCAGATCAGTATGTCAGTCAGAGGTAGGGTTGCCAGGTCCCTCTTCAACACTGACGGGATGTTTTTGGAGTGGAGCCTGAGGAGGGTGGGGTTTGGGGAGGGGAGGGACTTCAGCACCAGAGAGTCCAATGGCCAAAGCGGCCATTTTCTGCAGGTGAACCAATCTCTATCGGCTGGAGATCAGTTGTATTAGCAGGAGATCTCCAGCTAGTACCTGGAGGTTCAAGCACTGTAGTCTGATTGGATAAGACTAACCAGCTGACTCGGAAGCAAGTGCATCTTTTTCGCGGCGCGTAGAATCCACGCAACCTCAGCGTATTTATGATTTGGGACACTTTGACAAGTTTTTTCTTATAATATGTTGAAATCAGTTATGGATATTGTTCCACCAAACAAGACGGAATTATAAGAGCATCACCATCATTTGAGCATATTCTCCGTGTGTTGACATTATCCTGTATTGGTATAACAGCTTTACATCATATTGTTTAGCATATATTACATGCATATACGCATGGCGGTTTACCTTGCATTTTGTTATATACATTAAGGTTTTTCCTCTAAAAAAAATACACATGCATCAAATATAAGAAGTGGTTGCGTACTGAATAATTCCTTTACCAGTGTTGCAGTACCTGGAGGTTGGCAACCCTAATCAAAGGAGTTGTGAAGGCAGAAAGAAGCCAGCTTGGAGCTGCAGAAGATGAAAACCGCAGTTGCTACTTAGCATGCACCCGAGGATATTGTCCCAAACTGACATTAGGATTTGGCCCGGCACGCTCCTTTTTTAATCTGACTATCAACCCGTCCCGCCGTTTCTTTTTTCTTTGACTCCATTTTGGGCCTTTTCGCCTTCCATTAAAGCCGGCAGCGATTTGACCAATGACTCCATTTGGAAAGTGTGCAGCAAGTTTTGGGCGCAGCCGCCGCACGCAAGGTGATGGAGTGGAAATCGGATGTTCAGAATTCCGCGCATGATTAAGGTGGCTTAAAAAAACACCCTTGGAGATTAAGCGCTATCTGCAGAGTTCATCACCGCCCCGCCGGTAGCCTCTGCAGAAGCTGAGCTTCATGGCAATGCATATAAACAAGCCCGAAAGGTAGACAGAAAGGAATAGGAATGTCATTGTGAATCTGCCTCTGTTCTGTGGGAGTCGAGGAGGTAGGAGGCACTGCATTAGCCACTCCAGTGTGAATAGGAATGCCAACCTCCAGGTGGTGGCTGGAGATCTCCTACTAGCCCCACCTACTAGGAGATCTCCTGCTATGAGATGGCTGGAGATCTCCTACTAGGGGCCAGCGTGGTGTAGTGGTTAAGAGCGGTGGTTTGGAGTGGTGGACTCTGATCTGGAAAACTGGGTTTGATTCCCCACTCCTCCATGTGAGCAGCGGAGGCTAATCTGGTGAACGGGATTTGTTTCCCCACTCCTACACACGAAGCCAGCTGGGTGACCTTGGGCTAGTCACACTCTCTCAGCCCCACCTACCTCACAGGGTGTCTATTGTGGGGAGGGGGAGGGCAGGTGATTGTAATTCGAATGCCAACATATTGGAAAGAAAGCTGCGGGGCTCCACGGTAACTATTTTCAACAGGACAGGAACGATGGAAACGTTTATGCAAGGCGACACCTTCTGTGAAGACTGGCACATCTTAAAAAAGTGGCTGTTCCCACACAAAGGTTTCCCTCCGTTATGAGTTCCAAACTGCAGCACTTTTTTGCTGGGGGGGGGGAGTATAACCCCATCCCTCATGCACTCTAACCCTGTTCACAAGTTAAAGTGGATGCACATCCTATCTGCACACAGTGCACTCTTGATTTTTCTTTGCATGTGTGTCGAGTAATTTTCATGTTACATTCAATGCATGTTAGGTTTGCCAACTGCCTGGTATTGGCAGGCAATTGCCCGCCAATCAACTGGGATGCCCGCCGGCCTTCCACTGGATGGCAGGCAGAAGAGGGGTGTGTGTGTTCCATATGGAAACGGTAGAGTTTTCAGAGGAGTTTGCTAGAGCATCCACCTTGCTTCCGGGTAAACCCGTAAGTGTAGGGTTGCCAGGTCCCTCTTCTCAACCAGCGGGAGATTTTGGGGGTGGAACCTGAAGAGGGTGGGGTTTGGGGAGGGGAGGGACTTCAATGCCATAGAGTTCAATTGCCAAAGCGGCCATTTTTCTCCAGGTGATCTGATCTCTATCGGCTGAAGATCAGTTGAATTAGCAGATCTCCTGCTACTACCTGGCAGTTGGCAACCCTACGTAAGTGACATCATCATGCCATGTGCGCCATGCGTGCACGGATCACTCCCCCTAGCAATGCCCCTGCAAAGCTCCCAACAGAGCCGAGGGGCAACATGGCAACCCTAACACATGTACAGCTGGACATGTGAGTTAAACCACACATTTATCCATGTACTGGTCCTTAGTTTCATTTGTTAAGTGAACGTGCATTGGCTCTTTCTTACAAACCGGGAGACACATGTACTGTACATGCAGAATGTATGAGCGTTCACTGTCATTTGAGAACTCCTGTGTCAGACGTTAACACAATTATGTGTGAGCTATGGGTTCTCCTCAATTCCTGTGCATGCAATGCTCATTTATGTTAAGGCTTGTGCTTCACCCTTCCTTCCCTCTGCCATTTTCCCTACCTGAAACAGTCCCATAAGAATGTGTGTGTGTGTAAAGTGCCGTCAAGTCACAGCTGACTTATGGCGACCCCTTTGGGGGTTTTCAAGTATAAGAACATAAAAAAGGCCCTGTTGGATCAGGCCAAGGCCCATCAAGTCCAGCAGGCTGTTCACCCAGTGGCCAACAAGGTGCCTCTAGGAAGCCCACAAACAAGACGGCTGCAGCAGCATTTTCCATCCTGTGTTCCACACTACCTAAATATAACAGGCATGCTCCTCTGATCCTGGAGAGAATAGATATGCAACATGACTAGCATCCATTTTGGCTAGTAGCCATGAATACCCCTCTCCTCCATGAACATGTCCTCTCCCCTCTTAAAGCCTTCCAAGTTGGCAGCCATCCCCACATCCTGGGGCAGGGAGTTCCACAATTTAGCCATGCATTGCATGACGAGTGGGTGCTGTTGGGCCTACTGAGGAACACTGCCTGTATCCCAAGGAACATGTGAGTTTTCTCAGATAGCATCACGCTGGGACTGGGTGAAGACCTGTGTGGACCTGTGACCTCTTCCATTCCCTTGAAACTTATCTTTCTGACCCGTGGAAGCTGAAAGAAGCAAAGAGGTATGCTAATGAGGTCTTTGTAGCCGGAAAATCCTTCCTTAGCAAAGTATTAGAAAATGTCAGACCAAGGTTTAAAATCAGAAAGCGTTTAACGTGACTGCATGGGTTTACTGCAAATTCCCAGGTACAATTCAGAGGGTTGGCGTTGGCCTTTAAAACCCTAAAAGATTTCAGCCCAGGGAACCCCTTGGGGTAGTTTGCCAATAAGAAAGGTTTCAAACATCTGTTTATTATTCACATTATTATCTTTCACACGATGCAGCTGAATCAAACTCTAATGGGAGCCAGTGTGGTGTAGTGGTTAAGAGCGGTGGTTTGGAGCGGTTAGATTCCCCGCTCCTCCACATGAGCGGCAGACGCTAATCTGGTGAACCGGGTTGGTTTCCCCGCTCCTACACACGAAGCCACCCCAAACCCCGCCCTCCTCAGGCTCCACCCCAAACACCTCCCGCCAGTGGCGAAGAGGGACCTGGCTCCCATCCAAAAACCCTACCCGCAATATCAAGGTGTTACCCAATGTGGTGCCGGCAACCCTCATTTCAGTGCTAGGAACTCCATTCTTTTCTTACCAAGCATACGGTTTTTCAAACAGTTTTCTCACCACCGCCAACAAATCAGTGCAAGGGGGATGTTGCCAAAGAGAACGCTTGCCATCCGGCTTCTGGCTGTCCCCCTTCTGTTTCACAGTTGACACTAAAAGCACTTTTCAGCACCTCGCACACTTACCATGGCCCTGAAAATGGCAGGCTTGTCAGCGTCGGACAAGAAATGAAGACCTTTTTGAAATCAACAGAAATGTCTCTTTGCGTCAATGCGGACGCGGGAAACCGAAAACAACAATTGAAGGATCTTACGCGGCTTTCTGCTTTGCGGGAGAAGAAGGCATTTTCTTCTCTGGAGGAGAACTGGCAAGGGACGACGAGATGCAAGGCACACACACCCCCTTGCTGCCTCCCACCCAGCGTGAGAGCCAGCATGGTGTAGTTGTTAAGAGCTGGCAACTCTAATCTGAACAACCGGGTTTGATTCCCCACTCCTACACAAGGGCAGTGGATAGGGTGGCCAACCTCCAGGTAATAGCTGGAGATCTCCTGCTATTACAACTGATCTCTGGCCGATAGAGATCAGTTCACCTGGAGAAAACGGCCGCTTTGGCAATCGGACTCTATGGCATTGAAGTCCCTCCCCTCCCCCAAACCCCGCCCTCCTCAGGCTCCGCGTCCAAAACCTCCCGCCGATGGAGAAGCGGGACCTGGCAACCCTAGGAGTGGATTCCAATCTGGTGAACCAGGTTTGTTTCCTCACTCCTCCACTTGGGCGGTGGACTCTAATCTGGAGAACCGGGTTTGACTCCCCACTCCTCCACATGAGTGGAGGACTCTGATCTGGAGAACTGGGTTTGATTCCCCACTCCTCCACATGTGCAGTAGACTCTAATCTGGAGAACCAGGTTTGATTCCCCACTCCTCCACATGAGTGGAGGACTCTAATCTGGAGAACTGGGTTGGTTTCCCTGCTCCTCCACATGAGCAGTGGACTCTAATCTGGAGAACCGGGTTTGATTCCCCACTTCTCCACATGAGCGATGGACTCTGATCTGGAGAACTGGGTTTGATTCCCCACTCCTCTACATGAATGGCCAACTCTAATCTGGAAAACCAGGTTTGATTCCCCAGTCCCCACTCCTCCACTTGGGCGGTGGACTCCAATCTGGAGAACTGGGTTTGTTTCCCTGCTCTTCCACATGAAGCCAGCTAGGTGACCTTGAGCAAGTCACAGCTCTCTTAGAGCTCTCTTGGTCCCACCTACCTCACAAGGTGTCTCTTGTGAGGAAGGAAGGGAAGGAGATTGTAAACCAGTTTGATTCTCCTTAAAAGGTAGAGAAAATCGGCACATAAAAAACAACTCTTCTTCTCCTTCCACTAGGCTAACAGGCCTATTGATAGGCTTATTCTCACTGAATGTATTTTCTATTTTCCAAGCCATCTAACCTAGTGGCCAGCACCCCGCCTTGTGGCAATGAATTGCACATAATTTGCCTTTGCTAACGTGGAGAATGTTTGCCACAGTGTTATATGTTGTCCCTTGGTGGTGATTTTAGCTCCTTTCTTTGCTATTTATGGTTTCATTATTTTTATTATGGATCTTAATCTGTTTTTATGTATGTGAAACCTCATTCTGCAGGCCACCCTGCTGAGCCCGTATATAAATAAATATGCGTTATAGCTCGTCTTATAAAATCATTCACACCAAAAGGTGGGATCTAATAGACTTCCAACGCTCAGAGAAGGAGGACAGATTTTTCTCTTCACCTGCCTTCTCCATACACTTGTCATTTCTACTTCCACACATTTCATAATTCTCTACCCCAAGTTGGGTTGCCAGGTCTCTCACTATAGCAGAAGCCCTCCTGCTGGAAACCCCCTGCTGGTTGCCAACTTCCAGGTAGTAGCTGGAGATCTCCCGCTATTACAACTGATCTCCAGCCGATAAAGATCAGTTCAACCTGGAGAAAAATGGCCGCTTTGGCCATTGGACTCTATGGCATTGGCCATTGGACTCTATGGCGTTGAAGTACCTCCCCTCCCCAAACCCCACCCTCCTCAGGCTCCGCCCCAAAAACCTCCTGCCGATGGCGAAGAGGGACAGGGCAACCCGACCCCCGACCCCCACCCCCACACGGTAGGGGGAAAATAAAGGGGAAATCTCTGTTGCGTAGATGGCGTGATGTCATTTCCGGGGCAAATGCAGAAGTGACATCACACTGCTCTATAGTAAAACCATGGTGTTTCTGATGAATGCTATGGTGTCATGACATGACTGCTGAGTTCAACCTGGAAATGATGTCATGCCCTCAACATGACACCCCTCCCATGTTCCCTCTCCCCAGTCCCTGGTCAGCCACCCTAATTGGAGCTCTCCTGGCCATTATCATTGTTGCAAATTGAAATCTCCCCAACGCTTTAGACTTTCTTGGTAGGGAAGGTGCCCCAGCCCGTTGATTGGATTGGTTTTCCACGTTGCCCTAATGAAGATGTCATAGTCCCACTGTACACTGCATTGGTTAGGCCACACCTGGAGTATTGTGTGCAGTTCTGGAGGCCTCACTTCAAAAAGGATGTGGACAGAATGGAGCGGGTGCAGAAAAGAGCGACGAGGATGATCAGGGGCCTGGAGACCAAGCCCTACGAGGAAAGGCTGAGGGAGTTGGGAATGTTTAGGCTGGAGAGGAGGAGGTTGAGGGGGGACATGATCACTTGAAGGGAGACATGGTCACTCTCTTTAAGTATTTGAAGGGCTGTCAGTGGAGGGCAGGGAGCTGTTCCTGTTGGCAGCAGAAGATAGGACTCAAAACGATGGGTTTAGATTGTGGGAGGAAAGGTACGTGCTGGATATTAGGAAAAATGTTTTTACAGTAAGAGTTGTTCGTTTGTGGAATCAGCTACCTTGGGAGGTGGTGAGCTCCCCCTCACTGGCAGTCTTTAAGCAGGGGGTGGACAAGCACTTGTCAGGGATGCTCAAGGCTGATCCTACATTAAGTAGGGGGTAGGACTAGATGGCCTCTATGGCCCCTTCCAACTCTATGATTTGATGATTCGATGATTCTATACAGGTTTGCTGACTTTCTCACAGTGCAATCCTAAGAACATGTTTGTGGGAGTAAGTCCCGTTGAGAAGACCAGAGTGAAATTGTAAGTAGACCTGAAAAGTCAGAAAGGTTCATCTTTTACAGAAACCATGCTGATCTTTTCAGCTTGTTCGTAAGTATTATATTATACTTTAAAAAACTAGTTACCTAGGAAACATATTAGGCTAATGTCTGGATCCTCTATTAATATTTTTAAAATTAACATTATATTGGCTACTCTCCAGCTCTTTCTTAAAGGAAGCAAATTACAGAAATTAGTTAAAATATGAACAATTACGCATCTTCAATAATCCTTGGATGAATGCCATCTGGTCCCGTGAGTTGTTACTTTTTAATGTGCTAATGAGTTCTAAAACTTCGTCTTCTATCACCTTTATTTGACATAGTTCCTCAGACGCACTCCCTGAAAACAATGATTCAGGTGTCAGTATCTCTCCGACATCTTTTTCACTAATAACGGATAACAAAGGAGTCCTTTTAGTTTCTCTGCAGTTTCCAGGAAGCGAAATCACATCTCTGCCGCTGAGCATCTGTGCTCCGAATGTAGCAACCGTTTTTCCAACAGAAAGGAAGAGAAAACGGCGGCTGGTTGGGCGAGATTTGGCTTGATTTGGCAAGCAGGTGAGGAAAAGTTAAAAAAAACACCAAGCAGCACAAGGTAGAAAGCCAGTGTGACGTAGTGGTTAAGAGTGATGGACTCTAATCTGGAGAACCAGTTTGATTCCCCACTCCTCCACATGAGAGGTGGACTTTAATCTGGTGAACTGGATTTGATTCTCTGCTCTTCCACATGAGTGGCGCACTGTAATCTAGTGAACCGGGTTGGTTTCCTATACATCCCTACACACATACGCACAGATAGCCACTCCAATGGGCCTCAGGAAGTGCCCAACCATGCCAGTCCCCAATGCCAGGCCTGGGCTGAAATGCTTCCACCAGGATTTGATTTGTTTGCATGTCTGACAAATCAGGCTTGGCTAGGGTTGCCAACCTCCAGGTAATAGCCGGAGATCTCCTGCTATTACAACTGATCTCCAGCCGATAGAGATCGGTTCACCTGGAGAAAATGGCCTCTTTGGCAATTGGACTCTATGGCATTGAAGTCCCTTCCCTTCCCTCCCCAAACTCCGTCCTCCTCAGGCTCCGCCCCAAAAACCTCCTGCTGGTGGTTAAGAGGGACCTGGCAACCCTAGGCTTGGCGCATGTCTCACGAATGTATCCTGACTCTTTTGCATGTTCTTCTTCTCTCCTACCACTGTGTCTTTCCCGGTTGCCTTTCCGTAGAGGTACGTTTTCTCCTCCTGAAGCTGAAAGCAAGATGGATCCCGTTAAGAGACTTCCCAGTGGCAGTTTATATGCCAGATGCCCCGCCACTTACTTAAGGTAATAAACGTTACGCATCTGTGCAATTAATTTTCTTTTCCGCTTTGCTTTGTAATGACAGCTGACAGCTTTTGTTACAGGGCCTGCCTCCATGTTAAGCGGCCACTAAATTATGTGTACAGATTAATTGCAAGCTGGAAAATAAAAAGAGCGTCCGCTTGAGGATACCGAAGGAGGTCTGAATTGTGTTTATCGCGGGGGGGGGGGGAGCTTATTTATTTCCCGGTTATGATGTGTGGTACAATCACTTTAAAAAAAACTCTCATAACTGTGGTGGTAAATAGCATTGGTTCACTGTCGGCAATAAAGCGTGGGCCGGGAGCCCAACCCCTGGTTTAAGGAAGGGCTGATTTATAGGGTACGGCATCGGTTGCCGTATTGCGTTTCTTTCAAATTATTCCACCTGTCTGATGCGATGGCGATGTGACATATGCCTGGCTCAGCAGATGTGCTACAAGCCTATCTGAGAATACATGGATCAGAGGAGCATGCCTATTGGGTGCTGTGGAAGACAGGCAGGAGAATGCTGTTGCAGCCTTCTTGCTTGTGGGCTTCCTGGAGGCACCTGGTTGGCCTCTGTGTGAACAGACTGCTGGACTTAATGGGCCTTGGCCTGATCCAGCAGGGCTTTTCTTATGTTCTTATGTTCTTAGGAAATGGGTCTGCAAAAACTGTGGTCACTGAGCATGACAGCAAGAAAGAAGTACAAATCCCATACTATATATATGCCAAGTTTGCAAGGGCAGGCTTATGCAAACTGCACTGCCACACTGACATCCAGGTAGAGTTGGCCCCTGGCAGGGCTTTGGGGGCGGGGACACGGCGGGGGGTATGCGGTGTTGATTCGCCATGATGTCTCTTCTGGGGAATCCCAGAAGTGACATCAGGTAGCCCTAGGAATTGCCAGAAATTCTTTGGTAAAACTGTTGAGTTTCTCTTGATTCCTAGAGCGAAGAAGAAGAAGAAGAAGAAGAAGAAGAAGAAGAAGAAGAAGAAGAAGAAGAAGAAGAAGAAGAAGAAGAAGAAGAAGAAGAAGAAGAAGAAGAAGAAGAAGAAGAAAAAGAGTTGGCTTTTATATGCCGACTTTCTCTACCACTTAAGGGAGAATCAAACCGGCTTACAATCACCTTCCCTTCCCCTCCCCACAACAGACACCCTGTGAAGTAGGTGAGGCTGAGAGAGTGTGACTAGCCCAAGTTTACTAAGCTGGCTTCATGTGGAGGAGTGGGGAAACCAACCCGGTTCACCAGATTAGCCTCCGCCACTCATGTGGAGGAGTGGGGAATCAAACCTAGTTCTCCAGATCACAGTCCACCACTCCAAATCACCACTCTTCACCACGACACCACGCTGGCTCTCATGACATCAATTCCGAGTTTTTCTCAGAAGTAAGGTCACAGAAGGCTCAACAGCAGAGTTGGTTTTTTTTAAAAAAAATTCTGAGTGGCAGTGGGCAATGGGGGTTGCTGGCAGGAGGCTTCCCACCACAGTGGAAGGCCTGGAAACCCTACACGAGGGTCTTCTTTGCCACGTTGATCTTGCTGAGCGAGATCCACCAAGGCCCTGAATTGCCCAGCTCCCACCAAATCCCAGCACATCTAACCTCACAGCTATTCTGCTCAATAATCAGAGTTGCCAGCTCTGAGCTGGGAAATACCTGGAGAGTTTTGGGGTGGAGTTAGGGTTGCCAACCTCCAGGTGGCGGCTGGAGATCTCCTGCTATTACAACTGATCTCCAGCCAATAGATCCGTTCCCCTGGAGAAAATGGCCGCTTTGGCCATTGGACTCTATGGCATTGAAGTTCCTTCCCTCCCCAAACCCTGCCCTCCTCGGGCTCTGCCCCAGAAACCTCCCGCCAGTGCCGAAGAGGGACCTGGCAACCTTACCTGATCCTAGGGTTGCCAACCTCCAGGTGGCGAAGGAAAATAACAAGCACTGATGGCTACTGGAAACATCAATAAGACTTTTTATAATTCAGTCATAAAAATCAAACCTTATACAGTGAAACAGAAGCAAACAAAGTCCCGTGGTGAAAATAATTTTCGCCAGGTGAGGTCTCCCGGTTGCCAAGTTCCAGGTAAAAGCTGGAGATCCGTTCACTGGGGCGGCACTAGCGGCATGCCAAGCCGCAAATGAAACAGGTACCGCAGGCAAAGGTAGTTGCAGATCGATATTGGCTGTATGTAGCCGAAGAATTTTGAGCCAAAACTTGATTTTAAAGTAAATTGTAACAAAAATTGGGGCTGAATTGCCCTTTACTTTGAGGAGAATTTCCTTAGAATATTTTAAGCCCGAAATAGGATTCCGGTATTTTCCTATTTCGCTGATGCTTTGTCCATCGGGCTTAAGGTGGCTTGAGCTAGTATATTTGACTCTATATAAGAAAAATAATACAAAAATGCGAGACTTGAATATGCTATACAATCTTAAGAATACTAATATTGCTAATATAATTATACAGAGGAGTCTTAACACATACATACCAAATGCCAGTGAATAATATCACATCTGTCATGAGGAAGGCTTGTAGCATTCTTAACAATGAGTACTCATAGCAATGCTTAAATGTGCTATATTGCCAACAGGTGCAACTAGCATTAAAGAAACAGTACATTTTAGAAACAAGAGAAGGCCTTGTGCCAATTACATGTTCAAAGCTACCAGGTCATTTTACAAAAAACAGGAATAATCATAGGCTGTGTTCAATCCATAAGGAGACATTGTGTTAAACATAAAAATAAAGCGATTTTCTTGTTGAGACAGAAGTCTGTCTATATTTTGTTTTGTGTGAGGTTTGGGTGCATATTGCCAGATCACAAAGAACTGAATGTCAGTGTCAGCATGTCTCATTTCATTGTAATGTGAAACTAAAGGGGCCTCTACCACGTTATTGCGAATACGTGACCTGTGTTCACCCACACGTAATTTAATGGGTCTAGTTGTCTTTCCTACATAAAGTAGACCACATGGACATCTCAATAAATAAATAACATTTTTGCTATTACAGTTTGAGAAAAGTTTTAATTTAAAACAAAAATTAGTAACAGGGTTGGTAAATTCTTTTACTGGCAAAGAAAATGGGCACATGTTACATTGTCCACATCTATAATGACCCAATGGGATAGTAGAAGATTTTTTAAGTAAGGCATCTGTATGAATTAATTGATCCCTTAAAGAGGAAGTCTTTCTATAGCCAAATCTGGGCTTTATAGTACAACCAGGAATTTCCTGTACTAGATGCCAATGCTTATATATGATATTTTGAATATCCCTGGTATGGGTAGAAAATTGTAAAGATGAGGTAATCCCTTGAAACACACTTTGCCTTCTTTGGTCACTAATTAATGTAGAACGATCCATGTTATCCACTTTAGCTCTAGCTTGAGAAATCACTTCATGTGGATAACCTCTAGAGAGAAGTACTTTGGTCAAATCATCAGCTGCTTGATTGTAAATAGCTTGTTCTGTAGCATTCCTACGAAGCCTGAGGAATTGACCATAGGGTAGGTTTTGCTTTAAATGTTTTGGGTGAAAAGAGTTGTAATGAAGGAGTGCTCCTTTGTCTGTGATTTTTTTAAATGGTTGCACTGATAAAGTTAAATCCGAGGTAACAGCCACAGTTAAGTCCAAAAAATTAATTTTGTTTTTGTGCATCTGTCCTGTCCACTGAATATGTGGATTTTTTGAATTAAGCCAGACTATTAATTCATCATAGTGTTGCTTATTATTTAGGACCATGAAAGCATCATCCAAAAAACGAAAATAAACCAAAATATTAGAAATAAAAGGACAATTACTGTACAAAAAGGATTTTTCATAATCTGCCATATATATATTGGCCAGAGAAGGTGCACACGAGCACCCCATTGCTACTCCCTTGACTTGTAAAAAAATATCATCCTGGAAACGAAAAAAATTATTCTCCAGTACTAAGTCAAGGAGATCCAACAAAATGGATTTTTCAAAAAATACCCCATCTTACATACAGGACAGTAAGGATTTTATAAATAAAATTGAAGGCATTTCCATCCCTAAGGACTCAATTTTGGTTACTTTGGATGTTATAGCCCTTTATACAAATATTCCTTTAGATCATATTAGGGCTATTGTCTCTGATTTGCTGGAGGCACGTATGGAAAAAATTCCTCCTTCTCATTTTTTGTTGGATCTCCTTGACTTAGTACTGGAGAATAATTTTTTTCGTTTCCAGGATGATATTTTTTTACAAGTCAAGGGAGTAGCAATGGGGTGCTCGTGTGCACCTTCTCTGGCCAATATATATATGGCAGATTATGAAAAATCCTTTTTGTACAGTAATTGTCCTTTTATTTCTAATATTTTGGTTTATTTTCGTTTTTTGGATGATGCTTTCATGGTCCTAAATAATAAGCAACACTATGATGAATTAATAGTCTGGCTTAATTCAAAAAATCCACATATTCAGTGGACAGGACAGATGCACAAAAACAAAATTAATTTTTTGGACTTAACTGTGGCTGTTACCTCGGATTTAACTTTATCAGTGCAACCATTTAAAAAAATCACAGACAAAGGAGCACTCCTTCATTACAACTCTTTTCACCCAAAACATTTAAAGCAAAACCTACCCTATGGTCAATTCCTCAGGCTTCGTAGGAATGCTACAGAACAAGCTATTTACAATCAAGCAGCTGATGATTTGACCAAAGTACTTCTCTCTAGAGGTTATCCACATGAAGTGATTTCTCAAGCTAGAGCTAAAGTGGATAACATGGATCGTTCTACATTAATTAGTGACCAAAGAAGGCAAAGTGTGTTTCAAGGGATTACCTCATCTTTACAATTTTCTACCCATACCAGGGATATTCAAAATATCATATATAAGCATTGGCATCTAGTACAGGAAATTCCTGGTTGTACTATAAAGCCCAGATTTGGCTATAGAAAGACTTCCTCTTTAAGGGATCAATTAATTCATACAGATGCCTTACTTAAAAAATCTTCTACTATCCCATTGGGTCATTATAGATGTGGACAATGTAACATGTGCCCATTTTCTTTGCCAGTAAAAGAATTTACCAACCCTGTTACTAATTTTTGTTTTAAATTAAAACTTTTCTCAAACTGTAATAGCAAAAATGTTATTTATTTATTGAGATGTCCATGTGGTCTACTTTATGTAGGAAAGACAACTAGACCCATTAAATTACGTGTGGGTGAACACAGGTCACGTATTCGCAATAACGTGGTAGAGGCCCCTTTAGTTTCACATTACAATGAAATGAGACATGCTGACACTGACATTCAGTTCTTTGTGATCTGGCAATATGCACCCAAACCTCACACAAAACAAAATATAGACAGACTTCTGTCTCAACAAGAAAATCGCTTTATTTTTATGTTTAACACAATGTCTCCTTATGGATTGAACACAGCCTATGATTATTCCTGTTTTTTGTAAAATGACCTGGTAGCTTTGAACATGTAATTGGCACAAGGCCTTCTCTTGTTTCTAAAATGTACTGTTTCTTTAATGCTAGTTGCACCTGTTGGCAATATAGCACATTTAAGCATTGCTATGAGTACTCATTGTTAAGAATGCTACAAGCCTTCCTCATGACAGATGATTCACTGGCATTTGGTATGTATGTGTTAAGACTCCTCTGTATAATTATATTAGCAATATTAGTATTCTTAAGATTGTATAGCATATTCAAGTCTCGCATTTTTGTATTATTTTTCTTATATAGAGTCAAATATACTAGCTCAAGCCACCTTAAGCCCGATGGACAAAGCATCAGCGAAATAGGAAAATACCGGAATCCTATTTCGGGCTTAAAATATTCTAAGGAAATTCTCCTCAAAGTAAAGGGCAATTCAGCCCCAATTTTTGTTACAATTTACTTTAAAATCAAGTTTTGGCTCAAAATTCTTCGGCTACATACAGCCAATATCGATCTGCAACTACCTTTGCCTGCGGTACCTGTTTCATTTGCGGCTTGGCATGCCGCTAGTGCCGCCCCAGTGAACGGATCTCCAGCTTTTACCTGGAACTTGGCAACCGGGAGACCTCACCTGGCGAAAATTATTTTCACCAGGGGACTTTGTTTGCTTCTGTTTCACTGTATAAGGTTTGATTTTTATGACTGAATTATAAAAAGTCTTATTGATGTTTCCAGTAGCCATCAGTGCTTGTTATTTTCCTTCAACTCTGTTATTATAGCACGAGGGACGATTTTTGAATTGTATAACCTCCAGGTGGCAGCTGGAGATCTCCTGCTATTACAACTGATCTCCAGCCAATAGATCCATTCCCCTGGAGAAAATGGCCGCTTTGGCCATTGGACTCTATGGCATTGAAGTTCCTTCCCTCCCCAAACCCCGCCTTCCTCAGGCTCCACCCCCAAAACCTCCTGCCGATGGCAAAGAGGGACCTGGCAACCGTACCTGTTCCCCACCCAACCGTGCTTTGGGCAAAGGCTCCTCTTTCAATTTCTTTGAAAAGAGCCTTATAAAGAAGCAGTTAACACTCGTGGTCAGATGATTAACAATGATTCATGGCGCACAAGACTTTTACTAATTAGCTCGCAATCATTTTTTTTTTGTAGGAGTGGTGAGTAATTATCCAATAAATCTGGCTCCTACTTAACCAGTTTTATTACCTGTCAGTGGGTTGCTTGTCGAGCGTTTGAACATCAAAACATGTCACCTTCCCTGAAACGCCAAGCTCAGCCCGTAGTTGCCAAGGAAACTGGACTCGGACTGTTTGTCATGGGATCCGTGGCGTGAGATCTGAAGGAGGGACAGGTTGAGAAAGCAAGGGAATGGGGAGGCATGGGGAGTTTGCCAGGCAGGGGGGCACTAGAAGAGCGATGCAGGATCACGAGGAAGTCCAAACGGCAAGATTGGACTTGGCCTGTAACCAAGAGAACTTGGGAGAAGAAGAAGAGTTGGTTTTTATACCCCACTTTTCTCTACCTTTATGCAGTCTCAAGAGTGGCTTACAATCGCCTTCCCTTCCCCTCCCCACAACAGACACCTTGCGAGGCAGGTGGGGCTGAGGGAGTTCGGAGAGAACCGTGACTCGCCCAAGGTCACCCAGCTGGCTTCATGTGGAGGAGTGGGGAATCAAACTCAACGCTCCGGATTAGAGTCCACCGCTCTGAACCGCTACACCATGCTGGAGGGAGATGGCCTTGCTTCACACGGTCAGTATGTGGCACCAAGCTGCCCTACAAGGTGAATTTGGGTTGGTCAGAGAATCATAAAAGTATAAAATCATAGAGCTGGAAGGGGCCATAAAGGCCATCTAGTCCAACCCCCTGCTCAGTGCAGGATCAGCCTAGAGCATCCCTGACAAGTGCTTGTCCAGCCTCTGCTTAAAGACTGCCAGTGAGGGGGAGCTCACCATCTTCCTAGGTAGCTGATTCCACTGTCGATCAACTCTTACTGTAAAAAACAGTTTCCTAATATCCAGCCGGTACCATTCCGCCCACAATTTAAACCCATTATTGAGAGTCCTATCCTCTGCCAACAGGAACAGCTCCCTGCCCTCCTCTAAGAGTGTGTGTGTACGTGTTAAGTGCCGTCAAGTCGCTTCTGACTCATGGCGACCCTATGAATGAAAGTCCTCCAAAATGTTCTATCTTTGACAGCCTTGCTCAGATCTTGCAAACTGAAGGCTGTGGCTTCCTCTAAGAGACAGCCCTTCAAATACTTCAAGACAGTGATCGTGTCCCCCCTCAACCTCCTCTTCTCCAGACTAAATATTCCCAGCTCCCTCAGTCTTTCCTCATATGGCTTGATCTCCAGGCCCCTGCTCATCCTCGTCGCTCTCCTCTGCACTGGCTCCATTCGGTCCACATCCTTTTCGAAGGGAGGCCTCCAGAACTGCACACCGTACCCCAGGTGCGGCCTGACCAACGCAGTGTACAGCAGAAGTATGACATCTTGCAGTTTGGATGTTATGCCTCTGTGGACGCACCCCAAGATCACATTAGGTTTTTTTTGTCGCTGAAGGATCATCCAAAGGTTCTCTTTTATAAAGTCTGAAGCTACTTTAGCTACTGGCCCATCTAGCTCAGTAAGGCAGCAGCTCTCGATGGTCTCTGGGCAAAGGACCTTCTTGACCAAGACATCAGAGGGTTCAACTGCACAATCCTCCAGCACTGTTTGACTAAGGAGAAAAATTGAGGCTTAGTGTGTAAGGTGGGGGGAGACTTTTGCTGTTTCTTTCCCTGCCATTTTCTGACCCCAAGTTGCTCTTACTCCTGCTGAGGAAAACATACTGGTTTCCTCTGTGGGTGCAGAGGAGAGCGACAAGGATGAGCGACAAGGATGACCGGGGGCCTGGAGATCATACCTGTATTTTTTTCACATATTATCTCCCATAATTACAGCTGATCTCCACACGACAGAGCGCAGTTCCCCTGGAGAAAATGGCTGCCTCCGAAGGTGGTCTCTAAGGCATTATACCTTGCTGAGATCCACCCCCAAACTCCATCTTCCACACGCTCTGTCCCCAAATCTCCAGGAATTTATCAAGCCAGACTTGGTAACTCTACTTGGCTTGGAATTAGGGTTGCCAAACTCTAGCAAAGGTGAGTATACATCCATTATTGATACATCAGCTTTATTTAATGGCTTGAAAAAAAAACTGTTAGACTACAGCTCCATGTGGCCACATTGTCAGGTTACATTAAGGCACAAATTATACCTCGTGGCTTACATTTGCATAAGGTGCCTACGTTATTTAGGGATTCCTCAAAGTTCAGAGATTAGTGGATTGCTATTTTGAACTGATGTTCCTTCGACCTTATGCTACTTATTGTTGATCAGGCAAAGACAAAATTTATATAATAATATTAGTATGAATGTATATTCGTGTGTGTGTAAAGTGCAGTCAAGTTGCAGCTGATTTATGGCAACCCCTTTTGGGGTTTTCATGGCAAGAGACTAACAGAGGTGGTTTGCCAGTGCCTTCCTCTGCACAGCAACCCTGGTATTCCTTGGTGGTCTCCCATCCAAATACTAACCAGGACTGACCCTGCTTAGCTTCTGAGATCTGACGAGATCAGGCTAGCCTGGGCCATCCAGGTCAGGGTGAATGTATACTTACCTTTGCTTATATATATGATTGTAAAAATTACAGTGAAACACCACTTTTTGAGTATTGATGTTGTATATATGAGACTTTTGCATTTTGATTCCCATTATATATTGGGCTATTTTTCTGCTAGTGGTTTTCTGTGTGTTTTTGGGTTTAACTAATTAGTACACAGAAGTGTCTATTTTGGCATAGCTTCCAGGTGCTGGCTGGAGGTCTCCTGCTATTACAACTGATCTCCAGCTGATATAGATCAGTTCACCTGGAGAAAATGGCCGCTTTGGCAATTGGGCTCCATGGCATTGAAGTCCCTCCCCTCCCCAAACCCCACCCTCCCCAGGCTCCGCCCAAAAAACCTCCCGCCAGTGGTGAAAAGGGACCTGGCAACTAGGGCTGTCGATTCGGTTCGTCCTGAACCAGAAAACAGCTGAATTTCCCCCGATTTGGTGGGAAAACGATGAGCCGAATTTGGTGAGTTCGGGGCAACCTGAATAAATTCAGCAAATTCGGGGGCTCAGAATCAGCAGCATAACCGTCAGTTAGTAAGCAGCATTCTCCTGCGGCCAGTCGGTGGCCAAGCTGGGTTTTCTTCTGGCCAATCATTCATGGTTGAGTGCATGAGCCCAGCTGCTGCGTGGCCCCGGGGAGAGAAAGAGAGAGTGTCTGTTTGTGTGAGAGAGAGATCCCCGTGGGGGGGGGGGTGCGTGTGCACATTCGTGGCTTTCCACATCTCCAGGGGGCCATGTTTGGAGGTAGAGGTCCCAAAATTTCAGTGTAGCTTCAGGGAACCCTTCTTGCAAGAACCCCCAAGTTTTGTAAAGATTGGGGCAGGGGGTCCTGAGATATGGGCCCAGAAGGGGTCCCCCCAAAAATTGCCCATTGGAATAAAGCTAATAAGAACACATTCGCGCCTTTCCACGGCTCCGGGGGGCGGTTTGGAGGTAGAGGTCCCAAAATTTTATCGTAGCTTGAGGGGACCCTTCTTGCAAGAACCCCCAAGTTTTGTAAAGATTGGGGCAGGGGGTCCAGAGATATGGGGCCTGGAAGGGGTCCCCCCCAAAATTGCCCATTGGAATAAAGCAAATAAGAATACATTTGGGCCTTTCCATGGCTCGAGGGGGGCATTTTTGGAGGTAGAGGTCCCAAAATGTCAGTGTAGCTTCAGGGGACCCTTCTTGCAGGAACCCCCATGTTTGGTGACAATCGGGGCAGGGGGTCCCGAGTTACGTGGTCCCCCCATCCACCCACTGGAATGATTGGGAGCAGGAGATCCTGTGCATCTAGAGAGTGGCAAATCCAAGGCAAAACCTCCCGTGCATAAATGAAATTGTATTGGATTACTCCTGAGTCCTGACTCCCAGTCCCTGCTCCTGATGGAAGAGAAGAAATCCACAGTAAGACCCATTTTGGGGCTTTTCTTTACAATTTTTTTCTTGTGTGTGTGTATGTGGGGGGGGGGAGATTGGATTTACTTCTCCGTGCTCCTGCTGGAAGACATCCACACAGTTTGATTTTGGGGTTTTTTCTCTATACCTTTTCTCCTGTGTGTGTGGGAGGAAAGCAGAGTCTGTGTGTGTGGGGGGGAGCAGTTTCTGTGGGGGGGGGGAGCCAAAGGGGGCTTTCGCCCGTTCTGCAGAGGGGGATGTGCCCGCTCGCCTCTGCGGGAGTGTGTGCTGGGCTCTGCTTTTGTTTTTTGCCCCTAGCCTGGGGTTGAGTGCGACGGTGCAGCTTGCGTGAGTCTCTTCCCAGCGCCACTCGGCAACCACGCCTCCTCCTCCTTGGTTTTTTTCCTGTTTGGGGCCGAGTTGTACTGGTTTGAGTGGGGGGGGGTTTCGCCCATTCTGCCAGGGTGTGTGTGTGCCCGCTCGCGTCTCTCGCTCCCTGGTTTGAGGGGGGGGGCTTCAGTTGTGTGTCCTCAGGTTTTCCCTCATTCATAAGATAGGTTAGGTCTATTTTGATGCTCGCTCAAAACTGGTTTTCAAATTGTGACTTAAATAATGCATTTGCCCAGTCCCGAGACTCCCGACTCCCGAGTCCGATGCAAAAAGGGAAATTCCACCCCACCTGCTCCTTATGCATAGCTAGCGCACCTCTGTCCCTTTCCATGGTTTGCAAACTCCCAAGGCCATGTCACGTGTTGCTTTGCATGGTTTTGCAAACTCCGAGTCCAACGGTCTATTTATTTCTATTCATTCCAATGGGCGGAGGGGGGGACCCCTTCCAGGCCCCATATATTGGGACCCCCTGCCCCAATCTTTACAAAACTTGGGGGTTCTTGTAAGAAGGGTCCCCTCAAGCTACGATGAATTTTTGGGACCTCTACCTCCAAACATGCCCCCCGGGGCCGTGGAAAGGCGCGTGTTCTTATTCACTTTATTCCAATGGGCAATTTTTGGGGGGGACCCCTTCCGGGCTCCATATCTCGGGACCCCTGCCCCAATCTTTACGAAACTTGGGGGTTCTTGCAAGAAGGGTCCCCTGAAGCTACGCTGAAAGTTTGGGACCTCTACCTCCAAACTTGCTCCCCCCGGAGCCGCGGAAAGGCGCGAATGTGTTTTTAATGGCTTTAAACGGCCAAATTTTCCCCCGAACTCCAAATCTTGCGCCAAATTGCACGGATCCGAATCGAGGGAGTTCAGACTTTGGCATTTCCCGAATCAAAACAGGCTGAATTTTGCTGAATCCGAATTTTACCGAAAATTTTTTTCAACAGCTCTACTGGCAACCCTACTTAGAATGGACCAACAGTGGTGTCAGCCTAGGATGTGATGACTATATCTTGAATGGAGATGACAAATTCCCATGAATTAGCATTGTTGGAGGCTGCCACAGGAAAAATATATATACAACATTAATATATAACACTAATTAATTAATTAATGTAAATAATATATAATATAAATATATAACATTTAGATGGGGTGTGCTCTGTGAGATTCATTAACTGGGGATGCTTTGCCATCATGGATAGGGTTGCCAATCTCCAGGTAAGGCCTGAAGATCTCCCACTATTACAACTGATCTCCAGCCGATAGAGATCAGTTCCCCTGGAGAAAATAGCTGCTTTGTAGGGTGGATCTATGGCATTGTACTCTGCTGAAGTCCCTCCCCTCCCCAAACTCCGCCCTCCCCAGGATCCACCTCCAAAATCTCCAGGTATTTCCCCACCAGAGGTAGAAACCCTAATCATGAGTTGTTTTCATTGAGATCCTTTGAGTGGGTCGTGGGAGCTTCGGAACGCGAAGCACGCACACCGATGCTGAACTTTGCCTTATCCTGGAGAAGTCAAAGTTATTCTTCTGTATCTGGAGGATTGTGCCATTTATGAACTCTGCTTTTCATGGAAGGGTGGATGAAAAACATTGGTGCCTCTTTTCAAAACCTGTTCCCTTCCCAGCCTGATCCACACTTGCACTTCTGACTGTAACCTGATTCTAAATGGGGTTTGGTCACCTTGGTTTCGAGGGAAATGAAGTTCAAAAAAGGTGATTCTTTGAGCCTCTTGAAAGAACAACAACAAAGACCTCCTGTAGTATCTTAAAGCCTCACAAGAATAATAACTACTTCTACAGCCTTCTTGGGATCAGTCGGAAGGGCAAGACATAGCTTGGCTTGGTACCATGTGTTTGGCTGGGCTGCAGCCCGCATGGTTGTTCCAGTGCTATGGGCCAGACCGTCCCCCATGTCTTCCTCTACATGGTATTTGTTTTGTAAATGTTCTGGCCATTTATTAAGTTCACCTGGTTTCCCAACCATTTCTAACGTCAGTTAGAGTTGCCAACCTCCAGGTGGTATACAATACCAGAAGGAGAGTGGTTCCTGGAACACACATATACATAAAGTACCACTGATACCAAGAGCCCCGTGGCGCAGAGTGGTAAGCTTCAGTTCTGCAGTCCAAGCTCTGCTCACGACCTGAGTTCGATCCCAACGGAAGTTGGTTTCAGGTAGCCGGCTCAAGGTTGACTCAGCCTTCCATCCTTCCAAGGTCAGTCAAATGAGTACCCTGATTGGGGGGTGGGGGTAAAGGGAAGATGACTGGGGAAGCCACCCCATAAACAAAGTCTGCCTAGTAAACATCAGAATGTGACGTCACCCCATGGGTCAGGAATGACCCGGTGCTTGCACAGGGGCCTTTACCACTGATACACGAAATATAATGGTTTATGAAATTTCAAAAACGTGATTTCCAACAGATAATTCAAATTATGCAAGAAAACAATCTACACAAGTTGCAAGAAAACTATCTATGCAAGTTTACAAGGTTTTGCAAATCTTATCCTGGTTTCGCTAATTGCATTAGCTTCATCAGAAGTCTGTTGCTGCTGTACAGGAAAATCTTGACTTTCTGATTTTGCTCCTGTTACTTTAAAACAGATTTTTCAACAAAAATTACACACATGAAATACATTAATCCCGTAAAACTTAACATCAGTCCATATAGTTTCACCATAACACAATTTTAACTTACCCAAGCGGATTAATTATATTTATATCGGCAGACCGTGCTGTTTTGTGCACAAGCCTCCGACTTGCCAACTTGAATTATTTATTGGAAATCACGTTTTTGAAGTGATATAAACTGTTATATTTAGTGTATCCGTGGTACTTTGAGTATGTGTGTAACCTCCAGGTGGTGGCTGGAGATCTCCTGGGATTGCAACTGGTCTCCAGGTGACAGGAATCAGTACACCTGGAGAAAATGGCCATTTTGGAAGGTGGCCTCTATGGCATTAAATTCCATAGAAGTCCCTCCCCTCCCCAAACCTCGCCCTCCTGAGGCTCCAACCCCAGAATCTCCAGGTATTTGCCAACCTAGAGTTGGCAACCCGACTCTGGACGCTTGCCTGAACCCTTGACTGTCGTAGCCGCAGCTGTTTGCTCGTACAATTTTTGGAAGGAATTCAAAATGACTGCCCCTCGCCTCGATCTACGATCACTCGTTGGCTTTCAGCAGGCGAAATCAATGGATAGTTTCACCGTATTCATTTCAGCGACTCCCTCTTGATTAGCGTCTAGAAGGTATTAAGGAATGCACCGAGACAAACGCATTTACTCTCCCATTCCAATTCCGGGCAGGCGGGCGTTTATCTCCGCATTAATGTTTGGTGTCATGTTAATCTTAATGCCGTTTTTTCCGCAGTTACTGATAGCTTTGAATCAGATCACGGTATGGAAAGTGCATCACTTCGGGGGGCGGGGGCAGAAAAAACAGCTCGGCTTCTTAAGATGTTTTACGTTAATTCCATTATAATGGACTTCAATCAGGCAATTGTAATGGTTGTAATTTTCGCAGCTTTTACAGAAATCGGAGAGGGGTTGGACGGAGGCCAAACGCTGCTCTAAACACCAACAGCCATCGATGGCTGCAATTCTCGGCAACACTAAATACTGTAACTGCCTTCCATAAAAACGTAACAGAATAAAATTACGCAGATAACCCATTCGAAATGACCCAAACCCCACTGTAATTTTTGTCTAAAAGTAGTAACGTCTCCGTCTCCCGCCCGCGTTATATGGGTTTTGAGGGCCAAGGCTAGAGATAAAGGCGCTTTAGCAGTGGTAATGGGGTTTCTCAGGTGACCGTCTCCCCCTTTCTCCAACACATACAAGTGTAAAAATTGAAAAAGCCGTTATGGGAGCGGCAACAGATGCTGTGGGAACCCAGATAGTTCTGTCATACTTATGAAGTCGCAAATCCGTTAATGGCTTTGCGGAAAGAGCCCTCCGCCAACGAATAATTCTAGACTACCCATTTCTGCATAGCTTATCCACGACCTTCTGTGTATAATACAATATGCTGGTAAATTTACAGTTAGGCTTGCCAACCTCCAGGTAGTTAAGCAAAATACAAAACCCATGCCGTGAATAGGGTTCCTCAGAAAATGAGCTGCAAGGAGGCTCAACACTACGTTACAGTGTCTTCAGCAAGAAACACTGTGTCAAAGCAAATTCAATCAATTATTTGATGAGCATTAATTCATGCCCCAATAATGGTATACGGTAAATAACCAACATAGAATTGTTCACATTCACATTCACATTCAAAGAATAATAAATCAACACAAGCTTAAACAAAAAGGCTAAACCAAAGATCTTAAGGCCCATGATCCTTCCTACAGTCTGCTACACAATAATAGCTCTTTATAGACAGACTAAATACAAAGTAAAAACCAAAAAGCATAACATTAATACAAATGAACACCAGGGTTGCCAACCTCCAGGTAGTAGCTGGAGATCTCCTGCTATTACAACTGATCTCCAGCTGATAGAGATCAGTTCCCCTGGAGAAAATGGCCGCTTTGGCCATTGGACTCTATAGCATTGAAGTAGGGTTGCCAGGTCCCTCTTTGCCACCAGCGGGAAGTTTTTGGGGTGGGGCCTGAGGAGGGCGGGGTTTGGGGAGGGGAGGGACTTCAATGCCACAGAGTCCAATTGCCAAAGCGGCCATTTTCTCCAAGCGAACTGATATCAGCTGGAGATCAGTTGTAATAGCAGGAGATCTCCAGATACTACCTGGAGGTTGGAAACCCTGGCGTTCATTTGTATTAATGTTGTGCTGTTTGGTTTTTACTTTGTATTTAGTCCGTCTATAAAGAGCTATTATTGTGTAGCAGACTGTCAGAAGGATCATGGGCCGTAAGAGTTTTGGGGCGGAGCCTGAGGAGGGCGGGGTTTGGGGAGGGGAGGGAATTTAATGCCACAGAGTCCAATGGCCAAAGTGGCCATTTTCTCCAGGTGAACTGATCTCTATTGGCTGGAGATCAGTTGTAATAGCAGGAGATCTCCAGCTAGCACCTGGAAGTTGGGAACCCTATGGCTGATACAGCATCCAGAAAACACATGCAAAACGTGCGGAGACGTGCGAGTAGAGCGAGGCGACCTCTGACAGTTGGAAAAGGCACACATAATCAAAACGAAACCCCAGAGAAGTCAGGGGGGTGACCGTGAAGGAACTAGCCTTGCATAAAAGGCCACAGAGAAAATGCCTCCTTGAAGTGAGCAGAATACATTGCTGGAGGCCTGGGCCGAGAATGCGCACAGTTGCCGTATGCCTGACCTAGGGGAAAACACTGAACTATGAAAATTTTTCATCCTCTGACTGATAGAAAAGCAATACCCATGGGCAACAGCTTTTGAGCAAACTTTTTACCATCCATGACATGTGAGATGTGCATTTTGCCCCGCTGTTACCTGTAGACAGAGTTTGAAAACATGGGGGGAAATTTACTAGTGTGAACGCATCACAAACAGTGACCTATCTCCTCTACCCAGCTTGAGAAATTTTAAAAGAATAACAATAAGAGTTGGTTTTTATATGCTGACTTTTTCTACCACTTAAGGGAGAATCAACCCGGCTTACAATCACTTTTCCTTCCCCTCCCCACAACAGACACCCTGTGAGGTAGGTGGGGCTGAGAGAGCTGTGACTAGCCCAAGGTCACCCAGCTGGCTTCGTGTGTAGGAGTGGGGAAACAAATCCAGTTCACCAGATTAGCCTCCGCCGCTCACGGGGAGGAGTGAGGAATCAAACCCGGTTCTTAAGATCAGAGTCCACCACCGCTCTTAACCACTACACCGCATTGGCTCTCTGATAACAATTCCAAATTCCAAAGAAGCTGAACACATTTCCAAAGAAGCATAGAAACAGGCCTTGTGAAAGGCCTATTTCCAAAAATTAAGACGTAACGTCAAGGCTGAGATCCACCTTCTTAAGTGGAATTAAGTCATCATTAGCTGGGCGAGGAGCGGCTCGGTATGGTTCAGATTTCAGAACCCCGGCCAACAAGTTTAATGTGGAATTTGAAATTCGATTCTCTTCTAAATACATTTTCTCCAGCTAGGAAATGGCATCTTGGGGGTTTCACAGAGGAGAGGAAGAAATCAATGCGCTGGAATTTGAACGGTTTAACAGGACATTGAAGCCGTACCAATGCAATAAGGCTCAAGTCTTCTCAGGGAGGCGAAGATTTCTGAAAGTTCTACTGCAGTCAAGATAAAGAAAAATCTCTAATGAGGGCCTCGGAGTTTGGCATTGATCTGCCCTTTATTTATCTGAAATCTTTAGTTACAAAGCCTGCCCCTGAATCTCGCCTCTCTCTATATACAGGTAGCTATAAAGGTACCTTGTGAAGGGTCTCAACTTTCAGGTCGGCATTTTCTCCATTTGATAGGAAAATCACACTGGAGAGGGATTTTTATAACCCCCCTCCCAAAAAAGGGCAAATGTTAAATATGCATCACCTTTGACAAGCTGTTTCATTATTTCAGTATCTCACCATAATATATATATATATATATATATATATATATATATATATATATATATATATATATATATATATATATATATATAAAATTATATATATATAATTATATATATATATATATATATAATTATATATATATACATATATATATATATAATTATATATATTATATATATAATATAATATAATATAATATAATATAATACACACACACACACACACATATATACACACACACACATACACACACACACACACACATCTATATATCTATATAGATATATATCTATATAGATATATAAAGGTAAAAGATAAAGGTCACCTGTGCAAGCACCGGGTCATTCCTGACCCATGGGGTGACGTCACATCCCGACGTTTCCAAGGCAGACTTTGTTTGCGGGGTGGTTTGCCAGTGCCTTCCCCAGTCATCTTCCCTTTACCCCCAGCAAGCTGGGTACTCATTTCACCGACCTCGGAAGGATGGAAGGCTGAGTCAACCCTGAGCCGGCTACCTGAAACCAACTTCCGTTGGGATCGAACTCAGGTCGTGAGCAGAGCTTTTGACTGCAGTCCTGCAGCTTACCACTCTGCGCCACGGGGCTCCTATATATATATAAAATAGCCCAAGATGAATAGGGTTGCCAGCTCTGGGCTGGGAAAGATTTGGCGTTTTTGGGGATAAAGTCTGAGGAATAGGGTTGCCAACCTCCAGGTACTAGCTGGAGATCTCCCGCTATTACAGCTGATCTCCAGCCGATAGTCCCCTGCAGAAAAGGGCTGCTTTGGCCATCAGACTCTACGGCATTTAAATCCCTCCCCTCTCCAAACCCCGCCCTCCTCAGGCTCTACCCTCAAAACCTCCTGCCAGTGGGCGAAGAGGGACCTGGCAACCTATCGATGCTCCTGCAAAGGGGCAAGGAGAGCAGGCAGCACTGAGCTCCTTAGAGGAGATTAGGTGGGGCAGCCGGCCCTTTAAAGAGGTCCGGGGGAAGGGCCAGCGAGCTCCCAAACCCAAGACAGTAGGGTTGCCGGCTCCGGGTTGGGAAATACCTGGAGATTTTGGAGGTGGAGCCTGAGTAAGGAGGGGTTTAGAGAGGGGAGGGACTTCAATGCCATACAGTCCAATGGCCAAAGCAGCTGTTTTCTCCAGGTGAGCTGATCTCTATCGGCTAGAGATCAGTTGAAATAGTAGGAGATCTCTAACCACCACCTGGAGGTTGGCAACTCTAGGCAGCAACCCAATGCATATTTATTTAAAACTAAGTCCCACTTTTTTGACTCATTCTTTAAATATTCATACCTGGGTATGTACATATTTGTAATGATTCTTTGGGCAGCTTTTCTCCACTGGAAAGTTAAAGTGGAGCACAGTTAAATTCTTTCTTCTGACTCTTGTATTGAATAATTGATTTAACATGGAGATATTTACCAACTAGCTGCCTGGCCTGCAGCGTTAAGAAAAACCTCTGCAATGTATCCACTTTATAAATGGGGGCAGAAAATAGTAACAGCACGTCTGTTTTAATTAATCATCTTGCTTGTGCCCTTCTGAATACTACGGGGGCCAAAAGTAGAGAATTTCTGTCTAGGCTGGTCCATAGATAGAGTTGCCAGGTCCCTCTTTGCTCCTGGCAGGAGGTTTTTGGGGCAGGGTTTGGGAAGGGGAGGGACTTCAATGCCATAGAGTCCAATTGCCATTTTCTCCAGGGGGAACTGATCTCTATCGGCTGGAGATCAGTTTTAATAGCAGGAGATCTCCAGCTAGTACCTTGAGGTTGGCAACCCTATCCATAGAGCCTGTCAATGGCCCTACATATATAACCTGCAAATTATAGAAAAGTGCACCTACTCAGTGGCCTGAGTGGGGGGTAGTAGTTGGAGTGTTGAACTAGGATCTGGGAGACCCAGGTTCAAATCCCACCTGTGCCAGGGAAGCTTGCTTTGGCCGGTTGCGCACTCTCAACCAGGGTGGATTTGATTTAAATCAAATAAATTTAAATCACGATTTAAATCACTAGTCAGTAAGACTCGATTTAAATCATGGTTTTCTACACTCTTTTAAAGCCTGCTGCCATTATAGGTTTTCTCCTCCAGGGAGAGAATAATATGATAAACCTCCAGGCAATACACACAAAGATCCCAAGACTTGTGCAGAATTCTGCTCTAAAGGTATCACATCCATTTTTACTGCTTGCCCCTCCCTCCTCACACTGAGCTCCTTGTGCAGATCTATTCCACTCCAAACAATCTTCTGTTCATTGAACTTCTTGAAACTTAGCATTTAAGAGGTAAGGGGTTGATAAGTTGTACATCGATTTGCAAAGGAGCAATGGGATTAAGGTATTTTCCTCACTCCAAAACCAAGCATCTGCGATAATAAAAAAAAACATCCACAATAACTATAAATAAAAGTATAATTATAAAATGGCGCTTCACAATGGCACATAAGCTGCAGCAGGGCCTGTGAGCAGCCAAAAAGCCCCTCGTAGTTCCTAATAGATATAGATAAGAATGGGGGTGCATGTTGCTATATTTGGGTCAGGAACTTTCTAGACATTTGGCGATGGATGCTGGGGAAGGAAGGATTTGGGGAGCAGAAGGACCTCACCAGGGTATAGGGTTGCCAGGTCCCTCTTTGCCACTGGCGGGAGGTTTTGGGGCAGAGCCTGAGGAGGGCGGGGTTTGGGGAGGGGAGGGACTTCCATGCCATAGAGTCCAATGGCCAAAGGGGCCATGTTCTCCCGGTGAACTGAAGTCTATCGGCTGGAGATCAGTTGTAATAGCAGGAGATCTCCAGCTGGTACCTGGAGGGTGGCAACCCTACCAGGGTATAATGCCACTGAGTCCACCTTCTTCCAAAGCAGCCATTTCCTCCAGAGAAATAGATCCCTATATAAGGTTGCCAACCTCCAGGTACCAGCTGGAGATCTCCTGCTATTACAACTGATCTCCTGCCAATAGAGATCAGTTCCCCTGGAGAAAATGGTCGCTTTGGCCATTGGACTCTATGGCATTGAAGTCCCTCCTCTCCCCAAATCCCACCCTCCTCAGGCTCCGCCCAAAAAACCTCCCTCTAGTGGTGAAGAGGGACCTGACAACCCTATCACTTTAGTCCAGAGACTATACAGGCACCTTGCGAGGTAGGTGGGGCTGAGAGAGTTCCGAGAGATTCTGGGGGATCTCCAGGCCACACCTGGAGGTTGGCAACCACAGGCTGTGAAGGCTTTGTAACTTTGTGAAGGAGGAGGAGGAAGGGGGGGAAATGTATTCACCCTCTCTGAATCGACCAAAATAAAAACAAGTACATTAAAACTCATTAAGACCACAGCATAATGAGGATCAGTATTAGAGCGTAACACAAGCCGTAAAACACCCAGCAGCCTCAAATGATAGCCATAAAACAACCTTCAGGCTAGAAGGGGAACCTAACAAAACTTTTCAGAGACGGAGCTTTTCAGTTAAAAGCCTCAGTGAAAAGCAATGTTTTGGCCGGTTACCTAATGGAAAGTAAAGTCAGTGCCAGGCAAGCTTCAAGGAGGAAGACATCCCAAAGATGAGGTGTCCCAAGGTTGCCCGCTCCGGGTTGGGAAATACCTGGAGATTTGGGGGGGTGGAGCCTGAGGAGGATGGGGTTTGGGGAGGGGAGGGACCTCAATGCCATAAAGTCCAGTTGCCAAAGCTGCCATTTTCTCCAGGGGAACTGATCTCTATCAGCAGGAGATCAGTTGTAACAGTGGGAGATCTCCAGCTAGTACCTGGAGGTTAAACATTTACAAACAAGGTGCAATTTTTATATAAGCTACTGAGATTCCTATAAACATACAATGTATAAATACAAGTAACCACACTATAACCAACACATACTAGGTACAAAATATACAATAAAGGAGCAAAAAATCTTTCAAAGGTCTCAGCAGAGTACCAAGTATGTATAAGTTCAAGTTCAATTTTCAGATGAATAAGAAGCCTTTGGTATTAGTATAGAGGTGCCTGTTTCTCCCCCAGTACCTGGAGGTTGGCAACCCTAAGGTGTCCACCAAAAAAACCTGGCTGTGTTTGTTATTTGCCTCATCTCTAAAGGTGGGGTGGGGGAACCGAGAGCAGGAATTACAACTGATTTCCAGACTACACAGGTAAGTTCCCCTGGAGAAAACGACAGCTTCATAGGTTGGGTTGCCAGGTCCCTCTTCGCCACCAGCGGGAGGTTTTTGGGGCGGAGCCTGAGGAGGGAGGGGTTTGGGGAGAGGAGGGACTTCAATGTCATAGAGTCCAATGGCCAAAGCGACCATTTTTTCCCGGGGAACTGATCTCTATCAGCTGGAGATCAGTTGTAATAGCAGGAGATCTCCAGCTAGGACCTGGACATTAGAAAATCAGTACAGGAGCGAGATGTATTATCAAAAGTGCAAAAGGTTTATCAGTGAGCTACTACTGTAAACATACCAATATATACAACAAGTACACATGCAACAACACAACCCACAATACACAAGAATGTACAATAGTATCAAAATCAAGAGAAAAGTCTCAGAACAAGTCTCAATGGTAGAGTACATATGTCATAATGGAGTAAGTTAATGCCATGTAGTTTTTGAAAGAAGCCCAGGTCACAGTGAGGATACGGCCGTTTCAAATTCTTAATTATAAATTCTTCATCAGTCCTTCAACCGGCAATCTTCTTATAATTCTACATATTGCTACACTTTCTTTACCCTTCGTGGGATTTGTAACCTGTAATAATACAGTGTTACAGTATGGATTGCTACACATTTTACCCTCCATGGGATTTTTAACCTGCAACCTTTTGATGGTGAATATGTAGAATTACATCTTGATTTTGATACTATTGTACCTTCTTTCACCTGTTTTTGTATTGTGTATTGTGGGTTGTGTTGTTGCGTTTGTACTTGTTGTATATATTGGTATGTTTACAGTAGTAGCTCACTGATAAAACTTTTTGCACTTTTGATAATCCATCTCGCTCCTGTACTGATTTTCTAATCTACTTGATACTAGTACAGTGGTGCCTTCTTTTCTTCCAGTACCTGGACGTTGGCAACCCTCTTCACTGGGTGGAGTCTATGGCGTTCTACTCTGACTGAGGTCCTTCTCCTCCCCAAACTCCACTCTTCACAGGCTCCACCCCCAAATCTCCAGGAATTTTCAAACACTGAGTTGGCAACCCTAGGGTTTGAAAATAAGATCTTAACTAGTGGAATAGAAAATACAGAAGATGGCAATCCTTCAAGTACCCTGGGCTCAGAATATGGTTGCTAGGCAGGGTCTGATTTTCTCTACCTATGTTATGGGAAGCAATGCATGGGCCCATTGAAAGCATTTATGGGAAACTGAGTTTTCTTACATTCTTACATTCTTGGGTGAGGAAGCGGGGGCCATTACCGGGTATGAAAAGTTATCCGGGGTGGGGGGGATTTTTTGAGGTAGAGTCTTCAAATTCGCAGTGTAGCTGCAAGGGACGCTCCTTGCATGAACCCCAAAGTTTGGTAAAGTTTGGGAGAGGGGGTCCCAAAGGGGTTGAGCCCCTCCACAGAGAAGCATCGTAAACTTTACCATTGTAAACTTTACCATGCTTCTCTAGGGAGGGGTGTGTGACCCCTTCTGGACCCATAACATCGGACCCCCCTGACCCAATCTTCACCAAACTTTGGGGTTCATGCAAGGAGAGTCCCTTGAAGTCACCCTGAAAATGTAGGAACTCTACCTACAAAAATACCCCCACAGGAGCTTTGAAAAAAATCCCCATAGACTATAATGGACCTGAATTTTTTTGGTAAACCCGGAAATAAAGCCGAAATTCCCCTTTACCGGTATGGGTAATCAGCTTAAATTGGGTTTACTGAAAAAATCGGGCCCAATAAAATCAAACCCCGAACCCGAAATTTACCGGTTTTTGTTTTTTGCAAAACCCTAGTTATGATGTTTTGATTGCCAGCGTGGTGTAGAGGTTAAGAGCGGTAGACTCTAATCTGGAGAACAGGGTTCAATTCCCCACTCCTCCACATGAGCGGCAGACTCTAATCTGAAGCCAGCTGGTTGACCTAGGACTAGTCACCGTTCTCTCTGAACTCTCTCAGCCCCGCCTACCTCACAAGGTATCTGTTGAGGGGAGAGGAAGGGAAAGAGATTGTAAAACAGTTTGATTCAAGTACTTGAAAGGCTGTCATAGAGAGGATGGTGCCGAGTTGTTTTCTATTGCCCCAGGAGGTTGGACCAGAACCAACGGGTTGAAATTAAATCAAAACAGTTTCCGTCTTGACATTAGGAAGAATTTTCTAACAGTTGGAGCGGTTCCTCTGTGGAACAGGCTTCCTCGGGAGGTGGTAAACTCTCCTTCCCTGGAGGTTTTTAAGAAGAGGTAAGATGGCCATTTGTCAGCAATGCTGATTCTGTGACCTTAGGCAGATGATGAGAGGGGGGGGCATCTTGGCCATCCTCTGGGCATGGAGTAGGGGTCACTGGGGGCATGGGGGGGTGGCAATGTGAATGTCCTGCATGTTGCAGGGGATTGGACTAGATGACCCTGGTGGTCCCTTCCAACTCTGTGATTCTATGTTTCTCCTTAAAAGGTAGGGAAAGTTGGCATATAAAAACCTACTTCTTTTTTGGGGCTCTGCATGCCCAATTATATTTTTGGCTACGTGTTTTGCTACTGCTTGATTAATGGATGGAATCTGTGGCTTCAACAGCTGCGAGAATGGCAAAAATCCAACAGGTGCCCCTCGCCTGTATGCCGGGAAAAGCTTTCTCTCGCTTTTCTGCCCCTCATTGCAATGGTTAGAAGCACCGCATGTTTTAAAAAACATTGACAGTGCTAGATACGCAGCCCCTCGGAAATCTTATTCTAATCATTCCCAGAAACCCCTACAGATGTTTTGCGCAGAAGGACACTTCGGGTTTCATTTGAGGCGAAATTCGAGGGCAATTTCCAGATTTAAAGATTGGAGGGGAAACGCTATTTATCCAGTTTATCTTCGGCGAAAGGCTTTTGGCAGGCTCTCAGCTTGTCAGGCGTTGAGGCCTCCAACCGATCCCGCTGCGGATCAAGTTGCTCGGTCAAATGATGCTGGGGTCGGAATTAATCCGCTTGTACATTTTCTCCCCAGAACAGCTCATTGGAAAGACTAGACCCCATCTGAGATGAGAGATCTGGGAACAGTCCCCTGATTTTGGTTCAACTGGAACTCGGCTGAACTTGACGGGCTCAACAGCAGGGCCCTCGAACAAAGAAACAAGAACTACACCCCATATACAATGTATTTCTACCCCAAGCCACATGCCAACGTATCTTGTGGCAGGAACGTTCCCACAAAAACAAAAATGTTTGTGGTGGCAGATATCATGGTGCTATCTGTTAGCCAGTACGGTGCTGTGGCTAAGAGCGGTGGACTTTAATCGGGAGAGCCGGGTTCGAGTCTCCACTCTTCCACAGGAGCGGCGGAGACAGAGAGAACGAAAATTAGTTTCTTCGCCACAGAAGAAGAATTTATTTCTCAGTGATAAATTTATTTCTGGGCTCTAAGTACAAAGGGCAGATCTCCAGCTGACAGAGATCAGTTCACCTGGAGAAAATGGCCAATTTGGCAAGTGGACTCTATGGCATTGAAGTCCCTCCCCTCCCCAAACCTGGCCCTCCTCAGGATCCACCCCCAAAACCTCCCGCCGGTGGCGAAGAAGGACCTGACAACCCTACACATATAGTCATAACGATTTTTTATATTTTTATGTAAATTTTTGAGTCTTGAATGTTGATTGCTTAGACCACTGAAGAAGGCTGTATGGCTGAAACACGTATGGCCAGAGTCTAATTGTGTGATATTTTGTCTTATTGTGTTATATGAGCATGTCAATTTGGTAGGCTTTTAGAGGGCTTTATATGTAGTACCCAGCTTGCTGGGGGTAAAGGGAAGATGACTGGGGAAGGCACTGGCAAACCACCCCGCAAACAAAGTCTGCCTAGTAAACGTCGGGATGTGACGTCACCCCATTGGTCAGGAATGACCCAGTGCTTGCACAGGGGATCTTTACCTTTACCTTATATGTGTAGCCCCATGGCGCAGAGTGGTAAGGTGCAGTGCTGCAGTTCCAGCTCTGCTCACGGCCTGAGTTCGATCCCAATGGAAGTCGGTTTCAGGTAGAGCCGGCTCAAGGTTGACTCAGCCTTCCATCCTTCCGAGGTCGGTCAAATGAGTACCCAGCTTGGGGGGAGGGGGGGGTAAAGGGAAGATGACTGGGGAAGCCACCCCATAAACAAAGTCTGCCTAGTAAACATCAGGATGTGACGTCACCCCATGGGTCAGGAATGACCCGGTGCTTGCACAGGGGACCTTTACCTTTATATGTGTATATATGGTATTAGATTTTATCCTGAAATAAATATATACATATTTTGTACTGACATAATTTTTAGATTGTATAACCTTTGGCTTTGGATGTTGATTTTTTCTTGACCTTTTGGGTACTTAATTCTGAATATGAACTGAACACATGAACACATGAAGCTGCCTTATACTGAATCAGACCCTTGGTCCATCAAAGTCAGTATTGTCTACCCAGACCGGCAGCAGTTCTCCAGGGTCTCAGGCAGGGGTCTTTCACATCACCTACTTGCCTAGTCCCTTTAACTAGAGATGCCGGGGACTGAACCTGGGACCTTCTGCATGCCAAGCAGATGCTCTAACACTGAGCCACAGCCCCTCACCCAAAGATCTTCAGTTCAGGTCTAATCTACCTCCGGTTCCCCCCCCCCCACCGCCAGTGATGAAAGGTCCCTGCAGGAAGGACCGCCGGCCAATGACAGATTGGAAATCAATACAACACACCCATATGAAACACAAACCCATATTCAAGGCGAGCGAACCCTGTGCTGTTTTCATGACGATCTAACATTGCTGAATAAAAACTAGGACACTCCGACTTCCCTTGCCCGTTTGTCAGAGGGCCACACTTTTATTTCTGAGACGCTTTCTGTGTCCATTAGTAGCATCCAGACAAGCGCCGCAGAGATTTTTATCCAGCCTTTCGAACGGGCGCGTTTGCAGAAATCGATTGTGTTTTCGGCAGCCCCTTTCTGCCGCGCGATAAAAAGCAGAGAAGTCTTCCTCGCCAATCTGCAGCGCTGTACCAAGTGCTTTGAATGAAGGCCCAACGGGCTAGCAAGCAAGCTCTCCAGATGGGCTTCGTTTGCATCCCCTTCTCGGGCCGCTCTCTTCACGTTGAGAGGTGCTTGAGAGGAACACTTCTTCACTCCTGAGGGGACTGACTTTGCAGTAAGAAAGGGGGACACACTGGAATTGCACAGTTGATGAAGGGTCTGCAGATTAAACACTTTTGGAATAATCTTCCACCCTGAAGGAAGCTGAGGTCAGATCCTCAGATATTGGCTCGGATACAGGCTCACCTGAACTTGTGATAAATGCACACACACACTTTTTGCCTTGTACACCTAGAAGCTTGCTGCCCCATTTATTAATTGGGGCAGCAATTTACTCACCTAGCAGAACAGTGGGGAAAAGGAGAGGTCCGGAGTCGATCTGCTAGAAAAATCCACACGGGGACAGTAAAGCCATCTTTGTAAGTAAAAATCAAGGGATTGCCCCTTGCAGATCAAAACATCCACACAACAAGGCCAGACACAGCTATAAGATAGGGTTCTACAGCCTTCATGGAACCCTTACATTTTCAAAAAGAAATCCAGTTTGTATATGTGTGCCAATTATATATCGGATGAACCAGCAAAATAGAAACCTTGGGGCATTTACTTCACTTTTGCAAAAATTGGAACAAGGAGACAACTACATGGATCACTCCTATCCTAACAAAGTACAATCTTCCCTCTGAACCCTGGATCGTTCCCTTTCTCCTTATCAGATTTAGAGGTGGATATTGGGTAAATCCATCAGGTCGCCAAATACTTAACCCAGGTAATGGCTTTAAAACTATCCCGGTAAATTACACTGGCATTTGGCCTAAGAGAGTTTGTTGAACATGTATAATTTTATTATAAGCTTTATACACTTCATGTATTTTTATACATTTTAGGCATCTATGTGCTATATGTATATGCTTGTGACTTTGTTAATGAGCAACAAACAACTACTACTGCTGTGTATATATCGGATGGGAAAAGTCTAAAAAATGTCAAGAGTGATGTCTGGGCATGTGCAGATAACTGTGGGAAAACCAATCTTTTCTGCCCTCCAAGATTGCTTTCCGAAACCAAGAACAAAGCTACAGTAACAGGCACATTAAAATAAATAAATAAAGGAAAGGCAGCCCACCCACTTACCAATATCAAAAGCCCACAAATAAGGCCACAACTCCGTTTCCTCCTTTGCAAAGAAACAGAAGTCAGCCGTACGTGATTGGCATTTGCCCTCTCCTTTTTTCTGCGGTAAGACGGGAGGTGGGACTCCGGCATCACCCCTGCAGTGAAACGCTCAAAGCCCCAGCGGTTACACTCCTCGCAGAGGCAACCGAAAGCCTTTGTTATCTGTCCAATTTGGCTCTCGTGTTCTTTCGAATCACTCCTCTCGCTCCCAAGGTCTGCTGTTTACGAGGATAACTGTCCTGATCCCTGGCTCTAGCCGAAAGCCGCAAACGTTCCCTTGTAAAATCTGGAATGTCCCTTTCATGGCTGAGGGTTCCCCGTTGACCTAATTACGGGTTGCTTTTTGAACCACAACAGGTTCGGTGCCGGGCGGCAAGCAAACAACCGAGGATGGATAATCCTTCATGAAAGAGATTGAGAAATCCCCTGGACAGGCCCGCGTCAGGCTTTGGGGCTCTTTTAATCTTTTATAAGATCTCTTACAACTTCAGGAGGCCAAGACATGCTGCTGGTACACGGCTTCTGCTAAGCCCCCCGGTGATGCAATGAATGTTCTTCCCTCGCTCTCAATGACATTATTACTGATTTCTTGCTGGCTTTCCAAAGGGGCACGGCCTCCCTTTGTCATTCTTACCGATGCTTTCCCTTGTGCCTTACACCGTGGCTCAGAGGATTCTTATTATGGATAGCACTGCATTTTGGAATTGGGGGAGGGCTGTGAATGAACTCTCCCTGTTTGGAACATCCAGGATTGTTTGGAGCTGAGCCCAAACCCTAGGGTTGCCAATCTCCAGGTAGTAGCTGGAGATCTTCCACTATTACAACTGATCTCCAGGCGATAAAAATCAGTTCACCGGGAGAAAATGGCCGCTTTGGCAATTAGACTCTATGGCATTGAAGTCCCTCCCCTCCCCAAACCCCGCACTCTCAGGCTCCACCCCAAAAACCTGCCATCAGTGGTGAAGAAGGATCTGGCCACCACTCCTAACCACTACACCATGCTGGCCAAAATGAAAGCAGAGAACTCGTAAATCATGGAAGTAGGTTGTTGTAATGTTATAACACTATAGCAATTCGAGTTCTTTTTTAAAGTCCTCCGGAGGAGGAGGAAAGTGGTGGTCACGGGGGTTTGAAGCAAGGAAAGTGTAGAGAAAACCGTGGACGTTGACTACTGTGAATGCAGAGGCACTGGGACCAGCAATGGGAGCTAAACAGAGAATCATTGACATGTCGATACAACCCAGAAGTATAAGAGCAAAGGAAGGAACAAGCGGAATGAAACTAAGATGTCAAGTAGTCCAGCACTTTGTTTTGAGTAGGGGTCAATCAGATGCTTCTGAGACCAGTTCCCCCCTCCCTGCCAAACTATCCTAAGGGATGAACTGGTGTAGCAATTATCACGAAGAGTTTCCCCCCTGATAATTCTGAGATTTCTTCCTTATTAAACCTGCCCCCCCCCATGCAATAATTCTTCTATAGTGCACTGTAATTTATTCTTTACAATGCTTCCCGCAAGCCAGGAGGAATGAGTTAAAATGTTTGCTTTGTTTTAATTATACCGAGTTGCAAAATCAATAAGGGCCCGCTTTAAAGCGCAGCTTTTTAACATTATGACCAATTAATCTTTACTAGCGGCTTTTTACAGACCCCTGAAACAATGAGCGTCTTTTTATGGTCCGTTCCGCCTGATTTGTTTCGGATCAATGGTTATTGATCCAGAAAATGTGGATGTCCCGGGGCAGGGGCTCCGAGGCAAAGAGGGACGGGAAAAACTCCCAGGGGGACTAGCGAGGGATTCAGGGCAAATGGGTCAGCAGCTGGAACCAGAAAGCTCTTTTCTTGATGATAGATGCAAGTGAGATTTCCTCGACGGGCATCTCAACACAGCCGATCCTCTTTCACGGTTTGCTGCTAACATTCCACTTTTCCTGTCCTCTTCCAACCGGATCTTACACACAATTCAGTCCTAAGCCCCACTGAATTCAATGGGGCTTAATTTACAGCATGTGTACATTAGTGGGTGGGTGTGGAGACTGCTTGTTTTGCCCCAAAGCATATTAGCCCAAATACTGGTGCACGTATTTGGTCACAGAATGTCCGTGTGCTGATTTATTTATTTCACTTTTGTCTCACCTTGTCTCCAGATGACAGAGATCAGTTCCACTGGAGAAAGTGGCCGCTTTGGAGGATGGGCTCTATGGAATTATACACTGCTGAGTCTGTCCCTTCCCCAAACCCAACCCCCCACGCTCCACCAACAAATCTCCAGAAATGTCCCAATCCAGAGTTGGCAACCTGCTCTGGTTAGACCTCACCTACAGTATTGTGTTCAGTTTTGGGCACCACAATTTAAGAAGGATGTAGACAATCTGGAACGTGCCCAGACAAAGGCAACAAAGATGGTGAGGAGTCTGGAGACCAAGTCTTATGAGGAAAGGTTGAAGGAGTTGGGTATGTTTAGCCTGGAGAGGAGAGGACAGAGAGGATATTTGATAACCATCTTCAAGTACTTTCATATAGAGGAGGGTGCCGAGTTGTTCTCTATTGCCCCAGAAGGTCGGACCAGAACCAACGGGATGAAATTAAATCAAAAGAGTTTCCATCTAGACCCGTGGTTCCCAACCTTTTTTTGGCCAGGCCCCACCTAAGCTTCTCAAAAATCCTGATGCCCCCGCTGCCCGGTAACATATAATTCTTAGCGGGTTTTTCCCCTCTCCATTGTGTCACAATATATATTTATATACTGTATATGAAGCCCCTAGAACAGGGGTCGGCAAACCGCTGCTCGCGAGCCGCATGCGGCTCTTTGGCCCGTTGAGTGCGGCTCTCCGAACTTGGTTCGGAGCCCCTGCTCTCGTGCCCGCTCGCGCCGGCAGCCGGGCTGCAGAGCCAGCGCACCTGAGAGAGAGAGAGAGAGTGAGAACAAGAGAGCAGGCGAGTGGGCGCACTGTCTCTCCCCCCCCCCCGCCGTGGAGAATGGCCGGGTCCCCCTTTCCCTTGCCCTCAATGGTTGGGAGGCTAAAGCCTCCCCTCCCCTCTAGCCGCGCAATTGCTGGGCGGGTGGCTTGGCGGTTCCTGGCCCGCCCCGCCCACCTATCAGCTGTTGGGTGGGGCAGGCTTCCTTTGGCAGTGCGTCCCCAGTAGCGGCGCTTCCTTTGGCAGTGCGTCCCCCTCCCCGTCTTCTGTGGCGCCGACTTTGTTCCCCCATTGTCTTCTGGGCCTGTGGGTCCCTGTAGGGAAGAGGCACACTTTGGAGCCAGCAGGGGCTTGTCTGGTAAGTGGTGGCGGGAAAGCCCTGGGGCGAGGGGTGGGGCCCCCGACCCGGGACACACATAATGGTACAACTCGGGGTCGTCTGCTGAAGCTGGAGGGTGGGAGATTCAAAACTGATAAAAGGAAGTATTTCTTCACACAACACATGGTTAAATGGTGGGACTCCCTGCCCCAGGAGGTGGTGATGGCTGCCAACTTGGAGGGCTTTAAGAGGGGAGTGGACCTTTTCATGGAGGAGAGGGCTATCCATGGCTACTAATCAAAATGGATACTAGTCATGATGCATGCCTATTCTCTCCAGGATCAGAGGAGCAGGCCTATTATATCGCCTATTATATCAGGTGCTATGGAACACAGGCAGGACAATGATGCTGCACTGGTCTTGCTGGTGGACTTCCTGGAGGCACCTGGTTGGCCACTGTGGGAACAGGCTCCTGGACTTGAAGGGCCTTGGTCTGATCCAGCATGGCCTTTCTTATGTTCTCATGTGTTTACTGCGTCTGTGAATCTAGAGAAAAGTTTGCTCACATTGTTCACATTTAGTGTTTGTCAGTCATTGTCATGATTGAATTTTATGGATACCTTACTTACTTTTTTCCCTTCTCAGAGGCCATGTCTACCCACTGGCTTTCTTGGCAGTAGACCTGGACTCCGAGGAGGGGAAAAAGTCCCCCTTCAGAGGCCAGGTCTACCAATTGGCTTCTATGGGCCTCCAGAGGCCAGGTCTACTGCCAAGAAAGCCAATGGGTAGACATGGCCTCCCAATGGGACTCCGCTGGAGGCCAGGTCTACCAATAGGCTTTTATGGTGGTAGACCAGGCCTCCAGACGAGGACTCCGGACGGGGAGGGGGAAATGGCAGGGACTTACAATTTAATTTTTATCAATAAATAAGATCACTATTAAGTATGATATCAAGTTTTATTCAGTGTACCTATAGTTTAATTAAGACTTAAAACTTTAATTAAAGTTTATTGAGTTAATAAACAGTGTACCTACCTATATAGTTTAAGTTTAAGAAATTTGGCTCTCAAAAGAAATCTCAATCGTTGTACTGTTGATATTTGGCTCTTTTGACTAATGAGTTTGCCGACCCCTGCCCTAGAACCATAAGAAATGCAAAAAATTCACTGTTAATAACTCATTCTTGAATTGCCGTCCTTAAAAATCAAATTGCCCCCCTGTGGGGCATGTGCCCCACGTTGGGAACCACTGGTCTAGACATTAGGAGGAATTTTCTAACAGTGAGAGTGGTTCCTCAGTGGAACAGGCTTCCTCGGGAGGTGGTAAGCTCTCCTTTCCTGGAGGTTTTGAAGCAGAGGCTAGATCCTATGACCTTAGGCAGTTCATGAGAGGGAGGGCACCTTGGCCATCTTCTGGGCATAGATCAGGGGTTACTGGAGGTGTGGGGGAGAGGTAGTTCTGAATGTCCTGCGATAGTGCAGGGGGTTGGACTAGATGACCCTGGCGGTTCCTTCCAACTCTATGATTCTATGATTCTAACCCTACAAGTTGGAGGGCATATACCACAGACTCCTAATGGCTGTTCCTTCCCAACTGGCTTTCATGACTCAGAAGCACTTTCTGCTCTGAGCATCACATTCACCCCATTCTGAGGAGAAAACCACCAAACTCCGTGATACGTTGCTGTGAACCTTTTTTGGTCTTTGCCCTATGGTATAGTAGTTTACTTGATGACAGCCTCTCCTCCACTGTTTTAAAAGCCAAGAAATTGCATGATCGTTGCTTGGAAGATATTCTGGGAAATCAAGAATTCACACTAGACCTCCCTGACAGGAAAAGTGTGACCAGCTAAATTTTTTGTAGGCCAAGAAATTGCTAAAGGCAGAGGAGCCCTGCCGCAGAGGGAATTGGCAACTGTAGTTTCCCAGTTCCACCGACACCATTCAGTCATGACGTTCTGTCAAAGGGCAACGCTCAAAAACTCTGGACCCTCTGCCAGGAAATTAGATGAGGCAATTCAAGAGTTTGGATGAAACATTTTTTGCCGCTGGTGTTGCGGGCCAAATTTATTTTCTGCCAGAACTCGGTCCTACAAGAGACGCTTCTTTGTGGCTTTTCCAAATATGTCTGCTGCCATTCCAGCATTTCATGTGTCCATAAAAATACATCATGCATTCTGGGTCCAATGGCACATTGCCGTTTCTTTACAGCATGCGGATCCTTTCAAACGTCTGGGCTAGAGTTGCCAGCTCCAGGTTTGAAATACCTGGAGATTTTGGGGGTGGAGCCTGAGGAGGGCGGGGTTTGGACAGGGGAGGGACATCAATGCCATAGAGTCTAATTGCCAAAGTGGCCATTTTCTCTAGGGGAACTGATTTATGTCTCCTGGAGATCAGTTGTAATAGCAGGAGATCTCCAGCCACCACCTAGAAGTTAGCCACCCTAGTAGGGTTGCCAGCTCTGGATAGGGAAACATCTGGAAAAAAGTTTTTGGGGGAGCAAGGGGAGGGTGGGGTTTGGGGAGGGGAGGGACTTCAGCATGATTCAATGATGTACCGTCCACCTTCCAAAGCAGCCATTTTCTCCAGGGGAACTGATCTCTGTCACCTGGAGATCAGTTGTAATAGCAGGAGATCTCCAGCCACCACCTGGAGGCTGGCAACCCTAGTCTGGCCCTTTCAATGCAGAAGTATCGGCCCAAGGGGCTTAAAAGGCCTTCGTGGTCAGGTTAAGATGCTGCCTTTTTTCCTCTACATGTTGGAAGTTTCTCTGGAATTGCTAGTGAGCTGTTATTTGTGAAAAATGTGGGGGGAAATGATCAGGAACCAGACAGACGGTAGAACTTGTCTGGAGGGTGTCTCTGTTTGTAGTGTGGGATTCCCCAGTTTGGGGCAGTCGCCTGGGAATGGGGCTGTCGAAGGCAGAAATCCTGGTCACTCGCAGCTCAGTCTGTAGTGACATCATGCTGAGAGAAGTTAGAAGAGGAGGAACTTGGCTCATTTGGAAATCTGAATCAAGAAGATAAGTGATTTGCAATTATTTTGAAACCCCATTGAAATCAACGTCGGCGCCCTTACCACCGCTACCCGACGCTTCCTTCTGCTGATTATGAAGCCGTTGGGATTGTTTTTTCTTCTAACCAAGGAGAAACTTTATGACGAGCTGTGTGAGGGCATGTGGCTCTTAGCACCTGATAGCCAAGGGTTCAAGAACGGAAAGAAATTCAAAAGCCTTCCCCACATAGTTGAGATTTCCCATTTTGGACAAAAAGTTGTGTAAAGTTCTTCACAGTAGCGGCACACAGCGTAGGGTTGCCAGGTCCCTCTTAACCACCGGCAGGAGGTTTTGGGGGGCGGAGCCTGAGGATGGTGAGGTTTGGGAAGAGGGACTTCAATGCCATAGAGTCCAATCGCCAAAGCGGCCATTTTCTCCAGGCGAACTGATTTCTATCGGCTGGAGATCAACTGTAATAGCAGGAGATCTCCAGCTAGCACCTGGAGGTTACTGCTGTGTTCCGTATGGAAAAATACCGAAATAATGAACAAAATTTACAACTAAACCTTGTTTGCTTTTACTGAATGTTGTATATACTTCATACAAACTTACAGTCATATGGCTTATCTCATACACATGCATACAGATTTACACATCTGAATAAACAGGCATAATATGCCCTTGCAATTTTCCCAAATCTGGGGTAATTGCCAATTTTTCTATGAGCATTACTTGCCCTTACAATCTATGCCGTGCCATATGCCATGCCAACTTTATTTCCCGGGATTGGATAAAGTTTCAATAATCTTTATCAAGGCGTCAACCGAATTTGAGGCAACAGCCTTCCCCTGCCAGTCACAACTGAAAAGTGCCGGGACTTTTCACCCTCCAAAGCAGCCATTTTCTCCACTGGAACTGACCTCTGGAGATCAGCTGTAACTCCAGGAGATCTCCAGGTTCAGCCTGGAGGCTGGCAACTCTATTGTGAGGGTCTTTGTCTATGTGCCTCTGCTTCCCATCACCCGCTTATCAGTGAACTCGTAAAAGCAGTTCACACCTTCTGGTCTCAGGCGCCAGGCCTGATTGCCCCAAGTATCGTCCCCCCCGCTGTTCTTCCTGTCAGTACTCCCTCAGGCCGATGCGGCCTTGGAAGTGTGATAGCTTCACCAGACTTCCTGGGACTCGTCTGATGTTTTGTATTATGCCAAGCTTGTAACTTCCCATAACAATAAGTGTGAACCCCAGTGCCCCAGTGCCCTGGAGTCAATATATTCTGTAAACCCGATTAGCCCCTCACTTGCAACTTGCTACCTGTGCCTGTCTCATCTCCTGATGTCTTCAATAAATCCTTTGTTTCTTTATCAACGTCTGAACATTTGATTTGGAGAAGTAAACTCAGAGAGAGGGGATCTCTCACATTAAGTTGCAAGTCATTGCCTCTCGAACTGCTGCTGTACCTTTTGGGACAGAATGCCAGGCGATGAGGAAAACACCCCTACTACCCCTGACGCACCGGACGAACCGGTGGTGCCGGAGAAACCGGACCCCAAGGAGGAGGGTGCCAAGCCAAAGAAGCCTAGGGATCCCATCCCCGACCAAGGCCGGGACGGACGTCCCCGAGGACTTTTTAACAATTGGCTGGACTCCCCCAAAGGTTGGTCTCTCTCCCGAACCGCGGCGAAGGATCGCCGTTTGGCCTTCCCCAGCACGGGACTTGAAGGGGACCCGGCGCGCAAGGAGGCCCTGATGGAAGAGGAACGCAGGCAGTGGCAGGAGGATCGCCAAGCTATGCAGGAGCAGATGGAGACCATGCAGCGTGTGATGGGTGAGATGGCAGCGGCCCTAGACGCGCTGAAAGTGCAACCGCCTGCCGGCAACCCCCCGGACGGAGCACCGGCAGCCCCTCCCGCGCCTCCTGGCCTCCCGTCCCGTCGGGACCTGAAAGTCACGTATGACGGTTCAGGGGACCAGTTGACCTTTTTCATGGTCCAAGTGGACATTTTTATGCGAGAACAGGGCCGAACCTTCACTTCCGAGGAGTCCCGAGTGCAGTATGTGGCTTCCTTACTGCAAGGGGAGGCGGCCGCCTGGATGGTGTTGCAGTATGAACTTCGCTCGCCGGTGCTGCGAACACTGGACGAGTTTATGGTAGCACTCCGCAACCGCTTTGAGGACCCGACTCTGGGTGAGCGGGCTAAAGCCTCCCTGATGCAACTGCGCCAAGGGACCAAGTCGGTGGCGCAGTATGCAAGTGAGTTCCAGTCACTGGCCAGCCGAATCCTTGACTGGAGTGAAGCAGCGTTGGTACAGTGTTTCAGGGAGGGCCTCAACCCAGACCTCCAACATTGGGCCTTCATGCAAGGGAACCCCCCGGACGTGGAAGGTTGGGTTCGTCACGCAGCCGACATAGAGAATCGCAAACAACTCCTGACCTTGTCCAAACAACGCATCGGACGAGACCCAAGACCCCGAAGCGACCGGGGCCGAGACCTCCGACTGGGGGGCAGCGGGTTTCCCTCAGCCGCTGAACGCCGCAAGCGCTTTGAGACCGGTGTCTGCCTAACCTGCGGAGGTAAGGGACACTTTGCATCGCAATGCCCCTCTCGAGCGGGCCGTCCCAACCTCCCACGCCAAGCCCCGACCGAACCGCAGAAGGCGGCTGCCGAGGACCAGCCCCGCCGCAGGAGCGGACCACCGGGCCGACGTTCCGGCGCACCCTCCGCTCTCCATGCGCGCCCCCAGGACGGGGCCTCCACTTCTACCGGCCCAACGGGGTCCCGGATTACAAATACTACTTTTGATTCGGACGGGTCCCCGGCCGCCACCACTCCTTCCCCCTCTTCCAGCGAGGAGGAGGAGTGGGAACAGCCGGCAAAAAACGCCGTCGGTCTGCTGTAGAGGGGGCTCCGCAGCAGACCGCCCCTGTCGTTGTGCAAGGAGCTCCACCGATGGTAAGCGCCCAAGAGGACAATGTGTATGTGCGTGTTTACCTATCCCTACCGAAAGGGGGTCCCAGTTTAGAATTCCCCGCCTTGGTTGACTCGGGGTGTGCCCGCACCATGATTAGCGAGGAAACTGCCAAGAAACTGGGGGTCCGGCGCAAGCGGCTTCCGGGACCCCTCCGCTTTTCCCAAATGGACGGGAGTGATTTTAAACGGGGCCCGGTGACCCACCGAACTGAAGCCGTGATTATGTCCGTGGGAGAACATTGGGAACGCTTGTATTTTACCATTGCCCCTATTGTAACCCCTGTGGTGTTAGGGATGAACTGGCTACGGGGACACAACCCTTCCATCGACTGGGTTAAACGGGTGCTCTCGTTTCCCGACAGCCCCTGTAGGTTACATGACAAGGAACGGGTTGTCCGGACTCCGGCCGCCGCCGCAGTAGGGCTTCCCCCCCCAGCCACCGTTCCTCCTCAACTGCCCACCGAATACTCGCAGTTTGCGGACGTCTTTGATGTTAGGGAATGTGACGAGTTACCCCCCCACAGAGAAACGGACTGTGCCATCGAAATAGTGGGGGAAGGCAAACTGTCTAAGGGGAAAGTCTACCCCATGAGCCCTAGTGAAAAGGCGGTGTTACGGGACTATCTGGATGCCAACTTGGCGAGAGGTTTCATACGCCCTTCCAAGGCTCCTTATTCGGCCCCGGCCTTCTTTGTGAAGAAGAAAACGGGAGATCTCAGACTGTGTATTGACTTTCGTAGGCTGAACGCCGTTACCCAGTCTAACGCTTATCCTCTCCCTCTTATTCCCGACCTTCTAGCACAATTAAAGGAGGGCCGAATCTTCACCAAACTGGACTTAGTGGAAGCATACCACCGCATTCGCATTAAAGAAGGGGACGAATTCAAAACAGCTTTTTCCAGCTGTTTTGGAATGTTTGAGTACCTAGTCATGCCGTTCGGACTTTCGGGGGCTCCCAGTGTGTTTATGCAATTAATTAATGAGGTTTTGCATGATTTGCTGTTTCGGGGGGTGGTGGTATTTCTCGATGACATCCTTATTTACTCTGAAACCATGGAGGATCATGTGCGCCTAGTGCGAGAAGTGCTCCAGCGGCTGCGGGAGCACAAACTGTATGCTAAGGTGTCCAAATGTGAGTTCCACCAACCTTCCATTACTTTCCTTGGGTACGTGATTTCCCACCATGGGTTAGAAATGGACCCCGCAAAAGTCCAGGCGGTGCAGGATTGGGAACCCCCCACTACTCGCCGCCAGCTCCAGCAGTTTTTAGGGTTCGCCAACTTTTACCGGAACTTCATTCCTAACTTTGCCCAGGTTGCGCTTCCTCTCACTGCCCTGTTGCGTACCAAGGACAAGGGGGCTAGCGCTGCGCTACCCTCAGCCCGTTTGCAATGGTCCCCCCAGTGCCAGCAAGCTTTTGAACATTTAAAACAGCTTTTTTCATCCGAACCCGTTTTGGCTCACCCAGACTGCACCAAGCCTTTCGTGGTGCAAGTGGATGCCTCGGATGTGGCCATGGGCGGGGCCCTATTGCAGAGGGATGAAGGGGGGCGGTTGAGGCCGTGCGCCTACTTCTCCAAAAAGTTTTCCCAGTCCGAAATCAACTGGGCTATTTGGGAGAAGGAGGCGGCGGCGGTCAAACATGCCCTCACCATATGGAGACACTTCTTAGAAGGTGCCGAACTACCGTTTGAAGTGTGTACCGATCACAAGAATCTTGAGGCTCTCAAGGGAGCTAGAAAGCTCAACGCCAAACAAATTCGATGGGCCCAATTTTTCGCTAAATTCCGGTTCACTCTCAAACATGTCCCTGGCAAGGAAAATGCCCTAGCTGACGCTTTGTCACGACTTCCCCAATATCGCAATGATTTTGATCACCCTGTTGACTCCCTGTTCACTCCCGAGCAGCGGGGGGAGGTCCCAAGCTTAGCCGTCACTACCCGATCCCAAGCCCATCGACCAGAGACCCCCCCTACGCTCAAAGGTATCCCGGAAGCCTTCCAGCAGCGACTCCGGGACGCCTCCTTACAGGAGGAGGAGCACCATCTCCTCCCTACCGGCCTGGAACGAACCAACACTTGGTGGATACAAGGGGGGAAACTCTATGTCCCATCCTCCCTTCGCAAAGAGGTATTGGGACTTGTACATGGTGCCAGGTTGGCAGGTCATTTTGGTTTCATAAAAACACTTCACCTGGTACGGAGGCAATTCTGGTGGCCCGGGATGAGAGCTGATGTGGAGCTGTATGTGCGCAGCTGCCCCACTTGCGCCACAGCTAAGAAACGGATGGGAAAACCCCCAGGGCTTCTCAAACCACTTGAGAACCCCTCCCGTCCCTGGGAAGTCATAGCCATGGATTTTATCACCGACCTACCTCCTAGTCGGGGAAAAACGGTTCTCTGGGTAATCACGGACCTTTTTTCCAAACAGGTCCATTTCGTTCCATGTGCTGGTCTTCCTTCAGCCCAGGGCTTGGCTAAACTATTCGTTACACATGTCCTCAGGCTACACTCGATCCCGAGGAAGGTCCTCTCCGACCGGGGGGTCCAGTTCGTTGCCAAATTCTGGCGAGCCTTCCTAAAGCTCATGGGGGTGGAGGAACAGGGCCTGTCTTCCGCCTATCACCCCCAGACGGATGGTCAAACGGAACGAGTAAACGCAGTGGTAGAATGTTATTTGCGTTGCTATGTTAATTTCCACCAGGACGACTGGGTCGACCTGCTGCCATTCGCCGAATATGCGTACAACAATGCGCCTCATTCCTCTACCGGCTTTAGTCCCTTCCAAGTAATATACGGGACGGAATTCGGTCCTTTCGGTTCCGCCCCCGTCACGCCAGAGCTCCAAGCCACCCCTGATCTTCAGGAGTGGATTCAGGCAGTTAAATCTACCTGGCCATGGCTGCTCAAAAATCTTGAGAAGGCAAAAAGCAAGTACAAGGAACAGGCAGACAAACACCGGTCTCCGGGGTGGGAGCTAAAGGTGGGGGAGCAAGTCTATCTGTCCACCAAAAACCTCCGCTCTCTTCGTCCCTGCAAAAAACTGAGCGACCGTTATGTGGGACCTTTCCCCATTACCAGAGTAATCAACGAGGTTACCGTGGAACTGGAACTCCCAAAGACCCTCAAGGGGGTCCATCCCGTCTTTCATATAAGTCTCCTCAAACCTTATGTGGCCGCTCCCCAGTTCCACCCCCCTCCCGAACATGAGATTCCTACTGTTGTAGGAGGGGATACCCATTTGGAAATATCCAAGGTTTTAGATTCCAAATGGAAGAAGGGGAAACTGTTTTACTTTGTTCGCTGGAAAAACCTTGGGCCCGCTCACGACGAGTGGGTGGCCGCACCCCACATGGCGGCCCCTCGCTTAGTCCGAGAATTCCACCTCGCTTATCCCGATAAGCCTCGCCCTCTCGAGGACCCCGGAGGGGGGCCTTAAGGGGGGCAGAATGTGAGGGTCTTTGTCTATGTGCCTCTGCTTCCCATCACCCGCTTATCAGTGAACTCGTAAAAGCAGTTCACACCTTCTGGTCTCAGGCGCCAGGCCTGATTGCCCCAAGTATCGTCCCCCCCGCTGTTCTTCCTGTCAGTACTCCCTCAGGCCGATGCGGCCTTGGAAGTGTGATAGCTTCACCAGACTTCCTGGGACTCGTCTGATGTTTTGTATTATGCCAAGCTTGTAACTTCCCATAACAATAAGTGTGAACCCCAGTGCCCCAGTGCCCTGGAGTCAATATATTCTGTAAACCCGATTAGCCCCTCACTTGCAACTTGCTACCTGTGCCTGTCTCATCTCCTGATGTCTTCAATAAATCCTTTGTTTCTTTATCAACGTCTGAACATTTGATTTGGAGAAGTAAACTCAGAGAGAGGGGATCTCTCACATCTATGATGTGTGGATGCAGCCAAGTAGGACAGCTAAGCTAATTGGCTACCTGACCCTTGGGTGCATTTAATAAGTACAATACAAACAAAGCACAGAAAATTGTCGTGATCACTTCCATTCTTGTGGTGGTAGTAGAAAGTGCTGTCAATTCATAGCTGACTCATGGCAACCCTGTAAGGGATTGAACCTGGGTATGCCATAACAAAGTTTGTTAAAGATTTCTCTTGTATTCCTAGTGTCCCTCACACGAGAATGCAGAAAGCATGGGGCTCAGCTCAGCCATAACATGAAGCCATGGTTAGAATCATAGAATCATAGAGTTGGAAGGGACCACCAGGGTCATCTAGTCCAACCCCCTGCTCGATGCAGGAAATTCACAACTACTCCCCCCACATCCCCAGTGACCCCTACTCCATTCCCTCTCACGATCTGCCTAAGGTCACAGAACCAGCATTGCTGACAGGTTTGTTTCAACCATGGTTAGTTTGTGAAACCTGGATTGGGCTCCCAGGTGATCATTCAAATCTTGGTTTGTCTTCACAAATTTGGTTTCTTCACCTTTTCTCTGGCCTCTGTAGCAAGGAGGTTTACGAGGGGCCACATTGGAGGTGAAGCCAGGATCAAGCCAGGATGTCTAGAGTCATATATCATGCAAAACCGTGGTTAGGACTGGCTGTGGTTAATAAATCAACTTTTAAACATGGTCTCAGTACCTGGTTTCATGGATGGTAACATGAGTTACCATCATTCGTGGAGCGGCCCCCGTTCAGACAATCACATCAGCCACGGTTAGTATAATTAACCAGGATATGCATTATGTCTGAATCATAGAATCATAGAGTTGGAAGGGACCACCAGGGTCATCTAGTCCAACCCCCTGCACAATGCAGGAAATTCACAACTACCTCCCCCAACCCAGTGACCAGAAGATGGCCAAGATGCCCTCCCTCTCAATGGTTCCTTGCGGCTCTAGGGGTTCATTGTCTCTGAACAAAAAAAGGGGGGAAAGAAACCCGACCTTAAAAAATGGAAAGGTTGGGCGGAGAAGGTAAAATTATATAATAGAAAGATATATTTATTTGAAGGTGCTTATATCAGGGTTAAAAACATTTAAAAATGAGAAAAAAAGGCACAATGGCAACTCATAAGGTTGATAGACCTCAACCACACACCATACGCATTTTGGCCTACAGGCCTTCATCAGTGGTCAAATAAAAACCCATATAATGCACACACAAGTAATATACAAATGTATGACCATTGATAGATAAACCTGGTAAAGCAGCCATTGTTTGTGAAATGTTCAACAGCCGTAGCAAATATCAGTGAATCCACCTCTCCTCTTTCGGTCTCTCTCTCACCTTAAAATCCAACCCACTTGGCCAACAGTCTGGAAACCAGGTTGGAAATCACTTCCTCAGAAGGCTTTCATTAGTAGGAATCATCTACTTTTCTCATAGATGGAAGTGGGGGGAAATTTTTTGAAAATTGTTTTCCAAAAAAAAAGCATATTTGCTCGGACTGTCGACTGATTAAAGAGCTTTTAGTTGATTAACTGTCTGGCTTTTAACCAATTAATCAATTGGTTGATTAAATTTGCATCCATTTACATATCACAGTGGCCCCCTAAAAGCCCTTTTCTGAAGATCTCATACGAAGGATGACAATCATTCTTTACAAGATAATATTTCAAACTCCTCGTTTAGAGAAATAAACGCTGTCGGCATTTATCATTTACATCCAACATGGAAGGCAATAAACCGAAGCACAGTCCAGACAAGATTGAGATGTTGCTGATTGGTGTGGGTGCAGATCAGGGATTTAAGGGTGAATCTGATACTACTTTAGCACTCAAACAACCAAAACGCTAGCAATGGGGAGGGGCTGTGGCTCCGTTTGTAGAGCATCTGCTTGGCATGCAGAAGGTCCCAGGTTCAATCCCCGGCATCTCCAGTTTAAGGGACTAGGCAAGTAGGTCATGTGAAAGACCCCTTCCCTGAGACCCTGGAGAGCCACTGCCAGTCTGAGTAGACAATACTGACTTTGATGGACAAAGGGTCTGATTCAATATAAGGCAGCTTCATGTGTTCAGTTGGGGGTGGGGGTAAAAGAAGAAGAAGGAGAAGGAGATTTAGTTTTTATACGCTGACTTTTTCTACCACTTAAGGAAGAATCAAATCGGTTTACAATCACCTTCCCTTCCCCTCCCCACAACAACAGACACCTTGTGAGGTAGGTGGGGCGGAGAGAACTGTGACTAGCCCAAGGTCACCCAGCTGGCTTCATGTGGAGGAGTGGGGAAGCCAACCCGGTTCCCCAGATTAGCCTCCTCCCCTCACGTGGAGAAGTGGGGAATCAAACCTGGTTTTCCAAATTAGAGTCCACCGCTCCAAACCACCGCTCCTAACCACTACAACATGCTGACTCTCTCCCTTACTGAGGTCCCTGTTCTCCCCAGGCTCAATCTCCAAATGTCCAGGAATTTCCCAACCTGAATCTGGCAACCCTACCTCCTGGCAACCTTGGGATTAACATGACTGAATTTATACAAGTGGGTTAGAGAAGTTGACCAACTAATACCCTGTGAAAATTAATGGGATGTAACTAACTACCAAAAGCCACCAGGTCATTCAGATACTAATGATGGGTTTTATTGCCTTTTCTTTTTCTTTTGAAGCTTGCATGGTGATCTGTGAAGTGCTAGTATAACCTGCGTGGGTTCTATGGGGCTAAATCAGGAACAGTTCCCCTGGAGAAAATGGATACTTTGGAGGGTGGACTCCATGACGTTGCACCCCACTGAAGTCGCTGTGCTCACCAGGCTCCACCCCCAAAGCTCCAGGAGTTTCCCATCCTGGATCTGGCAACCATACCCCTGTCCCCACTACACCACGCAGGCTTTGAGAGCTAAAGTGTTCCATTGTGATGTGGCACTTCTGGGGGTAGAACCAGAAGTGGCGTAGTCGCACTGTGCAATTCCTGTTCCGAGCAAGCCGATGGATCGGTGGGCAATTGCCTGCCAGTCCCAGCAACCTGGCTAGGGTTGCCAGCTCCAGGTTGGCAAATACCTGGAGATTTTGGGGGCGAAGCCTGAGGAGGGCAGGGTTTGGAGAGGGGAGGGACTTCAATGCCATAGAGTCCAATTGCCAAAGCGGCCATTTTCTCCAGGGAAACTGTGCTCTGTGGCCTGGAGATCAGTTGTAATAGCGGGAGATCGCCAGCCGACACCTGGAGGTTGGCAACTCTAAACCTGGCAACCCCACTCACATACCACAGCAGCCATGCTAAGCGCAATTTCCCTTCCGGCAGCCTTTGGGCAGCAAAATCCTTGGCTCAACGGAAGGTACTTTTGGATGATGAAAAAGAATCTGTTCTGGAAGACGACGGGTTCCCTTGCTTGCTTGAAGTTTCATGACTAAAACTTCAGTAGATTAATTACCCTGATTAAGCAGCCAATGCTTACAGCACTGATTTTCGCATTTGCATAACATGCTCGGGGCCAAAGTAGGCATGATAACAGCAGCCTCATTGTTTGTAGATGTGTCTGCAGTGTTCACGTATAAAGGGTACAAGGCTCTCTCCCTCCTCGGCCTCCCCCACCCCAAAAAACACAGACTCACTTCCTGTATCAGAGCCGAATTGGGTTGCCAGGTCCCTCTTTGGGCCTGAGGAGGGTGGGGTTTCAAGAGGGGAGGGACTTCAATGCCATAGAGTCCAATTGCCCAAGCGGCCATTTTCTCCAGGGGAACTGATCTCTATCGGCTGGAGATCAGTTGTAATAGCAGGAGATCTCCAGCTAGTACCTGGAGGTTGGCAACCCTAGAGCCAAGCTATGGTAAATGTTCAGCCAGTGGGAGGGAAGGCTGAGGAGGGAGGGTGCTCATTTATTCTTACCTAGGTACCTTTTTTATTTTAAATACTTATCCTTCCCACCTGACTTTATAGATGATGGGGGAAGACCGCTATGGCTGCCACCACCATCCATCTACTTCAGGTAGGTTTGCCAGGTCCCTCTTCACCACGAGCTGGAGGTTTCTGGGGTGCAGCCTGAGGAGGGCGGGGTTTGGGGAGGGGAGGGACTTCAGTGCCATAGAGTCCAATTGCCAAAGCGGCCATTTTCTCCAGGAGAACTGATCTCTGTCGCCTGGAGATCAGTCGTAATAGTGGGAGATCTCCAGCCACCACCTGGAGGCTGGCAACCCTAGGGAAGGACTGTAGCCCAACCTTTATCTCACATGGTCACCATTTTTAAAATGTGGAAGATTTTTTTAAAATAGGGGTGCATTCGATTCATAGGGTTGCCAACCTCCAGGTACTAGCTGGAGATCTGCTATTTCAAACCTCGCCCTCCTCAGGCTCTGCCCCCAAAATCCCCAGGTATTTCGTAACCCGGAGCTGGCAACGCTATCGATTTATCATGTATAATCTATCATTGCCAGCTGGCCAATTTTCCACTGGCAGGAATGGCTGGCTGCTTACTAGGGGGGAGGGTGTGTGTACAGTGGAAAGAACATTACCTTCCTGCGTCTTTTCAGTCAAAAGAATTCATGGTGCTGAGCCTTCTGTCTACCTTTATTTTTACATTTCGCCCAGAAGCGCCTTTCTAGTTGCCTTTCGTTTTTTCCCCTCCTCATCCCTCGTAATCTCCACGGAGAGGATATGTGTGTACGGGGGGGGGGGGAGTGTGCAAAGCACCCCCAGAAAAATCATCGTCCCCCTTTTAACCTCCCATCTTCGCAGACATGAGCGGCGCTCAGTACCAAGATGGCAGCCTGCAGTTTGCAAAAGCGGAAAGAGGCAGCTGGAGCACTTCTTTGTTTAGTTCCTCTTTTCGCTCGGTCTTCAGGATTTCCATTTTAAATGATCGGGGGCTCTAATAAGCCAGCCTGGTATCTCATTATCAAAGATTGATCTTTGGGCGTCGACCTGCAGGGAAGGCAGCGTGGGGCTTCCTTCCTACCTCACATCCTTCAACCTAAGTACCCGCTGATGGTTTTTATCTCGGCTAACTCGGAAATGGGTTGTTTTTATCCCCCTTTCCCCTCCAGCCCACAGAGAAACATGACCACGCGCTTCAGACGCATCGGAGTCCATTTGGAACGGAGAAGGCCACTGAGGAAAGTGGAAAAGGCCGAAACGCATCTAGTTTTATATTGGTCATTTGCATTTATTGCAAATCATCAACACTGTTGGCTATTTAGTAACTTTAATTTGAAGCCTATATATTTGGGGGGCCTCGTGTGTGTACACTCTAGAATAAACTGTAATAACATTTTGTATAATGTTTAGCTCAACTTTTCATTCTAGTGTAGGTTGAGTTTTTCCCCTCTTTTCGTTTGTTCCTGAGTGCTTTCCGAAGCCCGGCTTTTCTCTTTGCCGGCGTTTAATTAAGAGTTAACCGAACCGCTGCGCCGGGGAGATGGGCACGGCTCCGAGGGTTTGGGCAAGCACTGAAAGCTCTCTGGGCTGGCGTTCGCAACAGATGCAGCCGCTTGAGCCGCAGCTAATTTGGCGCCCGCTGCGAGCGCGAGCCGAGCCAGGAACCCCTTTCAGCCTCCTCGTGCATTGTGGATCAGGTGCGGCGCCATAATTAAGGCATAATCAGAGCGGTCCCCGTTGCTTCCCCAATCAACAAGCAGGTAATAATAGCTTTATGGATTAAACAGCAAGTTGCAAACCAAGTTCGGTAACGGCGCCATAAATAAATAAATAAATAAATAAATATTGACGTTGGAAAGAATTAGGTAAATCTACTCAATGAGGCCTGACTTCTCGTCCGTATGAATCTCTCTGCCCAGATTCTGACCGTTCCTGTCATTGCTGCGGCCGCTTTGCTTGCAGTCTGGTTCTCTGTTTGGCCTCTGCTCTCACACAGTGAAACTGCCACCACTTGCTGACTCATGCAATGAATTCTGGTATGGTTGCCAACCACCAGGTGGGTATGCTAACAAGAAATCACTATATACTATAAGTCAAGTTTAAGCAAAGTAATAGTACTAGGCTCTAGGTATAATAATTCAAGTTCAAACAAATAAGTGTGTGTCAAAAACAAGTTTAACTAAACATAGCAACAACCAACAATAAGTGTGAAACAACAACTATGCACAGGGTATACACTAAAACAATACAAGCAAGACAAGTGCGAAATATAACAAAATTATAAGGTGAGTATGAATATTTTTCTTTCTTTGTACTTAATTATTTCTTCTTCTTTACAGGTATTACCAATTCATCACAGCTTATTCAATATCAGTCCTAAGGATGCTCAAAGCAGGATCAGCCTAGAGCATGCCTGACAAGTGCTTGTCCAGCCTCTGCTTAAAGACTAAGCTTGCCAGGCCCTGTAGCTCCACCGGCAGGAGCCTTCTGGGGCTGCAGCTGCGGCACACAATGCATGCACGCGACCGGCGCACCCCGTGCAATGCAGACGTTCTAGCGATCTCGGCCAAAACTCTATGGTTTCCATAGAGCTGGTTTCCATAGAGTTTTATCCGAAATTGCCAGAATGTCCGCGTCACTTTCGGGTCACTTTCGACTGGCCGGTGGACAGCCCGGTGGATTGGTGGGATTTTAGCCGCCACTACCGGGCACTTGGCAGCCCTATTAAAGACTGCCAGTGAGGGGGAGCTCATCACTTCCCTAGGTAGCAGATTCCACTGTCGAGCAACTCTTACTGTAAAAAAAACTTCCCTAATATCCAGCTGGTACCTCTCTGCCTGCTATTTAAACCCATTATTGCGAGTCCTATCCTCTGCTGCCAACAGGAACAGCTCCCTACCCTCCTCTAAGTGACAGCTCTTCAAATACTTAAAGAGAGCAATCACGTCCCCCCTCAACCTCCTCTTCTCCAGACTGAACATTCCCAACTGCCTCAGCGTTTGTTCATAGGGCTTGGTCATCTTTTGGGCATGGAATAGGGGTTACTGGGGTGTGGGGGGGTAGTTGTGAATTTCCTGCATCGTGCAGGGGGTTGGACTAGATGACCCTGGTGGTCACTTTTAACTCTATGATTCTATTATTCTATGACTTGATGCACAGTAACTTAAAATATGCATACATTTAACGGGGAGGGGCAGAAACAGAAGATGTCATGAAAAGGAAGAGTTTTGCTTGGTGCCAGGGGGAAGGCACCAAGATAAACCATGGTCTTGTATGCATGGCTGTTTCACTCGCTGTCGCCCCCCCAACGACTTTGGGACTCAACTTCAATGGGTTTTAACTTCAGGACAACTGTTAGTCCCCCTTCCATATCCACAGGGGCAGAAATCTAAATTCAGGGACAGATTCTAGATATATCGGGATCTCAGCACCTCATTTCTGACTTCTTCAGTGACCATTTTTTCTCTGTCTCTCCTATTTCTCCTGGATAGATCAGGCAGGGATCATAAGGTGGCCATCCAGTCAGGGATCACATAGTGGACAACCACTGAGGGATCACATAGTGGACAGCCACTAAGGGATCACATACAAGACATGATGATGTCACAACACTATATTAGCCGATCATATTTAGCTATGCATCAATGTTAGTACAATACATGAAGCCCATCAAGAGTAAGGGCAACGATTCCTACAGCGATCGTGCGGTAGATCCTAACCAATTAGTCATCGATCTAAGAACGGAATAATTTCTGGGGGGAAAGGCTTAGAGGGGGAGGGAACAATCCTGATTAAACTTTTTTCACATACCTTGCCCTCTACTCATTGCAGCTCAGCATTAATTTCCAACGCAGACTTTTCATTAGCAGCCTGCTGGCGCGTGGCACCAAATATACCGGCGAGATTCTATTGGCACATCTTACCTACAAGAAAATCAAGGAGAAAATGACTATTTCTTCACCATTATTATTCAATGCAGGTTTACCTGTATTTCCCAGTAGAATCATTAAAGGCAGCCTAAGACATTTCCTGCAGCTGTTTACCACTCTTAAGAGGGCAGTTATCAACATATCTTAAACTGCGTAAAGTGAAATGGGGAGAGGGAAAAAAACCCATTGATCGCTCAAAATAAACCAGGGAAAGAAAAGCCATGTCACTAATCTTTTTCCAAATGCCAATTGCATCCGCATGGAAACAGAGCCGGGGGGGGGGGCGCATTGCTCGGGCTGGGAGGCTGCGGATTTGAAAAACGACTGCAGGGCCCGCAGCATTAGCTCAGCACCTGGATAATGCAGTTCCAGTTGGCAAACAGTGCCCGCGCAAAGATGACAAAGGAGCCTTGCACAGGAAGGAAAAAATGGCTCCAGGAGTCATTCCATCTCCGCCTTTGTTTACGTTCAGCCTAGGGTTGCCAGGTCTCTCTTTGCTACCAGCGGGAGGTTTTTGGGGCAGAGCCTGAGGAGGGTGGGGTTTGGGGAGGAGAGGAACTTCATTGCTAGGGTTGCCAACCTCCAGGTACTAGCTGGATATCTCCTGCTATTACAACTGATCTCCAGCCGATAGAGATTAGTTCACCTGGAGAAAATGGCCGCTTCGGCAATTGGACTCTATGGCATTGAAGTCCCTCCCCTCCCCAAACCCTGCCTTCTCAGGCTCCACCCAAAAAACCTCCCACCTGTGGTGAAGAGAGACCTAGCAACCCTATTCATTGCCATAGAGTCCAATGGCCAAAGCAGCCATTTTCTACAGGTGAACTGATCTCTATTGGCTGGAGATCAGTTGTAATAGCAGGAGATCTCCAGCTAGTACCTGGAGGCTGGCAACCCTACTCTTTGCTACCGGCGGGATATTTTTGGGACGGAGCCTGAGGAGAGCAGGGTTTGGGGAGGGGCTTCAATGCCGTAGAGTCCAATTTCCAAAGCGGCCATTTTCTCCAGGGTAGCTCACCTCTATTGGCTGGCGATCAGTTGTAATAGCAGGAGATCTCCAACCAGTATCTGGAGGTTGGCAACCCTAGTTTGGCCTCTCCTAGGCTTTCAAATTTTCTACTTCATTTGGGTTGCATTGGGTTCTGCTATGCGATTTGGATAGAGGAAGAAGAAGAAGAGTTGGTTTTTATATGCCGACTTTCTCTACCACTTAAGGAAGAATCAAACCAGCTTATGATCACCTTCCCTTCCCCTCCCCACAACACACAGGTAGGTGGGGCTGAGAAAGCTCTAACAGAGCTGGTGACTAGGTCAAGGTCCCCCAGCTGGCTTCGTGTGTAGGAGTGGGGAAACAAATCCAGGTCACCAGATTGGCCTCCGCTGCTCATATGGAGGAGTGGGGAATCAAACCCGGTTCTCCAGATCAGAGTCCACCGCTCCAAACCACCACTCTTAACCAGTACATCACGGATGCCCGTGGCAGCATTGCGGCAGCAGGGGGAATGGACGGCGCATTTAAATTTCCACCCACACAATGCCACTTCAACAATCAACTTCCACTAAAGTTTATTAGGGGGCAGTTTCTTCACCCTGGGGTATAGGGTTGCCAGGTCCCTCTTTACCACTTCTGCACAAGTGAGAATATAATTTTTTCAGCAAAGACACATTTGTCAGTAAAAGTACCGCTGACTAGAAATAAGACGAACGTGCGGCTATCGAGTGAATTGCTCTTTTTAAGAAGAAGAAAAAAAGCCAGGTACGATTATTCCTGGATGAAAACAGAGTTTTATGTTATGAAAAGAAAATGCAAATCAACAAATACTTTTGTGAAATGCGGCAGTTAAGCCCTTTCAGAAAGGAAAGATTCTCCCCTGCCCCCAATTCCCTATATTTTGATGTCGTTTTAAATGTAGAAAACGGGAGCGCAATTAGAGAGAACAGAATAAACACCAAATCATATTTTTCAGAATATAAAAGATTTACATCGAAGTGTTCTCTTTGTATTTTTTTTTAAAAAAAAAAACCTTCAAAAATAGCTACCGATTGCCTTTGACTGAATGTCATCGTAGTTTCTTTTTGTGGGGCCGCGTTTGCTCTGGAAACGTGGTGGGCCTGTCAACCTCTGCTGATGAAAAGCACAAAGCGGCACTTCCTTACAGATCGCTACTTAGAAAGGGTGACTGCTATGAATATTTGGGAATGGGCATTTGGGGCCGGATCCTGCCTCGGCCACAAATGACAAAGGAATGGGATCAGATCCTTTGCAGTGAGGATTAAGCCTCCCATTACTAGGGTGGCCAGCCTCTAGTAGGGTTGCCAGGGCCCTCTTCACAACCAGTGGGAGGATTTAGGGGCGGAATCAGAGGAGGTTGGGGTTTGGGGAGGGGAGGGACTTCAATGCCATAGAGTCCAATTGCCAAAGTGGCCATTTTCTCCAGGGGAACTGATCTCTATCGGCTGGAGATCAGTTGTAATAGCAGGAGATCTCCTGGCAACCCTAACCTCTAGGTATCCCAGAGGGGGAACTAACATGCTCTGACTAGCAGGACACGCTGTAAGCTTCAAGAATGGCAGTGGGAAGTTCCGCTGTGTATATGAGAAAAATGCTGTAACCAAAGGAAGTAAAAAAAAAGAACATATACATTTGTTCTGATGAAGAACTGAAACGGCCGTCTTCTTCCACTTTGACCTGAAATATACTTACCTGAGATTCCTATGAACAAGAAGAAGATTTCAGTCCATATTTAGGGCATATTTATGGCAATTGTGGTAGTGTAGTTGTTCATATATTGATGTGTGTATTCCGCTTTGTGACTTTTGTTGTATTGTGAGCATTGTGTACATTTTTCTTTCTTAACATCCAGGTGGTGGCTGGGGATCTCCCACTATTACAACTGATCTCCAGATGACAGAAATCAGTTCCCCTGGAGAAAATGGCCCCTTTGGCAATTGGACTCAATGGCATTGAAGCCCCTCCCCTCTCCAACCCCCCCTCCTCAGGCTCCACCCCCCAAATTTCCAGATATTTCCCAACCTGGAGCTGGCAACCCTACCCATTACTCCCCACCCCCAGGGCAGGGAATCACCACCCCCAGCTTTAATTTCCTGCCCCCGAGGAATTGTGGAGTGGGCGAGAAAAGTGGCACCCATATAGTGATGTCTGTGATTCTGCGGTGCAAAACTATTGTGTCTGGAAATTTTGATGTGTTGGCACGGGATTGGTCAGTCGACCGTATTAATAAACTTGACTTGACTTGACTATAGTGATGCTCGAGGACAGGGGTGTCGAACTCAATTGTTACGAGGGCCGGATATGACATAAATGTCACTTGGTTGGGCCGGGCCATGCCTCGCCAGCCCAGATTGAAAGTTGGGGGGGGGGGATGTCTGCCTCAGTTGGCTCATGGGCAGGATAAGAGCTCTCAAGGGGGTGGATCCAGCCTGTGGGCCTTATGTTTGACACCCCTTCTCTAGGAGATCACCTCCGAACGTCTCTTGCCTTGAAAAACCTATGGGGGTTGCCATAAATTGGCTGTGAGTTGACAGCAGTTTTCCACCATCACAGATACCCCTCATAATCTGAAGCCCTAAACTCTAGCTTACGTAGCTTGTGCATAAAGGTAGGAGCAGGGGAATAGCTCACTCTCAGGCATCATCTGGACATCATACAGTGTACAGGTCACACAAAGTGATGGTATCACTTTACTTTGCTCTGGTCAGATCTCACCTAGAGTATTGTGTTCAGTTTTGGGCACCACAATTTAAGAAAGATGTAGACAAGCTGGAATGTGTCCAGAGGAGGGCAATGAAGATGGGGAGGGGTCTGGAAACCAAGTCCTATGAGGAAAGGTTGAAGGAGCTGGGTATGTTTAGCCTGAAGGGGAGAAGACTGAGAGGGGATATGATAACCATCTTCAAGTACTTGAAGGGCTGCCCTATAGAGGTGGGTGCCGAGTTGTTTTCTGTTGCTCCAGAAGGTCGGACCAGAACCCATGGGTTGAAATTAAATCAAAAGAGTTTCCGTCTAGTCATTAGGAAGAATTTTCCAACAGAGCAGTTCCTCAGTGGAACAGGCTCCCTAGGGAGGTGGTGAGCTCTCCTTCTCTGGAGGTTTTTAAGCAGAGGTTAGATGGCCATCTGTCAGCAATGCTGATTCTGTGACCTTAGGCAGATCATGAGAGGGAGGGCACCTTGGCCATCTTCTGGGCATGGAGCAGGGGTCACTGGGGGAGTGGGGGGAGTTGTGAATTTCCTGCATCGTGCAGGGGGTTGGACTAGATGACCCTGGTGGTCCCTTCCAACTCTATGATTCTATCTGAACAGGAAGTGATGCAACAACTCTGTGTTGGCTCTGCTCAGACCTGGTGGGTGTAGATGTGGATGCAGGAGGGGATGGGTAGACTTTGTTGGGGTAACAAATTACCTTGAACTATGGCAGTACGGTGAAGCGTGTTTCCCCACAGCACCGATCTGTAAGGCTTCTGTAAGAGCACCTGTTCACACAGCAGCACCGGCATTTTTCGTTTTGTTTAGAACCCGCTGAGGTTTCGGAGCACCGCCTTTTTGAAACAACAACAACCAATGACAATAGAAAGGTTCACTGTCATGGAGCAGAGAAAGGCAAAGCAGTTTCCACGAAAATGAAGATGATTTGAATTCCTCTACAGAGCTGCTAAATGGAATTAGCAATTTCTCAAGGTCACATAAGTGCTATTAGCTGTATGCTTGCTGAACAAAAAAGAAAAGCATTGTCTCATTTTTCTATCAATTACATTTTACAATACCTCTGGCAGGAACCTGTGTCACTGCTGTATGCTATTACATTTCCCATTGTTTTACGCTGAACGCTAAATCCCAGCTGGGGATGTCATGTTTTGCTATGGGGAAATCATTCATGGGCAGAAAGATAAGGATATCAATGCTGTATCCCCCCCCCCAAAAAAAAAAATAGAGAAAAAGAGGCAGTGGGTAGGGCTGTTGAATTAAAAAAAATTCGGTATAGTTCGGATTCGGCCAAATTCAGCCCGTTTAGATTCGGGATATGCCGAAGTCCGAACTCCCCCACTTCGGATCCGTTCAATTCGGCAGGAATTCAAAGTTCGGAAAAAAATTCGGCCGAATAAAGCCATTAAAAACACAATCGCGCCTTTCCGCGGCTGTGGGGGGGGCATTTTTGGGGTTAGAGGTCCCAAACATTCGGCAGAGCTTCAAAGGACGTTTATTGAAAGACTCCCCAAGTTTTGTAAAGATTGGGTCGGGGGGGCTGAGATATGGGCCCTGAAAGGGGTCCCCCCACCCTTAATGTGCATCTCTCAGCAGAGCTTGCCGCCCACGCACAAAGCTCCCAGCCCCGACAACAGCTGAGAAATTTGCAAAGCAACTGCAAAACAACTGCAAAACAACACAACCTTGTGAAACAACACCTTTGCAACACACAACTGAAACCTCCCCCCTCAAACCAGGGAGCGAGAGACTCGAGGGGGAACACACACCCCAGGCAGAACCGACAAAAGCCCCCTTTGGCTTCCCCCCCACCCACAGAAACTGCTCCCTCCCCACACACACACAGACTCTGCTTTCCCACACACACACACACATACACAGAAGAAAAATTATAGATTAAAGCCCCCAAAGGGGTCTTACTGTGGCTGTCTTCTGTTCCATCAAGAGGAGCTGAAGAGGATTTGTAATCCAAGATGATTCCAATTAGGCACGGGACGTTTTGCTCTGGAGAAGATGCACAGGATCAGCTGATCCATTCATCCCAATAGGGAAAAGGGGAAAGGGGAAAGGGGAAAGGGGAAAGGGGAAAGCCCATATCTCGGGACCCCCTGACCCAATGTTCACAAAACTTGGGGGGTATCTTAAGAACACTGGTCTGAAACTCCGCTCAAAGTTTGGGATCTGCACCCCCAAAAATGCGCCCCCTGCAGCCATGGAAAGAGAAAAGGGGGGGAGGCGATATTTCTGCCCCCACTGAACCCATCTTTACAAAACTTGGGTAGTATCTTAAGAATAATTGTCTGAAGCTATGCTAAACGTTTGGGGGCTATATCCCCCAAAAAGCGCCCCCTGCAGCCACATAAATGGAAAAAGGGAGGGAGGGAAAAGGGGGAGAGCCCATATCTCGAGACCCCCTGACCCAATGTTTACAAAACTTGGGGGGTATCTTAAGAACACTGGTCTGAAACTCCGCTCAAAGTTTGGGGTTTGTACCCCCAAAAATGCGCCCCCTGCAGCCATGGAAAGAAAAAGGGGGGAGCCCATATCTCAGGACCCCCGACCCAATGTTTACAAAACTTGGGGGGTATCTTAAGAAGCTTCATCTGAAGCTCCAGTGAAAGTTTTGTGTCTGTACCACAAAAAATACGCCCCCTGCAGTCACAGAAAGGAGCAAATGTGCACAAGCACCCCCCCACACACACACACGAGGATTTCGCTCTCTCTCTCTCTCTCCCTGGCCGGGCCGCACATCAGCTGATTCCTCCAGTACTCAATCCTGACTGATTGGCCAGAAGAAGACCCAGCTTGCCCACCGATTGGCCGGGGGAGGAGAATGCTGCTTACTGACGGTTATGCTGCTTACTGACGGCCCCGAATTTGCCGGATTTATTCGCGAACTCCCGAACTCGCTGAATTCCCCCCCCCCCCCGGTTGCCCGCCAGTTTTGAGTTCGGTTCCTCCCGAACTAAAAACCACCGAATCAGGGGAAATTTGGCTGATTTTCAGTTCGGGCCGAACCGAATCAACAGCCCTAGCAGTGGGAGATTCATTCACAGTTCTTTTGACAAATGTGACATCATCAGTAGCTAGGGTTGCCAACCTCCAGGTACCAGAGATACAAGCTTGTTACAGACTGTTATGCAGCAAAAGAAATGAAGGCTGAAGAGATAGATATTTTTTATGCCAGCCTTACCTGATCACACAGTGAATAGTTTTGATAAACCTGCAGGTACTAGCTGGAGATCTACTGCTATTACAACTGATCTCCAGCTGATAGAGATCAGTTCACCTGGAGAAAATGGCCGCTTTGGCAATTGGACTCTATGGTATTGAAGCCCCTCACCTCCCCAAACCCTGCCCTCCTCAGGCTCCACCCCAAAAACCTCCCACCAGTGGCGAAGAGGGACCTGACAACCTTATCAATAGCCTTAATCCTTTTTGAAGTTTTGAGGGACGGATCTCTGCTTTCAGCAATGGGGAAAAGACAATTTTGAGAACTGGGCCATTTCTTGGTTTCTTTCTCAGAATGTGGAGCGATGTAGTGGTTGCAGGGCCGTAGATTCCTGGAGGTTTGGGGGTGAGGCTAGCAGAGGAGGCTTGCCAACCTCTACGTGGTCCTGGAGATCTCCAGAAATCACAACTGATCGCTTCACTATAGAGATTAGTTCTTCTGAAGAAAATGGCTGCTTTGGAGTATGGATAGGGGTGCCGACCTCTAGGTACTTAGCACAAAACCAAGATAATATAACAAAGTGCAAATATATTGAGTGCTACAATATTTCAAGGATGTGTCACTGGCCACCAAGACTAGATTAATTCATGCCATCGTATTCCCTATTACTATGTATGGGTGGGAAAGCTGAACAGTGAAGAAAGCTGATAGGAAGAAAATAGATTCCTTTGAAATGTGGTGTTGGAGGAGAGGGTTACGGATACCCTGGACTGCAAAAAAATAATTAAAAAAATCAGTGCGTTATAGATCAAATCAAGCCTGAACTGACCCTAGAAGCTAAAATGACTAAACTGAGGCTATCGTATTTTGGTCACATTATGAGGAAGACAAAAGTCACTGGAAAGACAGTCATGCTAGGAAAAGTTTGCAAGATCTGAGCAAGGCTGTCAAAGATAGGACATTTTGGAGGACTTTCATTCATAGGGTCGCCATGAGTCGGAAGCGACACACACACACACAATATTGCAACTATATACAGAAAGATAATATATTTTGTTTCAAATATATACAAACAATCCTGTATAATATATGTGAGTCCTTCAAACTTTGTTCATATACAACATTCAATCAACAGGGTCCGGTGCCGGTACCAGAAGCAGAAGGGGACAAGATATATTATTCTTCTGTATAGAGTTGCAATATTGTAGCACTCGAAATATTTTCACTTTGTTATATTATCTTGGTTCTGTGCTAATTTCCAAACCTTTTGTTATGAGTGCAGAGGTGTTTGTTTCTCTCCAACCTCTAGGTACTAGCTGGATAACTCCTGCTTTTTCAGCTCATCTCCAGGTGACAGAGGTCAGTTCCCCTGGAGAAAACGGCCGCGGTGGCAATTGGACTCTGTGGCATTGGCATCTCTCCCCTCCCCAAACCCCGCCCTCCTCAGGCTCCACCCCAAAAATCTCCAGGTATTTCCCATCCCAGAACTGGCAACCCTAACTATGGACTCTATGGCATTATACTCTGACACAATTCTGTATCTATTTCTTAAAGTTCCTCTCCAAGTTTGGTATTACGGAAGGTAATTCTTTTGACTGTGAGCTTCTGAAAGCAGACTGTGTAAGCAAAATTATGGGAATCCCGTTTCAATATTTTCATTATCGCCTGATCCCACATTGATGTTTTAAGGGCCTGATAGAAATCTGCTTCTTGAAGCTGATGTTTCCTTTACTGCCGCAGCAGCACATGGGACTGACATTTTTCATAATGCTTCGGTTAATCTATCCGGTAATGTAATAACCGATTGCAATAAAAAAAAAATACAATATTGCCTTCAAAAACAATATAACAAGCTCAATAGATCCCACACACCAAAGTCAGGTAGATATAAATAACAGCAAACCACTAAAAAAAAACAGATGAAAAACACAAGTAACTCTGTCAGTCCATTAGAGGAATTCTGTACAAAGTTAATAGAACTGTGTCTTTGTTAAGATGAAAACAAGTATCACAAAAGAGCCAACTAGATTTTGAGTTCACCAGACTTTTTTTTGTCAAGGAGTTTGTTAAACTCAACAAATAGGGTTGCCAGGTCTCTCTTCGCCACCGGCGGGAGGTTTTTGGGATGGAGCCTGAGGAACGTGGGGTTTGGGGAGGGGAGGGACTTCAATGCCATAGAGTCCAGTGGCCAAAGCGGCCATTTTCTCCAGGGGAACTGATCTCTATCGGCTGGAGACCAGTTGTAATCATAGGAGATCTCCAGCTAGTCCCTGGAGGTTGGCAACCCTAGGGATGGGTGTTGCTGGCCAGGATGGGATGGTCTCCAGCCGATACAGATCAGTTCCCCTGGAGAAAATGGCCGCTTTGGCCATTGTACTACATGGTGTTGGAAGTCCCTCCTCTCCCCAAACCCTGCCCTCCTTAGGCTCCGCCCTATAAGCCTCCTGCCAGTGGTGAAGAGGGACCTGGCAACCCTAATGACCCGTGATCCGAATCTTTTAAGTGCACATTCAACGGCAAATACAATTTTGGTTTCTGTGCAATGGTTTAAGCCCCCCCCCCCCAAGTATTTTTAGAAAAATTAATTCTTCAAAGGAAGAGTTTGCTATTTGGCAGGAATTCAGAGGGGAGAAAAAGATAGTATTCTCTTCGTTAACAATTTGTTACTTCAAACATTTACACTAATCTGTGTCATAATCGTTTTAATTTGCAGCTCCTACTAGTTCCTAATTACTTGTAAAGTCTCCAGCTACATTATACCCACTTTAAATCATTTTAATTTCAGCCAGTAGATGCAAAGGTTGTGTGTTTCTAATAGGTGCTCCAGATTTTTTCCATAAAACTCATTCTTTGACATCACAACAATGTGTGAATGTGAGAAAATAAAAAGCATGTAAAACTCCGAAATGTTTGAAAAAGGGTCAGAAATGTACATGGTCTACATGCTGATGGTAAATTCTCCCAACTCTGGATTCAATCAGATAGTTTAGTCTTGTAACTCCCCTGAGGACGAGACGACGTTAGACTTTGATTTGTCCTTGGGGCTAGAAGATGCAATCACTAGTTGACGCTAGGGGGGAAAAACTCATTAGAAGATAGAAGACGTTTGGAAAACAGCACCAGGGCTCTCTGGTGTAGCAAGGCTGGTTGTTTGTTTCCATTAAGACCAAGTGGATGATTTTTCAGAAATAAAGAGGCATTTAATAGTTGCAAAGCGACGTGGTTCTGCATCATTTCAGGGGGTGGCCATGCCGGTCTGCCGTTGAAGCGCTAGATTCCGAGTCCAACTCACTGCAGTCAATAGTGTAAGATAACTGCTAAGTTTGGGCACCACAATTTAAGAAGGATGTAGACAAACTGGAACATGTCCAGAGGAGGGCAGCAAAGATGGGGAGGGGTCTGGAGACCAAGTCCTATGAGGAAAGGTTGAAGGAGCTGGGTATGTTTAGCCTGAAGAGGAGAAGACTGAGAGGGGATAGGATAACCATCTTCAAGTACTTGAAGGGCTGTCATATAGAGGAGGGTGCCAAGTTGTTTTCTCTTGCCCCAGAAGGTTGGACTAGAACCAACGTGTTGGAATTAAATCAAAAGAGTTTCCGTCTAGACATTAGGAAGAATTTTCTAACAGTTAGAGCGGTTCCTCAGTGGAACAGGCTTCCTTGGGAGGTGGAGAGCTCTCCTTCCCTGGAGGTTTTGAAGCAGAGGCTAGATGGCCATATGTCAGCAATGCTGATTCTGTGACCTTAGGCAGATGATGAGAGGGAGGGCATCTTGGCCATCTTCTGGGCATGGAGTAAGGGTCACTGGGGATGTGTGGAGGACGTAGTTGTGAATTTCCTGCATTGTGCAGGGGGTTGGACTAGATGACTCTGGTGATCCCTTCCAACTCTAGGATTCTATGATTCGATGAAGTGTTTGTAATAGGGTTGCCACCTTTGGGTTGGGAAATATCTGGAGATTTGGGGGTGGAGCCTGGGGAGGGTAGTGCAACAGGTCTTGGTAGGGTATATTGTAATAGAGTCCACCCTCCAAAGTAGCCATTTTCTCCAAAATAACTGGTCTCTGTTGTATGGAGTTGTAATTTGAGAAGGTTTTTAGGCCCTGCTTGGAGGTTGACAAACCTATTCTGTAACCTTTCTTTCATCTTGAGAGTCAACCAGCATGGTGTAGAGTTTAGAGTGTTGCACAACAATCTGGGAGGTCCGAGTTCAAATGTCCACTCTACTATGGAATAGGGTTGCCAGGTCCTTCTTCACCACCAGTGGGAGGTTTTTGGGGTGGAATCTGAGGAGGGCGAGGTTTGGGGAGGTTTGGGGAGGGGAGGGACTTCAATGCCATAGAGTCCAATTGCCAAAGCGGCCATTTTCTCCAGGTGAACTGATCTCTGTCGGCTGGAGCTCAGTTGACAAAATATTGTGCCAACAAGAGGCATGCTTCATTACTATGTTTAATATGGTAATTCCCAACAGATTGAATTCTACATGACCATTGCTATGAGAACGTAACTGTGTCATTGGTTTTTATTATTTTCTTAGCCATAGTGGCTGTATATATTTGATTATTTACTACCTGGAGGTTGGCAACCCTGATTACATAGCTTAATCCAGTTGAACCAGAACTATTAAAAGTGTTCTGATCCATAATTCTGGGGGTGACCTAATCCATATTTAATGGATGTAGGGTTCTGAGCTTTCATGGATTTCTATTGAATTGGATAGCCAAGGTAGGAATTGGTGATTCGATTCAAATCTTTTAAATCTCTGGAACGAATTTGGTGCTTAGCTCTGCCAAGTCACTTCCCTGCTGTTCAGCAGGCAACACCCCCAAAATTTCATGCCATAGTGGGGAGAGGAAATGATAGAAAAACTACTTATAGAGCACTAGAGCAAAGCTACTTGGGCCATTTAAAGAGGAAGCAGCCAGTTTTGAGCAGGAGATTGAGATGGATGGCCCTAATGAAGTAGTTAATGAAGGTGAAAAACAGTGAAAAATGATGAAGAAGTTAGGAGTGATAATGAGGAAATGGGGTGGTAATGGGGGAATGGGATAATGGGGAAATGGATTGGAATAGGAAAGAATGAAAAAGATGGGTAGCCATACTAGTCAATAGCAAAATCTAGACCAAGCAAAATGACACAGGGCCGTGTGCTAACTTGTCAGTTCTCCAGAATCTTTTCTCAGATTGGATTGTTAAAAAAAAAATTAATTTGTTCATTTATGCCTTGCCTTTCTCCTCAATGGGAACCCAAAGCAGACCTATGATGGAGATCTCATAGAATCATAGAGTTGGAAGTGACCACCAGGGTCATCTAGTCCAAACCCCTGCACAATGCAGGAATTTCACAACTACCTCCCACACACACACCCAGTGACCCCTACTCCATGCCCAGAAGATGGCCAAGGTGCCCTCCCTCTCATGAGCTGCCTAAGGTCATAGAATCAGCATTGCTGACAGATGGCCATCTAGCCTCTGCTTAAAAACCTGCAGGGAAGGAGAGCCCACCACCTCCCGAGGAAGTCTGTTCCACTGAGAAACCGCTCTAACTGTTAGAAAATTCTTCCTAATGTCTAGACGGAAATTGTTTTGATTTAATTTCAACCCGTTGGTTCTGGTCCGACCTTCTGGGGCAACACAAAACAACTCGGCACCCTCCTCTATATGACAGCTCTTCAAGTACTTGAAGATGGTTATCATATCCCCTCTCAGTCTTCTTGTCTCCAGACTAAACATACCCAGCTCCTTCAACCTTTCCTCATAGGACTTGGTCTCCAGACCCCTCCCCATCTTTGTTGCCCTCCTCTGGACATGTTCCAGCTTGTCTACATCTTTCATAAATTGTGATGCCCAAAACTGAACACAGTACTCTAGGTGAGGTCAATACTCTAAATGAGGTCAATACTCTAGGTTATCTCCTGCTATTACAGTTGATCTCCAGCCGATAGAAATCAGTTCCCTGTCAGCCCTTGGCCCACAGAACCAGAAATCACCACAAAGTCATATAGAGTCCAAACAGATGGTTTTTACTGATCAAATAGGCATACAGTGCAAACGAATAAAATGACAGCTCTGAGAGGCTCACTAGCTGGGAGATATTATAAGGCAGGCAAGGCGGGAGATTACACGCATGAATACAGTTTCCCAGGAGCTGAGTTCCCAAGCCTAGGTATGCGACCTTGGGGGGCAGACAATACAGCACAGAGACAGAGGCAATAACGAAACCGAGATAGCAGCCTGACATTCTGCTCCCCTCAAGGCCCCCTCCCAGTTCGCAAGGGGGCTGGCCTGTTCGGGTAAGCAATGTGAAAGGCGTCGACGAGGTCGGGGGCGGAGACATCCCGTGCGCGCACCCATTCGTCATAGGCAGGGGGGAAATGTTTCCAACGAACTAGATATTGCAGATTGCCATGGTGAATACGGGAGTCAAGGATCTTGGAGACTTCGAAGTGTTCTTCCCCCCCCACCATGATGGGTTGCGCAGGCGGTGGGTCCGGATGCCACCGTGGAGATGCAACATGGGGTTTGAGGAGGCTTATGTGGAAAACAGGATGCACACGCCTCAAGGATTTGGGGAGAGCCAGTTCCACTGTGACAGGGTTTATGACCCGAGTAATGGGGAAAGGGCCAATGAATTTGGCGCTGAGCTTATGGCACGGTTGGGTGGAACGGAGATTTTTGGTGGAAAGGTAAACCAAAGCACCCACTTGCAGATCACCCCCGGGGGAGCGATGTTTGTCAGCTTGCGCTTTGTATTTACGTTTGGCCTGGTCGAGGTTGCTAACGAGCCAGGGCCAAGTGGTACGGAGGGCGTGTGCCCAGGAGGCAATGTCGGGGTTCCCCTCCCCCTCTACATCATCTGTAGGAGCGATGGGACTGAAATCTTGTCCATACACAGCAAAAAACGGGCTAAAACCTGTGGATTGATGCATGGCATTATTGTAGGCATATTCTGCTAAAGGTAACAGTTCCACCCAGTTATCCTGGTGGTAGTTAACATAACAACGCAAATAACATTCAAGTACAGCATTGACACGTTCAGTTTGACCATCAGTTTGAGGATGGTATGCACTAGACAATCCCTGTTCCACCCCCACCAACTTGAGGAAAGCTTTCCAAAACTTAGAAACGAAACCACTTCCGCGGTCACAAATTATTTTACGCGGAAACGAATGTAAACGAAAGATATGCGTCACGAAGAGGCGGGCCAGTTTCTGAGCAGAGGGGATCCCTGCGCATGGAATCAAATGTATTTGCTTAGAAAACAAATCAGTAACAACCCACAACACAGTTTTACCCCCACTGAGAGGGAGATCAGTCATGAAGTCCATAGCAATCACTTCCCAAGGTCTGCTGGGCGTTTCAAGAGGTTGTAGCAGTCCCGGGGGTTTGCCCTGCGATCGTTTCGCAGCGGCACAAACGGGACAGCTGCGGATGAAGGAGTCAATGTCGGAACGCATTCCCCCCCACCAGAACTGTCTGCGCAATAAGTGAAGGGTCTTCAGAAACCCAAAGTGCCCAGCTGTTTTGGCTCCATGAGCTAAATGTAAAACGTCTTTCCGGAGAGCTTTGGGTACATACAATTTTGAGTCTTTGTACCAGGACCCCCCTTGTTCCAAAACACCAGGAGGTAGGGTATGAGCGGAACGTTCTAAAAGGCACTGGTCCCGAAGGACAGTTAAAAAGGATTCGGAGATGGGGATTTTGGAGGGAGCCCCCCCGTCGGTCATGGAGATCTGAGAAACAGTTATAGGGCTAGTGCTTACGTGCGGCGGCGCGCAGACTGCAGGCGGCTGAGCGGTCGGAGGGGTAGGAGGGGCGGGAATTCCGGTCTGTTGCGGTGGCGGCTGGGCAGCCGGTTGGGCTGGCGGAGCTTGCGAGTTAGGGAAGGTGTGCTGATGCTGGGATCGGGTTTGCACAGCCAGCATAGGTAGGGCCCCACGTTGCATAGGGGTGAACAGAGAGTTGGTGGGTCTTTCGAGTTTTACCGGATATTGTGGTAAACGGGAGAGGGCATCCGCGAGAACGTTCTGCTTCCCAGGGACGTGCTTCAGGGTGAAACGGAACTGAGCAAAGAACTCCGCCCACCGTTGTTGTTTCGCCGATAGCTTATGGGACCCCGTGAGGGCAGCTAGATTTTTGTGATCGGTCCAAACTTCAAAGGGTACTTTAGACCCTTCCAAGAATTGCCGCCATAAAGTCAGTGCATGATGAACTGCAGAGGCCTCTTTCTCCCAGATGGGCCAGTTTAATTGAGCGTGCGCAAATTTTTTCGAAAAGTAAGCGCAAGGGTGAAGAAGACCGTCCGGTCCTTGCTGGAGGAGAGCCCCTCCCATGGCTACATCGGAAGCATCGACTTGCACAATGAACATTTGATTTGGGTCTGGGTGCCGTAGCACCGGCTCCGAAGTGAAGAGGCGTTTGAGGGCCAGAAAGGCGGCTTGGCATTGCTCAGTCCATAGGATTTTTGCGGAGGGCAAGGCAGCCGAGCTTACTTTTCCCTTAGTTTTCAGCAGGTCCGTAATGGGTAGAGCCACTTGGGCGAAGTTAGGGATGAATCCCCGATAGAAGTTTGCAAATCCCAGAAATTGCTGTACTTGCTTACGGTTGGTGGGGGGAGTCCAATCGAGAACGGCTTGGACTTTGGCGGGGTCCATGCGAAGACCTTGGTGGGAGATGATGTATCCCAAAAACGTGAGTTTGCTTTGGTGAAATTCACACTTAGCTAGTTTAGCGAACAGTTGATGGTTACGCAGGCGTTGTAGAACTTCTCTGACCAGAGTCACATGCTCGTCCATAGTTTTCGAATAAATGAGAATGTCATCTAAGTAGACCACCACCCCGCGATATAGAAGGTCATGTAGGATTTCATTGATGAGTTGCATGAAGACCCCCGGGGCCCCTTTTAATCCGAATGGCATTACAAGGAATTCATACATTCCGAAACAGCTAGAGAAGGCAGTGAGGTGTTCATCTCCTTCGCGGATACGGACTCGGTAGTAGGCTTCCACCAAGTCTAATTTAGAGAACACACGGCCTTCCTGTAATTGTCCCAAAATATCCGATATTAATGGGATAGGATAGGCGTTGGTCTGGGTAACCGCATTGAGCTTTCTGAAGTCAATGCATAGGCGAAGGTTGCCTTCTTTTTTCCGGACGAAAAACGCGGGGGCCGAGTTTGGGGCATTCGAAGGGCGAATGAACCCTCTGGCGAGGTTTTTGTCCAAAAAGTCCCGGAGGACAGTGCGCTCGGAAGCGCTCATAGGGTAAATCTTACTTTTGGTTAATGTGCAGTCCTTCACTACTTCAATCGCACAGTCTGAGGCCCGGTGGGGGGGTAAGGCATCACATTCCCTAAGGTCGAAGACATCTTCAAAGTCCCGGTATACAGTGGGTAGAGCTGGTGGTACTGGGGCAGTAGAGGTTAATGCTGGAACGGGCGGAAATGGCAGAGCAAAGTTTTGCCGATGCTGGTCGCAGGTGGGACTAGTGAAAGATATAGTGTTTGTTTCCCAATCAATACTGGGACTATGTCCTTTAATCCAGTTAATTCCCAAGACCACTTCAAATCGGATAGGGGCTATAGTGAAGTCTATTTGTTCCCAGTGGGAACCAATTCCCATTGCCACCCCTATGGTGCGGTGATCAACTGGACCCCCCTGGAATTGGCTCCCGTCCATTTGAGCAAATTGGACGGGGGCGGGTAAAGCCTCTGAGTCGGCTCTGAGTGCAGCAAACGTGGCTTCACTTATGAGAGTGCGACAGCAACCGGAGTCAATTAGTGCTTTGACGGGGATTTGCGGACCTCCGTTAAGTTGTTGTAAAACTGCATCCACGTAGACGGTGGAGTCCACTTCTTTGATTTTGGTAGGAGCATTCGGTTTGATAGGAAGATCCTGAGAGGTCTGTGGAGATGCTCCATTCACCACAGACCGGAGCCGTTTTTTGACAAGTCGAGGGGAGATTCCAGGTTTAAGGCTGGAGAAATCCAAGGGTTTTCCTCATCCGAAGAGGGAAAGCTGTCCCCCAATGGGGCACTTGTAATCCGAGACCCGGCGGGGTCGTTGGAAGCAGGCAGGGAGGCTGGGTCCCCGGCATGGAGTGCAGAGGGTGTGGGCCTTCCCGGAGCTGCGCTGCGGGTGGCCGCGGTGCCTCTGCGTGGTGGACGACCTCGGGCGCGGGTTGTCGTGCTGGGACGAAATAATTCCTGGCGGCGTGGGCAAACGGCTGCAAAGTGGCCCATTTCTCCGCATGTAAGACAGGCACCCCTCTGAAATCGGGCTTCACGTTCCTGGAGCGGACGTGGGGGATTTCGTGGGACGAGCAGTGGTGCCTTGGGTTGAGGCTTTTGGGTGCCCTTCTCCTTGTGTTTTTGACGGACGAGAGAAATAAAGCGGCGGCGGCTTTCCACTTCCTCGGCTAATAGGATCCAGCCTTCGAGGGTATCGGGATCGCCCCGCATGTAAGACCAGTTCAGAATGTCAGGATGCAAGGCTTCCCTGAAATGATGGATTAGGGTGGTCTCGGGCCAACCTACAATTTTACTTGCCAGTCGCTGAAATTCATCGGCAAATTCCCGAACTGTAGCAGAGCCTTGTTTTAATTGTAAGAGTTCCGTTTTGGCTCTTTCCCCCAGGAAGGGGTCCTCAAACCTCCTTCTCAGGGCAGTCATGAAGTTGTTGAGGGAACGAATCGCACGAGAGCGGGTGTCAAACTGGAGGACCATCCAGTCAGCCGCTTTGCCTGTCAGGAGGGAAGCTACGTACCGCACCCGGCTATCTTCCGTGGGGAAAAGTTGACCTTGTTCTCGCATATAACTGTCCACTTGATGCAAGAAACAAGGCAAAGTCTCAAGAGATCCGTCATACGTAGTCCTCAATTTGAGTTGCTTCCAAGGGCCGGGCGCGGGTTGACCCGGTTGCACGGGTGGTCCGGGCGGAGGAGCAACAGGAGCTCCAGGAGGCAAGGGTGGAGCGGGCACATTAGCAGGTGGTTGCACGGGTGGTCCGGGCGGAGGAGCAACAGGAGCTCCAGGAGGTAAGGGTGGAGCAGGCACATTAGCGGGTGGTTGTACGGGTACCCCCTGACCCGGTATCGGAACGGGCTGTCTCTGAGCTATCAGGGTGTGTTGTAATTGCCTGTTCTCTTGAAGCATAAGTTCCATTACTTCCTGGAGTTGATCAACACGGTCGGAGAGCTCCCGATTCTGGGCTCGTAAAAGATGAACCTCCTCACTTGGGCCACCAGTAAGATGAGGCTTACTGGTTCGGAAGCTCGTGGCCCATTGAGAGCTATCCCCATATAAATCCTCGTCTTCAGACTCATCTGAGTCTCGACGTCGGTCAGCCAAACGGCGTGCGCGTTGGGTCGCACGCGACGGGACAAACGCCGGGGAAAAAGTTAGACCTGATAGTCCCAGTACATAGTCCTTGGGGCGCGTGTCCACGTTCGCCTGATTCCTAATCCTTGCTGCAGCCGCCCTGGCTGCTTCCGCCGCCTCTCTCTCTCTTGCGACCCTAGCCGCTTCGGCGGCTTGCTGATCCGCAAGAACTTTGGCGTTCTCAAGTCTTAGGGCAGCCTCTGCCGTAATGCGCGGCAAAAGTTCTGTCTCGAGGAGCAAGAGTATGGGGTCAGGTTCCCCGCCCAGCAGAGGTTGTACTCGAACCGCCAGTGCGGATGCCTCGGCTCCAAACGTCGGGGTCAAAACTTGAGCCAAGGTGGCTACCGGGGTGTCCTTTGTACATTCCACAAGGAGAAGAGCGGTGCTAATAGCGACTCGCTTGGCCTCAGCCTGGCAGCTGGCCGCATCCGGGATCAGGGAAAAACCCTCCGGCGGGGCTCCCGCCATGGTAGAAAGAGTTTGTCGAGAAATAAGATTATCCAAAAGTCCAGTTAATATTTGTAAATCCTCAGTCGCCAATCGGGCATCGTCCAGTAATTGATCCAAGTCCTGAAGATCTAAACGAGCATCAGTATCCTCTGATGTTAACATCCAGAGACGTCCTGTAAGAGATTGCCACTGCGCCTGTACCAGTCCCCTCAAGCGGCAAACCTCTCGGGTCGTCCGGAAAAGTTCAGCGATTAAGTCTTGTAACAGAGTAGGATCCTCTGAGAAGGGCTCCAGGGTAGTAGATCACCTGGAGAGCTGCACAGCTCCCATCCAAGTGGCAGGCGAACCCCCCTGGGCTCCAGCCTGGCTAGGAGAACGGTGAAGATGAAAGAGAGCTGTCATAATGTCAGCCCTTGGCCCACAGAACCAGAAATCACCACAAAGTCATATAGAGTCCAAACAGATGGTTTTTACTGATCAAATAGGCATACAGTGCAAACGAATAAAATGACAGCTCTGAGAGGCTCACTAGCTGGGAGATATTATAAGGCAGGCAAGGCGGGAGATTACACGCATGAATACAGTTTCCCAGGAGCTGAGTTCCCAAGCCTAGGTATGCGACCTTGGGGGGCAGACAATACAGCACAGAGACAGAGGCAATAACGAAACCGAGATAGCAGCCTGACATTCCCCTGGAGAAAATGGCCACTTTGGCCATTGAACTCTATGGGATTGAAGTCCCTCCCCTCCCCAAACTCCACCCTCCACAGGCTCCACTCCAAAAACCTCCCACTGATGGCAAAGAGGGACCTGGGTACCCTATACGTAATTGTAGTCTTCCTGAATTTTTTCACGAGAACTTAAATATCTGTCTGAAATTCCACAATTTAATTTGTGAGTGTGACTAGGCCAAGGTCCCCAATCGCAGAGTGGGGATTCAGTAGGGTTGCCAGGTCCCTCTTCGCCACGGCAGGAGTCCGGAGGCCAGTTGTAACAGCAGGAAATCTCCAGCTAGCCCCTGGAGGTTGGCAACCCTTGAAAGAAGCCAAAGAGCTCGGCTTTCCTAAAGAACACCCACCCTTTTCAGCCTCTTCCTTTCTCAACTCCTGCCGAGTTATGCTGGGAAGAAGGAGCCATCATTCAAGAAGGTTGCCAGCTGGAAGAAAACACTGCAAAGATATGGGCCTGGTGCTGTGACTTAAGCGTCTGCAGGCTGATGGTTGCTCCCGCTGAGTGCCCAGATCCTGCATACTGATGCGCAGGAGAAGAATAGGTCATCATTCTCCGAGGGCTCCTTTTCTGGATGCGGAGGCAGCAGCTGCTCATCACGGCTATTATCGGAGGAGGATGCCGACGAAAGGCGCCTCGCCAGCGTATCGCCTCCTTTAATACAACCCACCATTTGCTTGTCGGATTGGGGAGAATCAAACATGGGTGGCTTACCTGCTGAGCCTCAAAAGAAATACAAGGAAGTGAGGGAAAGCTCAAGACCTTGAAATGAGCTCCCCAAACGACAGGGGTGGAATACACAATCGGGCATGGCGCGAAGAGCTTCCCAGCTTAGCAGGTGTTCTTAAAATTCTAGAAGACGCTCAAACTGCACCACTAATAGTCGCCTGGGGGGTGTTGCTTTTTCAGATCCCTTCTGACTGCTGTTTCTTTCCTCCCTGTATGGAACTGAATCTGCCCAGGGTCAACAGATGGGGTGTAGCTCACTGGTAGAACGTCTGCTTAGCATGCAAAAGGTCCCAGGTTCAATCCCCGGCATCTCCACCTCAAGGGACTAGGCAAGTAGGTGATGTGAAAGACCTCTTCCTGAGACCCTGGAGAGCCACTGCTGGTCTGAGCAGACAATACTGACTTTGATGGGCCAAGGGTCTGATTCAGTAGAAGGCAGCTTCACGTGTTCATGCGTTCATAAAGCTGCAGGTGATTATTTTCTGCTAGGTCATTGCCGGCTGACAATGAAGAATCGGAAATTGTTCGAGGCTTTCTATTCCTTGGCTCCATCATCTACCAAAAGGGAGACTGCAACCACGAAACCAGAAGGAAGCTGAGTCTGAGAAGGACAGCCATGAAGGAGCTAGAAAAGATTTGTAAATGTAAGGATGTGTCACTGGTGACCAAGATAACTCATCCCGTAGTATTCCCCATTACTATTACAGCTGAACATCAAGAAGACAAAAGTAATGACTACAGGAGAATTACACAAATTTAAGGTTGACAATGAGGACATTTATATTGTTCAAGACTTTCTATTCCTTGGCTCCATCATCTACCAAAAGGGAGACTGCAGCCACGAAACCAGAAGGAATCTGAGACTGAGAAGGGCAGTCATGAAGGAGCTAGAAAAGATTCTTAAGTGTAAGGATGTGTCACTGATGACCAAGATAACTCATACCGTAGTATTCCCTATTACTGTGTATGGGTGAGAAAGCTGGACAACGAAGAAAGGTGACAGGAAGAAAGTTGATTGATTTGAAATCTGGTGCTGGAGGAGAGTTTTACAAATACAGCTGATCACCAAAAAGACAAGTGGGTTCTTGCTCAAATCAAGCCTGAACTCTCCCTAGAATCTAATATGACTAAACTGAGGCTATCGTGCTGTGGTCACATTATGAGAAAACAAGACTTGATGGAAAAGACAACAATGCTAGGAAAAGTGGAAGGCAGCAGCAAAAGAGGAAGACCCAACATGAGATGGATTGGGTCTTCATCAAGGAAGCCAGGGCCCTCCATTTGCGAGACCTGAGCGAGGCTGTTAACTTGATGGTAAAGGTAGTCCCCTCCCCTGTGCAAGCACCGGGTCATTCCTGAACCATGGGGTGATGCCACAACCCTACTCTTATTAGGCAGACTCTGTTTATGGGATCATTTGCTGTTGCCTTCGCCAGTCGTTTACACTTTACCCCTAGCAAGCTGGGTCCTCATTTTACCAACCTCAGAAGGGTGGAAGGCCAAGTCAACCTTGAGCCGGCGACCTGAAACCAACTTCCGTCGGGATCGAACTCAGGTCCTGAGCAGAGCTTTTGACTGCAGTACTGCAGCTTAACACTCTGCGCCACGGAGGCACTCTGATGGCGCTCAACCAACACACAATTAGAAAGGGCCAACAAGTTTCCTTGAATCTCTTCCCAAGCATTTTCATCGAGTGACAAAACAATACCGGATGTCCTGAAAACCTGTCCTGAAAACCTCCAGACTAACAAAGACTACAGTCCACAATAGCCATGCGGATTAGCTTTGGATTTAACAGATCACTTCAGGATACAATAGTTCCATATTAACATACCACACCCTCATTAGCACATTATCTTGATACTTACAGGACAATGATTTGCACATTACCTTTGATACTTTTTGCAGGACAATGATTCAGCTCAACCCCCCCCCCCTTTCTGACTATATATTACTCTTCCTACACACTTGACACTGAGAGACACTGTCCTTCAGTGCTACTCCTCTGAAGATGCCTGCCACAGCTGCTGGCGAAACATTCAGGAAAGAAAATACCAAGACCACGGTCACACAGCCCGGATAACCTACAAGAACCAACAATACCAGATGGTTTTAAATTGGCGCGTTTGATCATGTGCTGTCCTTCCCAGCCACACCCCAAAAGCAGTCAGAACTGTCGCTGGCAACAGATACAAAATTTGGTTCGAGCTTCTTTTGTGTGCATTCAGGATGCTGTGTCAGTCAAAGGCATGCGACTTTGATGACATTCTTAGCAGGCCTTTGTTTACAATCTGCCCTTGCTTTCCCTCGCCTTGAACCGCGAGGAAAGGAAGGACAGAAAAATTAAACCTTTTCTATCCTGCCTTTCCTCTTGGTTCTAGGCAGGAGAGCAAGGGTATACTCTAAGCAAATGCCTGTTAAGAATGCCATTAATTCCGAAGCGGATGGATTGTGTGAACAAAAGATCTGGTGAAGAGTTCAAGAAAAACTGGAAATTATACAATGCGTATGTTGCATAAATCATGCAAAATCTGAAATGGAATTGTTTAATTAAATTGACATACAGGAATAGAATGTAATCGAATCTAGTGAATATAAACAAGTGTATATAAGATTATATGATATTTAGTATGAATGAAGAATGGCTAGTTTTACAATGTTAGTTTAAAGTAATTATTCTATGAGATAGAATGAGTAAAGGAAAAGCAGCTAATTCACTAGTGAAAAGCAGTACAATTGATGGGGAGGGGCTGTGGCTCAGTGGCAGAGCCTCTGCTTGGCATGCAGAAGGTCCCAGGTTCAATCCCCGGCATCTCCACCTCAAGGGGACTAGGCAAGTAGGTGATGTGAAAGACCCCTGCCTGAGACCCTGGAGAGCCGCTGCCGGTCTGAGCAGACAATACTGACTTTGATGGATCAAAGGTCTGGTTCAGTAGAAGGCAGCTTCATTTGTTCATGCGATGATAGAAAGTTATAATAGAGGACCATAGGGTTCCCAGGTCCCTCTTTGCCACCGGCAGGAGGTTTTTGGGGTGGAGCCTGAGGAGGGCGAGGTTTGGGGAGGGGAGGGACTTCAATGCCATAGAGTCTAGTTGCCAAAGTGGCCATTTTCTCCAGGGGAACTGATCTCTATCGGCTGGAGATCAGTTGTAATAGCAGATCTCCAGCCACCACTAGCAACCCTAGTGGATTATAGTGAAGATGGTCAGAGGGTAGTCAAATTGCATATGCTCACCCCAAAAAAACCTGTTCTGTTTTTTTTTTTAGCCTAAGTATGTGTATTATAATGTATTGTATGTGTTTTTTATCTGTTTTTGTGTTATGTGTTTTATAAAAGAAGAAGAAGAAGAAGAGTTGGTTTTTATATGCCGACTTTCTCTACCACTTAAGGGAGACTCAAACCGGCTTACAATCACCTTCCCTTCCCCTCCCCACAACAGACACCTTGTGAGGTAGGTGGGGCTGAGAGAGCTCTAACAGAGCTGTGACTTGCCCAAGGTCGCCCAGCTGACTTCGTGGGTAGGAGTGGGGAAACAAATCCAGTTCACCAGATTAGCCTCCGCTGCTCATGTGAGGGAGTGAGGAATGAAACCCGGTTCTCCAGATCAGTGTCCACCACTCCAAACCACCGCTCTTAACCTCTACACCACGCTGGCTCTCCATATGCACAATACAGGCCTGTCAATAAAAACGTAATTAAAATAATGCCATTAATTCGTTATTTTGTTAATACAAGCTAGTTTTTCTTCACCAGACCTTTCAAAACTGCTGCTGAAAGGGGGAGAAATGAGCTCTGCCTAAACAGAGATATTGTAGTTCCAATAAGGCGCTTAACTCGAGTACCAGCCATTGACAGGTTTAAAGGCTAGGGTGGGGAGTTCAGTCTCCCGGTCCTTTCTTCTTTCTGCAGCAGTCTTGAGAGACGAGGGAAGCTCTCTCTCGAGAAGAGTCTCGAGCATTTCGCAGGAGGAAAAAGAGCAGCTCTCTTGTGGAGCACCCTCATTTCATGCTGAGGATTTCCTCCACTTACACCCGTTCTGCATTGCTGCAGACGATTTCCCACCTGCTCGTCCCGCCCCAGCAGGTAGTCAACAGACATTAGAATCATGTAACAACTGTTCAAAGTAGGGTTGTCGGGTCCCCCCTTGCCATCGGCAGGGGATGCAGGATAGGGTTGCCAGCTCCAGGTTGGGAAATTCCTGGAGATTTATAACTAGGGTTGCCTGCCTCCAGGCACTACCTGGAGACCTCCTGCTATGACAACTGATCTCCAGCCAATAGAGATCAGTCCCCCTGGAGAAAATGGCTGCTTTGGCAATTAGACTCTAAGGCATTGAAGTCCCTCCCCTCTCTAAACTCTGCATCTTGAGCCCCAAAAACCTCCCGCCGGTGGTGAATAAGGACCTGGGAACCCTATTTATCTCTTCATTAGGGACGCCAACCTCCAGGTGAGACCTGAGGATACCCCCACAATTACAGCTCATCTCCAGACTGCAGAGATCATTTCCCCTGGAGAGAAAATAGATGTTTTGGAAGGTGAATTGTACGACATTGTACCCCACTAAGGTCCCTGTCCTCCTCAGGCATCACCCTAGGATTGCCAGGTCCCTCTTTGCCAATGGTGGGTTTTTGGGGCGGAGCTTGAGGAGGGCGGGGTTTGGGGAGGGGAGGGGCTTCAATGTCATTGGGTCCAATTGCCAAAGCGGCCATTTTCTCCAGGTGAACTGATCTCTATCAGCAGGAGATGAGTTGTAATAGCAGGAGATCTCCAGCTAGTGCCTGGAGGTTACATATAGGTGGGAGATTTTGTATGTATAGTATTGAGTTGGTTTGTGTCTAGCATTATAGTTATAGTAAGAGTATATAGTGTAGGAATATCACCATTAAATGTGCAACCTTGATATGGAAACTTGGTAAAGATTATAATAGGCTGTTTTTGCTAGAACACAAGCCCTGGAGGTTGGCATCCACAGAATTTCAGTCCAGGGAAGCCCTTGAGATTGGCACACACTTTTTTCTCCAGGCAATTCCTGGAGGGTGGCAACAAAGAATTTTTTTCTCCAGGCCAGCCCTGGAGGTTGGGAACTGAGATTTTTTCCCTCAGGTTCGCCCAGGAGGGCAGTAACCACACAACATACAACTTCGATATTGATAAAGATTATAATAGGTTGTTTTTGCTATAACAGTACCTGGAGATTGGCAACCCTACTCCATCTCAAAATCTTCAGGGGTTTCTCAATCTGGAACTGACAACCTTACCCCCTACCCATCTTGCTCCCCAGGATTCTTGATAGGGAATCGTCTTCCAGCAGTTGAAGAAAAAAAAACCCAGAAAACTTGTAGAACTAGAAATGCTTGAGAAAAAAGCCGGCAAACTCCGTGCATGTTTACTTGGAAGGAAGCCCTGCTGAATTTGACGTGCCTGCTCTCGCCGTTTAGGATTATCGAGCATTTGATTTCACATCACAGCTCCGCATGCACCGAATCAGCCTTTATTAAAATTTGCATCCGTGCCTGGCCTTTTCACACAAAATGCCAAGCAGCGTTAATTTTAGCAAAGATACGTAGCGGCCCGGCCTCGCACATCCCAGCCGCTGAAAAGATGTATACCTGTCGATTCACCAGCGTCTTTCAAGATCATAGTTATATTTCCAAGATTAACTCGGGACGCCGCTGGAGAGCTCCATCATGACCTTACAAGATCTTGAAGCATATCACTTAAAAATCTAGGACTGCGAGATGCGGGCTTTAAGAGTCTGTCAAGGCAATCTGGATCTGTATTTCCATACATTTTACATCACCCGGATAACTTTGATTGTGCTCCTAATAGAACCACAGGGACAGCTCCGCTGTACTATTGTCCCAGAGTTTATTTGAAGGGGAGGGGGCGGTTGTGTATCTCCACAGAGATTAATTCGCCCTGCAAAATGCATTTTGCACATCAGACACTGACAGGAGAACATGATAAAAACAGCATTGAAGATTCAAACTGCGTCTCATTTATGCAAAGAGAAATGCTAATATTGTGATACATGCGAAGATATGTGTATGTGTGTGTGTACGAGAAAGAGAGAGAGACCAGAATGATTTGCTTGACAGTACAAAGACAGCAGTTTGGATTCAAATTAATATTTTATTTTATTTTTTGCTAGGAGATAAACGAACGACTGAGATCACTGGAGCATCGCACAGCCAATGAAAACACACACACAAACCAAAAATAGAAAGCTGAAAATTGGGCAATCCAACTCTCCCAGTGGTTGTCAGGTCCCTCTTCTCCACCGGGGAGAGGTTTTTGGGGCGGAGCAGGAGATTGGCAACCCTATATTTGAGTGGGAGACCTCCAAGGAATACCAGGGGTGTGATGCAGAGGCAGCCAATGGCAAGCCACCTCTGAATGTCTTTTGCCTTGAAAACCCCATGAGGGGGTCACCATAAGTCAGCTGTGAGTTGACGGGGGGTGGGGGAAGCAAACGTACAGAAATGTGCTTCTCACCTTGCCTCATGGGAATGGAGTAGCTCCAACCCTTCAGAAGGTTGGAGGAGGAATCATAGGCAGAGTTGCCAACTCTGGGTTGGGATCTGGGAAATGCATGTTGATGTGGGGGTGGAACCTGGGGAGGGTGGGGTTTGGGGAGGGGAATGCCCCAGGAAGGGTATAACACCATGGAGTCCACTCTACCCTCCAGCCATTTTCTCCAGGTAAATTGCTCTCTGGGGTTCATAGTATCATAGAATCATAGCATTGGAAGGGACCATGAGGGCTATCTAGACCAATCCCCTGCACAACGCAGGAAATTCACAACTACCTCCCACCACACACCCCAGTGACCCCAACTCCATGCCCAGAAGATGGCCAAGATGCCCTCCCTCTCATGATCTGCCTAAGGTCACAGAATCTGCATTGCTGACAGATGGCCATCTAGCCTCTGCTTTAAAACCTCCAGGGAAGGAGAGCTCACCACCTCCCAAGGAAGCCTGTTCCACTGAGGAGCCTACACATGAACACATGAAGCTGCCTTATACTGAATCAGACCCTTGGCCCATCAAAGTCAGTATTGTCTACTCAGACTGGCAGCAGCTCTCCAGGGTCTCAGGCAGGGGTCTTTCACATCACCTCCTTGTCTAGTCCCTTTGAGATGCTGGGGACTGAACCTGGGACCTTCTGCATGCCAAGCAGATGCTCTACAAACCAAGCCACAGTCCATCCCCTATCTAACTGTTAGCAAATTCTTCCTAATGTCTAGACAGAAACTCTTTTGATTTGATTTCAACCCGTTGGTTCTGGTCCGACCTTCTGGGTCAACAGAAAACAACTCTGCACCCTCCTCTATATGACAGCCCTTCAAGTTCTTGAAGATGGTTACCATATCCCCTCTCAGTCTTCTCCTCTTCGGGCTGAAAATACCCAGCTCCTTCAACCCAGATCAATTGCAATTCCGGGAGAGCACCCGGCCCTACCTGGCGGTTGGCAACCCTACCTACTGGAGAGGGGCTGAAATGCTCACAGGGCATCCTCTCCATATGTGTACGGAGCCGCCAAAAACCAAGCCAGCGCCTTGGGAACTTTCCCAACCTGACAGAAAGGAAACCCACACCGTGACAGATAAAGGTTTGCGGTAATGGTGAAATGTATTGCAGTTAGTTGAGACATGCAGCTAATAAGAAAGTTTGGGCTGTTCCTACAAGCCAATTTTCATGCCACGTGTCTCCAGTCTGGAAGTCTGGGGGGCAATTGGAGATATCATTCCTCCCTCTATGAAGCTATTCCAACCCAGCAAGGCTTCTGCTTCCACAACACAAGAAAGATGTGAAATGCAATTTCTTCTGGCTGAACAGCATCAAAACTAAGAACTAGGATGTCAATTATGCTGTGGCATGGCATAGATATCATAGGAATCGGTGCTAAAAAGCCTCTGGTTAAAATGGCCACATTTTCAGGGACCTGTTTTATCTCAAATTTGAAAACATGGGCAAAATGCGGGGAAAGGCAGGGGGAGAGGAAGAGGAAGAGGAGGAAGAAGAATTGGTTTTTATATGCCGACTTTCTCTACCACTCAAGGGAGAATCAAACCAGCTTACAATCACCTTCCCTTTCCCCTCCCCACAACAGACACCCTGTGAGGTAGGTGGGACTGAGAGAGCATGACTAGCCCAAGGTCGCCCAGCTGGCTTCGTGTGGAGGAGCGGGGAAACAAATCCACCAGATTGGCCTCCGCCGCTCATGTGGAGGGGTGGGGAATCAAACCCAGTTTGGAGTCCATAGCTCCAAACCACCGCTCTTAACCAAAAAGAAGAAGAGTTGGTTTTTATATGCCGACTTTCTCTACCACTTAAAGGGAGATTCAAACCGGCTTACAATCACCTTCCCTTTCCCCTCCCCACAACAGACACCCTGTGAGGTAGGTGGGGCTGAGAGAGTGTGACTTGCCCAAGGTCACCCAGCTGGCTTCGTGTGCAGGAGAGGGGAAACAAATCCAGTTCACCAGATTAGCGTCCGCCGCTCATGTAAAGGAGTGAAATGGAACGTGTCCAGAGGAGGGCAACAAAGATGGTGAGGGGTCTGGAGACCAAGTTCTCTAAGGGAAGGTTGAAGGAGCTGGGTATGTTTAGCCTGAAAAGGAGAAGACAGAGAGGGGATATGAGAACCATCTTCAAGTACTTGAAGGACTGTCATACAGAGGAGGGTGCCGAGTTGTTTTCTGTTGCCCCAGAAGGTCGGGCCAGAACCAACAGGTTGAAATTAAATCAAAAGAGTTTCCGTCTAGACATTAGGAAGAATTTTCTAACAGAGTCGTTCCTCAGTGGAACAGGCTTCCTCGGGAGGTGGTGAGTTCTCCTTCCCTGGAGATTTTTAAGCAGAGGCTAGATGGCCATCTGTCAGCAATCCTGATTCCATGACCTTAGGCAGTTCATGAGAGGGAGGGCATCTTGGCCATCTTCTGGGCGCTGAGGGTGTGGGAGGGAGGTAGGTGTGAATCTCCTGCATTGTGCAGGGGGTTGGACTAGATGACCCTGGTGTTCCCTTCCAACTCTATGATTCTAAGGCAATAGAAGACAAGCAGGGTCACCCCTGGTTAGTATTTGGATAGGGTTGCCAGGTCCCTCTTATAGGAACATGGTCTGTTAGTTCTATCCTGCCACACAAAAAACCCCAAAAGGTCTTTGCGGCGACTTAGAACCAGCACGAAGAATCTCTCTGCAGGAGAAGTCAACAAGTCGAGGGGGGGAAACACAAGAACAAAAAAAAAACTGATTGTGAGAATTCAACAACAGAGGTGAAACATGGCCACAGGAGAAGAGAAACCGGCAGACTGATTTTGCAGCCAGCCGCTAATGAAGATCTGAGCGCTGATAAGATTTAAAAAATAATTATTTGATAAGGTCAGCACTCTGAGAACTGGCGTCGGGAGCGAGGCGTTAGCATGCTAGGAGAGTCTGAAGCAGAAGTGGTTTTTGTCAGCAAACAGAAGACAAGAATGTCAATTGGGGTCGGAGTTCTGTCTTTCGGAGGCGCAGCCTTGCTAGACATAGATTTTTTCTGTATATCGAGTAAAATTCATTTACATTGCAAATGGTGGCGCTCCGAAGAGTCTCCAGGCATTTGTAATGGCGTAACTAATTGGACTTCCTAATTTCTCCGACTCTTGGAACATATGGTTGCCACAGAAACAAATATCTTTCAGAACAGAGCATGCTAAGAGTGTTTTTCAGGAATGGGAAGATGAAAGAATGTTGCTCTCAGTGGTTGTAGACACAACAGCATAGATCAGTGGCCAAATGATTGGCCCTGGTGCGGTGGTCTAGCTGGGAAACAGATAGGAGCAGAACACATGAACACATGAAGCTGCCTTATACTGAATCAGACCTTCGGTCCATCAAAGTCAGTATTGTCTACTCAGACCAGCAGTGGCTCTCCAGGGTCTCAGGCAGGGGTCTTTCACATCACCTACTTGCCTGGTTCCTTTAACTGGAGATGCCAGGTAGGGCTGTCGATTCGGTTCATCCTGAACTGAAAAACAGCTAAATATTCCCCGATTTGGCGGTTTCTAGTTCGGATGGAACCGAATTCAAAAAAGGTGGGAAAACAATGAGCCGAATTCGGCAAGTTCGGGGCGATCGCTGAAAAAATTCAGCAAATTCGGGGCCTCCGAATCAGCAGCATAACCATAAAGGCATTAAAAACACATTTGCTCCTTTCCGCGGCTCTGGGGGAGGCATGTTTGGACGTAGAGGTCCCAGAATTTCAGTGTAGCTTCAGAGGACCCTTCTTGCAAGAACCCCCAAGCTTTGTAAAGATTGTGTCAGGGGGTCCCGAGATATGGGGCACGAAAGGGGTCACCCCAAAATCGCCCACAGGAATAAAGGCATTAAAAACACACACCTTTCCGCGGCTCTGGGTGGGAGCATTTTTGGAGGTAGAGGCCCCAAATATTCAGCGTAGCTTGAGGTGACCCTTCTTGCAAGAACCCCCAAATTTGGTGACAATTGGGGCAGAAGGTCCCGAGTTATGGGGCCTGCAAGGGGTCCCCCCACCCATCTGCCCATTACAGCCTTTAAAAACACATTCGAGTTGGGCCGTACCATTACCCCGGCCCGGGGGTCTGGTCTGGTGGTTGCCCCGGCAGTTGTGCCGTACCATTACCCTGGCCTGGGGGTCTGGTTGCCTCAGCAGTTGGGCCGTACCATTACCCCGGCCTGGGGGTCTGACTAAAAAGCAATTAATCCCAAATTATGGGGTCCCCCCCACAATCCACACATTGGAATGAATGGGAGCAGGCAATCCTTAATGTGCATCTAGAGAGCGGCAAATCCAGAGAGTATGTGAGTGTGAGTCTGCTAGAATCATATTGGATAGGATTACTCCTGAGTCCTGCCAGTCCCTGTTCCTGATAGAAGAGAAGAAGACATCCACAGTAAGACCCATTTGGGGGCTTTTCTCTATAATTCTCTATATTTTTTCCTGTGTGTGTGTGTATGTGGGGGGGGGGGAGATTCTGTGTGTGTGTGTGTGTGTGTGTGTGTGTGTGTGTGTGTGTGTGTGTGAGGGGGGAAGCCAAAGGGGGGTGAGTTTACCTGTTCTGCTGGGGGGTGGGCTTGATTGCCTCTGTGTGGGACTGTGTTTTCTACTATTTTTTCCTGAACTCGGAACTTGGCGCCAAATTCCACAGATCCGAATTGGGGGAGTTTGGACTTCGGCATTTCCCAAATCAAAACGGGCCAAATTTTGCTGAATCTGAATTTTAACGAATTTTTTTTTTAACAGCCATAATGCCAGGGATTGAACCCGGGACCTTCTGTATGCCAAGCGGATGCTCTGCCACTGAGCCACAGCCCCTCCCCATGCTGGAAAGTGCTGAAAGAAAAGGAATTGCACAATTAAGATTAGTGGCAGTGTTGAATTCTCTGACGGAGTATCTGTACATCAATTATAATGCATTTAAATATCGACAACACTATGGCTGCTAACCTCCAGGTGGGGTGTGGAGATCTCCCAGAATTACAGCTGATCTCCAGGTGACAGAGATCAGTTCCCCTGGAGAAAATGGCTGCTTCCAAAGATGTTCTGTATGGCATTATATCCTGCTGAAATCCCTCCCCACGAATCTCCAGGAATTTCCCAACCTGGAGTTGGAACCCCTAACAACAGCATTTGGTGGGTGCCAGGAAAGGTGTTGGTGGGTCCCATGATGGGCAGGTCCCATTGTGCCCACGGGCACCACGTTGGAGACCCAGTGCCCCTGAATTGCCAGTGATAGCCAAAAAGTCTCCTTTGGGATCATAACATCTTTGTCTCATTTCCCATACTTTGGACTCATTCACAGAAACGGCAATGTCAATAAATTGCTTCGAAGCAGGCCCTTATGGCTAGGGTTGCCAACTGCCAGGTAGTAGCAGGAGATCTCCTGCTAATTCAACTGATCACCAGCCGACAGAGACCAGATCACATGGAGAAAAATGGCCGCTTTGGCAATTGGACTCTATGGTGTTGAAGTCCCTCCCCTCCCCAAACCCCACCCTCCTCAGGCTCCGCCCCAAAAATCTCCCCCCAGTGGCAAAGAGGGACCTGGGAACCCTACTTATGGTACGTCTCCTTCCTGATGAATTCCTCTCCCTGCAGCCAGGTCTGGAATGAATCAGAATCGGAGTCCTGCCGTCATGTGACCTCTGGCGTAATTAACGCCTGTCGATAATTTAATAGCATGACGAATCTGGGACAAAGACGTTATTGACAACTAGCGAGGCGGTTCGCGACCCCCCTGTTTTCTCTTCTGCAGAAGGCCGTTTTTTTTTCAGTGAAAGCAAAGATGGCCATTCTTCTCCTTGCAGTGATGGAAACCTGTTGATATTTGCATGCCAAAAGGAAAGCAAAGTGTCTGTAGGAGCAACAGACAACTGAAGTTTTTGCAGAATGGAGTGTCAGCATGCGCGTCTGTGCAACAAAGCTGTCGCTGCCACAGCAAACTTGTACCTAGGGTGGCCAACCTCCAGGTAATAGCAGATCTCCCACTATTACAACTGATCTCCAGCCGATAGAGATCAGCCTGAGGAGGGCGGGGATTGGGGAGGGGAGGGACTTCAATGTCATAGAGTCTAATTGCCAAAGCAGCCCTTTTCTCCAGGGGAACTGATCTCGGTTGCGTAGAGGTCAGTTGTAATAGCAGGAGGTCTCCAGCCAGTACCTGGAGACTAGCAATCCTAATACACCACCATGTACCAACAGTGCTCTTATGCTATCTACATTGGACAAACATTTTGGTCCCTACGTGAGAGAATCAATGAACACAAATCTGACATAGGAAATTGCAACACTCAGAAATCAGTGGGCAAACATTTTAATCTTCCTGGAGAATAGTGTTGCAGATCGGAAAGAACAATAGAACAGTTAGATTTGCATCAAGTAGCACCTTAGACACCAACAAGATTCTTGGGGTAATGCAATAGATGGTTCTTTTTTTCACTTGTGGCGGACCTGTCTGAAATTACAGACATATTGGTTTTGGTTTTTTGGTGTGTGTGTTTTTTTATATGCCGACTTTCTCTACCACTTAAGGGAGACTCAAACCGGCTTACAGTCACCTTCCCTTCCCCTCCCCACAACAGGCACCTTGTGAGGGAGGTGGGGCTGAGAGAGCTGTGACTAGCCCAAGGTCACCCAGCTGGCTTCATGTGGAGGAGTGGGGAAACAAATCCAGTTCACCAGATGAGCCTCCACCGCTCATGTGGAAGAGTGGGGAATCAAACCCGGTTCTCCAGATCAGAGTCCACCTCTCCAAACCACCGCTCTTAACCACTACACCATGCTGGCTCTTCCATTAAGAATTTGTAAAGATGTTTCAGCAGATGTTTCTCTTTGATGCCAAATATTTGTTACTAGGTATTACACCAGTTGAACTCCCTACACGATTTGAAGTATTCAAGCATGTAACCACTGCTGCGAGGGTAGTTTTAGCGAGGAAATGGAAACAACCATTCAACCCGGAAATAGAAGACTGGAGGGACAAATTAATGGAATATGCCCTTATGGCAAAAATGACAGGAATGATAAATACTAATAGTGATATGGCTCTTGACGAGCATTATGAGACATGGAAACCTTTTTACAATTACATTGAAGCTCAAGGTTCACAATAAGAAAACAACAGATAAGATTTTTATAGGATATATCATAATGTAATTTTCACTTTACTTACAAAAAACTATTAGATTTGTTAATGCATTAACTGATATAGAAAACGACTATTTTTTTGTACAAGCCATTTATATAATCAGCCCAAGTAATGACTTATGGTAACATTATCTGCCTGTTCTGCGCTAGAATTGTTTTCTCCCCCAACTTGTAGATAATATCTATGTTTGATATCATACTCTTCCCTTTCCCTGTTTTCCTTTTGTATTCTTATTTTATCTAGAAGAAGAAGAAGAGTTGGTTTTTATATGCCGACTTCCTCTACCACTTAAGGCAGAATCAAACCGGCTTGCAATCACCTTCCCTTCCCCTCCCCACAACACACAGCCTGTGAGGTAGGTGGGGCTGAGAGAGCTGTGACTAGCCCAAGGTCACGCAGCTGCATTCGTGTGTAGGAGAGGGGAAACATATCCAGTTCACCAGATAACACTCCTCCGCTCATGGGGAGGAGTGGGGAATCAAACCCGGCTCTCCAGATCAGACTCTGATGTTCCAAACCACCGCTCTTAACCACTAAACCACGCTGGTTTTTTTTTTTTAAGATTCTTGGGGTATAAGCTTCCTAGAATCAAAGCTCCCTTCCTCAGAAAAACTTCACAAGGAATATATGACGCAAAAAGTGCCGAATTAGATCCTGCTTTAAGCAGGGGTTTGGGCTGGATGGCCTGGATGGCCCCTTCCCACTCAATGAATCTATGATTCTAACTCATCAAGAAAGTATACCCCTTCTTGTCCTCTGGATTTAACCCAAGGCTTTGCAATTCCTCACTCATTATAATTTCTAATAACCTAAGAGGACCCTCCTTTTAATAACTTCAATACACTGTTCTTATGGTGTTGTAACATACTATAACCTTCACTGACGTTTCCTTATGCTTCAAACTGCCTCTTTCTTGATTAGTTTATTTGCCCTACTTTATTGCACTTGTTCATTGCAAAGTAATTATAATAGGCATGTAGTTTACGACGGAGAATTACATTTTAATTTGTAGGTGTGCGTTTATGTAAACACTTATACCCTGCCTTATTTATTCCAAGGTGGTTTACAAAGGTGACAGGACCACAAGGCCAAAGAACAGAACTGATGGTTCTTTTTTTATCAAATAAACCAGAACAACAATAAAGCATTCGTAGGCATATATATGAAGTTTGGGGTGGTACCTATATTTGTGAACTTGTTCACCAAATGCTAATCTCACAGTGATCTTTGATCTGTAAATATTTTACTAGGCTTTCCTTCTCAATAATATCTCTGTTTCTTAGCAACAGTTTAGATTTTCATGTGATTAATCAGTAACCAAGGAGGGGGGGAATATCTTGGGGGGAAAAGAGTGATCACTCACAAAAAATCTATGGATGAAGACAAGATCCAGTTCATGAAATATATTTAGCCCGTGCAAACAGTCATGAACACATGACGCTGCCTTATACTGAATCAGACCCTTGGTCCATCAAAGTCAGCCAATTTTCTCTACCTTTTAAGAAGAAACAAACTGGCTTACGATCTCCTTCCCTTCATCTCAAGGCCACTTGACATGATTAAATTTTCATCATCAGGTACAATTTCATAAGGTACCCTGACACGGTTGGCCCAGGTCTAGCCCGATCTTTTAAACTCTCGGAAGCTAAGCAAGGTTGGCCCTGGTGAATACTTGGATGGGAGACCACTAAGGAAGTCTAGGATCACAATGTAGAGGCAGGCAATGACAAACCAGCAAGGGTTTGGGGATGGACTTCAATGTAGGGTTGCCAGGTCCCTCTTAGTCACCGGCAGGAGGTTTTTGGGGTGGAGCCTGAGGAGGGCGGGGTTTGGGGAGGGGAGGGACTTCAATGCCTTAGAGTTCAACAGCCAAAGTGGCCATTTTTCTCCAGGTGATCTGATCTCTATTGGCTGGAGATCAGTTGTATTAGCAGGAGATCTCCTGCTACTACCTGGCAGTTGGCAACCCTACTTCAATGCCACGGAGTCCAATTGCCAAAGTGGCCATTTTCTCCAGGTGAACTGATCTCTTTTGGAGGGATATCAGTTGTAATAGCAGGAGATCTCCAGCTAGTACCTGGAGGTTGGCAACCCTAATGTTTCATAAGGCTTGGGTGTGGGGACCTTGGGACTGTGCATAGATATCATGGGCATGTGAGTATTCCATGCTGTAAGGTACTTCGACCACCTGCTTGTACACCTGTTTCCCCTTGGTAAACTCTCTGATTATTCTGCTCAATTCCTGTTTCCATTTTCTTTCCGTGTCTGCCTTGTAGATTTGGTCCTTTGTCTCAAAGATCCCTTAGAAGTGTTTATGTCATAACCAGGTGCAGGTCCTTTAGAACCAGAATATTGGGGGGGGGGGCAGAAAAGAGGTTTCTCTCTTATGCCTGCTTTCCCCAGACTGAATTTTAACGCAAGAAGAAGGATGGTTTTTATATGCTGCCTTACTCTACCACTTAAGGAAGAATCAAACCGTCTTACAATCACCTTCCCTATGAGGTAAGTGGGGCAGAGAGAGCTCTAAGAGAGCTGTGACTAGCCCAAGGTCACTCAGCTGGCTTCATGTGGAGGAGTGGGGAAACCAACCCAGTTCACCAGATTAGCCTCTGCCGCTCATGTGGAGGAGCGGGGAATCGAACCCGGTTCTCCAGATCAGAGTCCGCCCCTCGAAACCACCGCTCTTAACCACTACACCCCACTGGCTTCATTAACAGGCTTCATTAATAGTGAGACCTGTCTAGTATACATGTCTTCTCGAGCACATATGCTAACAGGCTGTAGTTCTTGAACTGCAGTTTCCAGGCATTAGAGTGAGAATGCAATACATTATTTATGGATTTATTTATTTGAAATAATGATATGCCTTTCTCCTGACTCACTCATAGGCTTGCCAATTGCCCGGCATCAACCGGGCTGCCTGCCGCCCCTCAGCTGGTTGGCGGGCGGAAGAGGGAAAGCACAAGGATCTTCACTGCGTTCCTGAAAGCAAGCTGTGTGTATGCCAGAAAATATTTTTAAACGTTTGTTTTAAAAGGCATCTTAATAAACAGATCTTTTGCCTGAAATGTTGAAGAGTTACTATTAGAGTTATGCATGACCTCATTGCCTGCCATTTTTTGGTGGCTCCGCCCATGTTTTCCAGATACCTGGAGGTTTAAGGGGGGGTGGAGCCTGAGGAGGGCAGGGTTTGGGGACGGGAAGGACTTCAATGGAGTATAATGCCATAGAGTCCACCTTCCAAAGCAGCCATTTTCTCCAATGTGGTGTAGTGGTTAAGAGTGGCAATTAGAAGCGGTGGACTCTAATTTGGAGAACTGGGTTTGATTCCCCACTCCTCCACATGAGCGGCGGACTTCTAATCTGGTGAACCAGGTTGGTTTCCCCACTCCTACACATGAGGCCAGATGGATGACCTTGGGCTAGTCACAGTTCTCTCAGGGCGTCTGTTTTGTGGGGAGGGGAAGGGAAGGTGATTGTAAGCCTGTTTGATTCTCCCTTAAGTAGAGAAAGTCGGCATATAAAAACCAACTCTTCTCCTCCTCCTCCTCCTCCTCCTCCTCCTCCTCCTCCTCCTTCTTCTTCTTCTTCTTCTTCTTCTTCTTCTTCTTCTTCTTCTTCTTCTTCTCTGTCACCTGGAGATCAGTTGTAATAGCAGGAGAGCTCTAGCCACCACCTGGAGATTGGCCACCCCGCCTCCTGTGGCAGCCCTTTTGTGGTTTCACCCACTACCCTGTATCAGAATTCCAAAGCTACCCACAGGCTGAAAAGGGTTGGGGATCTCTGATCTAAACAGAGGGGTAATGGAGAACCTCCGATTATTAGAATGACCTAAACGTGGTAGGGGAAAAGCACTGTGCATATGCTTGCTAGGAAAGACAGATAGACGAGGGGATGAGCACAAGTATAGAGCTGAAAAGCATCAAAATGAAGAGGTATCTGATGGAAACCAAGATCACTTTGAGTATAAAGGTTTAACACTGACTCTGTTCGTATTGACATTAGATGGCTGTTGCAGACTTCCAGGCTCAGAGCTAGATAAGGGCAGAGATCTTTACATCTTTTTAATCCCACAAGGGAGATAAACGCCGCTCGGCATTCCATCATCAGGAGTCTAATTTCCTGAGGAGAAAATAAATGTTCTGTAACACGGCTGAAGCTGGCAGAGCAATAGCGGCAGCAGCTAATATTGGCGATGCTAAATTATACATTTCTTCTCTGAGTGGTTATTCCGTTGACAACAAGAAACACTATATCGGGCCGGGTTGTGAAGATGTGACAGGAAAATGGTAGAAAGGGAGAAACTTGGGGGAAGCGATTGTAAGTTTGCCTAGTTTGACTTAATTAGCGAGGCCCTCGGGACCCCGGTGTCGAGTAAGCCAAGAAAAAAGGCCATTTTCTTCAACTTAGGAGACAGTTTTGGATCAAGATCATTGTCTCTCTGAAGGATGAAGACAATTACCAATTAAAACATGGCTCAGCCGCAGGAGGGATGTAAGTCTGAGGCTGTTGGGTTGAACCTGGAGTCGTTTCTGAGCAAAGATGCTCTGGAATTCTGCTATGATCTCCTTAAATGACCTCTGCCTGAGACCCTGGAATGCCATGGAGAGGGGCCCTGGCTCAGTGGTAGAGCATCTGTTTGGTGTGCAGGAGGTCCCAGGTTCAATCCCCAGCATCTCCAGTTAAAGGGACTAGGCAAGTAGGTGATGGGAAAGACCCCTGCCTGAGACCTTGGAGAACTGCTGCTGCTGGTCTGCATAGACAATACTGACCTCGATGGGCCATGGGTCCTATTCAGTATAAGGCAGCTTCATGTGCTCATGTGTGTAAATGTCCTGATCTAAACAGTCCAGTGGCCACGTGAAGACTAACAAAAATTATTCCAATGAAAGCTTCCTTGAGCCAGAGCTCCCACTGTAAGATGCACCCATGCCTGGAATTATGACTGCATCAGAAGTGAGTTTTGTTAGTCTGGGGTTAGGGCTGTCGAGTCGGTTCATCCCGAACTGAAAAACAGCTGAATTTCCCCCGATTCGGCGGCTTTTACTTCGTGACGTACCGAACTAAAAAAAAGGCGGGAAACGGGGGAGCCGAATTGGCCGACTTCGGGGTGTTTGGCGAATAAATTTGGCAGATTCGGGCTCCCCCCCCCTGTGCGCCTTCACGGGGCTTCCCTGAAGGCACGCGGGGGGCTCTTTAAAGAGATCTGCGCCTCCCAGCTAGGAGGCGCAGATCTGTTCCCCCCGCGCCTTCATGGGGCTCCCTGAAGATGTGCGGGTGGCTCTTTAAAGAGATCTGTGCCTCCCAGTCGGGAGGCGCAGATCTGTTCCCCCACGAGTGCCTTCAGGGGGCTTCCCTGAAGCCGGGGGGGGCGCTTTAAATAGATCTGCACCTCCCAGCTGGGAGGCGCAGATCTGTTTAAAGAGCCCCCCGTGCGCCTTCAGGGGGCTTCCCTGAAGACGCGCGGGGGGCTCTTTAAACAGATCTGCGCCTTTCCAGCTGGAAGGCGCAGATCTGTTTCCCCCGAACTCCAGATCTCGCACCGAAGTTTGCGGATCCAAAGCGGGGGAGTTCGGACTTCGACAAGTCCCGAATTTAAACGGGCCAAATTTTGCCGAAGCCGAACTTTTCTGATTTTTTTCAACAGCCCTAGTTGGGGTTGCCAACCTCCAGGTGGCACCTGGAAATCTTCTGCTATTACAATTGATCTCAATGCATCGGATCAGTTCACCTGGAGAAAATGGCTGCTTCTGGAAGACAGACTCTGTGGCATTAATGCCCATTGAAGTCCCTCCCCAAACCCCGCCCTCAGGATCCACCCTTAAAATCTCCAGGTATTTCCCAACCTGGAGCTGGCAACCGAAAATTATGCTGCCAGCAGACACCTGTTTTATTTTCCTGCTACAGCTGGCTTCGTGTGTAGGAGCCTGCTGAAATCTCCTATCCTAATTTTTCCCAGGGGTTTGGCCAATAACAACCCCTCCTGTGAAGGTTAAAGAATAGAAACATGAAAATGATAAATGCATGTAAAGAGAATCATAGGAAATAATCACACACACATATATTCACAACTAGATCAATTTACACACAGGCATGCCTTCAAGGGTATGCTAGAGCTAAGCCGGTCAAAAATGCAAATTCGGCCCGGTCTGCCCTAGAGGGTTGGACATATGGAAATCTTTCGATGCCAGGGGCATTCTGGGTACCTTAATGCTTGCGGTGTTCTGACAGGTGTCAGATCGCGGTGTTTCCATTTAAAGAGGTAGCAGAGGTTTTAAAGGTACAGACCAGAGATTGACTTTCCAAGGGCATGGTCATATTGCGGGGATGAGGGGGCCACCCTGATCTTGGAAGGAGGCTGCTTGGGGGGTCCTTGCCACTTTTCCAACAGCCTCGCTATCTCAGGACCCTGTTATTCGGGCAGGGACCCACTCTGGCGGGATATTAAGCCCAAACCAGGGAGACAGTCGGAGGAATGGAGTTGGATTCAGCAGAAGTTTCTTCTTGCTGGATTTGTTCTCGGATCCTGTGATGAGTGCCCTGGGCTGGCTGCACTGGTTTTTGTTCACCCTCTTTTCGACCTGCTGGGTCCACCTTCTTGGTGGCTGTACAGCAATGCCAGCCGCGAACGTTTCTACATCCCGCTTCCCAATTTTTCCCGGGGAATGCTGAATAGGTAACCCCACCTTGGAAAGTCAAAGAATAGAAACATACAAAAGAGAAAGAGAGGAGGGGTGCACAACTTTTCTCACATTTGGAGGGGTCGTTTGCGTAAGGGGGGGCTTCCCTCCACCATGACAAAAGGAGCAGGGCAGAAAATACTCTGGGGCCATTTTTGCATGGTCTGATGCTTGCTCAAAACTGGTTTTCAAATTGTGACTTAAAGAATGCATTTGCCCGGTCCTGACTCCCGAGTCCGATGCAAAAGGGGAAATTCCACCCCCACCTGCTCTTTATGCATAGCTAGCGCAACTCTGTCCCTTTCCATGGTTTGCAAACTCCCAAGGTCGCGTCACGTGTTGCTTTGCATGGTTTTTCAAATTCCGAGTCCAAATGGTCTATTCTATTTCTATTCATTCCAATGGGCAGAGGGGGGGGACCCCTTCCGGGCCCCATAATTCGGGACCCCCCGACCCAATCTTAACGAAACTTGGGGATTCTTTCAAGAAGGGTCCCCTCAAGCTACACTGAAAGTTTGGGACCTCTGCCTCCAAACATGCCCCCCCGGAGCCGCAGAAAAGCGCAAATGTGTTTTTAATGGCTTTAAACGGCCGAATATATTTGTGAACTCCGAACTTAGCGCTGAATTCCACGGATCCGAATCGGGGGAGTTCGGACTTCAGCATTTCCCAAATAAGCATGGGCCGAATTTTGCTGAATCCGAATTTTACTGAATATTTTTTCAACAGCCCTAAATCAAACCCTATTCTCCAGATCAGAGTCCAGCACTCCAAACCACCGCTCTTAACCACTACACCATGCTGGGTCTCTGAATCAATTTTCCTGTTTTTTCAGTTGATTGTTGTCCAGAAATTTATGCTGCATCTAAGTTTTTGTGACATTTTTTTTTACTGCTCTATTGTAGTTAATGTTTTGTTATGTAAACTAGCTGAAAGACTTTGTGTCGAAAAGTAGGAAACAAATATTGGTAATCAATAAATGAATAATCTGGCCCATCCTCCACCGCCTCTTCTCAAATAACTCAGAATTCATCCTAGCCCACATATCACACTGTGCTAAGAGGAATGAAGCCTTGTTCCCCTCAGTCTAGCTTTCAGTGAAGCTTTAAGGTGGGGGTGTCAAACATACGGCCCAGGGGTTGGATCCAGCCTCTTAACCAGCCTGCAAGCCAGCCAAGGGAGCCATACCACCCCCCACCCCACGCCAGATCTGGACTGGCGAGGCATGGCCTCGCCTGGCCCGACCAAGTGACATTTATGTCATATCCGGCCCTCGTAACAAATGAGTTTGACGTTTTAAGGTGTTGTGTTGGCTGCTCCCTTGCACATACATGAGAGCAACATGAGGCAGGAGATCGGTCTGACTTCTCAGGCCCCCAGAGCAACCCAGGCTCAGGGAACACTGTATGACTGGTTCCACCAACGGTAGGGTTTAGGGTTGCCAACCTCCAGGTACTAGCTGGAGATCTCCTGCTATTACAATGGATCTCCAGCTGACAGAAATCAGTTCCCCTGGAGAAAATGGCCACTTTGGCCATTGGACTCCATGGCATTGAAGTCCCTTGCCTCCCCAAACCCTGACCTCCCCTGGTTCCATCCCAAAACCACCAGGGATTTCTCAACCCTAGTCATGATGCTGTGTTGAAAATTACAATGCTTGAGCAGTTTCAGACTATCAAGGCATCAAGCCAGTTCTAGGAGGGTCCCTGGTAAAGAAACAGGGTGGGACCGCTTTAAACACATCTTCACATGCTTATTTCTTCACACAATGCATAGTTAAATTGTGGAACTCCCTGCCCCAGGATGTGGTGATGGCTGCCAACTTGGAAGGCTTTAAGTGGGGAGGGGACATGTTCATGGAGGAGAGGGATTTCCTTGGCTACTCTTCAAAATGGATACTAGTCATGATGCATACCTATTCACTCCTGTCTCAGAGGAGCATGGCTATTCTTATGATATTTCTTTTTGTGCAAGCTGGTCTTTGACCGTAATAAACAAATGATGATGATGATGCATGCCTATTATATTACATGCTGTAGAACACAGGCAGGATGGTGCTGCTACAGTCTTCTTGTTAGAGGGCTTCCTAGAGGCACCTAGTTGGCCACTGTGTGAACAGACTGCTGGACTTGATGGACTTTGGTCTGATCCAGCAGGGCCTTTCTTATGTTCTTAACCCAGAGTAGGCAACCCTATCTGGAGCCCAGAAGTTTTCCCCACAACATATTTGGTTCCATAAGACTTTTTGTCACTTTGACACAGTAATGTCAATGATTTCTCATGTCTGTTGGTTCAACTCATAACTTTGAGGGTTCAAGAGGGTTCTTTTCATCTAAGCCTATGGAGAAAATGATGGCTGATGACTATGTTTGACTCACAAACAAACCTCAGTGGGGGGCGGGACAGACCTCCATATTGATGCTTGTTCTGTGTTTGGGGATTAAGGAGCTTTTCAAGTTGCAGATAATTTTTTTCCCTTACTCGTTGCTATGCTGATGACTCAGCATGTCTACTGAATGGCTGTAAATGATACCACTCTCTCTTCTCAATAGATGCAAATTAGGAGCTGCAGGGATTTGACGGTTCCAATAAAAAATGCTCGGTTAAAAGGAAAACGCTTAGTAGTGGGCGACACGTTTCCTAGCCTCTAAATCAAGGGCATCAAACATTCGGCCCACAGGCAGGATCCAGCTCCTTGAGAGCTTTTATCCGGCCTACGAGCCAGCCACGGCAGCTCCCTAGGGTTGCCAACCTCCAGGTTCTAGCTGGAGATCTCCTGCTATTGCAACTGATCTCCAGCCCATAGAGATCGATTCCCCTGGAGAAAATGGCCACTTTGGCCATTGGACTCTATGGCAGTGAAGTCCCTCCCCACCCCAAACCCTACTCTCCCCAGGCTCCGCCCCCAAAATCTCCAGGTCTTTCCCAACCCGGAGCTGGCAACCTTATCTATTGGGGTCAGGGTGAGATGCTAAGAGCCAGCCAGTCATCCAGCTAGGTAGCAATATTCTAGCCATAGTAGGACCCGTGAAAGCTCATATGGAAATAAATATTCGCCTTTAAGGTCGCTTAATTGCTGGAGATCTCCTTGAATTACAACTGATCTCCAGGTTACAGAAATCAGTTTCCCAGGAGAAAATGGCAGCTTTGAAAGGTGGACTCCATGGCATTATACCCTGCTAAGATCCCTTCTCTCCCCAAACTCATCTGTCCCCAGGCTCCGCCCCCCAAAATCTCTAGGGATTTCCCAACCCAGAGCTGGCAACCCTATTGTTGTTGCTATATTGGGAGTAGGGTTGCCAACCTCCAAATCTCCTGCTATTATAACTGATCTGCAGCCGATAACTATCAGTTCCCCTGGAGAAAAGGGCCACTTTGGCCATTGGATTCTATGGCGTTGAAATCCCTCCCCTCTCCAAACCCTGCCCTCAAGCAGCCGTAGTTGACCACCGCCAATCTGAGTTGCAGTGGGAGAAAATTTTTTAATTGTGATGTTGGTTGCCAGGTCTGGGTTGGGAAATACCTGGAGATTTTTGGGGTGGAGCCTGGGGAAAGTGTGGTTTGGAGAGGGAAGGGACCTCAGCAGGGCATAATACCATAGAATCGACCTTCAAAAGCAACCATTTTCTCCAAGGGAACTGATCTTGGTTTTCTGGAGATCAACTGTAATGGTTTGAGATCTCCAGGTGTCCCCAGAGGTTGCCAACCCTAGACGTATGGCAGCTCTGGAATCACCGGAAACTATTGTTTGGCCATAACCTTTCCAGCGATGCTTACCCTATGTCACAATGCACCCCACCCAAACCCTCCCATTTGTTGCCAACAGGCTTGCCTACCTCCAGGTACTAGCACGTAAAGGCTCATACATAAGAACAACTTCTACAGGGAATAATTCCAACAATGAAAGTATATTATAAGGAATATAACAACAAATTCAGTCCAACTGAAGAAGCAATGCATGCGAAACGATTACCGATCTAGAGGTATCGTCTTGGAATACTTCTGCCAACTATTGCTGCACTTGGAATACTTCTACCAACCTTCCTTGTATTCGTTGGACTATTGGTGACGTAACCGAATTTATTTACAATTTTTTGAAAACCAAACAGGAGACTGGACTTTTCTTTTTGCCTTGGACTATGTAATGTTCCCAGAAGGGAACTGCTTTATTTGTAATAATTTGTTGTTATATTCCTTATAATATACTTTCATTGTTGGAATTATTCCCTGTAGAAGTTGTTCTTATGTATGAGCCTTTACGTGCTGATGTTGTTTACAACTGAGTTGTTTTCAGCATAGGTGAATTTGTTATTCAGAGTATCTCCAGGTACTAGCTGGAGATCTCCTGCTGTGACAACTGACCTCCAGCCAATAGAGATCAGTTTACCTGGAGAAAACGGCCACTTTGGCCATTGAACTCCATGGCATTGGACTCCATGGACTCCTGCCCTCCTCAGGCTCCACCCCAAAAATCTCCAGGTATTTCCCAACCCAGAGCGGAGAACCCTATGTGACGTCCCTTATGGATGATCACTGGAAGTGACATTGTATCTTTGACGTGACGCTGTCTTTTGAAATGTATTTCCCTCGCGGGCCTTGGGGAGGGAGACTGCACCTCCCTCTATGCAGCAGCTGACACTCCAGAAGATTTTTACAACCATGTGGAAAAAACGGTATTCATAAAACAAAGGCAAAATCCTCATCGACAGCTGGATGTGGAGAGGGGGAAAAAATGAAGGGAGAGAACAGGGCCTGCTTGAACATTCGGGAACCCCCAAAGAACCAATTTTTGGCAAGTTCAGGCATCTCGACGACAGGCTGACAGCCTTTGGAATAGTTCGACGCGATGGCTTTCAAACGGTATATTATTTATTTTCCTAGAAAATGAATTATCAGAACGAAAGAGCCCTCGAGGCAGTTCGCAGGAAGGGGGAAAGCAATAATAGAATAGCAACCTAAACGTCTAGGATTTAAAAAAAAAACAAGAACCCCACTTTAATGGACGGGAAATACTTGTAAAGGAAAAGCGCTCTGCGTTTCCTTTTGCTACAACACTGCACCACATTGGCGCAGAAACACTGGTCAACAACATTAGCTCAGGCTGCGGCCTGGCGAGCAGAATTTAATATCAAACCTTTGAGGGCCAAGACCAGCCATTTCAAAGCTCTGTTGGAAGAGCGGGAGAGCGGGGGAAGGAGCTCCTTCTCAACTACCTTCCCTCTGAAGCTCCCTCACTGATGGCGAGCCATAACCGCCCATTTGTTGCCAAGGTGACGCATGGCACACCTTCGTTTCCTCTAACTCTGAGAAACTCCTGGTGATTTGCATTCACTGCAGGGATGCAACTTACCTCATGTCTCCAAAGAGCTGGCGGGTGACATGACGAATATTAACTTGGTTTATTGTTCTCTTGGCGAATTCACTGGCTGCCTGATCACCAGCGGATAAATTCGGAAGGTATAAGAATAAACTTCTTCTGATCTAGAATTATGGAGTTTTTGGGGACAAGATATAAGAATTATGGAGTTTTGGGGACAAGGTATAAGAATAAACTTCTTCTGATATAGAATTATGGAGTTTTGGGGACATGCTGGCTTGGCCTCATGCTGCAACACTTTGTCCCAGGGAGAAGGGGCAAGATGGGAACGATCCTTACGTTTGGAAAGCTGGTAACAACTTAGAAGCAAATCCTTTTGCCTCTGTAACCTCTTGCCAAGCCTCGCCTATTGCTGAGGAATTACTGTGTAGTTAGCAATTGTTAGACTTTCTTGTTTTCATGCTATTTTGCATCCACGAATATTTTACTTTCTGAAGTGAGCACATTTCTTTAGAATAAAATCTTTGACTTTACGTTAAAGTCTGCGAAACCTTTTTGAGTCTCAGGGCTAAATCTAAGCGCCTAAAAGTGTGTGTGGGAACCACCTACCTTTTGTAACGTTTGTTGACAGCTACCCTCCCCTGACAGAGTCTCTACTCTGCAGGGTTGGCGCGGTCTTTTGGAAACTAGCTGGGGAAGAGTTGCTTTCAGCTCCCCCCTGTCAAGGCTAAACCTTTTGGAACTGAGAGCTGGTGGCAGAAACTACCTACACTGTGCTTTAGGGGGAATCCTGAAGTTCAGTGGGAGATTTTGGGTTTTCTTAGGAAAACGTTTGGCAACTTGTGACCCAAAGAGGAACCGACTTGCTGGAGAGCAAGCCGGACCTCCTCTGCAATACTAAAACCAAATCAAGTGTCAAAAGCCTGGGAAAATAAAAAGGAGGCCTAAAATGCAGCACTAATACCATACCAGTGACCCTCTGGGGAAGTCATGCATCAAACATCAAAGTTATGTATCAAACATCCTTCTTCATTGCTTTGGTTGCCAACCTCCAGGTAGTAACTGGAGATCCTCTGCTATTACAACTGATCTCCAGCCAATAGAGATCAGTTCACCTGGAGAAAATGGCCCAATGGGGAGGGGCTGTGGCTCAGTGGTAGAGCATCTGCTTGGCATGCAGAAGGTCCCAGGTTCAATCTCCGGCATCTCCAGTTAAAGGGACCAGGCAGGTAGGTGACGTGAAAGACCCCTGCCTGAGACCCTGGAGAACTGCTGCCAGTCTGAGTAGACAATACTGACTTTGATGGACCCAGGGTCTGATTCAGTAGAAAGCAGCTTCATGTGATCTTCGAGAGGGAGGGCACCTGGCTAGAGCCAGTTAAAGACCTGGGCCACCAATAAGGTTGCCAGGTCCCCCCTGGCAACTGGTGTGGGCTTTCTGAGGCTGGGGCGATGTGACCTGGAAGTGATGTGGACACTCTAGCAATCTGCATCACTTCCAGGTAGGATTGCCAACCTCCAGGTAGTAGCTGGAGGTCTCCTGCTATTACAACCGATCTCCAGCCAACAGAGATTAGTTCACCTGGAGAAAATGGCCACTTTGGCAACTGGACTCTATGGCATTTAAGTCCCTCCCATCCTCAAACTCCACCCTCTTCAGGCTCCATACCCAAAATCTCCAGGTATTTCCCTTCCCGGAGGTGGCAATCCTGGTAAACCTGGAAGTGATGGGGATGCTCTAGCAATCTCCTCTGAAAACTCTACGAAAACTTGATGGAAACTCAATGGAAACTATAGAGTTTTTTGGGGGGGAGTGCTAGAGCAGCCGTGTCACTTACTGGTTAACTCAGAAGTAACGATCTCTCCCTCCTTCAGCTGGCTCTCTTCCACCTGTTGAGCAGCTGAGGGTCAGCATTTGCCTAGCCGCCAACCAGCTTCCTACAGCGCTTCTGTCTTGCCTGTATTGAGATTCAGTTAATTAGACTTGTGAGTGTGTTAAGTGCCGTCAAGTTGCTTCCGACTTATGGCAACCCTATGAATTAATGACCTCCAAAATGTCCTATCATTGACAGCCTTGCTCAGATCTTGCAAACTGAAGGCGGTGACTTCCCTGGGTCTTCTTCTTTTCCTACTGCCTTCAACTTTTCCTTGTTATTATTGTTATTTCCAGTAGGTCTTGACTTCTTATAATGTGACCAAAGTAGGGCAGCCTCAGTTCAGTTGTTTGGGCTTCTAGGGAGAGTTCAGGCTTGATTTGATCCAGAAACCACTTATTTGTCTTTTTGGCCGTCCACGGTATCCGTAAAACTCTCCTCTGGCACCGCATTTCAAACAAATCAATTTCCTTCCTGAAAGACCTCTGCCACCCCATTATTGATTACAGACATCTATTTAGAACAGAGATGCTTCTGAATGGCTCCCTAAGATGAATTCTTCTGAGAAAACACCATTCCTGTTTCAGTCATGGACATTCTTCTTGTCCATTTTCTGTTGATGAAGTCCAGGCCTAGGGTTGCCAACCTCCAGGTACTAGCTGGATATCTCCTGCTATTACAACTGAGCCAATAGAGATCCGTTCACCTGGAGAAAATGGCTGCTTGTGCAATTGGACTCTATGGCATTGAAGCCCCTCCCCTCCCCAAACCCTGCCCTCCTCTGGCTCCGCCCCAAAAACCTCTAGGTATTTCCCAACTTGGAGCTGGCAACCCTATCCAGGCCCCAGACTTTAGGAGACTTTTGAATGCTCAATTCAATGCATGTTAATATTATATTTATTTATTTACACCATTTATACCCTGCCTTTCCCCGCAATGGGGGTCCACAGATGGCTACCTCATTCTCCTCTCCTTCGTTTTATCCTCACAACAGCCCTGTGAGGCAGATTAGGTTGAGATTGTGTGACTGGCCCAAAGTCACTCGACAAATTTCCATAGGGATGCAGGCCTGGGTCTTCCCAATGGTATTCCAACACTCTAACCACTACACCACACTTCCAGTATGGATTGCAACATGTCTTGAATAAATATAAAAAACTTATAAAAGATTATCTAAATGCACGTAATCTGCCTATACACCCAAAAATTGTTCACAGGCATTTGCTCAAATGAAGAATATTGTTTTAAATGGAAGGAGGAGGAGACTTGGTTTTTATACCCTGCTTTTCTCTACCTTTAAGGAGTCTCAAAGCAGCTTACAGTCGCCTTTCCTTCCCCTCCCCACAACAAACACCTTGTGAGGTAGGTGGGGCTGAGAGAGTTCGGAGAGAACTGTGACTAGCCAAAGGTCACCCAGCTGGCTTCATGTGTAGGACTGGGGAAACCAACCCGGTTCTCCAGATAAGAGTCTGCCGCTCATGTGGAGGAGTGGGGAATCAAACCCGGTTCTCCAGATTAGAGTCCACCGCTCCTAACCACTATACCATGCCGGTGTAGTGATAAAAGCTTGTCTAAAGGCACATAATCTGCCTATCCACCCAAAAACTGTTCACAGTAGGGTTGCCAACCTCCAGGTAGTAGCTGGAGATCTCCCGCAATTACAACTGATCTCCAGCTGATAGAGATCAGTTCACCTGGAGAAAATGTCCACTTTGGCCATTGGACTCTATGGCAATGAAGTCCATCCCCAAACCCCACCCTCCTCAGGCTCCACCCCAAAAACCTCCCACCAGTGGCTAAGAGGGACCTGGCAACCCTAGTTCACAGACATTTGCTCAAATGAAGAATATTGATTTCAATGGAGGTAAAATAATGTAACTTTGGTTAGGGTCTGACTATATATTGAATCAGGGTATATTCTTTTGGTTTGGTTCTGGAGCCTGTCATTCAAAAGTTGAGTTAACTTCGTGCTTCCCTCAACTCTGTATTCTATGTTTCTGCGAAGGAACGTTTAAAAATTGCTTTGCTCAGCACATCTTGTACTATTAGGATCGTCTTCCACGGTAAAACCCGAGGTGCCATCCCGAATGGGAGTCAGAAAGAGTGAGAGTTTTATAGTTCCTCAAGCTAATTGTGTCAATCTGTGACAGAGAGAATACGGCCTTAAAAATTGTAAAAGAAAATGTAGCGTGTGTACAGCGATCCCAAATTAATTAGTGCTTCGGGAGACAAGGATAAACTACAAGACATGTTATTTCTCTTCCAGGTAGGTATCCAAGCAGTTTAGATCTAAAGACAATTTATTAGAGTCCTTTTCTGAGAAATCTTTGAGGGTTTTTTCCCCTGTTTGACCTCGTTCTTTGAACTACCGGCACTGTAGAGCTATAAAATGCTTGAGGTATCATGAATGTCAAGAGCCACACTGAAACATTTCTACTTGTAGCCACATTAAAATATTACAAAGCAGATCGTAATAACAAGTAGAAACTCTCCTGCTTTACCTTTTCTCCGAAAGGCATACTTCAAAAAAATGGTAAATTAGAGCAATTTTATTTTCAGAAGGAGATGCGCCAAATTAATTCCTTTCACCTCGGTCGGGCTGGAAGCCTCTTTGTACATTTTAACCCGCGCCGGTAGCCGTCTGTTTGGAGCCACTTCTTAAGGTCAATCAGGGGGATCTTTATCTACGCCGAATTGCCGCTCGGGAATCTCTTCATTTAAAAGGGGGAGGAAAGATGAAAGCAAATGTAAATTGACCCCAACAAACAAGGAAGCTCCAGGATAAAAGGAAGAAGAGGAATGAAGTCCGTAGGTACTCGCTGGTTGAAAACGTTCACAGAAATCATCCAAATTAGCTTCTTCCGAGCATTTTTTCAGTGAAGGTGGGCTTGGGAAAGAGCCCACGACGGAGTCAATAGGTTACGCTTCTGAGCACATTTTGAAAACATTCTTCCAATTAATAGGCAGAAGACTTTTGTCCCCTATACTTTACAACTATTTTGAATACTATATATATATTTGGGCTCTTGATAACATGAGAAGAAGCACACAGACACATAAGGTTGCCAACTTCCAGGGACTAGCTGGAGATCTCCTGCTATTACCACTGATCTCCAGCCAATAGAGATCAGTTTCCGTGGAGAAAATGGCCGCTTTGGCCATTGGACTCTATGGCATTGAAGTCCCTCCCCTCCCCAAGCCCTGCCCTTGTCAGACTCCACCCAAAAAACCTCCGGCCGGTGACAAAGAGGGACCGGGCAACCCTACAGCTCCCCCTGCCCCCATTCCGATCTGGGTTGGTGAGCCCAACGTGGAGAGGTAGCCAACCCCTTCTCCCACTCCCAATTTGGGCTGGTGAGGCGTGGCCTGGCCCGTCCAAGTGACATTTACATCATATCCAGCCCTCGTAAGAAATGGATTGACACCCCTGCTATAAATAATTGTTTGTCACCTGCAAACGTCACCCAGATCTTAGCCCGGGCTCCCAAGAAGCCAGCCCAGCCCCCTGGAAGAATTATTCCCTCTGGATCCACCCCACCTCTCCCTAGGGTTGCTTCATGGTGGTGATGGTGGCAAAGAAACAACACTTTCCCAACACCACTCCGTCTGGACAATGTGGACCAGTGCTGCTTTTCTGAATTGGGTTGCCAGCTCCGGGTTGGGAAATACCTGGAGATTTTGGGCGCAGAGCCTGAGGAGGACGGGGTTTGAGGAAGGGGAGGGATTTCCATGCCATTGAGTCCAATTGCTAAAGTGGCCATTTTCTCCATGGGAACCGACCTCTGTCGCCTGGAGGTCAGTTGTAATAGCGGGAGTTCTCCAGCCACCACCTGTAGGTTGGCAACCCTAGTTCTGAATGATCAGAGGCCTGTTGGGATCTGGTCTGCAGGTAGGGTTGCCAACCTCCAGGTAGTAGCAGGAGATGTCCTGCTATTACAACTGATGTCCAGCCGATAGAGATCAGTTCCCCTGGGGAAAATGGCCGCTTTGGCCATTGGACTGTATGGCATTGAAGTCCTTCCCCTCTCCAAACCCCGCCCTCCTCAGACTCCACCCCTAAAATCTCCAAGTATTTCCCTACTCAGAGCTGGCAACACTATGTCATGCACAGTCATGTTACATGAATGTAATCTGAAATGCAGTAAATAGACAATTCTCTTCAGATCTATTCGTTATTCATATGCAAACTAATGCATGCTTAATGAATGAATAGATGATGATTAGCCATATTTGCCGGCTGATTCCTTGTATGCATATTCAGAAGCAACAGCCATCACGTTGAATGGGGCCTACTCCCATGATAGCTGTTCAATATTTTTTTAACCAGTGAGAGACCAAACAGATGACATTCCCTTAACCAAACCATTTAATTTAGGGTTGCCTACCTCCAGGTAGTAGCAAAATGGAAATTGTGTTTCGGCAACATTCTTCAACTTTCTTCTGTTTGACTGTTATGTATGTTGATGTTTAGCTATACTGTTAGGTTGTTGTTTAGCCGTTATCAGATTGAAAACATACTTGGTCTATTTATGTCTATGTTTATTTAATATAAATATCATTGCATTAATTTTGTATAGTGGTCTACGTTGCTGAAACCCAATTTCTATTTTGCTACTTACTACCAGCACGTATCATTTTGCTTGTGACCTCCAGGTAGTAGCAGGAGATGTCCTGCTATTACAACTGATCTCCAGCTGATTGAGAGCAGTTCCCCTGGAGAAGGCCACTTTGGCCATTGGACTCTATGGAATTGAAGTCCCTCCCCTCCCCAAACCCTGCCCTCCTCAGGCTCCACCCCAAAAACCTCCCACCGATGGTGAAGAGGGACCTGACAACCATACCGATAGAGATCAGTTCCCCTGGAGAAAATGGCCGCTTTGGCCATTGGACTCTATGACATTGAACTCTCTCCCTTCCCTGAACCCCTCCCTCCTCAGGCTCCTCTGCCCCAAAAACCTCCTGCCGGTTAGGGTTGCCAGGTCCCTCTTCGCCACCAGTGGGAGGTTTTTGGGGCAGAGCCTGAGGAGGGTGGGGTTTGGGGAGGGGAGGGACTTCAGTGCCATAGAGTCCAATTGCCAAAGAGGCCATTTTCTCCAGGCGAACTGATCTCTATCGGCTGGAGATCAGTTGAAATAGCAGGAGATCTCCAGCTAGTACCTGGAGGTTGGCAACCCTACTGTCGGTGGCGAAGAGGGACCCGACAACCCTATTGCTGAGCCATCTCTGAGCCTGTCTCGCCAGCTTGGGAAAGCTCCCCCCCCACAAATGAGCTAAAGCTTTTATATGCCAGTTCTTTTATATGCTGTCTGTGCCTTAGCTGGTAGCTGATATGACTGCAGAGCGTGGGGGGGGGGGAAGGGTTAGGGTGAAGTGGTGGGGAGTGTATTACAGGTTCTGCCTAAGTGATCTCTCGGCTCTACTGTCCGACATCATAACTAGGTCTTTTGCGGGCGACTCGGAATCCAGAAGTACTCAGAAACGGCGCAGGTGAGTTATCTCTATAAAACGCCGGCATTAAAGAGACTTTGCAAAAATCTACAGTCCAGCATCTTCCATTATGTTTAAAATACCAGGCTTCCGTCAGTCTGAAGGGCCCCCCGTGATTTATTCCTGCTCATTCACCTAATAAGGCCTCTGGTGGGGCGGAGATTTATCGCTCACCTTCCAGCTCCTGGTAGAACGTTCTAACAAATTATTCGCGGCCATAAATTCGTCGGGATGGAGCCGTTCTGGGAGGCCACATTAAGGAAATATAAACAGGGTCAGAAAGCAACTCCAATAATGTCCTGGCCATTTTGATTTCACCAGGGAGTGAGTGATAAGGTTATCACAAATCTTTTTACTATGGCTGTTATTATTATTTTTTAAGTAACTTTCCCTTCCTGGCTTTCGGGGCTCCACGATTCTAATTTGCTGTACTCAGATGATATGATGATTATCTCTCGAGAGTCTAAAGGACTTTTCGTGATTGGCTTTATATTCTCAATGCGAGGATTTGGTCATTGGTCAAATAATGCCATTATAGCCGTGATATTTGCAGCAGCCTCCACACCGAGCTGCCATTTATCTGTAAGGGGCTGAATTCCCATTCGTCAAGCACTTTACCTACTACTTTTGAAAATTTGAGAGAGAAAATAATTAAGATACGCAGAGAATAGAGAATAATTAAGATACCATAATCTTGGAAGATTATGGGGGGTGTCAGTTTCTCCTAGCCATTACGATATTGAAAGCAAAATCGGCACTATAAAGGCCGATGTTCATGATATTGGTTACACCTGGTATTGTAACATACTGATAAACTCAGTCACTTACCTTATGTAGTAAGATTAGCTACTAGCTTTCTGCTGAAGTTGTGGGTCAGCCACCGTAGTGAATGGTACAATACAATTCAATACCTTTATTGGCAGTGAATGGTATGTATTTAATGGTATGTATGATATGTGTCTCTCGCTTTGTATATTTTTTGTTTGTATTAATTTTGTAGTAGAACAAACATTTGAAAGTCCTGTCCTCTTCTAGAGATAGAAACTCATCTCCAGCTACTCAAGTTTTACCTCCCAATAGATAAAACGACTGCGAAATGGGTTTAATACCGGATTCCCATCTCGGGATAATGGGCTTTGGTTAGCCCATTTGTCTTATTTCGAATAGCAGGTTTATGTCTCAGTTACAGCGGAATCTCCATTTTTCTGCCTGCATATTCTGTTCAAGTCATAATCCATGCCATTGCACCGGAACACACTCCAGGACTTCACAGCAACCGCTTCGCTTTTTGGAGAGAGGCATGGACTTTGCCGGGGTGCACTCTCTCCCGGCTTAGCCTTCTGCAATTGCAGACTCTGCAGGCTTTATTATAATTGGGAGTGTGTAAGAATGTGTTCTACTTTGTTCTGATTATATGTATGTAATACATTGTTTGCCCATCAGTACTTGCATTGTTTATTTAAATTCCAATTATTAAGCACGAGGTGTTGTTTTGAAACCTCCAGGTACCAGCCTGAGATCTCTTGCTATTACAACTGATCTCCAGCCAATAGAGATCAGTTCCCCTAGAGAAAATGGTCCCTATGGCACTGAAGTCCCTCCCCTCCCCAAACACTGGCCTCCTCAGGATCTGCCCCAAAAATCTCCCACCAGTGGCGAAGAGGGACCTGGCTACCCTACTGGGATATCACTGAAATGAATGGGATAGAGATGCTGCAAAGGATACCAGGCATGTCACAATTCAAATTGGTAAAGTGGTATTTTTATTTTTATGTTGTTTTTCTTTCCATGTTTATTTAACCTATCATTTTAAGGTAACTGGGAACAGACTTGTTGGGGAAAGAAACGTAACAAACATTCTCAGGAATCCCAGAACACACACACACACACACACACAAATAACAATAATTTTCTATGAAACGAGTGGGTGAAATGCACCCTTGCTGTTGAACAACTTCCCTCGATGAATGTCATTTAAAAGCTGGTGCAGTACTGCCAAACACACCAATGTAAGAATAGTCGATCTGCCTGATTCCTTGAGTGCTACATCATTATTGAAATTGTCAGTTCAAACACAACCGATGTCAGAGCTGCCATTCTAATAAAATAAATGCTTTGACAAGAATATACAATACCCCAAATTGGGCCAATGTCTCCCCAGCAGGGTATTCATTTGCAGCGGATTCCTCGCCTGTTGCGAGAAATAACAAATGTACCAAGAACATTGGCATGACAGAAAACGTGCTTGGCCTAGTTATTGGAGTTGCGCTAATCCCTTCCTGTTCCCCCCCACCCCCGGTTGGGAACAATCAACTAGATCATCTCTTTCTGTAGACCAGGGGTCTCCAACATGTTGCCCGAGAGCGCCATGATGATGATGATGATGAAGAAGAAGAGCTGGTTTTAATATGCCGACTGTCTTTACCACTTAAGGGAGACTCAAACCGGCTCACAATCACCTTCCCTTCCCCTCCCCACAACAGACACCCTGTGAGGTGGGTGGGGCTGAGAGAGCTGTGACTAGCCCAAGGTCACCCAGCTGGCTTGGTGTGTAGGAGCGGGGAAACAACCCAGTTCACCAGGGATCTACACTGTGCTACTGAAGTCCAGCTGGGACAGTCACGCTGTGGCTGGCTCCACCTCCTGCGTCATGCAGCAGTGACATTATTGTGTCCCGATGAAGATTGCAGCCCCTTGTTTTGCTAGCCTGCTTCTGCCTGCCAACCAGATAAATGTCAATGGGCATCAGAAAGAATAACCAGAAGTTTGCCCGCCATTAGCAGGCACCTGGAAAACCTAAGCCAGGTTCCTATCTCTTTGACAAGTGCAAATCTTTATTCTGCTCTTAGCTTCTCTAGGAAGGATACAGGCTACAGAAATTAGGACACAAATTCTGAAAAAAATGAAAACAGAGAAAGATTTCTAACCCCATTTGGCAATGACAGAGACCTGGCATGTGCTCCTTCCTCCCATCTTGAAGATGCAAATAGGGTGTATGGATAAAAGGATGCTCTCCATTGGTCACTCAACGGGCATGCTCACAACATACACAGTCACAAAGGTCGTTTATGCATGGGTACTTTAACTCACGTTCACCCTCCGTCTGTCTCGGTTGTTCCTTGGAGTTATGCATGAGTCTTCCATCCATTAGAGATGACCCCGCTGCCAGCCCTATCAATTCCCGGGACTTCCCGTTCCTCTGTTAACCCGATTCTTACCTCTCTCCTGAGCTCAGCCCGCTTGAAATTCCCACACATAAGGCAAAGAGCAGAACACAGAAGCTTGGTTTCTCAAAGAAAGCAAACAGCCAATTACACAGCAGCATGTCAAGGGGCGGGGATTCAAATGTTTCCTACTTCCTCTGAGTTCTTTCTGAGCACAAGGCTTTTAAAAACGAGACTTCGGTTTCTCCCCCCCTTCCTTTCAAAGAACTCCATTTTTTGTTTCTGTTCTTAAAATGCTCTTAAAATGCTTTTTCATGCAGCAATTGGGTTTCAGGGGGGACCTTTATCTCACTACAGCCAATTACAAGGCTGCTTTTCAAGGGGTGGTGATTCAAATGCTCCCTGATTTGAGCTTGGAGACTGCTGGTGCATAGTTCTCCAGGGGAACTGATCTCTATCGGCTGGAGATCAGCGGTAACAGCAGGAGATCACCAGCTAGTACCTGGAAGTTGGCAACCCTAGTTGGGAAATTCCTAGAGATTTGGAGGGGGGGGTGAAGCCTGGTGAGGGGGATTTGGGGGAGGGACCTCAGCAGGGTATGCTGCCATAGAGTCCACTCTACAATGCAGCTGTTTTATCCAGGGGAATGGATTTCTCTAGCCTGGAGATCAGGTTTAATCCTGGAAGATTGCCGACCCTACCAAGGGTGAGCGTCAAAATGCAGGCTTCTAACTTGAGTCATCTGTCTCAGCACAATGGGAGGGGAGGGGAGGCGACTTCATCCCTGACAACCATCTGGCCCCCTCTTTCCAGAATCATTATATGAACCAAACAAACAGCAACTTGCCAACACACGTTACCCGGCTTTTCGCAGCTCTGCCTTTTATTTGGTGCTGTTTATCTCTGGCTTTTGTGCTAATGAAGCACAGCCTCAAATGTCATCTTGTAATAGGTTTTACAGCCCACCCGCCCCTATTAGAACAGATGCACGGAGCGGGGGGGGGGGAACGTGACTCCAAGCTGGTATTCAAACTTCCATTGAAGAAAGCAAATCATATTGTTAGGGTTGCCAACCTCCAGGTACTAGCTGGAGATCTCCTGCTATTACAACTGATCTCCAGCTGACAGGGATCAGTTCCCCTGGAGAAAATGGCTGCTTTGGCCATTGGATGCTATGGCATTGAAGACCCTCCCCTCCCCAACCCCGCCCTCCTCAGGCTCTGCCCCAAAAGCCTCCTACTAGTGGCGAAGAGGGACCTGTCAACTAAGGTTTCCAGATCCCTCTTCGCAACCGGCGGGAGATTTTTGGGGCGGAGCCTGAGGAGGGTGGGGTTTGGGGAGGGGAGGGACTTCAATGCCATAGAGTCCAATGGCCAAAGCGGCCATTTTCTACAGGGGAGCTGATCTCTGTCAGCTGGAGATCAGTTGTAATAGCAGGATATCTCCAGCTAGTACCTGGAGGTTGGCAACCCTACTGGCAACTCTATCGGGGGTGACCGCAGGGAAACGTCCCCGCATAAAAGGCCAGTGTCAAATCTAAAGGACAAGGAGCCGGCCCATAAAAAGAATTATTTGGACAGGAAGATTGTTGTAGTCGGTAAGCAAGGAGGAAATATCTAAATTTATTTGTCGATCAGATCAGATCATTAGAAGCAATTTGCCAGCCCTTTTGTATTTCGGAGGAAAGTTTCGATGGGAGTCGGACGAGAGGGGGAACGATAACACGGCGGCAATTCCCCCGCGTGCCTGTAAATACCAAACATTGTTAGCCAATGAAAGATGGAGGTCAATGGGCCATGGAGTCATTAGATTATTTCATGATGTGCTGTGGGTTACGAGGGGGTCGAGAGCGCTAATGACATTCTCTGCTTTCCCGGCTGGAAATGGCCTCTGCCGGCGGAGATAAGCGTTGCCGGCTTAGCACGCGGCACAACAGCCAATCACCCAAATGAGAAAATTTCACTCGAGTGGCGTTTAATGCTCTTACTTATCCCGACCCTCTATGAAAAAGGGAACGTTCCATGACTCGCCGGCCAGGGAAACGTCTGCTCAAAGGAGAGGGTTTAATAAGGGGTGAAATGCCTCCCCCTGACTCGCGTCAGAACGGGCCTGGCTAAAACACAAGCTTTTCCGTTTTTTAAAAAAATCTATATATCATACAAAAGGAGGAGCCACAAGAGTTCACAGGAGTGGGGAAATCCTATTTACACCCTCCTTGCAGCCAGCGTGGCGTAGAAGAAGAAGAGCTGTTTTTTATATGCTGACTTTCTCCGCCACTTAAGGAAAAATCAAACCGGTTTACAATCACCTTCCCCTCCCCACAACAGACACCCTGTGAGGTAGGTGGGGCTGAGAGAATGTGACTAGCCCACGGTCACCCAGCAGGCTGCATGTGGAGGAGTGGGGAAACCAACCCAGTTCACCAGACTGGCCTCTGCACCTATGTGGAGGAGTGGGGAATCAAACCCGGTTCTCCAGATCAGAGTCCATCGCTAATGTGGTGGTTAAAAGCAGTGGTTTGGAGCGGTGGACTCTGATCTGGAGAACTGGGTTTGATTCCCCGCTCCTCCACATGAGCAGCTGATGCTACTCTGGTGAACCGGGTTGGCTTCCCCACTCGTCCACATGAAGCCAGCTGGGTGACCTTGGGCTAGTCACATCTCTGTTAGAGCTCTCTCAACCCCACCTACCTCACAAAGTATCTGTTGTAGGGAGAGGAAGGGAAGACAATTGTAAGCCGGTTTGATTCTTCCTTAAGTGGTAGAGAAAGTTGGCATATAAAAACCAACTCTTCTTCTTCTTCTGACTGCCCTTCTATCTCTCAAACAGGGCTGCCAGCTCTGAGTTGGGAAATATCTGGAGATTTTGGGGGTGGAACCTGAGGAAGGCAAGGTTTGGGGAGGGGAGGAATGTCAATGGGGTATAATGCCATAAAGTTCACCTTCCAAAGCGGCCATTTTTGGCAGGTGAACTGATCTCTGTCACCTGGAGAGCCGTAGTAATAGAGGGAGAACTCCAGCCACCACCTGGAGATTGTGAAATCAAAAAATTGAGCACTGATGGCATAAAAAAAGCTGTTAAGCCTATTTCAGAGTAGTGCAACCTTTATCTAGGTCCTTGACACTTGTAAAATACAGTGTGTAGCCAGCTAGCAAGGGAGTGCCTTGTCGCTGTACAATTGTTAACAAATATCACAATTTTCAATTCTTTCACAATAAAGTGGCTTTTCAATATTTGTGGTCTATAACACAATAGAAATGTCCGTAGAGGCCACCGACGATGGGGTTCCGGTATTTCATCCCATTTCGCATCTGCTTCTTGGGTCGTGGTGATCCTATGTTGATTGTTCTGATAAGTCATCCATTAGAAGCAGGAAGACATACACTGTACGAACGGAACAAAAGTTCCAGTCGGAACAATCAACATAGGATCGCCACGACCCAAGAAGCAGACGCGAAATGGGATAAAATACCGGAACCCCATCTTCAGTGGCCTCTATGGACATTTCTATTGTGTTGTGTTATGTATCACAAATATTGAAAAGCCCCTTTATTGTGGAAAAAATGTAAATTGTGATACTTGTTAACAATTGGACAGCAACAAGGCGCTCCCTTGCTAGCTGGCTACACACTGTATTTTACAACTGTCAAGGACCTAGATAAAGGTTGCACTACTCTGAAATAGGCTTAACAGCTTTTTTTTATGCCATCAGTGCTCAATTTTTTGATTTCACACTCTCCTTTGGGGCACTAGTTATTTCTGTTTGACTACCAAGTACCCGGAGGTTGGCAACCCTACTCTCAGATCTCTGCCTCCTCTTGCTCACCCCTCAACATCCTCGGTTCCCCTGCCTCAACCCACCCACTTTAGTTTCCCCCCTACTAGGGTTGTCAACTCAAGGTTGGAAAATTCCTTTGATTGGAGCCTGGAGAGGGTGGGGTTTGGGAGGAGAAGGACCTACATGGGGCATAATACCATAGATCCCACCCTCCAAAGCAGCCACTTTCTCCAGAGGGAACTGATCTTGGTAGTCTGGAGATTAATGGAAATTCTGGAAGATTTCCAGCCCCCCCCCCCCCGGAGGTTGGCAACCCTACTGCTCTCGTTTGCCTCCCAACTCCCCACTAAGTCCCCAGCTCCAGCCAGGATTAGGTTTCCAACCTCCAAGTACTAGCTGGAGATCTCCTGCTATTACAACTGATCTCCAGCTGATAGAGATCCATTCCCAAGGAGAAAATGACTGCTTTGGCATTTGGACTCTATGGCGTTGAAGTCCCTCCCATCCCCAAACCCCGCCCTCCTCAGGCTCCACCCCAAAAACCTCCTGCCGGTGGCAAAGACGGACCTGGCAACCCTAGGCAGGACTCGCCTATGATTTCTTAGGCTCTAGGTCAGGGGTGGGGAACATCATGCCCGGGGGCCGTTTAAGGCCCGCGAAATCATTTGGTCTGGCCCTTTGTGGGTCCTGGCAGATCTCTAGCTCAGAAGGATCTAGGCTGGTGATCCGCCCCCTCCCGCAGACAGGAGTAGCCTCTATTCAAGGCAGATGTGCGTTTGTTTTGCTGAGAAAAGGAACCTTCTTTCCCCCCAGAAGAGTCCTTAGCTATGGAGCTGCTAGGATCGCCCAAGAAACTGTGCTAACCCTTTCCTACCTGGGCCATGGAGAAACGTATTCCCTCTGTAGTACAAGAGGGCTGGGGGTGGAAGTGGTGACAACGGAGGGGTTAAAGGGGGCAGGGCCAGAATGCGCAGGGGGGGAGTTCTTAGCCAGTGTGTCCTCATTTCATCCCTGCAGGCGGAGGTAGCAGGAGCCGGCTGTAGAATCTGGCCCCAACCATGCGGAGCAGGAGCAACTCCAGCATGCAGCTGGACGGCTACGCCCGGCTGGTGCAACAGACCATCCTGTGCCACCAGGTGGGCGGTTGCGCCACCGGTTGGATGCCTGCCTGCTTGCCCATGCGGGGGTGGGGGGTCACCTGGAGCAGCTGCCTGCTTGGGGCTTGGTCGGCTAATTTTTAAGTTGATAATTTTGCATGGCCGCGAATGACGTTATAAATATCCAAATGGCCCTTGGAGGAAAAAAAGGTTACCCACCCCTGCTCTAGGTGAAATGGGACTGCATAAGAGATATACAGAAACCTAATAAAATATCAGCCAGATCCTTCCAAGGGTTGCCATCCTAAATATGCTTACCTGAGATTGAATGTTATTGGCCGTGTGTGTGTGTGTGTGAGTGTGTACAGAATGTGAAAACTTCCCATTTTAGTTTTCACGTTATATACAGGGAGCTGAAATGACTTTTTTCAAAAGGCCGCTCTGGAAATAAACAAGGTAAGGCTTGCAAAAGATTTTGCCATCTGAAAATTCTACATTCATAATGAAGTCTAAGAGCTATAAAGCGGTGCTCACAAAAGGCTCTTCCGCGACGCATCCTTTTATGCACGTTACACATCTGCGTGCACAATGAAGAATCCGATGGAGAAGTCAGAGGTCAGGAAGGGAAATTACATCCCAATCAACAAACATAAAAACGGTTCTCACGACCTGGAAGAATGCGGATAACTAAATTAGAACGCACATTTTCAGACAGGCAGCGTGACCCCAAATACCACAGAAAAATGGCATTCAGCAGCATACTTGGAGTTCTAATGGGGGATATTTTTTTGTTGTTCTCTGACACCCTTGAAAACAGAAACAGAAATTTCCCTTTTTTCAAGTCTCCGGCTATGTTAAGGCCTTTCCAGTGCCCTCTAGGCACTAACAGAGACCCACACTATTTGTGCCTAGAAGCAATGAGAAGTAGGGTTGCCAACTCCACGTTGGGAAATCCCTCGAGGTTTGGGGATGGAGTCTGGGGAGGGTGGGATGTGGGAAGGGGAGGGACCCCAGCGGGGTATAATACCATCCAGCCCACCCTCCAAAGCAGCGATTTTCTCCAGGGTAACTAGGGTTAACAGGTCCACCCTGAATACCGGTGGGGGATGGGGGGGCAGGGTTACCAGATCCAGGTTGGGAAACTCCTGGAGATTTGGGGGTGGAGGCTGGGGAGGAGAGGGACTTCAATAAAGGAAGAAGAAGAAGAAGAAGAAGAAGAAGAAGAGTTGGTTTTTATATGCCAACTTTCTCCATCTCTTAAGGGAGAATCAAACCGGCTTACAATCACCTTCCCTTCCCCTCCCCACAACAGACACCCTGCGAGTTAGGTGGGGCTGAGAGAGCTATAAGAGCTGTGACTAGCCCAAGGTCACCCAGCTGGCTTCATGTGGAGGAGTGAGGAAACCAACCCGGTTCTCCAGATTAGAGTCCACCGCTCCAAACCACTGCTCTTAACCACAACACCACGCTCAGTTTTCATGGTGTCCTGAGAGGCTGGCTCGTACACAGTGAATATTCAACCCATCCTGCCTTCTGGTGGTGTCTTAGGGATGGTTGAATGGTCCAGAGCCTGTGGCTAGGTCCCTCTTCGCAACCAGCGGGAGGTTTTTGGAGTGGAGCCTGAGGAGGGCAGGGTTTGAGGAGGTTAGAGACTTCAGTGCCATACAGTCCAATTGCCAAAGGAGCCATTTTCTCCAGGGGGACTGATCTCTATCGGCTGGAGATCAGTCGTAAGAGCAGGAGATCTCTAGCTAGTACCTGGAGGTTGGCAACCCTACCTGTGGTGCTTTAAGGACATCTGAACAGGCTACACATGCTGTGTAGGTATCTGGGGTCCTGAGTACCCAAGGATGGGTAGAAAGAATATATATATGTGTATATAAATACTGAAAATATAATTTATTCGAAGCGCTATGTAAAGGTTAAAAATATTTAAAAACATTAAAATAGCACAATGGCATTTCCTAGGGTTGATATCTGTAACCACATACCAAACGCATTTCGGCCTATCGGGCCTTCATCAGTGGTTAATAAAAACCATGTTAAGCCTGCACACATTTACAGAAATAAATAACTATATACATACATATACAAACAGTTCAAACCAGGCATGTGTATAGCTTGTCTATTACTCAAACATCTGGTCAGATTGGTTCTAGTTGTAATACTGGTTTGTATATGTCTCTCATGCCCTGACCTGGATGGCCCAGGCTAGCCTGACCTCGTCAGATCTCGGAAGCTAAGCATCCCTCTTATGTGAGCTTGCTGACAATCCCAAGCCATAGACGTGCCTTTATGCTTGCCAGATTAAATGCTTACCCAACTGCAGAGATGTCAGGTCGTTTTGCGAAAACTCCATACTCAGATCGAGTTTGTGAATGTAAATCTGGAGATATTGGGACTTTACACCATCTCTTATTGTTTTGTCAGCACTGGTCAGCTCCTCGGTTGCGTTGGATCACCCCAATATTGTCTAAATACAAACTTCCCTTGGAGTCCTGGGTGATATCCCACATAATGGGAGATATTCATCCTGATATCACTAGTTCTGTTGCAAGATTTTTGGCGGAGGTGATGGCGCTCAAACGTCAAAACAAAACAAGCACGTAAACTACGAGTTGAATGTTGAAACAGATTTTGTGATTTCAATGAGACTGGTTCAGGGGGAATATATTGTTATGGTATTAGTGATGCTATGTTTAGTAATTGTTTCTACTGTGTTTTAACCTTAAGTATACGTTGGGTGTTGTAAATTGATTATGTGTTGTTGTATTATGTATTATTGTTATGGTTAAGCTCAAGACCTTTGGTCAAAGGAGCTAGTAAATAAATGGAAATGGAAATGGAAGCTAAGCAGGGTCAGCCCTGGTTAGTATTTGGATGGGAGACCACCAAGGAATACCAGGGTTGCTGTGCAGAGGAAGGCACTGGCAAACCACCTCTGTTAGTCTCTTGCCATGAAACCCCCCAAAAAGGGGTCGCCATAAGTCAGCTGCGACTTGAAGGCACACACACATGTCTCTCATATACGATGTGTGAAGGTATCAACCTAGTAGAGCAGTATCTGGGGTCCTGCCAGAGAAGGTTACGTTCCCTCCATCTTTGCCCCGCAGCGGCAGTTAGAATCCAAATTGCTTTGCCAGTCCCTTGTTATAAGCTTGTGTCAAAACTCACAAACTTGCACAAAATTGCTTTGAAACCCTGTGTCCAAGATGATCCGCCTCTGTCTTCCACGGAGGCTTCGAAGCAATCGTCTCGATCCAGGCTCATTGCAAAAATTGACATCTCTGCACACAATGCAGAGAGCCTCAAATCGAAAATGCCCAAATCCTTTTGCCTGCTTTTTATTCAGGGCCTCTTTCCTGTTGCCGGCTTTGGAAAATGAAACATTGGCCTCGCTATGAATTTGCAGAAGCAATTATGCACCATCTTCTCTCCTGTTGCCACCACCCTGACTAATTGGTTCAGAGTTCTGGGCAAAATAGAAGTCGTTTGTTTTTGCCAGATTCTGCGAGCAAACCCACCATTATTATTTTTCTCTGACATATATTTGATCAAGTCACAGAATGGGAGACAAAAATCTACGATAAGAACAACATCCAATTTGCTCAATTAATTTGATACAGATAGATCTTTTGCTATCGAGTCTTATTATATCTATTTACAAAAAGGATTTCCCTACGAAGAAGAAGAAGAGTTGATTTTTATACACCAATTTTCTCTACCTTATGGAGTCTCAAAGTGGCTTACAACCACCTTCCCTTCCTCTCCCTGCAATATTGTGAGGTAGGTGGGGCTGAGAGAGTTTGGAGAGAACCGTGACTAGCCCAAGGTCACCCAGCAGGCTTCATGTGTAGGGTGGCCAGGTCCCTCTTTGACACTGATGGGAGGTTTTTGGGGCGGAGCCTGAGGAGGGCGGGGTTTAGGGAGTGCAGGGACTTCAATGCCATACAGTCCAATTGCCAAAGCGGCCATTTTTCTCCAGGTGAACTGATCTATATCAGGGAGGTTGATGTGAACTCAGCTGACTTGTTAGTAGGGTTGCCAACCTCCAAAAACCTCCCGCCAGTGGCAGAGAGGGACCTGACAACCCTACTGATATTCCTTCTGTATGATCATCTGTGATGCTCTAGGACTAGGGTTGCCAACCTCCAGGTACCAGCTGGAGATCTCCTGCTATTACAACTGATCTCCAGCCGATAGAGATCAGATCACCTGCAGACAATGGCCGCTTTGGCCATTGGATTCTATGGCATTGAAGTCCCTCCCCTCCCCAAACCCCACCCTCCTCAGGCTCCACCCCAAAAACCTCCCGCCGGTGGTGAAGAGGGACCTGGCAATTCTAGCCACAGGCTCTGGACCATTGAACCATCCCTGTGGCACCACTAGAAGGCAGTTCACCTGGAGAAAATGGCTGCTTTGGAAGGTGGACTCTATGGCATTGTATCCCATTGAAGTCCCCCCCCCTTTCCCCAACCCCACCATCCTCAGGCTCTGCCCCCAAAATCTCCAAGTGTTTCCCAACCGGGAGCTGGCAACCCTATACATCAGGCTTCCATTCCCCAGACAGCTCCGTCTCAAAAGGTGTCAGGAGCAGTGGAAATGGGTGTGCCTGACCTGAGATGCCTTTTTTACAAGATAATTTAGTGATCTGCCAAGGGAGATGGATTTTGTTTCAAATATGGCTGATACATTGCCAATTCTTTTGAGTGATTCCTGTAACCTGCGAGATGACCTCTGGTTAAACAGTAATCCTTGACTGATTATCCCCTTTGTCCTATAAGAATTGGGTTTATCTCTTTTGTTTGTCTTCGTGGGTGCTTGCCAGTTCCTTCCTCTGCCATTCCCTTGAGTCTTTCTTGAGTCGAGACTTTTCCCTGCAGGATTTCACCGTTTGCTGAGCTGTGTTCTGCTTGTCTTGGCATTGCTTGTCACAGAAATGCCCATTCCTTTTCTTCTGCAACCTCACTTTGAGACTATCTCCCTAAAATTACAGCCAAATTATAATGATACTAGGATGTTTTCTGAACTGGGTGTAAATGTAGGACAGAATGCAAAGGAGAGGAGGAGGAGGGAGAAGGAGAAGGAGAAGAAGGAGTTGGTTTTTATATGCCGACTTTCACTACCACTTAAGGAAGAATCAAACCGCCTTACAATCACCTTCCCTTCCCCTCCCCACAACAGACACTCTGTGAGGTAGGTGGGACTGAGAGAGCTCTAAGAGAGCTGTGACTAGCCCAAGGTCACCTAGCTGGCTTCATGTGGAGAAGTGAGGAATCAAACCCGGTTCTCCAGATTAGAGTCCACCGCTCTTAACCACTGCACCACGCTGGCTCTCTATAAGACGCTTAGCAATATTTAACTACTGATTTGCATGATGTTATTCACGGTGCTTAAAATATCATTTAAAAATGTAAATGCCGTTTGGCTTTGTCCTCTGCGCGCACAATGCTAGTCATCTGTAGTAAATCCAGCCAACGTTAAATCCTTTTAAGCCTCATCGATTTCAATGGGAAAATTAAGAATACCTTCAAACAGTTCCTATTGACTCGGAGGGAATGGAAAAGTACTTAACGGTAGCTGCATTTTGCCCTCTGTATTCATCTCTTCATCACTGTCATGTCATAATTACATCTTGTAGCGTCAACCACAGTTTATCTCCTTCTTATACCTGCCGTTATTTTAAGAAAATTGAATGAAGCGTATATCTTCATTATGTAGAAATGCATCCATAATTATTAACCACCAGTATATGGCGCAGTCTAGTATAACTTACCTCCACCTCAGGGTCATTTTTAGGGTCACAGGAGATGTATCAGATCAGTGGACAGTTTGTAAAGTGTGAAGAGCAGCATTAGGCCTTAATCCAAATCACAACCTTGTCCCTTAATCCAACATTTATCCAAATCAGAACTCTTTCCCCATCTTCATTTCCCAGTGGTGCTAGTTGTCTCCAGGGGAGACATATAGATACATTTTCTCTTATAAGGAGAGGTCAATTTGTGCCAAGAAATTAATATAATGGGAAATGTTTACTGCCCCCTGAAGACCAGGACCCCAAATTGAATTAGAGGGCACAAAACAGTCACACATAAGTGTTAGGGTTGCCAACCTCCAGGTGGTGGCTGGAGATCTCCCACTATTACAACTGATCTCCAGCCCACAAAGATACGTTCCCCTGGAGAAAACGGCCGCTTTGGCAATTGGACTCTATGGCATTGAAGTCGCTCCCCTCTCCAAACCCCGCCCTCCTCATGTTCCGCCCTCAAAATCTCCAGGTATTTCCCAACCCTGATCTGGCAACCCTAGCTGGCGACCCTAGCGAGTATTTCCAGGTAAAGGTGGGAGGTTGGGGGACATATCGCGTCAACTGTGATGTCACTTCTGGGAAAAATTGAAAGCGATGTCACGTCAGTCTAGGAACTGTGATTCCTAGAGTGTGACATCATTTCTGGTTTTTCCCTGGAAGTGACCTTATGTTACTTATGCCATGTCCATGGTTTGGCGCAGGGGTTCTCTCACCCTGAGCGCCAGTTGCCCACTGCTACTCCCAGAGGCAGCAGGGGCGAATAGAAAAAAAAACAGCAGCATCATGGGAGTGATGATGTCACGTCCGGGTTTTCCCTGGAATGCCACCCCTCACCATTCAATGCCACCCCCTACCATGTCCCTGCCCCCAACCATCCCACCAGTCTGACAACTCTACGCCTCGCTGTGTGCAACACTTTTTCTCTCTCCTTCTGCCGCTCAGAGTGGCTGCAGGCAACAAAGGGTGCCAGCGGGAGATCTCCCACCACAGCAGGGGACCTGGGAACCCTAGCAAGTAATTCACGGTTTTCTTGTCATCGAGATGAGATTAGTCCTTAGAGAAGAAAGTACATGGGTTTTGAACGGTGCTTCCACCTTTCAACCATCTGCCTTTCTCTCAGAATGAACAGCAGCATAGATTGGGAAGGAGTTCCTCATTTTTCTGAAGAAAATGGTGATTTGATAGTCTTCCCATAAGTAGGGTTGCCAACCGCCAGGTTGTAGCAGGAGATCTCCTGCTAATACAACTGATCTCCAGCCGATAGCAATCAGTTCACCTGAAGAAAAAATGGCTGCTTTAGCAATTGGACTCCAGAGCATTGAAGTCCCTCCCCTCCCCAAACCCCACCCTCATCAGGCTCCGCCCCAAAAATCTCCCACCGGTGGTGAAGAGGGACCTGGCAACCCTACCCATAAGCCCACTTTGGGCGAGCAATCTCCTAGTGAACCTGCCCTCCCACTAGGGTTGCCAGCTCCAGGTTGGGAAATACCTGGAGATTTGGGGGGCGGAGCCTGAGGAGGGCAGGGTTTGGGGAGGGACTTCAATGTAGGGTTGCCAACCACCAGATACTAGCTGGAGATCTCCTGCTATTACAACTGATCTCCAGCCGATATAGATCAGTTCACCTGGAGAAAATGGCTGTTTTGGCAATTGGACTCTATGGCATTGCAGTCTCTCCCCTCCCCAAACCCCACCCTCCTTAGGCTCTGCCCCAACAACCTCCCGCCGATGGCGAAAAGGGGCCTGGCAACCCTACTTCAATGCCATAAAGTCCAATTGCCAAAGCGGCCATTTTCTCCAGGCAAACCTGATCTCTATCAGCTGGAGATCAGTTGTAATATCAGGAGATCTCCAGCTAGTACCTGGAAGTTGGCAACCCTACTTCTGAGTTTTCATCCGAAAGTGATTTCGACTCATCACGTGATATCCTTTCTACCCCTTGGCCCACCTTGGAAACTCTAATGGGCATTTATTACAAGCACCCCAGAGTCATTAATCCTTACAACAATTATGTGAGCCAAACCATTATCCCCCCTTGACTTTCTCAGCACAAACATGCATGATGGCACTCAACTACATAAGGAGAAGGTCAGCGCGGACAGAGCCATAAGTGCAGCAAAGATTCTCGCACATCTCTGCCGCAAACAAGGAGTTAAATTTATTTTTCAAGTCATTTTTAGTTTGCCTTTCTCCTGTCAAGGACCCAAAGTGGATGCAGAAGACAAACGAAATGTCTCCTGACAGGTGTAGAATGTTCTTTTTTTAACTTTATGGGGAGGGGGCTCTGATTTTCCACTGGAACAGGGCAGATGGGAAAGTGCTTAAAGCTTTCTTTGTAGACAATTTGTCCTCTAAAAATTGTTTTTCTCTCCACAGATATGTAGGCCCAGCATTAGAGCTGCCAACCTCCAGGTACTGTATACAGGAAATATGACACCCCTGTGTTCCTACCATAGTTAAATTCAAATCCAACACAGGTAGGCAAGGATACCTAATAACTCTGTACTGTTACAAAACCCATCTATAGCATATTAATTTCACATAAGAGAATCCCAACATAAAAATGTTGCACCAAACAACAATATACATCAATATGAGCTTCAAGCTCACTATTGGAGTTTACAGTCCCAACTGTTCATATATGTAACTGGTCTTTCCAGGAGCACAGCAGAATCTGGAAGATGGTTTTCTCGAGTTACTTTAGACTTTTTCCATAGACAATTCGTTCTCTGAAAAGTGTTTGTCTCTCCACAGAGAGCATTAGAATTGCAACCTCCAGGTACTAGCTGGAGATCTCCTGCTATTACAACTGATCACCAGCCGATAGAGATCAGTGCCCCTGGAGAAAATGGCCACTTTGGCCATTGGATTGTATGGCATTGAAGTCCTTCCCCTCTCCGGTAAAATTCCTATTTCGCCGAAGCTTTATCCATCGGGCAATCAAAAAGCATGAGATGAATGCTTATATCAATTGCCAGTGAATAGTATCACCTAACATTCATTTGGAAGGCTTGTAGCATTTTCCAACCTCCAGGTGGTGGCTGCAGATCTCCAGGGATTACAACTGCTCTTCAGGCGACAGAGATCAGCTCCCCTGGCTGCTTTAGAAGTTGGACTCTATGGCTTTATTCCCAGCTGAACCCACCCTTTCCCAAACCCCGCCCTCCCCATCTCCAATTCCCAACCCAGAGCTGGCAACCCTGTAAACTCTACAAAGCGATTATTGGGGAAAGTAATACGCTTGTCCCCAAAGCCAGGACAAAGATATCAGACTCTCTTGTATGTAGGGTTGCCAACTCTCAAACGCCACCCTCCTCAGTCTCCACCCCAAAAACCTCCCGCAGGTAGCGAAGAGGGACCTGGCAAGTGGCAACCCTACTTGAGCCATGGGGGAAAGCGTGATATAAATATTTCAAAAAGCACAATAATAAAACCTGCCTTTTCTGGAGTGCCTTTCAAAGAGCAATAAGAAATGGAGTGGCAGGAAGAATGGCCCTACTGGGAAATTAGGGTTGCCAACTGCCAGGTAATAGCTGGAGATCTCCTGCCCTTACAACTGATCTCCAGCCTATAGAGATCAGTTCCTCTGGAGAAAATGGCAGCTTTAGCCATTGGACTCTAAGGCATTGAAGTCCCTCCCCTCCCCAAACCCCTCCCTCCTCAGGCTCCACCCCAGAAACCTCCCACCAGTAGCGAAGAGGGACCTGGCAACCCTATGGAAAACTGACCTTTATTGACAGTGGGTAGCCGTGTTAGTCTGTTTGTAGTAGTCAAAAAGGGCAAGAGTCCAGTAGCAACTTAAAGACTAACAAAAATATTTTCTGGTAGGGTATGAGCTTTCGTGAGCCACAGCTCACTTCTTCAGATACAGCTAGAATGTGAATCCCTTGGTCTTTAAGTAGAGGAACAGTATGTAAATGTGAATAGCAGGCTTGATTGGATTAGGTGTGATATGCAAAAGAGTCTGTGATGTCCAGGGGAGAGATGGGTGTGGAGAAATCAGCATTGGTAATGGGCCATGAATGCAAGGTCTATATGAGGGCAAAGTTGGCGCCTGCAACAAACCGAGGTGCCAACTTTGCCCTCATATAGATTCTAGGAACACCATCTCTGGACCCACCAATGTCAGCCATACTATCTCAGGTTCATATTCCTGCTCATCTTCTAATGTGATTTATGCCATCACATGCCAGCAAAGCCCTTCCACAATCTACATTGGACAAACTGGTCAGTCTCTTAGACAAAGATTAAATGGATATAAGTCTGACATCAGAAACCACAATATTCAAAAACCAGTGGGTGAACATTTCAACCTTCCAGGACATTCTGTTGCAGATTTAAGAGTAGCAGTTCTCTTACAAAGGAATTTTAAAGGGAGATTGGAAAGAGAAATTGCTGAATTACAGTTGATATTCAAACTAAAGTCAATGCATTTACCTGGGCTGAATAAAGACCTTGCATTCATGGCCCATTACCAATGCTGATTTCTCCACACCCATCTCTCCCCTGGACATCACAGACTCTTTTGCATATCACACCTAATCCAATCAAGCCTGCTATTCACATTTACATACTGTTCCTCTACTTAAAGACCAAGGGATTCACATTCTAGCTGTATCTGAAGAAGTGAGCTGTGGCTCACGAAAGCTCATACCCTACCAGAAAATATTTTTGTTAGTCTTTAAGGTGCTACTGGACTCTTGCCCTTTTTGACCTTTATTGACTTTTACTTATTTTATTGATCTTTATTAACATGGTTTTATTGTCTTTTTACTGGCTTTCTTATTAATTTTTAGTGCTTGTAATGGTGCTGTAAATCACCCTGGGGACTTCTTAGTTGGAAGGTAAGCCTTGAAATGCAATTTGGGGCCATTGGCAGAGTACGTGGAGCTTAGCTGGCAGAAAACCAAGGCAAGAAGAGCAGAGATGCCCAGCCTGACTCCATGGCAGCGAGAGAGGCATCAAGGCCCACCAGAGAGAGATTCCCTGGCAGCGCGATCTGCTCTGAGATGCCAACAGGCACAGCGAAGCTAAGAAAGAAATCGATCTGTTCAGGCCCTGAAAGCTTTTAAATCATCGTTCCAAATACTTTGGCTCAATCCAAGTGCCATTGGCGCAATACCTCCCTGGTTCTTGTCAGATTCTTTCCTAACATAGGAGTAGGGTTGCCAGCCTCCAAATTGGGCCTGGATAGGGTTGCCAACCTCCAGGTGGCAGCTGGAGATCTCCTGCTGTTACAACTGAGCTCCAGCCGATAGAGATCAGTTCACCTGGAGAAAATGGCCGCTTTGGCAATTGGACTCTATGGCATTGAAGTCCCTCCCCTCCCCAAACCTAGCCCTCTTCAGGCTCCACCCCAGAAACCTCCCACCGATGGCAAAGAGGGACCTGGCAACCCTAGGCCTGGAGATCTCCTGCTATTACAGCCAATAGAGATCAGTTCCCCTGGAGAAAATGGCTTCTTTGCACCATGCTGAAGTCCCTTCCATCCCCAAACCCCTCCCCAGGTTTAGGATTACCAACCTCCAGGTACTAGCTGGAGATCTCCTGCTATTACAACTGATCGCCAGCCGATAGAGATCAGTTCACCTGGAGAAAATGGGTGCTTTGGCAATTGGACTCTATGGCATTGAAGTCCCTCCCCTCCCCAAACCCTGCCCTCTTCAGGCTCCGCCCCAAAAGCCTCCCGCCGGTGGGGAAGAGGGACCTGGCAACCCTACCCGAGCTCAACCCCAAAAATCTCCAGGTATTTCCACACCCAAGCTGGTAACACTACAGGAGAATCAAGTAGGGTTGCCAGGTTCCTCTTCACCACTGTAAAGAAAGTTGTAATATAACAACCAACTATTCTTTTTCTTCTTCAGGCGTTTGTATACACTGCAAATTGCCGTACTTTTAACAAAAACCCACCAGCTTCTTTGGGAATCTTAATATATATATGATATGGAAATACTGTGACCATAAAGGAAAATTTTCAAAGCCTTTCTTAGAAGTATTTGTCCGAAGATGAATGAAGTAAACTCTGCACTGGAGAGCTATTACTAAATTTGGTGTCTGTCAAAGTGTCCTGCGTATTAACTCTTCTAGTCCTCTATTGTATGAATGTGCATAATGTTGGCATTTCTTTGAGACTTGGAATTAACACCTCGGGCTGAAGGAAGATTCAGTTCAGTCAAGTTCAAAGGTATTCCTTTCAGATTTAAGTCACAAGAAGTCCATACAAGATAAAAAGGGGTATGTGTGTGTGTGTTTTAACCAAGTACAATTAATACAGTCAAAGGCACAGGATTCTATCGCCCAAAGTCCTGGGTGTCACTCAGAACACGGAGACTAGCAATCTATTTCTTAATAAATGAGAGAGGTTTCTTCCTGTCTACCCTTCAGGATAAGTATTTCCCCCCATTCCTTTTTCTTGCTCTTTAGCCTCTAACGCTTGAGTCTGATCAACTGGTTTGATCAGGCTGGTGAGCCAGCATGGTGTAGTGGTTAAGAGCGGTGCATTCTAATCTGGAGAACTGGGTTCGATTCCCCACTCCTCCACATGAAGCCAGATGGGTGACCTTGGGCTAGTCACAGTTCTCTCCAAACTCTCTCAGCCCCACCTACTTTACAAGGTGGGGAGAGGAAGAGAAGACAATTGTAAGCCAGTTTGATTTTCCTTAAAAGGTAGAGAAAGTCAGCATATAAAAACCTCTTCTTCTTCTTTAGAAATTTGTTGCTTCTAAAAATCTGGCCACATTGAACAAATTTTTAACCATATGGAGCGGTTCCTCAGTGGAACAGGCTTCCTTGGGAGGGGGTGAGCTCTCCTTCCCTGGAGGTTTTTAAGAAGAGGCTAGATGGCCATCTGTCAGCAATGCTGATTCTATAAACTTAAGCAGATGATGAGAGGGAACACATCTTGGTCATTTTCTGGGCACGTAGTGGGGGTCACTAGGGGTGTGGGGGGAGGGTAGTTGTAAATTTCCTGCATTGTTGCAGGGGGTTGGACTAGATGACCTTGGTGGTCCCTTCCAACTCTATGATTCTATTCCAGAAATACACAGCGTTTCTCTTTCTTATTTTTTAATTCAGCAAACTACCATAAGGATGTCAGGATAGACTAGAGGACAGATGGAATGCTATCTTCCGGTCTCCTCTTCTCTAATAACTCTGATAATGTCAGTTGAAACCCATTTCAGTAGGTTAGAGTGCTTTGTTTGTTCCTATCAAACCGCTTCATCTAAACCACGGATACAGATTTGCAACCATTTCCCACTAGGCAAACAAGGAAAGCAGACAAAAAATATTATTTTATGTGCAGGTAGGAGCAAATCCCATTGCAGGTGAGTTGGTGCGCTAGTACAATCCTTGGTTTTTCTGAGCTGTTTTGAATTGTGACCAAAGAAATAATTACAGACCATTATCTACCCCTCTCTTGGCAAATTACACTTTCCTAGTTTTTACAATGATGTCTATATCTGGCACAGTAGATTTAATTTTGCTCCCATAATTTAAAAATAGGCCATCTTACTTGGCTTTAATTGTTTTTAATTTGCTCAACCATTAAGAAGACTTTTTCTTCTACCCCCCCCCCCCCCAAATAATCCCATCTGATCCCTTTAAACATCCTTACTTGCCTGGACTGCAGACAATTGTCACTCAAAGGGACAAACCAAAACTCTCGATTCAAACAGACGTGCTTTTCTCTTCCTGTGCCAGTAGCTGAAAAGCTGTTCTGGGATACCCATGAAGAGAGAGACACTGAGCTCTTGACTAAAAGCCCTTTCAAATGCATCCCTTTGAAATATTTGGTACAAAATGTCTTGCGCACTCGGGTCTCCATCCTGCAAGCTGTTCCGTTCAAGTGCCATTGAAGTTAATGGGGTGGAGGTGTGAGTCACTATGATCGGCGCCTTAATTTTCTGGGAGAGAAAGAGTTTTTCGACTGAGCCAAAGCACGGGAGGATTCTCTAACGTGTTTTTAACAGGGTGCAGCCTGCAAGAAGGAGGAGGAGGAGGAGAAGGAGAAGGAGAAGGAGGAGGAGAGGAGGAAGAGGAGGAGGAGGAGTTGGAGTTGGTTTTTATAAGCTGACTTTCTCTACCACTTGAGGGAGACTCAAACCCGCTTACAATCACCTTCCCTCCCCTCCCCACAACAAACACCCTGTGAGGTAGGTGGGGCTGAGAGAGAGTGACTAGCCCAAGGTCACCCAGCTGGCTTCATGTGTAGGAGTGGGGAAACCAACCCGGTTCACCAGATTAGCCTCCGCCGCTCATGTGGAGGAGGGGGGAATCATACCAGTTTCTCCAGATCAGAGTCCACTGCTCCAAACCACCACTCTTAACTACTACACCATGCTGGCTCTCAAGCATACAAGACAACAAGAAAGCAGATTCTTCTGAGCCCGTGTGGCAGCTTCTCTTCCTTTCCCACTGACTCGACTGCTAGGAAACTCGATAAGGAAGGGCCAGGGCTGCCAGAGAAGCTTGAAACGCTTTACTCAGGGGTGTCAAACATAAGACTCGGGGCACGGATCTGGCCCCTTGAGAGCTCTTATCTGGCCCACGGCAGCCACACATACCTTGTCCCAATCTGGGCTGGAGAGCCCACTGCGAGCTTGCCAGTTAAATTAAATAAAATAACACATGAAGCTGTCTTATACTGAATCAGACCCTTAGTCCATCAAAGCCAGTATTGTCTACTCAGACCGGCAGCAGCTCTCCAGGGTCTCAGGCAGGGGTCTTTCACATCACCTACTTGCCTAGTCCCTTTAACTAGAGATGCCGGGGATTGAACCTGGGACCTTCTGCATGCCAAGCAGATGCTCTGCCACTGAGCCACAGCCCCTCCCCATAACTGTAAGAGTGTTATTGTTTTAAGCATGTTCGTATTTTAAGTTAAAAAAAGTAAAAAAAAAATGGTATCATTAATTGGCTTTGCCTGTGTCTTCTATAATGTTTGTATCTCTGATACCTGGCATTAAATATTATGGTATACACGGCCTGGCCCGACCCGACCAAACGACACTTATGTCATATCCAGCCCACATAACAAATGAGTTCGACACCCCTAGCTTTACTTCTTTCTTGATTCAAAAAGAGATTTATGTGGCACCATCAGTCAGAAGAAGAAGAGTTGGTTTTTATAGGCCGACTTTCACTACCACTTAAGGCAGAATCAAACCGGCTTACAGCCACCTTCCCTTCCCCTCCCCACAACAGACACCCTGTGGGGTAGGTGAGGCTGAGAGAGTTCAGAGAGAACTGTGACTAGCCCAAGGTCACACAGCTGGTTTTCATGTGGAGGACTGCGATAACCAACCTAGTTCACCTGATTAGCGTCCGCCGCTCATGTGGAGGAGTCGGCTGAGAGAGTTCGGAGAGAACTGTGACTGGCCCAAGGTCACCCAGCAGACTTCATGTGGAGGAGTGGGGAACCGAACCCGGTTCTCCAGAGTAGAGTCCACCGCTCTTAACCACTACACCACGCTGGCCTATGGAGGTCCCAAAATTTAAATCTGTCTCAAGATATAAAATCAAAACTAAGATTTTGCTTTTTTCGTGCTGTCCACAGCTCGTTTTCTGGCTTTAACATGCCACTGTTTTGCCCTGTGCTGTTCTTGAATCCTTCTCCTTGCATTTTTCTGGCACAATCTTTCTGAACATTCAGCAATAGATGCCGAGAGCAGCGCATACACTTGAAACGCGCAGAGGAACATAAGGAAAGATGGTGGGCTCTTCCTTCCTACTCAGATTTGCAAAGTGCCTTATCTGACCTCCTGCTGATATTTTCCACAATGAAATCAGGGCAACCTGTCCCCTAGTTTGAGGATTACCACCATTTCTAAGCTGCTTGCTCATCTCTGGATTACTGAATCTGCATAAAATTGGGACCTTGAACATTTCTCCACTTGGCAGTCCCTTAAGTGTCTTTTGCATCACAGCCTCAGTTGCAGTTTAGATAGAATGGCTGAAGAAAGAAGAAGGATGGGAAAGGAAACTGAAATAATGTAAAATGCTTGATATAAGATATATGGAGTCGGGGTAACTGGGGGGGTCTGAGGGAGGTAGTTGTGAATTTCCTGCATTGTACAGAGGGTTGGACTAGATGACCCTGGTGGTCCCTTCCAACTCTATGATTCTATGAAGAAGAAGAAGAAGAAGAAGAAGAAGAAGAAGAAGAAGAAGAAGAAGAAGAAGAAGAAGAAGAAGAGTTGGATTTTATATGCCGACTTTCTCTACCTCATAAGGAGACTCAAACCGGTTTACAATCTCCTTCTCTTCCTCTTCCCACAACAGACACCGTGTGAGGTAGGTGGAGTTGAGAGAGTTCGGAGAGAACTGAGTAGCCCAAGGTCATTAAGCAGGCTTCACGTGTAGGAGTGGGGAAACCAACCAGGTTCACCAGATTAGAGTCCGCTGCTCATATGGAGGAGTGGGGAATCAAACCCGGTTCTCCAGATCAGAGTCCACTGCTCTTAACCACTATGCCATGCTGTGATGAAGGATGAAGTGTTTAGTAATATATGCCCCATGTTCTCAGTCCAGTTTCCTAGTTTCTTTTCTGAAGTCTTGGGGCATAATTAGTAATGATTGGCGAATTACAGATCGGTGAACTCATCCCATCTGGGAAAAACAGATCAACTATCAAGACATCTGCCGGATATACTGAGTTGGATCCAAAGGTGTCCTTCAGCATGCTGAAGATGTTCTTCCTCTTGAAGTAGACGCAGTCTGATTTACACCTTAATGCCAAAAAACTGCATGAAGTCCCTCCCCTCTCCAAACCCCGCCCTCCTCTGGCTCTGCCGCAAAAATCTCCAGGTATTTCCCAACAAGGGTTTCCAGGTCCCTCTTCGCCACTGGTGGGAGGTTTTTGGGGTGCAGCCTGAGGAGGGCATGGTTTGGGGAGGGGAGAGACTTCAATGCCATAGAGTCCAATTGTCAAAGCGGCCATTTTCTCCAGGGGAACTGATCTCTATTGGCTGGAGATCAGCTGTAATAGCAGGAGATCTCCAGCTAGTACTTGGAAGTTGGCAACCTTATTTCTGAGAGTTTTCATTTAAAAACTCAGAAAAACTAATTAGGAGCAGAGCAAGATGGAGCTTGCCCATCACTATTTACTAGTGCGAATAAAAAACCTAATTATCTCAACCCAATCGTGCTTCTATAGGAAATGGAAAGAGGATGCTATAAAGTTCTCCACAAACGGGGAGGGAACAACCAGACTGAAGCCTGTGCCACCTGCCTTCTTTGAACAATGTATGAGAATTGTGGCTTAGGTAAACTCTGTCCTTAAAGCTCACAAGAAATGTGGGCATTACAAGATCTCCCCACACAGGGGAGAGGTTGAGATAGGGTTGCCAGCTCTGGTTGGGAAGGAGATTTTGGGGGTGGAGCCTGAGGAGGGTGGAGTTTGGAGAGGGGAGGGACTTCAATGTAGGGTTGCCAGGTCCCTCTTCGCCACCGGCAGGAGGTTTCGTGGGCGGAGGCTGAGGAGGGCTGGGTTTGGGGAGGGGAGGGGCTTCAGTGCCATAGAGTCCAATGGCCAAAGCGGCCATTTTCTCCAGGGGAACTGATCTCGATCGGCTGGAGATCAGTTGAAATAGCAGGAGATCTCTAGCCACTACCTGGAGGTTGGCAACCCTAACTACCAGCTCCGGATTGGGAAACTCCTGGGGATTTGGGGGTGGAGCATGGGGAGAACAGGGACCTCAGTGGGGTACAATTCCATAGAGTCCACCCATCAAAGCACCCTTTTTCTCCAAGGGAACTGATCTCTGTAGTCTAGAGATGAACTGTAATTTCGGGAGATGCCCAGGTCCCATCTGGAGGTTGGCATCCCTACCTCTTATTCCCAGCTCCAGGTGCATCACCACTGGTACACTCAGAGGGGCTGTGGCTCAGTGGTAGAGCATCTGCTTGGCACACAGAAGGTCCCAGGTTCAATCCCCGGCACCTCCAGTTAAATGTACTGGGCGAGCTGGTGATGTGAAAGACCCCCGCCAGAGACCCTGGAGAGCTGCTGCCATCTGAGTAGACAATACTGACTTTGATGGACCGAGGGTCTGATTCAGTATAAGGCAGCTTCATGTGTCCATGTGTTCACATTTGGTATTTCCTGATTCTCTCTCTCTCTTGCCCTCTCTCCCTCTCACCAACTATCACATTACGTCGTACAAGCTAGAATGACAGCGTGTGTAACACAATGTGACACAGAATAATGTGCTGTGTCAAATATGCTAAGCGTCGCCTTTCAGGTACTGGACACCTAAAATTCAGTCGCTTTGCATGGGGGATGGGGGGAAGAGAAATGCAAAAAATGCACGCCCAACTCGGTATTTAAATTTCAGCTGTATTTATTGCAGCCGAACAGCTCAATCGTATTTAAAGGGGGAGGCAGGGGCTATTAGATAAATGCCACAGGGGTTTTGAATCGCTTAGAATTAATTACGATATTTGCTTTTTACATTTCTCCATGAGAAAATGAATTCATTTTGGGAACTGGAGTCTGCATATGGGGGGGGAGCCCAATCTGAACAACTGGATGGAGGAAGAAACGTCACACGTACTTGATGGTATTTAAATGATCTTTTGCACACTGCAAGCCTACATCACGGTGGATGTTTCGGTTCCTCTGAAAGAATACGAGGAGTTATAGTTTGCAGAGATTTTGCACATTCTCCGTTACAGAACTTGAGTCCCCCACCTTCTCAGAACTACAATTCCCAGGGTCCCCAAGACACAGAGAAAGACCCTGTCAAACCATTTTTAAGTTGGTTGCACCAATGTGGCGAATTAGCACCTTTGCTGGCAGTTCCCATAGGAACCGTCTACTACCTGCAAATCTCGGCTTCAGTTAAGGACTGCTTATTCTGATTTATGGTAATTTTCCATTTCGGCTGACACGGTACCATATTTTGCAGCTTCTAACTTGACAACTTCTTCCCCCTAAATAATCTTTTGCATCTTTTGCATCTTTTGCATCAAATTGCCATCTTAGCCGATGCAATGGATGACAAGATAACCTTCCCCCCCCCACCCCCGTGGAGCCCAATTCCACTGACATTTAAAAGAAGCGTCTGCAGACATCCTGCTTAAAAGAACAGAATTTCTGACCAAGTCAGTTATATTCTAGGCCAGAGGCAGACTGTGTAAGACCCAGGGACCCCAATATGGAGAGCCAGCATGGTGTAGTGGTTAAGAGCGGTGGTTTGGAGTGGTGGAATCTGATCTGGAGAACCGGCTGTGATTCCCCACTCCTCCACATGAGCGGTGGAGGATAATCTGGTGAACTGGGTTTGTTTCCCCACTCCTACACACGAAGCCAGCTGGGTGACCTTGGGCTAGTCACAGTTCTCTTAGCGCTCTCTTAGCTCCACCTACCTCCCAGGGTGGCTGTTGTGGGGAGGGGAAGGGAAGGTGATTGTAAGCCAGTCTCCCTTAAGTGGTAGAGAAAGTTGGCATATAAAAACCAACTCTTCATCATCATCATCTTCTTCTTCTCCTCCTCCTTCTCCTCCTCCTGGAGGTCTGTTCCTCAGAAAAGTTACTCTTGTTTTCACAGAACAATGGAAGCACAGAAAAGTACTGGACCGGGATCTGGGAGACCCAGGTTCGAATCCTCACGCTACCACGGGAGCCTGCTGGGTGACCTTGAGCCCATGACTTACTCCCAGTCTAACCTACCTCACAGGGTTGTTGTGAGGATAAAATGCAGGAGATGAGAACAACATTCGCCACTTTGGGGCACCATTCGGAAAGAACAATAAAACAGGACAGGTATGGCTGTACAGTGTAGGGCAGGGATGGTGTCTGCTTGCATCGGCCAGCAAATCGTTTCATTGCTACCATTGCCTTCTCGTCACAATGGAAGGATGCATCTTTGCATGGGACATCCAGTCAAGAGAATTTGGTCTGTATCTGTCTTCCAAATGTAATAGCTGCTGGCGCCGTGCCAGCAGAAAAATGAGGCCTGGTTCGATAACTGCAGGTACATTCTCCCCGTATTGTCATCCTTTCCTGGGAGATCGGAAGAAGCTAAAGTTTCCCTCCTCTTAGCAGACTCCTCTCGGGAGATAACCACTCAAGTAGCCAAATTTTTCTCCGGTCTAGTGGGATTCATAAACGGCTGATTGAAAACCTTTCCCCATAGAAGATCTTTCCTCCTCTTCTTCAAATCACCCCTCCCAGAGCCATCAACCTTTGTTGTGTTAACCTAACTTTGATTTTTTATTCAGAGCTGATATTGTATCAAAATAAAATTTGATCGATTGATTGGTAACTGCAGAGCAACCCAAATAGTTCTTGTTTCAGAAATTTCTCTGCCTTTCCAATTCCTTGTGGACAGGGCGCCGTAATTGTTCTGTGCTCGAATCCAAGATAATTTGGAAACTGTGAAAATGTCAGGCTTTGAAAAGTTGGGCCGTTGTCACTTTTCACAGCAGCCGGTAGGCCATAAAATGACAAAAATCTTGCCCAGTTTGTGTATTACTGCCTTTGCTGAAGTAGCGGTTAGCATTTCGACCTCTCGAGACCAGCTATAGTCATCAATAAGAATCAAAAGATGACCACCGCTGGGAATATCACAGAAATCCCATGTTGTCCTCAGCCCTACAGTTGCCAGCCTCCAGGTAATGGCTGGAGATCTCCTGCTATTACAACTGATTTCCAGCCGATAGAGATCAGTTCGTGGGGTTGCCAGCTCTGAGTTGGGAAATACCTGGAGATTTTTGGGGTGGAGCCTGAGGAGGGTAGGGTTTGGGGAGGGGGAGGGACTTCAATGCCATAGAGTCCAATTGCCAATGCAGCCATTTTCTCCAGGTGATTTTAAGCTGGTTTGATCCTCCTTAAAGGTAGAGAAAATCGGGGTATAAAAACCAACTCTTCTCCTCCTGTATCAGGTATAGGCTTGCCACCCTACAGGTGGGGCCTAGAGATCTCCCAGAATTACAACTGATCTCCATACTGCAGAGATCAGTTCCCCTGGAGAAAATGGCTACTTTGGAAGGTGGACTCTGTGGCATTATTCCCTTCCCTCCTCAAAACCATGCCCTCCCCAGATTCCACCCCACAAATATCCAAGATTTTCCCAAACAAGAATTGTCAACCCTAATCAGGTAATGTTTTGAAAATCTGGCATGCTTCGCAGCCTGCAGAATGTAATAACATTGCCCTTTCCATTGGGGGATCATATTCTTTCATCTCAAGAAATAAATTTTCCAACCTTCCGAGCCAATGTTCCCATCTGGGCCTTCATGCACTGTTCGACTCATGGACTGGCAATTCCGGAAACGTGGGGAACATGTTGAAAACACAATTGCCACTTGAAAAGCAGGAGAGGAAAGGGAAACAAAAAAGCCTTAAAAAAAAAAAAAAAAAACGACCACTGCAAAATTTTCAGATGGTATTGGAAAGTTATTCTGTACCCCTGACTGAAGCTGGTGGGACAGAAAGTTTTCAAAATGACTGCTGCAGTACTTGGAAATATTCAGCACACTAACATGTGCGGATTTGTGCAAGCAGGAATATAAGTGCTTCAGCTCATAAGAACATAAGAAAGGCCCTGCTGGATCAGACCACGGTCCATCAAGTCCAGCAGTCTGTTCACACAGTGGCCAACCAGGTGCCTCTAGGAAGCCCACGAACAAGACGACTGCAGCAGCACCATCCTGCCTGTGTTCCACAGCACCTAATATAATAGGTATGCTCCTCTGATCCTGGAAAGAATAGGCATGCATCATGACTAGTATCCATTTTTACTAGTAGCCATGAATACCCCTCTCCTCCACAAACATGTCCACTTCCCTCTCAAAACCTTCCAAGTTGGCAGCCATCACCACATCCTGAGGCAGGGGGTTCCATAATTTAACAATTCAAAAGCTCTTATGGTTCAATAGTTCTTATGGTTGTTCTGCAGCTGACAGGGATGAGTCATTTGTTTAAACAAGTGCTCTTCAGGGAAGAATGCTGAACTTTGCAAATGGAAAAAAAGTTACCTGGCTATATAGGGTTGCCAACCTCCAGGTACTAGATGGAGATCTCCGGCTATCACAACTGATCTCCAGGTGATAGATGTTGTGTATGTATATAGTTAGGGGATATGCGGGGGAACGTTGGAGCTTGAGTCTTGGGCGAAGGCTCCAAAGCCCTGCTCATGCGATTGGCCAAAGCCAGCGTGTGCCGTTGGCCCTAAGCCGGCATGCGCCATTGGTACCCCGGGGTTGTTTCCCCCCTATCATGGATCAGGGGGGAGCAGTCGCGGGCGGCCAGAGGAGCATATAAGCAGGGCCGTTTCTACTGTGTTCCCTAGCTCTGTTCTGTACTACAATAAACGCGTTATGTTGGAACTCCATCTCAACCTTGTGTGTCTCTCCCCACGCGGACTCAACAATAGAGATCAGTTCACCTGGAGAAAATGGCTGCTTTGGCAATTGGACTCTATGGCATTGGAGTCCCTTCCCACCTCCCAGCATGGTGTAGTGGTTAAGGGCATATTCCATTAATTTGTCCCTCCAGTCTTCTATTTCCGGGTTGAATGGTTGTTTCCATTTCCTCGCTAAAACTACCCTCGCAGCAGTGGTTACATGCTTGAATACTTCAAATCGTGTAGGGAGTTCAACTGGTGTAATACCTAGTAACAAATATTTGGCATCAAAGAGAAACATCTGCTGAAACATCTTTATAAATTCTTAATGGAAGAGCCAGCGTGGTGTAGTGGTTAAGAGCGGTGGTTTGGAGAGGTGGACTCGAACTGGAGAACTGGGTTTGATTCCCCACTCCTCCACATGAGCGGCAGAGGCTAATCTGGTGAACTGGATTTGTTTCCCCACTCCTCCACATGAAGCCAGCTGGGTGACCTTGGGCTAATCACAGCTCTCTCAGCCCCAACTACCTCACAAGGTGTCTGTTGTGGGGAGGGGAGGGGAAGGTGGTTGTAAGCCGGTTTGATTGTCCCTTAAGAGGTAGCGAAAGTCGGCATATAAAAACCAACTCTTCTCCTTCTTCTTCCCCTCTCCAAACCCCCCTCCTCAGGCTCTGCCCCCAACATCTCCAGGTGTTTCCCAACCTGGAGCTGGAAACCCTAACCTTGTGTGAAACTGACATGCAAAGCATTTCGACCAGATTATATGACAGCTTTGAGACTCTCACTATTCTCCAGAGGGACGGAGGGGAGAGGGAGCTCATAACATTACTGAAACGCCTGGCTTCAGTAAGTGATCAAATCTTTTATTTAGTTTCCAGCCTCAGGCCAACACAAACTAGAAGAATGCCACACAGCAGCTTCACAATCCCCGTGTGTTGTGTTAAGATGCAATTCGATACAATCCAGTCTAACAGAACGAGGAAAGAAATAGCAGACCTTTTAAAAAAAAAAGTTGACTATTGATACAAAAATAAGTGGACTGAATTATAGCTTGCAATCTCTCTTTTTTAAAAAAAAAACTTACAAGATAAATGAAAACCTCCCCAGATATCAAGCCATTTGCTTTCTGAAAATAAGGAACTGGAAAGAAACCAAGGAGGCAGCATGCTCTCTCTGTCACACACAGAAGGAAAAGAGGAAGACCTGACACAAGGGGGATTGATTCAATAAAGCAAGCCATGGCTTTTAGGTTGCAAGGCCTGAGCAAGGCTGTTCGTGATAAGACATTTTGGAGGTCATTAATTCCTAGGCAGGGTTGCCAACCTCCAGGTACTAGCTGGAGATCTCCTGCTATTACAACTGAACTTCAGCCAATAGAGATCAGTTCCCCTGGAGAAAATGGCCACCTTGGCAATTGGACTCTATGGCATTGAAGCCCCTCCCTAAACCCTGCCCACCTCAGACTTCACCCCCAAAACCTCCCACCGGTGGCGAAAAGGGGCCTGGCAACCCTCACCAGTTGCCGTGAAGTATCTGGCAGCCGTAAGAGAACACAATCTGCATTGCCTCACTTCTTGGCCAATCTCTTGCCAGTGGCCATTTTATAGGGGGGCAAATCTTGTCACCCTTCTTTGCATATGCCTCAAAAGATTGGCAGAATTGGGATCCTTTGGGGAACGGGTTTCACAACAGAGGGGGCCCAGCTCTGGGTTGGGAAACACTGCGAAATTTGGGGGTGGGGGTGAAGCCTGGAGAGGGTGGGGTTTGGGGAGGGTATAATGCCCTATAGTCTTGGAAGGCTTGAAGAGGGGAGTGCACATGTTCAATGAGGAGAGGGGTATACATGGCTACTGGTCAAAATGGATACTAGTCATGATGCAGACCTCTTCTCTCCAGGATCAGAGGAGCATGTCAAATATATCGGGAACACAGGCAGGATGGTGCTGCTGCAGTCGTCTTGTTTGTGAGCTTCCTGGAGGCACCTGGTTGGCTACTGAATGAACAGACTGCTGGACTTGATGGACCATGGTCCTATCCAGCAGGGCTTTTCTTATGTTCTTATAGTACAACTTCCAAAATGGCCATTTTCTCCAGTGGAACTGATCTCTATTGCCTGAAGATTAGTCGTAATCCCAGGAGATCTCCAGCCACCACCTGGAGGTTGGCAACCCTATGAAGCCATGACTCATCGACATGAGTATTTCCCTTTTGCTTGCTGTTTTGCCCAGGAAAAAAACCCCAGCAAACCATGGAGATGGGTTTTCTTTAAAAAAATTTTTTTACCGATCTGTTACTGTAGCTATATCCAAAGAAAATTGCTGTCGATTTATAATGTGAATCGTATATTTAAAATGTCATGAAACAAGTTCCAGCGGATATCCAAGTAAGCAGATAGAAATGCTTGCGGCAATTATTTTAGTTATGATCGTTATGTCTTCACACTCTGGCTAAATTCTGGCATTTAGTCAAGCGAGGACGTTGTAAATCTTAGAGATCAGCAAAGGAAGTCCGCTATTAGCAATAACGCTTCTTCAACTGGTTTCCAGCTTCATTTTTGTGCCTTTAAATTATGAATGATATGGTCCAACTGTCACAATAGGTTTTTACCTTTGAGTGTGTATGCATGTGTGTGTGTATATACACACACACATGAGGCCCCGTGGTTCAGAGTGGTAAGCTGCAGTACTGCCGTCAAAAGCTTTGCTCACGACCTGAGTTTGATCCCAACGGAAGTCGGTTTCAGGTAGCCGGCTCAGGGTTGACTCAGCCTTCCAAGGTCGGTGAAATGAGTACCCAGCTTGCTGGGGGTAAAGGGAAGATGACTGGGGAAGGCACTGGCAAACACCATCTGCCTAGTAAATATCAGGATGTGGCGTAACTCCATGGGTCAGTAGGGCTGCCAGGACCCTCTTTGCCACCCGCAGGAGATTTTTGGGGCAGAGCCTGAGGAGGGTGGGGTTTGGAGAGGGGAGGGACTTCAATGCCATAGAGTCCAATTGCCAAAGCAGCCATTTTCTAAAGGCAAACGGATCTCTATTGGCTGGAGATCAGTTGTAATAGCTGTTACCCGAATTGCTCTTTAAATAGGGAAATTAGCTGAGCAATCGGAAACTATGATATTTATAAAGCGAGATGCCACCTATGTTTACCAGAGCCAGTATTCTGTGACCTTAGAATAACGACAGACAGAGGATTCCAAATTAAGAGAGTTTATGTTTTCAAGAGTTCAATGATGCAACACAAAAATACAGAGAATCTAGAAATTAAAAGGGAGGAGAGTAGCGACAGATGCCCATTTGGCAGGAGTTCGTTGGTGGGGTAATACTGCACCTTTTCCTGTAGAGGAGTTGTCCCAAGTTCCAGTACACTAAGATGAAGAAAAAGGGGGCATGGGGAATAAACAGGGGGCAGGCAGCACCCCCTGCGTGTTCGAGCATGGCTGCTCACTCTGGCAGAGTGACAGTCTGTATCAAAAGGGAAGCCCTAAGGTGAGCCGTATGGACTTTTAGGAGACCTCAGATATACTGTTTTCTGGAGGGGGGGAAGGTGATTGGATTGCCCTCAGTGGTTCCCAGTTGACAAAAGGTGACAAAGGGCCTTAATGGTCGGCTGCCTGGGTGGGGTGGTGACAATTTGGAAATCTATTCTAATTCCAATGACTTGTGCAACCCGGAAGAAACCTGCAGTCTCTGGTTGATGAGATTAGCGAGCTGACACAAAGGTGTGATAACGATTCTTCATTGTTGTCTCAATGTCTGTTGATGGCTGGTTAATCATTGCTGATGAAGCAAGGGGAGGGGAGAAGGACTGCGTGCGTGCCTGGACATGTCTTGCAAAATGACAGCCTTCTTGGTACTGGGTCAGAGAATATGGAGTTCCTCTGGTTCTCTCCAAGAGGCTTCTCTGCCTGTGGCTCCTTCCAAACAGTCTCACTGGCAGGCGCAGGAGCCTTCCCCATTGCGTTTGGGGCTTGGTGTGTGTATGGAACAGTGGTGGCACGCATCTGTTTGGGTTGCCATGACCAGCCCAGGAGATTGGCAACCTGTTTCCTAACATAGCAGGAGACCTCCGGCTAGTAATAGAAGAGAAGGGGGAATAATGGTTTCATTCCAGATTTCATCTGATTCCTGCTAAGCAAGGGCCAATCCGCTAAGGGGGGAAAAAACTCCTAGGTTGTGCTGTTTAAGAGCAATTTAAGCAACAACCTCCAAGGGTTCCATTTAAATTTAACATTTGCTTGCCCCCCAAAATGGATCTGAATGTACTTCTGAAATGAAGAAAATAGATTGCATGATTAGGGGTAATTTACTCCACTCTGTTCTGTAAACACCAAACAGATCATTTGATCTAATAATATCACAGTAGGGCTTTGCGGGGATTCAGAAAAAAATATTCTTTTTTTTTCCTGAGCAACAGCTCATATGGGTTCCCTGCTGTGATGGGGAGGGAAGGAGGAACTGATATGTGGAGAACATTTGGATGTCCATATGGTTAAAGTAAGCTATCGGCTCCCTTAGTATCAGAACTAGTCATTTCTGTGCCAGGGCAGGCTCCTAATTCTGTATCCCCAGCTCTTGTACTATTACATCAGCATGGTGTAGTGGTTAAGAGCAGCGGTTTGGAGTGGTGGACTCTGATCTGGAGAACCAGGTTCGATTCCCCACTCCTCCACATGAGCGGCGGAGGCTAATCTGGTGAGCTGGATTTGTTCCCCATTCCTCCACATGAAGCCAGCTGGGTGACCTTGGGCAAGTCACACTCTCTCAGCCCCACCTACCTCGCAGGGTGTCTGTTGTGGGGAGGGGAAGGGAAGGTGATTTGAGTCTCCCTTAAGTGGTAGAGAAAGTCGGCATATAAAAACCAACTCTTTTTTTTTATAATAATTTTATTGGTTTTTATAATACAAATTTTCCATGATAGTAAACAACAATAAAAGCAATATGAAATTCAAAATTCTAACTCTATGTTGTTATGGTTTCTTGAATTCATAACAAAAAAACAAATTAAAGGAAAATTTATGACTTCCCCATCACCTCTCTCCGCCTCTTAATAAAGTATTCATCCCATCGTAATTGGTCTGATCTTAACTATCATAAATTCATTTAACTTTCATAAAACATCTTCTATTAATATAAATGATTATAACTCTTAATATTAATTGTGTCCTCTAGATCAGATTAATAAGTATTCTTCCATTTTCCCCAGTTTTAATTCATATTCACAATATTTCATCCAATCCTCCCATTCCCCTAAAAATCGAACATTGTCTTTTTCATTTAAAATGGCTGTAAATTTTGCCATTTCCACCAATTCAAACATTTTCCCAATCCAGTCTTTTTTCTCAGGAATTTCTGCCCCTTTCCATTTTGCTGCATAAAGCAGTCTCGCAGCTGTTGTAGCATAGATCAAAAAAGTTCTTTGTGTTAGCAAATCGTATATAAAAACCAACTCTTCTTCTTCTTAAAACAAAATCACCCAGGAAATAATATCCATTAAGAAGATGCAGTAAACGTACTTCATTTCCTCCAGGCTAATCCCTGCAAGAAACACGCATTCAGAATGGGTGCGGAGGGCTTGAGGTTGCCGCGTCTGAAATCCCAGCTTCCCTCTGCTGAAATAATTTCCATCTCCAGCGTGCTGCTCTAAGAACATAAGAAAGGCCCTGCTGGATCAGACCAAGGCCCATCAAGTCCAGCAGTCTGTTCACACAGTGGCCGGCCAGGGGCCTCCAGGAAGCCCATGAACAAAATGACTGCAGCAGCTCTAAAGTGAGTCCATTCCGATAGGCTGCTGGTCACGCCTGAACAATTAGTTTTTATGTGCCAAGGTTCCCCAATGTACAGGGTTGCCATGTCCCTCTTCGCCACAGGCAGGAGGTTTTTGGGGTGGAGCCTGAAAAGGGCGGGGTTTGGGGAGGGGAGGGACTTCAATGCCATAGAGTCCAATGGCCAAAGCAGCCATTTCCTCCGGGTAATCTGATCTCTATCAGCTGGAGAGCAGTTGTAATAGCAGGAGATCTCCAGCTAGTACCTGGAGGTTGGCAACCCTACCAATGTACTACCCATGGGCACTATGGCGCCTGCCACTACTTCCCCTGGTACCCACTGATCTTTTCGGAAAGTGGGTGAGGCTAAAGGTAACAGTACTGGTGAGCACCAAGGTGATGTGGGCATTACGTTGGGAAACACGGTTCTAGTCTTAGAGTACAGGGGACTCCATGACCCCTCCTAGCAAAACCTATAGTAGCTGTAGCCAATGCATCATTACGGCTGCCAGGTCCCTCTCCACCACCAGCAGGAGGTTTTTGGGGTGGAGCCTGAGGAGGGCTGGGTTTGGGGAAAGGAGGGACTTCAATGCCATAGAGTCCGATGGCCAAAGCAGCCATTTTCTCCAGGGGAACTGATCTCTGTTGGCTGGAGATCTCCAGCTAGTACCTGGAGGTTGTATATAAAGGCTGGCTAATCTCCTATTAAGGAAAAATATCCCAACACGCAGCCACTTCCAATTCTTTTGTTATTTTTATATTTTTCCCATGCTTAGTATCTCTTTAAATACCAGTTCACAAAGTTTCCATAACACGATTATCAATACTAAACCACCATAGACAAAATAGATAATGTCCACAATGTCCTGCAATCCAAGTCCTCAAAGAAAAATTACAGATGTCTTGCTGCACAGTGTCGTCTTGCAATGTGTCTTCTAAAAGTCAGCTGACAAGCTGACCAATAGGATTCCTCTTTTGCACAGCCTTTTAACAATCCATACTCAGTATCCACCGTAGTGAATATATGCAGGCTAATGCAATGATATTATGACAAGCAACCGGTTATGCCTTGTTTCTCTGGATTTCTGCTTCTTCAGATAATTACAATTTCATCTAAAAATACATAATAGTATAGATAATATAATGCTCCTTACATTTATCAATTATAAAAATACAATATAATTATATACAAGTATTATTTTACCAATATTAATATCCTCTTACCCGATCACAATTTTGTGATTCAAAGTTCCATGCTCATGAGCCTTATAGGCACCTTAGATTCCTAAGCTTAACTGTTCTATTTTAAAGATCACACAGCAAACGACAGGTGTATGCATTCAACTTCCTTGTAAAAGGTAAGTATTCTGTTATATAAAAATAACAAAAGAATTGGAAGTGGCTGCGTGTTGGGATATTTTTCCTTAATAGGAGATTAGCCAGTACCTGGAGGTTGGCAACCCTATGCATCATGTTTCCAACAGCAATTCTCAAACCGCATTTCTCCTGCCCCGGCCTCACTGAAATATTTTTCTGTGAGCAATTGCTCTCCTGCTTGCTGAGCAATAATGCAACATGCCTCAGTTCGAGAGAGAGAGAGAGAGAGACCCTATGATTGTGGTCCATTTTGGCAACAGGGAAACCACCTAGCCGAAGGCTGCATCCTGGCCATTCTTAGGGCTGCCATTCTTAGGGTCTCCGGGGACTAGCTGGAAATCTTCCACTATTACAACTGATCTCCAGCCGATAGAGATCAGTTCACCTGGAGAAAATGGAAGCTCTGGCAATTGGACTCTATGGCATTGAAGCCCCTCCCCTCCCCTCCCCAAGCCCCACCCTCCTCAGGCCCCACCCCAGAAATCTCCAGGGATTTCCCACTCTGGAACTGGCAACCCTAACCATTTCCCCCTTTATCCCCGTCTCTCTAACGTAAAGGTTCTGCTGCGTCCGGGGTGGCATTCATGATAATGAGTTGCAAATGAAACACAGGTAGAGCTTAGTATATAATTGTTCCTCCCCGCCACCGATAGCAAACATACTGGCTGAATAAAACGCACTGAAACCAGAAAGCATTGCTTAGCAACCAGAACCGTTTCCCTTCCTTTTCCAGACCCATAAGCTTCGGTGTTTGCGTTACCTTTAATGCTCGTCAGACTCTGAGTGCTGGTGGCGCTTGGTAGAGTCTCGGGAGGGATGGGGTCATGGGTCCTGGGCAGAATTTGCCCCTTCTGCACTTTGGGCAGAGAGGAAACGAGAGACAAAGGGCTGCACGGCCGCCCCTAGATGCAAGCGAGGTACTCTGGCTAAAAGGTTAACTGGGGTCGTTTATGCATGGGAGTTTTACCTGAGGTTCGTTGCTTGCTGGACCCACGTATTCCTGTTGGGCATCTATGCACCAGCAGTCTCCAAGCTCAACTCAAGTCCTTGGCTTACTTTTCCTCTCCCGGAGCATAAATGAGCGATTACTTCCATTAACGGAAAATTCGAAACAGTTAAGTAACCTTCCAAAGAAAGAGAAGCCCTAAAATATTTTTAAATGGGGGCAGCCCGTGACAGATTTACGTCTTGATGTGCTGGCTCTGCGTGCTGATTTATTTCCTCTGATTTATTGGCGTCTCCTGTCCACGGGTGGGAATTGAGTCATCCTCCTTTGAGGCACTGAGGCCATTTATGCCCAGTGGCAATTAAATTTTATCCAGGCACTCGTCGTTTTGGATGGAGGGGTTTTTATTGGCCTGCCACAAAAGCATCACTGGCCAGCTGCTTGGTAAATAAGTTTTAAATGTTTGTTTAATTCAGAGTTAATACTTCTCCGTCATTTTATTCTCAAGCAAGGACAATGTTGCGCTGCTCCATAGAGCAAGGTGCATTCTGGGTTTTTTTCAATCTAGAAAACAGGCTAGTAAAATGAAGTACTTTTCTGCCATTTTTGTGGAAGATGCTTCCAGTTAGGGTTGCCAGGTCCCTCTTCACTACTGGTGGGAAGTTTTGGGGTGGAGCCTGAGGAGGGCGTGGTTTGGGGAGGGGAGGGACTTCAATGCCATAGAGTCCAATTCCCAAAGCGGCCATTTTCTCCAGGTGAACTGATCTCTATTGGCTGGAGATCAGTTGTAATAGCAGGAGATATCCAGCTAGTACTTGGAGGTTGGCAACCCTACTTCCAATCCCATCAATAGGCTATTTAGCATCATTTTGATGCTATACTGATGATGATGATGATGATGATGATGAAGACGAAGAAGAAGACGAAGATGAAGAAGAGTTGGTTTTTATATGCCGACTTTCTCTACCACTTAAGGGAGACTCAAACCGGCTTACAATCACCTTCCCTCCCCCTCCCCACAACAGACACCCTATGAGGTGGGTGGGGCTGAGAGAGCTGTGACTAGCCCAAGGTCACCCAGCTGGCTTTGTGTGTAGGAGTGGGGAAACAAATCCAGTTCACCAGATTAGCGTCTGCCACTCATTTGGAGGAGTGGGGAATCAATCCCAGTTCTCCAGATCAGAATCCACCACTCCAAACCACCCCTCTTAACCACTACACCATGCTGATGTGATTAGCATCTTTATTCCATTTCTGAGATCCCATAGAATAGAGGTCACACTTACTCATTCATATTGATGAACCATGAGAATTTAAGTTGTGCAGTTGGGCAGAAGCAAGCTATGCGCTTCAGCTTACAACGTTCAGAGTCGGAATGAAATATATTCAGGGGCTTATGCAGTCCTTCTGGCGCTGTAGACATAAATGATGAATCATTGTGTGTAAAGTGCCATCAAGATGCAGCCAATTTATGGCTGCATCTCTCCCAGCAAGAGAGCCAGCGTGGTGTAGTGGTGAAGAGCAGTGGACTCTAATCTGGAGAATCGGATCTTGATTCCCCACTCCTCCACATGAGCGGCGGACTCTAATCTGGTGAACTGGATTCGATTCCCCACTCCACATGAAGCCAGCTGGGTGACCTTGGGCTAGCCACAGTTCTCACCGAGCTCTCTCAGCCCCACCTACCTCACAGGGTGTCTGTTGTGGAGAGAGGAAGGGAAGGCAATTGTAAGCCCGTTTGATTCTCCTTAAAAGGTAGAGAAAATCGGCATATCAAAGCCAACTTTTCTTCTTCTTTCAAGGCAAATGAAAAGCCGTGGTGGTTATCCATTGCCTTCCTCTGCAGAGTCTTCCTTGGTGGAGTCTCTTCCAAGAACCGACCCTGCTTGGCTTCCGAGATCTGATAAGATCAGGCTAGACCATGCCGCCTTTCCTCCCTGACGAATCGTGAAGATGCAGTACAACTGAAATTGGGTTGTTCAAAATGTATTTATTTATTTCGCATATTTAGGCTTGCCAACCTCCAGGTATGAGCAGGTCTTCTCTCTCTGCTGGCTAATCTTCTGCCCAGTTCTAAGCTCATCCTCAGGCTAAGAGCCTAAGGACAAAAATGTCGGAGGCCTCAGATTATCCTTTTATGCAAAGCGATGTGCAAGTCATTTAAAGAGAAGCTCAAAGAGCTCCTTGGTACTACTTGCCCTCCAATGGTACACAAACGAAACAGGAACACTCTTGCATTCTAGTAATTGTATGTACATCGTGGATAACCACCTAAGCCTCTTTTCCATGTTGCTTCAGGCTGCTCTCTGCTTGCAGGATAGATTTGTTTACTCTGCAATGGCTTGTTCTGGGCTCTGAAGCAGGCTGTGCTGGTAAACTGACCAGAACCGTTTCAACGTTTTAGAATAACTTAAGGATGCTTAATAGAGCGCTTAATCTCACAATGGATCGGCCTGTGCTGTTTCTCTAACAGCTGCAATGGAAATACCTTCAGGAGCATTTGGTGTTGAATAAGCAATAAGGGGAGAAGGATAGAAGGGATGCAAATACACCCTTGTTTTGAACCTGGGCCCCTTAATGTGGATCGAAAAATGTGTACAATAGGGCCAGGAATGGAAAAGGCCGATGTTTCTACAAACCTGGAGGAATCGTAAAATTTAAAAAAGAGAGATTTTTAAAACTCCAAACAATAAAGAATCTATGACTGTACAAGTGCAGACATGGCTGTACAAGTGCAGACATTGCAACTAGGGTTGCCAAGTGCCTGGTGGTGGCGGGTAAAATCCTGCCAGTCCACCGGGCTACCCGCTGACCTGCTGAGGGTCGGCGGGCAATGTGGGCATGCACTGCACGCTTGTCACTTCTGGGTTTACCTGTTATCGATGTGGACTCTCTGGCAACCTCAGCTAAAACTGTATGGAAACCATAGAGGTTCGGCCGAGATCGCTAGAGCATCCGCCTCGCTTCTAGGTAAATGTAAGCATGTCGCTTGGGGTGTGCATGCACGCTGCACCAGGCGCGCACGCGCACATCGCGCACCATGCCCACGGCCCTGCAAAGCTCCCACCAGTGGAGCTAAGGGGCATGGCAAGCCTAATTGCAACCGACACACCGGCAACAAAAATCGGAACAAGATCTCACAACAATACATCACATGAGGTCTGTTCAGACTGTGCATCCTGCTCCAAGCCTCCCCCCTTCCCAAATCACCAGGCCAGTGGTGGCTAGGGAGTAAGGAAACTTGTAGCAGAAAGTGTGCCAAATGTGGTGTGCCAGCACAGTGTAGTGGTTAAGAGAGGTGGACTCTAATCTGGAGAACCGGGCTTGAGTCCCCACTCCTCCACATGAACTAGGGTTGCCAGGTGGGTGATACTGGTGGACAATTGCCTGCCAATCCACCCAGCCGTTTCAGAGCTGGGGCTGCGGGCATGTATGGGTGCCCGCACACAATGATGGCACTTCCAGTTTTACTTCTGGAAGCGCCACATTGCCATGGCTATTTTAAATTTGGGGTTTAAATTTGGGGGTTTGAGTGTTAAATTGGCCGTGGCGATGCAGTGCTTCCGGAGGAAAAACCGGAAGTGCCGCCATCGGGTCGCGCGCCTGTGTGCGCATACAACCGCTGCAGCTCTGCTCCCTAAAACCTCCCGCCAATTGGGAGGGGGGACCTGGGAACCCTAACATGAATGGCGGATTCAAATCTGGTGACCTAGGTTGGTTTCCCCCCTCCTATACTTGAAGCTTGCTGGGTGACCCTGGGCTAGTCGCTGCTCTCTCCAAACTCTCTCAGCCTCACCTACCTCACAAGGTGTCTGTTGTGGGGAGGGGAAGGGAAACTGATTGTAAGCCGGTTTGATTCTACTTAAAAAGGTACAGGAAACGGGCATATGAAAACCAACTCTTCTTTCTGTTGTTGTTCAGATGTGTTGTGAGACTATTTACAGTAAACCCTATTTACTGTAGCCTTTGTTTGGGTTCTGGTACCTTTAAGCATTGACGCTAGCAATTTGTATTCATTGCACCTGTAACCTATAATTGAATAGGAGAGAGTGCACTGAGTCACTCATGATAGAGCTGTGTAAGGATGATTGTATCCTAACAAAGTGTTGTTGGTATGTATATACTTTGTTTGTAAATTGCATTTTAAATGGTGTTTGAAAATTGTATTTCTTACTAGAATGTCACTATATTTTGCAAGGACTATTAATGATAACCAGCTAGAAAAAATAGTTTAAAAATTGTTAACAATTGTCATAGTAACTGTCATTGCACAGCAAAAAAACTTTTTGTTTAATGTGTGTGAGCGTTGTGCTGATTTCCTATTTCTTCAATATTAATACATCACAGTGGTTATTTGGTTTGGTTTAACTACCACCAGGCACTAGCTGGTGATTTCCGGCTATTATAATGGATCGCCAGCTGATAGAGATCAGTTCCCCTGGAGAAAATAGCCGCTTTGGCAATTGGACTCTATGGCAATGAAGTCCCTCCCTCCCCAAACCCCACCCTCCTCAAACTCCACCCCCCCCCAAAATCTCCTGCTAGGGACCTGGCAACCCTATTCCTGTTTCCCACAGCAGCCAGCAGTTAGGAGCGGTGCCAAAGGAGGAGTGGTGGGTCAACCGTCTGTCTTCGCTGCATCAGTCTGGGTTGGGGGTTGATTATCAGCTTCCTGGCCCCCCTAGCATGGAATGAATGCTATCAGTGCTATAGGTAGGATTGCCATCCTCTACGTGGGACCTGGAGATCTCCCGGAATTGCAACTGATCACCAGAGGATGGAGATCAGTTCTTGTGGAGAAAATGGGCTACTTGAATGAAGGAATGAAAATTTTATTGTATATAGACATTGGCAACCACAATTTGCTAAAACAAATAAATAATAATACAAATACAATGGATTTGCTTGTAAAATATTAAATAGATAATGGAATATACTAAAACATTTACAATTTAAAAGATAAGTAGCTGCTCCTTCCAATACCACGTTAGACCTTATTCTCTTTACTGAAAGAGCAAACAAAGAAACTCTATACAATGCGTATGCATCAATATCAGATAACAGAAATATAATTTTCTCTGCATTCGAGCGTGTATTGATACCGGATAATATTCCTGCCAAAAACCTAGCCCTGGGGCCTGCATACAATGGGGAAAATAGGATGTAGTGAGGCAAGTCCTCCAGAGTAGAGGATCCACAAATACGGACACATTGATCCCTTGGTGTTCGAGAGCAGCGCCCCACCAATAAAGTTGTTGGCATAATATGGAAGCGTAATGATGTAAAGGACGCTCTGAGATTGTAGTTTGCGATATTGGCTAAATGTGTGTGTGTGTGTGTTAAGTGCCGTCAAGGCGCTTCCGACTCCTGGCAACCCTACGAATCAATGTCCTCCAGAATGTCCTATCTTTGACAGCCTTGCTCAGGTCTTGCAAATTGAGGTCTACAACTTCCTTTATTGAGTCAATCCATCTCATGTTGGGTCTTCCTTTTTTCCTGCTGTCCTCAACTTTTCCTAGCATGACTGTCTTTTCCAGTGACTCTTGCCTTCTCATAATGTGACCAAAATACGATAGCCTCAGTTTAGTCATTTTAGCTTCTTGGGTCAGTTCAGGCTTGATTTGATCTATAACGCACTGATTTTTTTTTTTTGCAGTCCAGGGTATCTGTAACACTCTCCTCCAACGCCACATTTCAAAGGAATCTACTTTCTTCCTATCAGCTTTCTTCAATGTCCAGTTTTCACACCCACACATAGTAACAGGGAATACGATGGCATGAATAATTTGATCTTGGTGGCCAGGGACACATCCTTACACTTCAGAATCTTTTCTAGCTCTTTCATGGCTAAATAGGTCGTTTTTAATTAATTTGTACCACGGTGCCGCTCTTGATTTTAAAATTAATGATTGATCGATCAGAGCCTCGGCTTAAAAATGGGCTACTTAGGGATGTCCAATCATTTTCCCCCTCCCATAATTCCGCTCAATCCCTTAAATGGTGCATGTGCGTGTCAAGTGCCGTCGCATCGCAGCCAATTCATGGCGACCCCAGAAAGGGTCTTTCGAGGTAAGTGAGAAAAGAGCAACCAAAATTATTAGGGGACTAGAGCAACTGTCCTATGGGGAGCGGTTAAGCCGCTTAGGGCTGATTAGCTTGGAAAGAAGGCGGCTAAGGGGAGACATGATAGAGATCAATAAAATTATGCATGGTTTGGAGAGAGTGGACAGGAAAAAGTTTTTCTCCCTCTCCCATAAGACTAGAACGCGGGGTCATCTGCTGAAGCTGGAGTGTGAGAGATTCAAAACAGATAAAAGGAAGTATTTTTTCACACCGCATAGTTGAATTGTGGAACTCCCTGCCCCAGGATGTGGTGATGGCTGCCAGCTTGGAGGGCTTTAAGAGGTGTGTGGACATATTCATGGAGGAAAGGGGAATTCATGGCTATTAGTTAGAATGGATACTAGTAATGCTGCATACCTATTCTCTCTAGTATCAGAGGAGCATGCCTATTATTTTGGGTGCGGTGGAGCACAGGCTGGATGGTGCTGCTGCAGTCGTCTTGCTTGGGGGCTTCCTGGAGGCACCTGGTTGGCCACTGTGTGAACAGACTGCTGGACTTGATGGGCCTGGGTCTGATCCAGCAGGGCCTTTCTTATGTTCTTATGAGAAGCAGAGGCAGTTTTTCATCCAGCAAACTTTCATAGCAGAGTGGAGATCCGAAGAGAAATAAAAGGGCCGCACCAGTAGCAGGAGATAAAAATAAGGCCAAGGCCAATGGTGTAAAATAGGCTAAAAACATTTATCACTCAGAATAAAAATTCCTTTCACATTTCGCCCATCAGGCTTCTTCAGGGGAATCTAGTTATTGCAGTAGTCCTTCCAATGAGCATAAATTCTGCGGCGATTCGAACCTGGGTCTCCCAGGTTCTAGTTAAACACTCTTAACCACTACACCACACAAACTCTCAAGACAAAAGAAAGGTTACGAACACTTAGCAGGTGTCTTGTTCCATTGACTGCGTTGGCGTTTCTTGAATAATCTGCCTTGAGGCCCCATGAGAAAGACAGACAATAATGTAAATAAAGAAATGAATAAAAGCAAGAAGAAAGGAAATACGTGGCAGGTTTGGACAGGGGTAGGGTTGCCAACTCCGGGTTGGGAAATACCTGTAGATTTGGGGGCGGAGCCTGAGGAGGGCAGGGCTCGGAGAGGGGAGGGACTTCAATGCCATAGAGCCCAATGGCCAAAGCGGCCATTTTCTCCAGGGGAACTGATCTCTGTCGCCTGGAGATCAGTTGTAAGAGCGGGAGATCTCCAGCCACCACCTGGAGGATGGCAACCCCAGACAGGGCTCCGATTGCCCAGGGAGGGAGAAAGGAAGAAGAAAGTGTCCACTATTCATTTAGAAGATTTTAAAGGGCGAGTTTTTTTCCCTCCCTGGATTCTAAGCATTCTTCCTTCCGAATCTGACTGCTTCTTCGGCTTTATTGATTGCAAATGGCACACAGTATTTCACATCCTAGGGAACACGAAAACCAAAGGGATTTTGTTACAACCACTTGGGGTTCTTTAAAAAAAAATTCTCGAAGCAAATGTCGCAGTAGCAACTGGGCGAAGAGGTAAACGCATTCAGCATTTCTCCCCATTACCTCGAAACGAGAAAACCTTGCCCTGTCGAAGAAAACCTGCCCTTCTGCACGGGAAAAGGTGAACGGCTAACAATTAATTAGGATGCCAGGAGGCAGAACAGAGCTCCCCGTCCGGGGAAATGGTTTTAACACGATTTGACCCGCGCAGCGTTTTATTACTCGGCGCTCCAAGTTCTCAGAAGCACTTCATGAAATCGATGCCGGGGAGTTCCCGCGACTCGCCGAGAAAGCTTACTTAAGGACGTAAGGAGGGCCCTGCTGGATCTGATTAAGGCTCCACCGCCACCTGTTTTTGTAACAGGAGCTCAATGGGTGCTTTGGGGAAGCCTACAAGCAGGGCAGGGAAGGAAGAGACCTCTCCCCTGATCCCACCCACCCCCACTAGGGTTGCCAAGCTTCAGGTGAGAACTGGAGACATTACAACTGATCTCCAGATGATAGAGATCAGTTCCTTTGGAGAAAATGGCTGCTTTGGAGGATGGACTCTACGGCATCATAACCCATTAAGGACCCTTTACCAAAGCTGTCCATATTTAATTGCAAGCTTATAAGCTTCTTTTCCCATAAGGGTTATTGGCACACGGAAACATTTGAAGCTTGAAAAAAGAATATGAAATGGGGACTTTACCGGAAGCCCATTGCGGTTTATAACTACTCCGTTGCCTGTGCATACTTACCAGTTGGATGTTTGGACTTTTGGCCTATTATACTTCGACTTACCTTTTAGAGAAATTGTATACTTATACTTACCTTTGGGATACTGTAACTCTGAATTTTGTTTGATTTTTGTCTTTTGCTCTTTGAGCACGTATTTATTCTTATAATTAAGGTTGTTCCTTTGAATAGACCTAATTGCATTTCAGTTTGAGTCTGAGCTTTTATAACTTCAAGGTACTAGCTGGAGATCTCCTGCTATTACAACTGATCTCCAGCCGATGGAGATCAGTTCACCTGGAGAAAATGGCCATTTCGGCAATTGGACTCTATGGCATTGGAGTCCCTCCCTTTCCCAAACCTCGCCCTCCTCAGACTCCGCCCCCAAAACCTCCTGCCAGTGGCGAAGAGGAACCTGGTAACCCTAGTTGTGTGGGTCCCCTCAGTTCATAGAAAAGGCCTGTCACGGGCATGTGTTCATGTCTGTTCATGGGAATCAGGGTTGCCAACCTCCAGGTCCTAGCCGGAGATCTCCTGCTATTACAACTGATCTCCAGCCGATAGAGATCCGTTCCCCTGGAGACAATGGCCACTTGGGCCATTGGACTCTATGGCATGGAAGTCCCTCCCCTCCCCAAACCCCGCCCTCCTCGGGCTCCACCCCCAAAACCTCCAGGTAATTCCCAACCCAAAGGGGGGAACCCTAATGGGAATGCTGCTCCCCAGAACCAGATCTGGGTGCCCTGGGTACCAGATTCCTGCCCCCCTCCATCCACAGCATGTTTGAACACATCCAAAATAGTCAAAGTGCTGGTAATAAACACCCAGCGGTTTCGCTGAGGTTTCTTAGGGAAAGGCGGCGTCCCCCACCCCCACCCTCAGTTCACAGCATCACTCCTGCTGCGGGAAGGAGAAAGACAAGAAAATGGAGGCGTGGGAGGCAGTGTCACAGATCCCAAAATTATTTTCAGATTATTAAAACAGAAGATATTGTGACAGGCCGGTGTATTGTTTTTCAAAGCCAAGGTACTTGATGTAGTCTAATAAAAATGTTATGCTTGTCTATGTTATTTTCGGCTTGAAACGGAAATGAACCAAAAATGGAATGTCGTATACTGCCTTGCGCTGCAGCAAAATAATTTGACCAACTCCTATAAAGCCATGTCTCTTTTTAAATGGTGGTTTTAATATTTTTGTATCTGTTTTAGCTCTGTATTCATCGAATTGTAGACTCGTGGACGCATAGAATCATAGAGATGGAAGGGCCTACCAGGGTCATCTAGTCCAACCCCCTGCACAATGCAGGAAATTCACAACTACCTCCCCTCCCCCATACCCCCAGTGACCCCTACTTCATGCCCAGAAGATGGCAACAAAAACCCTCCAGGATCCCTGGCCAATCTGACGTGGAGGAAAATTGCTTCTTGACGCCAAAGTGGCGATCAGCATCACCTTGGGCATCTAAGAAAGGGCCACGAGAGCCAAACACGGATGTCACCTTTCCTGCTAGGGTTGCCAACTGCCAGGTAGTAGCAGGAGATCTCCTGCTAATTCACCTGATCTCCAGCCGATAGAGATCAGATCACCTGCAGAAAAATGGCCACTTTGGCCATTGAACTCTGTGGCATTGAAGCCCCTCCCCAAACCCCGCTCTCCTCAGGCTCCGCCCCCAAAATCTCCCACCGGTGGCGAAGTGGGACCTAAGAACACTACTTCCTGCCCTCCCTCCCATTCAAAAAAATTTTTTTCCCCATGATGTGGGCGGTTGGTTGATTTTAATGGTTTGAAAATGTGATTTTACTGGGCACGCTTTAATTTCTTAGCTGACTTGGTGGCCCTTGTGAGGGCAGAAAGCTAGGATATAAATTTAACTGCAACTTAACTAGATATCAATTATGTATCAAGGGCCACCAAGTGTTTTTACAAAGTGGGTGTAGCCAGATAGGGCTTTTGCCCAGCAAGGCTTCTGATTGGCCATTGGAGATTTGATTGACTGCACAGATTTTTTTAAAAAATGTTGCTTTGGCAGCAGCTGCCACCAGGGCCATCTTCACACATGGGCACGCTGGGCAGTTGCCCAGGGGTCCCACGAGCATAGGGTTGCTAGGTCCCTCTTCGCCACCAGCGGGAGGTTTTTGGGGTAGAGCCTGAGGAGAGGGTTTGGGGAGGGGAGGGACGTCAATGCCATAGAGTCCAATTGCCAAAGCGGCCATTTTCTCCAGGTGAGCTGATCTCTATTGGCTGGAGATCAGCTGTAATAACAGGAGATCGCCAGTTAGTACCTGGAGGTTGGCAGCCCTGATCTTGTCACAAGGACAGTTGCTCACACTGGTGGAGAATTATCAGTGTTTCCCGATGTGCATCCATCAAACCATGATAAATTGCATTGGCTCTACACAGTCAACATTTTCCATTATTGGAATATTGGCTCCTCCACTTCAACTGTGATTCGAAGAATCCATCTAAATAATTTCAATTGAAATTAGCAGATTCTATAAATGTATGCCTAATATCAAGAAGGTAGCCATCAATTTCCTAGACCAGTGGTTCCCAACCTTTTTTTGACCAGGGACCACTAGGACTTTTTTGTTCGGTGCAGGGACCCCAAGGTTCAAAATAAAAATTCTGAGAATTTGAAAATAAACTTTAATCATAACTGTTAGTTAAACATTAAACTTAGAATAATATTTGAATATATATTTTTATAATAGAGAACTTTTAATTGAAAATATTAATTTATTGTGGGTTTATAACTTTGTTTCGCAGACCTTAATTTAGTTCTTGCGGACCCCTGGGGGTCCACGGACTCCTGGTTGGGAACCAGTGTCCTAGAATTAGACTTGCAAGTAGGGTTGCCAGCTATAGGTTGGGAAATAGCTGGATATTTTTGGGGTGGAGCCTGAAGAGGGTGGGGTTTGGGGAGGGGAGGGACTTCAATGCCATAAAGTCCAACGGCCAAATCAGCCATTTTCTCCAGGTGAACAGATCTCTATTGGCTGGAGATCAGTTGTAACAGCAGGAGATCTCCAGCTAGTACCTGGAGGTTGGCAACCCTAACTCTATGGCATTGAAGTCCATCCCCTCAACAAAACCCCGCCCTACTTAGGCACCACCCCAGAAATTCCTGGTATTTTCCAACCCGGAACTGGCAACCCTACCTATGAAATTATAGAAACAGAGTTGGAAGAGACCACCAGGGTCATCTAGTCCAACCCCCTGCACAATGAAGGAAATTCACAACTACCTCCCCCCCACACCCCCAGTGACCCCTACTCCATGCCCAGAAGATGGCCAAGATCCCCTCCCTCTCATGATCTGCCTAAGGTCATAGAATCAGCATTGCTGACCGATGGCCATCTAGCCTCGTCTTAAAAACCTCCAGGGCTCACCACCTCCCGAGGAAGCCTGTTCCACTGGGGAACTGCTCTAACTGTTAGAAAATTCTTCCTAATGACTAGACGGAAGCTCTTTTGGTTTAATTTCAACCCATTGGTTCTGGTCCGACCTTCTGGAGCAACAGAAAGCAATAGAAAAGTTTGTTCTGTTCCATCCCTTTTGGTTCTTAGCCAGCAGGCTAAGGCCATTCTTTTCCAAAGGGCTTTTGGAGGTATTGGTTCTTGTAGGCTATCCGGGCTGTGTGACCATGGTCTTGGTATTTTCTTTCCTGACGTTTCGCCAGCAGCTGTGGCAGGCATCTTCAGAGGAGTAACACTGAAGGACAGTGTCTCTCAGTGTCAAGTGTGTAGGAAGAGTAATATATAGTCAGAAAGGGATTGGGTTTGAGCTTGTCCTGCGAAGTATTAAAGGTAATGTGCTAATACTTCGCAGGACAATGACTCAGCTCAAACCCAACCCCCTTTTGACTATACATTACTGTTCCTACACACTTGACACTGAGAGACACTGTCCTTCAGTGTTACTCCTCTGAAGATACCTGCCACAGCTGCTGGAGAAACGTCAGGAAAGAAAATACCAAGACCACGGTCACACAGCCCGGATAGCCTACAAGAACCAATGAACTCTGACCGTGAAAGCCTTCGACAATACTTTTGGAGGTACTTTTCATTTCTAAACTGGGATTTATGTTTTACACAGCAATTAGTTTCTGCTGCTTAATTGGAGATATTCCTTGGGCTTTGCCATTCTGTACAGGTTTAATTGATCTTGTGGTTTTAAAGAACTTTGTTAAGAACTATGGGGTTTTGTTTTTTTTAATCGAATGGCAGGGGCTAAATGTTCCAAATAATACAATGAAATAAAAAAGCAACACAAAACGTAGGCATGATTGCTATTGGGGAAACTATTCTAGCATCCTTTCTCCAGGTGGAAATGGACAATCGGTTCAAATGAGGGTCGCCGATCTCCAGGTGAAACCTGACGTTCTCCTAGAATTACAACAGTTCTCCACCAGACTAAAGAAAATAAGAACATAAGAAAAGCACTGCTGGATTAGACCCAGGCCCATCAAGTCCAGCAGTCTGTTCACACAGGGGCCAACCAGGTGCCTCTAGGAAGCCCACAAGCAAGACGGCTGCAGCAGCACCATCCTGCCTGTGTTCCACAGCACCTCATATAATAGGCATGCTCCTCTGATCCTGGAGAGAATAGGTATGCATCACAAGAACATAAGAAAAGCCCTGCTTGGTCAGACCCAGGCCCATCAAGTCCAGCAGTCTGTTCACACAGTGGCCAACCAGGTGCCTCTAGGAAGCCCAGAAACAAGACGATTGCAGCAGCATTGTGCTGCCTGTGTTCCACAGCACCTCATATAATAGGCCTGCTCCTCTGATCCTGGAGAGAATAGGTATGCAACACAAGAACATAACAAAAGCCCTGCTGGATCAGACCAAGGCCCATCAAGTCCAGCAGTCTGCTCACACAGTGGTCAACCAGGTGCCTCTCCGATGCTCACAAACAAGGTGACTGCAGCACCATTCTCCTGCCTGTGTTCCAAAGCACCTAATATATTAAAGAGATCAGTTACCCTGGAGAAAGTGGCCACTTCAGAGAACTCCACGGCCTCGCATCCTGGCTGAGCTCCTTCCCCGAACTCTGCATTTCCCATGCTTTCCCCCCAAATCTCCAGGAACTTCCGAACTCAGTGCTGGCGACCCTTGCTCAAATATAGAGTGCAGGGCTGAGCGGCAAAGTCCAGCGCTTAGTCAGATTGAGACAAACCCTGCTATGCAGTAAAGCTCGGGCACAGCGGTAGGGTTGCCAACTCCGGATTGGGAAATACCTGGAGAATTTGGGGGTGGAGCCTGAGGAAGGCAGGGTTTGGTGTGGGGAAGGACTTCAGTGGATATGATGCCATAGAGTCTACCTTCCAAAGCAACCATTTTTTCCAGGTGAATGGATCTCTGTGGTCTAGAGATCAGTTGTAATAGCGGGAGATCTCCAGAGTGGTGTAGTGGTTAAGAGTGGTACACTCTAATCTGGGGAATCTAACGGTTCCGGACTCACCTGGAGCCGAGGTTGGGGGGCCCGTGCGGGAGACCGGTGGCAGCAGTTGGGATGGGTCCGTGGCTTGTGGCGGCAAAAGGTCCTGGCCGGGCTGCATCGGGTCCTGGGAGCTTGCTGGAGCTCAGCCCAATCACTCCCCGGCAGAGGGGTTTGAAAGGGCCAATAGGGAGCTTGGCCGAGCCAGGCTGAAAAAAGCGGAGCTGGAGGGGAGTTTTCACTCCGGTCCTCCTGCTTGGCATAAAAGGAGGGGCGGGATAGCAGCTTGCTGCAGCCCGTCTCCGGTTTTGTCCCACCCACCCTTCCCTCATTCAAAGAAGTTTGATTAATTGTTAAATTTTGTCCCAACTTGATGGTGCAGGCATGGGACTGGATTTTCTTATTAGGGGCGAGTGGCCCGCGTGCCCCTCTCTGCATTTTGGGAACCCCAATAAGGGGTTTTGGGGGAGGCTTGGCTCTGGGTGCCCAGCTCGGGGGCAGCATAGGAGAGCCTCTACCCAAGTGGCGGGGGAACCACCAAGTGGCTGAAGCCCAGGTGATTTCCCAGCTCTGTCATCCTTTGTCCCCTCCCAGCAGGACCGCTGGGAGGATGGGTTACATCAGTCTGCAAGGTGGCAGCTGATATCCATCCAGTTCCCATGCCATTCCAAAGCACAAAACAGATGTTTGCCAATAAAAGTTGTGGCCATTCCTCCAAAAAATAAATAACCTGTGTCTGAGTCTTCATTGTTAAGGTTAAATGAGTTAATGGTTATAAATGCTGCTGTAAACTGATAGCACTGGGTCAGCAACCAGATTTGATTCCCCAGTCCCCCACATGGGTGGTGGATTCTAATCTGGAGAACCAGGTTGGTTTCTCCACTCCTCCACCTGAGTGGTGGACTCTAATCTGGAGAACCGGGTGTGATTCCCCACTCCTTCACATGAGCGGTAGCACTAAGCTAGAAACTGGCCATCCAGGTCAGGGCTTTTATTAATACATACCCACAAACACACAAATGGGAGACCACCAAGGAAGACTCCGCAGAGGAAAGCTTTAGGAATTTTCCCTGTCTCTATAGGAAAAACAATAGAGAATGGGGGGATTCCTAGAGCTTCACTTCGAAGGGGTGTCACATCCACCACACATTCACTGGGTGTGACATCACATCACGTGTGCCACTCTAGGAATTTTCCCCATTTTCTATGATAATGACTGTAGAGATTGGGGAAATTCTTAGAGCATCACCTGGAAGTAGTCTCTCTTCTTCTTCGGCGGGAGGTTTTTGGAGTGGAGGTGGGGGGGTTGCACACTCCCGGAAGTGCTGCATTGCAAAGGGCCGGTTTCCACTCCAACTCCCAGTTTGAGTAGTAAAGGCATGTTGCGATGCGGCACTTCCGGGTGTAAAATGCACCACAAGGGGCCATTTTTCACTCAAATAGCCCCTTGTGTTGCGTTTTACACCTGGAAGGGCAGCATCTCAACAGGCCTTTACCACTCAAACTGGGAGTTGGAGTGGAAACCGGCCCTTTGCAATGCAGCACTTCCGGATGTGAACCGGAAGTGACCTGTCCCTGCCTGCACAGGTTGCCCGCCGACCCTCAGCTGGTCAGCGGGCGGCCAGGTGGATTGGTGGGGGTTTGCCCACCACCTGGCACTTGGCAACCCTACCTGGAAGTGACATCTCATTTGCCCCAAATTACACTCTCGTCAGGCACTGCCCCCAAAATCTGCAGAGATTTGTCAGTGCAGAGTCTAGTGCTAAAACCCTCCTTCCCCACGCACATTCATTCAAACCCCAAATGTCATGTGCAAAAGGCTACCGTCGCCTTAAACTGATTTTCCCCCCAACCCCACATCTTTAATGATGGATAGTTCCACCTTTTGGCCCAGTAGGCTAGAGCTGCAGCTGGCGCAGAGGGTTTGAAAACACTGCCCACAGTTACCGAAAGATCTTTTCCGTGTGCGATATCGACTAATTTAGAAGCCAGTTGGGTGCCGACATGGTTTCCATGCGTTCTTTCGGTGCACATCACTTTGCATTTATCAACACTGAATTTCATCTGCTTTTTTCATTCCTCACAGCCTGCCTTTGCCAACTTTGCTGCATAATTCCGCACCCGCTCCACAGTTTCATGTCTGTTTTTGGATCGCTCATGCATATGCTATCGAGCTCCGCTCTTCTGCACTCTTCTTGGTTACCAAGTTGAACTTCTCCAGCTAAACTTTGCCAGCTCCCAGAACCCACCTCCGAAGCGTAGACTGAGGAGAAAGCCTCTGCTAGAACAGCCACGAAGAGAAAGGAGGGGCCACATAGGGTTACCAGGTCCCTCTTTGCCACCGGCGGGAGATTTTGGGGCAGAGCCTGAGGAGGGTGGGGTTTGGGGATGGGAGGGACTTCAATGCCATAGAGCCCAATTGCCAAAGTGGCCATTTTCTCCAGGGGAATCTCTATCGGCTGGAGATCAGTTGTAATAGTAGGAGATCTCCAGCTAGTACCTGGAGGTTGGCAACCCTAGTAAAAAGAATGTTGTACAAGCTCTTAAGCTAGGGTTCCCAAACTCCAGGTACTAGCTGGAGTTCTCCTGCTATTACAACTGATCTCCAGCCGATAGAGATCAGTTCCCCGGGAGAAAATGGCCACTTTGATAGTTGGAGTCTATGGCGTTGAAGTCCCTCCCCTCTTCAAATCCTGCCCTCCTCAGGCTCCACCCCAAAAACCTCCCACCAATGGCCAAGAGGGACCTGGCAGCCCTATTTCAGCCCCTGCTCCAAAACAGCCTTTCTAAGGCTGTGGCTTGGTGGAAGAGCATCTATTTGGCATGCAGAAGGTCCCAGGTTCAATCCCCAGCATCTCCGGTTAAAGAAGGACCAAGCAATACGTGATGTGAAAGACCTTTCTCAGCCTGAGACCTTGGAGAGCAACTGCCAATCTGAGTAGACAGTTCTGACCTTGCTGGACTGATGGTCTGACTCATAAGGCAGCTGCATGTATGTGTTCATGCGTGTTCTTCTCAACAAACTGCTCAGAACCACCAACCCCACAAGCTGTGTCATAGACCGGCTCTTCCTCAAAGAGTTCAGAGTCAGAGATCCAGAACAATGAAATTGTAACAGGCAAACGATTGCTCTCTTCTGGCCTGATTCCAGATGCTCACACCGCGGAAGGTTTTGTGTGGCCTGGGATTGATTGCATAATAACACGACAGAGGCCGACCAGCTTGCTGAGATATAAATATTACATGGAGAACCAAAAAAGCAGAAAATGAAATATTGACTTGTCATTGGCTTTAGCTAAAAGCAGGGGTAATGCAAAGTGCAGGTAACGTCTTGTTTCTTTCGATAGAAGAGAGGGAGGCAGAAGTACAACAACGGGGAAACTGCTTTATCTTTATGCGGACCAGAGGAATCAGAGAACAGGACCAGGGTGGCCATTAGGTTTGCAAACAAAAAAACATCAAAATGCAGGCTTTCCTTGGCCCTGGGGAATGACAAAGGGGTTGGATTGTCTGTGATGGAAGAAGAAGAAGAAGAAGAAGAAGAAGAAGAAGAAGAAGAAGAAGAAGAAGAAGAAGAGGAGGAGGAGGAGGAGGAGGAGGAGGAGGAGGAGTTGGTTTTTATATACGAATTTTCTCTACCACTTAAGGAAGAATCAAACCTTCCTATTGGCCACTCCAACATGCCTACTCCCTCCCTCCTGCTGCCCTGAAAACCAGCCAGGGGGCAGGAATATGAAGAAAGGAGATAGCTCTCCTTTAAACACAACAAGGGCCACACAATGGAGACTCCCCAGAGGGGGAATAACCGAAACCCGAAAAGCCGAATATCTATTCGGCTTTTTCAGGAATCGCCTATTCAGCTTTGGGCAGATTCCCATGTTTTAGTATTCGGTCAACCTGAAACCCAAATATTGCCGAGATGGCTAATTTTGGGTATATTTTCGGTTCGGGTATATCGATATGCACAACCCTACTATGAATGAAAGAAGACACCTGCTGGATCAGACCAAGTGGTCCCTCTCATCCAGCATTCCATCTCACACATTGGCCAACTAGTTGTGCTGAAGGCACGGAACCCAAGGCTAGGTTGCCAGTTGTGTGTGGGGAAATACCTGGAGATTTGAGGGGTGGGGTCTGGGGTGGGGTTTTTGGGTGGGGAGGGACCTCAGCAGGGTACAATGCCATAGAACCCACCCTCCAAAGCAGCCATTTTCTCCAGGGGAACTGATCTCTGTCGTCAGGAGATCAATTGTAATAGCAGAACATCTCCAGGACCCGCCTAGAGGCTGGCAACCCTAGCTCAAGGCCCACCTTCAGTATTGCCTCCTAGCTCTTGCATTTCAGAAGTCTATAGCCCCCCCCCCAAAAAAATTGATAGTTTTTTTTCTGATTCAAAGTTTGGACGACTACCAAAAAACATCCGATAGCCTCCCAGCAAGATGCAGTCGGTAGCGTTTAGTGACGCTGACAAGAACAAGAGGAAGAAAAGGTTAGTGATTCAGAAAGAGTTGCCAGCTCCTGGATGGGAAATACCTGGAGATTTTGAGGGTGGAGCCTGAGGAGGGTGGGGTTTAGAGAGGGGAGAGACTTCAGTGCCATAGAGTCCACTTGCCAGGGGATTTCCTCCAGGGGGACTGATCTCTTTCACCTAGAGATCAGTTGTAATAGCAGGAGATCTCCAGCCACCACCTGGAGGTTGGAAACCCTAGTGATTCAGAAAGGGGAACAAGGATGCTTGGACGCCTTCAATAAATTCGAACCGGGGCTTGATGACAGCAAGCCAAGGACGTGAAGGAATATCACAGCCACTAGCTATCAGGTTTGAGAGTGCTTCACAAACCGCCAGGAGAGTAGGGCCCACAGAATGGCAAACCCGACACCTGAGCTTTAAGAAGGGGGGGAAATGTGAATGTTCAAGGAATCATAGAAGATGGCCTGAATTTTTAAACAGTCGAAAGGTTTTGTAGTTCCAGTATCCTTTTCATCAGTTGAAAGAAGCTTCAGCAATTGAAACAGAATAAGAACTCTCTCGGGTCACAACGTTGTCAAGAGCGACTGAATTCCTTTGCGCTATTGTCCACTGAGATGTGGGAAGCTAAGTTTGATGTGGGGTTTTTTTGTGTGTGTGCTGTGATTTATAGAATCGCTGCAGAAAAGTCAGAAAGTGTTTTGATCTCTAGATGCACTGCTGCCTAAATGTACCATACATTATAACTAGGAATGTAAAACCTTTCCTGTGATTTCCTGAGATTTCTACCTCACCCTCCCACCCCCACCCCACCCCCACACACAAATCTTTGCATGTTCAGGATGCTTATCCACAAAAGCGAACATGCAGTTTTCATATGAGCAGGCTTTTCAGAATAGTTATTTTGCATGTTATTTCTGATCCTAGTGTTTCATTCTCCACTTCAAGGCATAGAACATGTGGTTCATGATTGGCAAGGACAGGGTTAGGCTAGCCATGTGTAGGGTGTCAAGTGCCATCAAGTCACAGCTGACTTATGGCCACCCAGTAGGGTTTTCAAGGCAAGAAACTAACAGAGGGGGTTTGCCAGTGCCTTCCTCTGCACAACAACCCTGGTGTTCTTTGGTGGTCTCCCATCTAATTTCTAACCTGAGCTGACCCTGCTTATCTTCTGAGATCTGACAAGATCAGGCTAGCCTGGGCCATCCAGGTCAGGGCAGGCTAGCCATGCGCCTCGTTTAATTTTGTGTATCATAGCTTCCCATTGTCATGGGCAGGCTACAGAATTGCACATCTAAGTGGTCTTCTTAATGTTTATCATGGTTCACATTCAGATCCAAGATCAACTCCATCTAGGGCTGCATTGTGTACTTACTGGATGTGAGAAAGGGTAGCACTAGGTATCACTCTCAAGTTTCCGGTGATTCTTAGAGCTACTCTTTGTTGCTTCTGGTAAATACTCAAGGCTATTTTTTAGATTGCCCAGAACTACAACTGATCTGCAGACTACACAAATCAATCCCTGTGGAGAAAATGGCTGCTTTGGAGGGTGGTCCCTCCCCCAAATCTCCAGGAATTTCTCAACCTAGAGTTGGCATCATAACCCCCATGGTCCCCTATCCCCCAAGAGAAGAAGAAGAAGTGTTGGTTTTTATATGCTGACTTTCTCTACCACTTAAGGAAGAATCAAACAGGCTTACAATCACCTTCCCTTCCCCTCCCCACAACAGACAGCCTGTGAGGTAGGTGGGGCTGAGAGAGCTGTGACTAGCCCAAGGTCACCAAGCTGGGAGTGGGGAAACCAATCCAGTTCACCAGATTAGCCTCCGCCGCTCATGTGGAGGAGGGGGGAATCAAACCCGGTTCTCCCAATCAGAGTCCACCTCTCCAAACCACCACTCTTAACCACTATACCATGCTGGAAATCAGTGGGAGGAGGGAGGCGCAAGGAATTCTGCCACTGGAAATCCCAGGTCACAGGTTATCCCACTGCAGCCCTGATTCTACCCCTTGCTTCGTACATAAATAAAATGGCTGCTAGGGTTGCCAGCTCTGGCTTGGGAAATTCCTCAGGATTTTAGGGAGTAGCCTTGGGAGGGAGCCTAGTGGGGTTTAATGTCATACAGTCTACCCCCCAAGTAGGGTTGCCAACCTCCAGGTACTAGCTGGAAACCTGCTATTACAACTGATCTCCAGCTGACAGATAGCAGTTTACCTGGAGAAAATGGCCGCTTTGGCAATTGGACTCTATGGCATTGAAGTCCCCTTCCCAAACCCCACCCTCCTCAGGCTCCACCCCAAAAACCTCCAGCCAGTGGCAAAGAGGGACCGGGCAACCCTACCCCCAAAACAGTCATTTTCTCCAGGGGAGCTGATCTCTACTCTGGAGATCACCTGTAATTCCAGGAGATATCCAGGCCTCATCTTAGGGTTGCCAGCTCCGGTTTGAGAAAGACCTCGAGATTTTTGGGGGCGGAGCCTGAGGAGGGCGGGGTTTAGAGAGGGGAGGGGCTTCAATGCAATAGAATCCATCCGCCAAAGCGGCCATTTTCTCCAGGGAAACTGATCTCTGTCGAGTGGAGATCAGTTGTAATAGCAGGCGATCTCCAGCCCTGACCTGGAGGTTGGCAACCCTAATTGCAGTCCCTGCTTTTACTAGCTTGACAATGAAATTCTAACCGACGGGAAATTTGGGGGTATTTAATGCAATTTACGACCAATAATAAAACCGTGTGTGCATTTTCCTTCTAAACTGCTGCATTCGAAACCCTTTTCGTTCTTAAACGGAAGGGAAAGCCATGCTAACCCGTATTTATCTCCTCAAAGAGAAACCGTGAAGAAAATCTATTCAGCCACTTTTAAGCAATCGAAGCAGGGGGAAGCCGTCCTTGTTTTTCTCACTTTCCCAAACGGAAAGGTCTTATTTAAGGTTGGATCACTCGCAAATGGATTCGCTTCAAAGTTCAGACTTGGCATGACCTTTATCTACCCTTTCCTGAGAAATGTTTGCTTGGCCAAGTCGGAATAGATGTTATATGAAATATAGAGATGTCCCAGTTCCAAACTAAGGGAAAATATTGTATTGATGCTTTGCACAGTCTGTTTAATCGTTCTGAAAATGTAGCAAATGTTAAATCCGTGTTTTCTTTCATACCTGCCGAGTTTGTGGAATCAACAGGCTAACCGTTGTTTAAACATTTGTACATTCCAAGAGAAAACCTAGCCTTGAAATGTGTTCAAATGTGCATGGAAGAACTACCCTTTATGCTTTACTCTGCCCTGGTTCGACCACACCTAGAGTATTGTGTTCAGTTTTGGGCACTGCAATTTAAGAAGGATGTAGACAAGCTGGAGCGTGTCCAGAGGATGGCAACAAAGATGGTGAGGGGTCTGGAGACCAAGTCCTATGAGGAAAGGTTGAAGGAGCTGGGGATATTTAGCCTGGAGAGGAGAAGACTGAGAGGGGATATGAGAACCATCTTCAGGTACTTGAAGGGCTGTCACATAGAGGAGGGTGCCGAGTTGTTTTCTGTTGACCCCAAAAGGTTGGACCAGAACCAACGGGTTAAAATTAAATCAAAAATTTAATTAAAAAAAATCTAGGCATTCAGAATAATTTTCTAACCGTTGGAGTGGTTCCTCAGTGGAACAGGTGGTGAGCTTCCCTGGAGGTTTTGAAGCAGAGGCTAGATGGCCATCTGTCAGCAATGCTGATTCTATGACCTTAGGCAGTTCATGAGAGGGAGGGTATCTTGGCCATCTTCTGGGCATGGAGTAAGTGTCACTGGGGGTGGGGGGGGGACCTTAGGCAGATCATGAGAGGGAGAGCATCTAGCCATCAGTAATGACCCGGTGCTTGCATAGGGGACTACCTTTACCTTTTTACTTTAATGAAAAAAGAGATTTAAAATGAAAGGACATACACATTTTCAGAAGCGCATTTTAAAATTACAATCCAGTTTAGAGCTTTTAGGGGGGGAAATGAGTTTCCTAGTAACACACATAATTACTGAGCCAATTCCAAATCAAGTTAAGGGGAATTTTCCTATTACTTCTAAAAAATGGTTTGGGACAGCCATGTCCTGAATGAAAATGCAGTTTGGATTTTGGATGAAGGGCTCTGAGCTAGGGTTGCCAACCTCCAGGTACTTGCTGGAGATCTCCTGCTATTACAACTGATCTCCAGCTGATAGAGATCAGTTCCCCTGGAGAAAATCGCTACGTTGGCAATTGGACTCTATTGCATTGAAGTCCCTCCCCTCCCCAAACCCTTCACTCCTCAGGCTCTGCTGCAAAACCCTCCCACCGGTGGCGAAGAGGGACCTGGTAACTCTACTCTGAGCCCAGGTACACTGCTCTAGGACTGGAAAGATGGCCCCCAGAGTGAAATGACAGGCCCGGGGAGTAGCAGATATGTTCTGGGCCTGGAATAACAGCCCCAGAATGGAATGAGAGCCCACTGGGAAAGGGTTGCCAGCCTCCAGGTAGTGGCTGGAGATCTGCTATTACAACTGATCTCTAGGCAACAGAGGTCAGTTCACCTGGAGACAGGGTTGCCAACTTCCAGGTACTTAGCAAACTAAAGAACAGCAACAACTGCAAACAATATACAAAACAGCAACTCTTTATGCTGCAATAGGCACATAAGAAAACAACCAGTATCTGGTAAAGTAATGGACAATGCCAAAACTTCTTAATTGGCCACAAAGAAAAGTCCCAGCTAGGAATATTTTCTTTCTCTTCCAAGAGGTAAGGTGATGGAATAGTCCAACAGAAGCCCGGTTTTCTTTCTGTTTCGGCTTGAAACATAGCCTTCCTCAGGGGCCACTACGTAAATAAATTAAACATTATGCAGTACATCGGCATAAAGAATAATCACACAAAATTAAAGAAGAACAATGTTACAAGTACTCACACGCTAGCTGTAAATTACAATGCTTCCGCTTTGGCAGAGTCGCCTTGTTACCGCCCCACTTAAATATACAAAAATCACGTGAAAAGGTGTGACTCAGCTAGAATGATTTAAAGTGACAACGCACCAATATGTTAAAGCATACATACATTGATGCAAAAGTACATTAATGCAAAAGTATACAAAGAAACAACAATGCATGTCAACAGATGGTTACAGATAATTATAAATAACAAGTTAAGTCTAGCGCAGTATTTAGACCTTTAGGAGAAAGAGTGTCAAAAAATTGGATGTATTTAGATTCTTGTCGTTTTAAGACAAGATCAAGATCAGTCCTGTCATAATTGTGTGCGCTCACAAAGCGCCATAAAACAAAAAAAGAAAGATCTTCATCGGAATGGTTGTGCTCCATAAAGTGTGATGTCAGGGGTGCCTCAACCACGTGATTTCTTAATCTAGATCTGTGCTCGCTGATGCGGTATTTGATAGGTCTCAATGTTTTTCCAATGTACCAAAGTTGGCACGTACAAACCACGCAATAGATCAGACAGCGAGAGTCACAATTATTAAAGCTACGTATGGAAAAAGCTTTCCCTGTAGTTGGATTAGTAATCTCTTTCACCGTTAGCATATATTTGCAGTTTAGGCAAGAGCCGCATTTGTAGTTACCTGCTGGTAAATGTGAGCTGGCACTACTTTGTTGTGAGGTGTGTACTAACATGTCTCTAAGCGATCTAGTTCGTTTGTATGACATTCGAGGTGGTAAAGAGCATCCTGGTAAATGCTGTACTAAATGCCAATGTTTGTAGATTATTTGGCGAATCAGAGGGGACATGGATGTGTATTGCAATACACAAGTGAGCAGCGATTCCTTTTGTGTGCAGGAGTAATTCTGTTCTGGATTTCTGGTGAGCTCTAATCTTTGCACATTCTATCACGTGATTGGGGTAACCCCGATGTTGAAGAGCCTGCGTGAACGCACTCATAGAGACTTTGTAATCTGCCCCATCAGATGAGTTTCTTTTAAGCCTGAGAAGCTGGCTGTAAGGAACGTTATCCTTTAAATGAAGGGGAACTTCCAGGTACTAGCTGGAGATCTCCTGTTATTACAACTGATCTCCAGCCAGTCAAGATCATTTCACCTGGGGAAAATGGCCGCTTCCGCAATTGGACTCTATGGCATTGAGGTCCCTCCCCTCTCCAAACCCTGCCCTCCTCAGTCTCTGTCCCAAAAATATCCCAGTATTTCCCAATCCGAAGCTGGCAACCCTACTTGGAGAAAATGGCCACTTTGGAAGATGGGCTCTATGGCATTATACCCCACTTAAGTCCCTCCCCAATCCCTGCTCTCTTCAGGCTCCACCCTCAAAATCTCCAGGTATTTCTCAATTCAGACCTGGCGATCCTGTCCCGGGAGTAGTATGAGTGTTCTGGGCCTGGAATGACAGCCCCCAGAGTGAAATGACCGCCCCCGTGAGTAGCAGATATGTTCTGGGCCTGCAATGACAGCCCCCAAAGTGGAATGAAGGCCGCTGGGAGTAGCAGAAGTTTTCTGGTACTGGAATGACAGGTGCCAGAGTAGTAGGGTTGCCAGGTTCCTCTTCACCACCAGTGGGAGGATTTTGGGGCGGAGCCTGAGGAGGGTGGGGTTTCGGGAGGGGAGGGACTGCAATGCCATAGAGTCCAATTGCCAAAGCAGCCATTTTCTCCAGGTGAAATTATATCTATCGGCTGGAGATCAATTGAAATAGGAGGAGATCACCTGCTACTACCTAGAAGTTCAGTCAATTCAAAAAAACAGCTCAAGCGTTACAATTAGCAAAAGACAAATGTTATATTCAAAGGCAATGAGTATGAAAACAACACACTACCATAAACACAAAATCAAACTGTACCATAGGCATACAGGAAAAAAAATGCGTAGCAACAGCTAAATAGATGGAACTCAACAAGGTAAGTAGGCTACAAAGTTCATTCCCAAAGTTGCTATTTGCACTGGTAGATCCTGCTGAAAGCAATCTGGAACGGGAGCTGATAGACATGCGCACAACGGCGGTTGTCGAAGTAAAGTTGGTCATACGCAGTAACACAATTGAAGGTAAGTGAAAGCTGGAAAAGATGGACATGCGCAGTGGACAAATTCGCCGAAAACGGAAGTAGCGCAACTTTCAAAATAATAATAACTTAGTAGCTGTTTGGAAATCAAACTGTAGCCTTGGTGCAGGGAACAAGATGAACAGAACGTGGTCTCTAGATTGTAATCACGTTTCACTAGAAGCCTTCGTCACCCTGGAGAAGGGAGTGTGGGATGGAATTAATTAATGTGTCAATATAAACATGCATAAATATAATTACAAAAGTTAAGAATTCCGTAACAAACACCAACTGAAAATAGTAAAGCACAGGTTTGATATCTATCGGCTGGAGATCAGTTGAAATAGAAGGAGATCTCCTGCTACTACCTGGAGGCTGGCAATCCTACAGAGTAGAATGACAGCCCCTGTGATAGGAATCTGTGTATGGTATTTCATTCCACTCAAAGGTTTGTGGTTACAGGTGTAGAGGACTGATTTCAATCATAAGGCTGCCGTTCCACCCAGCCCCAAAACACTTCTCCTATTCCCAGGAGCTGACATTCCACTCTGAGACCTGTCATTCCCGTTGCAAAGCCATTCTGCTACTCCCAGGGGCTGTCATGCTACTCTGGAACCCAGCTTGTTCAGTCTGTGCTGGTAAAGACCAGGAATTCAGGGACTTCTACCTGTAGCTTTGATTGTGAAAAGCTGACGCAGAGCCGAGACAGCTCAGTGCTACTTGGTGAAGCTCCAAGATTTGTTCATGAAAAAGGACCAAGATTTTCTGTCGTACCAAAACCTGAGATTAGTCAAGTCAATTCAAGTTTATTGATACGGTCTATTTGACCAGCCAGAAGTTAGTACATCAAATTACTTAACTTGATAACATTGTAAAACTTACAAATTACAAAAATTGATAAAAGTCTGATATTAATAAAATGTAAAATATTAGTGCATAACACAGAAGTAGGCTTACCATCTTAAAATTACTAAAAGTGTAAAAGTATAAAAGAATTCAACATTTTCCACCCTATTTTTGCATATTTTAATTACGATGGCACAAAATTTGGCAGTGGGGAGTGAAAGATGAGGAATCTCCCCCATCAGTAGTTTCTTAGACAGGAACTCAACCAACTTGTCTGGGAATCCGCTGATCAGGGGAGCAATAAGTCTAATACGAGCCCCATGATAAAATGGGCAGCTGAACAATACATGTTCGATAGTTTCAATGTCGCCTGCCCTACAAGGGCACAAAAACCTAAGATTACATTCTGGGGTCATTCTAAATTGCAGAACTACGATCAAATCCTGAGAAAATTCATTTTTAAAATAAAAAATTCAAAAGCGAGCGGTGACTTCTACTCCTCATCAATATGGCATTTTTCTACTGCTGCTCCTTCATTCTTTTTAACGAACAGAATTGTCAGATCTAATTTTTCCATCAGAACCGTCAGATCTAATTTTTCCATTCTAAGTCTGAACAAAACACCATGCAATCACTTTCCTTCCCATGTGGTAACACAACACTGTCCAGTAATTACCATCCGCTGGTTTATCTACAGCATGTTATTATTGGGGCTGTCCCTCCCAGCGCAGAGCCTTTATGTTAGCCAGATTAAACACATTCCCATCAGCCATAGTTTCTGGCAGATATCGGGGTATTCCCCGGAACAAAAGACTTTGCAGCTGTCCGTTGAGAGAACCAGAATCAGTAGAGCACATTCTTTTATATTGCCCCCTGTATTATAAACAACACTTATAAGTAATTAAAAAGGTAAAGGTCCCCTGTGCAAGCACCAGGTCATTCCTGACCCATGGGGTGATCTCACATCCTGACGTTTCCTAGGCAGACTTTTGTTTATGGGGTGGCTTGCCAGTGCCTTCCCCAGTCATCGTCCCTTTACCCCCAGCAAGCTGGGTACTCATTTTACCAACCTCGGAAGGATGGAAGGCTGAGTCAACCTTGAGCCGGCTACCTGAACCCGACTTCCGTCGGGATCGAACTCAGGTTGTGAGTAATTAACTCTCACATTATGCCCTTAAAAAATCCAGCATATGATGGCATCCCGCTTTTATTAGCGGACAGGGCATCTGTTGTTTCCGAACATGTGGCAGAGTTTCTGACGATTGTTATTAAAAATTAAAAAACCAGAGGGGAAGGAAATAAATAAATAAAACCAACTGAGTCGGTTTATAGATAATGGTTACCAATAAATAAAAGGGTGCTGTGTCAGTTGGCGTTAGCTGTGGTTCTTATCTGTTGTCAAGAAGAATGTATGATTACAGTATGAAGAGTTTTAATTCAATAGTCATGTTTTTGTTATATTGTTGTAGGTGAGACCCTTCTGAACGAGATGGAGTACATGTATGCATGCTTGTTATTATCATGCCCATAAAGGTGACTGGAACTGAAACGGAAACTGATTATTGGGACTGAAAAGGGATTCGTGAGAACCACTTGATGATAATGTTAGACATGGACCTTTAATACATCCCACCGATGTACTAAGAGTTTGAAAATGTTATAAAAAATACTGTTCGCACTTTCTAGGTATTTCCACCGATATATTAAGAGTTTGAAAACGTTATAAAAATACTTTTTGCACTTTGTTTGGCCCCTTTAGCTGTGAAGACGTCTTCCAACCATTTATTAGCCGTGGTATCCAAAAACCCTTTTAAAGCGATTTTTTAATAACATTTTCAAACATCGCTGGGAATACAAAATTTGGTAACCCCCTTAATCTAGTGCGCCTACATCCCCTCCCCCGGATGTTTTTGCCCAGCAGTACTTTCTCACCCATATTGGAGTGTACCCCCTTCTGTCCAGATGTTTTTGCCCAGCAGTACTTTCTCGACTGTACTGGAACGTGCTTACATCCCCCCCCCCAAATTGGATGTTTTTGGCAAGTGGTACCTCCTCGCCCATATTGGAGCGTGCCTATTTCCCCCCTCCCCTTTTAATTTTTTTCTCCAATGAGTCGTCGTAACGCTACCACATACTAACACCACATTTTGTTCCATGAACAATGGATTGGGGCACACAAGAAGACGAGTTGGTTTTTATATGCCGACTTTCTCTACCACTTAAGGGAGAATCAAACCAGCTTACTATCACCTTACCTTCCCCTCCCCCCAACAGCCCCTGTGAGGTAGGTGGGGCTGAGAGAGTGTGACTAGCCCAAGGTCACCCAGCTGGCCTCGCGTGTAGGAGCAGGGAAACATATCCAGGTCACCAGATTAGCCTCCGCCGCTCATGTGAAGGAGTGGGGAATCAAACCTGGTGCTCCAGATCAGAGTCTACCGCTCCAAACCACTGCTCTTAGCCACTACACCATGAGCGGGGTTTTATTCTGCAAGGAGGATGTTTGTAAACAGGTTCAGGTAATGGCGACCGAGCCAGGAGAGGATAATTTAAAATGTAAATGGCCAGAGACCGCCCAACACATGTCAACAAAACCAACGCCCAATAGCGTTGTAACTCTTTTTTTAAAAAAAATGTTTTTTAAAAGGTGGCAGTAACGCCTCCCAGGAAAAGCAGTGCAGTTTGGAGAGGTGGCAGATGACAGGCGGGGGAACCAAGCCTGTCAGTTTTGCAGCGAAACACTTGGCTGGGGAAGGACAGTGGCCGCCTTGAAGCTGCGGCTTATGATCTTGCCGCGGGGGAAGCTAGCTGTGACACATGTGCAGAAAAGAAGAAGAGAGAAGAAGAGTTGGTTTTTTATATGCCGACTTTCTCTACCACTTAAGGGAGACTCAAACCGGCTTACAATCACCTTCCCTTCCCCTCCCCACAACAGGCACCCTGTGAGGTAGGTGAAGCTGAGAGAATATGACTGGCCCAAGGTCACGGAGCTGCCTTTGTATGGAGGAGCGGGGAAACATATCCAGTTCACCAGATTAGCCTCCGCGGCTCATGTGGAGGAGCGGGGAATCAAACCCGGTCCTCCAGATCAGACTCCACCACTCCAAACCTCCGCTCTTAACCACTACACCATGCTGGCTCCAACATTTGGCTAATGCAAAATAGGGAGATCTATCTGTGATTCAACCAGGACAGACAGATAACCCCCCCTCCAAAAAAATTAATGGCACATACAAGAGTCCCCCTGTCACAAGCAGATGGAGGAACCTACTCTGTAGGCGTGGTATAGTGGTTAAGAGAGGTGGTTTGGAGCGGTGGAGTCTGACCTGGAGAACCGAGTTTGATACCCCACTCCTCCACATGAGCAGCGGAAGCTAATCTGGTGAACTGGATTAGTTTCCCCACTCCTCCACATAAAGCCAGCTGGGTGACCTTGGGCTAGTCATACTCTCTCAGCCGCACCTATCTCACAGGGTGTCTGCTACGGGGAGGGAAAGGGAAGGTGATTGTAAGCAGGTTTGATTCTCCATTAAGTGGTAGAGAAAGTCGGCATATAAAAACCAACTCTTCTTCTTCGCCCAGCAGGAAAAGCATGATTTCTGGTCCTTTACATAGCACACTGCTATTGGTCCCTCAACACCACAATTAAGTACCCAAAAGGTCAAGAAAATATAAATAAAAGTAAAAATCCAAGGCCCAATGTTAAACACTCAGCGCATTCCTGAAAGGAATGCCTGCGCCGGGCTTAAGAGGCAAATTAGCGGCATTGCCTCCTAAAGAGCTAAAAGCTGGTGTATCTTCCCAAAATTAAAAAGGAGCGTTCCCGAGCCGAAAGTGCTTGGGAGGCCGACTAACGTTATGCCCCAGGAATGCCAACCGGGCACCAGAATGCCTCCCGGCTCGCTGCTGCACTCCAGGGCTGGGGCCACTCATGCCGTAGTCGGCCTCCTAAGGGCTTTGGGCCCATTTTTCAGGAATGGGTTGTAAAAATTATGTAGTACAAAATTCTTATACATTTATTTCAGGATAAAATCTCATGTCACATATAGGGCATTGCAACAGCCTACCAAACTGACATACTCATATAACGCAGTAAGACATAAAATAACACAATTATACTCTAAGAGAGCCAGTGTGGTATAGTGGTTAAGAGCGGTGGTTTGGCGCAGTGGACTCTGATCTGGAGAGCCCGGTTTGATTCCCTGCTCCTCCACATGAGTGGAGGAAGCTAATCTGGTGAACTGGATTTGTTCCCCCACTCCTACACACGAAGCCAGCTGGGTGACCTTGGACTAGTCACAGCTCTTAGAGCTCTCTCAGCCCCATTTACCTCACAGGGTGTCTGTTGTGGGGAGGGGAAGGGAAGGTGATTGTAAGCTGGTTTAATTCTTCCTTAAATGATCGAGAAAGTCAGCATATAAAAACCAACTCTTCTTCTTTTGGCCATACTGCCTTCTTCAGTGGTCTAAGCAATCAACATTCCCGACTCAAAGATATACATAAATCTATTTAACAAAAACTTTATGATTGTGTGTGTGCTGTTATCGCAAATATAAAACTTTAAATTTAAAATATAAAACTGCAACCCTTCTTCCTCTGTTTTAGACTTCCATCCACAAGGGAAACTAATCCTTGTGTATGTATCCCTCTAAAATGAGGGGATGTAATATTGCAGCCATAAATACAATTATCTATATCTCATAATCAAAAAGTATTCATAAAGTCTGGAGTAGTAATCAGGAAATGCCCAGCAGGAAAAGCATGATTTCTGACCATTTCCGTAGCACACTGCCAGTGGTCCCTCAACATTGTGTCATCCTTTAAAGCAGCTTAAAGAGCTGCAGGAAAAATTCCATTATATTCTGGGAAAGCCCTGTCTGAGGATCCTTTGAAAGACAAATTATGTTTCGACAGAGGACCGAATCAGATCTCACCAATACGTCCCATTTGCTGGCATTCTTCTCCCAACTGTAGCCGTTTTTGCAAGGTTTTTTTAAAAAATCAGTCGAAACATTTGACTTCAGACTTGGCTCCAATTGTTTCCCCATCAAATCCTTTGCCCGTGTCATCCCAGGAGAACTCGTGGAAATGCAAAGGCCCCTTTGCAGGAGAGGTGCTGCTCGCCTCCACATGGGCCTGGGCTTCGCCTCAGCTGTCAAATAGCCTGCAGCAATAATGGTAAACAAAATGACTCAAGAGTAAATCAACTAACTATTCTTTTTAAATCCTGGAAGCAGCGCTCGCTTTTCTGTAATAGCTCTTCCCACAGAACAGTGATCCAGGAAACACCATCAGTGGGGAAACACCATGGTCCTTTACGCATGGGTACTTGGACTCACGTTCATCCTTGGTCTGTCTTGGTTGTTCCTTGGAGTTATGCATAAGTTTTCCATCCATTAGTGATGCCCAGTCTTGCGAATCCTGAGATTTCCCGTTCCTGTTGTAACCTGATTCCTCCATCTCCCTTGAGATCAGCTCAGGTGAAATCATGCATAAGCCAAAGTGCGGGACAGGGAAGCTGTGTGTGTGTGTGTTGGGGGTGTGTGTGACATTTTTTCTTTCAGTAAGTGCTCCAGCCAATTACAAAGCAGCGTTTCAAGGGGTGGGGACTCAGATGCTTTCTGATTTTTTTTCTCCCACCCAGAGTTCTTTCTGAGCAGACTTTTGTCTCAGTACTGGTGTTAAAATGACGCTTGGCTTTCTTCCCCCCACCCCTTGGTCTCATTCCATTCCTTTTAAAGAGCTCCATTTGTGGTTTTTAACATGGCTGGGGGGAGAGAGGGACTGGGCGTTTTTCTCACAGCAAGCACAACAGTCAGTTACAAAGCAGTGTTTTCAAAGGGAGGGGACTCACCCAGATTTGAGCTGGTGGATTTGCTGGTGCATTGTGTTGTTGTTTTTAATCCGCAACAGAAAAGTGTTGGTCAAGTGAGTGTTGAACCCCAGGTAAAACTCCTATGCATAGGTGACCAATGTGTTGTATCAAAAGTTGTCTTTCATTGGTTAGCACCACCCCTGCCTCATAAATAGCTTTACAGTTTAATGCCTCAGGGCTAGGGTTACCATGGACAGTGGAGACCTTCTGGTATTACAATCAATCTCCAGAATACAGAGATCAGCTCCTCTGGAGACAATGGCCGCTTTGGAGGATGGATCCATTCTGTTGATCCCAGCAACAAAAGTGGACTAGAAATAATGTAAATAAATAAAAAAGGTAAGTCCTTTTTTCTTTCCCTTTATAATGCTCATTTTAAGCCCAGGGAGCTTGGTTTCAGCTATCAAAACCAAGCGAGGATAGAAGGGTTACATTCCCCTCTCCCTACTTAACCCCCACACAAACCTGAACTGGCCTTTGTCAATTCTCTTTTGGGCCCTAGGATCGCCAACCTCCAGTTGGGGATTGGAGATTTCCTGCAATTATAACTGATCTCCAGATGACAGATATCATTTCCCCTGGGGGGAAAAATGGCAGCTTTCGAGGGTAGACTCTATGGCAGGGGTGTTGAACTCAATTGTTACGAGGGCCAGACATAAATGTCACTTGGTCAAGCCAGGCCATGTCTCGTCAGTCCAGATTGATAGTGTGTGTGTGTGGCTGGCTCGTAAACTGCATAAGAGCTCTCAAGGGGCCAAAGCCGGCCCTCAGGCCTTATGTTTGACACCCCTGCTCTATGACATCGCACCCTGCTGATGTCTTAGGGGTGTGGAGGGGGGAGGTAGTTGTGAATTTCCTGCATTATGCAGGGGGTTGGACTTGATGGCCCTGGTGGTCCTTTCCAACTCTATGATTCTATGATGTCCCACCCTTCCCCAAACCCTGTCTTCTCCAGGCTCCACCCCCAAATGTTCAGGAATTTCCCAACCTCGACTGGGCAACCTCTAGTTTTGGCCCTCAGTTCCAACCCAGAGATTCCCTCTGCATTGTCAAACATATTGTTATAGCAAGAGAAAAACAGCCAGGGCTTCTCTTATCTCTTCCACCTGCTCCCACGCCAGCAGTGAAACCCTGGGCCCCCATGGGAGGTCGGTGATATTCATGAGGGCTCATGGGGGAACTGGCATTGGAAGCTGGAGCTAACTGACCTGCTACAGTATTTTGTGAGTGATCTCAAAGATCTCTGAGTCTTTTAAGAGTTCATTTCGGCTAGGGTTGCCAGGTCCCTCTTCATCCCTGGTGGGAGGTTTTCGGGGCAGAGCCTGAGGAGGGTGGGGTTTGAGGAGGGAAGGGACTTCAATGCCATAGAGTCCTGTTGCCAAAGTGGCCATTTTCTCCAGGGGAACTGATCACTGTCGCCTGGAGATCAGTTGTAATAGCATGTCAGGCTGTTATCTCGGTTTAGATGTTTCCTTTCGTTTCTCTGCTGCACCGTCCAGACTCAAGGACGGCTACACATACCAAAGCCTGGGAACCTCACTCCTGGGAAATAATGCTCTGTTTATGCTTTGTAATCTCCCGCCATTTCTCTGCCTTATATTTCCAAATAACGGACAAGACAAGCCATAGTTGTCATCTTTCTTTCAATGCACTGTATTGCCTATTTGACCAGTAAAGCCATCTGCTTGGAATCTGATTGTCTCTGTGGTGATTTCTGGTTCGATGGGTCAAGAGCTTACATTATGACAGCTATCTCCTTATCCCTTCTTCATCGATTCTTTAGTCAGGCTGGAGCCCTGGAGGGTTCGCCTGCCACTCGGATGGGAGCTAGGAGGGCGCTCTCTGAGTGAACCGTGACTACTGCTTCTTGGAACCCTGGAGTCCTCCTCAGAGGATCCTACCCTCCTACGGGACATAGTAGCGGAACTCTTTAGGACTAATTCAGAGGTTTGCCGCTTGAGTGGACTGGTCCAGACGCAGTGGCGATCTCTAGTGAGGGTTCTCTGGATGTTAACGTCTGAGGATACTAATGCTTGTTTAGACCTCCAGGATTTTGATCAGTTACTGGATGATGCCCGGCTGGCAACTGAGGACTTACAAATACTAACCAGTTTATTGGATAAGCTTATTGCCCGTGAGACTCTCTCATCCACGGCCCTTAAGCGTCCTGCCGCCTTGGGGGAAGGTACCATGGCGGGGGCCGCACCGGCAAGTTTTTCTTTAGTACCCAATGCAGCTGACTGTCAAGCTGAAGCCAAGAGGGTCGCTATCCAGACAGCCCTCCACTTTGCGGATTGTACAAAGGATACCACAATAGCCACCTTGGCTCAACGTTTGACCCCGACGTTCGGGGACGATGCACCCGCGGTCGCGGTCCGAGTGCAACCATTGTTAGGTGGGGAGCCCGACCCCCTCCTCACGCTCCTGGAGACAGAACTTTTACCGCACGTTACCGCAGCTGCCGCTCTGAGGCTTGAAAACGCACAGGTTCTCGCGGATAGGGAAGCTGCTGAAGCGGCTAAGGCGGAAGCCGAGGCTCAAGCCGCAAGGGACAAAGAGCAGCAGTTGGCTGCGGATCGGGCGCGGACAGGAGGCCGCCCCAAAGACTCCGGACGGAGCGGTCCTCCATTGGGTCTGTCGTTTTCCCCGGTATTTGCCCCGTCGCGCACAACCCAATGCGCACGCCACCTCACGGAACGATGCCAAGACTCCGAGGAGTCTGAGGAAGAGGACTTGTATGGAGACAGTTCTCAATGGGCCACAAGTTTTCGCTCAAGCAAACCTCATCGTACAGTTGGCCCGGGTGAGGACGTTCACCTGTTACGAGCTCAAAACTGGGAGCTATCTGGCCGTATAGATCAACTCCAAGAGCTAATGGAACGCTTGCTTCAGGACAACAGGCAGTTACAGCAGGCCTTGACAGCCCCGGCACAACCCGTTCCACAGGGGGCTGCAGTACCGATTCCACAGGGAGTGCCAGCCCAGCCACCCGCTAATGTGCCTGTTCAACCCCTGGTTCCCGGAGGTCCCGTGCTGCCGGCACCCAGGGCACCCGTGCAACCGAGCCAACCTTTGCCCGGTCCTTGGAAACAACTCAAATTAAAAACTACTTACGATGGATCTCTTGAAACCCTGCCCTGTTTCTTGCATCAGGTAGACAGTTATATGCGAGAACAAGGACAGTTCTTCCCTACAGAAGACAGCCGGGTTCGCTATGTGGCTTCCCTTTTGACAGGTAAAGCAGCTGACTGGATGGTACTCCAGTTCGACACCCGGTCCCGCTCTATCCGTTCCCTCAACAATTTCATGACTGCCTTACGGAGGAGGTTTGAGGATCCCTTTCTGGGGGAACGAGCCAAAGCGGAGCTTCTACAACTAAAACAAGGCTCTACTCCAGTTCGAGAATTCGCCGATGAATTCCAGAGACTAGCAAGCAGAATTGTGGGCTGGCCCAAAGCCACCCTGATTCACCATTTCAGGAAAGCCTTACACCCTGACATTTTGAACTGGTCGTATATGCGGGGTGATCCCGACACCCTCGAGGATTGGATTCTATTAGCCGAGGAGGTGGAAAGCCGCTGGCGCTTTATTTCCCTTGTCAGCCAAAGAAACAAGGAGAAAAGCGTCCAAAAGCCCCAGCCTAAGGCACCGCTCCTCAATCCGCGGAAGCCCGCGCGTCCGCCCCAGGATCGCGAAACAAGATTTCAAAGAGGTGCTTGCCTCACTTGTGGGGAACTGGGCCACTTTGCGGCAGTCTGTCCACATCGCCCTGAACCCTTTCGCCCCAGCATGGCACCCCGAGCTGGAGGACGACCTCAACGCAGAGGCACCGCGGCCTCCCGCAGCGCAGCGCCGGGGAGACCCACACCCTCTGCACTTCACGTTGAGGACTCATCTCACCTTCCTACATCGACTGACCCAGCCGGGTCCCGGATTACAAATGCCCCATTGGGGGACAATTCTCCTTATTCAGACGAAGAGAACCCATGGAATCCTCCAGCGCTGAATCTTGAAACCCCCCTTGATTTGTCAAAAAACGGCTCCGGTCTGTGGTGAGTGGAGCGTCTCCACAGACCCCTGCAGAATCTCCTGCTAAACCGAAAGCTCCCACCAAGGTGAAGGAAGTGGAAACCATCGTTTATGTGGACACAGTTTTACAACACTATAAAGGTGGTCCCCAACTACCCGTTAAGGCACTCATTGACTCCGGTTGCGGTCGCACTCTAATCAATGAGGCCACCTTTGCAGCACTCAAAGTCAAATCTGAGGCTTTACCAGCCCCCGTCCAATTTGCCCAAATGGACGGAAGCCATTTCAAGGGGGGCCCCGTTGATCATCGCACTACAGAGGTGGCGATGGGTATTGGCTCCCACTGGGAGCAAATAGACTTTACCATAGCCCCTATCCGATTTGAAGTGGTCTTGGGAATTAACTGGATTAAGGGACATAGTCCCAGTATAGACTGGGAGACGAACACTATCTCCTTTGCCAACCCCAAATGCAATCAGCACCGACAGCACGTCGCGGTGCTGTCTCCACCCGCTCCAGCATTAACCTCCGATGTCCCATAACCGCCGACCCTACCTGATGTATACCAGGACTTTGCGGATGTCTTCAACATTAAAGAATGTGATGCCTTGCCCCCCCACCGGGCCACTGACTGTGCAATTGAGGTGGTGAAGGACTGCACATTAACCAAGAGTAAGATTTACCCTATGAGCGCTTCCGAGCGCACTGTACTACGGGACTTTTTAGACAAAAACCTTGCCAGAGGGTTCATTCGCCCATCGAATGCCCCAAACTCAGCCCCCGCATTTTTCGTCCGAAAAAAGGAGGGCGACCTTCGCCTATGCATCGACTTCCAAAAGCTCAATGCAGTTACCCAAGCTAACGCCTACCCTATACCGCTGATTTCAGATATTTTGGGGCAATTGCAGGAGGGTCGTATATTCTCCAAGTTGGACTTAGTAGAAGCCTACTACCGGGTCCGTATCCGCGAGGGAGACGAGCCCCTCACTGCCTTCTCTAGCTGTTTTGGAATGTTTGAATTCCTCGTGATGCCTTTCGGGTTAAAAGGGGCCCCGGGGGTCTTCATGCAACTCATCAACGAAATCCTCCACGATTTGCTGGGTGGTGGTTTATTTGGATGACATTCTTATTTATTCGAAAACCATGGATGAGCATGTTGCTCTGGTCCGAGAAGTTCTGCAGCGCCTGCGCAATCACCAACTCTTTGCAAAGGTGGCTAAATGCGAATTTCATCAGAGCAGAATAACGTTCTTAGGATACATAATCTCCCACCATGGCCTTAGCATGGACCCTGCCAAGGTCCAATCCGTCCTCGATTGGACTCCTCCCTCCAACCGCAAACAAGTGCAACAGTTTCTAGGTTTTGCTAATTTCTATCGTGGGTTCATCCCTAACTTCGCCCAAGTGGCGCTACCCATTACTGACCTGCTGAAAACAAAAGGTAAAGAAAGCTCGGCTACATTACCCTCTGCTAAGATACTGTGGACTGATCAATGCCAGGTCGCTTTTGTAGCCCTCAAACGCCTCTTCACTTCGGAGCCCGTGCTACGGCACCCTGACCCGAATCAAATGTTCATTGTGCAAGTCGATGCCTCCGACGTGGCTATGGGAGGGGCCCTTCTCCAAAGAGGACCGGATGGTCTCCTTCACCCTTGCGCTTACTTCTTGAAGAAGTTTGCGCACTCCCAACTGAACTGGCCCATTTGGGAGAAAGAGGCATCGGCCGTTCACCATGCACTTACTCTATGGCGACAATTCCTGGAGGGGTCTAAAGTGCCCTTTGAAGTTTGGACCGATCACAAAAATCTAGCTGCCCTCACGGGGACCCATAAATTGTCCGCAAAACAGCAGCGTTGGGCAGATTTCTTTGCTCAGTTTCGTTTCGTCCTGAAGCATGTCCCTGGGAAACAAAACGTTCTCGCAGATGCTCTCTCCCGGCTGCCTCAGTACCCAGTGAAACTCGATCGGCCAACAGACTCTTTATTTACACCCGCGCAAAGAGAAGCCCTACCCGTGCTGGCTGTACAAACCCGATCCCAAACGCTGCCCCCACAACGGAAGCACGGGACTGACGCACCAGCTCCTCCAACCCAACTGGTCGCCAAGCCGCCTGCAGTCAGCGCACCACCGCACGTAAGCTCTTCCCCCTCGTCGGCCCCCATATCTGCTCCTGCTTCCACCATAAAACAGGGGGGTTCCCATCTCCGAGTCTTTTTTAAACTCCCTTCGGGCACAATGCCTAATGGAACGCTCCGCTCAAACCCTGCCTCCCGATATAATCGAACAAGGAGGGTTGTTGGTACAAAGACTCGAAATTGTACGTGCCCAAAACACTCCGAAAAGAAGTCTTACATTTGGCTCATGGAGTAAAAACAGCTGGACACTTTGGCTTCCTAAAAACCCTTCAACTGTTTCACAGGCAGTTCTGGTTGGGGGGAATGCGCTCTGACATTGACTCTTTCATTCGCAGCTGTCCTGTTTGCACCACTGTCAAACGTTCTCAAGGCAAACCTCCAGGACTACTGCAACCACTTGAAACACCCAGCAAACCCTGGGAAGTGATTGCTATGGATTTTATGACGGATCTCCCTCTCAGCGGGGGAAAAACTGTGTTATGGGTTATCACTGACTTATTTTCTAAGCAAATACATTTGGTTCCATGTGCGGGGATCCCCTCCGCTCAGAAGTTGGCCCGCCTCTTCATGTCACATGTCTTTAGACTACATTCGTTTCCACGCAAGATAACCTGCGACCGCGGAAGTAGTTTCGTTGCTAAGTTTTGGAAAGCTTTTCTTAAATTGGTGGGGGTGGAACAAGGGTTGTCTAGTGCATACCATCCCCAAACAGATGGTCAAACTGAGCGTGTTAATGCTGTACTTGAATGTTATTTGCGCTGTTATGTCAATTACCACCAAGATGACTGGGTAGAACTGTTGCCTTTTGCAGAATATGCCTACAATAATGCTGTACATCAATCCACAGGTTTCAGCCTGTTTTATGCGGTGTATGGACAGGACTTCGGTCCTATCTCCCCTGTAGAAGGGTCAGAGGGGGAGGGGGATGCTGACATTGCCTCATGGGCTCACACCCTCCGTACAACATGGCCCTGGCTGATTAGCAACCTGGACCAAGCCAAGCGCAAATACAAAGCGCAGGCTGACAAGCATCGTTCCCCAGATATGGACCTGCAAGTGGGTGACCTAGTATACCTTTCCACCAAAAACCTGCGCTCCACCCGTCCTTGCCATAAGCTCAGTGCTAGATACATCGGCCCATTTCCCATCAGCCGCCTCATAAATCCCGTCACGGTGGAATTGTCTCTTCCCAAAACTCTGAGGCGTGTGCACCCCGTTTTCCATGTCAGCCTTCTCAAGCCCCATGTTGCTTCCCCTCAATGGCACCCGGAGCCCCCTCCTGAACAACCCATAATGGTGGGGGGGGAGGAACATTTCGAGGTCTCCAAAATCCTGGATTCCCGCATACACCATGGGGCCTTGCAATACCTGATCCGCTGGAAACACTTCCCCCCTGCCTATGACAAATGGGTTCGCATGCGGGATGTCTCCGTCCCCAAACTCGTCAGCGCCTTTCACGATGCCTACCCGGACAGACCAGCCCCCTTGCTGGATGGGAGGGGGACTTAAGGGGAGCAGGATGTCAGGCTGTTATCTCGGTTTAGATGTTTCCTTTCGTTTCTCTGCTGCACCGTCCAGACTCAAGGACGGCTACACATACCAAAGCCTGGGAACCCCACTCCTGGGAAATAATGCTCTGTTTATGCTTTGTAATCTCCCGCCGTTTCTCTGCCTTATATTTCCAAAAAATGGACAAGACAAGCCATAGTTGTCATCTTTCTTTCAATGCACTGTATTGCCTATTTGACCAGTAAAGCCATCTGCTTGGAATCTGATTGTCTCTGTGGTGATTTCTGGTTCGATGGGTCAAGAGCTTACATAGCAGGACATCTCCAGCTAGTACTGGGAGCTTGGCAACCCTAATTTCAGCAGCTCAAAGATAGCCAAGATGTAAATGCCGTGCATGGATTAGTCGTATCAGTATTAGTACCATTATCTAGTAGAGGTTTTACTGCCAGGTTGTTCTTCCAGAAGAAAAAAAAAGCAGTCCATTGATGATGTTGCTTGCAACGTTTTATTTGCAATAATGTCATTTCCATTATTTTCTGGCATCCAGAGTTATATATATTTTTGGCAGCAGGCCCCAGGGGGTGATTCTTGTGATCGATTGTGCCTACTGGAAGGATACAACAGATTAAGGGTTTAATGAAACATGCCAATCCAAAACCTGAGCTGGTGCCTCAGAAACACTCATGTCCCCCCTTTCTCGCTTCCAGCTCATTTATTCAACCCCGGGCCAGCAATTTATGAAGGCTGCAGTCCTGTTTTCTTACAATAAACAGCAGTTCTGTTGTTAGATTCTGTAGGGGAGACCGAATCCTGACTTCGTATTCTCAACTTGGGCCCCAAATTCATATATTTCCCACCCTCAAGCCAAACTTCACATCTCCAGGTTCTCTAATTCCCTTGATGGTGCATATATTATTTTATTTATTTACTTTCTTTACATCCCATGTTTTCCCTCAGTGGGGACAAAAAGTGGCCAATGTCGTTCTCTTATCCTCTGTTTTATCCTCACAATGACCCTGTGGAGTAGGTTAGGCGGACAGTGTCGACTGGCGGCCCAAGGTCACCCAGCATTCCAACCTGGGTCTCCCAAATTAGGGCTGTTCGTATCAGTAAACGTGAACCGAAAAATAAACCAGAAATTAGCCGTTTCGGCAATATTTGGGCTTATTTTCGGCTGACTACCAAAACCTGTTGTAGACCTCTGTCGCCAGTAATGCGTTGACATCACTTCCCGTGCACTGGAAGTGATGTCATCACATTGCCGGTGCCATGTGGACGCTCTGGTATTTGGGCAAAAGCTCTATGATAAAAACGGCTTCTACCATAGAGTTTTTGCCCAAATACCAGAGTGTCCCCAGGCCATAACTGGAAACCCTATCCAAAAAAGTCTCTTCAAACAATGGAGTGGAGTCAGGGGAGGGTGGGGTTTGGGGAGGGGAGGGTCCTCAGTAAGGTATAATGACATAGAATCCACCCTCCAAAGCAGCCATTTTCTCCAGGGGAACTGATCTTGATCATCTGGTGATCAGTTGTAATAGATAGAGATCTCCAGGGGCTGCCTGGAAGTTGGCAACCCCTCATCTTGGACCTCTGGTCCCAAGGGCCACAGTGAGGTACAGAAATCATTTGATGGGCTGGGACAGAGTGGGAGGGTTGGGGCTGCCCCGTTTTACAAAGTCTCAGTGGTGAGTCTGGAGCTCCCAGCCAAAGCCAAGATTCACAGACGAGCTTCTTCAAGGACCGACAAAAAGGGTTCATGGGTCATCAGTGGGTTATAGGATATAGGATGTACTTTGGAAACTTTTGCTAACTTTTTTCTACTAATGGGATTCACCTAGCCAAGAAAACTCTTATAGGGCAAGAATGGACAGAAATGTCTTGGAAACACACTCCATCTGTCAGGAAGAAAATGAGAGGATAGAGATAATTAATGCCATTAATATTTGGCTCTCAAAGTCCAGGATTCCAAAGGAACGATGATTGACTTATTGATGGCATAGCTTAGGGCTGGGGGTGACTCTGGTAGATGGCAAGGAAGTTCGATGCAAATTGAAAGGAGATAGTTTTCTACAACACACTAATTGAGCCAGGGTAGTGTAGTGGATAAGAGCGGTGGTTTGGAGCGGTGGACTCTGACCTGGAGAACCAGGTTTGATTCCCCACTCCTCCACATGAGCTGCAGATGCTAATCCGGGGAACTGGAGCGGTTTCCCCACTCCTACACATGAAGCCTGCTGAGTGACCTTGGGCTAGTCACAGCTCTCTTAGAGTTCTCTCAGCCCCACCTACCTCACAGGTGTGTCTCTTGTGGGGAGGGGATGGGAAAATGATTGTAAGCTGGTTTGAGTCTTACTTAAGTGGTGGAGAATGTCAGCATATAAAAATCAAGTCTTGTTCTTGTTCTTCTTCTTCTTCTGTTCTTATTCAAACACTTTGTTGTGTTGTGAATGCAGTTTCACCACTGATCATTTATGAATTGCTCCATAATGGTGTCTATGGTTTCCAGTCTCCAGGTGGGGGCTGGTGATCTCCTGGAAATACGGCTGATTTCTTGACTACAGAGATCTGTTCCCCTGGAGAAAATGGCTGGTTTGGAGGGTAGACTCCATGGCTGAAGTCCTTCCCCTCTCCAAATCCCACCCTCCACAGGTATGCACCCCCCAAATCTCCAGGAATTTCCCAAGCTGGAGTTGGCAACCCAAAGTGCTAGTTGATAGCCAGGAACATATGAAGCTGACATACAGAATCAAGTACATCTACCATGCAATTAGGGTTGCCAGCCCCAGGAAGGGAAACACCCGGAGATTTGGGGGTTGAAGCTTGAGGAGGAGAGGGGTTTGGGGAGGGGAGGGACTTCAGTGGGGTATAATGTCACAGAGTCCATCTCCCAAAGTGGCCATTTTCTCTTGGTGAACTGATTTCTGTCACCTGGAGATCAGTTGTAATAGCGCGATAGCTCCAGCCGCTAGGGTTACCAGGTCCCTCTTCACCACCAGCAGGAGATTTTTGAGGCGGAGCCTAAGGAGGGCGGGGTTTGAAGAGGGGAGGGACTTCAATGTAGGATTGCCAACTGCCAGGTAGTAGCAGGAGATCGCCTGCTAATTCAAGTGACCTCCAGCTGATAGAGATCAGTTCCCCTGGAGAAAAATGCCCGCTTTGGCAATTGAACTGTATGGCATTGAAGCCCCTCCCTTCCCCAAACCCCACCCTCTTCAGGCTCCACGCCCAAAATCTCCCGCCGGTTGCAAAGAGGGATCTGGCAACCCCACTTCAATGCCATAGAGTCTGCCTTCCAAAGCGGCCATTTTCTCCAGGGGAACTGATCTCTATCGGCTGGAGATCAGTTGTAATAGCAGGAGATCTCCAACCACTACCCGGAGGTTGGGAACCCTACCAGCCTCCACCTGGAGGTTGGCAACCCTACATGCAATCCTAAGCAGAGTTACACTGTTCTGTCGGGATAGAAGGGTATAACTCCGTTTAGGATTGCATCACTAGTCCAATATTTGTCCACTTTGACTAGCAGTTGTTTTCTAATCCTTCCATCTAAAATTCTTTAACCTGGAGCTCTTGACTATTGAAACCGGGCCTTTTGGCATACAAAGCATGCCCTGTTTTTACCGCAGAGCTATAGCCATGTTTAAAGCTTAGAGAAAGCTTTAACAATCAATTAAAGTTCAAGGAAGATAAAGGAGGGAACATCAATTAAAGAAAAACAGGCATGCTGTCTGTACCGATCCCGCACCATTTGGCAGCATCTGATTTTCAATTAAATCCACCACGCAGACGCCAAGACTGTCTTCTGACAGTTGAGGAAAGGCCAGAGTGTCTCCTATGAGGTCTGAGACAGCAAGCGTCAGAGTGGAGGCATTAAAAAAGATTCTGTTTCCTGTGAGGAGGCCAGAAAGTGGAGATGTGTCGCTTCCTCTAACATACAGGCCATGCCACTTTTGATAAATGAGGGAATGAAGACCACAGCACCACACCGCTGTTACTGAATGGCACTGCAGAGATGGAAAGCCAGGTCAGGACACCCTTTGCTGACGTTCTCAGCAGCTGCTGTGAGGCAATACAGCTTAAGAAGAAGAAGAAGAAGAGTTGGTCTTTATATTCCGACTTTCTCTACCGCTTAAGGAAGAAACAAACCCGCTTACAATCACCTTCCCCTCTCCACAACAGGTAGGTGGGACTGAGAGAGCTGTGACTAGTCCAAGGTCACCCAGCTGGCCTTATGTGTAGGAGTGAGGAAACAAATCCAGTTCACCAGATTAGCCTCCGCCACTCATGGGGAGGAGTGGGGGATCAAACCCGGTTCTCCAGACCAGAGTCCACCGCTCCAAACCACCGCTCTTAACCACTACACCACGCTGGCTCTCCCCCTAATGCTAGGACGTTTGGAGGATGTTAACTCATCAGGTCGCCATGAGTTGGAAGCAACGTGACGTCACTTAAACACATACACCGATCAGTTCTCCCCTTTTTTGCCTTGTCACCGCTGAGCCACAATAGGTAAAGAAAGGGAGTGGGAAAGGGTTTTCTGGGTTAGAGGGGGTCTGGAGCAAGTTCTGTGATGCCTGCTCTTTTGTATAGGAGCAACGGGGAAAAGGGGCAAGAACGGGAGCATGAGAAGACTGTTCCCTCCTGTTCTTGGCCGAGTTGCAGCTGCTGCCATGATGGGTAGGGATGCCAACCTACAGGTGGTGGCTGGAGATCTCCTGCTATTACAAGTGAATAAAACCCAACCTAGAAAACAGAAGCTGGGTACCCAAGGTTGGGTAGAATTTTATATATATAAAGAGCCCCATGGTGCAGAGGGGTAAGCTTTAGTACTGCAGTCCAAAGCTCTGCTCACGACCTGAGTTCAATCCCAATGGGAGTCGGTTTCAGGTAGCCGGCTCAAGTCGGTTTCAGGTAGCCGGCTCAAGGTTGACTCAGCCTTCCATCCTTCCGAGGTCGGTAAAATGAGGACCCAGCTTGCTGGGGGATAAAGGGAAGACCACTGGGGAAGACACTGGCAAACCACCCCATAAACAAAGTCTGCCTAGTGAACATCGGGATTGACGTCACCCCATGGGTCAGGAATGACCCGGTGCTTGCACAGGGAACCAGAGAAATATAATTTATTAAAAGCGCTATGTCAAGTTTAAAATTATTTTATTTATTATTTTAAAACGTTAAAATAGCACAATGGCATTTCCTAAGGTTGATATCTATAACCACATGCCAGACACGTTTCGGCCTATTTGGCCTTCATCAGTGGTCATTTGAAACCCATGTAAAACCTGCACACATTTACAAAAATATACACGTATACAAACAGTTTAAATCAAACCAGGCATGTATATAGGTTGTATACTATATTACCAATTACTCAAACATCTGGTAAGATTGTAATACTGTTTTACATATGTCTCCCATATACAATGTGTGCGGTTATCAACCTAGTAAACCTCCCCCAACCCCGCCCTCCTCAGGCTCCACCCCAAAAACCTCCCACCAGTGGTGAAGAGGGTCCTGGCAACCCTAATGATGGGGGTGCATTTTTGTGTCTCCCTCAGTATAGAAGCATCCCTCTTCAGGACAAAGAACTAGGAAATCGTTCAAAAGGAAGCTGAACCGGAGAAATCCAGGGGACACTTCTTTCTAGGTCTTTAATCATGTGACCGAAATGCTGTGAAACAAAAAGAAATGATAATTATTGATATAGAAGCTAATCTCCTCCTGCTCACAGGCACCGCGGGCAAAGCTTTGTAAATAAATGTGCTTACTTGGAAGATTTAGCTGCTCGTTCCTGTTTGGCTTGATTATCTGTTTGCCAGGGTTCATCATCCTCTTATTTATTTATTCTTCAAATGTGGGAGGTAATACTTAATTTCTGATGCAAGGTAGGTCCTCTCATCAGTCCCATGACAGAGCTCTCATTTGAATACTAAGTGACATAATTAATCGAGTTTTATTTTCAAGGTTAGCGAAATGAATTTCATTTGGCGCAAGGAAGAAGTGAACGGCGCCAAAGAAGAACAGCAGCGCAACCAAGTTTGTCAACTGGGGCCGACGGTACAGGCAGTCCATTGCAAACCGCTTTACGCTGTTCGGGGAGGGTTTCTTTCCAATGTAATGAGTGATTTGGTTATGAAAACATAATTAGAAAAAGAATCGATGGAGTAATTAGATGGTTAGTTTCTACTCGGAACAATTTTTAAAAATCTCCATTTGTTTTCAATATGATTGATGAGGCAAAGGGAATTAATCTATATTTCTGACTCAAATTGCAGACATGCAGTTAAGTTGTCCTGATTCCAAATGTAAAAACTGAGAGAGGAAACAGCCGCTCCTTACTCCAGGGTTCGCTAACTCCATCCTCCTTTCTTCACCTGCTAGACCAGGGGTATTAAACATAAGGCCCCCAGGCAGGATCCGGCCCCTTGAGATCTCTTATCCGGCCCATAAGCCAGCCAAGGCAGCCACCACCCACAACCAAGTGGCATTTATGTCATATCCGTAGGGTCGCCAACCTCCAGGTGGTGGCTGGAGATCTCCTGCTATTGCAACCGATACAGATCAGTTCCCCTGGAGAAAACGGCCACTTTGGAAGGGGGACTCTATGGCATTGAAGTCCCTCCCCCCAAAACCCACCCTCCTAAGGCTCCACCCCCAAAATCTCCAGGCATTTTCCAGCCTGGACATGGCAACCTTATATAGTATAGCATCGCATAGTATTTCTCTTCTTTTTTTTTCTTTTTTTTAAAAAAGCTCTTTAAAAACCCACTTTTTACACTGCGTTTCATGTTAAAAACTCTTAAGGTATCTGAGCTGTCGGTTGGGAATTAATTTTCCTATATGCCCCTTTCGTTTGCTCCTGTCTATTTTTTTTTTTTGTATCCATTCCTTCCACTTTACTATTGCATCAGCTGCTTTTTGAACCAGCTCAGTATATTAGACAGCACTTATTAGTAGCTGATTTTAAACCTGATCTCATTAGACAAGCAAAAGGGTGTGCTTGTACTTTAGGTTTTTTTTCTCATTTCATTTTATTTGTTACAATCCAAGACCTGCTAACAAGAGGGCACAAGCTAAACACTAATGAAATACATAAAAACAGTAAAAGTTCGAAACTTAGTTAAGCGCTGGTTTTAGTAATACAAGGCAGTTAATAAAAGCATTGAAGCATCTGCTACCTTATCACCTGAGCCAAAAGTGCAAAATGTGGTTGCCTTAATAGTGGTTTCATTGAGGCAATTTGCAAGGAGAGTAGATAAATAAAATGTATCAGATCAGCCTGGAAATCTAGATCAAATACGGGTACCTTTGTAGGCATGTCCAACAAGTAATTTGCTTATAAAGCGATAACCCTCTTGAACTAGTCTGCCAAGCCCCCGGTCCCCTCCTCCAAATTCTTCTTTCCTGCCCAGTAGCACCTTAAAGACCAACAAGATTTTCAGGTTATCAGCTTTCAAGAGTCAAAGCTCCCTTTGTTAGATCTAGGTCTCTAAAGTGGTACTTAGGGATGTGCCAAAAAAAAAAGATTCGGTAAATTTCGGGTTCAGGTTTATTGGGCCCAATTTTTTTTTTGTAAACCTAGAATAAGCCGAATACCCAAACCGGTAAATTTTGGTATTTGGCTAATTTCTAGGTTTACCAAAAAATTTGGGCCCATTATAGTCTATGGGGATTTTTGGAAGCTCCTGGAGGGGCATTTGTGGAAGTGGAGTCCCCAAATTTGCAGCATGGTTGCAAAGGACTCTCCTTAGAGGGTCATCGAAGTTTGGTGATCTCTACTCGGGGCCACCTTCAGTTTGACAGCAGGTTTTCAATGGGGGGTGAGATCGGAGCCTGCCGAAATCTCGACTACTAGGTCTGTCTGAAGAAGATTGCTGATCCACGCGGGTGAGAAGTCTCCTTCGAAAGCCTGGTGGTGTCAGCAGCTGTTGAGGCCGGTTCTTTTTAGTTGGAGGGTATATCCCTCCGGAAGGGGCTTGGTGAGCCCCGTCTTTTTTTTTTTTTTTTAAACTTATTCTTGATCCGTATCAACCCATTGAAAGGTTGGTCTGACCAAGCTGGCTCCGATTACATGATCCCGACCTCAAAACCAGTCAAAAAACCAGTAAAAAAAAAACAGTCAAAAAAAGTCAAAAAAAAAGAAAAGAAAGAAAAGGGGGAGAAAACACAGAGCCGTGCCTCTGAGCAAAGGTGAATAGCCGAACCCGAAAAAACCAGATATTTATTCAGCTTTTTTGGGGAGTAGCATATTTGGCTTAAGGGAGACCCCAAGGTTTTGGCGTTTGGTAAACCCGAAGCCCAAAAATTACGGAAACGGCTAATTTCAGGTTTATTTTCAGATTGGGTTTATCAATATGCATAGCCCTAGTGCTTCTGGACTCAAATCTAAATGTTTTATTGCAGGACAACACAGCTACCCTTTGAAACCAGTGGAAAATTTTAAAATCTCACCAGTGTTGCATGTTGATATTCAGGGAAAGCCCAGTATCAAGGACAGGAGCTCTAAGAATGGCTGAAAAGATTATGGTAAAACCATAGTGTTTCTGAAAATTCCTAGAGTTACCACTATTACCTCTGGGTTTCCTCCAGAAGTGATGTCATCATGCTCATGACAATGTCCCCGTCTGCACCATGTCCCCATCTCCATCCCCAGCCTTCCTGCCTGTTGCCAGGCCCCGCCTGTCAACCCTATTGAACAGGTCTCTGAGACATTGAACTTTCAATGCAGATTGAGGACATAATTTTACATTTCAAGATCAACCTCCACACAAACCCCGAATTCCAGAGAAGAAGGGTTGGTTTTTATATGCCAATTTTCACTACCTTTTAAGGAGAATCAAACTGCTTACAATCGCCTTCCCTTCCTCTCCCCATAACAGACGCCCTGTGAGGTAGGTGGGGTGGAGAGAGTTTGGAAAGAACTGTGACTAGCCCAAGGTGACCCATCAGGCCTCATGTGGAGGAGTGGGGAATTGATCCCGGTTCTCCAGATTAGAGTCCACTGCTCCAAACCACTACACCACACTGGAATGCTGCTGGAGGAAAGCACCTCTGCCAGCAAAAGAGATCCAAAGGGTAGGGCTGTCAATTCAGTTCGGTTCGAACTGAAAATCAACCGAATTTCCCCTGATTCGGTGATTTTCTGTTCGGACGGATCCGAACTCAAAACTGGCGGGCAACCGGGGGGGCCGAATTCAGCGAGTTCGGGAGTTCGCGAATAAATTCGGCAAATTCGGCCCCCCTTCAGGGGAGCCCGCTGAAAGGCGCGGGCTGCCCTTTAAACTGATCTGAGCCTCCCAGCTGGGAGGCGCAGGTCAGTTTAAAGGGCAGCCCGCCCCCCTTCAGCGGGCTCCGCTGGAGAGGCGCGGGCTGCCCTTTAAACTGACCTGCGCCTCCCAGCTGGGAGGCTCAGATCAGTTTAAAGGGCAGCCCGAGCCTCTCCAGCGGAGCCCGCTGAAGGGGGGCGGGCTGCCCTTTAAACTCATCTGAGCCTCCCAGCTGGGAGGCGCAGATGAGTTTAAATGACAGCCCGCGCCTCTCCAGCGGAGAGGCTGCCTTTTAAACTGATCTGCGCCTCCCAGCTGGGAGGCTCAGATCAGTTTAAAGGGCCCCCGCGCGCCTTCAGGGAATCCCTCTGAAGGCGCGCTGGGGCCGAATTTTCCCCCTAACTCCGGATCCCCCCGAATTACCGGGGATCCGAAGCGGGGGAGTTCGGACTTCGGCACGTACCGAACCCACAAGGGTCAAATTCGGCCGAATCCGAACTGTACCGAATTTTTTTTTTTGACAGCCCTACCAAAGGGTCATGGATTGGGTTTGCACTAAGCACGGTTCGGATGAGATGCCTGGTGTTCCATAGAAATAGCACTGCCTTGTAGGAAAGCCAACCTCCAGGTGGTATTGGAGATCTCCTGTAATTACAACTGACCTGCAGCCAATAGAGATCAGTTCACCTGGAGAAAATGGCCACTTTGGCCATAGGACTCTATGGCATTGAGGTCGCTCCCCTCCCCAAACCCTGCCCTCCTCAGGCCCCACCCCAAAAACCTCCCACCGGTGGTGAAGAGGGACTTGGCAACCCTACTGACTAGAGCTGTAGTCAACCAGAATGTGTCCTCACAATAAATTGCTTTCACTAACCCTTTCTAGACCCCTTGTTGACATTTTCCCCCATAGCTAAAACAAAGCCAGCACAAACTTCAGTCTTCCTCGTCAATGGCCCCCCTCATTCACCTTTATTGTTGTTGTGGATAGGCTATTAAGATCTAATCATTGAATTAATTACAAAAAGATCAAAGCACAGTGAGTTTGGGTAATCATATATTTATTATCTTCATCTGAGAATAATTGATTTTGGCATAGCAAATTATCATATCTGTATCCATTGGGTTTTCTATCATTTGAAAGTGCTTAATACGCCATTAGGGTTGAAATCAAGAGCACACACTTTTTGCTGAAACAGGAAGTTTGAACAGGCTCCTTCGATAAATTGATTCCAGATGCTTAGAAGATTACAAACCATAGAGCTGTGTCGCAGTGAACAGGACGAGACCTCGAAAGTGTCTTAAAATCATAGAATCATAGAGTTGGAAGGGGCCATAGAGGCCATCTAGTCCAACCCCCTGCTCAATGCAGGATCAGCCTAGAGCAGCTGTCGGCAAACTCATTAGTCAAAAGAGCCAAATATCAACAGTACAACGATTGAGATTTCTTTTGAGAGCCAAATTTCTTAAACTTAAACTATATAGGTAGGTACACTGTTTATTAACTTAATAAACTTTAATTAAAGTTTTAAGTCTTAATTAAACTATAGGTACACTGAATAAAACTTGATATCATACTTAATAGTGATCTTATTTATTGATAAAAATTAAATTGTAAGTCCCTGCCATTTCCCCCTCCCCGTCCGGAGTCCTCGTCTGGAGCCCTGGTCTACCACCATAAAAGCCTATTGGTAGACCTGGCCTCTGAAGGGGGACTTTTTCCCCTCCTCAGAGTCCAGGTCTACTGCCAAGAAAGCCAGTGGATAGACATGGCCTCCCAATGGGACTCAGCCAGAGGCCAGGTCTACCAAAGGAAGCCCGCCCCGCCCAACAGCTGATAGGCAGGTGGGGGGGCCAGGAACCGCCGAGCCGCCTGCCCAACAATCATGCTGCTAGAGGGGAGGGGAGGCTTTAGCCTCCCAACCATTGAGGGCAAGGGAAAGGGGGACCCGGCCATTCTCCACGGCGGGTGGGGGGAGATATAGCACCCGCTCGCCTGCTCTCTCGCACTCTCGCTCTCTCTCTTGCTCTCTCTCTCTCTCTCTCACTCTCTCAGGCGCGCCGGCTCCACAGCCCGGCTGCCGGCGCAATACCAAGTTTGGAGAGCCGCACTCAATGGGCCAAAGAGCCACATGCGGCTCAGGAGTGGCATTTTGCAGACCCCTGGCCTAGAGCATCACTAACAAGTGCTTGTCCAGCCTCTGCTTAAAGACTGCCAGTGAGGTGGAGCTCACCACCTCCCTAGCTAGCTGATTCCACTGTCAAACAACTCTTACTGTAAAAAAAATTTTTTTTAATATCCAGCCGGTACCTTTCCGCCCACTATTTAAACCCATTATTGCGAGTCCTATCCTCTGCTGCTAACAGGAACAGCTCCCTGCCCTCCTCTAAGTGACAGCCCTTCAAATATTTCAAGAGAGCAATCATGTCCCCCCTCAACCTCCTCTTCTCCAGACTTCGGCAAGCCTTCCAGTTAATAGTCTTAGGTAATATTCTACCACATAACAATACTGGGTGGGAACAAGGAAGGGGTGTGTGTGTGTGTGTGTGTGTGTGTGTGTGTGTGTGTGTGTGTGTAAAGAGCCATCAAGTTGCAGCCAACTTATGGCCACCCTAAAGGGTTTTCAAGGCAAGAGACTAATAGAGGTGGCTTGCTATTACCTTCCTCTGCATAGCAACCTTGGTATTCCTTGGTGGTCTCCCATCCAAATACTAACCAAGGCTGACCCTGCGTAACTTCTGAGATCTGATGAGAATGAGTAGCCTGGCCCATCCAGGTCAGGGCTACGAGTAGATCATAGTATAGATAGAGTTGCCAGGTCCCTCTTTGCCACTGGCGGGAGGTTTGGGGGGCTTTGGTTGCTACTTTGTTGTAAATTGTATTACCTTCAGTGGAACTGTGTAATACAAGTATTTTTCTTGTCAAGGTCATAAGTGCTGGTCTTTTTTGCAGGTTGGCAACCCTAAGTATAAACCTAGGGTTGCCAGCTCAGGGTTGGGAAATTCCTGGAGATCGGGGTGGAGTCCGAGGAGGGTGGGGTTTGGGGACCGGAAGGACCTCAATGGGGTATAATGCCGTGGAGCCCACCCTCCAAAGCTGCCATTTTCTAGAACTGATTTATATAGGCAGGAGATCAGTTGTGATTCTGGGAAATCTCCAGGCCTCAGGTGGAAAATGGCAAGCCTATATAAACTAATGGTTCCTAACCTTCAGTCCAGTACCACATCACCGAGTACATGACGCTTCCATCAAATGTCCCCCAGCCACAAGTAAAGGGGTTGGGGGGAAGCACATAAAAAAGCAATACAGGGAAGTTCTTGTGAAATCCAAAGATTCCTCTGCTTGTGTGGAAGGTGCCTTCTCTGCTCACAGATGTTTCACGCTAACGCATGGCACTAGCAAAGTAAATTGAAATCCACAGATATTCTTCTGCTTGCACAAGCCCTTATGCAGGAAGCAATAAAACAGGCTATATAGCTGCATGGACCCCCCACCCCACCCCCACCCCTGCTATCGTCTGCGAAAGAGGGCCAGGAATTATTTTCCCTTTGACTTGCAGTTCTTCCGATCCAGACTCTCCATCTCTGAATAATTTATTCCAAAGCCAAAGCTTTCACAAAGAGTTCCCCCAGTTATTGGTTTCGAGTGAAGGGCTGTGTGTTGTGCATAGTTTCCGAAGCAAAATTCAGGTCAGAGAGCATAAATATGCACACTTAATTTACTTAATTGCCTGTAAAATAAGGATGCTCTGGTGTGTAGTTGCTATATGGTGGGGAGGGAGGGCAAGGCTTCCCAACACCTCAAGAAACATGATTCCTTGCATGCAACTCAGAGATTATAAAACAAAACGCTACAGCAGGGCATCCTTTAGAAATCTTCCTCTCCTGCCATTCACCAGCTATTGTATCCATCAAACTCAGTGCAAGCTATGCCTGTACCTGGAAAGAATTATGTCACTGGAGAGAGTTAGCTACTTCCCCTAGGGTTGTCAACCTCCAGGTACTAGCTGGAGATCTCCCGCTATTATAACTGATCTCCCGCCGATAAAGATCAGCCCACCTGGAGAAAATGGCCGCTTTGGCAATTGGACGCTATGGCATTAAAGTGCCTCCCCTCCCCTAACCCTGCCCTCCTCAGGCTCCGCCCCCAAAATCTCCAGGTATTTTTCAACCTATAGCTGGCAACCCTAACTGTTCCACATGCGACCACCATCATTTGTGGACAGCAACAATTTGAAAATAGCAGGAGCTTCTACACCAGGGGGTCCAATACGTGGTGCCCATGGGTGCTATGTAGGGTTGCCAGGTCCCTCTTTGCAACCGGCGGGAGATTTTGGGGGTGGAGCCTGAAGAGGGCGGGGTTTGGGGAGGGGAGGGACTTCAATGCCATAGAGTTCAATTGCCAAAGCGGCCATTTTTCTCCAGGTGATCTGATCTCTATCGGATGGAGATCAGTTGAATTAGCAGGAGATCTCCTGGTACTACCTGGCAGTTTAATTATCACAAAATTCCACTTATGGTGCTGGTATATTTATTTAAGAGATAATAGAGCACACTTGCTCAATTCTTATTCCAAAAATGAAAAAAATTCTTTTTGACCTCAACCTTTGTCTGTTATTTATCAATAAGCTCAAAACGCAGCAGTGTTCATATTACGCTTCCAATAATATATACTTGTAGACCAAACAAAGCAAAACAAACAACAACAAAAAACCTTTAGGTTGCTCTGTTATTTTTCAATGAGTTCAAAAAACACAGCAGTGTTAATGTCACACTTCCAATATCACATACATGTAAACCAAACAAGCAAAATATAACCCAAAATAAACTTTTTGTTGTTCCAATCTGTCCGTTATAATTCTTATGGTTGAAGTTCCCGTCTGGAGATTCCACAGCAATAATGACTTGTCAGTTTCATTCATTCATGAATTGCAAGCAGCGCATGTCAATTTCCTTTGTGGACTGAAAACAATGTGTACCAGTGCTAACTGCACTTTATACCCCCGAGCACGGGGATGCAACAAGGTTGCTAACTCTTGACTAATTCCTCCAAACGATGAAAATAATAAACCTTATCCCGAAGGACACCAAGTGCGATAAGGACGTGTCCTCCGGATATCAAACACGTTTCATTTTGCTTTCCTCGGCTTATTACCCAGTAGTACAAATCTTATTTTTAAGGGTGTATAAACACCTCTCCTTAAAACCTCTGACGGTTCCTATGAGTAGCTATGGGAACTTCAACCATAAGAATTATAATGGATATAATATATAATATAATATAATATAATATATATATTTTGCTTGTTTGGTTTACATGTATATGATATTGGAAGTGTGACATTAACACTGCTGTGTTTTGAACTCATTGAAAAATAACAGAGCAACCTAAAGGGTTCTTTTTGTGTTTTGTTTTGCTTTGTTTGGTCTACAAGTATATATTATTGGAAGTGTAATATGAACACTGCTGCGTTTTGAGCTTATTGATAAATAACAGACAAAGGTTGTGGTCAAAAAGAATTTTTTTTAATTTTTGGAATAGGAATTGAGCAAGTGTGCTGTACCACCTGGCAGCTGGCAACCCTCGAGCTATGGTGCTCATCAACACCTTTCCTGGCGCCAGCCAAGCGTTTTTAGAAAGTGTGTAAGGTGGGGCGTTCGCTGAGAAAGGCTTCTGATTGGCCACTGGAGATTTGATTGGCTGTGCAGATTTTTCAAAACGTTGCTTTGACAACAGCTGCTACTACTGCATAAAGCTCTTCACTGCGCGACTGAAGGTTAAGCTATGGCAGCCATTTTGTGGCTAGCTCCACCTCCTGCAGCAGCCATTTTGTGGTGGCCATTTTGGGGCTGCACCCACCACACTGTGGCTGTACACAGAAGTCCCATTCAACAATAGGGTTGCCAGGTCCCTCTTCCCTCCCAGTGGGAGGTTTTTGGGGCGGAGCCTGAGGAGGGTGGGGTTTGAAGAGGGGAGGGACTTCAATGCCATAGAGTCCAATGGCCAAAGCGGCCATTTTCTCCCAGTGAACTGATCTCTATTGGCGGGAGATCAGTTGGAATAGCAGGAGATCTCCAGCTAGTACCTGGAGGTTGGCAACCCTAGTTTTAAGCCTTTTGATGACTTTGGACAATCTCACAGAGGGTCTGCATCTCCGGAGCTCTACATTTCCAGAGTTGGGACTCCTCTTTAACGTGCCCAGAGTACTTGAATACCTGGTGGGGTTCAGGGTGGCCAGGGAAGGGAAGGGAAAGAAGGAGAAGACAAGGAAGCAAGCCAAAACAGACCGACATCCACGATTTTAATACCAAAGAGAAGGGATGCGAAACGCAAGAAAAAGGGGTAATCTCTTCAGCCAGCACAGTTCTGCTTGTGAAATGCATTCATGATTGTTGCCACCCAGTGGTCAAGCTAGGGATGCTTTTCTTTAGAAAGGAAACTAGACATGCTCCTGCGGGAGGTGGGGATAGTGGAATGAGGTTTTGAGATGGCGGCCGCCTGGCTGAGACCTTGCTTACAGTGACTCAGATAAAACAGAGTTACACCTAGGGTTGCCAATTTCCCGGTGGTAGCTGGAGATCTCCCGCTATTACAACTGATCTCCTGGTGACAGAGATCAGTTCCCCTGGAGAAAATGGCTGCTTTGGCAATTGGACTCTATCGCATTGAAGTCCCTCCCCCTCTCCAAACCCCTCCCTCCTCAGGCTCCACCCCCAAAATCTCCAGGTATTTCCCAACCCAGAGCTGTCAATCCTAGGTACACCCTTGCATTCCAGGTGTGGCCTATAACGATTACAATAAATTAGGCTCTGCCAAGCACACTAGAAGTAGGAAATGTTTCCTTCCACAAAAATATCACTATCTCGAATATTCCTGCCACTTGACCTTTGAAGTAGGGTTGTCAGGCCCCTCTCTATCAGCTGGAGGTCAGTTGTAATAGCAGGAGATCTCCAGCTAGTACCTGGAGGTTGGCAACCCTATTGCTGGTGATCTTGGGCTAGTCACAGTTCTCTCCAAACTCTCTCCGCCCCACCTACCTCACAAGGTGTGGGGAGAGGAAGGGAAGGGGATTGTAAGCCACTGTAAGACTCTTTAAAGGTAGAGAAAAAGCAGGGTGTAAAAACCAACTCTTCTGTTCTTCTATGCAGGCTACCTGTGGTTATTGTATTACATCTAAATAGGGTTGCCAACCTCCAGGTACTTGCTGGAGATCTCCTGCTATTACAACTAATGTCCAGCTGACAGAGATCCGTTCACCTGGAGAAAATGGCACTTTGGTAATTGGACTCTATGGCATTGAAGTCCCCTCCCCTCATCAAACCCCACCCTCCTCAGACACCTCCCGAAAATCTTCAGATATTTCCCAACCCGGAGCTGTCAACCCTCCTCTAAATCCTGTAGAAGGCCCGTTCGTTTCCACACAAGACTAGGGTTACCAGGTCCCTCTTTGCCACCGGCAGGAGGTTTTTGAGGCATAGCCTGAGGAGGGCGGGGTTTGGGGAGGGGAGGGACTTCAACGCCATAGACTCCAATTGCCAAAGCGGCCATTTTCTCCAGGGGAACTGATCTCTATCGGCTGGAGATCAGTTGTAATAGCAGGAGATCACCAGCTACTACCTGGAGGATGGCAACCCTACGTAGGGCCCAGGGATTCTCAACTTTCCCCTGTCCACATGGGAAGGCAGGACTGCCAGTGGTGCTAAGTTAACTTAGGCAGCCAGTCTACAAAAGCGTGATTTGATTTGCAGCCTTTTTTTTATTAGTTGTAATATGATTATGGATTACTGTCAACATTTCTTCCTTACCCTTCAGCGAGCATCTACCTGTCATTATTTTAGGTCAGCCTTCATTTCAGTTTTCACCTGGATTAAAGCCCCTTCTCTTGTCTTAACCGTTGCCTTTGATCGAAGGGATTTCTCAGGTTAAAACTCGGTGCGGTGTTTTTTCAGTTTCGCTTATGTGTCAAGAGAAATTTCCCCTATCAGTGCCTCTGTCAGTATTCAGGCTACCTCTTTCTTTCTTTCTTTCTTTCTTTCTTTCTTTCTTTCTTTCTTTCTTTCTTTCTTTCTTTCTTTCTTTCTTTCTTTCTTTCTTTCTTTCTTTCTTTCTTTCGGAATTAAGCACTACGGTTCTTTTAGCTCATCAGCTTAAGCACTGGGTGTCGAGGATTCCAGGTTTAATTCCTTGTGTTTTAATGATAGCTCCCTTCGGGTGTATCATTTTGGACGAGCATTTTAGTATCCTTTTGGCTTTGCCAACACTAGGGGTACCCAAAGGCTGGGTGGAAAGGAAGTCAATTATACCATGAAATATGTTTATTATAAAGCATGAGGTGTTTGTTGTGAGGAGGGGAACATAAGAACATAAGAAAAGCCCTGCTGGATCAGACCAAGGCCCATCAAGTCCAGCAGTCTCTTCACACAGTGGCCAACCAGGTGCCAGGAAGGGAAGGGAATTGTAAGCTGCTTTGAGACTCCTTAAAGGTAGAGAAAAGCAGGGTATAAAATCAACTCTTCTTCTTCTTCTTCTTCTTCTGTTACCTGTGTTGGCCTCCAGAAGAAGAGGACATGCTCTCTTTCGTCTTCAGCCAATAGAGGTAACCCCAGCTGGAGGGTGCTTCCATCACTGACTTGTTTTCTTGATTTACCCTGTGCTCCTGCCCCAGAGAGATCCATTCTTGCTGCTGCTGCTATTTGCAACACCCTGGATGGTCGCACGCGGCTGGGGGGCAAGGGAAGGATGCCAGTAATCCATCGGGTTTGATTTCCCACTTGGGTGTTGTGATTCCACTGATGCTGATTTCTCAGCCCTACCTTCTGTCCAATTCTATCCTTCAGGGGGAGAAATTAGCTGGATGCGCCAACTCTTGGGTAAGCAAGTTCAAATGCTAGTTAAAGGATAAGTTTCTTGTGCTAGGGTCGCTTACGAGCGGAGATGGGCCTCCTGAGGCACATTCCGAGGCGCATTCGGTTGAAAGCAGGGGACGGCATCCCCCCCTTTGGATATCTGATGCAGCGCATTTACTCCGCAGCTCCTAAAAGAGAGGATATTTGAGACGCTCGGTGGAGTTTCTGCGGACATCTGAAACCATAGGAGAGAACAGCAGAAACCTCCACACACACGAAATGAAAGGATGGGATTTGTACATCCCTGGTGGAAAATACATTGCTCCAGAAGAGCGAAGCAGACACTTTTTTGATGTTGCTGGAGATGATTTGAGTCAGGAGCAGGGGCTGACCTCAGCCGTTGAATTCTCCAGTGTGCCTGGTGTGAAATTCAAGGATGAGGAGCAGAGACGCGGCAATTTGGACGCTGTTGGCTTGCTCCTGGAAGGTCAGAGGCAAGCGAAGGGGCTTGTCTCTTCTATACCTTGTTTATAGCTGGCTCGATTTCCCAGCTGGATGAAATGAGGCCAGCATGAGTGGGATTTTGTTAGCTGAGTTAGAAATAATGGGTTTGAATCTTGAGACATCAGCTCATGGATGAAGGAGTATCCCTAGTGAAATCTGAAACTTCACCCACAGGTACTTGGGGCGGGTGTGTGTCTTTACAGCTCAGCAAGGTAAATATTTCTGCTCTGTTAATGATCAGAGGTTCGTCTAACATTACGTTTATGGGTAGGGGAAAGATTGCAGGTGAAAGACCTCAACCCGATACCCTGGAGAGTCACCACCAGCCTGAGTAGACAATACTGATCTTGATGAACCAAAGATCTGATTCAGTATAGGGCACCTTCATGGGTGTCAATATGTGCATCTCTCAGAAATTATCCCTCTGCCTTTACCTGGATAGCCTAGGCTAGCCTGATCTTTTCGGTATTTGTCGGCGTTTTTTTTCCTCCAAAACAGGCATTAAAAAGGCAGAAAAAAGTGAGGGGTGAAAAAAGCGGACCTGAATAATGCTGAATTTATTTGACATTATTCAAGTTGCTTCGGGGCCTGCCACCATTTTCTCCCCCCTCCCCTCCCCCCTTACTTACCTGTGGAGGCCCAAGCCGGCAATCGGCTTTGATAGGAGAAAGACAGGAGCGTTCCTTTCTCCACTGCCTGCCCACTCCGACTGGTGGCAAAAGGAACCCCCCTGCCTTCCTATCTGAATCAAACTTTTTCAGGTTCATGTTTATTAACCTGAAAATTCAAAAAATCCAGGTTTTCCGGATTTTTCAAAAAAATTCAGGTTTAATAAACCCGAACCCGAAAAATACCGGAAAAAACTTGATGCACACCGCTACATCCAAGTACTAACCAGAGCTGCTTAGCTTCTGAGATCTGACAAGATAGGGCCGCCCATTTCAGGGCTACATCAGGGGGCCCCATTCACTTTTCCCTAGCTCTGGGGGTCACCTCTTCACGTGGGTGGTGCCTTTAACTACTGAGCTGAATTTTCGTTCAGTGATTTTCTTAACATTTCACCAGTAAAGATACTTCCTCATTGATAGTCTCAATGTGAGCTAAAGGCTCTTGCCTGGTATGCAAATCTCGATAGCAGAAATGCCATGAATACATCTCCGGAGGTTTGCGTGACATTTCTTAGCCCGTCAGGCTCCTGAAAAGTTTGCGACTGTATAATTTTTTTTTCCGAGCGGGTTGTGTGTGTCCACCTTGTCAGTCACTTTTCCCAGAGGGGGAGGGCGATGGTGCGGAGACGTTTTGCGCTTCTCGGGAACTTCTGAAAGGGCCGCTCATGCATGTGCAAGAGCCACATCCCTCTGTGCCTCCTCTCTTGCTTGCCAACTGCGCTGGATTGACGCCAGTGATAGTGTTTGGAAGGAAAAAGAAAGTACGAGGGGCCTTAGAGCGCTGTCGGTGGTAAAATTTTTGAGTGATTCAATGGCGGGGATCAAAAGGTTTAATAAAAAATAGAAATCCTGCCCCTCATATCTGTAGTGTCAATATAATACAGGTTGAGTATCCCTTATCCGGACTGCTTGGGACCAGAAGTGGTCCGTATTTCAGATTTTTCCGTATACTGGAATATTTTGGAATTTTTGCATATACTCCAATCGCTTGGGCCCCCACCACCATTTCTCACCCCCTGTCACACTGGAGAGAGCCAGAGTGGTTAAGAGTGGTGGTTTGGACTCTGATCTGGAAAACCGGGTTTGATTTCCCACTTCTCCACATGAATGGAGGAGGCTAATCTGGTGAACTGGATTTGTTTCTCCACTCCTACACACAAAGCCAGCTGGGTCACCTTGGGCTAGTCACACTCTCTCAGCCCCACCTACCTCACAGGGGGTCTGTTGTGGGGAGGGGAAGGGAAGGTGACTGTAAGCCGGTTTGATTCTGCCTTCTTCTTCTTCTTCTTCTTCTTCTTCTTCTTCTTCTTCTTCTTCTTCTTCTTCTTCTTCTTCTTCTTCTTCTTCTTCTTCTTCTTCTTCTTCTGCTCCCCCTGAGGAACAATGCAATCTGTAGGCACTAGGGTTGCCAACCTCCAGGAGGAGGATGGGACCCAAATTCCTTTATGTTTTATATACACTTTATACACATCGCCTGAATGTAATTTTAAACAATATTTTTAAATAATTGTGTGTACACTGAACCATCAGAAAGCAAAGGTGTAATTATCTCAGCAGAATACCAGTATCAGCTGTTAAACGAGAACAACAGACAGACTAACTACGACAGGTTTTCCATCTCCAACTGCGATGCAGTGTACCCTTTTTTTTACGTTTTTTTAGGTGAGAGGAAACATTGAAAGCAGGCAGCATGGATCTGCCTGCATGCCAGCTCGAAGGGTCCGGTGTTCAGATCAGTCAGGATATGGGATGTCCAGATAAGGGATACTCCACCTCTATCATCTGCAAACTTGGCTGCTATACTGCTCAGTCCTGATTCCAAGTTGAATCCGCCATAAATTGAATCCTTGTGCTTACTGCCCTCCATTGTGAGGATGTCCATTTATTCCTACTCTCTGCTTCCCGCCATTTTAAACCGGTTTTTAATCTATAAGAGGACCTGTCGTCTTATCTCACGACCACTGAGTCTTTGGTAAGGTACTTTGTCAAAAGCCTTTTGGAAGCCCAAGTCTATAATGTCTGCTGGGTCTCCCTTATCAACACGCTTGTTGGTTTTCTGAAAGAACTCTAAAAGGTCAGTGAGGCAGGACTTCCCTCGGTAGAAGCCATACTGATTTTCTCTCAGCAGGCTTTGTTCCTCGATATGCTTCGTAACTCTCTCTACTAACAGTCTCTACTAATTTACCTGGAGCAGATGTTAAGCTAACTGGCCTGTCATTCTCTGAATACCCTCTGGATCCTTAAAAAAAAACACTGGTGTGAAATCCGCCACTTTCCAATTATCTGGCATTAGGGTTGCCAGGTCCATCTTTGCCACCGTTGGGAGGTTTTTGGGATGGAGCCTGAAGAGGGCAAAGTTTGGGGAGGGGAGGGGCTTCAATGCCATAGAGTCCAATTGCCAAAGCAGCTATTTTCTCCAGGGGAACAGATCTCTGATGCCTGGAGATCAGTTGTAATAGCAGAAGATCTCCAGCCACCATCTGGAGGTTGAGGATTCAAAGTGTGCCTTGTGCTGAAAATACTGAAGTACTGCAAAGAACCAGCACTGGTGGCCCACTGTCCAATATGCTGATATTCCAATATACCAGCTATGTAAAGTTTAATGAAGACTTTTTATCCAAACACGAGGAGTATCTCACTTATTCAAATGGATGGCATTGTGAGGTGTACTCCTCATGTTTGGATAAAAACAAGTGCCATCTGGAGGTTGGCTAGCCTACTCTACCCCCAAATGTCCAGGAATTTCCCAACCCAGAGTTGGCAATCCTAGGCAAATCCTATGTAGATCTTGCTGTAGAGATCAATTATGCCTTCCAAAAATTAAGCCCAAGAAATGTGTCCTAAACTAATACCACTAAGGGCCAGTTCAGAGACTCAAAACCCTCTCCGCTCAATGCTGTCCAGTAATCCCTAGAGATGTTTTCATGTGGAGAATGCAGCTGTGACCTGAAGCATCTTCCACCTTCTCCAAGACAATTCTCAGCATTGCGGTGGTGCATTTTCCAGTTCTAAAATGTGTCCATTTTTGCAGACGGAGAGCATGTAACACACCAGGAAACTGCAGCGGAACTGAGATTCGAACCTGAATTTTGCAGATCAAGAGTCCTTACTGCCACCACTCCGGCTGCTAGATATCATTCTCTACTTCCCGCTTTGATTACTGGCTGCAGCACAATGGGGAAAGTGCTCTCTTCGCGGATCGCTGAAAGCACAGTGACAGCGGCTCTCAAATCTCGCCACGGCTTACCGCTTTCTGTAAACAGGCCTGCCTGCACTCCACCTAATAAGCACTGAGCCTCAAAAGCAGCATCGAGCTTTTGCTGGCATATGTAATTGCGGCTATTCCTCAAATATATAATTTAGTACAATACAAGCAAGGTTAAATGAATGAATGGATACCGTCACTCTGGAGGGCCTGAACATTCACCTGAAGACGGATCAAGTGGCTCAAAAGCATGAAATTATGCCATTCCTTTATAAACAGAAAAGGACACTGTTGGTTCAGCCACACCGATAGGCTCTCGCGTGGACTATCTTTAGTTACTTGTGTGTAAGCCAAGTCCGAGTGGTAAACACTTAATAACCGTTCATTCACAGTGTTCCTGACGGGGCCTGTTTTTCGTTGAGGAGAAATTGGACTTGAACTAATTAAATGCAATTATTAACCCATTCAATCTAAATGTATTTACCTGTTGCCAAATCCTTGTTTGTTTGGGGTTTTTGTTTTTGTTGCGTTTCACTTCGGCCTCTCTTTTTTTCTTTTCTTTTTGGGAGGATATCGAAGCAAGTGTGAGATAGCGTTCAGTTTAATAAGCAGAAGCAAGCACTCCACGAGAAAGGTCACCTTCAACAGGGTATAGATTTTTGTTGTGCCATAACACACGGCAACAAAAATAGCCTCGAAAAGAAACAGGTATTTCCTGCCATCTCCAGTTGTGATAGACATGGCTTGCAGTGAAATCATTCGCTCCAGTCTAAGTTCATTGATTTCAACTGACTGGAATAAATCTGCATAGGATTATACTGTTGGAGGGCTTCATGCCAGAGTAATCTCACATGCTAGCCAGGGCCTTTCTGAAGTCTAAGGTCAATTATTCACACAAAAAATTGCTGCTCTCTTGAGGCGGAGCAAAAAACAACAACCCAGACTTAAAAGGTTATTCATGGAATCGAATCTAATTCATAAAGCCCGATGTAGCTTGGATTACTCATGAGAAAAAGGCCGCAGCATTTGACAGCGGTTGTGTCTGCCCCTGACCTTTCAGCCCTCCTCCTGCCGACAAGCTCACTGTTGAGGCCCATTCCCACCTCCGTCACAACTCCGCCCATTGCAGCTCCGTAGGGGGGAGGCATCCAAAGGAGAGGGGGAAGGAGAAGTCCTAACGGGCTCCAAACCGCTGGACTCCACTTTCATGCAACCGAATGCATGGGGAGTTCTGCCTTGGATTTGCCGCTCTCTGGATGCACATTTTCCCCATCTGAATTTGCAAAACTCAACAATAAGCCCCCAATACAGAGTTTTCAGAATTTGGATGGGGAAAATGTGCATCTAGAGAAAGCGGTAAATCCAAGGCAAAACCTCCCCTGCTTAAACGGCCCTTGTCTCCCTTTCTGCTTTGACTCAGCACGGTTCCCCCCTTCCCTTTCAGCTTTGGATTCATTTTCCCGTTGACTTCTGTTTTCTGCTTCTGTCCATTTTCCTCGTTTCTCTTTTAGTTCCCTCCCCCTTTTGATGGTGTGTCCTGACTTGTTGCTTCGTCCCCCTTTGGAATAGTTCTTTTCACTTCTCCCCTTGTGATTTACGCTCACGCACCTTTTTTCTTCTTCACCTCCACCTCTTTGTTTCCCCCTTATTTTTTCTTTCTTCGTTAGTGCAGCAGCCAAAGCACCCAGGGCCATTTATGCATGGGAGGCCACACATCACTTATAATCTTGCTGTAGAGATTTGGATTTGGTATGGCACTCAAGCGCGGATCTAGTGGCCACGCAAAGCACACGAAAAGGGGCAGACTTCTGGTCAGAACAAAAAAAGAACCCTTGGCCAATAGCTGCCCCTGTGGGTGGGGAGATGTAGGAGAGGGAGGAGACATTTGCCAGGATGGGCGGGGAGAAGAAATCTGACTCCAGGGAGTTTTTCATGGGACCCTCCGACAGAAAGGGCGAGGCAAAGGGAAAGATCGTAGCAATACAGGTTTGAGTAGCTGCTGAGATGCTGCGAATTTTATGGGCCAATTCGGGGCAGCTGTGAAAAATCAAAAATAAGGTCCAGAGCAACAAAGCATCGAAACCGCAGCAAACAGTCATGAATAAATGACCTAAGGATCTGGCCACTGTCTCTCATTCTCTGGTGTCTTTTGGACTTGACTACTGTAATGTGTTCTAGGTAAGGGTGCCCTGGAATACAATATGGAAAATACATTTAGAATGTAGGGGCAGTTATTTTGTCTGGTGTTAGTTGCAGATATCATATGCCTCTTCTCCATTGGTTATCCATTTGTTCCAGACTGCTTTTAACAAATCTGCAGTGAAACCATTGGGCCATTGTTGGAAAGATTCCCAGGGAAATCTAATAAAATCAAAATAGAATATCTCCTATCAGATAAAAACCATCAAATGACACAGGTTGCCAGGTTTTGTGCCCAGCCCTGTAACCTAAAAAAAAAAAGGAAAAAAAAGAAGAAAGAAAGAAAGAAAGAAAGAAAGAAAGAAAGAAAGAAAGAAAGAAAGAAAGAAAGAAAGAAAGAAAGAAAGAAAGAAAGAAAGAAAGAAAGAAAGAAAAAGAAAAGAAAAGAAAAGGAAACCTAAGAAGTGTTCTTAAATTAAATAGTACAGATTTTAAATCCTTGGGGTGATATTATTTTTAGTATTCGTTAAGGAGTGTAAATATGTTAAATACATTACGTTTATCTGTATTAGTGGTTAATGTGTACCTTCCTCAGGCTCCACCAAAAAAAACCTCCCACCAGTGGTGAAGAGGAACCTGGCAACCCTATCTCCAGGTGGTAGGGTTCCCAGGTCCCTCTTGGCAACCGGCAGGAGGTTTTAGGGGCAGAGCCTGAGGAGGGCGGGGTTTGGAGAGGGGAGGTACTTCAGTCCCATAGACTCCAATTGCCCAAGTGGCCATTTTCTCCAGGTGAACTGAGATCTATCGGCTGGAGATCAGTTGTAATAGTGGGAGATCCCCTGCTACTACCTGGCAGTTGGCAACCCTACCAGGTGGGGTAGGGTTGCCAGGTCCCTCTTTGCCACCGGCGGGAGACTTTTGGGGCGGAGCCTGAGGAGGGCAGGGTTTGGGGAGGGGAAGGACTTCAATGCCATAGAGTTCAATTGCCAAAGCGACCATTTTCTCCAGGTGATGTGATCTCTACCGGCTGGAGATCAGCTGAATTAGCAGGAGATCTCCTGCTACTACCTGGCAGTTCTCAGATAACAAAGAACCTATGCTGGCAACAACATAGTTAGCAATTAACAGCAGCACACAGGCTCAAAGAATTACTAAAGTCAAACCCAAACGTTCTAAAGTTTCATTCAAATATTAAGCAAAAAGAATTCAAATATCCAACACAAGAGCAAATACAAATTTCAAAAATACAAGCATAAATCAGATCAGTCCAACCGGGTTCTTAAGTTCTACAAACATGAAATCAAAACAAACACAACCGGGTTTTTTTTAGTTCATAGTAAACAAAAACCAGAGCAAGGTCAATTTCAAGTCAATGTTTCAGAAATCAAATCAATCCCAATCGGGTTTTAAAGTTCATTCAAAATGAACAGAAACTGGAGCAAAGTCAGTATTCACCGTAACGAGGATAAAGGTTACACCACGTTTCAAACGATACTGCGAACAAGCAAAAATCAAAATCAAAAATAGAAGCGAGTCAAAAAGACGACACCTCTAGATTGGTGATCATCTCGCCACTAGGGCTTCTTTAGTCATTCATGTAGAATGTATACTGGTTTGTAGGGCAGAAAATTGCCTCATCAAATGCATACAGACCTTGCGGTTCAAGACCCAAACAGGATCAGTTCTCCTCCTAAGAGGTAGCTCACCTCAAGGGAACTACGCTAAATAATACAGAACTTTAAAACCCGGTTGGGATTGATTTGATTTCTGAAACATTGACTTGAAATTGACCTCGCTCTGGTTTTTGTTTACTGTGAACTAAAAAAAACTCGGTTGGGTTTAAAATATTGTTGAAGGCTTTCACGGTCAGAGTTCATTGGTTCTTGTAGGTTATCCGGGCTGTGTAACTGTGGTCTTGGTATTTTCTTTCCTGACGTTTCGCCAGCAGCTGTAGCAGTCATCTTCAGTGTTACTCTTCTGAAGATGCCTGCCACAGCTGCTGGCGAAACGTCAGGAAAGAAAATACCAAGACCATGGTTACACAGCCCGGATAACCTACAAGGACCAATTGGTTGGGTTTGTTTTGATTTCATGTTTGTAGAACTTAAGAACCCGGTTGGACTGATCTCATTTATGATTGTATTTTTGAAATTTGAATTTGCTCTTGTGTTGGATATTTCAATTCTTTTTGCTTAATATTTGAATGAAACTTTAGAACGTTTGGGTTTGACTTCAGTAATTCTTTGAGCCTGCGTGCTGCTGTTAATTGCTAACTACCTGGCAGTTGGCAACCCTAAGGTGGGGCCTGGGGATCTTCCAGAATAACAACTTATCTCCAAGTTGCAGAAATCAATTCCCCTGAACAAAATGGCCGCTTTGGCGGGTGAACTCTATGGCACTATGCCCTGCTGAGTTCCCTCCCCAGGCTCCAACCCCAAAATCTCCAGGAATTTCCCAGGAACCCATAGTTGGCAACCCTAAGTGGACTTCATTTTGATTCAAGTGGGCCTTAAATGGCAGCATGTGTCCGTGTTGGAGCTAATTGCTCCAGGTCAGTAGTTGTGTGATTTCCCCCCTCCTCTTTATCACCATGTGCTTATTTTGTGTTGTCTTCAATAAAGCATAATGCTCACAAAAACTTTCTTCTGTGCTCATTTCAATTCCATAGTGCTTGAAAAAAACAACTGCTCTCTTTAGGGAGGCCTTGTGCACCTGGAAATAGTATATGTTCTAATATATCTTCATGTTTTGATTCAGTTTATAGGATTTGAGACAATTGAATTGCTCAGGAATCTGTCAATACTTTCCCTTCTTGAATAGGAAATGAAGTAGGATTGCTAGTGCCTCACATAAAAATCAACTCGAAGAAAGGCTGATTCACAGCTCTGATTTGTGCCGTTTCTCTTTCTTTCTTTCTTTCTTTCTTTCTTTCTTTCTTTCTTTCTTTCTTTCTTTCTTTCTTTCTTTCTTTCTTTCTTTCTTTCGCCTTTTGTGCATGGCTGTTTCCCTTGCGGTCACCCCTCCAAAGACTTTGGGTCTTTGTGCTGATTATGCATGCCATTTCCCACCATCAGAGGTCGCCTCGCTCTCCCCCTGCCTTTCCCCGCGTTTTGCCTGGGTTTTCAGGGACCTGTTTTATCTTGAATTTGATAACAATGGCAAAACACAGGGAAACGCAAGGGGAGAGTGAGGCAACTTCTGATGGTCAGAAACTGCTTTCTTTCTTTCTTTCTTTCTTTCAATTCATAAATCTATTGCTGACTTCTTGGATGGGGGGTGTCAGTTTGAATATCCATAATTCTGCAGCAAAACTGAGCTGTCTTTCTTTCTTTCTTTCTTTCTTTCTTTCTTTCTTTCTTTCTTTCTTTCTTTCTTTCTTTCTTTCTGTAACTTCATAAATCTATTGCTGACTTCTTGGATAGCGGGGGGGGGGGGTTCAGTTTGAATATCCGTAATTCTGCAGCAAAACGGTGTTTTTCTTGGAAGTTGCCTATTCCAGCATAGCATAGCCCTCTTTCCATATTGACCACAAATGGGGAAACATTCCTCTGCAAATAAGTGAAAACCGCTTCTCATCCAATATACCTTGATATGTGTGAATTCCAATTCCTACAGTCCACTGCAGTCGTCGTCGTTGTCATCGTCTTCTTCTTCTTCTTCCAATGCTCCCCCCGAAGAACAATGCAATCTGTAGGCAGTAGGGTTTCTGACCTCCAGTAGGGGTTGGAGATGTCCCCGAGTGAGAACTGAGTTCCCGAAGACAGAGACCAGTTCCACTGGAGAAAGTGGCTACTTTGGAAGGTGGATTCTATGGCATTATACTTTGCTCAGGTCCCTCCTCTCTAGGGTTGCTAATTCCAGGCTGGGAAATTCCTGGCGATTTAGGGGGTGGAGCCTGGGAAGGGTGGGGTGTAGGTTGGGAAGGGAGCTCAGTGGGGTATAATGTCATAGAGTCCACCCTCCAAAGCAGCCATTTTCTCCAGGGGAACTGATCTCTATTGTCTGAAGATCAGTTGTAATTCCAGGAGACAACCAGGCCCTACCTGGAGGTTGGTACCCCTATTCTTCTCCCTAACCCCTCCCTCTTCAGGCTCCACCCCCAAAACTCCAGGAATTTCCCAACTTGGGGCTGGCAACCCTAGCCATCAAAATCTGTCTCTCCTTATATAATACGACTGCAAAAGAATTTTAGATATATAAGTAAATTGTTTCCATGTTAACTGATTAATAGTGAGTATCTCCAGATGTAATAGCATAATTATTATGAAAACTATATGTATAATGGACATAAAACTAATATGCTTACTTTATAAAAGTACATATAATCTGATTTTGTATAGCTCTTTTTTGGTTCTAGAATGACTGAAGTCTGATAGATTGTAGTCCTACTTCACTTACAAAGTAATGTCTTATCTAAGAAATGAAGCATTGTGTTCTTATGTTATACGCATTGTAATTTTGTGTGTGTTTTGTATTGTGTTGAAATAAAAAATAAAAAAACATTTTTTTAAAAAAAATATGTTTCTCTTCCCCTCTTTGATCTTTAAAAAAAGCTCTCTTTTTGTTTAATCTCCTACCTGATAAAGAGTTCTTGAGAACATGAATATGCTACCTTGTGATGTTTTAGTTCGTCCTGATAAAAGCGGTTCTACTGCTGTTGTTTCTGAGATGGTTTTTTTTTGTTCCCTAATGAACCGACCCACAGTCTGCAGCAGGCGCCATAGCTGGGCTTTTGTCTTCGGGGGCACAAAGACTTCTTTTTTACAAAGATTTCAAGAAGAGTTGCTAGAGCTTGCTGACAGGTAGCTGACGATTCTCAGGTTTGCCGGGTACAGTTCATTAAGTTTATGCAGGAGGGAGGAGGGATAAAGGAACCTTTTAAAAAACCTACAGAGATATGATTCTCCAAAAATGATGCCGATTGCATCATTGATTCTCTACAAAGGTCCCCCGAAATAGTTTGGGCGTGGAATATTGCATGAACTTTGCAAGGAAAGGCGTCGAGGTTTGGGTAGACTGTGTCTGCACAGGGAGGCTCCGCATGCAGGGGGAAATAGAGTAATGTATGGGAAGGACTGAGGCAGCAGATGGGGACCCCAATTACTACCAAAGATGCACACATGTATAGAAGGAGGAGGAAGAAAAATGGCCTTCACATAGTGGTGCTCTAGGAATTTCCCATAGTCTCTGTGGTAAAGACCATAGATACTAGGGGAGGTCACCTAAAGGATTGTCTGGAAGTGACATCACACCCTCCTGAAACAGATGAGGACTCCAATGACTACCAAAGAGACACACATGTATAGAAGGAGGAGGAGGAAAAATGGCCTTCACATAGTGGTGCTCTAGGAATTTCCCATAGTCTCTGTGGTAAAGACCATAGATACTAGAGGAGGTCACCTAAAGGATTGTCTGAAAGTGACATCATCACACCCTCCTGAAACTAGGCCCACCCATGTAATGCCCCCCAAGTTTCCCAGCATTCCCTGAGGCAGTCTTGGGAACTCTATTCCACAATTGGAAGAAGGAGGTCAGAGCAGCTCATTCTGAGAAGAATATTGATTGAGGAGGAATTCAGAAGTCCCCTTTCCTCATTCTTCTGCATATATAAAGACCAGGCCTCAGAGACTCTGACTTCTGGTAAGGAGGAAGCCACAGAGCTCCTAAGTTAAACATTGTCTAGAAGGGAGGAATGAGGATCACAGCACATCAGTAAGAGCAGAAACCCTTCTTTCACTAAGGCATTCAGTTCTCTATATATCCGTCCCTCTAACCTGGTTTCAAAAGAACTGTGGCTGTCTCCTAAATTTTGAACTACAGTCGTAATGGTCCACACAAGATCCAAAAACAAGAACAAAATCATCGAATCATAAAATCATAGAGCTGGAAGGGGCCAGACAGGCCATCTAGTCCAACCCCCTGTTTAATGCAGGATCAGCCTAGAGCATCCCTGACAATGATCAGAAGTACTAGCTGGAGACCTGCTGCTATTACAACTAATCTCCAGCTGATAGAGATCAGTTCCCCTGGAGAAAATGGCCGCTTTGGCAATTGGACTCTATGGTATTGAAGCCCCTCCCCTCCCCAAACCCTGCCCTCCTCAGGCTCCACCCCAAAAACCTCCCACCAGTGGCAAAGAGAGACCTGGCAACCTTATCATCCAGCCTCTGCTTAAAGACTGCCAGTGAGGGGGAGCTCGCCACCTCCCTAGGTAGCTGATTCCACTGTCGAACAACTCTTACTGTAAAAAAAAATGTTCCTAACCTCGAGCTGGTACCTTTTTGCCCGCAATTTAAACCCATTATTGCGAGTCCTATCCTCTGCTGCCAACAAATCCACACAATGCCTTTGTCAGTCTCAGGCATTTGCCTCTAGCATCCCTCAAGCATACTCATCCAGACAGGTAGATCTGAAGCAGTAAAACTTTATTAGGAACCAAAAAGCAAATTAAAAGAACTAACTGCACGCAGGCAGGCAAGGATAGCACTGGAGAGCAAGTACAGGCTACCTGCTTAAAAACAGCAGGACAAAAGAGTAAGATAAACATTGCTAGGCAACAGCGAGATAGGCATTTCCCATGAATGATTGAAGACACAACACGCCACAGCTGTGATAACAGGCACTAATGAAGTATACACAAGAGCTTCCAAGCCCTGGGAACCAAGGACTTGATTTGTGGCCAGAACGTGGCCTGCATGCATGTCAAGAGCCCGTCAGGATCTTGCATTCAGTGAAGACCCTGACAGCCTTTGATGAAGACCAACCAAATCGACACGACGCATGGTGCGAGCTTTCGAGCTCACCAGATCTATTTGTCAGGCTGGACGTGACACATCCCTAAATCTTTGACCACTGGTCAAAACTAGATATGTTCGAACATCTGCTGGAAACCTCCCGGGTGGATGACAAAATGGCCGGCAGTCAGAAGGAACGGAAACTCCATCCCCGCCGCTACTGCGTTGCTGCAAAGCTATTCGGCAACTGCTCACGTCAGACAGCAGAAAGGTGAGGAGATGCATGGTTCAGCTCCTGAGTGACAGCAGCTGTCAAAAATGGTATGTTAGATAACAAGAAATAGAAGGCATTACTACTAATAATTAAGAAATATGGACTGATGGGTTTAGAATTAATACATAGAAGTAAGTATTGATACATATAAGTATTGATAGGGGCGGGGCTGTGGCTCAGTGGTAGAGTCTCTGCTTGGCATGCAGAAGGTCCCAGGTTCGATCCTTGGCATCTCCATCGGGCAAGTAGGTGATATGAAATACCTCTGCCTGAGACCCTGGAGAGCTGCTGCCCGTCTGAGTAGACAGTACTGATTTTGATGGACCGAGGATTTGATTCAGTATAAGGCAGCTTCATGTGTTCATGTGCCCTGATAGATGTTGATAGGATTCTTTCCAGATATTAGATGTGAGTCTTTCCCAGTTAATGGGACTAGGCAGGTAGGTGATGGGAAAGACCTCTGCCTGAGACCCTGGAGAGCCGCAGCAGATCTGAGTAGACAATACTGACCTTGATGGACCAAGGGTCGGATTCAGTAGACGGCAGCTTCATGTGTTCACGTGTACATGAATGCATAATTATCTTAAACAAGCTCAGAAATATATAGATGGGATGAAGACTTTATAATTAAGGTTTAAATTAGTGACTAATCAAAGAAATATATGTACGTGCAGAATTAAAGAGTAATATTTGATTATATAGCAAGAAATAGCTCTGTTTATACTTGGTATATGAGGGGATCTTGTTCTAAGTAATAAGTATGTATGTGTGGTGTGTTTGTATTTATGCTGTATTTGTTTTAACAAATAATAAAATATTATTTTTTTAAAAATGGTATGTTCAGCTGCCACTAAGTTCAGGGCACCTCTACTGAAAATTCAGTCCCTTTACCTTGCTTTTTTTAGTGAAACACACACTCCGGTGAAGTAAAAACACTGCAAATATGTTCACGTAATACTTCTGGGTGCCTGTAGCAGCCCTCGGGAGAAAAGCAACCACAGGCGTTGTCTGTCCACTCATCCTCCTGCACCCTTGATTTTTCCGGGGGGTGGGAAGAACAAGGGAGTCTTTATTCTCTCCCTCCCCTCCCTCCCCACTTGTTGACTTCTTTGCTCTGCTTTTTTTCCTGCTGCAGGCAAGGATAACCAACGACACGTAGCTCAAGGAAGCAGAACGGCTTGGAGCAACTTTTTTGATAGGAAAAAAAGTGAAGCAGTGAAGCGAACGGACGGACAGGAAGCCCTCTTGTCACATTTCCTGTAGCAGCCGCTGGAATGCCTAGGAAGCCCCTGAGCACACGAAGCTGCCTTTAATAGGGTTGCCAACCTCCGGGTGGTTATACAATTCAAAAATCGTCCCTCGTGCTATAATAACAGAGTTGAAGGAAAATAACAAGCACTGATGGCTACTGGAAACATCAATAAGACATTTTGTAATTCAGTCATAAAAATCAAACCTTATACAGTGAAACAGAAGCACACAAAGTCCCGTGGTGAAAACAAATTCCGCCGGGTGAGGTCTCCCGGTTGCCTAGTTCCAGGTGAAGGCTGGAGATCCGTTCACTGGGGCGGCACTAGCGGCATGCCGAGCCGCAGATGAAACAGGTACCGCAGGCAAAAGTAGTTGCAGATCGATGTTGGCTGTATGTAGCCGAAGAATTTTGAGCCAAAACTTGATTTTAAAGTATATTGTAACAAAAATTAGGGCTAAATTGCCCTTTACTTTGAGGAGAATTTCCTTAGAATATTTTAAGCCCGAAATAGGATTCCGGTATTTTCCTATTTCGCTGATGCTTTGTCCATCGGGCTTAAGGTGGCTTGAGCTAGTATATTTGACTCTATATAAGAAGAAGAATACAAAAATGCAAGACTTGAATATGCTATACAATCTTAAGAATACTAATATTGCTAATGTAATTATACAGAAGAGTCTTAACACATACATACCATATGCCAGTGAATAATATCACATCTGCATGAGGAAGGCTTGTAGCGTTCTTAACAATGAGTACTCATAGCAATGCTTAAATGTGCTATATTGCCAACAGGTGCAACTAGCATTAAAGAAACAGTACATTTTAGAAACAAGAGAAGGCCTTGTGCCAATTACATGTTCAAAGCTACCAGGTCATATTACAAAAAACAGGAATAATCATAGGCTGTATTCAACCCATAAGGAGACATTGTGTTAAACATAAAAAGAAAGCGATTTTCTTGGTGAGACAGAAATCTGTCTATATTTTGTTTTGTGTGAGGTTTGGGTGCATATTGCCAGATCACAAAGAACTGAATGTCAGTGTCAGCATGTCTCATTTCATTGTAATGTGAAACCAAAGGGGCCTCTACCACGTTATTGCAAATACGTGACCTGTGTTCACCCACACATAATTTAATGGGTCTAGTTGTCTTTCCTACATAAAGTAGACCACATGGACATCTCAATAAATAAATAACATTTTTGCTATTACAGTTTGAGAAATGTTTCAATTTAAAACAAAAATTAGTAACCTCACACAAAACAAAATATAGACAGACCTCACCCGGCGGAATTTGTTTTCACCGCGGGACTTTGTTTCCTTCTGTTTCACTGTATAAGGTTTGATTTTTATGACTGAATTATAAAAAGTCTTATTGATGTTTCCAGTAGCCATCAGTGCTTGTTATTTTCCTTCAACCTCCGGGTGGTGGCTGGAGAGCTCCCACAATTGCAACTGATCTCCAGGCGACAGAGATCAGCTCACCTGGAGAAAATGGCTGCTTCGGAAGACAGGCTGCATGGCATTATATCCCATCGAAGTCCCTCCCCTCCCCAAACCCCGCCCTCCTCAGGCTCTGCCCCAAAATCTCACAGGTATTTCCCAACCCAGAGCTGGCAACTCTGGCCTTTAACCGTCTCTGATGATTTGTCCATCTTACCCAGTATCATTTGCCAGCACAGATGAAGGGCATTGGGTAAAGCCCTGTGACTTGAAACCTTTCTAACATGAGTTTCTGGGGTTGTACCTTCCACGTACAAAGCATGTGCTTGATCACCAAACTTCTCCTGGACCAACCCCACCCCACCCATTTTCCACCACCGCTTGGCAAGCCAAAGGAAGGGGAATGGGAGAGTGATTTGACATCACACCAATGTGTGACATCACTTCTAGTGCAAAACTGGAAGTGACATCATCATGTCAGGGCAACAGTCTAACATTCACCCAAAACTGTATGGTTGCCTGGAGTTTTGGGTGACTCCTAGAGCATCACCCAGATATGATGACATCAGTTCCAGTTTTGCACTGGAAGTGACATCATCGTGTCGGGGCAACAGTCTAAGATTCGAGCAAAACTCTATGGTTACCTAGTGCTCTGGGTGAATCCTAGAGCATCACCCAGATGTGATGACATCTGTTCCAGTTTAGCACTGAATGTGATATTACACATTGACACAATGTCAAATAACATCCCCACCCCCTACCCCCACCCCATAATTTTCCAGCTGCACTGCCAGCCAGGCCTGGCAATCTGATTATAGCTTCTCCTTACTGGCAGCTACTTTTGTATTCAGAGGCTACTGAGCAAACCTGATGTGAATATTTTCGCCTCTATCTCTTAAAATTATTCAAGTAGAAGAATGGATTTAAAAGATCTTGAGCAGCAGGCTTAATCTTTAAATTAATGGATGCTTTCTTTTCTGAATTTGCATACAATGCCAAGTACGTTGTAGCCAAAATGGGGTTGCCAACAACTTTGAGGGGGGGAATGTCTTGCCCCCTTAACCAAGGCTTAATATGTAGGGATGGCCAGTTGAAGCTCTTCGGAGGTAAATTGCATCACTTGGAAATAATATCTCAGTAAGCCTCTGTAAGCCATACTACATACGGGTGTGAAAGCTGGTCAATGAAAAATGCTGGCAGGAAGAAAGTAGACTCCTTTGAAATGTGGGGTTGGAGGAGAGTGTTACGGATACCCTGGACTGCCAAAAAAACAAATCAGTGGGTTATAGATCAAATCAAGCCTGAACTGACCCTAGAAGCTAAAATGACTAAACTGAGGCTGCTGTACTTTGGTCTCATTATGAGAAGACAAGAGTCACTGGAAAAGACAGTCATGCTAGGAAAAGCTGAAGGCGGCAGGAAAAGAGGAAGACCCAACAAGAGATGGATGGACTCAGGGGCCTAACTCACTCAGTATATACTACGTTTAAAAAAAAATGTTATCCAGGTTAGATCGCACCTCAGACCTCCCATTTTGGCTTGGAAATGCTTTGGAAGTGCCAGACATCTGTTTTTTCCCAACACGCCTATACCACAATGTATTTCGTTATGTCGTTTCAAAACCGGCAATCCAAGGGGTGGGTTCAGTTACATACGCTATTCAGTTCTCCTCCCCTCTTTTTGCAACACCCAATGAAAAGCCTTTCTCCTCTCATCCCACCTTCCCCCTCCCCTCCCGTTTGCATCCACCAATCATTATTGTTACTTAACCCCCCCCCCATAAGGGCTTGTGGTCTTAGAAAGGAACACGGGAACGTTGGGACATTAGATCAACCATTTTTATTTGTGCACGGTCCCAATCAAACATTTCCCTCATATGGAATGTCCTTGAAGTGGATTTTGTAAACGGTTTATGGACTTGAGGGGGAAGGAATGCAGAGGAGGGCAAGGGCTGGAAAAGTAGCATAATTGCTGCGAGCGGCAGATTGGGGAGGGGGAAGCAGGAGGAGGAGGAAGGGAGAGAGACTGAGGGATAGAGTGCCTGCACACACACACACACACACACACACAAGTCAGGGCTCTCCTGTTGGCACAAAGTTTCTCCCCGCCTGTTCCTCCCTTTCTCCCGCTGCCGGGGTTGAGCGTGCCTCCCTGCTCTCAAAAAAATTTTTTTAATGTGCTCGAAAAGGAAATGTCTGAGATTGCAAACCATCAGTTATAGGAGGAAGAGAGTTGGTTTTTATATGCCGACTTTCTCTACCACTTAAGGGAGACTCAAACCTGTGAGGTAGGCAGGGCTGAGAGAGTGTGACTAGCCCAAGGTCACCCAGCTGACTTCATGTATGAGTGGGGAAACAAATCCAGTTCTCCAGAATACACTGCTCCAAACCACTGCTCTTAACCACTACACCAGGCTGGCCACTACACCATACTGGAGGGACTTATTAATTTAAAACACACACACACATACACCAATCTATAAATTCTGAGAGTACCTCCAGATCAAGGCCATCCTGTTTAACAAGCTGATGTTTGTTTTCTCAAAACACAGCTCTCGCTGGGGGCTACTCAGACCATCTCCAGCGTGGTATAGTGGTTAAGAGCGGTGGACTCGGATCTGGAGAGCCGGGTTTGATTTCCCACTCCTCCACATCAGCGGCGGACTCTAATCTGGAGAACCAGGTTGGTTTCGCCACTCCTCCACAATTATTTATTTATTTATTTATTTATTTATTTATCTATTCATTTATTTATTCAAATTTATAGCACGCCCTCGATTCCCAGCCAAGCCGGGCTCAGGGCGGATCACACTCTACAAAATCACATAAAACCCCTAAAACATCCATTCCCAGCCAAGTCAGGCTCAGGGCAGATAAGACTCTATAAAATCACATAAAACCCCTAAAACGTCAAGTTAAAACCATAATGCCACACTAATTAAACAGCAAGATGACATTTAAATAAACCAGTCTGCACTACAGAAGAACCGAGTTACAGTTGATCACCCGCCCACACACACACACCGACGACAGGATGGGGAGGCCAGCAATGATGGATAACTTGAGCGGCGGACTCTGATCTGGAGAACCGGGTTCGATTCCCCACTCCTCCACGTGAGCAGCAGACTCTAATCTGGAGAGCCGGGCTGAATTCCCCGCTCCTCCACACGAAGCCTGCTGGGCGACCTTGGGCCAGTCACAGTTCTCTCCGACCTCTCTTGGCCCACGCGGAGGCAGGCAATGGCAAACCACCTCCCGATGTCTTTTGCCTCGAAAACCCGACGGGGTCACCAGAATTCAGCTGTGACTTGGCGGCGCTTTCCGCCACCACAGAAAGTAAATCGGAAGGGAGGTAGGGAATCACTGGGTGCAGCAGCGGTATTCCATCTGTGACAGACAGTGACCCTCCCAGGTTACTGTGGCCTTCTTAGCCTAAACATGTAAAACTTACTTAGAAAAACAAGATGTGTTTTTTTATAAGGGGGGGTGGAAACAGGCCAGGAAAACACCTGGTAACATCTTGCTGCATGCTTCATTACATACACAAGAACCAGGGCTCCATTGTCTTGCCAGGACCAGCATGACTTGGCTCTACATTTGAATAAATAAATGAATAGATAAATAGATAAATAGATAAATAGATAAATAGATAAATAGATAAATAGATAGATAAATAAATAAATAAATAAATAAATAAAATTTTTTGGAGGAGTGGCGAAACCAACCCGGTTCTCCAGATTAGAGTCTGCCACTGATGGGGAGGAGTGGGGAATAGCAGGAGATCTCTAGCTAGTACCTGGAGGTCCTCATTCAAAACAACAGCACACTAAATATTAATCAGGTTCAGTGTATTAATAACGAGATAACAAGAATGAAAAGAATACCTCACTACCTAGAGCATGCAAACGTAAAAATACATAATACAAGATACAACAGATACTGAACAACACAATCACTAGAAATATATACAATGTATACAATGTAAAAGCGAACATGGTCCCACAATTCACTTGTGCAAAATCAGTAGGGAAAAAAATCTTTTCGACCCAGAGTAGAACAATATTCACAGGTTTAGTGGGGAGCGGAGAAGCCCTCCCTTGGTTTCACTCACGGTCCGGAGGCCGAAGTAAATCCCTTAAAAGGGCAATGTAAATCGTGCAGTGGGGACCACAGTCTAAATATGGTTCAAATTCACAAGAAGTCGTTCAGAATCTCAAAACAGAACGCAGATCCTGTTGAGAGAGAGCAACTCAGCGGTTGATTACACGCTGCGACATTTTCCAAACCTTTACTAAGGTGAATAAGAATTGTCCAGAAAGATGCAAGGCTGATGAAGCCTCTTTGGTGAAACGCAAAGACTATCCGGGATCTGCGTTCTGTTTTGAGATTCTGAATGACTCCTTGTGAATTTGAACCATATTTGGACTGTCGAAAAGATTTTTTCCCCTACTGATTTTGCACAAGTGAATTGTGGGATCACGTTCGCTTTTCCATTGTATATATTGCATATATTTCTAGTGATTGTGTTGTTCAGTATCTGTTGTATCTTGTATTATGTATTTGTACGTTTGCATGCTCTAGGTAGTGAGGTATTCTTTTCATTCTTGTTATCTCATTATTAATACACTGTACTTGATTAATATTTAGTGTGTTTTGATTGAGTATCTGTCAATACAGCACCGGGTGATTGTTATTTTGGTTTAGTACCTGGAGGTCGGCAACCCTACTTGGTTCAAAAGGTTCTCTCTCCCTCTTCTCTGCTGCAATCGCCTAACGAACAAGACCTCCATTTAATTAAGTGCTCCCATCTCAATTCCCGGTGCACCGACAGCCGATCAATTAATTAGTTCATTCGCAAACATCTGTTCACCTTTTATTCAGGCCTGGGTAATCCTTCCATCCTTCCTTGAAGACTCTAGACAGCGGCGCCTGCCATGGAAAGCTGCACTTCAACTAACTGCAATTCTACACACATCAGCTGTGATCCAAACCTCCTTTGCACACAGGCGCTTTTGGGTTCTTCCTTGCAAAGAAGGATGCTCCAGTACACACCAGATTTTCATGTGCACTGTATTAGAGAGTGGGGGAACTCTTGCACATGTGCAGCATTGGAGCTGCATTGAAACTGCTATATTTGTGGCTGTTGCTTTTTCATAGAAGCATAGAACCATAGAGTTGGAAGGGACCACCAGGGTCATCTAGTCCAACCCCCTGCACAATGCAGGAAATTCACATCTACCTCCCACCCCCCCGCAGACCCCTAGTGACCAGAAGATGACCAAGATGCCCTCCCTCTCATGAACTTCCTAAGGTCACAGAATCAGCATTGCTGATAGATGGCCACCTAACCTCTTCTTAAAAACCTCCAGGGAAGCAGAGCTTACCACCTCCCGAGGAAGCCTGTTCCACTGAGGAACCGCTCTGTTAGAAAATTCTTCCTAATGTCTAGACAGAAACTCTTTTGATTTAATTTCAACCCTTTGGTTCTGGTCCGACCTTCTGGGGCAACAGAAAACAACTTGGCACCCTCCTCTATTTGACAGCCCTTCAAGTACTTGAAGATGGTTATCATATCCCCTTTCTGCCTTTCAGAAAATCAGCCCGTTGGTATACCACCTGCCATATTTTAAATTATTTTATATAGCAGCCACGTCATGATTTTTAAGCAACTCAGACCAATCAATAAACTAGCTGAGCTGGCATACTTAAATTTTACCTGAATTCTCACCTACTTCTTCAATGGGGTGGGATTTGTTCAAATCACTGATTTCTAGTTTAGCTTGTTATTTATTAGTGTATTATCAACCTTAGTCCCCCCCACCCCCAAGATCAAATCTTATGTCACATTAAGTGCTTCCAACCTTTTTGCTCTTCAGTGTGTAATTTAGAAGAATGTTAAATCAATAATTGGTATTAGAAACCAGTAATCTAAGTTTAATGCTGATGAAGGGTGCATGTATGTATTATCACATTGAAGCTTGGACACGAACATATTTTTCCCTTCAATTTCCCCCTTTTCTTTTCCCCTTGTTTTCTTTTTTTTCTATACCCCAATGTATAAAAATTAAAAAATAATTTAAAAACACACACACAAATATGTCACATTTTATCTTTGAACAAATGTTATTTGTACTCCATTAATTCCAAATACTGGATTTTCCTTTTCTTTCCTTTATCCCTTAGAAGTGGACTTTCTTTTTAACATGTATGTGACAATAGCATTTGCTTATTTTCCCCCCCAAGAGTCTCCCGTTTATCTGTTTTATGTCGCCAGAGAAGGATGGTTTCATGTTGTCCTTTACTGCTTAAAATGTATTTTTTATTAAATAATTTTTTTAAAGGGGAAAAAAAAAGAAAAGTTGCACATCTCAACTCATCATTCCTCCCCGCCCCCCACCTCCCATTTGCTTCCAGTCTAGGGTTGCCAGGTCCCTCTTTGCCATTGGATGGAGATTTTGGGGGCAGAGCCTGAGGAGGGCAGGGTTTGGGGAGGGGAGGGACTTCAATGCCATAGAGTCCAATTGCCAAAGCGGCCATTTTTCTCCAGGGGATCTGATCTCTATCGGCTAGAGATCAGTTGAATTAGCAGGAGATCTCCTGCTACTACCTGGCATTTGGCAACCTTATTTGTGGAATACAGTACATGCATCTGCTGTCTTGTCGATCCGGGTCCCTTATGATCCGCTCGGATGTCAGCGACAGCTTTTCTTCCTTTTTCCGCAGGCCCCGAACAAAGACGCGTTCGAACGGTTCCCGCAGATCACATTGTTCCCTCTCCTATGTGACAAGCTCTTAAGGCCCGACATGTGTTTTTCAAAGAATTATCTGGGAGTTGACGGTTGTTATTGAGCTCCCGGATGGTTTCTTCTCCCCGGCTTGGTCAGCCCTCCTTGTGGTTTCAGATCATCTCAGTATGGTGCACTGGGTATTTCTTCTCCTCCTTCAGACATTTATATATCGTCACAGACACTTGCCTCTTCATTGACGCAGTTGCTAGCGGCTCTCCGTGCTTTCCTGCTGTGGTATCCTTCGGCCGTTCAATCTCCTCCTGTCCTCCCTCCCCATTATTCTGTATATTGACTGCATTTGAAAATTGTTTTTCAATGCAGTCGCTCTCCTGATCCGAGAGCAAAACTTTTAACAATTTGTTGTTTGTTTAGATGTCTTGCCAAGCCGGTCTCCGTAGCTTAGACGGTGTTACAATGAATCCTTATCTCTGCTTGGTGTAGTGGGTTAAGAGCGGTGGTTTGGAGCGGTGGACTCTGATCTGGAGAACCGGGTTCGATTCCCCACTCCTCCACATGAGCGGCGGAGGCTCATCTGGTGAAGTGGATTGGTTTCCCCACTCCTCCGCATGAAGCCAGCTGGGTGACCTCGGGCTAGTCACAGCTCTCTCCGCCCCACCTACCTCACAGGGTGTCTGTTGTGGGGAGGGGAAGGTGATTGTAAGCCGGTTTTAGTCTCCCTTAAGTGACAGAGAAAGTCAGCATATAAAAACCAACTCTTCTTCTTCTTTCAACAGTTCTCCAAGGAAGTTGAAATCTTGGCCAGCCCAATTCTAGGGTTCTGCCAAGGTGGCACCTGGTGCTTCCTAGGCTTGCCAACCTCCAGGTACTAGGAGGGCAGGGTTTGGGGAAGGACTACAATGCCATACAGTCCAATTGCCAAAGCAGCCATTTTCTCCAGGTGAACTGATCTCTATCAGCAGGACATCAGTTGTAATAGCAGGAGTTCTTCCGCCAGCACTTGGAGGTTGGCAACCCTAGTGCTAAAAAGCGTCCTATTGCAATGTGGCGCTTCTGGGGGCAAACCTGGAAGTGACATAATCATGTTGCGTGCATGGGATCGCTGCCACGCCCCCGCACCAAAACCTCCTGCTGGTGGAGAGGGAGGACCTGGCAACCCTAACTGACAAGTAGGGTTGCCAGGTCCCCACTGGCCACTGGTAGGGGATGGTGAGGTAGTAGGGTTGCCAACCTCCAGTTACTAGCTGGAGATCTCCTCATATTACAACTGATCTCCACCCAACAGAGATCAGTTCCCCTGGAGAAAATGGCTGCTTTGGCAATTGGACTCTATGGCATTGAAGTCCCTCCCCAAACCCCACCCTCCTCAGACTCCACCCCAATAACCTCCCACTGGTGGCAAAGAGGGACCTGGCAACCTTAACTGTTAAGCATTAGGACCAACTGCCCCTTGGCCACCAGCGTGGGATGGGATAGGGTTGCCCAATCCAGAATGGAAATATCCTGGAGATTTGGGGATGGAGCCTGGGCAGGAAAGGGGCCTCAGTGGGGTACAAGGCCACCAACTCCACCCTCAAAAGCATCCATTTTATCCAGGGGGACTGTTCTCTGGAGTCTGGAGACAAGTGACAATGTTCAGACTTGATAACCTTCAGAGAAATTACCTCTTTAGGGAAGACGGCCCATTTTCCTTTCTCAACAGTTGCTTTCTTCCTTCATCCTTTTGGTGCCAAGTTGCTTTTCCCTTTTATATTCCTTCTAAGAATTTAACGTGTCAGTAATTACATGTAATTGCTTTCAGGAATCCACTTCTAAAGGAAGAAGAGAAAGACTTTTCTTCTTCTAATCTACTTCAACCAGCAAAAATTTGCTGCAGAGAAGAATGGCTTTTGACAGGGAAGCCGTGGCGACGATAAAGCGCAGCCAGAGCCCTTCTCCCAAAACTGCCACCTTTCCCCTGCCCACTTATGCAGCATATCCAGCACATTGACCCTCTTGGGCCAACCTTCGCTCGGGCATCAGAAGCAAATAGTCTGTCCTAAATGCCAGCAGGCCTGACGGCCAGAAGCAAGCAGCGTAGTCAGATAGCAGTCCGAGGGTCAATACCAAAAGCAAAGTCCAAATGCCAAGTCAGTCCGTTCCGAGGTCAAGGCCATGAGAGTCTCAGAAATGATCAGCAGTCCAAGAGAACACAGGGTAGTAAAAACAAGTTGTTCCCACATCAGTCTGGATGCCAGTGTCTGCCTAAATAAGCCTAAGAGGAACCAGCTGTTGCTGGTTCCTCTGACTCAGCACTCTCTGCTGGCGGGAGCTCATTATCCTCATCACTGTCAGCCGGCAGTGCTCTTCGTAGTGCTTGTAATCTAGCACTTCTTCTATGCTCGAAGAGGAGTGTTCTGCAACTTCAGTGCCGCTGCTTCAGTGGCTGTGGACGGCTGCTGCTGGACACAGGTGAGTCCTCTGCCCTAGGTGGTTGTAGGCATGGGGGACATTCATCCGTCTGTGCCTGCTCAGCTTCCTCTGCCTGCTGTTTCAAGGTCTTCTTCATCTGAGGAAGCCTCAGCAGGCTTCCCCATGACATAGTCCTCTTAATGCAGGGGAAATTTGTACTGGGTTTGCCACTCTGCAGACACACAGTTTTCTGATTCAAATTCTCAAAACTGTATGCATGTGGGCTTTTTGCCCCAAGGTTTTGTTTTGTTTTAAAGTGTTATTTTAGCAGGGGGAAATTGTTAATGGAAATGAAGCACAGGGAGAGGGGGACAGCCGGCTCCGTTCCCGAGATCTTAACACTCGCTGCTGAAACTGACCAGAGAGGAAGCCCAGTTAAATCTGTGAAGCATAGTTAAATGGTGGAACTCCCTCCCCCAGGATGTGGTGAGGGCACCCAACTTGGAAGGCTTTAAAAGAGAAGTGGACATGTTCATGGAGGAGAGGGCTCTTCATGGCTACTAGTCAAAATGGATACTAGTCATGATGCATACCTGTTCTCGCCAGGATCAGAGGAGCATGCCATTATATTTCAGACTATGACTTATTGTTATTTTCCCCCATTTCAGAAGAGTTATAACTAAATTAATGAAAACAAGTTCAACTTTGAATAATGGAAGTTTGAATGCAAAATCCCTGCTGGGAATCTGATGCTACTTTAATGGCTGTGCTGTCTGCTGTGTTTTCAGGAATTGAAAGGGGAGGGGCCGTGGCTCAGTGGTAGAGCATCTGCTTGGCATGCAGAAGGTCCCAGGTTCAATCCCCGGCATCTCCAGTTAAAGGGACTGGGCAAGTAGGTGATGTGAAAGACCTCCGCCTGAGACCCTGGAGAGCCGCTGCCGGTCTGAGTAGACAATACTGACTTTGATGGACCAAGGGTCTGATTCAGTGTAAGGCAGCTTCATGTGTTCGAATTTCCCATGAACGTAGGGTAGCCAGGTCCCTCTTCGCCACTGGCTGGAGGTTTTTGGGGTGGAGCCTGAGGAGGACGGAGTTTGGGGAAGAACTTCAATGCCATAGAGTCCAATTGCCAAAGTGGCCATTTTCTCCAGGCGAACTGATCTCTATCGCCTGGAGATCAGTTGTAATAGCAGGAGATCTCCAGCTACCACATGGAGGTTAGAAAATCAGTACAGGAGCGAATATTATTAGAAATCAACAAATTCTTATTGTGACTACACACATATATATTACAAAAATAGTCACGTTGACCACCAACATACAAAACGCAACATGCATCAGACGCAAAAGGTGGGTAATAAATAGGGTGAGTACACTTCAGTCAATAATCTTTCTATGTTTCTTTTTCCACAGGAGCAGGTTTGAAGGACGAAAGGATGTCAATGGACAAAAGTTCATCAAGAGGAAGAAATCAACAAATTCTTATTGTGACTACACACATATATATTACAAAAATAGTCACGTGGACCCCCCTCCCTAGTTTCAGCTCAGTCCTAATTCTATACAATTTAATTTCCGTAGAAACAAAAATTATCAGGTGCTGGATACACACATTGTTGTTTGAGCCAGAGGGAGAAATTAAAAACAAAAGACAAGACGTATATTTGGGTGTGCATCTATCTCCTTTCGTGACTCATCCTTCGAATTACACCCCCAATCCCTTCAAGCAAGCATAAACCACACACCCTGCAGAGAGCTGAGACCGCAGGGTAGAAAAGTGGAAATTAAAAAAAAGAGAGAGGCATTTCACATGCCTAGATTTAAGCAGATTACTTGCACCAAGTAGAAAGAGCAGAGGAAGCTGGCACCAATTTTCATTGCTATCTCCAATAATGAAAACAGTAACCCGAAAACACTTTGCATATGCATAGATGCCCGAACTGCTCGCCGTTGTGTCAGATAATTAAATGGGATCCCTTTGACATTCTCTCAGCTGAATACTGATAGGTTACCTTTGGCTTCTGATTTTTTAGCAGCAGAAACAACAAGCCAGACTCCGACTTTCAAGGACTTCTTCCTTTTAGAAGCCTTCCTTCTCTTCTTACTTTATGTCTAACCTTCAAAAGGGCAAGATGGGCTTTTGGTTGGGTTGCCCACTCTGGGTTGGGAAACAGCTGGAGATTTTTTGGGGGGGTGAAAACTGAGGAGGGTGGGGTTTGGAGAGGGGAGGGACCGCAGCAGGGTACTATGCCATAGAGTCCACCCTCCAAAGCAGCCCATTTCCTCCTGGTAGGGTTGCCAGGTCCCTCTTCGCCACTGGTGGGAGGTTTTTAGGGCGGAGCCTGAGGAGGGCAGGGTTTGGGGAAGGACTTCAATGCCATAGAGTCCAATTGCCAAAGCGGCCATTTTCTCCAGGGGGACTGATCTCTATCGGCTGGAGATCAGTTGTAATAGCAGGAGATCTCCAGCTAGTACCTGGAAGTTGGGGTAAGAAAGACTCACAACAAAGTAGGGCTGTTGAAAAAAAAATTCGGTAAAATTTGGATTCGGCAAAATTCAACCCATTTTGATTCAGGAAATGCCAAAGTCCGAACTCCCCCCAATTCGGATCTGTGGAATTCGGCGTGAGATTCGGTGATCGGGAAAAAATTCGGCCATTTAAAGCCATTAAAAACACATTCGCACCTTTCCGCAGCTCCGGGGGGGGGGCATTTTTGGAGGTAGAGGTCCCAAAACTTCAGCATAGCTTGAGGGGACCCTTCTTCAGCGTAGCTTGGGGGACCCCTTCCGGGCCCCTTATCTGGGACCCCCTGACCCAATCTTTACAAAACTTGGGGGTTCTTGCAAAAAGGGTCCCCTCAAGCTACGCTGAAATTTTGGGCCCTCTACCTCCAAACATGCCCCCCCAGAGCCGCGGAAAGGCGTGAATGTGTTTTTAATGCCTTTATTCCAATTGGTGATTTTGGGGGGGACCCCTTCCAGGACCCATTTCTCGGGGGCCCCTGACCCAATCTTTACAAAACTTGGGGGTTCTTGCAAGAAGGGACCGAAAGACTCCATGAGAGAAGCAGCCCATCCAGGGAGCATATTAGCTATTACTGATTATATATTGAAAATTGAAGCTTGTTTGGCTGAAGAAGCAATCTGCGACAAGCCAAGCCGCTTGTGTTTTGGAGTAAGAAATTCCGCTCCTCAACAACTGTGTTGAGCTTTTGTTGGCTGTCAGCTGTTTTTGACGCTTGTTCATCTTTTGTACTTATTGTAACATTGTAATTTTGTATCCTCCTTGCTTAGCGATATTGGCTCCTTATGAGCGTTGTTTGAATATATTGTGTTTATTCAGATATTTACCTGAATTGTGTTCTATTTTGCTTCATGAACGCTGAGCCTACTGCTGTTCTTTATTGCCAGTACCTGGAGGTTGGCAACCCTAGTGATATTGGATTTACGTATCCTCTACTCATTCCCACATATGAGAGATTGTCAATCTTTCCAGTTATTTGTTTATTATTGTTCAAATTGTAGAAATGGGATCACAACCAACATGACTCATTGCAGCATCCAACGGTAGAAATCATCCCGGTAACAAATATGCTGCTTAAAAAATTTCTTAGGCGATAAATAACTGCTATTGCATTCATCTGGGCGCCCTCCTTTATCCAAATGCTAAAAACATACCATTTAATAATCCAAGTACATTTGCAGTCTAAAATTGGAGACAATAGAAATGAATAGTAATTGCAGTGTAAAACAGATTGTAAGAGATGAATGTTGAGTCATGGTATTTGTTATGTGTATAATGAATTGACTAATTATATTACGGTATGGATTGTTAATCCCTTGAGGATGTGTCGGTTGAGAATGGTAATTTTGAGTTTATGCCTTCAACAGTACTCTGTTGATTAAAAAAGCAAATGGAAAATACGATGTGAAGAGGTTGCCTTAGTTTGTTTTTTTTCTTCATACACCTGACAACTCCCTTTATAGATCTTTATAGATTTTCCTTCCGTCTTTTCTCCTAGGGTTGCCAACCTCCAGGTGGTGGCTGGAGATCTCCTGCTATTACAACTGATCTCCAGGCAACAGAGATCAATTCCCCTGGAGAGAATGGGCGCTTTGGCAATTAGACTCTATGGCAATTAGACTCTAAGTCCCTCCCCTCTCCAAAACCCACCCTCCTCAGGCTCCACCCCCAAAATCTCCAGGTGTTTCTCAGCCCAGAGCTGGCAACCCTACTTTTTCCCAACATTCAGGTGATAATAACAACACAGAGGAGCATTTATGAACAACTTCTTCCCGTGTCTGAGAACACTTTACACATGGGGACCTGTAATATTTAAATCGTGGCTGAGCTGGGAATCAGACAGCAGCCCATTTGAACCTCACCTCTGCATCAACTCATGGTAGGGTTGCCAACCTCCAGGTGGTGGCTGGAGATCTCCCGTTATTACAACTGATGTCCAGCCTATATAAATCAGTTCCCCTGGAGAAAATGGCCACTTTGGCCATTGGACTCTAGGGCATTGAAGTCCCTCCCCTCCCCAAACCCCGCCCTCCTCAGGCTCCTCCCCCCAAAACCTCCCGCTGGTTGCGAAGAGGGACCTGGCAACCCTAATAGTATGTATGTGCCATTAAGTTGCAACCACCCTATGTAGGGTTGCTTCTTCACCATCTGAGGGAGGTTTGGGGGGGGAGCTTGAGGAGTGCGGGGTTTGGGGAGGGGGAACTTCAATGCCATAGAGTCCAATCGCCAAGGCGGCCATTTTTCCAGGTGAACTGATCTCTAATGGCTGGACATCAGTCGTAATAGCAGGAGATCTCCAGCTAGTACCTGGCGGTTAGCAACCTAAACTTATGACAACCCCAACAAGGAGCTACCAAGGCAAGTGAGAAGAAGAAGGGGTTAGCCATTGCCTTTGTCAGCAGAGACTTCCTTGGTGGTCTCTCCTCCAAGTACCGACCCTTCTTAGCTTCATGAGATCTGATGAAATCAGGTTATACCATTCCACATCCCATATTGAAAATGGGGGGGGGGGGATAGTTAAGACCATGTTATTAAAATGTTCTAATCAGCCTTGATAATTTTATGGTTGAAACCGGGAATCAAAACAATACATAAATAATTTTTTCAGTTTGTTCTTCTGGCTTCCAGCGGAAAGGACTCTGGGGGGTTCTATGGTATCCAAGAACCCCAAGATAAGTGCTGGAAAATGTAGAAAGACCAGTTTGGTCAACAAAAAAGTTAATCAGAATCCCTCCAGAGGACTAAGAAAGAATTTTAGCTTCCTTTTATTTACTTGTTTGTTTATTTAGGCGATTTCTACGCTGCATCTTTAGAGTGCTGCTCAAGGTAGCTTGGAATTAAAATAATGAATGATCAATATTAAAAAAGCCATTACACTCAGGGACATAAGCAGCATTAAACTATCCACAAAACAGACCTCACATTTTGTAGGGGAGGGTCCATGGCTCAGTGGTAGAGCATCTGCTTGACATGCAGATAGGGTTGCCAGCCTCCAGGTGGTGGCTGGAGATCTCCCGCTACTAAAGCTGACTCCAGCCAATAGAGATCAGTTCACCTGGAGAAAATGGCCGCTTTGGCAATTGGACTCTACGGCATTGAAGTCTCTCCCCTCTCCAAACCCTGCCCTCCTCAGGCTCCGCCCCAAAATCTCCAGGTATTTCCCAACCTGGAGCTGGCAACCCTACATACAGAAGGTCCCAGGTCCAATCGCTGGCATCTCCAGTTAAAAGATATAGGATTACCCTATCTCTGTCGCCTGGAGATCAGTTGTAAAAGCAGGAGATCTCCAGATAGTATCTGGAGGTTGGCAACCCTAAGTCCAGGCCCAGTGTTCTTATCCAATTTATTGTGTACACATAATAAATATATTACTTTTTAGGATTTTTTTAGTTTTCAACTCAACCCTTAGGTTCCCTTCTGTACAGATACCTTCATTCTCAGGGGAGCCAGCCTTTGGCCTTTGGCTATCAGATATAAGGATAAACATTTCCCAGTACCTGTGTTGGCCCAGGAGAATAAAGTCATGGAAAGAACTCCAGTGCTCACAGAAGAAGAAGAAGAGGAGGAGGAGGAGGAGGAGGAGGAGGAGGGTTTTTATATGCCGTAAGTCAGATGTGATTTGACGGCAGAAAAAGAAAAAGCAGCATGTGCACACATGCACAAGGAAGACACACAGTTTTGTTGCCTCAGTCCATTCTAGGTGTACCAGTGACAATCCCATACTACAGTGCAGTTGTAATTTTTCTTTTAAAAAAATACAGGATAGCCGCAGGTAAAAATAAACTATTAGTACTATGGAGGGGAGAAGAAGAAGAAGAAGAAGAAGAAGAAGAAGAAGAAGAAGAAGAAGAAGAAGAAGAAGAAGAAGAAGAAGAAGAAGAAGAAGAAGAAGAATTGGTTTTTATATGCTGACTTTCTCTACCACTTAAGGCAGAATCAAACCGGAAGAAGAAAAAGAGTTGGTTTTTATATGCCGACTTTCTCTACCACTTAAAGAAGAATCAAACGGGCTTACAATCACCTTCCCTTCCCCTCCCCACAACAGACACTCTGTGGGATAGGTGGGGCTGAGAGAGTGTGACTAGCCCAAGGTCACTCAGCTGGCTTCATGTGGAGGAGCGGGGAAACAAACCCAGTTCACCAGATTAGCCTCTGCCGCTCATGTGGAGGAGGGGGGAATAAAACCTGGTACTCCAGATCAAAGGCCACCACCACCACTCCAAATCACCGCTCTTAACCACTACACCACGCTGGCAAATGCTTCCAACTCGACTCGGCGCAGCAAAAAAAGTTTCAGCGGCACAGGGAAAGCTCATCTCGGAGTCAATCGGGGACCCCGCAGCCTAATCACTTTTGATGAATAGCGGCGGACTCCGTCTGCCTGGGAACACCTTGCAAAGTTCTGTTAAGCAGGACTCACTTAAGGTAATTTGGAGCGCTCTGTCCTCCGGTTGGGAAATAAGCGACTACCGTGCATGATGTATAGATTGCGCTGAAATGGAACTGTCAGGCCGAATCCCCAGACCTGGTTTCCTCCCCAGTCTGGAGCAGGTGCTAGAGGCAGGCGATGCCTTCCTCTCTGCTGATTTCCTCGGGGATCCCGAGAAGGCAGCCGTTCCTCTTCCTTTCGCTTGATGAGATTTCCCTGTCATGTCCTTATCCTGCCTGGGTCACCTCTCATCCTTTCGGTCCATTAGAAGCAACTGGGGCCTGATTCGGATCAGCAGCGCCTTGAGGGTTTCAGGCAGCAGCATTGGCATCAGGGCAGGCCAAAGCGTTGTTTCTGCAATACGTTGGCACAAAGTCAGGCTCCATTGGCCCGAGTGAGATCACAACAAAGGCATGTACAGAAAAGGGAGTGCCCAGATATTGGGGGTTTGAAAGGGAAGCAGCATCGCCTATGGTTGCCAACCTCCAGTTGGGGCCTGGAGCTAATACCTGGATGGGTCCTCCAGGTACTAGGTGGAGATCTCCTGCTATTACAGTTGATCTCCAGCCAGTAGAGATCAGATCCCCTGGAGAAAATCACCACTTTTGAGGGGGGACTGTATGATATCGTACTGTGCTGATGTCCCTCCCTTCCACAAACCCCACACTCCCAGGCTCCATCCCTGAAATTTCCAGGAATTTCCCAACCTGGAGGTGGCAATAGGGTTGCCAACCTCCAGGTGGTGGCTGTAGATCCCCCGCTATTACAACTGATCTCCAAGCAAAAACGGCCGCTTTGGCCATTGGACTCTATGGCATTGAAGTCCCTTTCCTCCCTGAACCCCGCCTTCCTCAGGCTCCACCCCAAAAACCTCCTGCTGGTGGTGAAGAGGGACCTGGCAACCTTTGTCACCTCACATCCTTTTGGTCCATTAGAAGCAACTGGGGCCTGATTCGGATCAGCAGCGCCTTGAGGATTTCAAGCAGTGGCAGTAAGGGGCAGGCCGAAGCGTTCTCTCCACGATACTTTGGCACAAACTCAGCCTGCGTTGGCCTGAGCAAGATCACAACAAAGGTATGAAATGTAGAGAAAAGGGAGTGCCCAGACATTGGGGGATTTGAAAGGAAGCAGCATCGCCTAAGGTTGCCAACCTCCAGCTAGGGCCTGGAGGTAGGGTTGCCAACCTCCAGGTAGTAGCTGGAGATCTCCCGCTATTACAACTGATCTCCAGCCAATAGAGACCAGTTCCCCTGGAGAAAATGGCTGCTTTGGCCATTGGACTCTATGGCATTGAAGTCCCTCCCTTCTCCAAACCCCGCCCTCCTCAGGCTCCAACCCCTAAAATCTCCAGGTATTTCTCAACCTGGAGCTGGCAAACCTAGGTCCCGACACTCCCTAAACCTCACACTCCCTAAACCTCACACTCCCCACTCTTTTCTCCCAAATCTCCAGGAATTCCTTAACCTGGAGCTGGCAACTCTATTCCACAATGACCCCCTCAGCCCCCTTAGCTGAGTCATTTGCTGAGGCTGTTTTCTTTCTAAATAAATCCTGCGTGTGAGATTAACAGCTCACGAGATCAGCAACAGAGACAGTGGAAGGGGTAATAAAGCCAATGGGTAGGGTTGCCACTTGCCAGGTCCCTCTTCGCCACCAGTGGCGTTTTTGGGGCAGAGCCTGAGGAGGGTGGGGTTTGGGGAGGGGAGGGACTTCAATGCCATAGAGTCCAATTGCCAAAGGGGCCATGTTCTCCAGGTGAACTGATCTCTATCAGCTAGAAAGCATTTGCAATAGCAGAAGATCTCCAGCTAGTACCTGGCCACCCTTCCAATGGGTAGGGTTGCCAGCTCCGGGTTGGGAAATACCTGGAGATTTTTTGGGGGGTGGAGCCTCACCCAGGTAGGGTTTGTGGAGAGGAGGGACTTCGATGCGGTATGATGCCATGTAGTTAGGGTTGCCAACTGCCAGGTAGTAGCAGATCTCCTGCTAATTCAACTGACCTCCAGCCGATAAAGATCAGATTACCTGGAGAAAAATGGCCTCTTTGGCAATTGAACTCTATGGCATTGAAGTCCCTCCCCTCCCCAAACCCTGCCCTCCTTAGGTTCCACCCCAAAAACTTCCCACTGGTGGTGAAGAGGGACCTGGCAACCCTACCCATTGGCTTTATTACCCCTTCCTCTGGCAACCCTAGACTGGAAGCAACCCTCCCTCCTCAGGCTCCATCCCAAAAACCTCCCGCCGGTGGCGAAGAGGGACCTGGCAACCCTACATGGAGTCCATCTTCCAAAGCGGCCGTTTTCTTGAGGGGAACTGATTTCCGTCGCCTGGAGATCAGTTGCAATCGCAGGAGATCTCCAGCCACCACCTGGCGGGTTGGCAACCTTACCAATGGGCTCTCATTCCTCCCCTTTTCCCTCTGTCTCCGAGCGCGGATCATCAGCGAAGGTCATGAGGAATTGAGTCAGCAGCACATTCAGTGACTGAGAAATGGAAGGCAAATGGGGGAAACGGAAAAAGGGCCGCAGATGCGATTTACTGGTACAGGGATGCTTGACCATTCGAAACAGGTGACGCTGTTCCTAGAAAGCTTCTGCCCACGTCTCCCAGAGCAAAGCTTAGATTCAAAATGCATTTGGATTCTTAAACAAAGAGCTCGCATAAGAGACGTAATGAATAGGAATGTAATAACCAATTGTGTCCATGCTCCTTTGGGAGATTCTTGCGTCTGATGGTAAGCAGAGGCTAGATGGCCATCTGTCAGCAGTGCTGATTCTATGACCCTAGGCAGATGGTGAGAGGGAGGGCATCTTGGCCATCTTCTGGGCATGGAGTAGGGGTCACTGGGGGTGTGGGGGGGAGGTAGTTTGGAATTTCCTGCATTGTGCAGGGGGTTGGTCTAGATGACCCAGTGGTCCCTTCCAACTCTATGATTCTATGATTCTATACATATGGCACCAAAACTTTGGAACTCCCTCGCCAGGGAGATTTATGTGTGTCCCTCTCTCATTGTCTTCTGCCAATGAGTGAACGCTTTTTTTTTGTTTGGTGTTAGGGTTGCCAGGTCCCTCTTCGCTATCGGCGGGAGATTTTTGGGGCGGAGCCTGAGGAGGGCGGGGCTTGGAAGGGGAGAGACTTCAATGCCATAGAGTACAATGGCCATTTTCTCTAGGTGAACTGATCGCTATCAGCTGGAGATCAGTTGAATTAGCAGGAGATCTTCTGCTATTACCTGGCAGTTGGCAACCCTATTTGGTGTTCCCTCACTAACTCTTATTAGCCCTTCCCCCTGTTTGTCTGTTTTTATGTGTTTATATTTTATACGTTTCTATTATATTTGCAGCTTAAATGCTTTTAAATGTATTTCATGTTCTCATATTTTGTGTTAATGTTTGCCGCCTTGAAATTGGGTGGAAGGTGGGGTTTGGGTAGGGTTGCCAACCTCCGGGTACTAGCTGGAGATCTCCTGCTATTACAACCAATCTCCAGCCCATAGAGATCAGTTCACCTGGAGAAAATGGCCACTTTGGGAATTGGACTCTATGGCATCGAAGTCCCTCCCCTCCCCAAACCCCTGCCCTCCTCAGGCTCCGCCCCAAAAACCTCTCGCCGGTGGAGAAAAGAGCGACTTCGCAACCCTAGGTTTGGGGAGGGGAGGGGCCTCAGCAAGGTGTAATACCATAGAGTCCGGCCTCCAAACCAGCCATTTTCTCCGGGGAAACTGATCTAGTTCCTCGAGAGATTCGTTGTGATTCCAGGAGGTCTCCAGGCCAAACCAGGAGGTTGGCAATCCTAGTCCCCACCCGGATAACTCCTGCCTCTCCCTCCATCTACAAGAGTTTCCTCCCCATCTAAGCAAGGCTCACTCTTCCATGTTCCATTATCGCTTCTTCCTTTCCCAACCATTGTTAATATGCCTCTATTTGTTTTAATTGCATTTTCCTTATAATATGCTTATTTTATGCCTGCCAATGGCTATAGATCATCCTGAAGGAGGCTGGGGAGAACCTGAACACTGCGATAATTGTAAAGCTGTATATATTTTTTCTTTCCTGCTTTCTTTTTTGTTTTCAGGTTTTTTGAGATGTTAAATCCTCCTGTATAGCAATTTTGGATAATTCCCCATCATTCATGCAGATGCTTTATATGGGTACCTTTTCCTTTCTCAATCAATGAAGGCAAACTTATTCTTTCGGATAGGTAAGAAAGGTAATTCCCCCCCACACTACATTGTATTGTTAATTCCCCCTTCCCAAATGCAAATATGTTAATGGCTGCAGCACCTTAAAGCATGTTTTGAAAGGAGATAGTTCCTTTTGTCCGCTTATTTTGTACAATCCGAAATTGGAGGGGGCACAAAGAAGAGGGCTTTTAATGGAAAGGGCTGGCGTCCCTTTGCGGCCCCGGCGATTTCATATAGATACAAACAGGAAGCCAATTTGCAAAGTGTTTTTAAAGAAATGCGTATGAACAAATCTTCAGATGTGATGATTTTCTGAAGAGAACAAAATTATTAATGGGTAAAGGGGACAAAACGGCCATTGAAGCCACACAGAAGGGAAAGCATAAGGAAAGCAGGGACCATGAACAGTTAGGAAAAGCCCCAAATAAAAAGGTTTGGGGTGGCCTCCTCCCCTGGTGAACTCATACCTGTTGAGACAGGTCATGTCCCATCATCTCCCAGAGCCTGACCAAGAAGGCCCATCCTCTGAGGAAAAGGCAAAACCATCAGAGAGCCAGCGTGGTGTAGTGGTTAAGAGCGGTGGTTTGGAGCGGTGGACTTTGATCTGGAGAACCGGGTTTGATTCCCCACTCCTCCACCTGAGCGGCGGAGGCTAATCGGGCAAACTGGATTTGTTTCCCCAGTCCTACATACGAAGCCAGCTGGGTGGCCTTGGGCTAGTCACATCTCTCTTCCAGCTCTCTCAGCCCCACCTACCTCACAGAGTGTCTGTTGTGGGAAGGGGAGGGGAAGGTGATTGTAAGCCGGTTTGATTCTTCTTAAGTGGTAGAGAAAATCGGCATATAAAAACCAGCTCTTCTTCTACTACTATTCTCCCCAGCATCCTGGTGCAACGCCCACAAGTTCCAAATAGGGTTGCCAACATCCAGGCGTTTCAGCCTCTCTTTGGAGCCAGCGGTCGCTCAACTGCTCCTTTCTCTGTGGGACCGGTTCCACCAGGAACCACCGGAGGTCCCTGGCTTCTGCGCCAGCAGGAATAGGACAACAGACGAAAATTCAGTCCGGACTTCATTCCGTCTGTATCAATGGGCGTGTGGCTCTCCGTATATCTGAAACTTGGCACAGAGGCCGGAACAGATGGGGTACCTTCTGGGCAGCTTCCCATTTGACAATAAACTTCTTTGTTGCTGATCTCCAGCTTCCAGACTTGGACATGGGAAAGCGGATGCTGGCTGACCGTTCTTTCACAAGCTGATCACTTGTGAACTGACAGAAAATATGAATCTCAGATATTTCCTCGGTGGGTGTCTTGGGATTTGGCTCATATGCCTTGGTAGCTGGGAAATCATTATCCTGGCTGTGGCGTGCATCGCCCATTGAGAGTTTGGAGAGGTGAGACCATCACGTTTTGGGGAAGGGGCCGAGAAACTGCTTCCAAAATTTTGGATCTGTGGAACGAGGAGATGGAGCCAGAAGACGGCTGATGCATCTTTGTGGCCTGTAGCTCTCTCTGGGAATCTGATGCAGGGGTCAGTACTGCATGTGTTTTGCCTGCTGTAGATCTATTGCTGCTCGGTGTGTATATTTGCAAATCAAGCAGAGATACCCCAAATCTCCAGAGCTTTCACGTTCAGATGAAACGAAGCCCCGTTGCACAGCGAAGTGGGGAGCATGTAAAAACAGGTCGGCTTAACTATGGTGAGATAGGGTTGCCAGGTCCCTCTTCACAACTGGTGGGAGATTTTTGGGGCAGAGCCTGAGGAGGGCAGGGTTTGGGGAGGGGAGGGACTTCAATACCATAGAGTCCAATTGCCCAAGCTGCGATTTTCTCCAGGTGAACCGATCTCTATCATCTGGAGAGAAGTTGTAATAGCAGGCGATCTCCAGCTATTACCTGGAGGTTGGCAACCCTACGGTGAGAACACACTTGGAATACCGTTTACAGTTCTGGTTGCCACACCTCAAAAAGGATATTGCAGAGCTCAAGAAGGTGAAGAAAAGAGCAACCAAAATGATCAGGGATCTAGAGCAACTAACCTATGAGGAGCGGTTAAAACCCTTAGGGCTGTTTAGCTTGAAATGAAGGCGGTTAAGAGGAGATATTATTATTATTATTTCCATTTGTTACCCTGCTCTTCCCGGCCAAGAGGTCTGTAAATTTATGCATGGTGTGGAGAGAGTGGACAGGGAAAAGCGGCCATTTTCTCCAGGTGAACTGATCTCTATCGGCTAGCGATCAGTTTTAATAGCAAGAGATCTCCAGCTAGTATCTGGAGGTTGGCCACCCTAGTTTAAACATTGCCAGCGATGAACATTTGCCGTTCAAGGACTCCTTCGGTAGGATCTGCAAAAGCCCAAGACCAACATTTGGGGCTGTTGTTAGCCGCAGATCGCTCTTGCGCAGATTTGCGTTGATCTCTCGCTTAACGGTGGAGAACCTTGGATGACAGCGTAGCAATTTTCCCCTCGACTGGCTGTATTAATAAGTGAAATCACGACGTGCGAAGGCAGCAGGAGTCGAGGGACCAGAGAATGGAATGTGTGAGGCCATAACCAAGAAATTCTCCATCTGCGCCAGAGGCGATAACCGTTTTTCCAGAATACTGCACAGAATACATACGTGGGGAGGCGGGGGGGGGCATTTCCCAGGAACTTTTTAAGCAGAGGCTAGATGGCCATTCTGGCAGCAATGCTGATTCCGTGAACACAGGCGAATCACGAGAGGGAGGGCAGGAAGGGTTGCGTCAGCGTTTGGCTCTCGTGGCCCTCTCTTGCATGCCCAGAGTAATGCCGATCGCCACTTTGGGGTCAAGAAGTGATTTTCCTCCAGGCCACATTGGCCAGGGACCTTCGAAAGACGATTGTGGAAAGACCTGTTGGTATGCAATAAGCAACACGGAACATAGGTCCACCAAGGGGAACTGAAGAAACTTTGATACAATTGTCTTCCTCTTCTACCCTCGTCTTCCTCTTCAACCTTGGATCTTCCCATTGCTGGAGAAGAATACTTACCCACATCTGTTGGGAAATAAATATTTATTAGCTTATGGGGCTGAGCATTGTGATTCACAAGGAAGTGTTTATGTCCGAGCAATGTGTGTTGCTGTTGTTGGTGTTATTGTGGTTGTTTAATACAATGTGTGTCTTTTGCAACCTTGATTTATGCATTTATCTGTGTCAGCTTGTGAGTAACTGCTTGTGTACACAGAGGTGTTGATTTTGTATTAGTACCTGGAGGTTGGCAACCCTAGCAGGAAAGGTGACATCCGTGTTTGGCTCTCGTGGCCCTTTCTTGCATGCCCAGGGTACTGCAGATCACCACTTTGGGGTCAGGAAGCAATTTTCCTCCAGGCCAGATTGGCCAGGGATCCTGGAGGGTTTTTGTTGCCATCCTCTGGGCATGGGGTAGGGTTGCCAGTTCTGGCTTGGGAAATACCTGGAGATTTGGGGAGTGGAGCCTGAGGGGGGCGGGGCTTGAGGAAGGGAGGGACTTCAATGTCATAGAGTCGAATTTTCACCTTTTCTCCAGGTGAACTGATCTCTGTCGCCTGGAGATCAGTTGTAATAGTGGGAGATCTCCAGCCACTACCTGGAGATCGGCAACCCTAAGTAGGGGTCGCTGGGGGTGTGGAGGGGAGGTAGTTGTGAATTTCCTGCATCGTGCTGGGGGTTGGACTAGATGACCCTGGTGGTCCCTTCCAACTCTAGGATTCTGTGATTCTAACTTCATCGGGGGCCAGAACGACAGAAACCTTGGCAGAGCCACAGCCCCTCCCCTAAAATTGTATACCAATCATGAGATCGATGGAGCTGCCTGATACTGAACCAGACCCCTGGTCCATGTAAGTCAGTATTGTCTACACAGACCGGTAGCGGCTCTCCAGGGTCTCAGGCAGAGGTCTTTCACATCACCTCCGTGCCTAGTCCCTTTAACTGGAGACGCCGGGGATTGAACCTGGGACCTTCTGCGGGCCAAGCAGATGCTCTGCCGCTGAGCCACGGCCCCTCCCCAAACTAAACCGACTAAACAGCTGTTTAAAATCTCCAGAACTGGGGAGGGCTGGCGGTTCTAAAAAGCCTTCTCAAGATACGAAGCACTGCCTATATACTTCCTGCGTGTACCACTGTGAAAATGCTTCACGCCGTTATCTTGGGCTTTGCACCTTGTAAGGTTCCTCAATGCTTAATTGACTTCCTCCCCAGCATCTTAAACCATCCCGCTGAGTTGGGCCGGGATCTGGTGCTGATCTGGCACTCTCTATAAGAGCACAAGAAACAACAAGTCCTAAAGGACAATAGGTAAAGTTTGGCAACGAAACCTCCTTCCAGTGGCAAAGAGGGACCTGGCAACTAGGGTTGCCCGGTCCCTCTTTGCCACTGTCGGGAGATTTTTGGGGCGGAGCCTGAAAAGGGCAGGGTTTGGGGAGGGGAGGGACTTAAATGCCATAGAGTTCAATTGCCGAAGTGGCCATTTTTCTCCAGGTGATCTCATCTCTATCGGCTGGAGATCAGTTGAATTAGCAGGAGATCTCCTGCTACTACCTGGCAGTTGGCAACCCTACTGGCAACCCTACAGCTACCTCACAGGGCGTCTGTTGTGGGGAGGAGAAGGGAAGGGAATTGTAAGCTGGTTTGATTCTCCCTTAAGTGGTAGAGAAAGTCGGCACATAAAAAACCAACTCTTCTTCTTGTTCTTCATAGAGGATTTCTGGATTGAAGGCTGGAGTTGGCGCTAGGCACAGTTTGCTCTTGCAGTACTTTTCCCTTCCTTTCATTTGACGGTGAGGTTTTTGTCCTCCCCAACAGGCAGGTCATGCACAGGAGATTCTGTGCGCATTAAAGCACCGCTTAATTACTTTTTAACATGCCAGCATGCCATCGTGCCCACGATCACATCAGAAATCTCGGAAATAAATTGTGCTCCCAATTTCTGTCCCTTGGCCCCGTACAGTGCGAGCAGAAAACTGAATCGCTTCCTCTTGCCTCCCCTATCCAAGCCTAATCCCAGCATGGTATAGTGGTTAAGAGCGGTGGTTTGGAGTGTTGGATTCTGATCTGGAGAACTGGGTTTGATTCCCCACTCCCCCACATGAGCGGCGGATGCTAATCTGGTTAACCGGGTTGGCTTCCTCACCCCTTAGGGTGGCCAGATCCCTCTTCGCCAATAGCAGGAGGTATTTGGGGCAGGGCCTGAGGAGGGCGGGGTTTGGGGAGGGGAGGGACTTCAATGCCATAGGGTCCAATTGCCAAAGTGGCCCATTTTCTCCAGGTGAACTGATCTCTATCGGCTGGAGATCAGTTGTGATAGCAGGAGATCTCCAGCTAGTTCCTGGAGGTTGAAGGAAAAAAGACTAGCACAACTCACTATATTCTACAATTCATTAACAACGTGCTAACAGTGAAAAAAACCACAAGGTGTACAAATATATATACAATATTTACAATAGTAATCACAAGCCTAATAGCAAGGTCCAATAATCAGTCCAAGGCAAGTATTCTTCTAATCCAAACGTGGTCAAAAATATCAATTAGTTTGCACGAAGTCCGAAAAGAATCCAAAGAAGGAGGAAATGCTATTCCGGATATTCTGTAGCGCTTTCACCAAAGCATAGCTTCATCAGCCTATAAAATCTATATAAATATTACAACATACTTCTAGCCTCCATTATGTATTTATTAAATTACTATTAAAAATTGATAAAAATTGGACAATATCAGCTTACATAAAGCATACATAAAGGGGAAATTTTTTTAAACTTTTTCAACAAATAATTTCTTAAATATTGTTTTTTCTTTTCCTTTTGCAATTTTTAGTTAAGTTGTTTTTTTTTTCCCTAAAGAAAGCTCCTAGGAATTTCCCAACTCAGAATCGGTGCCTCTAAGAACAGAATGTTGTCGAGCCTATCAGCTGGAAATCAGTTGTAATAGCAGGGGATCTCCTGCCACTACCTGGAGGTTTGCATCCCTACCACTCCTACAGATGAAGCCAGCTGGGTGACCTTGGGCTAGTCTCTTAGAGCTCTCTCGTCCCCACCTACCTCACAGGGTGTCTGTTGGGGGGAGCGGGAGGGAAGGGGATTGTAAGCCGGTTTGATTCTTCCTTAAGTGGTAGAGAAAGTCGGCATATAAAAACCAATTCTTCTTCTTGTATAAGGTTGCCAGCTCCAGCTTGGAAATTACTTGGGTTGCCAGCTCTAGGTTGGGAAATACCTGGAGATTTTGGGGATGGAGCCTGAAAGGGTGGGGTTCAGGGAGGGGAGGGGCTTCAATGGGATACAATTCACCACCCAAAGCCCCCATTTTCTCTGGGTAAACTGATCTCTGTCACCTGGAGGTCAGTTGCATTAGCAGGAGATTTCCAGCTAGTTCCTGGACGTTGGCAACCCTAAAATTCCTGGAGATTTGGGGGGTGGAACCTGGGGAGAGAGGGATGCCATGTCTCCTCCCTGGCCACCGGCAGGGGGTGGGGGAGGTAGGGTTGTCAGTTCCCGCTTGGGAAACTCCTGGAGATTTGGAGTTGGAGCCTGGGCAGAGCAGGGACCCCAGCGGGGTACAATGCCATCGAGTCCTCCATCCAAAGCAACCATTTTCTCCAGGGTAACTGATCTCTGTAATCTGGAGATAAGATGTCATTCCGGGGGATCCCCAGATCCCACCTGGAGGCTGGTATCCCTATGGGGAGGACAGAGTTTGGAGAAAGGACCGACCTCAGCAGGGTGTAACGCCACGGAGTCCTGCTTCACCAGGGTGATATCTGCACACAAAATATACGAGAGACTTATACTAACCAGTAATACAACAGCAACCCAATATACCAGTTGTTTGAATAATTGAGAATAAACTTTACAACATATTCACTTACCTGGTTGGGTTTTAAACTGTTTGTATTTGCATTTGTTTACATCACTGTATTTCTATATATGTGTGCAGACTTAAGAAAAGGTTTTAACTAACCACTGATGAAGGCCCTAGAGGCCGAAACGCATTTGGGTTTGTGGTTATAGATATCAACCTAAGTTTTGCCATTGTGCTATTTTAATGCTTTTAAAGAATTTTTAATTTTGCATAGCACTTCTAATAAATTATATTTGTAATATTGTCGAAGGCTTTCACGGTCAGAGTTCATTGGTTCTTGTAGGCTATCCGGGCTGTGTGACCGTGGTCTTACAAAAAAATATATTTGTAATATTTCTACATAGACTTATATAAATCTTCCTCTCACCCAACCTCGGGTACCCAGCTTTTGTTTTTAGGTTGGGTTTCATTTCCCTTTTTTTCTTCCAACCTTACTGTTGCCCCATGTATCCTCACACATAACAACTGGTGGACAAAGACAGGGAAATGTGTTCCCTGTGTTTAGTTAGAGAGACGTTGACGGAGGCCTGCGCACATGCTCCAAAGTGTCCAATTCAATGCCATAAAGTCCAATTGCCTGAGCGGCCATTTTCTCCAGGGGAACTGATCTCTATCGACTGGAGATCAGTTGTAATAGCAGGAGATCTCCAGCTACTACGTGGAGGTTGGCAACCCTATGGACAAGTGTTTTACAAAGTCCAGAAACCGAAGCGGCAAGGACAGCAAACAGCTAATGACACTCCAGGACAGGGAGCAGCCGATCCGGCCCCCAAAATCCAGGAGGAAATTTGGAGCGAATGAATGCGGAGACGCGCGTGCTGCTGTCGGGGCTTCTGGTGTGCAAGAGGGTTGCTTTCGGCCTGGAAAAAAGATTTTGAAAAACGCTGCACCCCGTAAGTGCTGGGCTCGGTATAAATTATGCAAATGGAGCCCCTTTAAGCACCGTGTTTGTTTTGCGTAGATGTGCGTTTGCTAGTCGAGGGAGAGTCTAAGGGCGAAAACGCATGGTCGCTTTATCTTCCTTTAATCCCTGTTTTAGCCAGGATCGGATGCCCATTAGGCGAAACGCATGCGTTCGATCCAGGCTGAATCCTGGCTGAAACAGGGATTAAAGGAGGATAAAGCGACCATGCGTTTTCGCCCTAAGAAGTCTCCGACGAATGTAGATGAACTCTCCTTTGACCACGGGCAAACCCTCTCCCTCGCCCCTCACCCAGGTTCCAAAATTTCACCCGGCCTGCCCAGCCATCTCCAACCCTCTCAAGCTTCAGCCCTCATAGCAGGTGAGAAACGTTCCCCCTTTTTTAATGCAGCCAGAGACAAGGCAGAATCTTGTATGTTATGAAAGAAAGAGTTCCGTCATAAGAACATAAGGAAAGCCCTGCTGGATCAACAGTGTTGCCAGGTCCCTCTTTGCAACCGGTGGGAGGTTTTTGGGGGTGGAGCTTGAGGAGGGCGGGGTTTGGGGAGGGGAGGGACTTCAATGCCAAAGTGGCCATTTTCTCCAGGGGAACTGATCTCTATCGGCTGGAGATCAGTTGTAATAGCAGGAGATCGCCAGCTAGTGCCTATGGATCAGACCCAGGCCCATCAAGTCCAGCAGTCTGTTCACACAGCGGCCAACCAGGTGCCTCTAGGAAGCCCCCAAACAAGAGGACTGCAGCTGCAGTATCCTGCCTGTGTTCCACAGCACCTAATATATTTGGCATGCACCTCTGATCCTGGAGAGAATAGGTCTGCATCATGACTACTATTCATTTTCACTAGAAGCCATGGACCGCCCTGTCCTCCATGAAGATGACCACTCCCCTCTTAAAGCCTTTCAAGTTGGTAGCCATCACCACATCCTGGGGCAGGGAGTTCCACAATTCAACATTTTCATAATGAGAAAGAAGGCCTTTTCTCAGTTTGTCACCCATCTAGCCTCAGATGACAAGTGAACCCAAAACCAGGTCCCCAAAGATTACCATTGTGGTCTGGCAGATACATCGACTAGCAAAAGCACACCTTAAGGTATGCTGGAAACCTGGAGATCTCCCAGGATTGCAACGGACCTCCAGACGACAGAGATCTGTCCCCCTGAAGAAAATGGCTGATTTGGAGGATGGACTCTATGACATTAAATTAGGCTGAGGCCTCTCCCCTCCTCAAACCCCGCCCTCCTCAGACTCCACCACAAAATCTCCAGGAATTTCCCAACCTGGAGCTGGCAACCCTAAGCCCGGTCCTGCTCCTGCTGAGTCCTCCCTCAAAGGCCGAAATAGGCTTGGAAAAGGCCCTGCCTGGACTCTGTGGTTGCTTAGCAACAGTCACTGAGGGAACCCATTGCTTAAAGCTACGGGTGCTCCTTTTATCATTTTCAGGTTTTTTTAAACCCCAATGTATTTTTGTTTAAGATTCCACATTTTCCTGCAAACCTGGGGCCCTTTTCAGGTTTATAGAAAGATCTGCCTTGCCCGTTCCCAGCTCCAGTCACCAGATTTAAGCATCCAAAGGTTTGGCCGACTTCGCTATAGGAATATAAGATATGAAAAATGAAACGACATGTTTTAGCTGTCAGCATCCTGTCAGTCACCAATAAAAGAATACTTGACAGCCACGCTGCGGAGAGCTGAAATTCAACGTCTCTCACCAGGCGCTGGCCTGACCATCATATTAACACTTTACAGTCACAGCGGGAGGTGAGCTCTTTGAAGACGGGCGCAGCTCTGGAATCTCACAGCCAAAACACGACAAGCCAGGGCAGCCTCAACTAGATTCCTATCCTCTGACAGAAAGCCAGTTTCAGTTATGTTTGCTTTTCACACCATACTCATGTAATTGAAAAATTTAGCTACCAAACATGGCGGTTTTGCTTTAGTTCTCTTCTTCTTTGCCTTTTTGATCTCCTGTTCCTTTGCCCCTGGAAGCTCATTTCAACTGGGGTGTACGCATGGGTACTTCCACTCACGTTTGCCCCCGGTCGGTCTCGGTTGTTCCTTGGAGTTATGCATGAGTTTTCCCTCCATTAGAGATGGCCTTGCAGCCAGCCCTCACAAATCCCAGGACTTCCCGTTCCTCTCTTGACCTGATTTTTCCGCCTCCCCTGAGCTCAGCCCGGGTGTAATCCCCATGCATAATGCAAAGTGCAGGACACCCAAGCTTGGTTTCTATCACAAAAAGCATGCAGCCCATTACAAACCAGCATGTAAAGAGGCGGGGATTCAAATACTTCCTGCTTCCTAGGAGCTCTGAGCAGAAGAAAGGATTTTTAAAAGCAAGGTTTGGAGTCCGTCCATCCCCGTCCCCCCCGCTTTCAGATTGCTCTGTTTTTTTTTCTCCATAAAATGCTTTTTTATTTGGCAATTGGGTATGGGGGGGGGGATTTTATCGCACTGTAAGTTCTACAAAGCAGTGTGTAAAGAGGAGGGGATTCAAATGCTTCCTGCATAGCCAGTGTACCAACTATGATTTCCTACCACTGCAGTTCCAAATGTTCTTTTAGTCCTGCCATATACACACCCCTCCCAACACAAGCGAAGAAAGGGAGCATGAGAATTTCCACCAGAAGAAGCAACACAGCTCGCCCCAGCTGCATCTCGCAACTTCTTCCAGCACACATTTTTAAGATATACTCGCTTTGGTATTTGATCATTGGTGGGAGTGATGGAAAGGGCCCTCAGGTCACAGCCGACTTATGGCGATCTCGTCAGGTTTTCAAGTCAAGAAGTGGTTTGCCATCGCCTCTTTGTAGTGACCCTGGATTCCATAAGAACATAAGAAAAGCCCTGCTGGATCAGACCAAGGTCCATCAAGTCCAGCAGTCAGTTCACACAGTGGCCAACCAGGTGTCTCTAGGAAGCCCAACAAACAAGACGACTGCAGCAGCATAATCCTGCCTGTGTTCCATGGCACCTAATATAATAGGCCTGCTCCTCTGATCCTGGAGATAATAGGGATGCATCATGACTAGTAACCATTTTGACTAGTAGCTATGGATAGCCCTCTCCTCCACAAACATGTCCACTCCCTCTTAAAGCCTTCCAAGCTGGCAGCCATCACCACATCCTGGGGCAGGGAGTTCCACAATTTAACCATGTGTTTTGTGAAGAAATACTTCCCTTTTATCAGTTTTGAATCTCTCACCCTCCAGCTTCAGCAGATGACCCTGCATTCTAGTATTATGAGAGAGGGAAAAAAGCTTCTCCCTGTCCACTCTCTCCATACCATGTGTAATTTTATAGACCTCTATCATGTCAACTGCCTTCTTTCCAAGCTAAACAGCCCTAAGTGTTTTAACCACTTTTCATAGGGCAGTTGCTGTAGGTATGCGTCATGACTAGTATTCGTTTTGACTAGTACCCATGAATAGCCCTCTCCTCCATGAACATGTCCACTCCCCTCTTACAGCCGCCCAAGTTGGCGGCCATCACCACATCCTGGGGCAGGGAGTTCCGCAATTTAACGATGTTAATTTAACTCCCATCCAAGTACTAAACGGGGCTGACCTTACTTAACTTCTGGGATCTGACGAGCTGAGGTTAGGTTGGACCACCTGGTTGGACCACAATCAGTGTTTGGCACTGCAGTCCTAAAGCCATTGATTTCTGTGAACTTAGACGGGTGTCATTCTGTTTAAGATTGGACTGCTGCTACTCTCTTTTTTTAGTCGATAGGTTTCTTATTAACCAAGCCAGCGTGGTGTAGTGGTTAAGAGCGGTGGTTTGGAGCAGTGGGGTCTGACCTGGAGAACCGGGTTTGATTCCCTGCTCCTCCACATGAGCGGCGGAGGCTAATCTGGTGAACTGGCTTTGTTTCCCCACTCCTACACACAAAGCCAGCTAGGTGGGCTAGTCACAGCTCTCTTAGAGCTCTCTCAGCCCCACTACCTCACAGGGTGTCTGTTGTAAGAAGGGGCAGGGAAAGAGATTATAAGCTGGTTTGATTCTTAAGCGGTAGAGAAAGTCAACATATAAAAGCCAACTCTTATTCTTCTTTGAAAAGTATCTCTACTGTATGTTTGTACCTTTCCTGGGCACGCCTTCAGAAGTCATTTTTCTTTCACGGAAAAGGTTCAGAATCCAATTTTAGCACAAAGCCTTGTTTCGGAGGGGTTTTTTTTCCCTTTCAAAAAACCCGCACAGTTTTATTTATTTACAGTTTTCACTTTTTGTTACTCGCCGGCTTTAAAAGTTTAAATGGTCTAATCTTAAAACAGAAGCATAAAGCGAAATCCATGTGACGTACATTATAAATAATGCGGAGGAGATTATTCAGTGAAGAGGCCCTAGGCTGAAAGCCTTTCATGTCAAGCAGTTCCTCTTGCCTTATGAATAACAAGCGCCTTTGAGGAGATCAGAATCCGCTTGCGCTACGAAACAACGGAAAAAATCAAGCCACATTACAGCCATTCCCTTACAGAGGATCACTTAGCCCTGTCCAGCTTATGTCTGCTAATGTGATAAATTAATATGTGATGAAATACAATAAACACTGTTGAAATGTTAACAATGTGCGTGGATACGTACGTGCAAATTTGGAATGGCCTTGTCCAGCTTTTAAAATATTTTCCTTGTATTGCTCTCCGATGATTAAAAAGGAAATTATGGGAGGAGGAGGAGGAGGAGGAGGAGGAGGAGGAGGAGGAGGAGGAGAAAAAGAAGAAGAAGAGTTGGTTTTTATATGCCGACTTTCTCTACCACTTAAGGAAGAATCAAACCGGCTTACGATCACCTTCCCTTCCCCTCCCCACGACAGACACACTGTGAGGTAGGTGGGGCTGAGAGAGTGTAACTAACCCAAGGTCACCCAGCTGGCTTCATGTGTAGGAGTGGAGAAACCAACCCGGTTCACCAGATTAGCCTCTACCACTCATGTGGAGGAGTGGGGAATCAAACCCGGTTCTCCAGATCAGCGCCGTCTACTACTGGATTGAACCTGGGATCTTCTCCGTGCCAACCAGATGCTCTACCACTGAACCAAGGCCCCTCCCCAATTCGTCTTCTTCTTCGTCTTCTTCTTCTTCTTCTTCTTCTTCTTCTTCTTCTTCTTCTTCTTCTTCTTCTTCTTCACCAGCATGGTATAGTGGCTAAGAACTGTGTTTTGGAGCGGTGGCCTCTGATCTGGAGAACCGGGTTTGATTCCCCACTCCTCCACGTGAGCGGAGGAGGCTAATCTGGTGAACTGGATTTGTTTCCCACTCCTACACACGAAGCCAGCTGGGTGACCTTGGGCAAGCCACACTCTCTCCGCCCCACCTACCTCACAGGGTGTCTGTTGTGGGGAGGGGAAGGGAAGGTGATTGTAAGCTTGTTTGAGCCTCCCTTAAGCGGCAGAGAAAGTCGGCATATAAAAACCAACTCTTCTTCTTCTTCTTCTTCAAGACAGCTCCAGAAAATAGTTCTCACTAGCCAAACCTAGACCTGAACAGATGCATGCCTAGCTGGTTGAGTCTACCTTAAATTAGCTGACATTATTAGCAAAATTAAAAACAAACCCAGCACGCAGCCAAAAGTACAGGGGAATAGGGCTGATATCCCAGAGCACACCTGTCATATGCAAATCCATAAACAACTAGCGTGACTGTTTGCTCCTCTGGTAGCAGCCGAAACTCTGGGGAAGGGAGCATGGGAGCAAGTGCTCCTCCAGTTGACATTAGCACGCTGTTTGTGAACAGTACACAGCTCCTTTGTACAGTATTTACATAGTTTAATGGAGTTTAAAAGGTCAACGTCTGAGCCGTAGACATTTTAGAACTGTGAATGACTGCATTTTGTATTGTTGAATTCTTAATTAAAGAGCAGGCGCGGGGGGACTTTTTGCGGCAAAGTTGCGGCGGCGGTGGGTTCGCCGGAACGGCCCTAGCATTTCTAGAGTGAAAAATGATTTGGGGCAAACCGGTTTGCAAGAATGTGGATTGCCGTAAAGCTGTCGAATGAGCTTTGCAGAAGCACGAGAAAAACAGTGAAAGAGCTGGGGTCCGGTGGAACCATGGCAGATTCTGGAACACGGCAGAATTTTTGCAGTAATGTTATGGATTTTTGGCACCACCTCGCATCTACTCAGACCGGCAGCGGCTCTCCAGGGTTTTTCTCGTCACCTAGCTGCCTTGTCCCTTTAACGGGAGATGCCGGGGATTGAACCTGGGACCTTCTGCATGCCAAGCAGATGCTCTATCACTGAGCCACAGCCCCTCCCCTCCCCTCCCTTTGATGAAAGGCATCTCTCAGTGGTAACAGATTTCCTGATGGAGAAAAACAAACAAACAAAAATTAGAATGACAACTGACAACTAATTGGGTGTTCTGGTGAGTGGGGGGGAATCATCCCCAGCTTGGCTTTGGTGGCCCCCCGAAAGCTGTCGAAGAAGGCATCCTTGAGTCGCGACCTGTTCCCCAGGTTTGCAAGACAGTAAAATCACTCGAGCACAAATATTTATCACAGATCCAATAAGGTTTTATGTGCCTTGTAAGAGCCGCATCACATGCTTTATGTTCTTTCCGCCTTTGGTTTAAAGTATGTCCTGCTTTCCCAACACAGATAATTTCACCATCAGTGGAGATCTGTAAACAATCCAGGGTTACAGCAACCCCAGCCGTGATTGTTCTTGTGGTCTGTACAAGGCATTACTCTTCCTGAACGCAGCATACTTCTTGTTTGGGGAAGGCCAGTTACAGAGAGTATAATTATCTGTACTTTATTGTATCTGTCAGATTTATGCTGTCTTTGCCGCATTAGAGATTAGCGGCCATTAGGCACGCACGCATATTTAATGTTTAAGGCACCTCGGTATCTTAACTCAGCCCCTGTGCTAAGCTTGCCGACGGAAACTGGAAAAAGTATGGGCTGCGTTGGCCGGCGTGGGGCAGAATTAAGGATGGAATTAAGGTGTCCACGAAAGAGCTGCTAATCAAACATTTATGGGTAATGTAAAATTAATGAGGAAATTGAAATTGTTGAAGATTTTCTATTCCTTGGCTCCGTCATCAACCAAAAGGGAGACTGCAGCCAAGAAATCAGGAGGAGATTGAGACTGGGAAGGGCAGCCATGAAGGAGCTAGAAAAGATTCTGAAGTGTAAGGAACTGATGTGTCACTGGCCACCAAGATTAAGCCACCAAGACTGGCCACTAAGATTACAGCATGGTGTAGTGGTGAAGAGCGGTGGTTTGGAGAGGTGGAGTCTGATCTGGACAACCGGGTTCGATTCCCCACTCCTCCACATGAGCTGCAGAGGCTAATCTGGTGAACTGAAATGGTTTCTTCACTCCTACACACAAATCCATCTGGGAGACCTTGGGCAAGTTACAGCTTTGTTAGAGCTCTCAGCCACACCTCCCTCACAGGGTGTCTGTTGTGGGGAGGGAAAGGGAAGGTGATTGTAAGACGGTTTGAGTCTCCCTTAAGTGGTAGAGAAAGTCGGCATATAAAAACCAACTCTTCTTCTTCTTCTTCTTCTTCTTCTTCTTCTTCTTCTTCTTCTTCATGCCATCATATTCCCTATTACTCTGTATGGATGTGAAAGTTGGACATTGAAGAAAGCTGATAGGAAGAAAGTAGATTCCTTTGAAATGTGGAGTTGGAGGAGAGTGTTACGGATACCGTGGACTGCCAAAAAAACCCAATTCTGTGGGTTATAGATCAAATCAAGCCTGAACTGACCCTAGAAGCTAAAATGACTAAACTGAGGCTGTTGTACTTTGGTCACATTATGAGAAGACAAGAGTCACAGGAAAAGAGAGTCATTCTAGGAAAAGTTGAGGGCAGCAGGAAAAGAGGAAGACCCAACAAGAGATGGATGGACCCTATCAAGGAAGCCACGGCCCTCAGTTTGCAAGAGCAAGGCTGTCAAAGATAGGACATTTTGGAGGACTTTTATTCACAGGGTCACTGTCAAGTCGGAAGCGACTTGACGGCATTTGACACGCACAAAATGAATAGTGCTGCCTGTTTGGTTGCTGTGATGTAAGCCGCTTCCAGCATCATGTGGGACAATGAATGTCCCTTGGAACATGTCCACCTGCACATCAGAGATGGGTGAGGAAGAACAAACCACGGTTTCTTTCGGAAGAACCGTTGCTCACTCTGAAAAGGTCAACCGGAGTTTTACGGCACCTCACAGGCTAACAAGATTTACTTACTTACTTACTTCATTTGCACCCTGCCTTCCTCGCTAGTCGGGACCCAAAGCAGCTTACATCATTCTCCTCACCTCCATTTTATCGATCGATTGATTGAGTTTTATAATCCACCCTCCCTGGCCGGATTTTATCCTCCCAACAACCCTGTGAAGTAGGTTACGCTGATTGTGTGTGACTTGCCAAGTGTGTGTGACTGGTGGCTTTCCATGGAAGAGTAGGGATTTGAAGCTGGGGTCTCAAAGCTCCTAGTGTGACACTCTAGTCCAGTGGTTCTCAACCTTTTTTTGCTCCATTCCCCCCTTTCACCATTGTTCAGAATATAATTCCCCCCTTCCCAAGATGTGTGTGTGTGTTAAATGCAGTCAAGTCACTTCTGACTCATGGCGACCCTTTGAATCAATGTCTTCCAAAATGTCCTATCTTTGACAGCCTTGCTCAGATCTTGCAAATTGAGGGCCGTGGCTTCCTTGATAGAGTCCATCCATCGCTTGTTGGGTCTTCTTCTTTTCTTGCTGCCCTCAACTTTTCCTAGCATGATTGTCTTTTCCAGTGACTCTTGTCTTCTCATAATGCAGGGGTGGGGAACCTCAGGCCCAGGGGCCATATGCGGTCCCCGAGGACATTTTTTGTGGCCCTCGGGAGCTCTGGGGCCCTGCTGCAGAGGCGGGGCGCAGGGTGGCCCTCCCAGAGAGTGTTCCTGGTGCCACGGCTTACAGTGGTGCTGCGGCGCCCTTTGGACCTCCTCTCGCCGACTGTTGGCTGTTGAGCAGCGAGAGGGAGGGGGAAAGAGGCTGGTGGCTCCCGGCGGCAGAGCATGCATGCAGGAGCCGATCGGGCTTCGGGGGGGGGGGGCTTTTGTGGACTCTGGGGAGGAGAGGGCATGGAGACTGGGGCCCGGTCGCATGGGGCTCTGTGCACCGCCGGGTGTGTGTGTGGGCAGGGGAGGCTGGGGCCCGGTCGCATGGGGCCAGCAGGTGTGTGTGTGGGGGGGGGAAGGCTTTTCTCTCTTCCTCTTTTTCTGTCAATCTTTCTCCTTTCTCTCCCTCTTTTTCTGTCTCTTTCTTTGTCTCCCTCCGTCCTTTTCTTTGTCTCCCTTCATCCTTTTCTTTCTTTCTCCCTCTCTCTCCATTTCTTTCTCCCTTTCTCTCCCTTCCTCCCTTTTCCTCTTTCTCTGTTTTCCTTCCTCCCTTACTGATCGATTGTGGGCTGTGCCCCCCTGGCACCTCGTTTGCTCGGGCGCACTGCTGGCTGCCCTTCCGCCTGGGAGGGGGGAGGGGGGGCACCCTGCAGGCCTTCTCTGTGTGGCCTCCCCTGGGGTTGCCAACCTCCAGGTGGTGGCTGGAGACCTGGCAACCCTAGCCTCTTCCCCCCCACCGGGAGATCTACACCTGGTATGGCCCCTGAATGATGTCATAAATGTGCAAATGGCCCTTGGCAGGAAAAAGGTTCCCCGCCCCTGTCATAATGTGACCAAAATACAACAGCCTCAGTTTAGTCATTTTAGCTTCTAGGGTCAGTTCAGGCTTGATTTGATCTATAACCCACTGATTTGTTTTTCTGGCAGTCCACGGTATCCGTAACACTCTCCTCCAACACCACATTTCAAAGGAATCGACTTTCTTCCTAACAGCTTTCTTCATTGTCCAGCTTTCACACCCATACATAGAATAGGGAATACAATGGCATGAATTAAATTAATCTTGGTGGCCAGTGACACATCCTTACACTTCAGAATCTTTTCTAGCTCCTTCACGGCTTCCCAAGATAGTATAACGCCAAAAAAAAAGAAAAAAAAGAAAAAACCCCTACAATTTTACAGATTGTACATACTCTACAGGACATCCCTCTTTGCTGAATAGTGGTCCCAATTCCCCCTTAAAACCTTCAAATCCCCCCCGGGGGGGAAATTCCCCCCTTGTTGAGAACCCATGCTCGAATCAGTACACTGCATTGGCTGTCTTCCTTCCTTCAACGCCATAGAGTCAAATTGCCAAAGCGGCCATTTTCACCAGAAGAACTGATCTCTGTCTCCTGGAGATCAGTTGTAATAGTGGGAGATCTTAAGCCACCACCTGGAGGTTGGCAACCCTATTTTCATGAGGCTTCATAGTCCACTTTTGGATCATGACCCTCAAGTCGGGAAACACTGCCCCCAGACTATCTAGGTTGGTTGGCAACCCTAAATACTGCATAGGGTTGCCAACCCCCAGGTACCAGCTGGAGAGCTCCTGCTATTACAACTGATCTCCAGCCCATAGAGATCAGTTCCCCTGGAGAAAAAAGGCCACTTTGGCAATTGGACTCTAAGGTACTGAAGTCCCTCCCCTCCCCAAACCCTGCCTTCCTCAGGCTCCGCCCCAAAAAACTTCCGCCGGTGTTGAGGAGGAACCTGGCAACCCTAATACTGGATGAGACCTGAACAAATGACATTATGCTCCGGGAATAGAGCAGACTTGTCTGCCTGAGCGCACTGTCAGGACAAACGCTAACCGCAGCCGGTACAGATAAGACTAATAGAAACGGCATGAAAACGGCTAAGCTGCGCATGATTCGTTTTTATCCTCCAACGGCAGCTTTGCTGAGCTCTTCTCGTCATCCTTTATGTTTCCATAATACCCTTTGGTATTTCGCCGGCTCCCGCTCTCTACTTCGGCCTTTGCAATCCAGAAACAAATCGGCACAATGAGAACTTATCGCGTCCGCTGGAGATGGATGGAAATATAAGAGGCTGACAACATTTGCAGATATTTTCTTGCCGGCGACAGCGTCTCAGTGCAGGCGGGATTCGATTGCAAGAGTGGAATTTCCTTCTAACGAGGTCTCTGAAACCTCAGAGAAGACGTGGTTCTCCTATCAGATCCTGCGAAGTCAGACATCTGGGTCGAAATGAATAAATAGTAGTATTGAAAGCATGCTGCATTGTATTCTCGGTCCCCTGGGGGCCAAGTCTGAGTCTCTGAGAATAAATCATAAAGGGTTAAAAATAAATCAGGCCACGAAATACTCTTTTGTTTCTGACCCAGGATTAATATGGGAAGTGGATATTTTCTGGGTGGTACTCCTTTCACAGTTAATCTGGGCTGTTTGTAATCTACCAAACGCTCCTCGCAGAATTCTCCAGGTTATAGATTAAAATTGCAAAAACAAGAGTCACAGAATCCTTTTTATTTGGGACAAACGAAAAGACTGAGAGATGATATGATAACCATCTTCAAGTACTTGAAGGGCTGTCATATAGAGGAGGGTGCTGAGTTGTTCTCTGTTGCCCCACAAGGTCGGACCAGAACCAACAAGTTGAAATTAAGTCATGAGAGTTTCCGTCTAGACCTTAGGAAGAAATTTCTAACAGTTAGAGCGGTTCCTCAGTGGAACAGACTTCCTCGGGAGGTGGCGAGCGCTCCTTCCCTGGAGGTTTTAAGCAGAGGCTGAATGGCCATCTGTCAGCAATGCTGATTCTATGGCCTTAGGCAGCTCATGAGAGTGAGGGCATCTTGGCCATCTTCTGGGCTTGATGTAGGGGGTCATTGGGCATGTGTGTGTGGAAGGCAGTTGTGAATTTCCTGCATTGTGGTGGTCCCAGGTGGTCTCTTCCAATTCTATGATTCTATGATCCTATGTATGGCAGTTGTACCTGAGGTTCATTGCTCGCTGGACCCACACTTTCTTCTCGTGAAGCTACGCACCAGCAGTCTCCAAGCTCAAAACAAGGAGCTGGTGAGTCCCCGTCCCTTGAAATGCCGCTTTGTAATTTGCTGCAGTGCTTAGAAGTCGTCCCCCCGCCACACAAAAATCTTCCAGACTACAGAGATCAGTTCCTCTGGAGCAAATGAGTGCTTTGGAGGGTGGACTTTATGGCATTGTGACCCTCTGAGGTCCCTGTCCTCTCAAGCCACCACCTTCCCAAATCTCCAGGACTTTCCCAACTGGCAACCCTGGCAACCCTACCTGTCAAGTCAAGTCAAGTTTATTGTATAAGGCAGTAGGCCATTACAATCTAAAATAGTATAGCGGCAACCCTACTTGGAAATCAGAAAGTCTTCCTTCTCTATAGGAACCTACCTGCCAGCCAAGACTATCAGTAGACTATTAGACTACCTTCAGAACTTAGGCCAGAATCTCTAGGAGATGGGTCATTTTCTGTACCATTCTATAGAACTCCATAGTGAGGTATGTTCCCCTGATCATCTCTGAGGTCCTGGGTAGAATCTGTGCACCCATTCCTATGGGTCCCTCTTTGTCACCAGCGGGAGGTTTTTGGGGCGAAGCCTGACGAGGGCGGAGTTTGGGGAGGGGAGGGACTTCAACGTCATAGAGTCCGATTGCCAAAGCGGCCATTTTCTCCAGGTGAACTGATCTCTGTCGGCTGGAGTTCAGTTGTAATAGCAGGAGATCTCCAGCTACTACCTGGAGGTTGGCAACCCTATTGGTTACTTGGAGGGATTGTTGGTTTCACTGTGAGTTAAGTTTTACTGCTGTTTTTCCGGCTGATGCTTTTTCTTACTGCTTAATATGCTTTTATGTTATTTACAGTGTAATCCTCAACTGGGCTACTCAGGTTCTGATTCCGTTCTAGTCAATGGGGCTTACTCCCAGGAAGGATCATACTGCTTGTTGGTCAATTAGTTTTAACTTTCAACTCTTTATGTAGTTTGTGTATCAATGCCCTTTCAACTAGCATGGTCTTTTTAACCCTGCCGTTTATTGTTTGCAAAGTATTGTAAGTAGGGTTGCCAACCTCCAGGTAGTAGCTGAAGATCTCCTGCTATTACAACTAGCGTTGCCAACCTCCAGGTAATTGCGAAATGTGCACTGATCTAGAAGTGTCGTTTTGTTTCTGTTGATACTTTGGACTGTTGTATATTTTTTGGAACCTACGTGGAACTATGCCTTTTTGGTGAAGTAACCTGGCATCTGTCATCTGCAAAAGAAGAAAAAAAGGGACTATCATTTACAGCATTATTTCTACTTTTTTACTTACCTGGTGGTCTGAATGGTGAAGACTGTGATTTATCAATTATTGTTTGTACTTTTTGTACTGTTATACTAAGTTCCTTAAGTTTAGGACTTATATGTGTGAGTTCTGTTTATGAGTAAATGAATTATAGATATTGAGCCGTGTGCTGTTGTTATCCTAAACCTCCAGGTAATAGCTGGAGATCTCCTGCTATTACAACTGATCTCCAGTCGATAGAGATCAGATCACCTGGAGAAAAAAGCCGCTTTGGCCATTGGACTCTATGGCATTGGAGTCCCTCTCCTCCCCAAACCCCGCCCTCCTCAGGCTCCACCCCACAAACTTCCCACAGGTGGCGAAGAGGGACCTGGCAACCCTAATTACAACTGATCTCCAGCCGATAGAGAGAAGTTCAACTGGAGAAAATGGCCGCTTTGGAAATTGGACTCTGTGGCATTAAAGTCCCTCCCCTCCCCAAATCCTGCCCTCCTCAGGCTTCGCCCCAAAAATCTGCAGGTATTTTTCAACCCGGAGCTGGCAACCCTAACCATAAGCCACCTGGAATGCCCCCATTAAGACAGAGCCTAAAAAGGGGGGTTGGGGAGGGGACCTTTGCATGTTCAAATAAATCAAGTCTCCCATCTGGAAGATGAGAAGGTAGGGCAATGACGAAACCAGGTTTCAGATCCATTCGTGGCCAGGAGGAACACGAGGCTGATCAAATAAGGCTCCGCTAAACAAAGACGGAGCCACAACCAAGAATCCATTCAATATCCCCATGAGGCGGCTTTGGAGCGTCTTTGCCGAAGTTCAAGCCAATTACTCCCGCGGAGGCAGGCAGTCAAAGCACCTCTCTGTCATCAGCCTAATGAGGGTCAACACGGAGTCAGGAGGCCTGCGTCTCCAGGAGAGAAGGAAATCAGCCGCAGTCATTCCTTATTCAAGGTAGGCAAATCTCAATTGCCCATTACTTAGCAATGAGGCCCAGGTTGGAAATTCAAACCAGCTGTGCCTCTTTCCGATCGATCTGGTAATGGCGGCTGGCAATCCTGCCCCATAATAGGATTTCCAGTGGGGAGCCCAAAGGGAAGAGACGCAAGCCGAGCAACGAGCGCTTCTGCGGCAGGAAGCGGAGGTCACTGCGTGACGCCATTTGCATACATTTGAATGCATTTTGTGTTGCATGATGCTGACATGCCGTTATTAGGCTCGACAACATTCTGTTCTTAGAGGCGCCAATTCTGAGTTGGGAAATTCCTAGGAGCTAGGGTTGCCAACCTCCAGGAACTAGCTGGCGATCTCCTGCTATCACAACTGATCTCCAGCCAATAGAGATCAGTTCACCTGGAGAAAATGGCCGCTTTGGCCATTGGACTCTATGGCATTGAAGACCCTCCCCTCCCCAAACCCTGCCCTCCTCAGGATGTGCCCCAAAATCTTCCTGCTGGTTGCCAAGAGGGACCTGGCAACCCTGCTAGGAGGCTGGGGTGGGGCGTGGTTTGGGGAGTCTACCTTCCAGAGCTGCCATTTTCTCCAGGCGAACAGATCTTTGCCATCTCGAGATTGGTTGACATTCTGGGAGCTCTCCAGGCACCCCCTGGAGGTTGGAAACCCTAGTTCTAGTATCATGATGCCTCTTACCTCTCCACAGAGCTGTATTTACATGCAAGTGAAGTCAGCTACGGCTAGGGTTGCCAACCTCTAGGTCAGGGGTGGGGAACCTTTTTCCTGCCAAGGGCCATTTGCACATTTATAACATCATTCAGGGGCCATACCAGGTGTAAATCTCCTGGTGGGGGTGGGGGGGAGAGGCTAGGGTTGCCTGGTCTCCAGCCACCACCTGGAGGTTGGCAACCCCAGGGGAGGCCACACAGAGAAGGCCTGCAGGGCGCCCCTGCTCCCCCCTCCAGGCGGGAGGGCAGCCAGCGGTGGGCCCGAGCAAACGAGGCACCAGGGGGGCACAGACCACAGTCGATTGGCAAGGGAGGAAGGAAAACAGAAAAAGAGGAAAAGGGAGGGAGGGAGAAAGAGAGAGAAAGGGAGAAAGAAATGGAGGGGGAGAAAGAAAGAAAAGGATGGAGGGAAAGAAAGAAAAGGACGGAGGGAGACAAAGAAAGAGACAGAAAAAGAGGGAGAAAGAGAGGGAGAGAAAGGAGAAAGAGTGACAGAAAAAGAGGAAGAAAAGAGAGAAAAGCCTTCCCCACACACACACACACACACGCTGGCCCCGCGCCACTGGGCCCCAGTCTCTCCACTTCCCCCGCCCACACACACACACACACACACACACACGGCGGCGCACAGAGCCCCACGCGACCAGACCCCAGTCTCCATGCTCTCCCCTCCACAGAATCCACAAAAGCCCCCCTCTCAAAGCCCGATCGGCTCCCACATGCATGCTCTGCCGCCGGGAGCCGCCGGCCTCTTTCCCCGCCTTCCTCTCGCTGCTCAACAGCCAACAGGCAGCGAGAGGGGCTTACAATGTGCCACGGCATTCCTGAACACAGCGTCTGTAGGGGGCAGCCTTGGGGGAAGCATCCCTCCCCTCTCCTCTCGCCGACCAACAGCTAACAGTTGGCGAGAGGAGGTCCAAAGGGTGCCGCAGCGCCCCTGTAGGCCGCGGCCCCAGGAACACCCTTGGGGAGGGCCGCCCTGTGCCCCGCCTCCGCAGCAGGGCCCCAGAGCTCCCAAGGGCCACAAAAAATGTCCTCGGGGGCCATATACAGCCCCCGGGCCTGAGGTTCCCCATCCCTGCTCTAGGTACTAGCTGGAGGTCTCCGGGGATTACAACTGATCTCCAGCCAATAGAGATCAATTCACCTGGAGAAAATGGCCGTTTTGCCAATTGGGCTCTATGGCATTGTAGTCCCTCCCCTCTCCAAACCCCGCCCTCCTCAGGCTCTGCCCCAAAAACGTCCCGTCGGTGGCAAAGAGGGACCTGGCAACCCTAGTTATGGCTTAGGGCCTCTAAATGCATAATCATTTATTAAATTTCCAGTTTTACCTAATTGGTTCAAAAATACTACGGGGCCAAGTTTCCCTCCGATCAGCACATGAAGGTAGCAGGTCGGGTTGCCATCCCTGGAAATTTGGGGGATGGAGCCAGGGGAGGGGAGGGTTTGGGGAGATAAGGGATCTCAACAGGGTATTATGCCATCGTTCACCCTCCAAAGCAGCCATTTCCTCCAGGGGAACTGATCTGTCATCTGAAGATAAGTTGGAACACTTGGAAATCTCCAGGCCCTACCTGGAGTTGGGCAAACCTGGCCGACAGACACAACCCCAGTATTCCCAGCAGAGAACATCGGGACACTCACACCTTCTCCACAGAGCTATATAGCCATTTGCAAATGTGAAGCATCCACTTCAAGCACCAGCGAGAGAAAAGGTGCCAAATCGCCGTCCGACCTCCTGTCAGGTTTTCCATAAAACACTCAGCGGTCAAAAAAAACCCTGACAGACCTTCTGGAGTGAAGCTGAATAATGGCCCAAGAGTTTCCCGCTGTTGCTTATGAGCTTCTGTAGTATCACTGACCCTGCCAACCGCTTTGAATTCACCTTACCAGTTTTGCGGCCTGCGGCTGAATCCTCGATAGAATCAGCATCCTTTAGAAACGCAAATGGCTTTCTTGAAGTTAAGTGGGGAAACGAACAAGCCGTACTTCAGGAGAGAACCTCGGCGCAGAGTGGTAAGCTGCAGTGCTGCAGTCCAAGCTCTGCTCGCAACCTGAGTTCGATCCCGACGGAAGTCGGTTTCAGGGAGCCGGCTCAAGGTTGACTTGGCCTTCCATCCTTCCAAGGTTGGTAAAATGAGTACCCAGCTTGCTGGGGGTAAAGGGAAGATGACTGGGGAAGGCAATGGCAAACCACCCCGTAAAGATAGTCTTCCTAGTAAACGTCGTGATGTGGCATAACCCCATGGGTCACTTCAATCCCAGCAGAAGTTGTTTCAGGTAGACGGCTCGAGGTTGACTCAGCCTTCCATCCTTCCGAGCTCAGTAAAATATCCTGGTTGCTGGGAGTAAAGTGTGGACAATAGGGGAAGGCAATGGCAAACCACCCCGGAGACATAGTCTGCCTAGTAAATGTCACGATATGATGTCACGATGGATACTAGTCATGATGTATACCTATTCACTCCAAGATCAGAGGAGCATGAATATTATATCAGGTGCTGAGGAACACAGGCAGGATGGTGCTGCTGCAGCGGTCTTGTTTGTGGGCTTCCTAGAGGCCCCTGGTTGGCCACTGTGTGGACAGACTGCTGGACCCTGGTCTGATCCAGCATGGCCTTTCTTATGTTCTTACGTTCTTATCTCACCCCATGGGTCAGTAATGACCTGGTGCTTGCACAGGGGACAACCTTTACCTTTTACCTTTACAGACATAAACCCCCTTCCTGAATCTTGACATTGGCATCTCAAACACTCACTGCTTCCTGTCCATACTAAAGCGAGAACTCTATGGCTGCAGTCCTTTCTTGGGAGTAAGCCATATTGAATAAAATTAGACTTACTTCCAAGCTAACCTGTGTCGGCTTGTTCCTTACAATTCCTCGTCATCTTTAAAGCTTGAGGCAGGAAATTTCCCAAAGCTTGACAATTATGGAAGCATCCGCTGCAGCTAGAGAGATGACATTTATCCCCCCTACAAAGACTTTATGTATGCTCACGTTTCTATTGCTTTTTAGTTAACTTTGTATTCCCCCCCCCCCCACACACACACACACACACTTTAACATTTATGGGGAAACTGCACGTAAAGGTTTGACTAATAACAGAGTGAAAAATGAATAGGCTGGTATGAGGGGGATGAAAGAAGAGGGAGGGGTTTTTATTAACCAAAAAAGAAAGCCTTCTATATATTCCACACTTTAAAAGGAAGCAAAATATGAAAAAGTACGAAAAAGAGACGATACAACAGTCTAAAATAGATTTCATTGGAAGTGGCAAAGCACTGGAATTTTTTCAATAATAAGCACTTAACAAATTGACGGCAGCCCTGTTCTCACCCCCTGCTGCATAACACACTACAGCCTTACCAACATTATCAAAATTATCTGTCAACTTACCTGCTAATAGGTTTGCCAACTCCAGTTGAGAAATTCCTGGATATTTTGGGGGTGGAGGCTGAGGAGGGTGGGCATTGGAGAGAGGAGGGACTTTGGTGTGTTATAATGCCATAGAGTCCACCCTCCAAACCAGCGATTCCCTCCAGGGGAACTGGTCTCTGTAGTCTAGAGATCAGTTATAATAGAGAAAGGAAAGGGAGGGAAAATTAAAAGCCCTCTGCAAGGACTAGTGGTGGGGGTCCCCCGCTTGAGCCAGCGTGGTGTAGTAGTTAAGAGCAGTGGTTTGGAGCAGTGGACTCTGATCTGGAGAACTGGGTTTGATTCCCCACTCTTCCACATGAGCGGTGGAGGCCAATCTGGTGAGCCGGATTGGTTTCCCCACTCCTGCACATGAAGCCAGCTGGGTGACCTTGCGCCAGTCACAGTTCTCTTAGAGCTCTCTCAGCCCCACCTACCTCACAGAGTGTCTGTTGTGGGGAGGGGAAGGGAAGGTGATTGGAAGCTGGTTTGATTCATTAAGTCTTTGGAACTCCATGGCTCAGCATGTGCCTCTAGCTACCACATCGCGTGGCGCCCACACAATAGCACAGCAGTGCAGAAAACGGACAGGGAACGGTCTGGACAAAATTCAGCCCTGCAACGATTGATGCAGAAAACAGCTAGGTGTATCTTTCCAGTGAAATCAGTGCGAAGGCCCTAACTTTGGCTGGCTTGCGCCTATAATATTTACACAGAGGCAAAGCAACAGATTCCTCAGTCATATCATGATCCAGCAGGGCCTTTCTTATGTTCTATAGTCTCCGGTATCAGAGGAGCATTGCCATAGGTGCTGTGGAACACCGGCAGGATAATGCTGCTGCAGTTGTCTTGCTTGTGGGCTTCCTGGAGACATCTGGTTGGCCACTGTGTGAACAGACTGCTGGACTTGATGGACCTTGATCTGATCCAGCAGGGCCTTTCTTATGGTCTTATGGTCGTATGAGTTAATTACCATAAAGAAACATCTAGGGAAAGTTTGAAGCGAGAAGCAAAGAAGAGGGGGAAAGATGCCAGGAAGGTGGAAGCGACTGAGGCGGGTTGTTAGAAACAGCAATCCAGGCTCAGAGATTGACATAGGAACGGGGTGGGGGGTTTCATGTGCAGCGCATGCGAAATGCAACAGTGACTCTGCTTCCAGTAGCTGTCAATAACCTCTACCTGCTTAAAGTGAATTAACTTGCTAGTCACTTCTTATTAGCTCTCTGTTAGTCTGTAGGTTCAATCACAGGCCGGTGGACTCCACCAACACCAAGGAATTAAGAAGCCACTGGGACGGCATGGCATGACCAACGCTAGACCAGACACATTCCGGCCAATTGGATTTATCACGGGTTGGTGTTAGGGTTGCCAGCCTCCAGGTACGAGCTGGAGATCTCCCGCTGTTACAGCTGATCTCCAGCCGACAGAGGAAAGTTCACTTGGAGAAAATGGCCGCTTTGGCCATTGGACTCTATGGCATTGAAGTCCCTCCCCTCTCCCCCGCCCTCCTCAGGCTCCACCCCAAAAATCTCCCACCGGTGGCAAAGTGGGACCCGGCAACCCTAGCTGATGTACACATATCCGGAAGCATTGTTAATTCTACTGATTGAAATCAGTTCCCCTGGAGAATATGGCCACTTGGGCCATTGGACTTTATGACATCGAAGTCCCTCCTCATTCCAAACCCCACCCTCCTCAGGCTCCGCCCCCAAAATCTCCAGGTATTTCCTAAGCCAGAGCTGGCAACCCTAACAATTTGGGTTAAGAGTTTACATCAAGCCACACAGAATATTAGATAAAAAATATCTCATAAGGTTCATTTCCAGGTGTGCTTTTTTATAACTTTCTGTATTTATGACCACTCTGGAAGGCCTATTCAGGCCAAAACGTGTCTGGTCCAGCATTGGTCATTTACCTTGATTGTATATCAACTGTGCATAAGAATTTTACAACTGATATTTTTATATGTAGCCTGCATTCCAGGCCCTGTGTTTTTAACAATTTGATAGTTTTGGGGGCGGAGCCTGAGGAGGGTGGGGTTTGGGGAGGGGCGGGACTTCAATGCCATAGAGTCCAATGGCCAAAGCGGCCATTTTCCCCCAGGTGAACTGATCTCTGTCGGCTGGAGATCAGTTGTAATAGCAGGAGATCTCCAGCTAGTTCCTGGAGGTTGGCAACCCTACCTACCGGCGACCAGGAAGGACCTGGTGACCCTAATTAGCCAGGAATTAGACTATTAGGTCCGGGAGCTTTCAGAATGGGAAAAAAATCACTACAATTTGTGCTGAGCCTCCACATTCACAACGATGACACGTTAAAATATCTTAGCTTTGTCCAGGGGGCCTACAGCCAGTGCAGGCTTCAATGTAACCTCCAATTGCTAGACAAATCCCCAAGGCCGACATCTCCCTTGCATGCGACATTAATGAAGAGGAACTTTGCTTCCTCGGAGTATTCTGTGAAGGCAGAGGAGGGAGAAGGAACACACACGCCTTCAAAGAATCTCTCACTCTTGAAATAGCCTCTGCAATCCTAGGAATGCCTCTTCCGCCCTCTTCAAACGGTGCGATTTGGAAAGCAGCTCCTTCCAATACCCCCAGGCCGCTTCTCCAAATGTAAGCAGTCGGACCTCGAAGAAGAAGAAGAAGAAAGAAGTAGAAGAAGAAGAGAGCCAGCATGGTGTAGTGGTTAAGAGCGGTGATTTGGAGCAGTGGACTCTGATCTGGACAACCAGGTTTGATTCCCCACTCCTTTACATGAGTGGCAGAGGCTAATCTGGTGAGCTGGATTTGTTTCCTTGCTCCTACACACGAAGCTAGCTGGGTGACCTTGGGCTAGTCACACTCTCTCAGCCCCACCTACCTCACAGGGTGTCTGTTGTGGGGAGGGGAAGGGAAGGTGATTGTAAGCTGGTTTGATTCAGCCTTAAGTGGTAGAGAAAGTCAGCATATAAAAACCAACTCTTCTTCTTCTTCTTCTTCTTCCCGCTAAGGGGAGCCACGAAGGCACAGGGGTAAAAGACTGGCATAAGAGCGAGACGCTGCTCCCCACAAAATGGATGCCTCTCAGAGGGTTTTGGGATCCATCTTGCGTGTCGAGCTTGGCCAGGAAGGCAGTTGGCCATTGAACTTTGCCCCTGGCCCTAAGGAGTGCCTGGCTGAACAATGGAGCTAGCTAATCCCCATTGTATCACCCTAAGGTGATTTAATCAGTGCTCCGAGCAGACCATTACTTACCCTAGCTGCACCCATCCCAGCAATCAATCATACTCAAGAGAATAGTCCAGGCATTCTCTTGGGTCCTAATGACTCATCAGTCCTCCCCTATCTTTTTGTTGGAACCCCGGAAAAGCAATCAATTCTTTGTCTCTGGCTTTCCTACCAGCATACCTCATACCTAGGGTTGCCAGGTCCCCCCTTGGCTCCAGCAGGAGGTTTTTAGGGTAGAACAGAGGCAGGGATCAAGCACAGCTGCGCCAATGTGATCACGTTGCTTCCGGTTTACACCCAGAAGCGCAGCATCATAACAGACCTTTTACCACTCGAACTGGGACTGCGTGCATATGATCCCCACTTCCAAGCCAGGCACTGGATCGGCAGGCAATTACCTGCCGATCTAAGCTACCTGGCAACCTTACGCATACCACCTCAGACCGATTTGGGGACATAAATATTGGTCCTTTGGCCATTCATCGTGTGTGTGTTCTGGATCTGTGCGCGCACCCCTACTTGTGTGAGGGCTTTCCCTTTGGCTCCAGGAAACGCTGGCCGTTCTCCTATTCAGCGCTGCTTTCCCTGGACGTTTCTTCAAGATTGGTAACTATCACCAATCCCTGAAACCCTATCCAACTTTCTCCCTTTTCTCTTAGTCAGCTCATGTATGCTCTGTGTACATAGGTTCGCTGGTTGAAATATACAGTTCTTGTTTTACTATTTTTATTATTTCATAAAACCATATTTTAATTATACAACCTGAGAGTTCCCACCCAGGACTATCCTGGTATACATAGGTTATCGATCCCAGTTACCACCACCCTTTGCTCTCTGTCTCCAGCTAATTCCCCCCCAACCAAAGTGGAGACTGCCTACTTAGGGTAGCAGCAGCAGCAAAGCCAAAATTAGAACACCAGCCCTTGAGTCCCTTGACCCTCAAGCTAGCTTTTTTTTCGGTGCAGCCACCGACTCCCTGTTTAATTGCTCCCTTGACAAATAGCCCTGCTAAACTTTCCAGAGCCATTAATCTAAATAACTTTCTCAAAAGCTCTCTCTCTCTCTCTCTCTCTCTCTCTCTCTCTCTCTCTCTCTCTCTCTCTCTCTCTCTCTCTCTCTCTCTCTCTCTCTCTCTCAAGACAAGAACAAATTAGGGTGGGAAAGAAGAAGAAGGAGGAGGAGGAGAAGGAGGAGAAGAAGAAGAAGAAGAGTTGGTTTTTATATGCGGACTTTCTCTGCCACTTAAAGAAGAAGCAAACGGGCTTACAATCACCTTCCCTTCCCCTCCCTACAACAGACACCCTGTGAGGTACATGGGGCTGAGAGAGTGTGACTAGCCCAAGATCACCCAGCTGGCTTCATGTAGAAAAGCGGGGAAACCAATCCAGTTCACCAGATCAGCCTCCACCGCTCAAGTGGAGGAGCAGGGAATCAAAGCCGGTTCTCCAGATCAGACTCCACCGCTCCAAACCATCGCTCTAAATTACTACACCACGCTGGCAACCCTATAAAATACCTCCAAAGCAGCCATTTCCTCCAGGGGAACTGCCTTCTGCAGTGTCGAGGCCAGTTGTAATTCTGGGAGATGTCCAGGCCCCACCTTGAGGATGGGGAGGGGCTGTGGCTCAGTGGTAGAGCATCTGCTTGGCATGAAGGAGGTCCCAGGTTCAATCCCCAGCATCTCCAGCTAAAGGGATTAGGCATGTAGGTGATGTGAAAGACCTCTGCCTGGAGACCCTGGAGAGCTGCTGGTCTGAGTAGACAACACTGACTTTGATGGACCAAAGGTCTGGTTCAGTAGAAGGCAGCTTCATGTGTTCATGGCAACCCTATTTAGTCATACTCGTGTTTTGTTAGCATTTGGGGGGGGGGGGCTGGGATCCAATTGCTTCCACAAAGACCATCTAAAAATCCACAGGTTCTGCCATCTCCCTGAATGGCTTGCAGATGGAAATCTTGGGCTGCTTTTCGCTCACGGCTCCGCAACCGTCTAGAAGGCTGGAGTTATTCTTCTCCTGCTAATGAAATCCAACCCTCGTAGCGACACCCTGCTCTCCTCATTAGCAGTGGCGCTGAATCATTCATCCACCTGGTTCAGAGGTGAGCCGCAAGGATCTGTTTACCAAACCCTTTAGAACTGCTCGATTTGTAATTCACCAGCTCCGGTTCCCAGTGACCTACTTCTAGGTCCCTTCGGAAGCCAACGTGCCGGGCCGGCTCTCCAGCCAAGCCAGCCAAGCAGTTCCTTGGGATAGCACAGTAGGGAGGGCACCTGTTAGGGTTGACCACTCCTGCTTGGGAAATTCCTGGAGATTTGGAGGAGGAGCCTGGAGAGAAGTGAATTTGGGGAGAGAGGAGTAGGGTAGCCAGATTTGGGTTGGGAAATGCCTGTAGATTTGGGGGCTGGGGCCTGAGGAGGGTGGGGTTTGGGGAAGAGAGGGACTTCAGTGGGGTATAATGCCATAGACTCCACCTCCCCAAGTGGTCATTTTTTTCCAGGGGAACTGATCTCTGTTGCCTGGAGATCAGTTGTAATAGCAGGAGATCTCCATCCACCACCTGGAGGCTGGCAACCCTAGAGGGGAAAGACCTCAGTAGAGTTGGTTTTTATATGCCGACTTTCTCTACCACTTCAGGAAGAATCAAACCGGCTTACAATCACCTTCCCCTCTCCACAACAGACACCCTGTGAGGTAGGTGGGGCAGAGAGAGTGTGACTAGCCCAAGGTCACTCGGCTGGCTTCATGTGGAGGAGTGGGGAAACAAACCCAGTTCACCAGATTAGCCTCCGCCGCTCATGTGGAGGAGTGGGGAATCAAACCCAGTTCTCCAGATCAGTGTCCACCACTCCAAACCACCGCTCTTAACCACTACACCATGCTGAAGGGAAAGACAAACACAACAGGCTACCTGATAATGAGCCAGACGATTCATCCGTCAATCTAGTACATTCTTATCCCCCCTGCTTCCCAAGAGCATACTGTGACTCTCCCTTCCCCCTTTTTTTAAATCCTCACAACAACCCTGTGAAGCAGGATAGACAAAAAGAATAGGACCAGTCCAAGGCCGCCACATTTTCATGGGAGGATCTGAACCTAGGTCTCCTAGATCCTGGTCAAACACTAACCCAGGGGTGCCGAACTCAATTGTCACAAGGGCCAGATATGACATAGATGTCACTTGGTCGGGCTCGGCCATCCCTCGCCAGCCCAGATCAAAGGGGGGGTGGCCGTTTCAGCGGGCTTGTGGGCAGGATAGGAGCTCCCTAGGGGCCGGATCCGGCCTGGGGGCCTTATGTTTGATACCTCTGCTCTAACCACAGCAGCATGCTGGCTCTCAGTAACACTCCACTAACTGTCTAGGCAGCCATTCTTCAAGGTGTCGGGATGGGAAGTACCATCTCCTATTCTTAATAGATGCCAGGAATTAAGTCTGAACAATATAAAGAGGGGAGTGGTACCTAGGAGTAAGCAGCTAGAAAAAAGTACAGCTGTGCAAACATGAAACTGTTTTTGTGTGTGTTTATTAATGGTATGTTCTTTCATTCATTCATAAACTTTTATACAATAATTGTAACATAAATCTTGAGTTGGTGTACAAATAGTATAAATCAGATAACACATTAGACAAGACAGACTTCTGAAGAAGCGGCAGTGAAACAAGGAGAAATCAGGAAACCTTGTCTCGTCTAATGTTATCTGATTTATATTATTTGTTTGCCAGCTCAAGATTTATGTTACCATTTTTGTATAAAAGTTCGCCGAATGAATGAAAGAAGGTACCATTAATGAACACATACAAAAACAGTTTTATGTTTGCATAGTGGTACTTTTTTCTAGTTGCTTAGGAATTAAGTCTGAAGTTACTGACACATAGAAGAAGAAGAAGAAGAAGAAGAAGAAGAAGAAGAAGAAGAAGAAGAAGAAGAAGAAGAAGAAGAAGAGTTGGTTTTTATATGCCGACTTTCTCTGCCACTTAAGGGAGACTCAAACAAGCTTACAATCACCTTCCCTTCCCCTCCTCACAACAGACACCGTGTGAGGTAGGTGGGGCTGAGAGATCTCTAAAAGAGCTGTGACTAGCCCAAGGTTGCCCAGCAGGCTTTGTGTGTAGGAGTGGGGAAACCAACCTGGTTCACCAGATTAGCGTACACCGCTCATGTGGAGGAGTGGGGAATCAAACCCGGTTCTCCAGATCAGAGGCCACAGCTCCAAACCACCACTCTTAACCACTACACCATGCTGGCTCTCTAAGCCATTGCAAGGGTTTTCAGGTCTTCTGAAGATGGGCTGCTCTTAACCACTATGCCACGCTGGCTCTCTCTAGAAAAACTAGAAAAAAGTACCACTATGCAAACATAACACTGTTTTGTGTGTGTTCATTCATGAACTTGTATACAAAAATGGAAACATAAATCTTGAGCTGGCATACAAAGAATATATATCAAATAACATTAGACAAGACAGACTTCTGATGAAGTGGCAGTGAATCGCAAAACTTTGTCTTGTCTAATGTTATCTGATTTATATTATTTGTACCAGCTAAAGATTTATGTTACCATTTTTGTATAAACGTTCACGAATGAATGAAAGAACGTACCATTAATGAACATATACAAAAACAGTTTTATGTTTGCACAGTGGTACTTTTTTCTAGCTGTTCGGGAATTAAGTCTGAGGCTACTGACCCATTGACCAAGAAGAAGGAGGAGGAGGAGGAGGAGAAGGAGAAGGAGAAGGAGAAGAAGGAGAAAAAAAAGAAGAGTTGGGTTTTATATGCCTACTTTCTCCACCACTTAAGGAAGAATCAAACTGGTTTACAATCACCTTCCCTTCCCCTCCCCACAACAGACACCCTGGGAGGTTCGTAAGGCTGAGAGAGCTGTGACTCACCGAAGGTCACCCAGATGGCTTCATGTGTAGGAGCAGGGAAACCAACCCAGTTCTCCAGATTAGTGCCTGCCGCTCATGTGGAGGAGTGGGGAATCAAACCCGGTTCTCCCGATCAGAGGCCACCACTCCAAACCACCCCTCTTAACCACTACACCACGCTGGCTCTCTAAGCCATTGCAACGGTTTCCAGGTCTTCAGAAGATGGGCCTTGGGCTCAGGGAAGAGTCTTGGGGCTAGGAGGTTCATGCCACGTGGGGGACAAGCGGAAGCTAATCAATAAGTCTTGGGGTGGTTCCAGAGCCCAAGCTGAGCAGTGTCTTCTGGCTCTGGGTAGAGTCTGTTGGACTTAGGACCAAAGAGCCACAAGCATTCAAACCCAGCAAAATGTATCATTCTGCTTTTCTTCCAGCTACTCTCTCTGACTCCTTTCCCTAGAGACTCGGAAAGGAGCGTCCAACTGAGAGACCCGGCAGCTCGAGCCATGCCCCGTCTCCAATTGTCCTCTCCAACTATAATCAAAAACAGTAGCTAAACCCATTCCTTTCAGGTTTTCGAGACATATTTGTGGTGTCTGGCTGCAAGAACGAACGAGTTGTGCAATTGCTGTTCTCAGCAGTCAACGCACTGCATGCCGGCGCTTGAAAGCAACTGATCAGACGCTTTCATGTGCTTTAAACATTCGCATAACCTCATTGAGCCAAAGTGCAGCCGCTTATCACAGGCGACACAATTCTGAACACATGAAGCTGCTGTCTAGTGAATCAGATCTTCGGTCCGTCAAAGTCAGTATTGTCTACTCAGACCGGCAGCAGCTCTACAGGGCCTCAGGCAGGGGTCTTTCACATCACCTACTTGCCTAGTCCCTTGAACTAGAGATGCCGGGGACTGAACCTGGGACCTTCTGTATTCCAAGCAGAGGCTCTACCACTAAGCCATGCCCCCTCCCCATAACACATGAAGCTGCCTTATACTGAATCACACCTTTGGTCCATCAAAGTCAATATTGTCAGCGGCTCTCCAGGGTCTCAGGCAGAGGTCTTTCACATCACCTGCTTGCCTGGTCCCTTTAACTGGAGATGTTGGGGATTGAAACTGGAACCTTCTGCATTCCAAGCAGAGGCTTTACCACTGAGCCACGGCCCCTCCCCAAATGAACACATGAAGCTGCCTTCTACTGAATCAGACCATCAAGGTCCACCCAAGTCAGTCTTGTCTACTCTGACCGGCAGCAGTTCTCCAGAGTCTCAGACAGAGGTCTTTCACATCACCTTAACTGCCTACTCCCTTGAACTGGAGATGTCGGGGATTGAACCTGGGACCTTCTGCATGGCAAGCAGAGGCTCTACAAACTGGGCCACGCCCCCTCCCCTAATGAACACATGAAGATTCCCTCTACTGAATCAGACCATCAAGGTCCATCAAAGTCAGTCTTCTCTGCTCCTTTCTCTTTTGTCCACAAGGCCGTTTGTTTCTGGAAAAAAACAGGTTTCTTGCTTGGTTTTATCTCCGTCAAGGCAACACATAAGGCAGGTTTCCACAAGCAAAAATGTTTTCTTATGGGGAGATATCAATGGGATGACAAAAGGCCCATCTTGCAGCCAGCATTCTTGAAAGCGGTTGTGGATCAGTGGTAGAGCATCTGCTGGGCATGCAAAAGGTCCCAGGTTCGATCCCGGGTATCTTCAGTAAAAAGAATCAGGTTGTAGGTGATGTGAAAGACCTTGACCTGAGACCATGGAGAGTGGCTGCCGGACTGAGTAAATAATACTGACCTTGATGGACCAAGGATGTGATTCAGTAGAAGGCAGCTTCACGTGTTCACATGTTCTTGCTGAAAGGAAACTTATTTATTTAATGTTATTTATAGTCCGCCAGCAAGAGATTTCAAGAATCATAGAGTTGGAAGGGACCACCAAGGTAATCTAGTCTAACCCCCTGCTCAATGCCGGAAATTCACAACTACCTCCCCCACACACACACACCCAGCGGCCCCTACTCCATGCCCAGAAGATGGCCAAGATGCCCTCCTTCTCATGATCTGCCTAAGATCACAGAATCAGCATCGCTGGCAGATGGCCATCTAGCCTCTTCTTAAAAACCTCCAGGGAAGGAGAGTTCACCACCTCCCAAGGAAGCCTCGTTCCACTGAGGAACCGCTCTAACTGTGAGAAAATTCTTCCTAATGTCTAGACAGAAACTCTTGTGATTTAATTTCAACCCGTTGGATCTGGTTCGACCTTCTGGGGCAAGAGAAAACAACTCGGCACCATTCTCTCTATGACAGCCCTTCAAGTACTTGAAGGTGGTTATCATATCACCTCTCAGTCTTCTCTTCAGGCTAAGCATACTCAGTTCCTTCAACCTTTCCTCATAGGACCTGGTCTCCAGACCCCTCACCATCTTTGTTGCCCTCCTCTGGACACGTTCCAGTTTGTCTACATCCTTCTTAAATTGCGGTGCCCAAAACTGAACACAATCCTCTAACCAGAGCAAAGCGATGCCATCACTTCATTTGATCTGGACGCTCTACTTCTGAGAAGTATTCGCACTCTCAAAGAACAAGCAACTACATCAGGTCCTTAGGGTCTACTTCCATAAATCAATGCTTTTAAAGAAACATATCAAATGACAGATAATTTCCAATGTTCAAGTCAGCGTTCTTGGCCTTTGGCTGAACAAAAGGAGATTTAATGAAAAGTGAAACGACGGGGCGGGAAAAGGCTTTCAGGGCCACCCATTTTTCCTCTGCGGACCTTGAACGAAAGCAATTTCAAGAGAAACGTTCCCACACGTCCCTTCATCGAGGAGAAAAACAGGTCATGCTTAATCCAAGATGACACAAAATCAAGACTTTTTCCGGGCAGTACCTGCAATGAAAGATAAGTATTCAGACACTGTCACTTTCTGCAAACATCTCTCGGTGCCACCAGATTATTATTTCTTTTTTTGGAAAAATCCATCAGCATTATATGATTTCCGTTCTGTTGTGCATCCAGGGATGCTTCTTTTAAGCCTGCTTTACAGGGTCAGCGGGTTAGGTGGTTCTACAGCTACACTGAGCTATATGCAGCTTTCTGGATTGTTAGGAATTGTTCAGAATTTTTTTAGGCTGCCTCCATGGAGAACCTGCTGGAGGCCCCTTGCAAAGTAAAAAGGTAAAGGTAAAGGTCCCCTGTGCAAGCACCGGGTCATTCCTGACCCATGGGGTGACGTCACATCCCGACGTTTCCAAGGCAGACTTTGTTTGCGGAGTGGTTTGCCAGTGCCTTCCCCAGTCATCTTCCCTTTACCCCCAGCGAGCTGGGTACTCAAAGTAAAACGCCACAAAACGTAAAACACCACACACTGCAAAGTAAAACACCACAAAAAACCATTAAATGCCGTAAAAGTGAACAATCAATAAATGGTTAAAACCTTGGTATTAAAACCCACGTAGAACGTCAAGCATCTTTTTTTAAATATATAATTTAATTTAAAAATTTTAAAAGCAAAACCACAAATAACAAACTCAATCATTCCCATATATACAATATAATCCGCCTTCCGGGGGATTCATTTTAAATTTATCATTACAAAGTTACAGAAATAATAATCATAAGAACAGAAAGGAACAACAGCCTATTCGACTCTCTTACAACATGCTGCTTTATCTTAAACTATGCCTGTCATTTCTAGTTATTCACTTCAATCAGCTAATAATCTCAATTTACCATTCCATATAAGCTATATCATATATCCATAGGGATACCAGGTCCCTCTTTGCTATCAGCGGGAGATTTTTGGGGCGGAGCCTGAGGAGGGTGGGTTTGGGGAGGGGAGGGACTTCAACGCCATAGAGTCCAATTGCCAGAGCGGCCATTTTCTCCAGGTGAACTGATTTTCTCTATCAGCTGGAGATCAGTTGTAATAGCAGGAGACCTTCTTCTATTACCTGGAGGTTGGCAACCCTATATATCCATTAAATATATGATATTGCTACTCCAGTTATTTTTTATTTTCCCCATTTCCCCCCAAATAAGCACAAATATACCAGAACCCCGCTTTACTTAGTTATAGTTTGAATTTTATATAGTCAAAATAAGATGCCCATTTCTTCTGAAATTCTTCCATTGGTCTTCCTTTCACCAAATCAGATATTTTTGCCATCACTGCGTATTCTGCCATTTTATAGAACATCAAGCATCTTAAAGGAAAATTCATAAAACAGTTCCCGGGCTAGGAGAAGATTCTAAAAACAATGGTCTTTTATGCATGGCTGTTTCACTCGCCGTTACCCCTCCAATGTCTTCGGGTCGTTGTTTGGATTATGCATGCCGTTTCCCACCGTCGAAGGTCGCCTCCCCCTCCCCCTGCATTTCCCCGCCTTTTGCCCACGTTTTTGCCTACTTCACTGTTTAATCCCAACTCCAGGTCACTGATGAACAGGTTGAAAAGCTCCGGTCCCAACACAGATCCCTGAGGCACCCCACTGCTCACATCCCGCCATTGTGAGAACTGACCATTGATTCCTACTCTCTGCTTCCTATTTTTCAGCCAGCTCTCAATCCATAAGAGGACTTGTCCTCTTATCCCGTGACTATGAAGTTTGCTTAGCAGTCTTTGGTGGGGGACTTTGTCAAAAGCTTTTTGGAAATCCAAATACACAATATCCACAGGCTCATTTCTGTCCACATGCTTATTGACACTTTCAAAAAACTCTAATAGGTTAGTGAGACAGGACCTACCCTTACAGAAGCCATGTTGGGTTTTGCCCAGCAGACCTTGCCCTTCTATATGCTTGACAATTCTATCTTTATATGCTTTCCACTAATTTACCCGGAACAGACGTTAAGCTAACTGGCCTGTAATTTCCTGGGTCCCCCCGGAACCTTTTTTATAAATGGGTGTTACATTGGCCATTCTCCAGTCCTCTGGTACAGAGGCTGGTCGAAGGGACATATAACATATCTTCGTTAGAAGTTCAGCAATTTCCCATTTGAGTTCTTGAAGAACTCTAGGATGAATATCGTCTGGTCCCTGTGACTTGTTAGTTTGCAGTTTGTCTAGACGTTCTAGGACTTCCTGCCTTGTTACCACTATTTGCCTCAGTTCCTCATTTTCCCCTCTTCAAAATATCTGTTCAGGAGAAGGAATCTGCCCTGTATCTTCAACAGTGAAGACATATGAGAAGAATTCATTTAGTTTTTCAGCAATCGCTTTATCCTCCTTTAGAGTTCCTTTACTCCCATTGTCATCCAATGGTCCAACCGCTTCCCTAGCTGGTTTCCTACTCCTAATATACTTAAAGAATTTCTTATTGTTTGTTTTGATGTGTTTAGCAATATGCTAAACACATTGTCCCTCGTTTTCCATTTTGTTGCCTATTCGGTCACTTTGGAACTTTCAGAGTTCTTTGTGATCTGTTTGCATTTGTTTCCCTGAAAAATTTGGACCCTTCCACGAACTTCACTACTCATTCTTGACTTTGATAATCATTGCAAAGTTTTTAAATCCTATTAAAAAAACCTGAGGGGAATCGCACCGTTTACTGCCTTCCATTGCGAGTACTGCCCGTTTCCTCTTGCCCTCTGCTTACTACCGTTTCAAAAGTTACTGATAGGAGCCAATGTGGTGTAGTGGTTGGGAGCAGCGGACTCTAATTTGGAGGACCAGGTTTGATTCCCCACTCCACCACATGAGCAGCAGACTCTAATCTGGAGAACCGGGTGTGATTACCCACTCCTCCACATGAGCGGTGGAGTCTGATCTGGAGAACCAGGTGTGAGTCCCCACTCCTCCACATGAGCAGCAGACTCTAATATGGAGAACCGGGTTTGATTCCCTTCTCCTCCACATGAAGGCAAAGCTATTCCAGCTCCGGGTAGGGAAATACCTGGAGATTTGGGGGGTTGAGTCTGAAGAGGGCGAGGTTTGGAGAGGGAAGGGACTTCAATGTCATAGCTAATTGCCAACATGGCCATTTTCTCCAGAGGGACTGATTTCTATCGCCTGGAGATCAGTTGTAATAGCAGGAGATCACCAGCTAGTACCTGGAGGTTGGCAACCCTAGGTCTAAAAGAACTGCTGGTCCTAACCTGGATGGCCTGGGCTAAACTGATCTCATCAGATTTCAGAAGCTAAGCAGAGTCGGCTCTGGTTATTCCTTGGGTGGGAGACCACCAAGGAAGTCCAGGGTTACTATGCAGAGGAAGGCAATGGCAAACCACCTGTGTTAGTCTCTTGCCTTGAAAACCCTACTGGGTTGTCATAAATCGGCTGCAACTTGACGACATCTTACACACACAATATTATTTCTGGGCGTCTAAATGAACTGCTGTCCCTAACCTAGATGGCCACGGATAGCCTGACCTCGTCAGATCTCAGAACCTAAGCAGAGTCGGCCATGGTTGGTACTTGGATGGGAAACCACCAAGGAATATCAGGGTTGCTATACATAGGAGCCCCGTGGCGCAGTGTTAAGCTGCAGTACTGCAGTCGAAATATCTGCTCATGACCCGAGTTCGATCCCAATGGAACTCAGTTCCAGGTAGCCGGCTCAAGGTTGACTCAGCCTTCCATCCTTCCGAGGTCAGTAAAACGAGGACCCAGCTTGCTGGGGGTAAAGGGAGGATGACTGGGGAAGGCACTGGCAAACCACCCCACAAACAAAGTCTGCCTTGGAAACGTTGGGATGTGACGTGGGTCAGGAATGACCCGGTGCTTGCACAGGGGACCTTTACCTTTACCTTTATACATTGAAAGGCAATGGTAAGCCACCTCTGTTAGTCTCTTGCCTTGAAAACCCTACTGGGTTGCCCGAAGTCGGCTGCGACCTGACGGCCCTTTTCACGCCCACAAGTTAGAAATGATCCCAGAAGCCTGACGTTCACAAAGATCATGTGGAAACATTTGGGGGGGCTTCATCCACAAGATTCTTTCTTCACTCTGTAATGAATTTGGAAGCGGGAGGGGGAATGTCCCTTCCCCCACCTTCAAGCTCAGCGAAGTAGCCTGAAATCTCTCTCCTTTTAGGCCCCAGCGTTGGTCCAGATCGCAGAACGGATTTTCCCAAGCCTCCTTCACCCCGGAGCAAATGTTTCAACAATGTGATTTTTATGGATTCCAAACTTATCCGTAGAGCAGCGGCATCTGCAGAAAGCCAGTCAGATCCTTAACCTGGTTAAAGGAATTTGGATTTTTAACCTGATTTGAGAGGACTCTTTGGTATGCGGCATTTTTCACAGCTCTGCCCTCGTTTGTATCGACGTCTCTGTTTAAAAGATGGCCGCGTACCAGGTGGAAGGTCAGGACTGTTGCCAGAAGTCCCTCCCATGCATGAATGCAAGAGCTTCGGGGCAGGGGAGTCAGAGGGGCTCTAATCCAGGAAGGATGCCGTCGTGTTGGGCGGCAGCATGAAGACAAGGTAAAATTCAGGGAAGGATTCTTGCTGACGAATTGAGGTACTTGAGACTCTGACACGGCTTTCCCCGGCACTACAAGATGGAGGTGTGCCCCTTGGATAGGGTTGCCAACCTCCAAGGACTAGCTGGAGACATCCTGCTATTACAACTGATCTCCAGCAGATAGAGATCAGTTCCCCTGGGGAAAATGGCCGCTTTGACCAATGGACTCTATGGCATTGAAGTCCCTCCTTTTCCCAAGCTCCGCCCTCCTCAGGCTCTGCCCCCAAACCTCCCGCTGGTTGTGAAGAGGGACCTGGCAACCCTACCCCTGGGTGAACCAAAGGAGAGCCAAAGGAGTTTTGGCTTTGATTTGCCACTCTCAGGATACCCCCCCCCCCCAACACACACACACAGGATTGCACCGGCAGGACGGAGACCCAGAGCAGACTGGCTGCCCCTCTTCAGAAGGGCAACTGGAGTTTTGGCTTGGATTTGCAGGAGGGAGATCTGTCCTGCCTTGGAGGGAGGCTGTCCCCCGGGCTTGAAACTCTCCCAGCCAATCGCCGTTCACAGGGGAGGAGAAATTAGCCGACATGGGCGGGGACAATTGGTCCGAACCCAGGAATGTTTTTTCATGGAGCAAAAAAAAAATGCGTAGCAACCACAAAGAACGGACCAACACAGGTTTGAGAAGACGTGGGGTTGACGCGGTTTTTCTGCTAAAACGCGAAGAGTTCATGAAAAATCAAAAATTTGAAGCAGGCCAAAACAAAGGCAAAACTGTGCCAAACCTCCGTGAAAAAATGACCTATGAATCAATATCCTCCAAAGTGCCCTATCCTTAACAGCCTTGCTCAGATCTTGCAAATTGCGGGCTGTGGCTTCCTTTATTGAGTCAATCCATCTCTTGTTGGGTCTTCCTCTTTTCCTGCTGCCTTCAACTTTTCCTAGCATGATTGTCTTTTCCAGTGACTCTTGTCTTCTCATAATATGTCCAAAGTACGACAGCCTCAGTTTAGTCATTTTAGCCTCTAGGGTCAGTTCAGGCTTGATTTGATCTAAAACCCACTGATTTGTTTTTTTGGCGGTCCAGGGTATCCGCCACACTCTCCTCCAACTCCACATTTCACTTTCTTCCTATCAGCTTTCTTCATTATCCAGCTTTCACACCCACACATGGTAACAGGGAATACGATGGTGTGAATTAACTTGTTCTTGGTGGCCAATGACACATCCTTACACTTCAGAATCTTTTCTAGCTCCTTCATGGCTGCCCTTCCCAGTCTCAATCTCCTCCTGATTTCTTGGCTGAAGTTTCCCTTTTGGTTGATGATGGAGCCAAGGAATGGAAAGTCTTCAACAATTTCAATTTCCTCATTGTCAACCTTAAAGTTGTGTAATTCTCCTGTAGTCATTACTTTTGTCTTCTTGATGTTCAGCTGCAGTCCTGCTTAGGCACTTTCTCTTTTAGCTTTCAGTAGTAGTCATTTTAAGTCTTCGCTATTTCCTGCCGTAATGTAGTATCATTGGCATATCTCAAATTGTTAATGTTCCTCCCCCCAATTTTCACTCCACCTTCCTCTAAATCTTATCCAGCTTTCCTTTCAAATCAGATGAAAGGAAGTATTTCTTCACGCAACGCAAAGTTAAATTGTGGAACTCCCTGCCCCAGGATGTGGTGATGACTGCCAACTTGAAAGGCTTTCAGAGGAGGGTGGACATGTTCATGGAGGAGAGGGGTATTCATGGCTACTAGTAAAAATGGATACTAGTCATGATGCACACCTATTCTCTCCAGGATCAGAGGAGCATGCCTATTATTTTGGGTGCGGTGGAACACAGGCAGGACGGTGCTTCTGCAGTTGTCTTGCTTGTGGGCTTCCTAGAGGCCCCTGGCTGGCCACTGTGTGAACAGACGGCTGGACTTGATGGGCCTTGGTCTGATCCAGCAGGGCCTTTCTTATGTTCTTGAAAAAATAAAAAATAAAATAAATAAAAAGGAGAATGTTCACTAAAGATAGCTTGCAGCCGTGAGGTCTGGGGAAAAAGCCATGCACAGTATCTTCACTTCCCCTTCTTTCTTAGGAGCAGAGGAGTAAGAAGGTGATTAAAATCTCTCACAAAGATATTGTTTATGTCCCAAAACGTAAAAAAAAAATCGAGACTTCTTACTGTTCTGCATGCCTAAGGCTCTCTGGTTTTGATCCCTTAAATATTCTTTAAATCCTCTCCTTATCAGTCCAGGAAATTACGAAAGAACGTGTTATCTTTTAAGTAACGGCTTCCATACCTCAACTTGTGCCTTCCTGTCAGGGATGATGCACTTAATAATCTTATGCTTGTGTTTGTGTTGCAAATTAGCAGCTCCTCTGCCCAGGAGGTAGATGGGTATCCCACAATGCCCTTCCTCTCCAGCTTTCAAGCGACTGTGCAATCCTGTCCAGAGTTACCCCTCTCTAAGCTCATTGAAATGAATGGGTTTAGACTGGAATAAGTCTCTTTAGGATTGCCTTGTAAATCAACTGAGCCGCAGTCAAACAAAATTTTATTTCTGTCCATGTAGGTTTGCCAACCTCCAGGTACTAGCTGGAGATCTCCCACTATTACAACTGATCTCCAGCCAATAGAGATCAGTTCACCTGGAGAAAATGGCCGCTTTGGCCATTGGACTCTATGGCATTGAAGTCCCTCTCCTCCCCAAACCCCGCCCTCCTCAGACTCTGCCCCCAAAACCCCCCGCCAGTGGCAAAGAGGGACCTGGCAAACCTACATCCATGGCACCCTGGCATGATTTCTTGCATGCCCAGTGTAGTGCCAATCGCCACTTTGGGATCAGGAAGCAATTTTCCTCTAGGCCAGATTGGCCAGGGATCCTGGAGAGGGGGTTTGCCATCTTCTGTGCATGGAGTAGGGGTCACTGGGGGTGTAGGAGGAGGGAGTTGTGAATTTCCTGCATTGTGCAGGGGGTTGGACTAGATAACCTTGGTGGTCCCTTCTGGCTCTATCATTCTATGGTTCTATAATTCACCCCTACATCACCCCTTTTGTGCTTACGGCGTCACCGGAACGCCGCCAACCGCTTTCTCCACACTTGCGCACAAAGCTCGCGCATCCTTAATGACGGCTAATGGATTTGAATGGCACACATTAATATCGGGACCCGGCGAAGCATCAGGAGCTTTTAAAAAGGAGGCTTTTAAAATGCTTTTAAAAAATAAATAAATCCCGCGTTTATTGCGATTCCCTTTCAGCAGAAGGGAAAGGATGTTCTCCGTCGGGTTAGCTCCCTTCTGAAGGATCATAAGAGGCTATTGAATTAGGCTTTCAACATTAATCTGGCCTCAAAAGGGGACACCTCTGTGAGAAAGAAGCGAGAGCGTTCCTGCTCCGTCTGCATTGTGTCAGCACCTGTTAGCTTGCAACGGTTGTTGCGGAGGGCACCGGAGAAGGTCAGCACAGCACTAGATCGTAGAATCCAGAATTGCCTGTTAACTGTTACAGTACCTGAGCACAAGAGGTTGGAAAATTGGACCCTGCTCTCTCTCTCTCAGGCTTTTGAGAATCCAAACGTGAATGATCTGTAGGGTTGCCAGTCTCCAGGTACTAGCTGGAGATCTGCTATTACAACCGATCTCCAGCCGATAGAGATAAACCTCCCACCAGTGGCAAAGAGGGACCCTGGCAACCCTAGCAATTGGACTCTCTGGCATTGAAGCCCCTCCCCTCTCCAAACCCCGCCCTCCTCAGACTCCACCCTCAAAATCTCCAGGTTTTTCCCAACCCAGAGTTGGCAACCCGAAGTATAACAGGAGGGAACTAAAATATGAGTGAGTTACTCTTGTCTTGCTTTTAGGGAACATTTTAGGCAATATTTTAGGCAGGCCGTTCAAAGCAGGCTGCTAAAGGGGCACATGGTAAACATCTCATAAAGCCCATGACTGCCTGGGTAAAATTTGATAGGAAATATTTGCAACTGTTAATCAAAACTATTCACACGGAATGCCGACCCAGCTCTCAGCGGCTCAACATTTTGCTTCCTGGGCCTTAGGTATTGTTTACTCGGAAATGCAGTCCTTCTTATCAACGAAAAAGAGGAATTTCAGCTGAGTTGAAATGGACTGCCACCATTTAATTAAAAACCTTGCCAGAATGAAAAAGAGGTTCTTTTCGGTCACGCTTTAGGGGACATTGTGAAAGGGCAGAGAAGGTGTTGAATTCTGAGAGTGATCCCTGATTGTCTCGCCCGTGTGGTCAGTGGAAGACACATTGCCTTCACTGTAACAGGCTCAATTTGACCTTGATGTGACATTAGCACACCACCGTCTGATTGGGAACATAGCATGGTGGCATCATCGTTGTTCAGTATGTGATCCCTGTTTGCCCGGGACCAACGGAGGTGCAGCGGCACTGAGGATAAAATTGTTGTCAAAGTAGCAGGAGAAAATGGTAAGGAAAGAGAGCCTGATTCCAGTGTCCAACGGACACAACCAAAAGATGGACGAAGGGCTTTGAGGGGAGGGTGTCCCTTGAAGATCAGTAATTTTCAGGTGAAAATAGGCAGAGATCCCATCGGGGAAATCCAAGTCGTGTCCCTTTACTAATGGACTATCCTTCTTGTCAACAAAAAAGAGGAATTTCAGCTGAGTTGGAATGGACTGCCACCCTTTAATTAAAACCCTTACCAGAATGAAAAAGAGGTTCCTTTCTGGTCATGCTTTAGGGGACATTGTTGGAAGGACAGAGAAGCTGTTGAATTCTGAGAGTGATCCCTGATTGTTTTGCCCGTGTGGTCAGTGGAAGACACATTGCCTTCACTGTAACAGGCTCAATTAGACCTCGGTGTGACATTAGTACACCACCATCTGATTGGGAACATACCATGGTGACATCATCGTTGTTCAGTATGTGATCTCTGTTTGGCCGGGACCAACTGAGGTGCAGTGGCATTGAGGATAAAATTGTTGTCAAAGTAGCAGGAGAAAATGGTAAGGAAAGAGAGTCTGATTACAGCGTCCAACGGGCACAACCAAAAGAAGAAGGGCTTTGAGGGGAGGTTGTCCCTTGAAGATAAGTAATTTTCAAATGAAAATAGAAAGAGATCCCATCGGGGAAATCCAAGTCGTGTCCCCTGCCCAGCGGTCTATCCTTCTTGTCAACCAAAAAAAGAGGAATTTCAGCTGAGTTGGAATGGACTTCCACCGTTTTATTAAAAAACCTTACCAGAATGAAAAAGAGGTTATTTTCGGTCAGGCTTTAGGGGACATTGTGGAAGGGCAGAGAAGCTGTTGAATTCTGAGAGGGATCCCTGATTGTCTCGCCCGTGTGATCAGTCCAAGATGCATTGCAGTGGCACTGAGGATAAAATTGTTCTTGAAGTAGCAGAAGGAGAAAATAGTAAGGAAAGAGAGTCTGATGTCAGTGTCCAACGGACACAACTAAAAGAAGGGCGAAGGGCTTTGAAGGGAGGTTGTCCCTTGAAGGTCAGTAATTTTCAGGTGAAAATAGAGATCCCAATTCAGAAATCCAAGTCTTGTCCCCTGACCAATGGTCTATCCTGTACCTTTTTTTAAACAAAAAAACCGCAGTTCTGGGAGCTGTCTTGAGGTGGGGGTAAGGGGGAGACATGAACCATGCATACAAAATGACCGGGGATTGTCGCATGCACGGGCCAAAATTATTATCTCCACTATGGATGAGCAACTATAAAAAGGTACTAAAAATAAAATATTTGATATTACTCAAAGTTTTAGTGGCCAGGTTTGAGTGCCGTGCACATAATAAAACATTGCTGCATATCATTACGGGGGGGAAACGAACACTAACATCAGGGCCTGAATATTTATAGCATTTGCAGCTTGGGAACCACATCACAGATTGTCACTACCTGTGGAGTTCCACTGAAAGCCAAAGAACCTACGCAAGTTTGGAGCAGTAGACTCTGATCTGGAGAACCGGGTTTGATTCCCCACTCCTCTACATGAGCGGCAGAGGCTAATCTGGTGAACTGAGTTGGTTTCCCCACTCCTACACGTGAAGCCAGCTGGGTGACCTTGGACTAGTCACACTCAGCCCCACCTACCTCACAGGGTGTCTCTTGTGGGGAGGGGAAAGGAAGGTGATTATAAGCCTGTTTGATTCGCCCTTAAGTGGTAAAGAAAGTTGGCATATAAAAACCAGCCCTTCTTCTTCTTCTTCTTCTTCTTCTTCTTCTTCTTCTTCTTCTTCTTCTTCTTCTTCTTCTTCTTCTTCTTCTTCTTCTTCTTCTTCTTCTTCTTCTTCTTCTTCTTGGTCTGCCACGTCAGCCATCACTCTACAAACTTTTGTATTAGCATACAATTGGGTTCAGTCTTCAGTATAATATCTTTGGGTTCCTCATGGGTTCGCTTCAGGTTCTGGACACCCTGAATTAGAGTCCAGCTCTTCAATACCAAAACCCACTAGTTTAAGTCAGGGCTAGGGTTGCCAACCTCCAGGTACTCTCACGGCCCCCCAGGGAAGACCAATCATCAGTGCAGTGGGCTCTATTTTGGAACCCACTTCGAAGTATCTTGAATCCTTTTTGCATTCCTACTCCACTGATACTCCTTCTTATGTTGCAAACACCAGGGACTTTATTAACAAAGTGGAAGGACGTGACATTGCTCCTACTGATGTTTTTGCCACTTTGGATATTTCTGCACTATACACAAACATTCCTCTAGATGAAGTTCGCACAATTATTCAAACTTGCCCTTCCACCTGCTCTTCCACCATTCCACCTACTCACTTTCTGCTTTCTTTGCTTGATATCATTTTTGAGCATAATTTCTTTAGGTATGGTTGTCAGTTTTTTCTGCAGGTAAAAGGGGTTTCAATGGGCGCAGCATGTGACCCATCAGTAGCAAACCTATATATGGTGCAGTTTGAAAAAGAACATCTTTTTCCTCCAACCTCTCCCTTTCATACTCATGTAGTTTTTTACCATAGATATGTTGATGATTTATATCTAATATGCAAATCTCAGGAATCATTTCATTTTATTCTTGATTGGATCAATACCTTGAACCCACATCTCAAATTCACTGGTCAATTTCATGAAACTTCGATTCCCTTTTTGGACATCTTGACAACCAGGTCTATCCACAACACTATTACTATTAAACCCTATCGAAAGCCCACTGATAAGGGTGGGGGTCTACATTTCACATCGCACCACCCTTTACATTTACGGAAAAACTTACCCTACAGCCAGTTCTTACACTTAATGCGCAATTCTACTACTTTTGATGACTTCATACCTGCTGCTAAGAGTCTTACACAGGACCTTCGTTCAAGATCTTATCCCAATTCTGTTCTTTCCACTGCTTATTCGAAGGCAGCAATCTCTAATCGCAATGATCCAAACCCAAGCAATCATATCAGAGAGTAACAGCATCATTTACTTACACCCATCTGTCATATGACATTAAGAAGATTCTACAACGACATTGGGGTATTATAGAACACATACCTGGTTGTGCCTTGCCACCTCTCTTAGGATTGAGAAAGACTTTCTCCTTAAAAGATCAACTCATCAAAACTGATATGTTGCCTAAGAAATCTCATATTTCCACAGTTGGACATTTCAAATGCCATGGCTGTGCAGCTTGTCCTTTTAGCATGCCAGTTAAAAAAGTCACAGCTATGGACGGCAAGTTCACCTATACTCTTAGGCAATTTTCTAACTGTGCTTCCACTGGTGTGGTCTATGCCCTCCTTTGTTCTTGTCCAGTGCCAAAAATGTACATTGGCTGCACATTACGCCAAATCAGACTCCGTATTGAAGAACATCGCACGAGAATAAGAATGAAAACTTTGGAGGCCCCTGTAGTTAGCCATTTTGTAAGCCATGGCCATACTGACAAGGATCTAAATTTTTTTGTCATCTGGCAATATCAGCCTCGATCCTATCACACCCAGGATATTGGGAAGATTCTTAACTGTCAAGAAAGACGCTTCATCTTTCTTTTCAAAACAATGACACCTAGTGGTTTGAACACAGAGTTTGACTTATCCTGCTTCTTGTAAGCAGCTGTCCCTTTAACTAGGTTTTAACATCCTTATATCAAGCCTCAGCTATGGATACTTTAGGAATTGTTCTTTCTCTATCACTCCACAAGCAGCAAAGGCCGAGGCCGTATTGAAAATTTTCATGAAAAAACCTTAACATCTTGTAGTATCAGATGGGGTAAGATGTATTACCTTTCTTCCCTCTTTAACATCCACCATTCTTATAAATTTTTAAGATAGCTTCTTCCCATTTATTTTTCATTCTTAAATGGCATTATTGTATTGCAGGTTATACATGTGATGAACTATTCTACTAAATTCTAATTCCTTCTCTAAAAGTGGTTGGTAAGCTTTTAAAGCCTTTAATTTCTTAAAATTGCTTAGATAAACATTGTTGTTAATAGTGTTGTTTCATAACATTGTATAAAATGTCTGTTTCCTAAGAAATGTATGGTCCATTTAAATCCTTAGGGTCGGCAAACTGAAAAAGATTCGAAACGCGTCTTTGCGACGGACCCACCTTGGACCGCATTGTTGTTTTGTTTTGTTACTATTGTGATTGTAATACCACCATTGTTGTGTATTGCTTACAACCACCACTATTGTTGTGTATTGCTTATAACCATATCTTTTTTGGTTTATATTCAGCCCGGGAGGCTTTATTTTTGTTTAGCTGTTCGGCTTTCCTATATTTTCAGCCTCTTGGCACTGCCTTAAGCCCTGCGAGACTAGCCCTGCGAGGTATTGTGTGTGTGTTTTTGACACACTTTTCATTTGTTTTGGTGGTCTATTTTCAATACATTTGACAGTAAGGCAAACACAATTGTTGTTTTTTCATATTGATGTTTATTATTTTGAGCCACATGCTGCCTCTTTGTTCAGTTACCACTATTTTCAGCATAGGTTCCTTCAACCTCCAGGTACTAGCTGGAAATCCCCTGCTATTATAGCAGATCTCCAGGCAAGAGAGATCGGTTCCTCTGGAGAAAATGGTCGCTTTGGCAATTGGACTCTATGGCATTGAAGTCCCTTGTAATAGCCAGTTGTAAAAGCAGGAGATCTCCATCTAGTACCTGGAGGTTGGCAACCCTATCCACCTGGTGGAATGGGTTCGACTCCCCAAAAAGCTAATGCCACAATAAACCTACTGGTTTGGAGGTTCTCGCAATCCATGTGGTCGGTTTTGCTTTGGAAAAGCGGCCATCGCATTGTGGAGTTATTCTTCTGTGCTCACCAGTCACATTTTGATAGGGGAGGTTTCAAAGAGAAGAATAATCCGCCACAAAGCTGCCACCACCGTAAAGCACCATTACAACGTGTCCCACAGCAGCTGTATTGCTGCCTCACTTTTATGTACTTTTAATCTTCCAGTGTATTTATCTTCTCAGAACTTTTATGTGTATTGTGATTTTACTGTCTGCTCATGTGATTTTTAGGAGAACATATATAGATATTTTATGTACGTTTTTAAAATCGGCACAGGGATGTATGCTGGAGGGACGAGGCAGGCTAAACCAACTTGGTTTCCCACTGCCGTCACCCTTTTCACGTACATCTGTTTGGCCTCGTTAGGTTTATTCTTTAACTTCTCAATATTACATTTCATTTGTAAATAGCTATATATCACCAGGAATTGATTTTCCCACTTATTAATACAACAGATCTTAGCTCAGAGGTGGAGAAACTGAAATACCTCTTCTGGGAAGGGGATCGTAATAGATTGTTACAACTTACAGGTAGCTAAATTCTGTTCTGTAATGAATAAAATTCGCTCAGAAAAGGTGGGTAGAGTCAATAATTTTAAATCCTAAGTTATTTAAAAAAAAAAATTTTTTTTTTGTAGGGAGAGAATATTTTATCTGGGTTCTTAGTAACTGCTTCTTTTCTATTAATAGTGTATTTAAGGTATGTTTGTTCTCTTTTGCTGGCAATCGCTGTATTAATAAACTGACTGACTGAATAGCTATATATGTATTCACTTTAGGGATACCACTCCCCAGGTAGCAGCTGGAGATCTCCCGGAATTACAAGTCATCTCTGGACAACAGAGATCCGTTCCCCTGGAGAAAACGGATGCTTTGGTGAGTGGACTCTGTGGTATTATGCCGTGCTGAGACCCTTCTCCTCCCCAAACCCTGCCCTCCCCAGTCTCTGCCCTCCCAAATCTTCACCTAGCACTGACAACCCTATATAACTGCATGTGAACATACATAAGAACATAAGAAAAGCCATGCTGGATCAGACCAAGGCCCATCAGGTCCAGCAGTCTGTTCACACCGTGGCCAACCAGGTGCCTCTAGGAAGCCCACAAACAAGATGACTGCAGCAGCACCATCCTGCCTGTGTTCCACAGCACCTAATATAATAGGCATGCTCCTCTTATCCTGGAGAGAATAGGTATGCATCATGACTAGTATCCACTTTGACTAGTAAGCCATGGATAGCCTTCTCCTTCATGAACATGTCCCCTGCCCTCTTAAAGCCTTCCAAGTTGGCAGTCATCACCACATTCCTTTTATCTGTTTTGAATCTCTCACCCTCCAGCTTCAGCAGATGACCCCGCGTTCTAGTATTATGAGAGAGGGAGAAAAGCTTCTTCCTGTCCACTCTCTCCAATGTGGGGCAATGCTTTGTTAAAGCTGTACTGAACGATTGTCAGATTAATGTGAGACCCAAAGCAAAAACAGAAATGCAGACTGGAATATTGGAGGGAGCGCAAAATGAAAACAGTATTATTTATTAACTTGTGTTTACTATTTAACTATGATCACAGAAATTCCAATTTTTTTCCAAATCATTTATATATTCATGCTGTCTCATATGCTATGCCTGCTGTATTAGCCACAAAGTAAAGCATTTATATTTTCTTGTCATTCTTTTATTGTATACATTTGAGGCTTGGCCCTGCTGAAAGTTATCCAAACATTTTTGGGAAATAGAATAAAGATTAGCTAGATTCCAGTCGAGCAGCACTTTGGAGACCAGCAAGATTTTCAGGATATGACCTTTCAAGAGTCAAGGTTCCTTTCTTCAGATATAGCTTATATTATACTCAGAAAATCTTGTATCTGATGAATAGGGTTGGCAGGTCCCTCTTCGCCACTGGCAGGAGGGTTTTGGGGCGGAGCCTGAGGAGGGCGGGTTTGGGGAGGGGAGGGACTTCAAATTCAATGCCATGAAGCCCAATTGCCATAGTGGCCATTTTCTCCATGGGAATTTATCTCTATTAGCTGGAGATCAGTTCTAATCACAGGAGATCTCCAGCTGGTACTTGGAAGTTGGCAAGCCTACTGACGAAGGGAGCTTTGACTCTCGGAAGGTCATAGCTTGAAAATCTTGTTGGTCTCTAAGGTAGAATCATAGAATAGTATCATAGAGTTGGAAGGGATCACCAGGATCATCTAGTCCAACCCCCTGCATAATGCAGGAAATTCCAAACTGCCTCCTCCACCACACCCCCAGTGACCCCTACTCCATGCCTAGAAGATGCCCTCCCTCTCATCATCTGAATAAGGCAGGGGTCGGCAAACTCATTAGTCAAAAGAGCCAAATATCAACAGTACAACGATTGAGATTTCTTTTGAGAGCCAAATTTCTTAAACTTTAACTATATAGGTAGGTACACTGTTTATTAACTTAATAAACTTTAATTAAAGTTTTAAGTCTTAATTAAACTATAGGTACACTGAATAAAACTTGATATCATACTTAATAGTGATCTTATTTATTGATTTATTCATTTCCCCCTCCCTGCCTGGAGTCCTCGTCTGGAGGCCTGGTCTACCGCCATAAAAGCCTATTGGTAGACCTGGCCTCCGGCGGAGTCCCATTGGGAGGCCAGGTCTACCCATTGGCTTTCTTGGCAGTAGACCTGGCCTCCAGAGGCCCATAGAAGCCAATTGGTAGACCTGGCCTCTGAAGGGGGACTTTTTCCCCCTCCTCAGAGTCCAGGTCTACCGCCAAGAAAGCCAGTGGGTAGACATGGCCTCCCAATGGGACTCAGCCGGAGGCCAGGTCTACCAAAGGAAGCCCGCCCCGCCCAACAGCTGATAGGCGGGCAGGGGGGCAGGAACCGCTGAGCCGCCCGCCCAGCAATCGCGTGGCTAGAGGGGAGGCTTTAGCCTCCCAACCATTGAGAGAAAGGGAAAGGGGGACCCGGCCATTCTCCACTGCGGGGGGGGGGGGAACAGCGTGCCCGCTCGCCTGCTCTCTCACGCTCGCTCTCTCTCGCTCTCTCTCAGGTGCGCCAGCTCCACAGCCCGGCTGCCGGCGCGAGTGGACACGAGAGCAAGGGCTCCAAACCAAGTTCGGAGAGCCGCACTCAATGGGCTAAAGAGCCGCATGCGGCTCGGGAGCCGCAGTTTGCAGACTCCTGGCCTAAGGTCATAGAATCAGCATTGCTGACAGTTGGCCATCTAGCCTCTGTTGAAAAACCTTCAGGGAAGGAGAGCTCACCACCTCCTGAGGAAACCTGTTCCACTGAGGAACCGCTCGAACTGTTAGGAAGTTCTTCCTAATGCCTAGACGGAAACTCTTTTGATTTAATTTCAAGTCCAGGTGCTACTGGTCTTGAATCTGCCTGTTCTACTGCACATCGACGCAGCTACCCTCAGAAAGAATACAGATTGTTGTCATTTCCTTTCAATATAGTTCGGAGGGAGTTTTCATTCCTCCTTCATGGCACCGGCCATGTCATTTCATCCAATTGGCCCTGGCAATCCATGTGACTTTACCGATGACATCATGACACTATGGAGAAAATCGGAAGGATCCTTTTCCAACTGGAGAAGCTCTGGGAAGCGTCCAGGTTTCTCAGACCTGGGAGATCTGCATCGGATTCGGACTTTCTGTGGCGTCCCTGATGACCCTACACTCAGAAAAGTTCCCTGTCAAGAGTCAGGAGGGAGCATTTTGCCTGCAGCCCTCAGAACACTCCTTGTACTTTTCGCCACAAAGGTTTTGTAAGCAATTAAAATCAGTTACTTAAAGACAGACGGGCAATTTGTAAATTCAAGTTGAATAATAATGTCAGCAGGCTCAAGGGAGAGGGCTTCTCGTTTTAATTATCAACCCATTTGGCCCTTGGGTAGGGCTTTCAGGATCACTCTTTATTCGTTTTTCAACACGGCGGCAATAATTGCTCTTGTTGAAATTCGCAGAGGTACAAACCAGGCGGCGTCATGGAAATGAAGGCGCCTAATTTACACCAAGAGCCAAATCTGGACATATAAAGACACTGGTCTTTGTCCAATTTTAAATAAACGTTGACAACATTTATCTGAGGCTTCTTCCACATGGGGATTTTCCCTCCTCCTGGAATGCAGGAAGACAGCGCATTAAAAGGGACCGCCCACATGCTGTAGTCCTCATTCATGCGGTCCCTGCAGCTTTCTCCTTTAAGCCACAGGAAAAATAAACCTGGTTTCCCCCTTACATACACACACACAGAGAGAGGCGGATCTACTGTGAAACTAATGAAGCTTAAGTTTCAGGGCCCCTAATTCCTGAGGGGCCCCCGGAAGCAACTTTTTTTAATGAGTGAATTTCTCAACAAAATGGATGGAGTTTTTTAAGTGATAGACTCATAAGCCGATGAGTTGAAGTACTTAATATGCTCTAATACCCATTTCATATGGCCTCAAAATGTCCCTGTCATTGGTCAAATTTCAAAAATTTCTCGGGGGCATGCAGCGCTCGAACCCCCAGCTGTAAGGGCTCACTGAGTTTGCCAGAATCTATTCACAGCCTACATTTGGGCAGCTGGATTGTCAGATCCTTTGTTGGTGCATGGCTTAATAGTTCTGTAGTTTTATTTCATCACTGTATGGCCCATTTTCAAGGGCTCCACCCCACCACCCTGTTCACCACCATTTGGGCCTCGAGGTCCTTACAAGGGCAGCAAGGCCCTTTGGACCTTGTTGGATGTTGCCCTATTGTTGCCGGTTGCAAAGGGGGCCCCATAACAGTTCAAGCTTCAGGGCCCCAAAAATGTAGGTCCGCCACTGCACGCACATTTCAGAGAGAGAGAGTCAACATGGTATAGTGGTTAAGAGCGGTGGAATATAATCTGGAGAACTGGGTTTGATTCCCACTCTTCCACATGAGTGGCGGACTCTAATCTGGAGAACCGGGCTGGTTTCCTCAGTCCATACATGAAGCCTTCTGGATGACCTTGGGCTAGTCAGAGTTCTCTCAGAACTCTCTCAGCCCCACCTGCCTCACAAGGTGTCTGTTGTGGGGAGAGAAAGGGAAGGCGAATGTAAGCTGGTGGAAAAAAATGGCAAATAAAAACCAACTCTTCTTCTTCTTTGCTGGAGTTCTCCTGCTATTACAATTGATCTCCAGCTGACAGAGATCAGTTCAGCCGGAGAAAATGGCCACTTTGGCCATTGGACTCTATGGAGTTGAAGTCCCTTCCCTCCACAAACCCCGCCCTCCTCAGGCTCCATCCCAAAAACCTCCCACCGATAGCAAAGAGGGATCTGGCAACCCTACCTAAGCTTCACTCTTCATCTCAAGAGATGAACCACAGGACATCGGTCATCTCTAGATCTGAGTCAAGTGAATTCTGGAGCTCCCTGCCCCAGGATGTGGTGATGGCTGCCAACTTGGAAGGCTTTAAGAGTGGACATGTTCACAGAGGAGAGGGGTATTCATGGCTTCTAGCAAAAAGGGATACTAGTCGTGATGCATACCTATTCTCTCCAGGATCAGATGAGTATGCTGATTATATTGGGTGCTTTAGAACACAGGCAGGACAATGTTTGTGGGATTCTTAGAGGCCCCTGGTTGGCCACTGTGTGAACAGACTGCTGGACTTGATGGACCTTGGTCTGATCCACTACGGCCTTTCTTATGATCTAATTTCATACATGAACCTGCAGGGTTGGGCACTATTACTCATAAGGGGAAGAGGGGTGTCAAAGAATCACTCCCACAAGTGACTCCTGTGTATAGTCACCAGGGAAACAAGAATGCACGCTTGGTAATAATAATGTTTATATTCACTTACATAGCGCTTCAAGACTGTTCCAAGCGCCGCACATATATTTTATTGTTATCGCTAACAGCAGTATTGTAAGGTAGGCTAATTTTATCCCCACTTGGTGGGTTAGGGGCAGGGATAGGGCTGAGAGAAAGTGATTTGCCTAAGGCCACCCAGTGAGTTCATGAAAAAACGAAGAATGGAACAGGCAATTTCCTGTTTCTTAGCCCAGACTCCTGCCGCACAATGCCAAACATTGATGAAAGATCCATGCTCATATCTGACAAAGGGAGCACTGACTCTCGAAAACTCATACCCCAAAAATCTTGTTGGTCTCTAAGGTGCTACTGGAGTTGAATCTAGTTGGTCTGTCGTTCTTGATGAAAGAATGCACATGGTGGGTAAGAAGGAAGTTCCTCTTAGTGCCATGGCACTAACACCTGTTTAGGATTTTCGCCTTAGCCAGAGGAGGAGGAGGAGGAGAATAATAATAAGTTGGTTTTTATATGCCAACTTTCTCTACCACTTAAGGGCGAATCAAGCCAGCTTACAATCACCTTTCCTTCCCCTCCCCACAACAGACACCCTGTGAGGTAGGTGGGGGTGAGAGAACTGTACCTAGCCCAAGGTCACCGAGCTGGTTTCACGTGTAGGAGTGGGGAAACCAACTCAGTTCATCAGATTAGCCTCCACCACTCATGTAGAGGAGTGGGGAATCAAACCCGGTTCTCCAGATCAGAGTTGGGGCTGTGGCTCAGTGGTACAGCATCTGCTTGGCACGCAGAAGTTCCCAAATTCAATCCCCAGCATCTCCAGTTAAAGGGACTAGGCAAACAGGTAAAGTGAAAGACCTCTGCCTGAGAAGAGTTGGTTTTTATATGCCGACTTTCTCTCCATCTTAAGGAAGAATCAAACCGGCTTACAGTCGCCTTCCCTTCCCTTCCCCACAACAGACACCCTGTGCGGTAGGTGGGGCTGAGAGAGCTGTGACTTGCCCAAGGTCACCCAGCTGGCTTCGTGTGGAGGAGTGGGGAAACAAATCCAGTTCACCAGATTCGCGTCCGTCGCTCATGTGGAGGAGTGGGGAATCAAACCCGGATCTCCAGATCAGAGTCCACCTCTCCAAACCACCGCTCTTAACCACTGCACCACACTGGTATAGGGCAGGGGTGTCGAACTCATTTGTTATGAGGGCCAGATATGACATAGATGTCACTTGGTCAGGCCACGCCAAGCCTTGTCAGACCAGATCGGGGACGGGGGTGGGGTGGCTCTCTTGGCTGGCAAGCTCACAGCAAACTCACCAGCCCAGATCAAGACTGGGGAGGGGTGGCTTGCTCACGGGCCGGATAAGAGCCCCCACAGGGCTGTATCTGGCCCCCGGGCCGTATGTTTGACACCCCTGGTACACCAGCTTGTTTAAGTGGTTTAATCTCCGGCATTTTCGTTTCTTTGGTACCAAGACAACCACCTCTCTTGTAGCTACTACCTTTAGGCATAAGAAACACACACACACCCAGGTAAAATTCAGTTTTCAATCCATTTGCCCATCCCCAGGATTTGTGTGTCAACTCTGCATCCCTACTCGGTTCATTCCTTCAGTCTCCATTTTCGCGGCGAATTGACACAGTGGGGAACCGCGACTGAGAGCAGTTCCCTACAGTGGGCAATCACAGCGAAGGAGACCAGGCAATTTGTCACATGTAAGGAACTAACTTTTGGGACACGTACCGTCTCCTCCATGGAGAGCTCACCGCGTGGAAATTTCAGAGGAACTTTACCACAAACATGTTTGCTCTGAAGTTTAATGCTGTTTTAATGAAGCCATCTGGGTATAATGTCCTCGCTGTCGTTTTAGAGGCATCAAGTTCAGTAGACGACCTAGCTTCAAATGCATAGGGTTTACTGTGCATTTCTAGGCACAGTTACTCAGAAGTAAGTCCCACTGCATTCCGCGGGATTTACACCCCATAAATGCGCACTGGATAGCGGCCTTAATCCAACAGAAAGAAAAAAAGCAGCAAGTGACTGACGTACACACTTTTGCGCATCTGCTTTTGATGTGGGGTTGGTGTCTGCCTTTATTCATATTTTATGATCCTTTTATCCGGAGCCTATTAAAATTAAATGATAAAAACAAATAATTTAAAAGTCACATTGGAGCAGAACTATGAAAGGATGTGCCACAAAAGGCATCGCTGGAGAGACATCAGGAGTTTGCTTCTCGTGCCGCATTCTCTAGGTGTTTAAAATTAAATCATTTAAGTAAATGAAATGTTTTTAAAGCGTCAGCTCAAAAAAAAATGCAATTAGAAGCTTAAACATTATCAGGATGACAACATGAAACTTTTCAAATTATCCGACAAAATGAGAACAGATTCTTATTCGCGTTCAGAAGTGTCTTATTACATGCTTGGTCAATTAACTTTAACGGAAACTCGTCCTGCATTTAAAGATAAGCGTAAGCTGGAGAGCTTGGATGAATCACTGCCTAAGTGGTCCTCAGCTCCCCCTAGAGTGACGTGCGTCAGAACCTCTCCACACCCAACAGTGATGCGCAACAGAGGCAAATGTTTTCCTCCCCTGTGAAATGTGTGTGTGAAGTGCCGTCAAGTCGCAGTCGACTTATGGCGACTCCTTTTGGGGGTTTTCATGGCAAGAGACTAACAGAGGTTGTTTGCCAGTGCCTTCCTCTGCACAGCAACCCTGGTATTCGTTGGTGGTCTCCCATCCAAATACTAACCAGGGCTGACCCTGCTTAGCTTCTGAGAGCTGACAAGATCAGGCTAGCCTGGGCCATCCAGGTCAGGGGCCCCTGTGAAATGCCCCCTCCCATTTCCCCTAATTTGGGGATTGGTGCACTGAAGGGCCACGGGGATATTGAGTGCTAACAGCTAGGCACTGCTGTCTTCAACCTCAGTCAACTCGCCTCTCCAGATCCTATTGTGTCCATTACGATGTGACTCTTTTTACCCCCACTCAGTAGTAGGTATGTGCAAAAAAAAAAAAAAATCAACACATTTCGGGTTGAACACATCAGAACATGAAGCTGCCTTATACTGAATCAGACCCTTGGTCCATCAAAGTCAGTATTGTCTACTCAGACCGGCAGCGGCGCTCCAGGGTCTCAGGCAGGGGTTGTTCACATCACCTACCTGAACACATGAAGCTGCCTTATACTGAATCAGACCCTTGGTCCATCAAAGTCAGAACTGTCTACTCAGACCAGCAGTGACTCTCCAAGGTCTCAGGCAGGGGTCTTTCACATCACCTACTTGCCTGGTTCCTTTAACTGGAGATGCCAGAGATTGAACCTGGGACTTTCTGCATATCAAATAGAGCCTCTACCACTGAGCCACAGCCCCTCCCCAAAGGTTCAGGTTTATTGGACCTGATTTTTTTCAGGAAACCTGAAATAAGCCAAATATGCATACTGGTAAATGGGTATTCGGCTTTTTTTTTAGGTTTTCTCAAAAAAAAAAATCAGGTCCATTTTACCCTATGGGAGTTTTTTTAGGAGCTCCTGTTGGGGCATTTGTAGAGGTAGTCTTATCAAAGTTTCAGGGTAGCTGTAAGGGACTCTCCTTGCATGAACCCCGAAGTTTGGTAAAGTTGGGACAGGGGGTCCGAATGTATGGGCCCCTGAAGGGGTCGCCCCCTGCCCCATAAAAAAGCATCAATTCCCATAGAGAAAAGCCTTGGGAAAACCGAAGGCGGAATCAGCCGGATAGCAGTCTTTAAGGTGAGTCCCCCAACCCAACTCACAGTCACATGTACATCGGGAGACTCATCTTAGAAATGACGCTGTCACCCAATGTAGCTCGGAGTCCTGTGAGAGTCGGGGTTCCTGATTTCACTCCTGCACTAGGATCATGTGACCGAGGACAGGTGGAGCCCAAGGAAGGAGCAAACAGCCGTTTCAGCAACAGAAAAGAGCATGGGAGTGAAGGCAGAAGTCCCCTCCTGTCTCTTTGGCTGTGCTCCAAGCCGCACCAAGCAACAGGCCAGTTTTAAAGGTGAATCTCCAATGAATGTGTGACTGTAAGTCAGATCAGGATACCTATGGCCTAACTTGTGTCACATGTTAGTCTAGCCAGACCCTAAGGGACCATGTAAACAAGAGCACAGTCTAGCTCTGGCCCAGAAAAGCCTCAGGCCTCACCTAAAAGCATTTATAGCTAGGCCTATTCAGATAGAACCAGCTGATGCTTGAGAGATGGAGCCATGATAGAGCCTCCATGTCAACAACATCCTTCTCTAGTTGAGTGTTCTCAACACCTGCATCTGATGGTGGCCCACCTTCAGAGATGAATGAACCCTTTTGGTTCGTTGTATTTGGAATTCCCGGCCTGCTACTCACCAAAGCCATGACCAGGCAATGTGATAGTGAAACATAGATCATGCATCAGAAAACTTTTACATAGAACACAAAAGTTATGATAGTAAACCAGACAGTTCATTAAGCTTATAAGGCAAAGGCATAAACAATACCTATTTAAAGTTACAAACCTTACACAGACCAAACACACAGACATAAAATCAGAGCGCTCTGGATCAGTCTAAGGAAAGATGGCTACAGCCTGATCTCTTTCCCCAGAATGATAAAGAGCAGGGATCTCGCGAGACTTTTTATAGGCTAAACCATGGGAAAGAGGATTTTACAAAAGCTCTTCTTATAAGTTCTCTGTAGATGGGCCTGCCTCATGAATTGGGGCTGTATCTTGCTTTGACACTTTCTGTTCCCAATATGTTACTTAGTTGAAAGAGTCCCTGACAATTGTCTACTTGTGAAGCCTGTGTGCCTAAGTAAATTTCTTCAATCTAGCGGGTAATTTTGTTGCTGGTTCAAAGGCTCTTTATGCCCCAGAAAGAAATTGCAAGCGCCTATCTCCTAGTAATGTAAGTTTCTCCAAGATCACAGACCCTAATCTGAAGATGGGGTCAGACTAGAAGCAGCTGAAAGCTAAAGCCATAGTCAGGCCTTAATGCGCTTTCTAAACTATAAGTTAAGGCCTATAAATGGTTCTTTCTTAACACAAACAAAAAAAATGTTTTAATACTAAATAATTCTCACCACAATGAACAGGTCCTTGGTTTCCAGAGCTCTTTGTGGGAATTAGCCACTCATGTCAATCTTTGTCCTATTGACATGATCTAGCCCACAGATGGTAGCCTTGGACTAGCTAGCCTCAGAAGAACCCTGTCATCCCTTGAGCCTCCCTAAAGTGAACTCCAAGCGGTGGAATCTAATCTGGAGAACCGTGTTCGATTCCCCGCTCCTCCACGTGCAGCCTGCTGGGTGAACTTGGGCTAAGTCACAGTTCTCTCTGGACTCTCTCAGCCTCACCTACCTCACATGGTGCCTCTTGTGGGGGAGGGAGGAAAGGAATTTGTAAGCTGCTTTGAGACTCCTTTTGGTAGAGAAAAGCAGGGTGTAAAACCAACTCTTCTTCTTCAAGGGAGAGGGCAGCACCCGACACAAACAAGGTGAAACTGAAAATGGAAAAAAAAATGTCCCCTAGTTTTTCATCCTGATGGAGCTTCAAAACACATTAAGATTCCCATGCTGTGTGACAAAATGATTAATTTAGAAGTATGGGGGGTTGGATTTCCACTACATTTGTCCTCTACATTTGGCTGTAGTGCAGCACAAAAAGGAGTCCAACCGGCAGGCTGCCTGAGGAGGAAGATGGACCGTCTCCAGCGATTCAAACCTCCACGCACAGAGTCGGGACTCTCCCGCCGCGCCAGCCACCCCCTAAGCCCCCTCACAATCTGCTTATGTGGAAATGATGTAATTTAGTGGCTAAGGATGTGAGCTGGGAAGGCTAAATCGCTCTCTCTTCAAAAGCAGCCTCTTTGGCAGTGAGGAAATATCTCCCCCGCTTAATTCTCTGTGCCAGATGAGGTAGAGCATCCATCTCAGATGTTCCAGGTGGTAAACAGCCTTGTGACTTCTGGTGCTGAAGCCTGTTTCTCTGCACATATCACCTTCCCTGGATCAGGGTGAATGTCTCTGAGCATTTAAAAAGAAAAAGAAAACTTCCCTGTTTAGATATTGGAAATCTAACACAATACCAGCTATCACAGAATGGAACAGTAAATGTTTGGATTTTGCCAGGCTAACTCGCCTGCTGAAAATGAATTCTACGGACGAATTTATGATAAAATGGCCACCAAGGTAGCTAACAGATTAAAAATATACATCATAAATACACATCTTAAAAACCTTGAAAACCCAACGAAAAGACACCGTTAAAACAATTAAAACCGGAGCTGAAATGCATACAAAAACATAAACGTAGCAATTAATTATCGGGCAGGAAAGAGGGATCACTGAGGGATCACAGAGGGAAATGCCAGACAAGACCAAAAAAAAAAAGTCTTCACCCACTGGTGGAGGACAGCAGTAGAAGGGGACAGATGAGTCGCTCTGGGCAGAGAGTTCCAGAATTTCGGTGCCACAACTGAGAAGGCGTCGTCCCAGTTTTGATGATCTTTACCAGACTGAGGAAATTTCTAGAATGTCACCATCAATATTATACCCCCCCCCCATTTTCTCTCCCACATGTCAAATCATCAAGGGTGGGAGACTGAAGCCGCGGGCGGGGACTTCCCCGCTGTCCGTGGGAAAATGGCAAGCCTGTATCAGGGCCATGCTCACAAGTGGGCAACACATGTTGAGTTGTGACAAGAGGGGTCTGAAACCATGCTCGGAAGCTGGTTTATTGCACAGTTCATCTTAATTGCGGTCCTCTGGTAGCCACCTTCGGGGTATCCTCATGTTTAAGGTTGCCATGTAGGAATCTACCAGAGTGCTTTTCAATAGTTGCTCCCACATTATGAAATAAGCTCCCTACGGAAGCATGAAGTCCTTATAATGCCCGCCAAGGTCGCTTATGCATGGGTACTTTCACTCACTGCCCCCAGTCTGTCTCAGTTGTTCCTTGGAGTTCAGCATGAGTTTTCTGTCCATTAGAGATGACGTCGCTGCCAGCCCTCACAAATCCTGGGACTTCCCGTTCCTTTGTTAACCCGATTCTTCCCTCTCCCCTGAGCTCAGCCCAGGTGAAATTCCCGTGCATAAGGCAAAGCACGGGACACACAAGTTTGGTTTATCTCACAGACAATTACAAAGCAGCATGTAAAGGGGTGGGGATTCAAATGCATCCTACTTCCTTGGAGCTCTTTCTGAGCAGAAGAAAGCCTTTTTAAAACCGAGGTTTGGATTTCTCCCCCATCCTTTCAGATTGCTCTGTTTTTTGTTCTTAAAATGCTTTTTTATGCAGCAATTGGGTTTGGGGGGGACAGGAATTTTCTCTCACAGTAAGCTCTACAAAGTAAGCCAATTACAAAGCAGCATTTAAAAGGGCAAGGACTTGATTTGAGCTTGGAGACTGCTGGTGCATCAATTCCCAACAGGAACGTGTGGGCCCAGCGAGCAACGAACCTCAGGTAAAACTCCCATGCGTAAACAACCAAAGGCAGTTTTATTTGCTAGGGCTTTTAATGGGGTGTAAGTTATAAGCCTTTTCTTGGTAGACGGGTTAATGGGGCATTATTCTATTGTGTATGGCAGTCTTTAAGCAGAGGCTGGACCAACACATGTCAGGGATGCTCTAGGCCAGGGGTGGGGCACGTCAGGCCTGGGGACCGCATAAGGCCCACGAAATCAATTGGTCTTGCCCTTCATGGGTCCTGGTAGATCTCTAGCTTGGAAGGATGCTGCCCTGCCTGAATCTTTTGGGCCCAGCTGGGAACAGCAGAGCTCAAAAGCGAGTCGCTCTACGTGGCAGACACTCGGAGCTGTCTCCGGTGGTGCCTCTTGGCTAAATTTGACCAAATATAGCAGGCTAGTTTTTAAGTTGATAATTGTGTATGGCCCGTGAATGATGTTATAAATATCCAAATGGCCTTGGGCAGAAAAAAGGTTCCCCACCCCTGCTCTAGGCTGATCCTGCATTGAGCAGGGGGTTGGACTAGATGGCCTGTAGGTCCCCTTCCAACTCTGATTCTATGATTCTATAGTTTGACACCACCTTGAGCTGTAAGGGAAAGGTGAGGTATAAATATTTTAATTAATTATAGTGTCACATAAACAGAGATATCCTGGCATTTCCCTTGTACACGCCTCAGCCACTGCATTTATTTATGCAAACCAGGATTTAAGCTATTGTTAGCTGGATCCTGGTTTCTGACCACAGAACCATGGTTTGTGGTTACCTCCAAACCCAAGCAGTGTTTATAACTGCTGCTGCCTTCCTTGCCCAAAACTCTGGCCCATTTTCATCAGCAGACATAGTGGACAATTGGCCCCCCTCCTATGAATATTTGAAAACGATCCCCTTTTACCCAACAATTCATGCATACAGTAATTCCATTTGTTCTTCTGCAAGGATTTAAAACCATCCTAATATATTGTGGACGGATACTAAATTATTTAGCGCCCTGAAATGTTTATTGGTCGTATTATACTGAAGGGTATGCAGCATTGCCTGGATCAGATGAACGATTATCTTATTGTCCATGTAAAATTGCTGTTACCCTCAGAACAGGCTAGCTATAAATCTAAACAGAAGCCCCAGGCTAAAAACTGTCTGGTTAGACACCACATTCAATACAGTAAGGTCATTAGGTGTATACAAGAGGGCCTCTCGCCCTGCTGTTTTTGGATACTCTTTAGATTTAGCTGTCTGGGGATGTGGGCTAGATTCTTGGTGATTAACTCAACCATTTGTGTTCTCAACCTTTGCCCTTCCTGGCTATGTCTATCAACCAGAGGAGGACTAACTTGTTGAGTGGCAGAGTAGTCCTTACACAGGCCAGTTACCAGGTAATAAGAACATAAGAAAGGCCATTCTGGATTAGACCCAGGCCCATCAAGTCCAGCAGTCTGTTCACACAGTGGCCAACCAAGTACTTCTAGGAAGCCCCCAAACAAGACGACTGCAGCAGCACCGTCCTGCCTGTGTTCCACAGCACCTAAGATAATAGGCCTGCTCCCCTGATCCTGGAGATAATAGGTCTGCATCATGACTAGTATCCGTTTTTACTAGTAGCCATGAATACTCCTCTCCTCCATGAACATGTCTGCTCCCCTCTTAAAGCCTTCCAAGTTGGCAGCCATCACCACATCCTGGGGCAGGGAGTTCCACCATTTAACTATGCGTTGTGTAAAAAAATACTTCCTTTTATCTGTTTTGAATCTCTTACCCTCCAGCTTCAGCAGATGACCCCGCAGTTTCACATGCTAGGAGATTGCTCCTCCACACTATGGCTGTTGGCCTGTGAGGTGATGGATCAGTACTTTTTCCTTGCCAGATTATTTCCACTGGTTAGAAATCCAAAGATTCAGACAAGTTTTTTTATTGGCAAGGTGTAATGCCTTAGACTCAGCCAAAACACAAGGAGATGCAATAAAATTATTGCAGAAGAACACCATTTTGTCCAGATCAAGTAGATTCCCTATCCCACATTGTTTTTGCTTGTTCACAAAATATTTTGCACGAAATAAATATATCACTCCCTGGCTAAAACAGTTAATGACACTTTCTGTGAAGCGGATACTGCGTTATCTGCTATCAAGTGGATCGGTGAATTGCGTGAGAGATGTGGCACCTTTTCTCATAGTGTCAAGAAAAAAATAATCTTCATTTAAAAAAAAATAAGAAGAAGAAGAAGTGGGAAATGGCAGATGAATAGCCGATGGCTGTTAAATCTAGGGAAAGAAAGAAAATATGTTTTCTGTTTGCTAGCTGCTCTTCTAGGGCAGACGAAGTGTGTTCAAGCCCCTTCCTCCAACACCAGAGAACAAAGACAGAAAGAGATTCTAAGTGTGGTGATACACCCAGGGAAACACTTCCTTCAAACTTCAGAATGCTTGTCTGCCCTCCCCCTTACCGCACTCAGAACCAAACCAGCTACAAAGGTGCTTGGAAGTTGCTTTGGCTTTTTGACAGCCATTAGGCACCTATCAGGGTAAAGTATACATTCTCGCTGGGTTGGTCATTTTGAACAAAATAACGTGCTTGGCGATCTATTAGATAAGAAGATTAGAGTCAGGAGTCTTTTGTCCTATATTTATAGTTAAATGATTGCATAGACTGATAACTTGTTTAAGATAATCAATATGAGAACATTGACACTGAGAATTATGATGTTAATAATATAGAGAGGTGAAACAAGGAAATATAACACTATGACAAGGACACACTACAACATGAAAATGAGAACTTACTAAGAGATAAAGAAAATATAGGTATTATGGAAAGAAATGTAATTGTATTGAAATAACATGTGAGATATATACAACAGAAGGTTTTTGTTATAGTTAGGTACAAATATAAAGGCAGAAAGGCAGAACTGTTTACAATTCAAATAATATGGTATTGTATTTAAAGTTCAAACCAATTTAGTAACTGGTACAAAATAGTGGAACTTATATTTCCGTTTAGTAATAATTTTTAATAATGATAGAATATATTCAAGTAGTAAGTATAGCAGGGATTCTAACAATAATGCTTCAGGTGGTTGTTTTCAAAGAATCATTACACCACCCTGGCCCTTTCTAAAGTTCAGCAGAACAAGATGTTAGATTCCCATATATCTGACTTCTATAGAAATAGAATCATAGAGTTGGACGGGACCACCAGGGTCATCAAGTCCACCCCCCTGCACAATGCAGGAAATTCACAAGTACCTCCCCCACACACACACACCCAGTGACCCATATTTCATGCCCAGAAGATGGCCAAGGTGCCCTCCCTCTCATCATCTGCCTAAGGTCATAGAATCAGCATTGCTGACAGATGGCCATCTAGCCTCTGCTTAAAAACCTCCAGGGAAGGAAAGCTCACCACCTCCCGAGGAAGCCTGTTCCACTGAGGAACCGCTCTGTTAGAAAATTCTTCCTAATGTCTAGACGAAAACTCTTTTGATTTAATTTCAACCCGTAGGTTCTGGTCTGACCTTCTGGGGCAACAGAAAACAACTCGGCCCCATCCTCTACATGACAGCCCTTCAAGTACTTGAAGATGGTTCTCATGACCCCTCTCAGTCTTCTCCTCTTCAGGCTAAACATACCCAGCTCCTTCAACCTTTCCTCAAAGGCATTGGTCTCCAGTCTCCAGTTTTATCTTTCTTATGTTTATGAAAGTTGCTTTGACTTTTTGACAGCCATTAGGCATGTGTCAGAGTAAAGGAAACTTTCTCGCCGGGTCGGTCAGTTTGAACAGATGAGACCAAACACACCGATGACAATGGATTTGTTTCGAAGCCCTTGGCCTCCTTGGGCATCCAACTACTGCAGAGCTCCACAGGCGTGTGTCCGAGATCGCTTTTGGAAATGGCTTTCCTTTTATTTTATTATCCTTTGAAAGGTAACCAGAAGCCATTAACCCGGCTTGCCTAATCCTAATGACTTGGAGTCAGCCCAGTTCCTAGAGGAGAGGTGTCTAAATTACATGAAACATCCACACAATTAGCAGTAATTGACACCGTACCTGGCATTCTCATTAGAAAGCCCAAGGATTGAATGACACCGAAATTGAAACGTCCTATTAACGGAAAGATGGGCTTCTTCCAGCTGCCACGGAGGGAGGAGAAGAGAAACAGGCCCCTCAGAAGGATGTCAGAATATGCTCCGGTAGCTCTGACGTAAAGCCACGGCAGAAGAATGGAAGCCTTTTGGCTCTCTGTTGTGTTAATCTGAACATCTGAACATAAGAACATAAGAAAGGCGATGCTGGATCGGACCAAGGCCCATCAAGTCCAGCAGTGTGTTCTCACATTGGCCAACCAGGGGCCTCTAGGAAGCCCACAAGCAAGGCGACTGCAGCAGCATTTATCCTGCCTGTGTTCCACAGCACCTAATATAATTATATGTAATAGAATTATATATAATTAGGCATGCTCCTCTGATCCTGGAGAGAATAGGTATACATCATGACTTAGCATGTTCACATGGCCTGATAGGCTCAAAATGCCTATTATATTAGGTGCTGTGGAATACAGGCAGGATGCTGCTGCACTTGTCAGGCCTCGATCTGATTCAGCATGGCTTTTCTTATGTTGTTATGTAACTGCAGAGTGAGGAAGAAGAAGAAGAAGAAGAGTTGGTTTTTATATGCTGACTTTCTCTACCACTTAAGGAAGAGTCAAACCGGCTTACAATCACCTTCCCTTCCCCTCCCCACAACAGCACCCTGTGAGGTAGGTGGGGCTGAGAGAGTGTGACTAGCCGAAGGTCATCCAGCTGGCTTCATGTGTAGGAGTGGGGAAACCAACCCGGTTCTCCAGATCAGAGTCCACCACTCCAAACCACCGCTCTTAACCGCTGCACCACGCTGGAAATGAGGTTGGTAGAGCTCTGAGGGGTTAGAAGGCAGAGTACCACTTCACACTATTGCTGGGGAAATGCCCTTTTTCAGTATTGTCTTGCATTTTAAAAAAATTTCCTGCTACTACCTGGCAGTTGGCAAACCTAAGGGTCGGCCCCGATTATTTGGATGGGAGACCTCCAAAGAACACCAAAGTTGGGAAGTGGAGGTAGGCAATGGCAGACCACCTCTGAACATCTCTTGCCTTGAAAACCCTACAGGGTCGCCATCAGTCAGTTGTGACTTGAGGGCACACAAAAAATTATGTTTTATTTAATTGTTTTAAATATTTAATAGATTTGTATTTTTAATGCTTTTTAATGCCTCAATTTTTAAAATGTTTTGTTTTAACGTTTGCCACTTTGGGAACCCTGAATTGGGTGGAAGGGCAGCACAGAAATGTTTTAAATAAATAAAATAAATAAACTCCTTTTTATTAACTATTCCCTTCCCCATGAGAACGCTGGCAGAAAAGGCCTCCGAACTATCGTACATTGGAATTAAAATAGAATAAGAACAAAGATCCTCCTGTATCCAGTTCTGCATTTTCCTGTCGCTCTTATCAAGTTGCTGTTAAAGATTAAAGAATACTGTTTTGTTTGGATCTGAAGAGAAGCGAGTTGTTCTTTTATTTGGGAAGCCAGCGCCTAAGGCCTAACTACGTTAGCCAACCCTGAGTATCCTGACAATCTTCTATATCACAAAATCTCTTCATGTTTAGTAGATATTGTAGACCTGTAATTGAGTTGGAAGGAGAATTCTTACAGTCTGCATTGATAACAAGGTTTCTTTGAAGTCCTACCTCTATATTTGAGATGTGGGGAACATAACCAGATCAGAATCGATAGGATTGTACTTTTATATGCATCAAACAATATTCAAGACCAATTGGGAAAATTCTGCTCAGCTTGTGGTCTAACCAGCATGGACTAGTGGTTATTATTTCATTGTGATTAATGGAGGATTAAAACTCATATTAAAAAAATGAAACCAAAACAGACATAATTAGGGTTGCCAACCTCCAGGAACTAGCTAGAGATCTCCTGCTATTACAACTGATCTCCAGCCGATAGAGATCAGTTCCCCTGGAGAAAATGGCCGCTTTGGCAATTGGACTCTATGGCATTGAAGTCCCTCCCCTCCCCAAACCCCGCCCTCCTCAGGCTCCACCCCAAAAAACCTTTCGCTAGTGGTGAAGAGGGACCTGGCAACCCTACACACAATTGAACGACCAAGTATGTAATGGGTGGCCAACCTAACGTTAATTAAAATATTGTCGAAGGCTTTCACGGTCAGAGTTCATCGGTTCTTATAGGCTATCCGGGCTGTGTGACCGTGGTCTTGGTATTTTCTTTCCTGACGTTTCGCCAGCAGCTGTGGCAGGCATCTTCAGAGGAGTAACACTGAAGGACAGTGTCTCTCAGTGTCAAGTGTGTAGGAAGAGTAATATATAGTCAGAAGGGGGTTGGGTTTGAGCTGAGTCATTGTCCTGCAAAGTATTAAAGGTAATGTGCTAGTCATTGTCCTGTAAGAATCAAGATAATGTGCTAATGAGGGTGTGGTATGTTAATGTGGAACCATTGTATCCTGAAGTGATCTGGTAACATGTGGAATCCAAAGCTAATCCGCTTGGCTATTGTGGACTGTTTTGTATTACAAAACAATTATCTAATGTTAATTGTTTTGTAATACAAAATCAACCTGCCTGAATGGTTTAAAAGGATCGTATCAGGTTAATAAACACTTCACACAGTTTAATCTCCATAGAGCTAGCATAAAAATGAAATTTTAGAAATAAACATAAAGTAACATAAAGAAAGCTCATACCCCGCCAGAAAATATTTTTGTTAGTCTTTAAAGTGCTACTGGACTCTTGCTCTTTTCTAATAAAGTAACTGTGGTATCATACCATCGTATTCCCTATTACTATATATGGGAGTGAAAGCTGGACAATGAAGAAAGCTGACAGGAAGAAAGTAGACTCCTTTGAAATGTGGTGTTGGAGGAGAGTGTTACGGATACCATGGACTGCCAAAAAACCAAATCAGTGGGTTCTAGATCAAATCAAGCCTGAACTGATCCTAGAAGCTCAAATGACTCAACTGAGGCTATCGTATTTTGGTCACATCATGAGAAGGCAAGAGTCACTGGAAAAGACAGTAATGCTAGGAAAAGTTGAGGGCAGCAGGAAAAGAGGAAGACCCAACAAGAGATGGATGGACTCAATAAAGGAAGCCAAGGCCCTCAATTTGCAAGACCTGAGGCTGTCAAAGATAGGACATTTTGTAGGACGTTGATTCATAGGGTCGCCATGAGTCGCAAGCGACTTGATGGCACTTAACACACACACAGCTGTGGTCAGTATGGAGGGAAGGCATCACGGTATAACCTTTGTCAGATCTGAAAAGCTAAGCAGGGTCGGTACTTGGACAGGAGACCTCCAAAGGAAGACTGCAGAGGAAGGCAATGGTAAACCATCTCTAACTTCTCACTTTCCTTGAAAGTTCATTGCTGGGGTCGCCAGACGTTGGCTGCAACTTGACGGCCCTTTAAACACAAATGACTGTGGTAGATTCATTAGTTTGTTTACCGTTAGAAGCCTGCTTGCAACCACCTAAAAATACAAATCATAGAAGAATGAAAAATCTATAAAGAAAAACTACCTCTGATCAATATATTAAAAATTAAGAAGAAACTAAAAACTCAAAATGTAACCATGGTATAATTAATAAGCTTAACTAATAATAGAGTCAAGGCACTCCCAAAGTTTGAACGCAGAAAAGAGGGCCACAATAGTGTTGCCAACCTCCAGGTGCTAGCTGGAGATCTCCTACTATTACAGCTGATCTCCAGCCAATAGAGATCAGTTCACCTGGAGAAAATGGCCGCTTTGGCTATTGGACTCTATGGCATTGAAGTCCTTCCCCTCCCCAAACCCCACCCTCCTCAGGCTCCACCCCCAAATTCTCCAGGTATTTCCCAAGCCAGAGCTGGCAGCCCTAGTCCTATCAAAGAGAGCAATGCTAAGCAGGTCTACTCAAAATCCTACTCAGGTTTATTCAGTGGGGCATACTCCCAGGAACGGTAGGGTTGCCGCGTTGGCAATTGGACTCTATGGCATTGAAGTCCCATTGAAGTCCCTCCACTCCCCAAACACCACCCTCCTCAGGCTCTGCCCCCAAAACCTCCCTCCGGAGGTGAAGAGGGACCTGGCAGCCCTAGTCCTTAGGGTGGTGCTGAATCGATTTCTGGTCGATTTTCCGGTCCTGGTCGATTTCTGGCACGGAGGAATCACCCAACAAATGACAGCATTGTTCCTATGAATCATCTCTCACTTCATGGAGCCTGTTTGAGGAGATGGAGACCATAAAACAGAAGGGACGACGTCTAGAAGAATTATTCACTCAGTTACAGGCCAGAGACCATTTTAGGGCCTATTGGGTGGTCATGATGGCAGTAAAGCAATGGTTCTTCTCTACCACCGCTGCATTTAATCGGCGTTATTCAGAAAAGCGAAGTAGTTAAAGGTCTGCTTCCAACTGGATCGCAAGAGATGGGAGGAGAGATCTGGAGAGCCTGTCGCGTTCGGTCCCCTAAAATATTTTGCAGATGCAATTGCTTGCATATGCTTCTCCGATTCGGATGGCTACTTTTCAGTTTGCGCAACCTGAGAACTATGCTGGTTCCCTCTCCGTTTCATTATCTTCTGGTGTTCCTTTCAGCATGGACGGCTCAGACAGCCAGGCACCAGGAAAAAACAAATATTAATGGCTATTAAATGTTTTTTTCTATTCTTCTTCATTCCATTTTAAATTTTTAAAAATAAATGTTCTCATCCTTCTTATTCCAGAGAAAGGTGCCTGATTAGGCAGTAGCAGACAAACAAACCAGACTTTTCTATGATAGCAGGACAAACATATCCCTCTGAAGTCTCCACAGCATTCTAAATTATTCTAAAGTATCCAAAGATGCTTCTCCTAAGCGTTAGCCAGAAACTCAGCGGAGTGATTTAAATGCACGCGAAAAAAAGATCTCTCTTCTCTTTCCTCCTTTTACCAGCTCGTCTTATATCCTCTGGCCATCTCCTCCAGCGTATGGAAACTGCTAATGACTACAAATTTTTAGGCTTGTTAATTAAAGCTAACGTGCAGGCTGACTCCGGGGTCTAGGAAACTAGCCTGCTTTTCTTTCATGCGACTGGCGTGTCGCATATGGAAACTCACCCCCGTCGTTTCTCTGTGTATACAGTATAAGCAACTAACAGTGCTGTGAAACGCAGGCAGGAGAATGCTGCTGCAGTTGTCTTGTTGTGGGCTTCCTGGAGGCACCTGGTTGGCCACTGTGTGAACAGACTGCTGGACTTGATGGGCCTTGGTCTGATCCAGCATGGCTTTTATTATGTTCTTATTATAATTATATTATATAATTATATTAGGTGCTGTGGAACACAGGCAGGATAATGCTGCTGCAGTCGTCTTGTTTGTGGGCTTCCTGAAGACGTTTGGTTGGCCACTGTGTGAACAGACTGCTGAACTCGATGAGCCTTGGTCTGATCCAGCATGGCTTTTCTTTTGTTCTTAATATAATTATATTATATAATTATATTAGGTGCTGTGGAACACAGGCAGGATAATGCTGCTGCAGTCGTCTTGTTTGTGGGCTTCCTGGAGGCACCTGGTTGGCCACTGTGTGAACAGACTGCTGAACTCGATGAGCCTTGGTCTGATCCAGCATGGCTTTTCTTTTGTTCTTAATATAATTATATTATATAATTATATTAGGTGCTGTGGAACACAGGCAGGATAATGCTGCTGCAGTTGTCTTGTTTGTGGGCTTCCTGGAGGCACCTGGTTGGCCACTGTGTGAACAGACTACTGGACTTGATGAGCCTTGGTCTGATCCAGCAGAGCCCGATTTATTGCTGCCTCCGCTGCTGTGAGTTCCAGATCTGATCCTTTTTGGTTTCAAGAAAGCTCCTGCTCGCTTCAAACGCACTCCCACGCATGTGCGCCATACCGATTTAGCATACTGCATTTGCAATAAAAATGAGGAGTTAGGGCTGTATTTGCTTGATGCGGCTTTCCAATTTTTTTTACTTCTGCAGGAGCCAAGTGACTAGTTGTTTACTCTAGAGCAACCTTAACCATTTGAATAAGACTGCTGCGGAGTGAATGTAGTGTGAATTCCAATCGGTATGAATTCCTGGATCTTCATTAACTCGGAAGCAGATTCAATCAGACTGGATGGTTATTTCATTACACGGCAATGAGATGGGATGTCACTGAGGAGGAATGAATCCTCCTTTATGGGATAAACCGCCGCTTCGCACAAGGAAAATTGTGTAGTCCTTAGAATGTCCCTCACAACACATATCCACCCACCCTCTGCCTTGTAGTTAGTGTGATAGGATTGCAACCCATGCTTCTTGACAAAGTGACACAACATTTTCTTGAGCTGGGGTGCAGCAGTGCCAGATGGTTTACAGGGCACAGTTATGATGTAGACGCTAGCTAGATTCGAGTCCAGTAGCACCTTCAAGACCAACAAGATTTCTGGGGTACGAGCTTTCGAGAGTCAACGCTCCCTTCGTCAGATAAGACTTAGAAGCTACATCCTGAAAAACAGCCATGTCACAAGACCAAAGTGTGTCAACAATAGACTGTGGTGGGGTGAGACCACCTGATGGAGCCTGGAGAGCTCCCAGAATGACAACTGATCTCCAAACTATGCTGGAGAAGAAGAAGAAGAAGAAGAAGAAGAAGAAGAAGAGTTGTTTTTATATGCCGACTTTCTCTACCACTTAAGAAGAAATATTATTCCAGAAATCTATAAACATAGACAAGTGCAGTACAAAGAGTTCCACAGTGTTATACTTCTTACAGTCCTGTTTTTAACATTGTGATTTTGTCCATGATCATAACAAACCAAACTTTTAGCAATGAGATTTCATAGTTTGACAAAAGTAGAGCCAGTGTGATGAAGTGATTAAGAGCGGTGGATTCTAACCTGGAGAACCGGGTTTGATTTCCCACTCCTCCACATGAGCGGCGGACGCTAATCTGGTGAGCCAGATTGGTTTCCCCGCTCCTCCACATGAAGCCAGCTGGGTGACCTTGGGCCAGTCACAGTTCTCTACGAGCTCTCTCAGCCCCACCTACCTCTCAAGGTGTCTGTTGTGGGAAGGGGAAGGAAAGGCGATTGTAAGATGGTTTTATTTGCCGTAAAAGGTAGAGAAAATCGGCATATAAAACCAACCCCCCTCCTCCTCCTCCTCCTCCTCCTCCTTCTTGTTCTTCCAGTATTTTGCTATCAACGTGCTCGCTGCTATCAAAAAGTGCAATATTGTATACCGCAACTTTTGGGGTAGCCTTTCCCAATTATAGCCCAACAGCGACTTTAACAGCATAAGGGTGATGTTTTTCTCCAATATTAAACCTGTTCCTTTTTGCATCATTTCCCAAAAGTTTTTTATCATTCTGCAATTCCACCACATTTGGAGGTAGGAATCAATATGTTTCCCACATCTCCAGCACAGTCCTGAGACATTTGGGAACATTTTTTGAGAACTTTTTTTGGGTGTATAATCCCATTTATACTTTTAGGCAGTTTTCTTTCATCTCAGCATTCTTCAATATCCAAGCTACGCCTTTTAATCAGAAGAAGAACAAGAGTTGGTTTTTATATGCCAACTTTCTCTAAAGACAGACTCAAACGGGCTTACAATCACCTTCCCTCCCCCTCCCCACAACAGACACCCTGTGAGGTAGGTGAGGTTGAGAGAGAGTGACTAGCCAAGGTCACCCAGCTGGCTTTGTGTGTAGGAGTGGGGAAACAAATCCAGTTCACCAGATTAGCCTCCGCCGCTCATGTGGAGAAGTGGGGAATCAAACCCGGTTCTCCAGATAAGAATCCACCACTCCAAACCACTGCTCTTAACCACTACACCACACTGGCTCCCACGCTGGCTCAGGGCAGAAAAGGAGAAGATACAGGGCCGGGGCCAGTCAAGTGGTTAGCAAGGCTAACTACTTGTGCGCCCCCCCCCATTGCTAACTAGTTTTCAAAAACAGATGTCTTGTAGAAAAATAAAAGCACAAAACTTTTCATAAGACATTATAAATAATTATATTCATAATCATAATCATAATAAACCTTTAATGGCATATATATAATTATATTCTATAGCACTGTTTTGGCACTTATCTTAAAACAAAAAAATATATAAATTGTCAGTTGCATTTTTTTTTTCAAGAAAAGAATCGGTTTTAAACGGTGCCCCTCAGGCCAGTACTGCGCCCCTCTGAGGTTCGCCTAATGGTAGCACCGGCCCTGAGAAGATATCCCCTTCAACAGAAGTTTATTTGGCTTTCCTCTTTTGATCTGACAGGGTTTGGCGCTGTCTTTTCATTTCACTCCCTCAAACAGCACCTCGGGGAGGCTCAAGAGATGCAGGGCTTGTGAGGTAGGCATGTTCGAGTCAAGGCCACCATCGGAGGGCTGATGCCGAAAGACATAGCTAGGACACTCAACAGCATCAAGGAATAATTCCCACCAAAAGTTCTGCCAAGGATTAAATCTCCTGAACGTGGAAGATGGTCCTTCTAATCAGTCCACCAACTTGCTGGAAGAACAAGTCTCCCCGTTTGCCTGCCCGGGGCAGGGAATTACCCGTCCCAGTTTCCTACCCTTGAAGGAGTGAGGAACAGGAAGGAAAATGGCCTCTACGTAGTGATGCCCGCGGTGTGGCAGCTAGTTCTGAAATGTCAAGGAGGAGCAAGGGGAAGTTAAGCAGGGGCTTTCGGGCCAAAACAGCCCCACTGTACACGTTCCCTCCTCCCTTCTCTTTTAATTATGTGCCACGGCTCCTCAGCCGCAGACAGAAATGTCTTCTTGCGCTTTTTGCAACAGAAGGTGTTTGCTACAGTAATGCAAATGGGACTCGGTGGTACCTACCAAGCCACCGATGCTGGAAAATGTTTACACTGATGCGGGGAATCTATTTAACAGGAGTCTTCCTCCAAGCTGTGCTGTGAATTCTGTAGGTCACCGGCAGCATACTGCTGGTGTATATTGACTATTTCAGATTCATAGAATCATACAGTTGGAAGGGACCGCCAGGGTCATCTAGTCCAGCCCCCTGCGCAATGCAGGAAATTCACAGCTACCTCCCCCCCAACACCCCCAGTGACCCCTACTCCATGCCCAGAAGATGGCCAAGATGCCCTCCCTCTCATGATCTGCCTAAGGTCATAGAATCAGCATTGCTGACAGATGGCCATCTAGCCTCTGTTTTAAAACCTCCAGGGAAGGAGAGCTTACCACTTCCCGAGGAAGCCTTTTTTAATTTCAACCTGTTGGTTCTGGTCTGACCTTCTGGGGCAACAGAAAACAATGCGGCGCCATCCTCTATATGACAGCCCCTCAAGCAGGGTACCTACTGGAGATTTTTAGGAACTGGTAAGAAGTCTCCTCATGCTTTCTATGCATGTTTCAAAATGTTGATTTTTGAAAATTGTTCAGTGGGTAAATATTCTTGTGCTAATGTCCATAAATATTTATGTGGGTTGTAAGAGAAAGTAGAGAAAAAGCAGAGATGTTATGAAAGAGAATTTCCAGAAGGACACAGAGAAAGATGATATTTATAGACTGGCTAGTAAAAGTAGCAATGAAGGAGTGGGTTAGTGAGTGTAAATATATGTACTTGGTCATGTTTGCAGATCAACCCCAAGCCAAAATTATAGACATTAGAAGTAAAGGAACCATAAAGACTTGGGGGGCATTTAATTTTTCCCTCCACTGTTTCCCTTCCCAGAAAGCCCCCATAACCTTTCCTGTTTTCCTTCTTCCTTCTCACCCACCAAGCAACCTACCTTTATCTTCCCTCTGTCTTTAACTTTCCCTTGTTATAAAAAAATCAGTGCACAGCCAAAGATCACTGAATAACCAAAGTTTCATTTGTAACAAACGATCACAAAATACAAAACAACAGTCATTGTACTGATCTTGTGTAACATATCGCACACGAAAGTTATTATTGGAGGCTTGTTAGCCCTGTGTGCAGGAAGAGTTTTTTCTTTCTTTCTCCCCCCCCTTTTTTTCCCCTTGGGTTTTTTTTTTTTTTTGTATAAAGGTGTTTGTATTGTCTCGGTTGTTTGCACTACTTCACTATTTGTACACACGTGATTTACACTGGTTGTTTTGTATATTGTGATCGTTTGTTACAAATGAAACTTTGTTTGATCATTCAGTGATCTTTAGCCGTGTACTGATTTTTTATAACAATTCATTTTGCAGTATTGGTGCTATATTCTAACCATTCTTTTAACTTTCCCTTGGCAGTCTCTAACCAAGGCCCAGTTGCATGTTGGGGAACCTGTAAGGTAGGGTTGCAGGGTCCCTCTTCGCTACCAGTGGGAGGTTTTGGGGGCAAAGCCTGAGAAGGGCAGGGCTTGAGAAAGGGAGGGACTTCAATGCCATAGAGTCCAATGGCCAAAGTGGCCATTTTATCTAGGGGAACTGATCTCTAATCACAGGAAAGCTCCAGCCTCCACCTGGAGGTTGGCAACCCTATTCCTTATATAGCCAAAGAGGTGGAATCAATGACATTATACCCCACTGGCTTTTCTTATGTTCTTGTGTTCTTATGCTTCTGTGAATTATGGACGGGAGCAGCGGGCTGTTGTTGTGTTTTGTTCATGTAAATATTGCGCCGTTTGATTGACACGCTTGTTATTTCTGAGCATAAGCATGTCCTTGCACAATGTTTTTGGCCCACCGTGCGGGGAAGGGCAAAATATAAATATTGAAAGAAAAATAAAATTCCTCACATAGCGTCCCAGGATTTAATCTCTTCACAGAGGCACAGAAACTTTTCTTCCACCTTTCCAACTTGGGAGAGTATCCTCTGCTTCGTTCTCTGCTGAAGTCCCGCAGTTGCTGCCTCGGCTATCCGTTTAGCCCTGCAGCACAGAAAAAAGCTAATGAAATAGCCTGTTGGTAAACCTCTCTTTCTATTAGGGTTGCCTCCGGGTACTAGCTGGAGATCTCCTGCTATTACAACTGATCTCCAGCCAATAGAGATCAGTTCCCCTGGAGAAAATGGCCGCTTTGGCAATTGGACTGTATGGCATTGAAGTCTCTCCCCTCCCCAAACCCCGCCCTCCTCAGGCTCTGCCACAAAAACCTCCCACCGGTGGTGAAGAGGGACCTGGCAACCCTACCCTCTGTTTTGAGAAGGGAAAGCTGGGACTGACAGCTGGGTCAACTTTTCTAGTGCCTACTGCTGGGAAAAGACAGGAGGGGATCTGTGCCCGACCTGCTCCTCCCTGCATGTAAACAAATGCATCCAACTAGTTCAGAACCACCACGGAGACTCACCCTCCATGTTCTGACTTGGCAAAACTCTTTATGGGCAGAGCTCTTTTCTGCCAACCCAGACATAAATCAGGCCGGGCAAAAATCCGAGGGATGTAATCTGAGAGGGGACATGATAACCATCTTCAAGTACTTGAAGGGTTGTCATACAGAGGAGGGTGCCGAGTTGTTTTCTGTTGCCCCAGAAGGTCGGACCAGAACCAACGGGTTGAAATTAAATCAAAATAACTTCAGAAATTTCTAAAGTTATTGGAGTAAAAATTCCACTCAAACCCGAAATATATTTATTTTGGGAATCTTGGATAGGACATTAGAAAAACAGTTGGGAGATATCTTTAGATATTTAACCACAGCGGCAAGAATCGTATGGGCGAAAAAATGGAGAATAGAAGTACTCACATTGCATGAATGGCATCAGAAAGTTATGGAGTTGGCCAAGATAGCTAAGTTATGTAAATATATAGAAGATAGCTGGACTTCCGACTTTGATACAGACTGGAAAGTATGGTCAATATAAATAAACCAATATTTTAGGGATAGAAAAATGATTTTAGGTTTTAGAACCTAAACTTACTAAACTGTAGACTAAGATGAAAATAACTAAATAATAATTAAAGTAAAAACAGATAAAATCAAAGTTATTCACTTTGTATATGTATAATATATATATATGTATAATATGTATATGTATAATATGTATAATATTCTGTTCTGTATGAGAGTTGGAAGTTGGTTTCTGTATTGTTTTATATTTCACTTTTTCTTTTCTTCACTTTCTTTCTTTTTTGTACACTATGTTCTTTTGTATATCTTGACATATTCTGTAATATTTTGTATACTTCAATAAAACTATTTTTAAAAAAGCAATGCTGATTCTATTACCTTAGGCAGATCATGAGGGAGGGCATCTTGACCATCTTCTGGCATGGAGTAGGGGGTCACTGGGGGTGTGTGGGGGAGGTAGTTGTGAATTTCCTGCATTGGGGGTGTTGGGGGGAGGTAGTTGTGACTTTCCTGAATTGTGCAGGGGGTTGGACTAGATGACCCTGGCGGTCCCTTCCAACTGTATGATTCTATGAATCTGAAATAGTCAATATACACCTGCAGTATGCTGCCGGTGACCTACAGAATTCACAGCACAGCTTGGAGGAAGACTCCTGTTAAATAGATTCCCCGCATCAGTGTAAACATTTTCCAGCATCGGCGGCTTGGTAGGTACCACCGAGTCCCATTTGCATTACTGTAGCAAACACCTTCTGTTGCAAAAAGCGCAAGAAGACATTTCTGTCTGCGGCTGAGGAGCCGTGGCACATAATTAAAAGAGAAGGGAGGAGGGAACGTGTACAGTGGGGCTGTTTTGGCCCGAAAGCCCCTGCTTAACTTCCCCTTGCTCCTCCTTGACATTTCAGAACTAGCTGCCACACTGCGGGGTGACCTTTTACACAATTGCTATTGTTGGTGAGGAGGTTGCAATTGAGCTTTCGTCATGTTAAACCCGAGACCGCCTGTTTGGTAACAGGCTGACATAGAAATGGTGGGAAGGATCGCTGAAGAATCCTGGATTCCTGCCCTTTCTGATGGGAAATGTGACCATGCTTAGAATGTAAACACCAGCAGGCACCCCTTCACGTTTCCCCCCTCCAACTTATGGATACGTGATAAGACTATCTAGCTCGCATATGAAGCCCCGATGCTATGGTTGCCAACCTCCAGGTACTAGCTGGAGATCTGCTGCTATTACAACTGACCTCCAGCCGACAGAGATCAGTTCCCCTGGAGAAAATGGCCACTTTGGCAATTGGGCTCTATAGCACGGAAGTCCCTCCCCTCCCCAAACCCCGCCCTCCTCGGGCTCCACCCCAAAAACCTCCCACCGGGGGCGAAGAGGGATCTGGCAACCCTACAAGAGGCTGACCTGCTCACTGGGGGGGGGGCAAGTAGAGTGTGGGAGAGGGGCAGGGTGGTGGAGCAGCAAGGAGGAGGATGGGTGGGCAGGCAGTAGTCAGGAGGTGGTGGGGAGGTCAGACTGAGGAGAAAGGGAGCAGAGAAAGAAAGGGGAGAGGCTATAGGCACTGCCAGGGGGAGGCAAAGAGGGAAATCCAGAGGGACTGAGGGAGTGGGAAGATGAGCTCCCCCCGCACAAGTCCTTGCGGGTCCCTGACTTGTACAATTATCGAACGCATTTGCTGCTCCCCTCTTAGGTTCGTGCTCAGAATGTTTCACGGGGTTCTCCTAAAACAAATGCATGTGTTAAAAAACCAACTATAAAGCTAACCTTCCCATTAAAAAATTCCCTTCGACACATATTGTAACGTACTTACTTGGTGCAAGGACTATGCTGAACTCTTGAATTCTTGAACTCTTGAACTACTGAACTTAGCTGTGCTGAACTGGGTTGCACTTGAGGCTCTGCTCCAGACTCCGTCGTCTAATTCTCCTATTGGACGGTGGACTTTGGCCGTCCAACCACAGACTGGGGGTGTGGCCCAGGTGGTTGGGAACTGTATATAAGTTGGGGTGTTTTGCAGTTAAGTTAGTTCTCTCTTCCCTGTTAGCTGAATAAAGCTTTTGCTGTTGGAACTCTTGTCTCCTGCCTCCCTTTGAGCGGAGATACATCATTCGATACTGTCTGGCATTCCTCTTTCAATCTTAAAAGTAAATAAATCTTTAAACAAAATGGGAGATACAGATAATTATACTCACGCCTCAAGCATATTTAACAACATTATAAAACTTGCCAACGATTGCCTTATACTTGTATCATTTTCATTTACTATATCATCAACCATAATATCTAAAGAGTAAGTGGCTATAGAAGCCCTGTGGTGCAGAGTGGTAAGCTGCAGTACTGCAGTCCAAGCTCTGCTCACGACCTGAGTTCGATCCTGACGGAAGTTGGTTTCAGGCAGCAGGCTCAAGGTCGACTCAGCCTTCCATCCTTCCGAGGTCGGTCAAATGAGGACCCAGCTTGCTGGGGGGTAAGGAAAGATGACTGGGGAAGGCACTGGCAAACCACTCCGTAAACAAAGTCTGCCTAGAAAACGTTGGGATGTGACGTCACCCCATGGGTCAGGAATGACCCGGTGCTTGCACAGGGGACCTTTACCTTTTTAAGTGGCTATACAAATTTGATATTGTTAAATCTAAAAAAGAAATATGCATATACATATATATCTACTTTCCACCTCGGTGACCTATATGTATTAGATTACTTAACGTTATTATACATTAGTGATAACTTTCCCTTCTGCGAGCTTACTACTACCAAGTAATCTGTGGCTGTTGTTGTGATTTTTATTAAGAGTAAATCTTAGGGCTGTTGATTCAGTTCATCCCGAACTGAAAAACAGCTGAATTTCCCCCAATTCGGCAGTTTTCAGTTCGGATGGAACCAAATTCAAAAAAAGGCAGGAAAAAGACGAACCGAATTCGGTGAGTTCGGGGCGATTGCCGAATAAATTCACCAAATTCGGGTCTGCGAATCAGCAGCATACCTGCCAGTTAGTAAGCATTCTTAGTTAGTTAGTAAGAATTCTCTGGCGGCCAATCGGTGGCCAAGCTGGGTCTTCTTCTGGCCAATCAGTAGCAGTTGAGTGTGTAAGCCCAGCTGCTGCGCGGCCTGGGGACAGAAAGAGAGAGTGTCTGTTTGTGTGAGAGAGAGATCCCCGTGGGGGGGAGGTGCGTGTGCACATTCACTGCTTTCCACGGCTTGGGGGGGCATTTTTGAAGGTAGAGGTCCCAAAATTTCAGTGTACCTTCAGGGGACCCTTCTTGCAAGAACCCCCAAGTTTGGTGACAATTGGGGCAGGGGGTCCCGAGTTATGCGCCCCCCATCCACCCACTGCGATCCTGTGCATCTAGAGAGCGGCAAATCCAAGGCAAAACCTCCCGCGCATAAATGGAATCATATTGGATTACTCCTGAGTCCTCCTGACCCAGTCCCTGCTCCTGATGGAACAGAAGAGTCAGAAGACATCCACAGTAAGACCCATTTTGGGGCTTTTCTCTATAATTTGTTTCCTTTGTGTGTGGGGGTGGTGGTGGAAGCAGAGTCTGTGTGGGGGGGGGAGCAGTTTCTGTGGGTGGGGGGAAGGGAAGCCAAAGGGGGCTTTCCCCCTCTTTTTGTCGAGGGGTGTGCGCCTAAAGATTTACTTCTCCGTGCTCCTTCTGGAAGACATTCACACAGTTTGATTTTGGGTTTTTTTCTCTATACCTTTTCTCCTGTGTGTGTGTGGGGGGGGAGCAGAGTCTGTGCGGGGGGAGCAGTTTCTGTGGGGGGGGGAGCCAAAGGGGGCTTTCACCTGTTCTGTCGAGGGGGATGTGCCTGCTTGCCTTTGCGGGAGTGTGTGTTCTGCTTTTAAAGTTGTAAAGTGTAAAGTTGAGTCTGTGCAGCGGCTAGCAAGTATCTCTCCACTCGGCACCCGGGCCGTGCCTCCTCCTCCTTTTTTTTCCCATTTGGGGCTGAGCCGTACTGGTTTGAGGGGGCGGTTTCACCCGTTCTGCCTGGGGAGGGTGTGCCCGCTCGCGTGTCTCTCTCTCCCTGGTTTGAGGGGGGGGGGCTTCAGTTGTGTGTCCTCAGGTTTTCCCTCATTCATAATATTGGTTAGGTTTATTTTGATGCTCGCTCAAAACTGGTTTTCAAATTGTGACTTAAACAATGCACTTGCCTGGTCCCGAGACTCCCAACTCCCGAGTCCGATGCAAAAGGGTAAATTCCACCCCCACCTGCTCCTTATGCATAGCTAGCATGCCTCTGTCCCTTTTCATGGTTTGCAAACTCCCAAGGTCACGTCATATGTTGCTTTGCATGGTTTTGCAAACTCCTAGTCCAAACGGTCTATTTATTTCTATTCATTCCAATGGGCTGATCATGTGGGGACCCTTTCCGGGCCCCATATCTCGGGACCCCCTGACCCAATCGTCACAAATCTTGGGTGTTCTTGCAAGAAGGGTCCCCTGAAGCCACACTGAAATTTTGGGACCTCTACCCCCAAAAAATGCCCCCCCCCGGATCCGCGGAAAGTCATGAATGTGTTTTTAATGGCTTTATTCGGCCAAATTTTCCCCCAAACTCCGAGCTTAGTACCAAATTGCACAGATCTGAATCGGGGGAGTTCGTACTTCAGCATTTTCCAATTCAAAATGGGCCGAATTTTGCCGAATCTGAATTTTACCAAAAAAAAAAAAAAATTCAACAGCCCTAGTACATCCAAATTGCAAGACTTGGTTTTTAGCCATTTCCCCCAGCATTAATGTCTGAGCTGCTCACTCCAAACATGTTGCTATGGGAAATGAAGAACTTTAATGACGCAGCAATCTAAACATGTTCTAAAAACATAGAAGGACTATCTGGTGGTAGGTCTGACCTTCCGCTCATTAATGGGTAGATCTACCTTATAATGAGAACCTGCTAAGGAGCGCAAAGAGAGGAGAGAAACAGCAGAATGGGATATGAGACCAGATTGTTAAAACACTGCAGTTATTTGTTGGAATGACAACCAAAGGAAGCCATCTTCGAGGGAGGCAGGAATAAAGTTGCTAGCTCTGGGTTGGGACCTCAATGGGGTGTAAGGCCATAAAGTCCACCCTCTGAAGCATAGGTTTGCCAACCTCCAGCTGGGGCCTGGGCCTGGAGATCTCCCAGAACTACAACTGATCTCCATGGAGATAAATCACTATGGGTAGCCATGTTAGTCTGTCAATAGCAGTAGAAAAAAACGAGAGTCCAGTAGCGCCTTAAAGACTAATGTAATTTCTAGCAGGGTAGGAGCTTTCATGAGCCACTGCTATCTGAAGAAGTGAGGTGTGGCTCACGAAAGCTCAGACCCTGCCAGAAATGTTGTTAGCCTTTAAAGTGCTTAGGATTGCCAACGTCCAGGTACTAGCTGGAGATCTCCCGCTATTACAACTGATCTCCAGCCAATAGAGATCAGTTCCCCTGGAGAAAATGGCCGCTTTGACCATTGGACTCTATGGCATTGAAGTCCCTCCCCTCCCCAAACCCTGCCCTCCTCTGACTCCGCTCCAAAAATCTCCAGGTATTTCCCAACCCAGAGCTGGCAACCCTAAAGGTGCTACTGGACTCTGGCTCTTTTCAACTGATCTCCGGACTATGAGATCAGTTCCCTGGGGGGGGGGGGATGGATGCTTTGGAAGGTGGGCCCTATGGCTAGGGTTGCCAGGTTGCTCCTCTCCTCCGGCAGGAGGCTGTTGTCCAAAGGTGTGTGTGTGTGTGCACGTGCGCCAATGCACACGCGTCACTTCCAGTTTAGAACCGGAAGTGCCGCCTCACAAAGGGCCTTTACCTCTTAGTTTGAGTGGTAAAGCAGCCCTTTACCACTCAAACGAAGAGGTATAAGGCCCCTCGGGAGGTGGAACTTCCGGTTCTACACCGGAAGTGACGCGCGCAGTATGCACGCGCGCTTGCACATTTGCCCGCTGACCCTCAGGTGGTTGGGGGGAAGAAGGGTAAATTGCCGGGGGGTTGCCCGCCACCAGCGGGCAACTGGCAACCCTATCTTTGGCGTTATACCCCAGTAAGGTCCCTCCGCTCCCCAAACCCCACCCTCCCTCGGCTCCACCCCCAAATCTCCAGGAATTTTCCATCCCAGATTTGGCCACCCTACCAAAGCAGCCGTTTTCTCCAGGGGAACTGATCTCTTTAGTCTGGAGATCAGTTGTAATTCTGGAAAATCTGCAGGCCTCGCATAAAGGCTGGCAACCCAACTTGTCTCTCTTGAAGTCCTGAGTTGCCGCGTCTCTTACTTTCCACGCTGCTGGCTCTCAAAGGTCCCGGCAAGCACAACAAATGATAATCTGGAAAGCATCCGTGTTACAGGAGCCGGCTGTTCTGTGTCTTATAATATTGCTTAGAGGTTACAAGATCGGATACTGTGCCTTTTCAGAACAAATCCCCGCACTCGATATTGTGCAGGGCTTAAATTACTCTAATATCTGCCTTTCTTTCTCCTGCTGCCGTGGGGGGCAAACTTTTATATTCTCTACGGCTGTTTCAGAATCTATTAACACGCAAGCAAGTTAAAGATCACCAGCCGAACTCTGTTTGAAAGACTATCGGTCTCCCCTTTGAATCGTTTTTCACTCTTCAGATCAGTTAGCTAACGTAAACACCGCCTGGTTTGAAAGTACTCAAGCACCTTTTTTAATTTTTTCGTTGACCTGTAATGCTGGATGAAGAATCCCTGTGTGGTCTGAAGCCATTATATTTTCTCTTTCGGAGAGGGAGTTGGTCTAATTAACAAAGAAACAGCTGGGCAAACACCACTGAGAGTGAGTTTCTTGTGTTACCTGAACAATATAATTACTGCTTCAGTGCTGTACGGCTCCAGCAGCCTTTGGAACAAGAAGACTTTGATCATTTATGCATGGTCGCTTTAGCCTCCTTTATTGGGGCTGTCATATAGAGGATGGTGCCAAGTTGTTTTCTGTTGCCCCAGAAGGTCGGACTAGAACCAACGGGTTGAAATTAAATCAAAAGAGTTTCCGTCTTGACATTAAGAAGAATTTTCTAACAGTTAGAGCGGTTCCTCAGTGGAACAGGCTTCCTCGGGAGGTGGTGAGCTCTCCTTCCCTGGAGGTTTTTAAGCAGAGGCTAGATGGCCATCTGTCAGCAATGCTGATTCTATGACCTTAGGCAGATGATGAGAGGAAGGGCATCTTGGCCATCTTCTGGGCATGGAGTAGGGGTCACTGGGTGTGTGTGGGGGGAGGTAGTTGTGAGTGTCCTGCATTGTGCAGGGGGTTGGACTAGATGACCCTGGTGGTCCCTTCCAACTCTATGATTCTATTCCCTGTTTCAGCCAGGATAAAAATTTTCAGTATGCATGCTACCTCGTTCCTTGGAAGCTCAACGCTGTTTCGACACAAAATGAACCCGGCTATTCCCATTCCTCTTCTGGCCCGAATTAAACCGTCCATCCAGGCTCATTCCAGAGTCACAGATCATGCATACTGCATTAGAGGAAAACACAGAAGACTGGCTTCTCTCACAGCCAATCACAAAGCAGTGTGTAAAGAGGAGGGGATTCAAGTGCTTCCTGCTACCTCGGAGCTCTTTCTGAACAAAAGAAAGGCTTTTTAAAAACGAGGGTTGGATTTCTCCCCCTCCCCTTCTTTCAGGTAGCTCTGTTTTTTGTTCTTAAAATACTTTTTTATGTGGCAGTTGGGTTTGGGGGGAACGAAACCTTGTCTCACAGTAAGCCAATTACAAAGCAGCACTTACAGGGGCGGGACTTGATTTGAGCTTGGGAGGCTGCTTTTCTGTATTCATGGCTCGATTAGCACACAGTTTCGGCCCTGATCATTCAAGCCAATGCATACCGTTTCCCCCAACCCGGGTTACTTTAATGTGCAATGGACCCAGGTCCAAGCAGGGAAATCCAGCCCATGAATAAAAGACTTGTAGAAAGGGCAAATGATACCATCTTCTCCCATAAGGTCCTGCCCAGGATTTAAGATCACAGGGAGATCTTAACTGTCCCACAAATCTGACTGTCCCACAAATCGAAGACACTCGTCTGGTGGACACATGAGAGAGGGCCTTTTCGGTGGCAGCCCCGCAATTATGGAACAATCTTCCCAGGGAGGTGCACCTGGCCTCCCTCACTGTCAGTCTTCAGGAGGCCACTGCAGACAGTTTTATTTAGGACTGTGTTTGACTGATTTAGTTTTTATTTCTTGGCGGTCCTCGTTCAAGTTTTTAAATTGTGATCTTCCGTGTGGTTTTTATCATTGTTGTTTTATTCATATTGTTTTCCTTGTGATTTTTATGATCATGCTGTTGATATTGTAAGCCGCACTGAGTTCTGCAAGAGAGTAAAGTGGCTAATAAATGCTTCAAATCAATTAATCAGTCAAGTAATAATTAAGCCCCACACCAGAGCTGCCCAGGTCTTAGAGCTGATGGAGTGGGATGCAGGAATACCCCCTTTTGGGATGCAGGAACACCCCTTTTTGTGGGAAAAGGGCCCAAACGTAGATCTACCGCTATTACAACTGATCTCCAGATGACCAAGATCAGTTCCCCTGGAGAAAAATGGCTGCTTTGAAGGATAGACTCTATGGCATTATTCCCTGCTGAGGCCCTTCCCCAAACCCTCCCCCTCCAGTCTCTACCCCCAAAATCTCCAAGTATTTCCCAACCCAGAGCTGGCAAACCTAGATGGGCATAAAGCTAGGGTTGCCAGCTCCAGGTTGGGAAATACCTGGAGATTCTGGGGGCAGAGACTGAGGAGGGCAGGGTTTGCGGAGTCCAATTTGCCATAGAGTCCAATTTGACAGAGTCCAATTTGCAAAGCGGCCATTTTCTCCAGATGAACTGATCTCTATCAGCTGGCGATCAGTTGTAATAGCGTAGGGTTGCCAATTGCCCGGTGGTGGTGGGTAAACTACTGCCCATCCACCAGGCTGCCCGCCGGCCCTCAGCTGGCCGGCGGACACTGCTGGCTCGCGTGCACGGACATGGCACATGCGGTGCACACATCACTTTTGGGTAAACCCAGAAGTCACGCGGGCGCTCTAGCAATCCCTGCCAAAACTCTATGGAAACCATAGAGCTTTGGGCCAGGATTGCTAGAGCGTCCCCGTCACTTCCGGGTTAAACCAGAAGTGATGTAGCGCATCGCGCGCGCGCATCAGGCACTAAGGCCATGGCCCCGCAAAGCTCCCGCCGGTGAAGCAGCGGGGCTGGCAAGCCTATAACAGCGGGAGATCTCCAGCTACTACCTGGAGAGTGGATAAAGACAATGGTATCAAGCTCAAAATGGTATGCAAAAGTGATATATTATTTACAAGTGCAGATGTTATACAGAAATACAAGGAATATGTAGCATAAAGCTACTCAAAGAAAGCGAAAAATTTTCAAAGGTAAGTACAATGACTTGTAAAATACTTTCAAAGGTAAGTACAATGACTTAATTTTTTTCCCTTTACAGAACGAAATAATGGAGCTTGAGAACGACGTAGGCACGCCTCTGCTGGAGCGTTTTCCGGATGCTTTAAATGCTTTCGCCATCCAAAGACAGCTTCATCAGCCGGTGGCCTTAAAATGTTGCTTCTTCACAGAAGTCTTATTTTTAACAATATTGGTATATTCAAGGTCTTATTCTTCCATGCACCAGGTATCTGTGCTTGATTTTTGCTTAACTACCTGGAGGTTGGCAACCCATCTGTACACACCTGCAAAGGATTCGGTGAACTTTTACAATGACTAAACCCTCCACTCTCCGATGGTCTCCTTTCTGTCTCATGTGGTATTTAGGTGATCTAGGAGGCCAACACACAGAAGGACATCTGCTCGGCTCAGATAACTTGGAAGTCAGCTCTTATCCCGTGGAACAGATGTGACAGGAATGCTTGGCACATCCTACCAGCAAATTTAAAAATACAAAGTCAGCCATGACCAGGTACTTTCCGAAGACATATCCATGCCAAAAACAAACAAACACTTAAATGGACTTAATAGCCATTTATTTCCCCCAAGGAACGCTGGGAAGTGTAGTTCTGTTTTTATGATGTCTCTAACAACATATAAACCAAACAGTCCATTGCGACAATACTTACAAAAGACAAAAGACTGTATACTATTATCTACCATTCTGAAACACATCCGTCTAATTTCCCCCCCCCAAATGAACTGTATTTGGGCTAGACGCGTCTCTTGATTTCTTATCATACATCAGTGTGGATAAAAAGGCCATGTTCAAAATTAATTTATGCCAGTCTGTGTATTCATGCTGGAGCCTTTGGAGATTTTTAGTACATGTTTTGTATTTGTTAAGAAACACGAAACGAAATTCCAAGTCATCGTCTGAGAGTATTTGACAACTCTGAATGCCTAGGGTCGCCAGCTTCAGGTTGGGAAACACCTGGAGATTTTTGGGGTGGAGCCTGAGGAGGGCAGGGTTTAGAGAGGGGAGGGACTTCAATGCCGTAGAGTCTAATTGCCAAAGCGGCCATTTTCTCCAGGGAAACTGATCTGTATCGGCTGGAGATCAGTTGTAATAGCGGGAGAACTCCAGCTACTACCTGAAGACAGGCAACCCTGTCTTCAGAGGCCCTGCTTTGGTTGCCCCCACCATCTGAGGCTAGAAGGGTGAGATCAGAGAAAGGGCTTTCTTGGCTCTGGCACCAAAACTTTGAAACTCCTTCTCCAGGGTAATTCATCTATCTCTATTGGTATCTTCTGCCAATGCGTGAAGACTTTTTGTTTCCTTAGGCTTCCTCCAATAATGGTTACTGGCCTCCTCCCTGGTTTAGGTGCTGTATGTTTATGTTTTTTATGGATTTTATAATTTTAAATATTGTTTTTAATTGGTCAAATGTTTTAACGCAGGGGTGTCAAACGCAATTATTATGAGGGCCGGATAGGACATAAATGTCCCTTGGCCGGGCCGGGCCATGCCTCGCCAGCCCAGATTGAGAGTGGGGGGGGCAGCTGCCTCGGCTGCCTCGCGGGCTGGTTAAGAGCTCTCAAGAGACCAGATCCATAAGGTTGCCAGCTCTGGATTGGGAAATACCTGGAGAGTTTTGGGGCGGAGCCCGAAGAGGGTGGGGTTTGGGTAGGGGAGGGACTTCAATGCCATAGAGTCCAATTGTCAAAGCGGCCATTTTCTCCAGGCAAACTGATCTTTATTGGCTGGAAATCAGCTGTAATAGCAGGAGATCTCCAGCTAGTACCTGGCGGTTGGCAACCCTACTGTCTTATGTTTGACACCCCTGCAATAAGCCATGATCAGCTTGGATGTTCGGCTATCTGGAACACACTTTAGACTACCCTGTTATTAGTCTACCGAATCCTCTATCGTTCTGGGAAATTCCAATAATTTAGATTCCCAGCTTCTACCCAAACCCCCCCCCCCCAAAAAAAGTAATACTGAAAAATCAGTTTCTTATTTATCAGATGGCTAACTTATTTTTCCCTCTTGTGATTTGTATCAAAACTAATGTGGATTGAAATTGGAATTCAAATTTAAAAAAAACCACACCAAGGCAGTGGGGCTTTTTAGATTAGTTATGCGCCAACATTACTTTAAGGTTATCAGCAGTGAGAAAAAGGAAGGAGAAATTCGCGGTTTGTGGCTATTGTGAAAACAGCACAACAAAGAAGACGTCTGTGCTTAACTATAAACAGTTTATGTACCAAAAACCCCTATCTGTACCATCTAGAGAGAGAATGTGCAATGAAATAATAAATACTTTTCTCTTTCTTTGCATACAGGCACTCATTTTGCACTGGAACGGGAGCGGATAGTGTCTAGTCTGCTAACTCAAAACCACCCCGTTCCCCCCCCTTAACCCTGCAGTGTAGACCTGGGCTCAGTGGGAGGACCTTACTAAAACCATTCTCTCTCCGCATCAACCCACAATCATTAAGGAAATATAATAAGTAGGGTTGCCAGGTCCCTCTTTGCCACTGGCAGGAGGTTTTTGGGGTGGAGCCTGATGAGGGCGGGGTTTGGGGAGGGGAGGGACTTCAATGCCATAGAGTCCAATTGCCAAAGCAGCCATTTTCTCCAGGGGAACTGATCTCTATTGGCTGGAGATCAGTTGTAATAGCAGGAGATCTCCAGCTAGTACCTGGAGGTTGGCAACCCTAATAATAATATGAGCCTATTTTACAGAGGTGCAAACATGGTGTAGTGGTTAAGAGCGGTGGTTTGGAGCAGTGGACTCTAATCTGGAGAACCGGGTTTGATTCCCCACTCCTCCACACGAGAGGCGCACGCTAATCTGGTGAACCGGATTGGCTTCCCCACTCCTCCACATGAAGCCAGCTGGGTGACCTTGGGCTAGTCACAGCTTGCTTAGAGCTAGGGTTGCCAGCTCCGGGTTGGGAAATACCTGGAGATTTTGGGGGCGGAGCCTGAGGAGGGCTGGGTTTGAGAAGGGGAGAGATTTCAATGCCATAGAGTCCAATTGCCAAAGCAGCCATTTTCTCCAGGTGAACTGACCTCTATCAGCTGGCAATCAGCTGTAATAGCGGGAGATCTCTCGCTACTACCTGGAAGTTGGCAACCCTACTTAGAGCTCTCTCAGCCCCACAGGGGCTGTTTTGCGAAGGGGAAGGAAAGGCGATTGTAAGCCAGTTTGATTCTTCCTTAAGTGGTAGAGAAAGTTGGCATATAAAATCCATCTGTTCTTCTTCTTCATTACAAGTTACCTCACCTGCAGATTGTTGAGTGTTGGGAGAAAGAACAATATAAATCGAGATACTAATGAGAATGGCCCTACAGAGAACATCAGTAGCTATTTTCCTTAGGGTTGGGATAGAACAGCAGCAAATGTTCTACAACTAGCCAATGTTCTCTAGATTGGGAAATAGGATTGCCAGCATTGGAAGTAAAACATTCTAGTGTCTGGGGGAAACCCTAGGGGTGTAGCCCAGGGCAGTTTCTAGGAGATCTGAGGATGGGGCTTGGGGATTTTTTGCAGGTGTGAGGCAGAGTCAACAGCGTAAGTTCTGTTCACCTGAAGTGCCAAAGTCTCTGCCACCAACCAATGGCATCCATGAAAAATCACAGTGCAATTCAGACGACTATGCCCCAACCATGAAGCAGGAGTTAAAATTCATGCAGCACCAATAACTCGTGCAAATAAGCCAAGCCACAAAGACTGTTATACATCTGCACATGCGCATGCATGCACAAACACAAACACACAAGCAAAGAAACTTTCTGGATTAGCTCCACAGGAACAGTCCACAAATGAACAAATCTATTATTGTTATTAGTATTATTATTTACTACTACTACTAGAGCCAGCGTGGTGTAGTGGTTAAGAGCGGTGGTTTAGAGTGGTGGAGTCTGATCTGGAGACCCGGGTTTGATTCCCCACTCCTCCACGTGAGCGGTAGAGGCTAATCTGGTGAACTAGATTTGTTTCCCCACTCCTACACACGAAGCCAGCTGGGTGACCTTGGGCGAGTCACTCTCTCAGCCCCACCTACCTCACAGGGTGTCTGTTGTGGGGAGGGGAAGGGAAGGTGATTGTAAGCCAGTTTGATTCTCTCTTAAGTGGCAGAGAAAGTCAGCATATAAAAACCAAGTCTTCTTCTTCTACTACTACTACACAAAAGAAAAAATCAATATATTAATGGGGAGGGCAGATTTCTCTCTTGCTTGTGTAGCAAATTCCAGAAAAGACCAAACGTTGGGTAGGTCATTTCCCCCCCTGGTGGTTGGCTATTAGGGTTACCAACCTCCCAGTAATAGCTGGAAATCTCCTGCTATTACAACTGATCTCCAGCCAACAGAGATCAGATCAGCTGGAGAAAATGGCCGCTTTGGCAATTGGACTCTATGGCACTGAAGTCCCTCCCCTCCCCAAACCCCACCCTCCTCAGGCTCCGCCCCAAAAACTTCCCGCCGGTGGCGAAGGGGGACCTGGCAACCCCATTGGCTATCCTAATGAGGAGAAGATAACAAATATTTCTTTTTGCTCATTTTAATTTCCGTACAATCGTTCTGAAGGCTGTTTCTCTCCCCAAGATTGAAAGCAAAGGAGGCTAACAAAATGAGATTAAACAGTAAAACCCGCTAGAAACTCAAGAAAAACCCACCCAAAGAGCAGCCTTCAGGATAACAGTTACAAGCCTGTACCGCCACTCTTTCATTTTATCATTGTATCGCGGCCCTTTCTCGGAGCCCCACACGGCCTCCGAAATAACTCCGTTTTACAGCTTTTCCAGAAAGCTAATTTTTCCTCACAACCTCTGGCAGGCTGTTCAAAAGCGTCGAGGCTCCTCGCGGAAAAGCCCGGGAGAGGGCTGCGGCTGATAATACCTCTGTGCTGAAGGAGAGACTGAGAAGGAGCCGTCGCAATGAATGAAGTTGCTGCCCCGGTTCATACCTGGAGGCGGAGGCACCGGCAGTCAATATTTGCCATCAAATATTTACAGCTAGTGATGATCGCGCTATATGTTTGTGCTAAAGGGAGCTGAAATTAATGCAGGCCTAACGTCTTCAGCACAGAACGAGGGAACACGAAAGGAGGCTACAAAAAGCAGGGGAGAGATTTTTATCTCCAAGGGGGCATGCACAGTCGCAGAAGAAGAAGAGTTGGTTTTTATACCCTTATTTGCTCTACCTTTAAAGAGACTCAAACTGGCTTACAGTTGCCTTCCCTTACTCTCCCCACAACAGACACCTTGTGTGTACTAGCTGGAGATCTCCCGCTATTACAACTGTTCTCCAGCCGATAGGGATCAGTTCCCCTGGAGAAAATGGCCACTTTGGCAATTGGACTCTATGGCATTGAAGTCCCTCTCCTCCCCAAACCACACCCTCCTCAAGCTCCCCCCCAAAAAAAAACCTCCCACCAATTTCAAAGAGGGACCAGGCAACCCTACTTGTGAGGTAGGTGGGGCTGAGAGAGTTCAGAGAGAACTGTGACTGGCCCAAGGTCACCCAGCAGGCTTCATGTGGAGGGGTGGGGAATCCAACCCGGTTCTCCAGATTGGCGTCCGCTGCTCATGTGGAGGAGTGGGGAATCAAAGCTGGTTCTCCAGATTAGAGACACCCACCAACCCCCCGCCCTTAACCACTACACCATGCTGCCTCTCACCGTGCAGCAAAATAAACCAAATAGAACAAATATTTGCAAGCGGGGGACCCACAAGGACTCGCTGGGACCTCTCATTTTCCCCTCCCCCACTATTAGGGTTGCCAGCCTCCAGGTACTGGTTAGATAAATATAAGTTAGCCTGCTGTATAGTGAGTTAGTAAACAAGGAACAGCAGTAAAAAACAAACAGCAAATCTTTAAATGCTATTAATGATCTTATTCAATCTAGGCATGTACAAAAACACAATTGTGAATTCATTATGTGTACAATAGTATGCATGAAAGTCAAAATCATATGGTTAAACGCGTTGTTCAGTCACATGCATTAGACAATGAAAGTAACAAGAAAGTCTTTGCGAATGTATCGCTAACTTGCAACAAGGAGACGTTTAGTTGCAGTCATGAAGCGTCAAGTAGTCTGAAGTGTAGGTAATGATTTTCTTCTGTAGCCGCTTCATGGAGTATAATAACTCAAAATTCACACGAGTGGCAATGGCGGACCGTGGCAATCACCTTTCCTTCCCCTCCCCATAACAGACACCCTGTGAGGTAGGTGGGGCTGAGAGAACTCTAACAGAGCTGTAACCTGCCCAAGGTCACCCAGCTGGCTTCATGTGTAGGAGTGGGGAAACAAATCCAGTTCACCAGATTCGCCTCCGCCGCTCCTGTGGAGGAGTGGGGAATCAAACCCGGTTCTCCAGAGCAGACTCCACCACTCCAAACCACTGCTCTTAACCACTACACCACGCTGGGTGCCGATCTGAATCCACAGAAAATGTTTTTTTCTTCTAAGATGTACAGATATTTCATGTCCCCTGCCCCTAAGCAAAGCATCAATACAGATAATGAGCATCTTAAGCTCACCCGGTCAGTCCCATGATCTTAAAAACAGGACAGGATGACCTATCAGCCGCAGTTCGCCTCAAGGCTGTGCAGGGAAGAGACAGGGGAGTTTAACCCTCCAACTGCCACTCGGTCTTGCGATTTCAAACCAGCTCTGCTATTAGCATTTTAAAGGAGAAACTTTGTGTTTTTTAAAGTGCTGATCGCAGAGCAGAGGAGCCAGTTTCCGATTTGCTGCTCCAGGGACTGGATTTGGGCCAGTGGCTACCTTTGCGGTACACAGTTTCAGTCCAATCCTCGAAGCCTTTAGCTGACGCCAGGCCTTTTCTACTTTGAAACACACGAGGTCATCTGGAGCTGCGAGCAATAAACGCTTAATAATGGTTTAATAATACCTTCCGATTTTACTAAACAGATGTTCCAAAACTGCTAGAGAGAGGCAATTGAAGAGCATATTCTGTCGGGCGCGCCCGACCTAATGGAGAGATTCGCAAGACAAACCAACCCGAAGACGTGCGCATGTGGACTTGCTGCAGCTTAGCATAAAACTTGAAAAAAGAATTTTGATCCTTAAAGTTTAATTCAAACATGACTCCAGAAATTTCTGCTCAGTTACAAAAACGGGCTAAGCAAACTCGAACACCATTTTCCACCCATGTCTCATCAATCAACTTCATATCATACACCTACTTCTGAACTGGGTCCCAGAGTGTGGGTTAATTGATCCGCAAAATGGAGCTAGGGACAGATAGAGGGGTCCATTCGTGTGTTCCTTTCAAGCAGTCATACAAGCACAATCGCTTCACCGAACACTGATATCTGGAATGAAATTTGGTGCACATGCTGTGGCCAGCTTTTTGCATTAGAAATTCAATCCGTTTCAATCCTCTCGCCTGTTTTCAACACAAAAAGCACTTGATGGGATATCTCCCTTGTACGCTGTGACCTCAGAATGAAAGCTGGAGCGCCTATTCAGGTTAACCATCTACATTTGGAACAATAACCACACCTCAACCCCTGTGCCCATTTTCAGAACAATCAGGGAAGATGTAAAATGCAACACACTACAGTATCAGAACAAGACATGGCTTATATATTTATCACATAATTCTACATCTTAGTACCATGCTTGACATACACACACAACATAAATGCGTGAAGGAAAAGTGCAGAATATGTCATGATACATGCCTTGCACCGCAATCCTAAGTACAGTTATTCTCTCCTAACCTCGTTGACTTCAGTGGATTTAGGGTGTAACTCTGTTTAGGGTTATTTTGATAAAAGTCAATCAGTCAATCAAGTTTATTTCAATACAATATCAGCTCTGAATAAAAATCAAAGTTAGGTTAAAATAATAAAATAAGATAATAATAAAAGTTGATGATTCTGGGAGGGATGATTTGAAGAAGGGGAGAAAAGACCTTCTATGGAGAAAAGTTTTTAGTCATCCGTTTACGAATCCCACTAGACGGGAGGCAAAATTTGGCAACTTGAGTGGCTATCTCCCAAGAGGAGTCTGCTAAGGGAAGGGAAACTTTAGCTTCTTCCGATCTCCCAGGAAAGGGTGACAATATGGGGAGAATGTACTGCGATCTTATGTCGTTGTAGAAAGGACACTGCAGCAGAACATGTTCTATTGTTGGTTCTTGTAGGTTATCCGGGCTGTGTGACCGTGGTCTTGGTATTTTCTTTCCTGACGTTTTGCCAGCAGCTGTGGCCGGCATCTTCAGAGGAGTAACACTGAAGGACAGTGTCTCTCAGTGTCAAGTGTGTAGGAAGAGTAATATATAATCAGAAAGGGGTAGGGTTTGAGCTGAATCATTGTCCTGTAAGTATCAAGATAATGTGCTAATGAGGGTGTGGTATATTAATATGGAACCATTGTATCCTGAAGTGATCTGTTAATGTGTGAAATGCAAAGCTAATCTGCATGGCTATTGTGGACTGTAGTCTTTGTTAGTCTGGAGGTTTTCAGGACAGGAAGTCAAGCCTTATTCATTCTTAAACTCTCTTCTTTTCTGTTAAAGTTGTGCTGATGTTTATGAATTTCAATGGCTTCTCTGTGTAATCTGACAAAATAGTCACTGATAGGATGGAGAAACTTTTGAAAAAACTTAACTTACAAACAGTGTTTAAACCTACCAAGAAAATACAACAGATGCTACGATCAGCAAAAGACAAAAGAGACCCCCTCACCTCTGCAGGAGTATATCATATACCCTAATGTTGTGGACAAGTTTACATCGGGACCACAAAATGCAGCATACAAACAAGGATAAAAGAACATGAAAGATACTGCAGACTTGGCCAACCTGAGAAATCAGCAGTGGCTGAACATGGACTGACACAAACAGGACACAGGGTCTTATTCCAAGACACTGAAAGACTGGACAATTCTACCAACTATTTTGTCAGATTACACAGAGAAGCCATTGAAATTCATAAACATCAGCACAACTTTAACAGAAGAGAGTTTAAGAATGAATAAGGCTTGGCTTCCTGTCCTGAAAACCTCCAGACTAACAAAGACTACAGTCCACAATAGCCATGCAGATTAGCTTTGCATTTCACACATTAACAGATCACTTCAGGATACAATGGTTCCATATTAACATACCACACCCTCATTAGCACATTATCTTGATACTTACAGGACAATGATTAGCACATTACCTTTGATACTTTTTGCAGGACAATGATTCAGCTCAAACCCTACCCCTTTCTGACTATATATTGCTCTTCCTACACACTTGACACTGATAGACACTGTCCTTCAGTGTTACTCCTCTGAAGATGCCTGCCACAGTGTGTCCTTCAGTGTGACTCCTCTGAAGATGCCTGCCACAGCTGCTGGCGAAATGTCAGGAAAGAAAATACCAAGACCACAGTCACACAGCCCGGATAACCTACAAGAACCAATGAACTCTGCCCGTGAAAGCCTTCGACAATACCATGTTCTATTGTTTCCACTTTCTTTGTTTTGCACGGGCATAATTGTTGATATTACACCTGATCTCCAGCTGAGAGAGATCAGTTCACCTGGAGAAAATGGCCGCTTGGGCAATTGGACTCTCTGGCATTGCAGTCCCTCCCCTCCCCAAACCTCACCCTCCTCAGGCTCCGCTGGTGGTGAAGAGGGACCTGGCAATCCTATCTGAAGCCCATCCTGGTTTTTGTATAAAGGGATAGAAGTGTTTTGAACGTATAGACTGAGACCTAGAGATGTCAAATTTCCAGAAATGTTTGATGCTACGGGGTGGGGGTGAGTGGAAATTTTGGGAGAAGTATACGCAATACTTGCTTTCCTATCAAACCTATGCTTCTTTTACCAATTTAACAACATGATAGTCATTATTTATAGTTTTGTTTGTATATAAGTCATGCTGTTATCCATATTTGTGGAATTTAGAAGCACCAGTTTCTGAAAGGGCCAGGACTGAGAAGGGTCTCTCTGCTTTTTGTGTGTGTGTGTGTGTGTTTGTGTGTGTGTGTGTGTGTGTGTGTGTGTGCAGTCAAGTAGGGTTTTCAAGGTGAGAGACTTTCAGAGATGGTTTGCCATTGTCTACCTCCATGTCATTACCCAGTTTTACTATATGGAAAAGAGAATTGACTGTTTCCATTGCCCTTTTTACTATGTCACCCATATTCTTTATTCGACTCCTCTTAATACAGGTTGCATGGATTTGCCATCGACTAACTGTTGGATCCTGGAGATTTCAGTCAAACCTTTTACTCCACGTGTTGTAGTAGAACATGAGGAATTCAAGATTAATGACTCAAAGGGCTCAGGGAGTTTACCAAGTTATGGATGTTCAACAGCAATTTCGGTATTTCTCAAAGATGGGGCATAATTTTTAAAAACGGAGTCCAATGAAGAAAAAGTGAATTTACTTGGAAGAGCAACCACGTAGCTTGACTTTCAGACATTTTAGGCCATGCCAAACTCTCTAAGGGGGATTTGGAATGGCAGAATATAGCCTGATCTTGTCAGATCTTGGAAGCTAAACTGGGTTGGAACTTGGATGGGAGACCACCAAGGAAGACGTCGCAGAGGAAGGCAATGGCAAACCATCTGCTTAATCACTTGAATACCCTGCAGCAGGGGTGGGGAACATCAGGCCCGGGGGCCGTTTAAGACCTGCGAAATCATTTGGTCTGGCCCTTTGTGGGTCCTGGCAGATCTCTAGCTCCAAGACTGGGGATCTGCCCCCTCCTGCAGACAGGAATAGCCTCTATTCAAGGCAGATGTGAGTTTGCTTTGCTGAGAAAAGGAACCTTTCCCCAGCCTTGCAGAAGAGTAATTAGCTATGGAGCTGCTGTGTTAACCCTTTCCCACCTGGGCCAATAAGAAACATATTCCCTCTGTACTACAAGAGGGCTGGGGGCAGAAGTGGCAACAATGGAGGTGTTAAGGGGGGAGGGCCAGAATGCATGGGAGGATGAGTTCTTAGCCAGTGTGTCCTCATTTCATCCCTGCAGGCGGAGGTAGCAGGAGCCAGCTGTAGAATCCAGCCCCGACCATGCAGAGCAGGAGCAACTCTGGCGTATGGCTGGACAGCTACGCCCTGCTGGTGCAACAGACCATCCTGTACCACCAGGTGGGTGAGTGCGCCACTGGTTGGATGCTTGCCTGCTTGCCCGCGTGCAGGGGGGGTCATCTGGGGCAGCTGCCTGCTTGGGGCTTGGTCGGCTAATTTTTAATTTTGTATGGCCCGCAAATGATGTTATAAATATCCAAACGGCCCTTGGTGGAAAAAAGGTTCCCCACTCCTGCCCTACAGAGTTGCCATAAATTGGTGCAACTTTGACGGCACTTTACACACGCATACTCTTTAAAGAACATTACAAGTTCCCGCGCTGGCTTTAGCCTTTCAAATTGACTGGAGGATATTCCACAGCCAAGCATATTTTCACTCCTTATTGATGAATTCTACGTGACGCTATAGGTGTAAGACCCTCACTGAGTACACATTATGTTAGACTACAGACTAATGAGTTGTAATTAATTTTTAAAAGATTTTTCCATTTTTAATACCAATCTAATCTTGGTCCCATCTCCGCTCCCAGATGTGATTACCAGGGGCCGCGTTTAAATTGCTGTCAGAGTAAAATGGCAAAACAGTTTATTCAGCACACTGTCTGTGAAAAAAACAAACAGCATCGGTTTTTAGAGAGTCACAATGCTAACAATCACAGGAGGATGCCGGCATAGATGAGCAAATGTTTTCAAAGATAGAATAAAGAAAATAAAAACCAGGATATGGGAGGTAGGTTTCTTTAGATTCCCTCCCCCCCCCCCCGTTTTTATTTAGGCAGATTGAAGTGGAAGAAGTAATATTGCAAAACTTAATCAAAAGGAAGCTTCATATCAGCATGGTATAGTGGTTAAGCCAGCGAGGTGTAGTGGTTAAGAGTGGTGGTTTGGAGCAGTGGACTCTGATCTGGAGAACCGGGTTGGATTCCCCACTCCTCCGCATGTGCGGCGGAGGCTAATCTGGTGAACTGTATTTGTTTCCCCATTCCTCCACACAAAGCCAGCTAGGTGACCTTGGGCGAGTCACTGCTCTGTTAGAGCTCTCTCAGCCCCACCTACCTCACAGGGTGTCTGTTGTGGGGAGGGTAAGGGATTGTAAGCCGGTTTGAGTCTCTCTTAAGAGGTAGAGAAAGTCGGCATATAAGAACCATCTCTTCTTCTTCTTCCCCTTCTTCTCCTCCTCCTCCTCCCTCAGCCAACATTTGCCCTTCTCTTTATCTAACCATAAAGAATGTCTCTCATGACTTACCTCCCTTTTCTGCCACCGCCCCATTCTGATTACACATTCCTCATCACTAGGTTTGGGATGAACACTGATATGTTTGTGTACATTCCACGATTGAGCGGTCCCACCAAGAGCAAGAAGCAGGTGTTTGGTAAGACGCAGACACATTTTATAGGATTGTTTCCCAAAGCACGGCGGATTAATGCAGCTTATAGCATTATGTCACGAAATGATTTTCAGGAAGTTCCGTGTTTCAGAACTAAGTAGGCATGATGGCCTACAGTCAGAACGCATAGTTAAACTGTGGAACTCCCTGCCCAAGGATGTGGTGATGGCTGCCAACTTGGAAGGTTTGAAGAGGGGAGTGGACATGTTCATGGAGAAGAGGGGTATTGATGGCGACTAGTCAAAATGGATACTAGTCATGTTACATACCTATTCTCTCCAGGATCAGAGGAGCAGGCCTATTATACTAGGTGCTGTGGAACACAGGCAGGATGGTGCTGCTGCAGTTGTCTTTTTTGGGGGCTTCCTAGAGGCACCTGGTTGGCCACTGTGTGAACAGTCTGCTGGACTTGATGGGCCTTGGTCTGATCCAGCAGGGCTGTTCTGATGTTCTTATCATGCTAACCTGTAAGTTCATTAGTCCCTACATGGAAAAATCCAGCACAGTCCAGGCCCCCGTACATCAGCAATCTCTTGTGCCTAGTTAGTCTGTGGCCCACATCTGCGGAAGCATCATCTCTGCCTGTCCCCGGAGAATAGAATTCTTAATGTATGCTATTCATTAAGAGCAGAATGCACATACGTAATGAAATGCATCCCGCTCTGTTTGCTGGAGGATGCACCCACGCCCGTTGTTTTTTTTCCTGGGATATGTTCCAGGAACAACTGGCGGAGTCCACAATGCATCCCAGCTGGAGTTTTGGATTGTGGTTTCACTTCTAGGTTTTCTGACGGGGAAGAAGAAGAAGAATGAAGAAGAAGAAGAAGACTAAAGAAGAAGAAAAGAAGAAGAAGAAGAAGAGTTGGTTCTTATATGCTGACTTTCTCTACCACTTAAGGAAGACTCAAACTGGTTTACAATCACCTTCCGTTCCCCTCTCCACAACAGACACAAAAAACCACAAAAAACCAAGGCCGAGATCTGAAACTGACCAACGCTCGCTGTGAAACTGACCTGTAAGCAGCCTCATAGGATGACAAACTTGCCAATATAATGGAATGAGCAAGAGAACCAAAGGTCTCTCTCCCTGCTCCGCCAAACACTTCCCATGCCTCCTCAAGGCGAAAGGCAGAAGACAACAAAGAAGAAGAGATGGTTCTTATATGCCGACTTTCTCTACCACTTAAAGAAGAATCAAACTAGCTGACAGTCACCTTCCCTTCCCCTCCCCACAACAGACACCCTGTGAGGTCAGTGGGGCTGAGAGAGCTCTTAATAGAACTGGGACTAGCCCAAGGTCACCCAGCTGGCTTCATGTGGAGGAGCGGGGAAACAAATCCAGTTCACCAGATTAGCCTCCGCCGCTCAAGTGGAGGAGTGGGGAATCAAACCCGGTTCTTCAGATCAGAGTCCACCGCTCTTAACCACCGCTCTTAACCACTACACCACGCTGGCCTCATTCCACTGTTCTTATTGGTTTTTTGAGCTTTCAGAATGCCACTTATGTCCTGTTCCGGACCCACCCTTTCATTCCATTCACCTTTCCAACCAGTTCTCCAAGTTCCTCCATCTTTCTAGGAGGGAGATATTTCCTATCGCTCCCAGCGTCGGGCCCCCATCCGCTCAGCTGCCAGCGTTGCAACACCGGGCTTTGCGATTCCCTGTGGCATCTTGGCGGCGGTGGAAAGTGACGTCAAGTCGCAGCCAACTCGTGGCAACCCCGCAGGGTTTTCAAAGCAAGAGATTGACAGAGGTGGCTTGCCATTGGCTACCTCTGCACAGATACCCTGAACATCCTTGATGGTCTCCCATCCAAACACGAACCAGGGCCGACCCTGCTTAGCTTCCAAGATCTGACAACGGTGGTTTGCCACTTGGACTTCCTAGGTGATCTCCCATCCAAGTACTAACTAGGGCTGACTCTGCTTTCCTCTAAAGATCAAGAGTCAGGGGGCCAGCTGTATCTCCAGGGATAAGTACCCCCCACCAGCATTTCCCCCACTTGCTAACTGATTATGCAACCCAGCCATCCAAGTCCCATCCTGGGTTTGAATGCCTTTTATGTTATTTTAAGGCAAAAATATATTAATGCAATGCCCTGAAACACATCTGGGAATGTGCAAGCATGACCGTGCCATGCGTGTGGTCAGAGACCAATGGGAACAAGTCTCTCAGTATGGGCAATTTGGACATTTATGTGCAAGAAGCAAAGAAAGGTGGTGCCGAGCAAAGAGCTCTGGAAATGCTCTGGGCTCCTCTTTCCTTGAAACGCACAGCGGGTTTTATGCATACAACTGACCATGCGCCGTGGTGGCTTCATTGAGAGCCAGCGTGGTATAGTGGTCAAGAGCAGTGGTTTGAAACTTTAAGAACTACCGTAACTTATTCAAAAGACTAATTGATTAACATCTTAAATATTTAGAATTTCAGAATTCATTTATATATATGTTACAAATGTATTTGAAGTTGTTTGGATGAGATGCTACTGACTAATTGATTGCTTAAGCTTTAGCCAAAGTACAGTTGATCTTGTTGAAGCTCTATTTACCTTAAGCTTTGACAAAATCAGAATTAATTTTACCTGAATGTTTAAACTACTATTTTTATAAATCGCATAAACCAAGAAATTGCATTTTATTGTATTATTGTATTGTACAATCATTTATTGAGTGGCCCATATTGGTTTACATTTTAGGAGTTACGTGGCATGCTGCGCCTGAAGTCAACTGGGTGACCTTGGGCAAGTCACAACTCCCTTAGAGCTCACTCAGCCCCTCCTACCTCACAGGGTTTCTGTGGTGGGGAGGGAAAGGTGATTGTAAGCTGGTTTGATTCCCCCTTAAGTGGCAGAGAAAGTTGGCATATAAAAACCAACTCTTCTTCTTCTTCTCCTCCTCCTCACTGGGAGAGAGCACAGCTATGAAGGCCCAGCCAGAAGGAGCGAGGATGCTTCAGCTGGGAGAAGAGTGCAGCCAGATGTGTGGGAGAGGCACAAGTGAGAGGGTGGAGAACGAGACAGGCCACAGCTGGAGAGATGGTTCTGTTGTGTGTTTGGAGGGACGTGGTGAGAAGCGCATGGCTCTCTGCAGCTGCTGCGTCCAGACTCTTCCCACTGGACCACTGGGCCTTGGACTGGGGAAAGCAGCTGAGTCACTCCCCAACCAGCTGGGTCCTAATTACCTTAAAAAAAAATTAAAAGAGGAGATAGATGAAGCAAAGAAGGCTGCAGAGAAAGAAAAGCCAGATGGTGAGCAGGAGAAATATGCACCAGCGTGGTTTGAGCGGTGGTTTGGAGTGGTGGACTCTGATCTGGAGAATTGGGTTAAATTCCCCGCTCCTCCACATGAGCGGTGGAGGCTAATCTGGTGAACTGGATTTGTTTCCCCACTCCTCCACACGAAGCCAGCTGGGTGACCTTGGGCTAGTCACACTCTCTCAGCCCCACCGACCTCACTGGGTGTCTGTTATGGGGAGGGGAAGGTGATTGTAAGCTGCTTTGAGTCTCCCTTAAGTGGTAGAGAAAGTCGGCATATAAAAACCAACTCTTCTTCTTCTTACTGCAAGCTGGAGTTCCAGATGACACCCAGGGCACAAAGCACTACAGAAAGGTCATTTCTCATCACTGCCCTGACAGCTCCAGAAGTCCCCAGCAGAGTGTGGTGGAAAGGGAGAAGCTCTACTAGGGGGAAGAAGAAGAAGAAGGGTTGGTTTTTATATGCCGACTTTCTCTACCACTTAAGGAAGAATCAAACTGGCTTACAATCACCTTCCCTTCCCTTCCAAACAGCCACCCTGTGAGGTAGGTGGGGGCTGAGAGCTCTCTGAGAGCTGTGACTAGCCCAAGGTCACCCAGCTGGCTTCAAGTGGAGGAGTGGGAAATCAAACCCGGTTCTCCAGATTAGAGTCCACCGCTCCAAACCACTGCTCTTAACCACCACACCACGCAATTCATCCCTTCCGAAGAGGCATTTCATCCCTTCCAAAGGAGCAAACTGGAATGCACCCAGAGAATAAAGAGTCCATAAGAATGCCCTTAAAAAACAACAATGACAAGCAACCAGATGCAAAAATGTTTAGTTCCAGGAGGGAGGGAGGGGGGAAACGGTGCAGTTCAAAAGAATATTTGCACAGGTCCCAAACTTCAAATCTTCTGCATTGGAGCTGCCCGGTTGCCAGCATGTGCTCTGGGCCTATGTCCTGGAGATAAGATCACAATGGATAGCCGTGCTAGTCTGCCTACGGCAGTCAAAAAGAGCCAGAGTCCTGTAGCACTTCGAAGACTCACAACATTTCTGGCAGGGTGTGAGCTTTTGGAAGCCACAGCTCGCTTCTGCAGAACAAATCATGATGGGTAGCCGTGTTAGTCTGTCACTAGCAGCAGAAAAGAGCCAGAGTCCAGTAGCACATTCAAGACTGACAACATTTCTGGCACTAGAAAAGAGTAGAAGTCCAGTAGCACCTGGAAGACTCACAACGTTCCTGGAAGGGCGTGAGCTTTTGGGAGCCACAGCTCACTTCTGCAGAATACATCACGATGGGTAGCCATGTTGGTCTGTCACTAGCAGTCGAAAAGAGCCAGAATCGAGGAGCACCCTGAAGACTCACAACATATCTGGCAGGGTATGAGTTTCCGTTAGCCACAGCTCACTTTCTCAGAGTAAATCATGATGGGTAGACAAGAGCCAGAGTCGAGTAGTGCCGTGAAGGCGCACAATGTTTCTGGCAGGGTGTGAGCTTCCGTGAGCCACAGCTTACTTCTGCAGAATAAATCATGACAGGTAGAAAAGAGCCAGAGTCCAGCAGCACCTTGAAGACTCACAACATTTCTGGCAGGGCGTGAGCTTCTGTGAGCCACAGCTCGCTTCTGCAAAATAAATCACGACAGGTAGAAAAGAGCCAGAGTCCAGCAGCACCTTGAAGACGGATAGCATTTCTGCCAGGGTGTAAGCTTCCGTGAGCCACAGCTCGCTTCTGCAGAATAAATCACAATGGGAAGAAAAGAGCAAAAGTCCAGTAGCACCTTGACGACTCACAACACTTCTGGCAGGGTGTGAGCTTTTGTGAGCCACAGCTTGCTTCTGCAGAATACATCACAATGGGTAGACAAGAGCCAGTGTCCAGTAGCACCCTGAAGACTGACAACATTTCTGGCAGGGCGTGAGCTTCCGTGAGCCACAGCTTACTTCTGCAGAATAAATCACGACAGGTAGAAAAGAGCCAGAGTCCAGCAGCACCTTGAAGACGGATAGCATTTCTGACAGGGTGTAAGCTTCCGTGAGCCACAGCTCGCTTCTGCAGAATAAATCACAATGGGAAGAAAAGAGCAAAAGTCCAGTAGCACCTTGACGACTCACAACACTTCTGGCAGGGTGTGAGCTTTTGTGAGCCACAGCTTGCTTCTGCAGAATACATCACAATGGGTAGACAAGAGCCAGTGTCCAGTAGCACCCTGAAGACTGACAACATTTCTGGCAGGGCGTGAGCTTCCGTGAGCCACAGCTTACTTCTGCAGAATAAATCACGACAGGTAGAAAAGAGCCAGAGTCCAGCAGCACCTTGAAGACGGATAGCATTTCTGACAGGGTGTAAGCTTCCGTGAGCCACAGCTCGCTTCTGCAGAATAAATCATAATGGGAAGAAAAGAGCAAAAGTCCAGTAGCACCTTGATGACTCACAACACTTCTGGCAGGGTGTGAGCTTTTGTGAGCCACAGCTTGCTTCTGCAGAATACATCACAATGGGTAGACAAGAGCCAGGGTCCAGTAGCACCTTGACGACTCACAACATTTCTGGCAGGGTGCGAGCTTTTGTGAGCCACAGCTCCCTTCTGCAGAATAAATCATGATGGGCAGAAAAGATCCAGGGTCCAGTAGCACCTTGAAGATTCACAACATTTCTGGCAAGGCGCGAGCTTTCGGGAGCCACAGCTCCCGACTGCAGAATAAATCACGATGGGTAGCTGTGTTGGTCTGTCACTAGCAGCCAAAAAGAGCCAGAGTCCAGTAGCACCTTGAAGACTGACAACGTTTCTGCCAGGGTGTGAGCTTTCATGAGCCACAGCTCCCTTCTGCAGAATCCATCACGATGGGTAGCCGTGTTGGTCTGTGAATAGCAGCCAAAAAGAGCCACAGTCCAGTAGCACCTGGAAGACGGACGACGTTTCTGGCAGGGCGCGAGCTTTTGGGAGCCACAGCTCCCTTCTGCAGAATCCATCACGATGGGTAGCCGTGTTGGTCTGTCACTAGCAGCCAAAAAGAGAGTCCAGTAGCACCTCGGAGACTGACAACGTTTCTGCCAGGGCGCGAGCTTTTGGGAGCCACAGCTCCCTTCTGCAGAATCCATCACGATGGGTAGCCGTGTTGGTCTGTCACTAGCAGCCAAAAAGAGAGTCCAGTAGCACCTTGGAGACTGACAACGTTTCTGCCAGGGCGAGAGCTGTTGGGAGCCACAGCTCCCTTCTGCAGAATCCATCACGATGGGTAGCCGTGTTGGTCTGTCACTAGCAGCCAAAAAGAGAGTCCAGTAGCACCTCGGAGACTGACAACGTTTCTGCCAGGGCGCGAGCTTTTGGGAGCCACAGCTCCCTTCTGCAGAATCCATCACGATGGGTAGCCGTGTTGGTCTGTCACTAGCAGCCAAAAAGAGAGTCCAGTAGCACCTCGGAGACTGACAACGTTTCTGCCAGGGCGCGAGCTTTTGGGAGCCACAGCTCCCTTCTGCAGAATCCATCACGATGGGTAGCCGTGTTGGTCTGTCACTAGCAGCCAAAAAGAGCCAGAGTCCAGTAGCACCTCGGAGACTGACAACGTTTCTGGCAGGGCGCGAGCTTTCGGGAGCCACAGCTCCCTTCTGCAGAATCCATCACGATGGGTAGCCGTGTTGGTCTGTGAATAGCAGCCAAAAAGAGCCACAGTCCAGTAGCACCTGGAAGACGGACGACGTTTCTGGCAGGGCGCGAGCTTTTGGGAGCCACAGCTCCCTTCTGCAGAATCCATCACGATGGGTAGCCGTGTTGGTCTGTCACTAGCAGCCAAAAAGAGCCAGAGTCCAGTAGCAGCTCGGAGACTGACAACGTTTCTGGCAGGGCGCGAGCTTTTGGGAGCCACAGCACCCTTCTGCAGAATCCATCACGATGGGTAGCCGTGTTGGTCTGTGAATAGCAGCCAAAAAGAGGCACAGTCCAGTAGCACCTGGAAGACGGACGACGTTTCTGCTTCCGCGCTGCACAGCTCGCTTCCGCACGCCCCGCGTCCCGGGATGCGGCCGGGGGCGCGCGGGGGAGCGCCCAGGTGCGCCGCGCCGCCATCCCCCCCAGGCCCCCGCCGAGGGGGAGGGAGGGAAGGAAGGAGGGAAGGAGGGAGGGAGGGAGGTCGGCCGGCCGGCCGGGAAGCCCCCTCCCCTCGCCGGCTCGCCTCCCCGCGCGCGCCGGCGCCGAGCGGTAGGTGGAGCCCGCGCCCCCCGCGCCAGATCCGGGCTCCGCCGGCGCCGCCGTCCCCCGCCTCCGCCTGCCTCCCTCCCTCCCTCCGTCGCTCCGTGCCGCTGGCCGCTCGGGGGGCTTGGGGCCGGGCAGAGGCGAAGGGCGACCCGGCGCGGCCTCCCCCGTCCGGGGGCGCGAGCGGCAGGAGCGGCGGGCAGGGGGCGATGGCGGCGGGCGGCGGACGCCCCGGACCCGGCGGGCGGCCGCGGCGCGGCTCCGGCGGACGGGGGCTGTGAGCCGCCCGCAGCGGCCGGGAGGGGACGGGCGGCGCGGCGCGGCGCGGCGGGCGAGGCGAGGCCGGGCAGGGGCCGCCGGCGCTGGGCAGCCAGCGGGGCTCGGCGCGCCGCGGAGGAGGTAAGCGCAGCCCTCGCCCTCCTCCTCCTGCTCCTGCTCCTCCTTCCCCGCCGTCGCCCCGGCCGGCTTGGGCGCGCGTCCTCCGGCAGCCTCGCCGCTCTCCGGCCCCTCCTGCCTGCCTGCCTTCCCTCCCCGGCGACGGGCATGTGCCGGGGGGCTCCCGCTGCGGCAGGTAACGGGGGGGGGGCTCCTCTATTGCAAGGGCCAGGTGGGCCAGCCTCGGCGTGCATTGGCGGGGTGGGGGGTGGGGGGTCCCGGTCCTTCCTCTCCCGTTGGGGGGGGGGGCGTCGCCGAGAGAGGCTCCTCTCCCTCCCTCCTTTTTTTCGGGGAGGGGGCGGCCCTCTGCCTTTCTGGTCCAGGGAGGGTTGCTTGGCCGGCGCCCCTCCCCTCCAGGCTTGCCTTTCCGGAGCCATCCCCTCTGCCCCCCCTTGCCTTTATGGAGGCATCTCCTCTGCCCCCCCCCCCCCAGGACCTTTCCAGAGCCATCCCCTCTGCCCCCCCCTTGCCTTTATAGAGGCATTTCTTTTGGCCCCCTTGCCTTGATAGAGAAATCTGCTCTGCCCCCCTTGCCTTTATAGAGGCATCTCCTCTGCCCCCCCCAGCACCTTTCCAGAGCCAACTCCTCTGCCCCCCTGCCTTTATAGAGGCATTTCTTTTGCCCTCTTGCCTTGATAGAGCCATCTTCTCTGCCCCTCTTGCCTTTATAGAGGCATCCTCTCTGCCCCCCCTGTTGCCTTTATAGAGGCATCTCCTCGCCCCCCCTTGCCTTTCCGGAGGCATCTCCTCTGCCCCCCCTGCTTCTATAGAGGCATCTCCTCTCCCCCCCCCTTGCCTTTCCGGAGGCATCTCCTCTGCCCCCCCCCTTCGGGCCCTACCTGGCGTTTTGTTCTCATTAGCAGGCTGGAGTTCAGTGTCGCCAATAGCAACCGGGCCCCGCTTCTCCTCCTCCTCCGTCGTCTCCCTCTGCTCCCGCCGCCATCGAGATGCGCTGGCCCAGATGTTTGGATCTGCCTGGCCGGCGCTGGCGGAGGGGGGGGGGGCAGCAGCCTGCCTCGCCGTGGAGAAGAGTGAGCGAGCAGGGAGAGGAAAGGGGCTTTTTTTTTGTCGCAAGCCGTTCCCCTCTTTGGGGACGAAAAACCCATTTCTGGACCCAAAACCGATGTTGGGGGGGAGGAAGAGCCGAGCCTCTGGCTATCAGGGTAGCCACGTCCCTCGCCTCCAGAGCTCTGCGAGGAGGGGGGGCTGTTGCCATGCCTCCTACCTGTGTGTGGACTTTCTTGCAATAGAGGAGCCCCCCCCCCAAGGCCTGGGGAGCTCCCTTTCCAGAGGTCTGACCGCATAAAGGGGGCATAATTGCATTTTAGTTAAGCGAAACCAAAGTGCTCTATCAGGTGCGCCCTGGCCCACCGTGCCCTTTCACACCGATTCCTCTGCGCATAGAGAATCCGGCCAAGAGATGCTCGGGGCCGGCCGGTGGGGTCTGAACCGGAGACGGATGCTATGTTTTCCAGACCCCCCCCCCAACACACTTCAATTTTTATTTTTTGGCTCCAGGTAAATTAACCATCTTCCCCTTTCAGTATCTGTGGGCATCGTTCCTGCCGAGGTGATGCAATCCGTCTCTTGTGGCTTCGGCGGCCGATGTTTTTGTTGTTTTGTTACCGACGCGGTGCCTTTATTTAGCTCGAGCGTACTCCCGAGGAACTCTATTGTGCTGGATCCTGCCGTAAAAGGAGGACGGGCTCTGGAGGCAGAGCAGAGACTCACATTGCTGCCTTATTATTTTTAACGCGCCGGTCTGTCGGTGCCCCCCAAAATAAAAATCAGAAAGATGCCTGTTTTTCAAAGAAGCGCTCGGTACTTGACGAAGACGTGCGGGGTTTCGGAGGGTAGGGACTGATGGGTCGTCTGAACGGACCGTCCGAATTCGTGCCTGGTTTCGCACCGCTTTGGGGATGCTTTTGCCGAGAGAGATTGATCTGCGAGAGAAGTTGGCCTTTCCCCATCTGGGCTCCGTTCTGATGCTTCTGGTCTCCTCGGAGAGATCCCAGCGCCAGGTGGCAAGCGGTAGGGAACGTGCCCTTGGCAGCCCTTCCAGGGCCTTCTGGGAAGGTGAGGCCCGCACTGTGCCCTTTGCTTCTCGATAGGCCCGTGTTTTCCTGGCGCTCGTGCGCTCCACAGGCTGTGATGTCATCGGGACACTGTTCTGTCGAGTGTCGTCCTGTGGCGGATTAGGATACACAGACATTGCAGCTTCCGTCACTGCGCGTGCCATTTGCCTTTGGGGAGTGTCAGTGGGACGAGAGCTCAGTTGTAGGGCAAGATGGCCGGTGAGACGGCACCGGGGTGCTCCCTGCTCCGGCCTGCTTATCGGCCCGCCTGGTCTTCTTTCAGCCCCCAGGTTCGTGCGTGGCTTGGTAGAGGTGGTACCGTGCACACAAGACGCTGTAGTAGAATTTGTTTTCCCTCTTCGGGGATTTGAGATTGCCGGTCGTTCAAGGGAGTATTTTGGGTTTGCAAGAACAGAAGGAGGAGGAGGAGCTGGCGTGGAGCTGAGGCGGTCGGCGATTGTCTGGTTCTCCGTTCTTAGCCAAGTTCGGTGGTTTGTTGTGGTAGCAAGGGGGTGCGCTCTGAGAGAGAATTTGGTGCTCTTGACACCCAACCTGACCCAGAAAAAGAAAAAGCGTGTGTATGTGTGGGAGGAAACAAAATTATTGTCTTCAGAAATTCATCTTTCCCCATGGCCTAGTCTAGTAGATTATTGGCTCTCCAACTCTCTTGAAGCAGAGAGCAGAGAATCTTTATCTTCATAGTAACACTCCCACCTGTATGGACTGATGCATCTTGAATGGAAATATTCTTGTGGGGCCTTGTGTTTCATTATTTGTGTTTTTGCTTCATGCATCCCACCATTTTCTGGAAGCCATGCTAGTTTTTTTGCGGTTCTTGTTGATGTTATTGGTTTCCACAATCATGACCTGAATAGCCACGAAACATGGGTGGATGTTGCCTGCCCATGAACCTTTTCCTTCCACTCCTTCTAACACAGCACCCTTCTCCATGCCGAGGGAGGCACGAAAGAAACCTTAACAGGAAACCTTACCCTGAGCCCTCCAATTTCTACATATATGTATGGACGTAGGGGGAAGCATTGAATGTTCTGGACTGAAGTGTACATATATTCCATAGACACCCAACCAGCATAGTTAAATTGTGGAACTCCCTGCCCCAGGATGGGGTCATGGCTGCCAACTTGGAAGGCTTTATGAAGGGAGTGGACATGTTCATGGAGGAGAGGGGTATCCATTGCTACTAGTCAAAATGAATAGTGGTCACAATGCATACCTATTCTCTATCAGAGGAGCATGCCTATTACCTTAGGTGCTGAGGAACACAGGCAGGATGGTGCTGCTGCAGTTGTCTTGTTTGTGGGCTTCCTGGAGGCCCCTGGTTGGCCACTGTGTGAACAGACTGCTGGACTTGATGGGCCTGGGTCTGATCCAGCAGGGCCGTTCTTATGTTCTTATGTCCTTATGCACCTGCAGCAATGATGTTTGGAATGGAGCAGGCTTAGTTACAGTTGGCCAGGGGTCTCCCACGTGGTGCCTTTGGCTGACACCTTTCCTGGCACTCACAAAGGGTTTTTTTTTTTTTAGAAAGTGGGTGGAGCCAGTTCTAGTATTGGGATTTTGAGGAAAGTACAAGAACACAAGAATCTGCCTTCTACCGAATCAGACCCTCGGTCCATCAAAGTCAGTGTTGTCTACTCAGACCGGCAGCGGCTCTCAGGAAGGGGTCTTTCACATCACCTCCTTGCCTAGTCCCTTTAACTAGAGATGCCAGGGATTGAACCTGCGACCTTCTGCATGCCAAGCTGATGCTCTGCCACTGAGCCATGGCCCCTCTCCAAGGCTCTCCAGGGTCTCAGGCAGAGGTCTTTCCCATCACCGACTTGCCTAGTCCCTTTAACTGGAGATTCTGGGGATTGAACCTGCAACCTTCTGCATGCCAAGCAGATGCTCTACCACTGAGCCACAGCCCCTACCCAATTTATTATTAAAATTATGCTGTTGCCCCTGGTCCAGTGTATTTGTGGCTGGATGCATGCACACACTGATCCCTTCTATGCATGAGTATCCGAAATCTTTGGAATTTGTGAAATTGATCCACCTATGCAAAAGTATATATATTTGTGGACCGACTCTTTGAAATAAATGGGAAAGCTACACCGCAAGAAGCGGGTGGGGTCAGGTGGGGCTTTTGCCCAGTAGGCCATTGGAGATTTGATTGGCAGTTCAGGTTTTGAAAAACATTGGTTCGGCAGCTGCTGCCATGGCAGGTCAAGGGTCTTCGCTGCGTGTGTGAGGGTACACTCTGGCAGCTCCCGGTTGGCTGGCTCCGCCTCCTGAGGCAGCCGTCGCGGGGCAGCCATTTTGTGGCTGCGCCCACCATGCTGGGTTGGCGTGCCAGAGGAGACGAGCTCATTTGCCTGGCCAAAGGAAGGTGCGAGACAGCACCTCTGAAAATAACACGGACTTGATGATTTTCATTTCAATTTTTTTTTAAATTGGTTTTTTAAAAAGAAATAAGAGGTAGAAAAGAAAAAAGGAAGGAAAAAGTCAGACAGGGGGACTCTTACAAGTCATAATTTTGCCCCTGCCCAAGTCAATCCAAGCCATGACCATAAGCATAACCCCCTGATATCCCTTTCTGTGAAAGTTTTAAAGTTAACTGTTTTGATCAATGCTCCAAAAACTGTTAATAATTGGAATGCTATCTGACTAAATAAGGCTTGATTAATAAGATATTTTGAGTATAAGCCTTGATTAATTGCTGAACCTATATTTTCATTATAGTTGTAACAACTCCAACCTTACTAATGTTGACACTGATCCACGTGGACGTTTAAGGTGTTAGTCATATCTACTGACTGACTTTGCATCTAAAATATCTATAACCTTACTTGTGTACGTTGTTAGGTCACCCATATCTATCAAAGAAAGGCTGCCACTTCTGGTTGTGTTCACCCATCGACTTTCTTCTGAACAGGTTTGTTGATTTTGACGTAGGAGCAAGTTTTTGTGATTTTCATGTCAATTTCAAAGTGGCAGAAGAAACTCCAGTGAAATGGATGGTTACCAGAACTACATCTCATTCCCCACCCCCCCATGTTGAATTACACATTTTTGTGATCGCTTCAGTTCACTCCTGTGCAGGCCTCGGATCCATGTCGTGCTAAACTGTTTAGTCACCTGGACTTACCTTTAAGAAGTGTCTTCGGACTCCACTTTTGGATGGACTTTGATGTCACAGATGTAGGAGACCTTTTGGTGTTGATAGCTCAGTGATGTGAAGAAGAAGAGTTGGTTTTTACATGCCGACTTTCTCTACCACTTAAGGGAGACTCAAACCGGCGTACAATCACCTTCCCTTCGCCTCCCCCCCAACAGACACCCTGGGAGGTAGGTGGGACTGAGAGAGCTCTAACAGAGCTGTGACTTGCCCAAGGTCACCCAGCTGGCTTCATGTGGAGGAGTGGGGGAACCAATCCAGTTCACCAGATTAGCCTCCTCTTCTCATGTGGAGGAGTGAGGGAATCAAACCTGATCTCCAGATCAGAGTCCACCGCTCCAAACCACTGCTCTTAACCACCATGCTGGCTCATTTAGTTTATGTTAAGATTGTGGAACTATGCTACAAACGAGGTTAATGTTAAATCACAGTACACCATGGAGACGATTCTTGGATTTGGCTTTACTTTTATTATAGTTTTTGTACACGCAACCATATGAATAGTTTTTGTAATATTAGCATTGTTTGATAAGCGTTTACCTTAGTGTTGCATTTGGTCATAAGTGGTACCATTGTTTGTTTAACTTCCTGTAGTTGTAGCATGTGTCTCTGTATTTTTTGTAACGGCATTCCAGAGGTACCCTCAGGCTTCAGAAGGTTGCTCACTAGACAATCAGGCCTGCCGTTCGGCCTCACTTTTCACTGAAGCCATCCACGGACCAGAAGCTGAGAAGGAAAAGGACCAGGGGGCTAGAGCAACTGCCCTATGAAGAGCAGTTGAAACGCTTAGGGCTGTTTAGCTTGGAAAGAAGGCGTTTAAGGGGAGACACAATAGAGGTCTATAAAATTAGGCATGGTATGGCCCAGGCTAGCCTGATCTCGTCAGATCTCAGAAGCTAAGCAGGGTCAGCCCTGGTTAGTATTTGGATGGGAGACCACCAAGGAAGTCCAGGGTTACTATACAAAGGAAGGCACTGGCAAACTACCTCTGTTAGTCTCTTGCCTTGAAAACCCCATAAGGGGTCGCCATAAGGCGGATGCGACTTGACGGCACTTTACACACACACATGGAGAGAGTGGACCGGGAGAACCTTTTCTCCCTCTCTCATAATATTAGAATGCAGGGTCATGTGCTGGAGCTGGAGGGTGAGAGATTCAAGACAGATAAAAGGAAGTATTTCTTCACACAAGGCATAGTTAAATGGTGGCACTCCCTGCCCCAGGATGTAGTGATGGCTGCCAACTTGGAAGGCTTTAAGAGGGGAGTGGACATGTCCATGGAGGAGAGGGATATCCATGGCTACAAGTAAAAATGGGTATTAGTCATGATGCACACCTATTCTCTCCAGGATCAGAGGAGCATTCCTATTATATTAGGTGCTGTGGAACACAGGCAGGATGGTGCTGCCGTCGTCTTGTTTGTGAGCTTCCTAGAGGCACCTGGTTGGCCGTTGTGTGAACAGACTGGTGGACTTGTTGGGCCTTGGTCTGATCCAGCATGGCTTTTCCTATGTTCTTATTAAAATTATATTATGTAATTATATTAGGTGCTGTGGAACACAGGCAGGATGGTGCTGCTGCAGTCGTCTTGTTTGTGGGCTTCCGCAAGGCATAGTTTTTCTTACATTATTATGATAGCCAGAGAACGGGGTGTGTGTACTAGAGGTCATACTTGGCAGATTTGCCTAAAAAGTTGGTTACCACTGGTAGAATGTATTGCATTTAGTCCAGGTGCCCTAGCCTGTCCTGAGCAACTTACAAACTGTAGGCCTCGATTAGAAGTAGCAGGCTGACAAGATTCAGACTCTGATGCTAACCAGGACGTTGAAGACTTCCCCTAGTTTTCCCGTCTTTGCAAAGATATCTGTGTCTCTCAAGCATTCTGATCTTCTGTTTTGAAGCTAGGGTTGCCAACCACCAGGTACTAGTTGGAGATCTCCCGCGATTACACCTGATCTCCAGCTGAGAGAGATCAGTTCACCTGGAGAAAATGGCCGCTTGGGCAATTGGACTCTATGGCATTGAAGTCCTTCCCCTCCCCAAACCTCACCCTCCTCAGGCTCCGCCTCAAAAACCTCCTGCTGGTGGTGAAGAGGGACCTGGCAACCTTATTTGAAGCCAATCCTGGTTTTTGTATAAAAGGATAGAAGTGTTTTGAACGTATAGACTGAGACCTAGAGATGTCAAATTTCCAGAAATGTTTGATGCTACCAGGGGGGGGGGGAGTGGAAATTTTGGGAGAAGTATATGCAATACTTGCTTTCCTATCAAACCTATGCTTCTTTTACCAATTTAACAACATGAAAGTTATTATTTATAGTTTTGATGGCATATAAATTGTGCTGTTTGCCATATCTGTGGAATTTAGATGTATAAATATTATCAGTTTTCTGTAAGAAAAATGGCAAGTATACCCAATACTTGAGAAAGAGTTCCAAACGGCTGCACCCTGGTGTAGTGCACCTATCTGTAATATTTCCACCTGTGCGGTAGGGAAAATAAAAGGTAGAAAACAGAAATTTTCTCATAGTCACAATAGGTAGGATTGTCAGCATGCCTGGATATTAAGCTAAATTTTATAACACTGGAAACCTTGAACTTTTAAGTAGTGTATTCTCATTAAGTACGTTATAGCATATTAATTTTTGCCAGAATTATCCACAAAAACAGTTTTTGTGAAAATACTGTCTATGTCTATAGCACATGGCTTCTCAAAAAGAGGGGAATTCCCCCCTGGGGGGGAATTTTAGGGTTCCGGGGGGGGATTAGGACCACTATTCAGCAAAGTGTGGAGTCCTGTAGATTATGTACAGTCTGTAAAACTGTAGTTTGATTTTTAATTTAATCTGCGACGTTCAATACCATTTGTGACTGTCTTGGGAAGGGGGGAGTTAAATTCTGAACCATGGTGAAAGGGGGGAATGGAGCAAAAAGGGTTGAGAACCACTCCGTATAGCTTATCTGTGCAATCCTGAAGGGGGGGGGCGGAGCTGTATAGGAGCTGGTGTGACCCTTGCGCCGGCATCCGCGCCGCTTGCTCAGTCCAAAGTTACATGGACGCCAGCGCAGGGCCTCTCTGGCAGCGGGTTTTCTGGCGTGAGTGCTTGGGCCGGCATCCAGGGGGGTGTTATCAGGGGCGGAACTACCTTTAGGCAGCTCCCAAAGCTAGGGTTGCCAGGTCTCTCTTCACCACCGGCGGGAGGTTTTTGGGGTGGAGCCTGAGGAGGGTGGGGGTTGGGGAGGGGCTTCAATGCCACAGAGCTCAATGGCCAAAGCTGCCATTTTCTTCAGGTGAACGGATCTCTATCAGCTGGAGATCAGTTGTAGCAGCAGGAGATCTTCAGCCACCACCTGGAGGTTACCAAAAAGGAGACACCTCGGTGTTCAATTTGATACTATTAACTGAAGTCAACACAGATGGGCAAAGATACCAACTCTGTCTATATTGTGGCAATAATTCTTAACGATAGTTCTTAAGACAAAATATAAATTCTCTCTATGTTATAACGGTAGGAATTAATAGCACATCAAAGAATCTCAGGTGCTCCTGAGTACTCTCCTGAAAAGAAAAAGAACAAGAAATATTGTATGAACTGTGAGGAGTATATGCTGCATGGAATTTTGAGCAAGCAGCCCATTTATTTGTTATGGTTGTACTATAGGAGGTGTGGAGATGCTTTGATTACCACCTGGAGGTTGGCGAGCCTACGGATAGAGCTTTCCCACGCATGGTACTGTGCGGATGGTTGTGCAGGGGAGCCCCTGTTTGTGCCAGATATTATTCTCAGGAAACAACAGTTGGCCATAATGCAGAAGATCAGATCTTTTCCTTTTCCCCATGTGTAACTGGTCATTTTAATTGTTTACATTTAGGGTTGCCAGGCCCCTCTTTGCTACCAGTGGGAAGTTTTGGGGGTGGAGCGTGAGGAGGGTGGGGTTTGGGGAGGGGAAGGACTTCAATGCCACAGAGTCCAATTGCCAAAGTGGCCATTTTCTCCTGGGGACCTGATCTCTATTGGCTGGAGATTAGTTGTAATAGCAGGAGATCTCCAGCTAGTACCTGGAGGGTCACCACAAAAATAAACTCGGGCTACTTTCAAAACTAGTACAAAAATACGTAGCTACAGTGGCTAAAACTGATAACAGTTATTCCAAGTTGATAAAACTCCTTATGCAATTTGCAATCTTATGTATTTCTCTCATACAATTTGTAACCATGGATTTCCATGATATACATCCCAGGATGGCCCAGGCTAGCCTGATCTCGTCAGATCTCAGAAGCTAAGCAGGGTCAGCCCTGGTTAGTATTTGGATGGGAGACCACCAAGGAATACCAGGGTTGCTGTGCAGAGGAAGGCACTGGCAAACCACCTCTGTTAGTCTCTTGCCATGAAAACCCTAAAAAAGGGGTCACCATAAGTCGGATGCGACTTGACGACACTTCACACACGCACACGACTACATTAGGTCAATTTCATGATACATATTAAAGAATCCAGTTTATAATTCCAACCGTTGCATGAACAGTCCAACGTCATCAACAAGGATTGTAAAAAAAAAAGTCTATAAATGATAGGCAGGTACAGGTGAGCGGTTAAAATAATTTTTTAATATGTATGATGAAACTGACCTAATCTAGTTACTGTGATGTTTATGATGGAAATACATGATTACAAATTGTATGAGAGAAATACATAAGATTGCAAATTGCATAAGGAGCTTACTGAATTTTTTATCAACTTATCTAGATAACCCTATCTTCTTGGTGACATGCACACTCTCCTGCTAAACTAAGAAGAAGATATTGGAGTAATACCCTGGAGGATTATTTTTAGGCTTTTGTGATACCTATAAGGATCACTTATGGACTCTCTGATGTTACATTGGGAGTATTCTTTGTGCATTGTACGTAGTTTATGTTAGGCTAGTATAAGAATTAAGTTGTGAGACACAATGTAGACGGTCAGTTGTATTTTTACCCATCTGTGTTTATTTTTTATCTACTTCCTTACATTGAACACAGAGGTGTCACGTTTCTCTACCAGTACCTGGAGGCTGGCAACCCTCTTTATACACATAGCCTGAATGTAATTTTAAACAATATTTTAAAAATAATTTTGTGTGCATTGAACCATCAGAAAGCAAAGGTGTAACTATGTCGCCAGCATACCTGAACAAGAGCAAGAACTAACTAGCAACTGCAGGCTTTCAGTCTCCACCTGCGATGCAGCGTAAAATGTATTTTACATTTTTCGGTGAGAGGAAACACTGAAAGCAGGCAGGACGGATTTGCCTGCATGCCAGCTCGAAGGTTCCAGTTTTCGGATCAGTCCAGATATGGGATGTCCAGATAAGGGATACTCTACCTGTCCTTCCTTTTGTCCGTCCTGAACCTGTTTGTATTGCAGACCAGAGTCATAGTGTCATTCTGCACTCTTATCTGAGGATAAGGGGAGGGGGACCTTCTGCTTGGCATGCAGAAGGTCCCGCGTTCAATCCCCGGCATCTCCAGTTAAAGGGACTAGGCAAGCAGGTGATGTGAAAGACCTACGCCTGAGACCCTGGAGAGCCGCTGACACCCCATTCTAATTGGCACAGTGGGATACTACTTGGTCCCAGCCCTGCCCATGTCCCACAAACATTTGTGGTAAAAGGAAATGAGGAACACTTTAATCCGTGGCCCTGCAACATGCACAACACTTGTGCTGCATAAAGAGATGCTACTGTGCGACTCGCACATAATTCACCAAGTGTGAGCGTCAGGCACTACTGACTTGCAGGTTTCCCGGCAGTGCTCCTGTGAGCACAGCTTCCGATCAGCATGTGTCTGTCAGTCATGTGCGTCAGGTGTTGGCGCAGGGAAGGAATGCCAAAGGTTGATTTTTCCCCCCTCCAAAGCCATTGCATGAGAAAGAAGGCAAGTGAGCAGTTTCTGCTCCATGGACTCAAGGAAAGGAGCTTGGACACCCAAGCTTCTGACACATGCCGAATAATGCACTTTCAATCCACTTTCAATGCACATTGCAGCTGGATTTTACTGGGTGCAATGGCAAAATCCACTTGTAAACGATACTTAAAGTGCATTGGAAGTGGACTGAAAGTGCATTATTTGGGATATATGAAAGTGCCCTGAGATGACTGATGGATAACATGCAAGTTCTTAAGAGGGCGAAAGCCCTGCTGGATCAGACCGAGATCCCGTCTAGAGCAGGGTTCTGTTTTCAGTTGCCAGCTAAATGCTTCCAGGATGACCACAAAGCAGGGCACGGGGGCTGTGGGCAGCCCTCTCCTGTGGTCAGTCTCCTACAACTGGTGTTCAAAGGGACACGGAGCTTCCACTCGTAGCCTCCACAGTTGATGATCGCTGTTAGGCTTGTTCATTGCAAATGTGTCTAATCCTTTATCAAGAAAGGGAGATCTAACCGGATTAGACCAAAGTGTATCTAATCCTGTGGCTCAGTGGTAGAGCATCTGCTTGGCATGCGGAAGGTCCCAGGTTCAATCCCTGCCACCTCCAGTTAAAGGGACTAGGCAAGTAGGTGATGTGAAAGACCTCAGCCTGAGAGCCATGGAGAGCCGCTGCTGGTCTGAGTAGACAATACTGACTTTGATGGACCGAGGGTCTGATTTAGTATGAGGCAGCTTCATGTGTTCAAAACTACAGCTGGTCCAGCATACAGTAAACTGTATACTTCTGGAAATTCTAGAAGCAGGCATACTTCTTCATTCCTTTTTTCCCCCCTTTCTGGCATGCGAGTTTAAAAATTTAGGCTAGTGATCCCCAGCACACATAAACAGCTTGCTTTCACGGGAGATCTTTTCAGTGATGGTTGAATGGACTGTGTACCGAAGCTGAAGGAATGCCCAAAAACTTCCTTGTTTGTTCCAAAATTCCAGTGGCATTTGGTTGGACTGACGTATTATCTGCTCTGTTGCATCCTTTGTGCATTTGCAACTGGTTCTTATTGTATTTGCGTAACTGTTTTTGGTTGTTTTAAGGGGCATCTATTAACCTTCTTGTTACTCGCCTTGGACAGAAAAGCAGGATATAAATATTTTAAATAAGAGTGGTCAGGGTGCTATGGCAAGAACCATTGTTGCAGTCCTAAAAGCACTTTCCCGGGAATCAGCTCCATTGAATAGGCCAGAGTAGGTTTCTGAGAGCCAGCGTGGTGTAGTGGTTAAGAGCGGTGGTTTGGAGCGGTAGACGCTGATCTGGAGAACCGGGTTTGATTCCCCGCTCCTCCACATGAGCGGCGAAGGCTAATCTGGTGAACTGGGTTTGTTTCTCCACTCCTCCACATGAAGCCAGCTGGGTGACCTTGGGCTAGTCACACTCTCTCAGCCCCACCTACCTCCCAGGGTGTCTGTTGTAGGGAGGGGAGGGGAAGGCGATTGTAAGCCAGTTTGAGTCTCCCTTAAGTGATAGAGAAAGTCGACATATAAAAACCAACTCTTCTTCTTCTTCTAGACTTGCTTAGGATTGTACTGTTGGTCATCTAGGAACTTTGCATTCCATTAAAAAACCCAAATCTGTAATGGGGAACCTCCCTACTGAATGGCCCAGGAAGAAGAACTGTTTAAACTTTGCCTCCTCTCCTTCGTACAGACAAATGGCCTCTTCTCATGGGGAAGGGCTGTGGCTCAGTGGTAGAACATCTGCTTGGCATGCAGAAGGTCCCAGATTTAATCTCCACTATCTCCAGTTAAGAAGAAGAAGAAAAGTTGGTTTTTATATGCCGATTCTTTCTACCTTTTAAGGAGAATCAAACCAGCCTACAGTCTCCTTCCCTTCCCCTCACCACAACAGACACCTTGTGAGGTAGGTGAGGCTGAGAGAGCTGTGACTAGCCCAAGGTCACCCAGCTGGCTTCATGTGGAGGTGTGGAGAATCAAACCCAGTTCTCCAGATTAGAGTTGTCCGCTCTTAACCACTTGCACCATGCTGGCTCTCTAGGTAGGAGGTGATGTGAAAGACCCCTGCCTGAGACCCCGGAGAGCTGCTGCCAGTCTGAGTAGACACTGTTGACTTTGATGAACCAAAGATCTGATTCAGTATAAAGCAGCTTCATGTGACTTCTGGATCTGTTGCTTTTTGACATTTAAGTTCAGTTTATATCTTAAAAAATGCAAAAGAAACTTAACGTTGAAAAAATAAGCGTAAATTTTTTGTTGCCTTGGAGAAGACGACAGTTGACTCTCTAATATACCTGTAGGTGAAGAGTTATTTTTCCTCTAATGTGGTTGACTGGATTTTTTTTTTTTTAAATTAAGTCTAGTTAAAATGGCGCGAGTCTCTTTAAAAAGACCCTGCATTATATTGTTCTGCAAATTTATTTCATTACATACTGCCTATCTTCCACCAGAGATTGATCTTCTATTTTTGTTTCTCTCCTTAGCAATTGATATACATCTCCAGAACAGACTAATTCATTTGTGTGTTGAGAAATTAGACATTTATACGGCTTTCTTGACTGTTCGAGCTGTTATTCTGGGGTCTAAATTACATGGTGAGCACAATTAAACATTTTGAATACAGATGAGAGACTTAATCTGTATGATATTAGTGGATTCTGTCTGCAATTGGGGAAGACTTGGCTGGGAAACCTGACTAACGTTACGCCCGACGTCTTGGAAGCCAATTAGGTAGCCTAATGAATTGACTTCCTTGAAAACCATCAACACCCACAGGACGAAAAGGCCCTTCTCAAACTCCTGTTTTTAGGATGCATAACTAGAGCCAGCGTGGTGTAGTAGTTAAGAACGGTGGTTTGGAGCGGTGGAGACTTATCTGGAGAACCAGGTTTGATTCCCCACTCCTCCACATGAGCAGCGGAGGCTAATCTGGTGAATTGGATTTGTTTCCCCACTCCTACACATGAAGCCAGCTGGGTGACCTTGGGCTAGTCACAGCTCTCTCAGCCCCACCTACCTCACAGGGTGTCTGTTGCGGGGAGGGGAAGGGAAGGTGATTGTAAGCCAGTTTGATTCTCCCTTAAGTGGCAGAGAAAGTCAGCATATAAAAACCAACTCTTCTTCTTCTTCTAGAACAGGTTAGGGAATGTGTGGTGAACTGAGGTACTGGTAACCCCTGGGCATGTGAGGAAGGGCATCTTGGCCATCTTCTGGGCATGGAGTAGGAGTCAATGGGGGTGGGTGGGAGGTAGTTGTGAATTTCCTGCATTGTGCAGGGGGTTGGACTAGATGACCCTCGTGGTCCCTTCCAACTCTATGATTCTGTGTGTGTTTCCCTGGAAACTGATTCCATATTGTGCCCAAGAATGTGGGCCAGGAAGTCCCCAACGCAAGTTTTGCTTCTGCCATAAATCCTGCTAGGTGACCTTAAGCAAAATCATTCTTACTGATCCTCGCCCCACCTCTCCATCTGCTTTATGGTAAAGAGAAAGGGCTTTCTGAGGATTGTTTAATCCAGTGGTCCCCAACCTTTTTGAGCCGTCAGGCACCTTTGGAACAGCATGGAGGGTGCAGCCGCAAAATAGTGGCAGCAGGAGGCGGAGCCAGCCACAAAACGGCTGCCGCAGCTTACCTTCAGTCACACAGTGAAGATCCTTGGGCTGTAGTGGCAGCTGGCGTCAAAGCAGTTTTTGGAAATCTGCATAGCCGATCACATCTGCAATGGCCAATCAGAAGCCTTGCTGGTCAAAAGGGCCACCTGGCTCTGCCCACGTTTTAAAAACACTTGGCAGGCACCAGGGAAGGAGTCGGCGGGCACCCCGTTGGGTGTAATTTTTCCATTTTTCGCTCTCCCATCTTCCAAAGTCTTCAGGGTGGCGTACACGGTTTTCTTCACGTTTATCCTCACAACCACCCTGTGAGGTGGGTTAGGCTGAGGCAGAGTGACTGGCCCAAGGTCACCCAGCAAGCTTCCATGAGACTTGGGTCTTACAGGTCTGGGTCGAACATGCTAACCGCTGCATCCGCACACCAATGAACATTGAAATATGGGTGGAGACCATAAAACGGATATGATCAGAACCTACATTAGTAGGTAAAAAAAGTTTTGCATTTCTTGCATCTCTTGAAGTATGACACTTGGAAAAGTGTGTAGATAACAGAACTGAGTCCCTTGGCCTTTCATTCCGTCTAGACATTAGGAAGAATTTTCTAATGGTTAGAGGGGTCCCTCAGTGGAATAGGCTTCCTCGGGAGGGGGTGAGCTCTCCTTCCCTGGAGGTTTTTAAGCACAGGCTAGCTGGCCATCTGTCAGCAATGCTGATTCTGTGACCTTAGGCAGATCATGAGAGGGAGGGCACCTTGGCCATCTTCTGGGCATGAAGTAAGGGTCTCTGGGTGTGTGTGTGGGGGGGAGGTAGTTGTGAATTTCCTCCACTGTGCAGGGGGTTTGGCTAGATGACTTTGGTGGTCCCTTCCAACTCTATGATCCTACGGTAAGGAATATGCTGAGGATTATCAGAATGAGGGTAATTGAGCTGGGCTGTGGTAGTACACAATCCTGTGCACGCTGGGTGTGCCAGGGGTGTCAAACATAAGGCCCGCGGGCCGGATCCGGCCCTTTGAGAGCTTTTATCCGGCCCGCGAGCCAGACAAGACAGCCACCACCCCCACTCTCGATCTGGGCTGGCGAGGCATGGCTGACATTTATGTCATATCCGGCCCTCGTAACAAATGAGTTCGACCCTCCTGGTGTATGCTGTATCTCTGCAATAGGGGTTTCATCCTCTCTAAATTTCAGTCCCCAGTCCCAGGCGTGCTTTCATGCTCGGGAGATTGAATGTATGGCCGACTGCAGAACGAAGGGGCACTTTGCTGAAACTCCATTTGCAGATTGTCTTTGTTGTTGTGCATTTAGAAGTCTATAAACCGTCTCGTGTTATTTTGCAATCAATGGACTGTACTTAGAGATCCCTGGATTACGCCTGTCCTGCTCAGATATCAGCTTCCTGCTGAATCTTCAGCGATCTCTCTTCTGTTGGCAGATTCGGATTTGGAAATAACTCGGGTCTGTTGTCAAATTCTTGGCAGTAGCGATTTATCTAAAGTGCCGTTAAGGTGGGTTTTAATTCATCGATGTTTTATGGGGAAATTCTACCTGAGTTTTGTAATATTTTATTCTGTGTTTCTTTTTGTTCTCTCGCCTAGGTTTTATGCTCAAGACCTTTGGTCAGAGGAGCTTATTAATAAAGGAAAGGGAAAGTTTTGCTGCTGTGAAATTCTTAGTCAAGTTTTTGGCTGCTTCGGGAAGTCTGGCTGTGCGATATTTTATGGTTCACCTGATTATTTATTTACTTCACTTGTACCCCACCCTTTCCCCCAATGGGGACCCAAACAGGCCTACATAGATCTCTTCTCCATTTTATCCTCACAACAACCCTGTAAGGTAGGTTAGGCCATGTGTGTGTCTGGCCAGTGAGCTTCCATGGAAGAGTAGGGGTGTGAACACTTGAAGCTGCCTTCTACTGAATCAGACCCTTGGTCCATCAAAGTCAGTATTTATTCAGACCGGCAGTGGCTCTCCAGGGTCTCAGGCAGAGGTCTTTCACATCACTTACCTGCCTAGTCTCTTTAACTGGAGATGCCGGGGATTGAACCTGGGACCTTCTGCATGCCAAGCAGATGCTCTGCCACTGAGCCACAACCCCTCCCCATGGCTCTCCAGGGTCTCAGGCAGAGGTCTTTCACATCACCTGCTTGCCTAGTCCCTTTAACTGGAGATGCCAGGGATTGAACCTGGGACCTTCTGCATGCCAAACAGAGGCCCCACCACTGAGCCACGGTCCCTCCCCAATATGAACCTGGCTTTTGCAGATCCTGGTCCGAAACTAACCACTACTCAACGCTGGCAAATGGCGGCGTCATCTCTTGCCCAGAAAGTATGAGGCGTTGTCCCGAGGAAAAGTAGAATGCTTCCTAGAACTTGGTCCTCAGAGTATCTTTTTGTCAACTTTGTGTGAGTTCTGTTTACCCATGCTGAAAAACATGAGCTTGTAATCTATCTACCTCTTTGTTAAAAGTTTATTTTTTCTTAAGATTTATACACGAACTATTAGAATCATGTACGAAGGTATAGAATGATTTGGATTCGCTCCAAACCCCGCAGTTGCTGAAGGGTCTTGTTGCAGGTATGGAGCACTAATTATTTGTACAAGATGCACATGTTGAATGTTTGGTGTGTTTTATTTTCTGTGGTTTTTAAAAAATAAAAGAAAATATTTTAAAAAGAAAAACATGATCTTAAAAGCTGATTTAACTTCTCACCTGGAGTGGATTTACAAAGCTGAAGAGATGGAATATGGATACAGGCAAACAGTTCTAAACCAGGGTTTTCCGGTTTAATGTTAGGAACCCAAACCATGATTTGGGTCTGCTGCTATGGTTAGTTCAAATCGCAGTCTGTTGTGATGCCAAAATTGGAGCAGTATTTCATGCGTCCCTTCATCAGGTCAGATTCCGGCTGCAGTCTTGAAAGGCAGACGAAGACCTTCCCAAATATTTTGCTTCGAGCAAAGAATGGCAGGGCTCCAGAGGTGGCTCTTTGGAAGCCGAGGATCAGGAAATTACTCCTTTTCTCCCTCCTCTCCCCGAATCTCTATAGTTCACTTGACAAATGCAGGGGGGTGGGGGGAGTCGAACGCTTGCATTTGAAGTCCCTGGACATTTCAGACCGCATTTCTAAGCTTCTGCATTGCTAGAGTATGTCACCGAAGGGGGGGGGGGGGGGAAGGACACATTGCAAAAAAATTACAGTGGCATTCTCCTGGTCGCATTTGTATCGCCCGTTCTCAAAGAACTGCGGAGGCACTGTGCGCGTTACTATGCTTTAGTGTTTTCAGCAACAGAACATTTGCCGCAGCCTTGCGAATGGGGCAGGCAGTTTTGATGTTCTGCATGGGTGGGTATCCTGAATGCTAAAGACGGGTTCCCATTGACAAGTGACCCTGTGAGGAGCGCATTCAATGGCTCCCTGTTTTCCCCCCTTCCAGCTCTCAAAAGGCATTCTCGAAGCCTGCCTCCTCTTCCCCCCCCCTCCATCTTTTTTTCTGAATAGCATTTCACCGCTGTGCAGAACTGAAGGGGGTTTCAAAGACCACGTTAACTTCTTTTGGTTATTGAGCTTAGGAGTCGCCGTTTCGCCGGCATTCGTGTCCCTGGCGCTTTGCCGACGCTTTGCCAGTCCAGAAAGATCCAGAGGTCTTCTTGGTTCCATCAGAGGATCCCACCCTCCCAATGAGGTGTTAATTTGAAAGGCTTTTTCTTGTACCCGAATGCTTGCCCGATAACTTCACCCCCTTTGCTGGGAGCTTGCTTCTTATCCAATTAACCCTGTCGCGGCTGCGCTCTGATACATTTGCTTATGTGGTAAATCTGCGGTTAAGGTGGCTGGTGGGTATCTTCTTGAACGCACAAACACATGAAGCTGCCTTCTACTGAATCAGACCCTTGGTCCATCAAAGTCAGAATCTGAGAGCCAGTCAGTATTGAGAGCCAGCGTGGTGTAGTGGTTCAGAGCGGTGGTTTGGAGCGGTTGAGTCTGATCTGCAGAACCGGGTTTGATTTCCCACTCTTCCACATGAAGCCAGCTGGGTGACCTTGGGCTAGTCACAGCTCTCTTAGAGCTCTCTCAGCCACACCTACCTGATAGGGTGTCCATTGTGGGGAGGGGAAGGGAAGGTGATTGTAAGCCATTTTGATTCTTCCTTAAGTGATAGAGAAAGCCGGCATTTAAAAACCCAACTCTTCTTCTTCTATTGCCTACTCAGACCGGCAGCGGCTCTCCAGGGTCTCAGGTAGAGGTCTTTCACATCACCTCCTTTGAATCATAGAATCATAGAGTTGGAAGGTACCACCAGGGTCATCTAGTCCAACCCCCTGCACAGTGCAGGCAATTCCAAACTACCTCCCCCCGCCACACACACACACAGTGACTTGCCTGGTTCCTTGAACTGGAGATGCCGGGGATTGAACCTGGGACCTTCTGGATATCAAGGAGATGTTCTACCACTGAGTCACAGCGCCTTCTGTTTTTTAAGTTGCTTTTAAGGGCACGTATGGAAATATAATAGAGTCAGCGTGGTGCAGTGGTTAAGGTGTTGGACTAAGATCTGGGAAACCCAGGTTCAAATCCCCACTTGCGCCATGGAAGCCTGCTGGGTGACTTTTAGCCAATCACACACTCTCAATGCTGACCCTCCAAGGAATACCAGGGTCGTGACATGGAAGCAGGCAATGGCAAACCACCTCCAAAGGTCTCTTGCCTTGAAAACTTTAGGGGGTCGCCATAAGTCAGCTGTAAATTGATGGCAAAAAAAAGAAGGAAATATGTTATTGCATCTGTTTTCTTTCAAACCTTTCCTCAAATCTCATTTTTTCCCTGTAAAAATTAGGCAGGAATTCCCTGGCACCTTAAAGACGGGAAGGTATTTACACCTAGTCTTTCTAATTTTACTCTCTCCTTTTCCTCTTACGTTGAGGATTTAGTCTTCAGAGATTCATGGCAGAATTCACACCAAGCCTCTCTGCTTCACCCTTCCCCCCCATAATCTTCCCCATAAGAAGAATTCCTGGTACGATTTTCTTTCACATACCGGTCTGAAGAAATGAGCCAAAGATCAAATTGAAATAAATTTTGGTAGTCTTTAAGATTATATTGCATCTGTTTTCTTTCAAATCTTTCCTCAAATCTGTTTTTCCCCCTGTAAAAACTAGGCAGGAATCCAGTGGCGCCTTAAAGACTGGAAGGTCTTTAAGGCGCCACCTCATCTTTCTACCTTTACTCTCTCCTTTTCCTCTTGTGTTGAGGATTTATACTTCAAAGATTCACGGCAGAATTCACACCAAACTTCTCTGCTTCACCCCCCCCCCCAATAATCGTCCCCATAAGTGGAATTCCTGGTACGATTTTCTTTCACGTACCTGTCTGAAGAAGTGAGCTGTCACTTACCAAAGATCAAATTGAGATAAATGTTGTTAGTCTTTAAGATGCTGCTGGACTTCGCTTTTGCCTTGAAGACTAACAGTAGTCAAGAGTTAGTCTTTATGTTGGTCTTTAAGGTGCCGCTGGACTCCGGTTGCATTTTGCTGCGACAGACTCACTTGGCTGACCCTCTGGAATTATCTCTTTGTTGTTGTTCATGTAAAGCTTTTGAGAGCTTTTAAATCCTCATTCCTTCTTGAAACCAGGCGTAAGTAGACTTAATGGATCGGAATGCATCTTCTTCCTCTGTTTACCTTTCCTCTCCTCCTCCTCCTTCCCCTCCCTTCACTGCCTCCCTTGTACTGAATTTCATATGGCGAGTTTGCAGGGTAGGAATCTATATTCTTGTTCTGTAAAACATCTTATGCTTACAGAGCGGTGGACTCTGATCTGGAGAACCGGGTTTGATTCCTCACTCCTCCACATGAGCGGCGGACGCTGATCTGGAGAAACGTGTTGGTTTCCCCACTCCTACACATGAAGCCAACTGGGTGACCTTGGGCCACTCACAGTTCTCTTAGAGCTCTCTCAGCCCTACCTACCTCACAAGGTATCTGTTGTGGGGAGGAGAAGGGAAGGTGGTTGTAAACCGATTTTATTCTCCCTTAAGTGGTAGAGAAAGTCGGCCTATAAAAACCAACTCTTCTCCTCCTCCTCCTCCTCCTCCTCCTCCTCCTTCTTGAAATGGCAAAGCCCCAAACTAATCATAAAAGGGGCAAAGCATGCAGGTAATACAGGGTTCTCTAGATGCTTGAGGGATTGAACAGGTTTGCAGGAAACCTATTAATTAAGCAAAAGGAAAGGAGCGCCCGCCCTGTGGATTATGGATTAAAATTAGATTGTGTGCTCCTATAGAATAAGCCTCAGCCTTAAGAGGACCCAGTCCTAACATTTCTGGGATGTTAGGAATGGATCCTCTGAACACTTGTCTCATTGGTTGAGATGGCTTGACAAATAAACTTGAAGTTGCTAAACATGGCATACTCAGAGGGACTGTGGCTGAGTAGCAGATCATCTGCTTGGCATGCAGAAGGTCCCAGGTTCAATCCCTGGCATCTCCAGTTCAAGGGACTGGGCAAGTAGGTGATGTGAAAGACCTCAGCCTGAGACCCCAGAGAGCTGCTGCCAGTCTGAGTAGACAATACTGTCTTGGATAAGTAAGGGTCTGATTCAGTATAAGGGAGCTTCATGTGTTCATGCGTTCCATGAACTTTGAGTACAGAGGAAGTTACTCCCTAATAGGCGTGTTTGCATCCTAAGTCTGGTTAGTAAATTGAGGCTTGGGGACAGGCTCAGTGGAAGAGCATGCCTATTATATTATGTGCTGTGGAACACGGGCAGATGGTGCTGCTGCAGTTGTCTTGCTTGTGGGCTTCCTAGAGGTACCTGGTTGGCCACTGTGCGAACAGACTGCTGGACTTGATGGGCCTGGCTCTGATCCAGCATGGCCTTACTTATGTTCTTATTCCAACAGGCCTGGACACCAAGGTTCTGTCCTGTTAATACCGGCTCAACGTACAGAATCGGGCAGTTGGAGCTTTTCATGACACAGAGGAAAATAACACGACATGGTAAATAACATCCCATTCGGTCTCCTATAAAGAGACAGGCTTTATTTCTCCAGGCAGCTGGCAACCCCAAGAGCGCACTGGGTGACCTTGAGCCAGGGTTGTTATGGCAGTAAAACCGAGGAGGGCAGACTGACGAGGGTTGCCAGCTCTGGGAAATTCCTGGAGATTTGGGAGGTGGAGCCTGGAAAGGGCGGGGTTTGTGGGAAAGTGTGAGCTCGGTGGGGTATAATGCCATTAGAGTCTGTCTCCGAAGTTGCCATTTTCTCCAGCGGAACTGATCTCCCATCATTTGGAGACCAGCTGTTACGCCAGGAGATCTCCAGGCCTCATCTGGAGATTGGCAACTCTGACTGAGATCTGGGGAAGAAAGGTGGCGGGGCCGTGGCTCAGTGATAGAGCATCTGCTTGGCATGCAGAAGGTCCCAGGTTCAATCCCTGGCATCTCCAGTTAAAGGGACTAGGCTGGTAGGTGGTGTAAAAGACCTCTGCCTGAGACCCTGGAGAGCCGCTGCCAGTCTGAGTAGGCAGAACTGACCCTGATGGACCAAAGGTATGATTCAGGATAAGGCAGCTTCATGTGTATTCATGCATGGCTCACGCTTGCAAAGTTTTCAGATGTCAATTTGCTAGTTTTACCCAAGTCGCAATATGTCTTGTAGCGGAGTGAGTGCTTTAGGGCGAGCTTCGGCTGTTTAATTCCATATGCTTACGTTACCAAGTGCAGAAAAGAATCCAGCGCTCCGAAGAGCGCACTACCATAGTGCTAGCTGTGAGCCATATTTGCTGAATAGGCTTCTGGATGAATAATTTATCACCAAGTTTGACTTGATCTGCTGCGAGATCTGAAGGCTAGTCAAAGTATTATCAATTTATGAGTGCCAGGTACGTTTCTGAAATGGTGTAGACCCCAAAGGGTAACTTGTGTTTCAGAGATCACTGTATATTTAAAGGTATGATTGGGATGTCAGGGTAATCATTATGGTTTGTAACAAGGTTGTTGGAAAACGTTCAAATAGAAATGTGTATGCTCGTTGCTATTGTCAAGAAGAACTTCTGATGGGAACTGTCTTCACTTGGCTGCTGGAAGCCTGCATGTAGAATTTGGCATGGATTGTACCCTTTCTCCAAGGATAGACCAACATTCAGGAAGTTCCCAAGTTGGGTTCCTTTCCAGTTGGTGGCTAGGTACAAATCTATTTAGCTGCAGGGAGGCTTTATGAAGTTCGTGCATGGGCTGTGTAAATGGTTGGGGCCATTTTCCCCCTGTAGTTTTTCTCTGTCAAGGCAGTTTTTGTCGTCTTCCTTTCTGCTGAGAGCCACTGTGGTGGAGTGGTTAAGAGCGGTGGTTTGGAGCGGTGGACTCTGATCTGGAGAACCGGGTTCCCCACTCCTCCACATGGGCGACGGAGGCTAATTTGGTGAGCTGGATTTGTTTCCCCACTCCTACACACATGAAGCCAGCTGGGGGACCTTGGGCTAGTCACATCTCTCTCAACCCTACCTACCTCACAGGGTGTCTGTTGTGGGGAGGGGAAGGGAAGGTGATCGTAAGCCGGTTTGATTCTGCCTTAAGTGGTAGAGAAAGTCGGCCTATAAAAACCGACTCTTCTCCTTCTCCTTCTTCTTCATTTTAGCAAAAGTCATTCAGGCATATGCAGTTTTGAAACAGGACTGTTCTGCCTTTGGTACTATGGGGTTTCCTGTGAAGATTTCGAGAGGGTCCAGATAGCATGGAACTGGGGTGGGAGTAGCTTGTCTTTTCCAGGGACATCTGGGGGCATGCTGCCTTGGTTTGTCTCGGTGATTGCACTGGTTTCTTGCACCTGTTGGGCAACCTTCAAGGAACTGGTGTTTATTGGGAGGAGGGTGGTGGTGATGGTAGAGAATTCTGCCAAGTCGCAGCCCTGTAGGGTTTTCAAGGCATGAGACGAACAGAGATTTGGCATTGCCTGCCTCTGTGTAGTGACCCTGAGCTTCCTTGGCGGTCTTCCATCCAAGTACTACTACTACTACTACTACTACTACTATTACTACTGCCACCACCACCACCGCTACTGCTACTGCTACTACTGATACTACTAACCAAGGCTGACCTTGCTTAGCTTCCAAGATCTGACGAGACCGGGGTAGCCTGGGCCATTCAGGTCAGGACTGATCTGGGTATGCAATGAATGAAATGAAATGGGATGGATGGAGGGCCAGATTTAGGTTTGATGAGGCCCTAAGATATTGAAGGTAATGGGGCCCTTTATATGTCCAGCTGTCCTTTGTCAACAACAAATTGTCGCTGTTTTTTGTGTTAAGGATATGCTATATGGTAATTTATGGAGCTAATAGGTATCTAAAGCCATTTGCATATAACAAAATATGTATATATAGAAATGAGCAAACCAGTGATATTTTAGGGAGCAGGCTAGCAGGCGGGGCCCATTACTTACATCATAGGAGCCTACACAATACAAAACACTGTTGCTGTATGTGAGTTTTATTTTATTTGTTTTTTATCTTATATTTTGGAAATGTACATCCAGTTTTTTTTCCTTTAAATTTTTTGGGGGCCCCCAAGAGAATGGGGCCCTAAGCTATAGCTTGTTTAGCTTATACGTAAATCCGGCACTGGATGGATGAATGGCTGGCTGGCTGGCTGGCTGGCTGGCTGGCTGGCTGGCTGGCTGGCTGGCTGGATGGATGGATGGATGGATGGTGGTCTCCCGCCCAAGGACTAACCACGGCCAGGCTTCTGAGATCTGACAAGATTGGGCCATCCAGGTTTTTATTTTTTTGTGGAGGGGGACATTTAAAACTCTGCAAAGTTTGTGCAGTTCTGCTCATTTTGAAAAGTTGGCCACTTCCATTCATTTATTTGGTTCATTTGTTTTCGGCTGTTCTCATTGTGACTCAAGGCGTTCTCACGAGGATTCAGTGCTGTTAAGCATGTATTGGCCATTGACATTGTGCTGCATGTTACGGCTGTGGGTCATATTCAGACAATGGTGCTTCATTGGCAAATGCAACTTTCCTCTTAAATTAAATGCCCTGACCTGGATAGCCCAGGCTACACATGAACACATGAGGCTGCCTTCTACTGAATCAGACCCTTGGTCCATCAAAGACAGTATTCTCTACTCAGACTGGCAGCGGCTCTCCAGGGTCTCAGGCAGAGGTCTTTCACATTACCTACCTGCCTAGTCCTTTTTCCTGGAGATGCCAGGGACTGAACCTGGGACCTTCTGCATGCCAAGCAGATGCTTTACCACTGAGCCACAGCCCCTCCCCAGATTTTAGCTCGATCTATTCAGATCTTGGCTCAGGGATTATTACGTGGATGAGAGACCAGCGAGGAAGTCCAGGGTTGCTGTGCAGAGGAAGATGGCAAACCACCTCCCAGCGTCTCTTGCCTCGAAAACCCTTCGGGGTCGCCATAAATCAGCTGTGACTTGACAGCAAAAAGAAGAAGAAGAAGTCGTCATAAGGCATACCAAACCAGCTTTGGTGGCCAAATGTCTGGTAAATAGTTCCTTCTAAAACCTTGAAGGGTCAGCAGGTCGGGAGGTTCACAGGGTCGCAGCTGGGAATTTCCCGTGAGCCATTTCTGACCTCACGGAGTGCTGGAACTTGCTGCTTATTTGGAAATGTATTTTCATTGGCATTTTCCTCGTGTTTCGTTAAGGGAAAGTCGACAAGGGAGTTCTCTCCCTCCGCCGAAGTTTGATTCCTAGTCCTTATGGGTTCCGTACGTCCTCAGCAATATCTTGTCTGATTTCTTAGAAGCATCGGTACGTGAGGTTTATCAGCGGCTGTTCCCCTTAAGCCGTACATTGGCAGGTGTTCTTGCTTAACAGCTGAACTAAAGAGGCAGTCAAGACTCAGAGGTCATGAATTAAGAATGCTTTCGAAATTCTCCCATCTGAATTTCTCCCTCGATTTGTGGGTGTGCGTGTGTGGGCCGGGTTCCGATTGTTTCCTTTCCTTATGGTGTTTCTTGACCTTGTTTACGGAGACTATGCATCACTGTTCTTCTGCTTACATCTCCCAGGCTTGTTCCGAATAATGCACCCTCACAGGTGAGTGAGGTGTGTCGGCACGTGTGGGCAAGGGCTAAATCCTGACACAGTTACATCTTGGGCTGTATCAACAGAAGCATAGTTTTCAGGCTGTTTAGCCTGGAAAGAAGGCAGTTAAGGGGAGACATGATAGAGGTCTATACAATTATGCATGGTATGGAGAGAGTGGACAGGGAGAAGCTTTTCTCCCTCTATCATAATACTAGAACGAGGCGTCATCTGCTGAAGCTGGAGGGGGAGAGATTCAAAACTGATCAAAGGCAGTGTTTCTTCACACCACACATAGTTAAATGGTGGAACTCCCTGCCCCAGGATGTGGTGATGGCTGCCAACTTGGACGGCTTGGAGAGGGGAGTGGACATGTTCATGGAAGAGAGGAGTATTCATGGCTACTAGTCAAAATGGCTACTAGTCATGATGCATACCTATTCTCTCCAGGATCAGAGGAGCAGGCCTATAACATTAGGTGCTGAGGAACACAGGCAGGATGGTGCTGCTGCAGTCATCTTGTTCGTGGGCTTCCTGGAGGCACCTGGTTGGCCACTCTGTGAACAGACTGCTGGACTTGATGTGCCTTGGTCTGATCCAGCAGGGCTTTTCTTATGTTCTTATAGTGTCCAGATCACACGAAATGATGGTATCGCTTTACTCTGCTCTGGATAGACCTCACCTAGAGTACTGTGTTCAGTTTTGGGCACCACAATTTAAGAAGGATGTAGACAAGCTGGAACGTGTCCAGAGGAGGGCCACAAAGATGGCGAGGGGTCTGGAGACCAAGTCCTTTGAGGAAAGGGTGAAGGAGCTGGGTATGTTTAGCCTGAAGAGGAGAAGACTGAGAGGGGATATGATAACCATCTTCAAGTACTTGAAGGGCTGTCATATAGAGCAGGGCTTCTTAACCTTTTTCCATTTGAGACCCCTTCTCGCCCAAGAAATTTTTATGCGACCTCGAGTATATAGGTATATAAAATCGCTATACAAATCAAACATTTACTGATAATAAATCATAAAGAAATTTATTTTAAAAGAATTCTTTGGTATACATACAATTTTACCATTTACTATTTACTGCCAAATTTTTCGTGACCCCCACATTCAGTTACTCACCCTCATATGCGACCCACAGTTTAAGAAGCTTTGATATAGAGGATGGTGCTGACATGTTTTTTGTTGCCCCAGAAGGTCGGACCAGAACCAATGGGTTGAAATTAAATCAAAAGAGTTTCCGTCTTGACATTAGGAAGAATTTTCTAACTGTTAGAGCAGTTCCTCAGTGGAAAAGGCTTCCTCGGGAGGTGGTAAGCTCTCCTTCCCTGGAGGTTTTTAAACAGAGGCTAGATGGCCATCTGTCAGCAACGCTGATTCTGTGACCTTAGGGAGGGATGGAATCTTGGCCATCTTCTGGGCATGGAGTAGGGGTCACTGGGTATGTGTGTGTGTGTGTGGGGGGGAAGATAGTTGTGAGTTTCCTGCATTGTGCAGGGGGTTGGACTAGATGACCCTGGTGGTCCCTTCCAACTCTATGATTCTATGTGGCTCCTTTTTTGATATTACTTAACTGCATGCATGTTCTGATGCATGTTAATGACCTGTCAGGGAAGACAGCCAAGATGTTTCAGGAAGTTAATATTCTTGCAACAGTGGCCCCTTTTTAAAACTGATCATTCCACAAAAGCTTGGCTTACGGGCATCTTTGATTCTGCAGCCCACCGACATACTTCTAAAACACCAAGCCAGCACCTGGTACCTGAGATCTTGTAGATGGATTTGCCAGGGATGAACCTGGAGACCTTCTGCATGCAAAGGATATATTTCTCTGTTGATGGGAGCTTACCCCTCCCTTGCTTCTGCCATCTCACTGTGGGGCAGGGATGACTTTTGGGATTGAGTCTCTGGTGGGAAGCTTCTCCAGATGGTCTTATATATTTCTGTTCAGTCTGGGTTTTCCCCCTTTATGTTCTGTTTTATTATTTGCTTGGGAGAGAAGTTGAAAACTGTTGCTTGTGTCCCAAAGGTGTTTTTTTTATTCACCCCATTGATCTCCGATTGATCGCTTATAATTTATGTGGTAGTTTATTATGGGGTTGCAAACAGCTCATTCTGTGAATGTGAAAGGTTTGGGGAAGCCAGCAAAGTGTCAGAATTCATCCCATCATGACAGCGAAAAACAGACAAGATCTCCTGAATGGAGGGGAAGACGAGGATTGATTTGGGGAATCCTTTCTCAGCTCATGGTGGTTCCAAATCTAGATGTGTAGCAATAATCATGGCGAAAAATCCCTACCCTGGACTTTGTGTCAGAAATAAGTAAAAAGGGGTCTTTTCTTCTTTCTCTTTTTTTCCTTTCTTTATCAAAAGCTGCTTTAAAGCTATAAAGGTTACTTTTGGGTCTATTTATTACCCTATCTCAGCTAGAATGTTTTCTGCCGATTAAGTGAGCAAATGAGTTGAGAAGAAGGATTTTGCTCCTTATATGGGTTATTTATGTTTTTTATACTTCTATATCATAATAGAAGTATAAAAATATAAATAACCAATATAAGGAGCAAAATATATAGATAATCAATATCAGGAAACTGACATATATATAGATGCATAAAAATATAAGTAAGAATTATCAATGTTTGAATTTAGTTCTAAGTATATTAATGTAGTCAGCACTTTCCAAGGCGTTAAATTACCGATAACCATAGTAAGAAAGACTAGATTAGAAGGGGTGATAATAAATTAAAAAATGAAACATAGTAAATTTAGATATAAACGTGACACGCTTGTTTTTATGTTTTGTAATGTCTTTAATGTATGTTATTGTCACTGTATGTTTATGTGCTCTGTTTTTAAAAAATAATAAAACATTATAAAACAGAGAAGGATCAGAGGCTCTGGCAAAAAAAAGTTCTTGATGAGATAGGAGAAATGAGAACATGTTGCATGTTGCTAAAAACATCGCAGCAAATAATAATAATAATTTCTTAAATTTATCAGAAGCAAAAACTGGGAAGGGCAGCCATGAAGGAGCTAGAAAAGATTCTGAAGTGTAAGGATGTGTCCCTGGCCACCAAGATTAAGTTAATTCATGCCATCGTATTCCCTATTACTATGTATGGGTGTGAGAGCTAGACAATGGAGAAAGCTGATAGGGAGAAAGTAGATTCCTTTGAATTGTGGTGTTGGAGGAGAGTGTTACAGATACCCTGGACTGCCAAAAAAAACAAATCAGTGGGTTCTAGATCAAATCAAACCTGAACTGACCCTAGAAGCTGACCCTAGAAAATAACTAAACTGAGGCTATCGTATTTTGGTCGCATTATGAGAAGACAAGAGTCGCTGGAAAAGACGGTCATGCTAGGAAAAGTTGAGGGCAGCAGAAAAAAAGGAAGGCCCAACAAGAGATGGACGGACTCCATAAAGGAAGCCACGGCCCGCAGTTTGCAAGATCTGAGCAAGGCTGTCAAAGATAGGACATTTTTGGAGGACATTGATTCGTAGGGTCGCTATGAGTCAGAAGCGGCCTGACTGCACTTAACACACACAAACCCTGCTTGAGAGGCAGTTGGGGCCCACGGATGACAATGTGGAAGAATTTCAGTGGAAAGATGGGCAGATTGCAAAAAATCCCCACAAATGAATTCTCTGTTCATTTTCACTGCTGACAAGATGGGACAGTTCAATGCTTGCCAGGCCTGCTGCTTCTGGGAAAGGTGTTGGAAGCCCTGAATCGAATAGAAGTGATGAGAGGTGGAATTCTAAGGACAAAATGAAAAAAACCAGTCGCTGGTTACAGATGGCATACACCTGAGGGTTCTTTAAGGAGCTCAAATACGAAATGGCTCGTCACCTAAGGAAAAATATGCATCTCGCGTCTAAAATTAGCCTCCCTTGGTAGCAAATGCAACTCTGATTTTGAAAAAGAGACCCAGGAAATGACAGGCAAGTTAATATGACATCTGTTCTGGGTCAATTTGTAAAACCGAGGAAGAACCGGCGTGGCTTCTGTACGGGCAAATTTCTACGAGAGAAGAAGAAGAAGAGTTGCTTTTTATATGCCGACTTTCTCTACCACTTAAGGGAGACTCAAACCGGCGTACAATCACCTTCCCTTCCCCTCCCCCACAACGGACACCCTGGGAGGTAGGTGGGGCTGAGAGAGCTCTAACAGAGCTGTGACTAGCCCAAGGTCACCCAGCTGGCTTCGTGTGGAGGAGCGGGGAAACAAACCCAGTTCACCGGATTAGCCTCCGCCGCTCATGTGGAGGAGAGGGGGATCGAACCCGGTTCTCCAGATCAGACTTCCACAAGCCTGTGAACAAGACTGGAGTCATGGCCCAGCCAGGTCCAGGGGACACTGATGACTTATCTTATGAAGAGTCATCCAGCAGCCCTGGCTTCTATCCACACCCAGCACCGGAGGTGGCACGGGAAGAAGCAGCCCCTGCGGGGCCAGACCCAAACCCACAGCTGGGGACCAGCGCCGCAACTCCTCAGCCCCCCATCTCTGAGCCGGCTGCAGAAAGCCAGTTGCCTGTCCGCTCACCCCCCTCGTCGCCAGAGCCTCAGGACCCTCACAGTGAAGGGAGCAGGAGGCGAACACGTAGGACTTTATCCCAAGGACCAACGCTTGCGTATCTGCAATACTCGTGTGCAGGAGGGTTTACCTCATTATTTATTTCATTGTCCACTCTACGCGCAGCCCAGGATTGAGTTTCTTGATGGGCTACTAGTAGGGTTGCCAACCTCTGGGTGGTGGCTGGAGATCTCCTGCTATTACAAGTGATCTCCAGCCGATAGAGATCAGTTCCCCTGGAGAAAATGGCCATTTCGGCAATTGGACTCTATGGCATTGAAGTCCCTCCCCTCACCAAACCCCACCCTCCTCAGGCTTCGCCCCCAAAAACATTCCGCCGGTTGCAAAGAGGGACCTGGATACCCAAGCTACTAGTGGGTACAAACCTCCACTCCGAAAAGGAGAAAATCATATTCTTGCTGTCGGACTCCAACAAGTATGTTTTTCATAGAACATCTTTGTTTGCTCTGGCAGGAAGAAAAATAAGAGCTAAGGTAGTTAGCTCTAGAGCAGAATCCCACAAATGATTTTTTTTGGGGGGGGAGGGGTGATTCATATCAATGTTAATTCTACTAGATTTTATTTTCTTGTGCATGTCTCTTTTTTAACATTGTGCGACTCTGTGGATGATGTTTTGTGAAGGCCTATGGCCACATACAAATAAATTCTACTACTACTACTACTACTACTATGTAGGACTTTACAGGATCAGAGACGAAGTGCTCGACTGGCAGCTAGGTACCGACCCAGCACGGACAGAGAGGATGAGTGTTCACAGGTGCATAGAATCATAGAGTTGGAAGGGACCACCAGGGTCATCTAGCCCAATCCCCTGCATAATGCAGGAAATTCTGGACTACGTCCCCTCCCACACACACCCAGTGACCCATACTTCATGCCCAGAAAATGGCCAAGATTCCCTCCCTCCCTAAGGTCACAGAATCAGCGTTGCTGACAGATGGCCATCTAGCCTCTGCTTAAAAACCTCCAGGGAGGGAGAGCTCACCACCTCCCGAGGAAGCCTGTTCCACTGAGGAACCGCTCTAACAGTCAGAAAATTCTTCCTAATGTCTAGACGGAAACTCTTTTGATGTAATTTCAACCCATTGGTTCTGGTCCGACCTTCTGGAGCAGGTCTGAGGTGGCTGGCAGGTGCATGGCATTACAGGCTGCCTGCGTGGCGTGCTGTTGATAAGCAGCTGGAAAGAGCGTAGCTGTGTGGAAGGAACATGTCTGTCCACTCCTGACCTTGCTGTGAACTGTTTGGTCTGCCTGGACCTTGGCTTGAACCCTCGGACTTGGCTTTTGGATTACCTTTGGACTTGCCCCTGTGAAGTTTGAAACTGGTGTGTGTGCTGGGGAATCACGGCAATTGGTCCATTAGATGTCATCTACTTGGACTTCCAAAAGGGCTTTTGACAAATCTCTCACCAAGGAGTCCTGAATAAACGCAACAGTCATGGGATAAGAGGATGGGGACTGTCGCGGATTAGAAGCTGGTTAAATGACGGAAAGCAGACAGTACGTTTAAAAGAACAATTCTCACAGTGGAGGGAAACAAGTGGAGTTCCACAACGATAGGGATGGGGGCTATTTAACTAGTTCATAAAAGATCTGGGGTTGAGGGTGAGCAGCCGAGTGGACAGGTGTGCAGGTGACGCCGAATTATTCAGGATGGTGAGAACCAAGGTGGATTGGTTCTCACCATCCTGAATATTTCAGGATGTAGGCGAGTAGGTGATGTGAAAGACCTCTGCCTGAGACCCTGGAGAGACGCTGCCGGTCCGAGGAGACAATACTGACTTTGATGGACCAAGAGTCTGATTCAGTATAAGGTAGCTTCATGTTTTCATGTGGGTTTTCAGTTTAGAAGAAGACACGATTAAGGTGGAGAAATGACAAAGGTTTATAATACTGTATTTGGAATGGAGAAAGTAGGCAGGGAACCTTTTCTCTCTCTCCCATAATACTAGAACTTGCGGCCACCTACTGCAGTTGATTGGTGGTACATTCAGGACAGATAAAAGGAAGTACTTCTTCACTCCAGAAGTAATTAACATGTAGAATTAACAGTTGAAGTCAAGTTAGCGATGGTCGTTCATTTAATAGGCTTAAAAGGAGACTAGACAAATTCATGGAGGATAAGAACATAATAAAGGCCATGCTGGATCAGACCAAAGTCCCTCAAGTCCAGCCGTCTGTTCACACGGTGGCCAACCAGGTGCCTCTAGGAAGCCCACAAGCAAGACGACTGCAGCAGCATTCTCCTGCCTGTGTGCCACAGCACCTAATGGTGCTGTACGGCCACTATGACTAAAATGGAACCTCTGTGTTCAGAGACAGTAAGTCCCTACCAGTGAGGTGTGGGGGGAACATCAGGGGGAGACTTTGACCTTCATATATGCCTTCTGGAGGCATCTAGTTGGCCACTGTATGAAACAGGATCCTGGTCTAAATGAACCATTGGTGTGATTCATCATAGTTGCTTTTATGTTCTTGTGGTCTCAGTGCAATTTTCCGTTCCAGAATCGTGTTTTCATGCAGTTAATAACTTTAAAGAGAGCAAATCCTACTTGTAGGAGGTTTAAATGTTCTTTGTCCCTCTGCTTGAAATATGTGCTAACACTATTAGAAAATAAGTTGTGCTCTCTCTCTCTTCCATGGTTTCATTGATATACATTGCCACTGCAATGTGACAGTTAGAGATAGCGCCTATCATTCCATTAGATACAATACCTTTTTATGTATTAATTTTAACTTCAACTAACTGGTCCTCGATTTTGTTATCCAGCTTTATGAGCCAGCATGGTGTAGTGGTTAAGAGTGGTGGTGTGAGAGTCTCAACCTAGCTGTGCTAACTTCGCAAAATCACTTGCTCAGACTTGGATGCAGAAACAAAGGATTTATTGAAGACTTCAGATAGTACAAGACAGACACGGGTTTGAAGTTGCAAGGGAGCTAGCTTATCGGGGTTACAGAATATATCTACTACAAGGCTCTTCTGTCGTGGGAAGTTACAAGATAGATTGGTGCAATACAAAACATCAAACGGGTCCCAGAGAGACTGTTAGGACTATCAGATTCCCAAGGCCATATTCGGCCCGAGGGAGTGCATACAGGAAGCGCAGCAGGGGAGGGCAAGAGTGGCCCCTGGGAAAGGCAGATGAGGCGCCGGGGCCCAGGAAGGCAAGGGAGGTGTGAACTGCTTTTACGAGTTCAAAGGATCAGAGATAGAGGAAGAAGAAAGGGGAAGGGGAGTCAGAGACACATGGCCCTCACAGGTGGACTCTAAAGTGGAGAACCGGACTCTAATCTGGCGAACCGGGTTGGTTTCCCCACTCCTCCACCGGAAGCCAGCTGAGTGACCTTGGGCTAGTCAAAGTTCTCTCTGAACTCTCTCAGCCTCGCCTACCTCACAAGGTATCTGCTGTGAGGAGAGGAAGGGAAGGTGATTGTAAGCCGCTCCGAGACTCCTTAAAGGTAGAGAAAATCGGCACATAAAAACCATCTATTCTTCTTCTCCTTCTCCGCCTCCTCCTCCTCCACTAGAAGGGAGGCAGGATCCCTCTGACCAAGCAAAATGGCTATGCTGGGAATCATGGGTCTTGGGTAGATAAAAGCCATGTGAGGTAGGGATTGTATTAAGGAGGAGAATTGGGGGAAACAGTGGCTTGGATCCACTCAGATGTTTCACTGATTCAAAAATCAACCTAGTTAAGTAGCCTGAATGCTTGTGGTGTTATAGAATCATAGAGTTGGAAGGGACCATCAGGTTCATCTAGCCCAACCCCATGCACAATGCAGGAAATTCACAACTACCTCTCCCCCCTACACACACACCAGTGACCCCATACTCCATGCCCAGAAGATGGCCAAGATGCCCTCCCTCTCATCATCTGCTTAAGGTCATAGAATCAGCATTGCTGACAGATGCCCATCTAGCCTCTGCTTAAAAACCTCCAGGGAAGGAGCACTTACCACCTCCCGAGGAAGCCTGTTCCACTGAGGAACCACTCTAACTATTAGAAAACTCTTAATGTCTAGATGGAAACTCTTTTGATTTAATTTCAACCCCTTGGTTCTGGTCTGACCTTCTGAGGCAACAGAAAACAACTCGGCACCCTCCCCTATATGACAGCCCTTCAGGTACTTGAAGATGGTTCTCATATCCCCTCTCAATCTTCTCCTCTTCAGGCTAAACGTACCCAGCTCCTTCAATCTTTCCTCATAGGACTTGGCTTCCAGACCTCTCACCATCTTTGATGCACAGCCAAGTTCAGACACCTGGAGGTTAATTTATGTTACAGTCGGTTCCGGGGTGTCAACATGTAAATAAACCCCTGTGGGTTGTTTTAGGGTGAGCTTACTTAGGATCTCTCTTGGGCAAGCATATGGCGCCGTGAAAGTGGTCCTGGAAGGGTATCCATTTTAGTGAGGCAAATGCTAATAAAATCGCCTTGTGGCTTCAGGGGAAATTCTGCTCAAAGAAATGAATAGAAGGATAGGCGTTGATAGAATATATAAAGCAAAGGCATCAAACATAAGGCCCACAGGCTGGATCCGGTCCCTTGAGAGCTTTCATCCGTCCTGAGAGCCAGCCGAGGCAAACACCCACCCCACTCTTGATCTGGGCTGGCGAGGCATGGCCCGGCTCGACCAAGTGACGTTTATGTCATATCCAGCCCTCTTTTTTAAAATTATTATTACTTATTCTAGGGTACAGAAATATAAGGGGGGGAGAGACATGGGGAAGGAGAACATGGCTTTTTGTTTCAGTTTTGTCTGGTCCCACCTTCCAACTTAACGCTGCAACTTCAACCCCTTAGTAAAATTGCTAGTCTTAAATAAATGATCCTGTCACAAATTATTTTGTTATTTCGTTACCATTTTACATGCAAAATAAACTAGGCCGACCAGTCATAGATAGAATTATAGAGTTGGAAGGGATCACCAGGGTCATCTAGTCCAACCCCCTGCACAGTCAATTAGCTAAATACAACCATCAAGCATATAAACATTTGCCTTGACTTTTAATTTCATCATGACTTTTAACTATGTCTAGTATCCCCCACACTACTGTTAACTCTACATATCATGCATGTCTATCAAAAAAACAGTTGCCATCTCAACTTGTGGCCATCAATTGGTCCTCATAACAATTGGGTGTGACACCCCTGATATAGAGTATTGGTACGGAAATAAGAATATGCCTGGTAGTCCCCAGAGAATTTTGGTAGAATTCATAAAGCAAGGGTTTATTTAAATTAGCCGTAGTGTGAATTTGCGAAGGGGGTGGGGCAGGAATCTAAGTTACCAGCTAGATGTCTGAAACTTGGGGAAAAAATCTCAGCTGTTTCACTTAGCGTGCAAAGGAAATGTTATGATACCAAAGACATGAGTGAAAAATTTCCTAACTTTTCTTAGATGCGTTATACACAGTTGATTACCTTAATGAGACCAAAACCCGCATTTACTGCAAGAATGTTGGTTCCTGGAGTTTATTGGAGGAACACCAGCCGCTTCTGGAATGAGAGATAAGAGAGGAAGAAATTAAGCATAAAATTATTTTAAAAAATCACAAAAGCTCTGGGCAGTGTCCCACCACGTTCAAGGGGACTTCAGCGTGCGCTTAAAACTCTCTCCTAGTTAAACCAAAGGGACTTCAGATGCTTCACTTTGGCTGGATCATGACTATAGTTTAGATGCATTCTGGTGAGGAATTTTCTATCCAGTTTAGGGACCTGTTATGTCCTCGTTCGTAATCCCTTTTAAACGACGTCCTGAATGGGGTCTTATCCCAGACACGGTATCTGGCTTGGCTTACAGCTGTTTCCTTGCCAAGGAAATTCCCCCAAGTGCCTGGGATTGTACTAGCCCATTACACTTCTAAATGAACACGCTGAGCTCTGCTTTGCTGTCCTTATGCCAGAAAAAAAGTGTGGCGATTTGCTCTTCGGGGCAAAAAATAATATCACATGGGATTTCCATCAGTCAGGGGACTCGTAAAAGTTCTTGAATGCTGCATTTACTATATGGTGAATTGGAATGGCCTTTCCTGATTAACTTTTTTAAAAAAAATATTTATTTAAAGTTTTTACAAACAAACATACATACATACATTCTCAATCATCCATATGCAATGTGAACGGTCTTTCGGGGAGTTCATTTTGAATTAGTACTCGTGTCAAACTGAACATTTCTTTAATCATGAGTCTACTTAAATCCAGTATCCATACTTCCTCTACTTTCTAAGCTAGGGGTGGGGAATATCAGGCCCGGGGGCCGTTTAAGGCCTGCAAAATCATTTGGTCTGGCCCTTTGTTGGTCCTAGGGTTGCCAGGTGCCCGCTGGTGGCGGGAAAACCCCCGGCAATTTACCCCTCTGCCCGCTGACCACCTGAGAGTCGGCGGGCAAACGTCCATGCGCGCGCTGATGCACCGACGCACCACTTCCAGTTTACAACCGGAAGTGCCGCCTCGCGATGAGCCTTATGCCACTCTTAGTTTGAGTGGTATAAGGCTCCTGCGAGGCGGAACCTCCGGTTAACAACCGGAAGTGGCGCATCGGCGCGCACACGCACAATCCTGAGGTCTGCCCCAAAAGCCTCCCGCCAAAGGTAAGGGGGAACCTGGCAACCCTAGTTGGTCCTGGCAGATCTCTAGCTCAGAAGGATCTAAGACTGGTGATCCGCCCCCTCCTGCGGACAGGAATAGCCTCTATGTGAGTTTGTTTTGCTGAGAAAAGGAACCTTTCCACCCTCCCTTGCAGAAGAGTTGTTAGCTATGGAGCTGCTAGGACCGCCCAAGAAACTGTGTTAACCCTTTCCCACCTGGGCCTTGGAGGAACGTATTCCCTCTGTACTACAAGAGGGCTGGGGGTAGAAGTGGCGACAATGGAAAATTTAAAGGGGGCAGAGCCAGAATGCGGGGGGGGGGGGTTCTTAGCCAGTGTGTCCTCATTTCATCTCTGCAAGCGAAGGTAGCAAAGCCAGCTGTAGAATCCAGCCCTGAGCTAGTCCGGCGTGTGGCTGGACAGCTACGCCCGGCTGGTTCAACAGACCATCCTGTGCCACCAGGTGGGCAAGTGCGCCACCGGTTGGATGCCTGCCTTCTTGCCCACATGGGAGCGGGGGTCATCTGGGCAACTACCTGCTTGGGGTTTGGTCGGCTAATTTGTAAGTTGATAATTTTGTATGGCCCGCGAATGATGTTATAGATATCCAAATGGCCCTTGGCGGAAAAAAGGTTTCCCACCCCTGTTCTAAGCTGACTATAAAAACTATACTTAATGTTTAATACTTAATACAGTTCTTGTTTTTGCAATCTGTGCTTTACTTTTATTCTTCATCTGCTGCTCTAAACTTGACTATTACATCAATACAATATTTCAGCCACTTTGATATTAATGTTCTTTACATATTGCCGTATCTCCACCCTTCTTTACTAGTATTACTAAGTTCTGTTTTCTACTTCACGTATTTGAAATAGGGTGCCCATTTCTTCTGAAATTCTTTGATCGTTCTGCCCTGAACCAAGTTGGGTAATCTGGCCATCGCTGTGTATCCTGCCATTTCTCCATATCTGGAATTTCTTCTTGTTTCCAAAATGCTTGGTCACTTTACCCTCCTTTAATCCCTGTTTCAGCCAGGATTCAGCCAGAATGGAACACATGTGTTTCGCCTAATGTGCGTTCGATCCTGGCTAAAACAGGGATTAAAGGAGGATAAAGTGACCATGCCTAGTCGCTGCCAATATTAATCTCGCTGCTGTGATCATATAGCTCAGTGGTTCCCAAAGTGGGCAGTACCAGGGGGGGATGACCTAGGGGGGCACTAAGAGGCAAGGGGGCAGCAGGGGGGCTCTAGAGGTGGGCCCCTTCAACTGTATTGTTCACTAGTTTACAATAGATCAAGCTATGGCACCGTGCTGGCAAATTTGGTGGAAACTATCAGAATTCCTCCCCCCACCAGACTTTGAAGAGCTGGTACCACTGGATCAAGTTCATCAGTTGTGTTGAATCAATTTCAACTAAATAGTTTTAATTTGATTTTTAATAGATGTGCAATTAATTGTAACTGTTTTGAAATTGTATTGTTGTTATCTTCTTTAGTGAGTCGTGCAAACCCCTATTTTGAATAATGCTTTTTATTGGATAGGGTAGGGGGGCGCCGGGTTTCAGTTTGTGGAACCAAGGGGGCTGTGGCCTGAAAAGTTTGGGAACCACTGATATAGCTGAACAAGTCTCTATAATCCTTATCCCTGATTAACTTTTCGAAAGTCTTTAAATTGAAAAAAAGAGATCTTATCGAGTTCTGTTCTCTGTGCCCCCGTCTGCAGAAGTAAGATGGGTGGTGGGGACCAGAGACGAGGCTTTTTCAGGGGTGGCCCCCCAACTTTGGAATGCCTCCCCCTGGAGGCTCATTTGCTGCCTACCTTATTTTTCTTCAGTGGCTCAGCCTGAACATTTCATTTTATCCAGGCTTTCAAACTAAGGGGTTTTGCCTTTTTAAGTTGTTTTATGGTCTGCGACTGGCTTGACAAGTGCTCTGACAACATTATTTTAGGGCACGGGGTGTTTGTTTTATGCAGTTTTGATTGCTTTGGCTTGGCTTGTATTTAATTTTTTTAAAATATTGTCTTGTGTTAGTGTTTGAGTTGTAAGCTGCCTAGAGTAGGTGTCTGGGGGAGCAGGATTGCCGTATGCCTGCTGAGGTGGGATTGTAGGGGAGTAGGGTTACCCACCTGCACTCTCGTGGCTGGTGGGAGAATTTAAAAAGACAACCCAGCTAATTTTCTGCACTGCTGGTGAACATGCCCAAAAGTTAGTTTATTTTGGGACAAGATCTTGCGAGAGATAGAATTAATCATGCAACACAAAGTCCCTCATGGTGCCTTAATTGCCTTACTAGAAAAAAATTAATATGCCAACCCGGTTCACCGGATTAGTGTCTTCCGCGCATGTGGACGAGTTGGGAATCAAACCCAGTTCTCCAGATTAGAGTCCCGTGAACACACATGAACACATGAAGCTGCCTTCTACTGAATCAGACCCTCGGTCCATCAAAGTCAGTATTGTCTACTCAGACCGGTAGCGGCTCTCCGGGGTCTCAGGCAGGGGTCTTTCACATCACCTACTTGCCCGGTCCCTTTAACTGGAGATGCCGGGGACTGAAACTGGGCCCTTCTGCATCCCAAGCAGATGCTCTACCACTGAGTCACGGCCCCTCTCCAAGGTCTCAGGCAGAGGTCTTTCATGTCACCTACCTGCCTAGTCCCTTTAACTGGAGATGCCAAGGATTGAACCTGGGACCTTCTGCATGCCAAGCAGATGCTCTACCACTGAGCCACGGCCCCTCTCCAAGGTCTCAGGCAGAGGTTTTTCTCGTCACCTACCTGCCCAGTCCCTTGAACTGGAGATGCCGGGGATTGAACCTGGGGACCTTCTGCATGCCAAGCAGATGCTCTACCATTGAGCCACAGCTCCTCCCACCGCTCTTAACCACCACACCACGCTGGCTCTCATGCTGTCCTGATGTATCAGTTCCTTGTGTAGTGTGATGCCCCTGTGGTCTGGTGGTCAGGAAACAACTCAGAAATATATAGCCCGAAGCCTTTAATAAGAAGAAATCCCATGTGGAACTGACCTTAGGCCTTGAAGAAGATCTAAAAATTAGTATGGCGCACCGGTCTGTTTTTATTATTTAACGCCGCTAAGCAAACTTGGTATGCTATTTCTCTCTCTCTCTCTCTCTCTCTCTCTCTTAAAGCAGTTGATTGGATACATGATCGTAGCTTCTTAAAATGGTCCACTGGGTGGTATTCGCAAATGGAATTTGTTTAGGGCATCTGAGCAGACATTTGTTCAGCAAAGACCTTTCCTGAATAATAGATCACTCCGAGATAGCTCTGCAGCTCTTGCGTGCATAGAGGAGGGATGATAAAGATGTAACCCCAACGTGCCGCCGCACAAGAGGGATTCAGGCACAGGGGGATTCGCTCATCGTATCCTTGCAGTAAAAAGGGCAAAAAAAAAAGAGGAATGTCTTAGGCCTCAGACTTGAAGCCTAAGCTGGTGCTTAACTTCTTGGGAAGGCTTGGAGATGCTTAGGTGAGGTGTGTTCTGAAAGCCAGCGTGGTGTAGGGGTTAAGAACGGTGGTTTGGAGCAGTGGACTCTGATCTGGAGAACCGGGTTGGATTCCCCACGCCTCCACTTACTGCCCCGTGGTGCAGAGTGGTAAGCTGCAGTACTGTAGTCGAAAGCGCTGCTCACAACCTGAGTTCGATCCCGACGGAAGTCGGTTTCAGGTAGCCGGCTCAGGGTTGACTTCCATCCTTCCGAGGTCGGTAAAAGGACTCCCCAGCTTGCTGGGGGCAAAGTGTAGATGACTGGGGAAGGCAATGACAAACCAACCCGGAAACACAGTCTGTCTAGTAAACATCGGGATGTGACGTCACCCCATGGGTCAGTAATGACCCAGTGCTTGCACAGGGGACTACCTTTACCTTTAAGTGTATATTATGCGGTGTTATACCCAGAAATTTCATAGCAACTTACTTTCTGTGAGTTTTCTTGACCCGAAAGAGTGGGGCCTCCAGTCTGGGCACTCCCTTGCGCTGCCTGTGAATTTCTTGGTTGCCGTAGCCGAAGTGAGAATAGTAACACTAACCTTCCCAGAGATCACACATGCATAAACCACACAAACTATAGAAAGAAGAACAGCCGCACCATGCTGGTTCTAAGGTGCTACTTAAATCGAATCTTCCTCTTCTGCTGCAGAACAACACGACTACCCTGTGAAATGACGTCCTTAAAAAGTACAAAGAACGACGAACAAAGAAAATAAAGAGGTATAATAACAAGACCTCTGCCGGTACGTGCTGAATTCGGTTCTGTCGTGGGCACAAAATTGTGCCGAGACGGCTTTCCGGGTCAGGGTAACTCATTTCGGCAGCCCATCCCATAGTTCTGATGTTTTTGTCTACATCCAGTTTGATGACTTGAATTTAGAAAATTACAAAATTACGATGCTGATTCTCTGAATTAAAAAAGGCAGTCAGGGAAATCTGAAAGCACAGGTAATATGACATGAACATAAGAACATAAGAAAGGCCCTGCTGGATCAGACCAAGGTCCATCAAGTCTAGCAGTCTGTTCATACAGTGGCCAACCAACCAAGTGTCTACGGGTTGCTAGGTGCTGTAGGTCGGCCATGAGAGAGGCCAAAGCTCACAGTGAGGCGAGGCTGGCCAGGGAGGCTCGCTACAGCAAGAAAAGCTTCTCCACATATGTGAGGAGCAAATGCAGTGTAAAAGAGGCAATAGGCCTCTTGTTGGGTGAAGTTGGAGACACTCTGACAGAGGACAGAGCAGAAAGTCTCAATGCCTATTTTGCCTCCATTTTCCCCCTGAGAGCCAGCATGGTGTAGTGGTTTAGAGCGGTGGTTTGGAGCAGCGGACTCTGATCTGGAGAACCGGGTTCGATTCCCCACTCCTCCACATGAGCGGCGGAGGCTCATCTGGTGAACTGGATTTGTTTCCCCGCTCCTCCACATGAAGCCAGCTGGGTGACCTTGGGCTAGTCACAGCTCTCTTAGAGCTCTCTCAGCCCCACCTACCTCACAGGGTGTCTGTTGTGGGTAGGGGAGGGAAGGTGATTGTAAGCCGGTTCAATTCTCTCTTGAGTGGTAAAGAAAGTCAGCATATAAAAACCAACTCCTCCTCCTTTTCCTCCTCCTCCTCTCATCTAGAGATGGTAGTAGGCAAAGCATGATGCCCGGGCTGCTAGTTGACATGGACAGAGAGGTAGTTGAGAAGCACCTGGCTGCATCGGATGAGTACAAACCCTCCGGGCCAGATGGTATGCACCCAAGATAACTTCCTAGAGCAGGAGTGGGGAACGTCTGGCCCAGGGGCCGTCTAAGGCCTGCGAAGTCTTTTGGTCTGGCCCTTCGCGGGTCCTGGCAGGTATCTAGCTCAGAAGCATCTAAGACTGGTGATCTGCCCCCTCCTGCAGACAGAAATAGCCTCTACTCAAGGCAGATGTGAGTTTTTTTTGCAGAGAAAAGGAACCTTTTTCCCCCCTTGCAGAAGAGTCCTTAGCTATGAAGCTGCTAGGACTGCCCAAGAAATTGTTAACCCTTTCCCACCCGGGCCATGGAGAAACATATTCCCAAGAGGGCTGGGGGCGGAAGTGGCAACAATGGAGGGGTTAATGGGGGCAGGGCCAGAATGCGCGGGGCGGGCGGGTTCTTAGCCAGTGTGTCCTCATTTCATCCCTGCAGGCGGAGGTAGCAGGAGCTGGCTGTAGAATCCGGCCCCAACCATGCGGAGAAAGAGCAACTGTGGCATGCGGCTGGACGGCTCCGCCCGGCTGGTGCAACAGACCATCTTGTGCCACCAGGTGGGCAAGTGCGCCACCGGTTGGATGCCTGCCTACTTGCCTGTCCTGGGGGGGGCATCTGGGGCAGCTGCCTGCTTGGGGCTTGGTCAGCTAATTTGTAAGTTGATAATTTTGTATGGCCCGCAAATTATGTTATAAATATCCAAATGGCCCTTGGCGGAAAAAAGGTTCCCCAGCCCTGTTCTAGAGAGCTTCCAGGAGCCTTTGTCCCTCATCTTCCAGACGTCTTGGAAAATGGGAGATGTACCACAAGACTGGTGGAGGGAAAAAGTTATCCCAGTTTTCAAAAAAGGGAGGACAGATGACCCAGGAAACTACAGGCCAGTCAGTCTGACCTCTGTCCGGGGGAAGATACTGGAGCATATTTTAAAGGGATCTGTCCGTGAGCCCCTGAAGGACAACTTGGTGATCCGGGGAAGTCAGCATGGATTGGCCCCGCCACACCAACCTCATAATCCTTGTTTGATCAAGTGATGAGTTTACTGGATCCCCTTCCAGCTCTGTGAGTCCAGCTGGCAACTTTTAAAAGTAATCACGGTCACCTGTGACAAACAGCCATCGCTATGCGTCCTGTTGTGATGCTTGTGTAACGTTTTTGCCTGCTTGCCAGGCTCATGCACGTAGTCATAAACAATGCCGCATTAATGTTCTGATGATCACCTCCATAAGGTAATACGTGAGTCACTAATGACTGGATTGAGCCGGAAGGTGGGAGAGTTGTGGGGGAAGGCAGCGTCCCGGGAGAAAAATTTAAAAGTAGTAGAACTGTAGTTTGAGTAATTGTGAGAAACTCCGTGGTCGGGACTTCCTGTGAATAGACGATGTAGAAGGAGGAGGAGGAGTTGGTTTTTATATGCCGACTTTCTCTACCACTTAAGGGAGACTCAAACCTGCTTACAATCCCCTTCCCTTCCCCTCCCCACAACAGACACCCTGGGAGGCAGGTGGGGCTGAGAGATCTGTGACTAGCCCAAGGTCCCCCAACTAGCCCCAGGTCACCCAGCTGGCTTCACGTGTAGGAGTGGGGAATCAAACCCGGTTCTCCAGATCAGACTCCACCGCTCTATACCACTGCTCTTAACCACTATACCATGCAAACTCTTATTCTTTTTAATTTTGCTCCCTAGGACAGTGGCATCCCTCACCCCCGGGCCCCAATTTCTTCCCGTTGACTAGCTGAGCATTGTCAGGCAAGGGCAGCGATTGGGCGGCAGCCTCTCACCATAAGCGGTCGAAGGGGAACCATAAGCAGGAAGCCATTGTGGTTAGAGAGTCAGGCTAGGACCTGGGAGACATGGGTTTGAATCACGAGTCTTCCTTAAATTTGCTGGGTCACCTTGAGAGAAGCACCTGCTCTCCGCTAAGGGTTTTCTTGTGGGGGGAAAAGGGGGAGGAGAACTGTGTTTGCTCCTCTGGGTTCCATGGAGGAAGGATGAGATAGAAATGGGTGGGTAGGTAGATAGCGGAGTATAGGAACGAGCCAGGAAGGTGTAGTGGTTAAGAGCGGCGGACTCTAATCTGGAGAACCGGGTTTGATCCCCCACTCCTCCACATGAGCGGCGGACTCCAATCTGGACAACCCGGGTTTGATTCCCCATTCCTCCAAATGAGTGGCGGACTCTAAGCTGGTGAACCGGGTTGGTTTCCCCCACTCCTTCACATCAGGCTCCTCCCTCTTTGCCACCGGTGCAAGGTTTTTGGGGCGGAGCCTGAAGAGAGCAGGGCTTGGAGAGGGGAGGGACTTCAATGCCACAGAGCCCAATGGCCAAAGCAGCCACTTTCTCCAGGGGAACTGATCTTGCTCAGTTGCAACAGGCTGGAGATCAGTTGCAACAGCAGGAGATCTCCAGCTAGTACCTGGAGGCTGGCAACTCTGTCTGTGTAGAACAGTGGTTCCCAACCTTTTTTTGACCAGGGACCACTAGGACTTTTTTGTTCGGTGCAGGGACCCCAAGGTTCAAAATAAAAATTCCGAGAATTTGAAAATAAACTTTAATCATAACTGTTAGTTAAACATTAAACTTAGAATTATATTTGAATATATATATTTTATAATAGAGAACTTTTAATTGAAAATATTAATTTATTATGGGTTTATAACTTTGTTTCGCAGACCTTAATTTAGTTCTCGCGGACCCCTGGGGGTCCATGGACCCCTGGTTGGGAACCAGTGGTGTAGAAGAAGCCATATGAAGTCTCGTCTTGACTTGTTATGGAGGCTGCTGAAGATGGAGAGGGCTGGCTTGTGTTGTTCTTCCAGCAGCCTCTCTTCCCATTCTTTTCCTAGCAGGTTCTTGTTGGAGGCATTGAGGATGGTACAATGGTCTTGATAAGAAGCTGAGAAACCGAGAGGCCTTCATTATGCAGGACGGCCGCTAGGTGTTTTCCAAAGGACTTCTGAGGCACCGATGAATAAGATTTCTTCCTTTTGATTTCATCTCCTTGTATAGCAAGCCTGTCTTTGACGGGAGGGAAGCGGGGAGCCTGGGAAATTAATTCATTTTCTTTTAAGTTGCCACGGGCCGAGTGCTGTCGACGTTGGTTAGTTGTTGTCAATACTTCTGGAAGTTAAAAGGTCTCTCCCTAATTAAGAGCAGACTGGTGTTCCTTTCCTGACTCTAAAAATCTCCCCTTTAAAAAAATTCATTGCTGCTTTTAAGTTCAAATATTTGTCGCGAGAAAGTGTGTATATAAATGGTATGAAAATGGTTTTTTTTCAAGTACAGAAGCAGATTTATGTTGATGCAGACTTTAATGTTTTCCATCAGATATCATGACTTCAGCTCTCTCAGCCCCACAGGGTGTCTGTTGTGGGGAGGGGAAGTAGGGTTGCCAACCTCCAGGTAATAGCAGGAGATCCCCTCCTATTACAACTGATCTCCAGCCGATAGAGATCCGTTCACCTGTAGAAAATGGCTGCTTTGGCCATTGGACTCTATGGCATTTAAGTCCCTCCCCTCCCAAACCCCGCTTTCCTCAGGCTCTGCCCAAAAAATCTCCCGCCAGTGGCAAAGAGGGACCTGGCAACCCTAAGGGGAAAGTGATTGTAAGCTGGTTCTTCCTGAAATGGTAGAGAAAGTCGGCATATACAAACCAACTACTCTTCTTCTTCTCCTTCTCCTTCTTCTCCTCCTTCTCCTCCTCCTCCTTGTCCACCTCCTCTTTCTTCTTGTTCTTCCTTCTCCTCCTCCTCCTCCTTCTCCTCCTGCTCCTCCTCCTTCTTCTTCTCCTCCTCCTCCTCTTCCTCTTCTTCCTCTTCCTCCTCCTTCTCCTTCTATCTCTCTCAGCCTTGACTATCTTGTAGGGTTGTCATGGGAATAAAATGGAGAAGGAGAGAGCCCTGCGCTCCTTGGAAGAAGGGTAGGATAAAGATACTGCAGGTAGAACCATTGGGGCCTGGAAACGTTGGCCGCAGTCCAGCCAGGTTAAGCTCTTCTAGGTTCCATTCAGCTCAGTGGGAGAATTAAGCCTGCCTTTCAATCTCTTCTATATAAATCAATGAAAGTACTTAACTTTTTGGCTGGATTGGGCCTGCTGTATTGAAATGGGCTAACAGAGAGCTTGGTGTGGCTTTTTTTTTTTTTAAATCTCCTTTAGTGCGGTGTGCCCCGCTGCTTCAATAATGCAAATTGGCACGGCTTTACTTTCTCAGAAGGCGTTTGCCAGAATACAGCATCTCATGTTCTGGCTTGGCAATCAGGTTTTATATTATTAAAAGAGAACATAAATTATCATTTTGTGGTCCAGAGCCATAAAAAATGTAAGTTGTCACCGTTTCTTCCTCTCCTTCTCCCAAGACTGATTCCTGAATAAAGTACGCACATTAAATTTGGTCTAAGGAAAGATGCATATATAATTTAATTTGCATACATTAAAAACGTAGTTTCATTAATGATTTAAGATTCTCTTATGTTTGGAAGCCTTCCACGTTTCTCCCCGCCCCCCTTTGAACTGCTCCCACACTGTCTTTGGTACTACTGCTTTTATATTACCAAATGATATTGGTAACTTGTGTTGCCAACTCCAGGTTGGGAAATACCAGGAGATTTGGAGGTGGAACCTGGATAGGGCAGAGTATGGGGAGAGGTGGAATCTCAGCAGGGTATAATGCCAGAGTCAACCTTTGAAAGCAGCCATGTTCTCCAGGGGATTTGATCACTGTAGTCTGCAGATCAGGTGAACACGTGAACACATGAAGCTGCCTTATACTGAATCAGACCCTCGGTCCATCAGAAAAGAAGAAGAATTGGTTTTTATATGCCGACTTTCTCTACCACTTAAGGGAGACTCAAACTGGCTTACAATCACCCTCCCTTCCCCACAACAGACACCCTGTGAGGTAGATGGGGCTGAGAGAGCTCTAAGAGAGCTGAGACTTGCCCAAGGTTACCCAGCTGGCTTCGTGTGGAGGAGTGGGGAAACAAATGCAGTTCACCAGATTACCCTCCGCCACTCATGTGGAGGAGTGGGGAATCGAACCCGGTTCTCGAGATCAGAGTCTACCGCTTCAAACCACCACTCTTAAACCCTACACCACGCTGGCTGAGGAGTGTCAGTATTGTCTACTGAGACTGGCAGCAGCTCTCCAGGGTCTCAGGCAGGGGTCTTTCACATCACCTACCAGCCTAGTCCCTTTAACTCGAAATGCCAGGGATTGAACCTGGGACCTTCTGCATGCCAAGCACTACCACTGAGCCCCAGTCCCTCCTCTCAATTTGTAAATACTTCTAACTAGTATCAACCAGAGAAAGACACAACAGTGGTTGACCCTAATGAATAATAGAACAAGAGAGGGGAAAAGTTTCAAAAATGTTGAAGCTGTGGGAAGAGATTTTGTGTGTGTGTGTGTGTTGGGACAAATTAAACACAACATTTGTCTACCCTAGACAATGTACTACTTGAACCATTTGAAATGCATGTACAATAGACTGTTGGACATATTTATGAAAGTTATAATTTATAAATGCCTCAGTTTTCTACAAGCAAAACTGCACATGCACCCAATACTAGAGAGAGAACTGCAAACTGCTACCTTAGCACATGTATCTTTGTTTTTGCCACCCAAGAAGTAGGAAACAATAGAAGTTGAAAACAGACAACACAAATGTTGTAGTAAGCAAATGAACATGTGCCATTGGGATAGAAGCCGCCTCATAAAGTCACAATAGGGCTAGCAGCATATTTGAATGTTGAGTAAATATTTACACCATTGGAAGCTTTGGATACCACACTGAACTCTTCAACCATTTACATTATAGCACATTAAATTGTGGACAATTAAATTAAACTATTAATAGCTCTTCAAAAAGTATATTGTCCTCATCTAATTCTGTAGATTCTTACACATACCTTTTCCTACTATACATTTTGAGTTACATTTTGTTCTTAATTTTTTTTCATTTGTCGTTAAAGATAAAATGTTTCATGTATATCAGTATTTCAAATCTGAATTTTCCCACATGTACGTTAGCCATCCGGGCTCTACTGCAGTCTTTCTTAAACCTGCTTTGCTGTGAAGTTTTGAGAAAGATCAGAAGAAAGCTGGAGAAGAACCGGGAGGATATCACAGAGCTTGAGAAGGTGCAATAAAGAGCAACCAAAATGATCAGGGGACTAGAGCAACTGCCCTATGAGGAGCGGTTAAAACGCGTAGGGCTGTTTAGCTTGGAAAGAAGGTGGTTAAGGGGAGACATGATAGAGGTCTATAAAATTATGCCTGGTATGGAGAGAGTGGACAGGGAGAAGCTTTTCTCCCTCTCCCGTAATACCAGAACGCAGGGTCATCTTCTGAAGCTGGAGGGGGAGAGATTCAAAACAGATAAAAGGAAGTCTTTCTTCACACAACGCGTAGTTAAATTGTGGAACTCCCTGCCCCAGGATGTGGTGATGGCTGCCAACTCGGAAGGCTTGAAGAGGAGAGTGGACGTGTTCATGGAGGAGAGGGCTATTCATGGCTACTAGTTAAAATGGATACTAGTCATGATGCATACCTATTCTCTTCAGGATCAGAGGAGCATGCCTATTATCTTAGGTGCTGTGGAACACAGGCAGGATGGTGCTGCCGCAGTGGTCTTGCTTGCGGGCTTCCTGGAGGCACCTGGTTGGCCACTGTATGAACAGACTGCTGGACTTGATGGGCCTTGGTCTGATCCAGCAGGGCCTTTCTTATGTTCTTATGACTTGACGTCACTTTCCACCACAATGACTGGCTAACTTCAGCAGATGATCTCCGCATAACATTGGATAGGAAGACTCTTCATAAGGTAATGGGTATTTTCTGTTAGTAGCTGCACCTGGTTGGCCACTGTGTGAACAGACTGCTGGACTTGATGGGCCTGGGTCTGATCCAGCAGGGCTTTTCTCATGTTCTTATGAGGTGCATGAATCCACCACGGTGTTGTAGGGAAACAGGCGAATCCAATCCTGCTTCCCAACAATGTTGAACAGGGGACAGATAGCCCGTGTGGAGGTGGCCTTTTGTTTATTCCTCGAGTGCGGTTTGCTCATGGAAAAGGGCTGGATTTGTGGCAGCGGCTTTTGCGGTACTGATTTTTGCCCCGTGAAGATTTCCAAAGCGGCGACCTCTTTGCCTCCGGGTGGGGGGGAGTTGGTCAGTTGTGTCTCCTGTCCCTGCTTCCGTGAACGGTGAGGCTTTTGCGGTGGCGGCCATGTCTGATGGCTGCGCGGCTAAGCAATTTTATGCGGTCAGGCGTTTGTTCTCTGGGTTACAGAGTATTAATTTGTGGCTTTATAACAGTCGAACCAGCTTTGTTGGGAAAATGACGAAACGAAGAAAATTAAGCTTAAGGGATTTAAGACAAAACACTACAAGTTGAACGAAATCGGTTTCTCCTAAGAGTCTGTGGTCAATCACGTGTGGGCTACATACAGCCATATACAGTAGCTTTTAAAGCACTTGAACATCGAAAACAAGTATTAATAATTAAAGGATCGGAAAGAACTTGGGCTAAGTACAAATCAGTTTGGGTAAATAAGCTCTGTGTTCTGAAAAGTATTGATTTCACAGGCACAGAAATTATGATTTTTGCCAAATTGTCACATGTTATATGTCAACAGGATTTTTGTGAAAGTACACGTAACTGTTCTATATAAACCCTGATGGAGACGGATGTATTTTGAGAACTCAGAAATTGACTTCTCCATGTATCGATACATTAAAATGGAATTTTCTTAGAGGATCTTGCTCTGTGGCCTGTTTGGGTTATGGCTCCAGCTCTGTTGAACCTGGTAAACAAATAATGCTCCTTCCGCTTCTTTTCTCCAACTTTCAGTAGAAAAAAGCAGTGTGGAACGGGGCAGGGGATCGGTGGGTGCGGTGGGAAGAAGAAGAAGAGTTGGTTTTTATATGCCGACTTTCTCTACCACAGAAGGAAGAATCCAAACCGGCCAACAATCACCTTCCCTTTGCCTCCCCACAACAGACACTCTGCGAGGTAGGTGGGGTTAGAGAGCTGTGACTAGCCCAAGGCTACCCAGCTGACTTCATGTGTCGGAGTGGGGAAACAAATCCAGTTCACCAAATTAGCCTCCACCGCTCATGCGGAGGAGTGGGGAATCAAAGCCTATTCTCCAGATTAGTGCCCGCCGCTCATGGGGAGGAGAGGGGAATCAAACCTGGTTCTCCAGTTTGGAGTCCACTGCTCCAAACCACCGCTCTTAATCTCTACACCACATTGGCTCTCTAGAGCCAGAAAGCACGTCACCCTTTCCCTGTGTTTTTTTGCTCCCAACAGCCCCTCACCTAAGGTGCTTTCTTCATCCACTGAGAAGAGAGATGGGTGCCTCTTGCCCAGTTGGGTGGAAAAACAGCTGGGGAAAGGGAAATTCTGAGTTGAGAAGCAGCCAGAGAGGAGTGGGTTAAGCAGCCTTCTGCACTCAAAAGGGGAGCCGCCTGAGGCTGCCGCAGCTTTGAAAAATGAAAAGTCACAGGGAGAGTTGCATGAGCCTGCACAAGGGACGGTCCAGTCCTCGCCCCGGGGAGTCGCCGTCAAGGCCCGGCTTTCATCCATCCCATGTGATCTTGGCCGGATGGCTTGGGCGTTCTGCGCTCGCCCACAGCTGTAAACAGCAGGCCTCTCCCGCTTTCTCTCTGAGTTGCCGGGTAGTCCCAAAGGACCTGGAAAGATCCGAGAAGGCTCAGGAGATTCAGAAGTCAGACAGGAGTCGGCTGCACAGGAGGAAAGCCGGCCTCGCGGGAGGAAGAAATGGCGAGCAGAACTCGACTGATGGGACGTTTGGGAAGATGTAAGCAGTTCCCAGCTTCCAGCATGATAAGGAACATTTCTCTCTCTCTCTTTGCATCTCCTCTCCTTCTGGGGGGGAAAGCATCTTTAGGAGGGGGACTGTTTCTTACTTCTTTTTCTTTTGTTTCTGTGGCCTTTCTTGGAGCAGCTTGAAACTTCTTGCGTGCGGAGTACGTCACCTGTGCACAACCGGAAAATTTCGACATCTGCTGAGCCAGAATGGGGTGTGCAAGAAAAATGAGCCCCCTCCCAAAGAAAAGGCCATTGAGCAAAGTGTACTTAGTAATCAGGCGGGAAAATGTGAAGGTACCACATTGAGAGGGGCTGTGGCTCAGTGGTAGAGCCTCTGCTTGGCATGCTGAAGGTCCCAGGTTCAATCCACAGCACCTCCAGTTAAAGGGACGAGGCAAGTAGGTGATGTGAAAGACCCCTGCCTGAGACCCCGGAGAGCCGCTGCCGGTCTGAGTAGACAATACTGACTTTGATGAACCAAGGGTCTGATTCAGTAGAAAGCAGCTTCACGTGTTCATGTGTTCACCAGAGCCAGATGCAACCACAAGACACTGCACTATTCTGGAACATGTGAAGAAGAAGAGTGCATGCGTAGAAATTATTTCTACCAGTGGCTCTTCATAGTTAGGCATGATACCTCTGGGAACAAAGTTCATAAGGTGCAGGAATGTGTGTGTGCGCTCTGTCAAGTCACAGCTGACTTATGGCGGCCCCAGAGGGTTTTCAAGGCAATCGATAGACCAGCTCTTCAAAGTCTGGAAAAAAAATTGTGATAGCTTCCACCAAATTTGCCAGCATGGTGCCATAGCTTGATCGATTGTAAATTAGTGAACAACACAGTTGAAGGGGCCCATCTCTAGTGTCCCCCTGCTGCCCCCTTGCCTCTTAGTTCCTCTTAGTGCCCCCTAAGTAATCCCACCGCCCCCCAGGGGGTGGTACTGCCCACTTTGGGAACCACTGGGTAGATTATTATATGGGAAAACATTCCATTGGCTCTAATACTTGGGTGCTTTGAACGCTGGTGTTGACTGAAGTCATACCTAAGATTTCGAGCATTGATTTAATTTGATTTTTTTTGTGCTGAATTGATTAACGTTTCTGTTCGAATCAGGAAGCTGACTGTGCAGAAGATGTGATCTTTTAATTAGCAGATGTCACGATTAGCATTTCTGGCGAGTTGTACTTCAGTATGCACTGCAAAAGACCCATGTTAAACCTGTCAACAAGTCGAACAGAAATACTTTGCTCACAGTCTGAGAGAGAGAGAACAGAATCCACAAGTACCATGGTAACTGACAGATCAACATAAGAAGAACCCTGCTTGATCAGGCCAGTGGTCCATCGAATCCGGCATCTTGTCTCACACAGTGGCCAATGGCTTGCCCTGGAGGGCCAAATAATAGGATATAGAGGTTGAGACCTTGAACACATGAGGCTGCCGTATACTGAATCAGACCCTTGGTCCATCAAAGTCAGTATTGTCTGCTCAGACCGGCAGCGGCTCTCCAGGGTCTCAGGCAGAGGTCTTTCATATCACCTACTTACCTAGTCCCTTTAACTGGAGATGCCGGGGATTGAACCTGGGACCTTCTGCACGCCAAGCAGAAACTCTACCACTGAGCCACAGCCCCTTCCCCTGATATTGCCTGCTGGTGCTGGTATTCAGACGTTTATTGCAGCTGGATGTGGAGCGAAGAAGAAGAAGAGTTGATATTTATACCTCAGTTTTCTCTGCCTTTTTAAGGAGACTCAAACGGACGTACAATTGCCTTCCCTTCCTCTCTCCACAACAGACAGCTTGTGAAGTAGGTGGGGCTGAGAGAGTTCGGAAAGAACTGTGACTAGGCCAAGGTCACCCAGCAGGCTTCATGTGGAGGAGTGGGGAAACGAACCCGGTTCACGAGATTAGATTCCGCCGCCCATGTGGAGGAGTGGGGAATCGAACCCGGTTCTCCAGATCAGAATCCACTGCTTTTAACCACTAGACCACACTGGGTCACCATGGCTAGTAGTCACCGATACACCTGTACTCCACAAATCTGTCTTAATTCCTTTTTAAAGCCTGCGGCCATCGCTACCTCCTCTGGCAGCAAATTCCACATTGTAATCTTTTGTTAAAATGGGCAATTTTGGGGATAATTTAAAATCTAAAAAAGCTGATACCATGGGAGCAATTATGGGTTAGATCCAAAGAGCTGGAAGGGGAGCAGATCGTTCCTGCCTCTCTGTTTACTCTCCAGGCCCCTGTTCTCCACAACAAAGCAACTCTTAGCTAGCCCTGACCTGGATAGCCCAGGCTAGCTCAATCTCGTCCGATCTCGAAAGCTAAGGAGGGTCAGTCCTAGTTCGGATTTGGATGGGAGACCATCAAGGAAGTCCAGGGTTACTATGAGGAGACAGGCAATAGCAAACCACCTCGGAACGTCTCTAGCCTTGAAAACCCTACCAGGGTAGCCATAAGTCAGATGTGGCTTGATGGCAAAAAAGGTATTATGAGACCCTTGGGAACAGCATGGTGGGTAATGAGGTGGGGTGCAGTGGGAAGTCCGTTACAAGTAGGGAGCCGGCGTGGTGTAGTGGTTAAGAGCAGTTGTTTGGAGCGGTGGACTCTAATCTGGAGAACCTGGTTTGATTCCCCGCTCCTCCACATGAGTGGCGGAGGCTAATCTGGTGAACTGGGTTGGTTTCCCCACTCCTACACTTGAAGCCAGCTGGGTGACCTTGGACAAGTCACAACTCTCTCAGCCCCACCTGCCTCACAGGGTGTCTGTTGCGGGCAGGGGAAGGGAAGGTGATTGTAACCCGGTTGGATTCTCCCTTAAGTGGTAGAGAAAGTCAGAATATAAAAACCAACTCTTCTTATGGCCCAGGAACTTTGGACATAACCCCACAGTACAAGTGATATACACCACTTGTTCTCTGAAACCTTATATTGCATTCTTGCAGTGTTTTGTTTGTGCATGACATGGGCACATCAGAGGTACCCTGAAAGCAAAGGGGGGTTGTTGCTACTGGTGGATCCCCTCCCTCCTAGCTCTTGTCCCAGTCCTGAAGAATTGGCCTTGCTTTGTGTGTGTATGTTTGTGTGTGTGTGTATGAGTGTTAGCATTTATCTTCTGTCTCTTCTATCCATGTGTGGATATTGGTTCTTGTAGGTTATCCGGGCTGTGTAACCGTGGTCTTGGAATTTTCTTTCCTGACGTTTCGCCAGCAACTGTGGCAGGCATCTTCAGAGGAGTAACACTGAAGGACAGTGTCTCTCAGTGTCAAGGGTGTAGGAAGATATAGTCAGAAAGGGGTTGGGTTTGAGCTGAGTCATTGTCCTGCAAAAGTAATGTGCTAATCATTGTCCTGTAAGTATCAAGATAATGTGCTAATGACGGTGTGGTATGTTAATATGGAACCATTGTATCCTGAAGTGATCTGTTAATGTGTGAAGTCCAAAGCTAATCTCCATGGCTATTATTGACTATAGTCTTTGTTAGTCTGGAGGTTTTTAGGACAGGAAGCCAAGCCTTATTCATTCTTAAATTCATTCATTCATTCTCTTCTTTTCTGTTAAAGTTGTGCTGATGTTTATGAATTTCAATGGCTTCTCTGTGCAATCTGACAAAATAGTTGGTAGAATTGTCCAGCATTTCAGTGTCTTGGAATAAGACCTTGTGTCCTGTTTGTGTCAGTCCATGTTCAGCCACTGCTGATTTCTCAGGTTGGCCAAGCCTGCAGCATCTTTCATGTTCTTTTATCCTTGTTTGTATGCTGCGTTTTGTGGTCCCGATGTGTGGATAGCCTGGACAGTCTCAGAGTTGGATTCGGGCCGCTCTCAGCCCAAGGTCGGTCTGCTGCCCCCAACGGATTCCATAGTCAATCCTACATTGGGCATCAAACGGAAACATTCCAGAGGTCTTCTCCCCGTGAGGCGTGCAGGCCTGTTGGCCTTATCATGAGCATTGTATATTGCGCTTTGCTTACCACTGATCTCACATGAAACAGCAGCCTTGAAAGATCTGAGGCAAGCACGGAAGGAAGGATTAGGGGCCTGTTCTCCTGCCCCTTGAACAGTCCTCCTTCTCTGCCCACCACAACAGTCTTTGCCTCTTGAGTTCTTCACACAGCATAACATTTTGGAAAATTTCCTCTCGTTGGTATACTTTGTAGCCTCGGTCGTAGGCTCAGTTCAGACATCATGCAAAGCCGTGGTTTAAATTAAGCTAAGTATGGTGACTGCGGTTGTTTGGATGTAGGCCAAGATCTGAAGCCGTAGACTGCAGTTTGGTTTATTGACCACAGTTAGTCTTAACTATGCTTTCACATGATGTGTGAATGCAGACATCTTGGCTGGTTTCCTCAGCGCTGGGATACCAGCTCGGTGTCTGCTAGGGGAACTGCATTGCTTATTCACTGAAAGTAACCCAGCATACTGGCTTGAACTCTTTGCAGGCTGACCAAACTGTTCGTTGAACAACTGGGTCTCTGCTTCTGAGAGACGAACAGGAAGTAAGGCAAACCAGTGGGTGCTTGAACATCTACATTTAAGGAATTTGATCACCTTATGAAAATGATAGGATTTGTCTAGTCTAGATATGGGTATAGTGATTAAGAGCACTGGACTCTAATCTGGTGAACCGGGTTGGTTTCTCCACATGATGCCAGCTGGGTGACCTTGGGCTAGTCACAGTTCTCTCTGAACTACCAGGCAAGTAGGTGATGTGAAAGACCCCTGCCTGAGACCCTGGAGAGCCGCTGCCGGTCTGAGTAGACAATACTAGCTTTGATGGACCTAGGGTCTGGTTCAGTATAAGGCAGCTTCATGTGTTCATATGTTCAAGACTATGATTGTGCAAAGTATTTACAATTGTTTTATAAAGGTTGTGAGCCGCTCTCAGCCTGGTTCATCCAGAAGAGAGTGGCCTAGAAATCCAATAAATAAATAAAATCCAATTCTGAGTTTTTTAAAAATGTTGCAAAAACCCAACTACTTTCCTCCTAGTGTTTGAGGGTGCCGATCACAGTTTATGAGCAAACTGTGATCTAAACAGCGAGGTCATTAACCATTCTCGCCATGAAAGTGTCTGTTAATGATGTTGTAAAGAAGCGCATGGGCACAGCAGTCATGCTTGATGGGTATAAATCTGGTTCATCAGTAAAGGCATAGAACACATTGTTACATTTAGGAATTGGTCCACAGGGAAAGTCCACAGGAGATATGAATGTTCGAACAAGGTGTAGTGGTTAAGAGCAGTTGTATGGAGCGGTGGACTCTAATCTGGAGAACTGGGTTTGCGTCCCCACTCCTCCACATGAGCGGCGGAGGCTAATCTGGTGAACCGGGTTGGTTTCCCCACTTTTACACATAAGGCCAGCTGGATGACCTTGGGCTAGTCACAGCTCTCTCAGCCCCACCTACCTCCCAGGGTGTCTGTTGTGGGGAGGGGAAGATGATTGTAAACCGGTTTGATTCTTCCTTAAGATGGAGAGAAAGTCGGCATATAAAAACCAACTCCTACTCCTCCTCCACCTCCTCCTCTTCCTCCTCTAGCAGGCAAACAAATTTTATCCTCATGCAAAGTATTAAAATGATAGCTGGTACTTGTCAAACTGTGCTTATAGAGGGTGATGCAGACCTTCAAGTTGCCACAGCCGCAGTGAAATGTGCTAAAAAATGCAGCAATGTTGTTACTGAGGCAGAGGCAGATCTCCTAGGCCTTTTGTGCAGCTCTGCTAGTATCGATAATAGTTCCGCTTTACTTCAGAGAAAATAGAAAGCTCCAGGAATCAGCCAGAGTTGTGTAACTTGAAATGTCTGGAGGAAAAACTTGGCTGTGAAAATGCCCTCTACCTACCATATGCACACACTGTTTAGCAGCTGTGAAATGAACACCTCTCGTTTCTTTGGCATTGGAGAACCTTGCGGAAACTTGGCGCTTACTCCGTGGAGCGAGCAGAAGTTTACTACAGTGGAGTGTCCCAAAAACGAATCTTCAGAGCGGCTGTGAAATGAACACCTCTAGTTTCTTTGGGGTTGGAGAACCTTGCAGAAACTTGGCGCTTACTCCTTGGAGAAGAAATTTACTACAGCGGAGTGTCCCAAAAACGAATCTTCAGAGCGGGTGAAAAGGCAGTCCATAGAGTGGAAGCCCGTCTGGTGGGAGTTTGGGCTCGCTGTGTGCCAGGACACTTTTGTGAGGAAGTTGTTGCGAGTGCGTCATTTGTACAAGTCCACGTATTTCCTCCAAGCACACAGGCTGTCCCAGTTCACGGTTTGTGTGTTGAAGATTGCTGGTGGGTAATTTCAGAAAACAGGCTAAGAATCTTGTAACGGCAAATACAGTGCTAAAACCACTGACTGTATTAATAGGAACAGGCGGATATTGACAATGGACGTATTTATTTATTTATTGGATTTTCTTTTGCCCACTCTCTATCTTGGACAAGTCCGGGCTCAGAGCGAGTCACATCCATCAAAAATACAACATATCACATGTAAAAACAAGAAATGCAAGAAAAAAACTCTAACATAAGATTAAAATTTATCAGCAACCAATTTGGGCCAATTTTGCACACTGGTTTATAATTTCTTCACACAATGCATAGTTAAATTGTGGTACTCCCTGCCCCAGGATGGGGTGACGGCTGCCAACTTGGCTTTAAGAGGGGAGTGGACATGTTCGTGGAGGAGAGGGGTATTCATGGCTACTAGTTAAAATGGATACAAGTCATAATGCACACCTATTCTCTCCAGGATCAGAGGAGCATGCTAAATATATTGGGTGCTGTGGAACACAGGCACGATGGTGCCACTGCAGTCGTCTTGTTTGTGGGCTTCCTAGAGGCATCTGGTTGGCCATTGTGTGAACAGACTGCTGTTCCGAGGAGCAGCTGGGAAGGGATCCCACTGACCCATGCCAATTCTCTTGGCGTGGTGTCCATAACATAGAATGCCAATGTGGGTCTGGTTTGCATGTGGGCAGACACAATGCCCAATCTAGTGCCTTCCGGGTGTGCAGAACACCATATCCCATTAGGAGGAAGTCTAAAGGGTCCTAGGAATTGAACCAATGGTTGAGTATCCCTTATCTGGACTTCTTGGGACCAGAAGTGGTCCGTATTTTGGATCTTTCCGTATATTGGAATATTTTGGAATTTTTGCAGATACATAATGAGATATCTCGGGGATGGGACCCAAATTCATTTATGTTTTATATACACTTTATATTCATAGTCTGGATGTAATTTTAAACAATATTTTTAATAATTTTGTGTACACTGGACCATCAGAAAGCAAAGGTGTAACTATCTCGCCAGAATACCTGTGTCAGCTGCTAAATTAGAACAACCACAAACAAATAACGGAAGGCTTTCGGTCTTCACCTACAATGCAATGTACACTGTATTTTACTTTTTTAGGTGAGAGGAAACATAGAAAGCAGGCAGTATGGATCTGCCTGCACGCCGGCTCAAAGGGTCCGGTTTTTGGATCAGTCTGGATATGGGATGTCCGGATAAGGCATACTCTACATGTAGTATTTTCTAAGTTTTTGCCAAAGTTCAGTGCTGTTTTTCATGAGTGGCAGCCACATTTAAAATATGTTTGCTATCTGCAATCCACGAGTTGTTCATTTAAATAACACAGGCTTGGTTACTTTTGCAAGCAGCTTGATGTGGAACCATATTTTTACTAGTGTGGAGAGATAATTCGGGGAGCGGGTGGTCATGATGATAACATTAGGCCTGGATCCCACCCTGGGCTTTACACATGAGCAAGGAAGAGACTGGTATAAACACGTCTAGCCCCTGTCATGGCTAGCATGGCCTTTAGTGTGGAGATTTGGGTTTGCATCATGGTTCATTTTATTGTTTGCAATATATAATACACAGCAGCCAACGTGGCTCAGAAGAGCGTTCCCTTTTCCTCCTCTAGATTGAAATGCCGGTTAATGTTACCATTTATGCAGTTTTTCAAGTTTTCCGTAGTGAGAGCAGAAGGGAAGGTCTATTTGGAAGCTGTTGAGTGATTCTTGGTGATTCTTATTCTGCTGCCCACAATATATCCTTGAACAATGTTTATTGGATTAAAACTAATTAGCTGTTAGGTTAATGAACTTCAGGGTTTTTTTGTGGTAATATTGAGGAGCTGAATATCCTGCTTTTCTGTGTTGCTCTGAAATTAACAGATTTGCCTTTGTTCCCTGGGCCAATTTAGGTGGTTTTTTTTTCTGTTTTATCTGGTATATTCTTGTATACTGATTTCTGATCCTTTGCTTGTTTATATGAATGTGAAATCCTTTGAGCTTCGGGTTGGGGTAAAGGCATTTGTGCGTCTGTAAGGATTACATTTTAAAAGTGTGAGGCTGGCGCAGTTGATCCCTTTGATCGGGCCGGATTGCTTATGCACAATTTTTGTTTGATCCGTTCGCTTTTGCGGGGATTCCATCGAGCGTCGAGGCCGGATCTGTGTTGTGTCAACTGGACACGAGCAATAGAAGTTCCTGAAGGATTTTTATCATGATATTCTGGACGGGAGGGAAGATAAACCATTATCGTCTGGATTTCAGACAAAGAGCTCTGGAATCAGTGTCACTTTGCGGCATATTAAGAATGTTTGGTTGTCTAATCTGCTCAGATATCTTGATTCAGAGCCCGGAACTGATTCACAGACCCTGTCGATCTCGTGATGATGACAGGTTTTGCTTGACAGCTGGGCATTTGAAGTTTCCATGATACGATGGTTCTGGATGTGATTTTTTTTTTTTAAAAAAAATCTTGTGTAGAAAGCTGTTGCAATCTTGTGCAACAAGATAGTCACTATTCCCCACTTTAATGGGTTTTGAGTAGGGTTGCTAGGTCTCTCTTTGCCACTGATGGGAGGTTTTGGGGGTGGAGCCTGAGGAGGGCAGGGTTTGGGGAGGGGAGGGACTTCAATGCCATGGAGTCCAATGGCCAAAGCGGCCATTTTCTCCAGGGGAACTGATCTCTATTGGCTGGAGATAAGTTGTAATGGCAGAAGAACTCCAGCTAACACCTGGAGGTTAATGCAAACAAAAAAACTATGCTGCAACAGCAAAGCTCTCAATTATCTAGAATTCGGATTCTGCTCTGTTGGACTCTATGCTTCATATGGACTATGTGTAGGGTTGCCAACTGCCAGGTACTAGCAGAAGATCTCCTGCTAATTCAACTCATCTCCAGCCAATAGAGATCAGATCACCTGGAGAAAAATGGCCACTTTGGCAACTGAACTCTATGGCATTGAAGTCCCTCCCCTCCCAAACCCCACCCTCTTCAGGCTCCACCCCAAAAATCTCCCGCCGATGATGAAGAGGGACCTGGCAACCCTAACTATGTGCTTTGTCTCTGTGATGCACACATGTTGTGGACTGAACTTTCTGTTGTCCTATGCTCTGACCTGGATGGCCCAGGCTAGCCTGATCTCGTCAGATCTCAGAATCTAAGCAGGGTCAGCCCTGGTTAGTATTTGGATGGGAGACCACCAAGGAAGTCCAGGGTCGCTGTGCAGAGGAAGGCACTGGACAAACCCACCTTTGTTAGTCTCTTGCCATGAAAACCCCAAAAAAGGGGTTGCCATAAGTCGGCTGCGACTTGATGGCACTTCACACACACACGTTAGACTTGGTATAATTGTGTCAGTTGTGTATACTGCTGGACCGTACACTGATTGTTTTTGTCAGTTGTGGGTTTGTATATGTACTTAGGTGTTGTTAGGATTTCGGGTTTGGCTTTTGTATTATATATTTGCTACTATTGGAGCCTCCGTGCTGCTTTGTATTTTCTTTAGAGTATCTGGAGGTTGGCAACCCTAGTTTTGAGCCCTGATACAAACTGGCTAACCGAAGCAAGCCTAGAAGCTTTCTCGACAAGGGGATCTTTTAACTGCAGATGAACACCTCTGATGACAGGGAAAGAATATTGAGTTGATTAATTATTTGCCTTTGAGTGAATAATTGATGGCAGCAAAATTACATAACACCAAAATCTCAATGCAAACGCTTTGTTGAGGAAGAAAGTGAAATTATAATTAAAAAATAGTACATAATCAGTAAGCATGTAATTATAAATTAGGAAAACCAAAGCAATATCTCACAGCTTGAAGGAAAAGCCATTATATTGCTTTCTTTCCCAGTCTCTGTTACAGTAACACTGGCACCAAAATAGCCTCAAAAAACAGAAAAGGTGTGCTCTTGCAGTCCAATTTACTAAGCTTTGTCTTCATTGATCAATCAGCTTACTCAATTACAATCTGAAGCGCTTAAATCCTTGTGTGTTACGTGCCGTTAAGTCACTTCCGACTCATGGCGACCCTATGAATCAATGTCCTCCAAAATGTCCTGTCTTTGACAGCCTTGCTCAGATCTTGCAAATTGAGGGCCATGGCTTCCTTTATTGAGTCAATCCATTTCTTGTTGGGTCTTCCTCTTTTCCTGCTGCCCTTGACTTTTCCTTGCATGATTGTCTTTTCCACTGACTCTTGTCTTCTCATAATGTGGCCAACGTACAATTAGATCCTTAATTCTAAAATCTAAATCCTTAAGTAATGACAATACCTGAGATTTCTATACCATTTCATGAGCATTCAGAACCCTTCAGAATATACTGGTAATCCTTAGTGTAAACCTGGGCTAAGAGCCTTGTATTGCATACTGGAGGAGGAAGAACAGCTGGTCTTTATATGCCGACTTTCTCTACCACTTAAGGGAGACTCAAACCAGCTTACAATCACCTTCCCCTCCCCGCAGCAGACACCCTGTGAGGTAGGTGAGGCTGAGAGAGCTCTAAGAGATCTAAGGTCACCCAGCTGGCTTCATGTGGAGGAGTGGGGAATCAAACCCGGTTCACCAGATTAGAGTCCACCGCTCCAAACCACTGCTGTTAACCACTACACCATGCTGGCTCTTAGGGTCAGAGGTAGTGCCTTTCCTAAGACTACCTACTGAGTACCTACCTACTACCTACAAGAACCAACTACCTACTGAGTTTGTGACTGAGGTGAGAGTCGAACTGATACAATCGGCTTGACTAATAGAAGGCCTCCCTAGCATCATTTTAAGCTGGGGGGGAAATACAGAATGTTTGCATTTATTTATTTATTCGGATTATTTCTACCTTGTCTTTTTGTGCAAAAGCAGCCATGGGACCTACAGTCGCAAAATAAAATTCCAAAAAGGCAAGAGACCAGGATAATGAAACAGTAGCACGCGAGAAGCCATACAAATTAATAAAATCGCCTTTTGAAACATTTATCAAGCAGCGGTGGGTGTCGAAGTGACAATTACACAATTACTATTTAAAATGTCGGCGCAAATTAAAAGTCAGTGGAATCCTTAACTTGCATTACCAAGTGCCTTCTGAAAACGGTAACTGCTGTTGAAGTTTTAATCGAGAGGGCGGTGAGAATTTCTTCAGGCAGCGTGTTCCATACTTTTGCATGGCATGGAGAGAGTGGACAGGGAGAAGCTTTTCTCCCTCTTTCATAATACTAGAATGTGGGGTCATCTGCTGAAGCTGGAGGGTGAGCCATTCAAAACTGATAAAAGGAAGTATTTCTTCACATAACACATAGTTAACTTGTGGAACTCCCTGCCCCAGGATATGATGATGGCTGCCAACTTGGAAGGCTTGAAAAGGGGAGTGGACATGTTCATGGAGGATAGGGCTATCCATGGCTACTGGGCAAAATGGATACTAGTCATGATGCATACTTATTCTCTCCAATATCAGAGGAGCATGCCTATTATATTAGGTGCTGTGGAGCACGGGCGGGACAATGCTGCTGCAGTCATCTTGTTTGTGGGCTTCCTGGAGGCATCTGGTTGGCCTCTGTGTGAACTGACTTCTGGACTTGGTGGGCCTTGGTGTGATCCAGCAGTGGTTTATTTATGTTTTTATTATAATTATATTACATATAATTATATTAGGTGCTTTGGAACACAGGCAGGATGGTGCTGCTGCACTCGTCTTGTTTGTGGGGCTTCCTGGAGGCACCTGGTTGGCCACTGTGTGAACAGACCACTGGACTTGATGGGTCTTGGTCTGATCCAGCTTGGCCTTTCTTATGTTCTTATTAAGTGTGGGGGATCTAGCCCAGATCTAGGACTTTCCAGTCCTGTGCCAAGGCAGTGAAGATTTCATTGGATCTCATGCATGCCTATGTTCAAGTAAGTCAAAGTGAAATTCATTGGATGCTCTCCCCTCCTCAGAAATGACTCCAGGAGTGGGAAATAAATAAGGCCGTGGTGTTTGTTTGCTATAGGTCATGATATTGTGTAGCAATGATTAATGAGACTCTCGGAACGGGATTCAGTAAGCGATAAAATAACATCTAGTAAGAAATGTTTGGCCCCCGTACTTTTTTAAATAAAACACAAAACTTTTTCGTTGTGCAGGGGGATGTATTACTGATTTCATAAGTGAAGTACTTATTACACCCACACGCGCGGTAATGAAACTATAATGTCATCAGCAGGAAATCCCAGATGAACGTCGGGGTAGGAAATTTCGCTGTGCATTTGGTGGAGCTCATGGAAAAGAGGAAGCAATTACCTTTCAATATCTGACAAAGGACTCTGAGTGCCTTTGCTGTTATCTAGACAGGGATTTTTATGTTAAGTAAAGTAGACCAATTACTTTGGAAACACTTAGAAGAATGGAACTTGCTCGTAACTCAAAAATATTTATGACTCCGAAAGTTCCTTCTTTTGTTTTGAGCCTCTCCCAGGTTCCCGACCCATCTCCATCAGGTTTATCAACCTTAACAATCTGAAGAATCCTCGAACTCCTTTTCGAATGATTAACAGGCCAAACCAGTGGATTCGAGGAAGATTAATTATCAAGCTGATTTCCAGAATTCCCCACTGGCAGTTGGCTGAATGAAAAATCTTTCATGGATCCCTCGATTCTGCCTTTTCATCCTTCTGTTGGACGGAGCAACCTTTCTCTGGTTGGAGAAGTCTTCTTTTTTTAAAGTCTTTCACTACCACCCAGTATTTATTTTTTGCTGAGCAATGTACAAGATGCTGTAGAGAACACAGAAGCGGTACAGCTTTTATCAGGAGTGGACATTCAGTGCATCACATACTCCGGTCCCATGTTCAGCCCATGTCATCGCCAGTCGGAGGAAGATGTGGCTGGTTTAGATGGACCGGTGGCTTGACTGAGTATGGGGCCATGTCATTTGTTCAGGGGCTGTGGCAAAATGAGGCAACAGCTAGAAACAAATTTGAGCCATGGCTCAGTGGTAGAGCAACTGCTTGGCATGCAGAAGGCCCCAGGTTCAATCCCCGGCATCTCCAGTTAAAGGGACTAGGCAAGTAGGTGATGAAAGACCTCTGCCTGAGACCCTGGAGAGCTGCTGCCGGTCTGAGTAGAAAATACTGATTCAGTATTAGGCAGCTTCATGTGTTCATGTGTTCAAATAATAGTATAACGTGTTTTGGATTTGGGTTTCAGCACTTTTTATTGAAGAATGTAGAAGGGAGGTTTACATGGGAAGGAGACATAGAGTTCATTGGTTCTTGTAGGCTATCCGGGTTGTGTGACCGTGGTCTTGGTATTTTCTTTCCTGACGTTTCGCCCACAGCTGTGGCAGGCATCTTCAGAGGAATAACACTGAAGGACAGTGTCTCTCAGTGTCAAGTGTGTAGGAAGAGCAATATATAGTCAAAAGGGGTTGGGTTTGAGCTGAGTCATTGTCTTGCAAAGTATTGACGGTAATGTGCTAACCATTGTCCTGTAAGTATCAAGATAATGTGCTAATGAGGGTGTGGTGTGTTAATGTGAAACCATTGTATCCTGAAGTGATCTGTTATCCAAAGCTAATCCACATGGCTATTGTGGACTGTAGTCTTTGTTAGTCTGGAGGTTTTCAGGACAGGAAGCCAAGCCTTATTCATTCTTAAACTCTCTTCTTTTCTGTTAAAGTTGTGCTGATGTTTATGAATTTCAATGGCTTCTCTGTGCAATCTGACAAAATAGTTGGTAGAATTGTCCAGTCTTTCAGTGTCTTGGAATAAGACCCTGTGTCCTGTTTGTGTCAGTCCATGTTCAGCTGCTGCTGATTTCTCAGGTTGGCCAAGTCTGCAGTTTCTTTCATGTTCTTTTATCCTTGTTTGTATGCTGCGTTTTGTGGTCCCGATGTAAACTTGTCCACAACTGCAAGGTATACGATATACTCCTGCAGAGGAGAGAGGGTCTCTTTTGTCTTTTGCTGATCATAGCATCTGTTGTATTTTCTTGGTGGGTTTAAACACTGTAGCTTATGTTTTTTCAAAAGTTTCTCCATCCTATCAGTGACTCCTTTAATAAATGGCAATAATACCTTTCCTATGGGAGACTGTTTTTCCTGAGTTTTCTGATTTTTGTTTGGTTTAATGGCTCTTCTGATTTCATTCCAGATTTCATTCTGGTCAGTCATTGGATGAGAGGCCACCAAGGAAGTCCAGGGTCACCACCTGGAGGAGGCAACAGCAAACCATATCTTGCCTTGAAAACCCTATGGGGTTGCCGTAAATCGGCTGTGACTTGACGGCCCTTTCCACCACTGTTCCTATCAGAGATTAACCCTGTACTAAGCACCTGATAATTAGATTTAAAAAAAAAGAAATGTAGAGATCCAGTTTGTACAATCCCTGCACCTAATGCCGGGCCATACTCAATATTCACTCAATATTCAATCTCAATATTCATACTCAATATTCACTCAAGATAGAGAGAGGGAATATGGCTCAGTGGTAGAGCGTCTCATTTGCTTCCAGAATGTTCCAGGTTCAATTCTTGGCATCTCCAGTGAAAAGGCTTAGGTGGTAGGTGATGTGAAAGACCTCTGCCTGGGATTGCGGAAGGCTGCTGCCAGTCAGAGTGGGATAACACTGAAGAAGAAGAGAAGAAGAGTTGGTTTTTTATACCCAGATTTTCTCTCCCTTTAAGGAAGAAGAAGAAAAGTTGGTTTTTATATGCCGACTTTCTCTCCCTTTAAGGAGTCTCAAACCGGCTTGCAATCGCCTTCCTTTCCTCTCCCCGCAACAGACACCTTGTGACATGCCAAACTAAACAGTTTGGTGCAGCATTAGGGTGGCCAGCCTCCAAGTACTAGCTGGATATCTCCTGCCCTTACAACTGATCTTCAGCCGATAGAGCTCAGTTCACCTGGAGAATTGGCAATTGGACTCTATGGCATTGAGGTCCCTCCCTTCCCCAAACCCCACCCTCCTCAGGCTCTGCCCCAAAAATCTCCAGGTATTTCCCAACCCGGAGCTGGCAACGCTACAGTTTAGCAGCCCTACTCGGTGGTCTTCCCAGAAGCCTTTGCTCAGCTGCTGTCATAAAACAGGACGGCCTTTGGGCCAGATCCAGCAGCGTACGTGTGACTTCCTCGGCGTTACTTTTGTACCGGTGAACACATCTGCAGTATGAGTCTCTCTTACCTGAATTGGGTCTTTCTAAGTGCAATTTAAAACAATTTTGCAAGAATGATCTAAGCCGACTGACAGGAAAACTGGTACCACAAAAAATCAACCACACTGAAATAATTTTTTTGTAGAAATGAGTATCCAGCTTCCTGGGGGTAAGGTATAGACGACAGGGGAAGGCACTGGCAAACCACCCCATAAAGAAAGTCTGCCTAGAAAACGTCGGGATGTGACGTCACCCCTTGGGTCAGGAACGACCCGGCGCTTGCACAGGGGACCTTTACCTTTTACCTTTAGAAATGAGCTAAAACAATCGCCATCTGTTGAGTGTGAGGTTGGCAGCTCCGGCTCCTTTGCTGTATCAGGTCACCAGTGCGAAACAGTAAGAACTGTAACTGAGGGTCTGAATCCTAAAAAGGGGAGTTGAAGAAAGAAATGGCAACGAGAAGACGATGGGCATGAATGCAATATGGTGTGGTGTAGTGGTTAGTGTGTTGGACTAGGATTGGGGAGATACATGTTCAAAGCTCTGCAGAGTCATAGAATCATAGAATCGTAGAGTTGGAAGGGACCACCAGGGTCATCCAGTCCAACCCCACATGAGCGGCAGAGGCTAATCTGGTGAACTGGATTAGTTTCCCCGCTCCTCCACATGAAGCCAGCTGGGTGACCTTGGACTAGTCACAGCTTTCTCAGCCCTGCCTACCTCACAGGGTGTCTGTTGTGGGGAGGGGAAGGGAAGGTGATTGTAAGCCAGTTTGATTCTCCCTTAAGTGGTAGAGAAAGTCGGCATATCAAAACCAATTCTTCTTCTCAGAATCATAGAATCATAAGAGTTGGAAGGGACCACCAGGGTCATCTAGTCCAACCCCCTACACAATGCAGGAAATTCATAACTACCTCCCCACACACACCCCAGTGACCCCTACTCCATGCCCAGAAGATGGCCAAGGTACCCACCCTCTCATGTTCTGCTTAACGTTATAGAATCAGCATTGCTGACAGATGGCCATCTAGCCTCTACTTCAAAACCTCCAGGGAAGGAGAGCTCTCCACCTCCCAAGGAAGCCTGTTCCACTGAGGAACTGCTCTAACTGTAAGAAAATTCTTCCTAATGTCTAGACAGAAACTCTTTTTTATTTAATTTCAACCCGTTGATTGAATTTCAAACCGTTGATTTAATGTCAAAGTCATCAAGCTTGTTGGGTGACCTTGTGTATGAGCCAGCAACCTCTTGTCCAGGTTTGGAGTGCTGATGGCAGCCCTTCCAGACTCCCCCTGGGCAAGGTACAGTTCGTTTGACGACAAGGTTGAAGGCTCTTCTTTGCCCTAATCTTATTTCATCGGCCTTTGGTTCTCCCCCGGGGAAGTCGCACCCACAACATGCACGGCTCCTCTCGTTAATTTTATAAAACAAGGTTTATTTTCAAGAAGATAAAAGCAACGTTCTCCATTCAAAAAAAGCAAAAGAAAACAATTCCACTAACTAGTAAAGGCTGTCGAACGAGAAAGAAAAAAGATTTTTTTTTTCAGGAGGAGGAAAATGCCTTAAAAAACCTCCCCCACCAATCAAGGTTAAACACTTAATCACCCTCTGGCGAGTAACATTCTTAAAGTCATATACCTGTTACTTCCATACACCTTGCAGAAGTCACGTGTGCTTAGCCTTGCCAACCTTACTGGGTTGACGTGAAGATAAAACAGGAAGAAGAACCACGTATGCCACCTTCAGCTGTTACCCGAACTGGACCCCGAGGAAGGAAATTATCTGTAGAAGGGGTTCCAGAAAGGGATAATGCAATATCTGATAGTGTGTTTATGTCGGGGTAGAACTCCGTAATGATACCCCAAAATAAAATGTGAGGAAAGCAAGACAGGAAATGATTGCAAACACGAAGAGATAACTTTATTGTATACAAAAAGAAAGGGGGAAATGCAGAGAACCTACGCTAAGGGCCTAAAAACGGATTCCCCAAGCACTCACACACTGCCCCAGAAGTTCATACCAGAACCATCGGGTTGAAATTAAATCAAAAGAGTTTCCGTCTGAACATCAGGAAGAACTTTCTAACAGTTAGAGCGGTTCCTCAGTGGAACAGGCTTCCTCGGGAGGTGGTGAGCTCTCCTTCCCCGGAGGTTTTGAAGCAGAGGCTAGATGGCCATCTGTCAGCAACGCTGATTCTATGACCTTAGGCAGATCATGAGAGGGAGGGCATTTTGGCCATCTTCTGGGCATGCAGTAAGGGTCACTGGACTTGTGGTGGGGAGGTAGTTGTGAATTTCCTGCATTGTGCAGGGAGTTGGAGTAGCCATCACCACATCCTGGGGCAGAGAGTTCCACAGTTTATGCATTGTGTGAAGGAATACTTCCTTTTGTCTGTTTTGAACCTCTCACCCTCCAGCTTCAGCAGATGACCCCGTGTTCTGGTATTAGGAGAGAGGGAGAGAAGCTGCTCCCTGTCCACTCTCTCATGCTGTTGATCCCAGATGGGTGCATCTTAGTCTGGCGTCTCAGCTGTGACTGTTCCGCCTTGAGTGACTCTACTTGGAGTTCAGACTCGTGGTGAAGTCAGAACTCCTGACGGCGCTGCTCTCAGCCTCACTGGCGCAGTAAACTGCTTTACCACGTTAAATTGCAAATCATGACATCTCTCGTTTCAATCTCACCCCTGCCACATCTTTGCTAAGCAGCACTGGGCAGCCCTCACATTCAGACTCTTGAAATCGAGAGTGGTAACGCATGGAGCCGTTCAACAGAGCTGTAACCATTACTGCAGCATAATGCATGTAAATCGTTCTGAACCTTGGAAAGTGCTTTATAAATTCCATGTGGCCTTATTCTGATCTGTTGTTCAGCTTGAAACAAGGACTGCGTGAAGCGAATTAAACGCGTGCCCTTTTAGGGCACGCAACAAATGTCTTGCGTTGGGATCCAGGAGCAGCAAGGAGAAAGAGGCTGTAGAGGTGTATCTTCTCTGCCTGCCTCTTCCAGCGATGCTCAGAGAGCTAATACTGAGGGTTAAAAAAAGGTAAAGGTCCCCTGTGCAAGCACCAGGTCATTCCTAACCCATGGGGTGATGTCACATCCCGACGTTTACTAGGCAGACTTTGTTTGCGGGGTGGTTTGCCAGTGCCTTCCCCAGTCATCTTCCCTTTACCCCCAGCAAGCTGGGTCCTCATTTGACCGACCTCAGAAGGACGGAAGGCTGAGTCGACCTCGAGCCGGCTACCTGAAACCAACTTCCGTTGGGATCGAACTCAGGTCGTGAGCAGAGCTTGGACTACAGTACTGCAGCTTACCACTCTGCACCACGGGGCTCTTATAATACTGAGGGTTGGGGAGATAGAATCATAGAATCATAGAGTTGGAAGGGACCACCAGGGTCATCTAGTCCACCCCCCTGCACAATGCAGGAAATCCCCCCCACACACACACACACACACCCTGTGGGCAAAATGCCATGTGACATGGGGGACGGCCGTGTGGATGGAGAATCATGCAAAATCCCTTCTCTCTCTTCCATTATTGGAGGAAAGTCAGCTGGGCATGTTACCGAATTCTGGGGACCTGGAAATCACCCCGGAGATTTTGAAGAAGAAGAGTTGGTTGTTACATGCTGGCCTTTCTCTTCCTTTTAAGGAGAATCAAACCGGCATACAATCTCCTTCCCTTCCTCGCCCCACAACAGACACTTTGTGAGGTAGGTGGGGCTGAGAGAGAGTTCGGAGAGAGCAGTGACTAGCCCAAGGTCACCCAGCAGGTTTCACGTGGAGGAGTGGGGAAACCAACCCAGTTCACCAGATTAGAGTCCGCTGCTCATGTGGAGGAGTGGGGAATCAAACCAGGTTCTGCAGATTAGAGTCCGCCACTCTTACTCACTACACCACAGTCGTTGATCCCTGAGAGTTGACCAGTTGATATGTCTGCAAAGTGCCAAGAAGCAGACCACTCTTGGAAGTCACACTCTTTGCTTGCTGCTTCCTGGATTTCCTTTTCTACTGCAGGAAAGACCAGCAAGGAGTGACTATTCCTGGCTACCCTACTGGGTTTTGGAATGTTGCTGCCCACTGTTTTAGACAAAATACTGGGCTGGTTGGATGGACATATATCATATATGAAACTGCCTTCTACTGGATCAGATCATTGGTCCATCCGAGTCTGATGAGTCTTCCTAGTCTTCTCAGTCTGACAGCAGCTCTCCAGGGTTCTCAGGCAGAGGTCTTTCGTATCACTTGCTACCTGGTCTTTTTAAACGGAGATGCCAGGGATTGAACCTGGGGCCTCCTGCATGCCAGGCAGATGCTCTACCGCTGAGCCATGGCCCCTTCCCTAAAGAAGAAAAAGATGCTGGCTTTCTCTACCTTTTAAGGAGAATCAAACCAGCGTACAATCTCCTTCCCTTCCTCTCCCCACAACAGACACCTTGTGAGGTAGGTGGGGCTGAGAGAGTTTGGAGAGAGCTGTGACTCTAATCTGGAGGACCCAGTTAGTCTCCCCACTCCACATGAGCGATGGACTCTAATCTGGAGAACCGGGGTTGATTCCCCACTCCTCCACATGAAGTCACCCAGCTGGCTACATGTGCAGAGGTGGGGAAACCAACCCGGTTCTCCAGATTAGAGTCTGCCGCTCATGTTGAGGACTTGGGAATCAAACCTGGTTCTCCAGATTAGAGTCCACCGCTCTTTATCACCACAGCACGCTGGCTCTGCAGATCTTTAGTCTGGTACAGCCAGGCCATTCGTGATTGTTTGCCTAATCTCTAGGGTAAGAAAGGTTTGCATGCTGTGGCAACCCACACATAAGCTGAGAGCAGGACGCGTTTAAGCGACAGAAAAAATATTCTGAGCAACGGCACTGAATTAGCAAAAATTGTTCCTGTACCGGGTTTGCGCTCCTCTGTCTTCCAGCTCTGCGATCTCTTGGCTCAGTGAGGGCAGATGGCAAGAGCTTTAAACCAAGTGGCAAGAGCGGAGGCTTGCCGTACCCGGCGTAATTGTAGTCGGCTGCTAATATTAAGGTTTGTCAGACTAATAGCAAGTATTGCTCCGCGGGTAATTACCGACTCTGATTGCAGACTCCGATTTATTCAGTTAGACTGGTAGCCCATTCACGTTTACCGAAACCACTACTTAGAAGGGTACATTAGTTTGTTTCCCAGCTAGCATTCTTTAAGGAGCGGAGCGAGAACAGGAATGCAGTTCCCCCAGACTACCTGCGGAGCCGCGTTTTTTAAAGCTGGGCAGACTGGGTGGCATGGGGGTGGCATTGATTGTCGTGGGGAAGCAGCAGAAGGGGGCTGAGCAAGCGTCCTTTGCTCGTGTGGCTTAACAGCCATAGGGGATCCTCTGGGTGGAAAAGCGGAGGAGGCTACAGCGTGGTGTAGTGGTTAGGAGCGGTGGAGTGTGATCCAGAGAACTGGGTTTGATTCCCCACTCCTCCACATGAGCTGCAGAGGCTAATCTGGTGAACTGGATTTGTTTCCCCGCTCCTACACGTGAAGCCAGCTGGGTGACCTTGGGCTAGTCACAGGTCTCTCAGTCTTACCTACCTCGCAGGGTGTCTGTTGTGGGGAGGGAAAGGGAAGGTGATTGTAAGCTGGTTTGATTCTTCCTTAAGTGGTAGAGAAAGTTGGCATATAAAAACCAACTCCTTTTCTTCTTCTTTGTCTTAGTCTTCTTCTTCATCTTCTTCTTCTCCTTCTATTTCTTTGTCTTCATCATCTTCGTCTTCATCTTCATCTTCTTCTGTCTTTCACCTTGAGGAGGCATGGGGATTGTTTGGCGGAGCAGGGAGAGAGACCTTTGGTTCTCTTGCACATTCCATTTTATTGGTAAGTTTGTCATACTATGAGGCTACTTACTGGTCAGTTTCACAGCGAGCGTTGGTCAGTTTCAGACCTACGCCTTGTTTGCTTGTTTGTTTTGTTGGGCAAGATTACTACAGAATTTCAAGGAGCTTCAAGAGTAAAGTAATTGGGTTCGGCACACAGTTTGGAGCTGGTCTCCTAACATGCTCTTCTGCATGACCCTGCAGAAGTCCCGACCCCTGCCAGAGAGATTCTGATGCCTCACTAGGCAGGAACTCAATTCTTTGCCTATTCCTTGCAGTCTAATACATTTTCTTCTTTTGGATGCTGGGCAGAGCTGTTGCATTCTGTAATTCCTTGAAGCCTCGGCATACAAAAATACCACAAGCTAGCAGTGAGCAAATTGGTAAACCCTTTGCTTTAATGGTAATGCAGTGGAACGTTTCCGTGGGATTCAGTAGGTTTTCTTTTTTCTTTTCTTTTTTTACAGTATTTCACTTCTTTTTCTCTTAAAATAATCCATTTTGTTAAATCAGTCATTTTAGACAATTATAACAAGTGTGTTTTCAGGCTGCAAGCTGTACGATTACTCAGATTTTTTAATTGGTTCCACAGGATGTTGTTTCTAAATTAGCTGATAAGCATTCCTACACAGGGATGTCATTTCAGATTTTGGGAAGGTGAGAGTCACAGAAAGATCCAAATACCTGCTCTTGGTTTATTCACAGTTAAACTTGAAAGAGCTTCGCTATTTATACTTCTAATAAGTGTAGCAATTTAATCAAGAAATGATCTTGTAGGACCATAGACCTTTTTATAATAGTACCTTCCAGGATGAAGAGCCAGTGAGATTGGGTATCTATTAATGTTCCAAAGACAGAACCACCTGAAGCTTGAAATACATGGGGCAGGTGTGTGGTCCTTTGTTGGGAATTAGTCTACGCATTTTGTCTCTGCCAGGATTACAAAAAGATTTAAATGTTTGTGTTTCATTTACGTTGACTCGAGGGGATGGTGCTAGCTGCTTGGCAAGTGTTGATTGGTCAGATCAAGGGCTATCGCTCATGTGATGCTCCGGCGCGACCCTAGAAGCTTCAGTTGAACTTCTGTTTTGGTAAAGAAGAGACTTCATTTCACTTCTTTCTCAAGTAGATAATGTTAACCATATTCTTTACCATGTTCTTAAGCCTTAGAGCCTGTTAGCCACATGCTGGCAAGAATTTAGGGAATGAGTTGTACTTTTAAGATATTAATTTATATTCCAAGTTTACCCTCTTTGGATTAGTAAACCTCCATGTTTTGTGAAGGAAGGCAACGTACCTTAAATCTTTGTGTGTGTGTCTATGATCCACAAGATCATGATTTATCGCAGTCTATCTCAACACTGACTTACCTTACAAGACTCTTCTTTTGCTAGGAGCGGTGAGGGGGATTTAAATATGGCATATTGTAAAAGTCTGATCCAGCACGGCCTTTCATATGTTCTTATGTTATCTCCAAGCTTCAGAAGGGAACTGTCCCACATCCAGGTTCAGTGCTTTGGAGGTAGTGTCATGTTATGCCGTTGAGGTTTGTGGGCTGGGGAAAAGGGTAAGTGGGTTATACCTGCCCGCGCACTGTACTTTGGAGGGGTTACAAGTCCCTCTGTTGCTTGGGGTCAGGGGCAACATCTTGGCCACATCCTGGCAAACGTACATCTCGATAGGCTGCCAACGTTTGCGGATTGACCTCTTCAAGGATTATCGTGTACCCCATGGATTTCTCCTCCAATTGCCGTCTCCAGTTGAGAGCCAGCGTGGCGTAGTGGTCAAGAGCGGTGGTTTGGAGAGGAGGACTCTGATCTGGAGAACCGGGTTGGATTCCCCACTCCTACACATGAGCGGTGCAGGCTAATCTGGTAAACTGGATTTGTTTCCCCACGCCCACACAAAGCCAGCTGGGTGACCTTGGGCTAATAACAGTTCTCTCAGCCCCACCTACCTCACAGGGTGTCTGCTATGGGGAGGGGAGGTGATTGTAAGTCTTCATTAAGTGGTAGAGAAAGTCGGCATATAAAAACCAACTCTTCTTCTTCTTCACCTCTGAGGCTCAAAAAGACTTTGATCCCGAAGAAAAACGAGGACAGTTCTGCTCCTGTTACAACCAACTATCTCTACCTAGCTGAGCGGTAGCTTCTGCTCTGGCGAAGGTGCTAGTGTGAAGGCGGGTGAGATGGGTGCCAGGATAAGCCTGTCAATCTCTTAACAGTCATTAAAACTGAGCCATGAATTTGTGCATTTCCCCCTTCCTTCCCCTCTTGGCATGAATTCCCTTTCCTTCCTGGCTTCTGCCATGTTTTACTCTGATGTGCATGCTGGAAGACAATTCCCTTTCCCAAATGTCTGAAGGATTTGTGGGTTCATGGACAACACAGATATTTGAAAATTGGTGTGTGTGTGTGTGTGTGTTTTAATTGCAAAGCTAAGCTATTTCTGATACCAATGGTCAGGCCATTCTTTGTCAGAGAGGCAACGTTTTTCCGAAGTAATGGAGACGTTAACCATTCTCCAAGTTCAGGCCAACGGGGAAGCCAAGAAATTTATCAAAGGAAGTTTGTCTTAATTTTTTTAAAAAAATGCATCTTGGAAGATAAGAGAATTTATTTGCTTGATTCTGTAAGGCTCCTTGCTGAGTACGCGATCAGGCATCATAGATCACGGTTGATATAATATTGTGCAATATTTTGGCTTGGTGTAGTGGTTAACAGCAGAGGACTCTAATCTGGGGAACCGGGTTTGATTCCCCGCTCCTCCACATGAGCGGCAGACTCTAATCTGGAGAACCGGATTTGATTCCCCACTCCTCCACATGAGTGATGGACTCTAATCCGGTGAATCAGGTTGGTTTCCCCATTCTTCCAAATGAAGCCTGCTGGGTGACCTTGGGCTTGTCACAGTTCTCTTCGAGCTCTCTCAGCCCCACCTATCTCACAAGGTGTCTGTTATGGGGAGAGGAAGGTGATTGTAAGCCGCTTTGAGACTCCTTAAAGGAAGAGGAAATCAGGTATAAAAGCCAACTCCTCCTCCTTCTGTCCTCCTGTTTGTTCATTCATTCATTAAAAATTCTGCTTTTGTATACTTAGAAGTTCACATTTTTCATGGGTATGTATCTGAAAGGGGGTAGCAAAAAGTTTAAAAAATTATGATTATGGACAGTTAAGAAATGGAAACCATCGGTAGCTCTCATTATAATTTATTGTCACTCCTAAAGCAAACAAGGAAATCAATACTTATCGGATTTTTTTTTGCCAGTGCAACTGAAGGCTAAATTGATCTGAAGTTGTGTTCCATATGTTAGAATATGTCAGTCTGCAGAGCTTTTCTGGAAATCTGCTTGGGGACTTCTTGCAGGGTTTCTCAAGGTTGCCTTCATCGCTTTAATTTGACTAATAGATGATTATTTTATATTGCTGCTATTTTTCAAGGCCTGGAATTCAATGAGCTGTTGGACAGCAGGAAGAGATTTCATTGCCTGGAAAGAGGAGATGGCTCTTTTCATACAATGAAAAACTCTGCACTTGCCGCTAAGAAGCTGAGCACTCTATAAACATGGGTATATTCTGTGGGTCAGCTGGGTTTCTTGTTTCATTCCACGCTCAGGCCTTCTGACCCTCACGTTTTGCAGCAGGGAATGAATGAGAAGGCGATCGGATGAGAGCATGCTAGTCCGAATACCTAAGCCTGATACAACATGCTACGAATGGCAGACTTTGTGAGATAACTTCCATGTGCAGTGTATTTGTTCAGTTTGCAGTGTTCAGTTTTGGGCACCGTAATTTAAGAAAGATGTAGACAAGCTGGACCGTGTCCAGAGGAGGGCAACAAAGATGGTGAGGGTCTGGAGATCAAGTCCTATGAGGAAAGGTTGAAGGAGCTGGGTAGGTTTAGCCTGAAGAGGAGAAGACTGAGAGGGGATATGATAACCATCTTCAAGTACTTGAAGGGCTGTCATGGAGAGGAGGGTGCTGAGTTGTTTTCTGTTGCCCCAGAAGGTCGGACCAGAACCAACAGGTTGAAATTAAATCAAAGAGTTTCTAGACATTAGGAAGAATTTTCTTACAGTTAGAGTGGTTCCTCGGTGGAACAGGCTTCCTCGGGAGGTGGTGAGCGCTCCTTCCCTGGAGATTTTAAAGAAGAGGCTAGATGGCCATCTGTCAGCAATGCTGATTCTATGGCCTTAGGCAGATCATGAGATGGCCATCTTCTGGGCATGGAGTTGGAGTCACTGGACGTGTGTGTGGGGGGAGGTAGTTGTGAATTTCCTGCATTGTGCAGGGGGGTGGACTAGATGACCCTGGTGGTCCCTTCCAACTCCTCTAGGGAGAGCTCAGGCTTGATTTGATCTAGAACCCACTGATTAGTCTTTTTGGAGAAGAAGAAGAGGAGGTGGAGGAGTTGGTTTTTATATGCCGATTTTCTCTACCTTTTAAGGAGTCTCAAAGTGGTTTACAGTCACCTTCCCTTCCCCTCCCCGCAACAGGCACCCTGTGATGTAGGCGAGGCTGAGAGAGCTGTGACTAGCCCAAGGTCACCCAGCAGGCTTCATGTGTCGGAGTGGGGAAACCAACCTGGTTCACCAGATTGGAGTTTGCCGCTCATGTGGAGGAGTGGGGAATCAAACCCGGTTCTGCAGATTAGAGTCCACCACTCCTAGCGCTGTGTAGTGGTTAAGAGCAAAGGTATGGAGCTGTGGACTCTGATCTGGAGAACCGGGTTGGCTTCCCCACTCCTCCACATGAAGCCTGCTGGGTGACCTTGGGCTAGTCACAGTTCTCTTAGAGCTCTCTCATCCCCACCTACCTCACAGGGTGTCTGTTGTGGGGAGGGGGAAGGGAAGGTGATTGTAAGCCGGTTTGATTCTCCCTTAAGCGGCAGAGAAAGTCAGCATATCAAAGACAACTCTTCTTCATGGTGCTGGACTTCTCTGTGCATTTCCACCGCCTTTGCTCTCCTTCCCTTCAGAATGGCAACGGTGTGAAATGTTGGTCAGTTATTGATCGGCTCAGCTTCGCAACCAACAAGCAAAAAAAAACAAAAAACCTGACCTAACTTGCAGGCGCTTTCTTGAGGCGAGAAAGTTCTCTGCTACGTGAACCTCTCCCCGGAAAAGGAGAGAAGGGTGTCGGGTTGGCATTTGATCAATCTTTCCGTAAAGCACAAAGCGTAAAGATGGGGAGGGGGGAGGGATTGTTTGTGCTTTGTTTTTCCCTGGCATAAAGAAAAGCAAAGATGAACTTCAGGAAGCAACTGTGTGTTTACATGTCTCGCGTGGCAGTGTCCCAGAGCTCTGGCTATTTTCTCAACTCCGTTGGAACACAAAAGCTTTAAAAACAACAGCATGGAAGGTGGTGAACCCATGCGGAGGAAAAGGTACGCTGTCCTTTGATTGCCTCCCTTCCCTCGGCCTTTCCAGAACTTCATCTGACAAACTTTTCTTCTTTAGTATATTCTTTTCAGGCCCCAAACCAGACGTGGCGCTGGAGTGCCAAGCTTTCTTTCTTTTTATTTTTACGAAAACAACAGCTGTTTCAGATCAGTGGAAGAGCAGGGCCCATCAGTTGCCAGCTCCTGGTTGGGAAATACCTGGAGATTTTTTGGGGCGGAGCCTGAGGAGGGCAGGGTTTGGAGAGGGGAAGGACTTCAACGCCATAGAGTCCAATGGCCAAAGCGGCCCTTTTGTTCAGGTGAACTGATCTCTCTCGGCTGGAGATCAGTTGTAACAGCAGGAGATCTCCAGCTAGTACCTGGAGTTTGGAATTCAAACAAAACATCACAAGAGCAAAAAGCCAACCTATGGCACATAAATACCAAAACTGGAAATTGCTAATAGAAGTGTATTATCAAAGCAACCAACAGGTATATAACCACAATTGACAAAAAATCAGGTGCAAGACCAACAGGTCAAGTTACGGCTGTTGAAATTTTTTTTGGGTAAAATTCGGATTCGGAAAAATTTGGCCTGTTTTTATTCGGGAAATGCCGAAGTCCGAACTCTCCCGCTTCGGGTCCATGCAATTCGGCATGAGGTCCGGAGTTCAGGGGAAAATTCGGCCGAATGAAGCCATTAAAATCACAACTGCACCTTTCCGCGGCTCTGGGGGGCATTTTTGGGGGTAGAGGTCCCAAACTTTCAGCGTAGCTTCAAAGGACCCTTCTTGCAATAACCACCAAGTTTTGTAAAGATTGGATCAGCGGGGGCTGAGATATGGGCCCCGAAAGGGGTCACCCCTTCTTAATGTGCATTTGCAATTAACAGAGCTTGCCGCCCACTCGAAGCTCCCAGCCCCGACAAACAGCTGAGCTGCGGGGAGCAAGGGTGGGGCAGGTGCGAAGAAGTTTGCAAACCATGCAAAGCAACACAACCATGCAAACCATCACGTTTGCAACCATGCAAAGCAACACCTGACGCCTGGGAGTTTGCAAACCATGGAAAGGGACAGAGGCATGCTAGCTAAGCATAAGGAGCAGGAGGGGTTGGGATTTCCCCTTTTGCATCGGACTCGGGACCAGGAAAATGCATTCTTTAAGTCACAATTTGAAAACAATTTTTGAGCAAGCATCAAAATAGACCTAACCGATCTTATGAATGAGGGAAAACCTGAGGAAACACAACTGAAGCCCCGCCCACTCAAACCAGGGAGAGAGAGACTCAGGGGCACACACACCCCAGATAGAATGGGCGAAAGCCCCCTTTGGCTCCCCCCCACCCACAGAAACTGCTCCCTCCTTACACACACACAGACTCTGCTCCCCCCCACACACACACACACAGGAGAAAAATTATAGATTAAAGCCCCAAAAGGGGTCTTATTGTGGATGTCTTCTGTTCCATCAGGAGGGACTTGGAGGACTGGGTAATCCAATACGGTTCCATTTAAGCACGGGAGGTTTTGCCTTGGATTTGCCGCTGTCGAGATGCACACAGGATCGGCTGATCCCATTCATCCCAATAGGGAAAAGGGGGGGCATATCTCAGCCCCCGCTGATCCAATCTTTACAAAACTTGGGGATTCTTGCAAGAAGGCTCCTCTGAAGCTACGCTGAAAGTTTGGGGGCTGTACCCACAAAAATGCTCCCCCTGCAGCCACGGAAATGAGCGAATGTGCACAAGCACCCCCCCCCACGGGAATTTCTCTCTCACACAAACAGATACTCTCTCTTTCTCTCCCCGGCTGGGCCGCGCAGCAGCTGGGCTCATGCACTCAATCGCGACTGATTGGCCAGAAGAAGACCCAGCTTGGCCACCGATTGCCCGGGGGAGAATGCTGCTTACTAACTGACGGTTATGCTTCTGCGCCGAACCCCGAATTTGCTGAATTTATTCGCCGAACACCCCGAACTCACTGAATTTGGCTCCCCGTTTTCCCGCTTTTTTTGAGTTTGGTTCCATCCGAACTAAAAACTGCTGAATCAGGAGAAATTTGGCTGTTTTTCTGTTCGGGACGAACAGAATTGACAGCCCTAGGTCAAGTATCACAATGTACATGAAACGCGAAGCATTTAAAAGTTCAAAAGCAACGGAGTGATAAAGATGCAATGGGCTTCCGATAAATTCCCATTTCATAACAATTTTTTCAAGCTTCCAAGTCTTCCGTATGCTTGAGAGTCCTATAGAATATAACATAGTGCTAAGAGATTTAAACAACCTTGTGAAAAAATATATAGAGAGACCTATAATACAAGTTTACATATAAATTACATATTTTATAGTTTTATATGCTTATACAAATAGCTCACTTGAATAATAAAAACATACCTGGAGTTTAGCAACCCTAGTTGCCAGGTCCCTCTTTGCCACCGGTGGGAGGTTTTTGGGACGGAGCCTGAGGAGTGCGGGGTTTGGGGAGGGGAAGGACTTCAATGCCGTAGAGTCTAATGGCCAAAGCGGCCATTTTCTTCAGGTGAACTGATCTCTATTGGCTGGAGATCAGTAGTAACAGCAGGAGATCTCCAGCTAGTACCTGGAGGTTGGCAACCCTACCCATCAGTGGTCAAGATGGATGACTCCACCCTGGCCTACTTAGGGCACCAGAGGAGATCAGCCAATGGCCTAAAGAGAGCATGAAGATGAATAGGGAAAGTGGAGAGGTAAGGACATGAAGTGTGAGAGGCAGTGCCCGTGGTAGGAAGAGGGGTGTGTGTCTCAGTGACGTTCAGGGATGAGGTTTCAACTGCATGCCACTGAGATTGCATGTTTTTTAATGAAGCGCAGGCAGAGAGCAGCACTGTTGATGTTTTTAAAGCCTGAGAGCCCGCATGGTGTAGTGTTTTGGAGCGGTGGACTCCCATCTGGAGAACCGGGTTTGATTCCCCACTGCTCCACATGAAGCCTGCTGGGTAGGTTTGCCAGGTCCCTCTTCTCAACCGGCAGGAGATTTGGGGGGCGGAGCCTGAAGAGGGCGGGGTTTGGGGAGGGGAGGGACGTCAATGCCATACAGTTCAATTGCCAAAGCGGCCATTTTTCTCCAGGTGATCTGATCTCTATTGGCTGGAGATCAGTTGAATTAGCAGGAGATCTCCTGCTACTACCTGGCAGTTGGCAACCCTACTGCTGGGTGACCTTGGGGTAGTCACAGTTCTCTTCGAACTCTCTCATCCTCACTTATGTCCCAGAGTGTCTATTGTGGGGAGGGGAAAGGAAGGCAATCGTAAGCCGGTTTAATTCTCCTTAAAAGGTCGAGAAAATTGGCATATAAAAACTATTCTCCTCCTCCTCCTCCTCCGAGAAATCTGGTGGTGGTGGTAGAAAATGCTTTCAAATCACAGCTGATATATGGCAACCCCGTAGGGTTTTCAAGGCAAGAGACCTTCAGAGGTGCTTTGCCATTGCCTGTCTTCCCCTGGGCTGACCGAGTTCTGAGAGAACTGTGACTAGACCAAGGTCCTCCAGCTAGCTGGCTTCATGTGGAGGAATGGGGAATCGAACCTGGTTCTCCAGATTAGAGTCCGCCGCTCTTAGCCACGACTCCACGCTGGTTCTGCCTGTCACTGAGATCACTTTTTTTTTTAATGAAGTGTAGGCAGAGAGCAGCGCTTGTGGGCTGAGCAATCTGTAGCGTCGAATTAGATCTAAATTGACCCGTGTTCATTAAAAAAAAAAAAAAAGCTTCCGATAGCACCTTAAAAGTTATTTGTTGGAAGCTCCGGGGAAACAAATGCAAGCTGACAATAAAGCAAGGAAAACACAACTTTGAGCAGCATATTGTTTAAAATAACGTTAAGATAAAACAAAACAAAGAAATGCCTTTAAATGCATCAGAAGTAGGAAAAGCAGCCAGGGAGGGGGTTGGATCACAAAGGAGTGAAAGGCTTGCCAAAGGATGATAAAGAGAAATGGGTGAATGATTTGCGTCTATCTTCACTGGGGTAGGTGCGGCCTGGTTGCTCAGGGCAGAAGTGCGGTTTTCAGGGACGGTTTCTTTGGAGCAGAGCAGAAACCCTAGGATGACTGAGAAATTCAAAATTCACAAATCATTAGGTTTGGATAGGGCTGTCAGCTCCGGGTTGGGAAATACCTGGAGATTTTTGGGGCGGAGCCTGAGGAGGGTGGGCTTTGGGGAGGGGAGGGACTTCGATGCCATAGAGTCCGATTGCCAAATTGCCAACCTCCAGGTACTAGAAACAAACAGAGCAGCACGGAGGCTCTCACAACAAACATATACTATATTGGTGAATTAAATACTAAAGTCCTATATATATATACATACAAGGGCCGGTGGAGTATACGTGAAATAGACATACGCACAATAAAGAACAAAAGTATCCAAAAGAGGACGCGGATTCTAGATAATTCCAGCGTTTCGATGGTCTTCTTCAGCTGTCCGTTATGGTTTAAACTGTGGGTGAGACAACAACAAAAAACCCAAAATATGCAAACATAACACACAACTATATTAACACTAAGTTATAATAATTACTAAGTTATAACAATTACATCCCTCCCCTCCCTATACCCTGCCCTCCTCAGGCTCTACCCCCAAAACATCCCACCGGTAGCAAAGAAGGACCCTCTTCACAACTGGCGGGAGGTTTTTTGGGTGGAGCCTGAGGAGGGCGGGGTTTGGGGAGGGGAGGGACTTCAGTGCCATAGAGTCCAATGGCCAAAGTGGCCATTTTCTCCAGGTGAACTGATCTCTATCGGCGGGAGATCAGTTGTAATAGCAGGAGATCTCCAGCGAATACCTGGAGGTTGGCAACCCTAAAGTGAAACTTTTAGAGCAGAATACTCTACAAGTCCTGGGATCTTTGTGTGTATAGCTTGACGTATTATTCTCTCCCTGGAGGAGAAAACCTATAATGGCAGCAGGCCATAAAAACGTGTAGAAAACTATGATTTAAATCCAGTCTGACTGACTAGTGACTTAAATTGTGATTTCAATCGGTTTGATTTAAACCAGATCCACCCTGGCCAAGTGGCTGTTTTAACTAGTCAACATTGCGACGCTTGCGACGCCTCACCCAGCTAGAGAAGTCTGGCCAACCGAGCTGCTTTTGTGTCGCATCGCAGGGCAATTGTTACTTCCTAGATAATGAGCACGTTTAATGATGTTCTTAAATACGGCGCACCGTTTCGCTTCGCCATATTGATATTTCCGTCCTAATGCACTGCTCCGCTGGCCCGCCAACACTAACCTGTCTCTTCACCGGAGCCATAAAAATCATCACCACAAAAGAAAAATAGAGCTTTTGAAGAAATAAGTAATTTAGTATAATATTCCTGCTGGGAACATTTCGGTGCCAGAAGAAATGTTGCCATTCTTCAGAGTTTGCAGAAACCCTGAAGAGCGTTTCATCTGTAACGGATGAAATGGAGGCCGGCTTATGCAGAAGACGGCCCTGTCCCCGTTGGGAGCGGCACTTCCCTGTTATTAATTTAAGACGTCGCGGCTTTAAAGGAGTTATTGTCATGGGAAGATAAGATTAAATAATGATTTATCTCTTAAGACTCAAAAATTAAATGTTTTATATATATATATATATATATATATATATATATATATATATATATATATATATATATATATAGGACAGCTTTTGACTTTAGAATTCGTACACTACTCTGACAAAGAAAGGACTTGAAGCTTGATAAGATGTCATAGAGCAGTTGTGATATTTAGTAGTCTACCTGTTGTATCAGCGAAAGGAATGATATTCCTACTTGGTTTCGCACTATGTCAGAAGCTGTAGAATTGCAGTCGGTTTGCCTTTTTCCATTTTGCGCACGGTAGTGATGGAGATTCCCCGGGAGGTGGGGAAATATGTTGCATTTTTGTTGAGAGAACCCAGGGTCAATTCCATGGAAAACAACAACCAAATCATTCGCGGCAGCTGCCTAAAGAGAGCTCGAGATTCCCTCATTTTCAGCACGGCTGTGTGCTGTAAACCTTATGCAATCCTGGGCAGCATCTCAGTTTGTGAGAGGGCCACGTGGAGGAGAGAATGGAGGGTGTGTGCTTTCCCCTTAACACCGCAATCCCATCTAGAAATATTTCAATCTAAACCCATTGCTTGGCATGCAGAAGGCCCCAGGTTCAGTCCCCAGCATCATAAAGGGACTAGGCAAGTAGGTGATGAGAAAGACCCCTGCCTGAGACCCCGGAGAACCGCTCCCGGTCTGAGTACACAGTACTGACTTTGATGGACCAAGGGCCTGATTCAGTATCAGGCAGCTTCATGTGTTTATGTGTTCTTTAATTGTACTCTTCCTTTAGGGGAGGGGCTGTGGCTCAGTGGTAGAGCATCTGCTTGGCATTCAGAAGGTCCCAGGTTCAATCCCCCACAGTTAAAGGGACTGGGCAAGTAGGTGATGTGATAGACCTCTACCTGAGACCCCGGAGAGCCACTGCTGGTCTGAGTAGACAATGTTGACTTTGATGGACCAAGGGTCTGATTCAGTAGAAGGCAGCTTCGTTTGTTCATGTGTTCTGCCGAGATCTCGGTTGGCAAGGAATTCCTTGTGTGTTTGTGTGTGTGTGTAGGGGGGGATGTGGCTCTGTGGTAGAGAGTATCTGCTTTGTATGCAGAAGATTCCAGGTTCAATCCCCGCCATCTCCAGTTAAAAAGATCTGGCAGGTGATGTGAAAGACCTGTGCCGGAGACCCTGGAGCGCCGCTACCAGTTTGAGTAGACAGTACTGTCTTTGATGGACCGATAAAAGGCAGCTTCATGTGAGATATATACAGACAATTGTGGGTTAATATTTGGGGGGGGATGGGTGTTCTTCCCACCTTTCCTTCTTTTGCTATGGGCATAGTGCTCATTTTCAACTGTCCTTCTGACTATACAATTTTTTCTCAGTTATGAGAACTGGACAGTGTTTTATTCTTGGCTGTACAAGTGCACATTTAAACATTTGGATGTTACACAGTATTGACAGCAGCCATGTTTCTGAATCATATCTCGTGTTCATTAATCCACCCCTCCCCCCAAAAAATATGTTCTGGCTGGGAGCAGGGAGAGCCATCACTTATTCACATGTTTTGCAGCTAGGAAATGAAGCCATTTCCCCTTTTAAAATCAATCGGTTATCATTGTTCTATTTTAAAAAGTTAAGAACAAATGAAAGGCTGATGTTGTTTTCTGCATGCCAATAAGAATGGGTTAGGTTTGCGTTCTGGGAGCCAGCGTGGTGTAGTGGTTAAGAGCGGTGGTTTGGAACAGAGGACTCTGATCTGGGGAACTGGGTTCGATTCCCCCACTCCTCCACATGAGCAGTTGAGACTAATCTGGTGAACTGGATTTGTTTCCCCACTCCTACACACAAAGCCAGCTGGGTGACCTTGGGCAAGTTACAGTTCTATTAAGAGCTCTCTCAGCCTCACCTACCTCACAGGGTGTCTGTTGTGGGGAGGGGAAGGGAAGGTGATTGTAAGTCAATTTGATTCTACTTTAAGTGGTAGAGAAAGTCGGCATATAAAAACCAACTCTTCTTCTTCCTCCTCTTCTTCTTCCTCTTCCTCCTCCTCCTCCTCCTCTTCCTCCTCCTCCTCCAGCTGATGCTAATCTGGTGAACTGGATTTGTTTCCCCACTCCTCTACATGAGGCCGGCTGGTTGACCTTGGGCTAGTCACAGTTCTCTCAGAACTCTCTCAGTCCCACCTACCTCACAAGGGGTCTGTTGTGAATAGAGAAAGGGAAGGAGATTGTAAGCCGGTTTGATTCTCCTCAAAGGTAGAGAAAGTCAAATTACAAAAACCAACTCTCCTCCTTCTCCTTCTCCTTCTCCTCCTCCTCCTCCTCCTCTTCCTCCTCCTCCTCCTTCTCCTCCTCCTCCTTCTCCTCTTGGATTTTCTAACTGTTAGGGGGGCTGGAGTTTTGGGTAGATACAGATGGATGTTTTGGGATTGCGTTTGGGCACAGCAACGAAAGCCAGGCTCAGATTTCTATTAGTGGTAGTGAAATCATGATTGAAGAGCTCCTGCTCACTGGACAAATTGCCCTTTCAGGCTGATGCAATGACAGGCTTTTGTTTCTCTGCTTTTTAAACCTCTGTAGTTTCTTGCAAATCGGCTTTCTGGACTCTCCTGCTTTCCCTCCGAACTGAATGTGTCAGAAGAATTACAGCGGAAGCCCTCCGTGCTTCATATTTTGATTGAAAAATGGATTGCTGTGTACCAACCAGCGGTAGCTCATGGGATATAAGCCAGGGGACATCCCAGCCTCCCCTAGTGCAGACTGCATAATGTGAAGGCGGTGCTCTGACCCGTGAGCCCTGATAGGTGGTGACGGAGCTGCTGGGACCACCGCTATTCTCTCTGATTGTGGAGCGAATAGGTACGCATCATGACTAGTATCCATTTTTACTAGTGCCGTGACCTCAAAGTCCGTAGAGTCCAATGAAGACAGTGAGGAGGAGGTTGGGTCAACTACAGCTCTTTATTTTGATCAAAGCAATGAACCGGGTGAGCAAACCCCAAACCAAACGGAGTTGGGAGAATGCCACACCCGAGCAAGAGGCAAGCAGTATGCTTTATACCATGAAGGCAGTTACATTCCATTAAAAGATACTTTCTACCATTCAGTCTCTAGCAGCATCATTGAGTATTAAAGATACAAAGTCAGCACTTTCATTTGCACAAGCACATCTAACCAGTGTTTTGCTACACCGGACAATAAAGCAATCTATATGGAATCAGAGAGTTCTTTTGTGCGCACGGACGGGAAAAGAGGGAGAAGAGTCTGTCCTTGAGTAAGGCAGTTTAATCGGGCTGTGTGTGTGTGTCTGTGATGTCTGTGCTTTCCATAATGGAATGTGTGTGTGTGTGTGTACTGCTTGTTACCAGAGAGGTGAGTGTGTGTGTGTGCTGGGGGGGGGGGGTTCCATGGGCACAACACTAGTAGCCATGAATACCCCTCTCCTCCATGAACATGTCCACTCCCCTCTTCAAGCCTTTCAAGTTGGCAGCCATCACCATATCCTGGGGCAGGGAGTTCCACAGTTTAACTATGCGTTGTGTGAAGAAATACTTCCTTTTATCAGTTTTGAATCTCTCCCCCTCCAGCTTCAGCAGATGATCCTGCGTTCTAGTATTATGAGAGAGGGAGAAAAGCTTCCCTCTGTCCACTCTCTCTACACCATGCATAATTTTATAGACCTCTATCATGTTTCCCTTTAACCGCCTATGTTTATTGTCCTTATGGTTTTCTTTAGCACAGATAAGAGCATGACAGTGGTGAACGATAACTGGCTCAAAATCTTGCTGTCTCTCCGTGTGAGGAAGAGAACCAAGCATTGTGCCTCTGGCTCTCTCTCTTTTTTTACATACATTTCTATTTTTTTACAATTCTGGCTAAAGTATCCAAACTATCACTGGAGTAATCTGCACAGCATTTGACTAATCCAGGCAAGCATGGATTTTCCAGAGGCCCTCGCTGCCTGTTCCATCATCTTGTTATTCTAAATAAGAACAGGATTTAAAAAATGTAATTTAGTTGGGCAAGGTAAAGCTACAATTTGTTATTCAGGTGCATCCATCTCTGTCTTTTGTTGAAAACCTGGTAAGGAGGTATTTGATACCGTGCTTGAGACAAAACTGGTCCCTCCATTTCAGATTCCTGCTCTGTTTTGATAGGCCAGAATGATCTGGGATTTTGGCAGATGTATGAACATGCTCTAGGGTTGTCTTGTCTCCTGGTCTGACTGGACACTTGCATTTCATCCTCCTTAGAAGTCTCTATGACACTGGTTCCCAACCGGGGGTCCGTGGACCCGCGAGAACTAAATTAAGGTCCGCAAAACAAAGTTATAAACCCATAATAAATTAATATTTTCAATTAAAAGTTCTCTATTATAAAAATATATATTCAAATATTATTCTAAGTTTAATGTTTAACTAACAGTTATGATTAAAGTTTATTTTCAAATTCTCAGAATTTTTATTTTGAACCTTGGGGTCCCTGCACCGAACAAAAAAGTCCTAGTGGTCCCTGGTCAAAAAAAGGTTGGGAACCACTGCTCTAGGAGAAGGACTCCGTGAGAAGATGTCTGCTGTAGTCATCTTGTTTGTGGGCCTCCTGGAGGCACCTGGTTGGCCACTGTGTGAACAGACAGCTGAAATTGACGGGCCTTGGTCTGATCCAGCAGAGCCTTTCTAATGTTCTTATTATAATTATATTATATATAATTATATTAGGTGCTGTGGAACCCAGGCAGGATAATGTTGCTGCAGTCGTCTTGTTTGTGGGCTTCCTGGAGTCACCTGGTTGGCCACTGAAAGAAAGATGGGCCTTGATCTGATCCAGCATGGCTTTTCTTATGTTCTTAAGGAATAAAATCTCAGGTTGAAGGCCTGACCTAGTGTCAAAGGGTCAAGATATTTTCTGGTAGACCTTGCCGCTGGCTCTACCCCATGTCTGACTCCGGTCTGGTAGAATCTTTTGGGTTCACCCTCATTCTGGGTCTCAGAGTTTGGCCAGGGAACTCTAGCACACATCTTCAGGGCCTCACCTGAACGAACGATGCCTCTAGACACTACATCACAACACTAGGCTATTACAGCGATGCAGTAGGGATGGACTCTTGAGGAACAATTAAGAAATAACACACTGAATATATTGTGACTTTTGGATCAAGTAACTGAAGAAGCTGGAAGCACAAACAGAGCCTAATCATTGTCCAGAAAGCGCATCTTCTTGATCTACTTCGAGCTGTGGGTCTCTGGAGATTTTTTTGCATTATTATACTACCTGACCAACTTGGCACCTTGCACTTAAGGAGGAAGAAATATTACTTGGTTCTTTAAAGATACAGACTTATTGACTTACCTGTTGAACACTTACTGACTTACCTGTTGAACTCTCAGGTTTTCCTTTACCTCCGTTGGAGGGTTGGGTTCTGTGCAATTGCATATAAAATAGTGAATGAATACTTTAGTTTCTATGCATTACTGTCATGTTTGATAGACATTCTTTTTTTAAAAAAAAGTTTTTATTGTTTTTATAACAAGACATGGGAAAAGGGAAATAGGGAAAGGAATAATCGAACTACATTCGTTTTCATTTCTGTTACGCCGCCGTATGGACTTTCTTCATCGTTATCGCTATCATAATCTTACTTTTTTCTTCTATTATTCCTATTGTATCATTTGTACATCATTTCTCTAATATCATTTTTTATATTTTTAATTATACCCTTTAATCTATTGCAAAGAACAATCACAAATTTCATGACAACACTAACTAAGGTGTTGAAATTCTTAGAGAATATAGTACATAATATTATAAGGGCCTAGTGTTGTAATTTTTTTGGTTTGTTCAACACTGATTTTGCTTGCTAGTCACTACATGACTTAATTTGAAGATCATTTACAAGTGTCCTTTCTGGTGTGTATATTAATGTTAACTGGTTATGTCGTATTTTAGATTGTTTAGCGTCTGTAGGTAAAGGTAGTTACTGCCCCATGGGGTGATGTCACATCCCAACATTTACTAGTGTGTTTATGGGGTGGTTTATGGGGTGGTTTGCCATTGCCTTCCCCAGTCATCTTCCCTTTACCCCCAGCAAGCTGGGGGCTCATTTTATCAACCTCGGAAGGATGGAAGGCTGAGTCAACCTTGAGCCGGATACTTGAAACCGACTTCCGTCAGGATCGAAGTCAGGTTGTGAGCAGAGCTGTTGACTGCAATACTACAGGTTACCACTCTGTATCAAATGCCTAATAACTAGGGTTGCTAGCTCCAGGTTGGGAAATACCTGGAGATTTGGGGGTGGAGCCTGAGGGAGGTGGGGTTTGGGAAGGGGGGGGACTTTAATGGGGTATAACCCCATAGACTCCGCCTTCCAAAGTGGCCATTTTCTCCAGGCGAACTGATCTCTGTCGCCTGGAGATCAGTTGTAATAGCGGGAGATCTCCAGCCACCCCCTGGCGGTTGTCCACCCTACTAACAGTTCTGAACTTTACTGTAGTCACTACGTGAACCTGAAAAGAATCTGCTTCCCCCAGGGGTAGAAAAGCAGAGATGTGTACCAAGGCTTGTCGGGAGACTTTTTGGCTTTATGTTGCCTCCCCCTGAAATAGCTCGATAAACGTTTCCTTGCTTGCTGGTGGACAGGAAGCTTTCCCTCATCCCGAAGGGCAGCTTTCGAAAAGAAAACCGAAAGCGTGAAAAATGCGGCTCAGTCCTGCTTTATGCCGGGCCTTTCGCTGGTACGCCGCATCTTTACTCTTTGAAACAGAATTATAGCTGTATGGAAATGGGACATCTGTTCCAAGAAACGTATTTTGATCATAGCAGAAGTAAAAGGAAAGAACTGGAGCGGGGAAGGGGGGGGGAGAAACACGGCATTTGGTTTACACTAAAGCGGTGCGGAAGGAATTAGACATGGAGAATCCACAAAAAAGGAGCGTTTGGGTTGCATCCGCCTGCCGATAAGACTTCCCCAGCCCTGCCGAAGCCCGGCTGAATGGCAAATTACAAGTCTGGCGTAATCAGGTGGTGCGGCAGAAAAGCAATCTCCAAATTAATTAACTGTGCAAGAGCTGCCTGTGCACCCTGATGGCTTAATGGGAAGAATGCGATGCATTTTGAGCTACCCTGTTCTTCTGGAATTTTAATTGTGCTTTGCGGTTTGCTAAAATTAAATCCTTTCCAGGAAAAAAAAAAAGATGAATTTTTCAGAAGATGCATTCCAAGGCGTTTTTGTTTTGTTTTTAAAGCTCGTCGTGAGCGATGGCTGTTATCTGGCTGAGCTTTGGGGGGAAGAAGAAGAGGAAGAGGGAGAGGAGGAAGAGGGAGAGGAGGAGGAGGAGGGTTGCCAACCTCCAGGTAGTAGCTGGAGATCTCCCGCTATTACAACTGATCTCCAGCCGATAGAGATCAGTTCGCCTGGAGAAAATGGCCACTTGGGCAATGGGACTCTATGGCATTGAAGGCCTTCCCCTCCCCAAACCTCGCCCTCCTCGGGCTCTGCCCCAAAAACCTCCTGCCAGTGGCAAAGAGGGACCTGGCAGCCCTAAGGAGGAGGAGTTGGTTTTTATATGCCGACTTTCTCTACCTCTTAAGGGAGACTCAAACCGGCTTACAATCACCTTCCCCTCCCCATAACAGACACCCTGTAATGTAGGTGGGGCTGAAAGAGCTCTAACAGAGCTGTAACTTGCCCAAGATCACCCAGCTGGCTTCGTGTGTAGGAGAGGGGAAACAAATCCAGTTTACCCGATGAGCCTCCGCTGCTCACACGGAGGAGTGGGGAATGAAACCCGGTTCTCCAGGCCAGAGCCCACCGCTTCAGACCACCGCTCTTAAACCACTACAGCACGCTGGTTCCTGTGCCTTAAAACTGCGTTCCTACTTCCAAGAACAGCTTCTGCTAATATATTAACAGATTTAAGTGGAGCCAGAAGGGCATTGGGTCCCGGTGGGGCAGGTGAAGAGTTCCCTCCATTAGACAAAGAAAACCGGAGCGCTGCTGAAGCTCAGGAGAGGAATTTAGTTAAAAAGGTGAGCGGCGCAGACGTCCGCCTCGGGTCCTTCCATCTGCTCCTTGTGGCCTACTTGGAAAAAGCAGCGCTTCAGGCCACAGTCAGAACTCATTACGATGGAAAGCTAGAACACAGACGGTTTCTTTTTATGGCCCGAGCCAGCAGTCGCATCTGTTGCGATCACGACTTTTTACCAAGCCCAGCTTGTTACCGCCTGCTGTCAGAGCCCAAAGAACAATGTCTCAGCAAGGTTGGGAGTGACCATCGGGTCTGGGAGGGCGGACATTTGAGATCGGTGCGCGCTCACGAGCGAGGGGTGCGCAGTAACAAGCCAAGGCGTTAGACGTCTTGTGTTAGACCAGTGGTTCTTAGTCTTTAATCCACTATCGTACACCAAGTTAGGGCTGCCAGCTCCACTTGAGAAGTGCCTGGAGATTTTGGGGTGGAGCCCGGGTAGGGTGGCCCACCCTCCCAGTACTAATAGGAAATCCCCACACAGAATAAATACCGATGCTGTAAATAGTATTCACAAAAAGAAGAAAACAGCACGCAGGCTCCAAATTCCACAATATAATGTACTCCAAGAATAGACTTCAAACATTATAGCACACGAATGTACATCAACCACTGCGCAGAACAAGTACTGAAACACATGGACAAGAAACAAGGCAGTGGGTAGAAATCCATCCTTAACAGAAGACTAACATTTTTTTACTATATAGAGATGGATGGATGGATGGATGGATGGATGGATGGATGGATGGATGGATGGATGGATGGATGGATGGATGGATGGATGGATGGATGGATAGATAGATAGATAGATAGATAGATAGATAGATAGATAGATAGATAGATAGATAGATAGATAGATAGATAGATAGATAGATAGATGACTTAAATCTCCAAACCCGTCGGATTACAAAATCCTGAAGAAGATTTATTCGGGTTTTGTAATCCGGTGGGTTTGGAGATTTAAGTCCACTGGACTATATACATATATAGTAAAAAGATTTTTGTTAGTCTTGTGTTAAGGATGGACTTCTACCCGCTGCCTTGTTTCTTGTTTCTTGTCCATGTGTTTTAGTACTTGTTCTGTGCAGCGGTTGATGTATATTTGTGTGCTATAATTTTTGAAGTATATTCTTGGAGTACCTTATATTGTGGGATTTGGAGCCTGCGTGTTGCGTGCTCCGCCCCTAAAATCTCCAGGTATTTCCAAACCCGGAGCTGGCAACCTTAAGCCTGGGGAAAGCAGAGTTTGGGGAGGGGAGGGACTTTAATGGGGTGCAACGGCATAGGGTCCATCTTCCGAAGCAGCCATTTTCTCCTGGTGAACTGATCTCTGTCGCCTGGCGATTGGGTGTAATAACGGGAGACCTCCAGCCTCCACCTGGAGGTTGGCAACCCTACACCAAGGATGCAGCATCGTAACTGAATGCCCCTGCTAGCCCCAAGTTAAAAAGTTAGGACATCTTCTCCTGGCCATCTTCTGGGCATGGAGTAGGGGTCACTGGGGTGTGTGGGGGGGAGGTAGTTGTGAACGTCCTGCATTTGCAGGGGGTTGGACTAGTTGACCCCTGGTGGTCCCTTCCAACTCTATGATTCTGTGACATAAAACAGCACTCCGGAGAAGGCAGCTTTATCTATATAGATGTGTTTATGCTGCATGCATAGATCTCAATAGGGTTGCCAGCTAGCAGCTGGTACCCAGTGGGAGAGTGGTTGAAAATATTTGGTACGCTGCAAAATGACTGTACATATCTGCATCTGTGCCCTGTCTGATTGTAAAGCATGATCTCAAAGCCGCTGTTTAATAGTTTTGTTTGCTTTTGGGGGCCCAAGGTGCAATAGAAGAACTCTGGCGGGTGAGGTCTGTGACCTGGTTGATGAAGCATACAAATTATCCACCCAATATATTGGTCACCTGGTTGCTGACACTGACTATGCAGAACTGAATCTGGAGATAACTGTTCTTCTCAAGGAGAAGGCAGCACGTTCATTATGGAACTATGCCGCAACATAATCTTTTGGAAAAGAGGTCCAACAGAGACAGTACTGCAAAACAGGATTATGGGATGGATCTAGTGCAAAATCTCCGCTTGCACAAGAGCTGGTGTGCAAGTGGAAACAAGAAGGAAAGGAGCAGTGGTCGCCGCTCGTGCAAAGTCCAGCTTTCTCAGTTCCCCTCTTGCTTTTCTGTTCACGCAAGTTTCCTAGAGGAAGGCTCTAGGAGTTGCACGAGAACCGGGTTCGATTCTCCACTCCTCCACATGAAGCCTGCTGGGTGAGCTTGGGCTAGTCACAGCTCTCTCCGAACTCTCTCAGCCCCACCTACCTCACAAGGTGGCTGTTGCGGGGAGGGGAAGGGAAGGCGATTGTGAGACACTTTGAGACTCCTTAAAGGTAGAGAAAAAGTGGGGTATAAAAACCAACTCTTCTTCTCTTCCTCCTCCTCCTCCTCCCCACCCCAAGTGGACCAGTGCTAACAGTGCTCATTTCAATGGGATTAGATTGGCGTAACCGTGCATAGGATTGCACTGTAAGTCTGTTGACTTGCGCATTGCTGGACCCGAGCCACTGTATCGAAGCAGCCTGAATTATTTGGAGTACAATTAAACCTTTATATTCAATTAGATTATGTTGCAGTGAGGGCGTCTCTTGGGAAAGACTACATGCTTTGGGTTGCCAACCTCCAGGTACTAGCTGGAGACCTCCTGCAATTACAACTGGTCTCCAGCCGACAGGGATCAGTTCCCCTGGAGAAAATGGCCGCTTTGGCCATTGGACACTATGGCATTGAAGCCCCTCCCCTCCCCAAATCCCACCCTCCTCAGGCTCTGCCCCCAAAACCTCCCACCGGTGGCAAAGAGGGACCTGGCAACCCTATACATGCTACACACAACCAACCGAATCGGCTCGAGGATGTATTTTTTTCTCTTTGTGATTGAAAGCGGATTGAGAATCGCAGTGGAAGATCGAGGAGGATTGGGTGTAACTTAACCTTCCTTTCTTACCTTTTCTCCTCACAAAAGCGCTCTCTCTAACTGCTTTTTATTCTGTGAGAAGAAGGCTATGGAGGTCTCTATATTCCCCCACCTTACGAGTAGAAAAGCAGTGGAATGATTTTGAGTGGATGAAGGGAAGAGAAAGGGAACCTCTGCTTCCCCGTCTCCCTCCCCGATGCCGTTTTCATTTTTTTTTTAAGTAAGAAGATGATCAGGGAACAGCCCATTTGCAACATCCGGGCCGGTGCAAAACGTCAATTTACGCCCTGCTGCTGGAAGAGGGCTTTTCAGGCCGAGGAGGATCTGTTCATCAAAACCTTGGGGTCAGGTGGGAAAAAACCAGCGCAGGGGATTGAAGCGGCGTACTTGAGACTCAATCCTGTCAAAGGACATTTCCGCCACAAATTGGATATCGGAAACACTTGGGCGGCGGAGCAAGCCGTCTCAAGGAGCTGTAGAGTCACTTTTTCTGGGAACTTTTGAAGAGGAGAGGTGATATGAATTCAAGCGGCTTCTGTGGGTTTTGTTGGCGGCGGGAGGGATAAAACACCCTTGGAGATCCTTAACGTGTTCTCTATTTCCCCCCTATTCTGCAAGTGGTCTTTTCCTTATGTCCAGATCGGGGAGGGGGTGGGTGGGGGGATTGGGAGTTACACTTTGTCAACAGCCAGTGCTTCATTCACAGCTGCAGGCAGACAGATACAAGTTCCTGAACTGCTATATTTATTCCTTGAAATAATTCATATCTTTGTGCGTGTTAAGTGCAGTCAAGTCACATTGGACTCGTGGCGACCCTATGAATGGAAGTCCTCCAAAATGTCCTATCTTTGACAGCCTTGCTCAGATCTTGCAAATTGAGGGCTGTGGCTTCCTTCATAGAGTCAGTCCATCTCTTGTTGGGTCTTCCTCTTTTCGTGCTGCCCTCAACTTTTCCTAGCATGACTGTCTTTCCCAGCGACTCTTGTCTTCTCATAATATGACCAAAATACGATAGCCTCAGTTGAGTCATTTTAGCATCTAGGGTCAATTCAGGCTTGATTTGATCTATAACCCACTGATTTTTTTTTTTTTTTTGGCAGTCCACGGTATCCGTAACGCTCTCCTACAACATCACATTTCAAAGGAATCTATTTTCTTCTTATCCACTTTCTTCACTGTCCAGCTTTCACACCCATACATAGTAATAGGGAATACGATGGCATGAATTAACCTAATCTTGGTGGCCAGGGACACATCCTGACACTTCAGAATCTTTTCTAGCTTCTTCATGGCTGCCCTTCTCAGTCTCAATCTCCTTCTGATTTCTTGGAGAGTGAATCTGGGAAAGGCAGCTGGGGGGGGGGGTTGGGGAGATTGGGAGTCATGCTTTGTCAACAGCCAGTGCTTCATGCACAGCTGCAGACAGACAGATACAAGTTCCTGAACTGCTATATTTATTCCTCGAAATAATTCATATCTGCTTGAGATGCACAGAAAAGCAGATAATCTGTATTAAAAGCGCTGACTCACGTATGCAATGCAAGTGCAATTAAAGACTGTGTTTCTCATAGATGCAATATTTTCTTAGCTTTCTTTAATTTTTTTTAGACTTCTGCAGTATCGGATGTTCTTTAGCATTTATCCCCATGGGCCTGAGAAAACGGAACGTTTTCCCCCAGAATGAATGACACCAAAATGTTTACGTATTCATGCATTCATCCAGTTCTTTAAGACCTCCCAATGGGACGCTTAGCGGTGCTTTAGTCTCTTTATCCGCTCCAATCTGCTATTATAGAGTTTCAGAAACACAAATAAAATGAGTGGAGACACATGCGTGGCGAATCAAAAACAACTCCCATGCAATGAGCTGCCTGCTTGCCGCGGAGAAAGAAACGGGGCGTATGGAAGAACCGGCCGACTTTGATCAATGAAACACGCGGGAAACATTTCCTGCGGAGATGCCTACAGTCACTGCAGAAAGTTTCGTACTGACATAGTTAGGTATAGAGAAGCAGATCACTTGAACATCTGTTGTTATTTCTGCCTTTGAAAGCTTCCCCTGTTAATAGCTTGACCTCTGTCAAATCGCACAGTCTGCAAGGAGGATTTAGTAAGAGACTGGAATTGTTTTGGTTTGGGATGTTAAGGGGTTTTCATGGGATCTAGGAGCCCCGTGGCGCAGAGTGGTAAGCTGCAGTAATGCAGTCAAAAGCTCTGCTCACGACCTGAGTTTGATCCCGACGGAAGTCGGTTTCCGGTAGTCGGCTCAAGATTAACTCGGCCTTCCATCTCTCTAGGTCAGTAAAATGAGTACCCAGCTTGCTGGGGTAAAGTGTAGATGACTGGGGAAGGCAGGGGCAACCCACCCCGTAAACACAGTCTGCCTAGTAAACGTTGTTATGTGACATCACCCCATGGGTCAGGAATGACCCGGTGCTTGCACAGGGGACCTTTACCTTTAGGATAAGTGTATGGTAGGGGTGTTTTTTGGGGAGGGGGTAGGGTTGCCAGATCCAGGTTGGGAAACTGATGGGAATTTGAGGCCGGGGAGGACAGGGACCTGGGGGGGGGGGTACAATGCCATAGAGTCCATCCTCCAATGTGTCTGTTTTCTCCATGGGAAGTGACCTATGTAGCCTGGAGATGAGCTGTAATTCTGGGGGATCCCCAGGTCCCACCTGGAGGCTGGCATCCCTAGGGGGAGGTTTTTGGCTTCTGACCCTTGATCTGCGGGGCTGATGTCCATTTCTACTCTTGCAATTAGAAGAAGAAGAAGAAGAAGAAGAAGAAGAAGAAGAAGAGTTGGTTTTTATATGCCGACTTTCTCTACCACTTAAGGGAGACTCAAACTGGCTGACAATCACCTTCCCCTCCCCACAAAAGACACCCTGTGAGGTGGGTGGGGCTGAGAGAGCTGTGACTTGCCCAAGGTCACCCAGATGGCTTGGGTGGAGGAGTGGGGAAACAAATCCAGTTCACCAGATTAGCCTCTGCCACACATGTGGAGGAGTGGGGCATCAAACCCAGTTCTCCAGATCAGAGTCCACCACTCAAAAACCACCGCTCTTAACCACTACACCATGCTGATTCTTGCAATTAAAAGAGCACCTGGTCTCAACAAGCCTGTCTCTTGTTTTCCCTCAGGAAAAAATTTTCAGGATAAAGGGAAGAAAGGGTTGAGTAAGGAGAATTTCACAAAATGCTTCGGTCCCACTGCATTATTTTGTTTTCTGAAGAAGGTATCTGATGAAGGGAGCTTCGACTCCTGAAAGCGTATACCCTGAAATTCTTGTCCGTCTCAAAGGTACTCCAGGACTCAATTCTATTTATTTTCTTAAGACTCGTTGCTGTTAGACTGAATTGTTTTATCATACACTGTTAGGGTTGCCAGGTCCCTCTTCGCCACCGGCGGGAGGTTTTTAGGGCAGAGCCTGAGGAGGGCGGGGTTTCAGGAGGGGAGGGACTTTGATACCATAGAGTCCAGTTGCCAACTTGGCCGTTTTCTCCAGGGGGACTGATCTCTGTCGGCTGGAAATCAGTTGTAATAGCAAAAGATCTCCAGGTAGTACCTGGAGATTGGCAACCCAAACACTGCTCCGCTCACTTCTCAGCAGTGACCGCAGCCAGTCCCAAGCACGAATGTCCCCTCCCCATCAACTGCTGAGATAGGGTTGCCAACTCCAGGTTGGGAAATTCCTGGAGATTTGGGGGGCAGAGTTTGGAGAGGGCAGGGTTGGAGGGAGCTCCGTTAGGGTTGCCAACCTCCAGGTAGTAGTAGAAGAAGAGTTGGTTTTTATTTACCAACTTTCTCTACCACTTAAGGGAGTCTCAAACTGGCTTACAACCACCTTCCCTTCCCCTCCCCTCCCCACAACAGACACCCTGTTGAGGTAGGTGGGGCTGAGAGAGCTCTAACAGAGCTGTAACTTGCCCAAGGTCACCCAGCTGGCTTCGTGTGTAGGAGTGGGGAAACAAATCCAGCTCACCAGATTAGCCTCTGCCGCTCATGTGGAGGAGTGGGGAATCAAACCCGGTTGTCCAGATAAGAGTCCACGGCTCCAAACCACTGCTGTTAACCACTACACCACGCTGGCTCTCGGTAGCTGGAGGTCTCCTGCTATTACAACTGATCTCCAGCCGATAGAGATCAGTTCCCCTGGAGAAAACGCCGCTTTGACAATTGGACTCTATGGCATGGAAGTCTCTTCCATCCCCAAACCCCGCCCTCCTCAGGATCCGCCCCCAAAACCTCCCGCCGGTGGTGAAGAGGGACCTGGCAACCCTAACCTCAGTAGGGTATGATGCTAGGGCGTCTGCCCTTTTCAGCAGCCATAATCTCCTGGGGGCCTGATCTCTGTAGTCTGGAGATCAGTTGTAATTCCAGGAGATTTCCAGGCTGTACCTGAAGGTTATCTAAAATAAACAGCAACACTGGACATGTATATATGAAACTAACAATTCACTGTGCAATATAACAAGGTGACATGACTATCAAACTCTATCTAAACTATCTCCTGTCTGTACCTATGCCTATAAAAATAGCGTAACACGCAAAAATGACAAAACTCTAAAAAGTTGTTCAACAGTAGCAGAATGCTCGTACAATTTCAGTTGCCTGTATAGAGTTCCAAAGTATAATGTTCTGCAGCGATGTTTCAAGTCTACTTAAAAGCACCAGTCATTATTGTGTTCTTAGAGTAGCAGAAATATTTTTTTTTTCAAATTAATCTTGAGTAGCGAGATAGGTCGCCCTGACCTGGATGGCCCAGGCTAGCCTGATCTTGTCAGATCTCAGAAGCTAAGCAGGGTCAGCCCTGGTTAGTATTTGGATGGGAGACCACCAAGGAAGTCCAGGGTTGCTGTGCAGAGGAAGGCACTGGCAAACCACCCCTGTTAGTCTCTTGCCATGAAAACCCCAAAAAGGGGTCGCCATAAGTCGGCTGCGACTTGACGGCACTTTACACATACACACACACAGAGAGAGAGAGAGAGAGAGAGATAGGTCATCCGGTAATTCCTATTTCAATATTGTTTTTCTTCAGTAGCATATAGATTAATTGCTGCTGCGCTGTTATACATGGCGTTTCAGGTGGCTTCCCCAGGCTGAAATTGACATGAATAGCTGCTGTGCATTTCAGATAACGTTCCAGATTTTGATACCTCTTAATGTAATATCCAGAGGTGTATCATAGGGCTGTTGATTCGGTAAAAACCCAACCAGAAAAATACTGAATGAATGCAAATTCGGTAAAATTCGGGGTTCGGGTTTACTGAGCCCGCAAAATCCGGGACGTTAACAAAGCCGAATGTGCCGTTCCTCAAAAAGCTGGATAAAAAGCTGGCTGTTTTGGGAACGTCTTTCCGTGGTTCCTGGGGGGCATTTTTGCAGGTAGAGGTCCCAAATTTTCAGGGTAACTAGAAGGGACTCTCCTTGCAAGAACCCCCAATTTTGGTAAAGGGGGTCCGGATTGGGGTCTGGAAGGGGTCACCCCCATCCTCCTCCATTGAAATGCATTGGCAAAGTGTCTGTGTTCAGATACTTTAGTGTGATCTTTACAATGTATCTCAATGGAGAAGCCGGGCTTTAAATGGTGGGAAAGTTCGCCCCATGCCTCCATAGAGATACAATGTATCCGGACACAGACACTTTGCCAGTGAAAATTTGGGACCTCTACCTGCAAAAATGCCCCCCCCCCAGGAGCCGCGAAAAACTGCGAAATGGGTGTAATGGGTTTAAATGGCTGACTTTTTCAGGAATCCCGAATTTAAAGCCGAATTCCTACCTTTACCGGTAAAGGAAATTCGGCATTCAGGTTTTCCCAGGGGGGAAAAAAGCCAATAAACCTGAACCCAGATTTCCCCCCCAAAAAAATTCCCCAATGGCCCTAGTGCATAGTAGCTATCCTTCTATGGATCGGGCAAAGGAGTCGGCTTATGGAGACCCTGCTTAGCTTCTGAGATTTGATGAGATCGGGCTACCCTGGGCTTATCTAAGTCAGGGCACAGGTTGCCTACTATTTAAATGTTTCCAGTGGTTCAGGGCAGGGCGGTGGTATCTTTGCTTTGCCCCTATGGTTATCTGAAGTAGAAGAAGTTGCACAACAATGAGAGATCAATGCACATTTGCTTCTTTCATATAATTTTTGCATTTTACAGAATTCAGCTTTCAAGTGGCTACTAGTTGCACAATCCTACTACGCATGTCTATTCAGATGCAAGTCTCACTGGCCATTTATGCAGGGTCAATTTTGAAGCTCGCTCAAAGCTTTTTTTTTTTTTTAAATGCGACCTTTAAAATGACTATTCATGGTCCTGATGCAAAAGGAGAAATTCCACACACACACACCCCATTCACCTGCTCCTTGTTTGCATAGCCATTAGCAATCGCTGGTTGCATAACTAACGCGCAGCTGTGATTTTGCATGTTTCTTTCGGGATTCTTCGAGGCGGGGGTGGAGCAAACACAAAAGGTCGCGTTGAAGGGGTTCTTAAGTAATGCGAAGCAGGCATGCGCCGGTTTCGCAGTCACTTCCTGAACGACGGTTCACCATGAAAAACAAAAAGAAAATATGCGGGGCAATTCAGCCTGGAATGCGCTGCTAATTACCAAGCATAAATGGCCTACGATTGCAGTTGTAGTCCAAAAAAAGTCTCTGAAGGGTTACCTTTTTCCAAGGGTGGTTGTTGTGTTTTTCATTTCATAAAACAAAAAGCCCGAGGCATCTGCGTGTCACGCCTAGAAACCTTGGCTCTTATATCTTATCTACCTAAGAGGATTATCTAGTATAGGAGTTGATTAACGAGTAGGGGGAAAGTAAAAGAAAGATGACGCCGTTGCGTTGGCAAGGGGAAAATATCGGGATGTCTATATTTAGAGGACTACGGAATTCCATTGCCAGGAGAAGGAGCTAGCTTTTAAAACGCCCTGAAATATGACTTTTGGAAGTACCTGTCAGTTGAGGGAATATGAAAATTGCCTTCCCTACTTTGTTGCATTGAGATGCAGAAATCCAACAGACACGGTTTCTCATTTAATGTTTCCTGCGCTAAATCAGGAGTTGTGTTATTTGCATGCCTAAGGCTTTTTTTTTTTAAAAAAAATAGAAATTATTCCTGCTTCCAACCGTGGAGTGACGTGCCTTTGTTCATTTGATGTATACTTCTCATCTGAATATATTAATAAATACAAATCAGAAAAAGCAAATGCACAAAATAGCTTGAAACTAGTGTGAGAAACGACAAAAACTGGAAGGGGAGGGGTTTGACAGTCTGTTAGGAGCCCCGGGAAGGTAACAGAGGCTTGTGGTGTTTTGCTGAAGACAGATATCGAAAAGGGGTACATTATGCACCCCTGATTCACAGTTTTCTGTACTAGAACCTAAAAAGCTGCTGCTACTCAAAGACTTTGTCCACAGAGACTTCTCGGTGTAGGTCTTGTTGTTGCTGTGAAGGTTACCACTGCTGAGTATCCACACAGCAGTTTCCCAGCACTTTCTTTCCCTCAACACCATGGCTGATATTCCCCTGAGGGATTTTTTTTTTGAGTTTCTCAAATCTGTAATTCATAGGTTGCTATAGCACAATAATGATCTATTGCAACAGTATACTAGTTCCCGGCTTTTTCCCCACCCAAGTGAGTTGCGTTCCCCTTTCCATGTGGAGTTATAAGGCAAAATGTGCAGGCTGCACATTGCCACTCATCACTATGCAACAAAAAGAAATGATAAGGAGAATTGTGTTTTGATTGCAAAAAGATGATACCAAACCAAGTTTGGGAAAGATAACAGCAAAATAGGGGCGGGGGGAAAGAAGATGAATGCAGGACAGTGTCATGTGGATGCTCTTGAAGATAGCGCTGACATAAAGAAGCCAAGGCAGAGCAAACTGCTAGAGGCAATAATATTAAGTCAGCTGGACTCATGAGTCAGACTCGGTATGAAGCTTGAAAGCATACAAGCAGTATCTGTTTTTAAATAAAGAAACGGGGGTGGGGGTGGGGAAACCCAGCATTGGCCAGGGACATTTTAGGTTCAGTGCCCTGAATTTGCCTATGCCCTCGGTCAGTTTCCCGTCATCCTTTACCTGTCCTTTACTATGCGGCTCCACATTGCTGCTTGCAAGAAACTGTAAAGTGTGCGTACACTCATCAGATTTAAAGCATCGCGTATTAAATGGTTGTTTGCAAGCTTAGCAACAAGGAAGCGAATGTGGCATGTATTATAGTGGTTTGAGCAATGTATTCAGAATACAGTCTACCTTTTCGGTAACAGTATGGGAGCCAATGTGACATATTGGTTGCGATGTCGGACTAGGGTCTGGGAAACCCAGGTGCAAATCCCCGCTCTGTCATGAAAACTTGCTAGGTGACCTTGGGCCAGTCACACACCCTCGACCCTGGCAAGTATTTGGATGGGATACCTCCAAAGAATACCAGGGGCGAGATGCGGAGAGACACGCAATGGCAAACCACCTCAGAACGTCTGTTGCCTTTTTTAACAAATATATTTTATTACAGAATTTAAGCATTTCAAACCCATAGACATACTCATACACACACACATTAATACTTCTTCCAAGGAAATCTGTGAATAGTTGTAAATAAGCCAATAAATGATCAAAAATCGCTCATTTATACAATAGATTCCACTTAATAATAAGCTGCTCTAACAGCCCATTCCTGGGGGGGGGGAACATCTTAGGAGGTGGCATGACCCTGCCGCAGGGGTAAGTGTGTGTAATCATGCGATTACGCGCATTTATGCCGGCGGGAAGGGCTGCTCCGCCGGCGCCCAAGCGCTGCAGAGCTGCGCCTCTCCCCTCTGCCGGCGTGGCCTTTCCGTGGTGCCTGCAGTGGCGTAGAGAGGCTGCGCCGGCGCAGGGGGCGGGCCAGGGGCAGGCCGGGGGGGAGGAGCCACCAGTTAGGTGGCTTCCTACCCCCTTTCGGCCACTTGCGCCAGCGGCCGGAACAGCATTGCTGCGCCTGCTGTTTTCAATGGGGCAAAAAGGCCCAGTTAAAAAAATGGTTGTTTGATGGCGTAGGGGAAACAGCTTAGGAAGAGGCGCCGCTGCGGCTCTTCCCCACCGTTCCCCTATGCCGTCAGCTCAGGAATGGGCTGTACGTTGCATACATATCATATAAGCACGGGGAGGGGCTGTGGCTCAGTGGTATAGCATCTGCTTGGCATTCAGAAGGTCCCAGGTTCAATCCCCACCAAATCCAGTTAAAGGGACTGGGCAAGGAGGTGATGTGAAAGGCCCTTGCCTGAGACCCTGGAGAGCCACTGCCGGTCTGAGTAGACAATATTGTCTTTGATGGACCAAGGGTCTGATTCAGTATAAGGCAGCTTCATGTGTTCATGTGTGTTCATCTTGTGCTTTAACTTTACCAATTTTCTAATTAATAAAAAAATCTGAGTTCTAACATTACAAACAGTATCTATAAGTACTACTCTTAACTACTCTCATCAGCCCTACTTTAACTCTACTAAAATCCTTTCTCCACAATTTACTGCCTACTTCCCCCAGTTATTTCTTCTTTGTCTTCCTCTATCCTCCACACCCACTTTACCTCTAGTACAAATATCTTTTTTTAAGCTTTCAAACGAGCATCATCTGAACGTCTCTTGCCTTGAAAACCCCACCAGAGGGTTTGCCATAACTCAGCTGTGACTTGATGGGAAAAAAAACGCCTTTTTGCAGAGCTTTTTCTGACTGAGGGCAGACATCTTACCAAAGGAAGCCAGAAACAAGCAAGCAAAGAGCTGGGGACATGCTGCAAAAATTCTGTGCTGTACCTAATCCTCACTTCAATAAACGTCATTCCTGGCGGCTCTATCCTAAACACGCTTGTGGCGGAGTTCGGTGGGACTTGCTTCCTGAGTGGTGTGTTTAGGATTGCCGCCCAAGGGCACCCTTAAGTGGGACTTAAGTAGCAATAAAATACATTTTGCCATTTCCATCAACAAACAAACAAAAACCCTCTCAGCCTGAACCATTGAGTGTTTAAAAATGTGCGCCATTAGGAAAAGGCACAGCACTTAAACAATTTACTCTTAATTTGTTTAATTGGCGCAGGATTACAAATTCCTTGGCACAAAATATTATCGGAGCAGCGCTGCAGCATACTGAAATATTTCTGCAGGCTCACGCTCTGTCTCACTTGAGGGTCTCCGCAAGAGGTGGATTAGTTCGTTGCCGAAGGAAAAGAGTCGTTTTGATGGATCAGGCCAAATCTAGTATACTCCCTCCTTCACCCAAATGCCTCCCGAATTTATCAAACCTGTACCATAGGCATACGAAATAAAGGCAAACAAATTCTATGTGTTGAATATATATTTCTACGGCTATTATCTTGTTATTTTGTTTGAATGACGGGCGGTTCCCGCTCCATATGACTTCTTCTCTTGTGCATGATCATTGTTTCCAGTTATTGAACTTGCCTTCAGTTCTTCTCTTGTGCATGATCAACTTCCAGCTATTCAACTTTTCCAGTCTTTCTACTGCGCATGACCAGCTTAGCTCTGCCGCCGATTGCTTACCAACTTTGGGAATGAACTTTCTCATCATTCATTACTCTCGGTTTTGGAACTTGTATATCTAGCTGCTTAATAACAGTTTGTTTGCCTTTATTTCGTATGCCTATGGTACAGGTTTGTTTTTCTTGTGCAGTGTGTTGTTCGTATATTAATTGTCTTCGAATATAGCATTGTACTTTTCTAAGTTAAGAGCTTGTGCTGTTTCTTTGTATTGCCGAGTCATTTATACAGCGCTGCATACCAAATTTATCAAGCAGGACATGAGCTGATATCCCTCGTCTATGATTTTGGCCTTTGCTGCTCGAAGGTATGCTGCCTCTGAACATGGAGGCTCTGTTTAGCTGTCAGGCCTTTTCAGAGCTGTTCGTGGTATCTTCGGATTTTTTTTTTTTTTTTTTTTTTTTTTTGCTGTACCAAGTTTTTCCTGGCACAGCCTCTATGGGAGGAAACCCCCCATTTTATAATTTTTTAAACTTTAAGCAGGCCTTTTTTAGCCTGTCAGCGGCAAGGGAACCTCTTTGAAGGTGCCTCGGCAGCGCCTCGGCTGTGCCGTCCCCGGCTGCTGCAAAGCTCAGGAATGAGCTGTTAGCCTCAGACATGTTTAACATGGTGGAGGGTGCCGACTTGTTTTCTGTTGCCCCAGAAGGTCGGACCAGAACCAACAGGTTGAAATTAAATCAAAAGAGTTTCCATCTAGACATTAGCAAGAATTTTCTAACAGTTAGAGCGGTTCCTCAGTGGAACAGGCTTCCTCGGGAGGTGGTGAGCTCTCCTTCCCTGGAGGTTTTTAAGAAGAGGTTAGGTGGCCATCTGTCACCAATGCTGACTCTATGACCTTAGGCAGTTCATGAGAGGGAGGGCACCTTGGCCATCTTCTGGGCGTGGAATAGGGGTCACTGGGGGTGTGTGGTGGGGAGGTAGTTGTGAATGTCCTGCATTGTGCAGGGGGTTGGACTAGATGACCCTGATGGTGCCTTCCAACTCTATGATTCTATGTTTATCATGCAATAAGAGCGACTGTGTAACTTTGCAGATGCAGTTTAGAGAAATGTAGTCGTTCTTGTGCGCACACACATGTGTTTGTCAGCCTCCACTTTCTGCCTGTGTCCCCCCCCCCCGCTTTATTTGCCATAATTGTTCTCGCTATTACATTCCTGCCGCATCTTTATTTTGCTCGACATGACGTGGCCTGCATAGCACCACGAGCCGAACATCGATCGACAGTCGATACGGTGTGCTCGTTCAACCTTGCCGTGCGGGCCCGCGCCGCTCCGTGAAAGAAATAATTGTGGGGAGGCCTCGGGTTGGTGCCTGCCAGGACTAACCTGATTGAAAAGGGCCTGGAGCTCTCTGGGAGGCAGGCACCTTGGATCGTTGCTGTCAGGAATTATCTGTTGACCCAGACGGTGCTAAATTGAGCAGAGATGAAGTACTAGTTGTTATTGATTTATGGCTTCTCTCTCCTGAGGAGCGCGAAGAAAGCGGGGCCTTCCCGGGTCTAAAAATTTCAATCGTGATTAAAATTAAATAAAACTAAAAGTCTTCGGCCTTAAGATAATTTTGCCTCAAAACATGCCAGTCAGCATGTCTGCCTGACAGTGAAAGGATGTCCTCCGAGGTGAGGTTATTGTTTGTTAGGCCAGAATTCTTCATTTGACAGCCATAGGAACATAAGAGAAGCCCTGCTGGATCAGACCAAGGCCCATCAAGTCCAGCAGTCTGCTCACAGAGTGGCCAACCAGGTGCCTCCAGGAAGCCCACAAACAAGACGGCTGAAGCAGCACCATCCTGGCTGTGCTCCACAGCACCTAATATAACAGGCATGCTCCTCTGAGACTGGAGAGAATAGGTATGCATCATAAGAACATGAGAAAAGCCCTGCTGGATCAGACCCAGGCCCATCAAGTCCAGCAGTCTGTTCACACAGTGGCCAACCAGGGGCCTCTAGGAATCCCAACAAACAAGACGACTGCAGCACAGCATCCTGCCTGTGTTTCACAGCACCCAATATATTTGGCATGCTCCTCTGATCCTGGAGAGAATAGGTGTGCATCATGACTTGTATCCATTTTAACTAGTAGCCATGAATACCCCGCTCCTCCATGAATATGTCCACTCCCCTCTCAAAGCCTTCCAAAGCCAAGACCATCCAGGCTACAGGTAGGAGCTCTTGTCTTCTTTTGAAAGTCTTCCATCTGCCGGGCTTTTAAAAAGACAGGGCGTGGGAGTACTTCAGCCATGGTCACTGGGAAGCCGAAGACTGGATTCGGCTTCCATGGTTCGGAGCCGATCTCCCTTCGTGTGAGCAGCCTGCTCTAAAAACAACAACCACCTCTCTTCTTTTCAGGATGCTGCAGCCACTGGATGTGGAAAGATGGCCAAAGCTATAGCAGGGTCAGGTTGAGAGAGCCAGCGTGGTGTAGTGGTTAGGAGGGGTGGACTTTAATCTGGTGAACCGGGTTGGTTTCCCCACTCCTCCACATGAGCGGCGGACTCTAGAGAACCGGGTTTGATTCCTCACTCCTCTGCATGAGTGGTGGACTCTAATCTGGAGAACCAAGTTTGATTCCCCGCTCCTCCACATGAGTGATGGATTTTAATCTAGAGAACCGGTTTGATTCCCCGCTCCTCCACATGAGCGGTGGACTCGAATCTGGAGAACCGGGTTTGATTCCCCGCTCCTCCACATGAGCGGTGGACTCTAATCTGGAGAACTGGGTTGGTTCCTCCTCTCCTCCTCATGGAGCCATCTGGGTGACCTTGGGCTAGTCACAATTCTCTCAGAACTCTCTCAGCCTCATCTACCTCACAGGGTGTCTGTTATCTGATCTGGAGACCCAGGTTTGATTCTCCACTCCTCCACATGAGCAGCGGAGTCTAATCTGGAGAACCGGGTTGATTTCCCCACTCCTACACATGAAGCCTGCTGGGTGACTTTGGGCTAGTCACAGTTCTCTCCGAACTCTCTCAGCCTCATCTATCTCACAGGGTGTCTGTTATGGCGAGAGGAAGGGAAGGTGATTGTAAGCTACTTTGAGACTCCTTAAAGATAGAGAAAAAAGCAGGGTATGAAAACCAGCTCCTCCTCCTCTTCTTCTTTGTCTTCTTCTTCTACGCCAAATTGTGGTTTGCAAACCCACATTCTAATTCTTGCTGATCGCTGGCAAATCGCAGCCTGTCAAAGCAGACAGTAGCGGTGTAAACATTTTTTGAAGCCGTGGGAGGGGGAAAGCGTGTGTTTGCACCCCTCCCCTTGAGAAGAAAGGAAATCTGAAGAAAAATAGAAGCCGATGCAACAGATACCTTCTTATCAACCCTAAACGTCTTCTATTTATTTATCTGAGAGATTTGTATCCTGCCTTTCCACCCAATTTTGGCCCTCAGGGTGGCGAACAACAAATAGGGCATTACAAATCAACTTTAAAAATAACGTTTTGTTATGTTTTAACGACATGAAATGCATCGTTTATGACTTAGTTAATATATAAAGTTGAGCTCTGCGGCATATTCATGACATTTAAACATATAAATGCCTTAAGTTTTCAGCAAGCAAAATTGCACACGTACCCAGTACTACAGAGAGAGCTGCCAACTGCTGCTGTAGGGTTGCCAGGTCCCTTTTCGCCACCAGCGGGAGGTTTTTGGGGCAGAGCCTGAGGAGGGCGTGGTTTAGGGAGGGGAGGGGCTTCAGTGCCCTAGAGTCCAATTGCCAAAGCTGCCATTTTCTCCAGGTGAACTGATCTCTATCAGCTGGAGATCTGTTGTATAGCAAAAGATCTCCAGCTAGTACCTGGAGGTTTGGAAATCAGCACAGGAAAAAGGGGTACAAATGAGCACATGAAACGGGGTACAAAGTAGAAAAAATCTAATATGTGACTACAACATGAGAGACAAAGTACAATCGTGCACAGCAACAGACAGATACTAGGTGTACTATCCTAATTATATACATATATACACAGCATGTATGATGCAGACTCTATGCAAGGCAGAAAATATATGTTCTTCTAGGTAGTTAATAAGAGCAGTTCCTGTAGAATATCCAAATATTGGTATAGTCCAAAAGATTAAGATGGGGTAGAGTCTGGGGAAGGAGGGTTTTGGCGGGGAGAGACCTCAGCGGGGTATAATGGCAAAGTTCACCCTCCAAAGCAGCCATTTCCTATAGGAGAATTGATCTCTGCAGACTAGAGATCAGTTGTATTTCCAGGAAATCTCCAGGCCCCACCTGGAGTTTGGCAATCTTAATCTTAGCACATCTATCTTAATTTTTTGCCACCTGAGAAGTGGGAAGAAAAGCTGAAGATAGAAAACTCAGCTTTTGTAGTAAGCAAAAGATGGGGTATTACTGGGACAGAAAGAGGCTCATACAATCCCAATAGGACTATCAGTAGGGCTGCCGACTACCAGGTAGTAGCAGGAGATCTCCTGCTAATTCAACTGATCTCCAGCTGATAGAGATCAGATCACCTGGAGAAAAAATGGCCGCTTTGGCAATTGGACTCTATGGCATTGAAGTGCCTCCCCTCCCCAAACCCCACCCTCTTCAGGCTCTGCCCCCAAATCTCCCGCCAAGGGGCAGCCTTGGCGAGGGGCTGCGGCTGTGGTAGAACATCTGCTTGGCATGCAGGAGGTCCCAGGTTCAATCCCCGGCATCTCCAGCTACAGGGACTAGGCAAGTAGGTAGGAAGGTAGGTAGGTAGGGGGAGAGAGAGAGAGAGACCTTCCCTCAGTTAATGGACCTTCCCTCAGTTAATATTCAGATGAGACTACTGTAACACAATGTGTGTGGGACTGTCCTTGAAGACAGGCTGGAAATTTCATCACTAGGGTTGCCAACCTCCAGGTATTATCTGGAGATCTCCTGCTCTTACAACTGATCTCCAGCCGATGGAGATCAGATCACCTGGAGAAAAATGGCCACTTTGGCAATTGGACTCTATGGCATTCAAGTCCCTCCCCTTCCTAAATCCCACCTTCCTCAGGCTCCGCCCCAAAACCTCCCGCCAGTGGTGAAGAGGGACCTGGCAACCCTAATCATCGCTGGTAGTTTCTGGCAGGGTAGATTTGATTTAAATCACTAGTCAGTAAGACAAGATTTAAATTATGGTTTTCTACATAAAGACATTCTTGCTGTTATAATCTCAGGGTTTACAAGCAGATGATGGTTTCATTTTTAGAACAATAACTTCAGATTAGTTTTACAGTTATGTCAAAAAATTAAGGATTTGGTTATACTATTAGAAAAAACATAGGTAGTTCACCTCGCAGTAATTTCATAATAATATATCTCCAGTTTCATTCGGGCCACCAGGCCTCTCCTTTCTTTGTTGCAATGTTTGCATGTTGCACGCTTGCCTGTCTTACCCATAGGTAGAGGAAGTTCATTAAAATATTCCCAAACTGGGTCTCTGTTACTGCCTGCTGCCATTATAGGTTTTCTCCTGCGGGGAGAGAATAATATGACAAACCCGTGGCGCAGAGTGTTAAGCTGCAGTCAAAAGCTCTGCTCACGACCTGAGTTCGATCCCGACGGGAGTCTTTTCAGGTAGCCGGCTCAAGGTTGACTCAGCCTTCCATCCTTCCGAGGTCGGTAAAATGAGTACCCGGCTTGCTGGGGGTAAAGGGGAGATGACTGGGGAAGGCACTGGCAAACCACCCCGTAAACAAAGTCTGCCTTGGAAACGTCGGGATGTGACGTCACCCCATGGGTCAGGAATGACCCGGTGCTTGCACAGGGGACCTTTACCTTTATACACACAATGATCCCAAGACTCGTGGAGAATGCTGCTTAAAAGGGTTTCACTTTCATTTTTACTGCTTGCCCCTCCCTCCTCACACTTAGCTCCTTGTGCAGATCTATTCCACTTCAAACAATCTTCTATTCATGGAAGTTCTTGAAATGTAGATTTAAGGGATAAATGGTTGATTGCAAAGATTTGCAAAGGAACAATGGGATTAAGGTTTTTTTCTCAACTCTGAATGTTTATTTCACAACATTTTTGCTGTGAAGAAGAGGTGTGTTGTCTCTGCAGACACAAATTCACAGTTTTGAGAAATGCAAAACCAAGAATCTGTGATAATATCTTCTAGATAGAAAAATTGCCCAAAATAATCTTACGGAAACCAACGGAATTCATTTGTCAAAATAAAAATTAAAATTAAAACATTGCATGAATATACAGCCTCATCCTACATAATTAAAAACTAATCCTTATTTCATGATGAATAACCTTTGGACTATAATATATCTTAATTAAAAACTAATCCTTACTTCATGATGAATAACCTTTGGGCTGTAATGTATTTTACATTGAATAACCTTTGGACTATAATGTATCTTAAATTGCAACTATCTTTAGATAGTTTCCTCAAAAAGCATTTATTTGAAAAATCCGATTTGAATAAAAGAAATCTGATTTAAAAAAAAATTAAATCTGATTTTTAAATATATATTTTTAATCATTGATTTTTATCCCTCCCCTGGTTTCTGGATCCAAATCAAGGCCTGTGATATCTGAAGGAATGCCTCCGCCTGTATCTGTCGGCTACAGATAGGGTTGCCTACCTCCAGGTAGTTATACAAATAACTCACTCTACTGTAAAGGGTATAGGTCAAATAAAACAGTAGTAGGCAAAAAAATGAACAAGCAGTAGACAAAGATAGCAAAGAACGTAGACAGCAAGGCTATCACTGTATTACAAAGGTGCAACAAAATAAACAGGCAAGGCTAAGCAACCGAAGTTACAAAGCGAAGGATGCCAAACCATAGGCAAATGCTAATAAATATACAAAAGTTCATATGAAGCATGTAGTTGCATTCTGGTCAGTTTCAAGTTCTTCAGGCAACGGAGAGATAGGTGGTAACGCGGCTCCGGAAGTATTCCAGCGTTTTCGCTACACGAAGTAGCTTCATCAGCCACAAGGGCTTAATTGTACAGTTCCTAGGATAAATTTGGAGCTCCCAGTCGGGCTGCTATCAGAAATATTCTTACGTGGAAAAGACTGCGTATTTCTGATAGCAGCCCGACTGATGAAACTACTTGGTGTAGCGGAAGCGCTGGAATACTTCCGGAGCCGCGTTACCACCTATCTCTCCGTTGCCTGAAGAACTTGAAACTGACCAGAATGCAACTACATGCTTCACATGAACTTTTGTATATTTATTAGCATTTGCCTATTGTTTTTTGTTGTCTTCGCTTTGTAACTTCGGTTGCTTAGCCTTGCCTGTTTATTTTGTTGCACCTTTGTAATACAGTGATAGCCTTGCTGTCTACGTTCTTTGCTATCTTTGTCTACTGCTTGTTCATTTTTTTGCCTACTTCATTTTTTTGCCTACTACTGTTTTATTTGACCTACCTCCAGGTAGTAGCTGGAGATCTCCTGCTATTACCACTGATCTCCAGCCGATAGAGATCAGTTCCCCTGGAGAAAAAGGCTGCTTTGGAGAGTGGAGTCCAATGTCATAATTGAAGTCTCTCCCCTCCCCAAACCCCACCCTTCTCAGGTTCCACCCCCAAACCCTCCCGCCGGTGGCAAAGAGCTAGCAACCCTAGCTATAGACATTAAGGTTTACAAATGGGACCCCTCGGCAGGAACCAGTAGTAGCTATGCATGTTTAACTAATACTGTAGATAGTTTCCTGCAGTTTTATGAATTGTTCGTAATTGCTTTGGTTTTTATTGTACAGCACCTTGAGCATCTTTTAAAGATGGAAAGGCAGTCTAGATAGCACTATAAATAAATCTAGAAAGATGGTACTATAAATAAATGCAGTTGATCTGGGACTCAGGGCTGGTCTACTTGCTTCATGTTACCCTGTATAGTCTGCTGGACAAAGCTTAGCATGTGGATTCTCCCCTTTCGATTGAAGCTTTCCTGCTACCATCTGCCATGTGTATAAGTTAGTGATAGGGAAGCTCTATGCAGTAGGGGGGGATGCACACAGTAGACGTTTCCTATTCTACACTAGAGGTCATCTGCCTACGCAGAATATGTTTCCAGTGGCCTTCATTGTAATATGATGCAACACATACACTAGTCCAGGGGTGTCAGACATAAGGCCCACGGGCCGGATCCAGCCTCTTGAGAGCTCTTATCCGGCTTGTGACCCAGATGAGGCAGCCCCCCCCCCCACTCTCTCTATCTGGGCTAGAAAGGCATGGCCCAGCCTGACCAAGTGACATTTATGTCATATTCGGCCCTCGAAACAATTCGATTTCATGCACTCTCTTTTCAGTTTGGTGGTTGCAGCAGGCCGAGCGTTCGGGGTTTCATTATTGCCTTGCATCTATGGTGGGTTCTGCGCATGGTTATGTATCGAAGGCAGGTGAGCATCGAGCACAGTGCCACAAGTCAAGAGCGGCAACGATATAATTTCATGTTCACTGGAACAAATTTACAACTTGCCTCGGAGTGGGTGTGGGGTGGGGGGAGGCTTGCTAATTGAAAATACATGTTGTGAAAACACTTATTGGAAGGATTTTAATTTAACCACATCTGTTAGAGTTTCACACCTAAGCGAGTGATGTCTGCGTTTCGTTTTCATCCTGGAAAATTCTGACCAACAGAAACGATTTTCAGCAGAAGCAAAGTGTCACTTCTGTCTGAAGTCCACTGAATTGCCATGAAATGTGACCTTTTTCACAGCCAGTCACTGTTGGCTCTGTCACCTTAGGGGTTTCAAACATATGGCCCGCAGGCCGGATCCGGCCCCTTGAGAGCTCTAATCCGGCCCCCGAGGCAGCCACCCCCCTACTCTCGATCTGGGCTGGCAGGGTATTTAAATTTGGCCACTCCCTTAACACTTTTACATTCCCAAAGGGGGACTGGCCATTTTTCGCCTTCTTTGTCCCAGTAATCGTTGGTACATCTCAATATCTCTTTTTCACTCAGCACCATATAGTCCAGGTAAGAAGAAGAAGAGTTGGTTTTTATATGCCGACTTTCTCTACCACTTCAGGAAGAATCAAACTGGCTTTCAGTCACCTTCCCCTCCCCACAACAGACACCTTGTGTTGCGTACAGGCAGGTTTGAGTCTCTGCTTCCCACACAGCAACGTATCAATGCTGAAGGAAGCAGAGCCTGACGCGTATTTTACTCTTGCCGGGAGGGGCCGGCAGCTCCTTAACAAGGACAGGAACAATATACTCACAATACAGGAACAAGATCACAGACAGATACAAATTTCTCGCCCTTAAGGTCTTGGCTGCAGGCACGGCTTTCTTCCAAGTCCAACACCACGGCAAACCGGACTCCTAAATGAAGCTTCTCAAGATAAGAGACAGGCGGCATGCAATAACATTTGCTCCCGCGAGGCACTTAATGGTCAGTCTTGCTTATATTGCCTTCGTGACTCTCCAGGTGTCTCAGCTCAACTGTCGGCTTCAGACTCTGATTCCTCCTGCGCCAACTTACGTCTTTTGACCAAAAGCCGGGCTGACTTTCTCCTTTGCTGCAATGCCATTCTGCCTTTTACTCTCCTTCTCTCCACTGGTGGAGGAGACCCTGAAGGTGAAAGGCTTTCTCTTCCCTGTTCTCTTGTTTCAGCCGGCCGATCCTCTGGCTCAGAGGCCCCGTCTTGCTGTTCCGGTGTTATCTCTTGAGAGGGAGTGAGGGCTTGTTCTGCCGCCTCTTCTTCTGAAGAGTAATTCTCAGGCTGACTCACGACACCTTGTGAGGTAGGTGAGGCTGAGAGAGTGTGACTAGCCCAAGGTCACCCAGCTGGCTTTGTGTGTTGGAGCAGAGAAACAAATCCAGTTCTCCAGATTAGCGTCCGCCGCTCATTTGGAGGAGTGGGGAATCAAACCCGGTTCTCCAGTCCACCGCTCCAAACCACGCTGTAGTGGTTAAGTATTCTCTTTTATGACCCTGCAAAGTGCAGACTAAGGGCTCCTTCATCATGCCCTGGAGCATTTCTTCTCTTTTCTGCTTGGGTTGTTTAATATCAAACATCCAGCCAACGTGGTGTAGTGATTAAAAGCAGTGGTTTGAAGCAGTGGACTCTGATCTGGAGACCCAGGTTTGATTCTCCACTCCTCCACATGAGCAGCGGAGTCTAATCTGGAGAACCGGGTTGATTTCCACACTCCTACACATGAAGCCTGCTGGGTGACTTTGGGCTAGTCACAGTTCTCTCCAAACACTCTCAGCCCCACCTACCTTACAGGATGTCTGTTGTGGGGAGAGGAAGGGAAGGCGATTGTAAGCCAGTTTGATTCCCCTTAAAAGGTAGAGAAAGTTGGCATATAAAAACCAACTCTTCTTTTCTTCTTCTTGAAAGGGCGGGGGGCTTATTCAGATGCTGCAGCCACCACACAAAGAAGGGTTAGGGTTGCCAGGTCCCTCTTCAACACCAGTGGGAGGTTTTTGGGGTGGAGCCTGAGGAGGTCGGGGTTTGGGGAGGGGAGGGACTTCAGTGCCATAGAGTCCAATTGCCAAAGCGGCCATTTTCTGCAGGTGAACTGATCTCTATCAGCTGGAGATCAGTTGTCATAGCAGGAGATCTCCAGCTTGTATCTGGAGGTTCAATACAAGCAACAGGAGTGTACTAAACAGACAGGTTATGCAACACCGGTTAAGGAATTATTCAGTACGCAGCCACTTTTTTATACATTTGATGCATATATATTTCTACTTAAGAGGAAAAACCTTAATGTGTATAAACAAAGTACAAGGTAAACCACCATACATACATTCTCATAATATATGCCAAACAATATGATGAAAAGCTGTTATGCCAAATTACAGGATAATGTCAACACACGAAAAATGTGCTCCAGTGATGGTTATACTCTTATAATTCCTTCTTGTTTAGTGGAACAACATCCCATAATAACGCCAACATATTATGAATGGACTTAAGAGTTTCATTCCAGGACCTGCAAGATGGCGGTCGGATAATATGGGATATACATTCTGAGGAAGCCTACAAAACAAGATACACATTAAGGTTTTTCCTCTTAAGTAGAAATATATATGCATCGTATATATAAAAAAAGTGGCTGCGTACTGAATAATTCCTTAACCGGTGTTGCATGTACGTGGAGGTTGGCAACCTTAAGAAGGGTGGAAGTGCTTCCTGGAAGCTGCTTCCACAGTTGATCCAGTCCATGCAGTAAGTGGCTTTCAGACATTACATTCCCTCCGTGACAGGGTTTCTATGTTTCCTGGGGCTGTCTTTGCTTGTCATAAACTCTTGATTGTACGGTAAGTGTACAGGTATGATGATTGTCTTTCGTCCTCAGTTCAATCAACCGATATTACAGTTTCGTGCTTCCATTCTGCTCAGTCCTGCCATTGATTCTCTAAGTGTAACAACTTCGTTTTTCTTGTTCTCAATATCTTATTTTCATTACTTGAATTCCGGAGCTGAGCTTTCTTTAACCTTACCCAGCTTAGTTTTTTTCTGGGTTTTTTTTTAACGCTTAAATATAAACCTTTTAAAACCTGGTTGGTACGGTTCGCTGTCTCGCTGAATTTGAAGTGCCAAGACTGTTTTGTACGGCTTAACTAAGGAAGTGGTTTTTTTTTTTGTATAGAATTAATTTACTGTGAAATGTTGCACCTCTGACTTCCCTTTGTTGGTTTATTGGCAGAGCTTCCCCTGGCTGGCTCAGCTGTGCGGGAACCGTCAGCGCTTCAACCGGAGCGCATCTGAACACAGCCTCTTTGCTAGGGTTGGCAACCCCCTGGAATGACAAATGATCTCCCGGTGACAGAGATCAGAAAATGGCTGCTTTGGAGGGTGGACTGTGTCCTTACCCTGCTGGGGTCCCTTCCCTCCCCAAACCCCGCCACTCCCAAATCTTCAGGGATTTCCCAACTCGGAGCAGGCAATCCTATTGTACATAGTACGGGAGCTCCCATTTCCTATGCTCATGTGACTCCCAAGTGAGGGCTATTAATACAGAGTTGTGACACGGTGGTAACTGAAGGCAGCCCGCATGTCGGCAAACAACGATTTTGCGCGAAGATGGCCAGGCTTCAAGTCTGGCGGTCCCTCGTCCCCACCTCTCATGGGGGCCACTGTCAAGAGCCATCCGTCACAGCGGCCGATCGATTTCCGGTCTGCCCTTGGCAAGCGAAGCAGCAATGGCTGTGTGACTTTGGTTCTCTTCAGGCTGCGCCAATGTTAACTTGTAGGTTGAGGAGAGGGAACTCAAAGCGGCATTCGCTACAAGCTCAACAAAATGGAAACTGGAGCGTTTCTCTGTTCTTCGGGTTAGTCGCTAAATGTCAACATCTAGTAGCAAAATGTGCTTTTTGAAAGTTACTTAAAATATTTATACCCTGTACTCGGTTAACTCCCTCTCAAGGTTATTCTTCTGAGGCCATCTCTATAGTTTACTTCACCACCGAAGAAGAAGATGGGGAAGAGGAGTAGTAGGAGTTGTTTTTTATATGCCGACTTTCTCTACCACTTAAGGGAGAATCAACCAGGCTTACAATCACCCTCCCTTCCCCTCCCCACAACAGACACCCAGTGAGATAGGTGGGGCTGAGAGAGTGTGACTTACCCAAGGTCATCCAGCTGGCTTTGTGTGGAGTAGTGGGGAAACCAACCCGGTTCACCAGATTAGCGTCCGCCGCTCATGTGGAAGAGTGGGGAATCAAACCCGGTTTTCCAGATCAGAGCCCACTGCTCCAAACCACCGCTCTTAACCACTTCACCACGCTGGCTCTCAGAGACTTTAGGATTTTGGTACAAAAATTACGAAGATCAAAAAGATCACTGAAGTTATTGTCATGGGAAAGTGCAAGTTTAATTCATATTGTACAATTTTTGTGGAAATCGAATGTTTGCATGGTTGACCTGTTGAGTCCCATTTTTTAAAGTTTTTTTTAAAAACTGGTGTTTGTGTGAGAATACGGTGACTTTCTCTACCTTATATGGTGACTTCCTCTACCTTTTAAGGAGAATCAAACCGGCTTACAATCGCCTTCCCTTCCTCTCCCCACAACAGATGCCTTGTGAGGTAGGTGGGGGCTGAGAGAGCTCTAAGGGAACTGTGACTAGCCTAAGGTCAACCATCTGGCTTCATGTGGAGGAGCGGGGAATCAAACCCGGTTAGAGTCCACCGCTCATGTGGAGGAGTGGGGAATCAAAGCTACTTCTCCAGACTAGAGTCCGCCGCTCATGTGTTGGAGCGGGGAAACCAACCCAGTTCTCCAGATTAGACTCTGCCACTCAGGAGGAGGAGTTAGGGTTGCCAGGTCCCTCTTCGGAAGATTTTTGGGGCGAAGCCTGAGGAGGGCGGGGTTTGGGGAGGGGAGGGACTTCAATGCCATAGAGTCCAATTGCCAAAGCGGCCGTTTTCTCCAGGTGATCTGATCCCTATCGGCTAGAGATCAGTTGAATTAGCAGGAGATCTCCTGCTACTACCTGGCAGTTTAGTTTGTATCCCTATGGGAATGGTTAGTAGCATCTGTGCGACTATGTATTCAAAATTAGATACCCTTGGAGGGATTTTTTGAAAATAAATTATACGTGGTTGCGTCTGCATCCCGAACGGGAGAAATGGAAATGACTTTTTGAATGAATGCAATTTGAACCAAACTGAAAAGGGGCTGAGGGAGAACTGAAACGATCGTCCCCCTCATCATTCTTCTGAGAACAATTTTGGATCTTACCCTTATGGGATTTTTGAATCTTGACTTCCAGCCAACATTTGAGAAGACTACTCAAGATAGGATTGTGGAGATAGTTACCTTGTAGGATTGTGAGCATAGGATTGTAAATAGAACTGTATGTTGTATGTTGTATGTCTTTCACTGCACATTTGCACTAGATTGTGATAAATTTTGAGAACGTTGAACTGAATTGTGATTGTGATTGACTTAAATTTGATTAGCCGAATCCGCACTTATTTCCTGACTGTGAGTAGTAGTATGGTGGTGTATATTTTGATTGCTTAACTACCTGGCAGTTGGCAGCCTTAGGTGGAGTGGGGAATCAAACCCGGTCCACCGCTCTTGATCACTACACCATGCTGGCTCTTCAAAGCAGTTTGAAGACTTGGGATGTGTTATGTAAAATGCTAGCTTTATGACTGTCGATCCCGTGATATGTTCCAGCGTTGTTGTTTTTTATCATGGAAACGAACCAGTTTAACCTCAGAACCGGCACGGCGAAGTTTCTGGCTTTGTTCTCTTTAGGCTGCTGGTGTTCGGAAGACATCTGGGAAACGTTTCTGTAGATCCCGCCGCTGCCCTTGCTTATTCGGCAGCGACTGTCGCCATCCGCCAAGGAGCTGCCAGGCCCGCTGGAGCAAACGGCGGGATCTGGGCAAAGCAGGGCAGCAGCTGTCACTTTCCCGCGGTATCTCTGAAGGAAACGAAATTAGGTCACGCCGGAGATTTTGTGCGAGTGAGTTTTTTTTTTCCAGCAGTGTCCCTGGCCAGAATGGGTGGGCGGGGGGCGTCCGAAAGGAAATGAATGGGAAGGGTCGGCCAGAAAGCGAGGATTCCCCTCCAGGCTCAAGCAACAGGGGAGGGTCACGAACGAAAAGGGCGCGTAGACCTTAGCGGAGAAACTGCTCGCTGACCACAGGCCGTTAAGGTCAGGCTTATGGGATGGGAATAATTGGCTGCCGCAGTACGCAAATTGGATTATGGAGCCAAGCAGACATGCTTTTGACACGCGTGAGCCATTCGTGTATCATCAGACACTGCCCTTGCCGCCAAAGGTATAAAGAATGGTTAGAATTGACATGGAGGTTTCATGTGGAGCATTAAGCTCCCTGGAGAGCCAGCGTGATGTAGTGGTTAAGAGCGGTGGGCTGTAAATCTGGAGAACTGGGTTTGATTCCCCACTCCTCCACATGAGCGGCGGACTCTAATCTGGTAAACTCTAATCTGGTTTCCCCACTCCTCCACATAAGGCTGGCTGGTTGACCTTAGGCTAGTCACAGTTCTCTCAGAACTCTCTCAGTCCCACCTACCTCACAAGGTGTCTGTTGTGAATGGAGGAAGGGAAGGAGATTGTAAGCCAGTTTGATTCTCCTCAAAGGTAAAGGCAACTTATAAAAACCAACTCCTCCAACTCCTCCTCCTCTTCTTCTTCCTCTTCCTCTTCTTCCAAAATGGACAACACAGCTCACGCATGTGAGCTAGAACACTGAAAACTGTTGCCCGTAAGGCTCAAGGAAACCTAATAGCTGCAAAAAGCTACCAAGGGAAGCATTTAGAAACAACTCCTTCAAAATGGGGGGCCAGGAAATGTATCTAGGAACAGACATATATGTTTACAACATGTAAGCTTTATTTACTTGTTTGTGTATTTTTTAGTTATTTTCTTGTAAGCATATTGAAAATGTTTATTTAAAATGCAGTATGGATTCACACAGGTCACAATTCAGTTAGTGAAATTCAGAGATAACTGAAATTACCGAATTTATTTAGGGCATTTTAAAACTCTGCTATGAATGAAGCTCTCAGGGGGTTTCAGAACAAAATGAGAAATAATGCAATAAAATCAGTAAAGCGCTAAGTCTGGTAGCAATTATAAAATTTGCAATTTTAGACAACAATTTAGTTTGTGAAATTCAGAGGTAACAACTGAAATTATAGATTTTTATTTAGGATGTTTTGAGACTCTGCTAAGAATGAAGTTCTCAGTGGGGTTCAGAACAAAATTAGAAATAATGCAATAAAATCTGTAAAGTGCTAAAACAGATAGCAATTATAAAATTTGCAATTTTAGACAACCTGTGTAGCATAACGCTGGATTAGGATTGGGGAGACCTGGAGTCAAATCCCAACTTTCCCTGTAACTCACTGGGTAACCTTGGGTCAGTCACACTCTCTCCTGATGTCCCTCACAGGGTTCCTGTGGGGATAAAACGGAGGAGGAGAGAAACTATGCATTTTGTCCTAAATTCCTTGGAAGAAGGGTGGGGTGGATAAAAATTCACCAAGAAAGTAACTAGCAAATAATCACGCCAATACATATAATCTTAATAGGAGCAGTTAAAAAACAAATGAACAGCACTTAAAATCATTTAACATTTTAGAATCAGAATTAATCGAGCCAGTTAAAACAGACGTGGTGCAGTGGTTAAGAGTGGTGGTTTGGAGCAGTGGACTCTGATCCGAAGAAACGGGTTCGGTTCCCCACTCCTCCACATGAGTGGGAGAGGCTAATCTGGTGAACTGGCTTTGTTTCCCCACTCTTACACATGAAGCCAGCTGGGTGACCTTGGGCTAGTCACGGCTCTCTCAGCCCCACCTCCCTCACAGGGTGTCTGTTGTGGGGAGGGGAAGGTGATTGTAAGCCGGTTTGAGTCTCCCTTAAGTGGTAGAGAAAGTCGGCATATAAAAACCAACTCTTCTTCTTCGTCGTCATTCCAAATACCTGGAAAAAACAATTGTCATGTGGCACCTGTCCTCCAACGAGTAAATGCCAAACATACAGATGCCGAGAGGGAGTTCCTAGCCAGAGGTGCCAACACAGAAAGGACTCTTTCGCTTGTCATCACCCCTATTGCGTCTAAAGCTCGGGGCACACAGACCTGGGCCTCTTCACTGGCCTGTATCCAACCACGCTGCTATCCTGATGGAAAGGCATTTCCATTTGAGGAATGAGTGATTTCCACCAATTCTCCCCGTCCACTCTGCCCCGTGTTGTTCCTCAGTGTCTGCTGAGTCTTGAAAACACAATTTTGGGGGGGGGGGTCTCAGAGGGCTACAGCAGGAGGGGGAAGTGGGAAGAAGAAGAGTTGTTTTTTATATGCCGACTTTCTGTACCACTTAAGGGAGAATCAAACCGGCTTACAGTCACCTTCCCTTCCCCTCCCCACAACAGACAGCCTGTGAGGTAGGTGGGGCTGAGAGAGCTCTAAGAGAGCTGTGACTAGCCCAACTGGCTTAATATGTAGGAGTGGGGAAACCAACCCAGTTCACCAGATTAGCGTCCGCTGCTCATGTGGAGGAGTGGGGAATCAAACCTGGGGCTCCAGATTAAAGTCCACCGCTCCAAACCAGCGCTCTTAACCACTACACCACGCTGGAGTCCTACTCCACAAAGTCCATGGATGGGTGGATCCTTCAGTGATCGTAAAACTGCCAGAAAGGTTTGAAGGCAAGGTATGATGCTTGAGGTGCCCTGGTCTCATGCTGTTCAGGGCATCGTGAATTGAGCTTGAGAATGAACAAGTACCCAGTGGGGTTCTTCTGGCATTGTGGAGATGGGTTCCCACAAAGCCGTACCATTTAGTGCTGTAGCTGCTTTCTGAACCAATTAAAAGTGCCCAGTCAGTCTTCCAAGCCCCATATTGTGTGCTTTGCAGTCTCGACGTGGTAACCGTGGCCAAGTCTTGCTTTTCTGGAAGACGACGCAGCTGGCAGTCCAGTCTGAGCTTGCTAAAGGCGCTCTGTGTGCATCTGCAGCAACTGATCTAACTGTACCCACCAGCTGTCGACCTGCTCCTTTAGGAGGAATGCAAAGCAGTCCAAACTAGGTTGACTTCTGGCTCTCTGGTTATCTCTGCTGTCGGTCAACAGCACCAGAGTTGTGTCTGGATTGAACTTCAGTTTATTGGCCCTCATCCAGACTGGTGTCCATCCCAGACACCTGTTGAGAACATCTGCTTGCCTCACCTACATTTGCTGAAAACAAGGAATTAGAATTCATGCAGATCACATTTTAACCCCTGTGTACTTCAGGGCGGTTAATCAATCTTTATTTTACGATCATTTGACCAAAAGTAGAACATCTAATCAAGAGCTACATAAATTGTAATAAAACAATATCAGACAATCGAAAAGTCCGCAAAATAAAATATATCAATAAAATCCCATATCTAAAAAGGTAAGCAAACTATCTTCTAAAACGTTTAACTATTCAAATTGAACCTATTTGTACATTACATCCTTTCGGGTCTTACAGATAGCAGCACAGAATTCGGCCACACATCTCGAAGTTTGTTTGTTACTATCTTCCAGTAGTCGTTGGACACAGATTTTATCAGGTAGCCTTGTATTCTTTCTTAGAGTTTCCTGAATAGTCTTAGATCTAGACTCATGATGGAGAGGGCAATATAAGAAGACGTGTTCACGGGTCTCAATTTCTTCACCGTTGCACGGGCAGACTCTCTCGGAAAGAGGAATTTTTTTTATATCTGCCTTCTAGGACGGCCGATGGCAAAGCTCCACATCTGGCTAATGTGAAAGCCCTTCTAAATTTGTTCACCTCCTGTGTCATCAGATATGGGGCTGCCGTCATCAGCTGTCTGAACTTCTGTGAGGCTATGAAACCAGGGGACCTTGCAAGGTCATGCTGTCTTTGCAGGATGGTTAAAGATACTCCCAATTACTCAAAAAGAGGAGAGTGTTGATTTCTCTGATGTTTAAGAACATAAGACGGGCCCTGATGGATCAGACTACTGATCCATCTACTCTAGCATCTTGTCTCACGCAGCGACCAACCACTTACTCTGGAGGGCCGACAGCAGGGCGTAGATGCCGATGCCTTCCTCTGATGTTGCCTCCTGGCCCTGGTATTCAGGTTGATTGTCTCTGAACATGGATGTTCCCTTTAGTCACCATAGCTGGTAGCCACTGATAGACCTAATCCTCCATGAATCTGCCCAATCCCCTTTTTGTTACCCACTCGCTCAATTTGTGGAGATCCGCTTGGAGCTCTTCACGCTCATTCTTGAACACATGAAGCTGCCTTATAATGAATCAGACCCTCAGTCCATCAAAGTCAGCATTGTCTACTCAGACCAGCAGCGACTCTCCAGGGTCTCAGGCAGAGGTCTTGCACATCACCTACTTGCCTGGTTCCTTTAGCTAGAGATGCCGGGGATTGAACCTGGGACCTTCTGCATGCAAAGCAGAAGCTCTACCAATGAGCCATGGCTCTCCACCTCTCCAGGGTCTCAGGCAGAGGTCTTTCACATCACCTACTTGCCTAGTCCCTTTAATTGGAGATGCTGGGGATTGAACCTGGGACCTTCTGCATGCCAAGCAGATGCTCTCCCACTGAGACACAGCCCCTCTCCTAAGGATCTGTATGTAGGCCTCCTCTCTTCCATTTTATTCTACCCATCAGGCTGAGAAAGACTACGGGGGTCGTGCTCTTGGCCAACCATAAAGTTCCATGGCTAGTAGGGATATGAATCTTGATTTGTGGTTTTCACCATCCTGAATAATTTTGTGTCATCTGAAAACGTGGCCACTACACTACTCAGCTCTAGTTCCAGATCATTTATGAACAAATTAAATATTACTGGCCCCAATACTGATCCTAATGGGACACCACTGATTACTTCCCTCCATTGTGAGAACTGTCCATTTATTCCAACCTGAGGAGAAGAGCTCTCCGGAATTTCGTATCTCATTAGTTGATGAGCTTCACTAAAGGCTCACGGCATAATGCCCATGGGTGACGAAGCCATAGTTAGTCAGAAAGAAAAGGCAAAAGGAAAATATATGTGAGAACGAATTTCCGTTGCTTTCTTCGATGACCACTTCGCTGTTTTATCATTTGGCAGACTGAGCAATCTCTGCCTGTCATAAATCTACCTCAGTAGTTGATAGCTATATTTCTTTATCGTTTATCTCCTTGTTTCTCAATACACTGGCCATGGTAGAAGATGGCGTACTTTTGCATGTTATGCTTAAAATATATATAGCCCTTAGCAATGCTCTCTATGGGCAGAGTTGAAGTTGGACCATTGTGTGCATGGTAAGGAGAGTGGACGGGGAGAAGCTTTTCTCCCTCTCTCATAATGTTAGAACACGGGGTCATCTGCTGAAGCTGGAAAGGGAGAGATTCAAAACTGAAAAAGGAAGTATTTCTTCACACAACACATAGTTAAACTGTGGAACTCCCTGCCCCAGGATGTGGTGATGGCTGCCAACTTGGAAGGCTTTAAGAGAAGAGTGGCAATGTTCATGGAGGAGAGGGCTATTCATTGCTATTAGTAAAAAAGGATGCTAGTCATGGTGCATACCTATTCTCTCCAGGATTAGAGGAGCATGCCTATTATATTAGGTGCTGTGGAACACTGACAGGATAATGCTGCTGCGGTTGTCTTGTTTGTGGACTTCCTAGAGGCACCTGGTTGGCCCCTGTGTAAACAGACTGCTGGACTTGATGGGCCTGGGTCTGATCCAGCAGGGTTTTTCTTTTGTTCTTATTATAATTATATTATACATAATGATATGAGGTGCTGTGGAACACAGGCAGGATGTTGCTGCTGCAGCTGTCTTGTTTGGGGGCTTCCTAGAGGCACCTGGTTGGCCACTGTGTGAACAGACTGCTGGACTTGATGGGCCTGGGTCTGATCCAGTAGGGCCTTTCTTATGTTCTTATGTGTGGTGAGTTTACATTCATGCTTTGGTAGCATGGCTGGAAGCGCTGGGGAAAACGGACTACAGGCTGTCAGCATTTAAGACAGGCTTGCTATTTGCACAATTTTGTATTATCTTTCATCTTTGAGTGTGGTCGTAACGTCAAACCAGGTGTCAAAAAACGATTCCCGAAGTTAATGAAAATGTGACAGTCGGTATTTTATTGCAATAATTCCCAATTGCTGCATGCGGTTCCAGTAGCCGCCGCATCAGAAACCTTCCTTGGGGGAGCTCTCGGGTGTTTTGGTTAGCAGAGTTAATAAAAGAATTGTGATGGGAAGCTAGTAGGCCTCTCACTTATACGGATGTCCCCTGCTTTAGCAACCCCAAGTCAATTTAGTTTTTATTTACTGAAGTATTTCTACCCACTGGTGACCAAGACCAAGATAATTCGTACCATAATATTCCCCATTACTGTGTATGGGTGTGAAAGTTGGACCGAGAAGAAAGCTGGCAGGTGGTGGGGGAGAGGGCTGGAGGAACCTTTTATGGATACCTGAACTCTTCCCTACAAGTTCGAATGACTAAACTGAGGCTATCATACTTTGGTCACATTACGAGAAAGTAAGAGTCACTAGAAAAGACAATAAGGTGAAGGTGGCAGGAAAAGAGGAGGAGGAGGAGGAGGAAGAAGAAGAGTTGGTTTTTATATCCTGACTTTCTCTACCACGTAAGGAAGAATCAAACTGGCCTACAATCACCTTCCCTTCCCCACAACAGACACCCTGTGAGGTAGGTGGGGCTGAGAGAGTGTGACTAGCCCAAGGTCACCCAGCAGGCTTCATGTGTAGAAGTGGGGAAACTGATTTCTTCAAATCACAACCAACACTACTTCTTCAGTATTATCCCATTCTCCTCCTCCTCCTCCTCCTCCTCCTCCTCCTCCTACTACTACTACTACTACTACTACTACTACTACTACTACTACTACTACTACTACTATCTGGATCCTGCTACCTGCAACCAGACCTGGTTTTCTGATACCCATCAACCAGCTGAGTGCCTTTAATACATTTTAAAGTACTCCACAGGCCCTGCTCAGGCCAGAGGGACAAAACAAGTCCCAACACATTTAAAACCGTCCAGGTAGGTTTTCAGAGGAAACTGAGGGATACAAGAGAGAGGGGGGGGGGAGAGAGAGAGAGAGAGAGAGAGAGAGAAGCAATCTCGCTATGATAAAATTATATGACTGCTAAAGCATCAAATTGTCTAAGTCATTCCGGAAACTCCTTTGTACCAGCAGCAGCACTTGCTGCAGACTATAGAGCTGTGAAAAGTGCTAAAATTTCTTATCTGAAGTCATAATAGATTTTTAATATATGTATTGAAAAAAATCCCCAATTCCAGAAGTTGTTAAACTTCATTGCTCTGTAGGGTGCTAGTTTGGCTTGCTTATCAGCACTTTTTGTTGTGTTATGTCCCTTGGATAAGAGGCTAATTCTGCCCTCTGAACCAGCTGTACAATACTTCATTTAAACACGATGCTGGTGGACAAGAATTGTTCCATACATTGTCACCGGTGAGCCACATTTGGCTACAGTGAGCCATAACATGTGCAGTATCACTATGCGCATGATCGTTGGATCCAACCACCCTCCAAAGAGCCTTCCTCCAATGTAAGAAGCTCTTCCACCAACGGAAGAGCCGTTTTAGTTGGAGGAATGGCCCTTACCCTAGAGGACAACTTGAGACTTCACCCAGTAGACCAAATTGGTCCTTGTTGTCCTCTGAGCTCTGTCCTGAGGCTGAAGAAGAGAAGAAGAGGAGTTGGTTTTTATACCCTGCTTTTCTCTACCTTTAAAGAGTCTCAAACCAGTTTACAAGTGTCTTCTGTTCCTCTCCCTACCACAGACACCTTGTGAGGTAGGTGGGGCTGAGAGAGTTTGCAAAGAACTATGATTAGCCCAAGGTCACCCAGCAGGCTTCATGTGGAGGAGTGGGGAATCAAAACCAGTTCACCAGTTTAGATTCCGCCGCTCATGTGGAGGAGTGAGGACTAAACCCAGTTCTGCAGATTAGAGTCCGCCGCTCATGTGGAGGAGTGGGGAATCAAACTCGGTTCTCCAGATCAGAGTCCGCCACTCATGTGGAGGAGTGGGGAATCAAACTCGGTTCTCCAAATTAGAGTCCGCCGCTCATGTGGAGGAGAAGGGAATCAAACTCGGTTCTCCAGATTAGAGTCCGCCGCTCATGTGGAGGAGTGGGGGACCAAACCTGTTTCTGCAGATTAGAGTCCACAGCTTGCGTGGAGGAGAGGGAAATCAAACCCGGCTCCCCAGATTATAGTCCGCTGCTCTTAACCATGCTGGCTCTCCGCTGAGGTTGTTACCCATCACTGGTTGCGGCTCTGCAGCTCTGTCAGGCTCGTTTCCTCCTGTGCGGTAAGAAGTGGGGGAGCATTTCACGGTCCTGGTGGTCAACTGTGAGCTTTTGAAGGAAGTGCTTACTGGGGGAAGGGGCCACATTCTTGGGAAATCTGGTTAGGGATTTGAGGAGTACTGGATTACGTTGTAATCTTGTGTCCTGGGCATGGTGCACGCATCACAGATCAGAAACGTCTGCCTCTCGCGTTCTTATTTAGTTAGTAGAGCATTTCCTTTTCCAGCAGTGCTAAGTGCTGCCTGGCCGTGACGTGGGATCTATATATCCATTAATAATGTAGAGCGATGGCTCCCACTATGTTGGATTCCTGCTTATTTTTGGCTGACTTAGTAAGAGGATGGGATCTATACAAGGGGCTGTGGTTGTGGTAGAGCCTCTGCTTGGCATGCAGAAGGGCCCAGGTTCAATCCCTAGCCTCTCCAGTTAAAGGGACCAAGCAAGTAGGTGATGTGAAAGACCTATCTGAGACCCTGGAGAGCCACTGCCGCTCTGAGTAGACAATGCTGACTTTGATGGACCACGGGTTTGATTCAGTACAAGGCAGCTTTATATGATGGGGAGGGGCTGTGGCTCAGTGGTAGAGCATTTTCTCGGCATGCAGAAGGTCCTAGGTTCAATCCCCGGCATCTCCAGTTCAAGGGACCAGGCAAGTAGGTGATGTGAAAGACCTATCTGAGACCCTGGAGAGCCACTGCTGGTCTGAGTAGACAATACTGGCTTTGATGGACCAAGGGTCTGATTCAGTATAAGGCAGCTTCATGTGTTCATGTGTTCATGTTCTTCTTTTCAATAGAAAGGGCTGTTCGGTCAAGCGTTGATTAATGGCGACACATATCCTGATCTTGCATATGGATCTCCGTGACCATGGCCAATGATCTTCAACAATCATCCCCTTGATTCCCCTTCAGTACTTCTCAGTTGTATTGCCTATTGGCTTTAGCTGATGCAGATTTCATCCACTCACAGAGAAATTTCCATGGCTTTGTAAGACTCAATTAAAAATTCCTGTTAGCAGTTCAGAGAGCTCTTGAGCTAGTTCTTAGACTCCAGAATACAGCTCCTCTGCTCCTGCTGATTTGTAAATGTTTAATCATCATTCCTTGATTACTGGTAATAAAACATTTGTTCTGTTCATGGCAGCGTATTTTGAGAATTCATCCCGGTGTTTCCTGCCGAAGACAAAGCAGAAAATATATATCGAAAATTGTAATGCCTGGTTTTATATCATTGACCGAAAGTTCACCAGGCTCATGTTGCAAATAGATACAAAAATAACCCTGTGCCAAATGCCCCGTGGCACAGAGTGGTAAGCTGCAGCACTGCAGTCCAAGCTCTGCTCACGACCTGAGTTCGATCCCAATGGAAGTTGGTTTCAGGTAGCCGGCTCAAGGTTGACTCAGCCTTCTATCCTTCCGAGGTCGATCAAATGAGGACCCAGATTGCTGGGGGTAAAGGGAAGATGACTGGGGAAGGCACTGGCAAACCACCCTGTAAACAAAGTCTGCCTAGAAAATGTCGGGATGTGACGTCACCCCATGGGTCAGGAATGACCCGGTGCTTGCACAGGGGTCCTTTAACATTTTTAAATGCAAAGATAGTAATCAAATCAACAGCACGATGGCCAAACTATATCCCAAACAACACAAATAAATATTGCATATTAATACACATTCAAGAGTTTACATATCATTTTTCACAATATTACAAAATTTCTATAATGAATTTCCCACAAGTAAGAATGCAGGTAAGCTTGATTTATAATACTTTTGAAGAATTCTCAGGACGTCTATGGTGGTTAACAAACAAGATATGCGGGTCGAAGAAGCCTTGCCTTGTAAGGCGAAATGGGAAGTTATCTAGAACACCCGTCTCTCATCTCTCCTCATCATTGCTGGTCATCTTCTGGCTTCATTATTTTATTCTTATCAGTTTCACTCATGCATGGAGGAGGAGGAACTGGCTGTAGCTATATCAAGACTATTGTTTGGACAATTATACATACTTGCCTGCATTCTTACTTGTGGGAAATCCATTATAGAAATTTTGTAGTATTGTGAAAATTGATATGTAAACTCTTGAATGTGTATTAATATGCAATATTAATTTGTGTTGTTTGGGGATATAGTTTGGCCAACATGCTGTTGATTTGATTATTATAATATGATAGGCAGGACATTTTCAGGAAACAAGAGTAGTAATTGCTGTTAAAAAGGTAAAGGTCTCCTGTTCCAGCACCTGGTCATTCCTGACCCAAAGGGTGACGTCACTTCCCGACGTTTCCTAGGCAGACTTTGTTTGCAGGGTGGTTTGCCAGTGCCTTCCCCAGTCATCTTCCCTTTACCCCCAGCAAGCTGGGTCCTCATTTGACCGACCTCGGAAGGATGGAAGGCTGAGTCGACCTCCAGCCGGCTACCTGAAACCAAATTTCGTTGGGATCGAACTCAGGTTGTGAGCAGAGCTTGGACTGCAGCACTGCAGCTTACCACTCTGCGCCACAGGGCTCTGTTGATTTGATTGCTATAATATGATAGGCAGGTCATTTTCAGGAAACGAGAATAGTAATTGCTGTTACATGATGACTAAAAGGTCGAGGTAATTATATATTTCATGCTAATTGTCATGAAAAAGTTACACTTGTGGAACTTTCTTCTTCTTGTAGCATAGATTTTAGTGAAGACGTAGGTTGTAATATTAGTTAAGAGGCGTGACAGGCCTATGTGGAGATCCTTGGTTGGATGTGAAAAGCTACTTCTCGGTAACAAAGACAATTAGAAATGGTGTCCTTTTGGAATCTGGTAATCCCGCTTCCCAGAGGTCCCGTTCTCTGTTCACGTGCCGCCAATGACTAAATAATTAAGATGACAGTCCACACATCAGCGGCATCCTGACTTCTGTGACTTAATTGCATCTGCATTTCGATTTCATTTTTATTGCGTTTTACATTACAGTTAATCAATAGTACATGATTACAATATTTTCCCCAAATTACCACGGCCTGCTAATTTTTAAAAATAAAATACAGACTATAACTAAACAACTAAAGAAAATAACATATATGCGTAATAAAAATGCAAACATTTTTAATAATACAAACAGTATTAAGACTATTCGACCCTGTGCTTCTCTCCTCCCCCCCATTTTATGTAAAAACAGAACAGTTATGAATAACATAATTCAACTCAGTGCAGCTGGAAACCTTGAGCTGGGGCACATAAGTTCCCGTATCCCTTGAAGACAGCTACCGCATGAAGCTATGGTCTTGGAGACATGAAGGAGACAGGTCAAATTCCGTTCCATCCAGTACGACTTTCCTATCCCCTCCTTCACCCCAGTGCTTTTCAGGTGTCCAGACAGGGTAACTGGCTCAGTTTTTATAAGCCGCACTGGGCATTTAAACTTAAGGCCCCAGCCTGTCTTATTAAAGCGTAGCATTTCAAGGATCTCGTCCGCACCATCTCCTCTTGCATGGTTACTGCCACATTCCCACATAGGTGGTTGCCTGCGTGAACTGATTTTTTTCACAATTTGTGCTGCAGGGGTCCCCGGCATGGTGCCTGCCAATACCTGTCCAAGAGAGCCAGCATGGTATAGTGGTTAAGAGCGGGTGTTTGGAGCGGTGGACTCTGATCTGGGGAAGCGGGTTTGATTCCCCCCTCCTCCTCATGAGCAGCGGAGGCTAATTTGGTGAACTGGGATTTGTTTCCCCACTCCGACACATGAAGCCAGCTGGGTGACTTTGGGCTAGTCCCACTCTCTCAGCCCCACCTACCTGCTGCTTCTGCTTTCCACCAAATGTTTTTCAAAAGTGGGCGGGGCCAGGTGGGGCTTTTGCCCAGCAAGCCTTCCGATTAGCCATTGGAAATTTGATTGGCTGTGAAGGTTTTTTTTTTTTTTAATGTTGCTTTGCTTGCAGCTGCCACCCCAGCACCAAGGATCTTCACTGTGTGACTGAAAGTAAGCTATGGCAACCATTTGGTGGCTGCTTCTGCCTCCTGTAGCAGCCATTTGGTGGCGGCCACGTTGTGGCTGCACCCACCACACTGTGTCAAAATTTCAAAGGTGCCTGCAGGCTCAGAAAGGCTGGGAACGTCTGGTCTTCTGTTTTGCTGCCTGTCTTCTTTGCTCGGTCCTCTTTCTTCCTTTTCCCTCCCTTGTAGATGCTGCTCCTGCAGTCTTCTTCCAGCTTAAGGAGTTCCCTCCAATTTGTGGCTCTTGTAAGCATAGAATCATAGAATCGGAAGGGACCACCAGGGTCATCTAGTCCAACCCCCTGCACAGTGCAGGAAATTCACAACTACCCCCCCCACACACACACACCCAGTGACCCCTACTCCATGCCCAGAAGATGGCTAAGGTGCCCTCCCTCTCATGATCTGCCTAAGGTCATAGAATCAGCATTGCTGACAGATGGCCATCTAGCCTCTGCTTAAAAACCTCCAGGGAAGGAGAGCTCACCACCTCCCAGGAAGCCTGTTCCACCGAGGAACCACTCTGTTAGAAAACTCTTCCTAATGTCTACACGGAAACTCTTTTGATTTAATTTCAACCCACTGGTTCTGGTCTGACCCGGGGCAACGGAAAACAACTCGGCACCCTCCTCTATATGACAACCCTTCTTGCACCAATTTTGCTGCCCGAGGTGATAGGATGCATCTCCATATCTCTAGTCATTCTTCACGGCTTGCCGTTTGAAATAATGCTCAGGTAGTTGGGTTCTGCACGCTGTGACGAGCCTACACCACCTCCTGGTTTCCATGTCTCCGGACTGTGCATCATGTTTACGCTGCACCGTTAAACTTCCTACCTTCGCGGGAGGACCCTTTCCCGTGGGGAGGGATGACAGGGGTTGTACGTTTTTGGAAGACCCTGTTTTGCCGAAGATTTAAATTTCCGCCATAAATAAGGGGGAAAGCTTTACTGAGCATAAATGGCAGTCTGTTGACACATTACGGCAACGCAAATGGAACGGAGCTTGGCGTGCTGGTGAGGGCGTCGAGATTTAATAGTACATTTGTATCATTTATCCCAGTGGGAAACAACGCAGGATGTTGCCTTGTAAATTTTTACTACTCTATAATAAAATGTAACTATAATAAATGGTGTCTAAGCAAATAATGTAGGAGCTTCTGGACCACATCCAAGCTGTCTTCATTACTGGGTTTGCTTGCATTCAAGTTCCTTATATTCGAGCGGCGGGAGAAGCAGCTTCCGGATTTCACAGAGAAACCTGCAGGCAGCGTTTGGGCACAAAAGACTCCTCTCCCTGCCGTCTTCATAAAAACATAAGAAAAGCCCTGCTGGATCAGACCCAGGCCCATCAAGTCCAGCAGTCTGTTCACACAGGGGCCAACCAGGTGCCTCTAGGGAGCCCACAAGCAAGACGACTGCAGCAGCACTGTCCTGCCTGTGTTACACAGCACCTAATATAATAGGCGTACTCCTCTATGCCAAGGGGACTTGATGCGCAAGGGATCTGTGCCTCTTCTTCTTCTTCTTCTTCTTCTACTACTACTACTACTACTACTACTACTACTACTACTACTACTACTTCTTCTTCTTCTTCTTCTTCCTCCTCCTCCTCCTCCTCCTCCTCCTCCTCCTCCTCCTCCTCCTCCTCCTCCTCCTCCTCCTCAATACTTGCTTAAGAGCTACTTCAAAAAGGCCGAAATAGCACCTGGTACAGACTGAAACACTACCAGACTGCAGATGAGAGAACTCACATTTCTGAGTGATTTAAAAGCCATATTCCTGCATATGGAAACAGAGAGAACGGCAGGCCGAAGCCGTTCTCTCCATCGTGCTAGTTGTCTATATACTGCAGTGAGTTTTGGCGGCGGGGGGGGGGAGGGGGTTAGAGGTGGGTGAATATTTAAATAGTCTGTGTCTGCTCGGTTTGTGCCAAAATGATATTGCTTTCCTGGAAGGTTTTGCTCCCTCTGAAAAAGGACCTTTCTTGGCATTGTAGGGGTGGGGCTGTGAATAGCGCAAACAGATGGTCCCACTCAGAACGAGGCCAGGAGGTGACTTCTGTAAGGAACGAACCCCTTCCTGCATCAATGGCTTCGTTGCCTTAGACAACACCGATTCCCAACCCCACTGCGTTAGTTTGGGCATTAAGAATCTTGCTGTTGGATTGAAATGTTGTATATAAGGGATAAATGTTACCCACAGTGACTGTTTTGCTGCCTTGGACATTTTTTTCCTTTGGTTGCCTTGTGTTGTTTTCCCAGTTCTTCCATTCCCAACCCCATGGCATTATTTTGTTTTATTGGAATCTTTGCTGTTGGGACGGAATTGTTTTATCGTATTTTTGTTTTCCGTTTGCTGATTAACTGGATGGTCTTTTTCATTCCTCCAACCTGCCCAGCCCCACTGCACTGTTCTGTTTTATTTGGAATCTTTGCTGCTATTCAGATTTTTTTAAATCGTACTTTGCAATTTGCCTGATGATTGACTGAAACAGTTCTTATCCTATTTATAGTCTGCCTTGAGTCCCAGCAAGAAAGGCAGACTATAAATGTTGCCGTTTTTGTTACTATGACTACTGTTACTACAGGTTGAGTATCCCTTATCCGGAATTCCGAAATCCAAGATGATCCGAAATCCAACACTTTTTGAGCACCAATATGACGCCACCTGACCTCATGTGATGGGTCGCAGTCAAAAACCCAGGCGCGCAACAGAGAATTTATGCAGCGTCCCCAAGGGAAAATTGTTTATCAGTAGTATATACATTCAGAGTCAGGAATGATGGTGATGCCAGACAACCACACGTCCGCATGGGTGGCTGACACCTTTGCTTTCTCATGGTTCAGTGTACACAAACTTTGTTTCATGCACAAAATTATTAAAGATATTATATAAAATTACCTTCAGGCGATGTGTATAAAAAGTAAAGGTAGTCCCCTGTGCAAGCACCGGGTCATTCCTGACCCATGGGGTGACGTCACATCCAAACGTTTACTAGGCAGACTGTGTTTATGGGGTGGTTTGCCATTGTCTTCCCCGGTCATCTATACTTTACCCCCAGCAAGCTGGGTCCTCATTTTACCGACCTCGGAAGGATGGAAGGCTGAGTCAACCCTGAGCAGGCTACCTGAAACCGACTTCCGTCGGGATCGAACTCAGGTCGTGAGCAGAGCTTTGGACTGCAGAACTGCAGCTTACCACTCTGCGCCACGGAGCTCTTATGTGTATAAGGTGGATATAAAACAGAAATGAATTTTGTGTTTAGATTTGGGTCCCATCCCCAAGATATCTCATCATGTATATATAAATATTCCAAAATATTCCAAAATCTGAAATCAGAAACACTTCTGGCCCCAAGCATTTCAGATATGGGATACTCAACCTCTACTACTACTACTACTACTACTACTACTACTACAGGAACAACTTACATTTTATTTCTTCATGCTTTAATTGGTCGTGTGTGGTCCTTATTAGTGTAATTCCGTACAGTGCATACAACTTTGTCTCAGAACTGTCCTTTCCTACCTACTGTCATACCAAATCATAATTCTGTTGCATGTTGACTGGTAGAGATGGCTGAAAGTTCTGAACCCCCTTTTCCCGCAGTGAATTTTGACATAAAAGGTCTTACCTTCAGAGGTCGTTTCCGTTTGCGGAACTGTGCGCTTGTCTGATTTTGAAACAGTCACTCAGCACTCGCACAACATGATCCGCAAACGTACTCGCTCCACCATTTGGAATTGCACCGCAAAGAAATATTTCTATTTTGAGAATGAGATTTCCGTGAGCTTTGACGCTGTGAACCTCTGGAGAGCATCTTTCCTGGGAACTGCTGTTTCCTCTTGTGTCTTATTGGACTTTGGGATTTCCATTTTGGAAGGAAGGAGCAGGAAGGTTTTCTCCTGAGCCTATTCCAAAATTCTTGCTTTTTTTTAGAACCAAGATCCTGTGTTTACAGAATTCTGGTATAAAACATATCTGCATTTAAACGGCAAAAGACACAAAAGGGAACCATCAGTTATGAAAGCAAACCCATCACAATAAAGACGGAAGTGGGGACTGAACCCCACACAAGAAGAAGAAGAAGAGTTGGTTTTTATATGCCGACTTTCTCTACCACTTAAAGGAGACTCAAACTAGCTTACAGTCACCTTCCCTTCCCCTCCCCACAACAGACACCCTGTGAGGTAGGTGGGGCTGAGAGATCTCTAAGAGAGCTGTGGCTAGCCCAAGGTCACCCAGCTGGCTTCGTGCGTAGGGGTGGGGAAATGAATCCAGTTCACCAGATTAGCTTCCGCCGCTCATGTGGGGGAGTGGGGGATCGAACCCAGTTCTCCAGATCAGAGTCCACTCTGCCACTCATGTGGAGGAGCTGGGAATTAAACCCCGTTCTCCAGATCTGAGTCCACTCCGCCGCTCATATGAAGGAGCTGGGAATCAAATCCGGTTCTCCAGATCTGAGTCATACTCGTTGGCAAATGTGCGCGGCTTTGTTTTTAACCCAGCCTCACTGGTAGACCCTGAACACTTAAAATATGCATGCGTTTAAACTGACACATGCAAATTAAACGGTGACTGGATATTTGGGGAAAGTTGCCAATCCTCGAGCACAGCAGGAGATCATAATTCACTTCTAAATATATTTCTTGATACACAACAGTGATGTCTGGAAGTATCGCAGCCTGCTATAGCAGGGGGGCTGGGAAGATGAACTTTGATTTGGAACCCTACTGTTTAAAAATCTTACGAACCGATCTCTAGGAAGCTTCAAGCAAGCCACTGTTCCCTCAACCTTAGTCTGCCCATCTGCAAAGCGGGGACAATAATGTCAGCTTGCCTCCTACCGCTGTTGAAAGGATGGCTGACATTGGGTTGCATCCACCCAGTTTTTTCACTCAACCCAATTCCTGAGAGTCAGCATGGTGTAGTGGTTAAGCATGGGGTAGTGGTTAAAAGCGGTGCTTTGGAGCGGTGGAGTCTGATCTGGAGAACCGGGTTCGATTCCCCACTCCTCCACATGAGCGGCGGAGGCTAATCTGGATTTGTTTCCCCACTCCTACACACGGAGCCAGCTGGGTGACCTTGGGGCTAGTCACAGCTCTCTTAGAGCTCTCTCAGCCCCACCTACCTCACAGGGTGTCTGTTGTGGGGAGGGGAAGGGAAGGTGATTGTAAGCCGGTTTGATTCTTCCTTAAGTGGTAGAGACAGTCGGCATATAAAAACCAACTCTTCTTCTTCTTCTCCTCCTCCTCCTCCTCCTCCTCCTCCTTCTTCTTGTCCCCACTTCCGTCTTTAGTGTGATGTGTTTGCTTTCATAACTGATGGTTCCCTTTTGTGTCTTTTGCCGTTTAAATGCAGATATGTTTTATAGCAGAATTCAGTAAGCACAGGATCTCGGTTCTAAAAATTTCTCAGAATTAATGGTATTTTCCTTGCATGCATGCACGCAATCTCCCATAAAGACTGGGAATAACTGTCACAGAATTTTGCTGAATAAATGCTCCACAGTCTAACCTTTGCCCCATCCTGGACTTCTCTGGGCATAAAACAGATGCCCTCTCCCCCAGTGAGCTATTGAGGCTGTGTAAGGCAGCTGTGGACCTGACCTGGGTGGCCCAGTCCTCTCACATCTTGGAAGCAAAGCGGAGTTGGCCTTGTTTAGTGTGTGGATGGGAGACCACCAAGGAAGTCCAGGGTCACTACACAGAAGCAGCCAATGGCCAGCCGCCTCTGAACTCCTCCTGCCTTGAAAACCCTACAAGGTCACCATAAATCGAATTTGCTGCACTGTTCAGATCCTTCCATGGAGATAGATCATAGCATCATAGAGATTGAAGGGATCTAAAGGCCATCGAGTCCAACCCCCTCTCAATGCAGGATCAGCCTAGAGCATCCCTGACAAGTGCTTGTCCAGCCTCTGCTTAAAGACTGCCAGTGAGGGGGAGCTCAACACCTCCCTAGGCAGCTGATTCCACTGTCGAACAACTCTTACTGTAAAATAAAAATGTTTCCTAATATCCAGCCGGTACCTCTCCGCCTGCAATTTAAACCCTATCCTCTGCTGCCAACAGGAACAGCTCCCTGCCCTCCTCTACATGACAGCCCTTCAGATACTTAAAGAGATCAGTCATGTCCCCTCTCAGCCTCCTCTTCTCCGGACTAAACATTCCCAGCTCCCTCAGCCTTTCCTCATAGGGCTTGGTCTCCTATGAGGAATGATCACTATGGGTAGCCGTGTTAGTCTGTCTGTAGCAGTAGAAAAGAGCCAGAGTCCAGGAGTACCTTGGAGATCAACAAAATTTCTGGCAGGGTAGGAGCTTTCGTGAGCCACAGCTCACTTCTTCAGATCCAGCTCGAATGTGAGTCCATCTGTCCTTAAGTAGAGAAGTGTTAATTCACACGCCCAATGGCAATGGCATGGCAATGTCAGTAGCATGTAAATGTCATTCTCCATGATTCAATGGGGACCTGGGATTCCTGTCTCATTTGTGCGTGTTGTGTCACCAAGTCGCTTCCGAATCATGGCGACCCTATGAATCAATGTCCTCCAAAACATCCTGTCTTTAACAGCCTTGCTCAGGTCTTGCAAACTGAGGGCTGTGGCATCCTCTTTTTGCTGTCAAAGGCCAAAAACGCATGGTCCCTTAACCCACTTTATTCCCCAAGTCAGCCAAGATCAAATTTCCCCGGGCTGGGGGGGGGGACTGTACGCATTACCTTGAAAAGCAGGGACGAAACTGTGCCAATTGATCCATGTAAAGAGAAAGTGCAAGAGACATGAAGTTCCTGTTTGGCAAAAAAAAAAAAAAAAAACAGGAACTGTGCACGTCTCCCTCTCTTTCTGTTTACATGGATGGATTTGCACACAGCTTCATCCCTGCTTTTCAAGATAATGCGTACAGTTTTCCCCTAGCCCGAGTCAATTTGATCCTGGCCGAAACGGGGAATAAAGTGGGTTAAGGGACCATGCGTTTTTGGCCAAAAACTGACCTCCCCGTTCTCTTTAGTTTCCAAGGCTTTGAGGATGGTCTGGTGTTGAACTCCTGGTTCTTCTCCTGCCTTGGCCCTGAGCCTAGTGTGGCCAACCTCCAGGCACTCACGCAACTCCGGTTGCAACTTGATTCTCCATGTTGCAAACGTAGAGACCTTGGTGCATTGTTTTGTACCCCTATAAATGGTAATGGGGACGTGTGAGTTCTAGCTGTGGAAGAGAACCAGCCAGAGCACGGTCGAATTCTTCACACGGCCCATCGGTGCTCTTTGAAGAAGGAACATTGTCGAAACAGGTGAATACCAGATCCCTGTCAGTGAAGAAATAAGATGGACTGGGCAATTGATATGGACACAAAACAATGAGCCAAGGTCTCTGCGTTTGCGACATGGAGAATCAAGTTGCAACCGCAGTTATACAAGGACTTATTAACGTGTATAGAGGCCCCACCCCCACAACCTCCCACCAGTGGCGAAGAGGGACCTGGCAACCCCACCTTAGCCGCTTGCCTTGCTGGGATTCCCGCTTGTCAATCATGCGGGTGCCCGAGGATTTCCAGGAAGGGAAGAATCTTTTTTTTAAAATACAGCCCAAGGGATGCTCAGCAGACTCTTGCATGTCATTCATCAAGAATGCATAGTTAGGCGCTTGGCACAAGTAGATGTGTGCTTAACCGCAATGCTGGGTTCCAGGCGTTGGCTTTTGTGCTTTGCAATAATAATAATAATAATAATAATAATAATAATAATCTCCGCCTCGTAAGGAAAACCCAATTGCTTGGTCGTGTCCGTGGAGAAATTTACTACCCGTTTCTCTCCCTAAACAAATTTCTTCCAAATTGCAGGAAATATCTTTTATGTTCCCTCCGATGGAAATAAATTTGTTTCGAGGCGAACCCAACGGGTTAGCTGTCAGGGTGAGCTTTTAAGCTCTCCCTACGTTCGCAAAGCAAATCTGAAAGCAGAGGAGCCTTTGAGGAAGGGAAGAGGGGGGAGAATGAGAGAGAGAGAGAGAGTGCAAGCATTGCTGAGGGCAAAGTGGGACTGGAAGAGGGAGGAGACCAGGTAACTGTAGAGCAAGAGGAAGGAGCTGATGCTTTTGCGGGCTACAGAAGTGTGAAAATGAGGACAGGCCACCCATCTTCCCCATGCATTCAGTCTCTTAGCAAAGCCTAGACTGGAATTCTGTTTTGCTTGCATGCTGCAAGAGCGCTCGCTTTCCCTCCCTCTCCCCCTCTCTTCCCCCTGTGTGCGGTTTGTGTGAAGCAACTCAGAACCGTCTGCTCTCCCCACCGCCGAATGCAAAGGCTTCCTGTCGCGCTGCTGTAATGTACCATTCTAGACAGTTATGGGGCGCACGATGCACGCTGCTATGATCCATGACCATGATGGGAGACACTAATGTTTCCATTCTAATGATCAGCCCATACAATCCATAACCTAAGACGCGGGGAATTGTTTGTAATTCTTGCTGGAGGTTAAGTTGCCAGGGCTTTTAATATTTTATGAGCTGAAACTCTTTGAAAAAGCTGAAAGCTTTACTTGGGCCTGCATATTTCTGCTGTCCTCTCTTTTCTTCCTAAAGCCTGCCAAAGATAAATTATACAGAAGGTGGCCTCGTAAAATTCTGAAATAGAGTGGGGAGAGTGAGTCTGACTTTACTGTTAGAACTAAATCCATCCGAAGATGCCCGGTGTGTTGGCAGGTGCCTGCCAGCTCCTTGCCGAATCTTCCCTGTCTGCGTATGAAAAATAGCAGCCGGGATTCATTGCTCTAGGTCAGAGACCAGTGCCATCTTTGTGTGTGTGAAGTGCCATCAAGTCGCTTCCAACTCATGGCGACCTGATGAATCAATGTCCTCCCAATTGTCCTTTGCTTAACAGCCTTGCTCATGTCTTGCACATTGAGGGCCGTGGCTTCCTTTATAGAGTCAATCCATCTCTTGTTGCGTCTTCCTCTTTCCCCGCTGCCTTCCATTTCTCCTAGCATGACTGTCTTTTCCAGTGACTCTTGTCTTCTCATATTGTGACCAAAGTACAACAACCTCCGTTTAGTCATTTTAGCTTCTAGGGCAGTGGTTCTCAACCTTTTCTGCTCCATTCCCCCCTTTTCACCATTGTTCAGAATATAATTCCCTCCTTCCCAAGATAGTCTAACTCAAAAAAACAAACTACAATTTTCCAGATTGTAAATAATCTACAGGGCATCGCACTTTGCTGAATAGTGGTCCCAATTCCCCCCGCCCGGAACCCTAAAATTCCTCCCCGGGGGGGGGAATTCTCCTCTTGTTGAGAACCCATGTTCTAGGGTCAGTTCAGGCTTGATTTGATCTATAACCCACTGATTTGTTTTTTTGGCGGTCCAGGGTATCCGTAACACTCTCTGTTGAAGCGCCATGTTTACCAAGCCTTAACCCGGTTGTCTTTTCTGTTTATATCCATATCTTCTATCCCTGTGTTTATTAAAAAGTGCTTTTACCTATAGTTTGATTTAACAGTAATGTGAGGTGAACAGACCATTTTATTTAGAAGCATTCCAGAGCATGAATCATGACAAGAAGTAGGACTGGAAGACGCAGAATAGGTATGCAGAAACAAGATTCAGAGCACAGCCAGGTGTCTATATAAATACAACAGTTGCTCTCTTGGGTGCCAAAATTGCTACTGGGAAGCTGCTCTTCCCCACCGTTCCCCTACACCGTCAGCTCAGGAATGGGCTGTAAATTGCATACATATCATATAAGCGTGGGGAGGGGCTGTGGCTCAGTGGTAGAGCCTCTGCTTGGCATGCAGAAGGTCCCAGGATCAATCCCCGGCATCTCCAGTTAAAGGGACTAGGCAGATAGGTGATGTGAAAGACCCCTGCCTGAGACCCTGGAGAGCCGCTGCCGGTCTGAGTAGACAATACTGACTTTGATGGACCAAGGGTCTGGTTCAGTATAAGGCAGCTTCATGTGTTCATGTGTTCATGTGCTGTCTTATTCTGAAAGAATTCCAAAGGTTGCCCGCAGGTTCAAAAAGGTTGAGGACACCTGTAGGAAGTCAACCCTTTTGTGTCCTCATTTGTGTCTCTGCTTGTTCAAGACGTTGCACAACCAAACTGTGGGCGCTTGCTCAAGACGTTGCGCAACCAAACTGGGCAGTTTCTGGGAAAGCACTACAGAAGGTTGTATGCAAGCGCATGAACACGTGAAGCTGCCTTATACTGAATCAGGCCCTGGGTCCATCCAAGTCAGTCTTGTCTACTCCTACCGGAGTCCATTCATGCTTGTGCATCGCTGGATCCAAGCCAATGTCCATTGTATAATTCAGACTGTATCTTAATAAGAGTTGTAATTAAAAATATAATTCAGAATGTGTGATGTCATCTTTCTTGTCCTGTTAGAGGATTTCGTCAAAAAATTATGCTTTCCAATTATTCCTACTGTATCTTTGTAAACAGATGGTAATTATCTAGGAAACAATTGCCCCAACTTTTCTTCATATAGCAAAGTGTGAAAAGGCTGTTCTATAACTGTGATCATTTCCTGGAGGCAAGTGCCAATAAACAACACCCACCCACCCCTTCTTTTTTCTCTCTCTCCTCAGAAATGCTGAATTTGGTCATCCGCAAAAAAGATACATGGATTTTTAGGAGCTGAAGAACACATTCAGGTAATTACAGTATCTATTGTAGAGCGGATTTAACAGCGGGAAAATAAGTTTAGAACGGCATGAACTTTGTCATATGATGTTACACGTTGTCATGCAGTGATTTCATAGCTTTCGCTTTGTGAAGATGGATACTGTTGCTCGTTTGAAATCGGGAGATATGTAACATGCTTGTGGAAAAATCCATAAGACCTATATGTTTCCCCCACTAACATCTGGAAACGATCGATTAGCCTGTAGAGATCTAATGGGATGTGGATAATGGCTTGTTCTCTGTATTTATTTTTTTACATTGATTGTTTTGCTTAATGGGTAGTTCATAGGCGATTCTAGCAATGACTTGTTCAAGTGGACGGGGTTCTGGTGGCCCTGTTTTAGTTAACAGTTGGTTTCTGGGAAGGAAATTGACCCAGCGGGGCCATGGCATGATGGCATTAGCAATGATTGCGCTAATCTTCTCCTGGTTCGGGCCGACATCCGGAGCAATGGACTGGCAGGTGGTAGATTAGGTTTGGAAAGTGTCTAGGGAAATCTGTAAATGGGGCTGCGGCTCAGAGGTAGAGCATCTGCTTGGCATGCAGAAGGTCCCAGGTTCAGTCCCCGGCATCTCCAGTTAAAGGGGTAGGCAAGTAGGTGATGTGAAAGACCTCCGCCTGAGACCCTGGAGAGCCGCTGCCGGTCTGAGTAGACGATACTGACTTTGATGGGCCAAGGGTCTGATTCAGTACAAGGCAGCTTCATATGTGTCAGGACCATGGATAGCTCACTGGGGCTGGCAGCAGTTCGTGCTGTTAATTCCAGCAAACATCTGAAGCTGACCTAGTGTTTAAATAGTCCCATGGGGAAGTGTGCGCCTCTGTGAATGAGAGGGACCCCTCTCAGTTCTGGAGGCCAGTGTTGGTGAGATGCTCCTGCTGACCCAGGGTTTGGTGGGGAGTGCCCTCATGTTGTTTGTGAGGAGACGTTGGCATCTGAGGATAAGGGAAACCTTCTCAGGGGGGCGTGGTTCGGGGGTGTCCGTGTCCTTTGTTTGGGGCCCCTTCTGTTATTCCATGGGAGGTCTATCTCTGGAGGTCGTTCTTGATCTTGATTCTCTTTGTTTCTGAGGGCCCTGCGGTTTGATAGGTCAGAGTCCAGAGCCCACATAGTATTTCATGTGTGATTCCCACCTGAATAAGTGTCTTGACCAATGTGATTTGGAAGGAAAGCGTCGGGGGCTACATTGGATTCATCCACAGAAGCTGCTGTCTTAAAAGGAGTGAACCGTCAACGCATCGCTAAAACGGAGCATCTAGGGAAACAGGCCGGAGAAGGTAAAGCTGGGTAGACAAGAGGCATAGAAATGCTTTCAAATAAATAAATAAATAAATAAAAATGGTGAGGTGGCCCCATGTTCTCCAGTTCCTTTGTTCAGGTTAGCTTTACAGAAATGACAGATAGGAAAATGGTAAAGAGTGAAACGTCCAGATTCCAGACCACGTTACAATATGTTGAGAATGTTGCTAGATCCTGTTCGGGAAGCCTGAATCTTTTTACCGTTACTGTTTTGTGGTGGCTGAAAATTCATGTTATGATTAATTGCATTTTGAATTAACATTGCCGCTCTCTCTGCCTCCTAAATATTATGATCAGTTTGCCCTGGGTTATTCTGTTTCGTACCTGGAATGAATTTGCAAATGATAATTCTCTGTAACTCTAGATTAGAATATGCTTTGTTCTTGGATTATGGGGTATTATGCATGCCCAAAGCAGAAATAAAAATGTACCTTTTGGCGTACCACAAGTGTCCCTGAACTTAAGATAGAAATAAGCTTAGAAGTATTAATAGTCTTTTAAAAAGATACTGCACGTAGGAAAGTCTTTCGATATTCAGAATCATTTAATTATTATTTTTTTGTGTTGGATTTTCCCCCCGTATTCCTTCACAGAAAAAGGCAGCGAATTTTCCTGATCCTCATTGCGTGATTTTAAATTATTTTGGTGTCATTGTTTTTATGTGTTGCTGCTGTATTGGCATTCTGTATGTATATAATTTTCCGTTTAATAAGAAAAGATCTAAAAATATTCAAATCAGGCATGGTGGCTCATTCGTTCCACATACCATGGGGTTGGCTGCATTCCAGTGTTAATGAGGTAATCAAAATGCAGAATTTTTGTCAGACTGAACACGAGGCCTGGTCTCCACACGCCTTCCTCAGGGAAGCCGGAGTTTCGCACACATCTCCTCCGGACCACCTTCTGCCTGGCCGAGCGGCACTCGTAAAACTCTGCAGAATGTGGTGTTAGCGCGTTTCCTTTTCTTTTTTGGGGGGGTGCAAATGGTGCGCCAACCAATATTTTTTATATAATTTTTTTTATTTTTATAACATAAAACAAAACAAACAAATACAATAATAAAAATAAAATAAAAAGAAAATACAAAAGAGTATCAATTATATGCTCTAATTAATAGTTACAAAGTTATAAAGTTCAAAAAACAAAAATACCTTTTGACCCTCCACCCACCTTAAAAAGTGACCCATCACCAGACTTCCGAAGAAGTGTCTAAACAGTTTTAAAAATTACACTATTAACAGTAAAATAGAAAAGTAATAAAACTTGTTTCTATAACTCACTAACTAAAATAGTAAAATCCATTTTTGCCAGTTTATCCCAATATGTGACGGCCTTTGCCCAAGTTTTTTTGAATTCTTCCATATCTTTTCCATGTAGGAATTCTGTTAATTTGGCCATCTTCATATACATCCATAGTTTCTCTCTCCAGTCACGAATTGAAGGTTTATTCACTTGCTTCCAAACTTTAGCTATTGCAATTCTTGCAGCAGCAAAACTGTATTGACAAATGACCCTATCATTGCTACCCATAATTTCTAACAAGAAAGTGTTAGCGCGTTTTCTTGAGAGGGACCAGGCAACCCTACTCTGAAGGCAGCTCCTTCTAGTTCAGAGGCTGTTTTGCAAGGTGAAGGTGCAAAGAGCTGGAATGGGAAAGAAGTGTTTCGGAAGCTTCTGGGTGTGAGGCCAGCCCCAGGCTCTTTAAACCGAAACCGGGAATCTGTACTTCTTGGATGAACGACAAGGACCCGATTTAATCAGTTCATGGGTTGGAGGGTGGGGTGGGAATCATGCACATCGCCTGCCATTTGTGATAGTGCGCATTATAACTCAGTGTAAATCAGCCAAGACGTCAGCGCAAATCATCTGGTATGTTTAAAGCTGTTCGAATAATTAACTTTTTAATCGAAACGGATAGCATTTCCAATCCCCAGGTAGGGCCTGGAGATCTCCTAGAATTACAACTGGTCTCCAGATGACTGGAATCAGTTCCTCTGGAGAAAATGGCTGCTTTGGAGGGTGGGCGTTATCGCATATGCCCCGCGGAAGTCCCTCCCCTCCCGAAACCCCCTCCCTCCCCAGGCTGTACTCCCAAATCCTCGGGAATTTCTCAACCCGGAGTTGGCAACCCTAAACAAATGAAATGTTTAATAACATTAAAAAGAAGTGTTCTGGGGGGGAAACATTTTTTCTTGGCGGCGAGGAGTGGTGGAGACCCTGCCTCAAACATTGCCGTTGCAGTGAAAACCGAGTGGATTCATTCTTTGTTTGTCCGTGTCTGAGGACCCTCTGTTCCGTAGGACAGTTTTGTCCTGCCTTTCCACCCAGTTTAGGGTCCCCCGAGGTGGCAAACATTCCCAGCCGTTAAAACCAGCTTTTAAAAAATATGCGTCGTAAAACAAATTAAAAGCAACAGTTCAAACACATCAACCGGAAGGAAAGTCGGAGAAGGAATGCCGGATGAAACAGGTATGCCTTTTATCTGCTGGCGGATGACCGTGATTGAGGGGGACATACAAATCTCCCTGGGAAGGGGATTCCAAAATTTGCTTTCTACAAGGGCTCCATCCAGTCAAGTGTGGCCTCAGTGTTTGTGCATGAAGCACACCAAGAAGAAGAGGAGGAGTTGGTTTTGATATGCCGACTTCCTCTACCACTTAAGGAAGAATCAAACAGGCTTACAATCACCTTCCCCTCCCCACAACAGACAACCTGTGAGGTAGGTGGGGCTGAGAGAGCTCAGAGAGAACTGTGACTAGCCCAAGGTCACCCAGCTGGCTTCATGTGGAGGAGCGGGGAAACCAAGCCCGGTTCGCCGGATTGGTGTCTGCCTCTCATGTGGAAGAGTGGGGGAATCCAGCCTGGTTCTCCAGATCAGAGTCCTCCACTCCAAACCACCGCTCTTAACCACTACACCACGCTGTGGGTGGAGAGCTCCGTTTCACCATTGGCGGCCCCACCTGCCTAGAGTGAGCTCAAGCCACACACCATCAGGGGACATTGCTTCAGCAGCAGCTGCCATCAGAGCATTGGTCTGATCCTCTTGCTCCTCTTTCCCGTTGTCTTTTCTAGTTACTCCTCATCTCCCCTGTGCTTGGGCTGCCTCTGGGTATGTGCGTGGCTCTGCCTCCCGCGGCTGCCATGTTGTGGTTGGCTCCGCCCCCTGCGGCAGCCATTTTGTGGTGGCGCCCACCACCTTACGGAAACAGTGTACCTTTCGTACACTTTACGGGCTGAACTGACTGAAACATGCATTCTTAACAGAGGGACTGACGGACGGACAGAGAGAGCTTCATGGACCGACCCAACTGACAAAGACTAAATTCCGTCAAGAATTCCCCCAGGAAAACTGGTTGAAAATGCTACATGGGTGGTACCTTACGCCAAGTGATATTCAAAATATGAACAATTTGACATCTGGTCTATGTTGGAAATGTCGTAAAACTAGGGGCACTTTCTATCACTGCTGGTGGACATCCGACTTAGTTCAGAAATTTTGGAAGGAAATACCTAAGAACTTAGAAGGCATTATTGGTCGAAGTATAACATATGACCCTAAATTATTTCTATTAAGTAAAACTCCGGATAATATTGACAAAGATCGACAGAATATACTGAAATGTTTAATCACAGCGGCAAGAGTAGTAGTAGATCTCTATGGAAAACAAACAGAATCCCTACCATAGAGATCTGGATGGATAAATCCTATGAATATATAACAATGGCACAACTGACTGAAACTTTACAAATGAACAATCAAAAACAAAATAGAGACAAATGGACACCTTTCTATGATTACATTACAACTAAAAAATAACAATTTGACTCCAAGAGTTACACTAGATTCAAGGTGGAGCTTAAATCCACCCTGCTAGAAAAATAACTATATTAATGAAAGATGTAAGGGGGTAGAACTAGGCGCCACACTGCTAAATATTATTTTAATAATTTATTGCTGGTTTTTTTTCTCCCCATCCCTTTTCCCCTTATGTATTCCTATTTATTGTTGAAAATTAATAAAATTATTTAATTAAAAAAGGAATTCTCCCAGCATGCAATGCCCTCCTTCCAATAGAAGCAATGTTCTTATGCAAGGATGTCAGATCCCAATGGGTGTGTGTGTGGCTCTGCCTCCTGCAGCAGCCATTTTGTGGTTGGCTTCGCCCTCTGCGGCAGCCATTTTGTGGTTGGCTTCGCCCTCTGCGGCAGTCATTTTGTGGTTGGCTTCACCTCCTGCGGCAGCCATTTTGTGGTTGCCTTCACCCTCTGCGGCAGCCATTTTGTGGTTGGCTTCGCCTTCTGTGGCAGCCATTTTGTGGTTGGCTTCGCCCTCTGCGGCAGCCATTTTGTGGTTGGCTTCGCCTTCTGTGGCAGCCATTTTGTGGTTGGCTTCGCCCTCTGTGGCAGCCATTTTGTGGTTGGCTTCGCCCTCTGCGGCAGCCATTTTGTGGTTGCGCCCACCACCTTACAGAAACAATGTATAATAATGTCTGTACTGACTGAAACATACATTCTTAACAGAGAGACTGACTTAATCAACTGACCCAACTGACAAAGACATAATTCTGTCAAGAATTCTCCAGCATGCAATGCCCTCCCTCCAATAGAAGCCATGTTCTTATGCAAGGATGTCAAATCCCAGTGGGTGTGGGTGTGGTTCTGCCTCCTGTGGCAGCCATTTTGTGGTTGGCTTCGCCTCCTGCGGCAGCCGTTTTGTGGTCGGCTTTGCCTTCTGCGGCAGCCATTTTGTGGTCGGCTTCGCCCTCCCGCGGCAGCCGTTTTTTGGTCTGCGTCGCCTCCTACAGCAGTCGTTTTGTGGTCGGCTTCACCTATCGCGGCAGCCATTTTGTGGTCGGCTTCGCCTCCCACAGCAGCCGTTTTGTGGTTGGAACTGCCTCCTGCGGCAGCCATTTTGTGGTCGGCTTCGCCTCCCGCGGTGGCGCTCACCCCCTTGTGCCAGAGTTCCAAAGATGCCTGCAGGCTTAAAAAGGCTGGAGACCCCTAGTGTAGAAATATTCCCCCACGCCCGACGGAAAGTTTGCCGTATCTCTTTAGTTAATCAAATTCCCGTGAAGTGTCACAGAGGCTTCCTGCTTAACGTAACGTCCATGCTGTTTCTTCGGTTACCTCCAGCGGACTTTGCAACTGGACTTAATCTATGGGACGAAAGGAGTCCGAACAGTCCTCTGCATTTTAGCGGCGCAAGTGGTGTTTGTCCAATTAGCCTGTTAATTAACCGCCAGATCCCCTCTAAGGCTGCCCTGCTGCAACGGCGCATCTCGGCAGCTGCTCTTCTTCCACCTGTCCTTCCAGAACATTTGACGCGTTAAAATTCACTTCCAGTCGGAATAATTCCCATTGCATTCATCTTCAATGCGGAGCCTTTCATTTGGCCTGGAGTGAAAATGACGCATTTCCCACTGCTATCATTGTGAATAGTTTCATGTTATTATAATCCAATTCCCTTCTCTTGCTCTCATATTTAATAATCTAGAGGTAGAGCTGTTGATACTTCTAAAGGGTTTAAATCTCATTCAAAGCTGTATTAAGTTTAACACAATCGTTAATGTTTCTGGAAATTTTTAGGGAGTTTTTAAAAAAAACATTCTCTCCCTGCCACTTTCACATGGGGTATTTTTGCGTCGTATGCATTTTAGTGTAGACAGCTGAAATATTTGTAAGGTGCAGAATTTCACAGCTGCATGGAAACCCCAGTGATCCCGGATGGTCTTTAATGAAAATGTAGGTTTAGTCTGCAAAACTGTGCACACGGCTAAGGGTTACTCATGAAATGAAATCCCTTTCCATCACCTTTGCTTTAACAATAATGCACTTATTACCTACTTGTAATGGGAGCCAGCGGGATCCTTGACATCTGGACCTCAAGAAATGTATCAGCAACCATGCAGAGGTGATTTTCAGGAAATTCTGGTTACCTGCACCATCCAGGATTGAAAGTTGCCTGGTATCACTACAGAATAGGGTTGCCAACCTCCAGGTGGGCTGCATTGTGGGGATCGCTGTAACCCGCTGTGCTGGTAACAGCACTACTTCCGCGGTCAGGTGATCCAATCACAATGGTAGAACCTTGTTCCTGCCGATATCACTTATTTGGCTATAAGCGGCTTGTATATTGAATGTAATCCATCCAAAATCATATACAGAGATGTTACAAGATCCCGGTTGTCTCTTGTTTCGCGTTGTGTACAACTTTGCTTCTTCAGACTGTGCAACGATATTCTGGCTGCAACCTTGCAGCTCAAAAGAATGACTCCTAGTCCTGTGTTCAGTCTGAAGAAGCAAAGTTGTACACAACGCGAAACAAGAGACAACCGGGATCTTGTAACATCTCTGTATATGATTTTGGATGGATTACATTCAATATACAAGCCGCTTATAGCCAAATAAGTGATATCGGCAGGAACGAGATTCTACCATTGTGATTGGATCACCTGACCGCGGAAGTAGTGCTGTTACCAGCACAGCAGGTTACAGCGATCCCCACAATACTGCCTACTTTGGAGTAAAGGACGTTGCTGCCGGCGTTTGGATTTTCCCGAGGGGTTCTCATCAATGTTAAAAGATTCTGATAAGTGATATGTATAGTGGAGTTTCATGGTAAAATTAACTGTATTTAGAACTTATAATTTTGTTGTTGTACATGTTGTTATGACAAGTTAAAAATTTAAAGAGGATACTTGGAGAAGGAAACACTTGAGAAAAATATATATATTTAAGAGAGAACAATTTGTGGCAGTGTACTGAGATTATTTCCTTAGGGTTACACAATTATAAATCAGTACACCTTCTTTATATAACCTCCAGGTGGGGGCTGGAGATCTCCTGCTGTTACAACTGATCTCCAGCCGATAAGAGATCAGGTCCCCCTGGAGAAAATGGCCACTTTGGCAGTTGGACTCTATGGCATTGAAGTCCCTCCCCTCTCCAATCCCCGCCCTCCTCAGAGGGGGGTAGTGACCAGTCGGGGGGTTTTCAGTAGTGGCCCTTCCCTTTGGAATGGCGTCCCCAAGGGATCTCCTCCTGCTTACCTTACTTTTTTTTAAGGCGACAAATCAAATTTTCTCTTTATCACATGTTTAACTAGGAGGCTCCATCTTTCTGTTTTTCTTTCTTTCTTATTTTATGGTCTGCTTCTAGCTGGAGGATGGTTTCATCCGTATCGTTTTAGATTGTTATTTGCACTTTATATGTTTTTATCATCTAGCTTTTTTTAATGGCTTGTTTTTATTTTTATTTTATTGGCTTGGCTTGTTTTATTAACATGTTTTTACAGGTGTGCTGCTTTAATTAACTCGCCTTTATTGTCTTGGTTATTTAGTTGTTTTAATTTTGAGCAGCTTCGAACAGACCTGAGAGGTGGCATATAAATGTACTAAGTAAACAGAGAAACATGTGCTTAATAGCGCTGTGTGCATGCTTCTTGGCTTGAGAATTATAGTGAAGAAAATTTCTTCCAATTGGGTGGGTTTTCCTACCTTTTAAATTATTGTTTTTATTGTTATTACTATTTCCTCTCTTCTCTGGCCCACTGTTGTCCTGTTTGCTTTGCTGCAGAAGGACGGAACAAAACACACAGGAAGAAAATTGGTTTCTTCCAGGGAAGATGCTTTTTTATGGGATTTAAATTAATTTTCTGAAAGTGTGTGATTCTTATATTTTGTGCATGTTCCTTTTTACTAAAACACAATCGTGCTCCTGCCTACAAAACAGAGATGTCACAATTGGGTTTACATTTTGAACCAAGTAAGATGTCCTTGGAAAAATGATACTCAACTCAAAATATATACAAACATTATGAGCTTGTCAAAATTATGTTTTGGAACCAGGTAATCCAGACCCAGGCTAGCCTGGGGCGAAAACGCATGGGAGGTTTTGCCTTGGATTTGCCGCTCTCTAAATGCACATTTTCCCCAGCAAAATTCTCAGAACACAAAAATAAGCCCCCCTGTAGAGTTTTGAGGATTCAGATGGGGGAAATGTGCATCTATAGAGAGCCGCAATTCCAAGGCAAAACCTCCCATGTGTTTTCGCCCCTAATCTCAGATCTCAGAAGCTAAGCAGGGTCGGCCCCGGTTAGTATTTGGATGGGAGACCTCCAAGGAATGCACACAATCTGGAGATGTTGGTATCACTAATGAATACTGAACTTTGAGTCCAAGGATCTGGATAGCCTGTTCTAATATCCCCACCGGTGTTTTATTTAGATAAACTAGGATAGCACTTTGAACTCTTCAGAAGAAGAACAGGAGATGTACATTTTCAAGGAGCGTATGATAGAGGTCTATAAAATTATGCATGGTAAGGAGAGAGTGGACAGGGAAAAGCTTTCCTCCCTCTCTTATAATACCAGAACACAGGGTCATCTGCTGAAGCTGGTGGGTGAGAGATTCAAAACAGATAAAAGGAACTATTTCTTCTCACAACGCATAGTTAAACTGTGGAACTCCCTGCCCCAGGATGTGGTGATGGCTGCCAACTTGGAAGGCTTTAAGAAGGGTGAGTTCATGGAGGATAGGGCTATCCATGGCTACTAGTCAAAATGAATAGTAGTCATGCTGCATACCTATTATCTCCAGGATCAGAGGAGCGTGCCTATTATTTTGGGTGCGGTGGAACACAGGCGGGAGGGTGCTTCTGCAGTCGTCTTGTTTGGGGGCTTCCTAGAGGCACCTGGTTGGCCACTGTGTGAACGGACTGCTGGACTTGATGGGCCTGGTCTGATCCAGCATGGCTTTGCTTATGTTTTTATGAGCAATATCAGTCCCCACTTCCTTTCATTTGAACTGTTCTTTCTAATTTGCTTCTTTTGAAAGCCCTCTTGCTGGGGAGGGCGAGATATTACTACTACTACTACTACTACGACGACTACTACTACTACTAAGAACATAAGAACATAAGAAAGGCCCTGCTAGATCAGACCCAGGCCCATCAAGTCCAGCAGTCTGTTCACACCGGGGCCAACCAGACGCCTCTAGGAAGCCACTAACAAGACGAGTGCAGCAGCACCAGCCTGCCTGTGCTCCACGGCACCCAAAATAATAGGCATGCTCCTCTGATCCTGGAGAGAATAGGTATGCAGCATGACTAATATCCATTCTAACTAACAGCCATGAATACCCCTCTCCTCCATGAATATGTCCACTCCCCTCTTAAAGCCCTCCAAGCTGACAGCCATCACCACATCCTGGGGCAGGGAGTTCCACAATTTAACCATGCGTTGTGTGAAAAAATACTTCCTTTTATCTGTTTTGAATCTCTCACCCTCCAGCTTTAGCAGATGACTCCGTGTTCTAGTAGTATGGGAGAGGGAGAAAAAAGTCTCCCTGGCCACTCTCTCCAAACCGTGCATAATTTTATAGACCTCTATCATGTCTCCCCTTAGCTGCCTTCTTTCCAAGCTAAACAGCCCTACTACTACTACTACTACCAACAACAACAACAACAACAATTGTTGTTGTTGGTGTTATCTTGTTGTTATCTTGTTCCTTTTCCTTTTCCATAACGTTTGGACTATATTTAAGTGCAAATATCACAGGACCCCTAGTGAGTAAACACATTGAGGATTATTCTTTGAAGACCACGCCTCCTTCATATGTTCTGAGATCAGTATGGGTGGCTTTGAGTACGCATAATGTTTGCCCGTAATAGGAGATCGCTGCACCCCACGAAAAAAGGGGGGCCCTTTGTGAACTCCTTGGGACGGCTGAGGAGCGCATGCAGCAGCCCTCCTCGCTGCTCGCCGTTTCGTGCCGCCTCCGAGCTTTATAAAATCTGTCGCATTACTTATTCTTGGCAACGGAGGCAGCCAAACAAATGTAAACAGCAATTTGAGAGCCCAGTCCCCAGGATTAAAATTTTGTAAACACTCCAACTAATTGTGTCCTTGTTCTCGGCGCACTGAAGACACCATTTAGCCAAAGCGTTTGTTTACAGGATTTTGTTTATTTTAATGAACGTGGATCTTGTGGTACGCTGACTGGGGCACAGTGGGATTGGTATGAAATGCTAATGGGGAAGGATGTCTCATGCCCCGAGCGCGTACATTACAGATCAACTCTGTTAAAGGGGAATCTGATTGCCTTCTGTTTCTTGCTCGCAGACCCCCGCCCCCCGGAGAGGGATGATTCTGGCGCTGATACGGGTCAGACAACAATAGAACAGTATGGCTTCGACTTTGGGTGTCAGCAGGAAGCCGAGCAAAGAGAGGGGTCCATGTTTCCAACAGGAGTATTTTGAAGAAGTTTGCAGATTGCACGCTCAGGGGAGGGGCCGTGGCTCAGTGGCAGAGCATCCGCTTGGCATGCAGAAGATCCCAGGCTTGATCCTCGGCCTCTCCAATAAGGATCAGGTTATTGGTGATGTGAAGGACCCCAGCCTGAGACCCTGGAGAAGTGCTTCCTATTTAAGTAGATCGGGGTGTCGAACTCATTTGTTAGGAGCGCTGAATATGACATAAATGTCTCTTGTACCATAACATTTAATGCCAGGTACCAGAGATACATACTTTAGAGAAGAAACAGGCAAAGTCAGTTAATGATATTATTGTTTTTTACTTTTTTTATTTAAAACATGAACATGCTTAAAACAATAACACTCTTACAGTATTTTTTTTTATTTAACAGTCTTTGATAAAAATTTCATAGTTCCGCTGTACACTGCATTGGTCGGGCCGCACCTGAAGTATTGTGTGCAGTTCTGGAGGCCTCCCTTCAAAAAGGTTGTGGACAGAACAGAGCTGGTGCAGAGGAGAGTGACGAGGATGATCAGGGGCCTGGGGACCCAGCTCTACGAGGAAAGACTGAGGGACTTGGGAATGTTTAGTCTGGAGAGGAGGAGGTCAAGGGGGGACAGGATTGCTCTCTTGAAGTATTTGAAGGGCTGTCACTTAGAGGAGGGCAGGGAGCTGTTCCTGTTGGCAGCAGAGGACAGGACTCGCAACAATGGGTTTAAATTGCGGGCGGAAAGGTACCTGCTGGATATTAAGAAGAAGGTTTTTACAGTAAGAGTTGTTCGACAGTGGAATCGGCTACCTAGGGAGGCGGTGAGCTCCCCCTCCCTGGCAGTCTTTAAGCAGAGGCTGGACAAGCACTTGTCAAGGATGCTCAAGGCTGATCCTGCACTAAGCAGGGGGTTGGACTAGATGGCCTGTCTGGCCCCTTCCAACTCTAGGATTTTATGATTCTATGATTCTCGTTGACACCTTGGGACTGGGGAAGGCGGCTGGCGAGCCTGCAGCAGGCTTGCCAGCCCGGATTGGGATTGGGTGGGCGGCTGCCTCAGCTAGCTCACGGGCCAGATAAGAGCCCTCAGGGGGCCTGATCCGTCCCTCGGGCCTTATGTTTGACACCCATGATAGTACTGACCATGGTGGGCCAGTGGCCTGATTCAGTATAAGGCAGCTTCATGTGTTCCTGTCCATTAGTCGTTTTGGTTTCTGGGACAGCCGGGATGTGTGGCTGGTCATGTGCCGTCCAGACACGATCCTGCAATCGGACTTAACCTCATCCCGGAGCTGGGATACATCCCTGGTCCATGGCCATTGGAAGCAAGGAGAAAAGAAGGAAATAAGATGATCTACCAAGGCAGCAACTAAAGGGACATTTAAAAAAAATTACAGAGGGGAGTGGACACGTTCATAAAGGAGAGGGCTATCCATGGCTGCTAGTCAAAATGAATACTAGTTATGGTGCATGCCTATTCTCTCCAGGACCAGAGGAGCAGACCTATTATTAGATGCCATGGAACACAGGCAGGATGCTGCTGCAGTCATCTTCTTTGTGGACTTCCTAGAGGCATCTGGTTGGCCACTGCTGGACTTGATGGGCCTTGGTCTGATCCCCCAGGGCCTTTCTTATGTTCTTAACAAGCAACACAATGTGGATACTTTACTCAGTGTAGGGCCAAAAAGCCCTGACCTGGATAGCCCAGGATAGCCCGATCTCATCAGTTCTTGGAAGCTAAGCAAGGTTGGTCCTGGTTAATATGTGGATGGGAGACCACCAAGGCAGTTCAGGGTTACTCTGCAGGCAGGCCATGGAAAACCACCTCTGAACATCTCTTGCCTAGATGGCAATTTGTCAGCAAAGCTGATTCTATGACCTTAGGCAGTTCATGAGAGGCAGTTTATGAGAGGGAGGCCATCTTGGCCATCTTCTGGGCATTGAGTAGGGGTCACTGGGTGTGTGTGGGGGGAGGTAGCTGTGAAATTCCTACATTGGGCAGGGGGTTGGACTAGATGACCCTGGTAATCTCTTCCAACTCTGATTCTATGAAAACTCCACAGGGCCACCCTGAATCAGCTATGATTTGATGACAAAAAGGGGGTTAAAAGACATGTGCTTTTGGGGGGCCTCTTCTCTTAAACAAAGCTTTTGGGGGCCTCTTCTCTTAAACAAATGGTGGAACTCTCATTCAATAATAATTTAATATTTCCATTATATTGAATTCTAGCTTTTGGTCAAGATTACTTCTATTCGGCAACTGCTGTACATTTCCACTTTGTCTTTTACATCATAAAAGCAATGAACCATGGAAACTTTATATGTCTGTGATCCAACGGGCAGGACTCACAGAAGATTTTTTTTTTATATTTTTAACTTACACTCTTGAATTCTTTGTTTTTGTGTTTCTGGAATGACTGAATGGCTTCTCCTGTGGTCTTCGTAGCATACAAGGAGAGGAGCCATATTTTTATGAGTGAATGAATGAATGAAAATTTTATTGTATATAGCCATTGGCCCTCAATGGGCCCTCAGTTGGCTCCCTTACTATTCCATCTGTACATAAACAATGTGGTTGAGAGTCTGTCTGGTCTGCAATTTGTCTCGCCTATTTTGGGACAACAAAAAGTCCCAATTTTGCTATATGCGGACTGCATGGTCCTAATTTCAAAATAGGTCTAAGGAGGCTATTGTTGATGGCTGCCAACTTGGAAGGCTTTAAGAGGGGAGTGGACATGTTCGTGGAGGAAAGGGGTATTTGTGGCTACTAGTTAAAATGGATACTAGTCATGATGCATGCCTATTCTCTCCAGTCTCAGAGGAGCATGCCTATTATATTAGATGCTGTGGAACACAGGCAGGATGGTGCTGCTGCAGTTGTCTTGCTTGTGGGCTTCCTAGAGGCACCTGGTTGGCCACTGTGTGAACAGACAGGGGGACCTGATGGACCTTGGTCTGATCCAGCATGGCTCTTCTTATGTTCTTATGAGCAATATCAGTCCCAGCAGGGCTTTTTCTTATGTTCTTATTGCACCAGTTAGGTCTATTCTGCAAGGAAGAGGCTCTTAATATCAATTATTTTTATGAGTGTGTTTCAGCACTGATGGTTCAAGTCAAGGAGCAGGATTCAAGGGGGAGCTTCCGGTGATAGTTTGCTGCCCTTACTAAAGTTGACATGTGTGTCTTCTTGCAAATGGGACAGGGTATGCACATGGTCTTATTGAGGGGGACTTTACAGTCTCGGCTGATTCAGGTGTCTTCTGAATTTGCCACGTTTGCTGCAACGTGCAGGGTAGACAGGTTGAACTTGATGACTTTCATAATGTTAAGTGTTGTAGTTCAGCTTAATTGTTAAGTATCTTTGTACATCAGATGTACTTGCTTTCTACACCTGCTTCAAGTTGCGTATGCCTTTCATGTTTTCCTTTCATGTCATTGCTCTGCTTGGCTCTGCCTTATTTTTTTATAACATTTTAATTGTTTTTTATATTACAGTAATTTCTATCATTCATTAAGATGATTATATGATATAAACAATATTTCTCTATTCTATATAACTAATTAATTCATATATTTACGTTGACTTACCCTCTCTCCTCCTCTATCTTTTTGATAACTTTATTGTCACCTTTGCATTTAATTTCTAATTCAATACAATACTTCATATATAAATCGGAACAATTCTTAAAATCTAAATCATTAATCTTAATACTTGGCTCTGCCTTATTGATTCCCCCCCTCCTCCCATTCCTTCTTTCGTTCACTTGCATGTTTTGGTTTTGATACAGTCTCTGTTGCTTAGATGAAGTCACAGCTTTTGATTGCTTTGCTTTGAATCTTCGAGGAGTCGGTGGTGATTACAAATGGTTTTTTTTCTCATCCACTTACAACCCGTCCAACGGCAGACCAGTCTGTCATGCTGCCTTTAGGGGTATGGCGCCCTTGGTCCAGCAGAGTATGAATCCGGTCGTATTTTATAAAAATAAATTTTGTTTAAATCAGATTTTTATTTTTAAGGGGAAAAAATACTTTGGACACTTCCTTCTCTCGGGCATTGTGGTTCCTGTTCATCAGCAAGCCATAAAAGGTTAAGGCAAAGGTCCCCTGTGCAAGCACTGGGTCATTCCTGACCCATGGGGTGATGTCACATCCTGACGTTTCCTAGGCAGACTTTGTTTACGGGGTGGTTTGCCACTGCCTTCCCCTGTCGTCTATACCTTACCCCCAGCAAGCTGGATACTCATTTTACCGACCTCGGAAGGATGGAAGCCAACCTTGAGCCGGCTACCTGAAGCCAACTACCGTTGGGACCGAACTCAGGTCATGAGCAGAGCTTGGACTGCATTACTGCAACTTACCACTCTGCGCCATGGGGCTCCTTCAGCAAGCCATACTTTGTCATTATATCCAAATTCGGCAATCTGTGGTATGTGGAAGTCCTAGGTTGTTTATGCATGGAGTTTTACCTGAGGTTCGTTGCTTGCTGGACCCACACTTTCCTGTTGGGAATCTCTGCGGCAGCAATCTCCAAGCTCAAATCAAGGCCCCGCCCTTTAAATGCTGCTTTGTAATTGGCTTACTTTGTAGAGTTTACTGCGAGAGAAACCCCCCCTAAAAAAAAACCCGATTGCTGCATAAAAAAGCATTTTAAGAACAAAAAACAAAGCAATCTGAAAGGAGGGGGGGAGAAATCCAAGCCTTGGTTTTAAAAAGCCTTTCTTCTGTGACTGCCTTGGGCTAGTCACAGCTCTCTCAGCCCCACCTACTTCACAGGGTGTCTGTTGTGGGGAGGGGAAGGTGATTGTAAGCCAGTTTGATACTTCCTTAAGTGGTAGAGAAAGCTGGAATATAAAAAGCCAACTCCTCCTCCTCCTAAGGAGCATTTGCTAGATCAGCAGGGTAATAAATCCCCCCACCCCCCACCCCCCCACACACACTTCTTTCTCCCACTCTTATTTAAGCCTACAGACAGGCATTTTATTGTAGCATCGCTTCCCAAAACTTTGGTTGACTCATTGACAGCCCTGAACACGCGTGTAAAAAAACCAGCTCTTTCTCTTCCCTCCTGCAGGTGGTTTCTCTGCTTTGCAAAACCTTTGTGCCCAGTTTGGCCACTTATGCACGGGAGGTTTTGCCTTGGATTTGCTGCTCTCTAGATGCACATTTCCCCCATCTGAATTCTCAAAACTCTGCATGGGGGCTTATTTTTAAGTTTTGAGAATTCTGATTGGGAAAATGTGCATCTAGAGAGCGGCAACTCCAAGACAAAACCTGCCATGCATAAATGGCCTTTTCCACTCCTTTCCGAAACCGAGCACGAGGCTTAGAGGAAAGAGGCCCGGCTGCCGAGGCATTTAACACGCTCCCTGGGCTTCGTGCAGCTCAGGATGGATGTTGCGGTTGGCTTCTCCTGCGCAGCCCCGCTGAATACCAATAGGGGCTATTTTGAGCGCCGGCTTGTTTATTTCGGAACGCCGCAGCAGTCGAGTTGGCTGTTTTGCATGTTGCTTTTCTGCTCGCTGGCGGCTTGCAAACAATGCAAATTATTCCAGACTGTAAGCATTTGAGTTTTATGCCGGCTGACTTATTTGACAGTAAAATATTATCTGGGCTAAGCATGTCTCCCCCCCCCCTCCCCGCCCCTTCTTCTTCTTTTTTGGCTTCTCGCCTCCAAAAAGCTAGAATTTTAATAAGGAGGAAATTAACATGAAGAGAGGGTGATGAAGCGGGGTCCCTAAAGCCTACACTGAAGTCACCATTACATTTTGATTTTGATTTAGAAGTGATTTTTCCTTTCCTTTCCTTTTATCCCTTAGAAGCTCCTTGATCAATTGATCTTGAGCAGCATATATCTAGTGTTGGAGGGATATAAGGACTGAAACAAATCTTGCCACTGACAATGTAGCCTTGGGGTCCCTGTCGCTTAGTAAAAAAGGCATTATGTCAGTCACAGAGGCATTGGATTTGTATATTAAAAGGGGGGAAATATAGTGCGATCGAAGTTCCTCGTAAAAGCGGCATTGCAAAAGGGCATGGGCTAATGAGTCAATAGAGCCAGAAGAGCAAGGGCAGATCCTGTCTGAGTAGGGTATATTCAGAATTCTGCCCTGCATTACCATAGGAGGGTTAGCATTCAATCTAGCCAAGCAAAAAGCTCTACAGAGACGAGGAGTTGTTAGATAATATGTATAGGCAGGCAGACCACGTGGAGGGGGTATTCCGAAGAACTGGGATGAACAGACGCGACGAGCACGAAAAGTAGTGCTGTTATAATCGAGCTCTTTAATGCGCTTTTTAATTTTGGCAAAAGCTTCAGTTTTCCCAAGATCTGATAACATATCCTGCGAGAAGCCCAGCAACGCCAGTGATTTTTCAGGGGGGGTAGTGTCTTTCTCTCTCTCTCTTTCTCTCTCTCTGTCTTGAGCATTGGAGCTTTTGTTGCGAAGAAGAAGAAGAAGAGGAGGAGGAGGAGAAGAAGAAGAAGAAGGAGAAGAGTTGGTTTTTATATGCCGTCTTTCTCTACCACTTAATGGAGACTCAAACTGGCTTACAATCACCTTCCCCTCCCCACAACAGACACCCTCTGAGGTAGGTGGGGCTGAGAGAGCTGTGACTAGCCCAAGGTCACCCTGCTGGGTTCATGTGGAGGAGTGGGGAAACAAATCCAGTTGACCAGATTAGCCTCCGCCGCTCATGTGGAGGAGCGGGGAATCCAACCCGGTTCTCCAGATCAGAGTCCACCACTCCAAACCACCACTCTTAACCATGACACCACGCTGGCTCTCAAAAAGATGGGAAGGATATTGTGGCAGCTAGCTTTGCATCCTGAAAGGGCTTGCAGAGGCAAACTGAGATCACAAAGGAGCATGAGAGTGGACATTGCAGAGATTTCTTTTCTGTTTGTCCCAGCATGGTGTAGTGGTTCAGAGCGGTGGTTTGGAGCAGTGGGAGGTCAGTGAAGCTAAGCTAAATCCCCCCAAAAAAACACACACACACTTAATCAATTGTGAGTTCCCCTTGTGAGCCACACTCTTTTTCTCTAACTGCAGAGCATGAAATGAGACTTCTACATTGAGATCTGTCTCGGAGAGCCAGCATGGTGTAGTGGTTAAGAGCGGTGGTTAGGAGTTGGTGGACTCTGATGTGGAGAACCGGGTTCGATTCCCCGCTCCTCCACATGAGCGGCGGATGCTAATCTGGAGAACCGGGTTGGTTTCCCCACTCTTCCACATGAAGCCAGCTGGGTGATCTTGGGCTAGTCACAGTTCTCTTAGAGCTCTCTCAGCCCTACCTACCTCACAGGGTGTCTGTTGTGAGAAATGGAAGGGAAGGTGATTGTACGCCGGTTTGATTCCTCCTTAAGTGGTAGAGGAAGTCGGCATATAAAAACCAACTCTGCTTCTGCTTCTTCTTCCTCTTCCTCCTCCTCCTCCTCCTCCTCTTCCTCCTCGGCAAGGAAAACATAGATGCACTTTCTGTGTCATCAGTCCCATCTCAGGCTGTACTCAGTTCATTGAGCAATTTATTTCCCTCCTTCTGTTTCCAGTCCCTGGATGGGGAGAAACATGGAATATTGATGCAAGAAATAATTAAAATAATGCAGAGAACCAAGTCTGAAAACTGTGCTTCAGTCGAACTTGTTTTTGAAATCCTGCTTTGGTACTTCCAGGGTGCAGCACGCGGTGGAAAAGTGTCGTCAGGTCGCAGCTGACTTACAGCAACTCTGTAGGGTTTTCAAGGGAAGAGACGTTCAAAGGTCGTTTGCCATTGCCTGTCTCTGGCCTATCATGCAGGGACGTTTCCCGAGGGTCACCCCCGCCAACTGCTTCGGGGCTTCCTTTTGATTATGCGTGCCTTTTCCGCCCATCAGAGGTCGCCTCACTCCCCCCGTGCGTTTTGCCCACATTTTTCAGATTCTGGCTAAAACTGCAGCTGGTAAACACAGGCAAAATGCGCGGGGAGAGCGAGGCGACCTTTGACGGGCGGAAAAGGCATGCATAATCGAAAGGAAGCCCCAAAGCAGTCGGCGGGAGTGACTGTGAGGAAACGTCCCTCATTAAAAAGAACCTCTGTGTAGCAACCCTGGACTTCCTTGGGGGTCTCCCATCCAAATACTAACCATGGCTGACCCTGCTTAACTTCCGAGATCTGACAAGATTGGACCACGGGGAAATGTCTCTGCATAAAAATCCTCTGTGTAGCAACCCTGGTGTTCCTTGGTGGTCTCCCATCCAAATACTAACCAGGGCTGACTCTGCCTAACTTCCAAGATCTGACAAGATTGGACCACCGGAAAATGTCTCTGCATAAAAATCCTCTGTGTAGCAACCCTGGACTTTGTTGGTGGTCTCCCATCCAAATACTAACCAGGGCTGACCCTGCTTAGCTTCCAAGATCTGACGAGATTGGACCACGGGGAAACGCCCCTGCATAAAAAATCCTCTTGTGTAGCAACCCTGGACTACCTTGGTGGTCTCCCATCCAAATACTAACCAGGGCTGACTCTGCCTAACTTCCAAGATCTGACAAGATTGGACCACCGGAAAATGTCTCTGCATAAAAATCATCTGTGTAGCAACCCTGGACTTTGTTGGTGGTCTCCCATCCAAATACTAACCAGGGCTGACCCTGCTTAGCTTCCAAGATCTGACGAGATTGGACCACGGGGAAACGCCCCTGCATAAAAAATCCTCTTGTGTAGCAACCCTGGACTACCTTGGTGGTCTCCCATCCAAATACTAACCAGGGCTGACCCCGCTTAGCTTCCAAGATCTGACGAGATTGGACCGCGGGGAAACGCCCCTGCATAAAAATCCTCTGTGTAGCAACCCTGGACTTCCTTGGTGGTCTCCCATCCAAATACCAACCAGGGCTGACCCTGCTTAGCTTCCGAGATCTGATGAGACTAACTTGGGCCATTGAGGTTAAGATGCAGGCGTGTTTTGGGACAATGAACCAGCTTCGCCCTTGTCAGGAGCAAATTGGGAGTTTGTTCAAGACATATGAACACCCTACTCTGGATGGCATTAGAGTTGATGGTAATTTAGGTCATCGCCAAGTCAACCATTATTATATAAAAATGTAAAATTAAGAGTCCTCCGTTTCTGCTATAACTTGGGAGGGTGAACATCCCAAATCTAATTTTAACATTTATTGAAGATACTTAAGTGATTTAAAAGCATGCAATTACTGGAATATTCAAATGATTACACATGGCAAAGTTTAACATCTAAATGGAAATTATAGAGGCAGCTGCGAGATATCAATAGACATATGGTGGAAATGTAAATATATCCTCTGAAATTGTACATAAACATTTCCAAGCACGGATACTTATGGAGAGAAATTTCCAACAAATAATCCATTAAAGCAATAATTGGATTGTGATTCAGTAGAGGAGAAGGGTGTTGCGCTGGTCGGTCCTGATTCTGAACTGTATCGGCCACAACCTCCACAGAAGCGGTGCACAGTTTGCCCAAAGTTTGAAAATCTTTTGGGTTTACTTGAGGGAGCTGTTGACTTTTTACAGTTCCATTCTGAAGGGAGCTTTGACTCTCAAAAGCTCATAACTTGTAAATCTTGCTGGTCGCTAAGGTCCTTAGGACTGCAGCCAGGGGAGTGGACATGTTCATGGGGGAGAGGGATATTCATGGCTACTAGTAAAAATGGATACTAGTCATGATGCCTATACTCTCCAGGATCAGAGGAGCACGCCTATTATATTAGGTGCTGTAGAACACAGGCATCTAATATAATCGTGGTATTGGAGGAGAGTGTTACAGATACCCTGGACCGCCAAAAAAAACCCCAAATCAGTGGGTTTTAGATCAAATCAAGCCTGAACTGACCGTAGAAGCTAAAATGACTAAACTGAGGCTGTCGTACTTTGGACATATTATGCGAAGACAAGAGTCACTGGAAAAGACAATCATGCTAGGAAAAGTTGAAGGCAGCAGGAAAAGAAGACCCAACAAGAGATGGATTGACTCTATAAAGGAAGCCACGGCCCTCAATTTGCAAGGCTATTAAGGATAGGACACTTTGGAGGACATTGATTCATAGGGTCGCCATGAGTCGGAAATGACTTGACGGCACTTAACACACACACACAGAACACAGGCAGGATAATGCTGCAGTCGTCTTGTTTGTGGGCTTCCTAGAGGCACCTGGTTGGCCCCTGTGTGAACAGACTGCTGGACTTGATGGACCTTGGTCTGATCCAGCAGGACCTTTCTGATGTTCTTATGTTCTTTAAGGTGCAGCTGGACTCGAATCTAGCTCTTCTAATGCAGACCAACATGGCTACCCTCTGAAACTGTCTTCAGGTGGGAGAGGATATTGACAGTGTCTTCCAGCACTAGGGTGGTGCCACAGCGTCACCTGAAAGGCTGCTAGGAAGTCAAAAGCTCCTGTGTCTGAGCGAAAGACCACCTGAAGCGGGGTGGATCCCACCTCAAATGCAGGAGCCACAGAGTGTTGGCTCTGGACATCGAAGGCCAGCAGAAGGTCAGCATTTCTCCACTTTGGTTACATCAGTTGCCCTGTCAGGAAATTGTGGCCAAACTGTGAGTTTACCAGAACTTGAATTTGCTCCCACTGGACGACAAACTTGCCTTTTAAAGGGATTGTGCAGTTTGGATTTTTTTTCTTCCATTCCCTCCTTCTCTCCCCAACACCCTATAGTGGCCATCCAGAAGGAAGGCCTGAAATGGATATGGATACCGGCGGTCAGTTTCCATATCCATTTCAAGCCTTCCGCCGGTCAGTTTCCATATCCATTTCAGGCCTTCCGCTGGTCAGTTTCCATATCCATTGCAGGCCTTCCGCCGGTCAGTTTCCATATCCATTGCAGGCCTTCCTTCTGGATGGCCGCTTTGGGCGTTGGGGGAGGGGGAGGGAATGGAAGAAAAATCCCAAGAAATCCGAGTGTCAGAAATTGTTTTGCAAAATGTATTTAATTAGGGAGCTTACCTTCAAAGCCTGAGATGATTGGAAATTTGACTGTTAATTACTGATGCTATCTCTTCTGTTCCACTCAAAAGCATTCTTTAAAGTTAAGATTATAATTGGGATTTGTCTACATAATGTTTCATGGATTGCGGGGAAAAAATTAACAGCTATAAATTTCTTAAAGTTCATGTGGAATTAGCTTAAAAGTAGGAGACAGAAGGCGGTGTGAACGGTTTGGTCTCTGCGGAATGGTATTTCCTTATGTTGGCTACCCGAGGTTGGATGGAAAAGATAAAACCATAATAAAGAAATACATTTTATGTTAAGGCGTTACGTGTGTGTGTGTGTGTGTTAAGTGCCGTCAAGTTGCTTCCGACTCATGGCAACCCTATGAATCAATGTCCTCTAACATGTCCTATCTTTAACAGCCTTGCTCAGATCTTGCAAAATGAGGGCTGTTGCTTCCTTTATTGAGTCAGTCCTTCTCTTGTTGGGTCTTCCTCTTTTCCTACTGCCCTCAACTTTTCATAGCACGACTGTCTTTTTGGGGACTCTTGTCTTCTCATGTGTATGTGTGTGTAAAGTGCTGTCAAGTCGCAGCCGACTTATGGCAACCCCTTTTTTGGGGTTTTCATGGCAAGAGACTAACAGAGGTGGTTTGCCAGTGCCTTCCTCTGCACAGCAACTCTGGTATTACTTGGTGGTCTCCCATCCAGATACTAACCAGGGCTGACCTTGATTAGCTTCTGAGATCTGACGAGATCAGGCTAGCCTGGGCCATCCAGGTCAGGGCTGTCTTCTCACAATGTGGCCAAAATATGATAGCCTCAGTTCAGTCATTTTAGCTTCTAGAGTCAGTTCAGGCTTGATTTGATCTATAACCCACAGATTTGTTTTTTTGGCAGTCCACGGTATCCGTCACACTCTCCTCCAACACCACATTTCAAAGGAATCTACTTTCTTCCTATCATCTTTCGTCAATGTCCAGTTTCACACCCATATATAGTAATAGGGAATACGATGGCATGAATTAACTTAATCTTGGTGGCCAGTGACACATCCTTACACTTCTGAATCTTTTCTAGCTCCTTCGTGGCTGCCCTTCCCAGGTGCTATATAGGGATTAAAAACATTAAAAATGATAAAACATGGCACAGTGGCATCTTATAAGGTTGATAGACCTATACCACATGCCAGATGCGTCCCGGCCAGCACGCTGCTTTACCAGGTTGCTACTTGCATACACATTCTGTATGGGAGACTGATACAGCCCAGTATAAGAACAACTTGCAGGCCCTCCAACTAGAGGGCTTTACAATTTGAAATTTGTTTAACACCCTACACACAAGCCTGGGCTGGTAAATAGATGTCTTCATATGTTGAGATATTTGTAAATACTTGTGTATGCATTATATAGATGTAATTTGACCACTGATGAAGGCCTGCTGGCTGTAATTTCTCTGACATGTGGTATAGGTTTATCAACCTTATAAGATGCCATTGCAACTTAAAATAAAATATATTTCTTTATTATTATTTATTATTTAATCTTTTCCACCCAACCTTGGATTTTTAAGGTTGGGTTCTTCCCCTTTTTTTCCCTGTTTTTTTTTTGGGGGGGGGGGTATTTCTGTATGTTCAGCACCAGTGATTTTCATATCTCCAATGGGCAAGGAGAAGAACAGTGCCCTCTTGGGAAATTTGCAACCTGGGGCTTAGAGAGAACATCTCCTAGGCTGTCTTCTACTTGGTGGGTTAGATCCTACAACTCTCCCAGTGGGCTTTCTCCAACAGCAACCTCTCATGGGGTTTTCAAGGCAAGAGACTAGAGGTGGTTTGCTATCGCCTGCCTCTGCGGACCAATCTTCAGCTTCCTTGGTGGTCTACCATCCAAGTACAAACCAGGGCCAACTCTACTTAGCTTTCTGAGATCTGACGAGATCATAGAAGCATAGAGTTGGAAGGAACCACCATGGTCATCTAGTCCAACCCCCTGCACAATGCAGGAAATTCACAACTACCTCCCCCACACACACCCAGTTGACCCCTACTCCATGCCCAGAAGATGGCCAAGATGCCCTCCCTCTCATCATCTGCCTAAGGATATAGAATCAGCATTGCTGACAGATGGCCATCTAGCATGTGCTTAAAAACCTCCAGGGAAGGAGAGCTCACCACCTCCCGAGGAAGCCTGTTCCACTGAGGAACTGCTCGAACTGTTAGAAAATTCTTCCTAATGTCTAGGCGGAAACTCTTTTGATTTAATTTCAACCTGTTGGTTCTGGTCTGACCTTCTGGAGCAACAGAAAACAGAGAGATCTGGCTAGCCTGGGCCATAAGAAGAAGAAATAATTGTATACATTTTCTTTATGGCATTTTTGGTCCGTTTTGATCCTTTGTTTCTATTATTCGTTATCCCTTTCCTTGTGCTAGCTGTTGTTCCCAGCCCCCCCCCCCCCCACCTTGCCTAATTGGAATGACATTTTCTGGGATCCAGGCTTCCCGTCAAAGAGATTCTCCTTGCCAGATTTCAAGCGAGGAAGAGAAAGGATCCCTGTTTTTGAGGAAATGGAAGTTCTCACTTGCACAGGAGGCGTAGGGAAATGTTTGGCACCCCTAGAAGGCAGGCAGCAGGATAGAGACGGCATAGGGAGGGGTTCAGCACCCGCCCAAGGCAAGCAGCAGGACGGGCAAGTGTCCAGCAACCCCAGAAGGGCACTCGAGTCAAACAGCAACAGACACGATAGAAAATCACAGTTTCTTATTTGCGCCACGCTGAAAACAGCAACGATTGCCGATTGCAAAAAAAACGTGCAGACAAAAAATCTGGTTTGTGACAGCATGTGAATAAGTTGTCAATGTTTAACAATTATGGGAGACAAAAAGATTGGTCATGAGAGATTTTTCTTCAGTGTTGGCAACCATTTCTAACATTTTGGAATGAAAATAACTCCCCAAGAATCTGTCAAACGAGAAGTGCTTCAGTCAGTCGAGGCGTAGCGGCGCGTGAGCTACGATCACAGACCGCGGTGTGGTTCCACACTCGCCTTTCCAAAAAGGGCTGCCATGTTTTCATGGTGCTGCTCTTGATTACAAAGGACTAAAAAAAAATGAACCCATTTTAAACTCTGCAGCCTTTTCCAGCATCGGCTTTCTTCCTTGTACTCCATTTTCCACCAGCCCATGGTCGAAACGGACGTTTGCTGGCTTCTCTGAAGAGATATTGGCTCAAGCAGCTTAGCCATTGCAAAGCACCGAAGAACCCATGAACCTATAGTCTTAAAGAGAAAGTAGTCAACGGTCTTTTATGCACAGGCTGGATCTCCCTGCTTGGACCTGGGTCCACTGCACATTAAAGTAACCCGGGTTGGGGGAAACGGTATGCATTGGCTTGAATGATCAGGGACGAAACTGTGTGCTAATCGAACCATGAATACAGAAAAGCAGTCTCCAAAGCTCAAATCAAGTCCCACCCCTTTATATGCTGCTCTGTAATTGGCTCACCTTGCAGTGCCCCCCCGTGAGAGAATCCTTCCCCCAAACCCAACCACCGCATAAAAAAGCATTTTAAGAACAAAAAACAAAAAATGGAGCAATCTGAAAGAAGTGGGGGGGAGAGAAATCCAAGCCTTGTTTTTAAAAAGCCTTTCTTTTGCTCAGAAAAAGCTCTGAGGAAGCAGGAAGCACTTGAATCCCTGCCTCTTTACACACTGGTTCATGATTGGCTGTGAGAGAAGCCAATCTTCTGTTTTCCCCTGCTTGCTGCTTTGAAGAGGGGGTTGGAAAAGGGAAGGGAGTCGCTCTGTGACTCCGGAATGAGCCAGGATGGTTTAATTCGGGCCAGAAGAGGAATGGGAAAAGCCGAGTTAATTTTGCGTCTAAACAGCATTGAGTTTCCAAGGAATGAGATATCGTACGTACTGAAAAATTTGATCCTGGCTGAAACGGGGAATAAAGGAGGTTAGAGCGACCATGCATAAAACCCCAACATCTGCAGAGAAGGGTTGTTTATGCATGGGAGTTTTACCTGAGTTCTCCAGATCAGAGTCCACCGCTCCAAACCACCGCTCTTAACCACTACACCACTCCGGCTCTCTACTCACAAATCACATTCCTTCCTCAAGCGCTTCAGAGACGGCGCAGAATTTTTTACTCGTTTATTATCACCGCTCGCCAGCAACACTCAAAGATAGTCTGAGATGCCAAAATATGTGCATGGCATTACCAGGTGCTGCTAAATCAGGACCGCACACCTTTGTTTTCCGGGAGTTGTGAAAGCAGCAGATGCAGGTCAGCAGAAAAGAAGAAAGGTGGTGTTTCTTGCGAATGTTGTAACAACGCACCGTCACTGATGGGAAAACAATCCTCTCTCTTTCCACTCTGGGCTTCGCGGAAGAACCAGTAGGGTAGACCTGCCATCTGTGGGACCGCGACTGAATTTAGAATGCTTGCGAATGAGAATAAGATGCCAGCATAGCGGCTTCTTCGTTGACTCAAAACAGCCAGGCTGTGTGGTCCATTTTGGAAGAAGAGGAGGAGGAGAAGAAGAAGAAAGAAAAGGAAGAGGAGGAGGAGGAGGAGCAGCAGCAGCAGAAGAAGAAGAAGAAGAAGAAAAAGAAGAAGAAGAAGAAGCAGCAGCGTTTTTTATGTGCCGACTTTCTCTACCATTTAAGGAAGACTCAGACGGGCTTACAATCACCTTCCCTTTCCCTCCCCACAACAGACACCCTGTGAGGTACGTGGGGCTGAGAGAGTTGTGACTAGCCCAAGGTCCCCCAGTTGGCTTTGTATGCAGAAGCGGGGAAACAAATCCAGTTCACCAGATTAGCCTCCGCCACTCATGTGGAGGAGTGGGGGAATCAAACCCGGTTCTCCAGATCAGAATCCACCGCTCCAAATCACCGCTCTCAACCACTACGCCACTTATTAACCGGGCGTGGATGGGCTGGGCTAGCCCTGTCTCATCAGATCTCAGAAGCTAAGCAGGGAGGGCCATGGTTAGTACTTGGATTGGAGACCTCCAGGGAATGCCGTGGTTGTTGCGCTGACGAAGGCACTGGCAAACCACCTCTGTTGGTCTCTTGCCTTGAAAACCCTTTGGGGTCGCCGTAAATCGGCTGCGATTTGACGGCACTTTACACACAATAATGATTGGTTGCAATACCAATCTTGCCGAATATGAGGGGAATTATTGTTATTCCAGTAAGACCAGAAACAATTTTATTAAATTATTTTCCAGGCAAACCAAAGGATATCGGAGTTGTGTCTCTGCATATGTTAGCAGTTGCTAGAAGAAATTTTGCGAGAAACTGGAAAAGCAATAAATTCCCTGACTTAAATAATTGGCTCAACAAGGTTAACAAAACCTATGCTTTAATTAAGCTGACGAACTATAATAACGATAAAAATACCGAGGAACTTGATGCTTGCTGGAATTCAACCATTTTAAGAATGGAGAAAGCATTCTAATGTGTAAATTGTAGAGAGGGATATAATAATAATGCAGATTTTAGTTAAATAGACGAGTAGAGTATTATTTGATTAAGTGCTATGGGCATTTTAGTTATATTAGCGCTGTTTTAGTTTCTTTTTTTTAATAATTTGTATCACCAATATTTGATTTTTTTCAAAGTAATTATGTATCCAGGGTTTTTTTCCTTTTCCTTTTATTGTAAGAATAAATGTTTCCAATAAATTGAAAAAAAAAATGAATATGAGAGGAATTGTCCCACCCAGCAGTTATGGTGCTTTTAAAGTGTCCAAAGCACTTCACGTACCCGGTCATGTTGTGATCCTTACAACAACCTTCATAGAACCATAAAATCATAGAGCTGGAAGGGGCCATCAAGGTCATCTAGTCCAACCCCCTGCACAATGCAGGAAATTCAGAACTACCTTCCCCCCCACACACACTTCCAGTGACTCCTACTTCAGGTCCAGAAGATGGCCAAGATCCCCTCCCTCTCATGGTCTGCCTAAGGTCATAGAATCAGCACTGCAGTGCTGACAGATGGCCATTTAGCCTCTGCTTCAAAACCTCCAGGGAAGGAGAGCTCACCACCTCCCAAGGAAGCCCGTTCCACTGAGGAACCGCTCAAACTGTTAGAAAATTCTTCCTAATGTCTAATGTAAGGTAGGACGGTATTGTTTCCATATACTAGGTGTTCTGGACCTGAGAGAATGATGCTTAACTAAAAAATCACCCGTGGATTCGGAGCAGGAGCAAGATTCAAGCTGGGGATGCCCTAATTCAGACTCTTTCTCTCTCTCTCTCTCTCTCTTCCAACTGTCCTACACCAGTGCTCCAGTTCAGAGATTTCGTTGTTTTGGAAAGGGAACACTGCCCACATTAGAAAAGAGCAAGAGTCCAGTAGCACCTTAAAGACTGACAAAATCTCAAGATGTGAGCTGTGACTCACCAAAGCTCATACCCTGCCAGAAATTTGTTCGTCTTTAAGGTGCTACTGGAATCTTGCTCTTTTCTACTGCCCACGTTGTTTTTGTTCATTTCTGAAAATGCACTGGTTCCCTCCCCATTTTTTCCTGTCATTTCTGTAGTCACTGATTATAGAAGATTTTAGGAGCTTTTTTTTTTAACCGTAGGACTCTCTCTCTCTCTCTCTCTCTCTCTCTCTCTCTCTCTCTCTCTCTCTGACTATTATATTAGGTGCTGTGGAACATAGGCAGGATGGTGCTGCTGCAGTTGTCTTGCTTGTGGGCTTCCTGGAGGCACCTGGTTGGCCACTGTGTGAACAGACTGCTGGACTTGACGGGCCTTGGTCTGATCCAGCGTGGCCTTTCTAATGTTCTTATTATAATTATATTATATATAATTATATTAGGTGCTGTGGAACTCAGGCAGGATAATGTTGCTGCAGTCATCTTGTTTGAGGGCTTCCTGGAGGCACCTGGTTGGCCACTGTGTGAACAGACTGCTGGACTTGATGGGCCTCGGTCTGATCCAGCAGGGCTTTCCTTGTGTTCTTATGATAATTATATTAGGTGCTTTGGAGCACAGGCAGGGCAATGCTGCTGCAGTTGTCTTACTTGTGGGCTTCCTAGAGGCACCTGGTTGGCCACTGTGTGAACAGACTGCTGGACTTGATGGGCCTCGGTCTGATCCAGCAGGGCTTTTCCTATGTTCTTATTATAATTATATTATATATATTAGGTGCTGTGGAACACAGGTAGGATAATGCTGCAGTCGTCTTGTTCATGGGCTTCCTGGAGGAACCTGGTTGGCCACTGTGGGAACAGACTGCTGGACTTGATGGACCTTGGTCTGATCCAGCAGGCCTTTTCCTATGTTCTTATGTTATGCGCTCTCTCTCTCTCTCTCTCTCTCTCTCTCTCTCTCAAATATATTTGAGGCATTACTGGTAATTGTATAAAACATCAGTAATGTTGTTTCCTTCCTCTTGGAAGAAACTCTTTTAACGTCTCATACCACTTTGGGGAAGGATGTCTATTAACACGCTTCCCCCCCCCCCACTCCCGATGAATGCTGCCTGTGGCTGCTTTCGCACATGTTGAATGATGCACTCTCAATGCACTGCAGCGTGGTGTCGTGGTGAAGAACAGGGGACTCTAATCTGGAGAACCGGGTTTGATTCCCCACTCCTCCATATGAGCGGCAGAAGCTAATCTGGTGAACTGGATTTGTTTCCCCAGTCCTACACACGAAGCCAGCTGGGTGACCTTGGACTAGTCACAGCTCTCTTCGAGCTCTCTCAGACCCACCTACCTCACAGGGTGTCTGTTGTGGGGAGGGAAGGTGATTGTAAGCCGGTTTGAGTCTCCCTTAAGTGGTAGAGACAGTCGGCATATAAAAAACCAACTCTTCTTCTTCTTAAAATAGTTTGCGGCCGTAGTTTCCAACTGGATTCTCCTCTTTTACACAGGAGAGATCCAGTTGCAGACAATGGCTGTCGTGCATGGAGAGTGCCTTTTCTACCGATGTGCAAAAGCAGCCTTTGCTTGGAGTGCCTTACCTGTGGCTGTCCCTAAAGACACACCTGACCCTTCCGCTGGGGCAGAACTTGGAAGCTCAGCATATTAGTCAGGTCTATTAATTAGCTTCGACCACTTGCTTATGTCAGAGTCTGAGAGCAAGGCAGAGATATATAACTGGGATATGCCCGCAGAGCATGTCCGCAGAGCATTCATGCTTGCCAGACTTAATATTCTTCCATCAGCCATTTTAGATGGTAGATATAGGAGAATTCCTCTCAGCGACAGATGTCGTTCATGTATGGTTGAGGCACCTGAACACTTAATTCGTGTGTTATTGCATTGTAAATTTTACTTGGGGCCCAAGGAATGCTTTCCTCTGCTGTCCAGCGCCCAGAACTTCTCAGACAAGCGGTCGGTGACATTATCATTTATTAGATAAAAATTCTTTTATTGCTCAACAAGTAGCCAGATAGCTGCTAGCTGCATCAGCTGCTAGTGCGCAAAATATACGTGTTCCTAGATAATGTTACTGGCATTGTTGTTTTAATGCTTCTATATTAGGGTTGCCAAGTGCCCAGTGGTTAAGGAGAAATACAGCACCCAGCTCAAATGAAACAAATATTTTGTAAGTATTTATAAAACAAGAAAATAGTGGTAAACCACCACAATTGAACAGACTAAGGTAAGTGTTCAACTGTTTTGCCTGCCCAGTGGTGGCAGGCAAAATCCCACCAATCCACCTCGCTGTCCGCCGACCACCTGAGGGTCGGCGAGCAATGCGTGCACGCGTGCCCACACACCGTGCCCATGTCACTTCCGGGTTTACCCAGAAGCGACGCGGACGCTCTATCCACCTCCGCCGTAACTCTATGAAAACCAGAGTTTCGGTGGAGATTGCTAGAGGGTCCGCATCGCTTCTGGGTAAACCAGGAAGTGACGTAGGCACGGCGTGCAGAGTGTGTGTGTGCATCATGCCGGGCGTGCATGTGCATCGCGCGTCCCGGGCATGCCCCTGAAAAGCTCCCGCTGGTGGAGCTAAGGGACTTGGCAACCCTATTCTATATACTGTTTGGTTTTTTGCAATTTTGTTTGATAAATATCGTGTGATAAATGCCTAATAAAGATGCTGCTGCTGATAGTCAACATCAACAGCAAAGGGGGGGGGAACTTAATCCTAAAAAACAAAATTAAGTACCCAAAAGGTCAAGAAAAAAATTAATAAACATCCAAGGCCAAAGGTTATACAATCTAAAAATTATGTAAGTCCAAAATATGTATATATTTATTTCAGGATAAAATCTAATACCACATATAACACATATAGGGCCCTGCAAAAGCCTACCAAATTGACATGCTCATTTAACACAGTAAGACATAAAATCACACCATTAGACTCTGACCATACTCATTTCATCCATACAGCCTTAGAATCATGGAATCATAGAGTTGGAAGAGAACACCAGGGTCATCTAGTCCAACCCCCAGCACAATGCAGGGAAACTACCTTCCCCCCTACACCTCCAGTGACCCCTACTCCATGCCCAGAAGATGGCCAAGATGCCCTCTCTCTCATGATCTGCCTAAGGTCATAGAGTCAGCATTGCTGACAGATGGCCATCTAACCTCTTCTTAAAAACCTCCAGGGAAGGAGAGCTCACCACCTCCCGAGGAAGCCTGTTCCACCGAGGAACCGCTCTAGCTGTTAGAAAATTCTCCCTAATGTCTAGATGGAAACTCTTTTGATTTAATTCCAACCCGTTGGTTCTGGTCCGACCTTCTGGGGCAACAGAAAACAACTCATTTAGGAAGTGGAAGCCTTCTTCAGTGGTCTAAGCAACCAACATTCCAGACTCAAAGATGTACATGGATATTTAAAAAAATTTTATGACTCTGTGTGCATTGTTTTTGCAAGATAGCAATTAAAATATATCTTCAAAACTTCTTCCTCTGTTTTAGGCCTCCCTCCACAAGGGACATGAACCCTCTTGTGTATGTATCCCTCTTAAATGAGGGGATGCAATATTGCAGCCATAAATACAATTATCAGTATATCATAGTCAAGAAATAGTCATAAAGTCTGGAGTAGTAATCAAGAAATAAGAAAAAAAAATGGAAATATATTCACGAGGAAATTTCTAAAGTTCTGTGAGTAAAAATTCCCCTCAAACCAGAAATATATTTACTGGGTATCTTAGACAGGACATTAGAAAAACAGTTGGGAGATATACTTAGATATCTGACAACAGCAGCATGAATCGTATGGGCGAGAAAATGGAGAATAAAAGAAGTACTCACATTGCATGAATGGCATCAGAAAGTCTTGGAGTTGGCCAAGATAGCCAAATTAAGGAAATATATTGAAGATAGTTGGGTTTCCGACTTTGATATAGAAGTGACGGGGACGCTCTAGCGATCCTGGCCAAAACGCTATGGTTTCCATAGAGCTTTAGCCGAGGGTGCTAGGGCGTCCGCGTCACCACCGGGCAATTGGCAACCCTATCAGTATATATAAATCAATATTTTAGGGATAAAAAAATGATTTTAGGTTTTAGAACCTGTATTTATTAAATGGTAGACTAAGAGGGAAATAGTTAAATAATAATTGAAGTAAAAATAGATTAATTCAAAATTATTCGCAAGAGGAATAAGGTATAGGGTGATCTGCGTGACGAGAGTTGGAGGTCGGTTTTTGTAATGTTTTGTGCCTTTTTCTTTTTTTTCTTCACTTTCTTCTTTTTGTATATTGTGTTTTGGTATGCTCTAAGCACTTTGACATATTCTGTAGTGTTCTGCATATCTCGATAAAACTTTATTAAAAAAAGAAAAGAAAAAAAAAGAAATAAGATGATAGTCAAGCCTTCGCGCAGTTGCCACGGAGTTATTTCCAGCTTGAATTCCAGGGGCCGATTGTTACCTTTTAAAGCCCTTCAAGACCTGGGACACTCACCGCCCCCAGGCATTTTGTGCTATGGGGAGAATAGTACCCTCTCCGCCAGATCTTTTTAAAAGATCTTTAAGTGGGCCTTTGGATCACATTGAAGGGCACCGGTGTCGTGAGATATTTCTCTACCTAACTCCAGCGTTGCGCCCTGAATTTATTTTTCTTGGTTTTTTTTTTTCCTTTTTAGCTGTGAACTGGTTTTTAAATTATGGTTGTTAGCTGCTCAGTGGCGGAGCGAGATAAAATAAGTTTTTTTAAAAGAAATTGTTTGGTTTGTCATAATGATATAACTGGAGCGGAGTAAAGCGGCGGCCCCGCCAGGATTGCCTGCTTGGGATTTCTCTTATAGAAGGAGCCAGAGAGACGGGGAGGGTAGAGGATACGATTAGTTTATCTATTTACTTCATTTATAGCCAGGCAGCCTTCATCCTTCTCTTCTCCTCCGTTTTATCCTGGTAACATCCTCCATATGAGGTAAGTTAAGCTAAGAGTGTGTGACTGATCAGTGTCTGTCAGCAGGCTTCCATGGCAGAGTGAGGGATTCGAACCTGGCTCTCCCAGATTCTAGTCTAACCATTATACCACACTGGCTCAGAAAATGTCTGGTGGGGTGGAGCCTGGCAGGGGCTTTTAAAATCCCTGTGCGTTGGGGCGAAAGTCCTCTGTTGGGAAAGGAGACAGAGGGTTTAGGGCTTTTCCATCATTCCTAAGAAGAAGAAGAGGAAGAAGGAGAGTTGGCTTTATACCCCGCTTTTCTCTACCTTTAAGGAGTCTCACAGCGGCTTACAATCGCCTTCCCTATCCCCCCCTCGATACAGACACCTTGTGAAGTAGGAGGGGCTGAGAGAGTTCAGAGAGAACTGTGACTAGCCCAAGGCCACCCAGCTGGCTTCATGCGTAGGAGTGGAGAAACCAACCCGGTTCAGGTCAGAGCGGCAGACTCTAATCTGGAGAACCGGGTTTGATCGCCCACTCCTGCACATGAACCCAGCTGGGAGACTTTGGGCTAGTCACAGTTCTCTCTGAACTCTCCCAGTCCCACCTATCTCACAAGGTGCCTGTTGTGGGGAGGCGGAGGGAAGGTGATTGTAAGCCGCTTTGAGACTCCTTAATGGTTGAGAAAATTGACATATAAAAACCAACTCTTCTTCTTCTTCTTCTTCTTCTTCTTCTTCTTCTTCTTCTTCTTCTTCTTCTTCTTCTTCTTCTTCTAGGTGACACCCAGAAATGTGCTCTGAAAGCCCCCACCTTCCGTTGACTTTTCTTAGCCCTGTTTGCTGTTAACTTTGATTTGCTCCCTCGTCGGCAGTCAGAATTGGCTATGAGCCTTGCAAAGCCAATTCAGAGTGAGGGTAATCCTTCTCCCCTCACTGTGGGTCTGTGCACTGACATCAATGAGGCTGTAGTCCTGGTGGTGGTGGTGGTGGTGGTAGTAGTAGTAGTAGCAGCAGCAGCAGTAGAAGAAGAAGAAGAAAAAGAAGAAGATATGATAACCATCTTCAAGTACTTGAAGGGCTGTCATATAGAGGAGGGTGCCGAGTTGTTTTCTGTTGCCCCAGAAAGTCGGACCAGAACCAACGGGTTGAAATTAAATCAAAAGAGTTTCTGTCCAGACATTAGGAAGAATTTTCTAACAGTTAGAGCGGTTCCTCAGTGGAACAGGCTTCCTTGAGAGGTGGTAAGCGCTCCTTCCCTGGAGGTTTTTAAGCAGAGGCTAGATGGCCATCTGTCAGCAGTGCTGATTCTGTGACCTTAGGCAGCTCATGAGAGGGAGGGCAACTTGGCCATCTTCTGGGCATGGAGTAGGGGTCACTGGGGGTGTGGGGGGGGGGGTAGTTTCCCTGCATTGTGCTGGGGGTTGGACTAGATGACCCTGGTTGTCCCTTCCAACTCTATGATTCGAAGAAGCAGAAGAAGAAGAAGAAGAGTTGGTTTTTATATGCCAACTTTCTCTACCACTTAAGGAAAAATAAAACTGGCTTACAATCCCCTTCCTTTCCCTTCCCCACAAGAGACACCCTGTGAGGTGGGTGGGGCTGAGAGAGCTCTAAGAGAGCTGTGACTAGTCCAAGATCACCCAGCTGACTTCATGTGCAGGAGTGGGGAAACAAATCCAATTCACCAGATTAACGTCTGCTGTCCATTTGGAGGAGTGGGGAATCGAACCCGGTCCTCCAGATCAGAGTCCACCGCTCTCGCTTGTCTGATGAGTTGAGTGAGGGAACGAAGGAGCTATGTGAGGATTTGGGTGCTGCTGCTACCCCTGCCGGGATAGCCGCTCCAGATATCCATGGCCAGAATTGCCCTCCTGGGCTTTGCAGAATGTTTGCTCTCATTTACAGGTTTCCCCATAGAATCACTGGGGAGATGCTGCAGCCTGAATAGCACTGTGAAGAGGGCTCTACCTAGCAGGGGGTCATCAGCCTGAGCCTCGCTCCGATGAGACAAGATGGTTAAATGGTGCCTTTGAAAACCTGTCCTCCTCATCAGATTCAGGATGGCTATTCGGAGTGTCCCTGCGGGATTCTTTGTGGAAAGCTTGGAATTTTAATTACCGTCAGACACAAAATGTGAAGTATTTCCCGCACGTTGGGGGATTTCAAATGGAAATAACCCACAATTAGTGGGAAATCAAGACCGTTCTCACAAATTTATTTTCGGATGCATCCATGCTTTGGCAGGAGAGTGGTTGATGGGCTAGCCCAGGGGAAAGAGGTTAGAAGGAAACCACTGTGACCCCAGAGGGAAACTCACTGGTGGGATGGGTGCCTGTGTCAGCACAAGAATGATAGAATCATAGAGTTGGAAGGGACCACTAGGGTCATCTACTCCAACCCCCTGCACAATGCAGGAAATTCACAACTACCTCCCCCCCACACCCCCAGTGACCCCTACTCCATGCCCAGAAGATGGCCAAGATGCCCTCCCTCCCATGATCTGCCTAGGGTCATAGAATCAGCATTGCTGACAGATGGCCATCTAGCCTCTGCTTAAAAACCTCCAGGGAAGGAGCACTTACCACCTCCAGGGGAAGCCTGTTCCACTGAGGAGCCGCTCTAACTGTTAGAAAATTCTTCCTAAAGTCTAGACGGAAACTCTTTGGATTTAATTTCCACCTGTTGGTTCTGGTCCGACCTTCTGGGGCAACAGAAAACAACTCGGCACCCTTCTCTATGTGACAGCCCTTCAAGTACTTGAAGATGGTTCTCATATCCCCTCTCAGACTTCTCCTCTTCAGGCTAAACATACCCAGCTCCTTCAACCTTTCCTCATAGGACTTGGTCTCCAGACCCCCCCTCACCATCTTTGTTGCCCTGCCCTGGACACGCTCCAGCTTGTCTACATCTTCCTTAAATTGTAGTGCCCCAAACTGAACACAATACTCTAGGTGAGGTCTAACCACAATGCTCGAGGTGAGGTCTAATCGAAAGGGTTAACCCGGGCGCTGGAGCACGGCAAAGCTAACAGGCAGCCAGGCAATCAGGCAGGGCTGGGATGGCCAGGAAGCTCAGTTGGGGAGGTGGGAAGAGGAGCCCTGTCCTTTGGGAAGAGCAGGTGAGGCTGTCACAGGTGAGGGCAATCTCAACCCATGGATGGAGCTGGCAGATAAAAGAGGCGTGCTGAGGGAGAGGAAGTCGAGCCAGATGCTGTGCTTGGGCTGAAAGAGTCTCCCTGTAACTGAAGTGGTCTGTGAATTGAAGACTGCTACTGCTGCCAAGTGACATTTATGTCACATCCAGCCCCTGGCGTAATGGTTTCAGATATGTACGTAATTCCAGGGGATCCCCAGGTCCCACCTGGAGGCTGGCATCCCTTATGGGGTTGTAGATGCCCTGCTGCCCGCTCTTGTTTCCTGATGGCCCACTGAATGGGAGCAAAAGAAGAAAATTTTAAAAATTGCCACCAGGCTACGGCATGACATCACTTCCGGAACGTCTGGTTCTAAACCGGAAGTGATGCGCATGGTATGCACGCACGCGTGCACGTTTGCCCACCAACCCTCAGGTGGTCAGTGGGCAGAGGGGTAAATTGTCGGGGGGTTGCCCGCCACCAGCGGGCACCTGGCAATCCTACCGGCAACCCTACTCCAGCCTCCCTCCAGTTAGGCCTCTACATGAGTTTCAAGGCAGTTGTGCTGTAGAGATTCATTACCTGGGAATCCCGTGCCTTTCAAAGTCTTGTTCGCTACTGTGAGTATTAAAGTTGAGACTTCTGTAATTCTTTTCCCTGCAGTTTAGTGTGGAGAAAGACAGTAGGAGAATTCTAGCCACTTCCCTGACAGCAGGATTCAAGTGCTCTTGAAAACCTAAGTCTAATTGGAAATAAAATAGAATCAGTGCCGACACAGCCTGAACCAAAGAAAAGTCACTCCCCGATCTGTTGGAAAGGAACCCCGATTTGCGACCAAAAAACGTGAAGCTTGAAAGTTCTCTTTCCTTGTTTCCGTATTTCCCCTCGTCGATTTTGAGAACATTTCATCATCTGAAATTGCTTGAGCACCAGTTGTTTGCGTGGAAATGGTGTTTCTGTTGATTCAGAGGTTTCTCTTCTGTTTGACCAGCATTTCAGTATCCCAAATTATGTTTATTTTCCTTACCTTGTGCAAAATCTCCCCGCTGACCTTTTCCTATTTATTATACCGTTTCCAGTGTCCTTCTTGAAATGTCAGAATGTGGAAATTGGCAGTGCCACATGCGTCTTTTCGCGTGACATACCTGTCTCTTGCCCTAAATTATGCATGCGATGTTCATTATCGTTGGGTTTTCAGGGACTTCAACGAAAGGGGCCAGAATTTTGCGTTACGTTATTTAAAATGTTCTGCACACTGACAGTGAATTACACAAGGCCTTTTTTTGCAAATCAGGATTTTAATGGAAGGTTTCCCAGGTTTTTTTAAAAAGCACTGCATCAACAGAGGGCTTCGCCCCCTTTTAGAAAGAAATCTCGGCACGGAGAGCGCATCTTCACAGTTTAGCATCTGTAATGACACATAATGCCCACTTTTCATAACGATGGCACAAAATGCATTTTTCGTTTAAAATACTTCCGCTGTTTCGTTTAACTTTTCTTTTACTAGTTCCAGAAAGTTGATTGCCGGCCCTGGTGCGGCATTGAGCTAATCGAGCCCGGCAGGGGTGCTCTGGGGAGAGCCACCGTTGTGGGCCTTGTTTAATAACATCTTTCTGGTTTTCGTTCACAACCAGAATGATCAGGGGGCTAGAGCAACTGCAGCTCATTTCCAGACTACAGAGATCAGTTCCTTTCTTGGGGTAGTTGACTTTCTTTCTCTGTGGGGCAGTCAGCAATTGTCCCTTTGCTTCTTTGTTATGGCTGGGTTGCCTGGACCCTCTTTGCCACCGGCGGGAGGTTTTTGGGGTGGAGCCTGAGGAGGGCATGGTTTGGGGAGGGAAGAGACTTCACTGCCATAGAGTCCAGTTGCCAAAGCGGACATTTTCTCCAGGGGAACCAATCTCTGTTGGCTGGAGATCAGTTGTAATAGTGGGAGATCTCCAGCCACCACCTAGAGGTTGGCAACCCAAGTGATGACACATCCTCAGTTAATGGTGAGCATTGTCATTTTGTGCTTCTCAAGTGCTCTCTGGCTGTTTTCGTGGGAATTCTGTCCTCCCATGAGAATTCATCCTCATCTATGAAAGAGTCGTCATCTGTGAAAGCTCTCTTGAAATATGAACTGCAGCTGGGTCACCCACTTATCAGTAGCTTCTGTTGGACCTAACTTGCCTCTCGTATTTCTTTTCCACTCTGCTGAAGTATTTTTCTTTGTCATGCAGGAGGCCTCAGATACCTCAAACAACTAACTGTTCCCCTCCCCATCTCTTTAAGCTTGTCCCTGGAGGCCCAAGCTCTGCAGAATTCCCTGCCCAGTGCTTATTAGTAAACAAGCAGCCTTTTAAACTGCGGAGTTTTGTGATCCTGCAGAAAGCATCTCCCGTTCACTCACATGAACACATGAAGCTGCCTCGTACTAAATCAGACCCTCAGTCCATCAAAGTCAGTATTGTCTACTCAGACCTGCAGCGGCTCTCCAGGGTCTCAGGCAGGGGTCTTTCACATCACCTACTTGCCTATTCCCTTTAACTGGAGATGGCGGGGATTGAACCTGGGACCTTCTGCATGCCAAGCATATGCTCTACCACTGAACCACGGTCTCCCCTCACCCCTCACAGCCACTCCTCCAGGCTTACCCAGTTCTCTGCTCGCTTTCCAGTTTCAAACTCTGTAAGTGGGCGATGCGTGCAGGCCGTGGCCTGTCCCACCGCTGGCACCATGTGTCTTCCGCTGCTTCTAGAAGTGGAGATTCACATTAGAATGAGCAGCAGGATGATATTCAAACCTCTGACCCTGAGACACGTGCATTTTCATGCTGAGAGCCAGAGTGGTGTAATGATTAAGAGTGGTGTACTCTAATCTGGAGAACTGGGTTTGATACCCTACTCCTCCACATGAGCGGCAGACTCTAATCTGGTGAACTGGGTTGGTTTTCCTAATCCTCCACATGAAGCCTACTCGGTGACCTTGAGCTAGTCACAGTTCTCTCAGAACTCTCTCAGTTCTCAGAGTTTTCTCAGAACTCTCCCACCTATCTCACAAGTGTCCTTAAAAGGTAGAAGAAATCGGCATATAAAAGCCAACTCTTCTTCTTCTTCTATCTAGCTTCTCCCAGTAGCTCAAATTTAGCCAGCACTCCAGAAGCCAGATTTCTGGGTTGTAGCTATTTCAGTTATAGGGTTCACACAGGAGATAGGTGGCTAGTCATACATATATGACACAAGAGTTTGAACATCTCTGTAATTTGGTCTTTTTCCAGTCTTTCCCCCTGAAGTTCGGCATTATCTACTGTAACAACATGGGAGTACTTGCATTAGAAAGCTGCTCTGCGTCTGCCAGCAGGGTGTAGTGGTTAAGAGCGGCGGACTCTAATCTGGTGAACCGGGTTGATTTCCCCATCCTTCCACATGAAGCCTGCCAGGTGACCTTGGGCTAGTCACAGTTCTCTCAGAACTCTCTCAGCTCCACCTACCTCACAAGGTGTCTGTTGTGGGGAGAGGAAGGGAAGGAGATCGTAGGCCGGTTTGGTTCTCTTTTAAAGGTAGAGAAAGTCGGCATATAAAAACCAACTCTTCTTCTTCATCATCCAGCATGTTCTGATCAGATGACCTCATGATGCCATCTTGTGCCCCCCCCCCCAAATGCTTAACCTTCTCTTGCTTGAATACAGAATCACCACAGGAATTACCTTGTAATTCCTATAATCCTCTGCAGATTAAACCTGAATTCTGACAAGGTTTAAACCAAATTTTTTGACAAGGGTTTAAACCAAAAATCATATTTTCCCTACACGTGCCATTTTTCTTTGCGATCTCTCAGTGGGTTTTTCTAAAATTTGGCCAGATTGGACCCCCAGTGAGGATTTTGAGCCAAATTTCCTTCCCAATTGTGCAGACTTTGGGAAAGATTGGGTTTTCAAGCATCCTGTGCTTTTTCACATGTGGTTTAAGTATACTGGCACTCTGGTGCTAGTATAGTATTTCTCAGCGCAACCCGATAATCTTTATAACAGTCCTTTTGCAAATGGAAATCTCAGGGGAAAGATTACCCAAGGCTCTCTGGAGCAGGGGTCGGCAAGCTGTGGCTGTAGAGTCAAATGTAGCTTGGTCCAGAACCTAATATGGCTGCTCACACACACACACACACAAAATCAAATCTTTTAAGCTGACATATATTGGAAGTGGAGGGTGGGATACTAGAATAACAGGAATGTGCAGGGAATGGCAGGCAGAGATTTTCATGGGGCTGAAGGGCTTCTTAGAGGTGCATTACAAAAAGAGGAACGATTGAGACAAACAGCTGCCGGTTAATCCGTGTTCAGCTTTGTGCCAGTGCTCTTAAACAACCACACGGGGTGTTACTTATCACTTATTGTGAGATGTGGTGTGTTCCATTTCCTAGTAAAAGACTAGGGCTGTTTGGCTGTAGAAGCATTATAGATTGTTAATCCACGTGTCGTGATCAGTGATGTTAAATCACGATGGGTAGCCGTGTTTGTCTGTGAATAGTAGTAGAAAAAGCGCGAGAGTCCAGTAGAACCTTAAAGACGAACAAAATTTCTGGCAGGGTGTGAGCTTTCGGGAGCCACTGCTCACTTCTTCAGCTACAGCTAGAATGAGAGTCCATCTATCCTTAAGTAGGGAAGAGTGAATTCAGACACACAGTGGCAATGCAAATGTCAAAAGCAAGTCTTGAATCCTAAAAGTTTTCTACTTGGCATAATGCCACCGGAATTGTCTCCGCAACAAAAAGACTTATTTAAATATGCCACAGCAGCGGCAAGGGTAGTTCTTGCAAAAAGGTGGAGACAATCAAACATGCCAGATGTAAATGACTGGAAAGATAAAATGATGGAATATGCCTTAATGGCTAAAATGACCCATATGATGAACATGCCTGACAAGGAAACTCTTGAACAGTTTAACGAAAAATGGAGTTTGTTTTATAGGTATATAGAAACCAGGAGTTGAAACTTTATAAATTGGTATAAATATTGGTTGAAGCAAAGTGAAGTTATTTTCTAGTAGAACAAGAATAAAGATATAATCATTGATTATAGCAAAGGGAATATCTTCTATTGGAACAAGATACTTTATTTAATCAATTAGAGAAATTGTTGTGGTAATTATGATGTAATTCCTTTTTATGTTGAAACGCTATTACTATTTTCTACTAATGTACTTTATCCGCAGATGGTCCCCTATCCTTTCTCTTTTTTCCTTTTGTATCCCCCCTTTTGAAATAATGAAAAAAAATTAAATGTCAAAAGCAAGTAAATGACATTAGCAGGCGTGATTGGATTAGGTGTGATATGCAGATGGTTAGTAGGAGTGGAGAAATCAGCATTGGTAATGAAACAGGAATCCCAGATCACTATTCAATCCCGGAGAATGCATTGTCTAAAGCTTCATTATTAGCTGTAATTCAGCAGTCTCTCTTTCTAATCTCCCTTTGAAATCCTTTTGTAAGAGAACTGCTACTCTTAAATCAGCAACTGAATGTTAAACCGTCTATTTTAAACTATGCAAATAGGATTATTCCCGGCCAGGGAGCAGCACAAGGATCTTCGGCACCGGCTCTTTGTCAGGCTCTTGTTCTGAATGTTGACATAGTTGGGGGGTTTTAATTACAAGGGCTCTGGAGCCTATGAGGACATTACAAGTTCTGATCCTTGTACCTGGGGTTAAGGGATCCAGAACACTTCCCCACTGTTGGCTTTTTCTATGGTAAAAGTTAAACGGGCACCGCAGTTTAACCATGATGAATATTAACCAGGCCTCACGTCTTACTAGGGATTAGCCAGTCCCTCATGATTAGGCTCTGATATAACTCTAGTCCTGTTTTTCAGCTGCATCAAATTCCATTGGAACTCCTAGGAGGAGAATCCAAGAGATGAATGCGTCTCCCCATTCCTCCAGTATTTGTGGAGAACACAGACCAAAGAGAGGACCCCCTTTTTTTTTTAAGTGGCATAAGAACATAAGAAAATCCCTGCTGGATCATACCCAGGCCCATCAAGTCCAGCAGTCTGTTCCCACAGTGGCCAACCAGGTGCCTCTAGGAAGCCCACAAGCAAGACGACTGCAGCAGCACCGTCCTGCCTGTGTTCCACCGCACCCAAAATAATAGGCATGCTCCTCTGATCCTGGAGAGAACAGGGATGCATCATGACTAGTATCCATTTTAACTAGTAGCCATGAATACCCCTTTCCTCCATGAACATGTCCACTCCCCTCTTCAAGCCTTCCAAGTTGGCAGCCATCACCACATTTTGGGGCAGGGAGTTCCACAATTTAACTCTGCGTTTCCATAATCCCAAGAACCAGGGGTTTGGGGAATGTGCTCCCATGTGCAGCAGTATACAAACGGCGGAAAAAAAATGTTTTCATATTGACGAAAAGCAAATTGTATCCCTCTACATCATAGAAGCAAACAAGCATAAAGAGAAACACTTTCAAAATTTATATACCGAGCCTCTCCAGAGCAAAGGTGCCTGAGGGAACATACAAATAATCTTGAAAGTCTTTCTTGAAATATCTGACTCTCAGGACCGCAGATGCGTGTACCTATTTGTATTCTAAAGAGAGAGAAAAATAATTCCTCAGCATTCACAGTTTATGCAGACCTGAGAAAATGTAAACAGCGCTCTTAAAGTGCTCGCCGCCTCTTCCATAAACTAGATTTTGATCCACAGAGCAGGCGGATTTACGAAATCCACGCTTGTAGGATCAAGCGGACATCCCGGCTCTTCAGAGTTCAGATCCTACTTGAAAGCGAACCCAGCTAGTGTTAACCGTGGTTAACCATGGTGTCATTATAATCCTTCCTTAAAGTTTGCCGGTGGAATTTTTGCATGTGTTGTGGAGGGGAAGCGAGCGGGTGATTCTGCTCATTATGTTGACATGAGCTCTTCACGAGTTTACAGCTATGAGACTAGTACCACAGACTTCTCAACCTGCCATTAGAATTTCATGCCCCGTTGAATCAGGGTGTGGTTATAGTTTTGGGACACTGTTGTTCCTTGATTTAAAAAAAACCCATGCTGGTTAACTGGGAAAACGAGCATTAAACAGCATCATGTTCATAAGGACATAAGAAAGGCCCTGCTGGATCAGACCAAGGTCCATCAAGTCCAGCAGTCTGTTCACACAGCGGCCAACCAGGCGCTTCTAGGAAGCCCCCAAACAAGACGACCAACATCTTTGTCCTGCCTGTGTTCCACAGCACCTAATATAATAGGCGTACTCCTCTGATCCTGGAGAGAATAGGTATGCATCATGACTAGTATCCATTTTGGCGCACTTACCACTTCCCGAGGAAGCCTGTTCCACTGAGGAACCGCACTAACTGTTAGAAAATTCGTCCTAATGTCGAGATGGAAACTCTTTTGGTTTAATTTCAACCCGTTGGTTCTGGTCCGATCTTCTGGGGCAACAGAAAACAACTCAGCACCCTCCTCTATATGGCAGCCGTTCAAGTACTTGAAGATGGTTATCATATCCCCTCTCAGTCTTCTCCTCTTCAGGTATTCTACGGGCATCAAGAGTCGGTATACAATCCTTGAGCTTGTTCTTCCATATGTTGTGGATATCTCTTCAATGATGCAATACCAGTAGATCAGTTAATAAATAAAGTTATAAATCATCTATTCAGTTATCAGTAGAAAAATGGCTATAAATAGTCTCTTCAGTACTAGACGGGCTGCCGGCTCTTGATCCCGTTTCACAAAAAATCTTCATCAGAACTTCACATCAATCTATAATCAATTACAAAACCTCATATAGTGATGCATCTAATAATCATAAAAGTTAACATACAATATCAAACTCCACAAGCTTGCTACACAGAGGGAGGCAATGCCAAACCCCCCTCTGAATGCCTATTGCTTTGAAAACCCCACAAGGTCTCCAGTTGTTTCTTGACAGTGGGGGAAAATATATATTTAAACCCCAGCTTAAATAGAAAAACACACACAATCACACAGTTAAATGCACTTAAAAAAACTGTTTGTATTATTTGCTGGGACCTGAGCTGGATGGGCCAGGCTAGAATCATAGAATCATAGAGTTGGAAGGGACCACCAGGGTCATTTAGTCCAACCCCCTACACAATGCAGGAACTTCACAACTACCTCCGCAGTGACCCCCCACTCTATATCCAGAAGATGGCCAAGATGCCCTCCCTCTCATCATCTGCTTAAGGTTATAGAATCAGCATTGCTGACAGATGGCCATCTAGCCTCTTGTTAAAAACCTCCAGAGAAGGAGCGCTCACCACCTCCCGAGGAAGCCTGTTCCACTGAAGAAACACTCTAATGGTTAGAAAATTCTTCCTAATGTCTAGACGGAAACTCTTTTGATTTAATTTCTACCCATTGACTAGCCTGATCTGGTCAGATCTCGGAAGCTAAGGGTCAGCCCTGGTTAGTACTTGGATGGGAGACCACCAAAGAAGTCCAGGGTCATTCCACAGAGGCAGGCAATGGCAAATCAGCTCTGTATATCTTTTGCCGTGACCTGGCTGGCCCAGGCTAGCCTGATCTCATCAGATCTCAGAAGCTGAGCAGGGTCTGCCCTGGTTAGTACCTGGAGGGGAGACCACCAAGGAAGTCCGGGACTGCTACGCAGAGGCGGGCACTGGCAAACCACCTCTGAAAGTCTCTTGCCTTGAAAGCCCTATGGGGTTGCCATAAGTTGGCTGCGACTTACTGTGGAACTCCCTGCCCCAGGATGGGGTGATGGCTGCCAACTTGGAAGGCTTGAAGAGGGGAGTGGACATGTTCATGGAGGAGAGGGGTATTCATGGCTACTGGTAACAATGGATACTAGTCATGATGCATACCTGTTCTCTCCAGTACCAGAGGAGCATGCCTATTATATTAGGAGCTGTGGAACACAGACAGGATAAATGCTGCTGCAGTCGTCTTGCTTGTGGGCTTCCTAGAGGCACCTGGTTGGGCACTGTATGAACAGACTGCTGGACTTGATGGGCCTTGGTCTGATCCAGCAGGGCCTTTCTTATGTTCTTATGACTTGACGTCACTTTCCACCACAATGACTGGCTAACTTCAGATGATCTCCGCATAACATTGGATAGGAAGACTCTTCATAAGGTAATGGGTATTTTCTGTTAGTAGCTGCATAGAGAGCACCGCTCCATTGTGAGCACCATGAAAGCATCTTACAACTGTTTGTCTACTTGGTGGAATTTCACACACGGTGGGGTGAAGTAGGAATTAAACCTTCCACTTGGAAGCCGGGTAGAAAGATTGGCTTCTGGGGAACCAAGTGGGACAAGGAGGCAAATGTCTTCATAGCGGAGGGGATCCCTCACCACATGGACGTAGCTCTTAGCTGCAACCGTTCACCTCACGGAGTTTTTCAGTCCATTCTAACATAGCTATTAAAATATAAGTAAATTATTCCTGAAAATGCCATAGACAGAAGGCCTTAAGGTTACCTCACATGTTACATTTTTCCCACACCATGCTGTTGCAACCAAGATTAAGACAAAAAAGGTGAGGAAACACATTTATACTTTTTAATTGGTAAAGTTGATTTAATAAAAAGTTGTTCTCTCTCACACACATGCCTACCATGATGAAGGCTTCAGATCAGTTTACACTTAAAAAAATAGAGACATTTCATTAATATCCCCATAGTTTTGTGTTCTTACAAATGGGTATATATCCAAAAGACTATTACTTTTTTCAATAGATCATCCATCGTCACAACTTTCTTTACAGCAATGAGCACAAAGTAACTGTAGAAATATTTACCTTTATTAGTGCATTATACTTACACACTGCTCTACAGCCACCATTTGTTAAGTAATACACATTAAAAAAAAAAAAAAACCACTACAAAAATACCAAAGTGTATCACAAGGAGTAACACAACAGCTCTTCAGATTAAAACCAATTCAGTTAACAGCTCTCTGAAATAGGCTTTCAAGCTTCCTATTACAGGCCAACAACTTGGTACAACCGTTGAAAAGACTGCAAGTCTACCATACTTCAGGCAGCAGGAATGCATGAAAAAAAAGCCCCTTCTCAGTAGACTTGCCAACGTTCAGGTGGTGCCTAGATATCTTCTGGAATTACAATTTATCTCCAGACTACAGAGATCAGTTCCCCCGGAGAAAAAGGCTGCTTTGGATCGTGGTCTCCATGGCATTATATCCTGCTAAGGTCCCTCCCTTCTGTCAAGATCGAACTCAGGTCATGAGCAGAGCTTGCACTTCAGTACTGCAGCTTACCACACTTTGCCCACGGGGCCTAAGCCACGTACAATTTTAAAGAACAAAAACAGGCTTTAAACTGAGCTGGGAAACAAGCAAGCAACTCATGCCGATGTTTTAGAACCAACACAACATGATCTCTAGGGCCTCTTATGAGCAGCAGGGACTACGGTGTCCCTCAAACAGATGCTAACAGCAAATCTAAAGGCCCTGTTGGTTTTCCCACCAGAGACAAGGATGCAGAGCAGAGGTGGGTAGACGAACCGCTCCAAGGATTTTGTCCACGTACCTCGGACCACGACACCTGGAATTCGTCCCAGCAAAAGCCACAAGAGAGAGGCAGAAACCTCAGATTCAAACATCGTCATCCAAATCAGATCAAAGCAGGGAGGATTTAGCAAACATCTCTCAGCAGGTTCCTAGGTAGTCAATATCTCATCAGGTATGGCCTCCTGGACTACTGCAGTCATGTACTATTCAGAATGATGCCACTCGATAACAATGAGGTTATGGAATGAGTGGCGAAAAAAGAAATGCACGTTGTCATAGTCACAGAATAGGATCTAGTATGGGCTATAAGCTGTGCACAAGTCAGGCTCAGCCTGCCCCATCGCTGTTATAACTATGGTTGCCAACCTCCAGGTGGGGGCTGGAGCTGTCTTAGAATTACACCTAATCTCCAGACTACAGAGATCAGTTCCCCTGGTGAAAATGACAGCTTCAGAGGGCAGGCTCTATGGTATACCATAGATTCTAGGTGAAATCCCTTCCCCAATCCCCCTCACACACAGAGAGATTCAACCCCCAGAAGGTTGGACCAGAACCAATGGGTTGAAATGAAATCAAAAGAGTTTCCGTCTAGACACCAGGAAGAATTTTCAACAGTTGGAGCGGTTCCTCAGTTGAACAGGCTTCCTCGGGAGGTGGTGAACTCTCCTTCCCTGGAGGTTTTTAAGCAGAAGGTAGATGGCCATCTGTCAGCAATGCTGATTCTGTGACCTTAGGCAGATCATGAGAGGGAGGGCATCTTGGCCATCTTCTGGGCATGGAGTAGGGGTCACTGGGTGTGTGTGTGGGGGGGAGGTAGTTGTGAATTTCCTGCACTGTGCAGGGGGGTGGACTAGATGACCCTGGTGGTCCCTTCCAACTCTATGATTCTATTAAATAGCTAGGTATTTTCCAGGCTGGAGTTGGCAACCCTAATCCTAACCACTGACCCAGATATTTTTCTCTCTGTAGCTCTTCTCTGTACAATGAAGCAACATGGATTCTAGTAATCAAGAAAGGTTCCTTAGAGAAATTGGTCACTTTGTATGAGCTCTGGACTCCAGAGAAACCTGAGGGTAGTGAGTGCAACAGAATAACACGGTAGAATGCTTGGGTGGACGGTATCACTTCAGGCTGCGAGTGATAACAATTCAGAAAGTTCCCCTACATAAAAACTGGGCAGGCCAGACGTGAGCTGTGCTCAACGAAGAATCCATGAAGGCATGGGGAGGGGCTGTGGCTTAGTGGTAGAGCATCTGCTTGGCATACAGAAGGCCCCAGGTTCAATCCCTGGCATCTCCAGTTCAAGGGACAAGGCAAGTAGGCGATGTGAAAGACCTCTGCCTGAGAGCCTGGAGAGCCGCTGCCAGTCTGAGTAGAGAAAATCAGGGTATAAAAACCAACTCCTCCTCCTCCTCCTCCTCCTCTTCTTCTTGAACACATGAAGCTGCCTTCTACTGAATTGGACCATCAAGGTCAATCAAAGTCATTACTGTCTACTTAGACCGGCAGCGGCTCTCCAGGGTCTCAGGCAGAGGTCTTTCCCATCAACTACTTGCCTAGTCCCTTTAACTGGAGATGCCAGAGATTGAACCTGGGACCTTCTGCACGCCAAGCAGATGCTCTGCCACTGAGCCACAATCCCTCCCCTAAAGGAAAGGTGGGGGGGGGAGAGATTCCCCAGCGTGATCTGAAAAGACTCTTCGCTATTCTCCTTTAACCCGCCTCTCTTCCTTGAACACATGAAAGCATGAAGCAGCCTTCTACCGAATCAGACCCTTGGTCCATCGAAGTCATTATTTGTCTACTCAGACCAGCAGTGGCTCTCCAGGGTCTCAGGCAGAGGTCTTTCCCGTCACCTACTTGCCTGGTTCTTCTTCTTCCTCCTCCTCTTCCTCCTTCTAGTGCTGCGTTCCTGAATCAATGTTTCCCACAAATGTGTTTGCTAAAGCTTGAATTGCAGATTAAAATCTGGTCCCTCCCCCTTCCCCAACACTAATTGGCTGGCTTGAGATTTTAAGGCCCAATGAGCAAGGCATGCTGCCACCTTGGCTCTGTCAAATTGAAAGGAAGAGAAAAGACGGAGTGGGCTTTTCTTCTCCATTGTATCCAGCGCTGATTGATATTTTGCATTTCAGATGAAAGCGCCCGTGCTCTCCTCCTAGCTACAAAAACCCAGCCAACTGAAGCTGACAGGGCTCACTTAAGATGGATGTCAGCACATCTTTTACATCTGGATCTTCCAGATTACGGATGGCCTTGGAGTGTGTTCATTTTTTGAAGCTCATTAGCCTCCGGTGTGCTGTTTTCCATGCAGATTCCCACACTGATGGTGGGGTGGGGGGGCGGAAAGGAAAATGAATTTTGCTTCTAACAATGAGCGGTTGTTTTGGTAAACTCTCGCATGGAAGAGAATCTGTGCCTTTAGTCCTCAAAGTGAAACACGTTGACCGTTTTGATGGTAACCCGCAGCTTTAATTTTAATTTAATCAATTGATCGGTCAGAATTTTGAGGAGAAGTCTTTAATCCGCTGACCGGAAAACAAGTAAAGAATAAAATGCAGACTTTTCGATATAGGATTTCAAGGTCTAAATAGTGCTGCTAATAAAACTTGTCCCCCATTAAATATAGGGGTACCTTTCGGTGCTTACCAACCCTCCCCATACTTACCTCACCTGTGTGATCTCTCAACGTAGAGTCATTTCTCTGGCTACATTTAATGTTTGGCCATCTGCGCTTCCTGAAGGCAGATTTCGGGAAACCCCTCTGTCTACCAGGCTTTGCCCCTGTGACAACAATTGTATTGAAACAGTAGCTCATGTCTTATTTTGTTGTCGTTTCTGTACAGAATACCACAATGAACTTTTTAGCCCCTTGTTGATTGTTAGACAGAAATTCCCAGATTCTTTTAACGTCACCTATTTATTGAACAGCCCTGACCTGGATGGCCCAGGCTAGCCTGATCTTGTCAGATCTCAGAAGCTAAGCAGGGTCAGCCCTGGTTAGTATTTGGATGGGAGACCACCAAGGAAGTCCAGGGTTGCCATTCAGAGGAAGGCACTGGCAAACCACCTCTGATAGTCTCTTGCCTTGAAAACCCAATAAGGGGGTCGCCATAACGGCTGCGACTTGACGGCACTTTACACACACACACATTTATTGAACAACCGTTCACCTCACATATTGGAGACGGTGGCACAGTTTTTAAAGTTTGTTTTAAAAGCCCGCCAAACAGGTAATTAGATGGTGGTATCAGCAAACAATGTTATTCGATGTAACTGTCTATTAACTATTTTTTAAAGGGCACCTTTCAATATCTCCATTCCTTTTGCATCCTTTTTATGCCAATAAAGGAATGATTGACTGGTAATAAGTAAACTCTGGTCTGCATCAGACTTTCTGCTCACACAAGATGTGGACCTCTCTGCATTATGGGTGATTGAATTATAGAATCCCAGAATCCCAGCGTTGGAAGGGGCCATACAGGCCATTGAATCTAGGAGCTAGAAAAGTGTAAGGAAGTGTCACTGGCCACCAAGATCAAGTTAATTCATTCCATCGTGTTACCTGTTACTATGCGTGGGTGTGAAAGCTGGACAATGGAGAAATGTGGTGTTGGAGGAGAGTGTTACACATACCGTGAACTGCCAAAAAACACACCAAATCAGTGGGTTATAGATCAAATCAAGCCTGAATTGACCCTAGAAGCTAAAATGACTAAACTGAGGCTGTCATGTTTTGGTCACATTATGAGAAGACAAGAGTCACCGGAAAAGACAATCATGCTAGGAAAAGTTGAAGGGAGCAGGAAAAGAGGAAGACCCAACAAGAGATGGCTTGACTTGACAAAGGAAGCCACCACCCTCAGTTTGCAAGATCTGAGCAAGGCTATCAAAGATAGGACATTTTGGAGGACTTTGATTCATAGGGTCGCCATGAGTCGGAAGTGACTTGACGGCACTTAACACACACACAGTCCAACCCCCTGCTCGATGCAGGATCAGCCTAGAGCAGGGGTCCTCAAACTAAGGCCCGAGGGCCGGATCCGGCCCCCGGGGGGCTTTTGTCCGGCCCGGGGACCAAGGAAGCCAGTCCCCCCTTGCCCCCCTCCCCAGAGCTTTTCTGGGCTTCCTGGCTGTGTACGCACAACTGGAAGCCTCCCTCCCGCCCCAGTCGCCCCCTTCCCTGCTCCCTCTCCAGCCCAAAACCCCTTTCCTGGGCACACAAGGCATCTTGCTGCTTCGCGTGCCGCCTGGTCGCCCCCTTCCCCCTCTCCCTCCCAGGCCCAAAACCTCCTTTCCTGGGTGCGCAAGGCGTCTTGCTGCCTCGCACGCTGCCCAGTCGCCCCCTTCCTGTCCTGGCGTTCCTGTTTTGGCCACAGTTGGCAGCGTTCTCACGGCTCGGGCCTCTCTCTCCTCCTGGGGGTATCCTTGTGGCCTGGAGATAATTGTAGGGGCCCCTTGGGGGGGCTGGGCATATCTCCAGGGAGAAGAAAAAGACTTGTGGCCATTTATGCACAGGAGGTTTTGCCTTGGATTTGCCGCTCTCCAGATGCACATTTTCCCCATCCGAATTCTCAGAACTCAAAAGTAAGCTCCCCCCACCCCCAGGCAGAGTTTGGAGAATTCGGATGGGGAAAATGTGCATCTGGAGAGCGGCAAATCCAAGGCAAACCCTTCCATGAATAAATGGCCTTGATTTTTACATGCCAACTTTCTCTACCACTAAAGGGAGACTCAAATTGCCTTACAATCCCCTTCCCATACCCTCCCACAACAGACTCCCTGTGAGGCAGGTGGGGCTGAGAGAGCGCTAACAGAGCTGTAACTTGCCCAGGGTCAGCCAGCTGGCTTCGTGAGTAGGGGTGGGGAAACAAACCAGGTTCACCAGATTAGCCTCCTCTTCTCACGTGGAGGAGTGGGGAATCAAACCCGGTTCTCTAGAGTCCCCGCTCCAAACCGCCACTCTTAACCACTACAGGGGGAAGGACCGGGCTTGTAAGGAGGATGCTTTTCCAGAGAGCCCCCTCGTGCCGCCTCCTCCTCCCCCGCAACAGTCCGGCCCCCAACAGTGTTTGAGGGACAGTGAACTGGCCCCCTATTTAAAAAGTTTGAGGACCCCTGGCCTAGAGCATCCCTGACAAGTGCTTGTCCAGCCTCTACTTACACTGCCAGTGAGGGGGAGCTCACCACCACTGTGAATGGAAAATTTGTCACTGACCAGAAGGAAGCCATAACTTAAAATCAAACGCAAGGAATTTGGGAGAGGATAAAAAAAACACCTAAAATTGTTTACAATAAAGGACTAGTTACGAGCCTGACGAAAATGTCAAATTTCAAAAGCTTGTGTAACTAATGTCTTGAATCCAAATTCCGCTCCAGCACAAAACATGATTACCAGCGGCCGCAATGGCTACAGTTAAAAGTTCAAGATTCTAGGTCACTGGAATAAATACATTTAAAAATTAAAAAAAAACAGCTATGCCAGAAATGTCCAACAATGGAATTCATCCCTTGCCCCATGAGGCCCGACCCATAGCTCATTTGAGATTCTCCTCGTTTGAAGGATAGCTCGTTTCCAGCAGTAAACAGCTGAATTGCAAAAGGGATAAACATTGGGCAAACATAATTAAAAATCATATATCCACATGTACTAATTTAAATAGCCAAGTTGTAAAAATTATACACTGTGGTGGAAAGGACTTTGGTCAGCATTTTTGAAAGCCCTTTAAAGGAATGTCGAATGGCAGCTCAAAAAAAGATGCAGATACATAAAAAGGCAAGACATTCTCCCTGTTTTGTAATGTCTTCATAAACAGCAACTTGCTAGATGAACGATCGGCTACTGCCCCAAATTATATGGCGAGGAAACACAGAGACAAATGTGAAGCAAATCACTGTGTGATGAAATATTTAAAAAAGGTAAAGGTCCCCTGTGCAAGCACCGGGTCATTCCTGACCCATGGGGTGACATCACATCTTGACGTTTCCTAGGCAGACTTTGTATATGGGGTGGTTTGCCAGTGCCTTCCCCAGTCGTCTACGCTTTACCCCCAGCAAGCTGGGACTTATTTTACCCAACTTGGAAGGATGGAAGGCTGAGTCAACCTTGAGCCGGCTCCGTGAAACCAACTTCTGTTGGGATCGAACTCAGGTCGTGGGCAGAGCTTGGACAGCAGTACTGCAGCTTACCATTCTGCGCCACGGGGCTCCTTGTGGTGAAATATACCGGCCATTTATAAGACACTGTTCGCTTCCGTTAATTAATTAAAAATCTATTTCCTTTGGTCAGATCCATTTTACTTCTAGAACAAGCTCCCCAATTTCCCTCTGCTGTGGCTGAGGTTCCAGTCTGCGGTCAGACGCGGAATGGCCAGAACCAGCTCGGATTTGGATACTAAATGGGCCACAACTTTATTAAATGCAAAAGGATCTCCACCTGGTGTTAACGAATAATACCACAACTCAAATATGGCATGGACAGCCTGAACAAGGGTACGGCGTGGTGTAGTGGTTAAGAGCAATGGTTAGGAGCGGTGGGCTCTGATCTGGAGAACCGGGTTGGTTCCCCCACTCCTGAATGTCACATGAACACATAAAGCTGCCTTATACCAAGTCAGACCCCCAGTCCATCAAAGTCAGTATTGTCTTTTGTGGGGAGGGGAAGGGAAGGTGATTGTAAGCCAGTTCGATGCTTCCTTAAGCAGTAGAGAAAGTCGGCATATAAAAAACAATTATTTTTCTTCCTCCTCTTCTTCCTCTTCTCCGGCCCTCATGACAATTGAATTCAACACCCTTACGCTATAGTGTTATATAGCGTATAGTGGTATACACTATAGCGGTATACCAATATACCAATAGAGCCCCGTGGCGCAGAGTGAAAAGCTGCAGTACTGCAGTCCAAGCTCTGCTGACGACCTGAGTTCGATCCCAACGGAAGTTGGTTTCAGGTAGCCGGCTCAAGGTTGACTCAGTCTTCCATCCTTCTGAGGTCAGTAAAATGAGGACCCAGCTTGCTGGGGGTAAAGGGAAGATGACTTGGGAAGGCACTGGCAAACCACCCCGTAAGCAAAGTCTGCCATGGAAACGTCGAGATGTGACGTCACCCCATGGGTCAGGAATGACCCAGTGCTTGCACAGGGAACCTTTACCTTTTCCAATATACGTACTACTGATTCTTCTAAAAATGACAAAAAGCCCACCAGTTGAAGGAGGGAGAGAGAACAGCGGGTATGACGGGAAAGTGTAGACAGAATCGCTATCCACAGGCTCCAGTTCCTTTACATTCGCAGTGGCAATGACTGCAAAACGGGGGATTGACGCATTCAGAAGCAACTCATGTTGCCATGACGGATGGGTGCTTATCGTTACATAATATTTCTTAATTTAATATAATAATTAGGTCCCCGGTGTCAAATTAAACAGCCACCATGCGTGGGTCCCTCTAACGCTCAGTGGGGGAAAGGGAAGATTCGGCTTGATTAGATCTTCCCTGTTGTGACTTTGATGTAAGATTTCTCAGTCCTCCCGTTAATGACTATTTCCTTCAAAACTCCTCAGACGAATCTTTGAAGCGTCCTCATCCACAAGAAGGATGAGCACGATACTGTTTAATGCTGTTTTTCCTGGTTAACCAGCACAGTGTCCCCAAACTATAGCCACACCCTGATTCAATGGGATATGAAATTCTTAAAATGGCAAGTTGAGAGGTCTGTGGTACTAGTCTCATGGCTGTAAACTCATCCACTGAGAAGGTGCAGAAAAGAGCAACCAAAATGATCAGGGGACTAGAGCAACTTCCCTATGAGGGGAGGTTAAAACACTTAGGGATGTTTAGCTTGGAAATAAGGTGGTTCAGGGGAGACATGATAGAGGTCTATAAAGTTATGCATGGCATGGAGAGAGTGGACAGGGAGAGGTTTTTCTCCCTCTCCCATAATACTAGAACACGGGGTCATCTGCTGAAGCTGGAGGGGGAGAGATTCACTACATATCAAAGGAAGTATTTCTTCACGCAACGCATAGTTAAATTGTGGAACTCCCTGCCCCAGGATGTGGTGAGGGCTGCCAACTTGGAAGGCTTGAAAAAGGGAGGGCACATGGAGGAGAGGGCTAATGGGCATGGAGTAGGGGTCACTGGGTGTGTGTGGGAGAGATAGTTGTGAGTTTCCTGCAGTGTGCAGGGGGTTGGACTAGATAACCCTGGTGGTCCCTTCCAACTCTATGATTCTATGATTCTAATTATCGTGTATTGTTACTTTGGATGTATTTTAGTCAGTATATATAGGTAGTTATAATGGTGGTACATAATTAAATCTATGAGTATTGTCCCTTAGCCACACTCTTTTGGGGTTTGTTTGCACCGGGAACTAGTCATTACATTGCTGGCAAAGCCCCCCCCCCCACGCATAGGGTTAGCCTTCTGCCAGCTGCCAATTTCCTGCCGGCAACCCTAGTTGCTGGGAGGGGGATTGTTAGCGTTTTTTCGTTGTTGTTTTATGTACGCCTCCTTGAGAAGCATTGTGAGAAGGTGACAATCGCAGAGGTTGTTTGCTGTGTAATGCGCGGCGACTTGTTAATGGCCGGAATTAAGGAGAGGGCGCTTGGCTGGGAGAGGCATCAGCTGATGAGTTTTGCGGGTACCAACGTCCTTTAATAAACCTTTCAAGGAAATTTGCAAAGGGGGGTGGTGGAGGTTAAGAGGAAAGAGTTCAGTTGGCTCTTTTATAGCTGGGCCTGGAAATATATTAGTGAGTTCTGATAGAGCGTGTAATTATTTTCAAGGTGTTTATACGAAGGAATTAATAACTCGGCGTACTTAAGGCTCATTATAAATGTTTCAGATAGACGGCGTTCGAAATGGAAAATGACCCTTAGGAGTGCTTTAACAGAGAGGCTTTGGAGTTACTTTGTGTGAGATCTAAAAAACCGAAATACAGACACAACCGTGCTGTTGGGTGCATTTAGGTTCATAGCTACAAAAAAGCCTTTTCCAGATATACAGCCCCAAATCAAATTATGTTGAAATTCTGCATGGAATCAGGGCCCGGGATGTTCTTCACGATTTCATCCTGAACTATATTGCAGGATCAGCTCTTGGGGCGGGGGGGGGGGGGAATGCCTGGCCAAGGACATTTCATGGCTTTGCATTTAGATGGAAAACTGTGCAATGTGATGTGAAGTGCAATATTTTAAATCGCTTGAGTATATAATATTTGAGGGTTGTTTTTTTTTAACAGCAGCTGGAATTTGGAGACTCCAGCATTTTCTCACTTTCGCTTTTTCTTCTCCAAGTTTTGGTTCTTTGACTTATTTGCTGTGATCAAATAGGTTGGGCTGTTCCTTGGTTGTACACTAACTCCATCTAGACATTAGGAAGAATTTTCTAACGGTTCGAGCAGTTCCTCAGTGGAACAGGCTTCCTCGGGAGGTGGGAAGCTCTCCTTCCCTGCAGGTTTTTAAGCAGAGGCTAGATAGCCATCTGTCAGCAATGCCGATTCAGTGACCTTATTGCGATTACACGCACTTATGCTGGCGGCGAGGTCACGCCTCCTCCTAAGGACTTTCGGCCCATTTTTTCAGGAATGGGCTGTAAGCATCAACTGATTAAAAAAAAATACACCCTTTAAAAACTTCTGATGGCTGAACCAATCTTGTGTCACTTGTAGCAATTCAGATCAGAAAGCACTTCTAGACAAGAACACTGAATCAGTGCCAATTTAGCCAGGTTTATTACCCACCCAGTAAGATTAGGCAAGTGGTGTTTAAAATTCACTGCTAGAACAGGGCATCCTTTCTAGGCCCTGAACACTTGAAAGTTCCTTATTCTAAACATGCCCAAACTGTGTAATTCATCTGAGAAATGCTTACATTTATACAACTTTTTGTATAAAGTTATACCTTTAGATGCTTTTCCAACTTCTCTTCCATCAACCACTTGGATTTTTGTAGCTGATTTGTAGGATTATCCTATGAGGCATATTCTCGTAACCTCTTAGGAACGGAAGGCATGCAACTGTACAGTTTTCCACTTTTAGAAAATTTGGTTTATTAATAAAAGACCGTCACTTCCACTGAATGCTTCGAAAACAATGACAAGGGGTTAGCTTAATGATTGTTGTGACATCTGTGCATTCAGACACTCTTAAATTATGTTCCAAGCGGTAGTTCTGGATAGGAAACAGCTGTTTTAATTAGAAAGAAATAGCAGGAAATTAAAAGTAATTTTAAAGGCAATTTCTTTGGGAGTTTTACTGACCACTAGAATTTATTTACCATACAGATCTGGCAATAAAATCAGTATTTATGAGATGGCTTTTAATTAGAATGGTTTGCAGGCTTGAAGCAATTAATAATAATACTCATACATAGACTGTAGTTGTCCAAAGGGCTGCTTTCTCTACTAACGATCTGATGAGTAGATTAACTCAATATATGATATGATAACCATCTTCAAGTACTTGGAGGGCTGTCATACAGAGGAAGGTGCAGAATTGTTTTCTGTTGCCCCAGAAGGTCGGACCAGAACCAACGGGTTGAAACTCAATCAAAAGAGTTTCCGTTTAGACATTAGGAAGAATTTTGTAACAGTTAGAGCGGTTCCTCAGTGGAACAGGCTTCCTCGGGAGGTGGTGAACTCTCCTTCCCTGGAGGTTTTTAAGCAGAGGCTAGATGGCCATCGGACAGCAATGCTGATTCTATGACCTTAGGCAGTTCATGAGAGGGAGGGCATTTTGGCCATCTTCTGGGCATGGAGTAGGGGTCACTGGGTGGTGTGGGGGGGAGGTAGTTGTGAATTTCCTGCGTTGTGCAGGGGGTTGGACTAGATAAACCTGGTGGTCCAATAGATTCTATTCTGTGATTCTAATACGTGAGAGGAAATCTCTCTCTTTTTGCACAAATTAGGTATATGACTTTTTTGTTGTTGTTAAAGAACTGTCTTTCAAGTTTTGATGAAGCATAATGTTCAGATTTTGTTAGCGCTCTTAAGTAGGTGAGAAGTGAACAATGGATAGTTAGATATATGATCACAGCAGCAAGAGAGGTTGTTGCCTTTAACTGGAAGCAAGAAAACTTCCAGCCATTAAACAATTGGCTTGAGAAATTGACAGAATACGCAGTAATGGCCAAGTTGACAATTATCGTGAACAAAATACCTAGAGCATGAACTAAAGACCTAGAGAAGAGTTCTTAAAGAGCTGGAAAATGTCTAATGATTATATTTCACTGTAGAATAAGCGGTATAAAGTTAAATGACGAGATGAAGTGTTACAGCAGCAATGGTAGTAGATAGAATAGTAGCTTAACGATATTTGTTTAGCATTATAATATATATGCATTGCAATTAGATAGACTAAATACAATCAGAGGAGGAGGAGGAAAAGGAGAAGAAGAAGAGGAGGAGGAGGAGGAGGAGGAGGAGAAGAAGAAGAAGAAGAAGAAGAAGAAGAGGAGGAGGAGGAGGAGGAGGAGGAGGAGTTGGTTTTTTATATGTTGACTTTCTCTACCACTTAAGGGAGACTCAAACCGGCTTACAATCACCTTCCCTTCCCCTCCCCACGACAGACACCCTGGGAGGTAGGTGGGCCTGAGAGTGCTCTAAGAGTGTAGGAGAGGGGAAACAAATCCAGTTCACCAGATTAGCCTCCTCTGCTTGGCATGCCCAAAGTCCCCAGGTTCAACTCCAGGCATCTCCGGTCAGAGGACCAGGCAGTCGGTGACATAACAGACCTCCGCCTGAGATTCTGGAGAGCTGCCGCCAGCCAGAGTCAACAATACCGGCCCTGCTAAGCCAGCGCTCCAAGTCAGTATAAGGCAGTATTCACATATTCACCCCATGCTGGTAACGTAGTATGACGGAGACAGATGATCTTCATCTGTGTTAGCGACACCTGAAGATTCGAGGTTACTGGCAGAATGTGGGAGAAGCTGCTTGAGTTATCTCTCTATATTCATAGCCTTTAAATTCTTGGCTGTAAAATAGTAGTTATTAATCTGATTGTTCCAGGTTAAAAGAGAGAGAGAGAGAGAGAGAGAGAGCTCTCATCAGTGAAAACTCCAGATGGTCCCTTCTCTATTGGCAAAGTGATTTGCCCTCCTTAATTAGATTTCAGGAAGGCAGAGAAAATCGGGGGGGAAAGTAGAGTCGTTCTTGGAGTCTTGGAATGCTTTCCCTTTTGTTTCGGGGTGCTCACTTCAGTCAAAATGTTCCCCGTTGCAGCTCTGCTTTCTCAACCATTTCAGTGGCTTTTGAAACTTAAAGTGAGTTTGTTACGTTAATCAAAACGGTATACGTTTAAAGAATTCTGATCAAACACATGAAGCTGCCTTATGCTGACTCAGACCCTTGGTCCATCATAGTCAGTATTGCCTACTCAGACCGGCAGCGGCTCTCCAGGGTCTCAGGCGGAGGTCTTTCACATCACCTACCTGCCTAGTCCCTTTAACTGGGGATGCCGGGGATTGAACCTGGGACCTTCTGCATGCCAAGCAGAGGCTCTATCACTGAGCCACCTCAGTTATTCAAATATTTAGTGTAACTTACCCTAAGGGGAGAAATGTGGGTTGGACAAGCTTTGGGCAAGGAAAAGGTAGGCAGGAGTGGGGTTCCCAGGGAGTGTCTGGCAGCCAGCAGGAGGGTTGGGGGGGGGGGCACAGCATCATGGGAAGTTTTTTATTTTTAAATGCAGCCTCATTTACTTGTGTATGGGTGTGTAAAGTGCCATCAAGTCGCTTCCAACTCATGGCGACCCCATGAATCAATGCCCTCCAAAATGTCCTATCTTTAACATCCTTGTCTTGCAAATTGAGGGTCGTGGCTTCCTTTACTGAGTCAGTCCATTTCTTGTTGGGTCTTCCTCTTTTCCTGCTGCCTTCCACTTTTCCTAGCATGATTGTCTTTTCCAGTGACTCTTGTCTTCTCATAATGTGACCAAAGTACAATAGCCTCAGTTTAGTCATTTGAGCTTCTAGGGTCAGTTCAGACTAAGGCCAAAGGCCATGAAGGGCTTTGTGTGTGATATGGGGAATGGATAGGGTTGCCAGGTCCCTCTTCGCCACTGGTGGGAGGTTTTGGGGGGCGGAGCCTGAGGAGGGCAGGGTTTGGGGAGGGGCTTCAATGCCATAGAGTCCAATTGCCAAAGCAGCCATTTTCTCCAGGGGAACTGATCTCGATCGGCCGGAGATCATTTGTAATAGCAGGAGATCTCCCGCTAGTACCTGGAGGTTGGCAACTGTAGGAATGGAGAAAGGCACTGACTATGCGGTAGAATCCCATCCCTCTCTGAGTGCATGAATTTCCATCAGCCTCACCATTAGTCACTGAGTTTTTCATAGTGGGAGACCAGAAAGGAGCCAGGCTGACATATCAGGTACACGTTCGGGGTGTGGGAACGCAGTCTGTCTCAGCCAGCGATTTGCAGAGATATTAGGAGTTTACTTTCAAGGTTCCTAGGGAACTAAATGTTGCTTCCCACAAGCCGTGACTCAGGTTGGTGGGCATATGTTTCGAGCCACCGCCACTGACCAGGAAAGAGCAGAAAATGCACGTCATCTAAGTACCTTTCTTCTAAGGTGTTCAGCAATTCGAGGGCATTCTGTGTCAATATTCAGAACCTTTTCAGGTACTGGAAGCCACGGGGATGGGGAAAAAAAAGATGGGCGATTTGATTTTCAGCTTTTCTGTTTGTAATCCCACTCAAGGGGATAATGGACACACAGGGAGCAGATAATTCCAGTCTTCTTGCCAGCGCAGGTTTTATTGTTTCTCAGGCTGGCTTTTATTGAAATTGAGTTTTCATTTCTCTCTCGTACTAAGAGAAGCTCTCAGCAGTATGGAGACACGATGCCGTTCACTCTCTTCCTTGTACATTTTTTAAAAAAAATGTTTTAAATCTCATTGATCTACACATTTTTCCGAGTGTTTTGCAGAGACCCAATTAAAACATCTATCCAGTCTGGCTTTTAAAATAATTCTGGATGGCATGCAACAGAGAGCAGAACACTCCATTTAAAAAACAACAATTCCCAAAGCAGGTTCTTTTTCAGTTTCGATTTAACGTGCTTGCTTCTTACGTAAACTCTGTGTGGTCTAGTCTACTGGAAAATTTCCACGGGCTCTGTTTTTTTTCGGATGTCTTAACCCGATTGTGAGTTGAAAGGCATGCATAATTTTCTGGGGTATTTTTATGTTTAGTGTTTCTGCAGTGCAGCTTGAAAGGGATATGTGGTTGATGATAATCTTAAATAAAGATTTGGAGGACAATTGAATATACTTAGGTTTTTAGAAGACGAAGAAGATGAAGAAGAAGAAAAAGTTGGTTTTTATATGCTGACTTTCTCTACCACTTAAGGGAGACTCAAACCAGCTTACAATCGTCTTCCCTTCTCCCCACAACAGGTAGGTGGGGCTGAGAGAGCTCTAAAAGAGCTGTGACTAGCCCAAGGTCACCCAGCTGGCTTCCTGTGTAGGAGTGGGGAAACCAACCCGGTTCCCCAGATTAGCGTCTACCGCTCATGTGGAGGAGTGGGGAATCAAACCCGGTTCTCCCGATCAGTCCACCACTCCAAACCACCGCTCTTAACCACTACACCATGCTGGCCTCATTTGGGAAGGCAGTAAGGTAGCCCCGTATCCTACCTTTCTATAAATATGACCATTCTCATGCAACTGAAGTAGCGTGGAACCTCTCTGGGCCAAAACAGGGCAGCCATTCCTCAGGCCGTTGCGTCCTGTTGGCCAGGAGTTTCCTGAAGCGCCATTTAGTGAGCAAAGGAACCTGTCACCTCAGATGGCTCTAGCTTTGCAGATATCATATTATCTGCAAATTAATATTAATACTTCAGTGATATTAAAACACATGCTGGTGTAGTGGTTAAGAGCAGTGCTTTGCAGTGGCGGAGTCTGATCTGGAGAGCCGTGTTCAATTCCCTACTCCTCCACATGAGCGGTGGAGGCTAATCTGGTGAACTGGATTTGTTTCCCCTCCCCTACACATGAAGCCAGCTGGGTGACCTTGGGATAGTCACACTCTCTCCGCCCCACCTACCTCATAGGGTGTCTGTTGTGGGAAGGGGAAGGTGATTGTAAACTGGTTTGATTCTTCCTTAAGTGGTAGAGACAGCTGGGGCATAAAAATCAACTCTTCTTCTTCTTCTTTTAAAAAAACTATGTAATTTAATATTGATTGCTGTAAGAGAACTGAACCAAAAGCAAAAGAGAACCGTAATTTTTTAAAAAAGAAGAGTCGGTTTTTATACCCTACTTTTCTCTACCTTTAAGGAGTCTCAAACCAGCTTACAAACGCCTTCTCTTCCTCTCCCCACAACAGACGCCATGTGAGGTAGGTGGGGCTGAGAGAGTTCTGAGAGAACTGTGACTAGCCCAAGGTCACCCAGCTGGCTTTATGTGGAGGAGCGGGGAATCAAACCCGATTCACCAGATTAAAGTCCACCACTCTTAACTACTACACCACACTGGCTGACCATTCCTTAAAGCCACATCAGACTGACAGTTCTTCAAAATCAAATCAGAGCAGAACCACGTCAGACTATAAGCGGCAGGGTGTTTTTTAAAGGCAGTGTTCCTTCCCGTGTTGTGATTTTTGTACCCAGAAGCAGGGGAACACAGAGTCTAATATAATCTAGGCAAACACTTATTTATGAGCGCACACATAAAATTTTAAATTGCAGACTTTTTATTTAAATGGGAAAGAGTTAAGCATGTGCATAATTTTCCTCTTTAAATCAGTGCGACTTCAAAGGGTTGAATTTTCATCTTATTCTCTCGACATTTCAAAAACATTCCAGAGGGGTACCGTGTTAGTGTGTGGCTGCAAAAAGAATTAGGCACCTTCAGGCTTCGCGAAGACCAACAAAATTTTATTCCAGCCCGAGTTTTCATGGACTAAAGCCCACTTCTTCAGATGAACACACATGTATAACAATAGGAGACAGAAAGGGTGGTGGTAGAAAGAGCCTTCAAAGGTGTGACAGCTATAGAGGTGGATAAGAGACTTGCCCTTCTAAACAACCATGACCATGTGAATCTGGGGACACTACTGGGGAGGGGCCGTGGCTCAGTAGTAGAGCATCTGCTTTGCATGCAGAAGGTCCCAGGTTCAATCCCTGCCATCTCCAATCAAAGGGGCTAGGCAAGTAGATGATGTGAAAGTCCTCTGCCGGAGACCCTGGAGAGCCGCTGCTGGTCTGAGTAGACAATACTGACTTTGATGGACCAAGGGTCTGATTCAGTAGAAGGCAGCTTCATGTGTTCATGTGTACTGATCACATAACTCTTCAGAAAACTGGCCAATGACAAAATTAAACATCTTGCATGAGGTATATACATGCTGCAGCTTTAGGATTTCTAGCCTCCAGGTTGGCCCAGAGATCTCCCAGAATCTCCAACTCCATGATTCTATGATTCTATGAATTACAACTAGGGTTGTCAGGTCCCCCTTGGACACTGGCGAGGGATGGAGGGGTAGGGTTGCCAGTTCCAGGTTTGGAAACTCCTGGAGATTTGGGGATGCAACCTGAGGAGGACAGGGACCTCAGTGGGGTACAATGCCATACAGTCCGCCCTCCAAAGCATCCATTTTCTCCAGGAGAACTGATCTCTGTAGTCTGGAGATGAGCTGTAATTTCGGGGGAGCCCGCCTGGAGGTTGGCTTCCCTAATACAGCTCATTTCCAGACGTCAGATCTCCTGGAGAAAATGAATGCTTTGGAGGATGGCATACCCTGGTGAGCCCCCCCCCTTCCCAAATCTTGCCCTCCTCAGGCTCCATCCCCAAATCTCCTAAAAAACCCCAACCCAGAGCTGGCAACTCTACATAAGAACATAAGAAAGGCCCTGCTGGATCAGACCCAGGCCCATCAAGTCCAGCAATCTGTTCACACAGAGGCCAACCAGGGGCTTCTAGGAAGCCCATAAACAAGACGACTGAAACAGCATCCTGCCTGAGTCCCATAGCACCTAATATATTCAGCATGCTCCTCTGATCCTGGAAATAATAGGTGTGCATCATGACTAGTATCCATTTTTATTAGTTTCTCTACACAGCTTCCCTTATGACTTTTTCTGGGAGAGACACCTGTTTTCAAAGACAGCCCCCCCCCCAATTTTAAGCTACTGCCCTGAACACACACGAAGCTGCCTTCTACTGAATCAGGCCCTTGGTCCATCGAAGTCAGTATTGCCTACTCAGGCCAGCAGCGGCTCTCCAGGGTCTCAGGCTGGGGTCTTTCACATCACCTACTCGCCTAGTCCCTTTAACTGGAGATGCCGGGGATTGAACCTGGAATCTTCTGCATGCCAAGCAGATGCTCTGCCACTGAGCTACAGCCCCTCCGGGGTGATGAAAGAAAGTGACAATGAAGATGTAGGAGTGCACTTCCTGTGGATATGAATTGGCTACGCTGCTCTTCGCCGGCTCACTCTTAACTAGCCGTGGTCAGAACTTTGGGTTCAGCAGTGGTGCAGTTTTAGAAATCGGAGACATGAAATCACACCTGCTTTGACATTCACGGCCCGGGTGACTGTGGGGAAACGCACCAAATTTTGCTTTCCAAGGGACTGGCTAAACCTGACCCCTCAATTTGTTTTGTCGAGAACGAATCTCCTGTTATACGGGCACCTTATAAATTATGGTTTTTACTGGTCTCCCTAATTGCTTTTCTCTTTAATATCGTTTTTCTGCTTTATTGCCGGGAATTGGGGGGTGGGGGGAATTAACTTGTTAATATGCAGTTTGCAGTCTTACATATTTTAGAGTTATTGTGTTCTCTTGTTTTGGAGAAGGAGTTCTGTTCTGCTGGGTATGAAATAAAGAGGGGGAGAAGTCAATCGCTGAACGATTTGGCTCATTAAACTGAATGGCTGGGCTCAAAGAGCCTTCTCGTCAAACTGAATGGTTGGGCCTTCTTGACGGTTTTAGCCCAAGCAGGTCGTGCCACATTCTTCCAAAAAGACGATGCAGTCAGAGCGGTGAACATGGATTTACGTAGGACTTGTGCTTGGAGTTCCCATCTCCAAGTTGCCGTAGGATTGCCAACACCAGGCAGGGAAATTCCTGGAGATTTGGAGCCTGGGAAAGCGAGGTTTTCAGAGGGAAAGGGCTTCATTAGGGTATGTTGTCTTAGTGTCCACCCTCCAGAACAGCCATTTCCTCCAGGGAAATGATCTCTGTGGTCTGGAGATAGAATCATAGTGTTGTAAGGGACCGCCAGGGTCATCTAGTCCAACCCGCTGCAGAGTGCAGGAAATTCACAACTACCTCCCCCGCCCCAGTGACCCCTACTCCATGCCCAGAAGATGGGGGGGGGGGACCCTCCAGGATTCCTGGCCAATCTGGCCTGGAGGAAAATTGCTTCCTGACCCCAAAACGGCGATCGGCATTTCCCTGGACATGTAAGAAAGGGCCATGAGAGCCAAACACTGATACAACCCTTCCTGCCCCGCTCTCCTGAACTGCCTAAGGTCACAGAATCAGCATTGCTGACAGATGGCCATCTAGCCTCTGCTTAAAAACCTCCAGGGAAGGAGAGCTCTCAACCTCCTGAGGAAGCCTGTTCCACTGAGGAACCGCTCTAACTGTCAGAAAATTCTTCCTAATGTTTAGCCGGAAACTCTTTTGATTTAATTTTAACCCGATAGTTGAATCTCCTGTAATGCCAGGAGATTTCCAGGTCCTACCTGGAGGTTGGCAACCATACAGCCCACTCATTGCTGTAACCCTACTGAAGCATGATGAGTAGGAATCAAGCATTATTCCTACTTACTCTGGGTACAGCCCAGGACTTGTGTAGAGTAGAGTAGAAACATCTTGCCAGTGTCTGCTGTAACCTCTAAAGCTAACAATTAAGAACATAAGAAAAGCCCTGCTGGATCAGGCCAAGGCCCATCAAGTCCAGCAGTCTGTTCACACAGTAGTCTGTTCACACTGGGAAGCCCACAAACAAGATGGCTGCAGCAGCATTATCCTGCCTGTGTTCCACAGCACCTAACACAGTAGGCGTGCTCCTCTGATACTAGAGAGAATAGGGATGCATCATGACTAGTATTTATGGTGATCTTTTTGGTAAGTTGATGGCATGCCTTTCAATATATATATATATATATATATATATATATATATATATATATATATATATATATATATATATATAAATTAAATATTAATTCTTTATTAAAATTATATATATATATATATATATATATATATATATATATGTATCACACACACACCCACACACACACAGATGGTTTTGTCCTTTTTACAATGTGTATGTACATGGTTCTTGCTTTCATAACAAAAAAATAAAAAAAATAATTTTAATAAATTTTGTAATTTTAATAAAGAATTAATATTTAATATTTAATAAATTGTATAGAAATTATCAGCTGAAGAAGCTTTGGCAAAACGTGGATGATGATCTAGACAACACGTCCTTATGTTTTCTTCTCAGCTGTTCTGAATGTGGACCGTGCCACTCTTCTCTTCCTTGCAATACTACTGAAAAAGAAAAGATAAGATTATATATAAGGAACAATTACAGAATACTTACCTCAATAGAAGAACCTTTTCTACCTAAATTATTGGCATTTGTACTTTGTATATATTGTACATATATGTTGTTCATCTATAGCTAAGTATTCACTTTCACCTGCACTTTTAATATAAGAATTGTATTGCATTGAACTTGTGTGCTGGTTTTTGTTCTTCTGAACTACTCACAGCACAGAGCCTTCGTTGTATCTCCTGGGTTGAACCTCCAGGGGGTGGCAGGAGATCTCCTGCTATTACAACAGATCTCCAGCCGATAGAGATCAGATCACCTGGAGAAAAATGGCCGCTTTGGCAATTGGACTCTAGGGCATTGAAGTCCCTCCCCTCCCCAAACCCTGCCCTCCTCAGGCTCCGCCCCAAAAACCTCCCGCCGGTGGCAAAGAGGGACCTGGCAACCCTACCTATCCTCCATGAACGCAGCCTTGATCACATTCATAACACAAAACCCTAAAGATGTTCATGCAACGTCATGGCGTTCTGCCTCACGGTCCAGGGGACACGTAGCCACTAAGTGATTGTGGACTCAAAAGCAACATGGAAATTGCGTTCTTGAAGGAGGGAGATGACTGCTGTGAGGAAATGCGATACAGTCTGAGAAAAAGAAATGTTTCCTTGAGGGAAAAGCAGCTTCCTTCCATTAAACTAGCGGCCAACAATTGCATGTTCATTGAAATGACCAGTGGAATGAGAAGAGAGTTCATTCTGATAGCTATATAAACACCTTTGCTTTCTCCTTTGGACCCGGTAACATTCAGTAGGTCGGAGCCAAACTCCATGTTTTTATTCCGTGGCATATATATATTAACCCCCTGTCGAGTTTCTCTTCTGTGCAAGTTGACGGCTGCTTATAAAATGTTAAAACTAATAGTATGCCGCGTGGAACTAAGTGCAACGGTAAGGACAACACATGTTTGAGTGCATCTGGCAATGAATAAATCATGAGATTCCACATAGCTAGAATTAAAACCAACCAAAAAAAACCACAGTGAGAAGGAAGCTGAACTTTTCTTCAGTGATTAATGATCGGGGCTGGATGCGGTGCTTGACTTGGAGAGTGCCAGGAAGAAAATGTTCCATTCTGAAGCAGGAATCAGAGCCTCTGTGACGTTCGCTGAAACCAGTCGATTTGCCGCTCTGACATGAACATGAAGCTGTCATCTACTCGATCAGACCCTTGGTCCATCACAGTTTGTATTGACTACTCAGACTGGCAGTGACTCTCTCGGGTCTCTGATTGAGGTCTTTCACATCGCCTGATCATAGAACAATAGAATCATAGAGTTGGAAGGGACCACCACGGTCATCTAGTCCACCCCCCTGCACAGTGCAGGAAATTCACAACTACCCCCCCCAAACCCCAGTGACTCACACTACATGCCCTGAAGATGGCCAAGATGCCCTCCCTCTCATCATCTGCCTAAGATTATAGAATCAGCATTGCTGACAGATGGCCATCTAACCTCTTCTTAAAAACCTCCAGGGAAGGAGGACTTACCACCTCCCGAGGAAGCCTGTTCCACTGAGGAACCGCTCTAACTGTTAGAAAATTCTTCCTAATGTCTAGACGGAAACTCTTTTGATTTAATTTCAACCCTTAATTTCATTTCATTTCAATCCTTACTGGATTTAATTTCATTTCAGTCCTTACTGGATTTCATTTCATTTCATTTCAGTCCTTACTGGAAAGGCCAGGGATTGAACCTGGGACCTTCTGCATGCCAAACGGATGCTCCATGCCACTGATCCATGGCCCCTCCCCTCAATTAAATCAAAACAAAAGGGTCGAGCTAAACAATACTAAAATAATAACAAATATATAAGTTGTAATATGGTGCACAGTATAATTAAAAACACAGGGCTTATAATGTAGGCTAACTGTTCCCAATAGGTAAATACATATAGCACATACACAGTTGATGTACATCCATACAGTGACCAAACTAGGACCAGACACATTTTGTAGGGCTGTCCAAAAAAAAAAAAAATATTCGGTACAGTTCGGATTTTGCCGAATTTGGCCCTTGTGGGTTCGGTACGTGCCGAAGTCCGAACTCCCCCACTTCGGATCCGTTCAATTCAGCGGGAATTCAAAGTTCGGAAACAAATTCGGCCGAATAAAGCCATTAAAAACACAATCGCGCCTTTCCACGGCTCTGGGGGGGGCATTTTTGGGGTTAGAGGTCCCAAACTTTTGGCAGAGCTTCAAAGGACGTTTATTGAAAGACTCCCCAAGTTTTGTAAAGATTGGGTCAGGGGGGCTGAGATATGGGCCCTGAAAGGGGTCCCCCCCACCCTTAATGTGCATCTCTCAGCAGAGCTTGCCGCCCACGCACAAAGCTCCCAGCCCCGACAACAGCTGAGAAATTAGCAAAACAACTGCAAACACAACCTTGTTAAACAACACCTTTGCAACACACAACTGAAACCTCCCCCCTCAAACCAGGGAGCGAGAGACTCGAGGTGGAACACACACCAGGCAGAACCGACGAAAGCCCCCTTTGGCTTCCCCCCCACCCACAGAAACTGCTCCCTCCCCACACACACACAGACTCTGCTTCCCCCACACACACACACATACACAGGAGAAAAATTATAGATTAAAGCCCCCAAAGGGGTCTTACTGTGGCTGTCTTCTGTTCCATCAAGAGGGGCTGTAATCCAAGATGATTCCAATTAGGCACGGAATGTTTTGCTCTGGAGAAGATGCACAGGATCTGATCCATTCATCCCAATAGGGAAAAGGGGAAAGGGGAAAGCCCATATCTCGGGACCCTCTGACCCAATGTTCACAAAACTTGGGGGGTATCTTAAGAACACTGGTCTGAAACTCCGCTCAAAGTTTGGGATCTGCATCCCCAAAAATGCGCCCCCTGCAGCCATGGAAAGAGAAAAGGGGGGAGGCGATATTTCTGCCCCCACTGAACCCATCTTTACAAAACGTGGGTAGTATCTTAAGAATAATTCACTGAAACTATGCTAAAAGTTTGGGGGCTATATCCCCCAAAAAGCGCCCCCTGCAGCCACATAAATGGAAAAGGGGGGAGGGAAAAGGGGGAGAGCCCATATCTCAAGACCCCCTGACCCAATGTTTACAAAACTTGGGGGGTATCTTAAGAACACTGGTCTGAAACTCCGCTTAAAGTTTGGGATCTGTACCCCCAAAAATGCACCCCCTGCAGCCATGGAAAGAAAAGGGGGGGAGCCCATATCTCGGGACCCCCTGACCCAATGTTCACAAAACTTGGGGGGTATCTTAAGAACACTGGTCTGAAACTCTGCTCAAAGTTTGGGATCTGCACCCCCAAAAATGCACCCCCTGCAGCCATGGAAAGAGAAAAGGGGGGGAGGCGATATTTCTGCCCCCACTGAACCCATCTTTACAAAACTTGGGTAGTATCTTAAGAATAATTGACTGAAGCTATGCTAAAAGTTTGGGGGCTATATCCCCAAAAAAGCGCCCCCTGCAGCCACATAAATGGAAAAAGAGGGGAGGGAAAAGGGGGAGAGCCCATATCTCGAGACCCCCTGACCCAATGTTTACAAAACTTGGGGGGTACCTTAAGAAGCTTCATCTGAAGCTCCAGTGAAAGTTTTCTGTCTGTACCCCAAAAAATACGCCCCCTGCAGCCACAGAAAGGAGCGAATGTGCACAAGCACCCCCACACACACACACGAGGATTTCGCTCTCTCTCTCTCTCTCTCCCTGGCCGGGCCGCACATCAGCTGATTCCTCCAGTACTCAATCCTGACTGATTGGCCAGAAGAAGACCCATCTTGCCCACCGATTGGCCGGGGGAGGAGAATGCTGCTTACTGACCGCCAAATTTGCCGAATTTATTCGCGAACTCCCAAACTCGCTGAATTCGGCCCCCCCGGTTGCCCGTCAGTTTTGAGTTCGGTTCCTCCCGAACTAAAAACCACCGAATCAGGGGAAATTCGGCTTATTTTCAGTTCGGGCCGAACCGAATTGACAGCCCTAACATTTTGGCCTCACATAGGCCTTCCTCAGTGGTCACACATAAAATTATAATATAGTACGCATCCTAACATATTCAGTCTCATAATACATGCTCCTATTAGGAAAAGACCCTCAGCTTATGCTCCAAACTGCCAAGTTCTGCGCTGTTGCTATTAAAATAAGCAGAACTTTATTAGAGAATGATGGTTAGAGTATTTTACAATTTTTTTCAATTTTAAGATGATAATTTTAACCAGGGGTTGTTATTACTGATTTTACACCTTTATATGTACAGGCAATCTGTGATTCTGTGGTACAAAACTATTGAGTCTGGAAATTTTTATGTGTTGGCACGTGATTGGTCAGTCGACCGTATCAATACTCTTGAATGTGAATCTCGTAATACTAGGTGAAAAATATATATAGAAAAGTCCCTTTATCTTATGTGGCTTCTTCTAAAAATATTTATTCCCTGTATATTAGAACATGGCTCACATCTCACACCTTATATATAATATCAGGCTCCTAAGGATGTATGTACATCAACAAGCGTAAAAGACAGAATCCCTCCCCTCACTTGTCTACTCACTGGGGTTGACAGCAATTCCTGACCCCTCTTTAGCTAGCTAGAGAAATGCAGTGTGCGTTAGAGGCTGCCGTTCCCACCAACAGATACGAAAGCATATCCTTCAGCATTCCACAGATGAAAACAGAGTACTTTTGCTACATCTCTGTTCAGGTCCCAGATCGAGTGTTGCTGGAGTCTCCATCCACAGGGTCTATTCACCCTGCAACGTGACTGTCTTTCAGTGTTTTGAAAAGCGGATAAGTTGGTCGTTCTTTTGGTTAAAAAAAAATGCTGGGGAAACAAAGTTGTCCCACAAGGTTATATGCAGCTCAGAACATAGATAGTTTATTTGCAGCCCTTGGCCAGATAAAACAAGATAGTTCAGAACATATTTTATGGTTTTATTACAAGGATTTTATTGTATTTATTTGATTTTATTGTATGGATTGCGTGTTGTGAGTCACTGTGAGCCTGGTTTCGGCTGGGGAGTGAGGGCAGGGTATAAAACTAATTAGAGGAAAAAGAAAAAAGTTGGTTTTTATATGCCAACTTTCTCTACCACTTAAGGAAGAATCAAACAGGCTTACAATCACCTTCCCTTCCCCTTTCCGCAACAGACATCCTGAGAGGTAGGTGGGGCTGAGAGAGCTCTAAGAGAGCTGTGACTAACTGAAGGTCACCCAGCTGGCTTCATGTGTAGGAGTGGGGAAACCAACCCGGTTCACCAAATTAGCATCCGCTACTCATGTAGAAAAGTGGGGAATCAAACCCAGTTCTCCTCTGGGGGGTGGTTGCCTTGGCTGGCTTGTGGGCCGGATGAACGCTCTCAAGGGGCCGGATCCAGCCCGCAGGCCATATGTTTGACACCCCGGTCTAGATTAAACAGGGAGGGTCTAGAGCAGTTAAGGGGAGAGGCTGTGGCTCAGTGGTAGAGCATCTGCTTGGCATGCAGAAGATCCCAGGTTCAGTCCTCGGCATCTCCCGTTAAAGGGACTAGGCAAGGAGGTGATGTGAAAGACCCCTGCCTGAGACCCTGGAGAACTGCTGCCGGTCTGGGTAGACAATACTGACTTTGATGGACCAAGGGTCTGATTCAGTATAAGTCAGCTTCATGTGTTGATGTGTTCAGTTCCATAACACCAGACGCCGGTGGTTGTGAAGAGAGGGAGGCGGAGCCTGGCCAGCAGAGTAGAGGCTGCGTAAGCCTTCCCTGAATATTTATTTGCAGTATTGCATCAGAGGATAAGCGATTCCAGAGTTAGTAAGCTTCCCCTTCCCCTTTGCAAGCACGTTCACTTTGGTGGCGGGGTGGTGGAAAGATTCTTCACGTCCTCTGTCTCGCAGGAGCGGTTTCCTCCAAAGGAAAAAAAAAAGCACAATATTCAATTCACAGGTTTATTTATTTGGCGTTCTTCCTGTGCTCTGCGGAGGGATTGGCAGGTTACACGTTTCCCTGCCAAAACCTATTAGCTGCCGCGTTATAATTGTGGCTCGGTTTCAGGATTGTTTCTCCCCTCTTTTAAACTATGAATAAATTGGAGGCAACCACTGGTGAACATCAGGCGTTTCCACCGACTTCAAAGGGAATCTGGCTTCGGGGCTTTTAATCTTACCCGCTCTTAAAATTCCGTTGCTTGAATTAGACTGTTCAAGTGTTACAGATAAGAAACAGAATGTTTGGCTTTGGGGAAATAAATGTTGCATCTCGTGTGTATATTTAGAATATTGAGAACAAATTTTCATTTAATATGTGCTCTTCAGTATTAAACATCAGTTAAATGATTGTTAGACCTGTAGGTGCTGCATTTCTGTATCTAGATATGTGGCCAGGATTCCACCCCCCACCCCCCAATATAAGCACAACTAACTTGGACGGCGCTATTTATTTAGTACATTTTTATCCCACACATGAATACATGAAGCTGCCTTCTACTGAATCAGACCCTTGGTCCATCAATGTCAGTATTGTCTGCTCAGACTGGCAGCGGCTCTCTAGGGTCTCAGTTAGAGGTCTTTCACATCACCTACTTGCCTAGTCCCTTTAACTGGAGATGCCAGGGATTGAACCTGGGACCTTCTGCATGCCAAGCAGATGCTCTACCACTGAGCCATGGCCCCACCACCTTTCTTCCATGGATCTCAGTCAGAGTTGGCAATCTCCAGATGAGACCTGGAGATCTCCTGGTGTAACAGCTGGTCTCCAGATGATGGAGATCAGTTCCGCTGGAGAAAATGGCAACTTTGGAGACAGACTCTAATGGCATTATAATGGCCCACCAAGCTCTCACTTTCCCACAAACCCTGCCCTTTCCAGGCTCCACCTCCCAAATCTCCAGGAATTTCCAAGAGTGGGCAACCCTAGTCAGTCTGCCCTCCTTGGTTTCACTGCCACAACAACCCTGTGAGAGCCAGCTTGGTGTAGTGGTTAAGAGTGGTGGTTTGGAGCGGTGGAGTCTGATCTGGAGAACTGGGTTCGATGCCCCACTCCTCCACATGAGCAGCGGAGGCTAATCTGGTGAACTGGATTTGCTTCCCCACTCCTACACATGAAGCCATCTGGGTGACCTTGGGCGAGTCACACACTCTCAGCCCCACCTACCTCACAGGGTGTCTGTTGTGGGGAGGGGAAGGTGATTGTAAGCCAGTTTGAGTCTCCCTTAAGTGGTAGAGAAAGTCAGCATATAAAAACCAACTCTTCTTCTTCTTCTTCTTCTTCTTCTTCTTCTTCTTCTTCTTCTTCTTCTTCTTCTTCTTCTTCTTCTTCTTCTTCTTCTTCTTCTTCTTCTTCTAGGTTTAGCTGGCTCAAGGTCACCCAGTGAGCTCTTGGGGTTGCCAGCTGCCCGGAGAAATAAATCCCTGTTTCTTTGTAAGATGCTTAATGGGATGTTATTTACCATGTCATGTAATTTTCCTCCGGGTCAAGAAAGGTTCCAACTGCCCACTTCTGTTCATTCAACCTCTATCCTGTTGGTAACCCCATGAGCCTCATGGCAGAATTTGAACTTAGAACCCTAGTACAGCATTCTAAATAGGGTTTGCATTTCTCAAAACTGTGAATCTGCATATGCACAAATAACATGCCTCTTCACAGCAAAAATGTTATAAAATAAACATACAGAGTTGGGGAAAAACCCATTATTATTGCTTCTTTGCAAATTTATGTACACAGAATCAACCCCTTACCTCTTCAAGTTCAATGAACAGAAGATTGTTTGGAGTGGAATAGATCTGCCCAAGGAGCTAAGTGTGAGGAGGGAGGGGCAAGCAGTAAAAATGAAAGTGGAGCCTTTTGAAGTCTTTATGTAGAAAATCATGATTTAATTCTAGTCTTACTGTCTAGTAGAGTTGCCAACTGCCAGGTAGTAGCAGGAGATCTCCTGTTAATTCAACTGATCTCCAGCCGACAGAGATCAGATCACCTGGAGAAAAATGGCCCCTTTGGCAATTGAGCTCTATGGCATTGAAGTCCCTCCCCTCCCCAAACCCTGCCCTCTTCAGGCTCCGCCTCCAAAATCTTCCGCCGGTTGCGAAGAGGGACCTATCTCAGAGTCATGCAACATGTTTTGGGTACCTTTCTATTTATTTCAATGTTGCTGCAATGTTTTATCTTAACAGTGTTTGGATTTTTCTATGCCAGGCTTCACAGTGGTCTGGAATAGCTTCCCATTTTCAGTGGAGATGGCAGATCTGTGCTGGCACATGACTGAGAGCAGCCAGATTTCTCTCTCAGCTGGAATGAATGGGGCAGTGAAGGGGGGGAATCAGGAGGCACCATAGTTCAACGGAACCATATTTTCCATACGAAAGGTCGTGGAGTGAATCCCTGGAGTTGTCCGGTTAAAAGATCTCAGGTAGCAGCACAGGGAAAGGTTTCTGGGATTTCCGCCTGCAGTTAGAGTAATGCGTAAATAGATAGAGCAATAATCTGATTCAGTATCTAGCAGCTGTCTATTTTTTTGCTTAAGCGTAATATTCATGTGTACGTTTCAGAGTGTACATGTACAAAGCCTTTTCTCCAGAGGTACATCTTTGTTTTGACCATGTCAATGTGTCATTCTTTCCAATTCTGTTTCCTTTCCATCAAAATTTCATTTTTAATTTTCACTCACTTAATAGTTTCTGGGGCTTGTCAGTTTTTCTCCTTTAATATCTGTTTAAAAATCCGCCTCAGGTGTCCATGTAATGATTTTGTTGAAAGTTGCCTGTAAAGCAATATGCGAGAGCGGTTTTTTTTTTGTTGTTGTTTGTTTGTTTGTTTGTTTTGGCAGCTGATTCCTACATTTTTTCCAATATGGTTCAGAAAATAAAGGTTTACGTTTATAATAAAGATAATGCAAAATTTCAGTTCTTTAAGATAATTTGGTTGCCTTGTCTAATTAAATAAAATCAGCCTTGGCTAGAACTGGTTTTCCATCAGGATTTCTCCGGTATGCGAAAAAAATGATATTTCATGGTTTGAACCGAGATTTATCCTTCATTCCCCTGTGGATTGTCAAGGAAACTCTGAGCTCAGCCATTAGGATTGCCAGCTCCGGGTTGGGAAATACCTGGATGTTTTGGGGGCGGAACCTGAGGAGGGGAGGGTTTGGGCGGGGAGGGACTTCAATGCCATAGAGTCTAATGGCCAAAGCGGCTATTTTCTCCAGGTGAACTGATCTCTATTGGCTGGAGATCAGTTGTAATAGCGGTAGATCTCCAACTAGTACCTGGTGGTGGGCAACCATATCAGTAGGGTTGCCAGGTCCTTCTTTGCCACCGGTGAGTGGTTTTTGGGGTGGAGCCTGAGAAGGTGGGGTTTGGGGGGGAGGGACTTCAATGCAATAGAGTCTAATGGCCAAAGCGGCCATTTTCTCCAGGTGAACTGATCTCTATTGGCTGGAGATCAGTTGTAATAGCGGTAGATCTCCAACTAGTACCTGGTGGTGGGCAACCATATCAGTAGGGTTGCCAGTTCCTTCTTTGCCACCGGTGAGTGGTTTTTGGGGTGGAGCCTAAGAAGGCGGGGTTTGGGGAGGGGTGGGACTTCAATGCCATAGAGTCCAGTTGCCAAAGCGGCCATTTTCTCCAGGAGAACTGATCTCTATTGGCTGGAGATCAGTTGTAATAGTGGGAGATCTCCAGCTAGTGCCTGGTGGTTGGCAACCCTCTCATGCACAAAGATAGGAACAATATGCCTTCTCTCCTTGGGTGGCACACAAGGAAAGAAAGAACCTCCGTTCACCGGCCTGTCTCTCCTACTTTGGTCTCAGAAATAAAATTCCGATGATTAATTCTTGATTTAATTGAATCCTGTGATGAAATGCTGCAGAACTTTGGGGAAAGTGTCAGATTTTGGGGCCCGGCCTGCTCAGGCCTTGAGGTAGGGTTCTCAACCTTGGCCTACTCAGGCCTCAGGCAAGCTGGGTACTCATTTAAGGATGGAAGGTCGAGTCAACCTTGAGCCGGCTACATGAAACCGACTTCCATTGGGATCGAACTCAGGTCGTGAGCAGAGCTTGGACTGCAGTACTGTTAGTACTATTAGCTGTTGTAGTTAATAATGGGTGAATTTCTCTAATCCCCTTTTTGAATTTGAATTTTATCTTATTCGATTTCTGTCCCTTCGGGCGCAGGGCAGCTGACAATACAATCTAAGGCTATCTAGCTATTGATCATAATTGCATCTTTTGGCGTTAGGTTTGCCAACCTCCGGGTACTAGCTGGAGATCTCCTGCTATTACAACTGATCTCCAGCCGACAGAGATCAGTTCCCCTGGAGAAAATGGCTGCTTTGGCCATTGGACTCTATGGCATTGAAGTCCCTCCCCTCCTCAAACCCCGCCCTCCTCAGGCTCTGCCCCACAAACCTCCCACCGGTGGCAAAGAGGGACCTGGCAACCCTAGTTCCTACATATATGATGGGAAGTGGAGAATTTGAAGTGGTAGCACGGTTAGCACGAAGACAAGCAAAATAAAAGCTCCTCTTTTCTTTCTTTCTTTTAAAAGCCATGATACTTGCTTAACATTTCTGCTTGTAATGGAGTTATTTTCCATTTAATTAGTAATACGGATTCCAATTACACAGTACTGGCCTCTAATATGTCTTGGGCTGAAGTATCGTTGTTTGTAGTTTGGGAAAACAGCCTTTTTCTGAACAGCCTTTCGCTGCCCTCCCACTCACAGTCCAGAGGGGAAATTAGTCACTTAAAGGAAAGATGAGAAGAGTGTAACAACAGCAACAGAAGAAGGTGGCCAACAGCTCTATTATCCCTCCAGCTTTTCCATTCACTCTGGACGACCCTTAAGAATTCTCCTCATTGAGTGACTAACATCGTCTCCACCTCAAGAAGGAAGGACACAGGTGTCAGAGAAGAAGAAGAAGAAGAAGAAGGAGGAGGAGGAGGAGGAGGAGGAGGAGGAGGAGGAGGGGTTTTTTTTATAAGCCTACTTTCTCTAGTTTTAAGTAGAATCAACCTGGCTCACAATATCCTTCCCTTCCCCTCCCCACAACAGACACCTTGTGAAGTAGGTGGGGCTGAGAGAGTTCTGAGAGAACCATGACTAGCCCAAGGTCAACCAGCTGGCCTCATGTGAAGGAGTAGGGGAAACCCACCCGGTTCACCAGATTAGCCTCCGCCGCTCATGTGGAGGAGTGGGGAATCGAACCCGGTTCTCCAGATTAGAGTCTACCGCTCCAAACCACCGCTCTTAAACCCCTACACCACACTGGCTCTGGAGGGAGAAAGCTGTCCAGTGGCTTTGGTTTCTTGTCTGGTTGGCTAAGCCCCCCTTCGACTTTCTCTGCCGGTTTCTGAAGGGGGCCTTTTGAATTCTTGACCGGCAAGGCCTGGCTGACGTGTGGCTGTTTTTACATGATGAATTATGACGTGAAGCCAGATGCTCGGCACAGAAGGTTTAGATAGGGAAGAGGAATCCCTTTGCAACTGCAATTCTCTTAGCGAGGCGAGCGAGACTCTATAGGAAGTGACTTGCCGCCATCTCAGAGAATCCCAGGAGAGCGCGGGCCGTTTTCTCAGCCTTTGGAAAATCCTTATCGTGGTGAAACCGGGTACTTCACAGAAGTTGTCGTGCTGTTTTGCAGCCCTTTTAGCTGAGTACCTCGACCTCGATAAATTTGCCAGAGATGAGATGCGCAGCGACCGACCCATGGGTTGGGTTGGCATGGAATCTTGAGGGAGAGTCATTCGTTGCAACTCTGAGTTTTGCATAGTATGTGTTTAAAAAATGCCCACAAGAACCTTATATGATCGCATCAGTGATGTGATTATAATCCAGAATGAACAGAACTTGGAAAGGTTTCGCATCTGCACCTTTGGTAGCTTATTACACTGGTTGATTTGCCGTTAGGGCATGCTCGCAATTTATTGCCTTGTTCGTATTATGCGCACCTCAGGATAATTTAAAATCACCGTCATGTTAAGTGTACACATTGCTTTTCTGCCTGTGTAGGAGTTAGCATGTTTCATCACGTTGGCAAGCGCTCAGAAGTTGACCGATTGAACAATAGTTTCCAGGCAGCCGTATGAGAACATGCAAAAGCATTTGCGATCCAGTTTAGCACATACTTAGCTTTGGGAGTCAGGCTGGTCAAGCGATCAAAACTGGAATGCTAGAGAGACAAGCTGCGCTCCTTTCTCCTGCCCCAGTGGGTTTTTGTTTTGTTTTAATTTTATTTTTCAACACAACACATACAAAATTGGAATACTGTGTACCGTTCTGGTCGCCACACCTAAACAAAGGATATTGCAGAGCTTGAAAACGTGCAGAAAAGAGCAATCAAAATGATCAAGGGGGGGGGCCTAGAGCAGCTGCCCTATGAGGAGCGGTTAAAACGCATAGGGCTTTTTAGCTTGGAAAGAAGGTGGCTAAGGGGTGACATGATAGAGGTCTATAAAATGATGCATAGTTTGGAGCGAGTGGACAGGGAGAAGCTTTTCTCCCTCTCTCATAATACTAGAACATGGTGTCATCTGCTGAAGCTGGAGGGAGAGAAATTCAAAACTGATAAGAGAAAGTATTTCTTCACACAACACATAGTTAAATTGTGGAACTCCCTGCCCCAGGATGTGGTGATGGCTGCCAACTTGGAAGGCTTTAAGAGGGGAGTGGACATGTTCATGGAGGGGTGGAGTATTCATGGCTACTAGTTAAAATGGATACTAGTCATGATGCATACCTATTATCTCCAGGATCAGAGGAGCATGCCTATAACATTAGGTGCTGTGGAACACAGGCAGGCTAATGCTGCTGCAGTCGTCTTGTTTGGGGGCTTCCTGGTTGGCCACTGTGTGAACAGACTGCTGGACTTGATGGGCCTTGGCCTGATCCAGCATGGCTTTTCTTATGTTCTTATGTTTTAAGCATATACACATACAGTCATAACGAAGTGGTGTTGAGACAATTAGGGAAAGCTCTTGTTAGTATAGGAAGAACTTTGGAGAAGCTGAAGAAGAATGTGCAAATCATTTGCGATGTCATTTAGTACACTTTCACAAAAAGGGAAAACTCTTTGAGAGTTTGAGGTGCTGCTTGCAGTTGACGATGGGAGGAGGATTGGAGCTTTCTTCACATATCGGTATTCTGTGAGCTTCCAGCATCAAACATTGGAGGCTTTGAGATCAGTTGAACACTCTTCTTTTTGGGGGGGGGGGGTCATGTGTTGTTCCTTTCCCCGCCAACCTTCCACTTTTTCATGCTCAAATTAAACCCAGACGCACGAGAGAGGGAAAGTGTCGTGGGTGAACTGGCGATTTGTCATTGCGGCAAGACAAAAACGAAATGACTTTGAATACGAGGGCCTCGGTGCAGAGAAGGAGCAGATGTACGTTGTGGTGTCTAGGAAGGAGCTCCGTGTGTGATTGAAAACAACGGTTGAGGCGGCAGTGTCTTTGCCCAGGATGCGCTTCCTGAGAGTGCCATCTTCAATCAAGGAGGATTGTATGAGCCCATTAATCTGGCGCAATTTTAACAGCGGGCCCTGTGGCACCTTCAAGATTAGGCAGTTTATTACGGCGCAGGCTTCCTCGGATAAGAGCCTAATTCATAATATGCACAAAGTGGACTGTGAATGTGTTGGACAAATAGTGGGCCGAGAGGTGGCAAGCGGGGAATCTGTTTATATTGTCTGGCCGGTGCTCCCTGCATCTTTTTTTGTATTTGTACCGTGACCTCGGGATGTGGAATGGTATGGTATGGCCAGATCTCATCAGCTCTCGAAAGCTAAATGGGGTCAGTACGGGGATGGGAGACCACTAAGGAAGGCTCTGCAGATGAAGGCAATGGTAAGCCTCTTCTGCTTGGAAAGCTTTAAGAGGGGAGTGGACATGCTCATGGAGGATAGGGCTATCTATGGGTAAAAGTCAAAATGAATACTAGTCATGGTGCATACCTATTCTCTATCGCACACGTTTTCTTCAGATGCTCTTTTTATGAGGAAGCAAGACTTAAGCTAATTTCCTCTCTCCCTAATCTAACAAAGGTCAGCTCTGAGGAAGGGAGGTTGAGGAATCTCCTATAGCAGGGGTCGGCAAACTCATTAGTCAAAAGAGCCAAATATCAACAGTACAACAATTGAGATTTCTTTTGAGAGCCAAATTTCTTAAACTTAAACTATATAGGTAGGTACACTGTTTATTAACTTAATAAACTTTAATTAAAGTTTTAAGTCTTAATTAAACTATAGGTACACTGAATAAAATTTGATATCATACTTAATAGTGATCTTATTTATTGATAAGAATTAAATTGTAAGTCCCTGCCATTTCCCCCTCGCCGTCCGGAGTCCTCGTCTGGAGGCCTGGTCTACCACCATAAAAGCCTATTGGTAGACCTGACCTCTGGCTGAGTCCCATTGGGAGGCCAGGTCTACCCATTGGCTTTCTTAGCAGTACACCTGGCCTCCGGAGGTCCATAGAAGCCAATTGGTAGACCTGGCCTCTGAAGGGGGACTTTTTCTCCTCCTCAGAGTCCAGGTCTACCACCAAGAAAGCCAGTGTGTAGACATGGCCTCTGAGGGGAAAAAGTAAGTAAGGTATCCATAAAATTAAATCATGACAATGACGGACAAACACTGTACATTATCCCAATGGGACTCAGCCGGAGGCCAGGTCTACCAAAGGAAGCCCACCCCGCCCAACAGCTGATAGGTGGGCGGGGCAGGCCAGGAACCGCCGAGCCGCCCGCCCAGCAATCGTGTGGCTAGAGGGGAGGGGAGGCTTTAGCCTCCCAGCCATTGAGGGCAAGGGAAAGGGGGACCCGGCCATTCTCCATGGCGGGGAGGGGGGAGAGTCAGCGCGCCCGCTCGACTGCTCTCTCTCTCTCTCTCTCTCTCTCTCTCTCTCTCATGTGTGCCGGCTCCACAGCCCAGCTGCCGGCGCAAGCGGGTGCGAGAGTAGGGGCTCCGAACCAAGTTCGGAGAGCCGCACTCAACAGGCCAAAGAGCCACATGTGGCTCGGGAGCCGCGGTTTGCCGACCCCTGTCCTATAGGAAGGGTCAGACAATTAAACAAGTAGCTAAATTCTGTGTTACAATATACAAGATTCATCAGACAAAGTGGGGGTGTGGCAAATTAACCTAAAATGGAGAATATTATATTATATTATATTATATTATATTATATTATATTATATTATATTATATTATATTATATTATATATTTTATTTTATTTTATTTTATTTTATTTTATTTTATTTATCTGAGGTTTTAGCTTATTTATTTATTTAAGAATTATATACTTTTAGATACTGTATCTTTTAATCCTACTTAGTAATTGATATGAATATTTTAATGGCTTTGCCGTATTAATAAATCTGAATGGAATAGTCCCCGTATTCCTTGGGCTCAAGGAAGCCTGCGGGCGAATCCAGCAAGTGCAAAATGCTGGGCGTCGGATTCAGAAAACGTCAGCTTTTTGAATTAAAAAAATAAAAATAAAAATAAAGCAGACGTTTGTGCCTTTACTTCTGTTGAATTCACAGGTGCCAAAGGATGGGTTGTGGGAACTGTCCCCTGGTCTCAGGGTGTGGTTTTCCTTGCCTGCCAGAGCACCTGGCCTCTCCTCATGACTAGCAGATACCAAATAAATCAGCAGCAGCTGCAGATTTGCTTACGGGGCATAATTTATCCAGGTGCAGAGTTCAACCTTCTAGCAGAGCCAGATGTTCCATTCCAGGCGCGGACACGCTGCCCTTATAACCTCCGGGCAGGTTGGTTCTCTGTGCGCCCCAGGAAGGGCATTGCCAAGGAGAAGAAGACGTCTCCAACCGGCTTACAAATGCCTTCCCTTCCTCTCCCCACAACAGGCCCCTTGGGAGGGCGGCAGACTCTAATCTGGAGAACCGGGTTTGATTCCCCGCTCCTCCACAGGAAGCCTGTTGGGTGACCCAGGGCTAGTCACAGTTTGTCTCCGAACTCTCTCAGCCCCACCTATCTCACAGGGTGTCTGTTGTGGGGAGAGGAAGGGAAGGCAGGATCCAGTACAACAGGCTAGGGGTCCCTACTGTGGGACCTGTGACCAGCATGGCTCCTGATTGGCCATTGGTTATCGTATTGTCTGTGCAGATTTTTAAGAAGAAGAGGAAGAAGAGTTGGTTTTTATATGCCGATTTTCTCTACCACTTAAGGGAGACTCAAACCGGCTTACAATCGCCTTCCCTTCCCCTCCCCACAACAGACACCCTGTGAGGTGGGTGGGGCTGAGAGAGCTGTGACTAGCCCAAGGTCACCCAGCTGGCTTCGTGCGTAGGAGTGGGGAAAACAAAGCCTCCGCTGCTCCTGTGGAGGAGTGGGGAATCAAACCCGGTTCTCCAGATCAGAGTCCACCACTCCAAACCACCGCTCTTAACCACTACACCATGCTTTGGAAGCAGCTTCCATCACTGGATCAACACTGTGACTGAAGATAAGCTGTGTGCATGCAAGAAAATATTTTTAAACTATGTTCATTTTAACCATTTTTAAAAGTGTTTTAAAAGAGTTACTATTAAATTTATGCCTGACCTCTCTCCCTGATATTTTGTGGATGACTCTGCCTCTTGCGGCAGCCATATTGTGGTTAGCCCCGCCTCTTGTGGCTGCCATTTTGTGGTTGGCTCCGCCTCTTGGGGCAGCCATTTTGTGGTTGGCTTCACTACCCTGTGTCAAAATTCCACAGGCTCAAAAAGATTGGGAGCTCCTGGCCTAGGCTCTTAACTGAATCAGCAAGGGTCAGCTAAGCACCATTGAAGGTGGGAAGCCAAAGTTCTAGAAGACCTCAGGCTTTTTATCCTCTGTTATAGGGGTATCGAACTCAATTGTTAGGAGGGCCGGATATGATATAAATGTCATTTGGCGCGAGGGTGGAGGGGGGTGGCTGCCTCGGTTGGATCACGGGCCGGATAAGAGCTCTCAAGGGGCCAGATCTGGCCCATGGGCCTTACGTTTGACACCCCTGCTCTATTACCACCATCTTGTAAGGGTTCAGTTTTAATTTATTCACTCCCAGCCATTTAGCCCCCACAGCTGGGCGGTGGCTCGAGACCTCGACCGCATTGCCAGAAAACTGGATAGAGAGTTATAGAGCTGGGTGTCGTCTGCATATTGAGGAGACCCAATTCCAGAACGGCAAATGGCCGTGCTCCCTGAATTGACAAACTGGAGTTATGGCCACTGGGCTGCCTGCAGAAACCTTTGCGCCAGAAGAACAGCAGAACTAAGCATATGGAAAATGAAAGCCGACAAGCCAGTGTTTGCCTGTCCTTGTGAAATCTCAAGCCACATCAGTCAGGGTGCAAACCGTGGCTAGTGCACATCATCATGGTTTGGTGTGACTCCGGTTGTTTGGAATCGAGCCTTTGGCAGATGTAGACAAGCTGGAACGTGTCCAAAGAAGGGCAACAAAGATGGTGAGGGGTCTGGAGACCAAGTCCTATGAGGAAAGGTTGAAGGAGCTGGGTATGTTTAGCCTGAAGAGGAAAAGGCTGAGAGGTGATATGATAACCATCTTCAAGTACCTGAAGGGCTGTCATAGAGAGGAGGGTGCCGAGTTGTTTTTTGGTGCCCCAGAAGGTCGGACCAGAACCAACGGGTTGAAATTAAATCAGAAGAGTTTCCATCTGGACATTAGGAAGAATTTTCTAACAGTTACAGCAGTTCTTCAGTGGAACAGGCTTCCTTGGGAGGTGGTGAGCTCTCCTTCCCTGGAGGTTTTTCAGCAAGGGCTAGATGGCCATCTGTCAGCAATGCTGATTCTACGACCTTAGGCAGATGATGAGAGGGAGGGCACCTTGGCCATCTTCTGGGCATGGAGTAGGGGTCACTGGGTGTGTGTGGGGGGAGGTAGTTGTGATTTTCCTGCATTGTGCAGGGGGTTGGACTAGATGACCCTGGTGGTCCCTTCCAACTCTATGATTCTAGGTTTCTCAAATTAAACCTAATAAAATATATGTGCCCAAGCACATATTTAAATGTTATGCATGTGACGGCACTTCAATACCGTAAAGCACTTCAGTACAGCAGTGAACATCGAAATGTTTTTAGAATCCGCACATGGTTTTCTCGAACCGATGCAGTTACTAGCAGAAACGAGATGAACCACGTCCCGTTTTAGCTCTGTCATGCTGAGCTGATAGCAACAGCGTACGTTTTGTGCCCGGGGTTTCATAAACGTAGAAAGGAGTGCAAAATAAAGCTATCACGGGTGATGTCATACTCTCACTTTCAGGCAAAAGGAAAAATACATATCTTATGCTATCTCCAGATGCAAATGGGAGCCGTCTTGTCTCTGCAGTTTCTCTTCACCGGCACATAGGATGGTAAGACGCGTTGGAAGCTATTAGATCTTTGACACCAATTTGGCATCGCAGCAATCTCTGACAATTTGTGCATTTCGTTGGCAGAGTCAAATGAAAATCTCTCTCTCTCTCTCTCTCTCTCTCTCTCTCTCTCTCTCTCTCTCTCTCTCTCTCTCTCTCTCTCTCTCTCTCTCGTCTTACTCAGATTCTTCTGGCAGGATATTACTGAGCCCCATTGAATGATTGGAGTAGATTATCGGCTCGATGTCCCAGGGTTTTCCTCCCTTGATGTCATTGATAGGGTTTCCCGTGCGTCTTGCTTCGCAGTCTCTCAAGACGTCCTTTGTATGTAAAAGAACATTAATAAGAACGGTGCCAACTGATGCTTTAGGAATGTCGCAGAGCGGGAATCGACACAACATGATAGTGTGTTGAGAATACTGCCTTAGCCGAGCGTCAAACTCAATAACCGTCCTGTGTTGAACCGAGCGAAATGTCTGTTGGCCGAATTCCAGCAAGCATACTTTGACTGTGAACCGCCTTCAAGACATACGATACCGCTCGTCGATTCTGAATCATGCCCTCTGTGTTTTTCTGGACCCCCAAATCAGCTCCGTCATAATTGTTTTTTGCTTAAGGGGGTATAAGCACAAACCTCCCGGTGACAAACGTCATCCAAGTTTTCCAGCCAGGATAACCTAAAGCAAAACGGAGCGGATGTTATCAGTTTTGCAAACCTTTGGGCTGTGTAAGAACGAATGGAAGTGTGAGTTTTCAGCATCCATCTTTAAATCCAATAGGGCGACGGTGACAGAAATGTTACCATTGATTTTCTCGTGTGTCGGAATGATTTCAAATCCAACTGGGGCAAGAAGATCGCCAGTTATGCAAAATAAAAATGAAAATCGTACCTCCCCCAAATGTAGTATGTTCCTCGTTCTCCGGGAGACTTGGTGAGCACAAGTGGGTGGGGGTCAAAAAGAGAAACATTGAGGGGAAATTGTCTTGCTTGAGCCCGTTAGTTGATATATGTGTGTAAAGTAGGGTTGCCAACCTCCAGGTACTAGCTGGAGATCTCCTGCTATTACAACTGATCTCCAGCCGACAGAGATCAGTTCCCTGGAGAAAATGGCCACTTTGGCAATTGGACTCTATGGCATTGAAGTCCCTCCCTTCCCCAAACCCCGCCCTCCTCAGGCTCCACCCCCAAAACCTCCCTCTGGTGGCGAAGAAGGACCTGGCAACCCTAGTGTTAAGTGCGATCGAGTTGCTGACTTATGGCAATCTCAGCAAGGGGATTTCAAGGCAATTGACTGAGCAGAGGTGGTTTGCCATTGCCATCCTCTGCAGAGTCTTCCTTTGGCAGATTATGAGAGGGAGAGCAGGAAGGGTTGCACCAGCGTTTTGGCTCTCATGGCCCTTACTTACATGCCAAAGGGCAATGCCGATCACCACTTTGGGGTCAGGAAGCAATTTTCCTCCAGGCCAGATTGGCCATGGATCCAGGAGGGTTTCCCGCCCATCTTCTGGGCATGGAGTTAGGGTCACTGGGAATGTGGGGAGGAGGTAGTGGTGAATTTCCTGCATTTTGCAGGGGGGGACTAGATGACCCTGGTGGTCCCTTCCAGCTCTGCGTAATTTTTGAAGTCTGATGAGATTGGACTGTACTATACCATTGAGCTATACTATGCCATTCCACATCCATACCAGTTGATAGCAGTCTGGAATTAGGGAATGCATGCCCTGAAGCTAGCATAGGCCTGAACTATTCATTTTCTGTTTTAATTCCACCCACTGACAAGCTAAGGGTGGAATATGTAGTCCCCTCCCCTTTCCAGTTTAACCTTACAGAATCATAGAATTGGAAGGGGCCATACAGTTTATCCTTATAGAATCATAGAATTGGAAGGGGCCATACAGGCCATATAGTCCAACCCCCTGCTTAATGCAAGATCAGCCTAGAGCATCCCTGACAAGTGCTTGTCCAGCCTCTGCTTAAAGACTGCCAGGGAGGGGGAGCTCACCCCCTCCCTAGGCAGCTGATTCCACTGCTGAACAACTTTTACTGTAAAAAACCTTTTCCTGATATCCAGCGGGTACCCTTCCTCTCGCTATTTAAACCCGTTATTTCGAGTCCTACCCTCTGCTGCCAACAGGAACCAGCTCCCTGCCCTCCTCTAAGTGACAGCCCTTCAGATACTTAAAGAGAGCAATTGTGTCCCCCCTCAACCTCCTCCTCTCCAGACTAAACATTCCCAGCTCCCTCAGCCTTTCCTCGTAGGGCTCGGTCTCCAGGACCCTGATGATCCTCGTCACTCTCCTCTGCACCCGCTCGATTCTGTCCACAACAGTGCTATGAGTTATGCAGAGAGAATACCACGGGCCCAAGGTCAACCTGCGACCTTCATGGAAGAATAGGGATTGGAACTTGGATCTTCCCAGTTGCCCTGTACCCACTACCTTTAGAGTAACCTTCAGTTAGGATAAAAGAAAAAGCCTTCAATCGTAGCTGGTTGCACACCTTTGCCCCCTCCCCCAGACCCTTCAAGCTGTGATGAGGTCAGAACCCCGAACTGCTGTGCGTTTTCTGGGGATGTGTGCTTTAAGGTGTGCATTTCACTTTCACAAGTCCAAACCCTTCCACAAAGCACAGGGAGGGAGAGGTTAATTGATCCAGGATGCGTTCTAGGCTATTTCATTAGATTTATATCCCGCCCTTTCCTGACTGTACAAATAACATACTATGTAATATACAAACTATAATTAAAAACCTTATTAATTTTAAAGTTCCAGTTGGGGTGGTTGGGCAGGAACCCACACTTCCAGCTCCATAGTTTAGCAGTGCCCCTTAGGGAGGGGAGAAGGACTTCTTCACAGCTTCTTTCTCCACTTCTGTTCCTGATGGGCCCCCAATTTGTAGCTTTGGTGGTGGCGGAGGAAAGTACCATCAAGTCCCAAAGCAAGAGATGAACCAAGGTGGTTCGCCAGTGCCTTCCTCTGCATAGCGACCCTGGTATTCCTTGGTGGTCTCCCATCCAAGTTCTAACCATGGCTGACCCTGCTTAGCTTCCGAGATCTGACGAGATTGGGCTATCCAGGTCAGGGAAATTCTTACTGAAAAGTCAGTAGTGCTGAAGTGGTGTTTTGGGATACAGACATCCCAACTTAGCCTTCGGTTTAATTAGATTACCTTTCTCTTTGTCCTTACTGGAAAGAAGCAAGATAAGGTCAATGTATGGATGGATAGGGGAAAACTGCCAGTTGTAGAAATGTTGGCTCCTACATCCCTATCTTCTGTCCCTTCTGTGGTTTCTTGGGGAATGTTATCTTGCTTACTTGACTCTCTGGGGCCCTTACTTGCTGCCTCAGAAGAATCTTTTGAGGTTAGAATTATAGAACTGGAAGGGACCACCAGGGTCACCTAGTCCAACCCCCAGCACAGTGCAGGAAATTCACAACTACCTCCCCCACCACTCCCCCAGTTGACCCCTACTCCATGCCCAGAAGATGGCCAAGACGCCCCCCCTCTTATCATCCGCCTAAGGTCATAGTATCAGCATTGCTGACAGATGGCCATCTAGCCTCTGCTTAAAAACCTCCAGGGAAGGAGAGCTCACTACCTCCTGATGAAGCCTGTTCTGATTACTAAAGCACATTTAGAATTAGGCATTAGCATGTGCAATTAGGATTTGAGTTTGGGTTCGGGTTCAAGGCGGCTGAGAGTGAAGACAGAAAGGCAGGTGGGCATACTAATATGTGGGAAGTGATGTGAGCGTCTTTTTGCAACATTCTGAGGCATTTATTTTCTGGATTCCGTTTTGCTCCCTGATTTTCAGAATTTAATAATTCCCTTTACTGAGAATTTTACAACAGCAGGGAGGAGAAAGCCAGCAGCAATTGTTCCCTCCCAAGTAGCAAGACAAGAATCGGTTTGGAGTGAACTTCCCGGGGTGTTTTGTAAAATTAACTCCACTGTAAGCCAGAACCGTTTCTTGTACCGTTTCTTCTCCATATGAAAATTTGATGGAATCCCGCGGCTCTTTCTCGTGGTCCGAAAGCATCGAGAATTGCAATTGCTATCTTTTTTAATCGCTTCATTCCAGAGATCCATAGACACTTGGACATAGAAAGACTTACATCTGAGTAAAGTATTGACCTGCTCTGCCCCTGAATCTCTGGCCTTTCTTTCTCCTGCCTCAGTCTTCTCACCTCTGTCCAGAACTGTGCTGCCAAAATCATTCACCTGCCACATCAATCAGCCCCTGTCATAAGAACATACAAACTTAAGAAAGGCCATGCTGGATCTGACCAAGGTCCATCAAGTTCATACAGTGGCCAACCAGGTGCCTCTAGGAAGCCCACAAACAAGACGACTGCAGCAGCACTCTCCTGCCTGTCTTCCACAGCACCTCATATAATAGGCATGCTCCTCTGATCCTGGAGAGAATAGGGATGCATCATAAGAACATAAGAAAAGCCCTGCTGGATCAGACCAAGACCCATCAAGTCCAGCAGTCTGTTCACACAGTGGCCAACAAGGGGCCTCTAGGAAGCCCACAAACAAGAAAGGCTGCAGCGTTATCCTGCCTGTGTTCCACAGCACCTAATATAATAGGCATGCTCCTCTGAGACTGGAGAGAATAGGTATACATCATAAGAACATAAGCAAAATCCGGCTGGATCTGACCAAGGCCCATCAAGTCCAGCAGTCCCCTCTTCCCACAACTCCGCATCAGGACATTTTCCATGGGGCTTCTTCTAAGTGGTTTTATGGGGTCTGCTCCTCAGGGAGTATAAAAAACATAGGGCTGAAGGCTTGGAAGTTGACAACCGGGATGTTTGTATGTCTGATCATCCAAAAAACCCACTGGATAGCTATTGGCAAATCACCTCCACAAACACATCCTACCTTACGAAGCTGTTGTGAAAATGTCCAGCTGCTGTAATCTCCAAGGGAAACATAAGTACAAATAAATACATGGAACAGTCGAGATTTAAACCTTTCCTTCCACCACAGCTCCTTTTTTAAAATTTTAAATCATTTTAAAGTACTGTATTTATGTTGATTTTATTCAGCTAAGGGCTTCCTTTAGAACATTGTTCACATAATGTATAGGTTGAAATAATATTTTTTTTCACGTTAAATTTACTTTGAGTGAGGAGATTTATTCAATGAAAAAAACAATTGCAAATGAATGCAAATGGGATGTTATTGTTTGAAAGCTGTGATGTATTACTACAGGATATTAGAGCATTGGAGAATTTGATTTATCACACCGAATCGTTAATGTGAACGAGTCATAAATTACAGCGCTGGGCCTGCTGCAGGCTGGCTTTTGCCAGGACATCAGACAAACCAAAAGGGAGGCCGTGGTGGCCAGTTTCTCGTCCTCCTACTGGATGTCCTGGCCGATTAGGGTTGCCAACCTCCAGGTACTAGCTGGAGATCACCTGCTATTACAACTGATCGCCAGCCAATCTAGATCAGTTCCCAAGGGGAGAGCGGCCGCTTCGGCAATTGGACTCTATGGCATTGAAGTCCCTCCCTTCCCCAAACCCCGCCCTCCTCAGGCTCCGCCCCAAAAACCTCCCATCGGTGGAAAAGAGGGACCTGGCAACTTTACCTAGTAAGCTTCACGGCGAGGGTTGCCAACATCCAGGTACTAGTACTAAGCCAATACATACTCAGTAGAATTCAATGAACTTGCCCTTATCTGGAGACCATGGCAAACATTAAAGATTGAGCTATTTTTAGCTACATGAATTTTGCGGTTTCCACTGTGACTGCCAAAGAGATTTAATGCTGGCTGAAGAAGCCAGTGTATATTGGTGAAAACACTATACATCCGGAAGGCGTTCCCTGGCTCCGCTCTGAGCTTTGCTGGGCACTTCGTGCCGCGTTCTTGCATATTTCAAACGTTTGATAAGTGGATTTGCAATTTGTGGTCCAATTGAGACTGTTCATTGTTTGAGGCTCACAAGTCCCTTGCCAGTGGACTTCTCTGTTCTCTCTTGTGGACTGCTATTGTTTTGTGTTGTTGTTTTGTGTGGTTTTTGTTTATGTTGTTGAAAAAACATTTGTTTGCACATTCACATTACTGTTATAATGTTTGTATTGTCGTATAATTGTTGAAATACACGAATTGTTGTTCATTGAATTCTGTTGAGTTTACATTGGCTTAGTACTGGTTCTTCTTAGCAACTAACTTAGCAGTACTGTTGATATTTCATAGCCAACCTCCGGGTACTAGCTGAAGATCTCCCGCTATTACAACTGATCTCCAGCCGATAGAGATCCGTTCCCCTGGAGAAAATGGCCACTTTGGCAATTGGACTCTATGGCATTGTCATCCCTTTCCTCCCCAAACCCTTACAATCTCCTTGCCTTCCTCTCCCCACAACGGACACCCTGTGAGGTAGGTGGGGCTGAGAGAGTTCAGAAAGAACTGTGACTAGCTCAAGGTCACCCAGCTGGCTTCATGGGAAGGAGTAGGGAAACCCAACCTGGTTCTCCAGATTAGAGTCCGCCACTCATGTGGAGGAGCAGAGAATCAAACCTGGCTCTCCAGATTAGAGTCCACTTCTCCTAACCACTACACCAAGCTGGAGGGTATGGTATTGCCCTGAGCTCCTTGGAGGGTGGGTGAGATAAAAATGGAAGGAAAACCTATTTTATAAAGAAAACGCAATTTTAAAACGAGAGAAATCTTCTTCTTTTTTATGCCCTGCTTTATTTTCCCGTATTGCATGCATGATTCCTGTGCTGCGTTATGAGTCCCTCCCTGAATTATTACTCAACGACAGTAGAGAAATTAGGATGTAGCCCGGCGGCTTGTTGTGCATCATAACTTTGGCGCGGCAACTGTTAGAGAGCAGAACACTAGGAGCTTATTCAGTCAAGCTCGGCTGAAACCCGCCTCCGAATCACGCCTGAGAGGAATCTCTCCTTTTGAGCCATTTCACACAAGCGCTGGGGGGCGGGGAGGTTCTGATAATTACCTTACATTGGAGTCTTATCTTCTGAAATCATCCTTCTTGGGTCCACCTGCAGCCACTGCTTGCCCCAGCATCCAGCTGCTTTTCAGCCTATGTGTGTGTGTGCGTGTGTGAAGTGCCGTCAAGTTGCTTCCGACTCATGGCGACCCTATGAATCAGTGTCCTCCAAAACATCCTTTCCTTAACAGCCTTGCTCAGGTCTTGCAAACTGAGGGCTGTGGCTTCTTTTATGGAGTCCATCCATCTCTTGTTGGATCTTCCTCTTTTCCTACTGCCTTTAACATTTCCCAGCATGACTGTCTTTTCCAGTGACTCTTGTCTTCTCATAATGTGACCAAAATACGATAGCCTCAGTTTAGTCATTTTAGCTTCTAGGGTCAGTTCAGGCTTGATTTGATCTATAACCCACTGATTTGTTTTTTGGGCAGTCCAGGGTAACCGTAATAGTCTCCTCTAACACCACATTTCAAAGGAATCTACTTTCTTCCTATCAGCTTTTTTCAATGTCCAGCTTTCACACCCATTCATAGTAATAGGGAATACGACGGCATGAATTAACTTGATCTCGGTTGTCAGTGACACTTCCTTACACTTCAGAATAGTTTCTAACTCCTTCATGGCTGCCCTTCCCAGTCTCAACCTCCTTCTGATTTCTTGGTTAAGAACATAAGAACATAAGAAAGGCCCTGCTGCATCAGACCAAGGCCCATCAAGTCCAGCAGTCTGTTCACACAGTGGCCAACCAGGTGCCTCTAAGAAGCCCGCAAACAAGACGACTGCAGCATCGCCATCCTGCCTATCTTCCACAGCACCTAATATAATGGTCATGCTCCTCTGATACTAGAGAGAATAGGTATGCAGCATGACTAGTATCCATTCTAACTAATAGCCATGAATACCCCTCTCCTCCATGAATATGTCCACTCCCCTCTTAAAGCCCTCCAAGCTGGCAGCCATCACCACATCCTGGGGCAGGGAGTTCCACAATTTAACTATGCGTTGTGTGAAAAAATACTTTCTTTTATCTGTTTTGAATCTCTCACCCTCCAGCTTCAGCAGATGACCCCGTGTTCTAGTATTAGGTTGAGGATGGAGCCCTAGATGTATTTTTCCCCAGGTGCATGTGCTTGAGCAGTGGGTCACAGGTAGAGAGCCAGCAGGCATGCATAGAGTCCAATGGCCAAAGCGGCCATTTTCTCCAGGGGAACTGATCTCTATCGGCTGGAGATCAGTTGTAATAGCAGGAGATCTCCAGCTAGTACCTGGAGGTTGGCAACCCTAGTAAATGTTGGGATGTGACATCACCCCATGGGTCAGTAATGGCCCGGTGCATGCACAGGGGACTACCTTTCCCTTTCCCTATCTCTGCAGAGCATTGCACTGTGTAAGAGTTTCAAGTCCGAAGGGCCCTGATTCGTATCTTGCCTGTGCCAGAATCTCACTATAGGTGGCTTGAGGCAAGTCATGTCTTTCTCGGCGTTAGCAGCAATGTCGAGATTTTGGGCTGTCTCCTTCCACTCTGCACAGCTAAATGTGGAACCTTCCTCTGCAAGGTTACAATAAGATAGTGCAGAGTTCATTGAACAGTCGGCCATTTTATTTGTTATGATTTATTGTGGCTTATTAAAGGCAGGAGGAGGGAAGGCAGCATGGTACAGCCCGATGTCGTCAGATCTCGGAAGCTAAGCAGGGTCAGCCCTGGTTGGATGGGAGACCACCAAGGAATACCTTTCCTTTCCTTTTCCTTTCCTTCTATCCCTTAGAAGCTCCTTGATCCATTGATCTTGAGCAGCATATATCTAGTGTTTGAGGGATATAAGGACTGAAACAAATCTTGCCACTGACAATGTAGCCTTGGGGTCCCTATCGCTTAGTAGAAAAGGCATTATGTCAGACACAGAGGCATTAGATTTGTATGTTAAAAGGGAGGAGATATAATGTGATCGAAGTTCCTCGTAAAAGTGGCAGTCCAAAAGGGCATGAGCTAGTGAATCGATAGCGCCAGAAGAGCAAGGACAGGTCCCGTCTGGATATGGTATATTCAAAATTCTGCCCTGCATAACCATAGAGGGGTTAGCATTCAATCTAGCTAAACAGAAGGCTCTAGCACCAAGGAATGCCAGGGTTGCTATGCAGAGGAAGGCACTGGCAAACCACCTTTGTTAGTCTCTTGCCATGAAAACCCCATAAGGGGTCGCCATAAGTCGGCTGCGACTTGATGGGACTTTACACACACACACACACACACACACACACACACACACACACACACACACACACATTAAAGGCAGGGTCTGATATCCCTTTCCCTTGCATTTTTAAAGTGAGTATCTGCAAAATGCGCCAGAAATCGCTACACCGAAGATGTCTCCGACTTTGCATTTGACATTTTCAGAGACACGAATCCGCAATAACGTGTATCCATTATACGTTTTCTGCCTATCGGGGGTGGGGGGGTGGGGAAGTGTTGTGGTTGTATTACAGCTCATCGAAAGGCCTGAAATATTTTCCTTTGCACTGTGGCACATTTTATAAAATATGATGTTTCTTATATTCTAAAATGCCACACTTCCTTTACTTCTTAAAACACTGAGAAGGGACAGAAATGAAAAACTGTTATTTTTGGGGGGAGGGGGATAATGGATTGCACAGGTTTCACATTTTGCTCTGCCTTGCCTTTTTGTTTTATTTGGAGAATTTCTAAAATGAATTTTAAAATTGGCGCATGTTCCGTTTGCCGCAGTGTTGACTTCATTTTCCTCTTCCTCTTCCTCCTCCCTGTATATTGATATATATTAGCATTAGTTCAGGGCACTTGAAGGAAATCCTTTTTGTACTGATCTAGCTGGTGCACATGCATGTTGGATGCTAATGGATAAGAAGAAGAGATGGTTTTTATATGCTGACTTTCTCCACCACTTAAGTAAGAATCAAACCAGCTTACAATCACCTTTCCTTCCCCTCCCCACAACAGACACCCTGTGAGGTAGGTGGGGCTGAGAGAGTGTGACTAGCCCAAGGTCACCCAGCTGGCTTCATGTGGAGGGGAAACCAACCCAGTTCACCAGATTAGCCTCCGCCGCTCATGTGGAGGAGTGGGGAATCAAACCCAGTACTCCAGATCAGAGTCCACCGCTCCAAACCATCGCTCTTAACCACTACACCACACTGGCTCTCCACCTGCTTTACTTAATCTAAGACGAAGAAGATTAGTATTCAATGTTAATCTAAGAGGAAGAACCCCTCTGGATAGCCTCAGGCTAGCCTGATCTCTTAAGACCTCAGAGGATAAGCAGGGTCGGCCCCCTGGTAGTATTTGGGTGGGATATCTCCAAGGTACACCAGGGTTGTGACACAAAGGCGGGCACTGGCAAACCACCTCCAAATGTCTCTTGCCTTGAAACCCCTATGGGATCGCCATAAGTCAGCTGTGACTTGATGGCGCGCGCACACACACACACAAAGGAAGAAAGAAAAGATATACGATATGCTGAAAACTGCACCTCTCTGCTCATGTGCTGTGGTGTAAAGTCTGTGTAGGGCAAGATAAGGGCCAATTACGACAGATTTGGAGCTGCTCCAGCAATAAAATAAGTCAGGACCCCCAAAACTCCAACTTCATAACCACCTCTCTAAAGATGTTCTAGAGAAACGACTTATCACTGAAACCAAAGAAGCAACGCCATTTCAGTTTAATAATTGTGTCTGCCTTTCCACTGACCTCCCTTGGAAATCACTTGTCGGTCTCAAAGTATTATTATTTTAAATAGATGGCAGGTGGTGACAGAATTAAACTGGTGCGGTAAGAGCAGAGCCCCAAGCGATCCAGATGGTTTCGCTACATCTTTAAAGTAGTTCTCGGGGACTTTTCCCGCGAACGAAATCTTCGCGGCAGGAAGCGCTCAGCAGAGAAAAACGTCTGCGCCGGGGGGCTCACAAAGCTCCTCCCTAGTAATGGCCACTGGTGAGAATGTAGTACATTATTCTTCTCCTGCCTGACCTCATCTGAAGTTCTGCCACATTCTTCAAAGTCTTATTCTGAAAAGCTTTTTTGCGGTAATGGTTTCTCCTAGTCTTGGGCAGCCCTGATTTGCTAGGTGCCACCCTGGTGCACTGGAGATTCATTCAGGGTTTGTGACATATTAAACAATTATGGAAAATGCCATCATGTTGCAGCTGACTTATGGTGACTCCATAGGTTTTCATGGCAAAAGACCTTCAGAGGAGGAGGAAAAGGAAGGAGGAGGGGGGAGGAGGAGGAGGAGGAGGAGGAAGAAGAAGGCTCTATTATTCTAGTCTGTGATTCTAATACTTGAGAGGAAATCTCTCTCTTTTTGCGCAATATAGGTATATGACTTTTTTGTTGTTGTTAAGGAACTGCCTTTCAAGTTTTGATGAAGCATAATGTTCAGATTTTGTTAGAGCTCTCAAGTAGCTGAGAAGTGAACAATGGATAGTTAGATATATGATCACAGCAGCAAGAGTGGTTGTTGCCTTTAACTGGAAGCAAGAAAACATCCAGCCATTAAACAATTGGCTAGAGAAATTGACAGAATACGCAGAAATGGCCAAGTTGACAAATATCGTGAACAAAATACCTAGAGCATGAACTAAAGACCTAGAGAAGAAGAAAAGAGCTTAAAGAGCTGGAAAATGTCTTATGAGAAGAAGAAGAAGAAGAAGAAGAAGAAGAAGAAGAAGAAGAAGAAGAAGAAGAAGAGTTGGTTTTTATATGCCAACTTTCTCTACCACTTAAGGAAGAATTGAACCAGCTGAGGGTGCTCTAAGAGAGCTGTGACTAGCCCAAGGTCAGCCCGCTGGCCTCATGTGGAGGAGTGGGGCAACCAACCCGGTTCACCAGATTAGAGTCCACTGCTTATGTGGAGGAGTGGGAAATCGAACCCGGTTCTCCAGATCAGAGTCCACCGCTCCAAACCACCGCTCTTAACCACCACACCATGCTGGCTTCAGTGGAGTTTTCAACCATGCACCATTTTGTGAAGGAAATTGGTTTATTTTTTAATGTATCCTAATAGAGGGAGTAATGAGACAACAAAGTGAAAGAACATTAGGGGAGGGGCCGTGGCTCAATGGTAGAGCCTCTGCTCAGCATGCAGAAGGTCCCAGGTTCAATCCCCGGCACCTCCAGTTAAAGGAACCAGGCAAGTAGGTGATGTGAAAGTCCCCTGCCTGAGACCCTGGAGAGCCGCTGCCGGTCTGAGTAGACAATACTGACTTGGATGGACCGAGGGTCTGATTCAGCATAAGGCAGCTTCATGTGTTCATGTGTTAGTTCAGCAAGCGTCGTCTTTCCACCGACTAGAAATGCAAGCGACAGTTGCCAAGCTTGTTCTTTTGCAAAATGTACGTCCTTTTTTCGTCACAATCAGTTCCGAGCATTGGTGAGTCTATGAGAAGCTCAACCCCTCGCAGATACTGATTTTAAAAGTCTCCTCTCTGAAGCTGAAAGATGTTAAAACCTAAAATAGATGAGCTGATAATGAGCTACTTGCAAGCATTTCATTTCTGTAGGGAATAAATATCTCGGTTTTAATGCTCTGTCAGCTGATAATGATGGAATTCCCCCCCCCCCCCCGGTAGCTGAAAGGACCAAGAGTAAATACTAGATTTTTCTTTGAGCCTGAAATTGCTTTTTACAATACTCTTAATGGAACCCTATAAAACACCAACATGTTTCATGGATATCTCGATTCCACAAACCCTCTCCCCCCATTTAATTAAAACAACATTACACGCTATATATTTCGCGTTGAAATACAGTGCGAGGTTAACATCTATCTGCCCTAATTATTTTCAGAAAGATATTAGAGTTCATAAAATATCTAAACTATATGTGGGAAATGGTAAGAAGCCCACGAACTGCGGCATAATTACGAGGGGAGGTCTTCCGCAGCCCTCCTGAACGTTTGCCAAAGGCTAACCGCCATGTCTCGGGGCTGCGTCAACTAATGTAGTGTTCAGCAGTCCGTACGTTACCCCGTTTTGCTGTCTGACTACAGCCAAGGCAGAAGTCAGGTCAGCGGCGTGCCCGCACAACATCCATCGAAGGCAATTTTTACTTCATAGGGAGCGGATCAGGAAAATTATTCTCGGTCTTTTTTAAAAAAAAGGATTTAAAGCTCTTCCCTAGCGCTTGAACTAATAATCAGGGGGCAAGCTCCTTTCAATCCCTTCAATTGGGGAAAAAAATGATCCCTCATCAGAACGAGAGGTACAAGATTGGCGTCTTTTTTGGGTATTAGTGAACATACGAAGCTGACTTATACTGAATCAGAGCCTTGGTCTGTCCAGGTCAGGTCTACTCAGAAAGGCAGGGGTCTTTCCCATCACCTCCTACCTGGTCCTTTTAACTGGAGATGCTGGGGATTGAACCGGTCACTTTCTGTATGCAAAGCAGTGACTCACCAAGCTGCAGCCTCTCCCTCTCAGCCTGGTGTGGTGGTTAAGAGCGGTGGTTAAGAGCGGTTTCCTCACTCCTGCACATGAAGCCTGCTGGGTGACCATGGGCTAGTCACAGTTCTCTCTGAACTCTCTCAGCCCCACCTACCTCTGTTGTGGAGAGAGGCAGGGAAGGTGCTTGTAAGCCAGTTTGATTCTTCTTGAAAGACAGAGAAAGTCAGCGTATAAAAAAACAACTCTTCTTCTTGTTCTTCTTCTTCATCATCATCATCATCATCTTCGCTAGCATGGTGTAGTGGTTAAGAGTGGCAGACTCTAATCTGGAGAACCGGGTTCGATTCCCCACTCCTCCACGTGAAGCCTGCTGGGTGACCTTGGGCTAGTCACAATTCTCTCAGAACTCTCTCAGCCCCACCTACCTCCCAAGGTGTCTGTTGTAGGGAGAGGAAGGGCAGGAGATTGTAAACCGGTTTGATTCTCCTTAAGAGGTAGAGATGTCGGCATATAAAATCCAACTCTTCTTCTGTTATCAGCACAGGCCTAAATTGGTTGGCTCCGAAGTAAATCCCACTAATAGGACAGTTACTCCCAGGTAATTGCACGTAGTTCAACAGTCAACCTTTTTGCCCCCTCCCATCGCACCAAGACCCAAGCCATGTATCAGATGCAAATAAATCGCACACCTGGCAGCGAACTTCAGAACCACCAGCTGTTCTTTTCCATCTCACCCGTGACAAAACTGATGTGCCTTGTTCACATCTGTCTGGAATACCATTCAAATGTGTGTATGTGTTTTTCACAGATAGAGAGATAGAGAGATAGAGATAGAGATAGACTCTAATGTGGAGAACCAGGTTGGTTCCCCCACTCCTCCACATGAGGAGGGTGACCTTGGGTTAGTCACAGCTCTCTTAGGGCCAGCTGGGTGACCTTGGGCTAGTGACAGCTCTCTTAGAGCTCTCTCAGCCCCACCTACCTCACAAGGTGTCTGTTATGGGGAGGGGAAGGGAAGGTGATTGTAAGCCAGTTTGATTCTTCCTTAAATGGTAGAGAACGTTGGAATATAAAAAACTCTTCTTCTTCTACGTGTGCTTTGGAGTATGTACAGTAATGCCACTGTGTCCCTCTGAGCATATGCAGAGCCCTTCTCCCCCCTACTCTCCCTCTGCCACATCTTGAAAGGAGCAGGAGGGCACCGACCCTGGGGCCTGAAATTATTTTTTTTGCTCCCTGCACTGAGAGAAACCTCCTCCACTCCTTTATAAGACAGATACCGACTGCATCCTGCCCTGAAAAATCTCCCTCCCACTTTATTTTTGCTTTTTGGGTCGGGTTGTTCCGTCTGATAAAAGAGTCCCGGGACCTCAAAAGCTGGCACTGAGCACTCTTGTTCCTGCTCCGATAGGGCAGCCAACTTACAGGTGCGACCTGGAAATTTCCTAGAATTACAGCTGATCTCCAGATGATAGAGATCAGCTTTCCTGGATACAACGGCAACTTTGCTGGGTCGACTCTATGGTATCATAAGAACGTAAGAAGATAAGAAAGGCCATGCTGGATCAGACCAAGGCCCATCAAGTCCAGCAGTCTATTCACACAGTGGCCAACCAGGTGCCTCTAGGAAGCCCACAAACAAGATGACTGCAGCAGCATTACCCTGTCTGCGGTCCACAACACCTAAGATAATAGGCATGCTCCTCTGACCCTGGAGAGAATAGGTGTGCATCATAAGAACATAAGAAAAGCCCTGCTGGATCAGACCGAGGCCCATCAAGTCCAGCTGTCTGTTCACATAGGAGCCAACCAGTTGCCTCCAGGAAGCCCACAAGCAAGACAACTGTAGCAGCATTCTCCTCCCTGTGTTCCACTGCATCTAATATAATGGGCATTCTCCTCTGATACTGTAGAGAATAGGTATGCATCATAAGAACATAAGAAAAGCCCTGCTGTATCAGACCGAGGCCCATCAAGTCTGCTCGCACAGTGGTCAACCAGGTGCCTCTAGGGAGCCCACAGACAAGACGACTGCAGCAGCACCGTCCTGCCTGTGTTCCACAGCACCTAATATAATGGGCATGCTCCTCAGATCCTGGAGAGAATAGGGATTCATCATGACTAGTATCCATTTTGACATTTTTTTTTTTACTATTTTACTATTTTTAAAATATTTTTACCATTTTTCATATCCTCTTCCCAAACTGTGCCCTCCCCAAGCTCCACTCCAAAACCTCTAGGAATTTCCCAGCGTGGAGTTGGCCACTAGATGTTCTGGTCTTCTTCAAACCAGTGGCATTCCAGTGGATCCCTGATGTTCACAGGTTTCATTGCCAGTCTGATCCACGAACCCCACTCCCCAGATTGTCACAGAAATGCTTTCACGTTTTGTGGCTGGGCCTTCTCTCATGTCACTAAATGTTGCGAAATGCTGCTTAAGTGTGTGGCTTCGCAGCTTTGGAAAAACGCAAGGTGCATCAACCGTGAGAGACATGCGCTTGGTTCAGAATGCTGGCCACTCCAGTAATTATGTTTCGTTGGGGCCCGTCAAACCAGGGTCTGAAACCATAGTTTATGGTCGGTTGATTAACCCCAATTGGTCTCAGCAATGATTTCACATGCTGCATGAACCAGACATATCCTGGCATGTTATTCAGACCTGTCCTCTCTACCTACAACGGGGGTGGGGAACATCAGGCCCAGGGGCCATTTAAGGCCCGCAAAATCATTTGGTCTGGCCCTTTGTGGGTCCTGGCAGATCTCTAGCTCAGAAGGATCTAAGACTGGTGATCCGCCCCCTCCCGTGGACAGGAATAGCCTCTATTCAAGGCCAATGTGAGTTTGTTTTGCTGAGAACCTCTGGTTCCCGCCTCAATGGGAGCTGGGTTTGCAGCCCGTGGCTGGAGGCAAGCTGGAGCGCGCGGGGAGTCAAGATGGCCAGCCGGCCAACACGTGCATTTGTGCGTGCTCATGGGGGCTCGTGCCGGTCCCTGTCCCCCCAGCAACAGCTCCCCATTGGTCAGAACACAGGGGTTCTGGGCCAATGGGGGCCATGGGCGGGAGCTGTGGGTAGGCGGGGCTATCCCTCCCACGTTAGTATATAACGGGGAGGATGGCCCGCCCCCAGCTCACTCCATCTTTGCTTTTGACCCACCTGCCCTCCCTAGCTTCAGTCACAACTTGGGCGGATAGGCATGGAGATGTGTCAGTTAGGAGGGAAAGCGGCCGGGAGGGGTCGCTTTCCTAACTCAGGCATGTGGTGGGTGAAAACACCCAGTGGCGATCGTCCTGGTGTCTTCCTGACCCCCCGCACCGGTTGTTCACAGCGGGATCGCAGCTGTTGCCAATTCCAAGTTGTGGCCTATTACCTTCCAATTATCAAATCAATTTTTCTAATGAATTGTGATGTATGTTGTTCTTTAATAAAGTTAAGTTGCATTAAATTGTTTATTAAAGTCTTTACTTGTAACTTTAGCGCGTAGGCGTTCCCTCCCATTTAGCCCTGGGTCTGCAAAAAGAACCTTTTTCCCCCTTGCAGAAGAATCGTTAGCTACGGAGCTGCTAAGACTGCCCAAGAAACTGTGTTAACCCTTTCCCACCCGGGCCGTGGAGAAACGTATTCCCTCTGCACTACAAGAGGGCTGGAAGCAGAAGTAGCGACAATGGAGGGGTTAAAGGGGGCAGGGCCAGAATGCACGGGGGGGGGGAGTTCTTAGCCAGTGTGTCCTCATTTCATCCCTGCAGGCGGAGGTAGCAAAGCCAGCTGTAGAATCCGGCCCTGACCATGCGGAGCAGGAGCAACTCTGGCATGTGGCTGGACAGCTACGCCCTGCTAGTGCAACAGACCATCCTGTGCCACCAGGTGGGCGAGTGCGCCACCGGTTGGATGCCTGCCTGCTTGCCTGCCCCAAGGGGGGGGGATCATCTGGGGCAGCTGCCTGCTTGGGGCTTGTTTGGATAATTTTTAAGTTGATAATTTTGTATGGCCTGCGGATGATGTTATAAATATCCAAATGGCCCTTGGCGGAAAAAAGGTTCCCCACCCCTGCAATAAGTCATATGTGACATGAAGGCAAAAAAACTGGTTCTTCAGTGGCTAATACCAAGCCAAACCGGCCTACCCCATCAGAAGACAAACGATAAATAACCCATTTCATGTTTCCTTAATACTTCTTAATTTTTACATTCTTCGTGTGGAATACGTCCCTCAAACAGCTCGACATACTTTATGATTCCCTGGGATAATAAACACAATCACACTCTTTTTATACGATATTTTTAATCAATGAAACAGCCTCAGTAGAGGCTTGAAGAAGTGCTTATAAATCAATTAAGTATCTCTTTTTTCTAGTGCTATAAAGGTCAGATGTCAAAGCACTGTTCTCTTGTATGCTCTCAGAGTCGCAATGTCTTCACAGCTCCACTTCTACCCTTTATTCACTGGGAATCCACTGAGAACAAATAACGTGTAACAGAATACCAATGGAGTCCTAACCACACTTAACCCTTCTAAAGCGACTGACTTCAATGGATTTAGGATGGCACCGTTATCACTCATCTTGCTTAAATGCTTTTGATAATATTTCATATTTTGGGCCTTTGGGTCAAATTAACGTTGAAATGCTTTGTCCTTTCACAGGTTTCAATGACTATCTTCGCTATATTGTTATCTGAAACACTAAACATTTAGAAGATCTTTTCAAAACGGGCAAAAAGCTGCCGAGAACTTTATCTCTAGGGGACACACGGTGCCATCCTACGAACACTTTCCCGAGAGGAAACCCCACTGCATAGACCCAACTAGGATTCTGAGTGCATCTGCTCAGGATGGTACTGTCAGTATTTTTTCAAGATTACAGCAGAAAGCTGTTTTGAGAGCCAACGTGGTGTAGTGGTTAAGAGCAGTGGTTTGGAACAGCGGACTCTAATCTAGAGCAAAGCTTCTTAAACTGTGGGTCGCAACCCCGTATGGGGTCGCATAACTGAATGTGGGGGTCATGAAAAAAAATCAGACAGGGGAGGGACTTCAGTGCCGTAGAGTCCAGTTGCCAAAGAGGGCATTTTCTCCAGGGGAACTGATCTCTATTGGCTGGAGATCGGTTGTAATAGCAGGAGATCTCCAGCCACTACCTGGAGGCTGGCAACACTGCCTACTACCCAGTTCTTCTAACTGGAAGTGCCAGGGATTGAGCCTGGGGCCTTCTGCATGCCAAGCAGAGGCTCTACAAACTGAGCCACACATGAAAATATGATAAAGAGGGAGAGGCTGATAATGAGAAAGGGGGAAAAAATCCCCCTGTCCAGAATTAAAATATACACACCCCCTCTCTACTCGATGAACCAGAAAAAAGAGGGTAATCTCATCGTAATTGACAATAACTCTTTTTACCCCTCCACCCATCTTGATTTCCTACCGCCAAGTCTCGGTTTCTCAGTTTCTGGTCACTCTGAAAAAAATTCGGCATTTCCTCGATCCCGGTCAGAAAAAAGAGGGGCTTCTCTTCGGACCTCCCCCCTGTCCTTTGCTAAGCTTCTGAAGCCAGTTGATTCAGGGTAGCTCTGAAGGGTTAGAGAGGGATTTTGAAAGGAGGAAAAACGGGTTTTGTAAAACGGAAGCTTTTTTTAGTCGAGTCTGAAAGGAGGCTACAAATCCAGGAGGCGAGCCACCAACAAAGGAAATGTTTTTTTGCTTCCTCCGCAGAGTTTTATATGTGCTGCGGTGTGTTGTGTTGTAGATCTATGAGAACAACAAAAAAAGGGGGAGAACCTAATAGAACTCAACCAAAATGTTGAATCCAAACCGAAGAGGTTGAGTTAGAAAATATTATAATTGCAAATATATAAATTTTAATATGGTGCACAGAAAAGTTAAAAACATAAGGTTTATATCATGGGCGAGTCATTCAGTCAATACATACATGAAACTCATGCACATTTGATGTAAAATCTTACAATGACCAAAGTAGAACCAAATAAGGACCTTGAATGCGTTTCATGTCTGTATTGGCTGTGAATGACTCGCGTATGATGTACATGCATGAGACCCAGCATGGTGTAGCATTTAGAGCGTCGGATGATTATCCGGGAGACTTAGGTTCGAATCCCCACTCTGCCATGGAAGCTGGCTGGGTGACCATGGGCCAGTCACACACTCTCAGCCTCATCTACCTCGCAGGGTTGTTGGGAGGGTAACATGGAGGAGAGGAGATTGATGGAAGCCAGTTTCGGGGTCCCCATTGTGGAGAAAAGTGGGATATGAAGGCTTAGGAGGCGCTGTGCCTGCTGGTGATTTCCCTTCTGGACACCAGCGTTCGCAATAATTGAGGATTTGATTTGTTGAGAACTCTGTGAATGCTAGGAGATATAAAGCTATATAATGCAATGCCTGTGCAAACACACACACACACACACACACACACACACACACACATATATATAGTGAAGACTTGAAACGACTACTGCTGAAAGTTAAAAGAGAAAGTGCCAAAGCAGGACTACAGCTGAACATCAAGAAGACAAAAGTAATGACTACCGGAGAATTACACAACTTTAAGGTTGACAATGAGGAAATTGAAATTGTTGAAGACTTTCTATTCCTTGGCTCCATCATCAACCAAAAGGGAAACTTCAGCCAAGAAATCAGGAGGAGACTGAGAGACTGGGAAGGGCAGCCATGAAGGAGCTAGAAAAGATTCTGAAGTGTAAGGATGTGTCCCTGGCCACCAAGATCAAGTTAATTAATGCCATCGTATTCCCTATTAATATGTATGGGTGTGAAAGCTGAACAATGAAGAAAGCTGATAGGAAGAAAGTAGACTCCTTTGAAATGTGGTGTTGGAGGAGAGTGTTACGGATACCGTGGACTGCCCAAAAAAATCAAATCAAGCCTGAACTGACCCTAGAAGCTAAAATGACTAAACTGAGGCTAGCGTATTTTGGTCACATTATGAGAAGGCAAGAGTCACTGGAAAAGACAGTCATGCTAGGAAAAGTTGAGGGCAGCAGGAAAAGAGGAAGACCCAACAAGAGACTCTATAAAGGAAGTCACTGCCCTCGATTTTGCAAGATCTGAGCAAGGCTGTTGAGGATGGGGCATTTTGGAGGACATTGATTCATAGGGTCGCCATGAGTCTGAAGCGACTTGACGGCATTTAACACACACACACACACACACACACACACACATATTGGCATGACCACCCAAGGTGTCAGAATTGGAATCTGTGAACACAAGAAATGTAGAATTAGTGGGGAAGGTTCAAGCTCCTCTTGAGAGACTCATTTCTGTTTTAGGAAATGACGGGAAATTATCTTTTTTTAATTCTTTTATGCTTGTTGATGTGTACACATCCTGACATCATAGACAAGGTGTGAGCTGCAGGCCATATTTTAATACACAGCGAATACACATTCCTACACAAACCTCACATAATAAAAGGCTTTTACATATTTTTTTACCTTGTATTACATTAATGAAGATGTCAGGGTGTGTATTATTTAATAATTTTATGTATGACCACTGAGGAAGGCTAGGATAAGGCCGAAACGCATCTGGTCTTAGTTTAGTCGTTGTATAGATATACATCAACTGTGAATGTGTTGTATGTAAATGCTTATTGTTTTTGGTTAGCCTACATTGTAGGCCCTGTGTTTTTAACATAATTGTGCACCATATTAATAAAACAGACCTATTTGTTGATATTTTAATAGTGTTTAGCTCAACCCCTTTGGTTTCGCTCTACTTTCAGGTTGAGTTTCTTTTCTCCCCCCTTTATTTTCCAGTTGAAGTTTTCAGCATGCGAGATTCAGCTCCGTCAGATACTGAGACAGGGAGGTTTTTTTTAACTTGCACTTTAAAAATGAAGGTAGCTGTTGGCTTGAATGACAATCTGGACTGGATAGTTGCTTTGTGAGCATTAACTTGCCCTGGGTAGAATATTCTGTTGGTCTTTGTATCATACTCACCGGCGTCATTACTATAAAATACGGTAGCGTTCTTGGTCAGGGAATCTTACTTTATGCTCTTTTTTTCCTGATCCGTAGATGAATCTGTTATTTTAAATATTTTTTAAAGTATATTTTGATTTTATGTCATTAGGACAGATTTGTTTGTAAGGTATTTTAAATATTATAAGGTGGTCACTTGGTTGAGTATAGATAGTGTTGCTAGGCCCCTTTCGCCACCGGGAGGAGGATTTTTGGGCGGAGCCTAAGAGGGTGGGGTTTGGGGAGTGGAGGGACTTCAATGCCATAGAGTCTAATTGCCAAGGTGGCCATTTTCTCCAGGAGAATTGATCTCTTTTGGCTGGAGATCAGTTGTGATAGCAGGAGATCTCCAGCTAGTACCTGGAGTATTGAACACTGTAAGTCCCATTAAATTTAGTGCGAATTGTGTGTGTGTGTAAAGTACCATCAATTTGCAGCCGACTTATAGAGACCCCTTGTGGGGTTTTCAAGGCAAGCGATTGAGCAGAGGTGGTTTGCCATCGCCTTCCTCTCTAGAGTCTTCCTTGGATGTCTCCCTACCAAGAACCAAACCCGCTTAGCTTCGGAGATGAAGAAGAAGAGTTGGTTTTAATATGCCGACTTTCTCTGCCACTTAAGGGAGACTCAAACCGGCTTACAATCACCTTCCCTTCCCCTCCCCACAACAAACACCCAGTGAGGTAGGTGGGGCTGAGAGAGTGTGACTAGCCCAAGATCACCCAGCTGACTTCGTGTGTAGGAGTGGGGAAACCAGCCCGGTTCACCAGATGAGCCTCCGCCGCTCATGTGGAGGAGTGGGGAATCACACCCGGTTCTCCAGATCAGAGTCCACCGCTCCAAACCACCATTCTTAACCACTGCACCACGCTGGCTCTCAAGATCAGGCTATTCAATACCATGCCACACTTTTGTGGGAGATACTTGTGAGCAAAAATGCTTAGGATGTGCTGCATGTGTTTCTGCTAGCATTAGCTGTCTTTAAAACTGGATAGATGTTTTCTAGAATATTTTCATCATGGCTTAATTCCTAACTCCTCCATCCTACTCAGGTTCTCTGAAGGAGGCGGCTTAGAAATGGTCTCAGTTACTACTAATAAATAAATGCGTACTGAGCCTGAACAGGTATCTTTGTATGCAAACAGACTCGGTCCAGACCTTCAGCCGAACACACAGAGGTTGGGGTCAGAGACAGCCGTTGGCGCCTTGCTCCTCCTTCCAAGCATTCACTGCGAGTGGTTCTGCTGCTTGAGCAAGGCTGTGGTCCCTTGGGGTGAAGGGGAAGACGTATTGCTAGGCAACCATGCACATCCTTAGAACTGCATCCGCCCTCAGTAGCTAGCCCTGGATTGAGGTGCAACATCTTGGTGACAGGGAGCAGATGGAAACCTAGCAACCTCTCCCCTTTGGATGTCAGCTTCACCCCGTGCGCTCGGAGAAGATACGTCAGAAGGAATTTAATTTTGTTTGGCGTTTGCCACCGATTTCTCGAGGAAAAGCCCTCCGCTGTTTTTCTTGCGGTTGGTGACCCTCTGAGAGCACAGCGCAACTCGCAGCGAGATCACGAGGCTGATCTCGGATTAAAAAATGGCATTCAGCAAAGGGGCCTCTCATGAGAACTGGGATCCGTCTCTGTAAAGTCTTTCTGAATTTGTCGAAAAACCCAGGACACGATCCGAGTAAAGTTAAGCGCTTTGGAGTCCCTTTGTTTTTGCTTTTTCATTTTTCTTTATTACTTATTGGAACCATTTGGATCCAAAGACCCATCTGGATTCTCTTGGCCATTTTTAACCGTGCTCTGTTAGGAAGTTCTTCCCGTATGTCCAAGGGACATGTATTATTAAATGGACAGCCCAATGAAAAAACAACGCAGTTTAGGCCCTGCTTGAGTGAGTTGTAGGTTCACAGTGAATGGCTGACCCACTTTGCCATCACAATGTGAATGTTCCTGAAGGGATGTTCATTGTCAGATGATAGTCCCCTGTGTTCGGTCTGTCAAGTAGTAGGGTTGCCAGGTCCCTCTTCGCCACTGGCAGGTGGGTTTTGGGGCGGAGCCTAAGGGGGGGCGGGGTTTGGGGAAAGGAGGGAATTCAATGCCATAGAGTCCAATTGCCAAATGGCCCTTTTCTCCAGGGGAACTGATTTTTATCGGCTGGAGATCAGTTGTACTAGCAGGAGATCTCCAGCCAGTACCTGGAGGTTGTCTTCATAGATGAGTGATGAGGGAGACGATCGTTTCTTTTCTTCTTCAGCCCCATTTTAAATTGGAGTCATTTCATATGCATATTTCCATGTCAATTTTTTTTTTAATATTCTTGGAAGTTACCTTTTGTATCCCTTTGGGAATGGTTGAATTCGTCTGTGCAACTATGTTTTTGATTTGATGTATCCTGGATTGGAACCTAATATTTGTCAGTAAACATAAGTTCAGTCTTTCATCCCTATGGGAGATTCCAAGAATATTAAAAAAAAAATTGACATGGAAATATGCATATGAAATGACTCCAATTTAAAACGGGGCTGAAGAAGAAAAGAAACGATCGTCTCCCTCTTCACTCATCTATGAAGACTTCTTTCCAGTTCTACTTACTTTGAACTTTTGAATATGTGTACCTTCGGGACTATTTAGATATAGTTGTACATATATTAATGTTGTTTGTGTCTATTAGTCACCTTATGCACTTTAATATATCTTGTTTATCATAGAGCTACTTTAATTTATTTCAGCCGTGCCTGTGCTTACTTCCTAACCTTTGGTAATAGTACAGGGGTGTTAATTTTGGTTGCTTAGTGCCTGGAGGTTGGCAACCCTAGTCAAGTAGCCGGTAGAGCTTGGAAAAGGAACCTCATCAGGCTGAACCTCATCTCTTTCTCTCTCTCTGGAGTGGATTTGCTGCCCTAACGGTGCCTCTGCGCCTCCATCTCCGCCCTCTTTTTAAATAAAATTTTATTTTTGAAGATAAACAAGCCAACAGACATGCAGACATCGAAACATAAACAATCATAATATTCCGATATATGTGGAGTTTACGATTTAAAATTACATTTCAGTTATTAACTTCTTTGAACTATTTTTAAAATTACATTTCAATTATTAACTTCTTTGAATCGCATTACTCTTTGTTCTCAGTATATTTTTCACATCTGATAACATATGTATTATTAAACATACGTTTCTTAAATCTTTCTTACTCCGTTTTATTTTAATTTAATTCTATTCTTAATTTTTAGCTATATGATTAAAAAATAACATTCAATTTTTCCTGGAATTCTGAAAATTATGAATGGGGTTTTAGATTTGTTTTGTTTTTTAAAGGATACATCTCAGCTCTTTTTGGGCAAAAACGCAAGGTCGCTTTAGCCTCCTTTATTCCCTGTTTCAGCCAGGATTCAGCCAGGATTGAACGCCCGTTCAGTGAAAACACATGCATCCAATCCTGGCTGAATCCTGGCTGAAACAGGGAATAAAGGAGGCAAAAGCGACCATGCTTTTTCACCCTTTGTGTACTTGTGAAGAAAGCAAATATTAGAAAACCCCGCCAGGCTCCATTGCAAAGGAAACCAACCCATATAAGAAGAAGAAGAGCTGGCTTTTATACCCCGCTTTTCTCTACCTTTAAGAAGTCTCAAAGCGGCTTACAATCAACTCCCCCCCCCCCAAACAGGCACCTTGTGAGGCAGGTGGGGCTGAGAGAGTTCAGAGAGAACTGTGACTAGCCCAAGGTCACCCAGCAGGTTTCATGTGGAGGAGCGGGGAAACCAACCCGATTCACCAGGTTAGAGTCCAATGCTCATGTGGAGGAGTGGGGGGAATCAAACTCGGTTCTCCAGATTAGAGTCCGCCACTCTTACCTGCTACGCCATACTGGCTGGTTGTACTCACCCGCTCAGAGAGGAGAGCCTTACTAATATTGTTCTGAGGGAAAATGCCCTGACCTGGATGGCCCAGGCTAGCCTGATCTCGTCAGATCTCAGAAGCTAAGCAGGGTCGGCCCTGATTAGTATTTGGATGGGAGACCACCAAGAAAGTCCATGGTCCCTACATAGAGGTAGGCAATGGCAAACCACCTAGCTTAATCTCTTGCCTTGGAAAACCCTACTGGGTTGGCTGCAGCTTGACGTTACTTTAATCCGCCAAGGGAAATTAGAGAGAGTTGCTCTCAACCTGTGCATGGAGAATGTGTCCATCAATAGCTTGTAACTAGGGTTGCCAACCTCCAGGTACTAGCTGGAGATCTCCTGCTATTACAACTGATCTCCAGCCGATAGAGATCAGTTCCCCTGGAGAAAATGGCTGCTTTGGCACTTGGGCTCTATGCCATTGAAGTCCCTCCCCTCCCCAAACCCCACCCTCCTCAGGCTCCGCCACAAAAACCTCCCACCGGTGGTAAAGAGGGACCTGGCGACCCTACTTGTAACCATGAACACTAAATGGAACCTCCCGTGTTCAAAGGCAGTCCTCTGAACTTTGAACCCCTCTTGCTGTGGGTGGGGGCATGTAATTCGTGACTGGCTGATCTGTTAAACGTGGGAGAGCCAGCGTGGTGTAGTGGTGAAGAGCGGTGGTTTGGAGCTGTGGACTCCCCATTTCCCCACATGAGCGGGTTGGATTCCCCATTTCTCCACATGAGCGGCGGAGGCTAATCTGTTAAACTGGATTTGTTTCCCCGCTCCTACACATGAAGCCAGCTGGGTGACCTTGGGCTAGTCACACCCTCTCAGCCCTACCCACCTCACAGGGGGTCTGTTGCGGAGATGGGAAGGTGATTGTATGCTGGTTTGATTCTTCCTTAAGTGGTAGAGAAAGTTGGCATATAAAAGCCAACTCTTCTTCTTCTTCTTCTTTCTTCTTCTCCTCCTCCTTCTCCTCCTCCTCCTCCTCCTCCTCCTCCTCCTCCTCCTTCTTCTTCTTCTTCTTCTTCTTCTTCTTCTTCTTCTTCTTCTTCTTCTTCTTCTTCTTCTTCTTCTACCTTCTCCCCCTCCTCCTCCCCTGGTCGGAAAGAAGAGTGTTGAGTGAAGTGAAACATTGGTCTGATTCATCAAAGTTCATTTGCTGTTGAATATGCTGGATTTGCATGTGGACTTGGGGCGGGTGGGGGGTTGGCTGGCTTTTACAAAGACCGATACCCCCATCCCATGTCAGGGGGCCAGTCTGCCGTGTTTGCGAAGCTCCGTCGCCGAGCCAAAAGTGCCACTTCCGTTTTGCTGATGCGCTATTATTTGGACCATGAAATTTTCAGCACAGCTCATTAGCGTCGAACGAGGATAAAATAAGGTGGAGGGACCGTTGACAATAGTGATTAAAACTTATCACAGAGGTTCTATAATTGGTACCTCAGCTGAGAGTAAAAAGTTCTCCAAATTGGTTGTAGAACATGCTTGTTTCTAACAAGCTGACAAAGATTTATGGATCCTTTTTTTTCTAATTTTCATTCGTCCCCAAGGCAATATCTTTTCCCCCCCTAATAATGATAAGAAACAATATTAATGACACGATGCATTCTGCAGAGGGTATGAGCTGGAAGTACACGGCAAGTATGGATTTATTCAGGCTGCAGAGGAGACAGCTGGCTTTGGAAGGGTTTTTTTTTCATGCTTGTAAAAATGCATGTTGAATGTTGATTTTAAGTGACCTACAGTTGCCTCTAAGTGATCGACATGACTTCAATGGATTTAGAAGGGTGTGACTCTGCTTAGGATTGGACTCTTAGGATTCCCCACTCCTCCACATGAGCCGTGGATGCTAATCTGGTGAACCGGGTTGGTTTCCCCACTCCTACGCACGAAGCCAGCTGGGTGACCTTGGGCTAGTCACAGCTCTCTTTGGGCTCTCTCAGCCACACCTGCCTCACAGGGTGTCTGTTGTGGGGAGGGAAGAGAAAGTGATTGTAAGGCGGTTTGATTCTTCCTTAAGTGGTAGAGAAAGTCGGCATATAAAAACCAACTCTTCTTCTTCTTCTGAATTGGAACAGCCCAAGCACTTTCTTACTGCCTTGGTTTGAATCAGACCTTTGAGAACCTTATCGGATCTAAGTGATCGACATGACTTCAATGGATTTAGAAGGGTGTGACTCTGCTTAGGATTGGACTCTCCTTAAGATAGAAGAGCCAGCATGGTGTAGTGGGTTAAGAGCAGTGGTTTGGAGCGGTGGAATCTGATCTAGAGAACCGGGTTCGATTCCCCACTCCTCCACATGAGCAGCAGAGGCTCATTTGGTGAACCGGCTTAGTTTCCCCACTCCTCCTCATGAAGCCAGCTGGGTGTCCTTGGGCTAGTCACAGTTCTCTTATAGCTCTAGTTTTGAATTTTATAGATGAACCCACAACAAAATTTCTACTTAATGAATTCCCCCCCAAAATTCCTGTTTTTTACATCTTACCAAAAATAAGAACATAAGAAAGGCCCTGCTGGATCAGACCAAGGCCCATCAAGTCCACCAGTCTGTTCACACCTCCAAGCTGGCAGCCATCACCACGTCCTGGGGCAGGGAGTTCCACAATTTAACTACTGTATGCGTTGTGTGAAAAAAATACTTCCTTTTATCTGTTTTGAATCTCTCGCCTTCCAGCTTTAGCAGATGACCCCATGTTCTAGTATTATGGGAGAGGGAGACAAAAAAGCATTTCCCCCCCTCTAGACATTCTATAATATCAGACAGTCGGTCTTAGAACCATTAGCACAATACTGTGCATTGCAATTACATATGGTTTTCTCCAACAGTGTAACTCCCTTCGGATGTTAGCATGGTTTGACAGCGTGGTTTCTATTTCACTCATATTGGAATAACATGATCATAAGTCCATAGAATCATAGAGTTGGAAGGGACCACCAGGGTCATCTAGTCCAACCCTCTGCACAATGCAGGAAATTCACAACTACCTCCCCCCAAACCCCCAGTGACCCCTTCATGCCCAGAAGATGGCCAAGATGCCCTCCCTCTCATCATCTGCCTAAGATTATAGAATCAGCATTGCTGACAGATGGCCATCTAACCTCTTCTTAAAGACCTCTAGGGAAGGAGAGCTCACCACCTCCCAAAGAAGCCTGTTCCACCGAGGAACCGCTCAAACTGTTAGAAAGTTCTTCGTAGTGTCTAGACATAAACTCTTTTGATTTAATTTCACCCTGTGGTTCTGGTCCGACCTTCTGGGGCAACAGAAAAAAACTTGGCACCCTCCTCTATATGACAGTCCTTCAAGTACTTGAAGATGGTTATCCTATCCCCTCTCAGTCTTCTCCTCTTCTGGCTAAACATACCCAGCTCCTTCAACCTTTCCCCATAGAATCATATGTAAAGTAGCAAGAGATTGATAGGCCAGTTGAATCCAGCCACTGTGGGGTTAATCATTGATAGGGTTGCCAGGTCCCTCTTCGCCACCGGCGGGAGGTTTGGGGGCAGAGCCTGAAGAAAGCGGGGTTTGGGGAGGGGAGGGACTTCAATGCCATAGAGTCCAATGGCCAAAGCGGCCATTTTCTCCAGGGAAACTGATCTCTATCGGCTGGAGATCACTTTCAATAGCAGGAGATCTCCAGCTAGTACCTGGTAAGATAAACACAATTGTTGTTGTTTTTTGATATTGATGTTTATTATTTTGAGCCACGTGCTGCCTCTTTGTACAGTACCTGGAGGTCGGCAACCCTAAGCATTGACCGCAACAGGTGATCGTGTGAAATTGTGAAATTTAAACTCTTCCGGTGCCACAAAATGCTCCCGCTTCTGAAATATTGCTGTCTCGTCAGTTAAACTAATTTCACCCTGCTCTACTCTCTTGCTTCATCATCTCGGACAGTCATAATTACTTTATTGTTTTGTTTTCAGGAAGCGAGGGGAGAAAAATCAATTAAAACGTACTTTGTTCTGGGTATTGTTTTCCACTTTTGTGCCAGCAGATTGTGCCAGGGGTGGACACACACACAGGGTCCTTTTTAAAAGCTAAAGCCAGATGTTTAGTAGGGGTGTGAGAGATTGGGTGGAGGGGGTGTCGTCATATAGTTCCCCTTGCCTTCCCTTCCTAGCAGCTGACGGCTTGGATTTTATGTTTCATGCAGCTGCTGTATTGGGAAGGGAACTGCAGATCCCCCCCACCCCGGTGAAGAAGCTCGCTTCTGTGCTCCTTCTGTGGATGTTTTGACAGTTATGAAAATGTTGAACATGCAGTAGCTATTTCAGTGCTATTTTAAAATATATATATATGTGATGGTTTCGATTTAAAAGAGATCTGTTTCAGTTTTCCCTTTTATGTTATTACAGGATTTACTCAATTTGCTAGACTTATGTTTTTTTCACAGGTTTGCTGTCAAAAATTAAAAAAAGAGGGCGCCGTCTTACATTCTCGTGCAAGTTACAGTTATGTCCAATAATTATTTTTCGTGTGTAACATTTCTAAAGGTGCTATCGTACGTTCAGGGTCATCTTCCTTCTGAATAAGTATGGTACTATTCCCACATATAGCTGTTGATGGGCATTAATGCCAATCGGCATGAGTTTTGCTGGCCTTTAACTGCTTCACAGTTCTTAGAAATCCAGTTTGCAGTGACTTTTAAGGGGGTTTGCTTTTTTGACATGTTGACAGCTTGTGTGTGTGTGTGTGTGTGTGTGTGTGTGTGTTAAGTGCCGTCAAGTTGTTTCCAACTCATGGCGAACCTATGAATCGATGTCCTACAAAGTGTCCTATCCTTAACAGCCTTGCTCAGATCTTGCAAATTGAGGGCTGTGGCTTCCTTTATAGAGTCAATCCATCTCTTGTTGGGTCTTCCTCTTTTCCTGCTGCCTTCAACTTTTCCTAGCATGATGGTCTTTTCCAGTGACTCTTGTCTTCTCATAATATGTCCAAAGTACGACAGCCTCAGTTTAGTCATTTTAGCCTCTAGGGTCAGTTCAGGCTTGATTTGATCTAAAACCCACTGATATGTTTTTTGGGGGGCGGTCCAGGGTATCCGTAACACTCTCTTCCAACACCACATTTCAAAGGAATCCACTTTCTTCCTGTCAGCATGTAGCATATATTTATTTAATTTGCATTTTAAGTTCAGTATCCCATAATCAAAGGGTACATATTTAGCATCGGTTGATATCTGTTTTAACCAAACATGTGAAAAGCTCACCTGTACATTATGGACAGTAATAAAAATCCTCCCACTGGGGGGAAAAACACCCTAAAAACAGCAGCAGTTTGAGAAAGATATGTACTGGTGTTGATAAAATTTAGGAAAATAAGAACTCTGGCCAGTTTTTAACATTATGCTCTGTTTCAACTGTGACCAAAGAACTGTTTCAACTGTGTGCAGAGAACCAATGCAAGGACAGTTGGCTCTTTCTTTGCATGTTTTAGTAATTTTATGGAAAATATCGTTGCGTATCATCACCACCAATTTTATTAATGTTTTCGTCACAGACCTTAACAATGTTCAGATTAAAACCATACAAAATATATAACCCACAACACCCAGAATTACATGAATAAAATTTTTAAAATGTTACAGGCAGTCGCATATATACATATTGTTGCTGATTTAAATGTTATAGTTCCTTTAAAATATTCTTTCTGTGGCAACTCCGGAGCCTAATTTTCAACAAATTTCTTCCTTAACTTAGACACTAAATTCATAATCCATGCCATAGAGTCCAATGGCCAAAGCGGCCATTTTCTCCAGGGGAACTGATCTCTGTCGGCTGGAGGTCAGTTGTAACAGCGGGAGATTTCCAGCTAGCACCTGGAGGTTGGCAACCCTATCAGTACGGGCGGGTCAAAACGCTCCTCCTCCGGCTAACTGAAATGCTCTTATTTTAGGCCAAAACAGAAAAGAGGTTTAACGCTCCTGACATTCAGGATATCTTTCTGGGCACAGCTATGTGGCCCTTGAAGAAATAGTTCTGAGTACATTTCCTGTACAGTCATCTGAAGATGAGATTACTAGAAAGATCTCAGACACTCTTGAGCATTACCTGCATCCTTTTGCCAAAGAGAAGGAGTGATTGCGTGCCGATGACAACGGGTTTGTCCGCACCGTACAATTACATTTCCCTGTAAGTCATCCTTGATTACCTGTTCTTATCAATATGCCTCTTCCACCATTTTAGATACTATCTTTGAAGTTCAGTTGCTAAAAATGCTTACCGCACTGAAGAACTGTGTAAAGAGGGAGGGTATAAAAGTTCAAAACGTATAAAATGAGCGGAGCAGAGACATTTCAGAGAGAGCCATACATTCCTTAGCCCACCTTTTTCGGATGGATGGAAAATGAGAATTTGTTTATTTATTTGAAATATTTGCAAACCCACTTTTCTCCTGACGAATCAGGGCCAAAGGTGGATAGTAACAACCATGTAGTAAAATGCAATAAATATCAAGACATTCAATCCACGTCAAAATAATCCCCAAGGATCAACGCTTGTGTATCTGCAATACCCGTTTGCAGGAGGATTTACCCCATTATTTATTTCATTGTCCACTCTATGTACAGCCCAGGATTAAGTTTCTTGATGGGCTACTAGTGGGTGCAAACCTCCACTCAGAAAAAAAGAGAAAATCATATTCTTGCTGTCTGACTCCAACAAGTATATTTCTCATAGAACATTGTTTGCTCTGGCAGCAAGAAAAATAAGAGCTAAGGTAGTTAGCTCTAGAGCAGAATCCCACAAATGATGTTGGTTTTGCTGGTTCATATCAATGTTAATTCTACTAGATTTTCTTTTCTTTTACCCTACCCTGGGTATATGAGTATATAAAATAGGTATACAAATCAAACATTTACTGATAATAAATCATAAAGAAATTTATTTTGAAATAACTCTTTGGTATACATATAATTTTACCATTTACGAAAGACGAAAGCCAATTTGCAGACTAATGAGTCTGGCGGGGTGAAGAGACCTTTGTGTCAGGGGACCAAGTGGAGACCTACTTCTCTGCCAACGGAAGTGCTTATTCCACTGGTGGAACGGGGCCTTCGTTGTTGTCGTCTTTTTTATCGGCTCGGTGACATCCTCGCTTTATCGGCTCAGTGTTGTCCTCATTTCTATCGGCTCGGTGTTGTCCTCGTTTTTATCGCCCTCACTCATGTTTGATGGGACATGCAAGTCCTCTTAGTATAGAAATGTTTATTTTCTCTCTTGTGGGACAGTGGAAAACAGGAAAAGAGCAGTATTGCGTGACGCGCTGGCTCATTAGCTTCCCTTGCTGGGGACGATTTTTGATTCCCCCTGGATCCTTTAGCCTGTCTTGTATCTGAAGGTCCCATTATAAAGCCTTCAATTTCAAGTTTATACAGGAATCTCAATTTCAGTTCTTGCCTTCCTGTTGCTTGAAGCCTTTCCTGTAAGGTGCTGAATATCTAGAATCTATGTGGTAGCACCTCAACAAGTTTTTCTTTTTTTAAAAAAAAGCACGTGTGTCCTGATTGTCCTAGCAATTAATTCCTTCAAGAAAGCACTCAAGGAATTAATTAATTTTAGCCTTTCACCCTCCTAGAAGTTTTATTGGTTGGCTTTTTTATACTACCTTTGAAGGATTACACCGGAATACCAATATTAATAGCTGTACTTTTAAAAGATGGGAAAACTTCTTTTCAACTTGGGTGTGTGTGTGAACCCAACCAAACACGCTCAAGATATATTATTCTAGAACTGGTTCATGAATGTAAAATATCTCTTGAGAGAGTTTTATCCAGCCAGAAATATTCTCAAATATGCACCATGCAAAGCTGCTTGAGTCTCCATTCGGCATCTGGAAACACCAGTACACAGATTTATTTATTTATCATTAATTTACTTCATGTACGCCCTACCTTTCTCCTCAATGGGGACCCAAAATGGCTTATATTGTTCTCCTCTCCATTTTATTTTCACAACAACTATGTGGGGTAAGTTATTGGCCGCCCTCCTTCAAATGAAAGGGTTTTCCACCAGAGGACCAGGAGGACTGGTCAGCACTTGGTTAGTGGTTCCATCTCCCGTTCAAACTTTCCTTCTTCCCAGGAGGGCATGGAATTCTGATCCAGAGCTATCTGTGTGCGTGTTAAGTGCCGTCAAGTCACTTCTGACTCATGGCGACTCTACGAATCCTCCAAAACGTCCTGTCCTTAACAGCCTTGCTCAGGTCTTGCAAACTGAGCACTGTGGCTTCCTTTGTAAAGTCCATCCATCTCTTGTTGGGTCTTCCTCTTTTCCTGCTGCCCTCAACTTTTCCTAGCATGACTGTCTTTTCCAGTGACTCTTGCCTTCTCATAATGTGACCAAAATACAATAGCCTCAGTTGAGTCATTTTAGCTTCTAGGGCCAGTTCAGGCTTGATTTGATCTAGAACCCACTGATTTGTTGTTGTTTTTTGGCAGTCCACGGTATCCGTAACACTCTCCTCCAACACCACATTTCAAAGGAATCCACTTTCTTCCTATCAGCTTTCTTCAATGTCCAGCTTTCACACCCATACATAGAATAGTGAATACGATGGCATGAATTAACTTGATCTTGGTGGCCAGTGAGACATCCTTACACTTCAGAATCTTTTCTAGCTCCTTCATGACTTCCCTTCCCAGTCTCAATCTCCTTTTCTGCCTTTAAGGAGTCTCAAACCTGCTTACAATTGTCTTCCCTTCCTCTCCCTACAACAGGCACCTTGTACGGTAGGTGGGGCTAAGAGAGTTCGGAGAGAACTGTGACTAGCCCGAGGTCACCCAGCTGGCTTCATGTGGAGGAGTGGGGAAACCAACCCATTCACCACATTAGAGTCTGCCACTCATGTGGAGGAGTGGGAAACGAAACCCGGTTCTCCGGATTAGAGTCCACCGCTCTAACCACTATACTTTGCTGGCTCTCCTGCTCTAACCACTAAAGCATGCTGGCTCTCTGATCAGAGATTTAACGGGTGTTTGTGATTCATGTTACCCATATTTTGTAGCCTGCACCCATACGGTATCGTTTTTTTCCCCTCAGTTCTGCCTCCTTTTTGGCGTATTTAAAAAAAAATTAAATGATGTAGCGCTTTAAATTGTAGCTATATAACTTTTCTCTATACTTAATTTTTCCCCTTCAAATGTTGAACATCACAATGTACTTTTCAATTAATTTCATTTATTTGTTACACATTCCTATTTTTGTTCTTTTACTTTCATCAATGATACACATAATAAATATCCAAACAATAAACAATTGTTTTAAACAATACAGCATAACTTTTTACATTGCAAATGGTTTCATTACTCCACATCCGTTCTTAATGGTTTTTCTTTCCGTCTTCCAAATTACAAATGGCGTTTGTCAGCACTTCAAAGACATCCGTCTTTTTAGATTTTGCAGCGAAGATGATTCAAATGCCAATTTGTGCTTTATTTAGCTGTCTACGTTTTGTATTATCCATTTTGTTTCTGTCTTCTGCAGCTCTTTAAGATTTTCTCTTTAATTTTTTTTATCACTTCTGCTAATGATTTCCATATTTCATCCTTCATCTTTTCTGCCTTCAGGTTTGCGGAAAACATTTTTTGAATTTCTCATATTTGAGGTTCTTTGTTTTTTAATGCTAAGCAATGTATTTGTTTGACAATGCCTCAATCGAGCATACAGTTCCCTGGACCTTTGGAGAAATGTTTGGGTGATGCCCTATTCCTTCTCCCCTTTTGTGGTGTCTAGGCTTGGCATGATGTCAGGCTGATTGCATGATGTCACTTCCAGGGAAAATCTAGAAGTAACATTAGTCCTCTCTAGGAATTGCTGGAAACTCTGTGGTTTTACTATAGAGTTTCTGGCAATTCCTAGAGAAGTGTAGCATCACTTCCAGGTTTTCCTGGAGGTGATGTGACACCACTACCTATGGCTGCGTCCCATGTCCTCAACCCCCTGGTCTCCCGCATGCCTGGCAACCCTACCTGTGCTCCTCTTTCTCCTAACATTGTTTTCTCTCTCATCAGATTGATATATTATGTTATTTTTCAACTTTTTAACATTAACTTGTTTGGTATTGGGTATACATAACAGCTTACGTTCATATTTATTTTATTTATTCGTTGACGTATATCCCACTTTTCCTTGTGGCGCAAATCAAAATTTAAAGCATACGGAATATAATAATAATAAAAAAATAATAACCTCACAACCCCCTAATTATATATCTTATTCTAGTCCTTTCTTATTTCCCCTTTTCCTTCCTGCAGGGTATTTGAGAAACCATTTTTAAGGGTATCTTTTATCTAAAAGACATTTTCTTTGTTTAATTCTTCTTTATTCCCCAAGTGAAGGCAGAGACTGACCTTTCCTCAGTGACTTGCAATGCAGTCCTGAGATGCCCTTCTACGTCGGTTGAAGTCAGCAGACCTAGAAAGGCGTAACTTGTTAGAATTGCGGTGTTGATTTTGTTTTCTGTGCACGCGGTGAGGAAGGTTGGCACAGTTTTCCTGTGGGTTTCTGAGGCTGTTCCCACTCATTGTGCTCCTGTTCACCTCAGGATTCTTGATGCCTGAGCTCATTTTAAAAAGGATATATTTATTTTTAGTTTATATCCCATTCATAAAATGCCATGAAATACAATAGAGTCCAAATATGATCTGTCAGGGTTGGGCCAACCCTGACAAAATCCAATCCAAGAATTATCATATAACTAATCAGGAACATCCTATAATTCAAACAGTGTCCATCTAATACAGTGGTTCCCAAAATTTTCGGGCCACCGCCCCCTTGGTTCCACAAACTCAACCCCAGCGTCCCCTACTCTATCCAACAACACAGTTGAAGGGGCCCACCTCTAGCACCCCCCTGCTACCCCCTTGCCTCTTAGTGCCCACTAGGTAATCCCACCGCCCCCCAGGGGGTGGTACTGCCCACTTTGGGAACCACTGATTTAATACGTAAATCAGTTTTGATGTATTGGCACGTGATTGGTCAGTCGACCGTATTAATAAATTTGAATTTGAATATGTACCGTATATACTCGGGTATAAGCCGACCCGAGTATAAGCCGACCCCCCAAATTTGAGGCCAGAAAAGGGAATTTCTTATTGACCCGCGTATAAGCCGAGGGTCAATAAGAAATTCCCTTTACCGGCAATGCTGCGCTCTAAAATGCCGGCCGCCATTTTAGAGTGCAGGGCCCTGCCCCAGGTCGCCCTCCCGCCGCCTCCCAGGCCCTCCCGACCCACCCCACCCCACCCCCAGTGCCATCCAAGGGGGGGAGGGGGAAGAGCCCCTGAACCCCCTACTTACCGGGAGACGCGGCGAATCGGCGGCGTGGCCTTCCTGGGCCGGCAGGAGGCCTTTCCAGGCCCCTGCCGGCCGGAGGAAGGCGCTTGGGCGCGTGGGTGGCGGCGGCGCAGCCGGCAGGGGCCTCCTGCCGGCCCAGGAAGGTCCCTGCCGGCAGAAGAAAGGCGCCCGGGCGCCTGGGTGGCGGCGGAGCAGCCGGCAGGAACCTCCTGCCGGCCCCTCCAGGCCCCTGCCGGCAGGAGAAAGGCTCCCGGGCGAGGCTGCGAGTGGTAAGTTCCTCCCTCCCTCCTCCCTCCTCCCTCCTCCCTCCTCCCCCCTCCCCTCTCCTACCGTATTGACCCGTGTATAAGCCGAGTTCGGCTTTTTCAGCCCTTTTTTTGGGCTGAAAAACTCGGCTTATACACGAGTATATTCGGTAAATCAGTTCATCATTAACTACTAAATCCATTCAGTCCCTTCAACGTTTTATTCTTAAAAACAGCATCCAACTTTTTAAATCACTGTGTTCATTTTATACTCCCCACAGGTGCTCCCCTCTGCCAATCAAGATGGTATTTCCATTTTGATGAAAACTTTCAAATTAAAACATCTATTCTAACAGATTACATACTGATTAATAATAGAATGTTCTTTTTTATTTCTCCTTTCCCTTCCTTCATGGAACCTTTCCAGGTATATGAGTTTAACCGTATAACAGTGTTCAAAAGAAGGGGCTGTGGCTCAGTGGTAGAGCAACTGCTTGGCATGCAGAAGGTCCCAGGTTCAATCCGTGACATCTCCATTTAAAGGGACAAGGCAAGTAGGTGATGTGAAAGACCTCTACCTGAGACCCTGGAGAGCTGCTGCCGGTCTGAGTAGACAATACTGACTTTGATGGGTCAGATTCAGTCGAAGGCAGCTTCATGTGTTCATGTGTCCATGCGTCATTATGCAGATTGGATGTTAAGTGCATAATCTCCAATTGTTCACAGGTAAACCCAGGGGTGCTCTAGTGTATAAGAACATAAGTAAGGCCCTGCTGGATCAGACCAAGGCCCATCAAGTCCAGCAGTCTGTTCACACAGTGGCCAACCAGGTGCCTCTAGGAAGCCCGCAAACAAGACGACTGCAGCAATATTATCCTGCCTGTGTCCCACCGCACCCAAAATAATAGGCATGCTCCTCTGATACTAGAGAGAATAGGTATGCAGCATGACTAGTATCCATTCTAACTAATAGCCATGAATACCCCTCTCCTCCATGAATATGTCCACTCCCCCTCTTAAAGCCCTCCAATTGGTGTGTGATTGGATGTGGCCATGGCCATGGGCGGAGCCTGGCAACATGGTATGGTAGACGATGACGGTAACAACATGGCCTGGGCCCAGCGTGCCACAAGGAAAAGGCAAGAACCAAAACTGCTGTCACATACCTGTCTCCAGATGACAAACCCAATGAGGCAATGGAAATACAGTATAGCTACCGATGCACTTGGAAAACGTCTGTCCCATTTATACAACTGAAGAACACCGAAACACAGACAGGAGACTGGCCTAAAATCAGTGGATAGGGTGGGTTGTATCCCCGCCCAACCACTCTATTGAGCAAAGTTTATTCATTTATTTATGTATCTATGCATTAAAATATTTATGCCCCACTGTTCCTTTTGGCTCAAGTGTGAAGCCAAAAGTTTGTCTCAGATGGGATAATGGTAATGCAGGCGTGGCTGTGCAAGTTGACTTAAGGTTGTGAGGACATCCCAGTGAATTCGCTACAATCCCCCTTGTTCTGCTCTGTTGTGCAAGTGTGCACGCGTGAGTACTTCAGTGTTAGGGTTGCCGGTGGGAGGGTTTTGGGGCTGACCCTGAGGAAGGCGGGGTTTAGGGAGGGGAGGGACTTCAATGCCATAGAGTCCAATTGCCAAAGCAGCCATTTTCTCTAGGCGAACTGATCTCCGTCGGCTGGAGATCAGTTGTAATAGCAGGAGATCTCCAGCTAGCACCTGGAGGTTGGCGACCCTGTCCAATGTCCTTTCTTTGTTTTTTTTGGAGCTTCCACTCCTTCTTCCCTTTTTAATTTTGGTTTGGGTTTGTGAGTTATTTTTATTCCTTTAGAGGTGACAGGTTGCCATGCTGGTCCAGAAGAAAAAGCCATGGAATGCATTTTATTAAACCCAACCAAATAGCACAAAACTGTGCGAGCTTTTGAGTTCAATGCGGGCATCTGGGGGGAGGTTAGACTAAAATCTCAAGGCCCTTTTTGTATCCTGAATGGAGAATTGGAGAATTCGTCAGTCTTGGAGAAGTTGCCTCCAGGTGCCATTCCTTGGTATCCTCGACTCATGTATCTGTATTATGATCTGTGATATTTCTTTGTTGATACAATTGCACAGATTCCTTCAGTCTATTCTGTACCGCTTTTTCCCTTCGGATTTCCTCCCACACTGTATATCTTCTGTGCCGTTGTCTTTTCCTTTGTGCTGGAGGGGCGGGGGCGGTTATTATAAACTTCTGCTTTCCTAACTTACACTTCACTCCTGCCATCTATTTTTAGTTTGAATACTTTTTTATTCTTTTTCTGATTTTCTTCCCATGTTTAGTTGTTTATCCAGTTCCCCCCCCCCCTCTACTTTCCCTGTCGGATGAAGATTCTGTAGTGATAGCTGAATATAATGAGAGCCAGTGTGGTGTAGTGGTTAAGAGCGGTGGTTTGGAGCCGTTGGAGTCTGATCTGGAGAACCGGGTTCGATTCCCGGCTCCTCCACATCAGCGGCGGAGGCTAATCTGGTGAGCTGGATTTGTTTCCCCGCTCCTCCGCATCAAGCCAGCTGGGTGACCTTGGGCTAGTCACAGCTCTCTCAGCCCCACCTACCTCACAGGGTGTCTGTTGTGGGGAGGGGAAGGTGATTGTAAGCCGGTTGGATTCTTCCTTAAGTTGGCACAGTTTGGGGATGGGAGGGACATCTGCAGGATGTAATGCCATAGAATCCACCCCCCCCCCCTGAATAGGGTTGCCATGTCCCTCTTTGCCACCGGCGGGAGGTTTTGGGAGCGGAGCCTGAAGAGAGCGGGGTTTGGGGAGGGACTTTTATGCCATAGAGTCCAATTGCCAAAGCGGCCATTTTCTCCAGGTGAACTGATCTCTGTTGACTGGAGATCAGTTGTAAAAGCAGGAAATCTCCAGCTAGTGCCTGGAGGTTGGCAACCCTTCCCCTGAAGCTGCCATTTCCTCCCGGGGAACTGACCTCTGTTGTAATTCCAGGAGATGGCAGCCCCGCCACCCAGCAGGCCCCTGAAGGGAAATGGAAAGAGTTGGACCTTGGCACACGCAATTTTTGCTTCCGTGAAGCGCCTCCGTCCACGAGGCCTCGGATCTGACCCGCTGTCCTTTCCTTTGCCTCCCCTTGGCATGCATTTTGTCACCTCTCTTCAGTGCAGAAGAAGGACAGACATGAATAAGGATAAACATACCTTTCCAAGGGGAAAAACAATAATGGTAGGCTCCAAAAACCAAAGGGATGGGCTTGTTTTTAATTATAGCACAACAGGGATTATTTGCAAGTTTAAATCTGGGGAAATGGCTTTTTTTTATTTGGGGGGGTTGGTGCCTTACTGAGATTTATTTTTGAGGGGACTGAGCATTTAATATGCTAAGCCATATTTGGTTTGTTTTATTGGTATTATGACATTTAATTCTGGGGAACCATTTCAGCCGCTTTCTGGGTATGCATTATTTATCAGCCATGGGTGCTGCAGCGTGAGAAGAACGTTTCTCTTATCCCCCCCCCCCCAACAATTTCCATGTTACTGATGCTTTTCAGATCAACTTACAGACCAAAGGGGATTGTATACAGCTTGACATTTTATTCTTGGTTTTGTTATAATTTTTCCCCCCAAAGTGCCATGGAACCAATTTTCTATAGGAACTTTATTCCTCATTATAAAAGTGTTGTTCTAAGTATAGGTTCCTCTCCTCCTCCATTTTAACAAAAAAGCTTTTCTTAAGGAGGCAGCATTCTATTGAGATGCTAGCTTTCCACACATGGGGAGATCATAGAATCAGAGAGTTGGAAGGGACCACCAGGGTCATCTAGTCCAACCCCCTGCACAATGCAGGGAATTCACAACTACCTCCCCCCACACACACCTCCAGTGACCCTTTCTCCATGGCCAGAAGATGGCCAAGATGCCCTCCCTCTCATGATCTGCCTAAGGTCATACAATTAGCATTGTTGACAGATGGCCATCTAACCTCTCCTTAAAAACCTCCAGGGAAGAAGAGCTTACCAGCTCCCGAGGAAGCCTGTTCCACTGAGGAACCGCTCAAACTGTTAGAAAGTTCTTCCTAATGTCTAGACGGAAACTCTTTCGATTTAATTTCAATCTGTTGGTTGTGGTCCGACCTTCTGGGGCAACAGAAAACAACTAGGCACCTTCCTCTATATGACAGCCCTTCAAGTACTTGGAAGATGGTTCTCATAGCACCTCTCAGTCTTCTCCTCTTCAGGCTAAACATACCCAGCTCCTTCAACCTTTCCTCCTAGGACTTGGTCTCCAGACCCCTCACCATCTTGGTTGCCCTCCTCTGGACATGTTCCAGCTTGTCTACATCTTTCTGAAATTGCGGTGCCCAAAACTGAATTGTGATGGCGGTGTTGGCATTTTTGAGAGGATTGTACCCCATGGCTGCATGAGGCTTCGGATTATCTCCACACGGTCTGGTTTTCAGTGAAACCCTAAGGTTGCTTTCCTGAGAATAATCACTATGAAATGAAATGGGGTCTTGTGTTCAAATACACCTTCTCAGATATCCGATGGACTTGCACATTCATAACCAAGAGAGAGGTTTCTCTTAATCTTTATGTCCACCAGCAAGCCTTTATTAATTTTACTGTACATTTGTTCCCTGATCACGATATCTTTTTTGGTGTTTATAAAGACATTAGGCCTGCATCTTCTGTAACATTTCATTTGTCAAAAGGAATTCTCATTCAATAGCGGCAAATCTGCTTCTGTTTGCCTGTGGTCTATTAGAAATGAAATGATATCAAATGGTTTCTGAGGTGTAAAAAGGTTAACTCAAGGAGAGTTTGCGAGAAAGCCATCCTAGTGTAAAGCATAAATCTGTTTTACACTTAAACTTCATGTCACCCTGCAGCCAAAAATAGCAATGATCATTAAACCTAATTTGCTCCTTAGCATTAATAGAAATTTATTATATCTTACAGATCTGAAAGACAATTAAACTTAATTTTCGTGTTCGTTCCTATTGAAACGGCTGCCCGACTTTTTGTGTGTGTGTTGGGGGGTGGGGTGGGGGGATAGGGAGGTAGCCTGTTATCAAGATAATTATTTTTACTCCTGTGCAAATTTCTGTACAAATTTGCAAGCACCCTTTGAAAGACTCTTAATTTGATTTTTTCCCCTAACTAGCACGCAGTCTTTTCAAAAAGCTGCAAGAGTGGATTTTTTCTTTTCTTTAACAAATCATATTCCGTTTCTCATAGGCTAGAGGATATGAAGTCCATAAAAAGCTGTATTTTATTATCTAAATAAACCACCATAGGTTTATTTATTCACACTGTTTACATCCCGCCATCTACCTGGTCAGGGCTACCAAAGAGGTTCACCATTGAAACGGCATCATAAAACCGCACCATTAAACCAATTAAAAACCAGTGCTAAAAATACATATCTAAAACAAAATACAGCAAATTAAAACATAAGGCAGGAAGGAATGGAGGAGTGTGTCGTGGTTTATTTTTTTCAGGACTCTTCACCAGAAATATTGTCCACCAGCCCAAATCTCATTGGTGCAAAGGGTTGTCGGGTCCCTCTTTGCCACCGGCGGGAGGTTTTTTTGGGGGGAGCCTGAGGAGGGCGGGTTTTGGGGAGGGGAGGGGCTTCAGTGCCATAGAGTCCAATTCCCAAAGTGGCCATTTTCTTCAGGGGAACTGATCTCTATCAGTTGTAATCGCAGAAGATCTCCAGCTAGTCCCTGGAGGTTACTGGTACCACCGGGAAGATTCTCAGTGCTGGAAATAGAAGGGGATACGGCCGTTTCGAATTCTTCTTCAGTCCCACTTCCAATCAATTCTTAACAAATGATTCTTATATCTATTTTTCAAATCCCCAGCATTATTATTTCATTCGTGCCATTTCCTACATCAGGATAGTTGACTTGTTCTCCATAGGGATACCTACGCCAAGTAGGTTGAAGATCTGTATTTAAAACAAGAGGACATTAAGCTACTTTGGAGTTGTATACAGGAATTCACTGTATTGTATATATTAGTATTAGGATAGTTTTGTTATGTAGGCGGTTGACATTTATTGTCAGAGTGTTTGTTTGTATGCTGTTGTAGCAGTCCCTGGAGGTTGGCAACCCTTGCCATCAGCAGTTTCAAGAGGCAGCTGTTTTCAGGAGACACCTGTCTCCAGCCAGCCAGCCGCTGCCTGCGGTGCATTGCCAAAATATCCCTGTTTTGCATTCCTCTGCTGCAGTCTTTTCTGCCACCTGCTTTGCAGGTGGGCAGTCCTCTGTCCGGCTGCTTTGCTGACATATAAACACCTGAAGCTGCCTTCTACTGAATCAGACCCTGGGTCCATCAAAGTCGCTATCGTCTGTTCAGATCGGCAGCGGCTCTCCAGGATCTCAGGCGGAGGTCTTTCGCGTCACCTACCTGCCTAGTCCCTTTAACTGGAGATGCCGGGGATTGAACCTGGGACCTTCTGCATGCCAAGCAGATGTTCTACCACTGAGCCACTGGCCCCTCCCGTAAGGACCCAGGAAAAAGGAGACTTCACCTCCCCTTAGAACTTAGGTTCCCTGCACAGGGGCGAAAGACTTTCAAGTTTGCAGATTTCCTGTCCAAGTTTTCCCTCAGTCCTCCCTGTAGTAATGGATAAGATAATCACGGACTTAGAACGAAGCGACCATCTTGAATGATGTGGTGGTGCCAGAAGGAAATGTGCACCCTCCTTCTGGGGCCAGAGCACCCCGCTCCTTCACATGAAGCCTGCTGGGTTAGTCACAGTTCTCTTAGATCTCTCTCAGCCCCACCTACCTCACAAGGTGTCTGCTGTGGGGAGGGGAAGGGAAGGTGACTGTAGGCCGGTTCTTCCTTAAGTGGTAAAGAAAGTCGGCATATAAAAACCAACTCTTCTTCTTCTTGTTTTGAATCTCTTCCCGTTTGGGACTCAAGCGGGCCCCGCTGCCTCTGGGGCGTACATTGTCATCTGAGATGGATGTACATCAGAGGTATTTTCTTTGGGAGAAATTATGATTGCTTCTGAAAAAGAACGCTACAGCACAGTGTAAATTGAGAGGTATGATTCTGACATCCCTTGGATGGGAACCAAGGCTGTCACATTGCTGATACTTGAATGCACAGGGAATTATCTGAGGCAGGCTGGCATACTTGGCGAGGAATTTTTTTGACTTTGTGACTTAACCTTGGTATGTGATAAAAAAGATTATGACTTGCTTTCCGAGGCTTTGCCAGCACCATCAACAGCAATCAGTCGCTGGTGCTCTTAGGTGCTTGTGACATTTGGTTTCCTTTGGGAAGTCGGCGCAAAGGGGAGGTCATGGAGACGATAGATAATGGTTGGTTATGCATGGGTACTTTCACTCACGTTCCCCATCGTCTGTCTCGGTTGTTCCTTGCAGTTATGCATGAGTTTTCCCTCCATTCGAGATGACCTCACTGCCAACCCTCACAAATCCCAGACCTTCCCAGACCTCTGTTAACCCGATTCTTCCCTCTCCCCTGAGCTCAATGCGGTGAAATCCCCATGCATGAGGCAAAGCGCGGGACACAGAAGCTTGGTTTCTCTCACAGCAAGCAGACAGCCAATTACAAAGCAGCATGTCAAGGGGGCGGGGATTCAAATACTTCCCGCTTCCTCGGAGTCCTTTCTGAGCAGAAGGCTTTAAAAATTAGGCTTGGGTTTCTCCCCCTTTCCTTTCAAATATTTTTTTTGTTTTTGTTCTTAAAATGCTTTTTTATGTGGTAATTGGGTTTTGGGGGGGACTTTTATCTCACTACAGCCAATTACAAAGCAGCATTTCAAGGGGCGGGGATTCAGATACTTCCTGATTTAAGTTGGGAGACTGCTGGCGCATAGACTCCCGACAGGAAAGTGTGGGTCCAGCGAGCCACAAACCTCAGGTAAAACTCCCATGCATAAACGACCCATGGGTGTTTCCCTCTTTGCACTGGCAGGCTAGAACCAAAGGGAGCAGTTTGCAGGATTCCATTCAATGGATATTTTTTGTGTCCTGCAAAAAGTAAACAAACTAGGTCACACTTGGACCCTCCCAAGAGGGTTGCTATGTTTGGGGAAAGAGATGCTCCCTTTTTTCTTTTTTCTTTTAACAGACAGATGGAAGGCTTACAGTGCAATCCTATGCAAGTTCCTGTGCAATCCTATGCAGGCCCTTTGGGGGGGAAATACTAGAATAACTCTGCATAGGATTGTCTAGTTCTGGAAATTAGGGCTGATGGGGCCAAGAGGTAAGCGGCCCTAATATGAACCAAGTGGCATGCAGAAAGTACCAGGTTCAATCCCCGGCATCTCCAGTTAAAGGGATTAGGCACGTAGGTGATGTGAAAAACCCCTGCCCGAGACCCTGGAGTGCCGCGACTTTGATGGACCAAGGGTCTGATTCAGTATAAGGCAGCTTCAGGTGTTCAGGTGTCAACAAGTGGGGTTAAACACGATTTAATAATACTACAGGCTAACATTAGTACCTTGAAAGTATCTTAATAAAATTGTCATAAATATTTGAGCTCCTCCAATGATATCCTTCACACGTCCCTTGTTGATACACCTGCCTTTGAGTCATTTCAGTCTGGCTTTAGACCAGACTTTGGGACAGAGATGGCTTTGATGGTTCTGCTGGAAGATCTCTAGTTACAACCGGGTCATGGATTCATCCCCTTTGTTCTACTTGATTTACCTTTGCAGCCTTTGGCATCGTTGGCCGTTCTGTTCAGTAGAAACATCTGGAAAACAAGGCGGGTGTGAAGGTGACAGCATTCCAGTGGTTTCTGCTCGATCGGAGTCCGAGAGTGACTTTTGGGGGTGCCAAGTCAACTGCTTGAATTTGTATAAAATGATGCAATAAACGACAATGCGCACCTCTATGTACTGTGTACTACAATCACAAATACAAATCACATAGATCAGCTGAAAGCATGGAATATACACAATCGCGATTCAAGTATGTAAAATTGTAAATATAATGTCTAACAATACAAAGGATCAAAAACTCACCTCGTGTAGCAACTTCATATCAACCAAAATTGGTCATATATACATCACCTATTGGTGTGAAGGCTGGATCATTCAAAATTGGTCCTATGCACACCACTGGGAGGGGCTGTGGCTCAGTGGTAGAGCCTCTGCTTGGCATGCAGAAGGCCCCAGGTTCAATCCTCAGCATCTCCAGTTCAAGGGACTAGGCAAGTAGGTGATGTGAAAGACCTCTGCCTGAGATCCCGGAGAGCCCCTGCTAGTCTGAGTAGACAATACTGACTTTGATGGTCCAAGGGTCTGATTCACTATATGGCAGCTTCATGTTTTCATGTGTTGGGAAGGGGGCATGGCTCAGTGGTAGAGCCTCTGCTTGGCATGCAGAAGGCCCCAGGTTCAATCCCCGGTATCTCCAGTTAAAGGGACTAGGCAAGTAGGTGATGTGAAAGACCCCTGCCTGAGACCCTGGAGAGCCCCTGCTAGTCTGAGTAGACAATACTGACTTTGATGGACCAAAGGTCTGATTCAGTAGAAAGCAGCTTCATGTGTTCATGTATTCCCCTCAGTTCCAAGCTGGTATCCGGTTGGAACTTGGTAACACATCATTTTTGTTATGCTAGCTGCGGGCTACGTTGCAGTAGGAGTTAATATGTACATGTCAGAAGGCAGAAGAAACTGTTAGAAGGAAAAGGAAACTGATGAAGTATAACAACAAAATGGCTAGATTGCCTCTAGAGGACTGTTTTTCGCTTGGAATTGTGCTTTCTGCTTGGAACTGAGGGGTTCTCGCCTGGAACTGAGGTGGTGTGCACAGGACCAGTTTTGGTTGATATCAAGTTGCTATGGGTGGAACTGAGCTGATAGAATGTGGAGATGTATGATACATTGTGGATTTATTGTATATGAGATGAGTTTTTGATTCTTTGCATTGTTAGACATTATATTTACAATTTTGCACACTTAAATCATGATTGTGTATATGATTCCATGCTTTTGGCTGATCTATGTGGTTAGTATAAAATGAGGCAGCTCACCAGGGAACTGAAACAGATGATGAACTTGTGACAACTAATCTAAAACAATCTCATTGGCCTGCCTGTTGGTTTCTGGCATCAATGTTGATTTCTGGGATCAATGGGACCATCATATCTTAAAGACCAGTTCCCTCCCCATACGAATCAATGCATCTTTCCATGCCTCTTTATTTCTCTTTGGCCCTAGTTCTGAGCCTCTAAACATGTGCAAAGTGTTTTCCCCTCACCATTCTCTTGAGTCTATGGGAGAGAGAAACCTTGAGCTTGGATCATTCTCACTCACTGATTTAACTAAATCAACCAGCAATGGGGGAAAAAGAGGCAGAAATAGTAGTAACATCAGTCATTCTAATCTCTATGGCTTGGAAAACAATAATTTTTAAAAAATTAACTTGGCACCTTAAATAATATAATTTTGTCACATCCCCATTCTGCTTGCCTTTCTGTCTAACTGTTCTTACAAATTAGCATCTAATTAGAAATGCTGATAGACTGCAATTGATTATGAAATCACACTTAATAGTAAACTGGCCAGGCTCCGCAAGGATAATTAAATCTGCACAATGAGGCCAGTCGCAGACAAGGGAAGCGTCTTAACTACTTGGGGGATTCTGCCCATGTGCAGAGCAATGAAATGAACCAAAAGGATGTGTGGGGGACCTTTGAAAATGGCCTGATGAGGTCTGAATATGTTTTAGAAGGGGTGGAGTGTTGAGAGCGGCTGAAAGATGACAAGCAGGCGAAGAAACCAGACTGTCCCTGGAGGGTTTAGAGCAGGGGTGTTGAACTCAATTGTTACGAGGGCCAGATATGACATTAATGCCACTGGGTTGGGCCAGGCCATGTCTCACTGGCCCAGATTGGGACTGGGGGGCTGGCTTGCGGGCCGGATAAGAGCTCTCAAGGGCCAGATCTGGCTCGTGGGTCTTATATTTGACACCCCTGGTTTAGAGAATACTGGATGGGGAGATTCTGGGAGCAGAAGTGGTCCTTTCCCATTTCAGTACTGTCACTTCATCCCAGCGGTCTGAATTGGACCAGTGCTTGAGACGCTTTCTGCAAACTGTTGTGTAAGAGTATAGAAGTGATTATTGGCACCAAATGAGGTTCTTATTTATTCTCATGGGTTTGAAAGCTGTTCAGCTTGGCAATGGCTCAGTGGTAGAGTATCTGCTTGGCACGCAGAAGGACCCAGGTTCAATCCCCGGCATCTCCAGTTAAAATGACCAGGCAAGTAGGTGATGTGAAAGACCTCTGCCTGAAACCCTGGAAAGCCACTGCCGGTCTGAGTAGACAATACTGACTTTGATGGACCAAGGGTCTGAATCAGTATAAGGTAGCCTCATGTGTTCATCTGTTGATCAGTAAGTGGACATTGTGATCACGTTCTGTCTGTCCGAACGGGTTTGTCAAATGGAACATCCTGGAGTCAACAGGCCAGGCAGGCATATCGCTCAAACCCACCCACTTCTTAAGGGCAGCTTTGACGGCGAGGCCCCAGATAGTATTTCCGACATAATTGTTGTAATTGCAGCCTTGCCATTTTGTGATGGATGCTCAGATCTGCCGACAGCCGAGGTCGCTTGCTCTTGGGCATTTGGTCGGCCCTGTTTTCCTTAGTCAAGCATTTGGACCTTTGGATTATGACATCCGTCTCATCCGCCGCCGCACCAAGTACCTTAGTATTACTTGATGATACTGATGAGGCTGCCTTGTCTGGAATGAATGGCGGAGCTGCCGGCAATGTCGATTCTGGGGACATTTTTGCTTCGTTGTCGTAATAGTAAGGTGCTCTGCCAGGGAGGTGGCATCTATGTTTTCTAAATAAATATACGTGACTGAGTATGCCTGGCAGAGTGACATTCTTCTCAGAAGCCAGCGTGGTGTAGTGGATAAAGAGCAGTGGTTTGGAGTGGTGGACTCTGCTCTGAAGAACTGGGTTTGATTCCCCACTCATCCACACGAGCAGCGGACCCTAATCTGGTGGACTGGGTTGGTTTCCCCACTCCTCTACGTGAAGCCAGCTGGGTGACCTTGGACTAGTCGCTGCTGCTGCTGCTGCTGCTTCTTCTGCTTCTTGTTCTTCTGCTTCTTCTTCTTCTTCTTCTTCATTCCCACTCCGTCACATGAAGCCAGCTGGGTGACCTTGGACTAGTCGCTGCTGCTGCTGCTGCTGCTGCTTCTTCTGCTTCTTGTTCTTCTGCTTCTTCTTCTTCTTCTTCTTCATTCCCACTCCGTCACATGAAGCCAGCTGGGTGACCTTGGACTAGTCATAGCTTCTTCTTCTTCTTCTTCTTCTTCTTCTAATTCTAATTCTAATTCTAATTCTAATTCTAATTCTTGTTCTTCTAATTCTTGACCTGCAGCATTAGGAATATAATTGCAAGGTTATCTAAGAAATAAATGGTGTGGGATGGGAGATAGTAACAGCAAACCCATTCTCATCCAGTATCTTGTGTGTGTCCTTTGAAATGTGGGGGGAGGGTCCCAAATGTGAGGGCACCCGGGTGGTTCTCCAGAGCCCTGAATATGTGAAGGAAGAGAGCACATGAGAGCCGTGTGTGCACCAAAGCTGCGTAAACTGTGGGTTGCGACCCACTGAATATGGGGGTCGCCAAAAACTTGGCAACAGTAAATGGTGAAATTATATTTATATTAAAGAATTGTTTTAAAATAAATTTCTTTGTGATTTATTATTAGTAAATGTTTGATTTGTATATACCTATATATTTTATTTTATATACCTATATACCCGGGGTCTCGTAAAAATTTCTCTGACGAAAAGGGGTCGCAAGTGGAAAAAGTTTAAGAAGCCCTAGAGTAGACTACAGGATTGTGTACAGGTCCTTAGCCTCAATAGGGGCTTATTCCAGTTCCCAGGATCTGTGCCATTTGCCTTCTTGACTCAGCAATAGGGTTGCCACCTCTGGGTGGGGGAATACTTGGAGATTTTGCAGGTGGAACCTGAGGAGGGTGGGGTTTGCAGGAGGGAGGGACTTCAGTGGGGTATAATGCCATAAAGTCCACCTTCCCAAGTGGCCATTTTCCCCAGGTGAACTGATCTCTATCGCTTGGAGATCAGTTGTAATCCCAGGAGATCATGATGAGGATGGCAACCCTGGCCAGCAGCGCATCGATCACCGTGGGGATCCCGCCTAACCTTTCCCTTTCTGTTTCGTTTTAGGTCTTGAGTTGGGGATATCGAGTGCGAGGGTAGTGGCCTGGGGGCCAGCCCCCTCTGCCTCTCGTTTGGATTAAAGCGGAGCTCTCCGGGAGGATTATCAGCAGAAGGACCTTCTTCTTCCATTTTGTTTGGAAACTTTCCTTGCTGAAGTACCCCGAAGTCTTGGCCCTCAGTCATGTGGCCTCCACAGCTGCTCTTCCTCACAATGCTCTTGGCGCCAACGATCCACGGTAGGTGCGCGGAGGGAGGGAGGCGGGGCTTTACCCCTCTCTGCTTTTTCCCTGAGGGCGGTAGAAATAGTCCAAAAAGCATGTTTCATTTTTCAGTGATTGTTAGGGTTGCCAGCTCCGGGTTGGGAATTACTTGGAGATTTTGGGGGTGGAGCCTGGGGAGGGCGGGGTTTGGGGAGGGAAGGGAATTCAGTGCCATAGAGTCCAATTGCCAAAGTGGCCATTTTCGCCAGGGGAACTGATCTCCATCGGCTGGAGATCAGTTGTAATAGCGGGAGATCTCCTGCCACCACCTGGAGGTTGGCAACCCTAGTGATTGTGCAGCTCCCATTAATTTACAGCTTTGAGCAAAACAACAGGTTATACTGGAAACGAGGCTCGTCAGATTGTTTTAAAAGGAACAAAGTGTATTGTGATAAATGCGGGTTCCATAATTTCACTAGCCAGTGGCAAGTGCCCTTGGCCAACGTATGAAGGCAACAACCAAAAAATCACCATGCCTTCAAGCACTCTGAACATGCCTTCAAGCACTCTGAATATGCCTTCAAGCACTCTGAAAAAGGCTCTGGAAAGTAGAGAGGTCAGCGGTGATCCCAAATGATTCCTGGATAGTGAACCAAGGCCAAATTTATGGGTTGTTCTAACAGCAGCCCAAGATCTCGAATGAGGCTACCTGGTGTGGAATTAACAGCCATCCTGCTGGTAGTCTATGTTTCAGAGGCAATTCTGTGATGCTGTCATAACAGCAAGATTATTACCTTGTCAAGTCATAATAGTTCAAGGAGACCAGATGCTCTACCGTAGGTAGGGGATTAAGATCCTGTAGAATTCCTCAGCACTGTGTAGGATTTATCCGGTCCCGTTGGCAGGACCGTCCCCATGGGTCGTTCAGATGTGCGTTCGGTCACGGCCTCCAGAGGGTGTGTGAAGAAAAGTCAGGATCAGCAAACTGTTTAAATTATGTAAATGGAGCAAGTTTGCACCTATTTGTTCGTTTTGCATTACATTATTCTGTTTCTTTTCGCTTGCAATTTTTGTTAACCCCCTTTTAGTTGGACGATTTGTTAAGTGGAGGGAAAGGGGCGCCGCTGGATAGTGCGGGCCTCACCGCTTTAAGCCAGCATATTTTTGCAATCCCCACAGCTAGGGGTTTTTTCTTTAATGAGATCTCAGAAGGCCAAATTAGGCACACGATGCCATTTCTGCACTTTTGCATGGGAAGATTTCCAAATTCACAAAAGTCCTTAACAAAAATGTTGTGTGCATTTTCATAAAGTAACCATCTTTGTTTAAAAAAAAAATTGCCGTCAAGTCAAAGCTGACTTATAGTGACCCCCTGGGGTTTTCAGTTGTCATTCCTAGAGATCTCCAAGCCCCTACCTGGAGGTTTGCCATTGCCTGCCTCTGTGTTATGACCCTGGACTTCCATGGTGGTCTCCGGTCCAAAGAATAACTAGGGCCGACCCTGGTTTAGATTCCGAGATCTGGCTAGCCTGGGCTATAATAGCAATAAGAACTATTGTTCTGTTCTTCAGTAATGAGCCAGTGTGGTGTTGAGAGCCAGCATGGTGTAGTGGTTAAGAGTGGTGGTTTGGAGCGGTGGACTCCGATCTGGAGAACCGGGTTTGATTCCCCACTCCTCCACATGTGCGACGTAGGCTAATTTGGTGAACTGGGTTGGTTTCCCCACTCCTCCACATGAAGCCAACTGAGTGACCTTGCACCAGTCACAGTTCTCTTAGAGCTCTCTCAGCCCCACCTACCTCACAGGGTGCCTGTTGTGGGGAGGGGAAGGGAAGGTGATTGTAAGCTGGTTTGATTCTTCCTTAAGCGGTAGAGAAAACAGCTAATCCCCACTAGTTTTTTCCCAACCGCCTACCAACATTATCTGCGGACTACTAAGCGCGCTCGCACAGTCTTCTTCTTCTTCTTCTTCTTCTTCTTCTCCTCCTCCTCCTCCTCCTCCTCCTTCTTTAATTTGAAGGACAAAAAATCAGGATTCCACTGTACTCCAAATCAGTTTATTTGAGGGAAAATATCAGCTGTATCCTACGAACTCTTGTGGGAGCAAAATGTCTTCTCTCTTCTTCTGGAGGGCAGGTCCCAGGAGATGGTGCTTGGGTTTCCTTGCTCCCCTGCTGTACAGTGTCCTGGTATCTCCGCCAAGCAATATATGGTGCTTTGGGGAAAGCTCAGTGTGGGTTCAGAGGCCGGTCCTTTGGCAAGTACACACTGTTCGTCTTCCCTGACTTCAAGGGAACTGTCAATCACATGTATTCTCATAACCGTCACCCACTGTCCACTCTACATGCAGCCCAGGGTTAAGTTTCTTGACCGGTTACTAGTGGGTACAAACCTTCTCTCTGAAAAGGAGAAAATCATATCCCTGTTTTCTGACTCCTATGAGTTTATATCTTACAGAACATCATTGTTTGCTCTGGCAACAAGGAAAATAAGGGCGAAGGTAGATAGCTCCTGTCATGACTACAGGAGAATTATACAACTTTAAGGTTGACAATGAAGAAATTGAAATTGTTGAAGACTTTCTATTCCTTGACTCCATTATCAACCAAAAGGGAGGCTGCAGCCAAGAAATCAGAAGGAGATTGAGACTGGGAAGGGCAGCCATGAAGGAGCTAGAAAAGATTCTGAAGTGTAAGGTTGTGTCACTGGCCACCAAGATTAAGTTAATTCATGCCATCGTATTCTCTATTACTGTGTATGGGTGTGAAAGCTGGACAATGAAGAAAGCTGATAGGAAGAAAGTAGATTCCTTTGAAATGTGGTGTTGTGGGAGAGTGTGACGGATACCCTGGACTGCCAGAAAAAAAACAAATCAGTGGGTTATAGATCAAATCATGCCTGAACTGACCCTAGAAGCTAAAGTGACTCAACTGAGGCTATTGTATTTTGGTCACATCATGAGAAGACAAGAGAAACTGAAAAAGACAGTCATGCTAGGAAGAGTTGAGGGCAGCAGGGAAAGAGGAAGACCCAACAAGAGATGGATTGACTCAATAAAGGAAGCCACAGCCCTGAATTTGCAAGACCTGAGCAAGGCTGTTAAGGAGAGGATACTTTGGAGGACACTGATTCGTAGGGTTGCCATGAGTCAGAAGCAACTTGACGGCACTTCACACACACACACAAATAGCTCTAGCGCAGAATTCCATAAATGATGTTGTTTTTGGTGGTTTATATCAATGTTAATCCTTCCAGGTTTTATTTTCCTGAACATGTTTCCTTTTGTCTATAACGGGTTACTCTGCGGATGATGTTTTGTGAAGGCCTACGGCCACATCACAAACATATATGTTAAAAAATTTTTAATCATAACCGTCACCTGTACTGTGGAGCTAGGAACACTCAACCCGTAAGATTATTGCGCGACTGCTTCTGTTTAACATGCGGAAGGCAGACTTTCGAACGATATGTGATTCTTCTCCATATTGGCTTAAATAAAAACTGCACTAATTGCCAAGAGTGAGATTTATGACAGGCACATTCCATTCTATTGAGGGAGAACATTTTCCAGCATTAAGTGAAGAGCTTTCCCCCATTAGTCACAAATCATGAGCGTTGGAGCATTTCCATTGTTACACATCTGTATGGGGCTGGAGTGGGGTTTTAAAAAACAGGCTACACAAATTTTATGGATGGTGAACCTGTTGAAAGTTGCGCCTGATCTTTAACCTCAGCCTCTCTGGTGGGAGAGGGGTCATCTTGTGAGGGACCAAGACGTTCTCCCCCCAAACATCTTACCTCTCCAAACATTCACAGCCTCATCTTCTGTTGCTTTGCTCCCCTACCTCGCTCAGTTAGGGGTTGCCTTTCCCACAGCAGCCCTTTGTTACCCTCCAAAGGGATTGCCTGAAGTCGCAGGAGCCCTTTAGATGAAGTGCCACGACCAGGCAGCGGGACGGCCCTTGGGTGAAATGGCCACGTTCCTCTGTTCCACCAGTGGCACTTTTGCTGGCATAAGAAACTCTGCTGGCAGAAGTGGGGGAGGGAAGGCTAATTTTGCCCAATCCCCTAGCACCCTACCACCCCTCATGAACACATGAAGCTGCCTTATACTGAATCAGACCCCTTTGTCCATCAAAGTCAGTATTGTCTACTCAGACCGGCAGCAGCTCTCCAAGGTCTCAGGCAGATGTCTTTCACATCGCCTACTTGCCTGGTCCCTTGAACTGGAGATGCCGGGGATTGAACTTGGGACCTTCTGCATGCTAAGCAGATGCTCTACCACTGAGCCACAGCCCCTCCCCAAAACCCAGCCAAGGCATATTGAACACATGAAGCTGCCTTATACTGAATCAGACCCCTTTGTCCCTTGAACTGGAGGTGCCGGGGATTGAACCTGGGACCTTCTGCATGCCAAGCAGATGCTCTACCACTGAACCATGGCCCCTACCACTCATGCATAGTGTTTTTTTGTCTGGGGGCAAGGCGGGTGTTCCCATGACCCCCACTTCCTCAGAGCACTGCTGAGGAAGGTGTTCGCACGTATCTTGTGCTTGCCGTTCATAGATGCCAACCTCACGTTCTCCAGAGAGCCAGCGTGGCGTAATGGTTAAGAGCGGTGGACTCCAAATATTTTGATCCCTTTTATAATTGGTAGATTTTGAAATAAAAAAAAGCATTTTGAGTAAAATCATCATTTTAATTACCGAAATTCTACCCCATAATGATAGAGGAATTTTTTTCCAATTTTTCAGATCTATAGTAATTTGCTGTCATATCTTAATATAGTTATTTTTAAATAAATTAAGATTATTTGAGGTTAACCAAATACCCAGATATTTTATTTTGTGCTCAATAGAGAAGCCTGAGCATTGTGATATTTGTTTCCCCACTCCTACACGCGAAGCCAGCTGGGTGACCTTGGGCTAGTCACAGCTCTCTTCGAGCTCTCTCAGCCCCACCTACCTCACAGGGTGCCTGATGTGGGGAGAGGAAAGGAAGGAGATTGTAAGCCGGTTTGATTCTTCCTTAAGTGTTAGAGAAAGTCGGCATATAAAAACCAACTCCTCCTCCTTCTCCTCCTCTTCTCCTTCCTCTCCTTTTTCTTCCTGTTCTTTAACAGAATTCCAGAATAATATAGCACTTGGTCAGAATTCCATTTCAGAGGACCAAAAAAATCTATCCCTCTCTGCCTTCCGGTTTCCGAATTCATTTCTGCCTAAGCCCCTCTGAGTGGAAATTGCAGCTATTTTAATTTCAAAGCTTTTTCAAGAGGCTTCTCTGTATCGCAACTCCAGGGAGAGAGAAAACAAAAGAGGCTGTCTGCCTGAGCTGCCAAGCGACTGCCCTTTGACGAATTCCTGGTTCATCGCTTGCAGAGGGAGGAGCAATCGAGTCCATGTGTAATTTGCAGGACAGCCTTTATTTACCCCACTGTTGGAGAAGGGAGGACTCCCTCATTGATGGAGTGAGAACTCAGTGTTTTTGGGGGCGGGGGGAGATTCAGTGGCCTCCCAGCCTGAAGCTAGTGGGAATTATCTGATCTGTTTTAAGGGGGGTTATCCTCTCTGCGTTGTTTATGCATGGGTACTTTCACTTCACGTTCTCCCCTGGTCTGTCTCGGTTGTTCCTTGGAGTTATGCATGAGTTTTCCCTCCATTAGAGATGGCCTCGCTGCCAGCCCTCACAAATCCCAGGATCTCCTGTTCCTCTGTTAACCCGATTCTTCCCTCTCCCCTGAGCTCAGCCCAGGTGAAATCCCCATGCATAATGCAAAGTTTGGGATACCCAACCTTGGTTTCTATCACAGAAAGCATTGCAGCCAATTACAAAGCAGCGTGTAAAGAGGCGGGGATTCCAATGCTTCCTGCTTCCTGGGAGCTCTTTCTGAGCAGAGGAAAGGCTTTTTAAAACTGAGGGTTGCCATTCTCCTCCCCCCTTTCAGATTGCTCCTTTTGTTTGTTTTTGTTTTTTCTTTAAATGTTTTTTTATGCAGCAGTTAGGTTGGGGGATTTCTCTCACAGTAAGCTCTACAAAGTAAGCCAATTACAGAGCAGCATTTAAAGGGGCGGGGACTTGATTTGGGCTTGGAGACTGCTGGTGCATAGATTCTCCAACAGGAAGGTGTGGGTCCAGCGAGCAACGAACTTCGGGTAAAACTCCCATGCTTAAATGACCCCTGTCAGAGCAGCTTTTCCATTTTACCTGAACTGCTGGGACCAACTGTAAGGCTCATAGTTAGCAGATGTGGCCAGCTGTGCTTTGAATCGGTTCCATTTGAGCCCCCAACTTAATCCCTTTGTGGAGAGTGGGAATCTGGCCGTGTTCCATTCGTGTATGTACATTACGTTCCTAACTGGAAGGGGTCTTGATCTCCCATGATTCTTTCTACAGGTGGAAACCCACACAGTTGTTCTGGATACTTTTCAGTTGTTAATGGTCAGTCTGTGGACATGGATGGGAATCCCTGAAGAGGTGGCCTTCTCTTGACCCTTTCCAACCTAGGTTGTTGGAACATCTTGTGGAGGAAGGCTAGAGGTTTGGCTGGAAGAAGTGATGGAGGCCTCTTTAAGGGCAAGGCAAGGCTCCCAACCAGATTAAGGACGGCTCTGATGAGACTGTTACTTAAGAAGCCCTCCCGCGATCCATCAAGTGGAGTTGATTCCCAATAGCTGGTTCCCAATATTCCATTTTTCAGCAAAGTGTTCAGGTCATGTTGGTTTGCAGCTCCAGAGATTCCTGGGTGGTGCTGACTATTGAGTTCTATTCCAGACTACATTCTGTCTGGCCTTTGGGACAAAGACTTGTTTCCAGCAGTGGCCAGGATATGGTCAAGCTGGACATACAGTGAGGGAAAAAAGTATTTGATCCCCTGCTAAATTTGCCCGTTTGCCGTCTGACGAAGAAATGACCAGTCCACAATTTTAATGGTAGGTTTATTGTAGCTGTGAGAGACAGAATAACAACAGGAAAACCCCCAGAAACCCAGAAGACAAAAGTCAGAGATTGATGTGCATTATAATGAGTGAAATAAGTATTTGATCCCCTATCAACCAGCCGGGTTAGGGTTAGGGTTCTGCTGTCGACAGAAGCAATCAATCCATCAGATTCCAAACTAGGGCTGCTGGAAAAAAAATCGGTAAAATTCGGATTCGGCAAAATTTGGCCCATTTTAATTTGGGAAATGCCGAAGCCCGAACTCCCCTGATTCGGATCCGTGGAATTCGGTGCCAAGTTCCAAGTTCGGGGGAAAATTCGGCCGAATAAAGCCATTAAAAATGCATTCGCACCTTTCCGCGTCTCCCGGGGGGGCATTTTTTGGGGTAGAGGTCCCAAACTTTCAGGGTAGCTTGAGGGGACCCTTCTTGCAAGAACCCCCAAGTTTTGTAAAGATTGGGTCAGGGGGTCTCGAGATATGGGGCCCGGAAGGGGTCCCCCCCAAAAAAACCACCGACAGGAATAAAGCCACTTAAAGCACATTGGCGGCATTCCGCGGCTCCAGGGGGGCATTTTTTGGGGTAGAGGTCCCAAACTTTCAGGGTAGCTTGAGGGGACCCTTCTTGCAATAACCCCCAAGTTTTGTAAAGATTGGGTCAGGGGGTCCCAAGATATGGGGCCCGGAAGGGGTCTCCCCACCCATCTGCTCGGCCGGGGGTCTGGCTGCCTCGGCAGTTGGGCTGTACCATTACCCCGGCCCGGGGGAATAAAGCCATTAAAAGGGATGTACTAAAAGGAATGACAAGTCAGCCCATTGGAAACAATGGGAGAGGCTGCCCAGCCCATTGAAGATAATGGGAGAGGGGAATGTCGGTTGACTTGCATTGACTCCATTGAAAATACATTACAGCGGATGCACTAAAACGAATGCCAGGCTAGCCCATTAGAAACAACAGAAGCGGCTGCACAGCCCATTGGAAACAATAGCACCCAGCCGAGAGAGACTCACTGACCCACAGTTAACTCCAGACAAAGTTGGCAACCGATGAAAACAGGAGAAAGCACAGTCTCACACAGAGGCAATCAAACCCACCCCACTTTGGCTTCCCCCCTCACATACACACACACACAGAATCTGCTTCCCCTCCCCCCACACAGGAAAAAAGTTATCAATAAAAGCCCCAAAATGGGTCAAACCGTGGATGTCTTCTGTTCCAGCAGAAGCAGGGCAGCAGCAGCTGCTCAGGATCTCTCACGACTCTGGCCATTTATGCACGGGAGGTTTTGCCTTGGATTTGCCGCTCTGTAGAGATGCACATTCAGGATCGCCTGATCCCATTCATCCCAATGGGCAGTGGGGGGGGCATATCTTGGGACCCTCAGATCCAATCTTTACAAAACCTGGGGGTTTCAAGAAGGGTCCCCTCAAGCTACCCTGAAATTTTGGGACCTCTACCCCCAAAAATGCCCCCCGGAGCCATGGAATGCCGCCAATGTGCACACGCACCCCCCCCCTCAGGGATCTCTCTCACACACAAACAGATGCTCTCTCTTTCTCTCCTCGGGCCACGCAGCAGCTGGGCTCACACACTCAACCGTGACTGATTGGCCAGAAGAAGACCCAGCTTGGCCACTGATTGGCCGCGGGAGAATGCTGCTAGTTGCTTACTAACTGACGGTTATGCTGCTGATTTGGAGACCCCGAATTTGATGAATTTATTCGGCGATTGCCCTGAACTCGCCGAATTCGGCAAGTCATTTTTCCGCCTTTTTTGAATTTGGTACCATCCGAACTGAAAACTGCCGAATCGGGGGAAATTCGGCTGTTTATTCAGTTCGGACGAACCAAATCAACAGCCCTATTCCAAACTAGCCACCATGACCAAGACCAAAGAGCTGTCCAAGGATGTCAGGGACAAGATTGTAGACCTGCACAAAGCTGGACTGGGCTACAAGACTATTGCCAAGCAGCTTGGTGAAAAGGTGACAACCCTAACCCTAACCCTAATTGTCAACCTCCCTCGGTCTGGGGCTCCATGCAAGATCTCATCTCGTGGAGTTGCAATGAGCATGAGAACGGTGATGAAGCAGCCCAGAACTACACGGGAGGAACTTGTCAATGATCTCAGGGGAGCTGGGACCATAGTCACTATGAAAACAGTTGGTAACACACTACGCCGTGAAGGACTGAGATCTTGCAGAGCCTGCAAAGTCCCCTTGCTCAAGACAGCACATGTACAGGCCCGTCTGCAGTTTGCCAATGCACATCTGAATGACCCAGAGGAGAACTGGGTGAAAGTGTTGTGGTCAGATGAGACCAAAATCGAGCTCTTTGGCATCAACTCAACTCGCCGTGTTTGGAGGAGGAGGAATGCTGCCTACGACCCCAAGAACACCATCCCCACCGTCAAACATGGAGGGGGACATATTATGCTTTGGGGGTATTTTTCTGCTAAGGGGACTGGACACCTTCACCACATCGAAGGGACGATGGACGGGACCATGTATCATCAAATCTTGGGTGAGCACCTCCTTCCCCCAGACAGGGCATTGAAAATGTGTCGAGGATGGGTATTCCAGCATGACAAAGGCCCAAAACACACAGACAAGGCAACAAAGGAGTTGCTCAAGAAGAAGCACATTAAGGTCCTGGAGTGGCCTAGCCAGTCTCCAGACCTTAATCCCATTGAAAATCTGTGGAGGGAGCTGAAGGTTCGAGTAGCTAACACATCAGCCTCGAATCTTACTGACTTGGAGAGGATCTGAAAAGAGGAGTGGGACAAAATACCTCCTGAGATGTGTGCAAACCGGTGGCCACCTACAAGAAACATCTGACCTCTGTAATTGCCAACAAGGGTTTTGCCACCAAGTACTAAGTCATCTTTTGCAAAGGGATCAAATACTTATTTCACTCATTATAATGCACATCAATTTCTGACTTTTGTCTTCTGGGTTTCTGGGGGTTTTCCTGTCGTTATTCTGTCTCTCACAGTTACAATAGACCTACCATTAAAATTATGGACTGGTCATTTCTTCGTCAGAGGGCAAACGGGCAAATTCAGCAGGGGATCAAATACTTTTTCCCCTCACTGTAAAAGCACTAACCCTTCCTTCACGGTTTGCCTCCAGGATTTTGTATTCAGAGTTAAACTGCCTCTCAGCCTAGAGGCTCCATTTAGCTGTTGTAAAAAGGCAAAGGTAAAGGCCCCCTGTGCAAGCATCGGGTCCTTCCTGACCCATGGGGTGACGTCACATCCTGATGTTTCCTAGGCAGACTTTGTTTATGGGGTGGTTTGCCAGTGCCTTCCCCAGTCATCTTCCCTTTACCCCCAGCAAGCTGGGTACTCATTTGACCTACCTGAAACCAACTTCCGTGGGGATTGAACTCAAGTCGTGAGCAGAGCTTGGACTGCAGTACTGTTAGCCGTTGTAGTTAATAATAATTGATGGACCTGCCCATGGGTGAATTTTATCTTATTCGATTTCTGTTCCATCGGGCTCAGGGCAGCTGATAATCCAATCTAAGGCTATCTAGGCTATTGATCATAATTGCACCTTTTGGCGTTAGGGTTGCCAACCTCCGGGTACTTGGTAGTCAAGCAGAAATAACTAGAGCCCCAAAGGAGACTGTGGAATCAAAAAATTGAGTACTTATGTAATGATATAAAAAAGCTGTTAAGCCTATTTCAGAATAGTGCAACCTTCCGGTATTTTATCCCATTTCGTGTCTGCTTCTTGGGTTATGGCGATCCTGTGTTGATTGTTCCGACTGGAACTTTTGTTCCATTCGTACACTGTATGACTTCCTGCTCATCCATTAGAAGCAGGAAGTCATACACTGTACGAATGGAACAAAAGTTCCAGTCGGAACAATCAACACAGGATCGCCATGACCCAAGAAGCAGATGCGAAATGGGATAAAATACCGGAACCCCATTGTCGGTGGCCTCTATGGACATTTCTATTGTGTTGTGTTATGTATCACAAATATTGAAAAGCCACTTTATTGTGAAAAAATTGTAAATTGTGATACTTGTTAACAATTGTACAGCGGCAAGGTGCTCCTCTGCTAGCTGGCTACACACTGTATTTTACAAGTGTAAAGGACCTAGATAAAGGTTGCACTATTCTGAAATAGGCTTATCAGCTTTTTTATGCCACAAGTGCTCAATTTTTTTATTTCACAAACTCCGGGTACTAGCTGGAGATCTCCTGCTATTACAACTGATCTCCAGCCGATAGAGATCAGTTCCCCTGGAGAAAATGGCCGCTTTGGCCATTGGACTCTGTGGCATTGAAGTCCCTCCCCTCCCCAAACCCCGCCTTCCTCAGGCTCCACCCTAAAAATCTCCAGGCATTTCCCAACCCAGAGCTGGCAACCCTATGTGGCAGCTACTTCCATAACCCCCTTCCTCAGCCGGTGGGGTTCCCTGTTTTGAGGATGTCCTCCCAGTGAGGACATGGGGCAGGGCCTTTTCAGTTGTAGCCGTTCTCCCCATTACCCCCACCCCCACCCCCAATGAAGGATCGTCTAAAACACTTTTGTCCTTCAGGAGTTAAAGGCTGTTTGTTATATCTGCTTCTGATCTTTTCAGGTTTACAATTTTGGTTTTAGTATACTGGTTTTTTATGGGGTTCTATCATTCCTTGATGCTTTTATGCATTTTTATTGTACGTCATCGTGGGAACGTTTTTAAAAAACGGAGGAAAGCTTCATATAGTCTTTAAATAAATAAAAGTCACCTTTCTACCAAACTGCCTTAATAAATCTGTTTTGGATCCCGTTTATATTGGCTCAATCCGCCCTGTAAATCACATTTATAAATGGGATCACAGATTTGGATTCTGTGGATCTGAGAAATGCAAAATACGTTCCATTTACAGAGTGCCACAAATATTCACTGTAACTATTATATAGTGTGGCATGTTTATTTCTTGTCAGGCGGGCTAGCCCATCTGTTTAATACCGCCGTTCGCATTAGCTGGTTGCAAATATTTTTAATCAGGCATGATTGTGTTGCGCTGTTAGGTGCCTTGTGTTCCAAAATGAGGTGTGGGGTTGACTCTGTAAATGAGAGCCAGCGTGGTGTAGTGGTTAAGAGTAGTGGTTTGGAGCGCTGGACTCTGATCTGGAGAACCGAGTTTGCTTCCCCACTCCTCCACATGAAGCCAGCTGGGTGACCTTGGGCTACTCACACTCTCTCAGCCCCACTTACCTCACAGGGTGTCTGTTGTGGGGGGGAGAAGGTGATTGTAAGCTGGTTTGATTCTTCCTTAAGTGGTAGAGAAAGTCAGCATATAAAAACCAACTCCTCCTCCTCCTCCTCCACTTCTTGTTCTTCTTCTTCTTCTTCTTCTTCTTCTTCTTCTTCTTCTTCTTCTTCTTCTTCTTCTTCTTCTTCTTCTTCTTCTTCTTCTTCTTCTTCTATGTTCTGTATTGATATTGCCACAGTGTTTATAAGGAGAAAGAAATCAGTGGAAATTGTCCAAGGGGAAGATCATGTTTAGTTTCAACGTTATCTTGATGGGATTTGCCATGACAGAGACAGGAGTCCGTCAGCCAACATATGGCACTCTGGGGAAAGTTCAGCCTGGGTTCAGATGTCACTCCTATGGCAACTGCATACTGTTAGTCTTCCAGGACTTCAAGGGAATTGCTGATCATATGTACTTGCGTAGCCGTCACTCCTACTGTAGATATAGGAACAACTCAGAAAATCAAATTATTGTGCGATTCCTCCTGTTTAACATGCGGAAGGCAGGTTTTCAAATTATATGTAAGTGTTTTCCATACCCGCTTAAATAAAAGCAACATTAATTGCCAAGAGGGAGATTTATGACAGGCTCATCCCATTCTGTTGAGGGAGAACGTTGTCTAGCATTAAGTGAAGCGCTTTCCCTCATTGGTTACAAATCAGAAACATTGGAGCATTGCCATTGGTACACATCGACACATTGCTGTAGATGAGTCTCTATACAGGGATTGCACAAATGTTATGGATGGTGAATTTATCAATGGTCACACCTAATATTTACCCTCAACATGGTGTAGTGGTTAGGAGCAGCAGAATGTAATCTAGAGAACCGGGTTTGATTCCCCACTCCTCCATATGAGTGGCAGATTCTAATCTGGTGAACCGGGTTTGATTCCCCACTCCTCCACATGAGTGGTGGGTTCTAATCTGGAGAACCGGGTTCGATTCCCCCTTCCTCCACATGAGCAGCAGACTCTAATCTGGTGAACTGGGTTGGTTTCCTCACTCCTCCACATGAGTGGTGGACTCTGATCCGGAGAACCGGGTTTGATTCCTCACTCCTCTACATGGGTGACCTTGGCCTAGTCAGAGTTCTCTCTGAACTCTCTCAGCCCCACCTACCTCACAAGGTGTCTGTTGTGGGGAGAAGATGGGAAGGAGATTGTAAGCTGGTTTGATTCTCCTTAAAAGGTAGAGAAAGTCCGCATATAAAAACCAACTCTTCTTCTTCTATCTCTTGGATATAAGAGGGCTCCTCTTGTGAGGGCGAAGCCATTCTCTCTTACATCTCCAAACAGTCACAGCCCTATTTGCTGTTGCTTTGCTCCCATCCCTCACTCAGTTAGGGCTTCTTTCCTCATTCAGTCATGATCGCTGAGCGCTAGCAAAGCCAGCTGAGGGTGAGGGCATTGTTTTCCAGGCTCGTCGCATGAGTGATCCCAGCCAGTGGGATTGCAATTGCCTTCCCTCTAAAACAGCTTCGTAGGGAAATTCTTTTTTTCGCCCCCGCTTTCACTGTGCCCCACAAAACATGCATGTTGCAGCAAAAAAAAATTTCTAAATAAATTTTAAATAATCGCCTGCACACCCTACATGTGAGCTTTCCAGAAGCATTACATTAGCCCTAGTTGGACCAGATTGCTGCACTTAATGGATATTTTTAATATAATCTACCAAGACATATCTTGTGTTCTCCTCTCTTACTAGCCCTCCGAGGGCTCTGCTAATGGGCAGCAACAGATTAATTTGCTAAAGGGAAGGAGGGCATATGGGGTAAGAAGCATAGGTAAGGTGTTGGCCTTCCCGCTCAACATCTGTGGTCCTCCACATCTGGAAGAAAATGGTACATAGAATCGAGTGAATGCAGAAATATTTAGCCAGGAAGCAGAATTGCAGCAGATTCATCTGAGGGGATTTTAGTTCATGGCGTGCAGCTCTGTTGATCTGAGTCTTGAGGAAATTTAGGAAGTCTCAATAATGTTTATATGGGCATGAGCCAGACAAGCCTGGTGCCAGGTAGGAACCTTTTTATAAATCTCACTGGGAGCCCCAGTATAGTGGGGTAGCCCAGTACATGTACAGAGGTATTTAAGGATGCACGCCAGTCATCCATGCACACGTATCTGCTGTGAGCAACAAGGATGCTGTGGAAGGGCTGTGGCTCAGTTTGTAGAGCTGCTTGGCACGCAGAAGCTCCCAGGTTCAATCCCTGGCATCTCCAGTTAAAGGGACTAAACAAAGTAGGTGTTGGGAAAGACCCCTTGCCTGAGACCCTGGAGAGCCGATGCCAGTCTGAGTAGACAATACTGACTTTGATGAACTGATGGTCTGATTCAGAATAAGGAAGCTTTGTATGTATGGAAGCATATTGTTTGGGGAGGGGCTGTGGTTCAGCAATAGAGCATCTGCTTGGCATGCAGAAGGTCCCAGGTTCAATCCCTGGCATCTCCAGTTAAAGGGACCAGGCAAGTAGGTGATGTGAAAGACCTCAGCCTGAGACCCTGGAGAGCCGCTGCCGGTTTGAGTAGACAATACTGACTTTGATCTGATTCAGTAGAAGGCAGCTTCGTGTGTTCATGTAATTCTGGTGTGTATCTCCAGCAGATAGAATTACTGCATCAGATGTGGAGCCTGCCTTTTTATTTCCCCCCAAAACAGAGATAATCTCCGCGTTCAGGAAAAAGCGTGCCACTGTCCTGTGAGAAGTGTGACTCAGCTGTTAAATTTCCCCATGAAAATCTTGCTGCAATTTGAACTGTGCATATGCGCTCCAGTGGCCAAAAGCAGGCGCCGTTCCGTTGTGCTTTCTGAGTCCTGGACGAGCTGAGGATGCTGATTGTCTTGCCAGATGAGAGAGGTGAGAGTTTTGCCCCGCGCCTGGCTCGGGGGTCATCTGGGCCAATTAGGCTTGTTAATGCCGTGCATCAGATTTGCATACCTAATGCCTCTGGCTTGCGTAATATGCAAATTAGGCCAACTGGAGTTGAGAATATCGGTTTAGAGCAACCCTAGAATAAGGCGGAGGATAGGGAAATAAATAGCAGGTTGTAGTGGTGAAGGGCATAAGAGCAGAAATGCTGAATCAGTCCAGCCCTCTGTTTCCTACAATGGCCAACCCGTTGTAGGGCATGAAGAGGCCAAACCTATCCCTTCTCCTGTGGCCCCCCCAGCACTGGCATTACTGCCTCTGAACACATGAACACATGAAGATACCTTATACTGAATCAGACCCTTGGTCCATCAAAGTCAGCATTGACTGGCAGCAGCTCTCCAGGGTCTCAGACAGGGGTCTTTCACATCACCTACTTGCCTAGTCCCTTTAACTGGAGATGCCGGGGATTGAACCTGGGACCTTCTGCATGCCAAGCAGATGCTCTACCACCGAGCCACAGCCCCTCCCCATCAGATAAAGCTTCTGTATACTGAATCAGATTCTTGGTCTATCAAGGTCAGTATTGTCTACTCAGACCGGCAGCGGCTCTCCAGGGTCTCAGGCAGAGGTCTTTCACATCACCTACCTGCCTAGTCCCTTTAACTGGAGATGCCGGGGATTGAACCTGGGACCTTCTGCATGCTAAGCAGAGGCTCTACCACTGAGCCATGACTCTCCACCTCTCCAGGGTCTCAGGCAGAGGTCTTTCACATCACCTGCTTGCCCAGTCCCTTTAACTGGAGATGCCGGGGATTGAACCTGGGACCTTCTGCATGCTAAGCAGAGGCTCTACCACTGAGCTATGGCTCTTCACCTCTCCAGGGTCTCAGGCAGAGGTCTTTCCCATCACCTACTTGCCCAGTCCCTTTAACTGGAGATGCCGGGGATTGAACCTGGGACCTTCTGCATGCTAAGCAGAGGCTCTACCACTGAGCCATGGCTCTCCACCTCTCCAGGGTCTCAGGCAGAGGTCTTTCTCATCACCTACTTGCCCAGTCCCTTTAATTGGAGATGCTGGGGATTGAACCTGGGACCTTCTGCATGCTAAGCAGAGGCTCTGCCACTGAACCATGGCCCTTCCCCATGTGAACATGTGATTCCATTTGGCCTGAGACATTAGAGAAGTACCAGCAGGAGCCATTGTGCCAGTGGGCGCTAGGTTGGAGAGTGTTGGGCTAGAGATTTACTGTTGTTTAATGAAAGCTTGCAAAGTATTAATTTTGATCCTGATTTGATCCTAGTGAAGGTGTTTTTATGATCACTATATTATTTTTTTCTGATGGACCAACACAATTTGTGCTCTTAGTCATATTGGGAGGCTGGATATAATGTCAGAGGAAGAGGAGGAGGAGGAGTTGGTTTTTATATGCCTTCTCTACCATTTAAGGAAGAATCAAACCTTCTTACAATCACCTTCCCTTCCCCTCCCCACTACAGGCACCCTGGTTCACCAGATTAGCGTCTGCCGCTCATGTGGAGGCATGGGGAATCGAACCCGGTTCTCCAGATCAGAGTCCACCGCTCCAAACCACCTCTCTTAACCACTACACCATGCTGGCTCTCTCAGTTGTTGAGTCAGTAGTTGAGTTAGCCATTTTTCTTTGTTTAAAATCAATGTTTATTACAAGAAACCAATAAGTCCTATATTACAAGATAGAGTAGGGCAAACTATTCCAAAAAGGACAATGCTATTATGACGATATTCAGATTGAAACCGCTAGAGCTGGATAAACGTCTCAGTGACAGTTATATTAAAACGGCCTCCATAGCAGGGAACAACAATGAATTGGATAAGTTTATAGCTAATATTACAAGCAAGAGAAGAAAAAGATACCCTATAGGTAACATTTATCTAGACCACAGGGAAAAACAAATCTTATCTATGTCACTCAACCCAGAGTAACTTTTGAAGATCTCTTTGAGGAAGATATAATGTGCTGGGAGCAATATATAGGGAATAATATAAGATATAATAGATGTACAAGATATAATGTACTGCCAGTGGAGCAAAGCTGGCAATGCAGAATGCAGAACTTACTCACCAACCCCTTCCTCTTTCCGCCCACCGACCCTCGATAATTAGCCCCCAAGGGTTAGGGGACCTGGGGACCTCAGTGACACCTTTAGGCCTCTGCTTCTACTTTCTGTTGTTGGAATGACATAGTTAACATCCAGCTAAGGTGGAGGGGAAGGGCCATGGCTCAGCTGTAGAGCATCTGCTTGCCATGCAGAAGGTCCCAGGTTCATAAGAACATAAGAAAGGCTGTGCTGGATCAGACCAAGGCCCATCAAGTCCAACAGTCTGTTCACACAGGGGCCAACCAGGTGCCTCTAGGAAGCCACAAACAAGGCGACTGCAGCAGCACCGTCCTGCCTGTGTTCCAGAGCATCTAATATAATAGGCATGCTCCTCTGATACTAGAGAGAATAGGTATGCAGCATGACTAGTATCCATTTTAACTAATAGCCATGAATACCCCTTTCCTCCATGAATATGTCTACTCCCCTCTTAAAGCCTTCCAAGTTGGCAGCCATCTCCACATCCTGGGGCAGGGAGTTCCACAATTTAACCATGCGTTGTGTGAAAAAATACTTCCTTTTATCTGTTTTGAATCTCTCACCCACCAGCTTCAACAGATGACCTCACGTTCTAGTATTATGGGAGAGGGAGAAAAACGTCTCCCTGTCCACTCTCTCCAAACCATGCATAATTTTATAGACCTCTATCATGTCTCCCCTTAGCCCCCTTCTTTCCAAGCTAAACAGCCCTAAGCGTCCTAACCGCTCCCCATAGGACAGTTGCTCTAGTCCCTTAATCATTTTGGTTGCTCTTTTCTGCACCTTCTCAAGCTCTGTAATATCCTTTTTTAGGTGTGGTGACCAGAACTGTACACAGTATTCCAAGTGTGGTCTCACCATAGATTTGTACAAGGGCAGTATGATATCAGCAGTTTTATTCTCTATTCCTCGTCTAATTATGGCCAGCATGGAATTTGCCTTTTTTACAGCAGCTGCACACTGGGGTCAATCTCCAGTGTCTCCAGATAAAAGATCTGGCAATAGGCAACGCAAAAGGTTTCCACCTGAGACTCCAGATAGCCGCCGCCAATCTGAGTAGACAGTACTGACCTTGATGGACCAATGGTCTCATTCAGTACCAAGCAACTTTGTGTGTTTATGTGAAAGCCAGCATGGTGTAGTGGTTAAGAACAGAGGAGTGGAGCTGTCGACTCTAATCTGGAGAACTGGGTTCGATTCCCCACTCCTCCACATGAGCAGCGGACTCTAATCTGGTGGACCGGGTTGGGTTCCGCACTCCTACACATGAAGTTGGGTGACCCTTGGGCTGGTCGCAGTTCTCTCCGAACTCTCTCAGCCCCACCTACCTCACAGGGTGTCTGTTGTGGGGAGGGGAAGGGAAGGTGATGTAAGCCGGATAGATTTCTTCCTTAAGTGGTAGAGAAAGTCGGCATACAAAAACCAACTCTTCTTCTTCTTCCTTCTTCCTTCTTTCTTCTTCCCTGAAACCAAAGTTGTAGGGATATGCCTGACTGGGCAAATCAAAGGTAACCCACCCCTCCCCACCCCTCCCCACCTCGGGCAAATTTTACGAGGTCAAAGCACTGGCATTTAAATGTACTTTAATTGCTATTTGTTGTTCTGTTTCATTTTCGGTAAGTAGCCCGTGACGAATCACACTGTAACCACGGGAATGGAATGGAAACAAAGATGCAATTAAAGAAGAAAACTCACTGAAACAGCTTGGGAGAGAGGGTATTTAGGAGAGGTTTCATTAAGGTTTTAATGGCAAAATAGCCAGCAAATATTTCTGCGTTTGCAAATGCAACTTTTGACTAATAATCCAATTCAACTAACCCAACAGAAACAGAAAAGGGGGGGGGGAAGAAACCCAAGCCTCGTTTTTAGAAGCGTTGGGCTCAGAAAGAACTCAGACGAAGCAGGAAGCATTTGAATCCCCGCCCCTTGACATGCTGCTTTGTAATTGACTGTCTGCTTGCTGTGAGAGAAACCAAGCTTCTGTGTGCCGTGCTTTGCCTTATGCATGGGGATTTCACGTGGGCTGAGCTCAGGGGAGAGGGAAGAATGGGGTTAATACAGGGACGAGAAGTCCTGGGATTTGTGAGGGCTGGCAGCGAGGCCATCTCTAATGGAGGGGAAAGTCATGCATAACTCCATGGAACAACCGAGACAGACAGGGAGTGAACGTGAGTGAAAGTACCCATGCATAAACGACCAATACTTCACTGACACTCTGCTAATACTCAGAGGTTAGTACAACATACTCTTCCCAGCTGAATGAAGCTGTTGGACCAGTTTCTCTCGCTTACCTTCGGTCACCTGGCTGGGAAGAATAACAATACAGGTGTTGCTGGTTAGCAGATCTGAGTAGCTCTACTTAATGCTCCTAGAAATCCCCTGTAACCCAAGAGGGGTCACAGCTAGAAGGAGAAGGAAGGGGAGAGGTCTGACTGCACTTATAGGAGGAAGGATTCTTGTGTCTGGCTGCAGAAATTACTTGGAATGGAGGGAAATATCTGTGAGACCACAGACTGATTCTGGGCAGCAGTAGGGGGAGACTTTGCTTCTAGGTGTCATAACCACATCTGCAGGCGTACTCCAAGGCTGCCCATCTGAGGGGTGAGGAATCACAGACTTGTACTATTTGTGTCCCAGGTCACATGATCCATCATTTCTTCTGTCTGACCAAGATTCAGATTCAGTCTGCTTTCCTGACGTGGCTCCCAGCAAGAACCTCTCCGTAGGCGTAGGTTTTGATAGATGAGCTTATTTTGGCCCATGAGGGAGAGAAGGAAGTAACAACTCGGTCTGCCCTGTCAGAAAAAAAAAACCATTGCCACCCATCTGTCTTCCTTCAGATCCATTCTCAATACCCACCCGTTTCCCGTAAGATCTCCAGTGCAACCCTTTAGTCTTCAGCTCTTGCTGAAATTAATGCCCCTGAGCCAGATGCAACTCCCTCCCTTCTTTTCACAGCATGGTGTAGTGAATAGTAAGAGCGGTGGTTTGGAGTGGTGGACTCTAATCTGGAGAACCGAATTTGATTCCCCACTCCTCCACATGAGCGGTGGAGGCTAATCTGGTGAACTGGATTTGTTTCCCCAGTCCAACACATGCAGCCAGCTGGGTGACCTTGGGCTAGTCACACTCTCTCAGCCTCACCTACCTCACAGGGTGTCTGTTGTGGGGAGGGGAAGGGAAGGTGATTGTAAGCCGGTTTGATTCTCCCTTAAGTGGTAGACAAAGTTGGCATATAAAAACCAACTCCTACTCCTCCTCTTCTTCATCTTCGTCTTCATCTTTATCTTCACCTCTGCCTTCTGGATGGCATTTTAGATTGTATGCCCCTCCCCACAGGTGCCTGTCTTTGTTCTTAGTCGGTAAAGTGCCCACTGCATACGTGGACGGCATGAAATAAATACACTCTTTTAGCAGTTTTAATCCGATTTCAGAGAAAGCCTTGTATTTGTGTAAAACTTTTGTTGCACGTTCTAGCCTTTAGAGTTCAGCAGACTGGAAACCCAAATGAGTTAATCAAATAAATACACTAGCTTGCATGCTAGGGAGTGTATTTTATGGTTGAATATCCTTTAATAAATAGCTGAGAAGCCCATGTTCTGTTAAAACAAAATATCCAGGTCACTGAATTTTGAGAACCCAGAAAAATCTAAAGCTTTCCACAGGGAACCAATCTAAGATTCAAATAACACGAGGCTATTTTTAATGCCTTGGCTTTCTCTCTGGCTTGAATTGAAATACGTCCTGTCATTTCAGTTTGTTATCTTGCAGGCCTGATTAATTAAAAAAAAAAACAACTTAGTATTTGTTATAAAACGTGGGGATTGCGGGGACGAGGAGCATTAATGATATTTGGGGTTGTTTTACTTAATTTGATTGAAAAAAACCAGAAATTGGCCCTTGGCCAGATGGCAGAAGAATAATGAATTTGTATAATCAACACACACCTTAGAGCCGGTGAGTTTCATGTGGAAGTGCTTGGCATTCGTATCTATTTGAATTCCAGTCGCACTGAATGGAGAAAAAGAAATGTGAATTGCAGATCTGTCTGCATGGGAGGGGGAAGGGTGGGTAGAAGCTCAGGGAAAGTTATATTTTTAAATGAACAGAACCCTTGAGTGGTTTCTGCTGCCAGTGGTTAAGAGCAGTGGACTCTAATCTGGAGAACCGGGTTTGATTCCCCACACCTCCGCGTGAAACCAGCTGGGTGACCTTGTGCTGGTCGCAGTTCTCTTCGAGCTCTCTCAGCCCCACCTACCTCACAAGGTGTCTGTTGTGGGTGTGGATGGGAAGGAGATTGCAGAATTATAGAACCATAGAGTTGGAAGGGGCCGTACAGGCCATCTAGTCCAACCCCCTGCTTAATGCAGGATCAGCCTAGATGCATCCCTGACAAGCTCATAGAATAGAATAGCTCATAGAATCATAGAGTTGGAAAGGACCACCAGGGTCATCTAGTCCAACCCCCTGCACAGTGCAGGAGATTCACAACTACCTCCCCCACACACACCCAGTGACCCCTACTCCATGCCCAGAAGATGGCCAAGATGCCCTCCCTCTCATGAACTGCCTAAGTTCATAGAACCAGCCTGGAAAGTGCTTGTCCTGCCTCTGCTTAAAGACTGCCAGTGAGGGGGAGCTCACCACCTCCCTAGGTAGCTGATTCCATTGTTGAACAACTTTTGCTGTAAAAAAAATTCCCCTAATATCCAGTCGGTATCTTTCCGCCTGCAATTTCAACCCATTATTGCGAGTCCTACCCTCTGCTGCCAACAGGAACAGCTCCCTGCCCTCCTCTAAGGGACAGTCCTTCAAATACTTAAAGAGCAATTGTGTCCCCTCTTCATATCCAAACTAAACATTCCCAACTCCCTCAGCCTTTCCTCATAGGGCTTGGTCTCCAGGCCCCTGATCATCCTCGTCGCTCTCAGATGAACACATGAACACATGAAGGTGCCTTATACTGAATCAGATCCCTTGGTCCATCAAAGTCAGTATTGTCTACTCAGACCAGCAGCGGCTCTCCGGGGTCTCAGGCAGAGGTCTTTCACATCACCTACTTGCCTAGTCCCTTGAACTGGAGATGCCGGGGATTGAACCTGGGACCTTCTGCATGCCAAGCAGAGGCTCTTCCACTGAGCCACAGCCCTCCCCTCTGAACCCTCTCGAGTCTGTCCACTTCCTTATTGAAGAAGACCGGTTTGATTCTCCTTAAAAGTAGAGAAAATCAGCATATAAAAACCAACTGTTCTTCTTTTGCTCAGGAACTGATGACCACACTACAATCCTAGAGCAGCATTTTCCAAGGAAAGGATTGACCTGCATTGACAGCTGTCCTAGGAATTCATGTTTGAAAGACTTATGCTCTGCTCTCTCTGGGACAAATTCTCACCTGGTCCAGTCTGGCCCAGGGGAGGGGCTGTGACTCAGTGGTGGAGCATCTGCTTGGCATGCAGAAGGCCCCAGGTTCAATCCCCGCCGTCTACAGTTCAAAGGACTAGGCGAGTAGGTGATGTGAAAGACCCCAGCCTGAGACCCTGGAGAGCCTCTGCCATTCTGAGTAGACAATACTGACTTTGATGGACCAAGGGTCTGATTCAGTAGAAGGCAGCTTCAAATGTGTTCAGTCAGGTATGTCTACTCCAACAGGCAGCAGTTATCCTTCCTAGCCTTTTTAATTGCTTTAAATGGAAATGTGAACATTTTTATGGTTCGATGCATGCCTGTATTACTAATCTCTGGTTCTGCCCCTTGGTAATGACTTCATCATGTCATTAACATGATCATACTATACAGTGAGTTTCTTCTGGAGATACACATCGAGGTGGAAACTCTTTCATTGGATAGAATGCCCCTTTTAAGGCAATGTTCTGACCCCTTATGGTTGCGAAGAGCCACTTCATATTGTGAGATGTCTTTGAAAAATGCTGTATTTGCCAAGGAATGCTTTCATTTGTCTTTATGATGGGAAAATGGAGCTTCCAAGAAGCTATATGTATTTATTGGAATTTTAGTTAATTCGATATTTTGTTACTTAGAGGTCTGTGGAGAGAGTGTACAGGGAGAAGCTTTTCTCCCTCTCTTGTGATATCAGAGCGCAGGGTCATCTGCTGAAGCTGGAGGGGGAGAGATTCAAAACAGACAAAAGGAAGTATGCCATCACATAATACATTGTTAAATTGTGGAACTCCCTGCCCCAGGATGTGGTGATGGCTGCCAACTTGGAAGGCTTTAAGAGGGGAGTGGACATGTTTACGGAGGATAAGGCTATCCATGGCTACTAGTCAAAATGAAGACTAGTCATGATGCATGCCTGTTCTCTTCAGGATAAGAGGAGCATGCCTACTATATTAGGTGTTGTGGAACTCAGACAGGATGGTTCTGCTGCAGTCGTCTTGTTTGTGGGCTTCTTAAGAGGCACGTGTTTGGCCACTGTGTGAACAGACTTCTGGACTTGATGGACCTTGGTCTGATCCAGCAGGGCTTTTCTTATGTTCTTATGTTATGTTAAAAATTGACAAGCCACTTTTCTGATTATTTCAGTTAAACCTGTCAAGGCAATTTCTAAATTCATTGGTTTTCCAGAAAATGTCTCAGTTTCTGAACAGAGAAATTTTTGCAAGAACAGCTGGTATATCCTCGAGCAGACAACAAACTTGATAAAATCATCAAGTTTTTACAATTCTATATGCCTTTCAACAAACAAAACTAAAAATTTTTTGGACTGGAGGCAGACTCAGGGTAGCCAAGTCAGAACATTATATAGTCCTTCAGAATATTAAGAAGGAAATACAGTCCTGATCACATTCCTATATGAGCGCCATACAGTTGCTAATTTCAGGCAGGATAACTTATTCAAACATTTATATTTTTTTCTCCATGGACTTCTCATGGTTCCGACATCTTATTTAATCCTGTATTCCTTCTAGCCAGTGATTATTGCAACTTAATTTTACGTGTCTGGAAACACAAGTCATCTTGCATGAAAAGTATATAAAATTACTTGAAAATACAAAATAAAACTGTCCTGCCGTGCTAGCAGAATGTTTTGTTTATATTCCTAAATTAATTGATTTACTGCACAGTTTACAGCTATGTGCTGGAGATACGTACTACGAATCATTCCGGCTCTCACTGCAAGTAATGTCATTCGGTGCATAGTGAACATATCAATGTCAGACAGCAAAGCAGGAATTATGGCATAATCAGATCAACCCCTGTAAGGGACCTCTCATCTGAAAAGGAGTTTCTCTCCAGGGCTGTTACAAAGGGGACAGCATAAAAACACACTGTTTAATATCCTCTACCACACCCAGGGAACACACACAGCGATGATTAACTAAAGGAACATTAGAGTATCTCGCATCAATGTAAAATTGACGGTAGCGTTTCAAACTTCAGGCTAGTAAATGCTTTCCTAAGGGCAGAGGAGATTAAGATGGAAAAATATGCTTGGCAACAGCGGTCTCATTCAAAGGAATCATGTGGCTCCAAATTGTGAGTGATTCTAATGCCAGTGATATCCTCAAGAGCGTACTGCTGGGGTAAATGATTACAGATTATCTTTTGGGCGACAGTTCGGTCTTCCCCAATTAGACCGCGCTTGTGTTGAATAGTAAGACTAGCCTCTAGTAGCCGTTCCGCAAAATTTAATTTTACAAGGGACCCATCCGGCTAATTATTGAGATGTCGCCAATAGGTAACATTTGGTGAATTGTGATGGTAACTGTTAGGAGGCCCACCTCAGAAACCAATTTGGTAAAGTCATCAACATCCTGATTCCTCCTAGTGCCCAGACCTTTCCCATTTAGCATTTATACCAAAACCTTCCCTCTGGACAGCTAGGCCCATTAAATACCACCCATTCCCAAAAATACTGAATATGGCCTGTCCCTTTAGTAGAAAGAAAGTACCCAAGAATAAGTGTGGTTGTACATTAAGTCCTGAACATCAAGAAGACATCAAGAAGAACATCAAGAAGTCATCAAGAAGACAAAAGTAATGACTACAGAAGAATTATTCAACTTTAAGGTTGACAATGAGGAAATTGAAATTGTTCAAGACTTTTTATTCCTTGACTCCAACAACAACCAAAAAAGGCAGACTGCAGCCATGGAACCAGAAGGCGATTGAAACTGAGAAGGGCAGCCATGATGGAGCTAGGAAAGATTCTGAAGTGTAAGGATGTGTTACTGGCAACCAAGATTAAGTTAATTCATGCCATTGTATTCCCTATTGCTATGTGTGGGTGTGAAAGCTGGACAATGAAGAAAGCTGATAGGAAGAAAGTAGATTCCTTTGAAATGTGGTGTTGGAGGAGAGTGTGACAGATACTGTGGACTGCCAAAAACAACAACAACGAATCAGTGGGTTATAGATCAAATCAAGCCTGAACAGACCCTAGAAGCTAAAATGACTAAACTGAGGCTATTGTATTTCGGTCACATTACAAGAAGATAAGAGTCACTGGAAAAGACAGTCATGTCAGGAAAAGTTGAAGGCAGCAGGAAAAGAGGAATACCCAACAAGAGATGGATTGACTCTATACAGGAAGCCATGGACCTCAATTTGCAAGACCTGAGCAAGGCTGTTAAAGATAGGATGTTTTGGAGGACATTGATTCATAGGGTCGCCATGAGTTGGAAACGATTTGACGGCACTTAACACACACACACACATTTTGTCCATTCTACGTGGTTAGTTTATTGCTGTTCCGGCATTATTTATTTTATTTAAAAATTTTATATGCCATCTTTCCGGCCAATTTATGGTCCCCAGCCTGGTGAACAATCTAAACAGTGTTTAAAATACAGATTAAAACATGTTGAATATTTAAAATGGTTAGCAAGGGAACATCAAAATAAATTTTAAAATCTTCACCCCCTGATGGAAGACGGCAATAGAGGGAAACAGTCAAGTCTCCACGGGGAGCGAATTTCCACAGTATTTGGCCCAGTGACCGAGAAGGCCCTTTCTCGGTAGGGTTTCCAGGTCCCTCTTTGCCACTGGCAGGAGGTTTTTTGGGTGGAGGCTGAGGAGGGTGGGGTTTGAGGAAGGGAGGGACTTCAGTGCCCCAGAGCCCAATTGCCAAAGCGGCCATTTTCTCCAGGTGAACTGATCTCTATTGGCTGGAGATCAGTTGTAATAGCTGGAGATCTCCAGCTAGTACCTGGAGGTTCAACCCAAAGACACACAGAATATTGACTCATATAAACATAACCCAAAGTGGAACAGGAATCTAAATATAGAATACAAAGGTGTCATGGAATCAACAATGTACCGAAAAATGGTGTCCCATTATATGTTACAATTCAGATATGTTGACCAGGTAAGTATACAATCAATCACAATAACTCATATTAATGTCATAAATCCGCTTTTGTCTTTTTTACAGGAACATTAATATGAGATATTGTGACTGATTGTATACTTACTTGGTCAACATATCTGAATTGGGTTATGTTTATATGAGTCTATATTCTGTGTGTCTTTGGTTTGAACTTGTTTGTACCCAGAAGTGTCTATTTTGATAGTACCTGGAGGTTGGCAACCCTATTTCTTGGATTGCCACCTATCTAGCCTTGGATGATGGGGACACCTGAGGCAGGGCCTCTGCAGCTGGCTGGAGTGGTCGGGTAGGCTCATAGGGGAGTAGGAGAGCCAACTAACATATGAATCTACCTGACCAGGATCTGCACACTACTAGTAGTCTAGTAGTAATAATTTACGCCCTGCATTTTCCCATCTACACACGCCACGAATCCACATCCCCCTCTGTTAATAGACATTGTCGGAGGTAAACCTTGATCATTTTTTTTCAGCTCAAGCAATTAGCACCATTATGACACAACACCAAGAATATCACCTAATGGTAGAAATAAAAATCGTGTCAATTCACAGCAGTGTAATAACAGCGGTATCAAAAATGTAACAAAAAAACTGTGATTGCAGCTAGTAATTGGGAGGTGGTCAGCAGGAACTGTTTCCTGACATGTATCGAAATACGGGCCATCCTGCGAACCTGTTGAAGTGGGAGAGCAAAAACTGTACATACCGTGTAGGTGTTGTGCTTCTCTTCCTCACAAAAGGGTAAGCGCTGCTATAAATTAGTTCCTGGGAGAAAAAAAAAAGGGTCTGTAATGGGGAAGGAGAGGAAGAACATCAAATTGATAACGATGTTGTCTCAATCCCGTTTCAGCAGCTTGGACAAATGACGGCAATTGTGCTACCTTTGGTCGGGTGGAAATACCCTGCCTAAGTGGACTCTGAAATAATAATTTTAAAAAGTACGATGCCCATTTGAGTGTTCTTTGGTGCCTACCAGAGATCATGATTTAGTTTTTGTATGGATAAAAAAGAGGCTCTCTTGAGAACAATAACTCACCAATTTCTTTAATAGCCAATGTAGGCCAACTTGAGTAATGGACCGCTTAGTGCCATATCGTCAGTGTACAAAAGGATAATTCTTAATGATGCTTTTAAAAAGGATTACGCAGATCCATTGAGGGATAGCTCTGGCACTGGCTAACGAACACCCCCAAGTTGAAAGGCAATGTCAAGGTTGGAGGGTGGGGGGATGTATTATCCCCCCCCCCCCCGCTGCCACCACCAGCAGATGTCGAGGTTGGGGTGGGGTGGGGTTTGCAGTTTATATGTAAAACCTTTTTATTATTTAACCCAGGGGTGTCAAACTCATTTGTTACAAAGGCCGGGTATGACATAAATGTCACTTGGTCTGGACGGGCCATGCCTCGCCAGCCCAGATCGGGACTAGGGAGCATGACTGCCTCGGCTGGCTCTTGGGCCAAACAAGAGATCTCAAGGGGCCGGATCCTGCCCCCGGCCATATGTTTAACACCCCTGATTTAATCTATTCTGCTAAAGCGATTTAACTTTAAAATTACCCTTTCTGTATAGAGCCATTATTTATACATTTTATACATTTATACACAGAATTTTTTAGGTTGTCTCCACTGGCAGGGTATCTTAATACTAAAGGCAAATAACCTAGAGAGGCCATGACCTTTTAGCCTTGCTTGTGAGCTTCCCAAGATGTTGTCTAATCTGCAGTTACGGATAGAAGGCTGAACTAAATGGACATTTGACCTGAGCCAACAATACAGCCCTTATGTTTAAACAACTTCCAGTATTCTCAGTAGTGTTCAGTAGACCCTGGTCTGATGCAGCAGAGATCTTCTTATATACAATTGCACAGAATTATTGTTCTTTTGTTTCAAATATACTGAAAATACTGTCTCCCTTTTAGGTTAATTCTCCTCCAAGTATCCCCACCCCCGCCCACTAAAATTCATTTTTTTCGTCCAAAATATTCATTTCTTTTTTAGGAGCACCAGATAATTTTTCTTCCGATTGCTAATTTCTTAAACAACTTCCAGTATTCTCAGTAGTGTTCAGTAGACCTTGGTCCGACGCAGCAGAGATCTTCTTATATACAACCGCGTAGAATTATTGTTCTTCTGTTTCACATGTACTGAAAATACTGTCTCCCTTTTAGGTTAATTCTCCTCCAAGTATCCCCACCCCCGCCCACTAAAATTCATTTTTCCCCTCCAAAATATTCATTTCTTTTTTAGGAGCACCAGATAATTTTTCTTCCAATTACTGATTTCTTATGCCTTCTGTGAAGGATGCTATCATATGAGCCACTATGGTGTAGTGGTTAAAAGTGGTAGTTTGGAGCGGTGGACTCTATTCTGGAGAACCGGGTTTGATTCTCCAGTCCTGCACATGAGCGGCAGAGGCTAATCTGGTGAACCGGGTTGGTTTCTCCACTCCTCCGCATGAAGCCAGCTGGGTGACCTTGGGCTAGTCACAGCTCTTTTAGAGTTTTCTCATCCCCACCTACCTCACAGGGTGTCCGTTGTGGGGAGGGGAAGGTAAGGTGATTGTAAGCCAGTTTGTTTTAAGTTGTAGAGAAAGTCAGCATATAAAAACCAACACTTCTTCTGAACTGGAACAGCCCAAGTACATTCTTACAGCCTTTGTTAGAATCAGATCTTTGAGAACTTTATTGGCTCGTGTGTGAGTCAGTGTCTGGTTACGGTGAAGTATTTTGAGAATAAATAGTATTTACTTCAGGTCTGTGAATCCTGGTAAACGACTGTGCTTATCTAGTTACAAGTGGCCTGATAATTCTCAAGGTAGTTGTGGGACCCTGTTGGGATTTCTGTCTCCTTTTCCAGTGTTAGGGTGCGGTCAAGGTACGATCGTTACTGCTGGCCAGTTGGCATCCCACCCTGCACCACTGGCTTCTAATCAGAGGTCCCAGTCTCCTTTCTGTGGTCTTTTATGCACAGCTGTCACTCGCTGTCACCCCTTGGTTTGGATTATGCATGCCGTTTCCGACCGTCAGAGGTCACCTCGCTCTCCCCCTGCGTTCTCCCGCGTTTTCAAATTCGAGATAAAACAGGTCCCTGAAAAATGCGGGGAAACGCAGGGGGAGAGCGAGGCAACCTCTGATGGTCGGACACGGCATGCATAATCCAAATAAAGACCTGAAGTCGTCGAAAGGGTAACCGCGAGTGAAACAGCCATGCATAAAAGACCTGGGTTTCTACCTCGCTTGTCAGGGAAGAGGTCTTACAAGGAGGTTGTTCCCATTTTCTGCTTCATGTGTTGCCATCCAAACAGCCTTTTCCAACTGCTGGTTGGAGGTTGGCATAAAGGTGAATTTGGGACAAATGTAGGCCGCACTTCTGTGTAGTTCTGTAGGATAAACATAGATTTCGGTCGTCATTTTTAAACTCGTCCATGCTCCTACCTGCCAGTCCTTAATTTGATACTTTGCTATCTGTGCAGAATATCAATATGGCACTTAAATTACCCTTTGAATGAATAACCAAATAAAATCGCTGTACAGTCTGTGCAAATTCTATCATGATGTTGTTTCAGTCGAGGAGTTTTTGTATTTACCTTTCAAATGCTTTTCATCTGGAGATTGCTAATTTGACAGATAATTTGTATTGGCTGTTTCCTGCAAAGGCTATTTTGATTTATCAGATAGGGATGAAAATAGCTTGCATTTGCATTTGGCACTGATTGGTGAAGCAGTAAACAAAGTTACATTTTTACATATTCCCAACTGATTCCAGTGGTAGTCTTGCCTGTTCCAAACATTAGAGGGTTTCTCAGGGGAACAACTTTATGCTATTTTGGGTATCTGTGCTGAACAGTTTCCAGCTTTATAAGCAACAAATGTTTGGTGCAGCTAAACATGTGCTGATAGCAATGCGTAACAGACACAATGTATGCTGCGGAGTTTAATTATGGTTGAATTATATGTATGTATTGCACATATAATTTTACAGTAACCCATATAAGTAGGTGCTCGTAGCTCATGATGTAGCCCTTGTTCCCTATTTGAAACTAAGCCTAAGTATGTGCAACTGAACTGAGTACTTATTCTCATCCTGTTACCCTCGTCTCCATATTGCTCCCCCCCCCCCAGTGAATTTGGTCCATCTAAGTCAGTATTGTCTACTCAGACTGGCGGCATCTCTCCAGGGTCTCAGGCAAGGGTCTTTCACATAACCTACCTGCCTCGTCCCTTTAACTGAAGATGCCAGGGATTGAACCTGGGATCTTCTGCATGCCAAGCAGATGCTCTACCACTGAGCCACAGCCCCTCCCCATCGTTCGGCGTAGGACATACTTTAACGATACTGCTCATACAGTAGCTATGGTAGTCTGTCTCTAGCAGTAGAAAAGAGCAAGAGTCCAGTAGCACCTTAAAGATTAACAAAATTTATGGCAGGGTAGGAGCTTTCTGAAAAAGTGAACTGCGGCTCAGGAAAGCTCCTTCCCTGCCAGAGCTGATAATGCATTCGGAGTTGTCACCAAGTAGCTGATTTCTGTGGCCATTTAGAATGCTTTCATGTCAAAGCCAAAAAAATGTGCTGCTCTGTAGCCCATTTCCCCGTTTGCATCTGTGCAAAGAGATGAAGACCGGGCTGTAGTTTCGCACCAAACAAAAAGTTGGGCTAGTGTGTCGATTTATAATTCAGTGCTCCGGTATACCACTGCATGTATCAACTTTCTATGAGGTAGCGGTGATGGCTGCAAAGGAGACTTCCTTCACACAGATTGGCTGTGAAATTTGGCGTCCAGTCTTGGTGCCTGGTATTCAAACCCTGAGCCTTTTCCCGCTGATCATAGAGGCATCCTGTTACCCCCACAACAGGGACAGATTCAAAATATTATATTCTCAGGTACGTGGAGTCATTGATGATCATTTTTCAGGCCTTGCTGTGCTCAGTTTTTGAAGTGAACTCCGGCGTGGTGTAGTGGTTAAGAGCGGTGGTTTGGAGCAGTAGACGCTAATCCGGTGAACCGGGTTGGTTTCCCCTCTCCTACACACGAAGCCAGCTGGGTGACCTTGGGCTAGTCACAGCTCTGTTAGAGCTCTCTCAGCCCCACCTACCTCACAGGGTGTCTGTTGTGGGAGGGGAAGGGAAGGTGATTGTGAGCCGGTTTGATTCTGCCTTAAGTGGTAGAGAAAGTCAGCGTATAAAAACCAACTCTTCTTCTTCTTTTCTTCTTCTTCTTCTTCTTCTTCTTCTTCTTCTTCTTCTTCTTCTTCTTCTTCTTCTTCTTCTTCTTCTTCTTCTTGTATTAACACACACACAGAGAGAGAGAGAGATATGGGATTGCCTGCAATGCTACAGCATTTGCAGATAAAAGTGTTTAAATTGTTCTTTGATGCCCCGATGTTGCATATTTTCTATAACATTAGAAACATCACGACGAGTAACCTTGTGCCTTTTGACTGCATTCTGGTTTGCTCGCTCTGTGAAGTTTGTTCTTGCATTTTCCTTCTCCCCCCTCCCTCCTCCTCCTCCTCCTCCTCTCTTGTCTTGCTTCATTGCCTTGCCCAAAGTGCTGCTTTTGGTTTCTGACTCTTTATTAGTATTCAAATGGTGGTGTGTGTTTGGCTCTTTCTTTTCACAATAGCGATTCCGGGAGTCAATCAAGCCCCCGCAGGGTGCCTTATTACAAAGGCCGGGAACCCTGTTCATTGATCCAGAGGAAAAGAGCCGAAAAGGCTTCTTTGATTTCAGAAAATCCATGCCCTGTGTAAGATTTGCAAGTGCCCCCTTGAAAGGCCTTTCCAGACCAGATGATCTCTGTATAGTACATGAATGTGCAGGAAGGACTCCTGTTTCAAAAATGTCACAAGTTCTCAGCACTCAAGCGGCAATATATTTGTAGCTTGGGTAAAGCAGTTCTCTTGCTCTGTTTCCTTTGCGGTCACTCCTCCAAGGAGTGGGTCCTTTTGATTATGCATGCTGTTTTCCACCGTCAGAAGTCGCCTCTCTCCCCCCCTGCATTTCCCCACGTTTTGCCCACATTAAATTTGAGATAAAGCAGGTCCCTAAAAACATGGGCAAAACAAGGGGGAAGAATGAGGGGATATGATAACCATTTTCAAGTACTTGAAGGGCTGTCATATAGAGGATGGTGCCGAGTTGTTTTCTGTTGCTCCAGAAGGTTGGACCAGAACCAACGGGTTGAAATTAGATCAAAAGAGCTTCCGTCTAAACATTAGGAAGAACCTTCTAACAGTTAGAGCGGTTCCTCAGTGGAACAGGCTTCCTCGGGAGGTGGTGAGCTCTCCTTCCCTGGAGGTTTTGAAGCAGAGGCTAGATGGCCATCTGTCAGCAATGCTGATTCTATGACCTGAGGCAGATGATGAGCGGGAGGGCACCTTGGCCATCTTCTGGGCATGAAGTAGGGGTCACTGGGGGTGTGGGGGGGAGGTAGTTGTGAAATTCCTGCATTGTGCAGGGGGTTGGACTAGATGACCCTGGTGGTCCCTTCTAACTCTATGGTTCTATGACCTTTGACGGTTGGAAACGGCGTGCATAATCAACACAAAGACCCGAAGGAATCGGAGGGGTGATGGTGAGTGAAACAGCCAAACCGGCTTACAGTCACCTTCCCTTCCTCTCCCCACAACAGACATTGTGAAGTAGTTGGGGCTGAGAGAGTTCAGAGAGAACTGCGACTGGCCGAAGATCACCCAGCTGGCTTCAAGTGGAGGAGTGGGGAAACCAACCTGGTTAACCCGATTAGTGTCCACTGCTCACGTGTAGGAGTGGGGAATCAAGCCCGGTCCGGATTGGTCCCATCAATGGGCACAGCAATCTTGTTCCTCCACCCAGCACCTTTTCAAGCGGCAAAACAGCAGCAGAGAGGTGCAGCCATTACATAAGGCTGGAGAGAATAGAGTGGGTTCTTATACCCCGCTTTTCTCTACCTTTAAGGAGTCAAACTGGTTTACAATCTCCTTCCCTTCCTCTCCCCACACCAGGCACCATATGAGGAAGGTGGGGCTGAGAGAGTTCTGAGAGAACTGTGACTAGCCCAAGGACACCCAGCCGGCTTCATGCGCAGGAGTGGGGAAACCAACCCGTTTCTCGAAATTAGAGTCCACCGCTCATGAGGAGGAGTGGGGAATCAAACCTTGTTCTCCAGATTAGAGTCTGCCGCTCTTAACCACCACACCACGATGAAAGAAAGGTGTCTTCCCATTCCTTGGAAAATGTCTGTGGTTTCAAAGCTCAGACTGTTTGCTTCTGTTTTAGCAAATGTCGCCCTTACCCCCATGTTAAATTGCTAATGGCTATGCTTCAAGACACTATGCAAATAAAGAACTGCCTTTTCTGTCACCTTCCCAATACTTTACCCTATCATCGATCACTTTTCAGCAGTGATGGAAGGTGGAGAATGCTACACTCTAGCCTTAGTATAATCTATTATCTTTGAGGACCTGAAGAAGAGAAAAGATGTGCGTCTGACGAAATCATCTGCTCCAAAATATTCTAGAAAAGTCGGTGGCGCTTTGGATGTATTTTTTCTGGTTCTGTTTTGTATATCCCAGCAGTCTGACACCGTTGTTAGTACCTAAGGCTGATTCTCTTCTTACAGAATCATAGAATCCTAGAGTTGGGAGGGACCACCAGGGTCATCTAGTCCAACCCCCTGCACAATGCAGGAAATTCACAACTACCTCCCCACACACACCCCCGGTGACCCCTACTCCATGCCCAAAAGATGGCCAAGGTGCCCTCCCTCTCATGAACTGCCTTGCATTGGAGGGGAGAGACAGATACCTACTAAAGGGAATAAAGCATTGGGCAAGTGTATAAACCAGGCAGGTGATTTTGTACCTAAACATAACCACAGGCTCGTATTTCTGGCCTGCTCAGGAATGAGCAGAAGAGTGTAATAACACAAGTATGTTTTCAGGACTTCAGAAAATAGGACCCTTTTGTTCAGCTCCATTCAGTCAAGAAGGTTAACCCCTGGATATGCCTTAATGTGGTATATTGTGGACACCAGGCTGGGGAAATATATATATATTCTTACTGTTCTAGCTGGACAGAAAGGCCATCAAGTGTGGTTATGTGGACTTCATGTATAATTTATGAGTTTGTGAAATGTTCAGGTACGGCGCGCTAACGTGTGGGAGCCGTGAAGTCAGACCTGTAAGTGAAAGCCCCAATCCCGCCTCTCCTGCTGCGCTAAACAAGTGAAAATAATAACCTTCCTTCGTATGCGCGTTTGTCTTATCATCGGCCCTGCGCGCGCGCCTGAAATGCTCTCGTAAAACCTCGTTGAGAAATCTTTCCCCGAGGAAAAGGGGAAGGATATAATTTTCCTTTTTAGTGTACATTTGTTGCCCTAAGGTCTCCTGCCGAAATGAAACTGGAATGGGGGTTGTATGGGTTTGGGGTTTTTTAGCCATAGAGAATGCATTCAAGCTAAAGGCTATGTTCGCCATTGATTTCAGGGCTGGTTCTTATGTTCCTTTGGACGTGAACATGTTTCCTTGTGTACAAAAAAAAAAGCCTCATGAAAATAACAAAAGGCTACCATGTGAGATTTGATGGAGAAAGCAAAGAACTTGCATTTCCTTGCAAATGTATCTGTTGGGACCAAAATATGCACCATCCTTGTTTAACAAAGAGCCAGACTAGTCTCATTTGTTGGGCTAATTCATGTATGAAAGGGAATGTGGGTGGTAAAAAGTACGCAGGTGTAAAACAAGCTCACAGCATGGTGTAATGGTTAAGAGCGGTGGTTCGGAGCTGTGGACTCTGATCTGGAGAACCGGGTTTGTTTCCCCCCTCCTCCACATGAGTGGCAGAGGCTAACCTGGTGAACTGGATTTGTTTCCCCACTCCTGCACACGAAGCCAGCTGGGTGACCTTGGGTTGGTCACAGTTCTCTCCATACTCTCTCAGCCTCACCTACCTCACAGGGTGTCTGTTGTGGGGAGGGGAAGGGAAGGTGATTGTAAGCCAGTTTGTTTCTTTCTTAAGTGGTAGAGAAAGTTGGCATATAAAAACCAACTCTTCTTTTTCTTCCTTCTCCTTCTCCTTCTCCCTCTTCTTCTTCTTCTCCTCCTCCTTCTCCTCCTTCTCCCTCTTCTTCTTCTTCTTCTCCTCCTCCTCCTCCTTCTCCTCCTTCTTCTCATAGGCAGGGGACTCTGTGGTATCTTTTAAAGGACTGCTGTACCCCTGTACAGCAGTTTTTCGTCCAAGGAAAGCTGAATCCCAGGCGATGGTATTCAGAATAGCTAATTCAATTCAGGATGAGTGGCAGAACGCTTTTCACATCCGCATCCCTTCCAGCTGTGCTTGCCTACCTACGTTCTCTGTATGTTTACTTTTTGCTAAACGAACTCGTAATAAGAGAATATTAATGAAAGCCCTGTCACGTTTGACATGGAGTTGGAAGGAAGGAGGGGTAGAGAACCCCCCCCCCCCGTCGGTTCCCCACCTCCACTCACCCCCTACTTGAGCTGATGTCTTCTTCTGGAAGCTTGCCCTGGCAGCTGAGAGTACAGCCAGGGTGATGGAGAATTGGGGAGGGGGCATTCCCTGCTCTGTCTAGAGCAGAAATAGTGGACTTGGGGGAGGTTATGGGAGGGCGGGGGGGATGTGAAGAGCTCTTCTCCCAATTCCTTCCTCTCCCATCCAGAATTTTGACCCTGGCTGTATGTAGGGTACTACAGACCAAGCTCTGCTCGCGACCTGAGTTCGATCCTGACAAAAGTCGGTTTCCGGTAGCCAACTCAAGGTTAACTCAGCCTTTCATCCTTCCGAGGTCGGTCAAATGAGTACCCAGTTTGCAGGGGGTAAAGCGTAGTCGACTGGGGAAGCCAACGGCAAACCAACCCATAAAGCATAGTCTACCTAGTAAATGTCTTAATGTGATGTCATCCCATGGGTCAGTAGTGACCCGGTGTTTGCACAGGGGGCTACCTTCTCCTTACATGTACGGTTACTGACTCTGGATTGGGAATTTCCTGGAGATTTGTGGGTGGAGCCTGGGGAGGGCAAAGTTAGGGGACGGGAGGGTCCTCAGCAGCATATAATGCCATAGATCCCCCCCTCCAAAGCAGCTTCATCAGACTTTTGCAGCTGTATAATCAACAAGCCTGCAGAAGGCTCAGTCATATGAAACGTCAGATTTACATTACAACTGATCTCCAGCCAGTGCCGGATTTATGTATAAGCTAAACAAGCTATAGCTTAGGGCCCCGCTCTCTTGGTCCCCCCCAAATTTTTTTTAAAGGAAATAATAATTATTTCACTATTAATATACTTCTTCTTAATTGTATTTCAGTTCAACAATTACTTTGATAAAGTACATATTTTGTTATGTGCAAACGGCTTCAGATACCTATTAGGTCCATAAATCACCATATAGCATATATTCAACACAAAAAAACAGCGACAATTTGTTGTTGGCAAAGGACATATAAAGGGCCCCATTGCCTTCGATAGCTTAGGGCCTCATCAAACCTAAATCCGGCCCTGCCTCGAGCCGATAGGGATCAGTTCCCCTGGAGAAAATGGCCGCTTTGGCAATTGGACTCTATGGCACTAAAGTCCCTCCCCTCCCCAAGCCCCGCCCTCCTCAGGCTCTGCCCCCAAAACCTCCCGCCAGTGGCGAAGAGGGGCCAGGCGGGGCTTTTGCCCAGCAAGGCTTCTGATTGGTCATTGGAGATTTGATTGGCGGTGCAAATTTTTTTTAAAAAATTGCCTTGGCAGCAGCTGCCACCAAAACAATACAAGGGTCTTCACTGAGTGACTGAAGGTAAGCTGGGGCTGGGCCCACATTCTTCGGCAGCCGTTTGGGGGCTGTGCCCACCACGCTGTGTCCGAATTCCTAAGGGGCCCTCAGGCTCCAAAAGGTTGGGGACCCCTGCATTACACAGTGACTCCCCATGTTGGGGAGGGGCTGTGGCTGAGCGGTAGAGCATCTGCTTGGCATGCAGAAGGTCCCAGGTTCAATCCCCGGCATCTCCAGTTAATGGAACCAGGCAAGTGACGTGAAAGACCCTTGCCTGAGACCCTGGAGAGCCGCTGCCGGTCTGAGCAAACAATACTGACTTTGATGGACCCAGGGTCTGATTCAGTAGAAGGCAGCTTCACGTGTTCATGCGTGTCTGAGGTTTAGAAAGGATTTTTTTCCCTTTCTCTTTACGCCTGACTTGTGTTTTGCACCCCAAAAGCTTACTGTGCTTTTGGCATTCCGTTCCAAGCTCTTGTTGGGTGCGTAGAGGCAATGTCGATTTCATAAGTCTCCGACTGCTAGAAGCTCATGCTCCAGCCAAAGCCGTGACGCTGAGACAAACAGTGACAAACATCCCTTCCCATTTCAAGCCCCCACCCCACCCCCAGCCCGATGGTTGTCACAAAACACAGATGGCCATTGGCCGCCCTGAACAGCGATCCGGATTTCCAGAACAGCTGGCTGCCAACCAGAGCCCCAGAATCGAGCCAAAAATAGCAGATACTGGTAGGATGGTTCATTTTACCGCTGCCTGGCAATCAATAAGAGTTCTCAGGGAGGAGGGGGGGGAATATCCCTTGCAATTTGTTGGAAGGGGAAGATGGAGGGAGCCACCAGGGAGCTTCTGTCTGCAATTCATGGCTCCTTGAAGGTCTGTTCATGGCTCCTTGAAGACATCAGAAACCGTCCCAGACTTCTCTGATGCTGCTCCCAACCCTCAGAGCCATGGCTTCAGAAGCTGGGCTGTCAAGCCCATCCCAGATCATGGCGGATTTTGCCAAACAGAAGTCGCCGGGGGATTGACGCGGCCTCGGAATTAATTTGTGCGCGTTGCCAATTCCTAATTACGCGGCGGCTCTCTTGACCCTTTGGATTTCAGTATTGCCCCAAAATGGCTGAATGTTTCGATTTTAATCTAACAGGAGAAAGTTACTTGCATGCAGTGGCCTTGTTTTATCGTTTTGGTGCTCGGCTTCCTGCAATGGTGATGAAAGGGACCCCTCCGTCCATCTGGCCGTTTCCCACAGCATTGCAGATGAAGCATCTGTTTCAGATTACCTTTGAAAGCCTCCGAGGAAGACAGCTCTTCTGCTATCCTGTTCAGCTGGTTCGAACCCACCCCGTATTATAATTTAAACTGGGAGATCCTTGCCTTGGTCACAGTAAATTGTGCAGATATTCTGTGAACATAAGAACATAAGAAAAGCCCTGCTGGATCAGACCCAGGCCCATCAAGTCCAGCAGTCTGTTTGCACAGTGGCCAACCAGGTGCCTCTAGGAAGCCCCCAAGCAAGACGACTGCAGCAGCACCATCCTGCTGGTGCTCCAAAGCACAGAGAAGCCAGAAAATCTCGAGCAGAGATTAAGATAAGGTCTATTTAGGCAGACAAGGAGCTCAGGATTATGTAGAAGCAACTCGTTCGCTTGGGGCCACCAATGCAGGAAAGTCACAACTACCTTCCTCCCACACCCCCAGTGACCCCTTCTCCATGCCCAGAAGATGGCAACTAAAAACCCCTCCAGGATCCCTGACCAATCTGGCCTGGAGGAAAATTGCTTCCTGACACCAAAGTGGTGATCGGCATTACCCTGAGCATGTTAGAAAGGGCCACAAGAGCCAAGCACTGACACAACCCTTCCTGCCCTCCCTCTCATGATCTGCCTAAGTTCACAGAATCAGCATTGCTGACAGATGGCCATCTAGCCTCTGCTTAAAAACCTCCAAAGAAGGAGAGCCCACCACCTCCTGAGGAAGCCTGTTCCACCGAGGAACCGCTCTAATTGTCAGAAAGTTCTTCCTAATGTCTAGACGGAAACTCTTTTGATTTAATTTCAACCCGTTGGTTCTGGTCCAACCTTCTGGGGCAACAGAAAACAACTCCACACCATCCTCTATATGACAGAAGGGCAGATCTAAAGGGTTTGACAGCCTCTCACATGGAAAAGGTCTCTGTACTGAACAACCTGGATCTTTGCTAGGAACTACCTTTTTGGTTATGGTTCCTCCCCTCGCCCAAGTGGTAAGATCTGCCATTGAAGCCTTGATTAGGGTCTGTCCTCTTGGGAGACAAGTTCTGCAGCTGCCAGGGCCTTCAGTGTAGTGGCTGCAGACCTTGTCCCCCCCACACCCACCAGGAAGATAGTTTCAGTGAGTAGCCCGGTTGGTCTGTGGTAAAACAGCTAGATTCGAGTCCAGGACACTTTAGAGACCAGCAAGAATTTGGGGGCATGAGTAGGGTTGCCAACCTCCAGGTACTTCTAATAAATCGTTACTTGTGCTGAAACAACAAGAGTTTAGTATACCATCAGCACAGGCTCAAATTCAATAATATATTAGTTTACTGAAACTATTGCAAAACTATAAGGTACAAACTTACACCAAAATAATAACACTATGGTCATAAAGTGATCATAAAGAAATCCTCAATGGGAACACAAAATTATACAAAGGTTGCTGCACCGAAAACAATTAAAAAACCGTTTATCCCACCGGGAAATCTCAGTCATCAATCGGTCGGCAATCTCCAGGTACTAGCTGGAGTTCTGCTATTACAACTGATCTCCAGCCGACAGAAATCGAGAAAATGGCCACTTTGGCCATTGGACTCTATGGCATTGAAGTCCCTCCCCTCCCCAACCCCCCCCTCCTCAGCCTCCGCCCCAAAAACCTCCCGCCGGTGGCGAACAGGGGCCTGGCAACCCTAGGCATGAACATTCAAGAGTCAATGCCCTTTCATCACATACTGGCAATCCTGTTTCAGAGGCAGGTTTAAAACTTTGGGTTTGGACTAAAGGGTGAGCTTCCAAAGGTTCTTCTGTAAAAAAGGGAGGCACCTTTGAATCCACGTTGTGAACTTTTTTTGGGGGGGGGGAGATGAAAGAATGGTCTAGAAATATTCTTCACAGCGTGTATGTGTTAGAGTTGCCAGCACCAGGTTGGGAACTGATAGTTTCCTTATAGGTGTGTGTTCAAGGTGGGAGCTGGGAAATCTCTATAGATGGTCCCCTGATGAAGCTGTATGAAAAACACTTCTATGATCTAGAAGGGATAAAGAAACTCTCTGCCTGACACCTTGTTCTTCTTGTGGTTCCCCTCCCCACCCCACAGTCAGTCTGGCCTGCAGCAGGAGAGGGAAGGACAGCGTGGTGTAGTGGTTAAGAGCAGTGGTTTGGAGCGGTGGAGGCTGATCTGGAGAACCGGGTTTGATTCCCCCCTCCTCCACATGAGTGGTCGGAGGCTAATCTGGTGAACTGGATTTGTTTCCCCACTCGTACACACGAAGCCAGCTGGGTGACCTTGGGCCAGTCACAGTTCTCTTAGAGCTCTCTCAGCCTCACCTACCTCACAGGGTGTCTGTTGTGGAAGGGGAAGGGAAGGTGATTGTGAGCTGGTTTGATTCTGCCTTAAGTGGTAGAGAAAGTCAGCATATAAAAACCAACTCTTCTTCTTCTTCTTCTTCTAGGCTAGGGTTGCCAGCTCCAGGTTGGGAAATACCTGGAGATTTTGGAGGTGGAGTCTGAGGAGGGTGTGGTTTGGATACGTGAGGGACTTCAATGCCATAGAGTCCAATTCCCAAAGCGGCCATTTTCTCCAGGGGAACTGATCACTATCACCTGGAGATCAGTTGTTTGTAATAGCGGGAGATCTCCAGCCACCACCTGGAGGTTGGCAACCCATGTGTGTGCCTGTGAGTGTTGCGTCATTCAACCATAAACATTGTGAAAACGATGACTAATTCCTAATAGGGTTCTCTGGATATTTAAAAAAAAAAACCTCAAGAAAATAAAACGGCTACTGGTTTCCAACAGCTTCATTGGCGGCATGAACACACAAGGAAAGTCAATAGCAGAAAAGGCAGGTATCAGCCTCAGGTGTGAACCCCCCCCCCCACAAGGCTTTAACCAGCCTTGCCTTCAGTTCCTAGGAAACCGCAGCAGGAGAATATGGAGCGCAGCAAAACAAAAGGTAAACATATTTTCCAGGCTAGACATTCATCCTCGCCATGCAAAATGTCTTTCCTGGCTGAATGAAAGTCAGCTCGATACCCCTGTTGTTAGAGCTGCAATTGAGGATCCTTCCAGCACGGCTTCCTCCCTTCCTAAAATGTATCCCCCCCCCCACACACACACACACGCTGTTTTCTTGCTTTTTGAAGCAAACCATTGAACCAGGTTAGGTGTAAGTGATGTTAAGCTGAGAACTAAAAAATCCTAAAAATTCATATATTTATATATTTATTGAAAAAGTAAAGGTCCCCTGTGCAAGCACCAAGTCATTCCTGACCCATGGGGTGACGTCACATCCCGACTTTTCCTAGGCAGACTTTGTTTATGGGGTGGTTTGCCATTGCCTTCCCCAGTCATCCTCCCTTTACCCCCAGCAAGCTGGGTCCTCGTTTTACCGACCTCGGAAGGATGGAAGGCCGAGTCAACCTTGAGCCGGCTACCTGAAACTGACACCCGTTGGGATCGAACTCAGGTCGTGAGCAGAGCTTGGACTGCAGTACTGCAGCTGACCACTCTGCGCCACGATTCTTCCTAAAGGGGTAGAGAAAGTCGGCATATAAAAAAACCAACTCTTCTTCATCATCCCCTCCCCGAACACACACTGCTTTCTTGCTTTTTGAAGCAAACCATTGAACCAAGTTAGGTGTAAGTTATGTTAAGCCATAGTAAAAGTATAACTGCTCATTACTGTCTCTTCTGGGTTTATTTTAAGCATTCTCCCACACACACCTTCTTTTGCAAGTTTAGCTGCCAGAATTGCTTTAACAAGAACTTTAGCCTTTGCCTCATCCATGGTTTTCTCCCTGGAAATAAAGCAGGTATGTGCTGATTGTACCCCTGCTGGGAAAAACTTAGAGGTACTGGTATTTTCCTCCTCAGTAGGGGTAAAATGATCTCAAGTCCTTTTTCCAGTGAGAAAACCATGGCAAGGGGAGGGTTAAAGTTTACCTCTCTTCTGGTTCTCCTCCTTGATAAAGAAATCCCTAAGGCGGTGTTTGCAAAAGGGGAAAAAAAGTAAAATAAACATAGAATACATATATGCATGAAGCTGTCTCATGCTGAATTGGTCTGTCAAGGTCAGTCTTTTCCCTTCTGACTGGCAGCAGCCCTCCAGGGTCTCAGGCAGAGGTCTAAATTGTACAAGTCTGACATTAAAAAAAAATGACAATATTCCAAAATTCATGGGAGAACATTTAAATCTCTCAGGGCACACTACTGCAGATGTAAAAGTCATCATTCTCCATCAGCAGAACTTGAAAGTGTGAGTCCAGGGTGAAACGGCTCAATCAGAATTAACCCAGGAGTTTTGAAAGCATGTCCCAAGGCCTTAACCAGGACTCGGGGCTCCTTATCCATTACAAGTGTTAATCAGGTTAACCAAACTAGGGAGACTGTCTTATCACCGATGGTTGCTATTGCGGAAGGAACTGTTGCTTGATTATAATTCAATTTTACTTAATCACATCTCACCCCATACTTCTAGGGTTGCCCACCTCCAGGTAATAGCTGGAGATCTCCTGCTATTACAGCTGACCTCCAGCCGATAGAGAGCTGTTCCCCTGGAGAAAATGGCCACTTTGGAATTGGACTCTATGGCATTGAAGTCCCTCCCCAAACCCCACCCTCCTCAGACTTCGCCCCAGAAACTTCCCACCGGTGGCGAAGAGGGGCCTGGCAACCCTATATTCTTCCTGCATTTTATGCCCATTTAACCCTGCTGTGTACAACTGTTTCCTCCATAACTGTGTCTACCCGATCGGGTTGCCAGGTCCCTCTTTGTCAGGCAGGCCAAATGGCCGGGTTTTCCCACTGACCCAAAATCCCTGTTTTTCCTCTGCCTCTCCCCCCGCCCCCAATGAGAAAACGAACAGTTCGCCCCGGGTTCAGGAACCCCCGATCATAACACCCACAACTTGGATTTCAGAGAGAGACTTCCTCTGCATGAAGGCTCCATTGGACTCTTCATGGCTGACTAGTGTTGCCAGGTCCCTCTTCACCACCGGCAGGAGGTTTTGGGGGCAGAGCCTGAGGAGGGCAGGGTTTGGGGAGGAGAGGGACTTCAATGCCATAGAGTCCAATGGCCCAAGCAGCCAATTTCTCCAGGGAAACTGATCTCTGTCTGCTGGAGATCAGTCGTAATAGCAGGACATCTCCAGCCAGTACCTGGAGGTTGGCAACCTTGTGGCTGATACCCCTTGACACACCTGGTGTCTTCCATTAATTCAATTCAACCATTCTGCAAACCATCTGAGCTGTGCGGGTATCACCACATAGTACGGCTGCCAACCTCCAGGTAGTAGCTGGAGATCTCCTGCTATTACAAGTGATCTCCAGGCGACAGAGATCAGTTTCCCTAGAGAAAATGGCCACTTTGGTAATTGGACTCTATGGCATTGAAGTCCCTCCCCTTCCCAACCCCGCCCTCTCCAGGCTCCACCCCAAAAACCTCCCGCCGCTGGCAAAGAGGGACCTGACAACCCTACTACATAGTGCGGTAACAAAATCCATGTGTTAATTATGCAGGTATGGGAAGAAGCGCTTTTGTCTTGGCTGTATCTGATAAGCACATAAAGATTTATAAAAACAGCTACCCTCCAGAATCTGGCTTTCAATTAATGGGCCTGCCTGGGAATTATGGACCATTCTCACAAGAAATGGAGGAAGGCCGTCACAAATTTCAGTATGAATGCTTTTAATCATGTCGTAGGCTACCCCTAGCTTTTGAGATATTATGGCCTAACAAACTAAATGATGCCTACGGGAACTGAATTATAAATTCAAACTGTACTATTTCTGCTACCAAAAACATTAGATCAGCTACGCCATTAGCTTGATCTACTACTTAGATTTAATTTTGGGGGCTGCTTTATATACGAAACAGCTACATCAGCTCTTTCAGCTACATCGGGGTGTCAAATTCATTTGTTACGAGGGCCAGATATGACATAAATGTCACTTGGTCGGGCCGGGTCATGCCTCGCCAGCCCAGCTAGGGGGCTGGGGTGGTTGCCTTGGCTAGCAAGCCCACAGCTGGCATGCCAGCCCAGATCGAGAATGGGGGGGGGAGTAGCTGCCATGGCTGACTCATGGGCCTGATCAGAGCCCACAAGGGGCTGGATCCAGCCCGCGTAGGGTTGCCAACCTCCAGGTAGATTTCCCCTTTGCCCCAGACGGGATTACCGCTCTTTGGATACTGACTTGGATTTGAACTTTTCCTTTGGATCCTCAGTTGGACTTTGGTATAGAGGTGATACCTGTGCACATATCTGCATTGTTATTTGAGAACTTGATATTGCTTTATTTTTGTTTATAATCACTGAATAAGAATTATTTACTATAAGATTGAGCTGTGTGCTGTTTGTGGCTTTAACCTCCAGGTAGTAGCTGGATATCTTCTGCTATTACAACTGATCTCCAGCCAATAGAGATCAGTTCACCTGGAGAAAATGGCCACTTTGGCAATTGGACTCTATGGCATTGAAGTCCTTCCCCTCCCCAAACCCCACCTTCCTCAGGCTCCACCCAAAAAACCTCCCGCCGGTGGCAAAGAGGGACCTGGCAACCCTAGGCCCACGGGCTTTATGTTTGACACCCCTGAGCTACATTGTTCTTTCACCAGGAGCCTGGTTTCTTGAAGAGCCAACCCTATACAAATTTGTTAGAAGATAATTTCCCGTGGTTTCAGTAGTAATGGGAATTTTTTTCCTGGACGTGATGTATGCGAGCTATAAAGCACAGACACCCGGTTTTAAATATTTCAGCAGCCGTAGTGTCCACTGGCGTATTTCTAAGGAGTTGTTTCTCACAGTTGTTTTAGGAAATATTCCTGCTAAGTGTATTGTGAAAGACACTCATTTCCTCAGTGAAAAGGTGTGTTTGTGACACATACAAACCCGCACAAAGCGGAGTGAGCTTGTGTCGCGAGGCAATGAATATTCCCAATATGGTTGCTACACAAAAATAAGCCGACAGGAGCCGTGTGTTTTGGTGATTCCCAGAATCGCATACAAGACACTACCCCTTCCTTTAACGTGGAGTATTCTTTTCACGCTCTGCGGGGCTTCGCGGGCGCCTCGTAAAAGATGTCTTTTATGTAAATTTTATATTAATTTAACTTTTTTTTACTGTTCGAAGAAAATACTGGTGTGAAGGTTAATGTACTGGCAACCCAATCAATCCTAAGCCCTGGGTGCCTGCTCTTTGCTGAGGTTGGCACAGTGCCGTTTGCTTAGCGGAGGGGAAACATATATTACAAAAAAGGCCTGACTCCAAGGTGTGGGAAGTAGCGCAACCCACAGCAACTCGCCAATCACAGAACAGCACGCCGATGATGCTGCCGTGACAATAGCACATGGAAACACCCATTCAGCGTACTCCAATGTCAGCATTATACACAGACCCTGATGTCACCCTGAATCATATCATAGAATCACAGAGTTGGAAAGGGGTGCAGTTGGAAGCGGGTGCATTGTGCAGGGGGTTGGACTAGATGACCCTGGTGGTACCTTCCAACTCTATGATTCTAAGGGACCACCAGGGTCATCTAGTCCAACCCCCTGCACAATGCAGGATTTTCACAACTACCTCCCCCCCACCACACCCAGCGACCCCTACTCCATGCCCAGAAGATGGCCAAGATGCCCTCCCTCTCATGAACTGCCTACGGTCATAGAATCAGCATTGCTGACAGATGGCCATCTAGCCTCTTCGTAAAAAACCTCCAGGGAAGGAGAGCCCACCACCTCCTGAGGAAGCCTGTTCCACTGAGGAACCACTCTTAACTGTTAGAAAATTCTTCCTAATGTCTAGACGGAAACTCTTTTGATTTAATTTCAACCCATTGGTTCTGGTTTGACTTTCTGGGGCAACAGAAAACAACTCAGCACCATCCTCTATATGACAGCCCTTCAAGTACCTGAAGATGATTATCATGTCCCCTCTCAGTCTTGTCCTCTTCAGGCTAAACACACCCAGCTCCTTCAATCTTTCCTCACAGGACTTGGTCTCCAGACCCCTCACCATCTTTGTTGCCCTCCTCTGGACATGTTCCACCTTGTCTACATCTTTCTGAAATTGCGGTGCCCAAAACTGAACACAATACTCTAGGTGAGGTCTAACCAGAACAGAGTAAAGCGATACCATCACTTCGCGTGATCTGGACACTATACTTCTGTTGATGCAGCCCAAGATGTACTCCAATGTCAACGTTATACACAGACCCTGATGTCACCCTGCTTCCACTCAAGCATGGAACCTAGGGTTGCCAACCTCCCGGTACTAGCTGGAGATAAAAAAGGAGGGGGGACAAAACCCAATAAACGGAATTAAGTACCTAGAAAGTCAAGCATAAAACAGCTGACAAGGCCAACAATATGATTAAAAGCTAAACCATTAAAAAGTATTCTGAATACATATAAGTTTAATACAAGTTAAACTCCAAATGATGCTTATAACTCTTATATGGCCTTGCAAGAAGCCTTCCCAACACATATACTAAAATAACACTATAGGCATAATATACAATAAGACATACAATTTAGATTGCATCTGTCTCCATGCCTTTTTGTGTTAAAAAAATGATGGTTGTTCTAATAGGGAGGCTATTTGTTCATCAGAGTAGCTGAATAAATCCATTATGGTACGCTATGTGCTCTATATCAGCTACTAACTCCAAACACAATCAGAGCCAAAAAAGCTGGAGATCTCCTGCCATTACAACTGATCTCCAGGCAACAGAGATCAGTTCCCCTGGAGAAAATGGCCATTTTGGTAATGGGGCTCTATGGCATTGAAGTCCCTCCCCTCCCCCCAAATCCCGCCCTCCTCAGGCCCTGCCCCAAAAATCTTCAGGTATTTCCCAACCCAGAGGTGGCAACCCTAACAGAACCTAACAAGAGAAGAAACTGACAAAAGCATGGTAATACAGGACTTTCCAGCTCCTGTGCTGGCAACATTGGGAATGAGGAAGAAGAGTCGGTTTTTATATGCCGATTTTCTCGACCTTTTAAGGAGAATCAAACCGGCTTACAATCTCCTTCCCCTCCCCTCCCCACAACAGACACCTTGTGAGATAGGTGGGGCTGAGAGAGCTCTAAGAGAACTGTGGGCGAAAACGCACGGTCGCTTTAGGCTCCTTTAATCCCTGTTTCAGCCAGGATTCAGCCAGGATCGAACGCATGCGTTTCGCCTAATGTGTGTTCGATCCTGGCTGAAACAGGGATTAAAGGAGGATAAAGCAACCGTGCGTTTTCGCCCTGTGTCTGTTAATCAGCTGGCGCTGGCACGGCTGCCAAGCTAGAATGGGGAAGTTGGCAGCGGAGCAGCGGAGCAGCTCAATGCACACCGGTCACCGCTGTTGTTGGTTGCGTTGCCAGTTCAGCTGGCACAAATGCAGTCCAGCTGTGGAACTCCCTGCCCCAGGATGTGGCGATGGCTGCCAACCTGAAAGGCTTTAAGAAGGGAGTGAACATGTTCTTGGAAAAGAAGGCTATTCATGGCTTCTAGTAAAAATGGATACTAGTCATGATGCACACCTATTCTCTCCAGGATCACAGGAGCAGGCCTGTTATATTTAGGTTCTGTAGAGCACAGGCAGGATGGTGCTGCTGCAGTCATATTGTTTGTGGGCTTCCTAGAGGCACCTGGTTGGCCACTGTGTGAACAGAGTGCTGGACTCAATGGACCTTGGTCCGATCCAGCAGGGCCTTTCTTATGTTCTTATGATAATTGTATTATATATAATTGTATTAAGTGCTGTGGAACACAGGCAGGATGGTGCTGCTGCAGTCGTCTTGTTTGTGGGCTTCCTAGAGGCACCTGGTTGGCCACTGTGTGACTTGATGGGCATTGGTCGGATCCAGCATGGCCGCTCTTATATTCTTATGTTCATGCTTACCTCTGCTCCTGTTGGATAGCTGCCTGCAAAGAGCCAAAACAGACCCAGGGAGCATAATGTGTAACCTTCTGCAATAGCAGAAAAATACATGCAAAACCTGTTTGACTATAGGCAACAGGAGCGAGGGAAATAACATAAACATACCAAGGAAAGTGATGCCTTTTTCAAATCTCCTTCGGTTCTTGTAAAAATTACCTCTGTCTCCGGCTGCGCTCCTTAGCTGTTCCGTCATCACTACACAGTAGGATCTGCTAAATGCAATCTGTCTCGTAACACACCTCGGTGACTTAAAAGCGTTCACCCCACCCTGGAGTTGGGTTTGTTCGGCATGATTTCCAAAAACCGGGAGCCAAAGATGGGTTCCCTAATTAGGTCGTGAAATCACCGGCCTGGTTTTGCGGAGTAGCCACTGGCCCGCCGGCTCCCGGGAGCCCAATTGGTTCGTCACGTCGAGGAACCTGCCTTTGATACCTGATTTGCAGTAAGCGCCGTACACAGCCCTCCGGGGGGGAGGGAAATTATAATTAGCGGCGCTGCAATCCTCGCGCGCCACGCTCTCGAAAATCAAAGCGTACTCTGCTGGCAGCCCCTGCATTCCTCCCCACTCCCTTTGCTCCTGCGTTGACATTTAAGGTCGGCCGTGTTTGGAGTGTGCGGACAGCTCTTAGATCTGCGGAGTTATCAGAGCCAAAATGAGCCCACGCGTGGCGCAAATGAGCTGAAAGGGGGAGTGGACCTCCCACCCAAATCCACTCTGACCCAGCAGGACTTTTTCCCATAGGCGAGGGAGGGAGACAGAGAGGAAGCCAGGTGGGGAGATCTTGAACACCAAAGTGATTTTATTACACACCAAGGAAATTAAAAGAAGAAGAGTTGGTTTTTGTATGCCGACGTTCTCTGCCACTTAAGGAAGAGTCAAACTGGCTTACAATCACCTTCCCTTCCTCTCCCCACATCAAACAGCCTGTGGGTAGGCGGGGTTGAGAGAGTGTGTCTAGCCCAAGGTCACGCAGCCGGCTTCATGTGTAGGAGTGGGGGAAACAAATCCAGTTCACCAGATGAGCCTCCGCCGCTCATGTGGAGGAGTGGGGAATCAAACCCGGTTCTCCAGATCAGAGTCCATCGCTCCAGAGCACCGTTCTTAACCACCGCTCTTCACCACTACACCATGCGGTTGTAACAGCAGGAGATCTCCAGCCACCACCTGGAGGTTGGCAACCCTATTACAGGTCCAAGCCAAAGAAAGATCTGCAGCAGCCACAGAAGAGCAGATGAGGAAGAAGCAGCCCTGCATTTCTAGTTAACATTTTGGACTTCCTTCCCCCCCCCCTTTGAATTATTGGGCATTTTTTGTTATTTGCCACTATTCTGAGTGCCCTTCCTGGAGGGCATCGAAGATCCTGTCTGCTTCGGTCGTGCCGTGTTCATAGCCGTCATGATTTAGTTTTACGTCCAGTTGTCAAGTTGTTGTGTTTATATTAAATGGTGGTTACTTTGAATGTTGTTTTTCCTGTTTGAAGCAATTTCACGTTTGTTTACCAAGCCACAAGAGTGCTATCATTTTAATGGTTTTGAATACATGAACGCATGAAGCCGCTTTCTACTGAATCAGACCCTTGCTCCGTCAAAGTCAGTATTGTCTTCTCAGACTGGTGGTGGCTCTCCTGGGTCTCAGGCTGAGGTCTTTCACATCACCTCCTTGCCTAGTCCCTTTAGCTGGAGATGCCAGGGATTGAACCTGGGAAGTTCTGTATGACAAGCAGAGGCTCTCCCGCTGAGCCACAGCCCCTCCCTCTCATGATCTGCCTAAGTTCACAGAATCAGCATTGCTGACAGATGGCCATCTAGCCTCTGCTTCAAAACCTCCAGGGAAGGAGAGCCCACCACCTCCCGAGGAAGCCTGTTCCACTGAGGAACCGCTCGAACGGTCAGAAAATTCTTCCTAATGTCTAGATGGAAACTCTTTTGATTTAGTTTCAACCTGTTGGTTCTGGTCCGACCTTCTGGGGCAACAGAAAGCAACTCCGCACCATCCTCTATAGGGCAGCCCTTCAAGTACTTGAAGATGGTTATCATACCCCCTCTCAGTCATCTCATCTCCAGGCTAAACATGAGCTATCCATGGTCCTGACACACACATGACGCTGCCTTATACTGAATCAGACCCTTGGTCCATCAAAGTCAGTATTGTCTACTCAGACCGGCAGCGGGTCTCCAGGGTCTCAGGCAGAGGTCTTTCACATCATCTACTTGCCTTGTCCCTTTAAATGGAGATGACGGGGGTTGAACCTGGGACCTTCTGCATCCCAAGCAGATGCTCTACCACTGAGCCGTGGCCCCTTCCTGCCCCCAGTTTTCCAATAGGGATCTATGTAGCCAGGAGTCTGGTGGGTTACATTTATGGCCTTTTATGCAGGGACGCTTCCCCGCGGTCCCCCCCGCCGACTGCTTTGGGGCTTCCTTTTGATTATGTGGGAGGACATTACCCCCAGAGAGCATTATGCTCCACGAACAACAATTTAGTGGTGGCCCCCAGCCCAAAGGATGTGCAGCTGTCCTCTACAAGGACCAGGGCCTTTTCGGCCCTGGCCCCGGCCTGGTGGAATAGTGACATCAGGGACCTAGTGACACCAGGGACCTGCAGGACATGAAGGAGTTCTGCAAGGCCTGTAAAACAGAACTGTTCCTCTTGGCCTACACCGGAGGGCAGCCGCAAGTTATCCGCTATCGCTTGTCTCCCCATCTTTCCCTCCACTCTGCCATCTGTGGGGGCAATTGGCTGTAATCCAGTTCCCCAGTGGCAACTGGGGTTTTTAACTGCCATCTCTGTTTATCAATGTGACGTTTTAAATTGATGTTTTATGGTTTTATGTGTTTATTCGTTTTAGATAGTGTCACCCGCTCTGAGCCTGTCCTGGCCAGAAATTGAGGGCGGGCTATAAATATGAACAAATAAATAAATAAAAATTGTTTTTAAATTTCCTTGGTGTGTAATAAAATCACTTCTGTGCTCAAGATCTTACTGCCTGGCTTTCTTTCTCTCTGGCAGTTTATGCTTGGTAATTAGCAGCGCGTTCCAGGCTGAAGTGCCCCGCATATATTTTTTTTAGTTCTTCACACTGAACCGCCATTCCAGCCGTCACTGCAAAGCCAGCGCATACCTGCTTCGCATTTCTTAAGCACCCCTTTAAAGCGACCTTTTCTATTTGCTCCACCCCCTGCATCAAAGCATGCAGAATCCCAGCCGAGGCTTAGCTATGCAAACGACTATTGCTAATGGCTATGCAAATGAAGGAACGAAGGAGCAGGCCAGTGGCGGGGGGAGTTGGAATTTGTTTGACTTTCTCCTCTTGCATCGGGACTGTGAATGGTCATTTAAAGAGAGCCAGCGTTGTGTAGAGGTTAAGAACGGTTGTTTGGCGTGGTGGACTCTGATCTGGAGAACCGGGTTTGATTCCCCACTCCTCCACATGAGTGGCGGAGGCTAATCTGGCGAACTGGCAGTTGGGGCTGAGAGAGCCCTAAGAGAGCTGTGACTAGCCCAAGGTCACCCAGCTGGCTTCATGTGGAGGGGTGGGGAAACCAACCCGGTTCACCAGATTAGCCTCCACTGCTCATGTGGAGGAGTGGGGAATCACACCCGGTTCTCCAGATTAGAGGCCACCGCTCCAAACCACTGCTCTTAACCACTACACCGCGCTGGGACACTTCCTTTTCTCTCACTTCCCCACCACGTTTCCCTCGTTTACTGTTGTTTAGAGCCCTGTCTGACCAATGTCAACCACGGTAAAGCAAACGAGGGGGTGTTTTTGATGTCAGGATGAATAACCGCGTACATCTGTGACATGTGGGATGCAGTTTTCCAAGTACTTCTTGGAAATCAAATTGTACAGTTATAGCTGTACGATTATAATTGTAAGGGACTGGGAACCAAGTCATTTGAGGAAAGGTTGAAGGATCTGGGTACTTTTAGCCTGGAGAGGAGAAGACTGAGAGGTGATATGATAACCATCTTCAAGTACTTGAAGGGCTGTCATATAGAGGAGGGTGCCGAGTTGTTTTCTGTTGCCCCAGAAGGTCGGACCAGAATCAATGGGTTGAAATTAAATCAAAAGAGTTTCCTTCTAGACCAGTGGTTCCCAAAGTGGATAGTACCACCCCCTGGGGGGCGATGGGATTACCTAGGGGGTCACTAAGAGGCAAGAGGGCAGCAGGAAGGCGCTAGAGGTGGGGCCCTTCAACTGTGTTGTTCACTAGTTTACAATAGATCAAGCTATGGCACCATGCCGGCAAATTTGGTGGAAACTATCAGAATTTTTTTTCCAGACTTTGAAGAGCAGGTACCACAGGATCAAGTTCATCAGTTTTGTTGAATAAATTTCAACCAAAAAGTTTTAATTTGATTTTGAATAGATGCGCAATTAATTGTTACGGTTTTGAAATTGTATTGTTATTATCTTCTTTAGTGAATCATGCACACCCCTATTTTGAATAATGCTTTTTATAGGATTGGGTAGGGGGGCGCTGGGGTTAAGTTTGTGGAACCAAGGGGGTGGTGGCCCAAAAAGTTTGGGCACCACTGGTGTAGACCTTAGGAAGAATTTTCTAACAGGCAGTTCCTCAGTGGAACAGGCTTCCTTGGGAGGTGGCAAGCTCTCCTTCCCTGGAGGTTTTTAAGCAGAGGCTAGATGGCCATCTGTCAGCAATGCTGATTCTATGACCTTAGGCAGACCATAAAGAAGGAGGGCATCTTGGCCATCTTCTGGGCATGGAGTAGGGGTCACTGGGTGTGTGTGCAGGGTAGATATTTGTGAATTTCCTGCATTGCGCAGGGGGTTAGACTAGATGACCCTGGTGGTCCCTTCCTACTCTATGATTCTATTATTCTAATTTCTGTGCCTGTGTTTATGAAACCAGGTCTCTCCTGCAGTGCGCACTCAAGGTAAATGTGCCTCTTCTCTCCGTAGCTTTCAGCCGTGCCCCTGTACCCATGGCAGTGGTCCGGAGGGAACTATCCTGCGAAAGCTACCCCATCGAACTCCGGTGCCCGGGAACAGATGTTATTATGATCGAAAGTGCCAACTACGGCAGGACGGACGATAAAATCTGCGACTCTGATCCTGCTCAGATGGAGAATATCCGCTGTTATCTGCCAGATGCCTATAAGATTATGACTCAAAGGTAGGTATTTGACGTCCCCGCCTGACGGGTTTTGTTTTAATCTGGCTCGCTGTTTCTAAACATCTCTGGTTGCGTGGGGATTGTTTGGGCGCTCGGAATCTGTGTGCACATTGATGTTGGCGGGACTTTACGGCGCTGAAATCGTTGTGTTAAAAAAGAAAGAACCGTGGCCCAAATATTTGTCGTACGGCAAGCCGACAGCCCAAATTTGGTGAGTTGTTTTCCATCACGGTCAGATAGTTTGCCTCCCGCCTTCCAAGTACTCTGCTTTCGTGAGCTCTTCTGAGACTTTGCATTGCTTCTTTATGGAGGGGGGCTACTTCTTCTAGACCCCATAAAATCGGACCCCCTGACCCAATATTCACCAGACTTGGGGGTTCTTGCAAGAAGAGTCCCTTCAAGCTACCCTGAAATCCTGGGACCTCTACCTGCAAAAATGCCCCCCAGGAGCTTCGAAATGTCCCCATAGGCTTTAATAGGCCGCATTTTTGGGGGAAACCCGATAAAACGCCGAATTCCCATATTTACCCCTGTGGGAATTCAGCTTATTTTGGGTTTCCCTAAAAATATCGAGACCAATAAACCCAAACCTGAAATTTACTGAATTTATTTTTGCATAGCCCTAAACCCTAGTGGGACTTGTTTGGCTTTTCTGCCACGATTCAATGTGGCCCAGTGAGGCAGAACACCGGCTTGAGAGTTAAGAGTGCTTCAGTAGCCCCAGAAGTGTGCTGGGGGGGGGGTCGCTTCCTTTTCTCTCACTTCCCCAGCCCCTTTCTCTCGTTTACTGTTGTTTAAAGCCCTGTCTGACCACAGTCAACCACGGTAAAGCAAACGAGGGAGCATTTTTGATATCAGGATGAATCCAGGAGTTCTATCCTGGGAACCCAGAGGAAGAGAGAGATCGCAAGTGGAGAAGAGGACGGGCTCATCTAGAGATTATAGTAGGCAAGCCACAGGCCATTTATTCACGGAAGGTTTTGCATTGGATTTGCCACTCTTTAGATGCACTTTTCCCCCATCCATATTTTCAAAACTCAACAATAAGTCGCCATGCAGAGTTTTGAGAATTTAGATGGGGAAAATGTGCATCTATAGAGTGGCAAATCCAATGCAAAACCTTCCATGAATAAATGGCCACAGTGTCCAGGCAGCTGGTTAAAATGAACAGGGAGGTAGTTGAGAAGCACCTGGCTGCATCGGATGAGTACAAATCCCCCAGGCCAGACGGTATTCACCCGAGAGTGCTCAAGGAACTTTCTAGAGAGTTTGCAGAGCCATTGTCCATCATCTTCCAGACCTCTTGGAGGATGGGGGATGTGCCAGGATGTGAACAGGATGCAGTTCAACATGGATAAGTGCCGAGTTCTACATTTGGGTAACAGACATGAGTGACATGCATACTGGATGGGGGATACACTTCTGGGCAGCAGTGTGTGTAACAAAATCTTGGGGTACGAGTGGACCATAAGTTAAATTTGAGCAGCCTGTGTGATGCAGCAACAAAAAAAGCTAAAGCGATCTTGGGGTGCATCAACAGAGGCAGAACCTTCAAATTGCAAGATGTTTCGCTGTAAACTGCCTTGGTCAGGCCACACCTGGAGTATTGTGTGCAGTTCTGGAGGCCTTACCTCAAAAGGGATGTGGACAGATTTGTGTGGGTGTAGAGGAGAGCGATGACGATGATCAGGGGCCTGGAGACCAAGCCCTACGAGGAAAGGCTGAGGGAGTTGGGAATGTCCAGTCTGGAGAAGAGAAGGTTGATGGGGGACATGACTGCTCTCTTGAAGTATTTGAAGGGCTGCCGCTTAGAGGAGGGCAGGGAGCTGTTCCTGTTGGCAAGCAGAGGATAGGACTCGCAATAATGGGTTGAAATTGTGGGCGGAAAGGTACCGGCTGGATATTAGGGGAAACGTTTTTTACAGTAAGAGTTGTTCAGCAGTGGAATCAGCTCCCTAGGGAGGTGGTGAGCTCCCCCTCACTAACAGTCTTTAAGCAGAGGCTGGACAAGCACTTGTCAGGGATGCTGTAGGCTGATCCTGCACTGAGCAGGGGGTTGGACTAGATGGCCTCTATGGACACCTTCCAACTCTATGATTCTCTGTGGAAGTGAGACTATGTAGTGCCATATTCTTATCAGGGAGACCAAGAACAGCAGAATAGGCAGGCGTTATCTGATATGTGACTTATTTAGGTTTCTAGATAGGAAAATAAAGGCAATCCTTTAAATAAAGGCAGATGAAAGCAAGGCCCACTGGCAAGGGAAAGGCCCCTCCTTGGCTAGGGGACATTAGCTGTCCAGATCTCTCTTCTTGCCCCTCCCAGCGGGAAGGACTCTGTCCTGTTTGGCAGCTGTCCTGTAGGCGGCTGTTGAAAGCAAACCGCTTCATGGGAGAGGAGGGACAAAGCTCTATTTCTTTCCCATTTTTACATTTTCAAACTGCAAATTTGTAAATATTGGTTCAGATCCCTCAGAGCCCTCACAATAAGGCAGGATATAAATCTGACTGAATTAAACTGTCGGAAAGCTGGCCATAAAGGAGAGTGGAGGAGGGCTGCTTATTTCCAAGTTCCAAAGGGCCAGATGCAGAGAGGCCAGGCTGTACGGGAGCAAGTTTAAATTATGTGGTGTAGTGGTTAAGAGCGGCGGACTCTAATCTGGAGAACCGGGTTGGTTTCCCCCACTCCTTCGCATGAAGCCAGCTGGGTGACCTTGGGCTAGTCGCAGCTCTCTTAGAGCTCTCTCAGCCCCTCGCAGGGTGTCTGTTGTGGGGAAGGGGAGGTGACTGTAAGCCAGTTTGATTCTTCCTTAAGTGGCGATTGAGAGGGACAAACTGTGCAGCTTCTGCCCACCCCTCACCCCAACAGGATCCAGCAAACCATGGAAAGGTTTTATATGCGATTTGCAAGGACGAATTTAGCAGTAATGCCTAGATAGGGGATGGCCATGACAAAGCAGTGTGAGTCTGTGCATGCTCAGAATATTTGAAAACACTCCCGTGAAAGTATGTTGGGACAGCCGTGTTGAACCATCATTTTAGAAGCAGTCCTTGTAGACTGGGGCGATGCGCTGTTGGAAAGGTGAAGGTAACCTCAGCGGTATTTACAGGTTGGGTTGCCAGCTTCCAGGTGGTTAGTAATCAAACACTGGCTACAAGTACAAAATAGGAGAGTAGGAAATCAAAAGTCTGCACTTGTATAAAGCTCAATAAAGCACATACAAAGACTCTCAGCTAGCCTCTTAAACAGAATGGCAGAATAGATGTCTCTCCAAACTTTGGTGATATTTGCACGTGGTACTCCTTGAAGCTTGACGAAAGCTCTGAAATGGGGATTTTACCGGAAGCCCATTGCGTTTGAAATCTGTTCCATGCTTCATTTGGACATTACCATTCTGGATTGTCAATTTTTGTGCACCTGATTTTGTTGTGTATATACACTTACCTGATGTAAATTATTGCATTATAACAAGTTCCTGCTCTGTATTTATATCCTTGGGATATTGTTTTGGTGAGGCTCCACCTCACAATATAACTGCTTGCAAAGTGCTTTGTATGTGCTTTATTGAGCTTTATACAAGTGCAGACTTTTGATTTCCAGCTTCCAGGTGGTGGCTGAAGATCTCCCGCTATTACAACAGATCTCCAGGCGACAGAAATCCGTACCCCTGGAGAAAGCGGCCGCTTTGGCCATTGGACTCTATGGCATTGAAGTCCCTCCCCTTCCTAAACCCCGCCCTACTCAGGCTCCACCCCCCAAAACCTCCCAGTATTTCCCAACCCGTAGCTGGCAACCCTCTTGACAGGGAGGTAAGAGAGGAAAGATTGGAGCTTCCCCTTTCAAGCAGTTCTTACCGGCCAAATTGTCACGTCTTGTTAACGTCAGGAACATTATTAAAAAAAGAAGAGAAAAGATCGCTTTCCTTTTTGATTTACTGTTTTTGCGTACCATGAAATTTCACTGCAGAGCGCACGGTTTTAATATAACAAAGGGCTGCTTTGTACGCTTGGCGCGGCGGTTGTTTTATTCAGCGCCTGTAAACGACGGCGCCCCGGCCATTTGAATGAATAAAAGGGGCCGACTGACAGGCTGTTGCCGTTTCTGATGACTCCGACACATCCTTTGAAAGGAGCCACCTCTGGTTTTTGAAGGCCGTTTTGGACGTCCTCTGAAGGACTCCTCTCCCGCCCCCCTTCCTGGTCGCCCCCATCACACAGAGAGGCGGCTGTGCAGGCTCGCTCATTCAGTTGTAGGGTTGCCAACCTCCAGGCACTGTAGAATTCAAAATATGGCACTTAAACAGAAATATCCAAATCAGGAGAGTCACGATGCAAAACTTGCAGTTAGAGTAATGTATTAGAACATTAGAAACAAAGCCACTTCTAACGCAACAAATATACAATTAGAACGAAGTTCCAAAACAAATACTAATACAAATTGTAAGCATATGCCGGCAGTGCTCGGCTAGATTCAGTTCGTGATCTGTGGTGTACTTAACAGTCACTTCATACAGCACCGGGAACCAAGAGTAGAGTAGCAATGGAAATCCGGTAAAGTTCCATTTCGTATAGACTTTCTCAAGCCTTTTGAATGTTCCGTGCAATATTCATTCAAAATTTGAAGGAGTGTGCCTTTCCTCTTTCTTGGGACGACAAAAGTAAGACGCCTTACTTTTGTCGTCCCAAGAAAGAGGAAAGGCACACTCCTTCAAATTTTGAATGAATATTGCACGGAACATTCAAAAGGCTTGAGAAAGTCTATACGAAATGGAACTTTACCGGATTTCCATTGCTACTCTACTCTTGGTTCCCGGTGCTGTATGAAGTGACTGTTAAGTACACCACAGATCACGAACTGAATCTAGCCGAGCACTGCCGGCATATGCTTACAATTTGTATAAGTATTTGTTTTGGAACTTCGTTCTAATTGTATATTTGTTGCGTTAGAAGTGGCTTTGTTTCTAATGTTCTAATACATTACTCTAACTGCAAGTTTTGCATCGTGACTCTCCTGATTTGGATATTTCTGTTTAAGTGCCATATTTTGAATTCTACACTCCTGTAAGCACTTATTAGCTGTTTTTTGAATACAACCTCCAGGCACTAGCTGGAGATCCCCTGCTATTACAACTGATCTCCAGCTGATAGAGATCAGTTCACCTGGAGAAAATGGCCGCTTTGGCAATTGGACTCTATGGCATTGAAATCCTTCCCCTCCCCAAACCCCACCCTCCTCAGGCTTCGCCCCAGAAACTGAACCCTATTCAGTTGCCAGTGTGGTGTAGTGGTTAAGAGCGGTGGTTTGGAGTGGTGGACTCTGATCTGGAGAACCAGGTTCGATTCCCCACTCCTCCACATGAGTGGCGGACGCTAATCTGGTAAACTGGATTTGTTTCCCCACTCCTACATATGAAGCCAGATGGGTGACCTTGTGCTAGTCACAGTTCTCTTAGAGCTCTCTCAGCCTCACCTACCTCACAGGGTGTCTGTTGTGGGGAGGGGAAGGGAAGGCGATCGTAAGCCAGTTTGATTCTTCCTTAAGTGGTAGAGAAAGTCGGCATATAAAAAAACAACTCTTCTTCATTCCCCCTCCCAAAAAAACTGCTTCGGGTATATATAGGGTTCCCAGGCTCCTCTTCACCACCAGTGGAGGTTTTTAGGGCAGAGCCTGAGGAGGGTGGGGTTTGGGGAGGGGAGGGACTTCAATGCCATAGAGTCCAATGGCCAAAGGGGCCATTTTCTCCAGGTGAACTGATCTCTATTGGCTGGTCAGTTTAATAGCAGAAGATCTCCAGCTGGAGGTTGGCAACCCTAGGTATATAGTGCCACAAAAAGAGATTTCTCTGGTTAGGGAACAGAATCTATGACCTGCATCCTTCCCTCTTCCCGCGCACGTTGTGTCGGAAGAGATGTGGAAGCCGCTCCCGTCTTAATTTCTGCCGAATGTTTGAGGCTTGTTGAACACAGTGGCTGCTAATTAGTACCTGCGGAGGGACCCTTCAGATGAGACAGAGACGCCGCTAACACATTCTCCTGCCATCTGAAGGAGGTGTGCGGCATTTATTATCGAATCTGTCAGGGATGGGTGCAGGGATGTGAAACGGCCCTCTCTTATAAGGGCGGCGTAAAGGCTGAGGTGTGTGGAAAGCCAGAGCTGGCGGGCTATGCAGAAGAGTCCATGCAGGGATTATTAACAGAAGGGTGAGAGATTCAAAGCAGGTAAAAGGAAGTATTTCTTCATACAACGCATAGCTGAACTGCGGAACTCCCTGCCCCAGGATGTGGTGATGGCTGTCAACTTGGAAGGCTTTAAAAGGGGAGTGAACATGTTCATGGAGGAGAGGGCTATCTATGGATAGTAGTCAAAATGAATGCTAGTCATGATGCACACCTATTCTCTACAGTATCAGAGGAGCATGCCTATTATACAAGGTGCATTGGAACACAGGCAGGACGGTGCTGCTGTAGTCATCTTGTTTGTGGGCTTCCTGGAGGCACCTGGTTGGCCACTGTGTGAACAGACTGCTGGACTTGATGGGCCTTGGTCTGATCCAGCATGGCCTTTCTTATGTTCTTATGACTTGACATCACTTTCCACCACAATGACTGGCTAACTTCAGCAGATGATCTCCGCATAACATTGGATAGGAAGACTCTTCATAAGGTAATGGGTATTTTCCGTTAGTAGCTGCACCTGGTTGGCCACTGTGTGAACAGACTGCTGGACTTGATGGGCCTTGGCCTGATCCAGCATGGCTTTTCTTATGTTCTTATTATAATTATATATATTAGATGCTTTGGAACACAGGCAGGATAAATGCTGCTGCAGTTGTCTTGTTTGTGGGCTTCCTAGAGGCACCTGGTCGGCCACTGTGTGAACAGACTCCTGCCTTGATGGACCTTGGTCTGATCCAGCAGGGCTTATGTTCTTACAATAAGAAGAACGTAAGAAAAGCCCTGCTGTGAATGGAAGCCATTTAACCTTGCAGTGGAAAGAAGTTTCTAAGGTTTCCCTTGGAATTAGCTAAGGTTACCCTTGGAGTTAGAATAACTATTTATTCCAGGTGATAACTGGCCAAATTTGGCATCCTGTGATTTTGTAATGGTTTGAGACAGAGAAAGGATTGGTTTAAAAAACAACAACACCTTTCTAGATAGGCAGAAGGCCCATGGTCACCTAAGTTGGTTCCATACTAGTCCAATGAACTTGCCATAAGTCCATTGGGTGTAGTTAGATTGAAGTCAGCTTTGGAACATATCTCCACTGGCAGAACTGTGATTTCTCCATCGGAATGGCTGATTTCCACCTCAATTGTAGACATGCCCTGTCTACGTATTTATCATATACTCCTTTTTATAGTAGGCAGTACCTTCATAGTTGACCACCATTGATTAATCATCCAGGTTTCTAAAGTTCACTAAAATAATTGGATGCTTTCCCCCCCTCCCTTGACAAAGAACAATTAACTAAGAGTTCATGAAGTAAGGCCTGGCTGCCAAACATGAATGAATAAATGGCGTCCTCGAAAAAACGCCTGCCCATCAAATCTGTTTTTCATGAAGCCCTCATGCTTGCATGAATTAATTCCAGGGTTGTTTTTTTAATCGCATTATTGCAGCTCCCCTTTTCCACGTGCGTCTTTGAATAGCGTCTCTATTAATTGAATCTCCTCCGTGTCAGCATGGGAAATCCTGATTGTGTCACCTGCTTTGGCCCACAATTGACTCTTAATCTCCCCCATCCTGATGGGCCGAGGGGCAGGCAAACCTCAGGTTTGGGTGAGCATTGGGTCTCCAAATGTGCAGCATATTGATAACACGCGGAGTAGAAACGGGCCCTTTCAGGAGCTCATTTAAATTCTGAGCATGCTGGAAGTTTGTTGTCATTTTTTGCACTTCCCCCCACCCCCAAGGAAGATGACGCTATATTCAGCTACATTCAGCTGCCAGGCGTCGCTTTATTTATTAATTTTCCTGTAGCTTGCTTTCTTTAATCGGCGGGAGGAGGCGGGGGGGGAAGCATCCTATTCATCTCTGATTTTTCAAGTCACAGATTTTCCAACAAGGGGGGGGGAATATACTTCCTTGGCACAGGTGCATTTATGTCACAGCTCCATTGCAATAAAGAGGAGGGGGCATGGCTTGGAAGAGCGTCTGCTTGGCATGCAGAAGGTCCCAGGTTCAATCCCCGGCATCTCCAGTTAAAGGGACTAGGCAACTAGGTTATGTGAAAGACCTCTGCCTGAGACCCTGGAGAGCCACTGCCAGTCTGAGTAGATAATAGTGACTTTGATGGACCGTGGGTCTGATTCAGTATAAGACAGCTTAATGTGTTTATTTGGGGAGGGGCCGTGGCTCAATGGTAGAGCATCTGCTTGGCATGCAGAAGGTCCCTGGTTCAATCCCTGGCATCTCCAATTAAAGGGACCAGGCAAGTAGGTGATGGGAAAGACCTTTGCCTGAGACCCTGGAGAGCCACTGTCGGACTGAGTAGACAAGAAGACTGACTTTGATGGACCAAGGGTCTGATTCAGTATAAGGCAGTTTCATGTATTCATTTGGGGAGGGGCTGTGGCTCAGTGGTAGACCATCTGTTTGGCATGCAGAAGGTCCCAGGTTCAATCCCCGGCATCTCCAGTTAAAGGGACCAGGCAAGTAGATGATGGGAAAGACCTCCGCCTGAGACCCTGGAGAGCCGCTGCCGATCTGAGTAGACAAGACTAACTTGGATGGACCAAGAGTCTGATTCAGTATAAGGCAGCTTCATGTGTTCATGTGTTCAAGGATAGGATGTTTAAAAAATTGGCTTGTTTCCAAATATCACCTACCTACCCAAGTAAAATGTCAATTTTTACTGAATGATTCCAATCCGGAGGTTACTGTAGATGTTGCCAATTTTCTAGTGGATGCGATGAAAGTTCAATAAACCCAAAGTTTGTAATTTCTATTATTGGAATTTACTGGCCTTTGTTTTTATCTTAATGACTGCATATTTTATGAACCTTCTGTAACAATTGTAATATTACTTATGCCATTAAAGGTTTTTAAAGGTTTTTTAAAAAAAGATTGGATGTCAAATTAAACCCTCTGTTTTACTACCCGGGCGTGCGGTGCTTTTGGAAGGATAAGCAGAAACAACAAAGTTTCTGTGCATGACTATGGGAGAATGCAGCCGGTGTCACCAATATAAACCGATTTGATTTTAATTGTACTTGATAGCAGCTGCAAGGCAGATTGGCACTGAACATGAGTGATTGATTATGTGTCGATTATATTTTGGAATTGTGTAGCCAGCGCCAGGGACAGCCAGGAATCTTTGCATCAACCGCTCATTCTTTCAAATGGAAAGGCGACAGGGTATCTTGGGTAGAATAGTGAGCTTGGACTTGGAGAGATTAAAACAAATCCCTTCTCGGCTATGAAGTTCTTAAAACACTTTAACAGCTCTGGCAGCCTAACTTGTTTCTCAGCCGTAAGATACAATAGACTAACGGCATGGCTAAGACACCCATGTCATAACATACGGTATCTTTGGATTCAGACAACCTAAGCAAACACTGTGCGTTCAATTTAAATATTTTTCACCCTGCTTGTCTCCCCTGTGAAGATCCAAAGTGGTTTACAAAATAATAATGATAGTCAAGTGTCGTAAAGTCACAACCCCCTCATGGCAATTTCGCGACCATGGAGCAGAGATGGTTTTGCCACTGTCTTCTTCTGCATAGCAACTGAGTCTTCCTCGGTGGCAACATAAGAACATAAGAAAAACCATGCTTTTTATATCCTGACTTTCTCTACCACTTAAGGAAGAATCAGACCGGCTTACAATCACCCTCCCTTCCCGTCCCCACAACAGACACCCTGTGAAGTAGGTGGGGCTGAGAGAGCTCGAAGAGAGCTGTGACTGGCTCAAGGTCTCCCAGCTGGCTTCATGTGGAGGAGCGGGGAATCAAACCCGGTTCTCCAGATCAGACTCCACTGCTCCAAACCACCGCTCTTAACCACTACATCACGCCGGCTCTCACATGAGTATCCCATAGAGCACGTTAGCATTACCTGCTTCCGACTTGGTTCAAAGCGTCGCCGTTTTCAATAATTCACCTCTCAGAAGATGAATCCGTTCCGGCGCCCACCGGGTGAGCGGCTTTAGCGTTTCATGGAGACCAGCTTCCCACTCCGGTGAGGCAGCTTGTTAAACTCTAGAACTTCCCAGACCGGCTGGGGGTCCCTGTGATCAGCTCTTTCATCAACCCTTTCCCTTGGAAGTTTGAAATGTCGGTGTCAAGGTTCCCGATAGAAAGAGGAAACCGATGACAACGGTTCTGCCTGCTCCCACCCGGCTGATGGACCCCTCTAGAACTGCCGGAGTCATTTGGGTCAATGTTTCAAAGAATCTTTGCATCTTTTAATATTTCCCTGTAATGTGGGGCTTCTGGGGAATAAAAAAAAAATGGGACCAGTTCTTTTGTTTTATAAGTCTTTATTTTAAAATATTGTCGAAGGCTTTCACGGTCAGAGTTCATTGGTTCTTGTAGGTTATCCGGGCTGTGTGACCGTGGTCTTGGAATTTTCTTTCCTGACGTTTCGCCCGCAGCTGTGGCAGGCATCTTCAGAGGAGTCACACTGAAGGACAGGGTCTCTCAGTGTCAAGTGTGTAGGAAGAGTAATATATAGTCAGAAAGGGGTTGGGTTTGAGCTGAGTATTGTCCTGCAAAAGTAATGTGCTAATCTTTATTTTAAGTTTAGTTCATAATAACAACAGCCAAAACTAAAAATACATCAGCGGTAGGTTAAACATCCTTGTACAGTCGAGCTATGTTTCAAACCTTGGTTCTAATATAGGTTCCAATATTATACATAACATAGGTGCTTTTTACAGAAATCACACCATTTGTTGTATTCACTTAGCAGAACTTAGGCTGTTACCGCACTAGGTATTCCCAGCGATGTATTAAGAGTTTGAAAATGTTATAAAAAATACTGTTCGCATTTCCTATGTATTCCCACTGATGTATTAAGAGTTTGAAACTGTTATAAAAAATACTGTTCACACTTTGTTTGGCCCCTATAGCTGTGAAGACGTCTTCCAACCATTTTTTAGCCGTGCCATCCAAAAACCCTTTTAAAGCGATGTTTTTTATAACATTTTCACACTCTTAATACATCGCTGAGAATAACCAGTGCGGTAACAGCCTTAATAAATGCAAATCATACGATAGTTTCGTGGGCATTGTTTACTTCATGATGCCCCCTTCTACACATATTCTAGAAAAGGCAGCCATCTGTTTTAGAAGGAGAAGAAGAAGAAGAAGAGGACGAAGAAGAGGAGTAGGAGTAGGAGTTAGTTTTTATATGGCAACTTTCTCTGCCACTTAAGGAAGAATCAAACCGGTTTACAATCAACTTCCCCTCCCCTCCCCACAACAGACACCCTGTGAGGTAGGTGGGGCTGAGAGAGAGAGTGACCAGCCCAAGGTCACCTGGCTGGCTTCACATAGAGGAGTGGGGAAACCAGCCCGATTCACTAGATTAGCCTCCACCGCTCATGTGGAGGAGTGGGGACTCAAGCGCGGTTCTCAGGATCAGCGTCCACTGCTCCAAACCACCGCTCTTAACCACTGCACCATGCTGGCACGTATTTACAAGTTTGTAGTGTAAAATAAGTTATTTGCTACTTTGAGTTGTGAAGAGAGCTTATCTAAAATTAAACGGCTCCTCACCTTCTCATACCACTGCCCAGTAGAAGGCATCTTTGCTTTTTTCCAGTATGAGGCAATCAGAAATTTTGCTGCTAGCAGCAGTATTGAAATCAGTTCCCTTTTTGGGGTAGAGAGTTGTATATCAATTTTTTCTCGTCTTTGTGTTGTGTGATTAATTCTGTCTCTCACAAGTTCTTGTCCCAAAATAAACTAACTTTTGGGCATGTCTACCAGCAGTGAAGAAAATCAGCTGGGTTGCCACAGCCGTTCCACCATAGACATGAAGGCGAGAGGGCATGAGATGCCACGGGCTCATGATTTTATAAGCTAGTTCTTTAATGTTGATGGGACCAGTCCTAACAGCGCATTCCTGAGCCTCCAGGGCGAAAGCCCTTAGGAGGCCAGGAAGGGGCCACGCCGGCATGCGAGCCCCCCGCGCCGGCGTCCGGGCAGCCAACGCCAGCGTAAGTGGCCCATACACCAGTGGGAAGGCCTGGTTGCGGGCCGCTGCCACAGCAGCACCAGCCTTGGACGCCGACAAAGCCTTCCTCCGGCGTCCGAACACCGGCAAAGGCCGCCCCGGCGTCCCGGGAGGCTTTCCTGGGGCGTTACGGCACCGGGCTGGGGGTGGGCTCAAAAGCCGTTTCGGCGCGGAAAAGCCTCTTTTTATTTTTGCAGAGATACGCCACCTTTGGAGGCAGCACCGCCTCATTGCTTCCTAAGCCCGGCGCAGGCACTCCGCTCAGGAATGCACTGTTAATGTTTTGTGGATGAAGTCCTGGTCCTTGCTGTTTAGGTTGGCTTCCAGGAAAGTACAGGAATTCACAAAAGTGAAGGATTTCTGTCTTGGAAAGGCTGCATGAAAATGCTTTTCCGTTCTTCGGCCTCGATGAGGTAATCAAATTGTGTGGATTCCATGGAACGCTGACACTTCCAGAAAATTGCTAGACAACAGGAAGGGGATTTGGTTTGCTCACATTTAATAACGTGCGGGTCACCGGTTGCCCTTTTCTTTCTGCATCCGTGGGGGCAACGGGGAGCTATTTCTCCTCCACAGTGCAGTGTAGTATGATGTAGAGCATATGGTACAAAACATACGGTATCGTGGTTGACTTGTGCCAACGCACGCATTTAGCAACCACCACTGGAAATGAGAAAGATAGGAGGTAAATTAATAAACTGTGCCACCAGGGATGATCGCCAATGAGATCAGTCTCCAGACTCACGTTGTGCCCGGTGGACTGTTGGCCTTTCAGGATTGGGTGTGACAGCCCTAGAGTTGCCAACTTCCAGGTACTTGCAACAACCAGTTTTGAATTTCCTGCATTGTGCAGTGGGTTGGACTAGATGACCCTGGTTGCCCCTTCCAACTCTATGATTCTATGATCCTTCGCCCCCTCACCCTACCTAGGTATGGGAGGTGGTGGGCTCTCCTTCCCTGGGGGTTTTTAAGCAGAGGCTAGATGGCCATCTTTCAGCAATGTGGATTCTGTGATCGTGAGAGGGAGGGCAGGAAGGACTGCATCAGTGTTTGGTTCTCATGCCCAGGGTAGTGTAAATCACCACTTTGGGGTCAGGAAGGCATTTTCCTCCAGGCCAGATTGGCCAGGGATCCTGGAGGGTTTCTTTTTTCTTTTTGCCATCTTCTGGGTGTGGAGTCGGGGTCACTGGGTGTGTGAGTGCGGGGGGAGGGGAAGGTAGTTGTAAATTTCCTGCGATGTGCAGGTGGTTGGACTAGATGACCCTGGTGGTCCCTTCCACCTTTGTAATTCTATGATAGCAGATGGAGCTTCATAGGTTAGAAGACCATTTTCTGGCACATGGAGCTGAACGCCCCAAGGGGCATGGAGGATTCCGAAAGACAGGGAGACTCCTCTTCAGAAGATGTATGCATACAGAAGTTACAAAGAGTCCAAGCTATAATCTATCTCATTACCAATGCTAATTTCTCCAGCCTACTACCCCTCTGTGTATCACACCTAATCCAATCACGCCTGCTAATGTCATTTACTTGCTTTTGACATTTACATTGCCATTATGTGTCTGAATTCAGTCTTCTCTACTTAAGGATAGATGGACTCATATTCCAGCTGTATCTGAAGAAGTGAGCTGCGGCTCATGAAAGCTTACACCTTGCCAGAAATGTTGTTAGTCTTTAAGGTGCTACTGGACTCTCGCTCTTTTCTAAAGCTGTAATCTGTTCTCTTTTCTCCTGATCTCCGGCACAGAGAAACAGCCTGCAGATCTCCTTTGTAAGGATCCAATATTATGATTATGATATCAAAAATAGCCTAATTATTAGTACAAATTAATCACAGATGGTACAGTGTTGTACTGAACCCAAGAGTTCATAAGCCTGCGTTTTAAAGATGTATCTGTTGCTATGTTTGGTTTTTTAAAGTTAGAGCAGGGTGGAGAAAGCTATTGAGACAAAGAACACGGGTGCCATCTTTTGGTGCGTGTTATAGGCCCATTTTGTTTCCTAGGGCTTTTAACCCAGTGCACGCTGCAGGGAGTGGGTGCGTTATATGGGGCTTCATGTATTTTGTGCGCTCTAGCCTGGGCCATCCAGGTCAGAACATAATAATGGTGTGCTGTCAAGTCACAGCCAACTTCTGGTGACCCAAGGGCCGTGGGGTTTTCAGGGCAAGAGATGTTCAGAGGTAGTTTGCAATTCCTTGCCTCTGTGTAGCAAACCTGGACTTCCTTGGAGGTCTCCCATCCAACTGCTAACCAGAGTCCAAGATCTGATGAGATCGGGCTAGCCTGGTTAGAGTTGCCCGTTGATATTGGGGTGGGGTAGGGAAGAAAAAGAAGAAGAAGAGTTGGTTTTTATATGCCAACTTTCTCTACCACTTAAGGACGAATCAAAAGGCTTACAATCACCTTCCCCTCCCCAGAACAGACACCCTGTGAGGTAGGTGGGGCTGAGAGAGCTCGAAGAGAGCTGTGACTAGCCCAAGGTCACCCAGCAGGCTTCATGTGGAGGAGTAGGGAAACCAACCCAGTCCACCAGATTAGGGTCCGCTGCTCATGTGGAGGAGTGGGGAATCCAACTCGGTTCTCCAGATCAGAGTCCACCGCTCCAAACCACCGCTCTTAACCACTACACCACGCTGGCTCTCTTGTGCACATGACTAAATACACTCTTCTGTTTATTTATTTCAAAATTCCTGGTGAGTCCTGCCTCAAATTATGTCTTGCATTCCATATGGAGTACTTTTAAGACTGTAAGTAGGATAAAATAATGCCTGTAGGAAGGCCTTGGCTGTCTAGTTGTCTTTGGGATGTTAAGTAGTAACAGGTGAAGTTGTGTAGGGACTCACATGAGATGATGTAATCTGTTTGAGAGGCATTCCCATCCCTACCACGGGCTTACAATATGTCAGTTGTGGGTAGGAAGATATAACATCTTTATATTGCTGCATGTTGGGCCAAGTCGATTCCATGTCAAGGACGCTTGGGGCACTTTCACACATGCTGAGTAATGCACTTTCAGTCCACTTTGCAACTGGTTTTTACTGGCCATTTATGCTTGGTAATTAGCAGCGCGTTCCAGGTTGAAGTGCCCTGCATTTTTTTTTTTAGTTTTTCATGCTGAACCATCATTCAGGAAGTGACTGCGAAGCTGGCGCATACCTGCTTCGCATTTCTTAAGAGCCCCTTTAACGCGACCTTTTGTGTTTGCTCTGCCCCCGCCTTGAAGAATCCCCTCAAGGAAGCATGCAAAATCACAGCTACGTGTTAGCTATGCAAACGGTGGTTGCTAATGGAAGGAACGAAGGAGCAGGCAAGTGGGGGGTGTAATTTCTCCTTTTGCATCGGGACCGTGAATAGGCATTTTAAAAAAGAATTTTGAGCGAGCATCAAAATTGACCCTGCATAAATGGCCACTGTGTGAAATGGCAAAATCCACTTGCAAACGATCATTAAAGTGCATTGAAAGTGGGTTGAAAGTGCATTATTCCACCTGCGTGAAAGCACAGAGCTTCTCTGAGAGCGTGTCTTGTACTTGAAATAAGACGGGCAATGTATTATGAGGCTTCCTTATCCTGGTCCATTTTGCTGTTGCCTGAAAGTTGTATTTGGTAGCGCAAACTCTTGGTTTCCCCTCAAGTTTCTTTTCAAGTTTAATTTCAGTGTGGTCCCTGCAGGTGGTCTGAAGACACAGGATACAGCAGCCTTGCAGAAGCCAAGCACATCTGGGTTTGGTTAGAGCTTGTATGGGAAGCCTCCCCCCACACCAGGTCTCCTTATAACACAATGTTGAGTTTCAAGGTGGGGTATAAACGAATAACAAGCCTTCTTTTTTTCATGGTAACAGCTTCGTTTAAGAAACGTCACATTTTAAATTAAAATTTTGCTTTCACCCGTTGAACGAAGACTCTCCTACTAATCTGTCCTCTGGGCTGACATACCCTTTACATGTTCTTAGGCACGTTGCTATTTTCCTCCGTGAACTGTTGGTTAGTGCGAACTACGTACTGCTGTTACTTTAATATGCTGATTGTGAACGAAACCTAGACAGTGATAGCTCTGAAGTCAAATCTAAGGGTCAGCAACAACCAGTGTGCAGTGTGATTAAGCAACCGGAATTCGATTGCGCTCTGCCTTCAATAAGTAATTACTCCAAAGCGAGGGTCTTCACATGCGAGCGAATGTAAGAGTGGTATTTTCTGGGAAGACGCGTGCCAAAGATGTGGATTTAGTATTTCACCGTAATGCACCTTGCAGATAAATTCAGTAGCCCTAACAAAACAAAACAAAACAAACCTCCCAATAACTGGAGGATAAAGGCCCTTTTTGGGACGAGGGCCGGAAGATAAGGGCATTCTTCTATTTCATAAGAACACAGGAGCAGTAACCACAGCAACCAATCTAAACCGCAAGAGCACAGCTGCCTCCTCGGTGAGATTTTCATTCGGAAGGATTTTGCGGTTGTGTTCTGGGAGCGAGGGGGAGGAGAAGTGTTTTATCTGGACAGAAAACTCCTCCACCGCTTGCGAACAAGCAGCATACTGCCAGTCGATAGACTTGGCTCTCTGGTCAACCAGCAAGGCAGCATTCAAACCAGATTAGGCCCGGGCGTTGCTCGTGAAAGGGATCAGCGGGAAACGCAAGAGTCTGGCCGACAGATATCTCTGCCCTTTAACTGGAGGGGCCAGGTTTGCAACCCCTGGCGCAGGGCCCGGTGAGCGTTTCGACACAAAGAAGCGACATTTCGGCGAGGCATCTCAGCACGTCCCGTGGATTGGTGAGCAGAAATCTACCTACTGTGATTTGTCACCTGGCTTTGATCTCGCCAAGTGGAAACGCCGGTGACACGGAACACCGTGCTGATGTGGAACGCTCAGTATCGCTTCCTTTGAAAATCTCGCAGTAGAATATCCCGAGCTTGACAAGACGTAGCAGCCCCGTTTTGATCAGCCCCGTGAAAGGGGACGGTTCACTTTGATGGCTGCCGAAAATATCCCTGCCGATGACTTGTCGTCTTCGATTCAACTGCCAGCTTTTCACACTTTGAAGCCACTGAAATGGCTGCCCAGGAGATCCTTAACAGTCCTCGACCCCTAATTAAACAAACGCATGCTGCTGCTCCCTTGTGACACTCGCTGGCCATCTTTCCCTCTTCCTCTATGCTTTACAGCGTAAGCACTTCGGGGCAGGAGCCTGATGGCACTATAGTGTTCTTGTGAATAAACGTCATGCCCAACTTCATACACAAGGAGAATTAGGGCCAAGAGAAATGTGTGTTTGTGTGTGTGTGTGTGTATCAAGTGCTGTCAAGTCCTAGCCAACTTATGGTGACCCCTTGAGGGGTCTTCAAGGCAAGTGATTAAGCAGAGGTGGTTTGCCACTGCTTTCCTGTACAAAGTCTTCCTTGGTGGTCTCCCATCCAAGTGCCATTCCTGCTTAGCTTCTGAGATCTGATGAGACTGGGCTATACTTTACCATTTCACATCCACAGAAGTAGGTATTGACTAGAGTAGCGGTTCCCAAATTGTGCTCCACGGAGCACTTGGTGCTCCGCGAAACATCTCCCAGCGCTCCGTGAAGAGATTGGAAAGAAAAATAAATAAAATAAATGTGACAAGATCTCAAAATTGTGAATTTTTGCGGCCATGAACTGTGTGTAGGTAACTATCGAGTAGAAATTATTATGTCCAAATGCTTAAACTGCCTTCCATCATCAACACTACTGTCATTCGGTTTAGCATATAGGTGCTAGATGAAAATTCGTGCTCCGTGGCGAATTTCTCTCCTGAAAAGTGCTCCATGACTCAAAAAGTGGGAACCACTGGACTAGAGAAACGCAGTTCAGCAACTTAGAAGCACTTGGGGAAACTCTGCCGTGTAAATATTTATAAGGACGTCATAACACCTTTCTCAGTCAGCCGAAAATTGTGCCAATTCCGTACAGCCCCCTCTCCTCACACACAATGGTTGCAACCTAGATTGGGTCCTTGCACGCCTGTAAAAAAGGCTGGGAACTCTAAACATGGACCTCTCAGGTTTGCCCCAAGTGTGCGACCTATTCGGGGCCTGTCAAGACATGACGGGCATCCCAGTTTTTTGTCTGGGGACCTGCCTCCATTTTTAAAAAGAGAGTCCCCAGCCAGGAACTCCTTTGAAATTTGCTGTGGATTATCATCAGGACCACCACGGTGTGGGGGGAGGAAGGGACCCCCCCTTTCTCCCACACTGTTTCCTCTCAAAAACAGTGCTGGGGTGTATACAGGAAAACAATGGGAATCTCTGCACCAGCAGTCTCCAAGCACAGATTAAGCCCCACCCCTTTAAATGCTGCTGTGTAATTGGTTTCCTTGTAGTGCTTACTGTGAGAGAAATCCCCCCCCCAAAAAACCCCATTTGCTACATAAAAAAACATTTTAAGAACAATATAAAAATCGGAGCAACCTGAACGGAGGGGGGAGAGAAATCCAAGCCTCGGTTTTGAGAAGCTTTTCTTCTGCTCAGGAAGCAGGAAGTATTTCAGTCCCCACCTCTGGACGTGCTGCTTTGTAATTGGCTGCGAGTGAAACTAAGCTTGTGTGCCCCACACTTTGCCGTATGCATGGGGATTTCACCGGAGCTTTGCTCAGGGAATGGAAGAGTCGGGTTTACAGAGGAATGGGAAGACCCGAACATTGCGAGGGCTGTTAGGGAGGTCATCTCTAATGGATGGAAAACTCATGCATAACTCTAAGGAACAACCAAACACATGAACACCTGGAGCTGCCTTATACTGAATCAGACCCTTGGTCCATCAAAGTCAGAATTGTCTACCCAGACCGGCAGCAGCTCTCTAGGCTCTCAGGCAGAGGTCTTTCACATCACCTACTTGCCTAGTCCCTTTAACAGGAGATGCCGGGAATTGAACCTGGGACCTTCTGAGTGCAGAGCAGATGCCCTGCCACTGAGCCACAGCCCCTCCCGAGACAGACCGGGCGCGGGCGTGAGTGAAAGTACCCATGCATAAATGACCAATGCCTCCCCCTGTGGCGTTTGGAGGAGGAAAAGCAGCACAGGAGGAGAAAAGATATTCTCCTCCCCCCTCTCAACCAGAATCAGGCCCCACTGCAAACTTTGAGGAGTTCCTGGCTAGAAACTCGATTGTAAAAAAGTGAACTCAAGGACGCCCGTCACATCTAGATGGGCCCTCGGTTCCTTTCGTCTGTGGGTCGCTTTCTCCCAGGTTGCGGTTTCCCAGTTGCTTCTCCCATCTGGGTTAACAAATCCCAATAAATAAGCCTTTGGAAAACTACCAGCAATAACAACACCCAAACAATGCAAAACCATGGCGGTTAAAATTTTAGAGCATTTCAATTTGGCAGCAATAAAAACAGAGCAGGATATAAATAGCGTGAAATTAATGTAGCGGCGCGAAAAAGCCAAACAGTTGAAACGAAGGCATCAGACCTGCCACGCCCACAGGAAAATGAATCGCTCAAAGGCAGGGAGAATACCCATAGTTTTGCCTGGCCCCTGGAGGTTGCCAGGCAGGGGGTGGTCCTATCCCTTGTGGCCGCCGGCCTCATTTTGGTGAACATGGTAAAACCCTGGTCGTTTTATTGACATGTATCTTTTATGAAGAACTGCGCCAGAAATTGATTTTCCCACTTATTAATACAACAGTTTTGAGCTCAGAGGTGGAGAAATTGAAATATCTCATGCGGGAAGGAGACAGGTAGCTAAATTCTGTTCTGTAGCGATCAAAATTTGCTCAGAAAAGGTGGGTATAGTCAATAATTTTAAATCCTAAGTTATTAAAGTTTTGGCCATATTTTTAGGGAGAGAATATTTTATCTGGGTTTTGAGTGATTGCTTATTTTTTTATTTATAATGTATATAATGTATATTTGTACTCTTTTGCTGGCAATCACTGTAATAAACAGACTGACTGACTAGACCCATGATGATGAAGAAGAAGAGCTGGTTTTAGTATGCTGACTTTATCACTTTAGGAAGTGAGGTAGGTGGGGCTGTAAGAGCTCTAAGAGAGCTGTGACTAGCCAAAGGTCACCCAGCTGGCTTCATGTGGAGGAATGGGGAAACAGTTCCAGTTCACCAGATTAGCATCCGCTGCTCATATTGAGGAGTGGGGAATCAAACCCGGTTCTCCAGATCAGAGTGGGGAATCAAACCCAGGTTCTCCACTGCTCCAAACCACCACTCTTAACCACTACACCACGCTGGCTCTCTATGTTAATCTTATAGCGTGGTGTAGTGGTTAAGAGCAGCGGCCTCTAATCTGGAGAACCGGGTTCGATTCCCCACTCCTCCACATGAAGCCTGCTGGGTGACCTTGGGCTAGTCACAGTTCTCTCCGAACTCTCTCAGCCCCACCTACCTCACAAGGTGTCTGTTATGGGGAGGGGAAGAGAAGGTGATTGTATGCCGCTTTGAGACTCCTTAAAGGAAGAGAAAAGCACCTCTCTTCTTCTTTAGCACATTCGTACAGAAAAAAGACGGTCCAGTCCTTAAGGAACGTAAGACCCCATCTGTTTAAAGAAGAAGAGTTGCTTTTTATACACTGACTTTCTCTACCACTTAAGGAATAATGAAACCAGCTTACAATCACCTTCCCTTCCCCTCCCCACAACAGACACCCTGTGAGGTAGGTGGGGCTGAGAGAGCTCGAAGAGAGCTGTGACTAGCCCAAGGTCACCCAGCTGGCTTCATGAGGAGGAGTGGGGAATCAAACCCGGATCTCCGGATCAGAGTCCACAGCTCCACACCACCACTCTTAACCACTACACCACACTGGTTTGGATTGGTCTCGGAGATGCCTCTTTGCTTCATTCTGCATGGACTGAAGTTTTTCGGGAGTCTTCAGACGGAATCGCAAACAAAACAGCCAAATTTTAGCTTCTTTCAATCAGAAGACTTTTTTTGGCAGTGGTGAGAAGCCACAGAGCTGGAAGCCTGCTGTTCAGTTTTCTTCTCGATACAAAGGCGTCCCCCTTTCTGACCAGAAAGCACTTCTGTATTCTGAGAAAGAGACAATGGAATAAGCCTTTTTGATAGCTAAGGCCGTCCAGAGACATCACGGTCCCCTGGGTAGAGTTTTCCTGTCCTCCCTCTTCCATTTAAAGAAAGGCAGCAGAGGAAGAGAGAGAGAGAAAGCACATGCAAACAGAAAAGTAAAATAACCCAGTGGTATTCATTTTCCTTTTAATTGCTTTCAGCATGACACATCAAAATCCACCTCCCCAGAAGCCCTGTTCACATGTCACAGTGAATGCACATACATTTATTTATTTATTTGTTATATTTCTAGCCCACCCTCCCCGGCCGAAACAGGCATATGCCTGTTTGTAAGAAAGAGCCAACACGAGTTCACTTTACAAATGAAATTGGGCACCAGTCCCTGGATAAGTGTGGGGTTTGCATCACACATTCAGCTGTGCATGCATTGACTTTAATGCACATGAGAAGAAGGAAGAAGAGGAAGAAGAGGAAGAGGAAGAGTTGGATTCATACCCCACTTTTCTCTACTACAAGGAGTCTCAAAGCGGCTTACAATCACTTTTCCTTCCCCTCCCCACACCATACACCTTGTGAGGTAGGTGGGGCTGAGAGAGTTCTGAGAGAACTGTGACTGGCGCAGGGTCACCCAGCAGGCTTCATGTGGAGGAGTGGGGAATCAAACCCGGTTCTCCAGATCTGAGTCTGCCGCTCTTAATCACTACACCACGCTGGCTCATGTGTACACTGTTCATGGATAGTACATGCGTTCATTGTAACTTGTTTTTAGGAATTCAGATTCTAAGAACGTAAGTTAAGCCCTGCTGGATCAGACCAAGGCCCATCAATTCCAGCAGTCTGTTCACACAGCGGCTACCCATGTGCTTCTAGGAAGCCCGCAAACAAGACGGCTGCAGCATCACCATCCTGCCTGCGTTCCACTGCGTTCTCTCACTTTATACCGTTATTTAGCTGGAAAACATAGGAAGTGCTCTGCTGCTATGATTTCAAATTAAGCAAAGAGATAAAATGAGCAATTTTGGATCACTAGAGAGGATTTCAGATATTAGCCCTGACCAACCGGCATTATGCCAGCTTCGCTGTCATGTGAAAGCAAAATGAGAGCAAACCGGGCCCCAGGAATTTGACAACCCACTCACCCACATAGCACTGGCCCATCAGTGGACTCTGACCTGGAGAGTCGGGTTTGATTCCCCACTCCTCCACATGAGCAGCGGAGGCTAATCTGGTGAACTGGATTTGTTTCCCCACTCCTACACACAAAGCCAACTGGGTGACCTTGGGCTCGTCACAGCTCTCTTAGCCCCACCTACCTCACAGGGTGTCCGTTGTGGGGAGGGGAAGGGAAGGTGATTGTAAGCCGGTTTGATTCTCCCTTAAGTGGCAGAGAAAGCATATAAAAACCAACTCTTCTTCTTCTTTAAAATCATTTAACGTTTTGATCTGAGTATGTATATGTACTATTTTTAAAAAAATCTTACAATAACTGTGAACACTTTTGATGACAAATTTGTAATTATATCCTAGAACTTCGACCATTGTTGCTGTAAAAAAATAAAGAATGAAAGAGGGCTAATTGATGGATAGCCAGAGCAAATGCAGCTCTGCTCACAATCTGAGTTCAATCCTGAAGTCAGTTTCGGGTAGCCGGTTCAAGATTGACTCAGCCTTCCATCCTTCCGAGGTCCGTAAAACGAGTAGAAGAAGAGTTGGTTTTTATATGCCGACTTTCTCTACCACTTAAGGGAGACTCAAACCAGCTTACAATCACCTTCCCTTCCCCTCCCATAACAGACACCCTGTGAGGTAGGTGGGGCTGAGAGAGCTCTAAGAGAACTGTGACTAGCCCAAGGTTACCCAGCTGGCTTCCTGTGTAGGAGTGGGGAAACATATCCAGTTCACCAGATTCGCCTCCGCCACTCATGGGGAGGAGTGGGGAATCAAACCCGGTTCTCCAGACAGAGTCCACCCCTCCAAACCACCGCTCTTAACCACTACACCATGCTGGCTCTCGAGTACCAGCTTGCTGGGGGTAAAGTGTAGATGACTGGGGAGGGCACTGGCAAACTACCCCATAAACATCATCTGCCTAGTAAATGTCGGGATGGGACATGACACCATGGGTCAGGAATGACCCGGTGCTTGCCTTTACCTTTAACGCAGCTTAGAAGAAAAGCAAAAGAGTTTTCAATTCTATCGCTTTCTTTTCCCTTTTTATGTATATTTTTTTCTCCTTCGTGTTCTCAGCGCAACATAATATTTGTGGTGTTCAGGATGGTTTCGGTTAGTGATTAATTATTTTCCGTGTTGTGTTTAGAATAGCAACGAGCCTGTTATGGCTAATTAAATGCTTTAAAAAAAACTGCAGGATACATGAAGTAACAGGATTCAGCTCGTTGCACCAATCTGCAAATCACTTTGACTGCCTCGCCGGTCTTAACAACTCAATCCAATACCTCTTAACTCAGAAGTAGATTGCATTGTGTTCCGGGGGCTTGCTGTCAGACACATATGCACAGGATTTCCATCTTAGGCACTTATTTATGTTGTTAGGACCAAGTCCCAAAGCTTTATATGCAAGCATTGTAGTCTACTGCATGGTAATAATTGACGCTCATCATCACAATGCATATAGCAAAAGCATCAATTCTCTGGCAGAAAGAAACCCACAGAGAAATCCGATTTTTATCACTCCATGCCCTGAGACAGGGAGAAGTCCCTTAAGAGGATAAGTGGGCTTTTTTGCAGTGGGAGCAGATGCTACCCAAGTCGGTAGGGTTGCCAGCCTCCAGGTACTAGCTGGAGATCTCCTGCTATTACAACTGATCTCCAGCCGATAGAGATCAGTTCCCCTGGAGAAAATGGCCGCTTTGGCCATTGGACTCTATGGTGTTGAAGTACCTCCCCAAACCCTGCCTTCCTCAAGCTCCGCCCCGAAAACCTCCCGCCAGTGGCGAAGAAGGACCAAGCAACCCTATCTGAGCAAGTGGGGTTGGGGCCGCTTTCCCATGCTCCCCATGTAGAAACCCCTGTTTCCTTTCTGGTAACGTAACTGAGCGGTTCTGGGTTTGGCCAGAAAACTCACCAATATAGCAAATAAACGTTATTGATTATAAAAGAAGCACACACAAAAAAGAGAGTTAAAAACACAGCTCGCAAGGTCAGTGGCTTCACGCAATGAGGAAAAAAAAGGCTGTCTAACTAAATACTTACTTAAAGATGTGACATAGTAAAAGCTGGTTCTTAAGGCATGGGGTCTGATAAGCAACGCATGATTCAAAGCGACATAGTAACAGGCAGCAAAGGTAGCGGAAGAAGGAATGGCAATAACCTCCCGCCGGTGGCGAAGAGGGACCTGGCAACCCTACAAGTCAGCGGTCCCTAACGCAGTGCCTGTAGTTTCCAGGGCATCCGCCGACACCTTTTCCGGCACCCACCAAGAGTTTTTAGAAAGAGGGCGGGGGCCTCAGGAGATGGGACTGGCGCTGCAGATTAAAATAATGTTGTTTCAACGGCAGCTACTACCACAGTGTTGGTTTTACCCTCTCACTTCTCTCATTTTGTGGTTGGTTCCGCCTCCTGCGGCTGCCATTTTTTCTTTCTTTCATGGGAGTCTCCCATCTGTATCACAATTTCATCTTGGCCCCATGTAACAGGCCGGCTAAACGTTTCAACGTGCATGGGAATTAGGCATGCTGTGAACTTCAGGGCAAATAAGACTGAAGGCAAATTTACTTTGCTGAAAACCCTGCGACTGCATACAGATCGAGCCATGTGCCGGCCTTTGCACTGCATGTTAGAGTGTCAGCTTAGGATAAGAGAGACCCGGGTTCGAATTCTTGCTCTAATATGGAATCACGTTGGGTGACCTAAATGGGCCAATCACACATTCTCAGCCTAACCTAACTTACAGGGTTGTTGTAAGAATAAAATGGAGGAGAGCAATGTAAGACACGCATGAACACATGAAGCTGCCTTCTTCTGAATCAGACCCTTGTTACATCAAAGTCAGTATTGTCTACACAAACCAGCAGCGGCTCTCCGGGGTCTCAGGCGGAGGCCTTTCACATCACCTGCTTGCCCAGCCTTTTTTAACTGGAGATGCCGGGGATTGAACCTGGGACCTTCTGCATGCCAAGCAGATGTTCTACCACTGAGCCACGGCCCCTCCCCAAAAGAAACTAGGGTACACATGAACTCATGAAGCTGCCTTCTACTGAAGCAGACCCTTGGTCCATCAAAGCCAGTACTGTCTACTCAGACCGGCAGCCACTCTCCAGGGTCTCAGGCAGAGGTCTTTCACAACACCTACTTGCCTAGTCCCTTTAACTGGAGATGCTGGGGATTGAACCTGGGACCTTCTGGATGACAAGCAGATGCTCTGCCACTGATCCATGCCCCTTCCCCAAAGACACTTTGGATCTCTGTTGGAGAGAAAAAATGGGAGATAATTGAAGTAAATAAAACAAATAGATGGGTTTTTTTGCAAGAGCCGGTCATCTCAACTTGCATCTGCTTTTGCCCAGTTCTCAAAGAAAATAGTCTCATGTAAAGGAGAAGAGGACACTATCTCCTGTAGTCATAGTCAGGTTGTTAGGTTGACCAGTTTGTATTGTAAAGCATGGAATTGTTTTCAGTTCTTTCCTTTGCAACTCTGCAGTCAGCTTCATGTTTTAAATGCCTGGCATCAGACGGATCGCGTTGCCTTAGGGTTGCCATCTGCTGCTTCTGGAGGAACAGCTCCAGCCTAGGGCTGTGCATTTATTAATTTTCTTCCAGTAAATTTCAGGTTCGGGTTAAATGGACCTGATTTTTTAATGGAAAACTGAGACAAGCCAAATACCCATACCGGTAAATGGGTATTTCGGCTTTTTCTAGGTTTTACCGAAATAATTTGGGCCCATTATAGTGAATGGGAATTTTTCGAAAGCTCCTGTAGGGGCATTTTTCAGGGCAGACATACCAAACGTTCAGGGTAGCTGCAAGGGACTCTCCTTGCATGAACCCCGAAGGTTGGTAAAGTTTTGGGCGGGGGGTCTAATTTTATGGGCCCTCGAAGGGGTCACCACCCTCCTCTTTAGGAAGGCATTGCCGCTGGACTCGAGATAAGTGAGGAAAGGGGAGAGGGGGGATGGGTAAAATTTGGGTTTGGGTCTAATGGACCTGAATCTTTTCAGGAATCCCGGATATTAGTCTTTGTCAAGGAAGATTTCTGCAGAGTTTGTTAGAACATAAGAAAATCCCTACTGGATCAGACCAAGGCCCATCAAGTCCAGCAATCTGTTCACACAGTGGCCAACCAGGTGCCTCTAGAAAGCCCACAAAAAAGACAACTGCAGCAGCATTTATTCTGCCTGCGTTCCAAAGCACCTAATATAATAGGCATGCTCCTCTGATCCTGGAGAAAATAGGTGTATCATGACTAGTTTCCATTGTTACTAGCAGCCATGAATAGCCCTATCCTTCATGTATAGGTCCACTCCCCTCTTAAAGCCTTCCAAGTTGGCAGCCATCACCACATCCTGGGGCAGGGAATTCCATCATTTAACTATGGGTTGTGTGAAGAAATACTTCCTTTTATCAGTTTTGCATCTCTCACCCTCCAGCTTCAGTAGTATTATGAGAGATGCAGAAAAGCTTCATTCTATGGTTCGACTGAGCTTTATGATGATTGATCAATAATAATAATAATAATAATAATAATAATAACAACAACAAGAAGAAGAACAAGAACAAGAAAAGAAACCAGGGGGAGGGGAGAGACAGGTTACTTGTTCAGTAATGTAATATATTGGACCTTTACAAAGCAGAACTATTACAACATTGGATGTGAGCATTAAATAAAATATTGCTTACGTTTGAAGATTTAAAATATGAAATCTGTTTCTCGGTGTAGATTGATAAGGATACCCAACAGTCCTTTCTTGTGGCTCCCAACCAGGAAATCATCGGGGGGTGGGAAGCTGAGTGGATACTAGCACAGCTGCATTTAGCACAAGGGGAGGGAAAAAATGTGATGCGACTCGCGCACCAGAATTTATGTTGGAAAAGTTCACCACTAAATATATATCGGGGCAAACCAATAGCCTTGGAGCAGTGCTTTTTGTTTGCGGCCGGAAGAGAAGATTCACCGCCGAAGTTCTGTCATAATGAAGTCTTCTCCCTTTCAGCCCTCCCATCTCTTCTGTTTGTTTAGATGTTCAATTACTTAAATTTAAACGGGGAGATGGATGGCCATTTCCCCTGATAGATAAGGTTTTAAAAGAAGCGATGGGCCATTTTAATTTTTTCCCCCGCCTGAAAAATGTAAAAATGGTTTCTAAAAGAACGCATTTGTCTTCCCTCCTCCACAAAACCCCCCATCCAGGCTGATGACACTGCCATTGTGTGCTGGCTATTATCACCAAGGTTCTTCCAACTAATGAATTATGCTTGGCTTTGTTGTTGAATTACTCATGAAAATTGTGCCAAATTCAGCAACAGTAAATGTAATCTATGGGTTCAATAAAGCTCCACTCTCCATTTGCAGATGAAAGTTTTAAAACAGATTTTTTAACAAGGCGATGCATTTTGCTTTGTTGCGAGACATTACGCTGAACTGTACATGAGGCGCATGAGCCATTTGCAATGAATAATTAATCCCACTCTCCCCTTAGGAGCCGTCGAGCCCCTCAATAAATAAATATTGTCTTATACACTAGAGCAGGGGTCTGCAAACTGTGGCTCCCGAGCCGCATGCTGCTCTTTGGCCTGGTTCGGAGCCCCTGCTCTCGTGCCCACTTGCGCCAGCATCCAAGCTGCGGAGCCACGCGCCTGAGAGAGAGAGAGAGAGAGAGCAGGCGAGCGGGCGCGCTGTCTCTCCCCCCCTGCGCCGTGGAGAATGGCCAGGTCCCCCTTTCCCTTGCCCTCAATGGTTGGGAGGCTAAAGCCTCCCCTCCCCTCTAGCCACGCTATTGCTGGGCGGGCGGCTCGGCGGTTCCTCCCCCCCCCCTCCCGCCTATCAGCTGTTGGGCGGGACGGGCTTCCTTTGGTAGACCTGGCCTCCGGCTGAGTCCCATTGGGAGGCCATGTCTACCCACTGGCTTTCTTGGCAGTAGACCTGGACTCCGAGGAGGGGAAAAAGTCCCCCTTCAGAGGCCAGGTCTACCAATTGGCTTCTATGGGCCTCCAGAGGCCAGGTCTACTGCCAAGAAAGCCAATGGGTAGACATGGCCTCCCAATGGGACTCCGCTGGAGGCCAGGTCTACCAATAGGCTTTTATGGCGGTAGACCAGGCCTCCAGACAAGGACTCCGGACGGGGAGGGGGAAATGGCAGGGACTTACAATTTAATTTTTATCAATAAATAAGATCATTATAAGATCATTATTAAGTATGATATCAAGTTTTATTCGGTGTACCTATAGTTTAATTAAGACTTAAAACTTTAATTAAAGTTTATTAAGTTAATAAATAGTGTACCTACCTATATAGTTTAAGTTTAAGTAACTTGGCTCTCAAAAGAAATCTCAATCGTTGTACTGTTGATATTTGGCTCTTTTGACTAATGAGTTTGCCGACCCCTGCACTAGAGCAACGTTTCTCAACCTTTTTACCCTTGAAATAACATTCATGTCTTAGAGAACCCCTACATATGATTACATATGATTTACGTATGATCAGCCTATTCATCACTATTTCTCGCGGAACCCCTAGCGATTTCTCGCAGAACCCTAGGGTTCCGGGGAACCCTGGCTGAGAACCCTGGTTGAGAAACCCAATAGCTTTACTCTTGAAGCTCCTTGAAAACCTGTAGTAATCTTTCACCAACAAAGAAAACAAGGCTGAGGTCTGAAACTGACCAACGCTCACTGTGAAACTGATCAATAAGCGGGGAAGCTTGGTTGAGAAACGCTGCTCTAGAGTTACCCCCAGTGTTGCTTTATCTGTCCACATTCCCTTAGGTCAATAAATTGTGGCACTAACTATGGCGATCAAATGGCAGCATTCACTTTTAATCTCCCACCCGTCACCTCCTTTCTTCCATTTATTTTCACACTGGTCAACAAAGATTGGTGGTGGTGGGATGTGATGTCAAGTCGCAGTCAATATCAATTTCAAGAGACATTTAATGAGGAAAATGTTTAATGAGATCCAGTGTGGTATAGTGGTTAAGAGCGGTGGAGTCTGATCTGGAGAACCGGATTTGATTCCCCACTCCTCCACATGAGCGGCGGAGGCTAATCTGGTGAACCGGATTTGTTTCTCCATTCCTTCACATGAAGCCAGCTGGGTGACCTTCAGCTAATCACACTCTCTCAGCCCCACCTGAGAGAAGGTGATTGTAAGCCAGTTTAATTCTTCCTTAAGTGGAAGAGGAAGTTGGCATATAAAAACCAACTCTTCTTCTTCTTCTTCTGTACTTAACTCTCCCACAGAAAACAGTGGCTGCAATCCTAAGAACACTTTCCTGGGAGCAAGCACTAGTGAATAAAAGGGCAGTTACTTCTAAGTAGGTCTGGTTAGGACTGAGTCTTAAAAGTGCTTAACTCTGGTTGTTACCTAGATGCTTTTAAAATTTAAAATGTTTTATGCTGCACCTCTCTTCAGAATAGTAAATTGGCATCCAATGCATTAAAACCACAATAGCCAGTTCAGATCTTGAACATATCAATCCCTAAAAACAGCAGTACTCCAACAAAATGCATTTCAGATTATAAAAAGAGGAGCTACCCAATTAAAAAAACACGCATCTAACTTTAGCTCTACAGATAGGGTTGCCAACTTCCAGGTAGTAGCTGGAGATCTCCTGCTATTACAACTGATCTCCAGCTGATAGATATCAGTTCGCCTGGAGAAAATGGCCACTTTGGCCATTGGACTCTTTTGGCATTGAAGTCCCTCCCTTTCCCAAGCCTCACCCTCCTCAGGCTCCATCTTAAAAACCTCCCGCCAGTGGTGAAGAGGGACCTGGCAACCCTATCTACAGAGTACCAATAAATAGCATAATAAAGCAGGCATCGTGGTTAAAAAAAACTGTAGGGGATCTGAACAGTTTGGGAGAATAAAAATATCTTTTCCTGGCATGTAAAAGAATGTAAGCTTAGTGACAGACAGTCCTTTGCAGAGAGGAAGTCCCCCAAGATCTCCAGTGTTTATGAACAGATAGATCTATGATGCCCTGACCTGGATTACCCAAGCTAGTGCGATCTCATCAGATCTCAGAAGCTACACAGGGTAGGCCCTGTTTAGTATTTGGATGGGAGACCACCACAGGAGTCTGTGGTTGTTTTGCAGAGGTGGGCCATGGCAATCCAACTCTGTTCATCTCTTGCCTTAAAAACCCAAGAGTTCACCTAGGGTTGCCAGGTCCCTCTTCGCCACCAGCGAGAGGTTTTTGGGGTGGAGCCTGAGGAGGGTGGGGCTTGGGGAGGAGAGGGACTTCAATGCCAAATAGTCTAATTGCCAAAGCTGCCATTTTCTCCAGGTGAACTGATCTCTGTCGGCTGGAGATCAGTTGTAATAGCAGGAGATCTCCAGCTAGTACCTGGAGGTTGGCAACCCTAGAGTCACCACAAGCCAGCTATGACTTGACAGGAACAACTACTACAAAAAAAGGTCTCTGCAGATGCAAAGACTTAGTATTTTCATGTCGTTTGCAACCGTATGTTTAAAATATTGAAGTCCGGTGGGTGGTTTTTTAGTGCACATTAATTTTACCCTGTGTGGGAAAGGTCTAGCTGAATTTTCTAAAGTGGGGGGCGGGAGAAGAGGAAGGAACAGAAGAGCAACAGAAAAGGAGAAGCTTCTTTATAGGGGCTTCTGTACTTCTGTTTGACTGTTGGCCATCAGGAACATAAAGACTTCTGCAGCGGGTCCAAGTTTCTGAATAGCTGCTCTGGGTGCGGAAGTCAGATTCGTGAATCTTTTCAGAGGCACAGAATCCGTAATGAGTGTTTCTCTGTTCTGCTGGACCGCCATTGCGGTGCATTACACTTTTGAGGTCAGCGAGTTAATCGAGTCAAGGATTTTCCCCCATTGTCCCCCTTATCGGTCACAGCTGCCTTTTACACTCGGAAGCTTTCTGCCTTTGTAAAAGCCTCATTCAGGGGGCTGATGAAATTCCCCCTTGCCTCCGAAAAGTGTATGTGTAGTATGCCCTTATAGCTTGTTTTCAGACTGAAATAGATTTTAAAAGGCATGCATTGTAGGGTCGCAGAAAGGAGAAAACTGTTGTCTCATCTGGAATTCCATGCGCACCCTGGTAGGGACACAAACCTCCTGTGTGCTGGGGGGAGGGTGGTCACATTCATTTTGGTGGAGGAAGAGTAGCCACATGTGTTACAAAGTGGTGCATACAGAAGCCGGAGGTCCTCTGAAAGGCTTTAGGGGAAGGGGTTGTGGCTTCTTCTTCAATGGAAGAATCATAGGATCATGGAGTTGGAAGGGACCACCAGGGCCATCTAGTCCAACCCCCTGCACAATGCAGGAAATTCCAAACTACCTCCCCCCACACCCCCAGCGACCTATACTTCATGCCCAGAAGATGGCCAAGGTGCCCTCCCTCTCATGATCTGCCTAAGGTCATAGAATCAGCATTACTGACAGATGGCCATCTAGCCTCTTGTTAAAAACCTCCAGGGAAGGAGAGCTTACCACCTCCCGAGGAAGCCTGTTCCACTGAGGAACTGCTCTAACCCATTAGAAAGTTGTTCCTAATGTCTAGACAGAAACTCTTTTGATTTAATTTCAACCCGTTGGTTCTGGTCCGAGCCTCTGCTTTGTATACAGAAGGTCCTAGGTTCAATCCCCGACATTGCCAGTTGAAGGACCAGGCAGTAGGTGATATGAAAGACTTCTGCCTAGGGTTGCCAGGTCCCTCTTCACCACCGGCGGGAGGTTTTTGGGGCGGAGCCTGAGGAGGGCGGGGTTTGGGGAGGGGAGGGACTTCAATGCCATAGAGTCCCATTGCCAAAGTGGCCATTTTCTCCAGCAGTCCAACCAGGTGCCTCGAGGAAGCCCACAAACAAGACGACAGCAGCAGCATTCTCTTGCCTGTGTTCCACAGCACCTAATATAATGGGCATGCTCCTCTGATCCTGGAGCTAATGGGTATGCATCATGACTAGTATCAATTTTTGTGTGTGTGTAAAGTGCCATCAAATTGCAGCCAACTTATGGTGACCCCTTATGGGGTTTTCAAGGCAAGAGACTAACAGAGGTGGTTTGCCAGTGCTTTCCTCTGCACAGCAACCCTGGAATTCCTTGGTGGTCTCCCATCTAAATACTAACCAGGGCTGGCCCTGCTTAGCTTCCGAGCTGACGAGATCGGGTTGTACCATGCTGCCTTGCCTCCCAAGTATCCATTTTTACTAGTAGCCATAAATAGCCCTCTCCTCCATGAACATGTCCACTCCTCTGTTGAAGCCTTCCAAGTTGGCAGCCATCACCACATCCTGGGGCAGGGAGTTCCACCATTTAACGATGTGTTGTGTGAAGAATACTTTTCTCTGTTTTGAATCTCTCACCCTCTAACTTCAGCAGATGACCCCGTGTCCTAGTGTTACGAGAGAGGGAGAAAAGCATCAAACAGAAGGCCCAGGGGCCAGACACCTGTTGTTGCACATGGGGGTGGGGGGTGGCTGTTTGGTTGAAAAAGCTCCTTCTCGACATTTAAATGTTTAAAATAAGCTCCTTGTGTTACTCAGAAAGATTATGTTTATGCTCCAGCCAGTGTTAGTTGGATTTCTTGATGAATCTGATACGGCTAAACTGGAATATCTGTTGTCGGATAGAAACCGCTGGGTATCCAGACAAGTAGCTAAATTCTGTCTTGGGGAATGTAAGACACGGGGAAATGATATTAAAGTTGATGCAGAATTTTAAACCCATTTGACTAGCTCAAATATTCATGCAGCTATTTTTTATGTCGCTGTTGTTGTTGTATTGAACTATTGCTGTTTTAATGATGTTTTAACTTTGTAATACCGGTCCAGGACCGCAATAAATTATACTAATACTACTGCTCCTTGGGTTCAGCTGAGAATCATGTACGGGGGGTGGGGAGGAGGTGATTAGAAATGAGTTCGCTCAAACCCCAGAGGTCCCATCTCACAGAGCGGAGTAGGAGAGGAATTTTGAAATGATTTATCTTCACCCCCCCTCCTGCACAATTCTTTGCAAGCTCCTAGCTTGTTGCATCTAGTGGGGACATTTTCAAGGCGCCGCAAGTCAGCTCCGCGCTTTACCTTAACCACCGGCAAACCGGTAATCCCTTCCTAAACTGAGAGTGCACTTCAAGAACTGGTGAATTTAAGCCCATAAATTAGCATCCAGATGAGAATGCAGACTGGTGACGCTCTCTCCCACCGGTCCTCCTGGCTGCTCATTATCATGCGAAGGAAGCGTGAGCGTTTCAGAATGACGTCCGCGAAATTACAAATTATGCTCGAGTAATTGCTGATTGGAAAAATCCAAATTGTATTAAAATGATTCCAGCATCTGTGCCTCCGAATCCCGATCCCATTTCGTCAATTAGCGGTTTTGGCCAATAGATATGACTCACAGCCAGAGAATTGGCCGGCTGTTTCAAATCCGCATAAACACTGGAGATCTTGGGGGACTTCCTCTCTGCAAAGGACCGGGACCGCCCAGGTAATGACGAACCACCTCAGAACATCTCTTGCCTTGAAAACCGTATGGGGCGCCATAAATCAGCTGTGACCTGACAGCAAAATAAATAAGTTAATTAAATAGCTCCTTCCCACACTGGTTACTCACCCTCACTACCGGCTTAGAAATGCCAGGCCACAATGTGGCCGTTTGGATCCAAATGAGAGCTGATGGTGGTGTTCATAGGAATCATGGGATCATAGAGTTGGAAGGGACCACCAGGGTCATCTAGTCCAACCAATACAAATAGCACACAATAATTGCATATGACGTGTTTACACCCAAGTTACATGGGACTTAACTGTAGCTATTATCGGCAATGAAGCAATAATCCTTTAGGAAACAGCTCTGTAATGAGTAAAAGAAAGTGCATAACAATTAGTAAACAAAGACACATGAAAAGAAAATGGAAAGTCTCTCAAACCCAATTTAAAAACTTACAGTATGAGACAATGAAGCCATGAATTCAATTAACACGTGTAGTGTAGAAGGCAATGGGCTGAAGTGGAACATGTTGCATCACCCAAGACTATATGCATGTAGGGAAATGCATCCTTAAAGGGACCAAGAGAGATAGTCCATGTACATAATATAAGATTGTGTGTGGGGCTGTGGCTCAGTTGTAGAGCATCTGCTTGGCATGCTGAAGCTCCCAGGTTCAATCCCCGACATATCCAGTTAAAGGGACTAGGCAAGTAGGTGATGTGAAAGACGTCTGTCTGAGACCCTGGAGAGCCCCTGCCAGTCTTAGTAGAAAATACTGACTTTGATGGACCGAGGGTCTGATTCAGTATATGGCAGCTTCATGTGTTCAAGATAAACCTCAGACATGAGCAAAGCTTATAAAAAAGGAGACAGGTCCAAGCGATCATTAAGACCATTATATGTATACTGTAATACATGTCTTGCAATTTCTTTGAACCTTTGTTACTGCTATTTTGTATAATTTTGGAGTACCTCCTTTGAAATGTGGTGTTGGAGGAGAGTGTTCCGGATACCCTGGACTGCCAAACAAACAAACAAACAAAAAATATAAACAAATCAGTGGGTTATCGATCAAATCAAGCCTGAACTGACCCTAGAAGCTAAAATGACTCAACTGAGGCTGTCGTACTTCGGTCACGTCATGAGACGACAAGAGTCACTGGAAAAGACAGTCATGCTAGGAAAAGTTGAGGGCAGCAGGAAAGGAGGAAGACCCAACAAGAGATGGATTGACTCAATAAAGGAAGCCACAGCCCTCAATTTGCAAGACCTGAGCAAGGTTGTCAAAGATAGGACATGTTGGAGGACACTGATTCATAGGGTCGCCATGAGTCGGAAGCCACTCGAGGGCACTTAACGCACACACACACAAGTTGCTAGATAAATTCCTTGTAACCTCTATTGCTTTGCACATTTTTTTCTGTCTTCCATCAGAGGTTTCCCCCCCTCCTTTTTTCTGTTTTTTTTTGGGGGGGGGGGTTACACACTGTGACCATTCGTCCCATTCAGGTTCCAGTGTTAGCAGCATGCAAAATTACAACAGAGGAGCCGCACTTTGCTGGATATTTCACTTTTGAAGTCATTTACCTCCTGCATTTTCCCATCCGCACCGTTGATTCTTTTCTGTTCTGATCAGGTATCCACTTCGCTCTCCGTTTTCACTGACATGGGTGGAGACCTGCCTCCATAATTTATTTATTTTTCCCACTTGAAGCCAATTAACGCAATTACCTTACGATGCCAGGAATATCGCCTGATGATAGAAACAGAAATGGTGCCAATTTGCAATCGCCTGATGGTGTAATAGCACCAATTAAAAAATAATAATAAATGGCGAATAGCAGCAAAGCACTTGGAAGGCTGACAAAGAGAAAGAGGCTTTTCAGCGCCCACTCAAATGCACATCATCCTGAGAACAGGGTGAAATAGTGACGCAAAGATTGTCCATCTGCTACACACCCTGTAGACTGCACTTATATTCAGCACCAAAGCACAAACACACACAACATTGGTAGTTTCAAGTCCAGTAGAATCATAGAATCGTAGAGTTGGAAGGGACCACCAGAGTCATTTAGACCAACCCCCTGCACAATGCAGGAAATTCACAGCTACTTCCCCCCCCATACACCCCCAGTGACCCATACTCCATGTCCAGAAGTTGGCCAAGATGCCCTCCCTCTCATGATTTGCCTAAGGTCATAGAATCAGCATTGCTGACAGGTGGCCATCTAGCCTCTTGTTAAAAACCTCCAGGGAAGGAGAGCTCACCACCTCCCAAGGAAGCCTGTTCCACTGAGGAACCGCTCCGGCTGTTCTTCCTAATGTCTAGACGGAAACTCTTTTGATTTAATTTCAACCCGTCGGTTCTGGTAGCACCTTAGAGACAAACAAGATTGAAGAAGAAGAGGAGGAGGTTTTTATATGCTGACTTTCTCTACCACTTAAGGAAGACTCAAACTGGCTTACAATCACTTTCCCTCCCCCTCCCTACAACAGACACCCTGTGAGGTAGGTGAGGCTGAGAGAGCTGTGACTAGCCCAAGGTCACCCATCTGGCTTCATGTGGAGGAGTGTGGAATCAAGCCCGGTTCTCCAGATTAGAGTCCACCACTCCTAACCACCGCTCTTAACCACTACACCTCGCTGGCTCTCTGGAGCCACGGTGGAAGCAAATTAGTCCCATTTGTTCTCACGTTTCCTCGCTATAAATGGGCGCATGTCAGAACTTTCCTGTTCAATGTGAGATGTCTTTTCCAATGGATGCAAAGAACAGCATTTGCCATGTTTGCCGCTGTATCACATCAGCTGCTCTCTTCCTCTGCCTATGTCCTGATAACCGTTTTCCTTGTCCATTTTTTTCTTCTCATGGTTTGTACACAACTTGCCGGAGAGCTAGATGCAGGCCTTTTTAAAAAATATATATCTCTTGATGCATGAGCTTAACCTTTGGGCTATTGAATTTCATCCCATTTCTGTCCTACCATGACAGCTCATGATGCATAACTTCTCCATCTTTCTCAGTATGACCACTGTTTCCTGCACTAGTACCAATGCGACCAACATGTACCTGCTTGTCTCTGCAAGGATATTAATGAAAATAAAAGAACGCAGATTGGAAAAACAAGATCCAAGAGACATTTTTTTTTTATCCATGAATTTTGCTTTATCCATCCATAAACTACAAGGACAGGTCTTTGTCTTCCTTTCAGCCAATGTCCTACTTCTATCTGGTAACAAAGAACCACTAAAGATTAATAATGGAACAAGTGCCTCCTACGTTGTTGTTTTGTTTTGTTGTTTCGCCATCGAGTCACAGCTTATGTCAACCCAGGTGGGATTTTCAAGGCAAGGGACGCTTGGAGGTGGTTTGCCATTGCCTGCCTCCGGTCACGCCCCTGGTATTCCTTGGAGGTCTCCCATCCAAATCCTAGCCAGGGTCAGAGCTGAGAATGTATGACTGGCCCAAGGTCACCCAGCAAGGTTCCATGGCACGAATAGGTTCCAAGGCATGACTTCAATGCCATAGAGTCCAATGGCCAAAGCCATTTTTCTCCAGGTGAACTGATCTCTGTGGCTGGAGATCAGTTGTAATGGCAGGAGATCTCCAGCTCCTACCTAAAGGTTGGCAACCCTAGCTGGTGGCAGGCACCGGCAGAACTCCATGGCTCCCGGACGCTGACGTGTTTGCCTCTGTGCTGGCATGGGTGCCACTTTATCCCATGATAAAGGGGCACCTACGCCGGCACAGGGTCACACTGGCTCCTCCCTCAGCGTTGCAGCCTTAGTCTCTGTGAAATTAAAGATTCTTTCCCTTCCTGGGGTTCTGTGCTATTTTTTAGAGCAGCCTATGCTTTTATGGCTTCTTGAGTTTGTAGTGGGATTGACGATTCTGAATGTGTTTTGGAGGTTCTCCTCTAGAGTAATCAGACCCTGTAAGTATTACTTGAATAAGGAACCGGATCCAAGCTTGGCAGGTGGTTAACGCCTCAGCTCTAATTCTTCTGTCGAAACTTTCTTCAAAGGGGAATTCCATTTTTATGGATTTTATCATTATGGTAGTTCCATGTTGCATATTGGTTTGAGAATCTGTTTTGCAACTCTGCTTTTTTATCACTGTTGATCTGAAGCATTTTTCGGGATGTAGATGCAGTTCTTTCATGGTGTTTGTTTTTATTTATTTTTTATATTAACATTTGCTCTGACAAATATTCCATCACACAGTTGGTGATGGCTGCCAACTTGGAAGGCTTTAAGAGGGGAGTGGACATGTTCATGACTACTAGTCAAAATGGATACTAGTCGTGATGCATATCTATTCTCTCCCTGATATATTAGGTGGTTTGGAACACAGGCAGGATGGTGCTGCTGCAGTCATCTTGTTTGTGGGCTTCCTAGAGTCACCTGGTTAGCCACTGTGGGAACAGACTGCTGGACTTGATGGGCCTTGGTCTGATCCAGCAGGGCTTTTCTTATGTTCTTAAGGCTTTAAGAGGAGAGAGGACTTGTTCATGGAGGAGAGGGCTATTCATGGCTACTAGTCAAAATGGATACTAGTCATGATGTATACCTATTCTCTCCAGGATGTATTAGGTGCTGGGGAACACAGGCAGGATGGTGCTGCTGCAGTTGTCTTGTTTGTGGGCTTCCTAGAGGCACCTGGTTGGCCCCTGTGTGAACAGACTGCTGGGCTTGATGGGCCTCGGTCTGATCCAGCAGGATCTTTCTTAAGTTCTTAAGATGGACAGAGCAATTTAATGACATTTACTTTGGCAGTAATATGAAGTTTCCTTTTTTCTTCTTTGTGCCCCCCTTTACTTTGGTATGAGCATCTTCTCTCTCTTTTTTGCTTGAACGGATTACTGTGCCCTGACCTGCCTCCCTGAAAGCGCCTACTGACCTACGTTCCATTCATTTCGCCCTTCCACGTCTTTCTTCTTCCCTTTCATACTTGATCCTGTGGCTTCGCATGCCATTTCGCTGGACAACCAGGATGTTTTCTCTTTGATTCTGCTCTCTCTTAATTAGATGATTATATGTCTCTCTTACATATGCATTCAAATATCAGACCTTCTCATTTTTCTCATCTGTTTGGTCTCAAAGTCTTCCGATTCCCTAATTATCTCGGCAACCTTTGGGCACCTTATTGTCATTGTTTCCCCCAGCATCTGAACATCTATACCACCCTGACCTTCTGCAATTGTTACAAATTGGTTCTGAACGTCTGTTCTGGTTGCCTTTTCTTTTTCATCTCTCTGATCCAACATCCTTCGTCCACTGCGTCGTTGGGGAATTTTGTCTGTATGCTAATTGTTAGAAGATGTAAGACAGTACGTATGTCTCTGTTACACTATACTATTTACCGGAAGTATAGAAGAAGAAGAAATAGGACAAAGGAGGGAATTTGGATGATAATTAAACAAATTGCTAAATTATAATGCCCCCTAAGGGAAATTAAGCATAGAAGAAGAAGAAGAAGAAGAAGAAGAAGAAGAAGAAGAAGAAGAAGAAGAAGAAGAAGAAGAAGAAGAAGAGGAGGAGGAGGAGGAGGAGGAGGAGGAGGAGGAGGAGGAGGAGGAGGAGGAGGAGGAGGAGGAGGAGGAGGTGAAGTTGGTTTTTATATGCCGACTTTCTCTATCACTTAAGGGAGACTCAAACCAGCTTACAATCACCTTCCTTTCCCCTCCCCACAACAGACACTGTGAGGGCCTTTGTGTATGTGTCTCTGCTTCCCATCACCTGCTATCAGTGAACTCGTAAAAGCAGTTCACACCTTTTGGTCTCAGGCGCCAGGCCTGATCGCCCCATGTATCTTCCCCCCCGCTGTTCTTCCTGTCAGTACTCCCTCAGGCCGATGTGGCCTTGGAAGTGTGATAGCTTCACCAGACTTCCTGGGACTCATCTGATGTTTTGTATTATGCCAAGCTTGTAACTTCCCATAACAATAAGTGTGAACCCCAGTGCCCCAATGCCCTGGAGTCAATATATTCTGTAAACCCGATTAGCCCCTCACTTGCAACTTGCTACCTGTGCCTGTCTCATCTCCTGATGTCTTCAATAAATCCTTTGTTTCTTTATCAACGTCTGAACATTTGATTTGGAGAAGTAAACTCAGAGAGAGGGGATCTCTCACATTAAGTTGCAAGTCTTTGCCTCTCGAACTGCTGCTGTACCTTTTGGGACAGAATGTCAGGCGATGAGGAAAACACCCCTACTACCCCTGACGCACCGGACGGACCGGTGGTACCGGAGAAACCGGATCCCAAGGAGGAGGGTGCCAAGCCAAAGAAGCCCAGGGGTCCCATCCCCGACCAAGGCCGAGGACTTTTTAACAATTGGCTGGACTCCCCCAAGGGTTGGTCTCTCTCCCGAACCACGGCGAAGGATCGCCGTTTGGCCTTTCCCAGCACGGGACTTGAAGGGGACCCGGCGCGCAAGGAGGCCCTGATGGAAGAGGAACGCAGGCAGTGGCTGGAGGATCGCCAAGCCATGCAGGAACAGATGGAGTCCATGCGGCGGGTGATGGGTGAGATGGCCGCGGCCCTAGACGCGTTGAAAGTGCAACCGCCTGCCGGCAACCCCCCGGACGGAACACCGGCAGCCCCCCCCGCGCCTCCCAGCCTCCCGTCCCGTCGGGACCTGAAAGTCACCTATGACGGTTCGGGAGACCAGTTGACCTTTTTCATGGTCCAAGTGGACATTTTTATGAGAGAACAAGGCCGCACCTTTACTTCCGAGGAATCCCGGGTGCAGTACGTGGCTTCCCTGCTGCAAGGGGAGGCGGCCGCCTGGATGGTGTTGCAGTATGAACTCCGCTCGCCGGTGCTACGAACCCTGGATGAGTTTATGGTAGCACTCCGAAACCGCTTCGAGGACCCGACTCTGGGTGAGCGGGCTAAAGCCTCCCTGATGCAACTGCGCCAAGGGACCAAGTCGGTGGCGCAGTATGCAAGTGAGTTCCAATCACTGGCCAGCCGAATCCTGGACTGGAGTGAGGCCACTTTGGTACAGTGTTTTAGGGAGGGCCTCAACCCGGACCTCCAGCATTGGGCTTTTATGCAGGGGAACCCCCCAGATGTGGAAGGTTGGGTTCGCCACGCTTCCGACATCGAGAATCGTAAACAACTCCTGACTTTGTCCAAACAACGCGTTGGACGAGACCCGAGACCCCGGAGTGACCGGGGCCGAGACTTCCGACCGGGAGGGAGCGGGGGTCCCTCGGCCGCTGAACGCCGTAAGCGTTTTGAGACCGGCGTCTGCCTGACCTGTGGAGGAAAGGGGCACTTTGCGTCGCAATGCCCCTCTCGTGCGGGTCGTCCAAACCCCCCTCGCCAAGCCCCGACCGAACCGCAGAAGGCGGCCGCTGAGGACCAGCCCCACCGCAGGAGCGGGCCACCGGGCCGGCGTTCCGGCGCACCCTCCGCTCTCCATGCGCGCCCCCAGGATGTGATCTCCACCTCTACAGGCCCAACGGGGTCCCGGATTACAAATACTACTTTTGATTCGGACGGATCCCCGAATGCCACCACTCCATCCCCCTCTTCCAGCGAGGAGGAAGAGTGGGAACAGCCGGCAAAAAACGCCGTCGGTCTGCTGTAGAAGGGGCTCCGCAGCAGACCGCCCCTGTCGTTGTGCAAGGAGCTCCACCGATGGTAAGCGCCCAAGAGGACAATGTGTATGTACGTGTTCACCTGTCCCTACCCAAAGGGGGTCCCAGTTTAGAATTCCCCGCTTTGGTTGACTCGGGGTGTGCCCGCACTATGATTAGTGAGGAAGCGGCCAAGAAACTGGGAGTCCGGCGCAAGCGGCTTCCGGGACCCCTCCGCTTTTCCCAAATGGACGGGAGCGATTTTAAACGGGGCCCAGTGACCCACCGAACTGCAGCTGTGATTATGTCGGTGGGAGAACATTGGGAACGCTTGTATTTTACCATCGCCCCTATTGTAACCCCAGTGGTGTTAGGGATGAACTGGCTACGGGGACATAACCCCTCCATCGACTGGGTTAAACGGGTGCTCTCGTTTCCCGAAAGCCCCTGTGGGTTGCATGACAAGGAACGGGTACTCAGGACTCCGGCCGCCGCTTTGGTAGGGTCCCCCAACCCGACCTCCATTCCCCCTCAACTTCCCACAGAATACTCGCAGTTTGCGGATGTCTTCGATGTTAAAGAATGTGACGAACTACCTCCCCACAGAGAGACGGACTGTGCCATTGAAATCGTGGGGGAAGGCAAACTGTCTAAAGGGAAGGTCTATCCCATGAGCCCTAGTGAGAAGGCGGTGTTCCGGGACTATTTGGACGCCAACTTGGCGAGGGGTTTCATACGCCCTTCCAAAGCGCCTTATTCGGCCCCGGCCTTCTTTGTGAAGAAAAAGACGGGAGATCTAAGACTGTGTATTGACTTTCGTAGGCTAAACGCGGTCACCCAGTCTAACGCTTACCCCCTCCCTCTTATTCCCGACCTTTTAGCACAATTAAAGGAGGGCCGAATCTTCACCAAACTGGACTTAGTGGAAGCATACCACCGCATCCGCATTAAAGAAGGAGACGAACCCAAAACGGCCTTTTCCAGCTGTTTTGGAATGTTTGAATACCTAGTCATGCCGTTCGGACTTTCGGGGGCTCCCAGTGTGTTTATGCAATTGATTAATGAGGTTTTGCATGATTTACTGTTTCGGGGGGTGGTGGTATTTCTCGATGACATACTTATTTACTCTGAAACCATGGAAGAACATGTGCGCCTTGTACGAGAAGTGCTCCAGCGGCTGCGGGAGCACAAACTGTATGCTAAGGTATCCAAATGTGAGTTCCACCAACCTTCCATTACATTTCTTGGGTACGTGATTTCCCACCAAGGTTTAGAAATGGACCCCGCTAAGGTCCAGGCGGTGCGAGATTGGGAACCCCCCACTACCCGCCGCCAGCTTCAGCAATTTTTGGGATTCGCTAATTTTTACCGAAACTTCATTCCCAACTTTGCCCAGGTTGCGCTCCCTCTCACCAATCTGTTGCGTACCAAGGACAAGGGGGCTAGCGCCGCGCTTCCCTCAGCCCGTTTGCAATGGTCCCCCCAGTGCCAGCAGGCTTTTGAGTGTTTAAAACTGCTTTTTTCGACCGAGCCCGTTTTGGCTCACCCAGATTGCACCAAGCCTTTCGTGGTGCAGGTAGACGCCTCGGATGTGGCCATGGGTGGGGCCCTATTGCAAAGGGATGAAGGGGGGCGGTTGAGACCATGCGCCTACTTCTCCAAGAAGTTTTCCCAGTCCGAGATCAACTGGGCTATTTGGGAGAAGGAGGCGGCGGCGGTCAAACATGCCCTCACCATATGGAGGCACTTTTTAGAAGGTGCCGAACTGCCGTTTGAAGTGTGTACCGATCACAAGAATCTCGAGGCTCTCAAGGGAGCTAGAAAGCTCAACGCCAAACAAATTCGGTGGGCCCAATTCTTCGCCAAATTCCGGTTCACTCTCAAACATGTCCCGGGTAAAGACAATGCCCTAGCCGACGCTCTGTCTCGACTTCCCCAGTATCGCAACGATTTCGATCGCCCTGTCGACTCCCTGTTCACGCCCGAGCAGCGTGGGGAGGTCCCCGGCTTAGCCGTCACCACCCGCTCCCAAGCCCATCGACCAGAGACCCCCCCTACGCTCAAGGGTATCCCGGAAGCCTTCCAACAGCGGCTCCGGGACGCTTCCTTGCAGGAGGAGGAGCACCATCTCCTCCCTACGGGTCTGGAACGAACCAACACTTGGTGGATGCAGGGGGGAAAACTGTATGTCCCATCCTCCCTTCGCAAGGAGGTATTGGGACTTGTGCATGGTGCCAGATTGGCGGGTCATTTCGGCTTCATTAAAACACTTCACCTGGTACGGAGGCAGTTCTGGTGGCCCGGTATGAGAGCCGATGTGGAGCTGTATGTGCGCAGCTGCCCCACTTGCGCCACAGCTAAGAAACGGATGGGAAAACCCCCCGGGCTCCTCAAACCGCTGGAGAACCCCTCCCGCCCCTGGGAGGTCATAGCCATGGATTTTATCACCGACCTACCTCCTAGTCGGGGAAAAACGGTTCTCTGGGTAATCACGGACCTTTTTTCCAAACAGGTCCATTTTGTTCCATGTGCAGGTCTTCCTTCAGCCCAGGGTTTGGCTAAACTATTTGTTACACATGTCCTCAGGCTACACTCGGTACCGAGGAAGGTCCTCTCCGACCGGGGGGTCCAGTTTGTTGCCAAATTCTGGCGGGCATTTCTAAAGCTCATGGGGGTGGAGGAACAGGGTTTGTCTTCCGCCTATCACCCCCAAACGGATGGTCAAACGGAACGAGTAAACGCGGTGGTAGAATGTTATTTGCGTTGCTATGTAAATTTCCACCAGGATGACTGGGTCGACCTGCTGCCATTCGCCGAATATGCGTACAACAATGCGCCTCATTCCTCTACCGGCTTTAGTCCCTTCCAAGTAATATACGGGACGGAATTCGGTCCTTTCGGTTCCGCTCCCGTCACGCCAGAGCTCCAATCCACCCCTGATCTTCAGGAGTGGATCCAGGCAGTTAAATCTACCTGGCCGTGGCTGCTCAAAAATCTTGAGAAGGCGAAAAGCAAGTACAAGGAACAAGCAGACAAACACCGGTCTCCGGGATGGGAGCTAAAGGTGGGGGAGCAAGTGTATCTGTCCACCAAAAACCTCCGCTCTCTTCGTCCCTGCAAAAAACTGAGCGACCGTTATGTGGGACCTTTCCCCATTACCAGAGTAATCAATGAAGTTACCGTGGAACTGAAGCTCCCAAAGACTCTCAAGGGAGTCCACCCTGTTTTTCATATCAGTCTCCTCAAACCGTATGTGGCGGCTCCCCAGTTCCACCCCCCTCCCGATCGTGAGATTCCTACTGTGGTAGGAGGGGATACCCATCTGGAAATATCCAAGGTCTTAGATTCCAAATGGAAGAAGGGGAAATTGTTCTACTTTGTTCGTTGGAAAAACCTTGGGTCCGCTCATGACGAGTGGGTGGCCGCACCCCACATGGCGGCCCCTCGCTTGGTCCGAGAATTCCATCTCGCTTATCCCGATAAGCCTCGCCCTCTCGAGGACCCCGGAGGGGGCCTTAAGGGGGGCAGAATGTGAGGGCCTTTGTGTATGTGTCTCTGCTTCCCATCACCTGCTATCAGTGAACTCGTAAAAGCAGTTCACACCTTTTGGTCTCAGGCGCCAGGCCTGATCGCCCCATGTATCTTCCCCCCCGCTGTTCTTCCTGTCAGTACTCCCTCAGGCCGATGTGGCCTTGGAAGTGTGATAGCTTCACCAGACTTCCTGGGACTCGTCTGATGTTTTGTATTATGCCAAGCTTGTAACTTCCCATAACAATAAGTGTGAACCCCAGTGCCCCAATGCCCTGGAGTCAATATATTCTGTAAACCCGATTAGCCCCTCACTTGCAACTTGCTACCTGTGCCTGTCTCATCTCCTGATGTCTTCAATAAATCCTTTGTTTCTTTATCAACGTCTGAACATTTGATTTGGAGAAGTAAACTCAGAGAGAGGGGATCTCTCACAGACACCCTGTGAGGTAGGTGGGGCTGAGAGAGCTCTTAATAGAACTGTAACTTGTCCAAGGTCACCCAGCTGGCTTCGTGTGTAGGAGTGGGGAAACAATCTCTGATCTAGCTCACTAATCTCTGAGATTAGTTCTTGAGCGGGGATAGAACCGTGCAAAGAGATGGACGTTGTATAAATTATACGAAACAAGTGCTTGGGTGCCACCTGTTAAAACAGACTCAAATAGTTTGAATCAGACAGAATTTTGACTATCACCAAAAAAAAAAAAGGACAATAATCATATAGGGCTGGCGAAGGGACTCTTATGAAACATTGCTGGGTGAGTCAGAAAGCAGATAGATGGGGATTTTTGTGCCAATTTTAGAAAATCTGTTTACAGAAGATGTGGGTTCCTGCTTAAAGTTAGCTCTAATGCTTACATAGTCCATGAGAAGAGGGCCGTTAAGGTGGAAGTACCCCTACTGTATCTACAATCACAGCAGCAGCAATAATAGTTACTTATATAACAATGTAAAAATAATAGCACAGGAGCGCTAGAAGCCTTTTCGTATAGATTATCTTGTTTCAATCCTCACCTGCAATTCTGTAAGCCGACGTTGTGTATGGAGGGCTGAAGGAGAGGTCGTAAGTTTCCCAAGGCTGAACCCAAAGATATTTAAATCTAATATCAGGTGTTTAAGTGCCCGTATTAGCCATCATGGTGTAGTGGTTAAGAGCGGTGGTTTGGAGCGGCGGAATCTGATCTGGAGAACCGGGTTTGATTCCTCACTCCTCTACATGAGCGGTGGAGGCTAATCGGGTGAACTGGAATTGTTTCCCCGCTCCTTCGCACGAAGCCAGCTGGGTGAACTTGGCCTAGTCACAACTCTGTTAGAGCTCTCTCAGCCCCACCTACCTCACAGGTGTCTGTTGCGGGGAGGGGAAGGGCAGGTGATTTTAAGCTAGTTTGAGTCTTCCTTAAGTGGTAGAGAAAGTCAGCATATAAAAACCAACTCTTCTTCTTCTAGCAAAGATTATTTTGTATATTAATACAACAGGCATACATCCAGAAGGATCGATAACTATTGTGATGGTCTGTGTTCCATAAACAGGGGTAATAAGATCAACCCCAAGAATTACAGATGCATTAATTTTTTAGATGTGTCTACCAGATCCTGTAATGAGCCCCGGGGTGCAGAGTGGTAAGCTGCAGTTCTGCAGTCAAAGCTCTGTTCACAACCTGAGTTCGATCCCAATGGAAGTCGGCTTCAGGTAGCCGGCTCAAGGTTGACTCAGCCTTCCACCCTTCCGAGGTTGGTAAAATGAGTACCCAGTTTGCTGGGGATAAAGTGTAGACGACCGGGGAAGGCACTGGCAAACCACGGCGTAAACAAAGTCTGCCTAGTAAACGTCAGGATGTGACGTCACCCCATGAGTCAGAAATGACCTGGTGCTTGCACAAGGGGACCTTTACCTTTACCTTTTTACCAGATCCTGTAGATCAGTGGTTCCCATACTTTTCGGGCCACCACCCCCTTGGTTCCACAAACTCAACCCCAGCGCCCCCTACCCTATCCAACAACACAGTTGAAGTGGCCTACCTCTAGCGCCCCCCTGCTGCCCCCTTACCTCTTAGTGCCCCCCTAGGTAATCCCACCGCCCCCCAGGGGGTGGTACTGCCCACTTTGGGAACCACAGCTGTAGATGAATGGTTCCCAAAGTGGGCAGTACCACCCCCTGGGGGGGATTACCTAGGGAAGCACTAAGAGGCAAGGGGGCATCAGGGGGGTGCTAGAGGTGGGCCCCTTCAACTGTGTTGTTGGATAGGGTAGGGGGTGCTTGGGTTGAGTTTGTGGAACCAGGGGGGAAGAGGCTTGGAAAGTTTGGGAACCACTGTTGTAGATGCTTCCTCCTGTGCAAACTGTAGCATTAGGAGAGGCTAACCGAGTCGTTTCAGATGAACAGGCAGGTTTTTCCAAGGGATCCTAATGACAAATTACAGGAAGCAGCAGTTGTAAATTCAATGGACAACAAATGCTTAAACTGCGGAACTGCAACCAATACACTTAATTTGTACGTATATATTCTTTTATAGGCAACTTTCAAAAATATATCCAGATTTATAAAAATATATGTCAGATACCCTTTAACTGAACATTTTCCTTGCCAGACTATTTCCGCTGGTTAGAAATCCATAAATTTAGATGAGCTTTCTTATTGGCAAGGTATCATGCCGTAGACTCAGCCGAAATGCAAGGGAGATACAATAAAATTATCGCAGAAGAACACATATCACTCCCTGGATGAAACAGCTAACGGCACTTTCTGAGAAGCAGATACTGCGTTATCTGCTGACAAGTAGATCGGTGAATTGTGTGAGAGATGTGGCAACTTTTCTGTTCACAGTGTCAAGGAAAAATTAAATTTCATTCCCCCTCCCTGTTTTTTAAGTGTGAAATGGTAGATGAATACCCAATGGCTGTTAAGTCTAGGGAAAGGAAAATGATGGGAGGTTCCCAGCCCAGTATCCATCCTCCAGTGGACGCAACTGCTTCCTACTGGGCATTCCAGGCAGATGCAAAAAGTTATTCCTTCTTTACCTCCTGCAATGCAAAGGTGGAAGAAATAGGGTTGCCAGGTCCCTCTTTGTCATCGGCAGGAAGTTTTTGGGGCAGAGCCTGGGGAGAGCGGGGTTTGGGGAGGGGAGGGACTTCAACGCCATAGAGTCCGATTGCCAAAGCGGCCATTTTCTCCAGGGGAACTGATCTCTGTCGCCTGGAGATCAGCTGTAATAGCGGGAGCTCTCCAGCTAGCACCTGGAGGTTGGCAAACAAGATGTCATCCTTGTGGCCACCAAGGGGACACCAGTGCCATTTTAAAGTGATTTAAGAATGCCACAAGGGCCCAATCCTGATTAGGCCTGCAGCACAGTAGGCTGAGGTGCTGTTGTTCCCCCCCCCCCCCCAGCGTGATGTAGTGGTTAAAAGCGATGGACTCTTATCTGGTGAACTGGATTTGATTCCAAATCTTGCCCTCCTCAGACTCTGCCCCCAATATCTCCAGGTATTTCCCACCCCAGAGCTGGCAACCCTGTCATCGGGGTGTAATGCCATAGAGTCCGCCTTCCAAAGCAGCCACTTTCTCAGGGGGAACTGATACCAGTTGAAATTTCGGGAGATCTCTAGGACCCACCTGGAAGATGGGAACCCTAGTCCGGGACCAGATTCTTCAAATTACACCTTACCTGATTCATAGCTCAGACTTTCAGTCACTACGTTCTCTGTCTTTAACTTCCTTCCTTACGATTTTGCCGTAGTAAAATAACTCTATTTTATGCATGTGTATGTATGAATACAGTGAAGAAAGCTGATAGGAAGAAAATAGATTCCTTTAAAATGAGGTGTTGCAGGAGAGTGTTACGGATACCGTGGGCTGCCAAAAAACAAATCAGTGGGTTATCGATCAAATCAAGCCTGAACAGACCCTAGAAGCTAAAATGACTCAACTGAAGCTATCATATTTTGGTCACGTCATGAGACGACAAGAGTCACTGGAAAAGACAGTCATGCTAGGAAAAGTTGAGGGCAGCAGGAAAAGAGGAAGACCCAACAAGAGATGGACTGACTCAATAAAGGAAGCCACAGCCCAGCAAGGCTGTCAAAGATAGGACATTTTGGAGGACTTTCATTCATAGGGCCGCCATGAGTCGGAAGCGACTTGACAGCACTTAACACACACACACATGTATAAATCACCACCACCTACAGGCTCAAAAAATGCATGTGTCTACAGAATGAGAGGAAATAGATAGCATGGAAATCTAGATAGCCAGACCTCCAGACTATTAGCTAGAAACTTTGACGCAAGATTAGAAATGGGCAATCATGCCATATGTGATGGGGGTAATATTCGAAGAGACAGATGGGAATGTCTTCAGAGAAATCCAAAGATAGCCGTGTCAGAAAGGCAGATTGCAGACTTTGTATCTTAATTTGTACAAATCATTTTCAAATCTGTATCGGGACGAGAGCAGGAGAACCTGAGAAATCTTACAATTCCATTTCAGTACACACACACATGAAGCTGCCTTAAACTGAACCAGACCCTAGGTCCATCAAAGTCAGTATTGTCTACTCAGACCGGCAGCAGCTCTCCAGGGTTTCAGGCGGAGGTCTTTCATGTCACCTACTTGCCTTGTCCCTTTAACTCACTGGTTCCCAACCAGGGGTCCATGGACCCCCAGGGGTCCGCGAGAACTAAATTAAGGTCCGCGAAACAAAGTTATAAACCCATAATAAATTAATATTTTCAATTAAAAGTTCTCTATTATAAAAATATATATTCAAATATTATTCTAAGTTAAATGTTTAACTAACAGTTATGATTAAAGTTTATTTTCAAATTCTCAGAATTTTTATTTTGAACCTTGGGGTCCCTGCATTGAACAAAAAAGTCCTAGTGGTCCCTGGTCAAAAAAAGGTTGGGAACCACTGCTTTAACTGGAGATGCCGGGGATTGAGCCTGGGACCTTCTGCATGCCAAGCAGAGGCTCTACCACTGAGCCACAGTCCCTCCCCTATGGGAATCATGGGTGCTGTTGATTATATGCCGCTTGCCCCTTCAGCAGTGTCACACTTTTAAGATGTAAAGATCATCAGTAGACCACAAAGTATTAACTAATCTTTGTCAGACTGCCAGACACAAAATAGGCATGACAAGGGAGATCTGTGATTAGTAGGGTTGCCAACTTCCCGCTATTAGGAGCCAGAGTGGTGTAGTGGTTAAGAGCGGTCGTTTGGAGCAGTGGAGTCTGATCTGGAGAACCGAGTTTGATTCCCCCACTCCTCCACATGAGCTGTTGAGACTAATCTGGTGAACTGGATTTGTTTCCCCACTCCTACACACAAAGCCAGCTGGGTGACCTTGGGCTAGTTACAGCTCTGTTAGAGCTGTCTCAGCCCCACCTACCTCACAGGGTGTCTGTTGTGGTGAGGGGAAGGGAAGGTGATTGTAAGCCGGTTTAAGTCTCCCTTAAGTGGTAGAGAAAGTTGGCATATAAAAACCAACTCTTCTTCTTCTATTACAACTAATCTCTAGGCGACAGAGATCATTTCCCCTGGAGAAAAGGGTCACTTTGGCAATTGAACCCCTCTCCAGACCTCACCCTCTTCAGGCTCCACCCCAAAATCTCCAGATATTTCCCAACCTGGAGCTGGAAACCCTAATGATTAGGGATCACTGAAAAGAATTGGATCTAGCTGCACAGAGAGAAAAAAGATCTGTGACCAAGTAACTAACAACATGCAATATATTTACAATGCCGTCCTAAGCAGAGTTACTCTCTTCTAAGTCCAGTGAAGTCAATTGGCTTAGAAAAGGGATAACTCTGTTTAGGACAGTGCTATTAATGTATTATTGCCACTCTCCCTCGGTCCATATGCTGGGATAGCTAATGATCACTCACCAAAGGCCGAGAGATCCCCTGCATTATTGTTTTAATTTCCTAAAACTAGAGCAACTGCCCTATGAGGAGCAGTTAAAACACTTAGGGCTGTTTAGCTTAGAAAGAAGGTGGCTAAGGGGAGATATGTAGAGGGCTGTAAAATTATGCATGGTATGGAGAGAGTGGAAAGGGAGAAGCTTTTCTCCCTCTTTCAGAATACCAGAACACGGGGTCATCTGCTGAAGCTGGAGGGTGAGAGATTCAAAACTGATAAAAGGAAGTATTTCTTCACGCAACGCCTAGTTAAATTGTAGAACTTCCTGCCCCAGGATGTGGTGATGGCTGCCAACTTGGAAGGCTTGAAGAGGGGAGTGGACGTGTTCATGGAGGAGAGGGGTATTCATGGCTACTATTAAAATGGATACTAGTCATGATGCATAACTATTCTCTCCAGGATCAGAGGAGCACACCTGTTATCTTAGGTGCTGTGGAACACAGGCAGGATGGTGCTGCTGCAGTCGTCTTGTTAGTGGGCTTCCTAGAGGCACCTGGTTGGCCCCTGTGTGAACAGACTGCTGGACTTGATGGGCCTTGGTCTGATCCAGCAGGGCTTTTTTTATGTTCTTATGTAATCGAGAGGCTATGGCACCCTGGCCAGCTGTAACAGAGAAGGCAGTTCATAATGAGTCATTGTAAGGATGCCAGCAATGCTCTAGCCGCATCTCGCCTGGTGGGCATAGATCTTAGCCAGGCTGTTTATTTTCATAATTAACAGTAGAAAATGCCAACAGGGTGGGCTGAGGATCACAGTCCTAATTCATAAAAATAAGTCACCACAAATTGTTGGCCTAGCCAACAATTCTCTGAAATGTATTTCAACATCGGACGATTCTGAAGGAAAAGAAATATCAACAAGTAATAGCAGATGATCCTTTGATAATGATCTGAGTACCAAATGCCAGCATACGTTTGGCTTCAGAGGTGAAATCCAAAACCTTAGGCATGTTGTTCGTAGCCTGGAGAGCCAGTGTGGTGTAGTGGTTAAGAGCAGTGGCTTGGAGCGGTGGACTCTGATCTGGAGAACCGGCTTTGATTCCCCACTCCTCCACATGAGTGGCAGAGGCTAAACAGGTGAACTGGATTTGATTCACCACTCCTCCACATGAAGCCAGCTGGGTGACCTTAGGCTAGTCACAGTTCTGTCCAAACTCTCTCAACCCCACCTACCTTACAGGGTGATTGTTGTGGGGAGAGGAAGAGAAGGTGATTGTAAGCTGGTTTGATTCTTCCTTAAGTGGTTGAGAAAGTCAGCATATAAAAACCAACTCTTCTTCTTCTTCCTCTTCTTCTTCTTTGTTGTGGATAAGGTTTTGGATAAAAGTGCCTAAACATTGATAGATGATTAATCCTTGTTAAAACATTAATGGAAGTATAGTGTCCAGATCACATGAAGTGATGGTATTGCTTTACTCTGCTCTGGTTAGACCTCAGCTAGAGTATTGTGTTTAGTTTTGGGCACCACAATTTAAGAAAGATGTAGATAAGCTGGAACGTGTCCAGCGGAGGGCAACAAAGATGGTGAGGGGTCTGGAGACCAAGTCCTATGAAGAAAGGTTGAAGGAGGTGGGTATGTTTAGCCTGAAAAGGAGAAGACTGAGAGGGGATATGATAACCATCTTCAAGTACTTGAAGGGTTGTCATATAGAGGATGGTGCCGAGTTGTTTTCTGTTGCCCCAGAAGGTTGGACCAGAACCAACGGGTTGAAATTAAATCAGAAGAGTTTCCATGTAGATATTAGGAAGTACTTTCTATCAGTTGGAGCGGTTCCTCAGTGGAACAGGCTTTTTCAGGTAAGCTCTCCTTCCCTAGAAGTTTTTAAGCAGAGGCTAGATGGCCATCTGTCAGCAATGCTGATTCTATGAACCTAGGCAGTTCATGAGAGGGAAGGCATCTTGGCCATCTTCTGGGCACTGGGGGAGTGGGGGGGAGGTAGTTGTGAATTTCCTGCATTGTGCAGGGGGTTGGACTAGATGACCCTGGTGGTCCCTTCTAACCCTATGATTCTATGATGGGTGAGCGCAGCTTGATTGGGTGTCAGCTCAGCCCTTACGGGCGTTTTTCGTGGAAAACGGAGAAAAACGCTCGTCTGTCTCCTAAGCAGTTTCTCCCATCTCACGATAGTGGCACATGGCTCCACTCAGATGCGCAAGTTTGCATTGCCCTCTGGGGAACGTATCTTGATTTGATCTCACGTGCATAACTGGAGTGGCAGCTATCGCAAGTCGCGGGTGTCTTGTTTCAGCGCTGGATACTTGATGCTGCTGCTGCCATTTTTGGTTCAGCGCAACAAATGAGGGACAGGTTTGGAACGGATTGTGCAGATCGGATGGCAAAAGGCGGGACTTGCGAAGTTTCTCCTTTTGGGGTCAAAGGGTGAACTTGAAAGAACTTCTGCACGTCCATCTGGAAGGCGATTGGCTTTGGTATATGTCACGCTCTGAACTTATTTGCAGGGTCCTTTTTAACATTCCGAGCCCGGGAGGAATCTCTGGGAGAATTGCCACCGTTCGTAATATGCTGATCATTTGGAGCTTGACAGATTTGTTGACTGAACCAATTATATATTGCGGCTCCGCCATTTGTTGTAATTCCGAACATAAATATCGGATTTTCGTGGCCATATCTCTGGAAACGTGCCAGCAAAAGAAGAAGAATCGTGTAGGAGCCTATTGGGTTTTTTGTTGGGGTTGTTGTTCAGCTTTGAGAACCAAGCTGAATTTTTCAAAGGGTGTTTGGAGGGGGGGGGTTAGGGTGGCCAGGTCCCTCTTCGCCACCGGCGGGAAGTTTTGGGGGCGGAGCCTGAGGAGGGCGGGGTTTGGGGAGGGGAGGGACTTTGATGCCATAGAGTCCAATTGCCAAAGCGGCCATTTTCTCCAGCTGAACTGATCTATGTCGGCTGGAGATCAGTTGTAATAGCAGGAGATCTCCAGCTACTACCTGGAGGTTTAGAAAAACAGTACAGGAAACTGTATATACACAAAGTGCAAATATTTATAAGCTACTGAGGTGAAACATAGACCATATACGTGACATATATACAACACAATTATATACAATATGTATAGTTCACACCAAAAATGTAGAAAAATTTCCAAAGGTCTCAACTGAGTACCACAAATATATAGAGGAAGTTCCAAAGGTCTCAACTGAGTACCAAATGAATGCTAATATTGTAATCCTTGTGTAAAGTTCATATAGAGCCACAATCATCGATGGATACGGCCGTTTCAGATCCACAGCTAGTACTAGCTGCACTATGTGATGTACTTTACTGACGTCTGATTGCTCATACTTACCCTGTGTGGGAAGGAATGATGAATATGTAACAGCACTTTTGTATTAAGGACTGAAGAAAGATTTCCACTGCTGTGGATCTGAAACGTATCCATCGATGATTGTGGCTCTATATGAACTTTACACAAGGATTACAATATTAGCATTCATTTGGTACTCAGTTGAGACCTTTGGAACTTCCTCTATATATTTGTGATACTCAGTTGAGACCTTTGGAAATTTTTCTACATTTTTTGTGTGAACTGTACATATTGTATATAATTGTGTTGTATATATGTCACGTATATGGTCTATGTTTCACCTCAGTAGCTTATAAATATTTGCACTTTGTGTATTTACAGTTTCCTGTACTGTTTTTCTAAACCTTTGGTACGAGTACAGAGGTGCCGTTTTTCTCCCCACTACCTGGAGGTTGGCAACCCTGGGGGGGTGCACATGAATGATTCTTTGTAAGTTTTTTATGGGGAAAGTAATCGCAAAGGTTCTGCAAGGAGCTGAAATACTCCACTTGTCTGTTTTAAAGATGATAGAAGCGATCCAAAATCAGTGTTTGAAATTTCTGTTGTATTTATTGTGAAGTATTTCAGCACATTGCTAAAGTGGGTGTCTGTCAATTATGGCATCTAGTCAGAAAAGCATTAATGATTTATTGGTGAAAACGGCCTTACATACAGTTAGGGAAGGCAGCTTGAAGGAGGTGTATAGTTGTTGCTTTTAACTGATACTTTGAGCAATAATTGGATACAGAAGTGTGAAACTTTAATAACAAATTACGGCCTGACATTCAGTAGAGGCAGAATTAAATGGTTTGATGGATGATAGAGAACACCAGCTGTAGGATATGTCCAAAGTATCAGATTTTCTCAATGGTATCATTTCTTTAATTTTTTAAAATTACATAAAGGAGGATTGCCTGATCGTTGGATGACTTTAAAAATATATATTCTTGCAAAAAACAAAAGAACAAGAAGGGGGGAAACTCAAAACCCAGCAAATAGTAAAAGAAAAGGAGTAAATATAAAGTAGGGACAAATATAAAAACAGCAGTGGCAGATCTACACGTAAGTTCCTATAAATCAAAGGTGTCAAGATAAGGCCCGCGGGCCTTACAGTTCAATTGCCAAAGCGGCCATTTTTCTCCAGTTGATCTGATCTCTGTCGGCTGGAGATCAGTTGAATTAGCAGGAGATCTCCTGCTACTACCTGGCAGTTGGCAACCCTACATGGCCTGGCCCGACCAAATGACATTTATGTAATGTCTGGCCCTCATAACGAATGCGTTTGACACCCCTGCTATAAATGGTTTCCAAATATCTAAAAATGAGTCCATTTTTTGTCTACAAGCTGTGTGTTCAAATGCTGATAAAGTTGATAGTTTTATGATGTTATCCTGGCCTTTTATTTGCCATAGCAGATTTAAGGGGCTGGTTGGTGAATATCATTTTAAGCCCGTGCAGGCAGACTTGTGATGGTTGGTCTTCACGATTAAAAAGGGAGGGGAGGGGAACTAGGCAATATACATCCCTGTAAATCTTCTCCTGAAACCAGGTACATAGGCCTTAGGACAGGGGTGCACAAGAGATGAAATAAAGCAGAGGGTAATTGATGTAGAGAGGCAACTAGACATCACGGCTGCTCCTGGATTTATCTCACCTGAAAATGTTAGATATATAGCAGCCCCGGATGCTTATTTATACTTTTTGGAATCTAACAAGGCCAGGAGGGCGTTCACACTAGCCAGAAGTAATACCCCTACCCCCTTGCAGTACCGGAGGGAAGATTCAAGAAAATCCCTTATGAACAGAGACGATGTGTCTGCCCACAAAATGAAATAGAATCGATCGAGCACCTGTTATTCGAGTGTACCTTACACAATAAAATTCGTAGCGAAACTATCGGACTGTTGCTAGAAAGGTTCCCCGGAAGATCTAACAAAATCAGACTTGAATATCTTCCGTCAGATAAGAACCACCAAATGACTCGATCGGTTGCCCAGTTTTGCACCCAGGTCAGTAATCACAGAAAAATTGAGAAGGGCCTTTAGTAATCCCGAAGACTGGCGGAGATTTTCATCCCTGGAATGACTTAATCTCTAGCATTTGCCCAGGAGAAATATTGCAGTGTTTAATTGCTGAAAGATATGGCTAGTTTTAGGTGGTATCTATTAAGACGATCCTGTGTTTTAGGAAGAGTTGGTTTTCATATGTCGACTTTCTCTACCCCTTAAGGGAGAACCAAACCCGTTTACAATCACCTTCCCTTCCCCTCCCCACAACTGACACCCTGTGAGGTAGGTGGAGCTGAGAGAGCTGTGGCTAGCCCAAGGTCACCCAGCTGGCTTCATGTGTAGGAGCGGGGAAACAAATCCAGCTCACCAGACTAGGGTCCGCCGCTCAAGTGGAGGAGTGGGGAATCGAACCCGGTTCTCCAGATCAGAGTCCACCGCTCCAAACCACCGCTCTTAACCACTACCCCACGCTGGCTCTTTTAACAAGATCGTTTGTATGTAAATTTTATTATTTCTGTAATTAATGTTTTCTTTATATACCTATTGGTCATCGACTGTAATAATACAGATGAGCTGCCTAGGCACATAGGTTATTTGCGCAGGTCGCTTTTTGCTGTTTTGTTTTTTACCTTTTGAGTCCAGCATTTGCGCCTTCGTGTTATTTATGCAGCCGTAAGCGCGGCATTGGCAAAAACACAGGCCAGTTCAGGAAGTGTGCCAAAACTCCTCACACTTGGGGGCCCCACCTGCTTTTTACTCTTTCCTGTAGAGAGATTCGGGGTGGACTGTCGGGAGAATACCTTTCTCTCAAGCTGACGCAACCGCATCTCTATAATTAGACTTCTGGGAATGCTGCAGAAGGAAACAGACAGCTCTTCCTCGCCCCGCGAGACCTCTCTGCCGCAGCTGCCACTCGCTTCAGGGACAACCGCGTGCATATACGTAGAGCATCTATATAGAAAGCGAGGGGGGAGCCAGCGTGGTGCAGCGTTTCAGAGTGGTGGACTCTGACCCGGAGAACCAGGTTTGATTCCCTGCTCCTCCACATGAGTGGCGGACACTAATCTGGTGAATTGGATTTGTTTCCCTACTCCTCCGCATGAAGCCAGCTGCGTGACCTTGGGCTAGTCACAGCTCTCTTGGAACTCTCTCAGCTCAGGGTGTCTGTTGTGGGGGGGGGGGGAAGGGGAGGTGATTGTAAGCTGGTTTGGTAGAGAAAGTTTGCAACTCCTTCTTCTTCTTCTTCTCCTCCTCCTCCTCCTCCTCCACCACCACCACCACTGAGCCACAGCCCCAAATTTGCCTTCTCCCCTCAGCGGAGGTGTTAATGCAGAATTAAAAAGGCCAGTGCGGTTTAATCCTGAGCTTGCAGAATCTGAGACTTTTGGAGCAAAGCCGCGTGTTCGCAAAACTCCGCCATCCAATCCCTGTTTGAAGTTTACATTGCACACTTCTTAGGGCACGGAGCGGCTTTCTTACATTATGTTATAAAGCTTCATGCTTTTTCATGGCCCTATTGCTGCTGCTGTTAGCAAAACACCAAGGATGATGATAATGCAGTCATCACGCCCTTTATCGGGGAGTGTCTTCATCCTTCAAAGAGGGTGAGATTGAGCCGTGTGAGAAATTGCATCATCTCTCCAGGGTGCGTCAAAATTAGGTCCCCGCGGGCGCTGTGGAAGCGGCTGGGTGTTTTAGGGAAATTGCAAAGATTTTGATGTCTGCGGAGGTACAGAGAAGGTTTCCCCCCCTGGAAACAACTGGTTATGTTTTTCTTTTTTAAGTATCTATGTGCATAACAAATTGTGCTATCCTTTTCTTTTCATATCACCAAACTGTAATCCTCCGTGAGGTGCAGCAAATTCAAAATTGCGTGGCTCAAGCGCAGCAAGTCACTTTTTAAACAAAATTTTTAATAGGGGGTACAGAAAAAAGAAAAGGAAAAGATAAGTGGGGGAAATAAAACATTTGATTTTGTTTTGTCCGTGCCCAAGATAACCTGTCAGCTTGTTCTTCCCCCCAAAATAGAATCTCTTGTAAGAATACAACATTGGACTAATATCCGTAACTCATTAATACTTCATTTCTGTTTTATAATACTGTTACCAACATGAAGTTCTACTAATAGCTGTATCTCTATTTATATGAAGCTAATGTTAGCCCCGTTATTGTAAATACGATAATCATATCTGTTTAAGATTTCATTTAAGCCTGGTTTTGTCATTCATATCTATCGAAAAATGATTGCCATCCCTGCTTATAATCGTCAATCAGTTTTCTTGTTCGTCTTGACATCGTTGCATACTCCTGTAGTTTTGCAATCCATTCAAGTCCCTTTGTGTAGCGATCCAAGACATCTTCCACAACCGCAATCTTCTGGGGGGGGGAAGGGGGGAGAGTTTGTTGTTCTAGCTGTTGTTTGATGTTATTAAGAATGAAAGGCTTAATTACATCCAGTCTCTTTGTGAAAAAGAAAAAGTGGTACAGTCTAATATAGGTCAGCGCCAAGTAATAGATTTGTCGCTTTCACATCTGTTGAGCTGATACTCGAGCGTTAAACAGAAATGCCGGATTTTTGGATAGCTAAGTGGTCTTTCCCCTGGAGACTGCAGGGTTTGCATGGCCACTTTGGTCCTAATTAATCAACACGGAGGCTCTGGAGCCAGGGGGGTCCACTGCTCTTTTAATTGCTGTCTTCAGGAGTCGTGTGTTTTCTTTAACCTTCCCTGCATTAAAAAAAAAACCCTGCAGTCATAAAGGTCTCTGGTGGTTGTGTTAGCGCTCCATGGATGCCATTTTGACAGCTCCCCTCTCCTTTCAGGCTTTCTGCCCTCCCTCCCTTCCCTTCCCCCCATTTTTTCTTCCATCTTTGCCAGGTCCCTCTTCGCCACTGGTGGGAGGTTTTTGGGGCAGAGCCTGGGGAGGGTGGGGTTTGGGGAGGGGAGGGGGCTTCGATGCCGTAGAGTCCAATTGCCGAAGCAACCATTTTCTCCAGGGGAACTGGTCTCTATCAGCTGGAGATCAGTTGTAATAGCAGGAGATCTCCAGCTAGTACCTGGAGGTTGGCAACCCCATACATTTACGATCAATGGGGGGGGAATGTCCGTCTGCAGTGCTTCTCAGCAGCAACTATTCCCTACTGAGGGCCATCTAATGTTTTGGTGTGGTTATTTATGATTGATTTTATTGTTTTATGGAGAGCCAGAATAGGGTTGCCAACCTCCAGGTAGTAGCTGGAGATCTCCTGCTATTACAACTGATCTCCAGACAATAGAGATCAGTTCCCCTGGAGAAAATGGCTGCTTTGGCAATTGGACTCTATGGCATTGAAGTCCCTCCCCTCCCCCAAACCCCACCCTCCTGAGGCTCCGCCGCTAAAACCTCCCACCAGTCGCCAAGAGGGACCTTGCAACCCTAACAATTAATCAAATATCCAGTGGCCAATCAGCTAGATGCCTGACAAAAAATAATAATACAGAAAATATGGAACAAGCAACCCTCAGAAAAATGAGAAAGATATGTGGAAAGGGAGGGTCCGTGGCTCAGTGGCAGAGCATCTGCTCGGCATGCAGTGGGTCCCAGATTCAATCCCCGGCATCTCCAATTAAAGGGATCAGATACCAGTTGATGGGAAATACCTCTGACTGATCCCCCGGAGAGTCTCTGCCAGTCTGAGCAGATAATATTGACCTTGACGGACCAACAATCTGATTCACGGTAAGAAAGCGTTGCATGTTCGGATTCAAGATGCTGCCTAAGATTAGATTTCTGTCCAAACCTGAGGCTTCAACTCTACTTAATGGGGAGTTTGACTGAGTGATGTAAAGACGAGAAACTTTTGGCATGTTAGTTTACAGCGTGAGGTTCAGCCGTGCTAGTTCAAACTGCCGACCAACTCGAGATTTCCGTTGGCTGACCATTAGGCTTTCTAATAAGATGTAATACACTGCATATCTCCAGATCCCAAGGGTTGAAAAGTGAAAGAGGGACACCATCCCTCTTTCATGTGAGATAACCTGAAATCGATGTCCCAGGCTAACCTGATCTCGTCAGATCTCAGAAGCTAAGCAGGGTCAGTCCTGGTTAGTATTTGGATAGGAGACCAACAGGGTTGCTGTGCAGAGGAAGGCACTGCCAAACCACCTCTGTTAGTCTCTTGCCATGAAAACCCCCAAAAAGGGGTCGCCATGAGTCGGCTGCGACTTGAAGGCACTTTACACACACACAACCTGAAATCTTAGGAACAAAACCGCCACTCGGTGTGCGAAGGCAAGGATGAGACAGGCCCTCTTCATAAGAACATAAGAACGGCCATGCTGGATCAGACCAAGGCCCATCAAGTCCATCAGCCTGTTTACACAGTGGCCAACCAGGTGCCTCTAGGGAGCCCACAAACAAGAGGACTGCAGCAGCATTATCCTGCCTCTGTTCCACAGCACCTAAGATAATAGGCATGCTCCTCTGATCCTGGACAGAATAGGAATGTATCATGACTAGTATCCATTTTGACTAGTAGCCATGGATAGCCCTATCCTCCATGAACATGTTCACTCCTTTCTAAAAGCCTTCCAAGTTGGCAGCCATCACCACATCCTGGGGAGGGAGTTCCACAATTTAACTATGCGTCGTGTGAAGAAATACTTCCTTTGATCTGTTTTGAATCTCTCACCCTCCAGCTTCAGCAGATGACCCCGTGTTCTAGTATTATGGGAGAGGGAGAAAAAATTATCCCTGTCCACTCTCTCCAAACCATGCATAATTTTATAGACCTCTATCATGTCTCCCCTTAACCACCTTCTTTCCAAGCTAAACAGCCCTAAGTGTTTTAACTGCTTCTCATAGGGCAGTTGCTCTAGTCCCCTGATCATTTTGGTTGCTCTTCGTCACCCTCTCAAGGTCTGCAATATCCTTTTCGAGTTGTGGCGACTAGAACTGTACACAGTATTCTAGGTGTGGTCTCACCATAGAAGGCTGTATGATAGCAGCAGTTTTATTCTCTATTCCTCGTCTAATTACGGCCAGCGTGGAATTTGCCTTTTTCACAGCAGCCGCACACTGGGTTGACATCTTCATCGAGCGATCCTCTACCACCCCAAGTTCCTTTTCTTGGTCTGTTGCTGCCAGCACAGATCCCATCGGTGTATATGTGAAGTTGGGATTTTTTGCCTCAATATGCATCACTTTTACACTTTCTCTTCATAATTTTGTTTTTCATCAGTGGGGGAATGTTGCAGAGGACTCCATGTTAGAAAATCTTGCAGCCGCCAGCAAAAATACCTAGGAAAAAAATGTTCCTATTAATATTGTGGATGCTCCAAATTTAAAAGACACACTAGGCAGAGTCACACCCTTCTAAATCCATTGACTTCAAAGGACTTAGAAGGGTGTAACTCCGCTTAGGATGGTAGTCATACTTGCTGATATTAACTAAATGCTGTCAGCTTCAATCACCTGTTGTTCTTATTGCTAGAAGCGAACCACACAGCGGTTTCGCTGCAGAATACAAACTAGCTGCTACCGTTATATGCACAAAGCAGGACAGACAACTGCTTTTGGGTTGAAATGTCCTTAAGTTGTATGCAGGAAGGAGGGCGCTGATCTGTCTCTCCTGCTTCAGCGTGTTCTTCAGTCTTGGCAGTTAAAGCTTCAGTTGATTTATCAATTACATTGTTTATAGTTCACAGTTTTAAATGTTGTTTGCTGTGGCTCAGTGGTAGAGCCTCTGCTTGGCATGCGCAAGGTCCCAGGTTCAATCCCCGGCATCTCCAGTTAAAGGGAGTAGGCAAGCAGGTGATGTGAAAGACCCATGCCTGAAACCCTGGAGAGCCGCTGCCGGTCAGAGCAGACAATATGGACTTTGATGGACCAAGGTTCTGATTCAGTAGAAGGCAGCTTCATGTGTTCATGTGTGCCTTGGGGACCCTGATTGGGTGGAAAGGCAACATAAAAAAATGTTTTAAACAGATAAGTAAAATAAAATAAATTCTGATGATGAAGGATTTAACCTTGTATACCAAAAACTGGAGATTATATGAACATGAATTTTCCATTCAGAATATGCAAGTATCTCCTTTTGTCATTGGCTTGGGATCCTGCTTTTCCTTTTAAGCAAGGAAGCTGGGGAAACTATGACTGCTCTCAGACCTCTCTCATAGTTAAATTGTGGAACTCCCTGCCCCAGGATGTGGTGATGGCTGCCAACTTGGAAGGCTTTAAGAGGGGAGTGGGCATGTTCATGGAGGAGAGGGCTATTCATGGCTACTAGTCAAAATGGATACTAGTCATGTATCATGCATACCTGTTCTCTCCAGGATCAGAGGAGCATGCGTGTTACATTAGGTGCTGTGGTACACAGGATGCTGCTGCTGCAGTTGTCTTGTTTGTGGGCTTCCTGGAGACACCTGGTTGGCCACCGTGTGAGCAGACTGCTGGACTTGATGGGGCTTGGTCTGATCCAGCAGGGCCTTTCTTATGTTCTTAAGATAGGAGAGTAAAGATCATGGTTGCATTCAGATGCCTGTTCAAGCTGGAGTTAGTTTCCTTCCCACAAACAAGGGTTCCAAACCATGGTTTGATTCCCATTCAGAACCGAGACCTACATCGGGATATCCTGGAAGGACGAAGATTCACGCCTGATGTCAAACAAAGAGGGGGTTCGTTCATACAGCCGGCAGGGCTGTACGGGAGACCTTCATCTTGTATATTTTCGGTAAATGCTTTCCCCCACGACATGGCAGACATTTAACGAATCCTTTATCCGAGGAACTTCAAGGGAACGTATCCTATTCGCGGAATATCCTTTCGAACTGTGATGTTCGAAGTGAAAAGCTGTCCCTGAGAATTAAGTGCCAGAGAGCGGCGAAGCCCAATCTTTTGCGCTGGCTCTGCACAGCGGCGCAGCGTGCAGCCCTCACCCCGGCATGCTTATCCGAGCATTAATACCAAAATTATCACTTTCCGCCAGAAAGCTCTGGATTTCAGCCTCTTGCCCGCTTTGCTGCCACCACCCTGCAGCCTCCACTCCTTTCTTTTCCCATTGCTATGCAAGGCTAGTTCCCTGACACAGATAAATGTGGCGCGCTCCATTGTGACAGGGCTCTCGCTCATTAGGAAATGCTTCAGCTGTCAGAGGGCTCAATGTAAGATGGATCGGCTCACAGAGCCTTACATCCTTCGGTCCTCCAGCGATGGAAGCTCCAGTTGTCCAGCTGTGAGAGAGACGTTCATTATCTCGGTACAAGGAGACCCATCTTCCTGGGCATTGTGCCACCATTCCCGGATGGCCTACATAGCTCCGCTGGGCTTGGTGTGAATTCCATGAAGGTGTGGAAGCATTGTGGTTTGGGGTTTGGGAATGACAACGCCGCTCAGGAGCGTGCGCCGAATGTAATGCACTGCCCTCCCGAACGTCCAGGTCCTAGCTGGAGATCTCCCGCTATTACAACTGATCTCCAGCCTATAGAGATCAGTTCCCCTGGAGAAAATAGCAGCTTTGGCCATTGGACTCTATGGCATTGAAGTCCCTCCCCTCCCCAAACCCTGCCCTCCTCAGGCTTTGCCCAAAAAACCTCCCTCCTGGCAACCCTAGCCCAAAAAGATGTTAGTGTGGCAGCAGATGATGTGTGAGGGGGAGAAGATGAGGGTGGTGCTGACCACAGAGGGGGAGGGTGGTGGCTGTGGTGGTCTTCAGAGCGGGGACGTGCCCCAGGTAACCTCCCACACCCTCCTCACAGGCCGATCACATGGAACAGCTAACCGTTTCCGAGGGCAGGGGCAGAAGGCACTCCAATTTGTTTAATCGTTCATCCAATTTGGTTTTAATAATTTGTGAACTGTGATCTAGGGTTGCCAACTGCCAGGTAGTAGCAGGAGATCTCCTGCTAATTCAACTGATCTCCAGCCGACAGAGATCAGTTCCCCTGGAGAAAAATGGCCGCTTTGGCCATTGGATTCTATGGCATTGATGTCCTGCCCCTCCCCAAACCCTGCCCTCCTCAGGCTCCGCCACCAAAATCTCCCGCCGGTGGCGAAGAGGAACCGGACAACCCTAACCGGGACTACACTTTTCTCAGACCAGTGGTTTCTATGAGTTATTTATCTATTTAAGAATTATATATCCCATAGTTTTAGATATTGCATCTTTTAATTCTATTTTGTAATTGATATGAATATTTTAATGGCTTCTCCGTATTCATGAATCTGATTAGCAGTCATATATAATGTCCGCTGCTTCAAGTTGGGTCATGGCAACTAGATTTTTTTTTCTTTTAATATTTAGTGAATTTTAGTTTCTTAAATATTAGTCAAGAATTTTAGCCAGGTATTGTCTTTTTAAAATCTATGTAATCTTTTATCTCATGTATAGATGATACAAATGTTTTACTGGCATATGCCATACTAATAAATCTGATTCTGATTCTTATTCAGTGGGTTCTATGTATGCGTTGCACCTCTAACCAATTAATAAATTACTGAACTACCGGCGTTTTATAGAATAAGAAATTGTCAACTGAATGACAGCCCTAAAAACAACCTTTTTCAAAAACACTCCCCGCCCCATGACATCCATTTTTGTGGGTCAGTGTGTCCTGAAGATACAACACCAGTAATATCTGTGAGATGTCAACGAGAACATTTTATCTGTGGCTAAAGGATATCTATGGGGTCACTAGGGAGCAAGCATACATTCCCCAAGGAGCAACAGGTGAGTTCCCCCCACCCCAAATGCTACTTTGGTAGATTCATCTGTGGTTTTTTTGCAGTGAATCTAACACCTCTGTGGATACCATACCTATTCTCACTAGTCTTGATGCATACCTATTCTCTCCAGGATCAAAGGAGCATGCCTATTATATTAGGTGCTGTGGAACGCAGGCAGGATAATGCTGCTGCAATCGTCTTGTTTGGGGGCTTCCTAGAGGCACCTGGTTGGCCACTGTGTGAACAGACTGCTGGACTTGATGGGCCTGGGTCTGATCCAGCATGGGCTTTTCTTCTATTCTTCTTATAATTATATTATATATAATTATATTGAGTGCTGTGGAACACAGGCCGGATGCTGCTGCAGTCATCTTGTTTGTGGGCTTCCCAGAGGCACCTGGTTGGGTGCTGTGTGAACAGACTGCTGGACTTGATGGGCCTGGGTCTGATCCAGCAGGGCTTTTCTTATGTTCTTATGTGGTGATGGCTGCCAACTTGGAAGGCTTGAAGAGGGGAGTGGGCATGTTCATGAAGGAGGCTATCCGTGGCTACTAGTCAAAACGAAAATCTAGTCATGATGCACACCTATTCTCTCCAGGATCAGAGGAGCATGCCTATTATATTAGGTGCTGTGGAACACAGGCAGGATGCTGCTGCTGCAGTCATCTTGTTTGTGGGCTTTCTAGAGGCACCTGGTTGGCCACTGTCTGAACAGACTGCTGGACTTGATGGGCCTTGGTCTGATCCGGCACGGGCTTTTCTTCTGTTCTTCTTATAATTATATTATATATAATTATATTGAGTGCTGTGGAACACAGGCAGGATGCTACTGCAGTCATCTTGTTTGTGGGCTTCCTAGAGGTACCCGGTTGGCCGCTGTGTGAACAGACTGCTGGACTTGACGGGCCTGGGTCTGATCCAGCAGGGCTTTTCTTATGTTCTTACCAGTAGTTTGTTGCAAGGGGCAGGGCTGGTTCCAGATTTTGTGGGTGGGAGTGGGCAGAGAGTTCCCAGGGCTCTCCTCTGCGCTAGCAAGTGAGTGGGTGGGGGTTGCTGGCAGCAGAGGCCCCTACCATAAACCTCAGGCCCTGGCAGCTGTCCCACCTCAGTGTACGCTGACGCCAGCCCTGGCAAGAGGTAAGTCATTTCTAGCCTCTTGGCATCCATCCATTTATGTAGCTGGGTGGGGGGGGGCACGCTTCGTACATGTACCTAAAAAGAAACTACGCCGGCATTAAATGTCCAGATGTTGATTCTTGCAAACACACACAAAAAACAACAATACAGGGATTATTATTTTTTAAAGTCCCCCTTTACAATCCTGGTATCAGCTGAAGCATCTGTCAAGCTGTTAGAACATTAAGGGTAAGGAAGATATTTTCTCTTAACGATTCCGCTGGTTTCATTTTCTTCCCTCGGCTGCTTGCATTTCATTTGAGTCAGATTAAGGAGCCGTTTGCATGGGAGCCAGCATACCGGACCACAGCGACGTCTGTCTGGGCTTTTGGAAGAGGGGGGAGGGAGGGCGCCTTGTGCTTATTCCCAGGCCCAGCAGACAAGCCCAGGGACGGCAGCTGCCGAGGGACTGAGAACTGCATAAATCGCAGGATTACGTGCTCCAATCTTGTGATCCCTTGGCGTTAATTGCAAAGCAGACTCCTTTTCGTTGACCGAGATGGGCTGTAAGACGCAGTGGGAGATTATGAGGCCGGTAATACGGAGGATTGGTCATGGTATCCCAAGTAGGGTGGCCAAATCTCCAGATGAAGCTGGAGATCTCCCAGAATTAATGGCTGATCTCCAGACGAGAGGGATTTGTGCCCCTGGAGAAAATGGCTGCTCTGGAGATCTCTGCTCTGGTGGGTTCTGTGGCATTATGCCCTGCAGAGGTGCCTCCCTGGGCTTCATTGCCAAATCTCCAGGAATTACTCAACCCATAGCGGGCAACTCTATTCCCAAATCTTTCACCTCTAGATCATGGTCCCTTGCTTACAGTTCAGATGGCTCAAAGTCCTTTCTTTCACACATTTCAAGGCTTTCGTTTGTATGCAAATCTTACGTTGCTCGCACATTTTTTAAGTCAATGAACATTGGTTATGAGGTTACCTGTTTTTTGATGCTTTGCGTAAAATGTATAGAAACTACAGTTGCACCTTAGAGACCAACAAGATTTTGGGGGCATAGGTTTCCGAGAGTCAAAGCTCCCTTCGTCAGATACAAGTGGGAATGGAGATCTCTACGCTCTTATAGCCCAGTCAAAAAGTTGGAGGGGTGTTGCAGAGAAGAAACTTGGGATGTAGAGGTACCATGCACATTGTAACCATCTCGATTAGAGCAGAGAGGAAATACTTGGGGGCAGAAAATTAGCATCTGTAGTGGGATAAGGATACTGTGTCCCTATTCAGCCCGGTGCGTGTGTGTCTTGTTCTGAACTTATGAATGAGCTCAAATTCAGCAATCTCACAGTGTAATCTCCTCTTGAAGCTTCCCTTTTCGAGGACTGCCCCTCATAGGTCAGCAATGGAATAACCTGGAAGTAGGGTTGCCAGTGGGTTATAGATCAAATCAAGCCTGAACTGACCCTAGAAGCTAAAATGACTATTGTATTTTGGTCACATTATGAGAAGACAAGAGTCACTAGAAAAGACCATCATGCTAGGAAAAGTTGAGGGCAGCAGGAAAAGAGGAAGACCCAACAAGAGATGGATTGACTCTATAAAGGAAGCCACAGCCCTCAATTTGCAAGATCTGAGCAAGGCTGTTAAGGATAGGACATTTTGGAGGACTTTGATTCATAGGGTCGCCATGAGTGGGAAGCAACTTGATGGCACTTAACACACACACACACACACACACACACACAGGGTTGCCAATCCCCAGGTGGTGTCTGGAAGACTTGAACACATTCAAGGTAGCTAAGTATTCCCTGACCAACTTTTTTAAAAAAGAGTCTCGAGCTACAATCCTGTCCCCTCACCATTCACACTGTTTTTGGGAAGCTGCACAGTGTTCTGTTTTGGGGAGAACACCAGGGCAAAAGAGGAGTCAAGCAGCCTCACCTTACCTTTGTCACCTGCTAAGATTTCATAATGCTCCCAGAGCAGCAGGCCAACGGTTTCCCTCCTCCCCCTCTTCCTTCCAACATGCCTCAAAAACGCCCTTTTCCTCGCTCTAAACGTCCCTTGCCAGCCTCCGCTCACTTTGAGCTTGAGTTTTCCTGACACTATCTCTCCAAACCCGAGCTCCTCATTGGTAGATGTCACATTCAACACATCACTGAGACGGGGGAAACTCGCGTATCGCAATTCCATTCCATGCACAATTTTTGCAGGTATTTTGACAGTGCGTTTTGCATCATGATGGGGGGAAGGAGGGGGCGCATTCACATGCTCACGGCTCTTAGTAAAATGCTGTGCCGTGAAGATAACTGGCATCCACGCTCAGGTGCACATTGAAATGGGCATCAGGTTTATGCCCACAGCCCCCAAGCGAGCAACTTGTGCGCACACAGAAGCCTGCTTAGATGTGCTGAGCTCATTGGGTGAAATGGGAAAACAGTAGTAGAATTTAAGGAGGAAACGGCTTCCGGTGTAATTAATTCATGCAAACAGCACAGCAAATTCATTAATGCTGAAGTCTGATTTGTAAGATGCGCTCTCCCACCGTAATGTCTGTTGAGTAAAAGAAGTCTCACTCCTTCGCACACAAATATGCTTGCGTGTACATACACAAACACTGCTTTTCATTGATGAATAGGGTTGCCAGGTCCGTCTTCACAATCGGCGGGAGGTTTTTGGGGTGCAGCCTGAAAAGGGCAGGGTTTGGGGAGGGGAGGGACTTCAGTGCCATAGAGTCCAATTGCCAAAGGAGCCATTTTCTCCAGGTGAACTGATCTCTATCGGCTGGAGATCAGTTGTAATAGCAGGAGATCTCCAGCTACTACCTGGAGGTTGTGGACTCAAAGTTATGCACTTGCAAAAGGCTCAATAAAGCAGTATACATTCAATAAATTGCACAAAAAATCTATTCAGAGGAACAACCTCTAAATAAGAAGGGACAGGGTCTGTAACAATACAACATGAGCAAAGGAACGTTTGAAAATTATTCCGTTGCTTCATGTGAAACTTACCGTTTCATTTCATGAGCGCCGACGCGCGTGTAAATTATCCGTCTTTGCATGTAATTCTACCTTTATCTGGAAGTTTGAATTGTGAAATTCTCACGTTCCTTTGCTCATGTTGTATTGTTACGGACCCTGTCCCTTCTTATTTAGAGGTTGTTCCACTGAATAGATTTTTTGTGCAATTTATTGCGTGTATACTGCTTTATTGAGCCTTTTGCAAGTGCATAACTTTGAGTCCACACACTCCTTTTTGTACTTGTAGCCTATTTTTGATTACCAACCACCTGGAGGTTGGCAACCCTGTTGATGAAGCTGAAAAAAATTTAAGACTATGTGAGGTAGGGTTGCCAGGTCCCTCTTCGCTACAGGTGGTTTTTGGGGCGGAGCCTGAGGAGGGCGAGGTTTGGGGAGGGGAGGGACTTCAAGGCCATAGGAATCGCCAGGATCTCTATGGTCAAAACTTCCTGTAAGTAGAACTTCCTGTATGTTTGGCCCCAATTTCCACCCGCCGATCAGGCAGGCATTGGCGGGCAAGGGCCAAAACTACCTGGAGGTTTCCTTACATAAGCAAGCAAATGTAGGGTTGCCAAGTGCTTGGTGGTGGTGGGCAAACCCCCGCCAATCCACCTGGCTGCCCGCCAACCAGCTGAGGGTCAGCGGGCAATGTGTGCACGGATGCCTGCCCGCCGCCACGTCACCTCCGGTTTACATCCGGAAGTGCCACATCGCAACTGGGAGTTTGCGTGGTAAACAGCCCCTTGCGATGAGTTTACACCTGGAAATGCCGCATCGCAACAGGCCTTTTACCACTCAAACTCCCCATTTGAGTGGCAAAGGCCCCTTGCGATGCGGCGCTTTTGGATGTAAAACGGAAGTGACGCGGTCACGTTGGTGCGCATGATCTTGCCTCACCTCCACCCCAAAAACCTCCCACCGGAGGAGAGGGGGGACCTGGCAACCCTAGGCAAAAGGGAACCGTTGTACACACACATCCACTTGGAGAACTGAACAAGACGTCTGGTTGGACGCTTTTAGGTTAAGAATAAATCAGTAAGATATTTATTCTTCCTGATCAATACTTCCAAATTAACCTTAAATAAAAAGTAAATGCCTTACAGGAGCATAGTTGGAAGCAAAGGGCAGTGTTCATTTAAAAGCCCAACATGGATCTGCTGTGGCCTGATAAACAGGAGAAGTCACAAAATTCAATGTGTGCATTTTAGTTCATGCCTTCCATTTGCTCCTGCAGCCCTGCTGCGTGAAGCGGGTCTAATTCTCTGCTAATGCTCCAAAACAAGGCCTTCCTTCAGGAGGACCGTCGTGTCCCCACAGAGGCAAAGGCTCACGTTCTAATCAGAGATGAAAATCCAGATTATCTGCCGTTTTTCTTCATCAGGAAAGCTCCCTTATTTATTGTCCTTCCCCGATCTTTTGGATTATGAAGCTAATGGCTTTCTGGCCGGCGCTGTGAAGTCATTATCTGAATTGCGCAGTGCTTCCATAGGCGAGTCCTGCCACATGCTGAATGCAGTCAGTTTATTGACAGCTTTTAATTATATCTCCGGCTGCCTACAGCTTTTGGGTCGGATTGCTTTTCATTGAAGAAGCTCAAGAATATTTAAAGCTCTCTCTGTTCACCAGCATATAAATCCGGCTCTCATTAAAATAATCAGTCGGCTCTGATTTTGACAGAAGATTGTTTTGTGGGTTTTTTTTTCTTTTTCTTTTTTTCCTTTTTTTTTTTTTTTTTTTGCATTCTGCTTGAGAGAGAAGTCCTTCCAGGCCAGCTTCCTGTCTTGTTGGGCCCTGGGTTTAAAAACCAAATTCCACACATTTAAGTGTGCAGCTAATACGGAAATTCTTCTTGCTCGTTTTTTGAACAGCTGCTCTTGGCATGATGTCATTTTAAACTGGCATCAGGCTAGGTTTGCCAACCTTCAGGTGGTAAAAAAAAGGGGGACTCGTGCCAAGTAACAAGATTGTAGCAAAAAATAGTGGCACTGATGACTATAGAATCATAGAGTTGGAAGGGACCACCAGGGTCGTCTAGTCTAACCCCCTGCACAATGCAGGAATTTCACAACTACTTCTCCTACACACACCCAGCAACGCCTACTCCATGCCCAGAAGATGGCCAAGATGGCCTCTCTCTCATGAACTGCCTACAGTCATAGAATCAGCACTGCTGACAGATGGCCATCTAGCCTCTGCTTAAAAACCTCCAGGGAAGGAGAGCTCACCACCTCCCGAGGAAGCCTGTTCCACTGAGGAACCGCTCTGACTGTTAGAAAATTCTTCCTAATGTCTAGACGGAAACTCTTTTGATTTAATTTCAACCCGTTGGTTCTGGTCTGACCTTCTGGGGCAACAGAAAACAACTCGGCACTATCCTCTCTATGACAGCCCTTCAAGTACTTGAAGATGGTTCTCATATCCCCTCTCAGTCTTCTCCTCTTCAGGCTAAATGGATACAGCAATCAAAATTGCAATCAAAACTGCATATATACAGTGATATCATAAAGCAATTGGATCCCCATGCATTACAAACTATGAATAACAATATGTATATTATGTATACTAAAATATGTATATTAAAGAATCTTTGTGAAATTATATAAATAGTAAACGTGTATTTGTATTGCAATATGCATAAGAACCTCCAAATCCATTCATAAATGCACATTGACAAATCATCTCAAAGAAGAAGAAGAAGAAGAAGAAGAAGAGTTGGTTTTTATATGCCAACTTTCTCTTCCACTTAAGAAAGAATCAAACCGGCTTACAATCACCTTTGAGTGGGGAAACAAACCCGGTTCTCCAAATCAGACTCCACCGCTCCAAACCACCGCTCTTAACTCCTACACCACGCTGGGAGGGGTGAGACCTCAGTGGGGTATAATGCCATAGACTCCACCATCCAAAGCAGCCATTTTCTCCAGGGGAACTGATACCTGTTGCATAAAAATCAGCTCTGATTCTGGGACATCTCCAAGGCCCCACCTGGAATCTCGCAACCCAAATTGTAAGGGAGAGGCAGCAAAGTGCTATTCTTACAGTTGCCAACTCTGGGTTGGGAAATACTGGGAGATTTTGGGGGCGGGGCCTAAGGAGGGCGGGGTTTGAGGAGGGGAGGGACTTCAATGCCACAGAGTCCAATTGCCAACGCGGCCATTTTCTCCAGGGGAACTGATCCCTATCAGCTGGAGAGCAGTTGTAGTAGTAGATCTCCAGCTACTACCTGGAGGTTGGCAGCCCTAGCTATTCTGCCACTTGAAAATTTAGTCTGGTTCCAACTGCTATTTGTGAAACTTATGGTGTCCTTTCTGAGGTTGTGTAGAGGCCCCATTCGGTTTTAAATCAATACTTTTCTTATACTACTACAGCCAATTAGTATGCAGCTTTATTTAGGAAATGTCTAAATAATAAATGGGGGGAAATGGATTTAAATCAATAATTAAACTGGGCTTTCTTGCTTGGTGGCTTAAATTATGGTTTAAATTGCCGTGATTCAGATCAATCCACTTTGCTTTCTGGAGTTGCGGCTAAAGTGACATAGAACAGCGAATGCTGAAGGAGTTGAACTCTGAGAGGTCTCTGGGAGAACAGGGTTTTTATCTCAGAAGGGGTCACCAGGGTCATCTAGTCCAACCCCCTGCACAATGCAGGAAATTCCGTCAAAGTCAGTATTGTCTACTCAGACCGGCAGTGGCTGTCCAGGGTCTCAGGCGGAGGTCTTTCACACCACGTCCTACCTGAACCTTTTAGCTGGAGATGCCAGGGATTGAACCCAGGACATCCTGCGTGCCAAGCAGATGCTCTGTCACTACACCACAGGCCTTCCTTCCCCATAGAAGTGTCCTAACATCTATCTAGACCAAGTCCTATGAGGAAAGGTTGAAGGAGCTGGGTATGTTTAGCCTGAAGAGGAGAAGACTGAGAGGGGATATGATAACCATCTGCAAGTACTTGAAGGGCTGTCATAGAGAGGATAGTGCCGAGTTGTTTTCTGTTGCCCCAGAAGGTCGGACCAGAACCAATGGGTTGACATTAAATCAGAGGAGTTTCCATCTAGACATCAGGAAGAACTTTCTGTCAGTTAGAGCGGTTCCTCAATGAAACAGGCTTCTTTGGGAGGTGGTGAGCTCTTCTTCCCTGGAGGTTTTTAAGAAAAGGCTAGATGGCCATCTGTCAGCAATGATGATTCTATGACCTTCAGCAGATGATGAGAGGGAGGGCATCTTGGCCATCTTCTGGGCATGAAGTATGGGGGTGTGGGGGGAGGTAGTTGTTAATTTCCTGCATTGTGCAAGGGGTTGGACTAGATGACCCTGGTGGTCCCTTCCAACTCTTATGATTCTATGATCTCTATTATCTCTATGAAGGGTGATGAACTTCTGTAAACGTTTTCTGTTTAGGTAGGTGTTCCAGGTTTGTCGTGCCATTTATTTGTCGGCTGCCTAAATAGAGTGCTCGTGGTTTTAATTGCATTAATTGCAATAGTGTTTCTGCAGTTTGATGAAACTACGTTTGCTGTAGGGCTGTTGAAAAAAAATTCGGTAAGTTCAGCTTCGGCAAAATTCGGCCCATTTAAATTTGGGCTGTGCCGAAGTCCGAACCCTGCTTCGGATCCGCGAAATTCGGCGCGAGATCCGGAGTTCGGGGTAAAATTTGGCCCCCACGCGCTTTCAGGGAAGCCCCATAAAGGCTCGTGGGGGGGGGAACAGACCCTGAATTTGCCGAATTTATTCGCAAACACCCCGAACTCGCTGAATTTGGCTCCCCATTTTCCCGCCTTTTTTGAGTTCGGTTCGTCCCGAACCGAAAAACCGCCAAATCAGGGGAAATTCGGCTGTTTTTCGGTTTGGGACGAACCGAATCGACAGCCCTAGTTTGCTGCTTTGATTGTTTTAAAGATGAGGTAGAGTTAGCAATAAACGTTTTAATTAAGCAAAAGCATATATTTTGAAAAAAATACCGTAAACAAAAGCAGACTGGTCGTACAATTACTGTTGTAATTAAAAATATTTCTAATTCTTGTAAATATTGTAATTGAAAATATTGTCATGTACTGAACACATGAAGCTGCCTTCTACTGAATCAGACCCTTGGTCCATCAAATTCAGTATTGTCTACTCAGACCGGCAATGGCTCTCCAGGGTCTCAGGCAGGGGTCTTTCCCATCACCTACTTGCCTAGTCCCTTTAACTTGAGATGCCGGGGATTGAACCTGAGACCTTCTGCATGCCAAGCAGATGCTCTACAAACTGAGCCACCCCTCTCTATGTATTGTCCACTCATGGTGGGATATATGGGGTTATTACATTTTACCGTCATACCAATCCTATGAGGTACGTTAGACTGAGAGACTGCTGTTGGTTCAAAGTTAGCTTTCGGGCAGAACAGGGATTTTCACCCCAGTTTCTGTACGTCTACTCTTAACAGTGTATTTATTTCATTTTTTTCATTCTTATAACCCACCCTCATCCCCAGCCAAAGGGGGGCTCACAGCGACTCACAACCAACCACAATAGTGCCATATTATACTAAAATAATTAAAAACACAACAGTATCTAGAATCAATAAGATTCCTATTACAATTAACATAATAGATAGAACAAGTGGTGTTTACTTGCAGCATAAGCCTAGAGTTGCCAGACCCCTCCAGGTACTAGCTGGAGATCTCTTGCTATTGCAACCGATCTCCTAGCTTCAAGACATTTTAGGTAGGAGAAGTTGGTCCACTTGCTGGCTACTAAACAATAACCATTGGCTATGTGAATAAGGAGCCAGCTGGTCTCCCACCTGACATTTTATGCTATCAGTAGAGCTGAATCAAAAGTATACAAAAGCAGGATCGGCAATGCAAAACAGCAACAGCTTAACTATAAGTTATTTGATTTATTGAATGCATTTTAGCAATTATTAATTACTCTTCCAGATATTGACATACACGCATTTTGATGATAGACACGTTCTTGACTGAGGATTGAACAAATGTAAATCTGACCGTTGAGGAGAAAAAGCACTGTCGGACCAATCGAAGATCAATTAAAAAAGACCCGCCAAATATTATCCTATATCATCAAAATTCAGCTCTGGTATAGACCTCCCCTAGAGAAGAAACTCATACGTTCAGCATCCCCAAGTAACTCAGCTCTCTGTTTTCTGTATCTGTGTTAAATTGTTAAAACGATATCACCAAACCGGATATTAATAAAAAGTGTCTCCTCAGAACAGGTTAGGTTATTTGGAAGGGAGGAGGTCAGCGATCAGCCCCATCCGTCGTGTCAGGAATCAGTACTGGAAGCAGGGTTAAAGTGTCATCAGGTACATCTTGTTTCCCCCTCCAGAGAAAGACATCGCTTTCTAACACTAAATGCTAATTACATGTTTGCTGGTGGCACATAGGATCACGGTTACCATAAGTGTCAACAGAAACCACGACTGGGGCGGCGGCAGCGGGGGACGTGGGGAAGAGTGCTACAGCCTTGAAATTATTGTGATGCCTGGATAGGGTTCCTCTAAATCAGTGGTTCCCAAAGTGGGCAGTGCCACCCCCAGGGAGGCAGTGGGATTACCTAGGAGGGCACTAAGAGCCAAGAGGGCAGCAGGGAGGTCGCTAGAGGTGGGCCCCTTCAACTGTGTTGTTCACTAATTTACAATAGATCGAGCTATGGCACCGTGCTGGCAAATTTGATGGAAACTATCGGAATTTTTTTCCTGACTTTGAAGAGCTGGTACCACTGGATTAAGTTCATCAGTTTTATTGAATAAATTTCAACTAAAAAAGTTTTAATTTGATTTTTAATAGACGTACAATTAATTGTTACTGTTTTGAAATTTTATTGTTATTATCTTCTTTAGTGAGTCAGGCAAACCCTTATTTTGAATAATGCTTTTTATTATAGGGTAGGGGGCACTGGGGTTGAGTTTGTGGGACCAAGGGGGCGGTGGTCCGAAACGTTTGGGAACCACTTCTCTAAATCAAAGCTTCTTAAACTGTGGGTTGAGACCCCATATGGGGTCGCGTAACTAAATGTGGGGGGGGGGTGTCACAAAAACTTTGGCCACAGTAAAAGGTATACCAAAGAATTGTTTCAAAATAAATTACTTTGTGATCTATTATCAGTAGACGTTTGATTTGTGTACCTATTTTATATACCTATATACCCGGGGTCACATAAAAAATTCTCGGGCGAAAAGCAGTCACGAGTGGGAAAAGTTTAAGAAGCCCTACTCTAAATGACTCTTCTGTGACTTTTTCTCTCATTATTGGAAGTTTATTAGACCACATTAGGGTTGCCAATCTCCATGTGGGGTGTGGAGATCTCCCAGAATTACAACTGCTCTCCAGATGACATAGATCAGTTCCCTTGTAAAAAATGGCTGCTTTGGAGGGTGGATTTGATGACATCGTACCCTGCTGAGCTCCCTCCCCTCCTCAAACTCCACCCTCAAATCTCCAGGAATTTCCTAACCCAAAGTTGGCACCCGTAGACTACATAAAATACTACATATTTTTTTATTCTGTTCCCTATGCTCGCAGAAAAACAGGTCATGAGCAAAACAAATACATAAATTTAGTAATACAGAAGTAACATTAAAAAAAAACTACATAGTTTCATGGGAGGGTAAAACAGTACTTTCAGTTGCCTGGAAGACCGACTTACAGTATTAAAAATCCAAATGACTTAAACCTCATACAAACACAAAATCTTCATGAATCAATCCAGCTTACCCATAGGAGGGTTTGTTTCCATCAGCTCAAAGAGGAAATGTAAGCAGGAAGATTCTGAAGAAGTTGCCCACTCCTTAAATGCAATCTGAATACCTGGCAAAACTTGTCTTTTTTTAAAAAAAAATGATAATAGTCTGCTCTCTCTCTCCCCCATTCTCGCTCTCTCTTTCTCATGTGCTGTAAAGCAATATTCATAAAACCACGGAAGTTAGTTATGTTGCATTGTTGACTATGAATTCAGCAACAGATTTTTTTTTTTTTTTTATTTTACAGAAAAGCTTCCCTTTGCGAAACGGAGAATATAAAATCAATATGAATGGACTGTTTACTGTGAAATGCTATCTCTTCTTGGAAATGTATACTCTGCTTCCATTTCATAATTCGTAACTTTGCTAAGCTTGTAAACTCATAAATGTCATAGTCTAAAAAAAAACGTTTTTCAGAAACGCAATGAAGATGCGAAACTATCTTATTCTGAGTCAAACCTTTGGTCTTGTCTCCTCAGAGTGGCAGGGTCTGGGGCAGAAGTGTTTCACATCACCTCCTACCTGAACCCTTTTAACTGGAGAAGCTGGGGGTTGAACCTGGGATCTTAAGTGCACGTAGCTCTACCACTGAGCCACAGCCCCTCCCATAAGTACAGTCAACATGGGAAAGGAGAATCTTGCGTGTTGCTCTCAGCTCTGTAGAGAAGGGGCAGCATAAAAAATGAGTACCTCTTTTTGAAAGCCGACCAATTAGCACCATGATAGATCAGCCAACCTACCTAACCCCAAGTAACCACAATATAACTGCTGGATTTGTTACTGGGTTTTGTGTTTTTTTTTGGAGGATGGGGGTTGCCATCAAGTCTCACCCGACCCCATAGGGTTTTCAAGGCAAGAGATGTTCAGAGGTGTTTTGCCATTGCCTGCCTCTGATGTGGGCTGGGGCTCAGTGGTAGAGCATCTGCTTGGCATGCAGAAGGTCCCAGGTTCAACCCCTGGCATCTCCAGTTAAAGGGACTAAGCAGGTAGGTGATGTGAAAGACCGCCGCCTGAGACCCTGGAGAGCTGCTGCCAGTCTGAGTAGATAATACTCACTTGGATGGACCAAGGGTCTGATTCAGTAGAAGGCAGCTTCGTGTGTTCATAGCAACCCTGGGCTTCCTTGGCGGATTCCCATCCAAGTACTAACCAGGGCCGACCCTGCTTAGCTTCTGAGATCTGACAAGATTGGGCTAGCCCAGAGACTCGCAAAACTCATCCCTTTATTTCCACCACATTTTTTACTTTTCCACCCTCAGGTGCATGGAAGTCTGCAGAAACTCTGGAATTATCCTTGCTTTTAGGAACTGCAGGTGTCGATCCACTGTGGGTCAGAATGTGGTTCCCCAGGAAGGTGTTCTGTAACATTTTTCGGGATTCAGCTGGTGATAATGTTTTTTGTGTGTGTTAAAACTGTATCAGAATTGGGACCTGCCAGATTAAAGCAGACTTTCTAACGATTAAAGATTTCCGTAACTATTCTTGTATCAGAAACGGTGCTCATCTCTGTCCCTTACGTGTGATGGCCATTAGGTGACCTGCATCATCCATAGGGTTGCTAAGTCCCTCTTCGCCACTGGCCGAAGGTTTTTGGGGCAGAGCATGAGGAGGGTGGGGTTTGGGGAGGGGAGGGACTTCAATGGGAGCCAGCGTGGTATAGTGGTTAAGAGCGGCGGTTTGGAGCGGTGGAGTCTGATCAGGAGAACTGGGTTTGATTCCCCACTCCTCCACATGAGCAGCAGAGGCTAATCTGGTGAACTGGGTTTGTTTTCCCACTCCTTCACATGAAGCCAGCTGGGTGACCTTGGGCTAGTCACATACTCTCAGCTTCACCTTCCTCACAGGGTGTCTGTTGTGGGGAGGGGAAGGGAAGGTGATTGTAAGCCGGTTTGAGGCTCCCTTAAATGGTAGAGAAAGTTGGCATATAAAAACCAACTCTTCTTCTTCTTCAATGCCATAGAGGCCAATTGCCAAAGTGGCCATTTTCTCCAGGGGAACTGATCTCCATCGGCTGGAGATCAGTTGTAATAGCAGGAGATCTCCAGCTAGTACCTGGAGGTTGGCAACCCTAATTGTCCAACAGAAAACAAATGAATGTTTCTGGGGCTTGAGATTATTGGTTATTCATGTAAGGATAAAGAGCATTGGGTGTTAGGAATCATTCTGTAAAATCAAAAGATTTTTTTGGAGCTAGATGCTCTCGTTAATTAATTAATATTAAGGGCCAGGCTAAAATTTATTCCTCATTAAGGCAGACATGGTTTAGCCTCAGGTATACATGAACTATTTCCACTTCACAGTGAAATGAGTTCAGTCCGAGATGCGGCCGTTTGTGCTGAGGATGATCCCAGGGTCGTAAATGAGGAGTGAAATTGGGGGCACACAACGTTTCCGGCGGTTACTGCTTTGCTTCATCCTGTCGGACGTCTGTGCCGCGCACCCTCCAAACCGCTTTTGTGTTTGTCCTTATGATCACCGTGGTGCTATAAATTATGACCAGGGAACGTTCAGGTCTTTTTGCAGCATGGCAGTATCGTCAACCTCTGAACACATGAAGCTGCCTTCTACTGAATCAGACCCTTAGTCCATCAAAGTCAGTATTGTCTACTCAGACTGGCAGCAGCTCTCCAGGGTCTCAGGCAGAGGTCTTTCACATCACCTACTTGCCTGGTTCCTTTAACTGGAGATGCCGGGGATTGAACCTGGGCCCTTCTGCATGCCAAGCAGATGCTCTACCACTGAGCCACAGCCCCTCCCCTCTGTAGAGAGCTTGACGGGTCACTTTTGCCGGACTTTCTTGGAACACACGGCATCGCGTTTCAGTGGAGACTATTTTACATTTGAAAATGCATTCGACATCTGTTGGTTAAGGAGAAATGGCCAAACCTTACTTTTTTAAAAAAGAGTAAGGCCACAGTGCCGGCCTCGGAAGGCACCGCTTGTTAATTTCTTTGCTTCTCGGAGTTCATGTTGGCCTAACCTTCCTGGCTTATCGGTGCCCTTGCGGGAGGTTTTCGGCCTTTGAATATGGATACTTAGCTCTGTAGATGGAAGCTGTTTTCCTTCAAAAGCTGTTTATTTGAACTTGAATCCGCAGTGTCGATCTCCCCCTCCCTGGTGTATCCCGTTTTGACTCAGCCTCTTCCTCTTTGACTTTCAGGTGCAGCAACCGGACGCAGTGTGCGGTAGTCGCTGGCCCGGACATCTTTCCTGACCCTTGCCCGGGAACGTACAAGTACCTGGAAGTGCAGTATGAATGTGTCCCTTACAGTACGTATATTATTCTCTGCTCTTTCTACCTTATTTTTTAAAAAAAAAACACCTGTGTCTTCAGTTACGATGGAGCGTGCGCTTATACTGTAAGAAAAAGAACTCCTGCTTGAGAGAACACTCGGTTTTGCTGTAACTGTTTGAGAAATGATGCGGTGCGACAGCGTTTGAATGCGAATGAAGAATGCGAGCGGTTGACTGGGAAATCCTTTAATTCACTGGTTCACAAAGTGGGCAGTACCACCCCCCAGTGGGCAGTGGGATTACCTAGGGGGACACTAAGAGGCAAGAGAGCAGCAGGACCGCCCCCCCTACAGTTGTGAAGCTCTACCTGTTGGGTTGCAAGCCCCAATAGAATAACTCCCCTTTGTTTTTTTAGAAGGACCTGGTGCTAGTCTGCATGGGTAGAGCAAGGGTGTTATGCCTCCTGCCTTTCCCCGAGGAGAGGAGTAGAACTACCTCAGTTCGAAGGAGAGCATTCCTCCACGATTCTGGCCCCTTGACTCATTCCTCCTTGTGGCGCTCCTCCTGGTGTTTTGGTTGTGTTTCTTGTCCTTGTCTGGGTTGGCCTGCTCCTTGGGGTACGGATGACATCAGCGAGGTCATAACTCTAGTGCTCTCTCTCCCTGGCATGTGGCTGTCATGTCACATGACTTCTTGTCCCGTGGTCTAAACTCAGTGGGCTTCATGCAACCATTGAGGGTTAAAGATGGATCCCAGATCTGGAACGGTTGAAGACCACTGCACTGCAGGGACAGAGATTTAGAGAGCCCCTCTTTCTTTCTTAGCCTCCTCTCTGTAATATGTATATGCCCAAATTATACAGTGTTTATAACCGTGATTATGTATGTTCTAAAACTGCTAGAAGGTGTGGCTATAGCCAATAGCATAGACGGCATTAAATTGGGTTAGATAAATTCATAGAAGATTGGCTATTAGCTCTGATCGCTAAAGGGAACTTCTGCATTTAAAGGCAATGAGGACCTGTTGCTCGGGGAAAGAGTTACATGACAGGGGACAGCTGTTTGTTAAGTCTTTAGGGTTTTCCAAAAGCATCTAGGTTGGCTACACTGGGAAAGAAGATGTTGTACTAGGTACACCCATCTGGACTGTACTAACATGAAGTGTTGAGAACATTAAACAGTTCTATATAAGTGCTGGGATGTGGAACGGTAAAGTATAGCCCGATCTCGTCAGATTGTGGAAGCGAAGGCGTGGTCAGTACTTGGATGGGAGACCACCAAGGAAGACTTTGCAGAGGAAGGCGATGGCAAACCACCTGTGCTTCATCACATGCCTTGAAAGCCCTGTATGGTCGCCATAAGTCAGCTGCAACTTGACTGCGTTTTACTCATACACGCAAGTGCTGAATGTTATTGTCATTGGAGGAGGAGGAGGAGGAGGAGAGGGGTATTAATTGCTACTATCATTTTTGCCATCAGTTTTGGGCACCACAATTTAAGAAAGATGTAGACAAGCTGGAACGTGTCCAGAGAAGGGCAACACAGATGGTGAGGGGTCTGGAGACCGAGTCCTATGAGGAAAGGTTGAGGGAGCTGGGTATGTTTAGCCTGGAGAGGAGAAGACTGAGAGGAGATATGATAACCATGTTCAAGTACTTGAAGGGCTGTCATGTAGAGGAGGGTGCCGAGTTGTTTTCTGTTGCTCAAGAAGGTCGGACCAGAACCAACGGGTTGGAATTAAATCAAAAGAGTTTCCATCTAGACATTAGGAAGAATTTTCTAACAGTCAGAGCGGTTCCTCAGTGGAACAGGCTTCCTCGGGAGGTGGTAAGCTCTCCTTCCCTGGAGGTTTTTAAGAGGTTAGATGGCCATCTGTCAGCAATGCTGATTCTGTGACCTTAGGCAGATGATGAGAGGGAGGGCATCTTGGCCATCTTCTGGTCACTAGGAGTGTGGAGGGGGGAGGTAGTTGTGAATTTCCTGCATTGTGCAGGGGGTTGGACTTGATGGCCCTGGTGGTCCCTTCCAACTCTATGATTCTATGATTCTATACTAGACAAAATGGATACTTGTCATGATGCATACCTATTCACTCCAGGATCAGAGGAGCATGCCCATTGTATTAGGTGCTGTGGAACACAGGCGGACGGTGCTTCTGCAGTCGTCTTGTTTGGGGGCTTCCTAGAGGCACCTGGTTGGCCACTGTGTGAACAGACTGCTGGACTGGATGGGCTTTGGTCTGATCCAGCAAAGCTTTTCTTATGTTCTTATATTCTTAGGCAGATCATGAGAGGGAGGACAGGAAGATTTCCATCAGTGTTTGGCATTCGTGGCCCTTTCTTGCATGCTCAGGGTAGTCCCAATCGCCTCATTGGGGTCAGGAAGCAATTTTCCTCCTGGCCCAATGGCCAGGAATCCTGGATTTATTTTTTTTGCCATCTTCTGGTTGTGGAGTAGGGGTCACTGGGTGTGCGTGGGTAGGGAGGTCGTTGTGAATTTCCTGCATTGTTCAGCGGGTAGGAGCAGATGACCCCAGTGGTCCCTTCCAACTCTGTGGTTCTGTTGTCAAACCTTGGTGGAATTTCAGAACAATAGGTTGGATCCTACAGATCCATTTCACTAGTGGAGACATTTTATTTTGGTGATTGGAGCCTCTCCCTGATGGAAGAAGCTCAGCATCTTATATCGGGAAGTCGCCTACACCTGGAGGGAAGTGCTTCCTCCAGGTGTAGGTGACTTCCTGATATAAGGAGGAAAGAGCCAGAGTGGTGTAGTGGTTAAGAGCGGTGGTTTGGAGGGGTGGACTCTGATCTGGAGGACCAGGTTTGATTCCCCACTCCTCCACATGAGCGGCGGAGGCTAATCTGGTGAACTGGTTTGGTTTCCCCACTCCTCCACACGAAGCCAACCAGGTGACCTTGGGCAAGTAACACTCTCTCAGCCCCACCTACCTCACAGGGTGCCTGTTGTGGGGAGGGGAAGGGAAGGTGATTGCAAGTCGGCTTGATTCTTCCTTAATTGGTAGAGAAAGTCGGCATATAAAAACCAACTCTTCTTCTTTCACGAGTACAATGGATCCACACGACGTTTAAGCATACCGGTGCACCTCCATGCATTTTCAAAACAAAACCAGGGATTGAAATGACGGGAAATCAGCCTGCGATGTTTGTTACTAAATTGAAAGGCTCTGAACGGATGGCATTCCTTCAAGCCCCTTTAAAATTCATATTTAATAGAGGAGTGTCAGATTGTAGGAAATAAACATGTCACTCTCTTTCGTTTTCATAACAACAGGCAAGGCTCTTTACACTCTCGGTGACAAATGCTCTGAAGCTAAAAAAAAGAAATGAAACGTGACAACAAACCAAGTCATGCTTTTTTTCTTCTCCCTGAAGCACTTTCATATGTACAATCTGGATCTCAGGGATGGAATTGGATGCAGGGACTGTGCTTTGGTCAGTTCATATTTTCACTAGGACTCCTTGTACGCTAGGGTTGCCAACCTCCAGGTAAGAGCTGGAGATCTCCTGCTGTTACAACTGATCTCCAGTCGATAGAGATCGGTTCACCTGGAGAAAATGGCTGCTTTGGCAATTGGACTCTATGGCATTGAAGTCCCTCCCCTCCCAAACCCTGCCCTCCTCAGGCTCCACCCCCAAAATCTCCTGCCGATAGTGAAGAGGGACCTGGCAACCCTAATTACAGCTCACCTCCAGCCGATAGAGATCGGTTCCCCTGGAGAAAATGGCCGCTTTGGCAATTGGACTCTATGGCATTGAAGTCCCTCCCCTGCCTAAACCCCACCCTCCCCAAGCTTCACCTCCAAAATCTCCAGGTATTTTCAAACCCGGAGCTGGCAACCTTATTGTACTCTTCCAACTTCCCAAGCAGTGGCTTGGGTGAATTGACCAGATAAATCCTTCTGGACATGTCTCTAATTTTTAAAAGAAACAGAAAGATTAATTCTCTTCTCCCCTAACCTTTCTGTGCTCTATGGTTGTAGTTAGAGTTGCCAACCTCCGGGCACTGGCTGGAGCTCTCCCGCTATTACAACTGATCTCCAGCCAATAAAGATCAGTTCCCCTGGAGAAAATGGCCGCTTTGGCAATTGGACTCTATGGCATTGAAGCCCCTCCCCAAGCCCCGCCCTTCTCAGGCTCCACCCCTGAAAACCTCCCACTAGTGGCGAAGAGGGACCGAGCAACCCTATTGTGTGCAGAGGAAGAGCATCTACATGGGAAGCTACCTTAGATAGAGCTTGAGGATTGATCCATCCAGGTTGGCCACCCAGGTGGCTACTCCAATTGCCAGTGGCTCTCCTGGGTCTCAGGAAGAGGAAAGTCAGCTGTCCAGAGGGTGATGGAGGAAGAGCAGCATAAAAATATAACAGATGGCCCTGTGACGTGATTCTATTCAACAGAGGTCGGCAGTGGATTGGAGGGCAGAAACGGCCCTGGGAAAGGGCCCTGCCGGGCCCACGCCAGCCCTGCCCCTTCTCCAGAAGGAGTAGGGAAGGCAGGAAGAGCATGCCGCCTACCACACAGGGTGAGGGTTGCTGGTTTCTGGCAGGGGCAGATCCTGTCCAGCCAGCGTGGTGTAGTGGTTAGGAGCAGTGGACTCTAATGCGGAGAACCAGGTTTGATTCCCCACTCCTCCACATGAGCGGCAGACTCTAATCTGGAGAACCGGGTTCGGTTCCCCACTCCTCCACATGAAGCCTGCTAGGTTACCTTGGGCCAGTCGCAGTTCTCTCCGAACTCTCTCAGCCCCACCTACCTCACAGGGTGTCTGTTGTGGGGAGAGGAAGGGAAGGAGACTGTAAGCTAGTTTGATTCTCCTTGAAAATTGGCTTATAAAAACCAGCTCTTCTTCTTTTTCTTCTTCTTCTTCTGATTCTGTCTGCTTCATGTGGTGCTGGGGCCACCGGGTTGCAGCGATGATGTGCGCCTGCCTTGCACATAACCAGGGTCGCTAGCCCCCTGCCATGTGTAAATTGAGCCTCACTTGGATTGGGGCCAGGGTGACCGAGGGGGTGGGCCCCAAACCATCAGCCACCAGATTTGTCCTGGAGGCTTTATTGCCAAGCCTGCACCTGGTCCCTGGGAGAGATGACAACCTGAACCCAGGGCCTTCTCGTGCAAAAGTGCATGTTCTGACCCTGAGCTGTGTGCCCCTTCACTGAAATTATTAGCCTCTTCAACTCAATATCTCTTTTCGAACTCTGACAAGGGTCTTTCCTACATTATTGTAAATTTAAATGATTTCCAAGCACCTAGAAGGGATTTGACCCCGGCGTGGCGTAGTGGTTAAGAGCGGTGGTTTGGAGCAGTGGCCTCTAATCTAGTCAACTGGATTTGTTTCCCCTCTCCTACACACAAAGCCAGCTAGGTGACCTTGGGCTAGTCACACTCTCTCAGCCCCACCTACCTCACAAGGTGTCTGATGTGGGGGCGGGGGCGGGAAGGTAAACCAGTTTGATTCTTCCTTAAGTGGTAGAGAAAGTTGGCATATAAGAACCAACTCTTCTTCTTCTTCTTCTTCTTCTTCTTCTTCTTCTTCTTCTTCTTCTTCTTCTTCTTCTTCCCCCTCCCCTTTTTGGCTTCCTTTTTGACTACTTTCCTCCTTTTTGAGAAGTTTGCTTTCCTAAATCCAGTGCGGTTGTTTTGGATGTTCAAGTCACAGCAGAATGAATGGATGTTATCGCGGAAGTGACAGCTCCAGAGGGAAAGTGATGAGCCGTTTAATCCCGCTCCCCATATTTCCTCGCCTTGCAAAAGGCGGCGAGCGTTTCCGGGCTCATTTTGTGCCCTGTGAAACCGGCCGCCCCTGGAGAGAGATGATAGGCGGCGGGTCGTTTAGGCCTCATATTTATTCTAAGGAAAGTACTCTTACGGGTCACAAATCACCGCAAAGATATCTGGTGGGCTGTTTTTATGTCGAGCGGAAATATCCTCTGGTTGTTCGAGGCATATGCCTCTTTCCCGTAAAACGGAGGTGTCTGTCTTTGGCCCGGTGATCGCTGGAGCCGTAAACCTGTGCCTGTGCTTCGCGCTGCAGGTGGAGGTTTGCATGATGGAGTGCGCCGCCGTACAAAATATGGCGCACTAAAAAAACGGGCATGGCGGGGAAAAGGACCTTTGTCCCAACACAATGTTTTGTCGTTGTTATATGGCGATATATATTGCATGAGGAAAACTCCTGAAGTCTGAAGTGGTACTACGGTTGCCGGCTCCAGACTGGAAAACAGCTGGAGATTTTGGGGTGGAGCCTAGGGAGGGGAGGGACCTCGGGTTATAATAACCTAGAGGCCCCTTCCAAAGCAGTCATTTTCTCCAGGGGGATGGATAGGGTTGCCAACTGCCTGGTAGTAGCAGATCTCCTGCTAATTCAACTGATCTCCAGCCGTTAGAGATCAGATCACCTGGAGAAAAATGGCCACTTTGGCAATTGGACTCTATGGCATTGAAGTCCCTCCCCTCCCCAAACCCCGCCCTCCTCAGGCTCCGCCCCCAAAATCTCCCGCCGGTGGCGAAGAGGGACCTGGCAACCCTAGGAATGGATCTCTGTCATCTGGAGATCAGTTGTAATCCTGGGAGACCTCCAGGCAGCTGAACTGCACTGGCACCGGTCAACCACGTTGATGAGAATTAGTCACGTCCACCTGAGATGTCTGAGATATCTGAGGCTATTGTTAGGGTTGCCAACCTCCAGGCAATCCAAAATAGACACCTCTGTGTACATACGTAGTTATTCCAGATCTGGCAAAGATGATCTATCCTGGGGAGGAACCTTGTGAGACTGTTATGGACGGATCCTACAGCAAGAAATAAGACATACGGAACGCGAGTGTTGGTGAGGTGGAACTGATGAAGAATTGAAACGATCATCTTCCCCTCTATTTCCATGATCCTCCTGCTTCTGGAAAGAATAGTACTTACCTGCTTTCCATACCTGAAAGAGAAAGGATAATTATTGGTCTACAGGACTGAGACTTTTGAATAATACTTACCTGCAATTTATATATGGAAGATAAATAATCATTATTGGTCTACAGGACTGAGATTTTTGTACTGTGAATATTCAGTGTGTATGTATGTATGTTCTGTGTATGTTCTATGCATTTTGTACAATGCAGTCTTTGGCTGTTACCGCACTAGGTATTCCCAGCGATGTATTAAGAGTTTGAAAACGTTATAAAAAACATTGTTTTAAAAGGGTTTTTGGATACTACAACTTATAAATGGTTGGAAGACGTCTTCACAGCTAAAGGGGCCAAACAAAGTGTGAACAGTATTTTTTATAATGTTTTCAAACTCTTAATACATCGGTGGGAATACATAGAAAGCGTGATCAGTATTTTTTATAATGTTTTCAAACCCTTAATACATCGCTGGGAATACCAAGTGCGGTAGCAGCCTTTGTTTAGCTATACTAGGTGTATAGATTATCTGTGTCAGATTTTGAATAACCTCCAGGTAATAGCTGGAGATTTCATAACCTGTTGGGAACTGACGCGGCAGTTGGGTAGAGGTCTTTGGAACTACAGCGGGTCCTAGGGTGGTGGGTTCCAAGTGTGAGGAGGAAGACGATGCTAGCTACTAAAGTGAGAAAGAGCCAGTGTAGTGCAGTGGTTAAAATGGCTGACCAGGATCTGGGAAACTCAGCTTTTAACTCTCCATTTTGCCACGGGAGCTTGCTGGGTGACCTTGGGCCCGTCATGCGCTCTCAGCCTAGCCTACCTCGCAGGGTTGTGGCGAGGATAAAATGGAGAGGAGAATGATGTGAGCCGCATTGCGGTTCCCCCATTGGGGAGAAATGCAGGAAACAAACCAACAAACATAGAAAATGTTTTACCTTCAGCGTCTTTTCAGAGAGCCGCTGAGAATTTCTCTGAACTCTGAATACACAGTGCTCGCTTGGATACCTATCCAAATGTGTTTCCAATGCTTACTCCTCCCCTGAGAATATGGTGTATATAAAAGGCAAAAAGAACATGTATTCGGGTTGCCAACCTCCAGGTGGTGGCTGGAGATTTCCCACTTTTACGACTGATCTCCAGGTGACAGAGATCAGTTCCCCTGGAGAAAATGGCCGCTTTGGCAATTGGACTCTATGGCATTGAAGTCCCTCCCCTCTCCAAAGCCCAATCTCCTCAGGCTCCACCCCCAAAATCTCCAGGTATTTCCCAACCCAGAGCTGGCAACCTTAACAGGTATGCATGAATTCCATTCTGCAACATGGACAACTTGGATCAGAACAATATATTCCTGTTGAAGAGTAATTCACAGTCATCCCTACTTTTATTTCTAAGAAAGCTAAGTGATTTTATGTGTGTGGGGGTGGGGGTATAATGTGCGTGTGTGTTTTATTTGAAATATTTACATATTGCTTTTCTGTCATATACTCAAAGCAGTATATTTATACCGTGCAAAATTAAGAAATGGTTTCAAAAGTATGTTGCATAAAATACCCACCAAAATATAAACAATATATCATGTGATAGGAGGTTTGGATTCAGAATCAAACTTTATGAGAGCATCTCAGTATTCTCATAAAATTTGATTAATGCCAATCAATGTCAAGTAAAGTTATTTTCCTAACAAGTAATTAAGATAATATTAGCACCTATCATCATATATTCATACACTTGAGTCTCACTGTCAGGTCTATAAATCAGGGAGAAACAAAATCCAATTAATAAGAGTACCCGATGAAGGCAATACATCCAAAATGACCCATGAAAGATAAATTTCAGAGGTAATCGCTAATTTCCACAATCACCTCTATCTGTCAGTGTAATCCATCGAGGAAGAGGATCATTATAGCAGTGCTGTCGAGAGCAGCTTTTTCAGTCGATCGTTATTGCGGGATCCGGGCCACTGTCGGTCACGTTCAAGGAGCATTTGAAAGGTATCCAGCTGGTCTTCACCTTTTCCCAGAAAAATTATTGAATGTGTAAAGATGCTATGGAAAAAATCTCTCACTCGACACCAAATAGACTGAGGGACCCCTCAGGTCAGATATTTAGGTAAAACTGCCTCACGCGTGGGATTATTTAAGAAATAACAACAAATCCTATCTTGTTCTTGTAGGGGGGGAAATGGAAATTAATCCAATCCCTTCTTTGGGGCAATATCCCAGCACTCACTCGGTGCAGGATATTCCACCTGATTCAAGTAGCAGAGTTGCAAAACAGCCAATACTATAAATGTGAATATGAACAGCACACGTATTAAAATTGAAGAAAACTATTTATAATAAATGTCCATAAAGTCTTTTAAAACAAACAGCATTTTCCTTTAGAGGTTTCTATAACATTTACCTCATCTTAACTGAAACAATGTGACATCTTGAGAGAGAGTGAGGCAGAGAGAGAATGACAGTTGCCAGCGTCAGTTGGTTACAAGTAACTGTCACCAGAAGGGAGGGGATGATTCTAGAGGAGCACAGAGCCTTCTGTCAATCAAATTAGGCTCCAGCGTTTAATCCAACAGTTCTTGCACAAGTGAGCTTTGGAGGGATCCCTGTGCATGCATGTTCCCTCGTCTCTCCCCTTCCTTCCTCCATTTCACACAGTGATTCAATTAAAGACTTCCATTGTGTGTGGGGGGGGGCAAGTCATAATAGTGTAGTGGTTAGGAGCGGTGGACTCTAATCCGGACAACCAGGTTTGATTCCCCATTCCTCCACATGAGTGGCAGACTCTGGAGAACCGGGTTTGATTCCCTGGTCCTCCACATGAGTGGCAGACTCTAATCTGGTGAACCAGGTTTGTTTAGAGTCCGCTGTTCTTAACCACTACTCCGCGCTGGCTCTCAGCTAGTTCTGGAGATAACTGTTATTTTCCCTGGCATCATATTTTGTCTCTCTCTCTCTCTTTTTTCATTTTCCTTCCCCTGTGCCAGTTGATGCCAAACTGAGCCACTTCATTTATCTCCAGCACCTCTGATCTGCTCCGGGCCCTTCCTTGCTCATACTTCCTTGTCATTTATTCTCTACATTTTTTGAGACTTACTCCTGGCTGACCTGTCATTTCATTCTCTTCTGAATCCCTCCATTATTTGTTTCCTACCCAGAGCATCAGGCTAGGATAACTCTCTGACATTTGAAAGATAAGCGGTGAAATCACAGGTCACCGCATGCTTGGAATTATCTTGAAATAAAGGCGAGCCAAGAGACGGGGGACATCTGTCTTGTCACATGTGTGTGAGGTGTCAGAGCATTCCTATGAATGATCACCAGGCCCAAAATACCCCCTCCGAGTGACTTCAGCACTTCAGGCTGTGCCTGAGCTCTTCAATTTAGACAAAGGTTGTTTATGCAAGGGTACTTTCACTCACGTTCACCCCTGGTCTATCTCAGTTGTTCCTTGGAGTTATGCATGAATTTTCCATCCATTAGAGATAACCTCACTGCCAGCCCTTGCAATGTCCAGGTCTTTCCATTCCTCTGTTAACCTGACTCTTCTATCTCCCCTGAGCACAGCCCGGGTGAAATCCCTGTACATAAGACAAAGTGTGGGACACGTAAGGTTTGTTTCTCTTACCGCCAATTACAAAGCAGCATGTCCAGAGGCGGGGATTCAAATACTTCCTGCTTCCTTGGAGCTCTTTCTGAGCAGAAGAAAATCTTTTTAAAACAGAAGCTTGGAATTCCCCCCCCCCCACTCGCCTTTCAGATTGCTCCATTTTTTATGTTGTTGTTCTTAAAATGGTTTTTTAATGCAGCAATAGGGTTTGGGGAGAGGGAATTTTCTCTCACAGTAAGCACTACAAATAAGCCAATTACAAAGCAGCATTTAAGGAAGCGGGGACTTGATTTGAGCTTGGAGACTGCTGGTGCAAAGATTCCCAACAGGAAGGCGTGGGTCCAGCCAGCAACAAACCTCAGGTAAAACTCCCAGGCATAAATGACCAAAGAGTTTCTTGAGGTATGGTCCCCCATCCCTTCTGTATCCCATACAGGGCCTAGTATGATGCTCACACTTAAATCAGCTTTAATTAGCACTGTGAGATCATCCAAGCTTTTCGTTAGCATCTGTATATAAATCCCAGATAATCCCATCAGGCAGTGATCCACAAAGTCAGCCATCCCCAGGCAAGAAAGGTCACAAACTTGATTTCAGGGGCAATGCTCAACTTAAAGAAAACTAACAATCTTTAGCATATGTGACTGTTCAAAACACTTCATAGAATCATAGAGTTGGAAGGGACCACCAAGGTCATCTAGTCCAACCCCCTGCACAATGCAGGAAATTCACAACTACTCCCCCCAACACCCCCAGTGACCCCTACTCCATGCCCAGAAGATGGCCAAGATGCCCTCCCACTCATGAACTGTCTAAGGTCATAGAATCAGCATTGCTGACAGATGGCCATCTAGCCTCTGCTGAAAAACCTCCAGGGAAGGAGCGCTTACCACCTCCCGAGGAAGCCTGTTCCACTGAGGAACCGCTCTAACTGTTAGAAGGTTCTTCCTAATGTTTAGACGGAAGCTCTTTTGATCTAATTTCAACCTGTTGGTTCTGGTCCGACCTTCTGGGGCAACAGAAAACAACTCGGCACCATCCTCTTTATGACAGCCCTCTTCAGGCCAAACATACCCGGTTTACTATCACCTTCCTTTCCCCTCCCCACAACAGACACCCTGTGAGGTAGATGGGACTGAGAGAGCTGTGACTAGCCCAAGGTCATCCAGCTGGCTTCATGCATAGGCGTGGGGAAGCAAATCCAGTTCACCAGATTAGCCTCCGCCGCTCATGTGGAGGAGAGGGGAATCAAACCCAGTTCTCCGGATCAGAGTTCACCGCTGCAAACCACCGCTCTTAACCACTATGCCACGCTGGCTCTCCACTGCACCAGGCAGGGCTGGGGCAAGTGGCACTATGCCGGTGTCCGTGCCCGTTTGCACGGCACAAGTGGCACGGATGCCAGCGCTGGGGTCTGGCCACCTCCTAAGCCCAGGCTCAGGAATGCACTGTTAGCATTCCAGATTGGCTGGATTTACGCTGCTTGCTCCCGCCGCTGCCGAGGCAAAAAAGAAAAAAAGGGCATTTTGTTGCGCAAAAATATTATTTCCGTTGCCGACAATAGGGCGGGTTGGCTCAGGTATCAATAAAAGGGAGGGACGTTAAAGGCAACATGGGATCCGAATTCAATAACGTTTTATTGCGGCACACAAGTGGTCAGCGGAACACTTAGACACATTAAACGGGAGCTTGTGTTTCCTTTCACTGGACCTCAGAGCCAGTGAATAGGCAGATAATTGAATAACAGCACTTTTAAGAGAACCGAGGCACTGGAAAGCAAACGGAGCTGTTCGTTGCCGCAGCTTCTTTCTTTTTTTTTACTTCCTTTTTTATTTTGAGATTGCGGATGGGGAAGAAAACAAGATTAAACTGCAGCTTGAAAACAATTTAATAAGACCGCTCCCCACCCCAGGATCATGGTTCTTAATTGTTTTGAGTGCCAGAAGTTTTGTACCAGTGTTTAGCTGTCTTTTCAGCTCCCTGCTTTTCTTCCACTTAGGGTTGCCAGGTCCCTCTTCGCCACCGGTGGGAGGTTTCTGGGGCGGAGCCTGAGGAGGGCGGGGTTTGGGGAGGGGAGGGACTTCAATGCCATAGAGTCCACCTTCCCAAATGGCCATTTTCTCCAGGCAGACTGAGCTCTGTCGCTTGGAGATCAGTTGTAATCCCAGGAGATCTCCAGTCGCCGCCTGGAGGCTGGCAGCCCTAACTGGAACTGAGTTTAACCTACTGCTGTTGAATTTTTTTTTTATTTTCTTCTTGTTATTGTAACCTAAACTTAAAATAAAGAGATTTTAAACAATAGGATCAAATGCGGCTTTCGTAGTACAGTTTGATTGGGAAAGCATTTGCAACTAGAATTAGGCCTAAAGCATTGGGTATCAGAAAGTCACATTCTGAACAGTTAATCAGGTTAAACAGATCTTTAGTGGAGATTTAAGGGGTTACCGCACTTTGTATTCCCATCCCAGCGATGTATTAAGAGTTTGAAAATGTTATAAAAAACATCGCTTTAAAAGGGTTTTTGGATGCCACGGCTAATAAATGGTTGGAAGATGTCTTCACAGCTAAAGGGGCCAAACAAAGTGCGAACAGTATTTTTTATAACGTTTTCAAACTCTTAATACATTGGTGGGAATACAAAGTGCGGTAACCCCCTTTGCATGCTAAAACAGCAGTTTTTTGACAACCAGTTGTCCTCCACGTGAGTGGCGGAGGCTAATCTGGAGAACCGGGTTGATTTCCCCACTCCTCCACATGAAGCCATCTGGGGGACCTTGGGCTAGGGTTGCCAGGTGCCTGCTGGTGGCGTGCAAACTCCCGATAATGTTCCCCTCTGCCCGCCGGCCAGCTGAGGGCTGGCAGGCAATCATGCACGTGCGCGCCGATGCAGCACTTCCGGTTTACAACTGGAAGTGCCGCCTTGCAAGGAGCCTTAGACCACTCAAACTCTTAGTAATAATAATAACTAAGAGTAATAATAACTCTTAGTTATAATAGTCTTAGTAACTCTTTGTAATAATACTCTTAATACTCTTAGTTTGAGTGGTAAAGGGTCGCTCTTAGTTTGAGTGGTGTAAGGCTCCTTACGAGGTTGTAAACCGGAAGTGCCGCGTCGGCGCGCACACACGTGCGAACACAAGATCTCCCCCAGAAGGTGAGTAGGGACCTGGCAACCCTACCTTGGGCTAGTCACAGCTCTCTTGGCCCCACCTACCTCACAGGGTGTCTGTTGTGGGGAGGTGAAAGGAAGGTGATTGTAAGCCAATTTGAATCTTCCTTAAGTAGCAGAGAAAGTCGGCATATAAAAACAACTCTTCTTCTTCTTCTTTGCTGATCCTGGAAAAACTGGTTCATTTAGAAGGCTGTGAAGTGCGAAAATACTTACAGCCGTCCAACTTTATTGTGTCCATTGAATGGCAAATCAGTAAACGGGCGGAAATTTTTATCCCAGAATTATCTTCAGGTCCCATTTCCTCCTGCCATTTTGCCCATTGCCATTTTGTATAAAAGCAGAAACCCGAGATAACAAATATAACATTTAAAAGAGAAAACATAATGTGAGTTCCCAGCAAAGCACATTATGGTTTTGTTTATGCATTATGAATTCATTTTCAGCCTTTATGTGCAGCAAATAAGAGTTGTATGGAGGAATTAATAAAAACTAAACAAAACATGTTAAAAGATAAAAAAAAACTGCCCATCAGTCCCATGGTGAACATAGTAGCCAAGTCTTCATGTACCAGTGTGATGAAATCTTGGTCCCCTAAGAAGGGAAACAACCAAGAGAGCCAGAGGGGTGTAGCGGTTAAGAGCGGTGGACTCTAGTCTGGAGAACTGGGTTTGATTCCCCACTCCTCCATATGAGCCCAGCTGGGTGACCTTGGGCCAGTCACAGTTCTCTTAGAGCTCTCTCAGCCCCACCTACCTCACAGGGTGTCCGTTGTGGGGAGGGGAAGGGACGGTGATTGTAAGCCGGTTTGAGTCTCCCTTAAGTGGTAGAGAAAGCTGGCCTATAAAAACCAACTCTTCTTCTTCATCTACCAATTAGTTATGCATCTTGTGAAGAAATCCTTTCTTTTATCTATCCTGATAGATAATGCCTGCATACCAGGCTAAAAAGGTCTGGTTTTCGGATCAGTCCGGATATCGGATGTCCAGATAAAGGATATTCTACCTGTATCCTCAAAGTCTTGTTAGTCTCTGAGGTGCTACTGGACTGGAATCTAACTGTTCTACTCAAGACCCACACGGCTACTCTCCGAAACTATTTTCCTAAAAAAACTCCCTAGAACGTTTTCGCTGGAAAAAATCCCCACATGCAATTTAAGAGACAATCATTTGGGATCCGTCTTTTCAGTTGTTTTATTGAATTTATTTACTGCCTTAATCAGCCTATATGAACAAATACTCCCATCCCCAGTCCTTTTTTCCCTGCACGAGTAATTTTGAATCCATTTAATATGCTTACAGACTCCATAATCTCATTTATATTTAATTTCTCAGATACTTTATATAGACTCTCAACGTGCTCACCAAGATTTCCTTATAAAAGGATTTCAAACACAGCATTAATCGGATGGTGAAAGGAAATTCTGGTCTGATCTTTTGATTGATTCACTAAGTCCCAATCTTCAGTTTCTCCAGAGCAACATCCATTGCCTTTGTTGGGTCACCGTGGAATCAGTGGAGTGTGGACTGGCAGCCGGGATTGTCAAGACAGAAATACTGGTCCTATAAATTTTGTCATGTAGATAAAACTTTCCCTGATTTACCTGTTATGTACTCAGCTGCTGATTTTCACCATATATCCTTCACCTTCGTAGGATTTAAAGGGATTCTGAATATTAAAAGTTTCTTTACTCTTTGTTAAGGGGGATAATTGGCTAAATTTTAGAGGTGCATCTAGAGGAGCCACGTGGCACAGAGTGGTAGGCTGCAGTACTGCAGTCCAAGCTCTGCTCACGACCTGAGTTTGATCCCGACAGAAGTAATTTTTCAGGTAGCCAGCTCAAGATTGACTCTGCCTTCCATCCTTCCGAGGTTGGTAAAATGAGTACCCAGCTTGCTGGGGGTAAAGTGTAGACGACTGGGGAAGGCAATGGCAAACCACCCCGTAAACATAGTCTGCCTAGTAAATGTCGGGATGTGAGGTCACCCCATGGGTCAGGAATGACCCGGTGCTTGCACAGGGGACTACCTTTACCTTTATCTAGACTGTAAGGCAGGGGTAGGGAACCTTTTTTCCGCCAAGGGCCATTTGGATATTTATAACATCATTCGCGGGCCATACAAAATTATCAACTTAAAAATTAGCCGACCAAACCCCAAGCAGGCAGCTGTCCCAGATGACACCCCCCCCCCGACCTGGCAAGCAGGCAGTCATCCAACTAGTGGTGCACTCGCCCACCTGGTGGCACAGGATGGTCAGTTGCACCCCGGAGTTGCTCCTGCTCCGCATGGTCAGGGCCGGATTCTACAGCCAGCTCCTGCTACTTCCCCTGCGGGGTGAAATGAGGACACACTGGCTAAGAACTCCCCCCACTGCTCATTCTGGCCCTGCCCCCTTTAACCCCTCCATTGTCACCACTTCCACCCCAGCCCTCTTGTAGTACAGAGGGAATGTTTCTCCATGGCCCGTGTGGGAAAGGGTTAACACAGTTTCTTGGGGGGTCCTAGCAACTCCATAGCTAATGACTCTTCTGCAAGGGGGAAAGAAGGTTCCTTTTCTCAGCAAAACAAACTCACATCCGCCTTGAATAGAGGCTATTCCTGTCCGTGGGAGGGGGCAGATGGCCAGTCTTAGATCCTTCTGAGCTAGAGATCTGCCAGGACCCACGAAGGTATGAGAAAATGAGCCCAAACAGGAATTATATCAGTAACACAGACCACTATTAAATGCTAAACATTTTATAAGACTTCACAACTTATGTCTATACAAACACAAAATAAACTAGGCTAAATATAATACACAACAAAATTACTATGGGCTGTGCCCGATAGACCCAATGCAGTCTATTCACAGTCACGTAAAGAGTGCTCCACCTTATGCTGACTCCCAAAGGGGACAAGGCAAATAGCACTCTAAGGATGCACTTTGTAAAGAAAAGGATGCACTACAGAATGAACGTTGTCAACCGGCTGTAATCCTCCGCCGTTGCGCCGCCGCCTGTATACGTGGCTTAAAGGATAGTTTTTGTGATGTGAAACTGTGTCTTTACAATTCAAAACCAACCTCCATGGGGTTTTGAAACCTGCTGTAATGAAGCATTCACCCCAAGGATGCACTGTGTGAAAAATCTTCCGATGTGGCTGCCAGGAGCCACGAAGGGCCAGACCAAATGATTTCACAGGCCTTAAATGGCCCCCGGGCCTGACGTTCCCCACCCCGGCTGTAAGGAGTGATAATTCCTTCTGATGCTATATCACGAAATTGAGTCTGGATACTCTAGGTGCAGGAGAGATCCATAGTGCTATTGCAGAGTTCCCTTCCCTGGTGCATTGAGGAAGGAGGTGGAGGACTGAATTGTCCGTGCCAAGGAGCTCCGTTTGCCCCAGAGAAAGGATCGTTTATTCCTTTGCTGGGCAGAAAAGCTTCGTGCCGGTCCAAAATGCAACCCTCCCTGCGCAGTGGTGAAGATCATTGGCTCAGGCAGAGCATGAGTCGGTTTGCCAAACCCTCTTAACTCAGGGTGCGATAAATGTGCCATAAAAGATGCACAGAATCCAAGTCGCAAGATGCAATGCGTCCGCTCTGCTCCGTCCAAGTCAGATCTCTGTATCCAGGTGTGTGGGCCATACTTTTAAGAAAGCTGCAGAAAAATCGGAACAGCTTTCCAAGGAGGGCAGCGAAAATGTTTGGAGGCCCCGAAAACAATTCCTGTGCGGAAAAGGTTGAAAGTACTGGGTATGTTTAGCCTGGGGAAGACTGAGGGGGAACTCATCAAATACCTGAAGGGCCGTGAAGTGGAAGAGGGCAAAGATATGATCTCTGCTGCCCCTGAGGGCAAGAATAGATTGAACAGACTGAAGTTACAGGAAGGAGGATTTTGCTTGAGCGCTAGGAGGAACTTGCTAAGAACGAGAGTGGTGGAACCAGTGAGCTAGGGATGGGTGGGCTGCCCCTCACTGGAAATCTTCAGCTAGTAGGGTTGCCAGGTCCCTCTTCACCACTGGCAGGGGAGGGACTTAATTGCCATAGAGTCCAATTGCCAAGGCGGCCATTTTCTCCAGGGGAACTGATCTCCGTCGGCTGGAGATCAGTTGTAATAGTGATATGAACGATCAATAGACCACTCAGACCAAGGCAGCTAAGCAGCAAGTGATTTTATTTAAACATGTCTGCAGAGATGGAGAAAGAAACATCTAGGTGTCTCTTTCTGAAGAGTCTGTACGCAGACAGCTCATTTTTAAGGCTTCCGACGCGACTTCCCTCTCTCTCCCTTTGGCCAATCAGGCCACGCGAAAGGCTTACAATCTACCTATCGCGACGCAAAGATAGAACTTACCACATTTAACCCCACGTATCTCCCTCCCACCAGTATAAGTATTAAGCGAGGTTATTTTTACTTTAAGCACAAGCAAAGTGCAATCACTTCTTTCAGCATTTGTGGTTCAGCAAGCATCCTGCTGATTCTTGGTAACGCTAAGCAACCTGCCTTGTGGTTTTGCATGGAACGCTAGATTGCACCTATGTTCTTGTGGTTAAGCTTTATTCTGTGAAGCTGTTCTTGATACTTTCCACAGTTTGTCACACAGAGAAGAAACAGAACAGTTTTAAAATTATCATTGTCCACTTATATAACTTTGGCCAAAGCCTTGCCAAGCCACCGTCCACTACTGCACACTACACTCTTCTATGTAAGCTCGAAATTAACTCATTTTCCCTATCAATTCCCCCTTTTCCTTTTCTATATATTTTTTTCGAGATTACATTTTAAAGCCTCGTAACCTGGATAGTCATGGTGTCACACTCAAAGTTAGAATTATATACCAGGGTGTCTGCAACACCACCATCCCTGTAGGTTTTGGTTATACATAATGTGCAGGGAGTTGTGCCAGGAGTACTCCCTGCCAGGGCCAAAGGGGCTACTAAAGACAGCAGGAACAATTTACCAAGGGTCATACCACTTTACGTCCTGTTCCACCCCAGGAACACTGATGTACCTTGGGCCATAGTCCTCTTTACTTTTCCTGTGGGCCAAGAATGTTGCCACTGAAATGAATACTTTTTTTTTTTTTGAAAACAACAACACACCAATTTTCAAATTTGTCGCCAGGGGATTCCGTCCATAGGTTTAGCAGCTCTATAGATTATGCTGTTTCCCCCCATCCCACAGGTAACCATAACTGTTGGGTTTTATAACTGTAATACCATACCTTTAACCCAAAAGCCCCATATGGTGTATATATATTTATCCCCTGTGATAATCGTTGTACTTTTAACTCTTTTAATCTACAGGGACAGGGTAAACTTTCTGTTTTAGTTTTACATTCATTTAAATGTGGGTTGATTAATTTGTTTAATTCCTGTTGACCTACATATCCCTGAAAGTCTCTTTTTTTTTAATGCTTATTTATGTACACTTTTATTCCCACCACCTTTCCTTTTTACTACTTATTGACCTTTTTATGTTACTGACTTATTTATGAACCAGGCATTGGAGTCGGTTGAATTATCGTCATGGAAATCAGCATCCATACATTTCTTGCACTATTATGCATGAAGTGCCACCCAACCTCTCCTCCCCTTTCCCCTTTAGCTCCAGTCTGTAAGAGAACTGGAGGGGATTTTTAAACTGCAAAGCAAAGGTCCCAGTTCGAATTGTTGTTCTGATGTAATTTTGCAGCTGCAAAGCAAACATTAAGTTAGTTATCGGCACAGGGTAAGTTTTATTGGGTAGTCAGGGTTTCCTTCAGCTCTCCAGGGTCTTTCGTCAGATTCCGGTGTAGCCGGGACTGCCCTGACTGGTGTGGTGAGTTCAGCCTCCTTCAGCAGTGCAGACAGCAGTTTCCGTGGTCAGCAGGACCTGGAACAGCCCGTCCCAACTGGGTTGGAGGGACTCAATCTTCCACTTTTTTAACAGGACCCAGTCACCGGGTTGAGTAGGGTGCACAGCCGCTTCAAGAGGTGGGGTCTGGTGAACCAGACCCTTTTTTCTGCGGGCAGAGAGAATAGAGACCAGCGACAGCACATACTTTCTTAAAAAGATATTTTTTTAACTCATACATGCCTTCCTGTGGCTTTTCAGGGGCAATGTCCTAAATAGAATAACCATACAGCATTTTAAATGGTGACAATTCGATTTTTATTTTAGGCTTGGTTTTAACATTGAACAAAGCTAAGGGTAGAGCCTTTGTCCATGGGAGGTGTCTATTCACAATAAACTTGAGATGATTTGTTTTGCAATAGTCCATACCTTTGACCCCACATGTTTAGACAGGAGGGCATTCACCAATGCTTCAGTTTTCCAATGCCCTCCCTCATGCAAAAGCTTAAAGACCTTTTTAGCTCCTTTTGAGAATACCTACAAGGGGGATCTGGATGGGCTGCCAAGGGAATTACTAGCCCATTTTCCTAGTTTTGACAGACAAGATGTAAATGCAGCTTCTTTAAGAAGCCCACTATCAGAGCATATTTCAGGGATTTTTGTACACAAGGAGGAAGCACTGAATATACTTTGCAATCAGTTTTAAGACTAAGATTTCACACAGAACTGTTTGACATACCCATGCATACATGAACATGCATCACAGCCAACAATGGCTAACACATAGAATTACTCCAATTGGAATACATAATTGGAACACATGGATGGAGATGTGGAGATCCCAAACTAAACCATACACAGAACTCTCCAAGATTGGCACTGCCAGAAAGATCATGAAATAGAGTGCACACTTCACACACAATGCCTCAAACACTGGCTAATTACAGCACAGCAAAACCATCAAGGTGGCTCCCAGCTATACAGCAATGCTTACAGCAAAGCATACTCAAAGATGGCTTTCACATAGCCTTTTTAATTTTAACATGGGCTTTAGACCCATAAACCTTAAACTTATAGAGACTTCATGGTCTCATGCCTTCTGTTACAAACAGACTACTGGAAGAGTTATAGTATTAGCTCTAACATGAAACCATGGAACCAAAGAGATTTTTCCTACCTTTACAACTACTAAAGGCATTGAAATAACAGAGTAATACGTAGAGAATACCTGAAGGAAATCTAACTATTTTAAGTAAACTTAATCCTTACAGAAGCTTTTTAATGACATGACTAGGTAAAGTATGTCTTATATTTAAATAATTTGAATTAAAATACTTATTTGATGCACTAACCATTATTTTACAAGACTTTTGCAAACTGCACCATTTCCCGAATGAAACATAAACTTGGGAAACTTTCACACAGAGCCACAGAAACCATTGACACTGCTAACACTGCTTGCATACATAAGATAGCATTTTGTTTTTGTTGAACTAACTATAACCATTTACATGCACATACTTCATGTGAAATAAATAGTACTTTTATTTATAGATTTTTTTCTTTTCTTATTTTTACTGGAACAATGTAATAGAAGTTTATTTGGAGCCCTAACTTGCACCACAAATCCCTACCTAATAAATTAAGACCACTTGCAGGTATGCAAAGAAAATTATGCCACTCCTGGGTTTCTTTTCCCTGAACTTTAACTAGGAGGGAACCAAGTGCCGGGACCTCGGCAGAAGTCCCATGACTCCTACCACTATGACACTTCCCTCTTCCAGTGCCCACTGTGCTTACAATTTGCACACACATCCTGAGGAAGGGGAGTCCATCCTCTCCTGCCTCTTCCCTCACTACTTCCTTGCCCTCTGCGAGGTATCCATGCCTGTTGGGGGCCACTCCCCCATGGTGGTGGTGCTGATCCACCCTTACTTGTCCCTTGTCCCAACCCTCTATTTATTCCTCTGCCCCTAGACATTCCCCTGCTCTTTGCTCCCCAATCCTATTTATTTACTTCCTTTACTGTCTGCACCATTAAATTCACCTTTTTTTCCCTTTTCTTTTTCCCTTCTTACCATCACCTTCTGAGCTTCCATTACCAACTCAGAAATGTTTTTATCTTTTCAATTTTCTATTTTCTGTAATTTTTTTCTTAATGTCGGGGTATGATTTGGCCATAAATTGAAGCTTCAGAGTACTTTGGTTTATGGCAGCCTTGGGGTCCAGGCCAGTGTATTGCCGCATTTTAGTTTTAAGGCGATCGAGAAACCCAGAAGGGGATTCATCCTTCTTCTGGGGATTCTCGAAAGCCCTGGTGACATTAGTGATTTTGAGGACTGATTTGACAAAGCCTTTAAACAAATGGGCTCGGTAGTCATTAAGATGTTTCCTGCCCTCAGTGGTTTGGATGTCCCAGGTGGCTGGCATGTGAGAGGGGATTTTTACCTTCATTGCCAGCCTCCCTCCAGGCTTTTTGCCCTTGCAAAATGGCAGTATTGACATCCTTAGTGTTAGTAAGTTGCCGGCAAAATGTACAACACCTAGTAACATAATATAATATACCATATACATACTTTATATATACACCACCTACATATATATATCGGTATATACTATATATCACACACATACACATGCACCACATACTACACACTATATACCATAGATTATACATTACATGACTAATAGTTTTTTTGCCCCTGTGGGACCTGCCCAAGGGGAGTTAAGACTTTAGGTCCTTTTTAAAGATTTTCAATCACCTTTTTCAGCACTTTAATTTGTCCTTTGAGTTTCTAGCGCACAAAGGGGGTCCTTACGGTCCCCCCAGTTGGTATTTCTTTCCTGTAAATCTTTTAATTCTTGTGGGGGGAATCAGTAGGTTCTTTCACTGTGCATTCTTTTACCTCCCTCAGCTCCTTGATTTTGTCTCTCACCCACCCTGTTTCCGTCCTGCCTCCCCCCTGGAGGTGGGGGCGGTGGTGGTGAGATTGCCACAGCCCCACCCTGATCCACAGGTCTATTCTGCAGCTACTAGGGTGGTGGCAGATGATCCAAAGGATCCCACTTCGGGGGAGCCAAAAGTTTGGGAGTCTTTAAGGCCATTTAGGGAACCCCCCCTGGGCCCCTGGCTTCTCCTGAAGTTTTTTCCAAAACCCAATATATTAATTTTAGGATGTAGGGAACCTCATCTGGTCCCCGGGCTGCACCTTCAAGAAGATACCGATAAACCGCCATACAGAGATTATATTTTAAACTCCCGAACCACGCCCAAGCGCCGTGTGGAAGGTTGAAACTAACCCAAATACTAGTACAAAACCTTACCATGCCATTTTTATCTGGAGAGTCAGTCCAGGTGTAGTACTCCATTCCTTGTACCACTGGCCTAAGGGACTGGTCTCAGAGATCTCTATCTGTGTTTTCCTTTGCACAGATGGGACGTCTCCCACGAGTCCCTATTTCCTAGACGTCTTATTCCCCATATTCCAACTTGATCAAGTTACTCACCAATGAGTCCAGAAGTTCTCGATCACCCTTGCCGAGGATGAGACCAATTGCTGCTGCTGATTTAATAGGGTTCTTGGATCCCTGGTCATGAAGGCAGACAACAAGAACAGGGCCGATTGAAATTCAACCGGGGCGCGCCTCCCTGATCTCTGAGCCACGTTCTTTGACCAAGGTTCCAACAGAGGTTAGGACCTCTGGTCCCAAAAGGGACAATATCCCACTTCTGACACCAAGTTGATATGAACGATCAATAGACCACTCAGACCAAGGCAGCTAAGCAGCAAGTGATTTTATTTAAACATGTCTGCAGAGATGGAGAAAGAAACATCTAGGTGTCTCTTTCTGAAGAGTCTGTACGCAGACAGCTCATTTTTAAGGCTTCCGACGCGACTTCCCTCTCTCTCCCTTTGGCCAATCAGGCCACGCGAAAGGCTTACAATCTACCTATCGCGACGCAAAGATAGAACTTACCACATTTAACCCCACGTATCTCCCTCCCACCAGTATAAGTATTAAGCGAGGTTATTTTTACTTTAAGCACAAGCAAAGTGCAATCACTTCTTTCAGCATTTGTGGTTCAGCAAGCATCCTGCTGATTCTTGGTAACGCTAAGCAACCTGCCTTGTGGTTTTGCATGGAACGCTAGATTGCACCTATGTTCTTGTGGTTAAGCTTTATTCTGTGAAGCTGTTCTTGATACTTTCCACAGTTTGTCACACAGAGAAGAAACAGAACAGTTTTAAAATTATCATTGTCCACTTATATAACTTTGGCCAAAGCCTTGCCAAGCCACCGTCCACTACTGCACACTACACTCTTCTATGTAAGCTCGAAATTAACTCATTTTCCCTATCAATAGCAGGAGATCTCCAGCTAGTACCTGGATGTAAAGAGATTTGTTGAATAAGGAACTGATGAGCTTCTTGTTCGAGTCCAGCTTTTCCAAGAGCGGGTCCAATTCTTCCAAGTGCGACTGATGAAGGGAGAATTCAAGGGAAAAAGGAAATACCGGCGTCCTTTTCTCGCATTGGATTGGACAATTGTGAATCACGTTGAATTTGATATCAGGGAATGGACTTTTGAGAGACATATATTGTGGATAGAATATTTTGTGTGTTTATGTGGAACCCTGTAACTTGTGGCATATATGTGACAGTTGTATATTAGTAGGAATAGAACACTATTTGATAATTTTGCCTTTTGGCCATAAGCGCTGGTTCATTTGTATAACTTACTGGTTCAGCACAAGTTTGAATTTAGATATAACTATTAGTACCTGGAGGTTGGCAATCCTACCAGGTAGAGGCTGGGCAGGCATCTGTTGACCGTGCCCTAATGGAAAGTTTCCTGCCTTGAACAGGGGGGTTATACGAGGTGGACCCTTCCAAACACAGGACTCTTGCATTTCAAAAGGGGGTTGGTGGCCTGGATGGGCGGTATGCACTGTACGTTTGCATGTGCATTCATTGAAGCATTAAGGTGTTTCTCGGACAAGGTTCTCAGGCTAACTTGCCTCGTCAGATCTCAGAAGCTAAGCAGGGTCAGTCCTGGTAAGTATTTGGATGGGCAACCTCTAAAGAATACCAGGGGCATGACGCGGAGGCAGGCAATGGCAAACCACCTCTGAACGTCTCTTGCCTTGGAAACCCTACGGGGTCGCCAGAAGTCAGCTGTGACTTGACAGCAACAAAAAAACAACAGAACAAGTTGTTGCAGAATGATGATTTATGCAGAGTGAAACGTGGTGTAGTGGTTAAGCGCGGTGGTTTGGAGTGGTGGAGTCTGATCTGGAGAACAGGGTTTGATCCCCTACTCCTCCACATGAAGCCAGCTGGGTGACCTTGGGCTAGTCACAGCTCTCTTAGAGTTCTCTCAGCCCTGCCTACCTCACAGGGTGTCTGTTGGGGGGGGGGAAGGGAAGGAGATAGTAAGCCGGTTTGATTCTACCTTAAGTGGTAGAGAAAGTCGGCATATAAAAACCAACGTTTCTTCTTCTTCTTGTCTCTGCTGTTGCTGTTATTTCACCTTCCTGCCCTTGCAAGAGCCAACAAGGCAGCTAACAGCTTAAAGCATATGCAATAAAAACCACATTTTAAAACCATAGAAGTAACCCCCCCAACACACATCATTAAAATAATGATAAAAAACCAGAAACAAAGCATGAAAAACAAGATTAGGAAGGAGGGATCGCTGAGGGAATGCCAAATGAAACGAACAGACAAACCAAAAAGGATTCACCCACTGGCAGAAGATGGCAACAGAAAGGGACAGATGAATCTCCTTGGGGATAAAATTCCAGAGCTTTGGTGCCATGCCCAAGAAGCCCCTCTCCCGGGTTGCCACCCACCTAATCTCAGAAGGCGAGGGCACCTGAAGCTGACCATAGTGGTTGGGCAGATATGGAACTGATGTCTAGGAGGGTCATTTCGGGACCCTTCTTTTATCTGGACCCACATCAGCAGTTGGAAACGCATGTTTCTGGCACGCAGGAGAAGAAGAAGAAGAGGAAGAGGAGGAGGAGGAGGAGTTGGTTTTTATATGTTGACTTTACCGCTTAAGGGAGACTCAAACCAGCTTACAATCATCTTCCCTTCCTCTCCCCACAACAGACACCCTGTGAGGTAGGAGAGGCTGAGAGAGCTCTAACAGAGCTGTAATTTACCCAAGGTCACCCAGCCGGCTTCATGTGTCGGAGTGGGGAAACAAATCCAGTTCACCAGATTAGCGTCTGCCACTCATTTGGAGGAGTGGGGAATCAATCCCAGTTCTCCAGATCAGAATCCACCGCTCCAAACCACCCCTCTTAACCACTACACCACACTGGCTCTCTAAGAGATGGAGCAGTTCAGCCTGCTTCAACAACAAATGCTACTTATCTGTAGATCCTGGGGGCCATCCTGTAATGCAGGGAAGAAAACCCTTTGAGGAATACTTTACAATACGTTGTTGTATTCTCATGCAAATTAGGGCAAAATGGGTTTTAGGGAAACATTGTCCAGATCTCATCACTTAAGATCAGCTTAACAGATGGGGCCTAGGACTGTTTTTAAGAACGAGCCATAAGTATAAAAAGACAAGTCCCAGTCTTCATAAGCATCTCCAGCTACCACAAACAGAAGGTTGGATGCGTTATTATTTCTTCTGATCAGTATTTTATGGTTCTAGTCTCAAGTGGAGCATAATGATGCATTTTTAAAAACCCTACACGGCTGGTCCAAGACCGTCATAAACAACAGAACTGAATTTTTAAAACCCTGCCCTATTATATGTAAAAACCTAGATAGTCGGAGGGCACATTCATATCCAAATTCAGAGGGGATTTTTCTGTCAAAAATGAGCTACTAAGAAACTCTGAGCAGGGGGGAGAGAAATCCCAATTGTAGTTTGCAATTAATGCATGTAATATCAGCTGTAATTATGAAAGAAGTTAAAGTAATTGGAAACGAGTGAGCTTCTTAAAAGAAGAGTTGGTTTCTATATGCTGATTTTCTCTACCTTTTAACGGGAATCAAACCAGTTTACAATCTCCGTGCCTTCCTCTCTCTCCCCCCCCCCCACAGACACCCTGTGAGGTAGGTGAGGATGAGAAAGTTCGAAGAGAACTGTGACTAGCTTAAGGTCACATGCTGGCCTCATATGTAGGAGAGGGGAAACCAACCCGGCTCACAAGAATAGAGTCCGACGCTCATATGGAGGCCTGGGGGATCAAACCCTGTTCTCCAGATTTGAGTCCACCACTCTTAACCACCGCACCACGCAGGCTCTCATAAAGTATGTGTTCTTCTATGAATTATGGATAGTAGCCATGGTCAGGTTTATTTGCCCAGAACCTGGATAGCTCAGCCTAGCCCGATCTCATCAGATCTTGGAAACTAACCAGGGTCAGCCATAGTTTGCATTTGGACGGGAAGCCACCAAGGAAAACGGGTTGCTATGCAGGGGCAGGCCATGAGAAACCAGCTCTGTTCGTCTCTTGCCTTGAAAACCTTACGTGGTCGCCAGAAGTCGACTGTGACTTGACGGCACTTTACACACGCAGAGCCATGATAGTTTGAACTGAAACCACATTGTCTTCAAGATACCTCACAGGGTAAATTTGCTGATTGGCAAGCACAAGTCCTAATTTTGCTGCCTTTGCTACTAATATTGGGGGGTTGCAAATAAATATATTGTGCGTGTTAAGTGCCGTCAATTCGCTCCCGACTCATGGCAACCCTATGAATCAACGTCCTCCAAAACGTCCTGTCTTTGACAGCCTTGCTCAGATCTTGCAAATTGAGGGCTGTGGCTTCCTTGATAGAGTCCATCCATCTCTTGTTGGGTCTTCCTCTTTTCCTGCTGCCCTCAACTTTTCCTAGCATGACTGTCTTTTCCAGTGACTCTTGTCTTCTCATAATGTGACCAAAATACAATAGCCTCAGTTTAGTCATTTTAGCTTCTAGGGTCAGGCTTGATTTGATCTAGAACCCAATGATTTTGGGGTTTTTTTGGCAGTCCACGGTATCCGTAACCCTCTCCTCCAACACCACATCTCAAAGGAATGTGCTTTCTTCCTATCAGCTTTCTTCAACGTCCAGCTTTCACACCCGTACATAGTAATAGGGGATACGATGGCATGAATTAACTTAATCTTGGTGGCCAAGATTATAAATATATAGTAATGTAAAAAGGTGGCATAAATGATACAAGTTGGGTTTTTTGCTCTTCATCCCCCCCCCCATTCTCATAGAGGCTCAGAAGTGCTTTACAGTGAATAATGCATGTCAAACCAAATAATAAGTTTCCCCTTTAAATTAATACCTAGACAGCCTTCTAAAGCTTGATAAATCTTCTTCACTTGTTTTTTTAGTGTGTATTTCTGCTGCCAACTTTTTTTCGATACTGTTCAGAGAGAAGCTCTTGGGTGTTTGCTTCTCACCCGGCCCTCGCAGTCAAGATGGCGGTTCCACTGAAAACAGAGGGGTGCGGAATCGGGCGGCCCGATACGGAGAAGGCATTAGAGCCGTGGAAACTGTGACCGCAGCCAAAACAACCTGTCATTGGATCTGTTTCTTCTGTCATGGCAACCTCTTAAGGAGCAGCTGCTCTCCCCGAGGGAAGACATTAAGCTACCGCCCTGGCAGCTGTTAGTGCAGCTATTTCAGCAGACATACATTTACCACCCTTCCACAGTGTTGACATTTTGACCAGTTCCAGGAGTCTGAAGAGAGCAGAAGAGCACGGGCTATAAATACTTCAATGCTGCTTTGATTCCTTTCTGTAAAGCAGACAGAGGAAAATCAATATTGGTGTGTTTGACGGTGAGGGAAGCTTCGTATACGCGCCCATATTGTGGGAGGCGTTCATTCAAGAAACCCTAGACTCAGTTCACACATCAAGCCAAACCATGGCTTGAGCTTCACATGAACACATGAAGCTGCCTTATACCTTGGTCCGTCAAAGTCAGTATTGTCATGGAATCATAGAATCATAGAGTTGGAAGGGACCACCAGGGTCATCTAGTCCACCCCCCTGTACAATGCAGGAAATTCACAACTACCTCCCCCCCACACCCCCAGTGACCCCTACTCCATTTCCTGAAGATGGCCAAGATGCCCTCCCTCTCATCATCTGCTTAAGGTCACAGAAGCAGCATTGCTGACAGATGGCCATCTAGCCTCTGCTTAAAAACCTCCAGGGAAGGAGCACTTACCACCACCTGAGGAAGCCTGTTCCACTGAGGAACAGCTCTGTTAGGAAATTCTTCCTAATGTCTACTCAGACCAGCAGCGGCTCTCCAGGGTCTCAGGTAGAGGTCTTTCCCATCACCTACTTGCCTAGTCCCTTTAATGGAAGATGCTGGGGATTGAACCTGGGACCTTCTGCATGCCAAGCAGATGCTCCACCACTGAGCCACGTTCCCTTCCAGACGCGCTTGATTGATACAGGATTATTTTCCAAATGTTCAACACTTCAATTTCAGAGTCAGAGCACAGGGAACAGCTACATATTGTCACTTCGGACATCACCCGAAGTGATCAGCAAAAATTATGGCTTGCAAACCCACTTCCAGCCATACATTCTGAATCTGGTTTGGCAACCAATTGCAAGCCACGGTTGGTCAATTCAGATATCACTCTGACCCCTGCTTAAAGTTCCTTAACTGTGGTTTGGAGTCATTCCAGCATTCAGCTTTAAGTTAGTACACAAAGAGAAGGCCTAGGGGCAAGGATTTTGAATAAACCTGTGCAATTTCAAGAAAATTCCCTCTCTGCCACCGGTGGGAGGTATTGGGGGGGCGGAGCCTGAGGAGGGCAGGGTTTGTGGAGGGGAGGGGCTTCAGTGCCATAGAGTCCAATTGCCAAAGTGGCCATTTCCTCCAGGGGAACTGATCTCTATCGGCTGGAGATCAGTTGTAATAGCGGGAAATCTCCAGCCACCACCTGGAGGTTGGCAACCCTACGCTTTAGACCTTCACCAGGGGGTCAGTATGCATACCCTGCCCTGCCAGAAGACAATAGAAGACAGCCCTTTTGGGACCCGGTCACAACTTGTGTTTAAAAAAAATAATCAGCAAACTGAATTTCATTTGACTTTATACTCCAACTTTGACATTGTACCTTCTGGAAAATCAATAAATAGCTTGAGCTGTGCAAATAATTACAATAAAAATCAATGAAGATCATCAACTACCATAAACAACTCATATTTCCAAGTACAAGAAATATGAGGCTGTTTGTCATCTCCACTTGCTTTCGCAACGGGCGCTGATCCTTAATCTCCTGCTAATTCAACTGATCTCCAGCCATTAGAGATCAGTTCAACTGGAGAAAATGGCCACTTCGGCCATTGGATGCTACGACATTGATGCCCCTCCCCTCCCCAAACCCCGCCCTCCTCAGGCTCCGCCCCAAAAACCTCCCGCCGGTGGCAAAGAGGGACCTGGCAACCCTACTCATACACAACACTTCCCGGGTTGCTTTAACCTTTCATTTGGTCTTCCTGATAACCGAGATTCAAGCACGGGTCCGTTTTTGTTTTTAGTGGCACTGTCAAAGGATCAAGGTATTTATTATGGTCATTGACCAGCAAATGCAGCAAAAATATGAAAAATGGGAACAATTAAAAATAATCATGGTACACATCAACCACGAATACAGATAAACGTAATGTACTTAACGCATTAACACTCCTTAACGAATACTAAATATAAAATCACCCCAAGGATTTAAAATGTGTACTACTCTTTAAATTAAGAACAGGTTCTTTGAGGTTATAGACCTGGGTACAAAACCTTCCAACCCTTTGTGTCCTTTGATGGTTGTTAGTAGCACTATCATGCACAGATGCTTGGTTCTGTTACCCAGTCCGGAAACCCAAGTAGATCAAATGAGACCCAATGGCCCTGCATGCCTTGCGTGAAGGTGACCTTAAAAAAGCAGATGCACCAAGGGTGTTTGGGGGGGGGGGTTGGTCAGGAGGGGCTTTTTACATAATTAGTTGGAAGACGGACAGTTTTTCAGCCTTAACAACTTAAAATCTGACCCATCGTAACATCCTTTACATAATTTTCTAGTCTTTCCAAAGCAACCACCAATGAGAAATAACGTATAGTGAAGGAAAACGGAGCATCACATGATGACCGACGGACTGCTCGACTGACTGACTGATTGACGGACTGGAGAGCCAGTGAGGTGTAGTGGTTAAAAGCAGTGGACTCTAATCTGGTGAACCGGGTTGGCTTCCCCACTCCTACACATGAAGCCAGCTGGGTGACCTTGGGCTAGTCACAGCTCTCTTCGAGCTCTCTCAGCCCCACCTTCCTCACAAGGTGCCTGTAAGTGGGGAAAGGAAGAGAAGGAGATTGTAAGACGGGTTGATTCTTTAAATAGTAGAGAAAGTTGGCATATAAAAACCAACCCTCCTCCTCCTCCTTCTTCTCTGATTGACTGACTGACTGACTGACTGATGAGCAAGCCAATCGATGGCTGGCAGGTGGCCCCTATCACTGTAAGAATGTGCATACACCAAAATGTTATAAGCTAATTTAGAACTCTCCCGTCAAAAGTAACCTCGTTTTCAGTCATCCACAGAGGATGCCTTCCATTTTCAGTCCAAATGTGATTTTAAGTGGAGGGAACTTTGCCATTCAATTAAACCCAGCATTTGGGTTGCGCGTATTGCTGCCCCGGCAGGAGGCGAAAGAGGGCATGGATCCAGATTGGCCAAGGGCTAGACTGATTCTGTCTGCCTCTCTCCCCAGCAGCCCGCCTTATTAGAAAGGCCAGTTACAAGAGGACAGGGTACATCTCTCCAATGGCAAAGGAAGGATAGAATGAGCACCATTGCCCAGCTGGGTCCCATCTAAATTTACCCCCCCCAACACACACACACACAAGACAGACCAGGTGGGAGGCTGTGAAATCCTAAGAACTGTTGGCTAAATCTTGCTGCTCCAGCCAGCGTGGTGTAGTGGTTAAGAGCGGTAGTTTGGAGGGGTGGACTCTGATCTGGCGAACCGGGTTCGATTCCCCACTCCTCCTCATGAAGCCAATTGGGTGACGTTGGGCTAGTCACAGCTCTCTTACAGCTCTCTCAGCCCCACCTACCTCACAGGGTGTCTGTTGTGGGGAGGGGAAGGGAAGGTGATTGTAAGCTGGTTTGATTCTTCCTTAAGTGGCAGAGAAAGTCGGCATATAAAAACCCAACTTCTACTTCTTCTTCTTCATGAACATATGAAACGGACTTACATTGAAACAGACCACTGGTCCATCAGGGTTAGTGTTGTCTACTCAGACTGGCAGCATCTCTCCAGAGTCTCAGGTGGAGGTCTTTCACATCATTTCCTACCTGATCCTTTTCAATTGGAGACGCTGGGGATTGAACCCGAGACCTCCGGCATGCCAAGCCAATGTTCTGTCACTGAGTCACGGCCCTCTCCAGCTGCTGACACCCTCCCAAATGAGACCAGGTCCCTGCAGGACCTTACAGAGATCCACAGGGCCTGAAAAACGGAGTTGTTCCGTCAGACTCATAGTTGAGGACAGCCATTGCTTCCCTCAGAGCTGGCCTCCCTACCCCTTGCCAACCTCCTGGTACTAGCTGAAGATCTCCTGCTGTTACAACCGATCTCCAGGCGACAGAGATCAGTTCCCCTGGAGAAAATGGCCACTGGCAATGGGACTCTATGGCATTGAAGTCCCTCCCCTCCCCAAACCTCGCCCTCCTCAGGCTCCACCCCAAAAACCTCCCACTGGTGGCTAAGAGGGACCACCTGAGTGATAATCCGCCATCTGATCTTTTTCTGATTTTCTCTGACTCTGTATTTTATTGTTTATGATATTGTATATAGTAGTTGTTGGTAGCTGCCCTGGGCCCGGCTTAGGTCAAAGACAAGGGCGGGATACAAAACTAATTAATAAATAAATAAATAAATAAATAAATAAATAAATAAATAAATAAAGTTAAAAATGTCCGAAGAGGGATTGTTGTTTTTAAATCTATCTATCTATCTATCTATCTATCTATCTATCTATCTATCTATCTATCTATCTATCTATCTATCTATCTATCTATCTATCTCTACAAATATAAATATAAATAAATATAGTTAGAAATGTCCGAAGAGGGATTGTTGTTTTTAAATCTCTCTCTCTCTCTCTCTCTCTCTCTCTCTCTCTCTCTATCTCTCTATCTATCTATCTATCTATCTATCTATCTATCTATCTATCTATCTATCTATCTCTATCTCTCTATCTCTCTATCTCTCTATCTCTCTATCTCTCTATCTCTCTATCAAGAAGAATAAACCAGGTCGGTTTAAGGAACAGAAAATGATTCTTCATTTAAAGAAAGAGAATGGACATCGACATTCCTGGGGGGGCGGGAAATGTATCCGGAAGTTATGTAAAGCTCTGTTCAAGAAACTGCATTCATCACATGGACCAGATATAACCCAGATGGTGGAGTTTTGAAAGCCCTCCCCCCCCCCAAATGTTCGCGAGCGCAACTTCAAGTCATCGGAGTCCACATGAAAAGTTAAAAATAGAGTTAATAATCCGAAAATAATGCTGGAAATGTATGTGCCACCGTTCCATCTGCAGAGCCAGCTGCCGAAGTTCTGAGAGTAAACGCTCATAATCTTCCTTTTCAAAAACAACAAACACAACAGCCTCGAAGATCCACCTCAAAGCCTTACCTTTCCGGTCTCTCCGCCCAACGAGAATTTGGGAATGCATACCGCAGTATTCCGTGCCAGATGGAATAATATTGTACCCAGTTACGTTAAAGAAAACCAAACAGGATCCAGAACATTCATCAACACCACCTGCTATTTAAAGCATGTTTTCAAAAGCAACCCCCCTGTTTCTGGTAGGGTGTGGGGGAAACAACCTTTGACCGCCCAAAAAGCCATTTGCTCAATCTCCATTTAAATCGACTGCCAGTCATTCGATAGCGGCTGCAAGCTGCTTCCACATGGATGGACCCCCCGCCGTTTGAGTCAGCTCTGTGGGAAGGAGACCTATGGGTCGGTGATTGACTGTTTGAAGCCTTGCCACTTTCCTCGCTCTGGAGACAGCTGGTGCAGCATTTCTCATCAGGGACTGACAAGCCAATGACTCCAGAGCATGCAAGGTTTATGCTGGAAGTAGGGTTGCCAACCTCCAAGGACTAGCTGGAGATCTTCCACTATTACAACTGAGCTCCAGCCGACAGAGATCAGTTCCCCTGGAGAAAATGGCCGCTTCGGCAATTGGACTCTATGGCATTGAAGTCCCTCCTCTCCCCAAACCCCACCCTCCTCAAGCTCCGCCCCAAAAATCTCCAGATATTTCCCAGCCCGGAGCTGGCAACCCTAACCAGGACTCACTGAGTTTACTTTAATAGGCTTCTGAGTAGATCTGTTTAGGATTACACTGCTAATCTGCTTACTGGTTTACTTACACTAAGTGTAAGCTTACTGGTCCACAGAGGAAGTGCTCCATTTGAAGATCCAGGAGCATGTTTTCATGTGAATTTCTGAGTTTGTTTGGTTTTTTTAAAAAGCGTAGATGCTGTGGCTCTCAACATGGAAGGCGAGGGCAAGGGTTAAATTAAGCCAAGAATGGCCATAGGGTTGCCAAGCTCTGGGTTGGAAACACCTGGCGATTTTGAGGGTGAAGCCTGAGGAGGGTGGGTAAGGGGAGGAGAGGAGAGGGACCTCAGCAGGGTCTAATACCATAGCGTCCACCTTTCAAAGAAGCCATTTTCTCCAGGCAAACTGATCTCTGTCGTTGGAGATCAGGTGCAGTTCTGGGAGATCTCCAGTCACCACCTGGAGGCTACACAATGTAGCCTCCAGGCAGAAAAAGTTGGCCACCTAGGGTGGCCAACTTTTTCTGCCTGGAGGCTACATTGTCCCGTAGCCAAGCTGTCCCTGGACTGGACTTCTCCGGGCAATGATGTCATCGCCTTTTCCCTGCCAATTAGCTGGAAATGCTGCCCCCTAGTGAGGATGGCTTGCAATGGACCCGCTCAGGACATCCTGCTTCAAAAGGCATTTTCCCACACCCAACTTTTTGATGACACAGAGCTAGTATTATAATCCCCCCCCCCCCGGTGCTCCTTACAAGCTTGCAGCTTATTCTGAAGGATAATTGCACCGCTAAAAGGGTGAGTTGTTTTGCAGGATGCGGAGTGGTGTGAAGATAGGTGTGAGGGTCTCTGTTTATGTGTCTCTGCTTCCCATCACCTGCTATCAGTGAACTCGTAAAAGCAGTTCACACCTTCTGGTCTCAGGCGCCAGGCCTGATTGCCCCAAGTATCTTCCCCCCCCCGCTGTTCTTCCTGTCAGTACTCCCTCAGGCCGATGCGGCCTTGGAAGTGTGATAGCTTCACCAGACTTCCTGGGACTCGTCTGATGTTTTGTATTATGCCAAGCTTGTAACTTCCCATAACAATAAGTGTGAACCCCAGTGTCCCAGTGCCCTGGAGTCAATATATTCTGTAAACCCGATTAGCCCCTCACTTGCAACTTGCTACCTGTGCCTGTCTCATCTCCTGATGTCTTCAATAAATCCTTTGTTTCTTTATCAACGTCTGAACATTTGATTTGGAGAAGTGAACTCAGAGAGAGGGGATCTCTCACATTAAGTTGCAAGTCTTTGCCTCTCGAACTGCTGCTGTACCTTTTGGGACAGAATGTCAGGCGACGAGGAAAACACCCCTACTACCCCTGACGCACCGGACGGACCGGTGGTACCGGAGAAACCGGACCCCAAGGAGGAGGGTGCCAAGCCAAAGAAGCCTAGGGATCCCATCCCCGACCAAGGCCGGGACGGACGTCCCCGAGGACTTTTTAACAATTGGCTGGACTCCCCCAAGGGTTGGTCTCTCTCCCAAACCGCGGCGAAGGATCGCCGTTTGGCCTTCCCCAGCACGGGACTTGAGGGGGACCCGGCGCGCAAGGAGGCCCTGATGGAAGAGGAACGCAGGCAGTGGCTGGAGGATCGCCAAGCCATGCAGGAGCAGATGGAGTCCATGCGGCTTGTGATGGGTGAGATGGCAGCGGCCCTGGACGCGCTGAAAGTGCAACCGCCTGCCGGCAACCCCCCGGACGGAACACCGGCAGCCCCTCCCGCGCCTCCTAGCCTCCCGTCCCGTCGGGACCTGAAAGTCACGTATGACGGTTCAGGGGACCAGTTGACCTTTTTCATGGTCCAAGTGGACATTTTTATGCGAGAACAAGGCCGAACCTTCACTTCCGAGGAGTCCCGGGTGCAGTACGTGGCTTCCTTACTGCAAGGGGAGGCGGCCGCCTGGATGGTGTTGCAGTATGAACTCCGCTCGCCGGTGCTGCGAACCCTGGACGAGTTTATGGTGGCGCTCCGAAACCGCTTTGAGGACCCGACTCTGGGTGAGCGGGCTAAAGCCTCCCTGATGCAACTGCGCCAAGGGACCAAGTCGGTGGCGCAGTATGCAAGTGAGTTCCAGTCACTGGCCAGCCGAATCCTGGACTGGAGTGAGGCCACTTTAGTACAGTGTTTCAGGGAGGGCCTCAACCCGGACCTCCAACATTGGGCTTTTATGCAAGGGAACCCCCCGGATGTGGAAGGTTGGGTTCGCCACGCTGCCGACATCGAGAATCGCAAACAACTCCTGACCTTGTCCAAACAACGCGTTGGACGAGACCCGAGACCCCGGAGTGACCGGGGCCGAGACTTCCGACCGGGAGGGAGCGGGGGTCCCTCGGCCGCTGAACGCCGCAAGCGTTTTGAGACCGGTGTCTGCCTGACCTGCGGGGGAAAGGGACACTTTGCGTCGCAATGCCCCTCTCGTTCCGGTCGTCCCAACCCCCCTCGCCAAGCCCCGACCGAACCGCAGAAGGCGGCCGCTGAGGACCAGCCCCGCCGCAGGAGCGGACCATCGGGCCGGCGTTCCGGCGCACCCTCCGCTCTCCATGCGCGCCCCCAGGATGTGATCTCCACCTCTACAGGCCCAACGGGGTCCCGGATTACAAATACTACTTTTGATTCGGACGGATCCCCGAACGCCACCACTCCATCCCCCTCTTCCAGCGAGGAGGAAGAGTGGGAACAGCCGGCAAAAAACGCCGTCGGTCTGCTGTAGAGGGGGCTCCGCAGCAGACCGCCCCTGTCGTTGTGCAAGGAGCTCCACCGATGGTAAGCGCCCAAGAGGACAATGTGTATGTGCGTGTTCACCTGTCCCTACCCAAAGGGGGTCCCAGTTTAGAATTCCCCGCCTTGGTTGACTCGGGGTGTGCCCGCACCATGATTAGTGAGGAAGCTGCCAAGAAACTGGGAGTCCGGCGCAAGCGGCTTCCGGGACCCCTCCGCTTTTCCCAGATGGACGGGAGCGATTTTAAACGGGGCCCAGTGACCCACCGAACTGCAGCCGTGATTATGTCTGTGGGAGAACATTGGGAACGCTTGTATTTTACCATCGCCCCTATTGTAACCCCAGTGGTGTTAGGGATGAACTGGCTACGGGGACACAACCCCTCCATCGACTGGGTTAAACGGGTGCTCTCGTTTCCCGAAAGCCCCTGTGGGTTGCATGACAAGGAACGGGTACTTAGGACTCCGGCCGCCGCATTGGTAGGGTCCCCCACCCCAACCTCCGTTCCTCATCAACTGCCCACAGAATACTCGCAGTTTGCGGATGTCTTCGATGTTAGAGAATGTGACGAACTACCTCCCCACAGAGAGACGGACTGTGCCATCGAAATTGTGGGGGAAGGCAAGCTGTCTAAAGGGAAGGTCTATCCCATGAGCCCTAGTGAGAAGGCGGTGTTACGGGACTATCTGGATGCCAACTTGGCGAGGGGTTTCATACGCCCTTCCAAAGCTCCTTATTCGGCCCCAGCCTTCTTTGTGAAGAAAAAAACGGGAGATCTAAGACTGTGTATTGACTTTCGTAGGCTAAACGCGGTCACCCAGTCTAACGCTTACCCTCTTCCTCTTATTCCCGACCTTCTAGCACAATTGAAGGAGGGCCGAATCTTCACCAAACTGGACTTGGTGGAAGCATACCACCGCATTCGCATTAAAGAAGGAGACGAACCCAAAACGGCCTTTTCCAGCTGTTTTGGAATGTTTGAATACCTAGTCATGCCGTTCGGACTTTCGGGGGCTCCCAGTGTGTTTATGCAATTGATTAATGAGGTTTTACATGATTTGCTGTTTCGGGGGGTGGTGGTATTTCTCGATGACATCCTTATTTACTCTGAAACCATGGAAGAACATGTGCGCCTAGTGCGAGAAGTGCTCCAGCGGCTGCGGGAGCACAAACTGTATGCTAAGGTATCCAAATGTGAGTTCCACCAACCTTCCATTACATTTCTTGGGTACGTGATTTCCCACCAAGGGTTAGAAATGGACCCCGCAAAGGTCCAGGCGGTGCGAGATTGGGAACCCCCCACTACCCGCCGCCAGCTTCAGCAGTTTTTGGGATTCGCTAACTTTTACCGAAACTTCATTCCCAACTTTGCCCAAGTTGCGCTTCCTCTCACTGCCCTGTTGCGTACCAAGGACAAGGGGGCTAGCGCCGCGCTTCCCTCAGCCCGTTTGCAGTGGTCCCCCCAGTGCCAGCAGGCTTTTGGACGTTTAAAGCTACTTTTTTCATCCGAACCCGTTTTGGCTCACCCGGATTGCACCAAGCCTTTCGTGGTGCAGGTGGATGCCTCGGATGTGGCCATGGGCGGGGCCCTATTGCAGAGGGATGAAGGGGGGCGGTTGAGACCATGCGCCTACTTCTCCAAAAAGTTTTCCCAGTCCGAAATCAACTGGGCTATTTGGGAGAAGGAGGCGGCGGCGGTCAAACATGCCCTCACCATATGGAGACACTTCTTAGAAGGTGCCGAACTGCCGTTTGAAGTGTGTACCGATCACAAGAATCTCGAGGCTCTCAAGGGAGCTAGAAAGCTCAACGCCAAACAAATTCGGTGGGCCCAATTTTTCGCCAAATTCCGGTTCACTCTCAAACATGTCCCGGGCAAGGAAAATGCCCTAGCCGACGCTTTGTCACGACTTCCCCAGTATCGCAACGATTTCGATCGCCCTGTCGACTCCCTGTTCACTCCCGAGCAGCGTGGGGAGGTCCCCAGCTTAGCCGTCACTACCCGGTCCCAAGCCCATCGACCAGAGACCCCCCCTATGCTCAAAGGTATCCCGGAAGCCTTCCAACAGCGGCTCCGGGACGCTTCCTTACAGGAGGAGGAGCACCATCTCCTCCCTACTGGCCTGGAACGAACCAACACTTGGTGGATGCAAGGGGGAAAACTGTATGTCCCATCCTCCCTTCGCAAAGAGGTATTGGGACTTGTACATGGTGCCAGGTTGGCAGGTCATTTTGGTTTCATAAAAACACTTCACCTGGTACGGAGGCAGTTCTGGTGGCCCGGTATGAGAGCCGATGTGGAGCTGTATGTGCGCAGCTGCCCCACTTGCGCCACAGCTAAGAAACGGATGGGAAAACCCCCAGGGCTTCTCAAACCGCTGGAGAACCCCTCCCGCCCCTGGGAAGTCATAGCCATGGATTTTATCACCGACCTACCTCCTAGTCGGGGAGGAGCGGTTCTCTGGGTAATCGCGGACCTTTTTTCCAGACGGGTCCATTTTGTTCCATGTGCAGGTCTTCCTTCAGCCCAGGGTTTGGCTAGACTGTTTGTTACACATGTCCTCAGGCTACACTCGGTCCCGAGGAAGGTCCTCTCCGACCGGGGGGTCCAGTTTGTTGCCAGGTTCTGGCGAGCCTTCCTAAAGCTCATGGGGGTGGAGGAACAAGGTTTGTCTTCCGCCTATCACCCCCAGACGGATGGTCAAACGGAACGAGTAAACGCGGTGGTAGAATGTTATTTGCGTTGCTATGTAAATTTCCACCAGGATGACTGGGTCGACCTGCTGCCATTCGCCGAATATGCGTACAACAATGCGCCTCATTCCTCTACCGGCTTTAGTCCCTTCCAAGTAATATACGGGACGGAATTCGGTCCTTTCGGTTCCGCCCCCGTCACGCCAGAGCTCCAAACCACCCCTGATCTTCAGGAGTGGATTCAGGCAGTTAAATCTACCTGGCCATGGCTGCTCAAAAATCTTGAGAAGGCAAAAAGCAAGTACAAGGAACAGGCAGACAAACACCGGTCTCCGGGATGGGAGCTAAAGGTGGGGGAGCAAGTGTATCTGTCCACCAAAAACCTCCGCTCTCTTCGTCCCTGCAAAAAACTGAGCGACCGTTATGTGGGACCTTTCCCCATTACCAGAGTAATCAATGAGGTTACCGTGGAACTGAAACTCCCAAAGACCCTCAAGGGAGTCCATCCCGTATTTCATATTAGTCTCCTCAAACCTTATGTGGCAGCTCCCCAGTTCCACCCCCCTCCCGACCATGAGATTCCTACTGTGGTAGGAGGGGATACCCATCTGGAAATATCCAAGGTCTTAGATTCCAAATGGAAGAAGGGGAAACTGTTTTACTTTGTTCGTTGGAAAAACCTTGGGTCCGCTCACGACGAGTGGGTGGCCGCACCCCACATGGCGGCCCCTCGCTTGGTCCGAGAATTCCACCTCGCTTATCCCGATAAGCCTCGCCCTCTCGAGGACCCCGGAGGGGGGCCTTAAGGGGGGCAGAATGTGAGGGTCTCTGTTTATGTGTCTCTGCTTCCCATCACCTGCTATCAGTGAACTCGTAAAAGCAGTTCACACCTTCTGGTCTCAGGCGCCAGGCCTGATTGCCCCAAGTATCTTCCCCCCCGCTGTTCTTCCTGTCAGTACTCCCTCAGGCCGATGCGGCCTTGGAAGTGTGATAGCTTCACCAGACTTCCTGGGACTCGTCTGATGTTTTGTATTATGCCAAGCTTGTAACTTCCCATAACAATAAGTGTGAACCCCAGTGCCCCAGTGCCCTGGAGTCAATATATTCTGTAAACCCGATTAGCCCCTCACTTGCAACTTGCTACCTGTGCCTGTCTCATCTCCTGATGTCTTCAATAAATCCTTTGTTTCTTTATCAACGTCTGAACATTTGATTTGGAGAAGTGAACTCAGAGAGAGGGGATCTCTCACAATAGGGTTGCCAACTTCCAGGTACTAGCTGGAGATCTCCTGCTATTACAACTGATCTCCAGCTGACAGAGATCAGTCCACCTGGAGGAAATGGCTGCTTCGGCAATTGGACTCTACGGCATTGGAGTCCCTCCCCTCCCCAAACTGCGCCCTCCTGAGGCTTCGCCCCAAAATCCTCCCTCCAGTTCCGAAGAGGGACCTGGCAACCCTATGCGAGGAGAAGGCTGTAACAACACACAATGTCAGGGATTTTTTGTCCTTTTTAATTTTTTTTTTAATTTTATTATAAAGTTTAAGGATACAGAAAAAAGAAGGAGGGTGGGGAAAGGGGCCATTTAGAACAAATTATATCCTCCAAGCCTTAACAAAGAAGGTATTAGTAGAGAAAAAGAACACCTTTATCAAAATTTCAGTTCTTATTCTATAACCTAAATCATCTTAGAACTCTTTTGGATGACTTAAACATATCATACTCTCAATACTTTCATAAAAACATAGTCATTCAAGATTCAATTCTTATTCAGTATTATTAGGAAGCCTTAATACTCTTTCAGGTGAGCTAAACATACCTTACTCTTGATACTTCAGTACATATTCTCATAACAAATACCATCTGCTATTCTAAAAATATTTATATGCTATTTGAATAACAGTCGTAAAAAGGTTGCTATTTCAACTCGAATTCTTCCACTGATTTCTGATTCGCCAGTTGCGTTAACCTGGCCATCAAAGCAAAATCAAAAAGTTTATCGATCCACTCTGTAATATTTAGAATTGTACTGGATTTCCAGTGTTTAGCGTACACAATTTCAGGGAATTTTAACAGGGGTTTGTAAGATTGTGTGCGGAAGAAGGAAAGAGAGAGGGAGAGAAACTACCCCACCTAGAGTACTGTGTTCAGTTTTGGGCACCCCAATTTAAGGAAGATGTAGACAAACTGGAACGGGTCCAGAGGAGGACAACAAAGATGGTGAGGGGTCTGGAGACCAAGTCCTATGAGAAAAGGTTGAAGGAGGTGGGTATGTTTAGCCTGAAAAGGAGAAGACTGAGAGGGGATATGATAACTATCTTCAAGTACTTGAAGGGCTGTCATACAGAGGATGGTGCCGAGTTGTTTTCTGTTGCCCCAGAAGGTCGGACCAGAAACAACGGGTTGAAATTAGATCAAAAGAGTTTCCGTCTAGACATTAGGAAGAATTCTCTAACAGTTGGAGCGGTCCCTCAGTGGAACAGGCTTCCTCAGGAGGTGGTAAGCTCTCCTTCCCTGGAGGTTTTTAAGAATAGGTTAGATGGCCACCTGTCAGCAATGCTGGTTTTATAACCTTAGGGAGATGATGAGAGGGAAGGCATCTTGGTCATCTTCTGGGCATGTAGTAGGGGTCACTGGGGGTTTAGGTGGGAGGTAGTTGTGAATTTCCTGCATTGTGCAGGGGGTTGGACTAGATGGCCCTGGTGGTCCCTTCCGATTCTATGATTGAGCACTGGGTACTGTTTTTGAATGCTGATTTCAAGAGGTTTCGCAGCCTCTTCCTGCTTTCACATGAACACATGAAGCTGCCTTATACTGAATCAGACCCTTGGTCCATCAAAGTCCCTTGTGGTCCCTTCCAACTCTATGGCTCTATGATTCTATTCTATGATTCTAAAGTCAGTATTGTCTACTCTGACCGGCGGCGGCTCTCCAGGGTCTCAGGCAGAGGTCTTTCACATCACCTACTTGCCTAGTCCCTTTAACTGGAGAAGCCGGGGATTGAACCTGGGATCTTCTGCATGCCAAGCAGATGCTCTATTGCTGAGCCACAGCCTCTTTCCTTGGTCAAGAGCCCCAACCTTGCTTCGGGAAGGGAGATGCTGCCGATAGCTCTGTCCCCTCATCCCTGCATTGCCTGCTTGCACAAAACGCTGAGCAGCAAAGCTCAGAGACGTTCTCTCAGTATGGAAAGTGTACTGCATGGAGAGGCCTGACGTGTAACAACATTGAAAATCTAATCAGGAACGCTTCGTTGGGCTGCGAAGTCATTGTTGGCGACAACATTTTAACGGGGAAATGGGGCTGTAATTGCCGGAGGAGGCGGAGGCTGCCAGAGCTGCGCGACCCGCTGTTACTTAACTGCCGCAGCGCACGAGAGAGGCGCCAGTGGCCGGGAGAAGCCTGCTGCAGTCCCCGAAGGGTCACCGCCTCGATCGTTCCTCCACTGCAGTGCTTTGGGAATGAAAACGCGGCCTGTTTGACAGTCCTTGGAGTTTGTAGAGGGATTGTGTGCCTCTCTCGGGGGTCTCCCAGCTCTTTGGGCGGGTGAATTCCTTGCAGAGCCGATTCAAGGTATTTTGTCGCCCCACGCAAGCTGGCGGTACCACAAGACCAGCAAGGGATGAAACTATCATTCACAGATGCAACTGCACATTATCTATGTATTAAAGCAGAGTTTAAGTGTAAGGATGTGTCACTGGCAACCAAGATCAGGTTAATTCATGCCATCGTAGAATCATAGAATTGGAAGGGACCACCAGGGTCCACTAGTCCACAATGCAGGAAATTCACAACTACCTCCCCCCAACACACACACACACTGTGACCCCTACTCCATGCCCAGAAGATGGCCAAGGTGCCCTCCCTATGCCTAAGGTCATAGAATCAGCATTGCTGACAGATGGCCATCTAGCCTCTGCTTAAAAACCTCCAGGGAAGGAGAGCCCACCACCTCCCGAGGAAGCCTGTTCCACTGAGGAACCGCTCTGTTAGAAAATTCTTCCTAATGTTTAGACGGAAACTCTTTTGATTTAATTTCAACCCGTCAGTTCTGGTCCGACCTTTGTATTCCCTATTACTATGTACGGGTGTGAAAGCAGGACAACGAAGAAAGCTGATAGGAAGAAAGTAGATTCCTTTGAAATGTGGTGTTGGAGGAGAGTGTGACGGATACCGTGGACTGCCAAAAAAACAAATCCGTGGGTTCTAGATCAAATCAAGCCTGAACTGACCCTAGAAACTAAAATGACTCAACTGAGGCTGTCGTACTTTGGACACATTCTGTGAAAACGAGAGTCACTGGAAAAGACAGTCATGCTTGGAAAAGTTGAAGGCAGCCGGAAAAGAGGAAGACCCAACAAGAGATGGATGGACTCAATAAAGGAAGCTGCGGCCCTCAGTTGGCAAGACCTGAGCAAGGCTGTTAAACAAAGGATGTTTCAGAGGACGTTGATTCATAAGGGACTCATAAGCCATGAGTCAGAAGCGACTTGACGGCACTTAGCACACACATACAAAGCAGAATACTTGAAGATTTGCAGGAAAGTCGTGATTTGGCTGGATTGCCCGTTAAATCGGATACATTAGGCAAAAGAGAGAGAAAAACGGAGGCTGTTTAGTTGTGGGCAGCCATGGGTAACAACTGTGAATTCAGTATATTGAGACCACCCTAGCAACTCACTCCGCTGGTGAGATGTTATAGAATATTTTTAATATTCCAGCTGCTCATAAGTAAACTCCCCCCCCCCCAAAAAAACAGAAATTTTTCACTGTATGAGGTGTAGGGTGGGATAGAACCAGCTGTGGGAAAGGGGAAGCAGAGAAGGAAGGAGGCAGTAGAATCATAGTGCTAGTCTGAGGCAGTATGAATGCAGCCCTTGTAGGGTTGCCAATCTCCAGGTACTAGCTGGAGATCTCCTGCTATTACTACTGATGTCCAGCCGACAGAGATCAATTCACCTGGTGAAAATGGCCGCTTTGGCAATTAGCCTCTATGGCATTGAAGTCCCTCCCCTCCCCAAACCCTCCCCTCCTCCGGCTCCGCCCCCAAAATGTCCCAACACAGAGTTGTCAACCCTACCTGGGCAGGTTGTTAGTTCACTGGGCTGCCTATCATAGGCCCCAGGCTGGGAGTCTTTGGCCCAAGGGCCTGCTCCTCTGGCCCCACCCAGGATTAAATACCTGCAGGCAACGGAGAAAACTCGGTTTTATACACACGAACACGTTCTAACTTCTTAGGAGAAAAATAACCCTGTGGTTTTGACCTTGCTGGTGCAAAAGTGAGATACGAATAATAAATCCTCGAGGAATTCGGAAGGGAATCAAGAAACTGGTCCATCTGTGAGGTTTTGAAGAAAGAGTGTCAAACTATACCCATCTTGTCCACCAGATGATGTGACCAACCAAACATCACCCAGGCTGTTGGAGGGGGGGGTGTCTGTGTTGGGCAAGCGATAGGCTTTGTCCACGAGCTGCTAAATTCAGGGGGTATGCTACGGAGAGTCTCTTTTGTATTATGGTCACATCTGGAAAACCGGGGCTCATATATTTTGGAGAGTAATGTGCCGGGGAGTCATTCATAAAGCATTCCTCATAGCAACTCTCCTGCAGTGTTCCTGATTGGATGTGAGCAAGACATATTTCAAGAGCGTACCCGGGCAGACAACCCTCAAGATCACAGCGAACAATTTCCTGAGCATTTTCCTCGGTTCTGTAATTTTATGCTACATATTGTTTAAACTTCCTAGTCTCAGTTAGCAATCTTAATTAAAAACTCAGAAAATCACTGCCTTTCGGATTGTTAAGTCACTGTCCTCCGTAATAGTCAATTTGTTCGTCTTTGCCAGATGTTTTTTTTTTTTTTTTAAAGACAACATATTGCTAAAGTTTGTTAGGCAAATCTATTCCAAATGAAATAATTCTTTTTAAAAAGAACAGCTTGTTTTAATGACTTCCTTCCGTGCGCCGCGTTCTGTCTTCAGCAAGCCCCCAAACGACCTCATGCTGAATACGGATTGAAATTGTTTCTCAAAACTTTCGGGGGAAACTAGATAGGGTGGGGGAGAGGCTGTCACGTTCTTCTTGCAAATTGCTTCTCTGTTCATAGTTGAAGATTTGCGCCATTTGATCAATTGAAATTTGTCGGAGTGGTATTGTAGCTCTCTCTACTGGTAAGATTTCAGTGGTTGTTTATGCATGGGAGTTTGACCTGAGGTTCATTGCTCGCTGGACCCACATTTTCCTGCTGGGAGTCTATGCAGTAGCAGTCTCCAAGCTCAAATCAGGAAGTATTTGAATCCCCACCCCTTGAAATGCTGCTTCGTAATTGGCTGTAGTGAGATAAAAGTTCCCTCCCCCCTGCTAGGGTTGTTAGGTCCCTCTTCACCACCGGCGGGAGGTTTTTTGGGCGGAGCCTGAGAAGGGTGGGGGTTTGGGGAGGGGAGGGACTTCAATGCCATAGAGTCCAATTGCCAAAGCGGCCATTTTCTCGAGGTGAACAGATCTCTATCTGCTGGAGATCAGTTGTAATAGCAGGAGATCTCCAGCTACTACCTGGAGGTTGGTAACCCTACCCCCTGCAAACCCAATTGCTGCATAAAAAGCATTTTAGGAACAAAAAACAAAAAAACAGAGCAATCTGAAAAGAAGGGGGGGAATCCGAGCCTCAGTTTTAAAAAGCCTTTCTTCTGCTGCTCAGAAAGAGCTCCCAGGAAGCAGGAAGTATTTGAATCCCCGCCTCTGGACATGCTGCTTTGTAATTGGCTGTGAAGGAAACCAGGCTTGTGTGTCCCATACTTTGCCTTATGCATGGAGGTTTCACTGGGGCTGAGCTCAGGGGAGAGGGAAGAATCGGGTTAACAGAGGAATGGGAAGTCCTGGGATTTGTGAGGGCTGGCAGCAAGGCCATCTCTAATGGAGGGAAAACTCATGCATAACTCCAAGGAACAACCCAGACAGGCCGGGGGTGAACGTGAGTGAAAGTACCCTTGCATAAACAACCATAATTGAGTTCAAATGTGCAGTTCTGGGAGTAACAGTTCAACAACAATAGCGGGCGCTGATCAGTAGCTGGTCTTGAACGGGAGCCATTTTTAAATTGAGCATGGGGTGCTGGGACAACACAAGTCCTTCTCACTGATTCTCCCATGGGAGACATGGGCAAAGAGCTCTTTAATGTTGTCGTGCCGTGGCTCAGTGGTAGGGTGCCTGCTTTCACTGCAGAAGGCCCCAGGTTCGATCCCCAGCAACTCCTGCAAAAAGGTTCTGGTGTTAGTTGACATGGAAGATCTCTGCTGATACTCTACGGAGTGGCTGCCAGTAAAAAAAAAGGCAATTCTGACCTTGACAGACAACCGTCTGGCATGTCAACGAGAAGCTTAGCTTAAACCCTTCTCCCTGAAACGCATAGCACAACCCTAAGCAGAGTTTACACTTTATAAATCCATTGATATCATAGAATCCTAGAGTTGGAAGGGGGTCATACAGGCCATCGAGTCCAACCCCCTGCTCAGTGCAGGATCAGCCCCTAGAGCATCCCTGACAAGTGCTTGTCCAGCCTCTGCTTAAAGACTGCCAGTGAGGGGGAGCTCACCACCTCCCTAAGTAGCCGGTTCCACTGTCGAACTCTTACTGTAATCCCCCGCCCAATACCCAGAGAAGGCAATGGCAAACCACCCCATAAGCATCGTCTGCCTAGTAAATGGTGGGATGTGACGTCACCCCATGGGTCAGGAATGACCAGGTGTGTGCACGGGGGACTACCTTTACCTTTAATATCCAGCCGGTACCTTTTCTCCCTCAATTTAAACCCATTATTGTGAGTCCTATCCTCTGCTGCCAACAGGAACAGCTCCCTGCCCTCCTCTAAGTGACCGCCCTTCAAATACTGTAAGAGAGCAGTCATGTCCCCCCTCAACTCCTCTTCTCCAGACTAAACATTCCCAACTCCCTAAACATTCCCCCCTCAACCTTCTCTTCTCCAGACCAAACATTCCCAACTCCTTCAGCCTTTCCTCATAAGGCTTGGTCTCCAAGCCCCTGATCGTCCTCGTCGCTCTCCGCCATGGGCTGTGGTTGGAATGACTCTGCGTAGGATTGTACTTTTAGTTTTCTACACATGAGTAATTGTTTTGCATGGAGAAGCTTGCAATCCAATCTGTACCACCCCGCAGTGGTACAGCCCAGGGGAAAAAAAAAAAAGATTTCCAAGCTCAAAGATAACGAGGCCATGGATAGATTTCCTCCCCTCATTATTCCGCTCAGTTTAAAGTGAGCATTGAATCATAGAGTTGGAAGGGACCACCAAGGTCATCTAGTCCAAACCCCTGCACAATGCAGGAAATTCACAACTACCTCCCCCACACAGACCCCAGTGACCCCTACTCCATGCCCAGAAGATGGGGAAGATGCCCTCCCTCTCATTATGTGCCTAAGGTCACAGAATCAGCATTGCTGTCCGATGGCCATCTAGCCTCTGCTTAAAAACCTCCAGGGAAGGAGAGCTCACCACCTCCCGAGGAAGCCTGTTCCACTGAGGAACCGCTCTAACTGCTAGAAAATTCTTCCTAATGTCTAGACATCTGAAAATGCATAATAGGATTGATTAGGTTTATTCCGGGGCCCTCTGACTGACAGTTTTCTGTGCCTAATGCAGGGCGATTATAATTGTGCATGCAAAAAATGGGGCAGGGAGGGAGAGAAGGAAATGAGCCAAGAGTTATGCAAATAGAAAATAGCTTTTCTTATATTTTCCTTGTGAATGTACGTAATTGATTTTGAATTTTCATACAAAATCAATGCACTTCTTTTTAAAAATGTTGATGATTTGGAAGGGGTGAGACTGAAGAAATTGGTATTTATATTTATTTATTTAGGCAATTTACCTGCTGCCTTTCTTCCATTTCAGACATCAGTATATTGCCACGGATGTTGGCAACAATAAAATAGGAGCAGAAGAGCCTCTTGTGTCTAGGGGAGGCTCCATGATATGGTTTCCTGTTATCAAATGGTCTTCGAGTACCCATCTTTCTCTGTCAGCTCCTCTTCTTCTGTTTTCTCACCATCAGTATTCATTTTTTCCCTTTCACACAGTTTCTCTCACACGAGAGCCAGCGTGGTATAGTGGTTAAGAGCGGTGGTTTGGAGCAGTGGACTCTAATCTGGAGAGAATCCAGTTTAATTCCCCCACTCCTCCACATGAGCAGCGGAGGCTGATCTGGTGAACTGGATTTGTTTCCCCACCCCTACACACGAAGCCGGCTGGGTGACCTTGGGCAAGTTACAACTCTGTTAGAGCTCTCTCAGCCCCACCCACCTAACAGGGGGGTTGTGGGGAGGGGAGGGGAAGGTGAATGTAAGCCGGTTTGAGTCTCCCTTAAGTGGTAGAGAAAGTTGGCGTATAAAAACCAACTCTTCTTCATCATCATCTAGCATTAATCTTTAAATCTTACAAGTAAATAAGTCTTTTAAACCAAGCAGGGGCTATATATAATTATCCCCTTTCAGCAAAATTAGCAACAGTACAAAGCTTGATGGTTATTGCATTATGCTTATATAATTTACTATATCATCAACTATAATATCTAAAAAATAAATGGTTATACGAATTTAATATCATTGAATCTAAAAAAGAGATATACCTATACATCTGTAGCATCTTTCCACCTTGGTGGTCTACATTTGTTACACTACTTAACATTATTATATGTTAGCAGTAACTTTCCCTTCTACAAGCTCCCTACAAGGGGACTATTTTGCCACATACTCATAATACAATTTCCAGTTCTGGCGAAATTCTTCCATCGATCTTTCAATCACAATGTTCGTCAGTTTAGCCATCCTGACAGATTAGTCAACCCTGAACCTGTGAAGGATAAGCTGCTGTCAAGACGAATGGACTTCCAAAAATGTTGATTTTTGCTTACGAGTTTACCATTAGAAATTAGTATTGCAAGACTGGATATGATACGCAGCAAAAGAAAAAAGTATTAAAAGTTTCTTTGGGGCAATAAATCAGCAAGAATTCCTACCGAAACTCTATATAAACAGGAAGGATGTGTAGCCGTGGGTACTCCAAATATTAGATTATATTTCTAGGCAGTAAGGGTGGGCGTGGGAAGATAAATCTGTTACAAGGGAATTGGGATTTAGAGAGATTTTATTTGGTTTCACGAAAGAGATTGGAGAAGAAAAGGGTTATAAAACTATCTTCGGTTTTCTCTTTGTTAACAGTTCGCTGCAAATTGAAAAATATACTTTCTCCGTGACTTTTCTCATTAACTTTTGTATTTCATAATAGACAAAATATTTCTGTATGAAGTATTGTGAGGAATGTGTCCAACTGGAAAGGAAAATCTGGTTTGATTAATTTAGAGAAATGGCTTGAAGGGAATATGGTTGTAGTATGAATGTGATAGATCTAAGTCTCTATTGTGGCAGCCTTTTCCCCGCAAATGCAGACATACTGTACTCACCTTGTTCAAGTAATAAAGAATTTTGAGAGATAAATCCCCTTTAGAATTGTTAGTGGAAGATAACGCTGCTAAAGGATTGCTAGGTCACCAATATAAACTCTTGTTAAATTTAAAAGACCCTACTTGCTACTTTTAAAAGAAATAGAGGAGGAAAGGAGCTCTAGCTTGGAAGTAGGGTTGCCAACCTCCAGGTACTAGCTGGAGATCTCCTGCTATTACAAGTGATCTCCAGCCGATAGACATCAGTTCCCCAGGAGAAAATGGCCGCTTTGGCCATTGGACTCTATGGCATTGAAGTCCCTCCCCTCCCCAAACCCCACCCTCCTCAGGCTCAGCCCCTAAAACCTCCCACCGGTGGCAAAGAGGGACCTGGTAACCCTAGGCCAGGGGGGACCTGGCAACCCTACTCAGAAGTTAAGCAGTGTTGGCCCCGGTTAGTACTTGGGTAGGATCCCCATCAAGGTATGGGGTCACCATAAATTAGCTCTAGGGTTGCCTGGTTCCCCACCACCACCACTGGTGGGGGATGGGAGATGTAGGGTTGCATGAATAGCCCTTTCCTTCATGCGCATGTCCACTCCCCTCTTAAAGCCTTCCAAGTTGGGATGTGATCCGCAGGTCCCATCTGGAGGCTGGCAACCCCAATTGGCTGTGAATTCACCGGGGCGGGGGCGTGTAGTAATTGCAGATTCTGTTAAAGAATTCTGTTAAGAATAGGACATTTTGGAGGACATTGATCCATAGGGTCGTCATGAGTTGGAAGAGACTCGACGGCCCTTAACACACACACAATCGTAGAGAGTGGAAACGGCACTAGTTCGTAAGTCTTTCTAAGTTTTATATCAATAAATCTTAAGGAAAGCAATTGACAAGACACAGCGTTATTGGTTCTCTGACCCCTTGTAATATATGTAATCCAGCCTTAGGCCCTTGTAGGGGATGTCAGAAGAAGGAAAGGCAGAGGTTTGTTTGTTAGTTTGTTTGTTTGTTCGTTTGTTTTAATATATCTTCTGGATTTGTCTGCTGACAGGATATTTTTTGGAGAGAAGTTATGAATTTCATTCGGGAAATGGGACGTTTTTAATTTTACAGCACATTAAAAAAGTAATTTTTTTCTGCAGTCTTTAAAACTAGAGTTGGGGACCTTGAACCCGTTTTAAATCTGTTTGCTTTTGTCAGATAGTATATTTCCTTGTATTAGAAAAAGATTGATCCCTATCCTTCATTGGCGTAGTTTATTGCCTTAATGGCTAATGTTACTTATAGATGGGTGGAAATTACAGCCCATGTGGACAGATTTATTGAATGAGTGTCTTTATTTGTGATATATTGGAGTAATAAATTCCAAGGTAATATCCAACCACCTGCCTTTCTCTCGATTCTGTAATTAGGATGTGACGATTGTCCAATACGGTTTTATATCCAACAGGTTTAAAATAGTTTTTCTACAATGTTCTGAGTGTTCATAATCATGCATTATTTGTTTATGTACACAATAAAGGTTTTTTTAATTGTCAAGTAACACCTTCAATATAATAAAAAGCAATTTTTAAGCTATTCTGAGTACAGTACACCACCACCAAGCAAGCAATATAAAAATGATTTGAGCTTCCTCCAGAAGGCCTGGGGATATGCCCCCAGGCTAGGCTTCTTCCAGTGTTGCAGAGGAGGAGGAGGAGGAGGAGAAGGAGAAGAAGAAGAAGAAGAAGAAGAAGAAGAAGAAGAAGAAGAAGAAGAAGAAGAGTTGGGGGTTTTTTACCCCACTTTTCTCTTCCAAAAGGAATCTCAAAGCAGTTTACAATCCCCTTCCCTTCCCCTCCCCACAACAGACACCTTGTGAGGTAGGAAGGGGCTGAGAGAGTTCTGAGAGAACTGTGACTAGCCCAAGGTCACCCAGCTGGCTGCGTGTGGGGAATCTAATCTTGAGAACCATTCATGTAGAGTGGGGAATCAAACCCGGTTCTCCAGATTAGAGTCCACCACTCTTTAAAAAAAAACTATTTATATTTTATATAAGGGATATAGAAAGGAAAAAAGGGGAGGGGGGAATAAGATAAAAGATATGTCATCCTCCAAGCTTCCACATAGTTTAAAATTGAAGGGAAAAGAGAGAGAAGATGTAACCAAATATAATATCATTCAAAACATTACTCCATCTCAAGATTCTCTAAAATGAGCAGAAATGTTTCATCCACTGTGCCTCCACATCAACTAAACTTAAGAAAATCTAATACCATATTTTCTATTAAATGTCTTAAACATATATATATATCTTATATACCTCTATAAGTTCTCATTCAACCTTATTGGATAATTTATTTACCACTTAAATAATAATCGTAGAAAGGCTGCCATCTCAACACGAATTCATCTGTTGGTTTCATATTGACCAGTTACGTTAGTTTGGCCATTAATGCAAAATTGTAGAGGTTATCGTTCCACTCTTGGATGGCGGGAATTGTATTAGATTTCCAGTATTTGGCATATATGATTCTGGTGGCTAAAGTCGCTCTTTATAGGTGGAGTTCAGTTGAGGGGGAGAGTCCACCACTCTTAACCACCACACTATGCTGGCTCCACTTTTTTTATTTTTAAAAAGCTCCGCATGTGTAATCTGTTAATTCCATTACCTTATTAATTATAATGGGAAATTTGGTCTGAGAAAAATTCCAGCGTTGGAGCAGGGTTGGTGGGTCCCTCTTCACCACCGGTGGGAGGTTTTTGAGGTGGAGCCTGAGGAGGGTGGGGTTTGGGGAGGGGTGGGACTTCCATGCCATAGAGTCCAATTGCCAAAGCGGCCATTTTTTCCAGGGGAACTGATCTCTATTGGCTGGAGATCAGTTTTATTAGCTGGAGATCTCCAGCTAGCGCCTGGAGGTTGGCAACCATACGTTGGAGGCTCAGGAAACCACTCTTGGTGGTGCAGGGGGTGGATCCCCTTACTTGCTTGTAAATGCTTGGCAAAGCCAAAAGTTGTTTTGTGCTCAAGCCATTCATGTGGTTTTGGAAGGCCCTTTTCTGCCGAGCCGCCGATAGATTTTGGTTAATGAGGGTCATAAATATATTTGAGTGATATTTGCCTTCATTTGGGCCTGGCAGCTGTGGAGGCAATCTGTGTCATCCGAATGATCAAATGTTTTCCTTACGCAGATTAAATATGAGCGGCATTAATCACAGGGAGGAAAATGGGCTCCAGAGACACCCTTGCGAGATAGCTCAGCCGCGCTTTTGATTTGCTTCTGACCTCTCCTGGACCGAAGACGGTGATTTCGGGGAGACTTGCGGGTGATGAATCGCAGCACAGCAAGGAAAGCGCGAGTTGCGGCATCTGGCCCGGTTCTCGCTTTCTCCCAAGGGCATTTCCCAAAATGACACTCCGGCTGCATTCTAAGCCCTTCAGTATGTCATCTGTGAATGTTATTAATGCAACAAAGAAAGTAGAAGAGGGTCATTTGATATCAGAGTCCTTTCTGATCAATACAGGCCTTTTGTTCATTCAATCATTTAGATACAGATCTTTGGAAGGGGCATGGTTTTGTCTGCCTTTATTACATTTTTATCCTGCTTTCCCTCCACGGGACTCAGGATGGCCAACATAGGGGCCGTCTTATTTTTACCCTCACAACAACCCTCAGAAGTGTATTAGACTGAAACACAGTGACGGCTAGCCCAAGACCAGTGAAGTGGATGGCTGCGTTGGGATTTGAACCTGGTCCTAGTCTACCATTCAGCATTCTAGCTCCCACTTTGTGTGTGTGTTAAGTGCCATCAAGTCACTTCCGACTTCACGGCCCTATGAATCAACGTCCTCCAAAACGTCCTCTCCTTAACAGCCTTGAAGGCCGTGGCTTCCTTTATAGAGTCAATCCATCTCTTGTTGGGTCTTCCTTTTTTCCTGCTGCCCTCAACTTTTCCTAGCATGATTGTCTTTTCCAGTGACTCTTGTCTTCTCATCATGTGACCAAAGTACGACATCCTCAGTTTAGTCATTTAAGCTTCTAGGGTCAGTTCCGGCTTGATTTGATCTATAAGCCACTGATTTGTTTTTCTGGCAGTTCACGGTATCTGTAACACTCTCCTCCAACACCACATTTCAAAGGAATCTACTTCCTTCCTATCAGCTTTCTTCATTGTCCAGCTTTCACACCCATACATAGTAATAGGGAATACTATGGAATGAATTAACCTGATCTTGGTGGCCAGTGACACATCCTTCAAAATCTTTTCTAGCTCCTTCACGGCTGCCCTTCCCAGTCTCAATCTCCTTCTGATTTCTTGGCTGCAGTCTCCCTTTTGGATGATGATGGAGCCAAGGAATAGAGTCTTGAACCATTTCAATTTCCTCATTGTCAACCTTGAAGCTCCCACTTTTCTGGAACTTTATTTATCTTCAGTTAGATAACTGTACATTAATTCTTCCTTTTTGCTCATTGTGTTTAATTAGTTCCCAGTAAAAGTCTGCATTCTCATCCCACTTTTGCTTAGAGAGCCAGTGTGGTGTAATGGTTAGGAGCAGTGGACTCTAATCTGGAGAACTGGCTTTGATTTCCCACGCCTCCACATAAGCGGCGGATTCTAATATGAGGAGCGGTTAAAACGCTTAAGGCAGTCTAGGTTGGAAAGAAGTCGGTTAAGGGCAGACGTGATAGAGGTCTATACAATTATGCATGGTATGGAGAGAGTGGGCAGGGAGAAGCTTTTCTCCCTCTCTCATCATACTATCATGCGGGATCATCTGCTGAAGCTGGAGGGTGAGAGATTCAAAACAGAGAAAAGGAAGTATTTCTTCACACAACTGCAGAGTTAAATTGTGGAACTCCCTGACCCAGGATGTGGTGATGGCTGCCAACTTGGAAGGCTTTAAGAGGGGAGTGGACATGTTCATGGAGGATAGGGCTATCCGTGGCTACTAGTCAAAATGGATACTAGTCATGATGCACACCTATTCTCTCTAGTATCAGAGGAGCATGCCTATTTATTAGGTGCTGTAGAACACAGGTAGGATGCTGATGCTGCAGTTGTCTTGTTTGGGGGCTTCCTAGAGGCACCTGGTTGGCCCCTGTGTGAACAGACTGCTGGAACTTGATGGGCCTTGGTATGATCCAGCAGGGCTTTTCTTATGTTCTTAATCCAGTGAACAGGGTTGGTTTTCCCACTTCTCCTCATGAAGCCAGCTGAGTGACATCGGGCTAGTCACAGCTCTCTCCGAACTCTCTCAGCCCCACCTACCTCCCAAGGTGTCTGTTTTGAGGAGAGGAAGGGAACGAGATTGTAAGCCCGTTTGATTCTTCTTAAAAGGTAGAGGAAGTTGGCATTTAAAAATCAACCCCTTCTCCTCCTCTTCTCCTCCTCCTTCTCATCTGGAGCCCTTTCAGGTACCGGAAATATGCTACATGGGTGTCTGTCTTCATGCTCCAGTTGTGGGGCTATTTAAAGGTGCTGAATTGACTCCTTTTTTGGAAAGGGGATTCTGGAAACGCCTCCTGCATATCTTTGGATGCACAGAGAGATCAGATAAAAGGCAAATGTGATCTTGGGCTGTATCAAAAGAAGTATAGTGTCCAGAGCACGCGAAGTGATGGTATCGCTTTACTCTGCTCTGGTTAGACCTCACCTAGAGTATTGTGTTCAGTTTTGGGCACCGCAATTTAAGAAGGATGTAGACAAGCTGGAACGGGTCCAGAGGAGGGCAACCAAGATGGTGAGGGATCTGGAGACCAAGTCCTATGAGGAAAAGTTAAAGGAGCTGGGTATGTTTAGCCTGAAGAGGAGAAGACTGAGAGGGGATACGATAACCATCTTCAAGTACTTGAAGGGCTGTCATATAGAGGAGGGTGCCAAGTTGTTTTCTGTTGCCCCAGAAGGTCGGACCAGAACCAACGGGTTGAAATTAAATCAAAAGAGTTTCCATCTAGACATTAAGAAGAATTTTCTAACAGTCAGAGCGGTTCCTCAGCGGAACAGGCTTCCTCGGGAGGTGGTGGGCTCTGCTTTCCTGGAGGTTTTTAAGAAGAAGTTAGATGGCCATCTGTCAGCAATGCTGATTCTATAACCTTAAGCAGATGATGAGAGGGAGGGCATCTTGGTCATCTTTTGGGCATGTAGTGGGGGTCACTGGGTGTGTGGGGGGGAGGTAGTTGTGGATTTCCTGCATTGTGCAGGGGGTTGGACTAGATGACCCTGGTGGTCCCTTCCAACTCTATGATTCTATGATTCTAAGATGCTTATGCCGGATACGAGTTGGTTTGATGTTCGTGTGAATGAGAGTGGCAGGATGTAAGTAGTGTGTATGAGGGAGAACGGCGAGCTGGAAGACCACTGTATGTGTGTGATGGGTAGAGGGAGAAAGGCAGAGACTGTGGGGGACAAGGAGAAAGAAAGAGGGAGGAATAATAAGATTTCTTTGAGAACTGTTCCCTAGGTCCGGGGGGCGGAGGGCGGCGGCACTGTGCCCCTTATGCATGCCTCAGGCAAAAATACAACAGGAGCGCGTGTTGCAAGTGTAGGTGGCTCCACCTGTTGAATTTCTGTCTTATCACAGCCCATAGGATCACATTCCACTAGCTGAAAGAACAAGACTCATCTGTGGATGAATGGAGCCACATTTTTTAAGCAAGGTCACCACGCGAGACTGTGCAACACGTTTACTGCTTTAAACCGTAGCTCGACTTACTAATTTGGATAGGCTTTCCTTTTTTCCCTTAAACTGAAGGTTTTGGATCCTAGAACGACAACGATGATTAATTAATTCAGTGTTCAGTCAATTAAATTGTTAGATCGATCAATGTCAATGCTGCTGTCAGGTAATCAAGCAGCCGATAGAAGAATGGCTTTAACACAAGGACTTGCGATAACTGTGCTTTTGAAGGTGGGGCTAGAACTGGGGAAACCCAGTTTTTCAAATCCCTGCTCACCATGAAACTCACTGGGTGGCCTTCTGCTAATCACTCCGCCTGATCCACCTCGCTGGGTTGTTGTGAGGACAGAATGGCGAAGGGGAAAACGAAGTATGTTGCCCTGCGCTCATTATTTAAAGGGCAGGATTAAAACATAATACATAAAGAGATGCCATCTTAGAAGGGGCGTTCTCTCTTCTCCCACCCGCCTTATCTTTCCGAATATATCCATATTTTATTAAATCTTTGGCTAGGAAATGCCAGAGGATGATGGCGCTCGCTATTATTTTAGCTGAAGGGTACGGTTTCCAGGTCCCTCTTCGCCACTAGCGGGAGGTTTTTGGGGCGGAGCCTGAGGAGGGCGGGGTTTGCAGAGGGGAGGGACTTCAATGCCGTAGAATCCAATTGCCAAAGCTGCCATTTTCTCCAGGGGAACTGATCTCTATTAGCTGGAGATCAGTTGTAATAGCAGGAGATGCCCAGCTATTACCTGGATCAACAGGTAGCAACCCTACCTGCCAGTGGCCAGGGGGGACATGGCAACCCTGGCCTTGTGCCCTACCCCAGTCCCCCTGAGCCAAGTTGGGAGCCTGCTGGCAACCACGTCGACTGCAAGAAGATGGGTTTTCATCAGAGAATGGTTTCTTCTCGGGGTGGGAGGAAGGCTGGTGTCTTGGCTGAATGGAGTGGCCGGTCACAAGCCGAGACGTGTCCTCCAGAGGTCCTACGATCGAGAATTTCTGTGCCATCCTTGTCCTTCTGGGGCCACCACAACTAGAACAAACCTTCCAGAGACTCTTGAAAGGTGGTGGGGTGCGATCCTTGAAAGGTGGGGGATGCGATCCTGCGTGCTTGTTAGACCCTCATAAACGTCGGGGTTTGTGTTTGTAGAAATGCTTTACTTAAGAGCGAGGGAATCACGTCTGCAGAAATGTTGCGATCGATAAAGCAGAGGGTGATGTTTTAGGGCCAGAGGTAAAAGAAAAGTGCCTACCCAGTACGAGACCATTAATCTATTCTCTTTTTCTCCTTTCTTGCTTTTCTTCTTTCTCTACAATAGAAGTGGAACAAAAAGGTAATTAAATGCCTTTTTCACATTTTTTTTAATATAGAGATAGATATATCTATACCCATTGTAAGCCGTTGTGGGATAAAATATTTAACAGTTTTAATGCTTTAGCTGAAGTTAATTCATCATTAATTCTCTCGCCATTTTAACCTGTGGGTTAAAGTTTGGTTATTCTGCTGTTCAGTTATACTAACGTCACTTTCCCCCCCATCTTTTTTTTGTCTTTTTGTTTGCTGAAAAGGCTTACGGGCGCCATCCTTCTTTCAACAGGATTATTTTTAAAAAAATGAAAATATGTTTCTCCCTTCTCTTGTTCAATGTATGGAAAAGCATGAAGTAATTTACAAGAGTATGCACACATACACACATAGAATCATAGAGTTGGAAGGGACCACCAGGGTCATCTAGTCCAACCCCCTGCACAATGCAGGAAATTCACACCCCCATACTTCATGCCCAGAAGATGGCCAAGGTGCCCTCCCTCTCATGATCTGCCTAAGGTCATAGAATCAGCATTGCTGACAGATGGCCATCTAGCCTTTTCTTAAAAACCTCCAGGGAAGGAGAGCTCACCACCTCCCAAGGAAGCCTGTTCCACTGAGGAATCGCTCAAACTGTTAGCAAATTCTTCCTAATGTCTAGACGGAAATGTCTATGCAGTAGCAGTTTCCAAGCTCAAATCAGGAAGTATTTGAATCCCAGCCCCTTGAAATGCTGCTTCGTAATTGGCTGTGGTGAGAGAAAAGTTCCCTCCCCCCCCCAAACCCAATTGCCACATTAAAAAGCATTTTAAGAACATAAAACAAAAAATGAAGCAATCTCCGTCAGCATGTCGCTGTGGGGCGGCCTGTCATTTATTTCCTACGCACAACGAACAGTTAAGGAACTTTCCGTTTGCCTCTGTGCAAACGGGAATCTCTTCCCGTGGGCGGCATCACAGAGAGGAGGCCGTAGGGCACCTTTAGCTTTCAAACCGCCCGCTGGAAATTTGACACACACCCCATTTCTTTGTGCTATCTCTGCCGCTGAAAATCACAAGGATCACAACTTGCTCGGAGCAGGCTCTTACTGGAATCGCCGCCCGGGAATAGAATAATTAGATGCAACACAGACACGCTTGCATTTACGCAGATGCAGAGGATGAATTATGATGTGGCTGCAATGGCCCTGATCCAACAGTCATAGAATCGTAGAGTTGGAAGGGGCCATACAGGCCATCAAGTCCAACCCCCTGCACAATGCAGGATCAGCCTAGAGCATCCCTGACAAGTGTTTGTCCAGCCTCTGCTTAAAGGCCATCAGTGAGGGGGAGCTTACCACCTCCCTAGGAAGCTGATTCCACTGTCGAAAAACTCTTACTGTAAAAAAAAAAATCCTAATATCCAGCCGGTACCTTTGTGCCCTCAATTTAAACCCATTATTGTGAGTCCTGTCCTCTGCTGCCAACAGAAACAGCTCCCTGCCCTCCTCTAAGTGACAGCCCTTCAAGTACTTAAAGAGAGCAATTGTGTCCCCCCTCAACTTCCCTTTCTCCACACTAAACATTCCCAACTCCCTAAACATTCCCCCCTCAACCTCCTCTTCTCCAGACTAAACATTCCCAAGTCCCTCCGCCTTTCCTCGTAGGGCTTGGTCTCCAGGCCCCTGATTATCCTTGTCGCTCTCCTCTGCAACCACTTGATTCTGTGCATCAGGGCAGCCGAGGAAGCTAGAATCTCATAGGTCACACTTTTGGCAAAGGAGCGGGAGCAAAGCAAGACCAAATTGGGAGTCGCCAACGTTTTCCCACCTCAGAGCTGCTCTCTGCGATCTCGTCAGATCTCAGAAGCAAAGCAGGGTCGGCCCTGGTTAGTACTTGGATCGGAGACCACCAAGAAATACCAGGGTTGCTATGCAGAGGAAGGCAATGGCAAGCCACCTCTGTTAGGGTGCTTTCACCCATGCCGAATAATCCACTTTCAATCCACTTTCAATGCACTTGGATTTTACTGTGCGAAAATGGCAAAATCCCACTTGCAAACGATCGTTAAAGTGTATCGAAAGTGGGTTGAAAGTGCATTATTTGGCATGTGTGAAAGCGTCCTTAGTCTCTTGCCTTGAAAACCCTACTGGGTTGCCAGAGGTTGGCTATGACTTGACGTCACTTTAAACATACAATACTACCCTCACCTCCAAAATCTTCTGGCCCCTGTATTGATTATGTCCAGACCGAAATCAGCGTTTTGTGCTTTTGGATGTCCTCTTTTTAATTTTTTTTTTTTAATTTTCTTTGGCCACGTACATAATCAACACATCGGCATTCAAAAGCATTCCCCTCCCCCTCCCAATGTAAAAATAATGATGAAATCTGTACAGCGAATCATTTTAACCTTTGCAGGTACTACTGTTTGCCTAATGTTTGATTCCTTCTGTATTGCAGAGGAAATTGCTTGTAACTGCAGTCTGGAGTCTTCCGCGGAGCTTTCTGCCCCTTTCCTTTCCTTTCTCTTGCTTTTTTCCCCTTCCTCTCTCTGCATACGCATCCCCTTGGCCTTTCTTTACCAGCCTGGCTGCATGCTCTGCGTGTTTGTGTTGCCGTTTCCCCCAACCTCCTTGTTATTTAATCCGCTGAACACTGCGATAGGTTTGTTCCCCTCCTATTTGCTTTTAAAAAATGCCTTTTTAGTTGCTATGGGATTTTTCCCTGCTCTGCAATAGTATCTGTTAAGTATATAATTTCAAAGGTGGAACGGTTGCCGAGGGACGTTTAAAAAATAAGAACGGAGAATGATTTCTGTGCCTTCCCCCCACCATTCTCTTTGTAGTGTAAAGAGCCACTCGGATTCATTTTGCCATTTAGGGAGGTCGGGGGGGGGGCATTCTCTGGAGCATTATCCTTTGTTCTTGAGTTATGAAACTTTGAAGTGCTTGTCAGAGAGTCCCTGGAACGATGAGTAACCTGCTTTGTTTTTAACTCTTTCCCTCCCTTCAGTTTTTCTTTGCCCTGGACTACTAAAAGGAGTGTATCAGAGTGAACATTTATTTGAATCTGACCACCAGTCAGGATCCTGGTGTAAGGATCCTTTGCAGGCTTCTGACAAGATTTATTATATGCCATGGACCCCGTATAGAACAGACACCCTAACGGAGTACTCTTCCAAGGATGATTTCATTGCCGGGAGACCGACGACGACGTACAAGCTGCCCCACCGGGTAGACGGCACCGGTTTTGTGGTGTACGACGGAGCTTTGTTTTTCAACAAGGAAAGAACCCGGAACATTGTCAAGTTTGATCTCCGGACAAGGATAAAAAGCGGAGAAGCCATCATCGCCAACGCCAACTACCACGACACGTCCCCTTATAGGTGGGGCGGCAAGTCTGATATCGACCTGGCCGTGGACGAGAATGGCCTTTGGGTAATCTATGCAACGGAGCAAAACAATGGCAAAATAGTGATTAGCCAGCTGAACCCTTACACCTTGCGGATCGAAGGGACGTGGGATACCTCCTACGACAAGAGGTCGGCTTCCAATGCCTTCATGATCTGTGGCATTTTGTACGTGGTGAAATCCGTGTACGAAGACGACGACAACGAAGCAACGGGGAATAAAATAGACTACATATACAATACCGAACAAAGCAAGGAAAGTGTGGTGGACGTCCCCTTTCCAAACTCGTACCAGTACATCGCCGCTGTGGATTATAACCCAAGGGATAACCTTCTTTACGTGTGGAACAACTACCACGTGGTCAAGTACTCATTGGAGTTTGGGTCGATGGACAGCAGAACAGGTAAGACCCCGAGATGCGCTTGTGTTTGGATTTCTTCAGTCTTGTGTGCTGGATCGGCAGCCGAGGTGGGCTGCGGCTCAGTGGTTAGAGCACGGCCTGTGTGAGGCGTCAGATTTGATTCTCTGCTGGCATTTAGCTGGCATTTCCAGTCAAAGGGATCTCAGGCAGCAGGCCTATGAAAAATCTCAGCCTGAGACACTGGAGAGTTGCTGTCTGTCAGGATCTTGATTCTGGGTTAGAGAGAGAGGCCGTCGGTGTCACTCGTTCATGGTATCACGTCGTGGGAGCTAAACGGGGTTAGCCCTGGTTAGCATTTGGATGGGAGACCACCTAGGAAGTTTAGGATCCCTGTGCCAAGGCTGACAACAGCAAAATGTTCATCGCTTGCCTTGAAAACCCCAAGAGGTTTAGGACCCAAGGGATAACCTTCTTTATGTATGGCACAACCACCATGTGGTCAAATGTGGGTCCTGTGGGTCCTGTGGACAACAGAACAGGTAAGACCCTGAGATGCGCTTGTGCTTGGACTTCTGCGATCTTGCTTGCTGGATTGGCAGCCGAGGTGGGCTGCGGCCCAGTGGTTAGAGCATGACCTGTGTAAGGCCTCAGATTTCATCCCTGGCGTTTCCAGTTAAAGAGATCTCGGGCAGCGGACCTACGAAAAATCTCAGCTTGAGACCCTGGAGAGTTGCTATCCATCAGGCTCTTGATTCTGGGTTAGAGAGAGAGACCGTCGGTGTCACTCGATTATGGTATTGCTTTATCGTCTTTTAAAATTAGCGCTTGTGTCTTGTTCTGTATATCGGCCGAGCTTCGGTTGTGCTAAACTCAATATCCGATGGCACAGGGTCTTTACTGTCTGTAATGAACTATCTTCTCCTTGTTGCACTGGAAAATAAGGAGGGAACGAAATCTTTGGCACAGATGGGTGTGGCAAAGCTTCTGTGCCCCTTTGGTTAGAGTAAAAAGCCACCACAGGAAGGAGAACTTTAGAGCAGGGAAAAGAGTACATGCCCAGCCCAGCGTGGTACAGGCAGTGTGGTATAGCGGTTAGGAGCGGTGGACTCTGATCTGGAGAACCGGGTTTGATTCCCCCACTCCTCCACATGAGATGCGGAGGCTAATCTGGTGAACTGGATTTGATTCACCACTCCTACACATGAAGCCAGCTGGGTGACCTTGGGCCAGTCACAGTTCTTTCCCGAACTCTCTCAGCCCCGCCTACCTCACAGGGCGTCTGTTGTGGGGAGAGGAAAGGAAAGAGATTGTAAGCCGGTTTGAGACTCCTTAAAAGGTAGAGAAAGTTGGCATGTAAAAACCAACTCTTCTTCCTCTTCTTCTTCCTCCCCCCTTTTCTGCTGCGAATCCCCCAAATGCCAAGTTACTGCGCACCCCCTCTCCCCAGGTTCCAGAGACATGTGTACCCCTGCAAAAAACATATTTGGGGCTGGAAAGGAGTTTTGGGGTGGAGGGGCTCAAAAAACGAATGTCAACAGTGCAAGGCCCTTTGGAATCAAGTCAAGACTCTTCTGCAGCTTGATCTGGGAGAGATCCCATGACAAGAGGACATCTTCCAAAAGTGATCACGATCGGTGGTTAGCCATGTTTGTCTTTCTGCAGCGGTAGAAAAGAGCAAGAGTCTAGTAGCAACCGAAAGACTGACAAATTTTCTGGCAGGGTACGAGCTTTTGTGAGTCATAGCTCACTTCTTCAGATGGTTGGAGGGGTTTTGTATGTGGTGGAATCCGTTCCGTGCCACCATCCTACTGTCAAATATGTGGGGTTGGGTTTGAGAGGCTGGTGGCCAAATGCCCATATTCAAATCTGCAAAAAGAAGTAAAAGGTCCGCACCAGTAACAGGAAATAAAAATGAGACCAGGGCCAACGGTGCCTACAGAATTTATGCTCATAATGACTACAGCAATAACTACATATTCCCCTGAAGAAGCCCCTTGGGCGAAACGCGTAAAGAATTTCTATTCAGGGTAATAAAATATATTTTCACCTATTTTGCACCATTGGCCTTGGCGTTATTTTTATTTCGTGTTCAAATATATTTGAAAAGAAAGGGGACGGGGAGGAGAAAATATTTGGAAACAGAATATTTGGAATGCATAAGGATCTCTAGTAAGAAGTCAGCAATGTTAAAAGATGCTCTTGGTTGTATTGAAGCTGAAGTAGCATATGGAGCAGATTCAAGACTAATCCAGTGTGTGTGTAGTGTGTGTGAACAAGATCTTGGGGTACAGGTGGAACGAAAGTTAAATATGAGCAACCAGTGTGATGCAGCGACAAAAAAAGCGAATGCGATCCAGATCACAAGATGTCATAGTTCCGCTGTACACTGCCTTGGTCAGGCCACACCAGGAGTATTGTGTGTGGTTCTGGAGGGCTCACTTCAAAAAGGATGTGGACAGAATGGAGCGGGTGCAGAGGAGAGCGACGAGGATGATCAGGGGCCTGGAGACCAAGCCTTACGAGGAAAGGCTGAGGGAGTTGGGAATGTTCAGTCTGGAGAAGAGGAGGTTGAGAGGGGACATGATTTCTCTCTTACAGTATTTGAAGGGCTGACACTCAGAGGAGGGCAGGGAGCTGTTCCTGTTGGCAGCAGAGGACAGGACTCGCAATAATGGGTTTCAATCGCGGGAGGAAAGGTATTAGGGGAAAGTTTTTTACAGTAAGAGTTGTTCGACAGTGGAATCAGCTACCCAGGGAGGTGGTGAACTCCCCCTCACTGGAAGTCTTTAAGCAGAGGCTGGACAAGCCCTTGTCAGGGATGCTGTAGGGGGTTGGACTAGATGGCCTCTACGGACCCTTCCAACTCTATGATTCTATGAGTTCTAAATCTGATTTATGATTTTTTTTAAAAAACTCTGTGGTTTCCGTTGTTTTTTATTATTACGTAAAATCCTTGCCAGGTTTTATGAGGTTATCCTTCAGATTTGCTACAGGGTTGCAGGAGGGGATTCATTTAAGATTCTGTTTAGATGCAGATGCAAAACAGGACAGCGCTTCTCCACCTTTAAAGGTCATCTAGAAGAGGGAATTTCTGCCAGAGGAGCTTTGTCTTAAATCCCTGGATGACAAGATATCCCTGCCAAAACCTTTTTTTTTTTGCACAAAGGTAGAGAAACAGCTCGCTACACAGAGGAAGGCAACGGCAAACCACCTCTGTTAGTCTCGCCTTGAAAACCCTACTGGGTCGCCACAAGCCAACTGCGACTCAACGGCAGTTTACATCGGGGGTGGGGAACCTTTTTTCCTCCAAGGGCCATTTGGATATTTATAACATCATTTGCGGCGCCATGCAAAATTATCAACTTTAAAATTAGCCGACCAAGCCCCAAGCAGGCAGCTGCCCCAAATGACCCTCCCCCCCGCATGCGGGCAAGCAGGCAGGCATCCAGCTGGTGGCACACTCGCCCACCTAGTGGCACAGGATGGTTTGTTGCACCAGCCAGGCGTAGCCATCTTGCCGCACGCCGGAGTTACTTCTGCTCTGCATGGTTGGGGCTGGATTGTACAGCTGGCTTCTGCTACCTCTGCCTGCAGGGATGAAATGAAGACACACTGGCTAAGAACTCCCCGCCCGCGCGCATTTTGGCCCTGCCCCCTTTAACTGCTCCATTGACGCCACTTCCTCCCCCAGCCTTCTTGTAGTACAGAGGGAATACGTTTCTCCATGGCCTGGGTGAGAAAGGGTTACACAGTTTCTTGGGCGGTCCTAGCAGCTCCATAGCTAACGACTCTTCTGCAAGGGGGGAAGAAGGTTCCTTTTCTCGGCCGAACTCACATCTGCCTTGAATAGAGGCTATTCCTGTCCGCGGGAGGAGGCGGATCGCCAGCCTTAGATCCTTCTGAGCTAGAGATCTGCCAGGACCCACAAACGGCCATGATTTCGCATGCCTTAAATGGCCCCCGGGCCTGACGTTCCCCACCCCTGCTTTACATGCACACACAGAGAAACAGCTCCGCTGCTTCTTCATGTAGCCGGCTGCGCGTACTGTACATGCATTCATGATTGGTGGATTCCTCCTTTACGTGCCAACGTTTATCTCAGTCATTTGGGGTTGGGGGAGTAAAAAAAAAAAATCTCTTTTTCTGCCAGCAAAGAGCACACCTTAGTCAGTCACAGAGAAGGACGTTGCACTCATTGCAGGAAGCAGCTAGTGATAAAAGGTGCCTTTAACCAGGGCTAGGAGCAGAAGGAAGGTCTGCCACCCGTTCATAAGTTTTACGGCTTATTCATATTGCAAGAACTGTGATCATAACAAGTAGAAAAACCACCTGTGGCTAGGGTTGCCAACCTCGAGGTGGTGTGCAAAAAACAAGTGAGCCTGCTGCCACAGTAGGTAAAAACCAAATAACAGCAGTAACAACCAGTACTACGTACATGCAAAAGGTGAGCGTTGTTCAGGTGGAAATGTACATAAAGCACATACAATATACGTGACAAATGCAAGTTTATTTGTGTCCGAGCACAAAAGCCACTCAGCACGTCGGGACTCGGGACAAGGCTTGTTAAGAAGATCGGCTTTCACAAGTTGTATTTGGTCTCTACTCTTGGACTTTATTGCATAGGGTCCCAGATTTTTGTATTTGTCACGTATATTGTATGTGTTTTATGTACATTTCCACCTGAACAACGCTCACCTTTTGCACATACGTAGTATTGGTTGTTAACTGCTGTTATTTGGTTTTAACCTCCAGGAGGTGGCAGGAGATCTCCTGCTATTACAACTGATCTCCAGCCGACAGAGATCAGTTCCCCAGGAGAAAATGGCCTCTTTGGCAATTGGGCTCTATGGCATTGAAGTCCCTCCCCAAACTCCGCCCTCCTCAGGCTCCGCCCCCAAAACCTCCCGCCGGTGGCGAAGAGGGACCTGGCAACCCTATGGATGGCATTTATTCATATGGTTTTAATTATTTCCCACAAGAAACTGAGCCTCAGAAACTGACAAGAGACTGTCAGTTTCGCATGGTCGGCGAATCCCCAATGATACATCCACCATTTTGAATAGATTAATTGGCGTACTGTCGGTCCTTCCTCATCACCCTCCGGGAAAACCAATGTGGAGTAGTGCTTGAGAGTATTGGACTAGTATCTGGGAGACCCAGGTTCAAATCCTACTTGTTTCATGGAAGCTCTCTGGGTGACCTTGGGCCGGCCACACTCTTTCCGCCTAACCTACCTCACAAAGAGAACGGCGTAAGCCACCACGGGTCCCCATGGGTACAAAGACAGGGTATAAATTAAATTAAGTTGATATGTTGAATGCAGGGCTTGATGTTGAGACGTTATGCAAAGCGAAGCCATGCTCCGCATGCAGAAAGTCACAGATTTGTTCCCCCCACGTCTTCAGTTAAAAGGATGAGGTAGGAGATGTGAAAGACCTCTACCTGAGACCCTGGAGAGCTGCTGCCAGTCTGAGTAGACAATACTGACTTTGATGGACCAAGGGTGTGATTCAGTATAAGGCAGTTTCATGTGTTCAAAGTGAACATTTACTTAAAAAAAAAAAAACAGAGACATTTGGAAAGTGCCTCTAAAAACTGTGAATAGGGATTAGTTTAAACGTTGACGTTCATTTCTTTTTTCCCCCTTTTTTTATAATTATTTTATTTTTATAATTAAGGGGATACAGAAAGGAAGGTACAGGGAAGGGTAAAGACCGTATAGAACACAAAAACAATGTAGCATTTCAATAAAACAATAGACTTAATCAAATACAGTGCCGCATAACAAGCATGAATATTAATCAAGTAAAATAGAATATATCTAAATGTATAGTTATAATTGTAAAAATATAAACATCAATCAGATTGTCTAACTATTGCATAATAAAAATATGTTTTACCGTTCGAAAGCCCAAAAGTTACGTCACAAATGATTGGGACAAAATAAATGAAACATTACCTGTTGCTTATTCTAATACTATTCGGTATAATTGACGTTCATTTCTGAATTGGTAGAACCATGTGGAGAAGCGTGTTGGGAGCACAGAGGGGAGCCATAAAGATTCTAGAAAAGTGGTAATGAAAACGGGTTTTTGATTCTCCCTGGCCCAGCGGGGTGTATTGGTTAAGAGCGGCAGACTTTAATCGGGAGAACCGGGCTTGATTCCCCACTCCTCCACGTGAAGCCTGCTGGGTGACCTTGGGCTAGTCACAGCTCTCTCCGAACTCTTTCAGCCCCACCTACCTCACAAGGTGCCTGTTGTAGGTAGGGGAAGGCGATTGTAAGCTGCTTTGAGACTCCTTTAAGGTAGAGAAAAGTGGGGTATAAAAACCAACTCTTCTTCTTTCTCTCCCTGTGTTGCCACACACTTATATAGTCATGCGCTTTTCAGAACGGAGGGAAATGAAGATGCCTCCAAATGTGTGACTCTATTTCTTCTGAGAAAGATGGGAAACGTTGGGGCCGTGAATGCTCATAAATAACCCAGTAGCACCGCTGCAGTATTCAAGTTTGTTTATTTTCCTTGTTTGAGAGAGTTACATCCTTCCTTTCTATCGGAGTGCTCCGGGTGGCCAATAAAATTGCCACAACGCAAAAAAACCATTACAGCAATTGATTCAGCGCCAAAAAATAAGAATGAGCTCAGTGAACCTCTACAGTGCTGACCTAAACAGAGGTCTTTAAGCATGGGAGTTTGACCTGAGGGTCGTTGCTCGCTGGACCCACGTTTTCCTGTTGGGAGCCTATGCACCAGCAGACTCCAAGCTCAAATCAGGATGTATTTGAATCCCCGCCCCTTGAAATGCTGCTTCATAATTGGCTGTAGTGAAAGGAAAGCCCCCCCAAAAAACCCAATTGCCGCATAAAAAAGCATGTTAAGAGCATTTGAAGAACAAAAACAAAAATGGAGCGATTTGAAAGGAGGGGGGGGGAGAAACCCAAACCTCATTTTAAAAACCCTTCTGCTCAGAAAGAACTCCGAGGAAGCGGGAAGTATTTGAATCCCCGCCCCTTGACTTGCTGCTTTGTAATTGGCTGTCTGCTTGCTGTGAGAGAAACCAAACCTATGTGTCCTGCGTTTTGCCTTATGCATGGGGATTTCAAGGGGGCTGAGCTCAGGGGAGAGGGAAGAATCAGGTTAATAGAGGGACAGGAAGTCCCGGGATTTGTGAGGGCTGGCGGCGAGGTCGTCTCTAATGGAGGGGAAACTTTTTTTTAATTTTTTTTATTTATTTTTATAGAATACAGAAAAGAAGAAGGGGAAAGAAGGGGGAGAAAGAGGGGACATACATATCATATAATTCCATTCATTGTCCATGCCCGATACGACCTGCTTCCCTCATCTTGCCCCCGACTATAATCTTTAACATAGATAGATATTAATGAACTTAGTCACAAATAATTTCATTCCATTTCTATGCCTCAACATTCATCTTGTCTTACTCGGAAATTAACTTGTAATTATGAGCTATTATATGTTTAAACTTCTGCTAACATCCGTTCTCTATAACCGGACCCTTCAGGAAAAAAACATACCTAATCAAATCAGTCTCTAATGGAGGGAAAACTCCTGCATAACTCCCAGGAACAACCAAGACAGACAGGAAGCGAACGTCAGTGAAAGTACCCATGCATAAATGACCAGAGTTGCACAAGTTGAAACCTATTGACCTCGGTGGCGTTAAAAGCCCATGACTACTTAGGATGGCGCTGGCGGTGTTCTAGAAGTTGCCTTTTCCTTGGTGGCTGTCAGCTGGCAATCTTCCATCGCAAGGGGAAATTGGAAGCCTGGCCTTCTTAGCCCCTCCATTGGCCGGTGACATCCGGTGTGCTTTTTACCTGTGGTGTTCGAGGGTGTTTCTGTCTTTGAAAGGTTTTGTTTCCAGACCAGCGTGGAGAACCCTCACAACATCCTTACGATATACTAATTGAGTGCATCTGTATCTCACATCAATCAGGCAGCATGGTGATGGATAAGAACTTTAAACGCATAGGGCACCTCGTTAAAATGTGATTTTTCAGATCATAGATCGGAGCCCTTTCCTTTGAGAGCTGAGTAATCTGAGGGCTCAGAAGGGAATTCCTGTCCTCCTCCTAGAATCATAGAGTTGGAAGGGACCACCAGGGTCATTTAGTCCAACCCGCTGCACAATGCAGGAAATTCACAACTACCTCCCCCACATACCTCCAGTGACCCCTACTCCATGCCCAGAAGATGGCCAAGATGCCCTCCCTCTCATGAACTGCCTACGGTCATAGAATCAGCATTGCTGACAGATGGCCATCTAGCCTCTGCTTAAAAACCTCCAGGGAAGGAGAGCTTACCACCTCCCAAGGAAGCCTGTTCCACTGAGGAACCGCTCTGTTAGAAAATTCTTCCTAATGCCTAGATGCAAACTCTTCTGATTTAATTTTAACCCGTTGGTTCAACGGCCTTCTGGGGCAACAGAAAACAACTCGGCACCGTCCTCTATATGACAGCCCTTCAAGTACTTGAAGATGGTCATCATATCCACTCTCAGCCTTCCTTGTCTTTTCGGCTTCCGTGCCTAGCATTTCTGTCGGAGGAATGCATCGCGAAGGTTGCTGCAGACTGTTCAGTCATGGTTGTGTACAGGATATGAATTGCTGCGTCTTCAAGAGCTCCTCCTCAGGTAAAACCCATTTGCTGTCTCTGAAGTTTAATTTAAGCCACATTTCAGAAATTGAATGGCTGCTGGAAATTGAAATGTTGCCAGCCTTCTTGTTCTGAGAAAAGGCCCGTTCTTACCTACGCTCTGATGATTCCTATTTTCTGGTGCTTACCCTCTCCCTGGTAAATTACTATCCTTGTTTTTGAACCCCTTGGGCAGATTTGAAGGATGTGTTATTCATTCCCTCCCCCTTAGCATGGGTTCCTAGACTTATATTTGTTTATTCAGGTTTCAGCCCCATCGTCTCAGGTTATTACAAGTTAAGCACCAACAGCGAGTACATTGAGTGAGTCGATCCCAACATCTGCATGAACATTTCGGCATCATGTAGAACACAGCCAGATGTTGCCCACACTTGGGTCTTTTTGAATGCTGACTATGTATTATAGGGTTGCCATGCTGTGTTTGTAGATCTTTAAACACCCTCTTGGCTTTGGAGTACACATAGGAGTGGCTTTCGGAGAGTCAGAGAACGCTCCTGGTGGCAGGTGGGAAAGAGTGGTGCATGAGAATCCATTGAATGGCGCGTGAGAATCCACGATAGAGGTCTATAAAATTATGCATGGTTTGGAGAGAGTGGACAGGGAGAAGCTTTTCTCCCTCTCTCATAATACTAGAATACGGGGTCATCTGCTGAAGCTGGAGGGTGAGAGATTCAGAACAGATAAAAGGAAGTATTTCTTCACACAATGCATAGTTAAATGGTGGGACTCCCTGCCCCAGGATGTGGTGATGGCTGCCAACTTGGAAGGCTTTAAGAGGGAATGGACATGTTCATGGACGAGAGGGCTATCCATGGCTACTAGTCAAAATGGATACTAGTCATGATGCACACCTATTCTCTCCGGTATCAGAGGAGCATGCCGAATATATAAGGTGCTGTGGAACACAGGCAGGATCATGCTGCTGTCGTCTTGTTTGGGGGCTTCCTGGAGGCACCTGGTTGGCCACTGTGTGAACAGACTGCTGGACCTGATGGGCCTTGGTCTGATCCAACAGGGCTTTTCTTATGTTCTTATTGCATCTGAAGACGGGCTCTCTGACTCACAAAAGCTCATACTGGAATCGATGCTGATCAATCACGATGGGTAGCCGTGTTAGTTGGTCACTAGCAGTAGACAACAGCAAGAGTCCAGAAAGACCTTAAAGACTAACAAAATTTCTGGCAGGGTAAGAGCTTTTGTGAGCCCCTGCTCACTTCTTCAGATACAGCTAGAATGTGAGTCCATCTATCCTTAAGTAGAGGTGAGTAAATTAGTCACACAATGGCAATGTAAATGTCAAAAGCAAGCAAACGACATTAGCAGCGTGATTGGATTAGGCGTAATGTGCAGAGGGGTTGTAGGTGTGGAGAAGTCAGCATTGGTAATGAGACAGGAATCCCAGATCTCTGTTAAATCCCTGGCAATGCATAGTTTTGAGCTTCATTATTAGTTGTAAATCAGCAGTCTCTCTTTCTAATCTCCCTTTGAAATCCCTTTGAAAGAGAACTGCTTCTCTTAAATCGGCAGCTGAATGTCCTGGAAGGTTAAAATGTTCCCCCACTGGTTTCTGAATGTTGTCGTTTCTGATGTTGGGGAGGGGCCATGACTCAGTGGTAGAGCCTCTGCTTGGCACGCAGAAGGTCCCAGGTTCAATCCCTGGCATCTCCAGTTAAAGGGACTCGGTAGGTAGGTGATGTGAAGGACCCCTGCTTGAGACCCTGGAGAGCAGCTGCCGGTCAGAGTAGACCATACTGACTTGATGGACCAAAGGTCTGATTCAGTATAAGTAGGGTTGCCAGGTCCCTCTTTGCCACCGGCGGGAGGTTTTTGGGGTGGAGCCTGAGGAGGGAGGAGTTTGGGGAGGGGAGGGACTTCAATGCCATAGATTCCAATGACCAAAGTGGCTATTTTCTCCAAGTGAACTGACCTCTATCGGCTGGAGATCAGTTGTAATAGCAGGAGATCTCCAGCTACTACCTGGAGGTTGGCAACCCTAAGTATAAGGCAGCTTCATGTGTTCATGTGATGTCAGACTTATGTCCATTCAGTCTTGGTCGCAGGGAATGGCCTGTTTGTCCAACGTTGAGGGTGGAAGGGCATTTGCTGGCACGTGATGGCACAAATTGATGCTGTGAGTCTTTCGGGAGCCATTGGTCCCTGTTTTGATCCGCAGAATACTGGAGGGCGTTTTCACGGGCTTTTCTGCCGCTCGTTTTTATCGGCGCTTCTCCGCCTCGCCCTCTCTCTCTCTCTCTCTCTTTTAAAGCCCTCACTGCTGCCTCCATATTTTTCTCTGCCAGCTCCTCTTCTCTGCATGCTGACAGCTCCTGGCTCGCGTAATTTATCGAGGGACAATTTACAGGGGGTGCGGGCGATTCAGAGAAGGGCTATTGCTCCAGTGTATATCAAGAAGCAATTGTAGGCACGCGTTATTTATTAATATCTTCCTTTGAATGTTTGTGCCTCATTAATTGGGGTTAGTCGTGCCATAAATTACCCCACTCTGATTTTTTGGGGGGGTATGTGTGCTCTTTAGCCAGGAGGAACACGGGGGGAAAGCTGTTTCAGTGAAGAAGAATTAAAATCAAGAGGGTACTTTTCTGAAGTGAAATGTGTCTCACACTCTCTGCGTTGCTACAGGCAACGGCGGCTTTCTCTTTTATTGTGGTTTTCCCCTTAAAAAGACAATTATTGCTGTTGGGTCCGATTTGCCAAATTGGAAGGGGAGAGAATTTTGCTACGACACCCCCCCCCATTTACAAGAACTGCATGCAATGTTTTTCTGCATAGCACACGGCAGAGGTCTCCAGTGTTAGTGCCCATGGGAGCTCGCCGACACCTTTCCTGGTACTCAGCATGTGTTATTAGGAAATGTAGGGTTGCCAACCTCCAGGTACTAGCTGGAGATCTCCTGCGATTACAACTGACCTCCAGCCGACAGAGTTGAGTTCCCCTGGAGGGTATCCTTTTGGGGAACCTCTGAAATGGACTGAATATACTAGCCTGGTTAGGCAGAAGGATCAGTCTTCTACCCATGGGGAGTTTAAACTTGTGCTTATAAAATGAAAAAAGAAATACATACCAAGTGAAATGATTAAGGTTGAGGAACTGATGAAGAACGAAACGGCCGTCTTCCTCACCTGTCTGACTTCTGATGAATATGTTGTTGCTAAAGAAGAAGGAAAGAAAAAAATATTGTTAGAATCATTATATACATGGCAAAGAGCAGCCTGGCAACCCTAAGGCAGTGGACGGGGCCAGGTAGGACTTTGCCCAGCAATTCTTCTGGTTGACCATTGGAGGTTTGATTGGCTGTGCGGATTTGTTTAAATGTCGGTTTGACAGCAGATGCCGCCGCAGGACCCGGATCTACGCTGGGTTACTGAAGTTAAGCTGTGGCAATCATTGTGTGGCTGGCTCTGCCTCCTTCGGCAGCAAGGTTGCCAGGTCCCTTTTTGCAACCGGCGGGAGGTTTTTGGGGCATAGCCTGAGGAGGGCGGGGTTTGGGAGAGGAGGGACTTCAGTGCCATAGAGTCCAATGGTTGCCATAAGTCAGCTACGATTGATGGCACTTTCCACCACCACAGCATACATATAGCCATTGTGGGGTAGTGGTTATAGGTCTGCTAGGTCCCCCTTCGCCACTGGAGGGAGGTTTTTGGGGTGGAGCCTGAAAAGGGCAGGGTTTGGGGAGGGGTGGGACTTCAAGGCCATAGAGTTCAATTGCCAAAGCAGCCATTTTTCTCCAGGTGATCTGATCTCTATCGGCTGGAGATCAGTTGAATTAGCAGGGGATCTGCTACTACCTGGCAGTTGGCAACCCTAGCTGGAGATCAGTCGTAATAGCAGGAGACCTCCAGCTAGTACCTGGAGGTTGGCAACCCTAGGCGGAATGTAGGGGGCGAGGCGGTCTCGCGGGCAAGACGGCTCATGGCCATGAAGGGCTTTACATGCAATAGCTGATACCTTAAATGGAGCCTGGTAACTGATGAGGCTAGGTAGGGTCAGAAACAATGTGAATGATTGGGTCTCAAGGACACACTTAAAGGAGGGGAAGCGATTCTGGGCTGACAGATAAAAGGAAGACTTTTCGGGAAGGAGGGGAAACACATCTGACAAGACACTGCCGAGGCTCTTTTCATGTCTTTTGCTCGTGACACAGCTCTTACTTTGAAAAGAGCTGATTTGCTTTGCCTCAGGGTGTACAGAAATGTAAAGAATCCTCTTCACTGACCCACATGGATGCATTCATATCTAGGACAAGGGACACACGGTCGGAGAACGCGGAGCCTGGGAATGCGTGGCCCTTGCTCTGCCCTGCCTCACACAAAGATCTAGATCATAGAATGGGAAGGGACCACCAGGGTCATCTAGTCCAACCCCCATGTGTGCATAGTCCACGCATGTTGGCATGGCTAGAGAGACTGGGAAGAAGAAGAAGAAGAAGAAGAAGAAGAAGAAGAAGAAGAAGAAGAAGAAGAAGAAGAAGAAGAGGAGGAGGAGGAGGAGGAGGAGGAGGAGGAGTTGGTTTTTATATGCCGACTTTCTCTACCACTAAAGGAAGAATCAAACTGGCTTACAATCACCTTCCCTTCCCCTCCGCACAACAGACACCCTGTGAGGTATGTGGGGCTGAGAGAGCGTGACTAGCCCAAGGTCACCCAGCTGGCTTTGTGTGTAGCAGCGGGGAAACAAATCCAGTTCACCAGATCAGCCTCCGCCGCTCATGGGGAGGAGTGGGGGGATCAAACACGGTTCTCTAGATCAGAGTCCACCGCTCCAAACCACCACTCTTAACCACTACACCGCTCTTAACCACTACACCAAGCAATTCAACCAGATAGCAAGGGCCTCCAATAAGCAATGCAGTAGGACTTGGGCTGCAGAACTGGAAAAAGTATGCAAACAAAAACCAATCTGAGGCATGGCGTATCACAACGATGAAAGGACATTACAAAGGTAGAAGACATTGAAGTAAAAAAAGGGAGGCAAGAAACAGTACAATAAACTACAATACTGTCCCTTATAGAAACAACCTCCATATGCTACCATTCTAATCCCTTTGTAAAAAGGCCTTTCTGGACATTTCTATTTTGCCCATTCTGCGAAACGAAAGCAGCAAGGCGTTCTCACTGACCACCTCAGGGAAAGGATAAAGCCACAGGTTGTCAATGTTAAAAAACAACATCAACGAATAAGCTGTACAATATATTTTCCTACTGTATAGGAACGTTGCAACAATGACGGAGTTAATCTGTTCAAAAAATTCAAATCACACCTTTACCTGGCATTAAAAAAAGTACATAATGAGGTTAAAAGGGGATTTATAAACTTTTGATGAAGATCTTCCTTACAACATTAAAAGTTAAAACTTTTATATAAATCCCGGGAAGCTAGCAACCCCTGCAGTAACCTGGGGATAAATATCACTTAAAAGAAATCGAACTAGCTCCTCATCAGTGCCACCAGGGCAATCTGTCAGTAGGGGTTCGATGACCTGTTCCTGTAAAAGTGAGCCATGCTTGCAATGTAGTAGTACATGGGCCACGGTTTCAACCTGTCCGGAGGCACAAGAACACAGCCTTTTCTCATAGGGGACTCTGGCATATCTGCTCGTGGTCCAGGCCATGGGGAGAAAATTTAGACGAGCTTGCATAAAGAGACGTCTCGAGAAGGGGGAGGTCAGAGTGCAAAAGTAGCTGGGTATCGAGCCCGGGGCCGGATAGATACCAAGAGCAAAGGGGAACAAGAATATTAGTAGCTCTAGCAAGAAGCGTTTGTTTTTCAATATCAGTAATCCTTAGGTCTAGACTTCTAAAGTCTTGTGCCTCATTTAGGGGGAGCAGCGCCTCGAAAGATACCCCCATGGAGAGTTAATCTGTTTTGCATGATAAAAGGGCCTTCCGCGCGTCTTGGTCTCCAGGAATAAAATTGCAAATCGTTTGGCCTTTTGCCATGCCCAGTCCGCTGCGCATTTTGCAGATGAAACAGCTTGCTTTGGATCTGACGTCCATGTTAACTGCAGAGGCCTTGAATGTTCAGGAATCTCCAGGGATTTCCCAAGCTGTGGTTGGCCCCACTATCGTGGGCTCTCGCATGTGCATCTCTGGTCCATGTCCAGAGAAGGGCAACAAAGATGGTGAGGGGTCTGGAGACCAAGTCCTATGAGGAAAGGTTGAAGGAGCTGGGTATGTTTAGCCTGAAAAGGAGAAGGCTGAGAGGGGATATGAGAACCATGTTCAAGTACTTGAAGGGCTGTCCTATGGAGGAGGGTGCCGAGTTGTTTCCTGTTGCCCCAGAAGGTCGGACCAGAACCAACGGGTTAAAATTAAATCAGAAGAGTTTCCTTCTAGACATTAGGAAGAAACTGTGTAACCCTTTCCCACCTGGGCCATGGAGAAATGTATTGGTCAGCTAATTTTTAAGTTGATAATTTTTTAAGGCCCGCAAATTATGTTATAAATATCCAAATGGCCCTTGGTGGAAAGAAGGTTCCCCACCCCCTGGTTTAAACCATGTCCAACAGCGTCCCACGACATCGCTCTCAACCAAACGGCATGACCCGCTGTCACCGAGCACCCTGAGGTGGTGTTCACCCTGCCTTCGACTTCTTTTCCCCTGCTCTGTTGTTTTTGCCAGTTGTCTACTGAAAGATTGATTCTGTGTTGGTTCTTTCAGTCTAGTGTAGCTGCTAAGACAGTTATAAATGGTTCAGACAAGTTACTTCTGCTTCGAGGCCTTACCTGTGTAGTCAACGGTAGAGGAATTACGAGCCCTGATGTATGACTCACTCCCTAAACAAGCCAAGACCTGACACTATAAGGGAACAGAGAAAGGGAAAGAAAAAGAAAAGTTGGTTTTTGTATGCTGACTTTCTCGACCACTAGGGTTGCCAACTGCCAGGTAGTAGCAGGAGATCTCCTGCTAATTCAACTGATCTCCAGACAATAGAGATCAGATCACCTGGAGAAAAAAGGCCGCTTTGGCAATTGGACTCTATGGCATTGAAGCCCCCTCCCCAAACCCCGCCCTCTTCAGGCGCCGCCCCCAAAATCTCCCGCCGGTTGAGAAGAGGGACCTGGCAACCCTACCCCAACAGACACTCTGTGAGGTAAGTGGGGCTGAGAGAGCTCTAAGACAGCTGTGACTAGCCCAAAGTCACACAGCTGGCTTCATGTGTAGGAGTGGAAAAACCAACCACGGATCTAATTGGAAAGCTTCTAAAATTAGCCCAGCAACAAGGATTGCTCCCCCTTCCCTTCTGCCAACGTTCCTTCCCTCCTTCCTCCTCCTCCTCCTCCATCGTCGTCATCGTCTTCTTCTTCTTCTTCTTCCACTGCACCTTCTGATGGTGGCTCACACAAAACAATCCAGCCTGCCATCTTTATGACTGAGACTGAACGACAGCACTCCCAGGCCTTGCCCCTTTGAGGGTTGTTCATGTCACGCCCGACGGTCTACGGAGTGAGATGCTCCAACACTAGCTCTAATTCATGGACAGCCTTCCGCCGGCATGATAAAAACGCTGCGTCGTATTAAACGACTTCCTTCTTGCTCCCGAACAACTCCATTGTGACAACACCTTGCATTTTAAAAGCGCCTCTTAAATTATCTTTGCGTAAGAGGAATGATGGTTGGAGGCCTGGCTCTTTGATGAAGATAAATATGCCGGCTGCAGGCATGAATCAATATTACAGTGTCATGAAGTAATTTAATTTATTAATTGCAGATTTAAGAGTGGATTAAATGGGAGTTATCACCTATGAAAATGTACTCGGTATCGATGTTCTAGCTAGAATACTGGAGAGGAGGGTGTCTGATCCTGTCGAAGAGAAGAAGAAAAAGAAGAGTTGGTTTTTATATGCCAACTTTCTATACCACTTAAGGGAGACTCAAACCGGCTTACAATCACCTTCCCTTCCCCTTCCCGCAACAGACGCCTTGTGAGGTAGGTGGGGCTGAGAGAGCTGTGACTGGCCCAAGGTCACCCAGCTGACTTCATGTGGAGTAGTGGAGAAACTACAAAATCACAAAAAAATCACAAAGTCACACAAGGTTGGAAGAGACCACAAGGGCCATCGAGTCCAACCCCCAGCCATGCAGGATCCCACAATCAGAGCGCTCCCAACAGATGGTCATGCAACCTCTGCTTAAAGACCTCCAAAGACGGGGACTCCACCACCCTCCGAGGCAGCGCATTCCACCGTCAAACAGCCCTCACCGTCAGAAAGTTCTTCCTAATGTTTAGGTGGAATCGCTTTTCTCTTAGTTTAAATCCATTACTCCGTGTCCTAGTCTCTGGAGCATCAGAGAACAAGCTAGTTCCCTCATCAACATGACATCCCTTCAAATATTTAAACATGGCTATCATGTCTCCCCTCAACCTTCTCTTCTCCAAACTAAACAAACCCAACTCCCTAAGTCTCTCCTCATAGGGCATAGATTCCAGACCTTTGACCATTCTGGTCGCTCTCCTCTGGGCACGCTCCAACTTGTCAACATCCTTCTTAAACTGCGGTGCCCAAAACTGGACCCAGTATTCCAGGTGCGGTCTGACCAATGCAGAATACAGTGGTAGTATGACTTCCCTTGATCTAGACCAGGAGTCGGCAAGCTCATTAGTCAAAAGAGCCAAATATCAACAGTACAACGATTGAGATTTCTTTTGAGAGCCAAATTTCTTAAACTTTAACTATATAGGTAGGTACACTGTTTATTAACTTAATAAACTTTAATTAAAGTTTTAAGTCTTAATTAAACTATAGGTACACTGAATAAAACTTGATATCATACTTAATACTGATCTTATTTATTGATAAGAATTAAATTGTAAGTCCCTGCCATTTCCCCCTCCCCGACCGGAGTCCTCGTCTGGAGACCTGGTCTACCACCATAAAAGCCTATTGGTAGACCTGGCCTCCGGAGGCCCATAGAAGCCAATTGGTAGACCTGGCCTCTGAAGGGGGACTTTTTCCCCTCCTCGGAGTCCAGGTCTACCGCCAAGAAAGCCAGTGGGTAGACATGGCCTCCCAATGGGACTCAGCCGGAGGCCAGGTCTACCAAAGGAAGCCTGCCCCGCCCAACAGCTGATAGGCGGGGGGGCAGGAACCACCGAGCCGCCCGCCCAGCAATCACGCGGCTAGAGGGGAGGGGAGGCTTTAGCTCGGGAGCCGCAGTTTGCAGACCCCTGATCTAGACACAATACTCCTATTGATGCAGCCCAGAATTGCATGGGCCTTCTTAGCCACCATATCACAGTGTTGACTCATGTTCAGTTTGTGGTCCACTAAGACTCCCAGATCTCTTTAACATGTACTGATGTCAAGCCAACTATCTCCCATCTTGTACCTGTGCCTTATGTTATTTCTGCCTAGGTGAAATACCTTACACTTCTCCCTATTGAAATCCATTTTATTGCTTATGGCCCAGCTCTCCAGTCTATCAAGGTCATCCAGAACTCTGGCCCTGTCCTCTGGGGTATTAACTACCCTCCTATCTGGGTGTCACCTGCAAATTTGATTAGCATGTCCTCTATTCCATCATCCAAGTCATTTATAAAAATATTAAACCCAGTTCACCAGATTAGCCTCCGCCGCTCATGTGGAGAAGTGGGGAATCAAACCTGGTTTTCCAGATCAGACTCCACCGCTCCATACCTCCGCTCTTAACCACTACACCACGCTGGCAAGAAAGGTGCAAAACAAAAAGCCTTGGTAATGGAATCGAGGAGGCAGAGAAGGTTTAAGAGAGATGTTGCCGCCTACCATCTTTGCGGCATTGCAGATTGAATCCAGAGATACACGAAAAAGAATGAGAATGCACCGAGGCAGAGCGCGGGGTACATTTGTACATCCTTGCTGTGTTGGCCGACTGCCATGATAACACATGCTGAGGCAGATACCCGCTGCCGGGTATCAGAGAGGGTGAGCCGGGCATCCAAAGCGAAGCTGTTGCAGGCGCTTTGCTTTCATCTCTCAACTCAGTCAGTCCATTTATCATGGTTTCCCAAATTATTTATTTGTCAGGAGCATTCAGCCGAGACAGCCTGCTGCCTTCGTATTAGCAAATAAGGGCTTACCTGATCCGTGTTTCTTTTTTGATTCTGATTTGAGGACCAGAGCAGCACAGATCAAGAGTATTGGGTTCAGTTTTGGGCACCGCAATTTAAGAAGGATGTAGACAAGCTGGAATGTGTCCAGAGGACGGCAACAAAGATGGTGAGGGGTCTGGAGACCAAGTCCTATGAGGAAAGGCTGAAGGAGCTGGGTATGTTTAGCCTGAAGAGGAGAAGACCGAGAGGGGATATGAGAACCATCTTCATGTACTTGAAGGGCTGTCATATAGAGCAGGACTTCTTAAACTTTTTCCACTCACGACCCCTTCTCGCCCAAAAAACTTATACGCGACCCTGGGTATATAGGTGTATAAAATTGGTATACAAATCAAACATTTACTGATAATAAATAATAAACAAATTTATTTCAAAACAATTATTTGGTATACACATAATTTACTATTTACTGTTGCCAATTTTTTTGTGACCCCCCCCCCCACATTCAGTTACGTGATCCCATATGGGGTCGTGACCCACTGTTTAAGAAACTTTGATATAGAGCAGTGGTTTCCAAACTTTTCAGGCCTCCGCCCCCTTGGTTCCACAAACTCAACCCCAGCGCCCCCCTACCCTATCCAACAAAACAGTTGAAGGGTCCCACCTCTAGCACCCCCCTGCTGGCCCCTTGCCTCTTAGTGCCCCCCTAGGTGATCCCACCGCCCCCCAGGGGATGGTACTGCCCACTTTGGGAACCACTGCCAAGTTGTTTTCTGTTACCCCAGGTCGGACCAGAACCAATGAGATGAAATTTAAATCAAAAGTGTTTCCGTCTAGACATTAGGAAGAATTTTCTAGCAGTTGGAGCGGTTCCTCAGTGGAACAGGCTTCCTCGGGAGGTGGTAAGCTCTCCTTCCCTGGAGGTTTTTAAGCAGAGGCTAGATGGCCATCTGTTAGCAATGCTGATTCTATGACCTTAGGCAGTTCATGAGAGGGAGGGCATCTTGGCCATCTTCTGGGCATGGAGTAGGGGTCACTGGGGTGTGTGTGTGGGGGAGGCAGTTGTGAATTTCCTGCATTGTGCAGCGGGTTGGACTAGATAACCCTGGTGGTCCCTTCCAACTCTATGATTCTAAGATTCTTGTGTTAAGACACATTCCAGATCAAAATTGTTAAGACACAGTTTAGTTTAGTTTAGTTTAGTTTAGTTTAGTTTAGTTTGGTTTAGTTTAGTTTAGTAGTGAAACCGTGAACTGCAGTTTACTTCAATTGTGAAAAAAGGGAAGCCCTCGGGTTGGAATACGTATGGTTAAAACATGCATATTACTTTGCAGATGGAGCCCAGCATGGATTAGACTTTCATTTATATGTTCATGGTGGCTTTGACTTCCCCAGGCTAATTAGATATTTGGGTTTTTTAATGCTGTGGTCCCAATGCCCTTTTTAGATGCAGATTTACAATAGCATTCAGCATGATTTTGTTTTAATTTGCACCACAATGAGGTTTTCGGAAGAAAGGGCAAACATAAAGATTATTGTAGTTTATCAGACGGAGAATTGTCGTGCACCATTCAGATTCTACAGAGCGCTTACCCTGGCTCCTGTTGATATAAATTTTATTCATCGACTGCCAGCAGCCCCAGACAAAGACCCTTTGGTATCTCTCGTGCCCAAAGGCCAGGAACTCAGGAGATGCCAGCTGCCGCTTAAATTGATCGATAGGGTTGCCAACCTCCAGGTACTAGCTGGAGATCTCCCGCTATTACAACCGATCTCCAGCCAATATAGATCAGTTCCCCTGGAGAAATATGGCCCTTTTGGCAATTGGACTCTATGGCATTGAAGTCCCTCCCTTCCTAAAAACCCATCCTCCTCAGGCTCCGCCCCAAAATCTCCAGGTATTTTCCAACTCGGAACTGGCAACCCTATTGATCAAGGCCTTCCCCAGGGCATGACACCCCTATCCTCCGATTCCCAAACTCAAGTAGCTAGACCCCTTGTTCAGAGGCCCACTACACCTAGGGTTGCCAGGTTTCCCCTCTCCACCGGTGGGAGGGTTTTGGGCAGGGCGGCGATCCCACGTGCGGGGCGGTGTGGAATGCGTTTACAACACTTCCGGGTTTACCCCGGAAGCTCTGCGTCACGATGGGACGCTTTAGCACTCAAAGCCCTCAAACGCTATAGCTAAAGTGTCCCGTCACGATGTGCCGTGTCCCGTAGTAATGCGGTGCTTCCGGGGCAAACCCGGAAGTGACGTAATCACGTCGCATGTGGGTGCAATCGCCGCTCCCAGGAGCCCGGCGCATTGGTGAGCAGTTGCTCACCGATCCCAGCAATCTGGCCACCCTAACTCCGCCCCAAACAACAGCAGCCTACCACAGCATCTGTGGCATACCAAATAGGGTCGCCAACCTCCAGGTACTAGCTGGAGATCTCCTGCTATTGCAACAGATCTCCAGGAGACAGAGATCCCCTGGAGAAAATGGCCACTTTGGCAATTGAACCCCGCCCTCCTCAGGCTCCACCCCAAAAACCTCCCGCCGGTGGCGAAGATGGACCTGGCAACCCTAATACCAAATGAGTCAAGGATTCGCTTATAGCAGTAGTATTTATTCATTTGTTTAGTTACAAAACTTCCTGACCTAAATATGGAAAACTTAAAATGATATCACAAAAAAAGATAAAATTACAACGGTATGCATTGCCCTGGTAAAATCAATGACATACGCAATCTCTGTTAAAATATTAGTTGGATTCCTGCGCAGAATTTTTCTTAATAACTTCAAGAGCTCCAATCTTTCCCGCTGCAGTAGCAAATTGTGATATTCTAAAGGTTACATGCGAATCAGAGTCAGAAAGTAGGAAGATCAATTTATCAAATTCAGAACAAAAAGTTGCTTCCTTCAGAATTCCATCCAGAAATTTGGCTCTAGGCTCACTATTGCAGTGGACAGATTAACACACAGTGAAAGATGCCCTCCAATGATGAGGATCCACAGATACACGTGCGAAGTTCCTTTGGGGTTTTGCTATCCCCGTCCTGACAGAAGGGCCGAAGGCGTAGTCTAAAATCTTAGGGAGGTGAATGCCACCCTAAGATTCGGGGATGTAAGGTTGACCGAACAGGGGGAGATTCGCTTATAGCAGTTCTCGCGGCTTTTGTACTGGAGACACACCCCTCTCCCAGCTTTAGCAATTAGGAACTGCATTTTGTGGGGAACGCAGAGTAAAACTTAGACGGTCCTCATAAAATCATGATTTTGGCCTTGTGGAGCCTTGGTATTTTTTTTTCCAGCTCTCCGTTTCCTAGTTGCGTCGAGTATGTGGCGAAGGGGCCTGCGAGGACGGCTGACCCAGTCAGCCGAACGTAGGGTTGCCACCCTCCAGGTACTAGCTGGAGATCTCCTGCTCTTACAACTGATCTCCAGCTGCTAGAGATGGGTTCGCCTGGAGAAAATGACTGCTTTGGCAATTGGACTCTATGGCACTGAAGCCCCTCCCCAAACCCCACCATCCTCAGGCTCCGCCCCAAAAACCTCCCGCCGGTGGTGAAGAGGGACCTGGCAACCCTAGCGACAAAGAGGCCCTCGCCGTTAATACCTTCTTCACGATCATTGACAAACTGAAGATGTTTTCGAATGTCAGCTCCAGGCCTATGCTGATCTTGATACAACCTTTAGCGTCCTGGGAAACAAATTTTCCACCTGCTATTTCACATCCCCTAGTCAGCAAAGGGATCAGACATCCATGCCAAAAACACCCAGGCGACCTCCCAGTCAATTTTAACTCGAGAGTTTCAGGAATGTATCGAATTCAGATCCGTCCCGGCTATTGAGACGATGAAAGCAAATCTATCCGAATGTGCCGTGTTATTGAATCCAGCGTGATAAAATATTTCCCGAACGTTGCGGCTGCACTGCGGCTCTATTTGTCACCATTGATTGCTAACCGTAATAAAGAGAGTTTCCTTCTCTCTTGCGAAAAGGATCAAAAATGCCCTCCAATTCACCGTGACTCGAGAGCCAGCTTGCTAGTTTGTCCCTCTTGAGGCCGGGGAGCAGATTTGTCAGATCTTTTGAATCACAAGAACATCGTTTCCGGGAGAGAAAAACGATGCTCGAAGAAACGGGTGTTTGTTTTAAGCATGAAAATTATCTCTTTGATTTGCATACATGACATGATCGTCCTCGTTATCATTATTTCAATTATTATTTTATGAGGGGGAGGGGGAGGGGGAGAAAAAGAAGAAGAAGAAGAAGAAGAAGAAGAAGAAGAGTTGGTTTTTATATTCCGACTTCCTCTACCACTTAAGGAAGACTCAAACCGGCTTACAGTCACCTTCCCTTCCCCTCCCCACAACAGACACCCTGCGAGGTAGGTGAGGCTGAGAGAAAGTGACTAGCCCAAGGTCACCCAGCTGGCTTCATGTGTAGGAGTGGGGAAAGTAACTCAATTCACCAGATTAGCGTTCGCTGCTCATGGGGAGGAGTGGGGAATCAAACCTGGTTCTCCAGATCAAACTCCACTGCTCCTAATCACTGCTCTTAACCCACTACACCATGCTGGCTCCCTTATTTATTCTGTGTTCTGGGGTGAGAGCTGGAATCCTCCCTGTGACCCGCCTAGGCATGCCAAGTGCCCGCGTGGCACGGGCAATCTCTCGCCGAAGGGCCCTCCCATCCCTCCCTTGCCACTTGGGCCTGCAGGAGAAACTGAGGGGAGGGGATGACCTCAAACATCAGCCAATGCTCCAGCAACTCTAAAACCATAGAGTTTCTAGAGTGTCAGTTGAAGCACTGACATCACACCCTTATCGCATGGGTCTGCCCTTAGAGACAATCTGGAAGCTGCAACTGGTACACGACACCCTCGCCTGTTTGTTATTCGGGGCTAGCCAACGGGACTGATTCCTTTCTGAGCGCAATTCAAGGAGCTGGTGTTCGCCTTTAATGCCCTCTATGACATGGGGCACGCATACTTGAAGGAGCACCTCTCCCTGCATGTTCCCACACAGCAACTTCATTCTTCCAGCATGGTATAGTGGTTAAGAGCAGTGGTTTGGAGCGGTGGCCTCTGATCTGGAGAACCGGGTTTGATTCCCCACTCCTCCGCATGAGCCGCGGGCTCTAATCTGGAGAACCGGGTTTGATTCCCCACTCCTCCATGTGAAGCCTTCTGGGTGACCTTGGGCCAGTCACAGTTCTCTCAGAACTCTCTCAGCCCCACCTCCCTCACAGGGTGTCTGCTGTGGGGAGGGGAGGGGAAGGTGATTGTAAGCTGGTTTGAGTCTCCCTTAAGTGGTAGAGAAAGTCGGCATATAAAAGTAAACTCTTCTTCTTCCTCTTCTTCTTCTTTCCCTTCCTCTTCCTCTTCTTCTTCTTCTTCTTCTTCTTCTTCCCAGAAAGGTCTATTATCAGTACTCCCATTTTCTTTTCCTTTTTTCGGTAGCCTGAGCATGGGCAAAAAGGAGAATACCCTACTGCTAAGGGCACAAGGTGTTTTTAATTTGGCTTTGAATGTCATTTTATAGCGATTGTATTAAAGTTTACTGTTTTATCATGTTGGCTTTACATGGTTTTTATTTGGTCATTACCCACCTTGGAACCTGATGAAAAGAGAAAGGTGGAGATAGACCTCAATCATGGTGACTGGAAACTGCTCCCTTCACTGTACTCAATACTAGCTGCTAGTACTCAATACTAGTTCCAAAGAAAACCACCCTGCAAAACAAGTATCAGCCTTACTCTTGTCAAGGGAGTTTGTCTTCTCAGGGCATTTTGCTAACGTAACAGAATAATTTTCTAGGCACATTAAGTTAATCATCTGATCTTCTTATCGGTATATCCACAAGAGATGCTCTTGTCAACTTTCTACTTGGAGAAATAACTGAACAATAACAGTTTTTCCATTTGCTTTTCATATTGTCATTCGGCGTTTCAACAATATCTGTGGGTTGGCAACAGCAACAAAATACTCGCAATTGCCTTGTCCACACTTCTTGCCAATTATTTTCGCATCCAGAAGAAGTTGAAATGTGCTGTTGACACTATTTTTAGACGTTGTGATATGTTCGGCTTTATATTAACGCCAAATCTCATGGGACTCACGGCAATATTGTGAAACAGCACATAGCCCTTGCAATGGAGTTTCTAATGGAGAGAGGAGTTAGTAGGATAAGAACGTTTTATATACAGCCAGACGTTCTGCCTGTGATTTTCCAGCGGTGCTCCAGGAAAACATGGGGCTGCTTAGAATCTTGCAAGTACAGGTACAGTATATCGTACCCGGACACCCAAAAACTGGATTGGCCCAAAAACTGGACGTTTTGAGCCAACGTGCAGGCAGATCCATACCGTCTGCCTTATCCTGACTTCGGAGAGGCCGGGCAGCACAGATCTGACTCACACCCGCGCTGTCTGGCCTCTTCGAAGTCCGGAGAGGCCGAGCGGCATGGATCTGACATGGGAGAGGCTGGGCGGTGCGGATATGAGTCAGATCTGCGCTCCCCGGCCTCCCCTGGCTTTGGCCATGGGAACCTACCTACTTGCCAGAGACATGAAGAGAGACAGCCAGGCCAGCCGGGGGAAGAGGAGGAAGAGGAGGAGGAGGAGATGACGAACTAGAGCAACTGCCCTTTGAGGAGCGGTTAAAACGCTTAGGGCTGTTTAGCTTGGAAAGGAGGCGGCTAAGGGGAGACATGATAGAGGTCTATAAAATTATGCATGGTTTGGAGAGAGTGGACAGGGAGACGCTTTTCTCCCCCTCTCATAATACTAGAACGCGGGGTCATCTGCTGAAACTGGAGTGTGAGAGATTCAAAACTGATAAAAGGAAGTATTTCTTCACACAACGCATAGTTACCCTGTCGAACTCCCTGCCCCAGGATGTGGTGATGGCTGCCAACTCGGAAGGCTTTAAGAGGGGAGTGGACATGTTCATGGAGGAGACGGGTATTCATGGCTATTAGTCAAAATGGATACTAGTCATGATGCACACCTATTTTCTCCAGGATCAGAGGAGCATGCCAAATATATTAGGTGCTGTGGAACACAGGCAGGATGCTGCTGCTGCAGTCGTCTTCTTTTTGGGCTTCCTAGAGGCACCTGGTTGGCCTTTGTGTGAACAGACTGCTCGACTTGATGGGCCTTGGTCTGATCCAGCAGGGCTTTGCTTATGTTCTTATGTTCTAAAAAGAAGAAGAAGAAGAAGAAGAAGAAGAAGAAGAAGAAGAGTTGGTTTATCTATGCCAACTTTCTCTACCAGTTAAGGAAGAATCAAACTGGGCACGAGGGCTGGGCACAAGGTCATCTCTAATGGACGGAAAACTCATGCAGAACTCCAAGGAACAACCAAGTCAGACGGCGCGAGCTTGAGTGAAAATACCCATCCATAAATGACCAATAGATGCTTTGCAATGAGGCCATTTCCCACCATCCTTGATTGTGTATGCTAGTAACATCAACTTCCTGCTCTTGGAAATCTAGCAGCTCCCACCCCTTACGTCGTGTCCCCTCTGTGGCCCGTTCCCCCACATCGCCTTCTGTCTAGAATAGGGCTGCCAACTCCAGGTAGTAGCTGGAGATCTCCTGCTATTACAATTGATCTCCAGCCGATGGAGATCAGTTCCCCTGGGGAAAATGGCCGCTTTGGCAATTGGACTCTATGGCATTGAAGTCCCTCCCCTTCCCAAACCCCGCCCTCCTCAGGCTCCACCCCCAAAACTTCCCACCGGTGGCAAAGAGGGACCAGGCAACCCTAGTCTAGAAATTAAAAAATAATACACTTTGCAATGGGTAGAATCATATTTCTTCTTCTGGAAGACTGTCCAGAATGCTGATAAAGGAGTGAGCTTGCCTTTTTAAAAAGTGCTTCATATTTAATGGCCATACTTATTTATCTTCGTTATATAAATGTATTCGTATTATATTTATAAAATTGCTATACCGCCTTAAGGTCAAAACATTCTCGCCGTAAAACCCAATAAAAGCAAACTGTATTTGTCTTTTTAAAGTATTACCGCAGCTCATAAAATCCCCAAACTAACAGCATTAGCAATAAATCAAGGGATTCAATTCAAAATATTGTCGAAGGCTTTCACGGTCAGAGTTCATTGGTTCTTGTAGGTTATCCGGGCTGTGTAACCGTGGTCTTGGAATTTTCTTTCCTGACGTTTCGCCAGCAACTGTGGCAGGCATCTTCAGAGTAGTAACACTGAAGGACAGTGTCTCTCAGTGTCAAGGGTGTAGGAAGAGTAATATATAGTCAGAAAGGGGTTGGGTTTGAGCTGAGTATTGTCCTGCAAAAGTATTGTCCTGTAAGTATCAAGATAATGTGCTAATGAGGGTATGGTATGTTAATATGGAACCATTGTATCCTGAAGTGATCTGTTAATGTGTGTAATCCAAAGCTAATCTGTATGGCTATTGTTGAATGTTGTCTTTGTCTGGAGGTTTTTCAGGGCAGGAAGCCAAGCCTTATTCATTCTTAAACTCTCCTCTTTTCTGTTAAAGTTGTGCTGATGTTTATGAATTTCAATGGCTTCTCTGTGCAATCTGACAAAATAGTTGGTAGAATTGTCCAGTCTTTCAGTGTCTTGGAATAAGACCCTGTGTCCTGTTTGTGTCAGTCCATGTTCAGCCACTGCTGATTTCTCAGGTTGGCCAAGTCTGCAGTATCTTTCATGTTCTTTTATCCTTGTTTGTATGCTGCGTTTTGTGGTCCCGATGTAAACTTCTCCACAGCTGCAAGGTATACGATATACTCCTGCAGAGGTGAGGGGGTCTCTTTTGTCTTTTGCTGATCGTAGCATTTGTTGTATTTTCTTGGTGGGTTTAAACACTGTTTGTAGGTTATGTTTTTTCCAGTAAAAGACACAATCTCATTGATTAACCAGATTTTTCCAGAAGATATAACAGCCTTATTTCACCATTGTTTGACAACAAGTTATTTCCTATGGGATCAAGAATTTTATGAACAGATTGATGGAGTAGCTATGGGAAGTCCACTCAGTCCAGTAATAGCAAACTTTTACATGGAATATTTTGAAAAGACAGCATTAGAATCAGCACCTTACAAACCTACAGTCTGGTTCAGGTTCGTAGATGATACATTTACCATTTGGAGCCATGGTGAAGAAAAATTAATGGACTTTCTAAACCATCTTAATAATATCCATCCAAACATTCAGTTTACCATGGAAAAGGAAATTGAGGGTAAACTCCCATTTCTTGATACCCTTGTCATCCGTAAATCAAACCTTCAGTTAGGTCACAAGGTCTACCGGAAACCAACGCACACAGATCGCTACTTACACAAAAACTCCAACCACCACCCCCGACAGAAAAGAGGAATAATCAAAACATTAATGGACCGTGCAAGACGGATCTGTGAACCACAGTTTCTCAAGGAAGAAACTAATCATCTAAATCACGCACTGCTAGCAAACGGCTACTCCAAGAATGAAATCAGAAGGGCCATTAAACCAAACAAAAATCAGAAAACTCAAGAAAAACAGTCTCCCATAGGAAAGGTATTCTTGCCATTTATTAAAGGAGTCACTGATAGGATGGAGAAACTTTTGAAAAAACATAACCTACAAACAGTGTTTAAACCCACCAAGAAAATACAACAAATGCTACGATCAGCAAAAGACAAAAGAGACCCCCTCACCTCTGCAGGAGTATATCGTATACCTTGCAGCTGTGGAGAAGTTTACATCGGGACCACAAAACGCAGCATACAAACAAGGATAAAAGAACATGAAAGATACTGCAGACTTGGCCAACCTGAGAAATCAGCAGTGGCTGAACATGGACTGACACAAACAGGACACAGGGTCTTATTCCAAGACACTGAAAGACTGGACAATTCTACCAACTATTTTGTCAGATTGCACAGAGAAGCCATTGAAATTCATAAACATCAGCACAACTTTAACAGAAAAGAGGAGAGTTTAAGAATGAATAAGGCTTGGCTTCCTGCCCTGAAAAACCTCCAGACAAAGACAACATTCAACAATAGCCATACAGATTAGCTTTGGATTACACACATTAACAGATCACTTCAGGATACAATGGTTCCATATTAACATACCATACCCTCATTAGCACATTATCTTGATACTTACAGGACAATACTTTTGCAGGACAATACTCAGCTCAAACCCAACCCCTTTCTGACTATATATTACTCTTCCTACACCCTTGACACTGAGAGACACTGTCCTTCAGTGTTACTACTCTGAAGATGCCTGCCACAGTTGCTGGCGAAACGTCAGGAAAGAAAATTCCAAGACCACGGTTACACAGCCCGGATAACCTACAAGAACCAACGATTCAATTCAAGTTTTGCTCCTCAGAAGACTCTCCTTCAATATTGGGTCTTCCTGATATGGTCTTGTCAGCTCATTAACCAATGTTGGGTAACTTGTATGGGAGTAGACCCAGATTGCTAAGGCTTCAAAGCAGTGCTGGCAATTGTCCGCAGAAAACTGGGGGTGGAGACAATAAAAGGAAATTCTGAAACTGCACAATGGTATGTGATTTTGCATAGCATATCCTTCCGTTGCATTTGTTTTTTTTTTTGTAAGGCCATGCTTTTCTGGTGCCAAAATCCCAGAAATCAAAAAACTGTTCCAGAAAATTATTCTTAACATGAACCATCACCCCCGCTTCACAATTCCAGCACAACCAAAAGGATGCCCTGCATAAAAACCTGAACTGAAATTAAATCGGTAATTTTTGAAGTGTGCCTCCCTAGTCATAAAATCATAGAGTCGGAAGGGACCACCAGGGTCATCTAGTCCAACCCTCCTGCACAGTGCAGGAAATTCACAACTACTTACCCCCCTCACCCCCACTGACCCCAACTCCATGCCCTGAAGATGGCAAAAAAAAAAAAAATGTCCAGGATCCATGGCCAGTCTGTCCTGGAGGAAAATTCCTTCCTGACCCCAAAGTGGCGATCGGCATTACCCTTGGTAAACCTTCCTGCCTTCCCTCTCATGATCTGCCTAAGTTCACAGAATCAGCATTGCTGACAGATGGCCATCTAGCTTCTGCTTTAAAATCTCCAGGGAAGGAGCACTTACCACCTCCCGAGGAAGCCTGTTCTACTGAGGAACCGCTGTTAGAAAGTTCTTCCTGATGTTTAGCTGGAAAAGCTATGCATAGGACCAGTTGAGGCTAGAAGCAGTGATAGTGCTCCCGATAGTGTCTTTGGCAAGAGGATGAGCATTGGGCATGCTTGATCAGTGTCTGAGGTTCTGTAGAAGAACAACTTACTTGACTTTTCTCAATGTTATCAGTCACTTTTTACATACGGTAACAGAATCCAACTTTTGCATGGCTTGAATTTTTGACCTTCACAAATGTTCTGGAACTGTGTTTTTCTTCTCTGCATCGGACATCGTATTGCAAGTTGAGTTTTCTAACAGTTTTCTAACAATTTTCTAACAGTTAGAGCGATTCCTCAGTGGAAAAGACTTCCTTGGGAGGTGGTAAGCTCTCCTTCCCTAGAGGTTTTTAAGAAGAGGCTAGATGGCCATCTGTTCTATTAGGCAGATCATGAGAGGGAGGGCATCTTGGCCATCTTCTGGGCATGGAGTAGGGGTCACTGGGGTGCATGGGGGAGGTAGTTGTGAATTTCCTGCATTGTTCAGGGGGTTGGACTAGATGACCTTGGTGGTTCCTTCCAACTCTATGATTCTATGATTCTGTTCTATGATTCTCATAGTCCTGGGAATACATCGGAAGCCAGTGTGGTTGCTCGAACACAATGTAACGTGCTTTCTCCTGCTCAAAGGGGCATCAGTATTTTTGACTTCTTGTAGCTCCTGGACCACCCAGAGTACATTGCAGCAGTCGAGGTCATTTATGCATGAGAGTGCTACCTGAGGTCCGTTGCTCGCTGAACTCAAACTTTCCTGTTGGGAGTCTATGCACCAACAGCCCGCAAGCTCAAATCAGGAAGTATTTGAATGCCCGCCCCTTGAAATACTGCTTTGTAATTGGCTGTAGTGAGAGAAAAGTTCCCTCCCCCCAAACCCAATTGCCGCATAAAAAAACATTTCAAGAACAAAAGACAAAAACCAGAGCAATCTGAAAGGAGGGGGAGAAATGCAAGCCTCGGTCTTAAAAAGCCTTTCTTCTGCTCAGAAAGAGCTCTCAGGAAACAGGAAGTGTTTGAATCCCCGCCTCTGGGCATGCTTCTTCGTAATTGGTTGTGAGAGAAACCAAGCTTGCAGGTCCTGCGCTTTGCCTTATGCATGGGGATTTCACCCGGGCTGAGCTCAGGGGAGAGAGAAGAGTCGGGTTAACAGAGGAACGGGAAGTCCTGGGATTTGTGAGTCTGGCAGCGAAGTCATCTCTAATGGACAGAAAACTCATGCATAACTCCAGGGAACAACTGAGACAGACTGGGGGTTGGGGGATGAACGTGAGTGAAAATACCCATGTATAAACGACCAGGGTTGTATTTTGGAATTCAGCAAGCTCTAGAGGATGACAGCAATATCCTTTTGGTTCCTGGAGCGGGCGAATGCTTACAATCAGTACAAGGGAAAAGTAATAACAAAGCCATGTCTGACTCCGGCACCCGAATAAATAAACGTCTTACAACCTGTCATTTTCATTACTGCAGCCGAGCCGGCGGGTCTTAGGTGAGACAAACTGTGAATTCCATTTTCGGTAATATTTCCAGCGTTCCCCCCAAGGTTTCGTTCAGAAAATTCGCGGTGGGCCTGGAGAAGGTCAGGCGGTCGTAGAGATCGTCCGATGTGTGCGCCGTCTCGATTAATGGTGCGGACAGCTGTTAGGGAACACTTCCGACATGGGCCTCTGAGCGGGCCGGAGTGATAGGAAAGAAAGAAATCTGTCTCGGCTGGGATACAGGCGCATTTGATGGGGAAGGAGTGGGACACGAGAATAAAGAGTTCCACGCTATGCTGATCTTGGCGCACGAACCTGGGATACTTTAGAACCATCGTGGTGACTTGATTGATGTTCTCAGTTCCTGTACAGGAAGATGCACATTTCCTGTCTTGCTCTGAATTCCATGTCATCAGGAAGCTATGGGCAAAAACGCATGGGAGGTGTTGCCTTGGATTTGCCACCCTCTAAATGCACATTTTCCCCAGCCAAATTCTCAAAACTCAACAATTAAGCCCCCGTGCAGAGTTTTGAGAATTCAGATGGGGAAAAATGTGCATCTAGAGAGCGGCAAATCCAAGGCGAAAACTTCCATGCGTTTTTGCCCTATGCCTAGTTAGATTTGGGTGTATTTATTCTAGATGTAGGCCTCTCTCTCTGTCTCTCTCTGTTTGGATTTTTGGTACTTCAGGTACATACCTGAAATGTGACTGCTTTGAAGCATTTTTTTTAACACCTGTTAATTCCGTTGCATGTTTTTTAATGGCTATTGTAATTGGTCTTTTCTCAATATATTTCACCCTTTGGAGTCAAGTGATAGGAGACTCTTAAGGGTTTCCAAAAAGGCCTGTGAAGAATGATTGAAAGGTCATAGATCAATGGGAGGAGGATAGGGCTGCCTGCCAGGTCCCTCTTCGCCACCGGCGAGAGGTTTTTGGGGCGGAGCCTGAGGAAGGCGGGGTTTGGGGAGGGGAGGGACTTCAATGCCATAAAGTCCAATTGCCAAAGCGGCCATTTTCTCCAGGGGAACTGATCTTTATCAGCTGGAGATCAGTTGTAATAGCAGGAGATCTCCAGCTAGTATCTAGAGGTGGAGGAGGAGGAAGAGGAAGCAGAAGAAGAGTTGGTTTTTATATGCCGACTTTCTCCACCACTTAAGGAAGAATCAAACTGGCCTGCAATCACCTTCCCTTCCCCTCCCCACAACAGACACCCTGTGAGGTAGGTGGAACTGAGAGAGCTGTAAGAGAACTGTGCCTAGCCCAAGGTCACCCAGCTGGCTTCATGTGGAGGAGTGGGGAATCAAACCCGGTTCTCCAGATTAGAGTCCACCGCTCCTAAGCCCTGCTGTTAACCATTACATCACACTGGCTCTATTGATATTGATTTGGTATTAATATTTTAATGTCTTTTTTCCCTTTGTATTAGTTCTGTGCATGTGTGCATGCACGTACGCATGCGTACATACATATATATGAAAGCACAGGACATTTATATGTTAGAGCCGAATAGACGACACCTCCCTTGGAATGCTATTGATCCTTTGTGACTTTTCATGTGAAATGCCTTATTAACTATGAGCATTTTGTTTGCATATGAAAGGACCGTTTTATAGGATTACATGTTTCTGGAATAGACTTGATGTGTTACGCAACCTTTTCTGGGTTACTGTCAGACTCGTCCTTAATCTGAAACTACAACAGGGATTAGTATTAAATTGTTTATGGGACATTCTCATCTTTTCTTATGGGCAAGAGGGACTTCTCAGTTACTCTACATTTCGAAGCGGGAAGAAAGAAAGAAAGAAAGAAAGAAAGAAAAGAAAGAAAGAAAAGAAAGAAAGAAAGAAAGAAAGAAAGAAAGAAAGAAAGAAAGAAAGAAAGAAAGAAAGAAAGAAAGAAAGAAAGAAAGAAAGAAAGAAAGAAAGAAAGAAACCTTCTCTGCCTGAGACCCTGCCGGTCAGAGTAGACGGTACCAAGCAAAATGGTCTGATTTGCTATAAGGCAGATGCATAAGGTTGTACCGAAATAGGATCAAAGAACAGGGGGTAGCCTCTGGGAACACAGCTGCGGCGTGTTGAATTGCGTTTGCTTTGGTGATTGCTAACGGTGCCTGTGCATTTACTCTGGTGTAACAATTATGCACAAGAGAAGGCTACTGTGTTACCGTTAGAATTTCTGCTTTTGGACAAAAAGGGGTGTCCTTGCTGGTGTCATTGTTTAGCTGGGCCTGAATATTTGGCTGTACAGAGACCAGTCATTAGGGTTGCCAACCTCCAGGTAGTAGTTGGAGATCTCCTGCTAGTTCAACTGTTCTGCAGCCAATAGAGATCAGTTCCCCTGGAGAAAATGGCCGCTTTGGCCATTGGACTCTATGGCATTGAAGCCACTCCCCTCCCCAAACCCCGCCCTCCTCAGGCTCCACCCAAAAACCTCCCGCCAATGGTGAAGAGGCACCTGGCAACCCTAACCATCCCCAAAGGAGGGGAGAAAGAAGCAGAGTGGACTCCTGCTGCTGTTCACATCCTCCCCATCTGGGGTTTGAGCAGTCAGCTTCGGGGGGTGGGGAACCTCTACCCACATCTCCCAGGGCAAGGGTCACCTCTTGCTTGACCATGGTGGTGGGGCCAACAGTGGGGTAGCAGTCGTTCTGGGGCTCCATCCTGGACTTTGGCCCAGAGCTCCAGAAGGACTAAGACTTCCCCTGGCCTCAGGACCCTTTAGAAGAAGAAGAGTTGGTTTTTACATGCCGACTTTGTCTACCACTTAAGGAAGAATCCAACCGGCTGACAATAACCTTCCCTTCCCCTCCCCACAACAGTAGGCGGGGCTGATAGAACTCTAAGAGAGCTGTGACTAGCCCAAGGTCACCCAGATGGCTTCATGTATAGAAGTGGGGAATCCAACCCAGTTCACCAGATCAGAGTGGACCGCTCCAAACCACCGCTCTTAACCACTACACCACGTTTTAATCGATCAAAGTACTGATAGCGTCCCAACTCAGTCAGAACAAAGCTTTTTTTTTTTATCTTGTTCTTTGTGGGGAGGATTTGATTTTTTTAAAATCACCTAATTAAAATTGTTGTTGTTGTTGTTGTTGTTTGTATCCCAACCTCTATCCCGGCCAAGGCTGGTCTCAGGGTGGGTAACAGCACAATGTATCATACATATTAAAAACAGCAATACATAAAAAATTAAAATCAATGGTCTAAGAGTAAAAAAAAAAATTATTGGACACAGGATCTCGGCCGACGCAGTGACCCAGCCGGATGGTAATAGGGTTGCCAGGTCCCTCTTCGCCACCAGTGGGAGGTTTTTGGGGCGGAGCCTGAGGAGAGCAGCGTTTGGGGAGGGGAGGGACTTCAACGCCATAGAGTCCATTGGCCAAAGCGGCCATTTTCTCCAGGGGAACTGATCTCTGTCGGCTGGAGATCAGTTGTAATAGCAGGAGATTACCTGCTATTGCCTGGAGGTTGGAAGAGATCCAAACAGCACTACAAGGTGATGTTAACAAAAGATAAATTTACAAGAGTTCAGGTAAGTGCAAGAAGTGAACATATATACAAGAATTAAAGGGAAACACAATCAAAGTTTTTCTATACAATTAGCATAAATGGTCCAGCAAGATATGCAATATAACTAAGGAAATTGTCCATTGGATCACATAAAAACAATATAGCTGTCCATAATAGACTTTCCTGTGCTTCTCAGTAGCTGGACACAAGATGTCAAAAACAAGGACCACAGCGAGGAGGTGCCAGAAGAGGTGCCCGGACGTGTCGTCTAGATCATGCACACGTTTCGCACATGGCTTCATCAGCTACACGTATCAAAGAAGTTCATGACAATCATATCAAATTCAACGAGGGAGACATCCGTTTGGTCCCTCGTTGAATTTGATATGATTGTCATGAACTTCTTTGATACGTGTAGCTGATGAAGCCATGTGCGAAACGTGTGCATGATCTAGACGACACGTCCGGGCACCTCTTCTGGCACCTCCTCGCTGTGGTCCTTGTTTTTGACATCTTGTGTCCAGCTACTGAGAAGCACAGGAAAGTCTATTATGGACAGCTATATTGTTTTTATGTGATCCAATGGACAATTTCCTTAGTTATATTGCATATCTTGCTGGACCATTTATGCTAATTGTATAGAAAAACTTTGATTGTGTTTCCCTTTAATTCTTGTATATATGTTCACTTCTTGCACTTACCTGCACTCTTATAAATTTATCTTTTGTTAACATCACCTTGTAGTGCTGTTTGGATCTCTTCCATTATCTATACAGCACTGAGCCTTCATTCTCTTTAGGATTGCCTGGAGGTTGGCAACCCTAGATGGTAACCAATCAGGGGGGAGAGAGATTGGGGAGGCCAGCTCTGGTGATAAAACCAGTGATAAAAGTCTCTTTTAAATGCATCTTTTATTCGTCATTCTTATTATGAGAACAACAGGAATCTTGATGATAGCTAAGCTGTAGAAAATGCTTTTAGGCGGCTTCGAAAACTGTTTATAGATGCATCATGCATCGCAAGAGCCTTTTTTTCTTGGGTTGCCTTTTGGAAATTTCTAGCAACATCTTGAAATGTTAATATTTTTTGTCATTTTAGGTGAGAAAAGGATGTGTCATCGGTTCCTTCTTTTTATGCTCTATTAGCATTTACCGAAGGCTCTGCGTGAAGTCTGTTTCATGTATGGGATTTTAGCAATTGTGTCGTGGTAGGAGGTGTCTGACTGTACCAACTTTGACGGGCCTGTCAAAAGAAAAGGCTTCAGCGAGAACATGTGCTAAAGTTGCTAGCAGCCTTTGTGTTAAAAACACACACACAAAAACTCCCAAAAAAAATTGCTGGGGATGAATTATCATCTGGGTTAAAATGGAAAATTCAGTACACTCATCTCTAGCTCATGATAATTTTTAGGGTTGCCAACCTCCAGGTGGTGGCTGGAGATTTCCTGGGGCTGCAGCTGACCTCCAGCGACAGAGATCAATTCACATGGAGAAAATGGCCACTTTGGAGGTGGACTCTATGGCATTATGCCTCATTGAAGTCCCTCCCGTCCCCAAACGCCCACCCTCCTCAGGCTCCACCCCCAAAATCTCCATGTATTTCCTAACCCAGAGCTGGCAACCCTGTGATTTTTAAATACCATTAGCAGATGGGAGAACTCATGCTTTTGTTTGTGGGTTTAGTCTCTTGAATTTAATGTGATTGTTGTAACTTGTTCAAGAAAATCTGCATAAACTGGGGAAGGGCTGCAGCTTGGAAATAGAGCTTCTCCTTTACATGCAGAATGTCCCTGGCATATCTTCTGTTGTTGGACTATTCTTGTGTGTGTGTGGTGTCCCGGGGTACCATTTCAGTTAGCAGTAGGGTTGCAAACCTCCAGGTACTAGCTGGAGATCTCCTATTACAACTGATCTCCAGCCGATAGAGATCAGTTCCCCCGGAGAAAACAGCCCCTTTGGCAATTGGACTTTATGGCATTGAAGTCCCTCCCATCCCCAAACCCCGCCCTCCTCAAGCTCCACCCCAGAAACCTCCTGCCGGTGGCAAAGAGGGACCTGGCAACCCTATTACTGATCCATGGGGCGATATCACATACCGACGTTTACTAGGCAGAGTATGTTTACGGGATGGTTTGCCATTGCCTTCCCTAGTCGTCTAAAGCGAGATATCAAAACCAACCCTTCTTCTTTTGGAATTTTCTAATTGACTATGGCTACTTACAATCTTTTATAATTAGAAAGTGTGTCTCAGTAGCCCGCTTTCAATCTACTCTGCCAAAAGTAAACGGCTGCCGCTGCTGTTTATTAAATGATTGAAAATGTAAAAAAAAAAAATGTCTAAAGTACTGAGAGTAGAGGAGACCCTTCTTCCCAGACCAGGTTAAAATCTACAAGGACATGGCCAAGAGGAAAATGAGACAAGTAGGAAAAGGTCATAGAATAGAATCATAGAGTTGGAAGTGACTACCAGGGTCATCTAGTCCAACCCCCTACACAATGCAGGAAATTCACAACTACCTCCCCTTCACACCTCCCCAGTGACCCCTACTCCATGCCCAGAAGATGGCCAAGATGCCCTCCCTCTCATGATCTGCCTAAGGTCATAGGATCAGCATTGCTGACAGACAGCCATCTAGCCTCTGCTTAAAAACCTCCAGGGAAGGAGCACGTACCACCTCCCGAGGAAGCCGGTCTATAGAGTCTTTTGAAACAGACATCATTTCAATCCTGTCCTTGTACTTCAAGGAGCTCCCAAGAAAGCTTGTAATGAAACATAAATAGAGAATGCAACCAAGCTAAGACCAACAGAGAAGTGTGTTGCCTGTAGCATCGAGACCGGTTTAATAAGAGCCAAATGGCAAAGCTCCATAACGCCTCTTGTTTTCCAGGAAGAGTTCCTGTTTTCTGTTAGCTGTCTCCTGTAAATTATTCCACCTACTTTTTGTCTTTGGGGAAAATACTGGAAATCCTTTAAAAAAAAAAATCTGGTAGCATGCACAAAAATGCACTATAAGTTGGCATTCTTGCCTCTTTATTGACTTTCCCAAGACATCAGAAGTTAAATGCTGGACTCCTATGGACAGCTCTTTACTCTAGTTCAGGGGTGGGGAACCTTTTTCCTGCCAAGGGCCATTTGCACGTTTATGACATCATTCAGGGGCCATACCAGGTATAGATCTCCTGGTGGGGGGGAGAGGCTAGGGTTGCCAGGTCTCCAGCCATTAGCAATTGATTGGGCATTTGTGTTCAGACAACCAAGAAGGAACCAACTTTGCCACAGCCTAGGGTTACCAGCCTCCGGGTACTTAGTTACAACAACCAGCATATGGGCTCAAATTTAAGATATGTGGCGTACAAAATACTATACCACTATATATACTCTATAATAATGAACACAAACTGATTTGAGATAAAGGAAATTAGTGTTATTGTCACTTGTAATAATCTAGAATGGTGTTGAATTCACACACATGTCAATTACATATACATAAATACAATCCCAAAATACCATCAACGCACCAACAACGAAAAAACCAAAGTCCAATAAATGACACTCATTCAAAACGGACAGATATACTGAAGTCCTCGCACAAAGTGTTCAAAAGCCGTAAGCAAACGGCAAAAATAAGTCCGAGGGCGCAAAGTCCAAAGGGACGGGGAAACACGGAGCCCCAAGCGCTGCGGCGAAAGCAGAAGTACTCACAAGGCAGCTGAGCCGCGCCAAGGTGAAAGAAAGCGGCGGGGCTGCACAGAAGCTGGAACGCCCGGACGGATTGTAGGCTCTCAGTGTAGATCTCCTGGCTGGAGAGACACGCCGGGGACAGGAGTCTCCCGGAGGCAGGGAAAACCGCAGGGAGGAAAACCCTGCAGGAACAGATGTCCCCATCGGAATAGCAAAAGAAGAACACGTGAAGTCCAACTAGACGCCACCTCTAGGTTGGTCGGCGTTTCGAGGCTTCGTCAGCAAGTTGGTCTTCCTTCTATGTTTTATGGTTTTTAAGGGTGAATTTGCCCATTTACTCTGATTGGGCAGATAGCCTCTGTATGCAAAAGAAGGACCTGCTTCAGTTCCTAATTTGACGTATACGCCCGTCCCCAGGAACTGCAAGATTGCGGTCGGATAATGTGGAAAATAAATTCTGAGGAAGCCTACGAAACAAGATAAAACTGGAGTCTTGTCAAATTGGGGCGTTTGCCCAGGTTATTACCAAATCAGGGCGTTTGCCCGAGCCATTATTATAAGGAATATTGCAATAGTTTTGGAAACACAGAGCTGGAAAGCGAAGATTTCTAACAGCTGTAGCTTGATTGGCCAAGGCTAATCAGCTGACTCGGAAGCAAGTGCATCTTCTTCGTGGCGCGTAGGATCCACGCAGCCTTAATGAGTCTACTGTTGGGAACACTTTGACAAGTTTTCTTACAATATAGTTGAAACCAATTATGGGATATTTTGTTCCACTGGACAAGACGGGACTATAAGAGTATAATCTATCACTGGAGTGATTTTCCGTGCGTTTTCATTATCCTGTAATTTTGTACAACGGGTTTTTCATAGTATTGTTTGATATACATTATAAAAATGTTTCTTACACAATTGTAGGGTGGTTTAACTTGTACCTCATATATATATTAAGGTTTTTCCTCAAAGGTAGTAAAGTATATTGTCGAAGGCTTTCACGGTCAGAGTTCATTGGTTCTTGTAGGTTATCCGGGCCGTGTAACCGTGGTCTTGGTATTTTATTTCCTGACATTTCGCCAGCAGCTGTGGCAGGCATCTTCAGCTGTGGCAGGCATCTCTGAAGATGCCTGCCACAGCTGCTGGCAAAAAGTCAGGAAAGAAAATACCAAGACCACGGTTACACAGCCCGGATAACCTACAAGAACCGTAGTAAAGTATATTTGAATTAAGTATATTGGTGGCTGCGTACTGAATAATTCCTTTATCGGTGTTGTATAACCTCCAGGTAATGGCAGGAGACCTCCTGCTATTACAACTGATCTCCAGCTGATAGAGATAAGTTCACCTGGAGAAAATGGCCGCTTTGGCAATTGGACTCTATGGCATTCAAGTCCCGCCCCAAACCCCGCCCTCCTCAGGCTCTGCCCCAAAAACCTCCCGCTGGTGACAAAAAGGGACCTGGCAACCCTACATATATGTTGTTTTTTGTTCGTTTCCTCAACGTGTTCTATGTATTGTAGAACGTATCTGTTGCTTTCCAGGTGTGGAAGGTGAGATGGGTGTCTTAACTTACAGTTTCCATGCTCTTTGGTATATTTATTTATTTAGAACATTTCTATGCCGCCTCTTCGGTGAATGTCTAAGCGCTCTATCTTTTCTCTTAAGCTGAAGCTTTTATGCCAATATGAAGCCACAGAACTGGGAGCAGCCAGTGACAATCTCCCAGGGACTTCCCTAGAGGACAAAAAGCAGGGCAATCCCGGCAGCGTAAAGTGAAAACATTATCGAACGAGATTAGCTAGTGAGAATAAATGCCCGCGGCAAAATCGTGCGTCTCCTGCCTTCTGCTGTTACTCCCAACCGGCCTGCGCGTGAGCATATCACGCGGGCCGAAATGTAGTGGGAAGCCCATAAACAGAGCCACACACACACACACAAAAAAAATCAATGTTGTTTAGCTTCTTCATTAATGATCTCAGAGAGGGAACAATCCAAACGGCATACTAATTAACGCCGCTGCCAGGGCCGAATTGGAAAGGGTTGGAAACATTAACGGGGAAAGAGAGAAACGTCCGGAAGATTCCAGGGTGATTAGAATGGGTGTGCTCCTGTTGAAACTAATTAGCATCCCCATGGGCAATGTGAAAGAAGCTGCCACCACAGGGTAAAGCTGATCGCCAGTTTGGGGTCAGGAAGCAGTTTTCCTCCAGGCCAGATCGGCCAGGGATCTTGGAGGGTTTTTTCCATGTTTTGGGCATGGAGTAGGGAGTCACTGGGGTGTGTGTGTGTGGGGGGGAGAGGTAGTTGTGAATTTCCTGCATTGTGCAGGGGGTTGGACTAGATCAAAGCTTCTTAAACTGTGGGTCGTGACCCCATATGGGGTCAAGTAACTGAATGTGGGGGATCATGAAAAATTTGGCAACGGTAAAAGGTTTCTGAACATTTTATCGGTAAATGTTTTATTTGTATACCATTTTTATATACCTATATACCTGGGGTCGCATAAAAAATTTCTTGGGCGAAAAGACGTTGTGAGTGGAAAAAGTTTAAGAAGCCCTGGATTAGATGACCCTGGTGGTCCGTTCCAACTCCATGATTCTATGACTCCATGGCCATTTATGCTTGGTAATTAGCAGCGCGTTCCAGGCTGAATTGCCCCGCATATTTTTCTGAGTTTTTCACGGTGAACCGACATTCAGGAAGTGACTGCGAAGCTGTTGCATACCTGCTTCGCATTTCTTAAGAGCCCCTTTAATGCGACCTTTTGTGTTTGCTCTGCCGCCGCTGCCACAAAGAATCCCCTCAAGCAAGCATGCAAAATGACAGCCGCACATTAGCCGCACATTAGCTATGCAAACGGTCATTTTAAAGGTCGCATTAAAAAAAATTAGCTTTGAGCGAGCTTCAAAATTTACCCTGCATAAATGGCCTATGATTCTAAGCTTATTTATATTTTTAGTCCACTGTTTCTCCTGGGCTCAGGTTAGGATGCAGCAGTCTCTCCAGAAATGATGAATGATTCATTCTTGCTAAGAGGCCCCCAGTCTCAGTAGTAATAAGAGGATCTAGAGGTTTATGCGTGGAGGAGCCAAGCTGAGGAAGGGTCATTTCCATGCTGTTCCTCTCGGCCTTCTTCATGTTGCTTTTGCACAAAGCAGCATCTGCCTTTTTTCTGCTTTCCTCCATCAGTATTTTAACATCAACGCCTCCCTCTCTTCCTTTTGTGCTTGAGGGGAGAATCCCATCAAGGATCTTTGATCCATAAGCGCAGTCTCCATTTCCTGAGCAAGTCAACCGTGCCGCCTCTGTCGTACTCCCACAGGGGCGGCCGGCTCGCAAGCATGAAGGTGAGGACGGTGGGGAAAAGAAAGCAGGAGGACAGACCGCACTGGGAACTCCATAGGTCATCGCCTGATAACAGGGGCGTGCTGATTACCTAAGAGCATCGTATGAATAAAATAAGAAAGGGAAGGGAAGGGAAGGGAAGGAAAGGAAAGGAAAGGAAAGGAAAGGAAAGGAAAGGAAAGGAAAGGAAAGGAAAGGCACGGATCACTGTAGAGCAGGGGTGTCGAACTCACATGAATGTAAGAAATGCCATGCTGGCTCAGACCAAGGCCCATCAAGTCCAGCAGTCTGTTCACACAGTGGCCAACCAGGCACCTCTAGGAAGTCCACGAACTGGACGACTGCAGCACCGTTATCTTGGCTGTGTTCCAAAGCACCTAATATATATAATTATAATAAGAAAATAAGAAAAGCCCTGCTGGATCAGACCAAGGCCCATCAAGTCCAGCAGTCTGTTCGCACAGGGGCCAACCAGGTGCCTCTAGGAAGCCCACAAACAAGACGACTGCAGCAGCAGCATCCTGCCTGTATTTCACAGCACCTCATATAATAGGCATGGTCCTCTGATCCTGGAGAGAAATAGGTATGCATCATGACTAGTATCCATTTTAACTAGTTGCCATGAATACCCCTTCCCTCCATGAGCATGTCCACTGCCCTCTTAAAGAAGAAGAAGAGTTGGTTTTTATATGCTGACTTTCTCTGCCACTTAAGGGAGAATCAAACCGGCTTACAATCACTTTCCCTTCCCCTCCCCACAACAGACACCCTGTGAGATAGGTGGGGCTGAGAGAGTGTGACTTGCCCAAGGTCACCCAGCTGGCTTCGTGTGGAGGAGTGGGGAAACAAATCCAGTTCACCAGATTACCCTCCGCCGCTCATGTGGAGGAGTGGGGAATCAAACCTGGTTCTCCAGATCAGACTCCACCGCTTCAAACCACTGCTCTTAACCACTACACCATGCTGGCTCTCTTTAAAGCCTTCCAAGTTGGCAGCTATCACCACATCCTGGGGCAGGGAGTTCTACAATTTAACTAACTCATTTGTTACAAGGGCCGGATATGACATAAATGTCACTTGGTTGAGCCAGGCCATGCCTTGCCCACCCAGATCAGGATTGGGGGGGATGGCTCCCTTGGCTGGCTCACGGGCTGGATAAGAGCTCTCAAGGAGCTGGAGCCGGCCCGCGGGCCATATGTTTGACACCCCGGCTGTAGAGGGATGCTCAACTTTCCACCTATGAAGTAGACCTCTATTTTTCTGCCACTGATTTAATGGTTAACCTTTCTTGAAAGCAAGAAAAAAAAAAAGCTCTTACAAGAAAATACCATTTCCAGTGCAAAAAGACGCCTGTATGCAAATGAGCATTTAGGTGTAATTTGATTATAACTTCTGCCGTATCTTCAAAGCGGCCGTTAAGTAATAAGCACCGGATAGAGTAACAGCCTTATTATTACCAGACAGCAGATAGATTAAATGATAGTCATGAGAACATACAGGAAAAGTGTGAAATCGATGGAGTAATAAGAGAAGATCTTATAGAAGAATATAAATCACAGCTTAATAAAAAATGGATAAGTGTTTCTGTCTTTGTGTTTCCACACGGGCAGACTCTCTGTTCATTTGGGGTTTTCAAAAATCTGCCAGTTAATTCACTGACGAAGAAAATACCAAAAGCAAAGACTTGGCAGTCTCCTATTCCCAGCAGCCAAAGAGGTCCAACAGACCCAACATTCCTTGTCCAGATGGTTCTCCAGATTCCAGAGGCCTAGTGAGCTGCAGCAGCAAGAAGAAGCTGAAGTCTTGCTGCACCTTAAGTTTTATTACAGCGTAAACTGTACTACTGCCAAAAATGTTTCCCTCCATCAGCGAGGAATATGAATGGTAGCTGAATCAGAACAAAGGAGAACTGCTTACGAGTCTGGGCTCAGTTACAAACCTTGCATGAGTCAATAGTGCTGACGCACACATGGGTAGAGAGGATAATTTGTACGGACGCTATGCAAGAGATCCCGGTGGGTATGTGAGCAGAGCTGAAAGCTAACCCCGGCAGTGCCTCAAAATGTGACCCCAGTTTCTCTCAGCAACCTCAGAAACTGTGGGACACGGGCTGGTTAGTGAAGGAGGGTGCTGAAAAGGGAGGCAGTTCTGGGGCCTCCAACCCACTGGCTTAACCAGGGTGGAAATACCCCTGGTTGTCTTATCAGTAGTGTGTGTGAAAAGGATCTTGGGGTCTTAGTAGACCAAACACTGAACATGAGTCAGCAATGTGATGTGGTAGCTAAAAATGCAAATGGGATCTTGGGCTGTATCATCAGAAGTATAGTGTCCAAGTCACGCGAAGTGATAGTATCGCTTTACTCTGCTCTGGTTAGACCTCACCTAGAGTACTGTGTTCATTTTTGGGCACCACAATTTTATAAGGATGTAGACAAGCTGGAGCGTGTCCAGAGGAGGGCAACAAAGATGGTGAGGAGTCTGGAGACCAAGTCTTATGAGGAAAGGTTGAAGGAGCTGGGTATGTTTAGCCTGAAGAGGAGAAGACTGAGAGGTGATATGATAACCATCTTGAAGTACTTGAAGGGCTGTCATATAGAGGAGGGTGCCGAGTTGTTTTCTGTTGCCCCAGAAGGTCGGACCAGAACCAACGGGTTGAAATTAAATCAAAAGAGTTTCCGTCTAGACATTAGGAAGAATTTTCTAACAAAATATTGTCGAAGGCTTTCACGGTCAGAGTTCATTGGTTCTTGTAGGTTATCCGGGCTGTGTGACCATGGTCTTGGTATTTTCTTTCCTGACGTTTTGCCAGCAGCTGTGGCAGGCATCTTCAGAGGAGTAACACTGAAGGACAGTGTCTCTCAGTGTCAAGTGTGTAGGAAGAGTAATATATAGTCAGAAAGGGATTGGGTTTGAGCTGAATCATTGTCCTGCAAAACGTCAGGAAAGAAAATACCACGACCACGGTCACACAGCCCGGATAACCTACAAGAACCAATTTTCCAACAGTCAGAGCGGTTCCTCGGTGGAAGAGGGAGGTGGTGAGCTCTCCTTCCCTGGATGGAGGTTTTTAAGCAGAGGCTAGATGGCCATCTGTCAGCAATGCTGATTCTATGACCTTAGGCAGATGATGAGAGGGAGGGCAGGAAGGATCCGGTTTGCATCAGTGTTTGGCTCTCGTGGCCCTGTCAATGCTGCTTGCCACTTTACGGTCAGGAAGCAATTTTCCTCCAGGCCAGATTTGCCAGGGATCCTGGAGGGTTGGTTTTTTTTTGGGGGGGTTGCCATCTTCTGGGCATAAAGAATGGGTCACTGGGTGGGGGAGGTAGTTGTGAATTTCCTGCATTGTGCAGGGGGTTGGACTAGATGACCCTGGTGGTCTCTTCCAACTCTGTTATTCTATGTCATATCCGGTCCTCGTAACAAATCATTTCGACACCCCTGCTCTAGCAAGTGGCAGGAGTCCTGCTCCAGGCTTCCTCAGACAAGACTGAGATGTTGTTAGAAATGGAGTCGCTGATAGGGCACTGAGCAGTCAGCCTGATCTGGATATGGTTGTCCTCACCCTGAAGCAGGGGGTTTGCCATTTGGGAGCGCTGTGACATCAAGGGCAGCAGTTCAAAGTGCAGATTTGCTTTGCAGCGTGTAGCATCTTTTACCAGCTTTGGTTGGCACTCCAACTGAGGCTCTTTCCTTGAAAGACAAGGTTTGGCAACCGCTATAACACACTCTGATAACATCGACGTTAGATTACTGTAATGTCCTCTACATGGGGCCGTCTTTGAAAATGGTCCAGAAGATTCAATTAGAGCAACAGGCAGCAGCCCGATTGCTGACTGGCATTTATAGTGCATCATATCATGCCAGTCTGACAACTGCACAGGCCGCCTATCCGCTTCTGAACCCAATTCAAAGAGCTGGTTATTCCCTTTAAAACCGAAATGGCTTGGGGTCAGGGTACCTCAGAGACTGACTCCTCCCGCACATATTGGTTAAGATCTTTATCTGAGGCCCTGCATTTCTCCTTTGATTATCAGTGGAGGAATGAGCGATAACAAGAGAAAATGACATTTCAATTGCTGGTCCCCAGTGATGGAATTATTAATTCACTGTGTCAAAAGATCTAAATCGGGGGTGTTGAACTCATTTGTTACAAGGACCAGATATGATATAAATGTCACTTGGTTGGGCCGGGCCATGCTTCGACAGCCCAGATCGGGACTTGGGGGTGGCTGGTTCTATCTTCTATCTGTGGAGATTCTGTGCTCTCTGAAGAGAAGCAACCTGGTTCTAGCGGGTGGGTTCCTTGCAAGTTGGGACTCTCCGGAGTGGAGAAGAACTGACTTGAAGGCCATCCAAAACATTTGTTATGATTCAGGAGGGTATCATTGACACTCAAGTAGTTTCTCAATATATAACGTCAAAAGATCTAAATCAGGGGTGTCAAGCTCATTTGTTACGAAGGCCAGATATGAAGTAAATGTCACTTGGTTGGCCCGGGCCATGCCTCGCCAGCCCAGATCAAGTCTATGGGAGTGGCTGGCTCGCGGGCCGGATAAGAGCTCTCAAGGGGCCGGATCCAGCCCGTGGGCCATATGTTTGACATCCCTGATCTAAAAGGAACAAGTTGCCCAATCCATTTTCAGCCAGAGATCTTCCACCGGTACTACCGAAGCTGTGCCTGCCCCATAACCAGGTCAGAAATCAGATTGAAAACAGTCAAGGGGAGAATCCAGATTTGACTGAAATGGTTTTTATCACCCTGTTGGAAGATACACGCTGGGTGATTGCAGACGGAGTTCATTTCTGTTAATTCTCATGGTCCTGTCAATGACTGACTCCCATCAACCATGGTATCATCCATGGTATCCTTCTATCTGTGGAGATTCTGTGCTCTCTGAAGAGAAGTACCCCAGTTCCTGTGGGTCAGTTCCTTGCAAGTTGGGGCTCTCAGAAGAACTGACTTGAAGGCCATCCAAAGAATTTGTCATGATTCAGGAGGGTACTCATTGACACTCAAGTAGTTTCTCAATATATAATGGAATGAAGCAATCAAGGACATTATGAGAACACGGGCAATTGCTGGACTCATCCTCTCCCCCGAAGGCAGGTTAGCATTTTACCAGGTCTTCTTTAACCAGTGAGGGCCTTTTCAATAAAGGCACATGATCATCCATTTTAATTTCCTCAGAAAATGACCCTGAACCGTGGAGGTATTAATTATGCTTGTCAGAGGTGTTCTCAATTTGTCCTGGCAAGGTTTAATTAACCAAGAAGGAGAAGAATCAAGCTTTAAGGTGGGTGGCCTGAACAACTCCAAGGACGCTGCGTACTTTGGAGAGGGGGATCAATCTGAACTGATCCACAGGCCTGTGACAAGCTGATGCTTCTGAGCTAACATTCAAATCAGAATGAAGCAGTGGCTCATGGGGTGGTTTGCAGGTAGGGTTGCCAACCTCCAGGTACTAACAATATTTCAACTTAGACCGCAAAATAATAGTTAGTCAACCGTATGCAGTCACTATGGCTTAATATATAAACAAAAAGTGAACCAACAACACCAAAAATTTTAAGATGCAATCAGTATATAATAGATATTTGTTACTTCACAAAGACAAACTTATTTCCAATTGCAACTTGCGTGCCACACAACAAAAATTATAAAGGACTATACAAGTAAGTAAATTAAAGACAGGGATCCGGTAAAGTATCCTGTTTCAAAGTCAATTTTCTTCAGTTAGTAATTATGTGATAGTCCCAAATTATAAATCATTTTTTCTGCTCATCTGTCTTTGTTCTTTTTTGCAGGTTTCTGGTGTCTGTGCTGTACTGTTGTCAGTAGCTGAAGACTTTCAGCATTTTATGCAGTCTTCTACTTCAATGATTTTTCTAAATAAGCCATTAAAAAAATTTATATAAAAAAGTTATTTGTTTTCACATAGGTGTTATTGACAGTTAATACAGAAATAATAATACTGCAGCTCTTTCAAAGATCCAACACAATAAAAATAAAAATAAAACGTAGAATAACTCACCGACTTCTTTTTCACGTCTAGCATGGATCCTAGCACATGTTTTACAATCAATGTTTCAACAACCTTGTGCTGGATAATTATGAAAGCAAACTTCCAAGTTTAAATGGGGAAAGCGAGTTACAATAATTAATGCAAGGGCAGTATTACAGAAAGGCTGAGTAGTCACAGTCTGGCGTTCTGGCCATTAGAGTAGTCTGGTGTTCAGACCATTAGGGATTACCGTATTCATCATAGTAATAAAGCGGGTCTCCTGCTGACTTAAAATTTTATCTATATTCTCTTGGCAAACCGCTTTTTCTGATACTGCCATAAGGCAAAGAATCTTAAATCGTTATCCTGATGCTTATGCTGAATGAAATGGGAAACGACCAGCGCGACTAAAACAGAATTACGAATGCGCGATCTGTGTCTCCAATCCTTAATTTCAACGATCAATAGTTTTGCCTATATAAATTAATTGGCACGGGCAAAGAAGGGCGTAGATCACTTTTTCAGAGCTACAATCTGTGTATGATTTTATCTCAAATTTGAATCCAGTTTGTACACAAGTGAAACTTTTAACTGGCATGGCATAGGCACACATTACACATGAGCCACAGCGATAGTGGCCTCGTCTGTTTGTTACCATGCGGGGATCGATTCTATCAGTGTGCACCAAGTGATCCTTTAGGGATGCTGTCCTATACCCCAAGAGTGGTGGTACCGAACAACCTGGAAGAGAGGCGACAATGTGCCAGTGCTTATTTATGATCCTTCTTAAGTTTCGGTGAGTTATTCTACGTTTTATTTTTATTTTTATTGTGTTGGATCTTTGAAAGTGCTGCAGTAATATTATTTCTGTATTAACTGCCAATAACACCTATGTAAAAACAAATAATTTTTTAATATAATTTTTTTTAATGGTTTATTTAGAAAAATCATTGAAGTAGAAGACTGCATAAAATGCTGAAAGTCTTCAACTACTGACAACGGTACAGCACGGACACCAGAAACCTGCAAAAAAGAACAAAGACAGATGAGCAGAAAAAATGATTTATAATTTGGGACTATCACATAATTGACTTTGAAACAGGATACTTTACCGGATCCCTGTCTTTAATTTACTTACCTGTATAGTCCTTTATAATTTTTGTTGTATGGCACACAAGTTGCAATTGGAAATAAGTTTGTCTTTGTGAAGTAACAAATATCTATTATATACTGATTGCATCTTAAAAATTTTGGTGTTGTTGGTTCACTTTTTGTTTATATATTAAGCCATAGTGACTGCATACGGTTGACTAACCTCCAGGTACTAGCAGGAGATCTCCTGCTAGTACAGCTGATCTCCAGCCAATAGAGATCAGTTCACCTGGAGAAAATGGCCGCTTTGGCAATTGGACTCTATGGCACTGAAGTCCCGCCCCTTCCCAAACCCCACCCTCATCAGGCTTCACCCCAAAAAGCTCCTGCCAGTGGAGAAGAGGGACCTGGCAACTCTAGTTGCAGGGGATAACCCAGCTCCCACCACTGACCTACGGTTGCCAGGCTTCAGGTTCGCAGTCCCTGACCCCCTGCCACCACAATAAAGGAAAAATCATTGTCATGCAGATGCCATGACTTCACTTCCATTGCAAACCCGGAAGTGGCATCATTTTGTTTCCCCAGAACAATGATGTCACATGAACACATGCACACATGAAGCTGCCTTATACTGAATCAGACCCTTGGTCCATCAGTATTGTCTACTCAGATTAGGGTTGCCAGGTCCCTCCTCACCACTGGCAGGACGTTTTTTGGGTGGAGCCTGAGGAGGGCAGGGTTTGGGGAGGGGACTTCAATGCCATAGAGTCCAATTGCCAAAGCAGCTATTTTCTCCACGGGAACTGACCTCTACCGGCTGGAGATCAGTTGTAATAGAAGGAGATCTCCAGCTACTACCTGGAGGTTGGCAACTCTAACTCAGACTGGCAGCAGCTCTCCAGGGTCTCAGGCAGAGGTCTTGCACATCACCTACTTGCCTAGTCCCTTTGACTGGAGATGCTGGGGATTGAACCTGGGACCTTCTGCATGCCAAGCAGAGGCTCTACCACTGAGCCACACCCCCTCCCCAAATGTTTTTTACTATTACTGTAAGCTACCTTGAACCACAAGGAAAGACAGGATATAAATGTTTTTAATAAATAGATGAACGAAATGGAGTAGACACGCTTGCCCTTCCAAGTTATCATTTGGATCTTCCGGATTTACCCCTCGGTCTGCAAAGCTGGAATTGGAACGTCTGAGCGGCGAATGGGTTTGATGTCTAGATACCGAAAGAATTAGCATATCACCACCACCCCTGCCTCGTGCTGCCGATTTTCAAAAGCAACCGCAGGGCGGAGGATGAAATTATAGCAGATTACTCGCAGGCATTATTTTCCCGATGCATTATGAATGTATTATCCCCCTGAAGAGTTGTTTTCGGTGTATCGCTGATGCTGGCAGGGCGAGCAGGGGGGATACTCCTGAAAGTCATTATAAAGAAACCGAGCAGAAGCGGCAGCAGGTCTCCGCTCTTGCTGGTGGTTTGGGGGCGATGTGGGGGGGGGGGGCGAACCGCTCGCAGCAACAACAGCACGGTGTCGATGGGGAACGGTATTAATTACTTTCAATGCGCCTCGCAAGAGGGAGCAACTGCTTTTTTTTATTACCGCACAAATATTATTTGAAATGGGAAGGTTACTCTAACTGTTGTCATCATCTATGTATCATTAACTTTCCCCGTATAGAAGAGAGATTAACGGCCGTGTAAATCGTTATGGAAAACAGGTGAATGATAACTGCATATTTTTTAATATAAATAAGTTTCTGCATGCACCACTCTCTCTCTCTCTCTCTCTCTCTCTCTCCCCCGTTGAGGAAATTATGTATTCCTACCAAATAAGCATCTTTACAGCGGCGCTGAGCCTTCTTAGACAGCTTGCGTGCCGATGAAAATGACTACTTATTGCAGCAACTTCGACCATCTGTCACTGATCCAAAGGAGAACATTTTTTGTTGCGACTATAATACCTTTATTGGACTGTCATTAATAAGTCTCCTAGCGAACACATTTATGTTAAATGTAAATACAAAGCAGGAAGCTTAATTAGGAAGCAAATACGTGTGAATACAGCTGCTGTATGAGGTCAGAATTCAGCCTTTCCGTACTGAGGATCTGCAACCGTCGGATTGTTTAAGTTTCTTGAACGCTCGTGTCCACGTCGATCTCGCCTTCTCTGTTTTTCTCCTTGTCTCCCACCTTCTTTTGTTTCCTCCCTTCTCATGCTTTCACTCTCTGTCTCTTTAAAATGGTACAATGTACTGATCCCACAATGTACCTATGATCACTATCAGGACATTGTGGGACCATCTTGACCATTTTGGCTAATTTGGTCACGTTCTCTTTTGTATATATTGTACATAGTTGCTGTTCAGTACCTCTTGTGTGTTTAGTCATATCTTTGCATGTTGTCATATAGGTTAGTTAGTCATGTTCTATAGTATGATTCATTTTCTATAAACTGTGCATGTTTAAATATTGAGAGTGCTGTGATTTGTTTTGTTTTGAAGAACCTGGAGGTTGGCAACCCTAAGAAGGGACAGCCAATGGAAGCTGCCCTGATATCCTTGGGGGAAGGGTGAAATAAAATTGTACTAAGTGAATAAATGTTTAGCTCTCTCCCATGTCTCTTTAAACCAGGCAAACATATGAAAAAAATTATATTTAGGGATTGTGAAAGGGCAGAAGGTTAACCCAGTCATTTGTTATTACCTCTGTTGGTCAGTAGCCCAGTTCAGAACTGCTTGCGCATTTTTACTAAGATTTGTCAGGTCTTAAATATCTAGGGTTGCCAAGTGCCAGGCGGTGGTGGGCAAACCCCCGCCAATCCACCTGGCTGCCTGCCCACAAGCTGAGGGTCGGCGAGTAATATGCGCTCCTGCCCGCTGCGCCGAGTCACTTCAGGGTTACACCTGGAAGTGTCGCATCGCAACGGGCTTTTTACCACTCAAACTCCCAATTTGAGTGGTAAAAGGCCCCTTGTGATGCGGCGCTTCCGGGTGTAAACCAGAAGTGACGCAATCGCGTTGGTGCGGCCGCATGCGCGCGCGATCTTTCCCTCACCTCCGCCCCAAAAACCTCCCGCCGGAGTAGAGGGGGGACCTGGCAGCCCTATAGATATCGTACCGTCCTGAGACTGGGTGGAGGGAATTGGTGCAAGACAACGGGGACAGGTGGCATCATGATCCATAATGATATCTGTGCTGGCCTTTCAAATTGGGGGCAATTCACTGTTAGAACAGTGGGAACAACCTAATCGTGCCGGAGTTGTATAGCGGCTAGGGTGCCGGGGTAGGCTCTAGGACAGTGTTTCCTAATGTGTGGGTTGGGACCCAAACATGGGTCGCAAAAACTCTGAAAATGGGCTGCAAGACCAGCCCTCCCTAATGGCCTCCCCACCCCTTTCCATTGCTGTCTTTTATATTTTGGAAACCAAGATCTGACCCGGGAAACGGTATCTTCCATGTCATATATTAGTTGGTATTTCTTCTTCACTGCATATACATGTTGACAAAGTAAAAGGTGCCCTGGTGGTCACTTGAGTGAGTGAGAATCTTAGGGGGGATTAGAGGGACTAATGAAGAAGGAGGGGGCGGTCAGAGGCTGGAATGTAACTTCCGTACACTGTGTATGTGTATGTTGGAATCCACTTGCTTGGGGTTCATAGCGGGGGCAGCTGCGTCCTTTGTGCGATGCTGGTTGGTTTCTCGACAAATCTGGTTAGCCACTGCAGAAAATGGAATGCTGAACTAGATTGGGCGACAATGTAATAGTTCACCTAGGGCCCCCAAAAACCTTGGGTCATCCCTGGATAGGTCACCATACTAAGTAAATTTGGACTTGTGGGTCACCGTGCCAGAAAGGTTGGGAACTGCTAATCTAGAAGAAGAAGAAAAAAGAAGAAGAGTTGGTTCATCACCTTCATTTTCTCTCCCCACAACAGTCACCTTGTAAGGCAGGTGGGGCGGTGAGAGTTCTGAGAGAACTGTGACTAGCCCAAGGTCACCCAGCAGGCTTCATGTGGAGGAGTGGGGAATCCAACCCAGTTCTCCAGATTAGAGTCTGCCACTCATGAGGAGGAGCAGGGAATCAAACCCGGTTCTCCAGATTAGAGTCCGCTGCTCTTAACCACTACACCATGCTCTTACCCAGCTTCAAATCCCCATTCTGCTATGGAAGCTTGCTGGTGACTGCAGGCCGGTCACACACTCTCCGCGTAACCTACCTCACAGGGTAGGTTGTCGTGAGGTTAAAATGGAGAAGGGAGCACGGTGGATGCCGCTCAGGAGGAAGGGTGGGATAAAAATGTACTAGATAATTAATTTGAATTGAATTATGGCTATCGTAGAATCATGGAGTTGGAAGGGACCACCAGGGTCATCTAGTCCAACCCCCTGCCCAATGCAGGAAATTCACAACTACCTCCTCCCCACACTCCCAGTGACCCCCTACTCCATGCCCAGAAGATGGCAAAAAAACAACAACAACCCATACAATTATGTTCTTTTGTATGCTGAAATGAGATCCTTGTCAGATGAATGTTTGAAGTTCATGTATTGTTTTTTGTCCACAGGGCAAGCACACCACGGCCAGGTCTCCTACATTGCTCCTCCGATTCCTTTAGACTCTGATCTGGAGAGGCAGTCATTTAAGGGTGAGTTGTCAACTTAATCCATCCCCTCGGAGAACGTTCATGAACTAGCCACAGCGTGGTTACAGTGTATGGTCCCATGTCCTGTGCTGAATATTCTAAGACACATACGTTTTTTAGATCTGAAGCAGATTTGAAAGTGTTCGCCAACTTGGTCTCCTTTATTCAAGTGTTTGCCAACATTTCTTGTATGGTTTTTCGTCAAGGGTTGTACTGAATTTTTTTTTATCACGTCTGTGCTGTGTTGCTTGTGTTTCTAGCATCCTAGATTTTACAGCATTTCTAGCATCCTAGATGTTTTTCTAGCATCCTAGATTTGAAAGCGTTCGCCAACTTGGTCTCCTTCATTCAAGCGTTCGCCAACTTGGTCTCCTTCATTTCTTATATGGTTTCTCATAAAAGGTTTTTGTTTTTATCACGTCTGTGCTGTGTGGCTTGTGTTTCAAGCATCCCTGCCACGTCCTCTAGATCTAAGTAGGAGGCCGGGGTTTGGGAAGGGGAGGGGCTTCAATGCCATAGAGTCCAATTGACAAGGCAACCATTTTCTCCAGGGGAACTGATCTCTGTCAGCTGGAGATCAGTTGTAATAGCAGGAGATCCCCAGCTAGTACCTGGAGGTTGGTACAACAAAATCACCTGTACTGTAAGGAAGTTACAAAGTGAAAAACAGCACACAGCTCAATTCCAATAATTTCAAAATTTGTAATCAGTGTAGAGAAACAAAACAAGCAAGTGGAATAACATACAACAGATAGAAAACAAGCAAATTACATAGAGTAGAAAAAAACAGGAACTCCAAGAAATCTAGTTCCAATAATATTAAACCAAGTCTAAATAGATTTTCACAAGGTTGCTTGCAGAAAGGGGAGACTGTGCAAACCCCAGAGTTCAAACGATTGCGAGATGGTGGTAATAGGTTGTAAACAGGGGGGAGGACAACCCTCTGTTCTGCAGAAATAACAAGATGGAAAACGCCTTCCGGAATTACAACGTTTATCGCAGTTAATTTGCTTCTTCAGCCACCAACACTTTGTTAGGATTCAATCATCCTTACACAGCTCTATCCTTACACAGCTCTATCATCAAAACATTGCCAACCTCCAGATAGTAGCTGGAGATCTCATAGAGTTGGAAGGGACCACCAGGGTCATCTACTCCAACTGCCTGCACAATGCAGGAAATTCACAACTACTTCCTCCCCCACATCCCCAGTGACCCCTACTCCATGCCCAGAAGATGGCCAAGATGCCCTCCCTCTCATCATCTGCCTAAGGTCATAGAATCAGCATTGCTGACAGATGGCCATCTAGCTTCTGCTTAAAAACCTCCAGGGAAGGAGAGCTCACCACCTCCCGAGGAAGCCTGTTCCACTGAAGAACCGCTCTAAGTGTTAGAAAATTCTTCCTAATGTCTAGACGGAAACGGTTTTGATTTGATTTCAACCCGCTGGTTCTGGTCCAACCTTCTGGGGCAACAGAAAACAACTCGGCACCCTCCTCTATATGACAGCCCTTCAAGTTCTCCTGCTATTACAACTGATCTCCAGCCGATAGAGATCAGTTCACCTGGAGAAAATGGCCACTTGGGCCATTGGACTCCATGACACTGAAGTCCCTCCCCTTCCCAAACCCTGCCCTTTTCAGTCTCCGCCCCAGAAAACCTCCCACCTGTGGCGAAGAGGGACCCGGCCACCCTATTTGGCCCTGAGGCCTTGCTGTCTCCGGTGAAACTTCTCTGAATAAGCAGAGTGCAAATAAACGTGTTGCTTCTGCATATTACGAATAAATGATTACACTTGGAGGGATTCTGCTGCGAATATGTGCCACTTTTCGATGGCTGGATTTATTCGTAACCCTGGATTTTGTTGTGGGGGGGAGTTTATTTTTAAAGTTCACCAGTGCTGACATTAACCTAGATTATTTATGTCCGTGATGCATTTCCCCCTGTCCCTCTGTACACCGAGAGTAGCGCTGAGGAGTGTGTAAACTCTCCTAGTTTACTGGCGCATTAGTGTCACTATCCATTACGAGGTAATTGCCTCAGCCCACCGCTCTGTATGGAAACGCCGTAGCGGCCCTGTAAATCTCCAAACAGAGCCGGGCACTGAATCAGCGCCCACAATTAATGTTGGTTCTATTTCTGTACTCCCCATTAATTAAAAAGAAATATTTTTTAAAAAAATGTTAGCTGCACATACGAAGCACCATTAAACACTAGTTTAAACCTACTTTGAGGAGAGCAAACATTATTCCGTGGCCGATATTTTACGGGATTGTTTATGCTTATTTGTATGTGGATGAATTCCTCGGGCGATTGAGAGGGCTTTCTCTAGCAGCCAGGAAATTGCTTCTTCTGCTGGCTGTTTTGCTAGGTTGAGGCAGAGGGGAGACTGGGGCTTGTCGGCTTGTTCTTTGCAGTGTCAGGATGGTCACATTCTTCTTCTTTCCCTTCCCTTTGTTTCTTGAGAAAATAAGACCATAAGAAAGGCCATGCTGGATCGGATCAAGTCCAGCAGTCTGTTCACACAGTGGCCAACCAGGTACCTCTAGGAAGCCCACAAACAAGACGACTGCAGCAGCATTACCCTGCTTGTGTTCCACAGCACCTACTATAATTATATATACTATAATTATAATAAGAACATAAGAAAAGCCCTGCTGGATCAGACCAGGCCCATCAAGTCCAGCAGTCCATTCACACAGTGGCCAACCAGGTACATCTAGGAAGCCCACAAACCAGACGACTGCGACAGCATGGTCCTGCCTGCGTTCCAAAGCAGCTAACATAATGGGCATGCTCCTCTGATCCCGGAGAGAATAAGTATGCGTCATGACTACTATCCATTTTGACTAGTAGCCATGAATAGCCGTATCCTCCATGAACACGCCCACTCCCCTCTTAAAGCCTTCCACATTGGCAGCCATCACCAAATCCTGGGGCAGGGAGTTCCACAGTTTAACTATGCGCTGTGTGAAGAAATACTTCCTTTTATCTGTTTTGAATTTGTCACCCTCCAGCTTCAGCAGATGACCCTGCGTTCTACTTTTATGAGAGAGGGTGATGTGATGGCTGCCAACTTGGAAGGCTTTAAGAGGGGAGTGGACACGTTCATGGAGGAGAGGGCTATCTATGGCTACTAGTCAAAATGGATACTAGTCATGACTGTTCTCTCCAGGATCAGAGGAACAGGCCTATTAGATCAGGTGCTGGGGAACACAGGCAGGACGGTGCTGCTGTAGTTGTCTTGCTTGTGGGCTTCCTAGAGGCACCTGGTTGGCCACTGTGTGAACAGACTGCTGGACCTGATGGGCCTTGGTCTGATCCAGCAGGGCCTTTCTTGTGCTCTTATGTTCTTAAATTATGCCCTTCTGACGTAGAAGCTCAAGAAAACGGCAAGTGTCTCAAGGGTTTCTTTCCATTAACTAGTCCCAAATCTTATTATTATTGTTAAAGAACTTTTCATATGCAGAGTAATTAACAAATGTTTTATTAACATTTTTAAATTTTTCAGATACAGTTAGAAATGGAAATAAAATTCACATAACAGTAAGAAAATTGCCTTTGCGAGATTACTGCTGCGAGTTGTGTTAATTACTCATAACAAATGCATCGCCGTGCTTTTTTGACCAGCAGAGGAAGGGGGTGCAGTGGAAGGAAAGCGCTGTTGGGTTCTCGCCGATTTCCTTTCCTGCCACTTTGAATCCAAGCCAACGTTATTTCGATTGCGTTGCTCGGCCGAGCCTTTGACAGAAGTACCCAAAGTTACACAATATCATCTTTTCTTAGGGGCGCTTTTTAATTTATTAATTTCACCAGCTTCTTTAGCCATTCGCTCATTGGGGGTGTATATACCTTGTCCAATGTCCATTTAACAGCTGTCAAGATTTTTCCTGCAGAATTTATATTCCCAATTAATGGTTTTAATTTTCCAGTGCCATCCTTAGTATTCACAAACAATACAGCTTTTTTGCGGGGGGGGGGCGTTCGTGGAACAGCACAGCCAGTTCCGTCCTGCCTTCTCGTCCGGTAGATTTCCGAGGCAGCTTGTCGCATTGATTGCGCGCTGCAAACTCACAGCCGAATCAGGAGACACACGTGAAGAGACGTGCGAAAAACCTGATTGGCTTATCCGCAGATATGATTAGTGAATCCGAGAATTTGGAGGCTTTTACCGTAATAAAAAAAGTATTAAGGAGATTGATTATGCTAGCACGGTGACTCCTGTTCGTCACACTCGCTCATCTCTGTTTTTCGGTGTTCCTCCCCCGGGACGTTTGCTATCATATATTTATTTTTTGACAGTCCCGTGCCTTTTGAGAACCTTTTTTCCTTGCCAGATTAAATCTCAGTCTTTTATGGTTATGAAAGATAGCTATTTTAAGTTACCTTATTCATCAAGAAGCTGCTCGTGTCCCTATGATTCAATTGATTCTTGGGCGCGTTTGCTATCGGAATGTCCCTTTTATGAGATTCTTAGATTGTGTTACATTATTCCTCTCGTCTTATTCCTCATTATTCCTGGTCTTTCTGTGTCTGAGGTAGTACCCTTTTTATTGAGTGGCAGGGATCCTAAAATTGCACTGGCAGTTGTGGAATTTATTTCAGTCCTTATGTCCCTTAAGCACTAGGCTTAAGCAGTTCCACTGCTCAAGATCTAAGTATCAAGGAGCTTGTAAGAGATTTAAAAAAGGGATAGGAAAACCCTGAGCGTCACCCGAAGTCTGGGTGAACCAAAATGTCTTTAAATGGCATCAAAAAAAATCGACAGGGTAGACTGTGCAGAGAGCCGCAGTGGTGTGGTGGTTAAGAGTGGCTGACTCTAATGTGGAGAACTGGGAAGGGCAGCCATGAAGGAGCTAGAAAAGATTCTGAAGTGTAAGGATGTGTCATTGGCCACCAAGATCAGGTGAATTCATTCCATCGTATTCCCTGTTACTATGTATGGATGTGAAAGCTGGACAATGAAGAAAGCTGATAGGAAGAAAGTAGATTCCTTTGAAATGTGGTGTTGGAGGAGAGTGTTACGGATCCCGTGGACTGCCAAAAAAACAAATCAGTGGGTTCTAGATCAAATCAAGCCCAAACTGACCCTAGAAGCTAAAATGACTAAACTGAAGTATCCTACTTTGGTCACATTATGAGAAGACAAGAGTCACTGGAAAGGACAATCATGCTAGGAAAACTGAAGGCAGCAGGAAAAGAGGAAGACCCAGCACGAGATGGACTGACTCTATAAAGGAAGCCACGGCCCTCAATTTGCAAGTTCTGAGCAAGACGTTTTGGAGGACATTGATTCATAGGATCGCCATGAGTTGGAAGAGACTTGACGGCACTTAGCACACACACTGGTCCCTGAGTCCCTTGCTCCACTCCTCCCCTCTGCCTGTGAGGTACAGGTCCGGCCCGTCCTCCTCAGCCACCCTGCATGCTATGGGGCTGTATTTCTCTGGACATATGCTGGGCACAATTAGAACTCATGTGAGAACTCAGTGACAGGAACTCTGGGGAAAGGGCCCTTTGCCAAGCAGCCCGGTCTGATAACAAACTGAGGAAGAGTATACTGCTAACTCTTGATCTTCTCAGAATACTTACAGGCCTTGTGCTTGAGGAGGAGGAAGAAGAAGAAGAGGAGGAGTTGGTTTTTATATGCCGACATTCTCTACCACTTAAGGAAGAATCCAAGCAGCTTAAAATTACCTTCCCTTCCCCTCCCCACAACAGACACCCTGTGAGGTGGATGGGGCTGAGAGAGTGTGACTAGCCCAAGGTCACTCAGCTGGCTTCATGTATAGGAGCAGCGAAACAAATCCAGTTCACCAGATTAGCCTCCGCCACTCATGTGGAGGAGTGGGGAATCAAACCCAGTTCTCCAGATCAGAGTCCACCCCTCCAAACCACCGCTCCAAGCCACCGCTCTTAACCACTACACCACGCTGCCCTTAACCACTACACGAGGCAAAAAAGGGGGCTCAGTGCTGTAGTGGGGTTGGCAGAAAAAACAGCACTCAAATAACGATATTAAATATATGCACATGTAATTACAAAATACTGAATATATCCAATACCAGCAAGACACTCAAGAAACAAAACAATGTGAAGTACAAACACCTACGACAAATACAACGGGGAAAGACACTGCGGTGAAAACCGTACTTCGGACCAGTGGTAATATATACAATGTATCCAGTCAGTTAACAACTTTCAACAATCAATAAGCAACTTCTCGACAGTCATATATATAGCGCAAAATGCTGCTGTACTGTGGACTGTTGTGCAAAATGAATCAGAAAAGTCTCCAGGTTCGAAGACAGAAGAATTCCAGTACGTGTTGCCTAGATCGTTTTGGACACGTTTCATGGTGGGCTTCTTCTGCCTAACCATACGGTTATACTAAAAATGTAAAGTTTATCTATAAGGCTGGTCCTTTTATAATTAATGTTCATTGTTCATATGATTATGCACACCTGAAGAAGCCTAAGGAAGTCCAGGCCACCCACTGTGGATACGAGTACAGTGGACCCCCCTCCCCACAGGTAAACTAGGAAGGAGGGGCGCATGCCTTAAAAAGCAACAGCTACGGATATCTCTCTCGTGTCCCTGCCCCTCCTTAACAACCCTTCCTCCCTCAATAGTTGCCTTCACTGTCTCCCACAGTTGGGCTCAGGGTGAACCCACACAGTGCCGAGAAGGGCAAAGGCTGAGAGTTATGCCAGCATAATAATACTGTGGAACAGCCACAAGGTTGGTGTGACTTTTGACCGTAACATGCTGCAAGCAGGGTGAGCACGCACAGATGAAGGCGCATGAGCACATGAACACATGAAGCTGCCTTCTACTGGGTCAGACCCTTTGTCCATCAAAGTCAGTATTGTCTACTCAGCCCGGCAGCGGTTCTCCAGGGTCTCAGGCAGGGGTCTTTCACATCGCCTACTTGCCTAGTCCCTTTAACTGGAGATGCCGGGGATTGAACCTGGGACCTTCCGCATGCCGAGCAGATGCTCTACCTCTGAGACCAGCGGCATCAAATTCTGGGTGAGTACCAGCCAGCCTTCTATTCCAACTGTCGCTGCAGCTGTCCAAATGCTTGTGTCCCCTTTTGGTTTGTAGGATTAGACCCCAGCGTGGGTGTAGTGGTTAAGAGCGGAGGACTCTAATCTGGAGAACCAGGCTGGATTCCCCACTCCTACACATGAAGCCTGCTGGGTGACCTTGGGCTGGTCTCTCAGAACTCTCTCAGCCCTGTCCAACCTCACAAGGTGTCCGCTGCGGGGAGAGGAGGGGGAAGGTGATTGTAAGCCGCTTTGGGACTCCTGAAAGGCACAGAAAAGGGGGGGGTCTAAAAACCAACTCTTTTTCTTCTTCTTGACCCAGGAAGCCACACCTGTCATGCATGTTATTCTGCTGTTTGCCAATAGAGCTTTTAATGGAATGCTAGAACGAGGGAGTTGGCAGCCCCATCCATCTTGCTTGCTTTTAGCACTCCATTCCTGGGGCTGTTCGATAAACAATTGGATTCCCCCCCCACACACACACACACACACAGCTGTGCTTCTCTTTTCATGAGTTTGACAGAGAGGGATCTGTCCCATCCCTCTTCTTGTTACTCTCCTCAGCTGACGTTAGGAGACTCATTGGGGCCTCCGCTGTCCTCCACGGTTTAGAGCAGTGGTTCCCAAAATGTTCGGGCCACCCCCCCCTTGGTTCCACCAACTCAACTCCAGCGCCCCCTACCCCAGCCTATAAAAAGCATTATTCAAAATAGGGGTTTGCGTGACTCATTAAAGAAGATGATTACAATAAAATTTCAAAACAGTAACAACTAATTGCACGTCTATTCAAAATCAAATTAAAACTTTTTTAGTTGAAATTTATTCAACAAAACTGATGATTCATAGAGTGGTACCAGCTCTTCAAAGTCTGGAAAAGAATTCCAATAATTTCCACCAAATTTGCCAGCATGGTGCCATAGCTTGATCTATTTTAAATTAGTGAACAACACAGTTGAAGGGGCCCACCTCTATTCCCCCCTGCTGCCCTCTTGCCTCTTAGTGCCCCCCTAGGTAATCCCACTGCCCCCCAGGTGGTGGTCCTGCCCACTTAGGGAACCACTGGTTTAGAGAGTCAGGCTCCATCACTAAGGAGGAGGAGGAGGAAGAAGGAGGAGGAGGAGGAGGAGGAGGAGTTGGTTTTTATATGCCGACCTTCTCTACCATTTAAGGAAGAGTCAAACCGGCTGATGATCACCTTTCCTTCCCCTCCCCACAACCGACACCCTGTGAGGTAGGTAGAGCTGAGAGAGCTCTAAGAGAGCTGTGACTAGCCCAAGGTCACCCAGCTGGCTTCATGTGAAGGAGCAGAGAAACAAATCCAGTTCACCAGATTAGCGTCCGCCGCTCATGGGGAGGAGTGGGGGAATCAAACCCGGTTCTCCAGATCAGAGCCCACCGCTCCAAACCACCGCTCTTAACCACCACACCATGCTGGCTCTCCACCAGCAAAACGATTGGCTGTTTGAGGCAGCCAATCAGCACAAGCAGCCCCTCTCCTGGGATTGGTTCTGACCTTGCAGACTTCAGACGCAGCTATGTACAGGACTCCTATCGGGCCTCTCTGCTAGGTAGTCACCTGCAATGCATCTCCCCTGACACCTGAGGCTTGCTAAGCCTGCCCTTTTGACTTCAGTCTTTCAGCCCTTGTATTGATTGAATTCTTTGACATAAAATTTTTCTCTTCCGCTTCTTCTTCTCCCAAAGCGGCTTGCCGTAGAAAGCCTCAGTAAGAACAATAAAAGCAAAACAAGAATAAAATATAATCCACACAGTCAGGCTGAAAATACAGACGTCTCCCTTGCCTCCCTGGTAAAAAACATTCATGCTTAGAGAGAGCCGGTGTGCTGTAGTGGTTAAGAGAGGTGGACTCTAATCTGAAAAACCGGGTTTGATTCCCCCACTCCTCCACATGAGCGGCAGACGCTAATCTGGTGAACTGGGTTGGTTTCCCCACTCCTACACAGGAAGCCTGCTGGGTGACCTTGCGCTGGTCACAGTTCTCTTTGAACTCTGTCAGCCTCACCTACCTCATAAGGTGTCTGTTGTGGGGACGGGAAGAGAAGGAGATTGTAAGCCGCTTTGAGACTCCTTTCAGTAGAGAAAAGTGGGGTATAAAAACCAACACTACTACTTGTTTGCATCATCAGCTTGTTTGTTTGATAGATTTTTTTTGTATAATCGCATACAGATCCAGTGTGGTGTAGTGGTTAAGAGCGGTGGTTTGGAGTGGTGGACTCTAATCTGGAGAACCGGGTTTGAATCCCCACTCTTCTACATGAGCGGCGGACGCTAATCTGATGAACCGGGTTGGTTTCCCCACTCCTACACATGAAGCCATCTGGTTGACCTTGGGCCAGTCACAGCTCTCTTAGAGCTCTCTCAGCCCCACCTACCTCACAGTGTGTCTGTTGTGGGGAGGGAAAAGGAAGGTGATTGTCAGCCAGTTTAAGTTTCTTCTTTAAGTGGTAGAGAAAGTCGGCATATAAAAACCAACTCTTCTTCTTCTTCTTCTTCTTCTTCTTCTTCTTCTTCTCATAAACAGAACTACTGGGTGATAAGGAATCTTCCACTGTTATGGAATTGCTTCGTGCATCTACATCCTGTTGTTTCATCTTGGGTACTTTACCCTTATTCAAGACATGTCTAATAATGTTTGGATCCACTGATAGATAAGGACTGGTATAATACTGTGTACAAATTCACTCAACATAGTTTCACTGGAGGTAGATATATTACTATCATTGTTCCTGAAAGGTGGAATAACTCTTATTCTGCTTGTTTTTCAATTGATTTGCTGGTAAATGGACTACTTTATTGCTTCTTTCGAACCTTCTTTGATTCAAAAAATGAAGCGTTTTCTCAACTCCATGGATAAGGCGCCGCTTGGAAAATCCTGTGTATCTCTATTTTGCTGCATAAGTTTTATGTCCATAGGTATCTAGTTCACTTTGGATCACCTCTGTTTTCTGTTCCTTTGCTAACCTAAAATCTGAACCTCCAATTCTTTTTTCCTTTGTTTAAATAAGATACTGCACTATACATTTACCCCTAATAATATTGCTCTTGCATTCCATACACAGCTGTATGTAATTCCTTCACAATGTCTGTATTTTGCAAAAGGTGCTACACCTTGGATGTCTGCCCATCTGAAATCTGTTATTGAAAATCATGGTGGGACATACTGTTACAATAATTGGCTTCTCAATGTAGTGTGTGTGTGTGTGTGTGTGTGAAGTGCTGTCAAATTACTTCCAACATTTGGTGACTCTATGAATCAATGTCCTCCAAAATGTCCTATCTTTGACATCCTTTCTCAGGTCTTGCAGACTGAGGGCCATGACTTCCTTTTTTGAATCAATCTATCTCATGTTGGGTCTTCCTCTTTTCCTGCTGCCTTCCACTTTTCATAGCATGGTTGTCTTTTCCAGTGACGCTTGTCTTCTCATAATGTGACCAAAGTATGATAGCCTAAGTTTAGTCATTTGAGCTTCTAGGGTCAGTTGGGGCTGAGAGAGCTCTAAGGGAGCTGCGACTAGCCCAAGGTCACCCAGCTGGCTTCATGTGTAGGAGTGGGGAAACCAACCTGGTTCACCAGATTAGCCTCCGCCGCTCATGTGGAGGAGTGGGGAATCAAACCACCGCTCTTAACCACACTTGGCAATGCAGAATTCACAGGTAGAGTCAAACTGGAGACTGGAAACCCAGGAGAAATGGATGCCACGTTCAAACGGACTTCCCTGTCTCTGGCCTGATGTGGCAACCCCTTTCTGCTCTTGGAACCGGGCCGCCGTCCACAAATTTGTTTGGATACACTTTTCCTTCTGAAATAATGTTAGGGCAAGAAGCCACTGGAAACGAGCAGATGGGGAGAGCCTAAGACAAGCTGTTAAATTAATAAACATGTGCAGTCCTTAATAAGGGGCCCCCAGTTTGGCACTCTCGCCAGACGATTTGAGTGGTCCATCATCCCTGCACCTGGCGCATGGACGCTGCGCAAATGCAGGCGATTAGAACTTCATTATGTCAAATACGATCGTCGGTAATGACATGTCAAACCGTTAATTTATACTCCCCCTACCCTGAAAACAAATGGACAAGACAGAGGGCTCGTTCATGGGGAAATGCTTTTGTCGTCCGCTTCTTATGCTTCCGCGGAGTAAATAATACAATTTTGTCACTGGTAGAAAAATGCTGAATGTCTCTTGCCGTGAAAACCCTACAGGGTGACCCTAAGTCAGCTGCGACATGACCGGGGGGGGGGGGAGGATTCTTTACATAGGGCACAAATCATAAGTGATCCATAGGGCTGCCAACCTCCATGTACTAGCTGGAGATCTCCTGCTGTTACAACTGATCTCCAGTCGATAGAGATCAGTTCCCCCAGAGAGAATGGCCGCTTAGACCATTGGGCTCTATGGCATTGAAGCCCTACCCCTCCTCAGGCTCCTCCGCTGGTGGCGAAGAGGGACCTGGCAGCCCTAATGATCCAGTTGGTTACAAAATGCTCGTTTTGCATTTTCATAAACCATTCAGACATGTATGTGAAAACAATAAAACCATATGAATCGATACAAACACTTAACAGCTGGTAACAACCGTTCAAACTTGCCAGAAACCCAAATCAAGCAGGATCATTACCATTATTTTAAATGCAGTTGTCAATATTTATTTATTTATTTATTTATTTATCAGTTTCCTCGAGATGTACTGCAAGGCCTTTCCAAAAAAAGACGGATAGAATTCTGTTGTAGTTGGTTTGGCTTAAAATGGGAGATATGTTTCTGTGAAGACCACTGCTTAAATAACAAGAGATAAGCCGCTATTAACGATTTGGTTGACGCTGCTGTCTTTTTGATAATTAGTATTTTATTTCTCAGCCTCTGTTTTCAGATGCCTCCTGGTAAACGTGGCGGACACGATTAGCTATGGTGTTAGCATCTGAGAAGGACGGTCTTGGCTGTTATCCATTTAAAAGTGGTGCTGATTTATCTGAGTGGGAATCAAAATCCCTCTTTATAGCAATTGGAGGGCCAATTCTGCAGTCCTTGCCAGATATAAAATAGCACCGGCTCCTGGGAGTAACCCCAGCGCTTCTCCTAATTGTCAATCAGGAAGGGAAGGCAGAGCTACAGATGCCAGTTCTTGGGGTTTTACAACGAGTTTTATCATTCTTAAAAGCTCTGGCGGCTGAAATATGAGGCTCCCGGCTTCATCAGGATTGCGGTGAAATGTCTGGAGTTCTGTCCTCGGCGTTTCCTTAGAGGCTTGCAAAGCCCGAAGATGAATCAAAGGAATACCTAATTAATCAGAGGCTCGAGCTGCCGAATCACTAAATCAAAAGGATGAAGCGAGACTGATTGGCGAATACAGTGGTGCGGCTTGTGGCTCTGGATTGCTTGTAAAATCCCCCCCCCCTCAAAAAAAATCTGGCCTGCCTGAGGAGAACACCTCCAGCGCCAGACAAATCAACCTGTAAGTTCCCAGGTGCTCTTTCGGAACACTTTAGGGTGCTTTCACACATCCTGAATAATGCACTTTCAATCCACTTTCAGTGCACTTTAACAAGCGTTTGCAAGGGGGTTTTGCCGTTTCGCACAGTAAAATCCAGCTGCAAAGTGCGCTGAAAGTGCATTGAAAGTGCATTATTCAGGATGCATGAAAGCGCCCTCGGATTCCCAAAAGGAAACCTGTAAGCTTCTCTTCCTCTCGGCCTTTGCACTTCTAACTTCAGTGTGCATTACCTATCACAGATAGCCCAACGGATAGGCCATTTATGCTTGGTAATTAGCAGCGTGTTCCAGGCTGAAGTGCCCCGCATATATATATTTTTTAGTTCTTCACGCTGAACCGTCATTCCAGATGTCACTGTGAAGCCGGCGCATACCTGCTTCGCATTTCTTAAGAGCCCCTTTAACACGACCTTTAGTATTTGCTCCGCCCCCCGCATTGAAGCATTCACTGAAGGAAGCATGCAGAATCCCAGCCGCGGCTTAGCTATGCAAACAACTATTGCTAATGGCTATGCAAATGAAGGACCGAAGGAGCAGGTGTGTGGGGGTGGTGGAATTTGTTTGACTTTCTCCTCTTGCATCGGGACCGTGAATAGTCATTTTAAAGGTCGGATTTACAAAATCAGCATTGAGCGAGAAGCAGAATCAACCTCCTCTGACCCAGGGGAACTCATCTCTGTAGTCTGGAGATCAGCTGTAATTCCAAAAGATTTCCAGGCTCCACCTGGAGGTTGGCAGCTGGTACAACACACTATAGCATGTGGGGGGCGTGTTCCCGGTCCCAGCTAACATGTAGATCAGGCAGAGATCTATGGGTTTTCCATGTCAAACTGGAAATCATGGCAGGGAGGTCCCTGTAGTGTTTTGGTCTTTATACTTGTTAGCACACTCGGCCTTCAAACTCTGCCCCAAATCTTAAACCAGTGTTGGTGACAACCAAATCCGTAGCTGTTAGGGTTGCCAGCTCCAGGTTGGGAAATAACTGGAGATTTTGGGGGGTGGAGCCTGAGGAGGGTGGGGTTTGGAGAGGGAAGGGGCTTCAATGCCACAGAATCCAATTGCCAAAGTGGCCATTTTCTTGAGGTGACCTGATCTCTATCGGCTGGAGATCAGTTCTAATAGCAGGAGATCTCCAGCTAGTACCTGGAGGTTGGCAACCCTACTAGGCACGAACATCAGCACCTGCTCACAAGGATCTACACATCTCCTTCCCTTCCACTCCCCACAACGGACACCCTGTGAGGTAGGTGGGGCTGAGAGAGCTCTTAACAGAAATGTAACTTGCCCAAGGTCACCCAGCTGTCTTTGTGTGTAGGAGCGGGGGAACAAATCCAGTTCACCAGATTAGCCTCCGCCGCTCATGTGGAGGAGTGGGGAATCAAACCCGATTCTCCAGATCAGAGTCCACCACTCCAAACCACCGCTCTTAACCACTACACCACTCTGGCATTTGTGCAACTCTTATGTGCAGCTGCCTCCTCGCAACCTGGTTTGCAAATGCATTTTTATGAGGTGGACGGGTTTCTCTACATATATATATACATATATATAACAAAAAGCAGTTTCTCTATGTATGTATATATACATGCATATATACATATGTATAACAAAAAGCGGTTCAAAGTGCAAACGGGCTTGGCGTATGCCGTGCTCATTTGTTTTGTGCTGATTCAACTGTTTTCTTATATTACTCTTTTAATTGATGTGGCAGGGCGCTGAGAACATTAATGCGCGCGCGGCTGCTTGGAAAGCAGGTGGTAATTAACTCTGTCTTGTCCAATCAGGGCGAGAAGTAAAATCTGTAATTCAATAACGGTGAGCAGGAACAGTCGAACGCTACGCCCGATTCATGTAAAATCAGAAGGATTGCAACCCAGATGAAATGGAGCAGATTTCCCCCAGTGCTGGGCACCGAACACCACAGGATTCCGAGAAGCACTGTTGGTCTACATCCCCCCCTTTCTATCTTTTTGGCAGGAATTATAATGAAATAAAACAGGGCCTGGTTATTTCTAATGTGATATCTTAGTCATTGTCTGGCTTAATTCTGGACTCACTCAGGGCTAAATCAGATGCGACGGGGAAGCTGCCTTTGTTCATTTACCTGTCCTGTTCACATCTCTCTAGCGCGTCTTCATTCGATCTTCCAAAGAGCTCAGGGGGGCATAGGTGGCTCTCCCTTTGCCATTTGGTCTTCACAACAACCCTGTGAGGTGGGTGACGACGAGAGTGAATGACTGGCCACGCTTGGTGTGAGAGCCCGGGTGGTGTAGTGGTTAAGAGTGGCGGACTCTAATCTGGAGAGCTGGGTTTGATTCCCCACTCCTCCACGTGAGCTGCAGACTCTAATCTGGAGGCCCAGGTTGGTTTCCCCGCTCCGCCACATGAAGCCTGCTATGTGACCTTGGGCTAGTTCTCTCTGAACTCTCTCAGCCCCACCTGCCTCACAAGATGTCTGTTGTGGGGAGGGGAAAGGAAGATGATTGCAAGACGCTTTGAGACTCCTTAAAGATTGAGAAAAGCGGGGTATAAAAACCAACTCTTCTTCTTCTTCATGGCAGAATGGCGATTCCCTTTGGATGAGAACTCTAATAAGGAACATGCTGCAAAACAATGCCCATGTTAGTGGGTCACCTTAACTTTGTCCCCAAGCAAGGGATCAAGACAGCAGGGATCCACCAGTAGGGTTACCAATCTCCAAGAGGGACCTGGAGATCTCCTGGAGTTACAACCCTCTAATCAAGTGGAATTTGCTTCCATTTGCCTGCCTCACCTTTCTTTGGTTCCTACCTATATTTGATGCCGTCAGCTGAAGCCCACATAGTTGTCAACCTCAGTCTTCCCCCCACCACTGTGCAGGGTTGTCAACTCCAGGACGGGGAAATTCCTGGAGATTTGGGGGAAGGGAGGGACCACAGTGCAGTATAATACCATAGAGTCCACCCTCCAAAGCTGCCATTTTCTCCAAGACAACTCGTCTCTGTTTGGAGATCAGTTGTAATTCCAGGAGAAGAAGAAGAAGAAGAAGAAGAAGAAGAAGAAGAAGAAGAAGAAGAAGAAGAAGAAGAAGAGGAGGAGGAGGAGGAGGAGGAGGAGGAGGAGGAGGAGGAGTTTGTTTTTATATGCCAACTTTCTCTACCACTTAGGGAGACTCAAACTGGCTTACAATCACCTTCCCTTCCCCTCCCCACAACAGACACCCTGTGAGGTAGGTGGGGCTGAGAGAGCTGTGACTAGCCCAAGGTCACCCAGCTGGCTTCGTGTGTAGGAGTGGGAAAAGAAATCCAGTTCTCCGCCGCTCATGTGGAGGAGTGGGGAATCAAACCTGGTTCTCCAGATCAGAATCCAACGCTCCAAACCACAGCTCTTAACCACTACACCACGCTGGCTCTCTCGGAGCAGAACTGTCTCGTGAATTTGATGGGGGGGGAGTATTTGCCCCAGTGACCCCCATGCCCATCGGTGCATAGTTCTCTGGTCCAACAAAAAACCGGCTCAGATACATAACAAACCTCTGGCGAGTGCCTTTTGTTCACCGCTGGCTCGTTGGGTGGATTAATCTTTTGTTCTTCGCTGGATTAATAAAAAGAATTAGCTGATAATTAAATAGGAGCTGGGGGTTGCTTGTGCCTTTTTAAAGCTTAAAAAAAAAAAAAAAGTATTCCAAGCCTGTGTCATATAAAGCACAAAAGATTTTCGCGTCCGACGTTGGAGAGCGTGCCATTTTCATAAACTTCTCCCCAAGGAGCTCCAGCTAATTAAACAAATGATTGCAAAATACCCACAATATCGGCCCTGTCAGCTTACGCTCGGGGCATCTAAACTAAGCTGCAATTATCTATTCAAACACAGTGTGCCGAAACGTCGGCAGAAGCCGCTGTCACTTTGTGGATAAGAAAGATAAGAGCGGAACTTCGGTGGCGGGAAGGCGCTTTTTCCAAAGGAGAGGCGATGTGGCTTTTTCATTGTTGTTGTTGTGCGGAGTATGTGGGGGACCTGGGAACAATCTGAGCTAAGTGGCCCGCGTCCCAGCCTACCAGCTGCGGTTTTGCCAGCACTGTGCCACCCCCCAAGGCAAAACCAGCTCCTGGTTGCCCGTGCCCCCCTACCTGAAACTTTCCCAGTAACTGAAAGGACCCGATTACCTGCACTTCGGAAATCTTTGTCAACCTCTGGATGCCAGAGCCGGGAGGTGACACCAGGGGAGAGCTTCGGCCTCTCTGCCCTGTTATTTGCCCTCCAGAGTAACCAGTTGGCCATGTGGCTCAGTGGTAGAGCATCTGCTTGGCAGGCAGAAGGTCCCAGGTTCAATCCCCGGCATCTCCAGTTAAAGGGACCAGGCAAGGAGGCGATGTGAAAGACCTCTGCCTGAGACCCTGGAGAGCTGCTGCCAGTCTGAGTAGACAATACTGACTTTGATGGACCAAGGGTCTGATTCAGTATAAGGCAACTTCATATGTTCATGTGTGAGATAGTATTCTAGACTAGATGGTCCAGCTCAGCAGAACTCTTCCTCTGTACTTGAGTGTGATTACCTGCAGTTTTAAGTGGTACAGCCTGATTGTGCTTTGGCTCAGATAGAATGGCAAAGCCAGTGTATCTACCTTTTGTGGTCAAAAGCGCCATCAAGTCGCAGCCTACTTCTGGTGACCCCAGAGTGTTTTCAAGGCAAGAGACAAGCAGAGGTGGTTTGCCGTTGCCTGCTCCCGTGTAGCAACACTGGGCTTCCTTGTTGGTTGCCCATCCAAGTACTAACCAGGGCCAGCTCCGCTTAGCTTCTGAGCTAGGGTTGCCAACCTCCAGGTATAATGTTATAGACCTCTAGCATGTCTCCCCTTAACCGCCTTCTTGGAGGTTGAAGGTTGGCACCCCTACCTTTGGCACATGAACAAGTCTACTATGGGACACAAAATGTGCTTATACCCAACTAGTGTTGCCAACCTACAGGTACTAGCTGGAGATCTCCTGCTTGTAACAACTGATCTCCAGTCGACAGAGATCAATTCACCTAGAGAAAATGGCCGCTTTGGCAAACGGACTCTATGGCATTGAAGCCCCTCCCCAAACCCCGCCCTCCTCAAGCTCCGCCCCAAACACCTCCCGTCAGCAGCGAAGAGGGACCTGGCAACTGTATTCTGAGCTCTGATGGGAGAGGGCTAGCTAGCCTAAGCTATCCAGGTCAGAGCATGTTCTTTCTTTAGGGGAAGGTAAAGGCAGACTTTACTATCGATCAGAAAGTCCCCCGCAATCCCCCCCCAATAACACTCAGTAATATCTTTCTGTGTGACAGCACGGTTCGCCCACCCAGCATCCCCGAGAAGATATTTTCCTAATCCTCTTTCCGAAGCGACACCTGCCTGCTATCCAATCTACATCTCTTTTATTTCAGACAAAGGCAAAAACCGGAGAAAAAAATCCGTCACAATTCCAATAAGACCATGATTGAAGCACAGCTTTAAAACACTTCATAAAATGCCCTTCTGTGATTTCATCAGGTTAGGTTTTAATACCGAAAGGGGGTTTTTTTTCTCCCCTTTTTGCCTCTTCCTTCTTGGAAGGCTATTCCAGAATTATACTTTTATAGTGGCGAGAAAATGTTCTTCTGATCTCAGCCTACATTTGTTAATGGAAACTTGAACCTGCAATCTCCTTTAACTGAAGCAACTCCGACCTCCTCTGACCCTTTTAATAATATCCGGAGAGCTCAGTCAATCAGACAGGCTTTCTTTTTCTTAGATTTCCTGTTTCTGAAGTCATTCTTAATGCTCAGTCCTGCACCTCTTCCATCTGCAATCATTCCTTCTTGAACAATGGCGTCTGAAATTCAACACGGTATTCAGAATGCCTTTGGGGCATATGGGTAATGAATTCAGTTTTATTTTTAAAAAGAGGAGTTGGTTTTTATATGCTGACTTTCTCTACCACTTAAGGGAGACTCAAACCGGCTGACAATCTCCTTCCCTTCCCCACCCACAACAGACACCCTGTGAGTTAGGTGGGGCTGAGAGAGTGTGATTAGCCCAAGGTCACCCAGCTGGCTTCTTGTGTAGGAGTGGGGAAACAAATCCAGTTCTCCAGATCAACCTACGCGGCTCATGTGGAGGACTGGGGAATCGAACCCGGTTCTCCAGATCTGAGTCCACCGCTCCAAAACACTGCTCTTAACCACTAGATTGCACTTCTCCCGCTGATCTTTTATTTTATTTTGCCACTGCAAAAATGTGAGCCCCACTTACCATTGCTATTAATGGACCTGGTTTCGATCACCCGGAATTGGTCTCTCTGTTTTTCCCCCCAAATGAGCACAGCGCTAGATACACCTGGGCAGATTCAAATTTGCTTAAAGGAAAGGTCAAAGGTTACAGGCACTTCCACTTAAGCCAGTGGTTCCCAAACTTTTCGGACCGCCGCCCCCTCGGTTCCACCAACTCAACCCCAGCGCCCCCTACCCTATCCTATAAAAAGCATGATTCAAAATAGGGGTTTGCATGACTCACTAAAGAAGATGATAACAATAAAATTTCAAAGCATTAACAATTAATTGCACACCTATTCAAAATCAAATTAAAACTTTTTAGTTGAAATTTATTCAACGAAACTGATGAACTTGATGCAGCTCTTCAACGTCTGGGGGGGGGGTTCCGATAGTTTCCACCAAATTTGCCAGCATGGTGCCTCAGCTTGGACTGTTGTAAATTAGTGAACAACACAGTTGAAGGGGCCCCACCTCTAGCGCCCCCCTCCTGCCCCCTTGCCTCATAGCGCCCCCCCCCCTAGGTAATCCCACTGCCTCCCAGGGGGTGGTACTGCCCACTTTGGGAACCACTGGCTTAAGCCATCACAACTTGGACCAAGAACAGGAGGGGCTAGGAGATAGTTCTGGAGGGCCTGGAAATCTACAGATGTGTCATTAATCATAATCATTAATAATAATATTCTGTTACAGATAGGGTGCGGTCCCTCTTCGCCATCAGAGGGAGGCTTTTGGGGTGCAGCCAGAGGAGGATGGGGTTTGGGGAAGGGAGGGACTTCGATGCCATAGAGTCCAATTGCCAAAGCGGTCATTTTCTCCAGGTGAACTGATCTCTATCAGCTGGAGATCAGTTGTAATAGCAGGAGATCTCCAGCTAGTACCTGGAGTTTAAGCAATCCAATTAACAACCTGTGTGATTTAAATGTGATACTGGCAGGACAGAAGGGCTCCGACATGTGACTTTGTATACACCCAAGTATTTAGTTTGAAGAGTAGCCCTCAGCTGCTATGAGCGCAACATTAGCATACCAGAGAGCTGCACTCAGGGCATGATGCACCTCAGTAGATTTGGCATGTTTTATTTAGGATTCAGTGTGCCAGGTCCCGATCTCTTTAATGGTATACTTTACAATTAGGCTGCACTTACCTTGAGCAAGTGCGCCATCTCACCTAGGGCCAATCAAGGTCTATATAATCCTCTTGACTGATAGGCATTTCGAACATTTATTTGGACAGATGAGTCCTAGATCGACGTTGGGAATTTGCAGCAGTAGTACTCAGGTTTTGGGTTTTGCTTCATGTTGTATGGTTTGTTGTTTATAAGTTTGGAATTATAAAAATGGGGCATGAATGTTAATACCCATATACAATTTGAAATACAGAGTTGTAAGTTCATTCAAGTTTGAATTGTTATATTATTGTTGAGCCCACTTGCTGTTCAGTACCTGGAGGTTGGCAACCCTATCCTCCAGCATAAGAAACTGAAATTATAAGGACTATGATTAAATCTAGATACTGAGTTCACCATGAGAATAGCATTGATTTGTTTATTATTGTATGATAATGAAGAGTAAGAAAGTAAGTGGTTCCCACCTGCTCTGAATGGATTGTCCACTCTTTGACCTTGCTTTACATGGGCCTTTCTTTGTAACTTCTCCCCTCTCCCCTCCCGCTTTTCTGGCACTTGAACCCTGTAATTATATATCTAGCTGCTATATATATCTATACACTTCATGCATCGAATGCAGTGAGCTCTGACTTGCAAACTCTCATGGGGAGGTGTTTCCATGTTGTTAGTTTTGAAGATGCCTCTGGATTCCTGTTTAATTTTGCAGCAGCCGACATATACGGCTGTCCCTCTGGGGTAAATATCGTAGTAAACTGTGGACAAAATGAATCAGAATCAGTTTCCGAAGGATTAATCATTATATCTAATTGTGAAGAGATGAACCATCTGCAAATAGCAAAATCGATACAGTGGAGTCAGCCACAACTATAAATGAGCATTGTTATCTTTATTTTTTTATTTTTAAAGCTGTTTGGAGTTTGGGTGCCATGTTGGGTAATCATAGAAATAAAAACTTAAACACCTGTATATCCCTAAAGCCACTATGCAACAACCTCTATAATACTAACATACTAAACTATACACAAATATTACAAAAGATAAAAAAAGAGACAGAACAATTGTGTGAAAGTCAGGTTAATGTGTCACGGCTGTTTACAATTATGGTTAGAGTACTATTGGAGGTATGCAACATAGCAATTTCAAACTGATATCCTAACAAGGAACAGAGAGAACTGTAAGCAGCAGCTACTACAAATAAAACCAGGCAAGTGAGTATATATGTAATATTTTATTAGTATAAAATAATAAAATTGTATTTTAATGATTAGCTAGAAATAGAGGATTGTCACTATTGTATTATTGTAACATAGGAATAAATACGCCTGCTAACGGAATCAAGATAACAGAATACAACTGAAGGAGTGTTTCACACGAAACGGCTTGAAGTCCCTCTAGAGGAGATTGTCCGTCTTGTTTGGACTGCACGTGGACTCTCCAGATGAAACTGCATCATATTATTCTTGTTACAATCAAGGACATTCAATATAGGTGACTAGCCATCATTGGATACTCCCTTTTTAAATCTTTTGTAATATTTGTGTATAGTTTGGTTTGTTAGTATTATAGAGATTGTTGCATAGTGGTGATAGGGATACACGGTGTTTAAGTTTTTATTAGCATCGTTGTTAAATACATGGTACATTGCTTTTTGAATAGCCATACTATGTGAGTTCATTACTGGCATTTTGGGCATGGTCAGGTATCTCTTCCTATTTTAGGGTAATCATAGAAGCCACTATGCACAATGAAGCAACCCTCTAAACCCTCAGAATAGGAGTGGACTGGGAGAAGTGGGAAAGCCCTGGAACCCCCACCCCCAGTGAAGGAGGCAGGAAGAGAGTTTCAAGGCTCAGATGAAGGTTGGAAGCCATCGTGATGTAGTGGTTAAGAGTGGTGGGCTCTAATCTGGAGAACTGGGTTTGATTCCCTACTCCTCCATATGAGTGGTGGACTCTAATCTGGTGAACCAGGTTGGCTTCCCCACTCCTCCACTTGAAACCCGCTTGGGCTACTCACAGTTCTCTCCGAACTCTCTCAGCCCCACCTACCTCACAAGGTGTTTGTTGTGGGGAGGGAAAGGGAAGGTGATTGTAATCCTGTGTGAGACTCCTTAAAAGGTAGAGAAAACCGGGGTATAAAAAACAACTCTTCTTACTCTTCTTCAATTATTTATCTCTCTTCTTCCTTACTTTCTCCTCACCACACGTAGCTGTTTCTTGTACCTGTGTGGCTTGGCAAGAGCTGTGTGGCAGAACAGCCCCACTGCCCTGCAGGCCCGGTTCCGTCTTGCCCTCCGAGGGGCTTTTCTCTCCCTCTTTAGGTTCACCCGCTGTCACCACCTGGACTTTGTAGGAATTACCCACTGAAAGGGCTGGGGTTCCCAGCTTCCTTTCCCTGCATTGCTGTTCTAAGGTCATGCCTCATACCCACGTCTCCCATGACCACGGAGACAGTTTGCTGCACTTGCACACCACGGGCAGATTAGCAGCTTGTCAATCGACAGCTCCCCTTCTCTTGGTGCTCATTTTAAAATAGTGTGTTTGAACAGTGGTACAGAGGATAGCTGCCTGCATTACAAATTATAAAACATGCATTAAAAAGAAATTGCAGACACACATACTCTCAGCACAGTAACAGATTGAGCAAGAGATCCAAAAGAAAAGTGTAAACACGCATTTCCTTTTTCCCTCACTCTGCACATACCCTAGCTGATGTTATTTTAAGGCAGGCCCCTTAACTTGAAACTTACATTGGTTCTAAAAGGTTCTCATTACCTTGGAGTCCTTGTTCAGGCCTGTAGTCCCCCACATGGCAATGGCTGTCTTCTTCATCTATTTACTTCATTAATTCCCTGCCTTTCCCCACAGTGGGGACCCGAAGCATCTTACATTGTTCTCCTCTCTTCCATTTTATTCTCCTGACACCCTTGTTGATGGGAGGGGCTGTGGCTCAGTGGTAGAGCATCCGCTTCGTAGGCAGAAGGTCACAGGTTCAATCTCCATGATCTCCAGTTAAGGGGATCAGGTGATGTGAAAGACCTCTACCTCTGGGGCTGGAGACCTGCTGCCAGTCTGAGTAGGCAATACTGATCATGATGGACCAAAAAGTCTGATTCAGTATAAGGCAGCTTCAAGCGTTCATGTGTGTTCACAACATAGGTTAAGCTGAGAGTATATGACTGGCCCATCGTCATCCAGCATGGTACCGTGACAGATTGGGGATTCAAACCCAGATCCTAGACAGACACTACATCATCCAGACACTACTCTTTCTCTTCCACCTCCTCAACCTCTTGTTCCACTTCCGTTTTAACCTGAGGAGGTACCTTTTTTTCCCTTTTCACATGCCTTTTAACCAGCTCACTCGGCAGTGTAAATTGTTGTGGGTGGTGGTTGAGGAGTTGGTGTCTCCTACTTTTTTACCCTATACCTGCTCACGTGCACTCTTTTCACAGGCTCCCGGTCATCCTCATATTCAGACAAAGGGCGAGGCAAAAGGAACGACCGCCTCCAGTTTTTTTAAAAAGGTGGAAATCCTGCACAGCCAAACAGTTGGGCAAAAGGCTAAAGGAGGAGCCTTGGGTCCTGCCCAAGCAACCCAACAGGCATCCTGTATATGTGTTACGTGTTGTCAAGTTGCTTCCGACTCACACCGACCCAATAAATCAGTATCCTCCAAAGCGTCCTATCATTAGCAGCCTTGTTCAGGTCTTGCGAATTGAGTGCCATGGCTTCCTTTACAAAGTCAATCCATCTCATGTTGGGCCTTCCTCTTTTCCTGCTGCCTTCCACTTTTCCTAGCATTCTTGTCTTGTCCAGTGACTCTTGTCTTCTCATAATGTGACCAAAGTATGATAGCGTCAGTTTAGTCCCTTTAGCTTCTAGGGACAGTTTGGGAATTGTACAGAATCTAAAAATTAGAGCTTTCACTAGGCCTTGAAACTGTCCAAGAATTACAGGGGAAGTAATTTTAAAGTCCTGGCACCCCATAACAGTCTGCTTCGACCTTGCCCAATTATGCCTCTGTGTGTTCTATGAACCAGTCTCTTTTCTTGGCTGAAGCACCAGTGTTAATTAGGTCTCTCAGCCCTCTACAGCAAAACCATTCCTTGCCAGCCGACTCCGAATCTCCGCTCCCATCAAACGCTTTGGCCTGTGCCTTAAACCTTCCACCCACAAACCTCGGTGGGATTCATCTAAGCCTGGCGCATCAGACCAGTAACTACTAACCGCGTAGACTTATGCGCTAAAGCAGTGGCACTCACTCTGTGGCTGACAGAGAACCACAAATTGCAATTGCTTCCAACCAAAAGAGCCAAGTTGACTCTCATCCCTGGCACGAGGCCTGCATTTCAGGGAGGCTTGTGGCTTCCCTTTTTCCCTTGTGGCAGCCATTTCAAGCGGGGAATCACCTGCCAACCACCAGCCCCACCAGGCAAGGGCCTTCTCTTCACTTTCCTAAAACATGGGGCGAGTGCCACATTGGGGAGAAGGGCTCAGAAGAGCCATGGGTGGCGTGTCGAGGAGCCCCGCGCAGCTCCTGCTGAACCAGTGAGGATCACTGTACTAAAGAGTCTATCTCAGGGGTGTCGAACTCATTTTTTACGAGGGCCGGATATGACATAAATGTAAGCTGGTAAGGCCAGGCCAGGCCTCACCATCCCAGATCGGGTGCAAGGAGGTGGTGGTTGCTGCCTCAGTGTGAGAGCTGGCAGTGGGTTCGCCAGCCCAGATCAAGATGGGGGGTGGCTGCCTGAGCTGGTGAGCCAGCAGTGGGCTCGCCAGCCCAGATCGGGACGGGGGGGTGACTGCCTCGGCTAGCTCATGGGCCGGATAAGAGCTCTCAGTGGGCCAAATCCGGCCCACGGGCCATATGTTTGACACCCCTGGTCTATGTAGTTTGTAGTTTTTAGTCTGATGGCAGGGTTGAGGGGAGGTGCAATTTCCTACAGGTGTGCCAAACTTAGATGAATCCCACCAATGGTTATGGCTGAAAGGTTTGTGTAGTTTTTCACACTTCTTTGCCAAGGGATATCAAGCAGGTCACAAGAGTGTGGACATCAGGGAAAGAGGGGATGCATAACTGTGGCCAAGGCAAGCGCACCAATACTCTCTTGTTGAAATCCAGCTGTGCCTAACTGACTGGTTGTGGCAAATCGTAGGCGGGGACTCCGATGTGTAACCAAATGCCCATCCCGTTCTAAAGGACCGTTTTCCCGTCCCATCCCCATGCACCCGCACAGCATGGTTTTCAATGTGATCCACGTTCTGAGAAAAATTCAAATGTATGCCACCCGCGGTGGTGAAGAGGGACCTGGCAACCCTAACCACAGCCCTTCGGAGTAAGTTTCACATCCACACCTCACCAAAATCTGGCACAGCCCTTGGAACAGAAACCATGATCTTGGAGGGCTGCAGGTTGAGGCAGGCCTCCAACCCTTTCTCCTCAGGTGCTTCACCAAATGGCGGGAAAGCTGCTTGGGGCCTAGTAGGGAAAACTGTCAGAGACTGGCGCTGGCTCCAGATGGGTGGTGACACCGTGATACCTAGGGTTGCCAGGTCCCTCTTTGCCACCGGCGGGAGGTTTTTGGTGCAGAGCCTGAGGAGGGCGGGGTTTGGGGAGGGGAGGGACTTCAATGCCATAGAGTCCAATGGCCAAAGTGGCCATTTTCTCCAGGTGAACTGCTCTCTATCGACTGGAGATCAGTTGTAATAGCAGGAGATCTTCAGCTACTAGCTGGAAGTTGGATAAATATACAGTTAGCCTGCTATATAGTTAGTCAACAAAACCCAAAATAGCAGAAAACATTCACTAGGAAAATAGTTCAATTAGGCATATGTATTTCCAAATAATGTATTCGTTAGTGATACCAAAATCATATACATTCTAAATCATATCAATTCACATATGTGCTGTTGAATCACAAGCATTTCAAATCAATAAAGTCTTTTGCGAGTGTCTCGCCAACTTGCGTCTGGAAGACGTTGGAACAGTCACAGTAGTATTGAGCTCTGGCAATGTGGATAGTAGAGGTCTTCTTGTTACTGCTCTGTTGGATAAGTAATCCCGTACGTGGCAATATGTGCAGAAAACTCTACAGGGTGCACATATGCCTCATGGCCTGCACATATCCTGCACATATGCCTCATGGCCCTCTGAGGGAGAAAGCCCTGCCCAGAGCCCTGAAAATAAGCAAGATCTAAAAATATTATAACAGTACCGAGAAGATAACCAGGTAGCGTGAGACCCTAAAAAACAACGGGAAACAGCTCTGTTGTCTTCATCGCCTATCTGAGGCCTGCTGGAGCAGAAAGCCCACCTCCCCATCGCCTCCTCACTCATCCACTCTCCGGTGTTGCGTTGTGGCATGCCACGCTCTCAAACACAACAGGATAACACAGTCGTTTTTAAGCATTACTATGGAGTGTGCCTTGAAAGCACTGAATCGTTGAGAATTGGGGGAAAAATAATCTGTGCTTTTGAAAGCCATCCAATTCCTTTTTATTCCCAGCCTCTGAGCCATTTCGGAAATTGAAAAGTAACCACCCAGCCATTCCCACGTTTAGGTTATTATATGTGTAAGAGCTCCAAGGCCATTTAGCGGCGTGCCGTCACCCATCTCTTTGAGTAAATCTGGATCAAAGTGTTTGTACCCACATTGTAAACCAAGTCTTAATTGTACTCTAAGGAGTGCCCCGGGCATTCATTAACAAGGGGACAACACGGAGGAGGGATATATATATATATATATAAAGAAACTGCTGTGAGGGCAGCTTTGGTAGCTTTTCTGTCTCATATTAAGGCTGAATGTAGGTTGGGGGAGACGGGAGATTTGGGGGACAGAGCCTGAGGAGGGCGGGGTTTGGGGAGGAGAGGGACTTCAATGCCATAGAGTCCAGTTGCCAAAGCGGCCAGGTGAACTGAACTCTATCGGCTGGAGATCAGTTGTAATACCAGGAGATCTCCAGCTAGTACCTGTAGGTGGGCAACACTAGTTGGGTATAAGCAGATTTCGTGTCCCATAGTAAACCTGTTCATGTGCCAAAGGTAGGGGTGCCAACCTTCAACCTCCAAGAAGGCGGTTAAGGGGAGACATGACAGAGGTCTATAACATTATGCATGGTATGGAGAGAATGGACAGAGAGAAGCTTTTCTCCCTCTCTCATAATACTAGAACACAGAGTCATCTGCTGAAGCTGGAGGGTGAGAGATTCAAAAACAGATAAAAGGAAGTATTTTGTCACACAAGGCATAGTTAACTTGTGGAACTCCCTGCCCCAGGATGTGGTGATAGCTGCCAACTTGGAAGGCTTGAAGAGGGGAGTGGGCGTGTTCATGGAGGATACAGCTATTCATGGCTACTAGTAAAAAAAGGATACTAGTCATGATGCATACCTATTCTCTCCAGGATCAGATGAGCATTCCTATTATATTAGGTACTGTGGAATATAGGTAGGACAGTGCTGCTGCATTGTTTGTGGGCTTTCTAGAAGCACCTTGTTGGCCACTGTGTGTACAGACCGCTGGATTTGATGGACCTTGGTCTGATCCAGCGTGGCCTTTCTTATGTTCTGACCCACAGTTTGAGAACCACTGTAGAAATTGAAGAAGTGACTCCGCTCTTACTGGGGCAGCTGGAATGTAGTTCCTTTTCCCTCTCCCCCCAGGGGCAGAACAGAGCTGCAAAGGAGCATGAAAAATGTATGGAAGCTGGGGAGGGGTTGGGGGAACCAAAGCATATTACAGAGCTTGAGAAGGTGCAGAAAAGAGCGACCAAAATGATTAGGGGACTAGAGCAACTGTCCTATGGGGAGCGGTTAAGATGCTTAGGGCTGTTTAGCTTGGAAAGAAGGATGCTAAGGGGAGACAGGATAGAGGTCTGTAAAATTATGCATGGTTTGGAGAGAGTGGACAGGGGGAAGATTTTCTCCCTCTCCCATAATACTAGAACACGGGGTCATCTGCTAAAGCTGGAGGGTGAGACATTCAAAACAGATAAAAGGAAGTATTTTTTCACACAACGCATAGTTAAATTGTGGAACTCCCTGCCCCAGGATGTGGTGATGGCTGCCAGCTTGGAGGGCTTTAAGAGGGGAGTGGACATATTCATGGAGGAAAGGGGAATTCATGGCTATTAGTTAGAATGGATACTAGTCATGCTGCATACCTGTTCGCTCCAGTATCAGAGGAGCATGCCTATTATTTTGGGTGCGGTGGAACACAGGCAGGATGGTGCTGCTGCAGTCGTCTTGTTTGGGGGCTTCCTAGAGGCCCCTGGTTGGCCACTGTGTGAACAGACTGCTGGCCTTGATGGGCCTGGGTCTGATCCAGCAGGGCCTTGCTTATGTTCTTATGTTATTATGAAGCCTTTGATGCAGCAAAAACTGAACCCTGTGCACATTTAGCGGATTGCTAAGGCCCAGGGAGACCATACAACTTAAGCACTGTTGACTACAATAAGTGGTGCTAATAATATTTATTGTTACGGTCAAAGACCAGCACAGATATAAAATACCATCCATCTTCCACAATAAAAGAGTTGTATGCAATCGTGAGCTAAATACATACCCTGATTACTTAAAAAGCCTAAGGATAGCTGTGTATCTGCTGTGAATAAATTGTGTGAACCTGTATATGTATAATCATTAACCCACCGCCTTTCTTGTTAGCGCGATTCTCTTCTTAATAGCCAGTTAACAAAATTTTGCCATCACGTAAGATACTGAAGCCTCCTTATCTTCAAGTAAGTATTTAATCAGGTCTAACTCCGTAAACCCCGAGAAATAGTTCAGATGCTGCCTTAAACCAAGTTAAAAAGGTAAAGGTCCCCTGTGCAAGCACCGGGTCATTCTTGACCCATGGGGTGATGTCACATCCCAACATTTTCTAGGCAGACTTTGTTTATGGGGTGGTTTGCCAGGGCCTTCCCCAGTCATCTTCCCTTTACCCCCAGCAAGCTGGGTGCTCCTTTTACCAACCTCGGAAGGATGGAAGGCTGAGTCAACCTTGAGCCAGCTACCTGAAACCAACTTCCGTCGGGATCGAACTCAGGTCATGAGCAGAGCTTTGGACTGTGATACTGCAGCTTACCACTCTGTGCCATGGGGCTCCTTTAAACCAAGTTAGCAGAGGGGAAATAGTACTTGTTCTTTCACTACATGGATGCAATCCAGTGGAAGTCGACTAATGGAAAATTCCCACAATGGAAAAAAAGAGGATTTTTTGCGAAGCTCCTGTGGGAGCATTTTTGGGAGTAGAGGTCCCAAATGTTCAGGGTAGCTTTCAGGGACTCTCCTTGCATGAACCCCAAAGTTTGGTGAAGATTGGGTCAGGGGGTCCAGTGTTATTAGCTCTGGAGGGGTCACCCCTCCCTCCTCCATAAACAAGCATTTGCCAATTAGCGACCTGAGAATCTCTTACCTTCCAATGCTTGTGTATGGAGGCGGGAGGGGTGACCTCTTCCTGACCCCATAACGTCGGACCCCCGGATCCAATTTTCACAAAACGTGGGGGTTCTTGCAAGGAGAATCCCTGCAAGCTACCCTGCAAGTTTGGGGGCTCTACCTCAAAAAATGCCCCCAGGGCCGATTTTTTTCAGGAAACCCAAAAATAAACCGAATTCCCATATTTACCAGTATGGGAATTCGGCTTATTTCGGGTCTCCTGAAAAAGATCGGGCCCAATTAACCCGAGTCCGAATTTTAGCTATTATTTTTTTTTGCACACCCCTAGTATATACTAAAAGTAAAGGTGCGAGCACCAGGTCATTCCTGACCCATGGGGTGACATCACATCCCGACATTTACTAGGCAGATTATGTTTACAGGGTGGTTTGCCATTGCCTTCCCCAGTCATCTACACTTTACCCCCAGCAAGCTGGGTACTCATTTTACCGTCCTCGGAAGGATGGAAGGCTGAGTCAACCTTGAGCCGGCTACCTGAAACCGACTTCCTTCGGGATGGAACTCAGGTCGTGAGCAGAGCTTGCACTGCAGTACTGCAGCTTACCACTCTGCGCCATGGGGCCCTTGTATATACTGCAAGAACTGAATTTTTAAAAATTATCTTCAAGCTTTACACCGGCTCACACAGAATCGTGCATGAGTATGGTTATCATTTCATAGGGTTTTGTTCATCATCTGCTTGGCCAGGTTCCTTAGTTGGCTAACTTCAGTGCAATATACTGTAAGGCTGTGTGGTATTTAGTCCGAAGCTCACAGAGAGAAGAAGAGTGAGCATCCCTGATGTAAGGTTTGGTGCAGACATGTAAAAACATTACGATTTACAGGTCATGCAATTTCCCTTTCTAAATTCTGAGGACAATGGTGTCTTTTTAACATTTGAATGACTAGATTCCAGTGCAATAGAGACCAACAAATTTAGAGACCAACAAAATTAGAGACCAACAGATTTTCAGGGTATGAGCTTTTGAGGGTCAAAGGTCCCTTTGTCGGATAGCTTTGACTCTTGAAAATCTTGTTGGTGTCTACAGCGCTACTAGACTGGAATCTAGCTGTTCTACTGCCGACCAGCATGGCTACCCTCTGAAACTATTTTAAATGTTCAGAAGGAGTTTGCCATTGCCTGCCTCTGCATAACAACCCTGGACTTCCTTTAGGGTTGCCAACCTCCAGGTACTAGCTGGAGATCTCCCGCTACTGCAACTGATCTCCAGCCGATAGAGATCAGTTCCCCTGGAGAAGATGGCCACTTTGGCCATTGGACTCTATGGCATTGAAGTCTTTCCCCTCCCCAAACCCCACCTTCCTGAGGCTCCTCCCCAAAAACCTCCCGGTGGTGGCGAAGAGGGACCTGTCAACCCTGAACTTCCTTGATGGTCTCCCACCCAAGTATTAACCAGGGCCAACTGTATTATCTTCCAAAATCTGACGAGACCGGGCTAGTCTAGACCATGCCCTGGATTGGGGCACACCAATTCCGATTGAAGCTTACAATTGAATACACAAAGCAATTTTCTGCTGTCTTACTCTGTGTTTCAAATTCAAATTGCTCTCTGTCATTGATTGGTGCACAACAACAAAACAGCTTTGCAAACATTGTCAAAGCAGAAGCATTTATTTTAGTTGCCAAGGAGGTGGCAGGGAAAAAGCAAATTGCCTGGCCGTTGGATGGAATGCCATTTTTTGGAACAGAGTATATCAATCATAAGAGAAACTGATGATAATTGTGTTTTCCCTTTCTCTGTCCAAAATCCCCACTAAAGCTTTCTTTCTTTCTTTCTTTCTTTCTTTCTTTCTTTCTTTCTTTCTTTCTTTCTTTCTTTCTTTCTTTCTTTCTTTCTTTCTTTCTTCCTTCCTTCCTTCCTTTCTTTCTTTCTTTCTTTCTTTCTTTCTTTCTTTCTTTCTTTCTTTCTTTCTCTCTCTCTCTCTCTCTCTCTCTCTCTCTCTCTCTCTCTTTCTTTCTTTCTTTCTTTCTTTCTTTCTTTCTTTCTTTCTTTCTTTCTTTCTTTCTTTCTCTCTCTCTCTCTCTCTCTCTCTCTCTCTCTTCTTTCTTTCTTTCTTTCTTTCTTTCTTTCTTTCTTTCTTTCTTTCTTTCTTTCTTTCTTTCTTTCTTTCTTTCTTGAAATTAAATCAAAAGAGTTTCCGTTTCGACATTAGGAAGGATTTTCTAACAGTTAGAGTGGTTCCTCAGTGGAACAGGCTTCCTCGGGAGGTGGTGAGCTCTCCTTCCCTGGAGGTTTTTAAGCAGAGGCTAGATGGCCATCTGTCAGCAATGCTGATTCTATGACCTTAGGCAGGTCATGAGAGGGAGGGCACTTTGGCCATCTTCTGGGCATGGAGTAGGGGTCACTAGGGGTGGGGGGGAGGTAGTTGTGAATTTCCTGCATTGTTCAGGGGATTAGACTTGATGACCCTGGTGGTCCTTTCCAACTCTATGATTCTTTCTTTCTTTCTTTCTTTCTTTCTTTCTTTCTTTCTTTCTTTCTTTCTTTCTTTCTTTCTTTCTTTCTTTCTTTCTTTCTTTCTCTTTAAAACCTTGTACACTGTGAGCCTCGTGAGTATTTTTGCCGCCGGAGTGGGTTGATGATTTGAGACCCGGTGTTTGTCTTTGAAAATGGATTCAGCAGAAATGATGGCTTGTATGTTTATCCTGTTATAGGGAGAAATTGTATTTTCTCAGTGAATTGCAGCAATCCGCTGGGGATCCCGGAAATGCCTCTTGGCGTTTCCACTCACGCTGTGCCTTGGCCTAACTACACACACTTGCCTTACTTTGCTGATGTGTACAGTTTGTAAGTAGGAAGGGAGGAAAATTAAACCTGCTCCTTCCCGGTATGCAAGAAAGAGGAGAATTATACAGTGGGCTTCAGAATTTAATAGGAACAGCCAGACACTCTGTGAGCTCCATCGTAAACACCAAGTATCAGTTAAAAAAAAAATACAACACAAGCAATATTTTATTTAGATATCCTTCAAAGCCTTTTTTTTTTTTCTGGGGAAAAATGACACCTCGGTCACCGTACATCTGTTCCTAGAAATCTTTATTTTGACTGTAATTATAAATTGTTCCTGGAGCCAAAAGTGGTAAAATGAACACTTCGAACATAAAACGGCGATGATAAAGTCGGGACGATAAAAACGATCCCCTGATGTACCACTGTCTTACCCAGGATTTAAGAGTTTGCATTTGACCTGGTGGATGAATTTGTATTCTGTACTATCGAATGTCAAGTAAGTTTGCTCAGGTTGGCATTTAATCATAGCTTGAGCCAGAGTGAAAAACCATTTATATGTAAATGATTCAGATGCCTTGTTCTTTTCTAACAACCAATTAGGTTGGTTTTAAATCATATAAATGAGTAAGTGAAATTTAAAGCACATGCAGTTAGTGTGATCATGTATCTCGGGGTCTTCATAAAATTGATTTCTGAATTATGCTTGAAGGTAGTATTTTTTTAAAAATGAATCTAATCTTATCTACTGTCATGCATAGGTTTTGTACACTCCTTAGGCCTGTCATAATCTTAAGGAACGTCTTCTCTGTTGTTGCTTGAGGGCTCTCACAGAGGGGACATGAAGAGGTAGACCCTCTTCGGGGTCATCAGTCCCACACTTTTTTTAGGGCTGGGGACCACCGACAAGTTGGTATCGGCAGAACGTAATGTCCTTTAGCCCATGCTGTTTGTTTGGACCAGGTCTTCTTAAAACTCGAAGCCGTTCCTTCATGCAAGGAGAGGGTGGTTGTGATTACTGGAAGAGCCTTAAGGTTTGCTACTGTTCATGGAGAAGGAGACACAAACTTAGAGGGGGGAAAAGGTTAAGGTAGTAAAAGGTAAAGGTAAAGGTAGTAAGAAAAGGTAAAAGTGAAGCCCTTCCTACAGTGTGGAGCATGCGCCTGTCCAACACAGATAACTTCTGTGCACACAAGAGGCTTCCTGTACACTTGAGGAGCACATGCAGTCTTTGCTTTCATTCACGTTACCTTTGGGAACGCAGTCACTAGGATGAGTGAGTTTTTGCAAAGGAACAGGTGACAAATGGAGGAAAAGGTGGGAGAAAAGGCGCTCCTGCTAAAAGCCAACGGTCATTTATGCATGGGAGTTTTACCGGAGGTTGGTTGCTGGCTGGACCCACACTTTCCTGTTGGGAATCTCTGCACTAGCAGTCTCCAAACTCAAATCAAGTCCTGCCCCTTTGAATGCTGCTTTGTAATTGGCTTGCTTCGCAGTGCTCACTATGAGACAAAATCCCCCCCCTGAAAACCCAATTGCCACATAAAAAAGCATTTTAAGAACAAAAAAACAAAAAATGGAGCAATCTGAAAGAGGGGGGATCCAAGTTTTAAAAAGCCTTTCTTTTGCTCAGAAAGAGCTCCAAGGAAGCAGGAAGCATTTGAATCCCCGCCTCTGGACATGCTGCTTTGTAATTGGCTGGGAAAGAAGCCAAGCTTCTGTGTCCAGTGCTTTGCCTTCTGCAGGGAGATTTCAGCCGGGCTGAGCTCAGGGGAGAGGGAAGAATCAAGTTAACAGAGGAATGGGAAGACCTGGACATGGTGAGGGCTGGCAGCAAGGTCATTCCTAATGGACGGAAAACTCATGCAGAACTCCAAGGAACAACCGAGTCAGACAGGGGGCGAACGTGAGTCCAGGTACTCATGCATAAATGACCAATGTGCCAAGAGATATCTTCAATGTGAGCATGTTCAGATTCTCCTAACTGGTTGCACTCTTGACTTTTTAAAAATGTAATTTAACATAATTTAATTTTTGCTTTCCACTGGTAGCATCAACATCTGGAGCCACGGGGCTGGGGGGCATGACCACGAGTACGACACCCCGTATTGTCGCCAGCAGTACGATGCGCACCACCACGGCGTCCGCTTTGGGCAGAAGGAACAGAAGCACAAGCACGCCTTCCCCGGCGGCGGATGTCCCCAATGAAATGACCACTCACCTGGCGCCCGCCTCTTCCCAGCTGCCCGCTATCGGAGCGGAGAGCTGCGAGACTGTGGAAGCTCGCGAGATCATGTGGTTTAAGACCCGCCAGGGACAGGTGGCGAAGCAGCCGTGCCCGAGGGGGACCGTAGGTGAGCCCATGAAAGGATTTCTCGTTTCGTGACCCTGTGCAGGAATCGTTTAACTATGAACAGGTTTCTCCTGCTAAATCTATTGCACGTATTCTGGGGAAAGCACTGTCGAAGATGTAGATTTAGAAATAGTAACACACTTATTAATACTGGCAAAAATATTCTTAGTGTGCTACTAAGAGGGAAGAAATATCTCCACTTCCTCCTTAACTAATTGGGGGAGGTCCCTAGAGGAACGTTGAGATTCAAATGTGATTATGATTCAGCTCAATTATTATATTGAAGTTCGGGATGATGAAGTGACCAGTAATCATGCCATAGAATGACAGCCCTTCCTTATTAAGTGCCGCGGTGATACTTTAATATGATTTAAGAGTATATGCTTTGCTTCTCTTGATTTGATAATGAACAAAAAGGAGGCAGAGGTGAGACATTTGTGTCCTGCAGACAGCAACAATCAGAATTTTTGTTCTGCCACAGGAAGAATCCATGATACATTAAGCATGGGTAGACATAATATGTCCAATTTCTCGGGAGGGGTGTTTTTATATCAGCTAAAGGCCTAAAATTTGTTACTTTTGAGAAACAAAGAGGCCATTTATGCAGAGCTGTTCCTCTCGCAGTTGCGCTCACCGACTGCTCCAGTGCTTTGTTTTGATGATGCCCGCCTCTCCTGACCGTCAGAGGTCGGCTCGCTCTCCCCGCGCGTTTCCACGCATTTCGCCCATGTTTTCGGGATGCTGTTTTAGCCAGAATCCGGAAAACATGGGCAAAACGTGCGGGGATCGGGACAGTCGGGAAAGGCATGCATAATCAAAACGAAGCACCGGAGTAGTCAACAGGGGGGACCGCGGAGAAACAGCGCTGCATAAATGGCCAGAGAGAGAGACAGAGAGAGATTTCTTGCTTGACAAAAAACCCATGAACCTCTCAGGGCCATCTTTTCTGGACCAGGTATGTGCCTTATGAACCTGGGCAAAATGGTGTTCACTCTTTTGGGGGCAGTTTGTGATTTTTCCAGCCCAGAGATCAATCTTAACCTTGGAAAAAGCACCGTGCGAAGCATCCCTCAGAGGGGTAATGTGACAGACAAGAGGCTGACCTGCCCCTGAGCGGTAACACAGCCACTCAGCTCTTTTGACACTTGAGGCTATGGGAATTCTGCTCCAGTATACAGTCTCCTTCCAGAGGGACGTTGAGGGCTGCCTAAGGGAGAAGGGCGACAGAAACAAGGGGGGGTTGTCTCAGCAAGGGTGCAGACCATTTCTTGTGCCTGCCTGTCTGGTAGTGTGGCAGATTGGTTTAACTCTACCTCTCTAGGAGAAGACAGAATTGTGAGGCCTGTCGGTGGGGACGAGCAGACCTGGTAACTATGAGCTTTGAAGAGAATTCACCACGTAACTGGTACATAAATAAATACCTTTCTTGTTTTATTACATCTCCTGCTTTCGTGATCTCTGCAACTCTTCAGGTTCAATAGAAAAGTTACCTCACAGCAGTGACCCAAAGCCTTTATACTTGCTACCCTAAGAACAGCTTGTAACTGAGGGGGAAGGCTTTTATCACAAAACCAAGCAGGTTTGGCAAATTCATCAGAGAGGCATCGCGGATCCCCTTGGTTTCACGAAAGGGTCTCTCATGGGTACTTGCTTCAGAAGGCAGCTATGGCTCATCTCTCATAAAGTTGTCTTCGTTGTTACAGGTGTGTCAACGTTTCTGTGTCTTGCTCCTGGCGGGATATGGGACCCTCAAGGACCAGACCTCAGCAACTGCTCCTCGCTTTGGGTCAACCACATCACGCAGAAGGTACCATTTCACCTCTCCGCACTCTTTCCTTATGTCTGTATTTTTGCGTCCCCCGATCACTCTGCCTCATGTTTCCAGGACAAGTGCTTACAAACACGAGTTTGAACTCAAAACTGAACCCAGACTGCGGTTTTTATTCTACAACTCTGCTCAGCCGAGTCTGAAGCCTTTCTTAGTCCAGAGGAATACTTTCAGTGATGCTCAGTGGAGTCAATTCATGCCATTGTATTCCCTGTTACTATGTATGGATGTGAAAGCTGGACAATGAAGGAAGCTGATAGGAAGAAAGTAGATTACTTTGAAATGTGGTGTTGGAGGAGAGGGTTACGGATACCACGAACCGCCAAACAAAAAAACAAACAAAAAAAAACAGTGGGTTATAGATCAAATCAAGCCTGAACTGACCCTAGAAGCAAAAATGACTAAACTGAGGCTGTCGTACTTTGGTCACGTTATGAGAAGACAAGAGTCACTGGAAAAGACAATCATGCTAGGAAAAGTTGAAGGCAGCAGGAAAAGAAGAAGACCCAACAAGAGATGGAAGGAAGCCACGGCCCTCGATTTGCAAGACCTGAGCAAGGCTGTTAAGGATAGGACGATTGGGAGGACATTGATTCATCAGGTCACCATGAGTCGGAAGCGACTTGACGGCACTCAACACACACACACAGTGGAGTGATGGAATGCTGGCCACTGGATTGGCAAATTGTAGCAGGCTGTTGCAGTCCTTGGGCCTTAGAGCAGAGGCAAAGCTTAGGAGCAGAGAGTAGATAGCTCTGTAAGGGTAAGGCAGATGCCATTGGCTGCCTCAGTGAGATACAAGTGAGAGTGAACTGCTGTATTACTTTCCCCACTCATCTCTAGAAGATGCTAGTAAAAAAGGATGTGGTTTTCAGCTGCCTTTCTTGTCAAAACTCAAGTCACAGCTGATGTATGGCTACCCCGTAGGTCAGGGGTGTCAAACATATGGCCCATGGGCCAGATCCGGCCCCTTGAGAGCTCTTATCTGGCAGCCACCTCGCACCGTTCCCAAACTGGGTGGACAAGGCATAGCCCAGCCCAATCAAGTGACATTTATGTCCTATCCGGCCCTCTTAACAAATGAGTTTGATACCCCTGCCATAGGGTTTCCAAGGCCAGAGATGTTCAGAGGTGATTTGCCGTTGCCTACCTCTGTGTAGCAACCCTGCACTTTCATAGTGGTCTCACATCCAAATACTAACCAAGGCCAACCCTACTTAGCTTCTGAGATCTGACGAGATGTGTGTCATGCGTCGTGTTCATTAGGAGAAAGGGCCTCAGGGGACGCAGCCCTCACCTCAGCGAGAAGAATCCCAGATTTGAGTCCAGGGGCACATAAGAAAGGCCATGCTGGATCAGACCAAGGTCCATCAAGTCCAGCGGTCTGATCACACATTGGCCAACCAGGCGCATATAGGAAGCCCACAAAGCACCTTAATGACCAAAAAGATTTCCGGGGTATAAGCATTTGAGAGTCAAAGCTCCCTTCGTCGGATACCTTTGATTCTCGAAAGCTCATACTCCGCAAGTCACGCTGGTCTCCAAGGTGCTCCAGGACTCGAATCTATCTGTTCTGCAGCAGTCCAACATGGGTACCCTCTGAAACCGTCTTCGTAGAAGAATCCCAGACAATTAACCTTCCTTCCCATCCGGTGGCACTGGTTCCTTCAGAAAGCCGGGCATGCCTCTTAAATCAGCCGGTGCCAGCTGTGCTCCACACACACACTCCATTGTAAGAGGCAGCAGGGAAGCTATGTCAGACGCACTGAAGAGAAGCACCCTCTCATGTTGCCCCCGCGCAGGTGCCTCAGGTCCTTCAGCTGGAGACTGGTGGGCTGGGGGGCACAGAGGAGGAACAGAGGGAGGGCTGGTGCTGAGCTGCTACGTGAGGAGAAAAGACTCCTTTGGCTTTCGTTTGTGTTCCAGCTTTTGTACTTTCTTACTGTGCGGAATCAAAAACACTCCGCCTGGTGCATTCTCATCCTTGGTGTCCTTCTTCAGAAGCAGGCCTCACTCGTTGAGCGGGTCTTACTCCCAGGCGAGTGTCTGTGGGATTACAGTTTGCACTGCTGAGTTCCCAGGTGCAGTATATTTGGGGCGATTTTGGAAAGACACATCTATTTCTCTGTTTTTCCTAATGTGCCAATTCGTGTTTCTGTCCTGCCTGCTTCTGCCCTCCAGGGACTTTGCTGGTCGGTGGGCAGAAGCAGGCCAGCAGAAGGGGGGCAGCGATCTGTGCCCTGCGCGATGACGTCACTTCCGGCTTGACGCAGAAGCCCTGGCATCACCCTAGAGGGATGCTCTAGCACTCTATCCAAAATCTCTATAGAAACTACAGAGTTTTGGGGTAAGTGCTAGAGCAGGGGCGTCAAACATAAGGCCCTGGGGGCTGGATTCAGCCCCTTGAGAGCTCTTATCTGTCCCACAAGCCAGCCAAGGCAGCCTTGGGGGGTGACAAAGTATCTTGAACCTGTCCCCTTAGGCCCCTGTGCTAATTACAACGGCAACAAAATTGGGCCACCCACAGAGAAGGGAGAGGCCTCTATGTACTTGGGGTGGGATTCCCCTGGTATGCCAAAAAAAGAAATGACTTTGTAAATTAAGCAAAAGGGGGGAAATACTTTCTCTTGATGAGGACTGCATATGAAGGGAAAGGGTGGGGAGAGAACCAGTCTTCTCAAGCCCCAGAGAGCTCATAGCACACTTGAAGGGGGAATCTGGGGCATGTGTGATCTCCGGTTTCCCCCTACTGTGAGTCACCGTGGGTCCCCAGCCTGTTCCCGTTTCTTGTCTGCCTTCAGCCTTGCCGCTGTGCTATCTTGGAAAAAAGAAGGAGAACCAAACAGGCATCTTCCAAAGTGAGAACAAAATAGATGGTGTCAGCCTTCAAAAATGACAGAACGGAACAGGGCGCTTTTTGGCCAGGGCAGGTTCCTAATGAGACAAGAGAAGATTTGCTGCAGGGGTTAGAGCGATTCATGGTAATCGCAAGAAAAGCGAATTGCTGGGATGTGCGTCACAGAGGAAGTTGAGGTTGTCTTTGGGTAGCCAGGGGTTATTAACGATTTTCAGAAACGATCCGAAATAATGTACAGTTTCATAACATGAAAAATGTAGGGAAGGGATGAAGGATGTTTGCATTTGCAGCTGATGCCTGATTTACAATACTAAAGTAATGCTGTTCCTTATTGGTGAAAGGGAACAGCCGGGGCGGCCTCTTCCCAAACACGTGAGAACAGGGTCCTTTGACTTGAGAAGGCAGAATAACGGGTCATTTTCTCCTGTTCTCCAAACCACAGCTGAAGTCAGGAGAGACAGCCGCCAACGTCGCGAGAGAACTTGCCGAGCAAACCAAAAGCCACCTGAATGCTGGAGACATCACCTATTCAGTCCGGGCCATGGACCAGTTGGTGGGGCTTCTGGATGTACAGCTCCGAAACCTGACTCCTGGCGGGAAAGATAGCGCCGCGCGAAGCCTGAATAAGGTAAGGGGAGAACCGCCTGGGAAAGCAGAAGAATGCTAGTTGGCTCCGTCTTCTGCTTCTACACAGGGTGGTATTGCGATCAAAGCGATGGAACAGGATCTAGGAGAGCCATTTCAGATCCCCTACTGGGCCATGGAAGCTCGCTGGGCGCCTGAGACCAGTCATATGCTCTCAGCCTCACTTCCCTTCCAGGGTCGTTTTTCATTTTGCGACATTCGCTGTCGAACCAGCCACTCATAGCTTTTTTCCGTGAGTTGTTTTGTATTTCTGATGGTGTTCTAATGACCTCGGAAATATTAGTCAGTATGTTTTCATGCGTGAGTAAAGTGCCATCAAGTCGCAGCCAACTTATGGCAACCCCTTTTGGGGGTTTTCATGGCAAGAAACTAACAAAGGTGGGTTTGTCCAGTCCCTTCCTCTGCATAGCAACCCTGGTATTCCTTGGTGGTCCCCCATCCAAATACTAACCAGGGCTGACTCTGCTTAGCTTCTGAGACCTGATGAGATCAGGCTAGCCTGGGCCATCATACTGGTTTATTATTTCTGTTGGTTTCATACTGGTTTATTATTTCTGTTGCTTTTTCTTATCTGATATCTAGGTGTTAATAGGGACTTAGCTTTTAGGCAGTGATCATTTTTTTCCTTTACACTTGAGGACCATTACACGCTTGGCAACCTGCTTGTATTAAATCCTGATTTCAAGGGCTACCTGGGTGACCCCGAGGGGAGCGGGCATCTAAGAAGCAGGGACAAAGGAAAGTGATCACTGTCAGATCACACTCCTACAACAAATGCTTCGACTAGTTCAATTAGCTTAGTGGAAACCAAAAAATAATCTATCACGCTATTATCCCTCCTAGAAACAAAGGTATATTCCCCCGGGAAGTCATAAGGGGGTAAACCATTCAAAATCTTGTTGAAACGGATGCGGAATTGGGCCATACAGATACCTGCCTCATTAATGGTGGAGTCCTTGGAAACCCTTATGCTGGAGCAACACTTGGGCAAGGGAGTTCAGATCCCCTACTGGGCCATGGAAGCTCACCGGGTGACCTGGGACCGGTCATATGCCCTCAGCCTCACTTCCCTCCCAAGTGTTGTTGTGAGGAGAGAACAGAGAAGGGGGAACCATCTGCACTGCCCCTGGGCCCATTGGAAGAGGAATCGGATAAAAGTGTGGTGGGTAGATAGACGGATTGCCGCCTCAGCAGTGCTGTTCTAATACAATGGAGCATCTTTTGACTGTTGTACTTGCTTGAAGAAGGGGCAATTTCATCCTTCAACAAAACAAAACTCCTTTGAGAACCCTTCAGGGGCCTGGTGATTTGTTCAATTTTAGTTCCTTAATAGCTGTTTGTATTTCATGTAGCATATAAGGAGAGAGATGAGCAAACTGCCCTCAGCGGGAATCTGAACCGGCTCCATAATTACAAGCAGGGTTGAAAAGCGCTAAAGGATAAAAAATGAAATTTACATAGCTTCTCCACCCCACCCCCAAATCCAGAACCTCTTTGTGGGGGAGGAGGAGGAGGAGTTGGTTTTTATACCCCGATTTTCTCTACCAAAAGGAGTCTTAAACCAGCTTACAAACACCTTCTCCTCCTCTCCCCACAACAGACACCCTGTGAGGTAGGTGGGGCTGAGAGAGTTCAGAGAGAACTGTGACTGGCCTAAGGTCACCCAGCAGGCTTCATGTGGAGGAGTGGGGAAACCAACCCGGTTCACCAGATGAGAGTCCACCGCTTGTGTGGAGGAGTGGGGAATCAAACCCAATTCACCAGATTAGAGTCTGCCACTCATGTGGAGGAGCGGGGAAACCAACCTGGTTCTCCAGATTAGAGTCCACTGCTCTTAACCACTGCACCACACTGGGTCTCCCATATTAATCCATTGGAGTGGAGTCTTGAACTCTGTCGGAGCTAGCGTCGCATCCAAGACTTGGGCGAAAAATGTTGAAACATTACGTCCGGGCATATACGATCTATGCAGTTTCATCGTCCAAACCAAGTTACAAATTTGGGCACTGGTTCTAGTCCTGCCCTTTCGCCTGCTATGGAGGTTTTATGCTTGCCAGGAGTTTGTCATATGGAGGAGTATAAATTTTTTAAATGCGATCTTCTACTCAGTGGAGCACGCCGCTTCTGAATCTCATCATTCTCCCACCACATTATGCCATCAGCCACACATCAGGCTCCTTTAACGGGCCCTAATTGAAACCATGGCCTGTCAAGTCCCAGCAAAGCCACCAAATTGTGTAGCCGTGTTCCAACGGCACCGAATACTTGATCGCATCAAAGGGCACTGTCAATCACTACCTCTGATGTTGATCCCCAGTGGAAGGTCTTCCACCAAAGCCACTAGAAAGGTCTTCTTCTCAAAGCCGGGCTGAACAAGATCAAGAGCGCTTCTATCGCCCAGGTATGGCTGGAGTTGCTAAGCAACTATATGCTCAATTACGTTGCTCGGAAACCGGAGATCAGATACTGGGCAATAATTTACTGGGTCATCAGCACTCAAAGATCCCCTTCGGGAGTGGACGGATAACAGCCTTTGAAAGAGACAGCGGCTTCTTCCCCATCATCATCTGATATTTTATAGATCCCCGAAATTATACTTAATAATAATTGAGAACGGAGTTGGTATCTGGAAAGCAATCTCTCCTTACGAGTTTTATTAGCCAGGAAAGGCAACCGTTCAATGAGCATGTGGTTAAAAGCCCCTTGCCCGAGCACGCGGTCTACGACTGAGGAGGGAACCAAGTGAAAACAATCCAAGGCCGAGCGACAAGAGGATGCAATCAACGCCTCCAGCACAGATATTGTTCACAGCTAGAACCTCCACGTCAGGCTCGGGGCGAGCAATTTTTCTTTTCACAGGGCTTCGCAAACATGTCTTGACCTGAGCCGCACATGATGAGCTCCACACACACGTTGACGTCTCCCCGAATGACCGTTGTGGAAGGCACCGGCGCCAAGTCTAAGATCGTTTGTGCCAGCGCACTCACCATGTCCCTGGTGCCCAGCAGACATTCACAGTTGTTAGCGCTCAAAACTAAAAAAACAATAACCAGAATCTCTTCAAATAAGGCGATTCTACCAACGCACTTGCTGGTCTGTTGAGTGGAGAGTGACACAACTCCCCCTTTGCCACGAGGCCTTTCCTAAAACAAGGCAGCCCCGTCCATTATTTATTTATTTATTATTCGTGCTTACATCCCGCCCTCCACGACAAAGTCCGGCTCAAAGGTGGTTCACAACAAAATCATACAATACATAGAAAAGGTATTACGGAGCTTGAGAAGGTGCAGAAAAGAGCAACCAAAATGATCAGGGGACTAGAGCAACTGCCCTACGAGGGGAGGTTAAGACGCTTCGGGCTGTTTAGCTTGGAAAGAAGGCGGCTGAGGGGAGACATGATAGAGGTCTATAAAATTATGCATGGTTTGGAGAGAGTGGACAGGGAGAAGCTTTTCTCCCCCTCTCATAATACTAGAATGTGGGGTCATCTGCTGAAGCTGGAGGGTGACAGATTCAAAACTGATAAAAGGAAGTATTTCTTCACACAACGCATAGTTACACTGTCGAACTCCCTGCCCCAGGATGTGGTGATGGCTGCCAACTTAGAAGGCTTGAAGAGGAGAGTGGACGTATTCATGGAGGAAAGGGGTATTCATGGCTACTAGTTAAAATGGAAGCTAGTCATGATGCAGACCTGTTCTCTCCAGGATCAGAGGAGCATGCCGAATATATTGTGTGCTGTGGAAAACAGGCAGGATGGTGCTGCTGCAGTTGGTTGGCCACTTGTGTGAACAGACTGCTGGCCTTTATGGACCTTGGTCTGATCCAGCATGGCTTTTCTTGTGTTATGTTCTTATGTTACATTAAAGTTGCATAAAATCACATTAAAACAATTCCTATCATAAATAAAACCCAACCCCATAAACATCATCAACTGATAAAATCAGTAGTAAATATATAAGTATATATTTGTAGTATATATATGGCGCTCTTTGTAGTATATATAATTTCGCAGTACCTGCAAGCAGTCAGTACCCCCCACATAATAACATGGAGATGGAAGAATGGAAGAAGGGCAGTTGGTACCACATGGACCAAACATGAAAAAGGAAGGCCCCTATTCTTTGAAAGACCTTACTGACAAATTTGACTGCATCCCCCATGTTCTGATCGAGCTGTAATCCACAAAGCAATGGTACAGTAGTCCAATACTCAAGGGTATAAGTGGATTGTAATAATTACCAGGTTTCTGACATGGGGTAAAATTCTTAATGGTCTTTTATGCATGGCTGTTTCACTGGCCGTCACCCCTCCAAAGGCTTTGGGTCTTTGTTTGGATTATGCATGCCATTTCCGACCGTCAGAGGCCGCCTCGCTTTTCCCTGCTTTTTGCCCATGTTTTGAAATTCGAGATAAAACAGGTCCCATCAAAACGTGGGGAAACGCAGGGGGAGAGCGAGACGACCCCTGATGGTCGGAAACGGCATGCATAATCCAAACAAAGACCCAAAGCCGTTGGAGGGGTGACGGCGAGTGAAACAGCCATGCATAAAAGACCATGAAGAATTTTACCTGATGACGGAAACCCAGCATAAAAGACCAATATTTCACACCAGTGGATTACGGAGGACCGCCTCACTTAAATGGCTCAGTATCTCATCACAAGCGATCTGTTTTGAGTCCTCCTATTACATACTGCAGGAGCCCGGTGGCGCAGAGAGGTAAGCTGCAGTACTGCAGTCCAAGCTCTGCTCACAACCTGAGTTCGATCCCAACGGAAGTTGGTTTCAGGTAGCCAGCTCGAGGTTGACTCAGCCTTCCAGCCTTCCGAGGTCAGTGAAATGAGCACCCAGCTTTCTGGGGGTAAAGGGAAGATGACTGGGGAAGGCACTGGCAAACCACCCCTCAAACACAGTCTGCCTAGTAAACGTTGGGATGTGACATCACCCCATGGGTCAGGAATGACCTGGTGCTTGCACAGGGGACCTTTACCTTTTTATTACATACTGCACCCCACATTTTCCATTTTGTTCATTTTGGCATGCAGAAGAGAAAAATAGACTCTGAACTGAGCAAACTATTCCCAGATCTGCAGCTTTAGCTCATCAAGTGTCCACAGTCAAACAGCATAATGAACACATGAAGCTGCCTTATACTGAATCAGACCCTTGGTCCATCAAAGTCAGTATTGTCTACTCAGACTGGCAGCGGCTCTCCAGGGTCTCAGGCAGGGGTCTTTCACATCACCTACCTGCCTAGTCCCTTTAACTGGAGATGCCAGGGATTGAACCATGCCAAGCAGATGCTCTACCACTGAGCCATGGCCGCTCCCCAATCAATAAGTTGTGGGCTGTGTGGAAAAGCAAGAGAGTGTTGAGTCCTCTAGGCCATAGTCGGCCAGTCAGACATGTCGCTCACAGCCTCTGTCATTTATTCACCCTTTTTCTTCCCCTCACAATTTTATAGAAAGCCGTGGCTTTTTGCCCAAACCCAGAGAAAACTGCCTGCTTCTGTGCACATATCCAAAACTGAAAGTTCAACTCAAATGTACAATCCAAATGTGCAAATCAGCCATCCATTCTTCATTACCTTCCACGGGGTACACATTGGGGGGTACATCCAGCATGCATTCAAATGTAAAACTATGCTTTTTTTACACAGCAGTTGGGTTTGGGGGGATTTTCTCTCACAGTAAGCACTACAAAGTAAGCCAATTACAAAGCAGCATTTAAAGGGGCGGGACTTGATTTGAGCTCGGAGACTGCTGGTGCAGAGATTCCCAATAAGGAAGTGTGGGTCCGGTGAGCAACGAACCTCAGGTAAAACTCACCTCAGGCATAAATCACCTCAGACTGGCAAGAGCTCTCCAGGGTCTCAGGTAGAGGTCGTTCAGATCGCCTACTGCCTGGGTCCTTTTAGCTGGAGATTTAACCTGGGACCTCCTGCATGTCAAGCAGACGGACCTACCAGTGAGACCCTCCTGATGCACAGACCCTCCCCAGGGGCATCCCCTAACTGGATCCGCTCTGATTGGCTTCTTCCTGAACTGTGTTGACATCTAAATATGCTCCTTCCCAAATAATGCATTTTGCATGATCAGTGGTTTCCATGCGCGGAACTGAGAGCTAGATCATCTGCACCCTTCTCTTGTGTATTTTAAGAGTTCCCAAAGAATCGGTGAGGGATAATTTCAGGGCGGGTTGTAGAGAGTTTTTAAATTGCCCATTGTGCCAAGGGAAGGTTTGTAGGAACACAATCTCTGCTGTTTACAATTTGTCCTTATTCGTTTGGTGCTCTCTGACAGCTATGACCACAGTAATTTAAGCCTGAGCTGGTATTTAATCATAAGAAGAAGAAGAGTTGGTTTTTATACCCCAATTTTCTCTACCATAAGGAGACTCAAACCAGCTAACAGTTGCCTTCCCTTCTTTTCCCCACAACAGACACCTTGTGAGGTAGGTGGGGCTGAGAGAGTTCAGAGAGAACTGTGACTAGCCCAAGGTCACCCAAGTCATGTGTAGGGAGTGGGGAAACCAACCCCGTTCACCAGATTAGCATCCATCGCTCATGTGGAGGAGTGGGGAATCAAACCTGGTTTTCCAGATGAGGAGTTGGGAATCAAACCCGGTTCTCCAGATTAGAGTCTATCGCTCTTAACCACCACACCACGCTAGCTCTCATATCAACAGGCTATTGCTTAACTCAGTGTGCAAGTTCAGTTTTCTTATAAATAAATTGCGCTAGGAATGAATTTGGTGTGTGTCTCTTTGTTTTTCCTGTCACTAACACTTTCTTTTCTCCCCTGCTCCCTTCTTTGGTGTTTATGCTGCTGCCTCGGTGGATTCAGCTTCAGAAAAGAGAACGGTCTTGCAGAGCCTACGTCCAGGTACCGACGTACTATTTACGCACGTACAATTGTTTGCTTGCCTCGTTGGGTTCAGCGTTGTTGTGACTAAAATGCAGCCATCAGAATACATGGCCGCCTCGCTCTCCCCCTGCATCTCCCCGCATTTTGCCTGCATTTTGTTGTCGGGCTGGTGCCGTATCGATAAACATTTACATTTGCTCACATTTTGAAATTCGAGATAAAACAGGTCCCTCAAAACACAGGGGAAGGCAGGGGGAGAGCAAGGTGACCTCTGACAGTTGGAAACGGCATACATAATCCAAGTAAAGACCTGAAGTCGTGGTGACGACGAGTGAAACAGGCTTGCATAAAAGACCAGTGTTTCACACCAGTGGATTACTGAGGACCGCCTCACTTAAATGGCTTCAGTATCTCATCGGAAGCGATCTATTTTGAATCCTCCTATTACATGTGTGTATTAAGTGCCGTCAAGTCGCCTCCGACTCATGGCGACCCTATGAATGAAAGTCCTCCAAAATGTATTGGATTGTCTCATCATAGGGTTTTCAAGGTAAAGGTTGGTCAGAAGTGGTTTACCAGTGCCTTCTTCTGCACAGTACTAACCAGGATTAGCCGTAGTGGCACTGCCGTTGTCTACGAAAGATCCTCCGCCAGTGTCACCTTCCTGCTGCTGCCCAGTAGCTAACCTTCAGGGATTCCTCTGCCCCCCATCCCCATTGGAACTGCCTGTTCTCTTCTGCGGATGTGGCCATTGATCCCTTAACGGGGTGGATACATCTTCGTCTGGTGTCTCAGCTGTGACCATTCCGTCTTGAGTGACTCTGCTAGGAGTTTAGTCTCTTGATAGAGTCTAGACCCCTCAGCTTCCCTGACACACCCAAACCCCCTCACCACGTTAAGGTGTGCATCCAGAAGGGGGTACTGCACCCATTTCCCCCCCCCCACACACACACACACACTTTCCATTTTGTTCAGGTAGAAGAGGGGGGGGAAAGACTCTGAACTGAGCGCTTTGCCCAGGCAGCTTTATCTCATCAACTTTCCACAGTCAAATAGCATCAATCAATTGCAGGCTATGTGGAAATGCGAGGGAGTGTTGAGTCCTCTAGGCCATAGTCGGCCAGTCAGACATGTCGCTATTTGCACATGTACCATTGTTTGCTTGCCTTGTTGGATTCAGCATTGTTGTGACTATTACAGTGCCATCAGAATATATGGCGCCTTAAAGAGTTTCACAGGCAAAAATGGGTGGGCTTTGATACAGGATGGACACATAGCTCTATGGTGCACCAGCCTTTGGAATAGCATGTGCAGTTTTGGTTGCCGTGTCTCAAAAAGAGCTGGGAAAAGTACAAAAGGACAACCAAGATGCTTAGAAAAAGAAGACTAGTTGGTTTTTAGATGCCGATGTTCTCTACCACTTATGGAAGAATCAAACCGGCTTACAATCGCCTTCCCTTCCCCTCCCCACAACAGACACCCTGTGAGGTATGTGGGGCTAAGAGAGCCGTGACTAGCCCAAGCCTCCCCCCCAGTTGGAGTCGTGTGTAGGAGTGGGGAAACAAATCCAGTTCACCATATTAGTGTCCGCCACTCATGTGGCGGAATGGGGAATCAAACCCGGTTCTGCAGATCAGGGTCCGACCGCTCCAAACCACCGCTCTTAAACACTACACCACGCTTAGGGCAGGGGTGTCGAACTCAATTGTTACGAGGGCCGGATATGACATAAATGTCACTTGGTAGGGCAGTGCCGTGCCTCGCCAGCCCAGATCAAGAGTGGGGTGTGTGTGGCTGCCTCGGCTGGCTCAAGAGTGAGATAAGAGCTCTCAAGGGGCTGGATCTAGCCCACGGGCCTTACGTTTGACATGCTTGGCTTAGGGGGTTGGATCACTTTTCCTCCCAGGAAGGGCTGAAGAGTCCAAGCCTTTTCAGTCTAGAAACTACCCAAATAAATAAATAAAGACAACTGAGGGAAGACATAATAGAGGTCTATAAAATGTGTATGGGGGTGGAGAAAGTGGCCAGGGAGAGCTTTTTCTCCCACTCCCATAGTACTAAAGCTCGAGGGATGTTGACGGGCAGACAAAAAGGAAATACGTATTATTTGTTTGTTTGTTTGTTTGTTTTAGTTTATATCCTGCTCTCTCGCCGCAAAGTGGGGCTCAGGGCAGCTGACAACAATTAATAAAATGTAATAAATACAATAATAACAATTTTAAAACACTAGAAACACAATACAATCTTGCAAATACAACAAAATACAATTTAAAATACAATTTAATACAATTTAAAACTCCAGCTGTTCCCAGATTATAAATAGAGATGCAATATGAACCGTTGTTGCCCTCAGACGTAAGCCTGGTAGAACAACTCTGCCTTACAGGCACTGTGGAACTGGGAGAAATCCCACAGGGCCGTTGTTTCCACCCAGCAGAGTGTTCCACCAGGTAGAGGTAGGGTTGCCAACCTCCAGGTACCGCGGGAGAGGAAGAATCCCTGGCACACATTTTATTACACTGTGAATTTTACCTGGAATTTAGAAGAACTATAATCGAACCTGTGGTTACAACAATTTGGCCTTTTACATCAATCTATAACCAATGAGAGTTCAATCATGCAATTTCTGCTTGAGGATAAAAATCCCGGTATATCTTACGATGTAGCTAAATTTTGTTGGAAGGCCTTTGCTAAAAGGAACGCTCAAAATAAAAAGGGTTATACTTTTTGCAATGTACCAGATGATGAGCTAATGGGTGAAGCATGGTATAATGTATTTTTTCTTTTTTCTTTTGTATTTTAATATGCTGACAAATGTATTTTAACTTGTCCATTTTAGGATATTTTATTCTATTTTCTATTACTTCAGTTATCGGTGTGTGTGTGTGTGTGTGTATACACACACACACACACACACACACACACCCCTGTATTGCTTTGTAATTTTATGCTGGCCGTTGGACGTAACAAATAAACAACAACTGATCTCCAGCCAATAGAGATCAGTTCCCCTGGAGAAAACGGCCACACTGGCAATTGGACTCTCTGGTGTTGAAGTACCTCTCCTCCCCAAATCCCGCCCTCCTTAGGCTCTGCCCCCAAAACCTCCAGGTATTTCCCAACCTGGAGCTGGCAGCCCTAGGAAGGGGCCATGGCTGAGAAAGCTCAGGCCCCTCAATGAATCATGAAATTGTGGGGTTCACTGCTAGGGGTGCCAGGTCCCTCTTTGCAACCGGCGGCAGGTTTTTGGGGTGGAGCCTGAGGAGGACGGGATTTGGGGTGTGGAGGGACTTCAATGCCATAGAGTCCAATGGCCAAAGTGGCCATTTTCTCCTGGTGAACTGATCTCTGTCGGCTGGAGATCAGTTGTAATAGCAGGAGATCTCCAGCTACTGCCTGGAGGTTGGCAACCCTATTCGCTGCCAGTGGATGTAGTGACGGCTGTGAGCACAGACAGCTTTAAAAGCGCATTGGACGGATTCATGGAGGAGAGGTCCACCAGTGGCTACTAGCCGTGATGAGTGAAGGGAACCTCCATATTCAGAGGCAGCCAATCTCTGAAACCCTGTGCTAGGAGCCAATATCCATGGAAAGCCGTGGCCTCTGTGCGCTGTTTGTTGGCCCACCAGCACAAAGGTGTAAAACAGGATGCTGGACTAGATGGAGAACTGGTCTCATCCAACAGGGCTCTTTTTTATGTTTTGGCATAACCATGTGCAATGCCTGAGTTCTTTTATCCCTTCTGCAGTTCCTTTCTTGACACTGCGTCTGACAGTAAACCTGAAGCCTGAGCTTTAAAGTGGACAATTTATCGGCAATTCAGTGTAATTCGGACGTTTTCGTGCAGATTTTTTGCTACGACCATCTTTGTGCATCACATCGTTCTGACACCAAATCATGTCAGTCCTTCCTCATCACAAGTCTCTGAAACCATTCAATCAATCTACCTCTTGCTGGAAATGGTCAGACCTGTAGCCAGGAATTTTTGATCAAGGGGCTTAAGCAGGGGTGAGGGAACCTTTTTTCCGCCAAGGGCCATTTGGATATTTATAACATCATTCGCGAGCCATACAAAATTATCAACTTAAAAATTAGCCAAGCAGGCAGCTGCCCCAGATGACCCCCCCTCGCGCAGGAAAGCAGGCAGGCATTCAACCGGTGGTGCACTTGCCCACCTGGTGGCACAGGATGGTATGTTGCGCCAACCGGGCATAGCCGTCCAGCCACACGCTGGAGTTGCTCCTGCTCTGCATGGTCGGGGCCGGATTCTACAGCCGGCTCCTGCTACCTCCGCCTGCAGGGGTGAAATGAAGACACACTGGCTAAGAACTCCCCCCCCCCCACCGTGCATTCTGGCCCTGCCCCCTTTAACCCCTCCATTGTCGCCAATTCCGCCCCCAGCCCTCTTTTATTACAGAGGGAATACGTTTCTCCACAGCCCAGGTGGGAAAGGGTTAACAGCGTTTCTTGGGCAGTCCTAGAAGCTCCATAGCTAACAACTCTTCTGCAAGGGGGAAAAAGGTTCCTTTTCTCAGCAAAACAAACTCACATCCGCCTTGAATAGAGGCTACTCCTGTCTGCAGGAGGGGGCGGATTGCCAGTCTTAGATCCTTCTGAGCTAGAGATCTGCCAGGACCCACGAAGGGCCAGACCAAATTATTTTGCGGGCCTTAAATGGCCCCTGGGCCTGACATTCCCCACCCCTGGGCTAAAGAATTACTGGACAGGGGAATCATAAGATAGTCTGAAACAGCAAAAAACCTCAGTATAAATCTAATGTGCTTCCAGTTGTTTAATTTATTAATTTGAAATGAATTGAATTTTAAGTCTGGGGGGTCGTGTGGGGGTGTTGCTTTCAGCCACAACCACACTACACTGTTCTTCCCTGATTTGTTGTCTTGGGGGCTGTTGTGTGAGCTTGTGACTATTTTGTGTATTTATTTTATTGAAGTTTTTGTTGTTCTAGTAAGCCTCTTCAAATGTAGCAAGAAGCAAGGTAAAAAAAAATTCTTAAATGAATCAGCGGTAGGCGATGAAGCAGGCTTTAAGTCTTAATCCACCCTCTTTCTCTTATAAAGTAAAATAGAGTAAAATAAAAAAGTCAAAGAAATGTCCTTTACTTCAATATGGCTTTTGACCAAGAAGCAACGGTGGTATGATCGGTGTGTCTAATGGGCTGGAAGCGCTTATGCAGAGGAGAGTAATGAATCGATTAACATCAGAGCTATCACCAGATAAAGATCAATATTTCTAACCCCAGAAATATTGGGGTGCATATTTGTTTATTTATTTTTCACATTTATATCCCGCCCTCCCCAACAAGCCAGCTCAGGGCGGGTAACATCATTAAAACATAAACATACAGTCCATTAAAACAATAAAAACAACAATAAAATCCTCAGCTTCATAACAAACCCCGTAACAAAGGTGGCACACGAATACTAAACTGTGAACACCATGCAGGTGGCGCAGCTTCCACTCAGAATTACTTATTCCTGTTGGAAGGGGAGTAGCCCAGTAATGATGGTATCTGCGGCTGTCCTCAGTTGGCCTGGTGGGAAAGCTCTGTCTTACAGGCCCTGCAGAACTCTTAGAGGTCCCGCAGGGCCCTGATGTTACTCGGCAGAGCATTCCACCGGGTTGAACCAGGGCCAAAAAAGTCCTGGCTCTCGTTGAGGACAGCCGCACACTCTTAGGGCCAGGGTCCACCACCAGATTCTCGTTGGACGATCTTAGTGTCCTTCGGGGGGTATACCAGGAGAGGCAAAGATACGAGGGTCCCAGACCATGTAAGGCTTTAAAGGTCAAAACCAGCACCTTGAACCTGACCCGATACTCCAGCTGGACCCAGTGCAGATGGTAACTCTATAAACATGAACATGTGTGCTGAGATTTCATGCGAGTACAGGCATTTGGGTGCAGGAATGCAGATGTAAGAATGCATACTTCTCTACACGTGACGATGAGCGACGCAAACAGGCAGCTTGCATCCCTGACAACAGCTTGAAAATTGAAGGGTCCCTTGCGCACCCCTGGTATTACGAGAGCTGGTTTATTTATAGAGCATCCCTTGTTGGGTCATTTAATTGGCTTTACAACCACGAGCTCCGCTGTGCATGTCAAACAGCTTCCAGACCCCCCTTGCCTCTGGCTTTGTTTAACGGGTACTGTTTTGCGTAGTGTGTCAGGTTGAGTATCCTTGTTAAATGGCTGGAATAAATTGGCTACCAGGGAGTACACAGTACAGCATATTAAATATAGCAATGGGGAGTTTATTTAGCGACGTTCGGCGCGAGTGCCTAAGGAGCAAGGGATCCCAAACTTTTACCTCCTATAATTAAAAGGACATCCCAAAGTAGTCTGATTCACAGCGAGAGTTTTGTGGTTTGGTGGCCCATTGTTAAAGCTCCGTAAGCTTAATATATTTCACCGCAGGGGGGGGGGGAAACTCGCTCGTGATTTGTGTCAGTAAGAGAGAGAATGTCGATTCAGGCCCTGCAGTCATGGTCAAACAAAGAAACAGACAGCCGTTTGTTGCTGGCGCATCTCATTTTCTCATGGACTTTACGGAAGAGCACGTGTGCAGTTCTGGTTGCTAGCAAGGCTCTGCTAGAGTCGCAGAAAAGGTTGCTCGGTGCAAACCGCCATTCAGGATTTTTCAGACGTCAGGAACCGGAGAGGCAGGGCGGCAACTCGCCTAACTGTGGGGCAAGATTGGTTGTGTAAAATACGCAGACTGAAAGGGGGGTCTGCAGTACAAAAGGTGGTTGGAGCAGCGGGACTCTAAAAGTCTAGGATGTCACAGTCTTCAGTGTACACAGCTACTCCAGTCTTCTGGTGGTGGGAAGTGCCGTAAAAGCTGACTTGCGGTGAATCTATAGGATTTTCATGGCAAGAGACATTCAGAGGTGGTTTGCCATTGCCTGGCTCTGCGTAGCACCCCTGGACTTCTTTGGTGGTCTCCCATCCAAGTACTAACCAAGGCCAGCCCTGCTTAGCTTCTGAGCTCTGATAAGATCAGACTAGCCTGGACCATCCAGGTCAGGGCAGTCTAAATTCACTGAAATCAATGGATTTGGCCTGGAGTAACTCTGCATAGGATTGCACTCTCAGTCAAGGCTAGGGTTGCCAGGTTCATCTTTGCCACTTGTGGGATGTTTTGGGGTTGGAGCCTGAGGAGGGTGGAGTTTGGGGAGGGGAGGGGCTTCGATGCCATAGAGTCCAATGGCCAAAGTGTCCATTTTCTCCAGGTGAACTGATCTCTATCAGCTGGAGATCAGTTGTAATGGCCGGAGATATCCAGCTAGTACCCGGAGGTTGGCAACCCTAGTCAAGGCTGTGCTTTAATAGTTGACATTTATTTTTCATATACATGTTTATTGATTTAAAACATTATTATGTCCATTTTCTACCCAGTTTACAGTCCCCAGGGAAGATAATAATCAAAATATTAAAATTCATTTTAAACCGCATATATATAAAACAATTCAACCAAATGCAAACAAGTAAACACAAACACATCAGCAGAAAGTATGACCAAAGAGAGTCACAAATGAAACACCAAAAAACCCCAGAAAAGTCTTCACCCACCGGCAGAAGATCCTGGTAGAGGAAGACAAACTAATCAGTGCCACAACCAAGAAGGCCCTTCTTCCGGTTGCTACCTATCTAGCCTCAGATGGTGGGGGCACCTGACACAGGGCCTCCTAAGATGACCAGAGAGGTTGGATAGGTTCATATGTTGTTTTGCCAGGTCCCTCTTCGCCATTGGCAGGAGGTTTTGGGGACGGAGCCTGAGGAGGACGGGGCTTGGAGAGGGGAGGGACTTCAATGCCCTAGAGTCCAATTGCCAAAGCGGCCATTTTCTCCAGGGGAACTGATCTCTATTGGCTGGAAATCAGTTGTAATAGCAGGAGATCTCCGGCTAGGACCTGGAGGTTGGTGACCCTATTCATATTGGCGTAGGTGGTCCTTAATGTATGTAGCCCCAAGCCATATTAAATATCAATACCAGCACCTTGAATTCAGTCCAGAAACAAATTGGGAGCCAGCGTAGGTGGAACAAGACTGGAACACTATAATCACCATAATCCGGTCAGTATAATGAGGACTGGAGAAAGACTTTGTTGTGTACATTTTCATCAGTCAAAAGGATTATATTGGTGTGGCATCTGCAGTGATTTTCAGACTTTGGGACGAGGGACTGTATCCGATGGGTTCATCTGTGCATTGTCTTGTCCCAAACGTGCAACGCGGACAGTCCTGTTACTCTATCATGGCCCCTTATTTTGAGACTCACGGTCCTAGGAATTTACAGCACCATCCTAAACAGAGTTACACCCTTCTAAATCCATTGAAATCAATGGGATTAGAAGGGTGTGTAACTCTTTTTAGGATAGTTTCAGAGGTTAGCTGTGTTGGTCTGCAGTAGAACAGCTAGATCCGAGTCCAGGAGCACCTTACAGAGCAATAAAATGTAGGGGGTATAAGCTTTTGAGAGTGAATGCTCCCTTCATCTAGGGTAGCCAGGTCCCTCTTCACCACCGGCAGGAGGTTTTTGGGGTGGATTCTGAGGAGGGTGGGGCTTGGAAAGGGGAGGGACTTCAATGTCATAGAGTCCAATTGCCAAAGCGGCCATTTTCTCCAGGTGAACTGATCTCTGTCGGCGGGAGATCAGTTGTAATAGCAGGAGATCTCCAGCTAGTCCAACAACAAAGGGGGGGGGGACTTAACCCTAAACAACAGCATTAAGTACCCAAAAGGTCAAAAAAGAAAAAAACACCCAAGGCCAAAGGTTATACAATCTAAAGATTATGCCAGTGCAAAATATGTATATATTTATTTTAGGGTAAAATGTCAAAGATAGGACATTTTGCAGGACTTTCATTCATAGGGTCGCCATGAGTCGGAAGCAACTTGACGGCACTTAACATACACACACACAAAATGTAATACTACATATAACACATATAAGGCCCTGCAAAAACCTACCAAATTGACATGCTCATATAACACAATAAGACATAAAATCACACAATAAGATTCTGACCATGCTCGTCTAAGTAATCAACATTCCAGATTAAAAAATATACATAAATATATATAAAAAATATTTAGGACTATACATATGTTGTTTTCTGAACCTGGAGTAGTTGGCAACCCTACGTTCGTCAGATACAAACTTGTATCTAACAAAGGAGCATTGACTCTCAAAAGCTTATACCCCGAAAATCTTGTTGGTCTCTAAGGTACTACTGGACTCGAATCTAGCTGTTTAAGGCGACACTGTGAAAATCGTTTATGGAGTATTATAAGTGAGTGGTGTGAATAAGTGTTTCAGTAATTGGGTGGTCAAAGCTGATGAATAGCCCCTTTGTGTGTGGACACTGGCATTCATTGATAATGGACAGAAAGGGGATCGGCTGCCATGGAGAATTGGCCGACGTCCCTTTATGAAATTGTCTTTGCTGCAGTCCCTGTGCTCTGATTAGGGGAGTGAAAGCAACAACACAAAACACCCTTTGATCTGTTGTCGAACACGATAATTTACACGAGAAAGGACTGAACAATGGCCGGAAGCCTTACCGCGTGGAGAGGCTGCTCCCACAGACGAAAACAATGTAACAACATTTAGCCAAATGACAGATTTTCTTGTTTAATTAAAACCATAAAGGACAAATGGGTTCATCTGTCATGGGTGCCCAGGCTAACGGCTTTCCCGTTTGCCTTTTGACCCTTTTATGTACGGATTATAACGTTCTCTTTGATATTCGGCAAGGTCCAGGTCCTCCCACTGCTATGCAAGATCTGCGAAATAGCCTTTCCACGGCCAATATTCATGGGGAAGGGGGTCCACGTGCCGGCTTTAAATCTGCCCACTTCAGTGCTCCCCTTCAGTTTGAAGTGGGTGTTAACGTTATAAACTTGTAACAGCTTATCAATAACTAAGGGGAAATTCGAGCAACAACATCTGTAGAAACGATGCAGCGGGATGCCAGGATCCACAGGCATTGAGCTTGGAGTAGAAATTTAATCAATAAATAAATGGGCTTGTGTCAACTTTTTGTTTTTGTTTTGAAGAAACTGGGCCAGCTTCCTTCAAAGTGTTTTATAATGTCGCTCGCCCACTTGTACGACAGTTGCAGAGTTTCAGCTATACAAATGTAAACCTGACTTAAATTTTAGCTGGCGTAAATATATAGGTATTAAGTTAGATTATTCAAAGTGGGAATTCATCTTTAATCACGGTGCAAACTTTACAGTTAGCCTCTTATTCAAAGAAAATTTGATGAAAATTATTCATAGATGGCATCTACCAACTTCAAGGATGGCAAAGATCTATATGACAGGTACCAGCAAATAATGAAGAAAATGCAGATATTTTTCATATTGTGAGAGATCCCCTCTCTCTGAGTTTACTTCTCCAAATCAAATGTTCAGACGTTGATAAAGAAACAAAGGATTTATTGAAGACATCAGGAGATGAGACAGGCACAGGTAGAAAGCTGCAAGTGAGGGGCTATTCGGGTTTACAGAATATATTGACTCCAGGGCACTGGGGCACTGGGGTTCACACTTATTGTTATGGGAAGTTACAAGCTTGGCATAATACAAAACATCAGACGAGTCCCAGGAAGTCTGGTGAAGCTATCACACTTCCAAGGCCGCATCGGCCTGAGGGAGTACTGACAGGAAGAACAGCGGGGGGGAAGATACTAGGGGCAATCAGGCCTGGCGCCTGAGACCAGAAGGTGTGAACTGCTTTTACGAGTTCACTGATAACAAAGCAAAAGCAGGTGATGGAAAGCAGAGACACATAGACAGAGACCCTCACATTCTGCCCCCCTTAAGGACCCCCTCCAGGGTTCTCGAGAGGGCGAGGCTTATCGGGATAAGCGAGGTGGAATTCTCGGATCAAGCGAGGGGCCGCCATGTGGGGTGCGGCCACCCACTCGTCGTGAGCGGACCCAAGGTTTTTCCACCTAACAAAGTAAAATAGTTTCCCTTTTTTCCATTTGGAATCTAAAACCTTGGATATTTCCAAATGGGTATCTCCCCCTACCACGGTAGGAATCTCGTGTGCGGGAGGGGGGTGGAACTGGGGAGCTGGCACATAAGGTTTGAGGAGGCTTATATGAAAGACTGGATGGACCCCCTTGAGGGTCTTTGGGAGTTCCAGTTCCACGGTAACCTCATTGATTACTCTGGTAATGGGGAAAGGCCCCACATAACGGTCGCTCAATTTTTTGCAGGGACGCAGAGAGCGGAGGTTTTTAGTGGACAGATAGACTTGCTCTCCCACCTTAAGCTCCCATCCCAGAGACCGGTGTCTGTCTGCCTGTTCCTTGTACTTGCTTTTTGCCCTCTCAAGATTCTTGAGCAGCCATGGCCAGGTAGATTTGACTACCTGAATCCACTCCTGAAGATCAGGGGTGGACTGGAGCTCTGGCGTGACGGGAGCGGAACCGAAAGGACCGAATTCCGTCCCGTATATTACTTGGAAGGGACTAAAGCCGGTAGAGGAATGAGGCGCATTGTTGTACGCATACTCGGCAAATGGCAGTAGGTCGACCCAGTCGTCCTGGTGGAAATTTACATAGCAGCGCAAATAACATTCTACCACCGCGTTTACTCGTTCCGTTTGACCATCCGTCTGGGGGTGATAGGCGGAAGAAAGGCCCTGTTCCTCCACCCCCATTAGCTTCAGGAAGGCTCGCCAAAATTTGGCAACAAACTGGACCCCCCGGTCGGAGAGGACCTTCCTCGGGATCGAGTGTAGCCTGAGGACGTGTGTGACGAACAGTTTAGCCAAGCCCTGGGCTGAAGGAAGACCTGCACATGGAACGAAATGGACCTGTTTGGAAAAGAGGTCCATGATTACCCAGAGAACCGTCTTTCCCCGACTTGGAGGTAGGTCGGTGATAAAATCCATGGCGATGACTTCCCAGGGTCGGGAGGGGTTCTCAAGCGGTTTGAGGAGCCCTGGGGGTTTTCCCATCCGTCTTTTGGCTGTGGCGCAAGTGGGGCAGCTGCGCACGTACAGCTCTACATCGGATCTCATACCGGGCCACCAAAACTGCCTCCGTACCAGGTGAAGAGTTTTTATGAAACCAAAATGACCCGCCAACCTGGCACCATGTACAAGTCCCAATACCTCTTTACGAAGGGAGGATGGGACATATAGTTTTCCCCCTTGCACCCACCAGGTGTTGGTTCGTTCCAAGCCCGTGGGGAGGAGATGGTGCTCCTCCTCCTGTAAGGAGGCGTCCCGGAGTCGCTGTTGGAAGGCTTCCGGGATACCTTTGAGCGTAGGGGGGGTGTCAGGTTGTTGGGCTTGGGACCGGGTAGTGACGGCTAAGCTAGGAACCTCCCCTCGCTGCTCAGGAGTGAACAGGGAGTCGACTGGGCGATCGAAATCGTTGCGATACTGGGGAAGTCGTGACAAAGCGTCAGCTAGGGCATTCTCTTTGCCAGGGACATGCTTGAGGGTGAACCGGAATTTTGCGAAGAATTGGGCCCACCGAATTTGTTTGGCGTTGAGCTTTCTAGCTCCCTTGAGAGCCTCGAGATTCTTGTGATCGGTACACACTTCAAACGGCAGCTCGGCACCTTCTAAAAAGTGCCTCCATATGGTGAGGGCATGTTTGACCGCCGCCGCCTCCTTCTCCCAAATAGCCCAGTTGATTTCGGACTGGGAAAACTTCTTGGAGAAGTAGGCGCAAGGTCTCAACCGCCCCCCTTCATCCCTTTGCAATAGGGCCCCGCCCATGGCCACCTCCGAGGCATCCACTTGCACCACAAAAGGCTTGGTGCAATCCGGGTGGGCCAAAACGGGTTCGGATGAAAAAAGCAGCTTTAAGCGTTCAAAAGCTTGTTGGCACTGGGGGGACCATTGCAAACGGGCTGAGGGAAGCGCGGCGCTAGCCCCCTTGTCCTTGGTACGCAACAGGGCAGTGAGGGGAAGCGCAACTTGGGCAAAGTTGGGAATGAAGTTGCGGTAAAAGTTAGCGAATCCCAAAAACTGCTGAAGCTGGCGGCGGGTAGTGGGGGGTTCCCAATCCCACACCGCCTGGACCTTTGCGGGGTCCATTTCTAACCCTTGGTGGGAAATCACGTACCCAAGAAATGTAATGGAAGGTTGGTGGAACTCACATTTGGACACCTTCGCATATAGTTTGTGCTCCCGCAGCCGCTGGAGCACTTCTCACACTAGGCGTACATGTTCTTCCATGGTTTCAGAGTAAATAAGGATGTCATCGAGAAATACCACCACCCCCCGAAACAGCAAATCATGCAAAACCTCATTAATTAATTGCATAAACACACTGGGAGCCCCCGAAAGTCCGAAAGGCATGACTAGGTATTCAAACATTCCAAAACAGCTGGAAAAGGCTGTTTTGGGTTCGTCTCCTTCTTTAATGCGAATGCGGTGGTATGCTTCCACTAAGTCCAGTTTGGTGAAGATTCGGCCCTCCTTTAATTGTGCTAGAAGGTCGGGAATAAGAGGGAGAGGGTAAGCGTTAGACTGGGTGACGGCGTTTAGCCTACGAAAGTCAATGCACAGTCTTAAATCTCCCGTCTTTTTCTTCACAAAGAAGGCTGGGGCCGAATAAGGAGCCTTGGAAGGGCGTATGAAACCCCTCGCCAAGTTGGCATCCAGATAGTCCCGTAACACCGCCTTTTCACTAGGGCTCATGGGGTACACCTTCCCTTTAGACAGTTTGCCTTCCCCCACAATTTCGATGGCGCAGTCCGTCTCTCTGTGGGGGGGTAGTTCGTCACATTCCCTAACATCAAAGACGTCCGAAAACTGCGAGTATTCAGTGGGCAGTTGAGGAGGAACGGTGGCTGGGGGGGGAGACCCTACCACAGCGGCGGCCGGAGACCGGACAACCCGTTCCTTGTCATGCAAACTACAGGGGTTTTCGGGAAACGAGAGCACCCGTTCAACCCAGTCGATGGACGGGTTGTGTCCCCGTAGCCAGTTCATCCCTAATACCACCGGGGTTACTATAGGGGCGATGGTAAAATACAAGCGTTCCCAATGTTCCCCCACGGACATAATCACGGCTGTAGTTCTGTGGGTCACCGGGCCCCGTTTAAAATCACTCCTGTCCATTTGGGAAAAGCGGAGGGGTCCCGGAAGCCGCTTGCGCCGGACTCCCAGTTTCTTGGCTGTGTCCTCACTAATCATGGTGCGGGCACACCCCGAGTCAACCAAAGCGGGGAATTCTAAACTGGGACCCCCTTTTGGTAGGGAAAGGTGAACACGCACATATACATTGTCCTCTTGGGCGCTTACCATCGGTGGAGCTCCTTGCACAACAACAGGGGCGGTCTGCTGCGGAGCCCCCTCTACAGCAGACCGACGGCGTTTTTTGCCGGCTGTTCCCACTCTTCCTCCTCGCTGGAAGAGGGGGAAGGAGTGGTGGCGGTCGGGGACCCGTCCGAATCAAAAGTGGTACTTGTAATCCGGGACCCCGTCGGGCCAGTAGAAGTGGAGACTCCGTCCTGGGGGCGCGCATGGAGAGCGGAGGGTGCGCCGGAACGTCGGCCCGGCAGTCCGCTCCTGCGGCGGGGCTGGTCCTCGGCAGTCGCCTTCTGTGGTTCAGTCGGGGCTTGGCGTGGGGGGTTGGGACGGCCCGAACGAGAGGGGCACTGTGACGCAAAGTGTCCCTTACCTCCGCAGGTCAGGCAGACACCGGTCTCAAAACGCTTGCGGCGTTCAGCAGCCGAGGGACCCCCGCTGCCCCCCAGTCGGAAGTCTCGGCCCCGGTCGCTCCGGGGTCTCGGGTCTCGTCCAATGCGTTGTTTGGACAAGGTCAAAAGTTGTTTGCGATTCTCGATGTCGGCAGCGTGGCGAACCCAACCTTCCACATCCGGGGGGTTCCCTTGCATGAAGGCCCAATGTTGGAGGTCCGGGTTGAGGCCCTCCCTGAAACACTGTACCAAAGTGGCCTCGCTCCAGTCCAGGATTCGGCTGGCCAGTGACTGGAACTCACTTGCATACTGCGCCACCGACTTGGTCCCTTGGCGCAGTTGCATCAGGGAGGCTTTAGCCCGCTCTCCCAGAGTCGGGTCCTCAAAGCGGTTTCGGAGTGCTACCATAAACTCGTCCAGGGTTCGCAGCACCGGCGAGCGGAGTTCATACTGCAACACCATCCAGGCGGCCGCCTCCCCTTGCAGTAAGGAAGCCACGTACTGCACCCGGGACTCCTCGGAGGTGAAGGTTCGGCCTTGTTCTCGCATAAAAATGTCCACTTGGACCATGAAAAAGGTCAACTGGTCCCCTGAACCGTCATACGTGACTTTCAGGTCCCGACGGGACGGGAGGCTAGGAGGCGCGGGAGGGGCTGCCGGTGCTCCGTCCGGGAGATTGCCGGCGGGCGGTTGCACTTTCAGCGCGTCCAGGGCCGCTGCCATCTCACCCATCACCCGCTGCATGGTTTCCATCTGCTCCTGCATAGCTTGGCGATCCTCCTGCCACTGCTTGCGTTCTTCCTCCATCAGGGCCTCCTTGCGTGCCGGGTCCCCTTCGAGTCCCGTGCTGGGGAAGGCCAACCGGCGATCCTTCGCCGCGGTTCGGGAGAGAGACCAACCCTTGGGGGAGTCCAGCCAATTGTTAAAAAGTCCTCGGGGACGTCCGTCCCGGCCTTGGTCGGGGATGGGATCCCTAGGCTTCTTTGGCTTGGCACCCTCCTCCTTGGGGTCCGGTTTCTCCGGCGCCACCGGTTCATTCGGTGCGTCAGGGGTAGTAGGGGTGTTTTCCTCGTCGCCTTGCATTCTGTCCCAAAAGGTACAGCAGCAGTCCGAGAGGCAAGGACTTGCAGCTTAATGTGAGAGATCCCCTCTCTCTGAGTTTACTTCTCCAAATCAAATGTTCAGACGTTGATAAAGAAACAAAGGATTTATTGAAGACATCAGGAGATGAGACAGGCACAGGTAGAAAGCTGCAAGTGAGGGGCTATTCGGGTTTACAGAATATATTGACTCCAGGGCACTGGGGCACTGGGGTTCACACTTATTGTTATGGGAAGTTACAAGCTTGGCATAATACAAAACATCAGACGAGTCCCAGGAAGTCTGGTGAAGCTATCACACTTCCAAGGCCGCATCGGCCTGAGGGAGTACTGACAGGAAGAACAGCGGGGGGGAAGATACTAGGGGCAATCAGGCCTGGCGCCTGAGACCAGAAGGTGTGAACTGCTTTTACGAGTTCACTGATAACAAAGCAAAAGCAGGTGATGGAAAGCAGAGACACATAGACAGAGACCCTCACACATATGTTGTAGCGTTGCATAAGGGCATCAATCTTTTGGGAACCGGTTGTAAAAATTATGTCAATTGGGTTGAGGAAACAAATTCCATTTAAGCCAGAAACCTTATTGTTGAACTATCTTCCCAAAATATGGAGAGACCAACAGATAGTATCATTACATTTGTTAACTGCAGCTAGAATGGTCTTTGCTAGGCAGGGGAACCAGAAAACCTCCCCTAAGATGCATGATTGGTTGTCAAAAGTAAAACAGGTGTATATTTTAGGGAAGCTAACCACTTACCAGTGAGCCCCATGGCTCAGAGTGGTAAGCTACAGTACTGCAGTCCAAGCTCTGCTCACGACCTGAGTTCGATCCTGACGGAACTCGGTTTCAGGTAGCCGGCTCAAGGTGGACTCAGCCTTCCATCCTTCTGAGGTTGGTAAAATGAGTACCCAGCTTGCTGGGGGTAAAGGGAAGATGACTGGGGAAGGCACTGGCAAACCACCCCGTAAACAAAGTCTGCCTAGGAAACATCAGGATGTGACGTCACCCCCTGGGTCAGGAATGACCTGGTGCTTGCACAGGGGACCTTTACCTTTTTTTTTTTAACCACTTACCCAAAAAATAATGGTATCAATAGTGTAGACCTGTTATGGACAAGAACGATTCAAAGAAAGGAAATGTCCGGTTTATAATATATACTTTCAGTTAAGCAAGAAGCACCTACAGATGCAAGGTTGTAAAGTATCTTATGTGATTATGTGACTATTTGTTTTTAGATTATGTATATATCTACTGTTGACTGTCAATTTTTATTAATAAGACTTTTTAAAAAATGTAATGAAGGTAACCTCGGTAAACTGGGATGCCTGTCGGCCTTCTTTTGGAAATTAGAAAAAGGTTCTCCGGTGATATAGAAAGGAGGAGGCAGCTTGGCGCATTTTTTTTCCTCCCCTCCTGAAAGGGCTGTATGTGAATAAGCACTCACCGTTTCCCCCCAAACTAAAATCAACCAAAGAATAAGAGACGTAAGCCTTGAGAAAAACGGTCGGTTGCGTAAAGGGGTGATATCAGGGGTGCCCCCCAATCGGTTCCTGGCAACCAGACAGTAATATACCCTAGTAGGTGCGCTGGCGTTATTTGATCAGAGAACAGGTCGTGCCCGTGGAGGGCAGGGGAGGAGCTGGCTCCCCCCCCCGGCAACAGCAATTTGTGGTTTGAGTCGCTCGCAGAGCCCAGCTTCCCTGTTACCAGCCCAATTGGGAGGGAAGAAGTGCATGTTTCCTGCAAGCAAAGACTCGCAGGTAGCCCTTGATCTCCCAAGGAATTAATCATCCGCGCAAGGCCACAGAGCCAGGCTCCAAGGAAGCAGCTGGAGCCTGCGGCACGGCAAGGAAAGTTATAAGGCCTGGGCCTTTGGCGCAAGGGAGCCGTTGCCTCTTGGCCACAATGCGCTTTTCTCGCTCTTGGCAGTAATTATCTAGTTCAAGCCGACAGTTCTCTGTCCCTGTCTGTGCTTCAAGGCGTTCTTCCAGTGAAAAACAGCGTAGTCGCCGTTTTAAAAAAAAGTTTTCTTTTGCTGTTTAGTTTTTCCTCGTACAAAGGACTCCAGAACAATTGAGTTACCTCAAACCGCTCAGCAGGGTTCTGAAACCGTTCACGTCGAGGAGTGGGAAATCAAACCCGGTTCACCAGATTATAGGCCGCCGTTCATGTGGAGGTGTGGGGAATCAAACCTGGTTCTCCAGATTGGAGTCTGCCGCTCATGTGGAGGAGCGGGGAATCAAACCCAGTTCTCCAGATTGGAGTCTGCCACTCGTGGAGAAGAAGAAGAGTTGGTTTCCTCATACAAAGAACTCCAGAACAATTGAGTTACGTCAAACCACTCAGCAGGGCTCTGAAGCCGTTCATGTGGAGGAGTGGGGAATCAAACCTGGTTCTCCAGATTGGAGTCCGCCGCTCATGCGGAGAAGAAGAAGAAGAGTTGGTTTTTATGTGCCGACTTTCTCTACCACTTAAGGGAAGAGTAGGGAATCAAGCTCGGTTCCCCAGATTAGAGTCCACCGCTCATGTGGAGGAGTGGGTTATCAAACCCAGTTCTCCAGATTAGAGTCCACTGCTCTTAACCACTACACCACGCTGGCCTGGTAAGATCTATGGAAGGTGAGATCTATGGAAGGTGAGATCTATGGAATTATACCAGCTGAGGTCTCTCCCTTTCCTGTGGAGTAGTGGTTAAGAGCGGTGGTTTGGAGCGGTGGACTCTAATCTGGAGAACTGGGTTTGATTCTCTATGCCTCCACATGAGCGGCGGACGCTAATTTGGTGAACCGGTAGGTTTCCCCACTCTTACACATAAAGCCAGCCGGGTGACCCTTGGCTAGTCACAGCTCTCTTACAGCTCTCAGCCCCACCCAACAGGGTGTCGGTTGTGGGGAGGGGAAGGGAAGGTGATCGTAAGCCGATTTGATTCTCCCTTAATGGGTAGAGAAAGTCAGGATATAAAAACCAACTCTTCTTCTTCGCCCACACTCCCCAGACTCTGCCCCCAAATCTCCAGGAATGTCCCAATCCGGAGTTGGCAATCCCTACCTGGATTGTATTACCACATCAAGTCCCAGTTTTCATTGCAGGGTATTCATTCAGCGGGCGAACTAGAGATAAACCTGCTTCCGCCTTTCATTTTTTCTGGCTAATGAACGCAAAAGCAATGGGACGGTTGACATGCACTCAGCACTTTTAATACAATTAGGAGGATTTTATGAATTCAATTAACTTGAAACATATTGGACGCTATGGCTGCAATCCAGCCAACGTAATGGCTAAATCCCAATAGAAACAAATGGAAGAAGTTAATAATGACTAACTGGGACTTAGGCCCTCACATTTCATTTCAGCTGGATCAGGGCCCACATGTTTTGGCTGCATCACATTGACTTTTGATGTCCCCCTTCCTTACCTGGTATGCTCTGCACAAAATTTCTGGCTATGACCCTTCCCCACCTGCCCCTAATTGCATTTCCCTGCTTAATGTTTCAGTCATTCATTCATTCATTCATTCATTCATTCCTTTATTCATTCGTTCGTTCGTTCATTCATGTCAGCGTGGTGTAGTGGTTAAGAGCAGTGGTTTGGAGGGGTGGACTCTGATCTGATGAAACGGGTTGGATTCCCCACTCCTCCACAGGAGCGGCGGAGGCTAATCTGGTGAACTGGATTTTGTTTCCTCACTCCTACACATGAAGCCAGCTGGGTGACCTTGTGCTAGTCCCAGCTCTCTCAGCCCCACCTGCCTCACAGGGTGCCCGTTATGGGGAGGGGAAGGGAAGGCGATTGTAAGCCAGTTTGATTCTTCCTTAAGTGGTAGAGAAAGTCGGCATATAAAAACCAACTCTTCTTATTCATTCATTCATTCATTCATTCGAGACATTTATTAGGTGCTTTTCTCCCTTGCAGCACTCAAGACAGCTTACAATATGAATAAAACACTATAAAAGACAATAAAAAGACAATTATAAAAAAAGATAAAAACTCACAATTTTAAAACTCCAATGAGGACTGCCAATAAATAACAACTAAATCAATCAAATACAGTCCTAAATAAAACTGTCTTCAACTGCTTCCTGAAGATTGAAAGTGAGAGGGCCAGGGGCCCTTAACCACTACACCTCACTGCCCCTGTTAGGGGGCAGTCAAAAGGTAGGCTGGTGAGTGGGTGCGAATGAGAGAAGGAAGCAAGGGAAGTTGAGGATATAGGGGGTGCCCAGAGGAGAGAAATAATGTGGGGAGGATATACAGGGGAAAGTAAGGTGCATCATAAGAACATGAGCATAAGAAAAGCCATGCTAAATCAGACCAAGGTCCATCAAGTCAAGCAATCTGTTCACACAGTGGCCAACCAGGTGCCTCCAGGAAGCCCACAAGCAAGACGACTGCAGCAGCATTATCCTGCCTGTGTTCCACAACACCTAATATCATAGGCATGCATCATGACAAGTATTCATTTTGACTAGTAGCCATGGATAGCCCCCCCACCCCCCCACCCCACCCCGTAAGAACATAAGAAAGGCCCTGCTGGATCAGACCAAGGCCCATCAAGTCCAGCAGTTTGTTCACACAGGGGCCAACCAGGTGCCTCCAGGAAGCCCACAAGGAAGACGACTGCAGCAGCATTACACATGAACACATGAAGTTGCCTTATACTGAATCAGACCCTTGGTCCATCAAAGTCAGCATTGTCTACTCAGACCGGCAGCGGCTCTCCAGGGTCTCAGGCAGAAGGCTTTCACATCACCTACTTGCCTAGTCCCTTTAACTGGAGATGCCAGGGATTGAACCTGGGACCTTCTGCATGCCAAGCAGATGCTCTACCACTGAGCCACGGCCCCTCCCCAATTAGCCTGCCTGTGCTTCACAGCACCTAATATAATAGGCATGCTCCTGGAGAGAATCGGTATGCATCATGACTAGTATCCATTTCTACTAATAGCCATGAATAGACCTCTCCTCCATGAACATGTCCACTCCCCTCTTCAACCTTCCAAGTTGGCAGCCATCACGATAAAGAAGGAAGATAAATTTGGTTGGCTGGTGGGTGGGAAGGAGAGAAGGAAGCAGAGAAAGTGGAGAGGCTGCAGGGGCTGCGAGGGAAGGGAAAGAGGAAATAGTGGAGGAGGGTTACATTAGATGCCCCCGTAAGTTCTTGCAGGTTCCCTGCTTGTGTGTATGTGTGTGTTCGTGTATATATGTATGTGTATCAGTATCTATAGCTGTCTGTCTAGCTGTCTAACTTATATATGCGAAAGAAATTTATCTCCATCCATCTTCCAAGAGGTTTTTGTGAATTTATAAAGCCTCTATCATGTTGCCGCTTTGTTGTCCTTTCTTTGAAATTTGAAAGTCCCAAGCGTTTTATTTTTCCTTGTAGAGAAGGTGCTTCAACTCATTCTAGCTCCCCGATATCCTTTTTGTCCCTGGTCAAATAGGTCTCGCAGGTTTTTGAAGCACTGCCAGTATGAAGGAAGATTCTGAAGCAAGCCAGGCCTCTCTGAAGAAGCCTCGGTGCTCTCAGACTCTTGTGTTTTTTAAAAGTAATTATTCTTTGGCCTCTGGCAGGAGAAGCAGCTGGATGCAGATGATGAAAAATACCTTGAGTGTAAATCAGCGGTTGGGCTTTCTTACAGTAACGTGGGCTTTTACAGAGATGTTGGCACCGTGCTGGATAATCAACTTCCCAATTTTATTATATCTTGTAGGAGAAATGTGCAGCCGCGATACGGCGATTAATCTATTTTACGTTGTGTGGTGTGAAAATGAGCTGCATGCAGCTCAAAGCAAAGATTGTTTTTTTTTTCCTCTTTGTGACCTTGGCCAAGGAGCATGCTGCAGGCAAGAATGGGAAAGGGGACATTTTGGTGCAACGTGAAGTTTCTTGCTTACAATCCCGGGTAGCGAGGCGGTACATGAATAAAAATATACGTACTGCTATGTAATACAGGGTTGGATTATACAAACCCCAGATAGAAGATGTAAACCCTTCCCTCCTGCAGCCTCTCGGGCCCAGTAAAACGTAGTTCCCGGGGGTTGGGATGCTCTGGAAGATTGTGGGCGCAGCCAGTGGTCTGACCAGATTCCCTAACCACTACACCACACTGGCTCTCCAGTGTGGTGTAGTGGTTAAGAGCGGTGGTTTGGAGCGGTGGACTGTAATCTGGAGAACAGACTTTGATTCTCTGCTCCTCCACATGAGCAGCGGACGCCAATCTGGCGAACCGGGTTGCTTTCCCCACTCCTCCACCGGAAGCCAGCTGAGTGACCTTGGGCTAGTCACAGTTCTCTTCGAGCTCTCTCAGCCTCACCTACTTCACAAGGTGTCTGTTGTGGGGAGAGGAAGGGAAGGAGATTGTAACCTGAGTGACCTTGAGCTAGTCACAGCTCTCTTAGAGCTCTCTCAGCCCCACCTACCTCACAGGCTGTCTGATTTCCCACAGATATTGCTGATTTGGCTACAGGAACCTTCAGTACATGAACCATCATGTGGGCTATGCGGCTGGGTGTCAGAGATGAAATTGGTGCAGTGGTGTTAACATTTTTCCTGTCCAGCTTTTGGTATACCGATTTGTCCAGTTCAGAAGGGTTGATCGTATTTAGGGTTGCCAGCTCCGGGTTGGGAAATACCTGGATTTGGGGGGGTGGAGCCTGAGGAGGGTGTGGTTTGGAGAGGGAGGGACTTCAGTGCCATAGAGTCCAATTGCCAAAGCGGCCATTTTCTCCAGAGGAATTGATTACTGTCACCCGGAGATAAGTTGTAATAGTGGGAAATCTCCAGCCACCACCTGGAGGCTGAGCTGAGATAAAGATAGTACAGGCTCTCAATTGATTGCAAAATGCATATATTGACAAATAAAGAAGTGCAAGTGCTCTAAATGTGATAAAGGAAACTTATCAATTCTAAAAGTAAATTCTGTACAAAGGTAGCTGTAGCTGCTGCAAGCAACAATGAGGATATAAATATGGAAATAAATATTCTCTTTTGCATATAAAGATGAAATAACTCTTATAGTCTTAATCAAAGTCCAACAGCTATATAGCTTAGTCTCTTATTCCATAGCATGAGGCAGAAGAGGGAGATTAGCACCACCTGGAGGCTGGCAACCCTAGGGGTATTACAGACTCCTTTTTTTTTCACTAAAGGATTCTGTGGTATACTACAGATCACCAAATTCTGGTCATCGACAGGAGCTGGGCCGAAAAATGAGAGAAGCGCGAGCCTAGAAAAGAGCGGGGTTTTTCACCGCCTCCAAAATGGCTCCCTCCATTTACCCATATGACATAGACAAATGGTGTTAGTGAGACTACTAAAAAGGGTTAGACCTCAGCAGTCGAAATCTCCCCTAGAATATCAGCAGTCTGCCTGCCGTGGTTGTAATCGCCCGGTGCAACATCTGCTGCGACCATCAATCTTTGCCGGATGGTCCACACCCAGATGCGTTTTTGGCTTCCCACGGGACCGGAGGGAGCAATTTACCTGATGCCAAATGTACGATGCAGTGCAACCATCTTACACCACGTTATAGCGCCTTTGGATGCCATCTGGCACTGAATAATGTTTAATCGCTCAACTTTCGGGGGGATAAAAACAGACAATGGCCTCGAGAAGCACATGTAGGAAATTCTCGCCCTGTGGCTTCAGATCCACAAGGGCGCAGACGAGGTGAGAAATGCCTCCTCCGGCTCTACCTGATGAACACGGGATGAGCGCAGCGATCAATTCCAAGGGAGCTATGCATCAGGGGCAATTCTCAGGCCAACCCCCCCACGTGACTGTGTAGGACGGCACAGTGAGGAAGGTGCCAATTAGGGTTGCCGGCTCTGGGTCGGGAAATACCTGGAGATTTTTGAGCCGGAGCCTGAGGAGGGCGGGGTTTGGGGAGGGGAGGGACTTCAATGCCATAGAGTCCAGTCTGATGCCTGAAAAGGCTGTCCATCACAAATCTAAACAATTTGTCCAATCAATCTATAATCTGGCACTGAAGATCTACCTCATAAGGGGTACAATCTGGCCAAATTTCAGGACGATCAGTCATAAAACGGCTGAGTTTCAGCCATGCCTGTTGGGGACGGGCAAGAGCCCACCAATCCACTGGGCTGCCCATCGACCAGTTGAGGGTCAGCGGGCAAAAGAGAGCCCGGTAGAGGGGGAGGTGTGCGACCCATGCAACACGGACGCTCTAGCAACCATAGAGTTTCGGTGGAGACTGCTAGAGCGGTTTACCTGGAAGTGGCGGCGGCGTGTTGTGTGCCCCCCAGCCATGCCCCCTGCAGAGTTCCTGCCAGTGGAGCAAAGGGACCTGGCAACCCTATGCTTATTAAATAGCAGAGATTATGAGGGGGGTGAGAGAGTCAAAACAGATAAAATGAAGTATTTCTTCACACAAGGCATAGTTAACTTGTGGAACTCCCTGCCCCAGGATATGGTGATGGCGGCCAACTTGAAAGGCTTTAAGAGGGGAGTGGACATGTTCATGGAGGAGAGGTCTATTCATGGCTACTAGTAAAAATGGATACCAATCATGATACATGCCTATTCTCTCCAGGATCGGATGAACATGCCTGTTAGGTTCTTTGGAACACAGGCAGGATAATGCTTCTGCAGTCGTCTCGCATGTGAGCTTCCTAGAGGCCCCTGGTTGGCCCCTGTGTGAACAGACTGCTGGACTTGATGGGCCTTGGTCTGATCCAGCAGGGCTTTTCTTATGTTATTATATTATATATAATTATATTAGGTGCTGTGGAACACAGGCAGGGCAATGCTGCTGCAGTCGTCTTTTTGGGGGCTTCCTGGAGGCACCTGGTTGGCCACTATGTGAACAAACTACTGGGCTTGATGGGCCTTGGTCTGCTCCAGCAGGGCCTTTCTTATGCTCTTATGTTCTTATGTAGGAATGCTCCCCCCCACCCCAGTTTAGACGAATGGTATAGTATAGCCAGATCTTGGAAGCTAAACAGGATTGGTGCTTGGATGGGAGACCACCAAGGAAGACTTTGCAGAGGAAGCTAATGGCAGACCAGTTCTTGCCTCAAAAATCCGCTGGGGTTGCCATAAGTCGGCTGCAACTTGACGGCACTTTACAGACATACATAATTTGCAAACTTGCTTGGAAATGGCCAACTTGACCTCAGTTACATGGGCCCTGACATCAAGTTTAGAGTACATGAATGCACTCTATTCGTGCGCACTATTGAACACATGAAGCTGCCTTATCCTGAACCAGACCCTTGATCCATCACAGTCGGTATTGTCTATTCAGACCGGCAGTGGCTCTCCAGGGTCTCAGGCAGAGGTCTTTCACATCACCTACCTGCCTGGTCCCTTTAACTGGAGATGCCGGGGATTGAACCTGGGACCTTCTGCATGCCAAGCAGATGCTCTACCATTGAGCCACAGCCCCTCCCTTAATGCGCACCTTTGACGGTGGTTCAGAAAAAGAATGTGGCAGCCAGAGTTACTTTAGCTCCGACTTGGTTTCCAGGCACTATTGGGAGTTCTGTTGTTGACCTTTAAAGCCCTCAAGGGGCTTGAACCTGGACATTTGAGGGTCTGCGTGCATTCAGATGAACCTTGCCTTGGCTTGGGATCTACAGGGATGGGCCTTCTCCACACATGGTTGCTAACCTCCAGGTACTAGCTGGAGATATCCTGCCATCACAAGTGATCTCCAGCCAATAGAGATCAGTTCACTTGGAGAAAAGGACCGGTTTGGCCATTGGACTCTGTGGCATTGAAGTCCTCCCCAAACCCCGCACTCCTCAGGCTCTTCCCCAAAAATCTCCAGGTATTTCCCAACCCGGAGCTGGCTACCTTATCTCCACATGAAATAGGGGACTTTTCTGCTGTTGCCTTCATGTTGCATGACTCCCTCTCTTTGGAGATTCAGTTGACCTTTGTTAATAAATTGCCTTCCATAGATCAGTAAAAACTTATTTTCCATAGGAGAGCTAACCTTCCCCACACAACAGGGCAATTTTTGTGTTCGGTTTTAAAAATTGTGATTTATTCTGCTTTGGCTCGAGTGCTGCTTGCTTCTTTAATCTTTTTTGGCTATTTTTTAAAAGCTTGACTTTAAGGTTGCTGGGGTGTTCTTTTTGGGTAGTGACTCTTCATGGCTTCTATTACCAGCTCCGTTGGTTTCGTGCCGGTCATTTTATTGTTTTAAAGCTATTTACCATTTTCAACTCCCTTTTGTAAGACGCTGAGTGCTTTTAAGAAGGAGGGCGAGGTGGAAGCTTTATAAAGCCCTACGTGGCTTGGAGCCAGCATAAGGGTTGCTACACCCGGCCTGACCAGGGGGACCAGGGGTAGGGTTGCCAACCTCCAGGTACTAGCTGGAGATCTCCCGCTATTCCAACTGATCTCCAGCCGGTAGAGATCAGTTCCCCTGGAGAAAATGGCCACTTTGGCCATTGGACTCTATGGTGTCCCTCCCCTCCCCAAACCCCGCCCTCCTCAGGCTCCGCCCCCAAAACCTCCAGGTATTTCCCAACCTGGAGCTGGCAGCCCTATGAAGGGGCCACCTGGCAACCCTATCTGAGGCTATGTGGGTGACAATCAGAGAAAGGGCCTTCTCGGTGTTGGTGCCGAAACTTTAGAACTCCCTCCCTGGGGAGATTTGTCTGTCCCCCTATATTGCCTTCCGCCAGCAGATGAAGACATGTTTGTTTTGTTTGGCGTACCACCGGTTAACGCTTACTGGCCCTTCTCCCTGGTTGTTAATGATGTGTGTCTGTATGTCTATATGTTTTTATGGAGTCGTTTAAGTATTTTATATGTTTTAAATCGCTGTTTTAACGTTCTAAACGTTTTAATGTTCGCTGCCTTCAGAACCCTGTTTGGGTGGAGAGGTGGCGTAGAGATGTATTAAATGAAATAAATAAATCTGCGTGCGGATTTGCCATAGTTGGCAATAGGGGTTTTTTTGTGTGCAGGGAAAAAATAACATTTTTAATAGTTGCTGCTGCTTCAATCCATCTTGTTTCCTGATTTGGTAAACTGAGCTGAGTATTTATTGTAAGCTGCTTTAAACCTCGAGGAAAGGTGGAATATAAATAGGGTTGCCAGGTCCCTCTTCGCCACCAGCGGGAGGTTTTTTGGGTGGAGCCTGAGGAGGGCGGGGTTTGGGGAGGGGATGGACTTCAATGCCATAGAGTCCAATTGCCAAAGTGACTATTTTCTCCAGGTGAACTGTTCTCGATAGGCTGGAGATCAGTTGTAATAGCAGGAGATCTCCAGCTAGTACCTGGAGGTTGGCAACCCTATCTCCAGGTGAACTGATATCTATCGGCCGGAGATCAGTTGTGATAGCAAGAGATCTCCAGCTAGTACCTGGATGTGGCAACCCTAAATCATAGAATCGTAGAGTTGGAAGGGACCACCAGGGTCATCTAGTCCAACCCCCAATAAATAACTAAATTGTGGCAACTATGGGACATAGGAGTTCTGATTGTGACTTGAATGTGAAAGGGGGCATCTGCAGAAGCAGAGAGGTTTTCTGTTCACAGATGCACCCTGCGTGGTGAATATGCCCAATTTCAGACAAAATGGCTGGCAGTTCAAACGCTGCTTCCTCGCATGGAGGTTGCAGGCAAGAAATCAGATACTGCAAAGAAAACTCCTGAGCTGAGAACTCCTGAATTTGTTACTGCTGGCCAAGGTCGATGAAATCTTCGCCCCCTTTCTGAACATAAGCCTGAGAGAGACAGATAAACCCTGGAACGTGATCAGGGCCAAGTGTGATTTGGCAAAAAAAAGAAAAAAAAAGAATAGTCTTTATTGCAAGGAGTGAAACACTGTCGAGCACGTTATTTAATCTATGCGCTTGATCATATCTCAGGTGTCTTTTATACTTCAGAGCTACCAGCGCGTGGTCTGAAACATCCCTTATTCCTATTCCGCGTTTTATTATTTAAAATATTGGGGGCAATAAAAAAAGGTATCTATTGTAGAATAAGAGTGATGTGCTACCGAATAAAAAGTGAAATGTGTTTGCCTGGGACGTAATGACCTCCATCCATCGTTCATCTGCTCTGCCTCCCACCAGCGTGGTGTAGTGGTTAAGGGCGGTGGTTTGGAGCGGTGGACTCTGATCTGGAGAACCGGGTTTGATTCCTCACTCCTCCACATGAGCGGCAGAGGCTAATCTGGTGAACTGGATTTGTTCCCCCACTCCTACACACGAAGCCAGCTGGGTGACCTTGGGCTAGTCACAGTCTCTCAGCTCCACCTACCTCACAGGGTGTCTGGGGAGGGGGAGGGAAGGTGATCGTAAGCCAGTTTGAGTCTCCCTTAAGTGGTAGAGAAAGTCAGCATATAAAAACCGACTCTTCTTCTTCTTTTTTTAAAGGGAGGTTGCTTATTAACATTTGTCTTTTAAAATTTTCCCTAATTTATTTAAAGAAGGATTGCCACATTATTAAAATTGGCTCCTACTATGATAATTTAATGTTCCATTGATATTAACACTTTTGAAGGATTCTCAAAATAGAAGTTCTGATTAGTCTTAGTTGCATAGGTACAACCTAATAACCATTATTAATTTGACCTTTTGAGAGCCAGCATGGTATTGTGCTTAAGAGCAGTGGGCTCTGATCTGGGAGGGGCCGTGGCTCAGTG